>NC_080790.1:96340583-99143083 GCF_028018385.1 Neofelis nebulosa | reverse complement strand
TTGTACTAGCCCAACCCATGAATGTACATACCCACTGACACATCCATTTGAAGACATCCTCAATGTATTATTCCTGACTCTGCTGCATAATTAAGACCTTTGCTTTATGGTACATACATCACACTCTGATGAGAAGGTGGGATTTTGTTTTAATTGTGAAAGGATAGCCTCTTATTTTGCTAATGGGGTCAAAGTAATAATGATCTGGTCTGAAGCAGGGCAGGAAAGAAGTATGGTAGTCTTTGTTTTGCATCCTCTGTAGCACTGTTGTCCAAAAATTATGACTCAAAGCATCAAAATAGACCCTCCACAAAGACCCCAGGAACTCCTAAACACAGGCCACTAGTTTCAAAAGAAATTTGTTATCTGTATTTTACTTTATTTTGTACCTAAAGTACAGAAACTTCTAATGAGCCAAATTTCTAAGAGGATGAGCTGTTAGCTAAAAGCACCTTGCATATTAAGTCTAAAGCCTGTGTGCCATGTGCTCTGAACCTATTTTTGCTTTAAAATATCTGCTAAGTATCCAAGGATGTACACACCACAAGTTTGTTCCTTTTCTCCTCTCCTGGCATAAACAAACTGATAGAGATGGAATAATTCCGTATCTGCTTCTCAGTAGTTTTTCTTTGTAACGTTTCACTGGACTGCCCCAGTGAGTATTTGGGCAGCTTTATTTGAGTAGTATAGTTATTTTTGTACCATCTTAAGGAAGAATCCATGATTCCATTGCTGTATGCTCAATTTATCAGTGGTCATTAAAATCAACATAACGGGAAAGCATTTTTACTTTCTATTACTTATCTGCTGTCTACAGAGGCTGCCCCCTGCTAAGTCCATAAGCAAAGGTGTTCTGAAGTACCTTCGTGGGTTTGGATGTGCACGTTTGGGAGAGGAAATTCATTGAGGACTTGAGTTCCATATCTGAGTTAATACAATGTGAAAAGCTGTCAGTGGGTACCAGGAGTCCAGCATTAAAGGCAATTATGAGGAAGTAGCCTCCAGAAAATTTCAGATACCTTGAGGATGATTAGGATCTCCCCCAGGCTCTCCCATTGGGGTCTGGAATGATTCTATTCGGTCCCAATGGCTGGTTTGCCATTTATTGATGTATTTTTTACATTCCTGTGTGATTATTTAAAATCCAAGATAACCTTGTGAACAAGATAGCTCAGGTACTATTTGGGGGCGGGGGGGTGGGGGTGGGGGGGGAGGCGCTGAGTTCCAAAACGTCGCACAAAATGTCCTGATAGACTGGGAACCTGTATCCTGAGGTCCTTTAATGTCGTTGCCATCACCCCTAGAGACTTTTCCAAAATTAGAGAATAAAAGGCAAGAGATCGAGCACACGGTGGCTTTCAAGTGATTGCATTTCCAAGCACTGAGGGTTGGAAGTGGGATTGTAAGTGTGTACTGTGCCTTTTAAGAACTTGGTCACCCAAGTGGGAAGACACTTTCTCCTTCTGTTTGGTGGTCTCCTTGGATTAATTTTCTCTTCGTTGTTGTAATTGGTTCCAGGTTCCTCTCTCCATCTTTACACCATTTCATTCTAATCCAAGGAGCAGTTTTCAGAAGTCACTACAATGCCCCCATCAATTTTAAATTCTTTGTTTTAAACTTAAGATCTTTAATAGCAGGACTGCAAAACTTCTCAAAACTGTCAGATGGAGAAACTTTCCTCATTGATTGTACATTCAATATTTTCCCAAGATACTACATTTTTTGTTTCTTTAAGAATGAACAGATTGGGGGCCCCTGGGTGGCTCACTCGGTTGAGCATCCGACTCTTGATTTCCACTCAGGTCGTAATTGCAGGGTTGTGAGATCAAGCCCCGCATCAGGCTCCGTGCTGTGTGTGGAACCTGCTTGGGATTCTCCCCTCACCCCCACCCCCACCTCTCTCCCCTGCAATCTCTCTCTCTCTCAAATTGAAAGGAAAAAAAAAAAAAAAGAATGATCAGATTGAAGAGGCTTTTTTAAAAAGGATTTGTTTATTTCCATTGGTTAGTGTTGTTAGAAGTAACAACGGTATAGTAGAGTAGAACCTTAGGTTTATTTTTCTCCCAATATATTGAGAAATAATTGACACAAATCACAGTATACATTTAAGGTATATAGCATGCTGGCTTGATTTGCATATATTGTGAAATGATCACCACAATAGGTTCAGCTAACATCCATCTTCTCGTGTAGAAACAGTAGAAAGAAAAGAAAGGAAAAAAGGGGGAAAAAATTCCATGTGATTAAGAACTCTTAGGAAGTACTCTTTTAACAGCTTTTCTATGTACCATACAGCAGGGTTAACTGCAGTCACGCTGTGGCACGCTATATGCCTTGTACTTATTTAACTTATAACTGGAAGTTTGTACTTTGGGGCTACATTCCTTCCTCCAGTTCCCCTTCCTCCCACCCTCTGCTTCTGGAAACCACAAGGGCTTTTTTTTTTTTTAAGATTCCACATATAAGCGAAATCATACAGTATTTGCTTTTGCCTTTCTCTTTCTCTGTCTCATTTCACTTAACATAATGCCCATCCGTATTGTTGCCAATGGCATGATTTCCTCTACTGTTTATGGCTGAAATATATATATATATATATATATACACATATATATATAATACATATATATAATACATATATATAATACATATATATGATACATATATATAATACATATATATAATACATATATATAATACATATATATAATACATATATATATAATACATATATATATATATAATCTCACAACTTCTTTATTCATTCATCCATTGTTGGACATTTAGATTGTTTCCATGTCTTGCCTACTGTAAATAATGCTACTATAAACATGGGGATGCAGATAGTTTTGCAAGTTCGTGTTCTCATTTCCTTTGTATATGTTTCCAAGGTGGAATTAACCCTAGACTTAAATTGTGGTCTCTTCCCCAAACACGAAAATACCCTTCGTTGTGTAAGCTAATGTATTCCCATCCTTCCCTTTAACAGTTTTTTAGAAATCATTCTTGGACATAGCATTACATAGAGTACTCATTTTTCAGCTGAGGACAAAATATTGGAAGAAATAGAAGAAACTTTGTTTTATATTTACGTGCAAGCATTTGGAGTATTTCCACCCTGTGGTCTTAAGATTATTTCCAACCTGGCCTCCTATTTTGAAACTGCTTCTCAAAGTTGTCACATTTGCACCTGTGTTCATGGTAAATTGTTTTAGCATGGTAATATACTTAGATCAATTGCCAGTGGCAGTAACGCGAGCATCAATCATGTACAAATGTGTAATAACTTGGAGACAAATGACATTACCCCCCTTCTTCTTTTAGCCTGGTACAGTTTGCTCTTCTGCAGGATGCCTTTAGTACAAAGTAATTTCCAGGGAAGTCTGAAGGCACATCAGTTAAGCATTAAGAATTCTTTCAGTTCACCTGATCCTCAGAGGGAGAGGAGAAATATGCAGCAGCTTGGGCTTGGCCAGCACCACGGAAAGAGCCACAATGTGGATGCTACAGAAGGCTCTGAATCCTGTCACCCAGCAGGGTCCTGTAACCTTCATCTGACCTCCTTAGGGCCTCCCCCCATCCCACATACTTTTTTTTTTTTTTTTCTGAGCTCTCTCTCTCTCTCTTCCACTTTCTAGCCCCTGGATATTAGAATTTCCTGGTTGTTCACAATTTAAATTCTGGTTTTTTGGTCCTGGGAAATTGTCCCCCCAAATCCTGATTTTCCCATTTTATTCATGCCTCCTAACATAGTTTTTCTCAGTATTATTCCTCTTTACCCCATATATGTCACATTTTTGTTCTTATTTGTTAGTTTGTTTTTGCTTTGACTACTGTTTTCACCCAGTTGGCCTCCCAGAAGGCTGCGATTTGTTTTGACTATTAATCACAAGTGCTGTCTTTAAATATGTAGTAAGTTGAAGGTACATGTATTCTATGTCTTGAAAATATATAACATGTGTTATATGTCACACAGGAAAGATGTCAGTCATCTGTTATGGGGCCATTTGCAAATGCATGGGAAGATCAAGCAAATTCAGCAAAGTATAGTCAAGCCCTTGGGACTAGCAACATCCTGGAGACATTATCTCCTTCAGCTTGAAGAGATGAGAGAAGGTGGTAGTCAGTAGAATGTGGAGAATGGGTTATATGGAGAGGTCTCATTAGGAGAAATTGCTGCATCCAGGAAAAGGACGAAGTCAACACATGGTGACCCAACAGGGAAAGCCTGGAAAAGAAAAGCCTTGAGTTGATTCTCCTACTGTACTCTGATTTTTTGTTAACAGTTCTTCCTGTTAGCTGAATCCAATGGGAAACCATAACACAATGAATCTCATTGACGTGGTCCATAAAAGTCAATCTCTTGGGGCACAGCACACAGTGGAGAAGGGTGAAGAGGAGATCTGAAGAGGAAAATGGAAATAACCAGACAGATATAATAGGCACAGTTGAGATCTACATAATAAAATATAACAATGAAAATTACAAAGATATTGTAAACTCGGATAATATTGTAGAACTCGATTTATCCATATTCACCACCTGGTACTTACAACAAGTAGCTGACCCTCAGGGGTTGGTTGGTCAGGTATTTTATTCTCTCTTGAGTGTCAAAGCCAATTATTCTTCATGGGATTCCTCACTCAGTATCACTTACCACTCAATTAATTAGGCAAACATGAGTAGGTAATTCACAATTGTCTAGCACTCTAGCCTGTGTTTGAAACGACTTCAGGCCAGTGTATTCGGCCATATGTGAAGAGTTCACTTCATGTTCCACCAAAATCTTTTTCTCTATTCATTCAATTATTTGACTTTTCAAATTCCCCTTGATTAAAGTTGAACATAACCCTTAAAATCTGCAAACAGCCACAGCGCTGTGGTTTTTGACAAATTACCTCAGCTAAAAGACGCAAGCTCATGCTCCTTATTTATTTGCCTGTTCTTGCCAAGGGAACTTGCCAGTTCCTCCTGGTGCATGTCTCCTGAAAAAGATGAGAGGAGAAATAATAAGGGCACCTTGGAGAAACAATGTAATTATACATAAAGTCTTGTGGGCAATGCTGAAAGTTGAGGTGATTTTGCCATCTCATGTGGAACTGAGAACAAAAGCCCTCCTTTCCCTGTCAGTGGAAGGGATATATGAGGACTCATTCTAGTATCAGTGTATATCTTTTCAAAGATTTATTTTTGTAACCATTTGATTCCTGGCGTTTATATACAGCTACATGGTGAAGTGAGTAACTGACTTCCCCTTGTGAAGACTGAACCCATGATTTGACGATGGTTATACTCTTACCAGCTGAGTCAACTCATCACTGACTAGTCACTAGGCATGAGTCTGTGACATGTTTGTGACATTGGCTAAGAGCTATCATTGCCTGATGAGCCCACACAAATGGAACAGTCCTTAACACCCACAAAGAAATAGCCAATGCATCAAATATTACTTTCTCTGCCCAGCATTTAGAGGATGTGCACCAGACAATTTATATCTTAGCTTCATTTAAGTCAATACCTTTCAGTATAGTTCTGCTTTATAGATTGTCCCTTATCCTAATGCACTGTTTATCTTTGCTGAACAGGAATTGTGATAGACATATGCTATTTTATCCATCTAATGTCCTGGTCCCGATCTCTAGGGAAAGTCCCCTTGTTTTCCTTCATCTAATAAAAACTTCTTTATTATCAGTCCATGCAGCTCAGGTCATGTGTCAGCTTCAGTGGAAGGCAGAACACACAGGCCTGACCAGTAGTTGATTTCAATTATCTGAACCCCATAGTAGGGGAAAAATTGGTCACATGTCACAAGCCAAGTTAATGAACTAGTCTTCTGATATTTAGTCAAAACTACTGGAGGAATAAAAGCCCCCTTTCCTCTGAGGTTAAGCCAACAACAAGGATAACAGACCCCCACAGTGAAGATGGAGAAAGCTCCGGATCCAGCCATATCTGAATGTGTATCTATCTGTAGACTCTTCAAGAATGTCAAGCAAGAAATTTCCTTCATTGTTTAAGCCAGCTCTAGTTGTAGTTCTAACATTTCTAAACAAAAGAAGGGGGGAAAAGGAAGAAGAGGAAGAAGATGAAGATGAAGAAGGAGGAGGAGGAGGAGGAGGAGGAGGAGGGGGAGGAGGAGAAGAATTAATACAAGTGGGGAACTACAATCTGGAATGTGTCCAAAGTCTAAGATCATGTAACTAGATTCCATTACTATTTCTCAACTCTGGGTTTCACACTTTTTATTGTGGTTTTGTCTTAGCTGATCCATTTTGAGCCAAGATCAGTCTTGCTTCCATAATCCTCATGCGGAACATTGTCATTCAGGTTAAACTGAGACTCCAGCAATGCTTACTTGGTTATTCTGAAGAAAATGTCCAAAAGGACACCCACTCTAATTCTAAAGTCCTCCATGAGAAGAGTGATTCATTCTTCCACACAGAAATGAAATTGTTGAAATGTTCTTTCTCAATGTTTTAGAACAACATACCACAAATGCATTATAGAGATTAATTTAGAAATTAGCCCTTTAGGGGCACCTGGGTGGCTCAGTCGGTTAAGCGTCCGACTTCCACTCAGGTCACGATCTCGCAGTTTGTGGGTTCGAGCCCTGCAATGCGCTCTGTGCTGACAGCTTGGAGCCTGGAGTCTGCTTCCCTTTCTGTGTCTCCCTCTCTCTCTGCTCCTCCCTTGCTTGCACTCTCTCTCTCTCTCTCTCGCTCTCCCTCAAAAATAAATTTAAAAATTAAGAGAAAAAAAGAAATTAACCTTTTAAAATGGTTCCTGAGACAATTGCTTAAACTGGCTTGTGGAAATATGCTTCATAATGAAAATGTCTATAGACGCTGGACTTTGCCTGGTGTTAGAGTCTGGATTACTGTTGAATACATATTCTCTCCGGTGACTCCTCCACTCTGGACAGAATTGGGGTTGGCCATGTGACTGGTCTTGGCCAACAGAATTCTGGTGGACACGAGGCAAAAGGCCATAAGTGTTGCTCGGTGGCTTGGCTTGGGTTTCGAGGTGCAGTGATAAATCGTAAGAGTGTGACTCTGGTAACCACTGCCACTTCAGCCTGGGCTTCAGAAAAGAATACACGTGGAGAAGATCTAAGTGAAACTCACAGGCTGGAGAAATCTACAGCCTGAAGTAAAGCCGTTTTGGCCAAGCCCAGCCCAGATCAGCCAAACCACAGGCAGCCGTAACATAAAAATAAAAATACTCATTATAAGCCATTAAGTTTAGGATGATTGACATAGTGCTATAGTGTCTATAGCTGTTTACTACATTTTGTGCAATCTCATTGTTGTGCTTTATGTACTATTGTATAGTGCACACAACCAACAGAACTTGAGAGAGATGAGATGCGTGAAAAGGTAAGGGCTTAATTTAGAATATTATCATTGAAAATTAGCCCTAAACAGAATCTGAGACACAATCAATCAAAGCAAATAGTTCCTACTCCCAATTTACCTGGAGGCTTTGAGGATGAAGCAACGTACCTCAAGTCACATGGCTAAAATGACACAGAGCCAGCACTGAACAAAGGAATTTTTACTTCCAGCCTCATGATCTTCCCATAACACCACCATACCCTCTCTTTGGTATTTAGAGACTAATTCATACCCTAGTTCCATATCTCACTCTTCTCATATTGGCAATGCTCGTTCTGTCTTCCCCTGGCATTCTGCTAAGGACTACCCTATAGCAAAATACAGAACATGAGAAAAAGTAACCATACTGGATATATTTGCCAAGGTTTTCACTACCACAGGAGAGAGGAAATGCCAATTTATCTACTCTGTGTTCTCTGATGTGGATAGAATGCCTTTGGCCAAGACTGCTTCATTTCCCTGGAAGGCTGTGTTCTGGAAGCCTGAGTCTAATTTGGTAGGATTTTTTTTTAACATCTATGCTAATAATTGTTTTTAGAGAACATATCTTATCCCCATGCTGTTTGAATGTGTTCTGTCAGAGGCATTATAAAAATCTCTATAGCAAAATGAATTGAAACCTCGTAGATCGTACCCCAGAAGTCACAAACTCGGATGGCTTTCTGAGCTAGGTCACAAATGTAAAGCATATGAATCAAAAGGCTGGGAGACGATCTAGCAAAGTTGGCAGTTCAGGCCCTGTTACATTGTAGGGAAGGGGGTCTTGGATAAGGATAGCTACTAAATCTAAGTAATTGTGACCATGTTGCCAAATCTTGGATTATTGCAAAAGAAGGAACCTTTTGGGATTTTTTAAATGGTAAATGACCCATTTTTAAAGGATTTTGACTTTTTAAACATGTGATCCATATAAAACATGCTCATGAACTGAATGATACTAGCATAAATTAATGCATCATGGAATGTGCTATTAGAAATTAAGAATACTGTTCTTAAGTCTGATATGAATTAAAATATCCTGATTAGGGCATTTTATTTTTTTTTCTTTTTATTATTTTTTTAATTTTTTTTAACCTTTATTTATTTTTGACAGAGAGAGAGATAGAGCATGAATGGGGGAGGGTCAGAGAGAGAGGGAGACACAGAATCTGAAACAGGCTCCAGGCTCTGAGCTGTCAGCACAGAGCCCGACGTGGGGCTCGAACCCACGAACTGTGAGATTGTGACCTGAGCTGAAGTCGGACACCTAGCCGACTGAGCCACCCAGGCACCCCTGATTAGGGCATTTTAAAAGGATTTTAAATTCTAAATATATAAAAGCCACCATGTATTGTTTTCAGTAGCTAGTTGTAGAACTACATTTCTATGTTGTACTTTTTGGTTCAATCTTTCTAGCGTAATAAGAAGATAAAATGGATATTGAATGATGAATTCCCTAAAAATAGACTATACCATGTTTCTAAAACTGTGAAAGCATAAAATATTTTCACAAGGCATAAAAAATGAGATATCCAAGAGCAGAGTCATCAATTTATAGCTATTCTTCTGGCATAATAAATAACATTATACATCAATTTCTCTACTTGGGCAAGGCCATCCAAATCAATACTAAGTAGTGTATAATTACCCAAAACACTAGGTCTAAGTAAGGACTTTCTAGAATCAGGTGTTTCTTTGCAATGACAGAGTTAGTCTTAAAAAACTAGTATATACATTGTAATGTTTGAACTTTCATTTTGCTCATAAAATTTGTGTCTTCTTAAATTCAGTTTATATTTGCTAACAAGCTATTTCCTTTGTTCTCTCTACATTACTTCTACATTATTTGAGGAGTCCAACAAAACATCTCCCTGTTAAAGATAATTTCCATAATCATTTCAAAAGTGAATTGAAGGAGACTTACTGTATTTTTTTAAGACCATGAAAAAGAAAAGAGAAATAACACAAGGTAAAGAATTCATGAATAGGTAATCACTTTCTACAGACAATAAGCAATGTTCCAATAAGCACTGAGAAATAGCTAATTAATTTTCCAAGTGAGCAAACATTATTTTGTAGCCCTGTAGACCAAAAGAGGAATCTAAAGATAGTGAATAGAAATGTGTTCCTAATTTTCAAAAGAAGATTAAAAGGGTTCTTGGTCCTCATTGTTTAGCTACTTCAAATCCTTTCAAAATAATAGAACCTGAATTAACACACAAAAAATAAATTTTTACTGTTTTGGAAAATAAGGAAGCAATGAGTAGCTTTTATTTATGAATAGTCAATTTGTCTGAATAAATTTGATGGTTTGTTGATGAAGTTATAAAATGAAGACAACCCAAAACACTCTAGATTCAATGCTTTGGTGATAATAAAGCCTCATGAGTCCTCCCCACTATATTAATTTAAGATGGCTTAGGTAACTAAAGTCACCTGAGACTTTGCAACTAAAGGAAAAACAGAGATAGGTCATTCAAGGAAAAGGTATAAGGTGATAAAAGCTATAGAAATTGGAGGATGGACCAAGTAAATCCCAATAATTTAGAAGGAGTGGGTGTACACTAAGGAATGAATTAAAAATTTCCAAATACCTGAATCTTGAGTTACTGCAAATATGAGAGTGTAGCTAAATACCACTGGGAAATTAGGTGAGATCTTGGCAAATAAAAATCATCTGGGGAAATTTTTTTTAAAACTTGATCAACATTGAATCCAAAATTTGGTAGAAACCTGTACAGTGGTAACAATATTTCAGAAAACCTGAGTATGGACTGGGGTGGAAAGAACAGGGAGGGCAGGGTCATTAGGAGGAATCTACTTGAAGGGGTTGGTAATACAGTATGATAGTAAAGAATTGTGGCACCCAGTGAAATTAATTTTACTGCACTTAAAATACTCAGAATGAATGAAACAGTAATGACAAAACTCAACTGATACGTAAGATGGCTGAATTTTAAATTGCACCTTCTGTTGTACGTGTCTATTCCCTTTCAGATTACACCCCACCCAACTGAAATCAACAGAAACTTAAGACCTTTTCCCTAATGGACTAAAGAATATTCAAAGATCCAGCAGCCTCCCTAGAGCTGCTTCTAATTTTCCCTTTCCTCCCCAGTGATAGGTTTTCCTTGACCTGAAGCTCCCTGTGCCCAAAGTTCTCCTTAGAAGTATATCTGAATGGAAGGGTCCTAATCATACCCCAGTGGTTTGGGTTGTTTTAATACACATAGGTCTGTTGATTTATAGTTATGAATCCATATAATGGGAATATTCTGGTGTTTGGAGGGCAATGTCTTCAAAGAGACTCTGTGGGTTATGTTGCACATTTGAACTGGAACCAAACTTATGTTTTTTTCTACAGATACAACAGTATCTTAAATAGTAAGAACCTCAACATATTGATGGTTTTCTTGTCTGGTACTGAGTGTCAGCCAGTTTGTGTTAGTTATTCTTTCCTCAAATCCACAAAATTGGCAAATAAGAGACTATTGGTGTGTGGGGGGGGGCGGGGGATATAAAAATAAGTAAGCCCGTTGACCACCACCATGTAATAAAAAAGTATGACTGTCCTTAACATCTCTCAAGCTATTGATGATTCTTTCTATATCATAGTCTACTTTGGCAACTCTTTGAAATTACAAGTTGGCTTTTGGACCTGCAGGGTCTCTAATCCAACCATCTCCTTTTACAGATAAGGAGATAAAGGCTTTGAAGGATACAGTGGTTTAGCCCAGGTGGCATCGCCAGTAACCGCAGAGCCGGCGGGAGAGTTCCTGTCCACTGGATTCCATTTTAGTCCTTGAAGCATTCTGCTACCGTTTCTCTCTTTTGTTCACCTTTTTGCTCCAAAGTTACTGTTGGTATTCAAACAAAGAAAACAAAACAAAACAAAGGAGCCTAGGAATAGTTACCTTGAAAAAGCTAGGTGTGTATGCACATGGATGTGTATTTGTATTTCAAATAACAATTCAATGTATCAATATATTTCCTCCACTTGCATATGACATTCTTATGCATTTAAAATTGAGCATTTACATCACAAAAAGATTCCCATTTTCATTTGATATGCTGTTCTGGCAATATTTTGATGAACTGTATTCTATGTAAAACACTAAAAATGTCCTATTTTAATCAACCATCCGGGTTTTATTTAGCCTGTACCCAATTTTGCATGGTTTTAATTATTGAAAATTCAAATACATAAGATTCAACACTTACTAGCATTTCATCTTTGGAATTTATTTAGGAAATGGAGTATTGCTTTGTGGTTTCAGAAAAAATTAATAAATATCTCTGAATAGATGGTAATTTCATGTTCATTTCCAAAGAGATTTAGCTACATTAGCAGCGCTATTTCCCAACACCCATAATCTTCTAAATTGACTTATTTGATGCTCTTCGGATCTATTTTTCTTAAGACTTAAATTTTTATCTCTGTTGCTGCTTTTGAAATGATCTCCATGATTGTGAATCCATCTAATGTAATTTTCACATTTGGTGCCGTTTTTCTCAAATGACAATACAGGGCAGGAAGAATCATTTGGCATTTTTTCATACCAGCCTAGTACTTTGATTCAAAATATGGGCGAAATGTAAGGAAAAGAGAGAAAGAGTTGAAGGTCTCTTAGTAAGAAAACCTTGTGTTAAAAACAAACAGATGGACTATGAGAGGTAAGCTGTGGAGTAGGATAGGGGGATTAAAAAAAAATCTCAGCAGAAATGAGCCTCTGAGCAGTAAAGAACTGAGGAATCCAGAGCAGCTCTGTTCCCTTTTATTAATACCTTCCCAGAAAACTTGTCTCCACTTTGGACCCTTTTATCTGTAGTCTGTGTGCTAGCACCTTCTCAGCATTTCTTAAAGGAGTTCAAGTACTCAGTGTTTCTTAAAGGAGTTCAAGTACTACCACTACTAATCCTAATATTAATTACATACCAATTTCTTTAATGCTTTAATCAAAATTTTCAATAACGTCTGTGTTTTTATTTGGCTAGTTTGGAAAGGGCTCTGAGGGAGCCAACTATGTCAGGAAAAAGGTTCTGCTCTGAAGACAGTGTGTCCCATGGCATTGTGTGTATTCTTTTCTAACAATAATGTTTTCTTGTGCAGAGTCCGACTTCATGATAAAATGAAAAAGGGGAAGTCTGTTAAAAATAAAAAGGCTCGTGTGTGTGTGTGTGTGTGTGTGTGTAAAATGTGTCAACATTATTCTCTCTCTCTCTCTCTCTCTCTCTCTCTCTCTCTCTCTCTCTCACTGTATTGCATACACTTAATTAAGCCTCTAGGACAAAGATCTCACCTCTTATTCAAGTGAAGCAGAATTTTGAACTTTGGAGCTAAATGATAATGGGGATCAGTGTACGCATTCTATAACTCAACAATATTTGGGGTACTTTAAAACAATCGCCCTGATTTCGAGGCAGACATTTCGCCCCTGCTTCCTCTCACTGGGACAGGAAGAAGTCAGTGTAAGCCATTTGTAGTCTGGGAGTGCACATTTCTTAACTGGATAATTTCCTTGACCCGGTGTCACTTGGCCTGAATTCGACTCAGTTGAGAATGCCCAACTGGCGTCTTGGCCCAGCGCCTAGGACTGGTGGCTATACCTTCCCAAACGCACACTCTCGCCGTCCTTGTGCAACCGAACGTCTGTCCCCAAGTCTGAGAATGTACCTCCAGGCATGTCAATCCCGGCAGCGCCTCTCTAGAAGGCGGTCTCTGCGGAGCAACCCTGACTCTCGGAGGAGTCTCATCTAATCCCAGATGCTGGTGGGAGTGAGCTTGATCTGCTAGGCTTCCCAGCTGCTTAGTTCCAGACAAGTCCAGAGCCTACAAAAATATAAATAAATAAATAAATAAATACTCGTCCCCATGAGTCACCCCAAGAAGGTTGCTTTCCCCAACCTTCCCCGTGTGGGAAAAGGGAGTAACCCTCCCCGAGATTTGTCCAAAGTGGTGAGAGGAGGGTTAATATTTGCTTTGTTGTTGAGCGCGAGAGAGGCAAGTGTGCCTTGAGAGAGAGAGAGAGAAAGAGTTATTTTGCAGCGGAAAATAAGCAGGGGAGAGGAATAGGGAGAGGCCGGTGCGCCAGCTCCCCTCGGAGCCTCAGGGAGCGGCACACGCCGTAATTCCCTTTCCAGAGCCTTACAGATTTCCACAAACAATGACATCACTCCGGCGCCGCCGACCAGATTACAGCTGGGGGGATTTTCCTGGGAGCTAGGCGGGCCCGGGTGGAGAGATGGAGGAGCTCTCCAGGGTTCTGAAAGGGGCGGGGGCGCGGGCTCGCCGCTCAGCGCCCCCCGCCGGCGGAGGCGGACCGGCCGGTCTGGGGGCGGGCAGGAGTGGGCCCGGGGCGGTCCAGGGCGGGGCCCGTCGCATCTCCGGCCCTCATTGGCTGCTGGCGAGCGCACGTCAGCCAGGCTGGTGCTCTCCTCTGTCCCCAGTGGAATTGGAGCCGAGGAGGAGCTGAAAATGCAGATTTAGCCTCAAGCACAGACATACACTCGCTCTTTCTCTCAGATACACACAGCTCCCCACATTCGCACCTCTGCCAGCGAGCCTGACTACACGGCTTCCCCGCCAGCCAGATGCTGGAGGAGAATACACATTGATTTGCTGCTTTCTGAGCCCCCTAATCAGTCTCTTTCTCTACACAAAGATTTTTTTTTAAACAAACAAAAAAAAACTATATATATACATTTTTCATTTGCACCTTTCCTCCGAGTCCTCCGCTCCACCAGCCTGCGCGCCTCCTAGCATCACTTTTCACTCCCAAGAAAGATGAAAGGTGGCTGTGTCTCCCAGTGGAAGGCGGCCGCCGGGCTCCTCTTCTGTGTCATGGTTTTTGCATCTGCCGAGAGACCGGTCTTCACGAATCATTTTCTTGTGGAGTTGCATAAAGGAGGAGAGGAAGAAGCTCGCCAAGTTGCAGCAGAACACGGCTTTGGAGTCCGAAAGGTAAAATCTCCCTTGCATTTCGCATGTTGTTTCAAAACGGGGGCAGCCCTGCGCAATCTCATTGCAGATTTGCAAGTTTTCTTTCTCATGCGATGCAGATATTCTGCCATGGGCTCTTTAACACGACATTGCCTCCGGTGATCTTTCACGGGTTATGTAATTAAAATGTCCTTCAAATTATACTAGTAAGGTCATAAAAATAATTTATTGCTCTTTGACTTGGTGGCGAAAACAAGATAACACCTTTCTGACAATGCCTTGCGCCCGGGCTGCTGTCCGAGGTACCAAGTTCTCAAGGCTGGGTGGGGATGGGGGAATGAAGTGCTGAACATCTGGGCTTGACGTTGGCAGTCTTTGCCAGGGATGTATCCCCCGCCCCCATCCCCTGGAGAAAGAGTAGTTTCCAAGGGACAAGGCTAAAAGCTTGGATATTGCAATTCACCTCCGTGCTTTTCGGACCCCGCGCTAGGAGGACTTCCCTCCCGGTGACTTCGGCCCCTGTTCCTTAACAGCTCTCTGGCTCCAGGAGACTTGGAGATATGAACTGGGGTTTCTTTCCAAAATCCGGGTGGAACTTCTCGCCCTCGCCCCTGCCCACGAGCGCCCGCCCCCGAAGCGTACTCCTAGTTAGCTCTGATTCTCAACTCACAGCTGTAGAAGCTGGAAAGGTAGATTTTAGAGGAGTTCCCTATGGAGAAGCTGGGGTGTCTCTCCTGGTGTGTGGGCGGCCACCGTGGCTTTCTCACGAGGGCGCGGGGATCCCCATTCCAAGAAGTTGCCAGAGTTCAACTGTTCGGGCAGCTGCCTAAGGCTCCCAACCTAAGACGCCTTGGGACTCCTTTTGTGACTCCAGGGTATCTATCTGGGACGCAGCGGAAAGGAGAGTGCTGGGTGGGGGCCGTGGCTTACCTGCTTGTCCTTCTTACGAAATATCTTGTCAGAAATCGCAAGTGTCCTTAGGAGACCTGGCGAGAGGTGGGGTAGAGTGAGAGGATGCACGGAGAAACCGGGCAAGGGGAGCGTGGAGGACGTAAGAATGAGATTTGGCAACCAGAAGGCTGGGTGGAGGTCTGGGTGGAGGCTGGGTGGAGGTGTGGGATTCGGGGCCCTATCTTCTCCCTCCCGATCCCAGGAGAGGGGCGGGAAACGAGCGGTGGGTGCTTTCTTTTGTTGTTTTTGCCTCTCAAGGGCAGTGCGAACTAGGTTTCCTATCAGTCCCTCTGTCCGGACTTCCCATGCCTCCCGTCTTCCTCCCAGACGCGGCTCCCTCATGAGCAGCTGGCTCTCCCTCCCCGGTAGGGTGTTGGCAGCAGCGATTTCGACCCTCGGTGGGTTTCCCCGCCAGTCATACTAGTCTGGGAGGAGAAGCCCGCCGGGTCTACCAGTGGCGCGCGGGCGGGTCTTTGCAGAAGGGAACTTGTTGCTCCCGGGAAGCGTGGGTGGAGCAGGGAGAGAGGATGCGAGCTGAGGGAGCAGCCCGCTGTCGTTCTGGCCCAGGGTCTGGGGCTGTTTCAAGAGTTTATGTTTATTTCAACACAGGAAACAAGCAGACCCCCCATCCTTCCCAACCCACCTCCCTAACTTGTTAGGAGACAAGATTCAGGACCCAGGAGCCACAGATACAACAGTGATTGTCACCGTGATTATTATTACCTGACAACAATGGGGCACCCTTGTGTGCTAGAGTCCTTACACATATTCTTATTTAATATTCTCAACAACTCCAAGGAAGCTGCTATTATTATTAAGCTCATGGTACTTGATAAGGACATTGGCTCAGATCAGGGCCCAAGGTAAAAACCAACCAGATCTGGATTTAAACCCGGATCTTTCAGAAATAAACTCATGCTCTTTACCTCTTAGTACATGCCAAACAGGCTAAGTGCTCTGCAGGATGTGTTGAGCTTTGAGGTGGGCTGAAAAGGGATATGGCATCGGGCTTTTTAGTTTCTGACTGTCAAGGGGCTGCAGCTGATTCGGGAATACCTGCTACTCTTTCCGTACCATGCACCTTTTCATAGTGTAGGCAGATTATTGCTACCTCCTCCTTACTTCCCCTTTAGACAATGCCCTTTAGGATCGTAGCAACTTAAGCAAATCCGGGTGTAACTAAGACAGATAATGACTTGACTTATTAATTCTCCAAGGGGTCACTTTTGCTTTGTCTTGTTTTGTTTTGTAGAGGTAAACGGCTTAATGAGGGGATTTGTAGTTTTGACGGTGGAGTTTGAGAAAGGGGGTGTAGGGACAATCTCATCCTAAATATATCTGGAGAATCTTGATATGCTTACTGTGAACTCTCAGGGAACTCATACTTTGGGGTAAAATCAGATACCTAAGTCTCTCTCACCCCTACTCTTTATTTGAGAGGAGCCCGCTGGCTTTGAGTCGGCCACAAACATGCAATTTCTATCTGGGAAAAATGAACTTTTACCTTGCCACCTCTCCTCCCCTCTCTATAACCCCCTCTCAAAAACAGTATCTCTTAACCAAATGATTTTTGTTCTGATACATAGTTAAAAAAAAATCAGCCTATGGCAGAATGCTTCTGTCTGACAAATCTTTGCATGGTGCCACACCTGTGTAGAAGGAGCCCTCTTTTCTTTCCTTGGATTCATGTCCCACCCTTCTTCCTTCACGACTGAGCTCCAAACCTTCCCTGATGCTATGGACCACAATGTGCTTTCTCTTCTCCAAATTCCCACGGGATGAAAAAGCAAAGCCTACATGACATAAGCTAGTACATCCCAACACTCTTCCTCCAGTCATTTTATATATGTAAGTAAATGTGGGTGTAAGTATTGTCTTTCCACTTAAAAGGTAAATATTCAAGGACCATATCCTCCATACTTACCTCTAGTCCTCACCATGGCCAGCCTAGTACTGGGTTTGCCAGCCTGTAAGGAAACTTCCTTAGTTTTATCTGTTCCTCCAGGTTTCTCACACACTGTCCTGTCTTGTTCTCATCACATACTGCACTTTTGTCACTCTTTTTTTTTTTTTCATTTTAAACCTACAATACCTCCTTCTCCTTCCTCTCTCTAATACTTAGTGTATCTTCCAATTCCCTACCGCCCCATCCTCTCCAATGCTCAGGGTCAGACACCAAGGATCCTCGGTGATTACTTATTTATCCCAAAGAAGGGTCAGCTATGCAGACTAGGGGAACCTGCTATTTTACTAAGTTATCCCATCTAAACTCACAAGCCTGTGAGGTAGAAATTGTTGCCATCAGACCTAATTCTCAGATGAAAACGTAAAGCCCCAACCAGTTAAACTTATATCTGGAGAGTGAAAAAAAAACTCAGATTTAAAACCAAATTTGCTTTGTGGAAAATAACTTTGTTTTCCTACCAAACTGCCTCTGGGAAACCTTCCTGGACAGCCAAGAACTCTGCTCTCTGGGCACCATTTTAGAGTTCTGATGTTTTCCCTTTCCTTTCTTTCTTAATTTTTTCTATATCCAACACCTATTTGGTATTAACGTATAAACCTATGTCATTAACAAATGTGTATGAGTATGTATTTCAGGTAGATCATAAATCTTTTAAGAGTAGAAACAATACACTGTGTCTTTTCTTAAAGCCCTATGTTTAGCACAGTGGTCTATATATGAGATATTAAATGAATACCTGGTGATTTTTTTTACCAAACTCTTGCAAGGCCATGACCAAACAAATGTATTTCCTCCCCAAAATGGAACAAAAATACCTCTAACTTTACTGTCAGAAAGGTGTGTTGAGACTAAAGTTTTCTATTTTATCGTGACCTGGCTAAAAGACATCTGTTCATCAAAAAAGATGTATAGACATATGTATATGTCTAGGAGAGTAAGTGAGTTTACAATAACATCAGAGGTGTTTTTCCGAGTGCCTTAAAATTCTTTTTTTTTTAATTTTTAATGTTTATTTATTATTGAGAGACAGAGAGAGACAGAGCACGAGAGGGGGAGGGGCAGAGAGAGAGGAGACACAGAATGTGAAGCAGGCTCCAGGCTCTGAGCTGTCAACCCAGAGCCTGACGCAAGGCTCGAACTCACAAACTATGAGATCATGACCTGAGCCGAAGTCGGATGCTTAACCGACTGAGCCACCCAAGCACCCCTTAAAATTCTTAATATACTACTAATTTTAAATCTCTTGGAAAAAGAACAAAAAAAATATTTATTAAAACAGTATATTGAAGGTTAGCCAAAAATCAAGTAAGAATTAAGGTAAAAATCCAAACAATTGACAATGAAGTGTTTTTGTTTTGCTACAGTAGGTTTTGGTTTTTGTTCAGGTAGGACTGAGGCTAGGATAATTACACAAGTAAAATCATGTGACCACTTTTTTTTTTTTTAACGTTTATTTATTTTTGAGACAGAGAGAGCATGAATGGGGGAGGGTCAGAGAGAGGGAGACACAGAATCTGAAACAGGCTCCAGGCTCTGAACTGTCAGCACAGAGCCCGACGCGGGGCTCAAACTCACGGACTGCGAGATCGTGACCTGAGCCGAAGTCGGCCGCTTAACCGACTGAGCCACCCAGGCGCCACATGTGACCACTTTTATATGTGTGCTCACTGCATTTGAAAAACTCTAGCAATAATTGTGCTGGTATACAATGAAAGAATAAACTTCTTTTCATTTTAACTGACTTTTTAATTTTAACTTTAATTGAATTGAATTCTTTAATTGAATTTAATGTTAAAGTCAAATTTCTTTTAATTTTATTGAAGTATAACTTAGGAAAGAACACAGTTCATAAACTCACAAACTGAGCACACTTATGTAATGAGCATCCAAATCAAGAAATAAAGTATTATCCATACCCCATAAGTTCCCCCTCTTGCTCATTTAGGTAGTTTTTAGTTTTAGGCTATTATGATTATTGTTTCTGTAGAATTTGTAATGTATGTATTCCCAGCATATATGTCTCTCTGTTGGGAATATCCCTAGGATTAGAATTGTTGAGTAAAAGGGTATATATACATTCAACTTTAGGAGACTGTATCAGTTTTCTATTGTGTAACAAATACTACAGGCTTTGTGTCCTAAAACCACACAAATTCATTATTTCATAGTTTTCATGGATAAGGAATCTGGCACATTTTAGCTGGGTCTTCTGCTCATGGGCTTACAGGTAGAAATTAAGATATTGGCCAGCTATGTCCTCATCTACAGGCACAGCTAAGGGGAAGTCCACTTCCAAGCATATTCAGGTGTTTAGGATTCAGCTCCTTGTAGTTGTAGACCTGGAGTCTTCAATTTTTGCAAGTTCCACTCTCAGCTCCTGGAGCTACGCTCATGACCTTGCTGCCTGACCCTTTCCATAAACCTTCTCACACTTTCACCCTTCTTTCAGGAAAGGCTCAGTCCCTGTTTAGGTGAGCCTGATTAGGTCAGGCCCACCCAGGAGAATTGTCTTAATTCAGGTAAACTGATTTGGGACCTTAACTACATTGATAAAATCCCTCCCCTCTGCCACAAAAGGTAATCTAATAAGATAAATGACATCCATCATCTTCACAATCCTGTTCCCACACTCACGGGGAGGGGATGATACAGGGCACGTACACGAGGGAGAGGAAATCTTGGGGGTCATCTCAGGATTCCGCCTGCCACAGACAAACTGACCACCAGCAATGTGTGAGGTTTCTGATTACTCCACATTCTCAGCAACATTTGATTTCTTATGCCTTTTCCTTTTAGTTATTTTGGTGGGTACATAATGATATTTCATTGTGATTTTAATTTGCATTTCCCTGATGATCACCTCAAGCGGAATACCTCTTCAAATACTTATTAGTGGTTTGGAAATCCTTTTTTACACATCATTTGTTCAAGTCTTTTGCCCTGAAAAGTTTTGTTTTGTTTTCTTTTCTTTTCTTTTTCTTTGTTTCTTCTTTCTTTCTTTTCTTCCTTTTTCTTTCTTTCTTTTTTCTTTTTTTTTTTCTTTTGGATTGTCTGTCTTAATTTTCCGTTTGTAGGAGCTCTTTAGCTATTATGGATAGGAAGAATCTTTTGTCATATATTTATTTATTTTTTTTTTCAACATTTTTTTTTTATTTTTATTTTTGGGACAGAGAGAGACAGAGCATGAACGGGGGAGGGGCAGAGAGAGAGGGAGACACAGAATCGGAAACAGGCTCCAGGCTCTGAGCCATCAGCCCAGAGCCTGACGCGGGGCTCGAACTCACGGACCGCGAGATCGTGACCTGGCTGAAGTCGGACGCTTAACCGACTGCGCCACCCAGGCGCCCCTGTCATATATTTATTTTCGCCCTTTTAGTGGTATTAACAATATTGAATCCAGATTCTATAATTTCACTCTCATTTCATCGTGGATCAATTGTGAGTCAGAAGAAGTAGTCTTCCACCCTCTGCCCTGTTCTCCTCTAGATCAAGATTAACATGGTTCAGAAGGGGAAACAAAACAAGAGATAGATTTGATCCTAAGTGTTTCCAAGAGGATTCCTATCTAAGAATCCCTTAAGGGACAGTTTTTCTGACCCTACACGATCTATTACCATGGTAACCAAAGGTAAATAGCCCAGAACTCAACTTCCCCAACATGAAAGCTATGAATTCCTTTTGGACTCTAACTTAATACAGTATGCTTTAGGTCAAGTCCAAGCTAATCCCTTAAGCCTTATCTGACTGACTTAGACTGAAATATTCTCTATCTCTTTGGGACTTCCCCTGCATTTAATCTGTTCCTTTTCTTGGCACCAGTCACCTTTGTCCCAGTACTCACTATATCCAATGCCTCTCTTGTGACTAAAGGAGGCCAGGAACAGCAATGTTCAAAGGTATAGATAATGGGATTTAGAATTAGAAAGTACCGGAAACTTGTCTAGATTATGAAATCTCTAAGAGGCTCATGTTTATTTGAAAATATGGTGGTTGTGAAAAATAATAAAATATGGTGGTTGTGAAAAAATAATAAAATATGGTGGTTGTGAAAAATAAATAGTACAGTGTGTATAAGGTTTTGAACACAGTGGCAAGTGCATAGAATAAAAAACCTATTATTGGTAGGAGTAATAATAATAAGGTGATGACCTGGTTACATTTTTTTGCTCACGAAAACAATTATAAGTTGTACTTTCTTGGGAGTGACAACTGATTGAATGAGGAGTAAACAACCCAATGGGAACCCATCCAGGAGTTGGCCATGATCCTTGAGAGTGCCTGGCTGAAATAATCCAGAATTAAATTCACTATACCCCATGGTAATTATCTTAACCAATCATGCTGACTTTCTTTCTTAGGAAATTTGATTCACTAGTTGCTATAGAGAGGAAAATGGGGTCTAGTTGTCATGAAAGAGACTATCCAGGCCATGGGAGATGCAGACATTTCATCTGAGTTCCTATAACTTCCCAGCTCCATTTCCCAGCAAAAGATGGGACAGAAGGTAAAGGCTAATTACCAGGCGAATTTTGTCTTCTCCTTGGGCCACAGCAGTACCACATTTCCCAGCCTGCCTTGCAGATAGGTACCACCATATGAGGATGCTAGCCAATGGGATGTAAGCAGGAGTGATGTGCACTTCTTCCTTCCTTGAAGCGTAAAAACTGACCGTAGGTTGATTCTCCACCTCTTCTCTTCTGAGGTTTGATGTGATTAAGAACAGTAACTTTGGAAGCCAAATGCTTCCAAAGATGCATTTGGTAGAGTGCAAGATGGAAGGACCCCAGGTCCCTGATTCTTGACTTAGAAGAGCTTTATGAGTCAGAAAGTTAATTGCTATTACATTAAGGCACTGGGATTTGAGAGTTTATCTTTAGAACCACCAACATTACCCAAGCCAATATCCTGTCAATAAATATCCTTCTTTCTTAGGTTGCAAGAGTATTCTCTGAACCTTACAACCAAACCAAACCAAATTACAAGAATAATAATTTTTAAAAGACTTATGAAAGCTCCTACATCTCCACCTCATAATGTCAACCAACTTTACAGGTCTTTGTGATTTTTCTTCTCCAGGAAGAATACACAACCCATTAAATACTCTTGTCCCACTGGCGACCAATATGCTTTACTCATAATAGGTACTCATTATGTTCTTCTTCACTGATAAGTACACCTGGATCACAAGGTGACTATTCGGCCATTAACTCAGAGAAGAGGCACTTGAAGTACTAGTTTTCAAGAAACTACCCCTGTAGCATCCATTTATTTGTAGGCAGCAATGTAGCTAGGAAATAGAAGTAGGTAACAGGCAGCATGTCAATGACTGGCAGACTCCTGCGTTTCCCTAAATTCCCAACTTATAAATGATCAGTGATAGAATAGATCAAAAAAAAAATTCTTTTTCTCAAATGAATGAATATCTAAAATTCAATGTCTCTTTCAAAAGGTCTTATTAGCTGTAGATCACAATGTTACAGCACATCAGGGAGTGATGCTATAGTTAAGTTTGCAATAATTATATATTTGGCAGTAACTGCTCAAAGAAGTCAGGCTTTAAAAATAAAACATAAAACCTGAAGTTCATACTTTTTTCCACCCACTAGAGCAGTGGCTTCATTTTACATTTGAGCTCAGATTCATCATTTCAAAAAGAAACACTGAACTGAATTTGTGGGTTATTATTTGAGAGTCAAATAATCACAGGACATTCGAAAGCAAGAGTTTTAGTTTCACCTTCTTTACTAATATACTAATATACTTCTAAAGTATATTAGTGTGTGTGTGTGTGTGTATAATAGCTGAATAGCTGAAGTCCATTAAGTGACTAAACTCCACTAATGGTTAGGGAATCAAGAAATTGCATTTGAATTAACAGTTCTACCCTAAATGTAATGGTTCCATATTAATGAATGGCTTCTATTATTCTATGTTAGGTATATATAAAAAGCAATAAATTCCCTAGACAAATCATTTTTTTGTCCCTAAAACAATTTGACCATAACTTTTTGGAGAAGGTTGTGATGTGCTGAGCTCCTCTGATGAGAATAACTGAATATAACAAACTCTTAGGTTGAAAGTGAAACATGGACACAAACCCTTAATTTTCTGACACAAATGAAGTAGCCTCAACAATATCACAAGATGTTGGTAGCTTCTCCATTAGGAAGTCGACAAGAAGATGAGAACTGTAGAATCCTAGGGTTGCTCTTTATTTATAACTTTATTTATTTTTATAATTATTATTTTAATTCTGTATCAAATTAATTAATATATGCATTTTTAAATTTTTATTTAAATCCAAGTTAGTTAACATACAGTGTAATAATGATCTTAGGATTAGAATTTAGTGATTCATCACTTACATATAAGACCCAGTGATCATCCCAACAAGTGCCCTCTTTAATGCCCATCACCCATTTACCCCATCCCCCCCCCCCAACATCCCTCCAGCCACCCTCAATTTGTCTTCTGTATTTAAGAGTCTCTTATGGTTTGTTTCCCACTCTGCTTTTATCTTATTTTTCCTTTTTTCTTTCTTTTCCTGTTTTGTTTCTTACATTCCACACATGAGTGAAATCATCTATTTGTCTTTCTCTGACTGACTTATTTCGTTTTGCATAATACACTCTAGTTCCATTCATGTTGCAAATGGCAAGATTTCATTCTTTTTGATTGCCAAATACTATTCCATTCTATATATATCACATCTTCTTTATCCATTTGTCAGCCGATGACATTTGGGCTCTTTCCATACTTTGTCTATTGTCACTAGTGCTGCTATAAACATTGGGGTGCATGTGCCTCTTCGAATCAGCATTTTTGTATCCTTTGGATAAATTCCTAGTAGTACAATTGCTGAGTTGTAGGATAGCTCTATTTTTAATTTTTTGAGGAACCTCCATACTGCTTTCCAGGGTGGCTGCACCAGTTTGCATTCCCATCAATCGTGCGAAAGGGTGCCCCTTTCTCCGTATCCTTGCTAACATCTGTTGTTTCCTGAGTTGTTCATCTAAGCCATTCTGACAGGTGTGAGGTGGTATCTCATTGTGGTTTTGATTTGTATTTCCTTGTTGATGAGTGATGTTGATCATCTTTTCATGTGTCTGTTAGCCATCTGGCTGTCTTCTTTGTAAAAATGTCTATGCCTTCTGCCCTTTTCTTTGCTGGATTACTTTTTTTTTTGCAGGGGGGGTGTTGAGTTTGATAAGTTCTTTCCAGATTTTGGTTACCAACAATTTATCTGATATGTCATTTGCAAATATCTTCTCCCATTCCATTGGTTGCCTTTCAATTTTACTGATTGTTTCCTTCCCTGTGCCTTTTCATCTTGATGAGGTTCCAATAGTTCATTTTTGCTTGACTCTCATGAACATCCAATTCTTCTCCTAAATTTTCCTAAATAGATTCACTTAATGCTTACATTGTGTCAAGGTAGAAAGAGTTCAAAGGAAGATGAGAAACATGTTAGAATGACTTATTTGGAGACATCAAGAACAGGAAGATAATAACTTAGGCTTAAAACATGGGCCACGTAACGGCATTAGAAAAATATTTTTTGACCTGGGATACTTGGCTTTCACTGTTCCAGTGTTTTAATGTAAGCTGAGAGTAATGACATCATAAGTCTTGCTTTCTGTGTAAATGCGACGCCTGATAAAACTAAGCCTACAGTGAGTAGTTGTTGAATGAATGATCTAATTTATGTTGGCGTCAGATTTCTTAGATAATTGAGCATCTTTCCTCTTGAGATTTAAGCAAACAAGCAAACAAAATTGTGAATTCTTCTACTGGGGGGATGGCGAATCTCTCAGTGTAAACACGGTGTTCTTACTTGTTGCAGTCCTCATGAATGCAATGAATACAAATAACCAAGTTGTTGACATAAATTAAGACTCCCTGATCATGTAAAAAATACAATAACTTAATTATTTTTGTCAAAATTACACATTCTCATTACTATTTTTTAATATAAAGTAGTACAAAAAAAGCACTGAAAGAAAGGTGGTGTTTTTTTTTATTACCCCAAACTTCATTACTCAGAAATAACCATTAATAGCATTAGGTAAATTTTATTGCAGATATTTCTGTAAGAATATATATATACAGAGAGAAAAAAGGTAGTTAGATAAATTGTTTTACGGAACTGGGATTATATTGTACACACTACTTTTTTAAAAAATATTTATTTATTTATTTATTTTTAAATTTTTTTAATGTTTATTTTTATTTTTGACAGAGACAGAGACAGAGCATGAGCGGGGGAGGGTCAGAGAGAGAGGGAGACACAGAATCTGAAGCAGGCTCTAGGCTCTGAGCTGTCAGCACAGACCCTGACGCGGGGCTCGAACTCACAGACTGCGAGATCATGACCTGAGCCAAAGTTGGACGCTCCACCAACTGAGCCACCCAGGCGCCCCAATATTTATTTATTTTTGAAAGAAAGAGACAGAGAGAGAGCATGAGCAGAGGAGGGGCAGAGAGAGAAAATCCCAAGCAGGCTCCCTGATGTCAACACTCAGCCCAACATGGGGCTCAGTCTCACAATCTGGGAGATTATGACCTGAGTGGAAATCAAGAGTCGGAACCTTAACTGACTGAGCCTCCCATGTGCCCCTGTACACACTACTTTAAGTTCTAAATTATTCATTTGATTATTATAGAATTTAACAAAAGGAAAGGAAACTGAAAAAAAAAATTGATGACATTGTTAAACTTCAGACAAATTAGTCACAGAAGAGATATAATTTTGTAATAGGTCTCCCTAAAATTAAAAAAAAAAATTAGTGTGATGGTACTGAGGAGTTTGTGACTATTTTACATGCAAAAGGTAGATAGGTAGATAATATATATTTAATGACAAGTTTGATTAATTCATTATGTATTTCAACTTCAATGAATTGTGGAGTCCATGCTCAGCAAAGTGGGGACATTAGCCTGCTAACACTTTCTCTTGCCTCCCCTATTCACACATTGCAGTGCTCCTTAGGTGTGTCATATTTTGCACTAGGTTACGTGCAAATATTAACCTTCTGCATATAACCATGATTTACAGTATTGCTGGTATTTGTTCTACATTAAAATTTCTTGTGATTTCATCACAGTTGCTTTACCCAGAACTTCTTCAATCCCAAATTCTTCATTTTCATTTGTCTCTTGGCTAGCTAGGCTTTACTGAAAAGTGAAAGGAGCCTGAGTAGGAAAAGGGAACTCTCTTCTCTCTGAACTAAAAGAACAGGATGGGCAGATGAAGTTCAGTGTGTAGGTCACAGAAGAGGATATGGGGAGAATACCCACTGAGGAGTCACAACTACTTCAAAGGTGAAGGAGGCAAAGTCAACACTTCCAGTGAGGGAAGAGGTGATGGGGTGGGGGCTTCAAGGGAGACAACATTTTGCACACTGTTACTGGCAAGGGAAGGGATGCTGACAAAGGACAAAGGACGACTTCTGGGCAGAACTGAGGGGCCAAGAGGGAGAGAATCGATTTATAGTGCCACCAACTGCATCATTTTCTTAAACGGCATTTAAGTGGGGGTGGTAGAGGTTGGGAGAGAGAGAAATGAAGTTTTTAAAAACTAGAGACTATCAATAAACTAGAACAGAAGGTAAATTGGGATTCATAGCGAGAGAGCTGAGAGAAAGCTCTGGTTAGTGACTGGGGTGTTGACTCTCTAGGCTCCAAGTCCCGAACACATCCAGATAATGATAATGCCCATAGAGGTTAATTACCAAAGTCAAAAAGAGGTAAAGCTGGCCAAGGATCTGAAAGTCAAATGCACAAACATCCATCCACATACACCTCAGTCATACCACAGCAATAGATAGCATTGCCAAGGAAGAGTGTTGAGACAAAAAGGAGAGAAGAGGTCCCAGGACAAAATCCTGGAGAACTTTGGACCTGAAGGGGAAAAGAGGAGCCAGGCAAGGAGACAGAGCTTGGACTGTTAGAGATAGGGAAGGAGAATTGAGGACTGTGAAAGGAAAGTAGGTGAGGGTTAAGAAAGAAAGAATGGGGCAACCAAGGCCACTGGTTTTAGAGATGAAGTCCTTGTTGAAATTGGAGGTGCCACCTTAGCACATTGGAAGAGGACACATCTGTTAGTTTGGGTTTCCAGGATTAAGGGATAAGAATTTAAATGAAAGTTGTTTATTTAAGGAATGGACCTAGAAAATACTGGTAGGGGAGTGGGGGAAGTGAAACAGGAAAGGGAAAGCAAGTTGTCATTGTGGATAACTGGGGGCTCAGTCCCACCAGGAAACTCTGGAAAGCTGGTGTAGAACATGTGCCCCAGAGGTATCCTGCCTGAGCTGTGAGGGAGCTGGGGTATTTATGTGCCAGTTGCAATCACACATCGATTCAGGATTGCTAATTACTCCTGGGTGGCATTAAGTCTCCAGTACTTTGACGTGGCACATGTTCAGAAGAGCAGAATTTGGCCAACTAGAGAAAACTCAGGTGAAGAATGCAGAGCTGGCCTGCCCTAAATGCTAAGGCCCAAAGGGATCCGAGCAGAAAAGTGATTACGTCTGCTATAGGAAGGAAGCCACATTGTGAAGGGTAGCAGTAAATATGATGAAGTTGAGGTATCAAGACAATTTCTTCAAGAAGTGTATGGGAGGGGAAAGAGGAAAAGCATTGAGGTGATTTAAATATATGTCATTTTAATGGTGTTTGTAAATAATAGTTTCTAAACACTTGTCAGACGGCTTGGAAATCGCTATCCCACCAAAAACTTGTGATATGTTAGCCTAATTATTCTAAGTGGTTTATCTGGAGTCATTTAAATTTTTACAAGTAATATCTACAGTGATGGAATTACAGGAAGGAATCATAGAAAGGCATTAGTTTAACCTCTCATTTTACACAGGAGGAAAAGGAAATAAAGCATGATGTTTATGTTCTTCACTACTAGCAATGAGCATTTGAACCCTGTCATTTATTGGCTGAGATTCAGAGACCAGAGAACCATTGTATCCGCCTTTCACATTGGAAGAGACTGAGACCCCAACTGCATGAGATTCCTATGAGTAATTAGCCACACGCACCAACTGGATCTGACCACGCCACTTCATTGCAGATCCCCCTGGCCTGCTTTTCACCACTTTACTTGTAAAAGTTGTATAAAGACCAGTTTTCCAAACAAAGCGGCTTGTAAATGCAAGGATTCTGCACCAGCCACAACCTATTGGATTTACACTAGGTGAAATACAGAACAAGAATTGATGTTTCTTTGACTGCCCCCTTAGTGATTAATACAGCACTGTACATTTAGTAAGCACTCAATAAATATAAAAATAAATGATGAGGAAAAAATCTAAAAGCTTACATTATCATCGGATGCTCATGAAATGACAGACTGATGTGTTACGTAATGCTGCAATCAGGAAGACCAAGCATGCTAAGAAAGGTTACATGAAGATCCTAATTTGTGCTTATGTTAAATGGCTTCAATTAATTAGTTACCATTAATGGCCTAAAATGTTGTGACTTGATGGGATATAAAGAAACCTAAGACAGAAAATAAGGTAATCCACAAATTCTATCCTTCCTTGCCTTTAGCTTGCTCTCTACTTCTGTGAAGGGGAAAAAATCAGTTTCATCAGGAGGCTATCAGTTCCCTTCCAAGGTGATGGAAATTCAGACACAAGAAGGTAGTTGGCATCCAAGGGTCCATTCTAGTCAGTTCCTGCTGATTGTATTTCTTGGGACTGTCAGCCAAGAATGGGAGACCAAGAGAGACCTTGCAGAGCCTAAGACATGGGAAGAAGGATGGGAGACAAGCCATTGTCGATCTCAAAGTCCAGAAGTGGTACCATATTGTGGGGGAGGGAGGGCAGAATCAGTGCCAAAGAGAACTTTGTAGAGTTGTGTCTTCAGTGAGGCTTGACATTAACCTAAATTTAGACCCAGCAGCTGAAGCCAAAACAAACCTTCCTGGCCATTAACTGGAAAAGAGGAAAGGACCAAGGGAAAATTACAGGAGTTTGAAAGGAACAGACAAAGAAACTAACTGGAGCCACAGTCATACCAGGGGATAGTATAGAAGCAGAAAAATATTCATTTCATTCAACAATCATGTACTTAGTACATTCAATAAGCAAGTATGATGTCAGACACTGAGACATGCATTTGGGAACAAATCTTTGCTTGTGTCACATTTACTAAGTCCCATCGGCCAAAACAAGTGCACATGGCCAAGCTCAGTCAGTGTGGAGACAACTAACCATGGAATTGATCCAGAGAGGCAGAAACAAAATGCAGACCATTATTGCAACATTCTAGACCTGCGAGTGATGGCATCTCTGAGTTATCCCATCAAAGACTGAGAAAGCTGGGAAATTTAACCACCAGCTGCCATTCCTTCTTTGCTGAGGGTTGCACCCGAGCCATCAAATTGCTGGCACTTTTGCTTTCCCCAAGAAGACCAAACATGCTTCCAGAGGTAAAAATGCACAAAGACTCTGTCATGTATAGGTACTGTCTACAGGCGGTGTCCCGGATAGGCCACGGGAATGAAGGCAGGGCATCAACACCATCTGACGCACAGAGGCCATCAGTTAGATAGAATATAGGTTCTGATTTAAAGAAACCAGAGGAATACAGTGCTCTTTGTAAACAACTAGAGTACTGGCAATATGTTTTGTGGTAGGTTTATGATATAGTACCCATGAGGCAATGACTGTCAGCAGAAAGGGAGTCTTCCCAGGGCAGACAGTGTCAGGTTGATGTGAATTTGGATTGAGACTCATAATTTCAGCAGGCCAAAAGGAAAGAGGGTTTATAGAGGATCCCATGACGTGTGCAAAGGAACACACCAGGATTCTGGAGGGAATGCAAGTGGTTGTGTCTGGCTAAATGTGGAGAGAGACCGAGAAGCCAAAGAAGTGGACTGGGGTCAGTTTATGAGGAGTCACCCAAGCCATGCAGACGAGTTTGGATATTGTCGTTATGTAGAAGGGGGCATTTAAGGATACTTGGAAAGTGTAACAGGAAAGCCTAGGATAACAAGTTGAGCTAATAGTGAGTTGGAGGGGCCTAGGTTTCCCAGCCTGGTTCCTTTGTCCTATGGAATCAGTCATGTTTTGGAAGCTGGTAGCCTCATCCCCTTTAACAGATGATGCTACTGGGAGTCAGGTTACATGTCTTTGATCCCATTGCCACTGGCTGATGACATCAAGGATACGAATGGCTTAATTATTGTCTTTGGAGCCACAATAAATGGCTGGTAGAGGCAGCCAGTTCCATCTGTGAAATTTATTCCAGCTAAGAACAAAATGATTAAATGCATCCTACTTCCTCTCCCAACATATGAATGCATGAATCTAAAACAGACCTTCTAACTTAGGAGCTAAAAAGAAAAGCCAGGACAGTAGTATATCACTGTCATCACAGCGGATCTGACAGGTAGATTATTCCCGGCTCCTCTAAAGGAATAATGTATGTTCTTAAATTTTCATTTCTGAAATAGTGTTTGGAAATTTTGCCTGAGGCTAGAAGGAAACAGTGAGTGAGGCAGAGAATCAGGTACCCTCTATCTGTCTCACTACCTGGTTGTCATAAACTTGATATAAATTAGTTGTTTAGTTTTTGGTAGTGAATCATAGCTTGAATCCCACTTTGGACTGTTCACTCAGTCCTACAATATAGAAAACAACCATGTACAATGCAAGCTGTTTCACATTGTTGAGCTCCTGGTTGTAGGCAAGAGTGGCTCCCAGAATCACAGAAGAGAGCTGAATGTTGTCCATGGAGACAAATGCTCAGTAGTGGCTTAGGAATGGACAAGGTGTCCTGAGTGCCGTGACTTCAGGTCAGTGACTCCACTCTCTCTGCTAGTCTCCCTTCAAATAGCTAATTCCTCCCTTGGAAATATCTAATTCCAAAGGAACATCCATCCATGCAATTCATATTTTATCAACAGGTTTTTAGTGAGTCCTACAGAGATAAGCACATTGAAAGGCATGGATTCTACAGACAGAAAGGTGACTGACACACGTAGATTTATGTGCAAAGGAAAGCATGTTATAAGTTCTCTACTCCAGTTTGTTAGACTTCACCTGATCTGAAGACTCCATTCAGCTTTAATGAATACCCATTTTATAAGTTGGGGTGTGGAAAGCTCTGGTTCTACACACAACGGACTTTCTCAGACCAGGCTAACCTTATAACATGCCCAGATAAGCTGAGGCTGAATAATATCCTCTGTCACATCTGGTTATGCAAGGAAATGACATCCTCACTCCACAGGCTTCTTCCTGTTGACAGAGAAGCTGAAGGCACATACAAACAATTAGGCTTCTCTGCTGCATGAGTGGCATCTGTTCAAAGAAGCTGTCAAGACTTGTACTCCTCTATGGAAATCATATTTACTTTATTCATCTAAATAATGTGGCTTGTTTGCCTTCTGTATGAAATGGTCTTGCACTGTTTCTCATTGATTGATTTTTATGAGATAGCATATCACTTTCTGTGTGTCCATATGCCTCTCTGCTAAGAATGGAATAGCTTTTTTTTTTTTTTTTTTTTTAGAATGGAATAGCTTCTTACTGAATCCTTTCAATTATATTCTTTTACAGTTTTGGAGGCATTGTGTTTATTCAAAATGTCCAACTCTTTATCCTTATGTTTTTCACTGCCCAACCATGCTTTCCAAGACTAACAGGAAAAGAATGATGAAAATAAATAAAAGCAGTAATTAAAAATAAAAAATAAAAGCCACATATTTTATATTCCATTCCCAACATGTTGCTCCCTGGTTGGGTAATTATAGCAATCAGAATCCACTGAAATAGGCTGTATATATTTTTCAAAGCTATCTTTTTTGAAGCAGTTTTAAGTTTCCAACAAAATTTAAATATACAGGGATTTCTTATATACCCCTTCCCACTCCCCCACATTCATCTCCTTCCCCATTATCAGCATCACTCACTAGAAGGGTACATTTTTCACCAAAGATGAACCTACATTGACACACCATAATCACTCCAAATTCAGTTTGCCTTACTGACACAACTCTCTTTGTGTTGTAAATTCTATGAGTTTGGAAAAAGTATAATGACAAATATCCATCATTATAATATAATGCAAACTATTGACTGCCCTCCAAATCATCTGTTCTCTGCTGTTCATCTCTCCTTCCCTCCACCCCTGGAAAACACTAATATTTTTTATTGCCTGCATAGTTTTGCCCTTTTAAGAATACCAGAGAATTGGAATCATACAAAATGTAGCCTTTTCAGTTCAGCTTCTTTCACTTAGCAATACGTATTTAAGTTTCCTCCATGTCTTTTCATGGCTTGATAGCTCCGTGTTTTGTTTTGCTTTGCTTTGTTTTTAGCGCTGAATGATATTCCATTATCTAGATATACCAGTTTATCCATCCACTTACTGAAGGACCTCTTGGTTGCTTCCAGGTATTATCAATTATGAATGAAGCTGCTGTAAACATCCATGGGCAGCTTTTTGTGTAAACATGAGTTTTCAACTCCTTTGGGTTTATTTGTTTATTTTGAGAGAGGAAGGGAGAGAAGGGAAGGGGCAGGGAGAGCAGGAGAAAGAGAATCCCAAGCAAACTCCACCCTGTCAAAACAGAGCCCAATGTTGGGTTCGAACCCATGAACCATGAGATCATGACCTGAGCTGAAATCAAGAGTTGGACGCTTAACCGACTGAGCCACCCAGGTGTCCCTGCAATTTCTCGTGGTGTATAATATGGACTCTCTTCGTCTGCTTATTTGCCACTTGTATGTATTCATTGGTGAGGTGTCTGTTAAAATCTTTGGCCATTTTTTTAACTGGGTTGTTTTCTGACTGTTCAGTTTTAAGAGTTCCTTGTTTATTTTAGATAACGGTCCTTTATGTGTCTCTTGCAAATATTTTCTCCCAGCCTGTGGCTTGTCTTCTAATTCTCTTAATATTGTCCTTCAGAGAGCACAAGTTTTTATTTTTAAAGAAGCCCATCTTATCGATTATTTCTTTCATAGATTGTGTCGTTGGTGTGGTATGTAAAAATGTATCACATACCCAAGGTCATCTAGGTTTTTTCCTATGCTATCCTCTAGGAGGTTTATAGTTTTGTGTTTCATATTTAGGTCTATGATCCATTTGGAGTTAATTTTTGTAAAGGGTGTAAAGTCTGTGCCTGGATTTTTTTTTTTTTTTTTTTGCACGTGGATCTCCAGTTGTTCCAGCATCAGTTGTTAAAGAAACTATCTTTATTCCATTGTATTACCTTTGCTCCTCTGTCAAAGGTCAGTTGACTATATCTATGCAGGCCTATTTCTGGGCTCTCTATTCTGTTTTCTTGATCAATTATTCTATGCTTTCACCAAGACTGTACTGCCTCAATTAGTATAGCTTTATAGTAAATTTTGAAATCAGGCAGTGTCAGTCCTCCAACTTTGTTCCTCTCCTTTAATACTGTGTTGCCAATTCTAGGTCTTTTGTCTCTACATATAACCTTTGGAATCAATTTGTCAATGTCCACAGACCAATTTACTAAGATTTTGATTGGGGTTGAATTGAATCCATAGATGAGGTTGGGAAGAAGTTACATGTTAACAATATGAAGTCTTGCTACCCATGAACATGGAATATCTCTCCATTTATTTATTTCTTTGATACCATTGATCAGAGTTTTATAGTTTCCCTCAAATATATCTTGCACCTGATTTGTTAGATTTATATCTAACAAATATAAATTCATTTTTGAATTTATGCTAATGTAAATGGTATTGTTTTTATTTCAAAGTGTACTTTCTCATTGTTAGCATAGGTTTTGCTTTTAAGTTACTCAGTATCCTCACACTTGAATGCTCAGAAGTCTGTGAGCAAGTAGCATTGAATGTGCCCACAAATGTGTCTTGAGCTCAGTCTGTAAATTCACTATTAGTTGGGTGAGATCAGAATGGCTAATCTTAACTTAATGTAGTTGCATTTAAAAGACTGTACGTTGTATCAAGACCATACACCATGATGTGTGTGATATCCCTGCCAAAAAACATGACTTCAATCTAATGGTAAGAAAACATTGGACAATTCCCAATTGAATGGAACTCTACAAAATAACTGGCTTGTACTCTTCAAAAGTATTAAGGTCATGAAAGACAAAGACAGACAAACTAAGAAACTCTTCCAGATTAAAAGAGAGATGAAAACTACATGCAACATGTAATCCTGGATTGACCTTGGTCAGATTTTGTAAAAGCCATAAGTGATATTATTAAGACAATTGGTGAATATTAGTGATGTCTTGATGTCTGCAAGTGAGAAAATAATATTATATCAAAGTTGGTTTTCTGATTATAATACTTATACTGTCTTGTCCTTAGGAAACAAATGTCATCTACAAATTACACTCAGAAAATTCAACAAAATTAATATGTATACATAGAAAACATGATCAAGAAAGTGCAGTAAAATGTTAGTAACTGGAGACTCTGGATAGAGGTTCTATGAACATTCTTTGCCCTATTCTTGAAATTTTTCTGTGAGTTTGAAATTATTTCAACCCTAATCAGCTGGTTCTGTAAAGACATCAACTTTAATAATTATACTCAAAAAGCATCCTAAGTTATTTCAAAATGTTTTTTTTTTCTTTGCAATTGGTTTCTGCTTTATTTGAATGTATGGTTATACACTGAAGAATAGCAGATAGTATGAATTACTTTGTGGTTGGATCTCCTTCATCGATATTAATCCATTAGAAACATTTTAAACCTGTACTTTTATCTAGGAAAAAATAATTACCCTTCCTCAATGGAAGAATAAAGTTTGCTTCTTTAAAAAAAAAGAAAAAGAAAAGAAAGAAATTGTTTTGAAAATAAATTATCCCTTGGGGCGCCTGGGTGGCTCAGTCGGTTGAGCGTCCGACTTCGGCTCAGGTCACGATCTCGTGGTCCGTGAGTTCGAGCCCCGCGTCAGACTGCTCAGAGCCTGGAGCCTGTTTCAGATTCTGTGTCTCCCTCTCTCTCTGACCCTCCCCCGTTCATGTTCTGTCTCTCTCTGTCTCAAAAATAAATAAACGTTAAAAAAAAGAAAAGAAAAGAAATTATCCCAAAAAGGGTATATTGGCTCAAAACTATCATTCAAGTCTCTCTCCCTCTATGAAACTGAGAAAATTTCCACTTTCTCAATAGCCATGAGGTTTCATCCAACTTCTGCCACTATAGAGCAGTATGACCTTGACCAAGTTATTTAACTTTCTGAACCTCACTTTTCTTATGTATATAATCCAGATGTCAACTGAAAATGCCCGGTACCTTGAGATCTAAATAAGATTCACTCAAACCCCTCCCCCACTCCTGAATTATGTACGTTTAGAAGTCCTAAACCCTTCTCAACATTCCTGTAAATTCTAAGGGTGAAATCTGGATCCTTGTTTCACTTCTGGATCCTGTTTTCTGCTCCCAATAAAACTTCTAGGTTAATAGCTGATGTCCTCATCCCACACCTGCAATCTCTATTCTTCATTAGGCTAACAGGTGTGAAAGTCAGCCACCATCTTGATTTCCCCACACCTACCTAACTCTAACCACTCACCCAAGGCATTTGTAACTATAATGTATTTTACTAAAGATGTCAGGGATGCAGAGAGGGGATTTATGTTGCAAAATACAAACAACTGTAAAGTAAGCATCAGGCAGGCATAAAGACAACTTTGGGTCACCTCACCACTGGGGCTCAAGCAGTGGCCCCTTTGCCCAATGTCATGCCAGCTTCACATCTCTTATTGACTTCTCTCCCCTTTCTTTTTTGTGTCCCTTGGTCTGCTTATAATTCCTTCCTCTCATGGGTCAAAACAGATTCTTCTCAGGAAGAACAGATCTTTTTGTTCCCTAGGCACCCATGACCTTAGGACTCTACCAACCATCACAAGACTCTCTCAGATAAAGACAACTGCCTCCCCAAGAAGAACTCCGGTGCCAGCTAAGGTGTCCTAACCTCTGCAAAGTGAGACATAGTGCTAGGTACTCTAGCGGGCCATTTCCACTGTGAAAATGCTGAGATACTATGAAGCATACTGGCTTTTATTTTACAAAGTGAAGTTATCTTTATTGTATATGTCAAAATTTAAGAGTCTACAAAGCTCACTGTAGAAAATAATAAAGAGGTAAACCAAAAAAATTAAATCATTCCAAGTTTTGCCACCTGTTATTAACACTTAGGTGAATATTAGCTGAACATCTTTCCAAGCAGTAACCTTAGTTGGCACACACTGTTTTGTTTCTACAAAAGCAATATACTGTGAAAATCTTTCTGCTGCAATGAAGACAAATGCGACATCATTTTTACAGCTATTTACTCTTTGAAAGTGCAATCAGCTTTCTTCCCTGCAAAGTCCCTTTCTTCCTTCACAAGCTTTTCCATTCTTTCTGCAACTTTATGCCAGTGAGACCAACACTGATATTTCAATATTTAACTTAGTCTTGATATCACTGCTCTCATATACACAAACCAACAAATGTATCCCTTTGAATACAATTCCAAATGAATCCCCTTTCTTCAGCCCTCTTATCGATGTGGAATTTAATATGGCACCAGTGAACTTCAGTAAGAAATCACATTTGCTATTGGCTTGGCCAAATCCAGCTTTCTTCTGGATTATTCCAGATTTCAAAGAAAAAGGAAACAACTTGCTTGTGAAGACACCAGCTCAGGTGACTACTTTTCTTTCACCCCTTCTTCTCCGTTGTAATCAACCCCAGAGCTGATGTTTGGTAGTGATTAATCTGTCTTGTCTTCCACAACTGCTGCAGAGTACTTGGGCCCAACTATGGACAAAAACAACAGATAGTCTCAGTCATGTCTGTGATGAAATAGATTTTTTTTAATGCTAAAAGACCTGAGGGTATTTATACCCTGGTTCAATCTCATGAGTTTCTAGGAGTTCAAAATCCCTCTTAAGATGTGCCTTTTGCCAAGCACTTATTAGAGTTCTAGACTGTTCAGAGCTAGAAGGTGCAATATGCATCACTCATTGACTCACTAATTAAGTTTTCTTTGCCCAACATAGTTCTTTCAATCTTTTTGTCGTAAGGAAGGCATGTACTCTCCATTTGCCACAAGCCTCACCTCTCCCTATTGTCCTATACCTGACTCACATATTTATATTTCCTGCTTGCCTCCCAAAGCATTAAATGTCTTACTAATGCCCAAAGAATGCCATACTGAAAGATAGCCATCTACGCTGAGGCACACAGCTATTAGTGACTCCTCCAAGTTCAGTCTAGAACTTCGCAATTTTTTCATTCATTCAATAGATATTTATGAAGCACATGCTCTATACCAGGTACTTGTAAGCAATACAAAGATTGTCCACATGGAGCCTACAGTTGTTCCCAAGTCTGTCTCCAGAGAGAACGTTCTTTTTGGCATACCAGGATAATCTTGAAAGATGAAACTTTAGGTGCTGTGTCAGTAGTTCAAGTTTTTAAGGCTTAAGATTCTTCTGATCCCTAACATTTCATACAAAACCAGCCTGTGTATGAATCTTCCTATAAGGAAGAAGCATTTCCTTCTGTGCAGCATGCATGATCCCCCTGGCTATGGGTCGGAATTGCTCTCCTGGGATTGACTAAGGATATTCAGTTGTCTGACAATGAGAACAAAATGAGACAAATGATCAGAGCACTTAGAGTAAGTAGTCACTACCAGCCTTTGATGGCAAGCCACAAGTGCAAAAATGAAAGTGTAAAGGCCTAATCTCAAAAGTATGGATCAAAAATCCTTCAGGCTTCCTGGTTTAAGAGACAGGCTAGTAAATGGAGGTGTTCTCCAGAAAATATCTGGATAAAAGTCACCTCCTCTCTGTACTGCGGAAGTTGGTTGCTCTCTGCCCAACCCATGGAGGGGGTATAGCCCAGTGTGAACCTGAGGAATATGGTTTGTTCCCTCATCATCTTGAGCTGTCAATCAAACTATTCTTACCCTTGCTCTGGATGGCAGCTATGACTTTATAGCTGATATAAAAGTCTGCTTTAAAAAATAGTTTTCTAGGGGCGCCTGGGTGGCGCAGTCGGTTAAGCGTCCGACTTCAGCCAGGTCACGATCTCGCGGTCTGTGAGTTCGAGCCCCGCGTCAGGCTCTGGGCTGATGGCTCGGAGCCTGGAGCCTGTTTCCGATTCTGTGTCTCCCTCTCTCTCTGCCCCTCCCCCGTTCATGCTCTGTCTCTCTCTGTCCCAAAAATAAATTAAAAACGTTGAAAAAAAAATAAAAAAAATAAAAAATAGTTTTCTATTTCATGATGGGAATTCATATTTAATTTGTGTATTAGGTTAAACACACTTTTTTATTTTTTTAATTGAAAAAAATCATGCCGAACTATGTCCTTCTCCCTTCCTTCGCTTACCTTGCACTCAATCCAGGGAAACCAGTAATGGTCTCTGGGCAGGTGTCAGTAACGTGCAGGGCCCATCCTCTGACTGACTCAGAGAAAGACAAGTTCAGGGTAGGGAAGAAATTTGAGGGAGAGTGAAAAATAGAAGAAGAGCACTGGCTTAAAAGTCAGCCAGACCTGGGTCCAAATGAACTTCTCTGCACCTCTGCCTCCTCATACTTAAAATGGAAATAATAACACCCACCTTGCAGGACTGCTTCAATCAGTAAATGGGATGATTTTTTTGAAGGGCCTGGCAAGGCAAATTTACAAATGGATTTAGCCATTTTCTGCTGGAAACTGGCAACATCCTGGTTTGTGGCCTCATGCTGACTCCCTTTGTGCGTCAACTGTCCCATCTAGCAGATCCAAAAATGGTGATATCCATGCCTTGCCTTCTGGGAAGAGATGGCAACTGGATGTTCCAAGGCATCAGCTGGTCCCCGATTCATCTTTAGGGTGGACTTCCTGGTATGTTCTGACTGTGATACATTGATTCCATTCATAGCCCAATTATTGACCGTCCTATATTTGCCCTGGAACTTTGGCAGTCCTCTCTATTCTGGGCTAGCCTCTGCCTTGCTTTGGCCAAAAGAATATGGTCAAAGTGCTGTGGGCCAGTTCCAAGCCTGCGACTCAAGAGGCCTTACACATTCCCATTTGGTCTTTTGCACTGTTGTATTTACTTTTGGAACCCTGCATCATCCATGAGAACAAGCCTGGCCATGGCTGTTGGAGGATGAGAGACCATGTAGAGGAGACCTGAGGTGCCCCCAATCACAGCCAGTCAACACTTTGAAGCAGAACCAACTACATAAACTACAACTGACCACACATGCATGAAGTAGCCCAATCAAGACCTGAACAAACACTCAATGAGCCTAAGCTGTTTACCCAGGAAACTGTGAGCAACTGTGGTTGCTGTTTAAAGCTACCAAGATTTGTGGTGCTTTGTAGCACACATTATCATGGTCATACATGACTGAACCCTGAGTGACTGAAAAGTTTCCTCCAATACTAAAGGGCTTTAATGAGGACCCCTGGGGCTCCTCAGCATTGGAGTGACAGCCTCCCTCTGCGGGTTTGCCTGTCTCCCCAATCCTCAGCTACTGATCATGTTCTTTGAGCTTCTTTGTGAATCACCCGAGAGCCTGACAGCAGAGGCAGCTAATAGTGGTCCTGGGGAGGCATAAGACAAAAGAAGAGTCTTTTGCAGGAAAGGAGGTGGTTTTTACCAGTTGTTCTCCAGACCCATTTCTTGTCCATCTCTCTTTCCAAAGTAAAACAGGAAGAAGTGAGAGAATTCAAATAGCTTAGAAGTGTGATCCTGGGTCCAGACTTTGAAGAGGAGGAACTTTGGTTGAAAGAAAGATGTACAAGTCAGTAAGGGTGAACATTTAGAACCTATATACAAGAGGTGGTTCATGCTGGGGCATGATTGCAATACAGGCATACCTAGGCCTTTGGTATCCTCTTTTCTGCTTCTTTTAGTCCTACTCTCTTCCTTTCTGGCCCAAGAAACCACCATCCCATCAGCAAATCTCAATGGAGGCATTTAGCCAGTCATGGCTTAGGGAGTTAGCCTCCTAGAGATAACTAAACTTTCATGAGACCAAGCTTCAACACACACACACACACACACACACACACACACAATTTAGGATGCAAAGAAAGGCCTTTTAATGCTATCTAAATCCACACTAACTTACCCTGCCTCTCTCACAGAAATTGTCAGCCTGTCCCTTCCCCTCTCCTCTCTTCTTCTTACTGTCTCCTGCCTACTTAACAGCCACAACCTCTCTTTCTATTCTTCTTTTTCTCTATACTGTCATATGTTTCTGTCCATTCCACAGTATAATTTTCCTGCTTGTACATTTCCTCACCAGCCTGTAAGTATCTATAGGGCAGAGCCTGGGACTCCCTCAGTTCTCTTTGTCCCCCAACCTTATTACAGACTGCAGTCTCTCATCCATAAGAGATTGCATAAGATCCAGGGAAATTAAGAATGGTCTCAGGAAATGTCAGTGTAATGCAGAGCCTAGATATGACTGTAAAACGCAGGGCCAGAGTGAAACTGAAGAGCAATTATCAGCTGGGCTGGTTCCAGTCCTTGATGTATTGTTTTGTTTTCTGGGTTTTTTTTTTTTTCTTGAAACCTCTTTTTTCTTTTTAAAGTTTATTTATTTATTTTGAGAAAGCCAGAGACAGTGTGAGCAGGGGAGGGGCAGAGAGAGACAGAGAGACAGAGAGAATCCCAAGCAGACTCCATGCTGCCAGCTGCAGAGCCCGATGCCAGTCTTGAACTCACAAACCATGAGATCATGACCTGAGCCGAAAGCAAGAGTGGGATGCTTAACGACTGAGCCACCCAGGCATCCCTTCTCCTTAAATCCCTTGACAGCAGCTCCTTTTGATAATAAAATTATAAAAAATCTTTATATGTGGAATGACATCCAATTCTACCAAACTGGACTTCCAACTTAGCTGACTGAGCATCATGAAAATTAGCACAATGGACAAACACAAAGAACATGATGGGTCTAACCCAGAGAGGCCTAACTGTATGGGGACTCTGGACCCATCTGTGAATTGGTAAGAAGCTGTGAGGTCTCCCAAAAAGTAAGAAATGCATAACAGCACAAAATTTGGGGTGGAAGCCATGCTCACAGACCTTCTGGAGCATCCAGGAATTGCTTAAGTGGAAAAAACCCTGGTCCGAAGGAAAGCAGGTGGTGGGCTCTGTGAGGATTTAACACACCTTTTTATTGGTGCATAATTGGCTGCAGTTCTCAGAGGTTCCCTCCCATTAAGGGACGGGAGTGTGTGGGTTTGGAGAAGAGCTATAGCTTGGAGCCATGGTTATCAGGAGGAAAAGGAAGCAAGAGGTAAGGAATAAAGGCAATAGGAAGTGTTGCTGGTTTCCATAAAATTTTGCAGCATAATGAGAATTTCTAAAAACACTGCAAGTCTGAGCTAGCAACATTATTATACCATCACCCAGCCTGAAACTTCAAGCTGACAATTTGCTGTGAATTCTTCTTTCACTTGTTTTTCTCCTTCCTTCAGAACCAAACATATTTTGTCTTTAGGGGAAAAAAAAAGGTGATGGTGTAAAAGAAGGGTGTGTATGTGTTTAAATAAAGAAAACATGGGGCACCTGGGTGGCTCAGTCGGTTGAGTGTCTGACTTCAGCTCAGGTCATAGTCTCACAGTTTGTGGGTTCGAGCCCTGTGTCTGGCTCTGTGCTGACAGCTCGGAGCCCGGAGCCTGCTTTGGATTCTGTGGCTCCATCCCTCTCTTCCCCTCCTGCACTCATGTTCTGTCTCTTCTCTCAAAAATAAATAAACACTAAAAAAAATTTTTTAAATAAAGAAAACATTTGAAAATATACCAAATGTTGATGTATATGAGACATCTCTTACTGGGATACTCAGGTGAGTGTTTAGGGACCTAAGACTGTTTTTAATATGTCTTTTCTATTTTAAGATTAGCATTCTACTTGGGGCACCTGGGTGGCTCAGTCGGCTAAGCCACCAACTCTTGATTTCTGCTCAGGTCATGATTTCATGGTTCATGGATTCGAGCCCCTCATTGGGCTCCTTGCTGACGTTGCGGAACCTGCTTGGGATTCCCTTTCTCTCCTTCCTTTGCACCCACCCCCCCCACCCCAATAAATAAATAAACCTAAAAGAGATTAGCATTCTACTTTAAAAACTGAGGAATGCATGAGCATTACATCATCGAGGTCTGTGTAGGCAGCAACCTTGTACTACTGTAAGTTACCCAGCATCTGTCTTTCTCTGCTTGTGGTGCCTTCCTACTTGCATAATGATCTCAGACAGCCCTCCTCAGGTGCCCAGAGGCAAGCAGATGTGGGCTGCACAGTCCAAAGACAAGAGGCAAGAGGATGCCAAAAAATAACAAATGGCTGCAGACTACTCTTCTGCTACGTCTGCGATCCATTTACCTGTTTCTTGCTACTTTCCAGTTTCAGCTCCATGACACCAGTTAGCTCCATTTCTAACAGAGCCAAGACAGTGCCTCTCATCAGAGAATCCCAGGTCGTGGGTTGCGAGGACATCGCAGAGGGGATGTCACGCACCAGCTTCCTTGTCCTTTGGTCGCCCTTGTCTTTGTTAAGAACTCCAGCCTGCAGTCTGTTGGATGTAGAGCCACGGCTGCAAAGGTGGCTGGGGCATAGACCGAGGCTGCGGTGGAAGCAATGTGATGTGAAGGGTGCTGATCGACAGGAGACCTGGGATTTCTGCCGGTGACTCCTTCTCAACTGGAAGAGCCCTGCCCCTCCCCGAATTATAATCTTTACCATTTTATAAGATAAAGCAATTAGACCAAGCCAGGGGTGCAACCCAACAGCCTTCAGGTAACATAACCATCGAAGTGAACTTCCATGTGACAATAGGAAGTGGTGGGGCCTCCAGCTTGAACGGTTCCTCCTACGGAACATTCTAATTTTATTTATTTATTTATTTATTTATTTATTTATTTATTTATTTTATTTATTTAAATGTTTATTTATTTACTTTTGAGAGCGAGAGACAGCGAGCATAAGCAGGGAAGGACAGAGAGAGAGAGGGAGACACAGACTCTGAAGCAGGCCCCAGGCTCCGAGCTGTCAGCACAGAGCCCGAGGCCTGGCTTGAACTCATGAACCATGAGATCAAGACGTGAGCCGAAGTCAGACGCTTCACCAGCTGGGCCACCCAGGCGCCCCTCGAATTTAATTTTTAAAATATTTTTACATTTTTAACAATTTCGATTTGGATATTACTTTAAACTTAAAAAAAATTTTTTTTGCACAAATAACACAGGTACACCCATGTTCACAGCAGCATTATTCACACTAGCCAAAAGGTAGAAGCAACCCAAGTGTTCATCAATATATACAATATACATTTAGGACCTATCCAGCCTTAAGAAGGAAAAAAATTCTGAGACATGCTACACATCGGTGAACCTGGAAGATATCATGCGGAGTGAAATAAGCTAGTCACCAAAAGACAAAAACTGCACAAGTCCACTTATATGAGGTGCTTAGAGTAGTCGAAGTCCATAGAGACAGAAAGCAAAACGTTGGTAGTCAGAGGCTGCAGGGAGGAGAGAATGAGGAGTTATTGTTTAATAAAGAGTTTCAGTTTTGATGGAAAATGTTCTGGAGATGGACAGTGGTGATGGCTACATAATAATGTGAATGCACTTAATGCCACTGAAATTGTACACTTAAAAATAGATAAAATGGATAAATTTTATATTATGTACATTTTACCACATACAAAAAGATTACTTAAAAAACGTAGCTCAAAACAAACAAACAAAAAAAAACGTAGCTCACAGGGTTACCACATACCTTTTATCTGGCTCTCCTTAGGTTAACATCCTACATAAACATAGCACAATTATCAAGGTCAAGAAAATAATTGATATAATATTACTAATTAATCTATGGACTTTTTCAAATTTTCCCCATGAATGTCCTCTTCACTGATCTGGGATCCAATCCAGGATCTGCAATGTTGTCTCCTTCCTGGTACATCATGTCATGAGGCACCTGATTTTGGGACATTTCACCTTGAGTGAGGCTAACTTGATCACTTGTTTAGGATGGATGGTGCCTGTTAGGTTTCTCTACTATAAAAGTATTATTTTGCTTTATTTATTATATTTCACTCACTAAGTTTAGTATCTGTTGGTGATGCTTGCCAGCCACGATTATTACTACAGTGTTTCCTAAAAGGTGGTAACCAATTTCCATCATTACTTCTACATTTATTAGTTGGAATTCCATTGTAAGAAAGAATTTTCCTTTTGCCTCCATTCAAATTTAATTCCTGAAAATCAGTAAAACAAAACCAGAATAATGTCCCTGCGATGCTCACAGGTGCTTGATTACCCCCAAATCCTTGCTAGTGTTAAAAATTCTCAGATTCATCCTGCTCTCCACAACAGGAGATAAAAGTCCAAGTTCATACCACTTGACAGTCAAGACAGGCACAAGTCTTTGGAAAGCAAAAGGTCAGCACACTTATATTTTCTTTCCTTTTCCATCCTCCACCCACCCTCACTTTTGAAGTCAAATCTTAACATTACCTTGAGTATATCAGTGGAGTTAAGTGGAAAACACCATTCAAGAACCACTGAGCCTGGAAAATGCACATGAAATATTGATGTTTAATTTGCCCTGGAGAATGTGATTTTTAATGAACAGGAACTAAATCACAAAAGCTGCAGTGTTCTAAAAGATTTTCATTCACACACCAGACTCCTAGACAAGTTTGCTGTGCCCTTGAGGTTCATCCAGTATCTGCTGCTCTGGCCCCAAGACCCCTTCCCACTGTGCCAGGAAGGTTGCTTGAAGGACTCTAACTGAGCTGTTCCAGGCTGGTATCACCAATTAATAGACAGAGCTAATACCGTAGAGTTTCAAGTTTGCACAGTCCTGAAAACTGAGGGAAATTTTTTTTTTTTTAGCCAGGTATTTGTTGCTTGTTCTCTGTTTCTGGGTGACAAACCAACCTAAAACTTAGTAGTACAAAATGACAACCATTTTCTTATGTTCATGGGATTAGGATCAGAAATTCAGGCAAGGCACAGGGGATCACCTGTGGATGGTCCACATAGGAATTTAGTTGAGAAGACTTGGTGGTTGAAGAATGCCTAGCATGGCTGGAGTGTGGAATCATTCAAAGCTTCCTCATTTATATATTTAGCACCCAAAATAGGGTGACTTGAAGACTTGGCCCAGCCAAGATTGTCAACCAAAGCTCTGCACAAAGCTGCCAAATTTGCTTGGGCTTCCTCATAACATGGAAGCTTGCGAGTAGTTGAACTTCTTAATGGCAGATCAGGACTTTAAGAGCAAGTGTTCCGATGAACAAGGCAGGAAGTCACGTGGCCTTTTATGGCCCAGCCGCAAAAGTCATATGGCATCATTTTCAACGTACATTTTTGATCCAAGTGATCACATTCCCCAGATTCAAGAGCTGCGGTCATGTATTCCATCTCTTGATGGGAAGACTGTAGAAGAACTTACACCTATGTTTTAAAAATAGCCACACTCTTCAAAATTGAAACATTGGGAAAATACACACTTTAATAAAAACAAAAAGTATTCCCTTTGTCTGAATACCCTTTCCTTCCTCCAGAAATTTCATGAAATGTTCCCCAGATATCCCTCTGACTGAAATAATCTCTCCTTTGGGTTCTAATGACACCTTGTAACACTGTTGTAGCACTCTGTACTCTAACAATAAAAATACTTGCCAACACTTACTGAGTGCCCACTATGTTCCAGGCATTATTCCAAGAACTTTCCATGCATTATCTCACTGAATTCTCAGGGCAACATGAAAAGGGGACTCTCCCATTTTATAAGTGTGTAAACTGAAGCCCAGAAGGGTTAAATAACTTGCCATAAGGTCATATTAAATGGAAGATCCAGAATTTAAACCAAGTTACCCCAGAACTCATGCTCTTAAATCACTCCATCACAGAGTACTATTATATATGCTGCTGTTTGTAAATAGGCCTTCCCTGGTGGATTGTGAGCTATTTTACATGTCATATCTATCTTTGTGTCCCCAGTGCAAAACACAGTGCCTGGCTTATGACAAGCAATAGAAAAATGCAGAAAAGATGCAAACAGGCAATTTGAAGAGAAGGAATTAAAATGTTCAATAAATATAGGAAAAGATGTTCAAACTTTAAAAACAAAGACATCCAAATAAGATGGCATATTTTGTTTATTAAATAGGCAAAATTTAAACTTCAATTAATAAATTTCAGTCCAGTGTTTGGAAGTATTGGACAATGGATAATTTTATTCTTACTTTTACAACTTACTTACAACTTGATAGGAAAAATTTGGGGGGATATTTGTCAAAATGCTGATGTTCACAATCTCTAATTAAATTAGTGCATTCCTGGGATATATCCTTCAAAAAAAAAACCCTCTCATCTGTGCATATAGTGACATTTACAAGGCTGTTCATCACAGGATTTTTTAAATAACATTTTTATTGAAACATAATGCACAAATCATAAAATTTGCCCTTTCAAAATGTACAATTTGATGATTTTCAATATATTCAAAAAGTTGTGAAATCTTACCACGATCTACTTTTAGAACATTTTGATTGCCCCAAGAAGGAACCCTATACCATTACCAATCACTCTGTATTTCTGCCTCCTCTTAGCCCCTGATGTAAATACTAATCTACTTTGTATTTCTATCTGTTTTTCTGTTCTGGACATTTCATATAAAAGAAGTGATACAATATGTAGCCTTTTTTTTTTTTTTTTTTGGTCTGGCTTCTTTCATTTAGCATTTAGTTTTTAAGGTCCATCTCTGTTATAGCATATATCAGTATTTCATTCCTTTTTGTTTCCAAATTATATTCCTTTGTATCTACATACCACATTTTATTTATCTACTCACTTATTGCCAACACTTACCGAGTGCCCACTCAGTTGATGGACATTTGGGTTGTGTCTAGTTTTTACCTATCATGAATAATGCTGCTGAGAACATTTGTGTACACGTCTTTGTGTAGATATAATACTTTCATTTCTCTTGGATATATACCTATGATTAGAAGTGCTGGATCAAATGAAAATCTGTGCTTAGTATTTTGAGTAACTGACAGACTGTTCTCCAAAGTGTCTGTGCCATTTTATTATCCACTAGCAAAGTACAAGGTTTCAAATTCCTCCATATATCCTCACCAACACTTGCTGGTTTTTAATTTTTTTTTCTAGTGGGTGTGAAGTGATATCTCATTGTGGTTTTGATTTGTATTTCACTAATGACTAATAATGAACAACTTTACATGTGCTTATTGGCCACTTTGTATATCTTCTTTGGAGAAATAACTGCTCAAATCTTTTGCCTATTTTTAAATTATTTGACTTTCTTGCTAAATTATTCTTTATATATTCTGGTTTGAGTCCCTAATCATAGATATGAATTGAAAATATTTTATCTCATTCTGTGGATTGTCTTTTCATTTTCTTGATGATTTCCTTTGAAGCACATTCTTAATTTTAATGAAGTCCAATTTTGGGTTTTTGGGGTTTTTTGTCCTTTGTACTTTTGGTGTCATTTCTAAGAAATCATTGCCTAGCCTAAAGTCATGAATATTTACTTGTATATTTACTCGTATGTTTTATTCTAAAATTTGTAGAGTTTCACCTCTTACATTTAGGGTTATAAATAATATTGAGTTAAAAATTTTATGTGATGTGAGATAGGGATCCAAATTGATTCTTTTTGTGTAGATATTCAGTTTTCTAAGCATGGCTTGTTGAAAAGACTAATTTTTCTCATTGAATTTTCATAGCACCGGGGTTAAAATCAATTAACCATAAATTACTGTAAATTATTTCTGGACTCTCAATTTTATACCATTGAACTGTATGTCTCTCCTATGCCAATACCAGACCATCTTGATTACTGTAGCATTCTATTAAGTTTTGAAATGAGAAAGTGTGAGTCTTCCAACTTTGTTCTTTTTTGAGATTGCTTTGGCTAATTGGGGTCCTTTGCATTTCCATATGAATTTTAGGATTAGCAAAATTGGGGAATATTTCCATCTTAAAAATCCATGAACATGGGATGTCTTTCCATTTATTTATATCTTCTTTAATTTATTTCAATGATATTTTGTACTTTTCAGTGTACAAGTCTTATACTTCTTTTGCTAAATTTATTTTCAAGTGTTCTACTTATTTGATGTTATTGTAAATGAAATTATTTTCTTAATTCTATTCTTGGATTGGTCATTGTTAGCATACAGAATTATAATTGATTTTTGTATATTAATTTTATATCTTGCAACCACACTGAACTCATTTGTTAATTTGGATAGTTCTTTGTGGATTTCCCAGGAATTTCTACGAACAAGATGATGTCTTTTGCAAATAGAGATTTTTTTTTTCTTTCTTTTCAATCTGAATGACTTTATTTCTTTTTCTTGCCTGATTGTCCCAGCTGGACACCATTACACTGTTGAATATAAATGGAAAGAACAGTCAAACTTGTCTTGCTCCGATCTTAAGGGGAAAGTAACCACCCTTTCAACATTAAATATGATGTTATGTGTGTTTTGATAGATACAATTATCAGATTGAGGAAATTCCATTTCCTTTTTAAGTTTTTTGAATGTCTTAACATAAGAATATTTGATTTTGTGTAATAATCAGCTAAATAAATACTTTTTTTTTCAAAAAAGCCCTTTATTCCATTGATATTGTTATTACATTAACTTATTTTCAGCTGTTAAAAGAACCTTGCATTCCTAGGATAAATCCCACTTAGTCATGGTATATAATCCTTTATTCATGTTGCTGGATTCATTTTGCTAGTGTTTTGATGAGGAGTTAGGGGCTGATATTTGTCAGGGATAGTGGTCTGTAGTTTTCCTGTGATATCTATCTTTAGTTCTCATATGAGGGTAATAGTAGCCTTGGTGAAATAGTTGGGAAGTGTTCCTTCATCTTACATTTTTTGGAAGAGTTTCTGAAGGATTGGTATGAATTCTGAAAACATTTGGTAGAACCCACTAGTGAAATTATTTGGGCCTGACCTTTATTTTACAGGAAGATTGAAAATTATTAATTTAATCTCTTTACTTGTTATAGGTCTATTCTAATTTTCTATTACTTCTAAGTAAATTTTGGAAATTTATATCTTTCTTAGAATTTGTCTATTTCACCAAGGTTATCTAATTTGTTGGCATACAGTTATTCACAGTATTCCCTACAATATTTTTTATTTCTATAGGTTGGTAGTGATGTCTCCTCTTTCATCACTGATTGTATTTATTTGAACCTTTCTTTTTCTCAGTCAATGTTCTTAGAGTTTTGTGAATTTTCTTGAACTTTTCAAAGAATAACTGGGTTTTGTTGATTTCCTCTATTTTTTTTAATTTTCTATTTCATTTATTCCAACTTAAATCTTCTAATTTCTTTCCTGCTATTTGTTGGATTTAGTTTGCTCTCCTTTTTCTAGTTCAGTTATTGATTTGAGGTCTTTTTTCTTTCACAATAGGCACTTACAGCTATGGATTTCCCTGTAAGCACTATTTTAACTGCATCCCAAAAGTTTTTAAATTCTGTTTTTGTTTTCATTCATCTCAAAGTATTTTGGAATAGTCAGTGTAATTTATTCTTTGACCCACTGATTATTTAGGAGTCTGTTGTTTTCCAAATTTCTAAATTTTTCATCAGTTATTGATTTTTTTTAACATTTATTCATTTTTGAGAGACAGAGCATGAGTGGGGGAAGGGCAGAGAGAGGAGACACAGAATCTGAAGCAGGCTCCAGGCTCTGAGCTGTGAGCACAGAGCCTGATGTGGCACTCAAACTCACAGACTGCAAGATCATCCCAGGTGCTCTTCATCTGTTATTGATTTTTAATGTAATTAGAATTTGTGATCAGTTAACACACTTCGTATTATTTTTGTCCTTTTAAATTTAGTAAAGCTTGATTTGTGACCTAACATATGATCTATCTTGGGGAATATTCCATGTGTGAATTTTGCTATAGTTAGGTGGAATGTTCCATAAATGTCTCTTAGATTTAGTTGGTTTTTGGTTTTGTTCAAGTCTTCAATTTACTTTTTGGTCTGCATACTTCTTGGTTCTGCTTATTATTGAAAATGGTCTACTGTTATTGATCCATTATTTATGCCTCCCTTTAAAAAAAATGTTTATTTTGAGAGAGAGAGGCAGACAGCGAATCCTAAGTAGACTTCATGCTCAGCATAGAGCCTGATGCAGGGCTCATTCTCATGACTGCAAGATCATGACCTGAACCAATATTGAGAGTTGGATGCTTAACTGACTGAGCCACCCAGGCGCCCTTCTATTCCTCCCTTTGATTTGTCAGCTTTTGTTTTGTGAATTGGGGGCTTCATTGTTACATGCATATATATTTATAATTATCTGTCTTTTTGATGTATTAACCCTTTTATCACCATAAAATGTCATTCCTTGTCTGTAGTAACAATTTTTGTTAAAATCAATTATATCTAGTATTGTCAGTCCTTTCTTCTGGTTGTTGTTTGTACAGTATATCTTTTCACATCCCTTGACTTTCAACCCATTTGTGCATTTGAATTTAAAGTGTATTTTTTTTTTTTTTTGGTGCAAAAAGTTGATTTATTAAAGCATAGGGACAGGACTCATGGGCAGGAAGAGCTGCACTGGGGGTGTGAAGAGTGACTGATTATATACTATGGAGTTGAGGGAGGTAAAGGCAAAAGGGAGGCCTCCGAAAGGACTTTCATATACTAACGAGAACTCATAAGATACCAGAGGCCTGGCTATTGTCAAGCTAAGTTGTTTTCCTCTAGTAAGGCATTAACATTAAGACAATAGGGATTTCCTGGAGAAATGTTATACTCTACATTTTCCTCAAGTATTTGTCAGTGGGCTACGGATTATAAAGAAATTTAATTTTACCTACCATTTCCTTCTTGCCTTTTGTTCCCCACAGCACTCCAGAAGGGAGGATAATGTTGGGGCTCCAGGAAACTGAGTCTATATGTTTCTGGAGATTAGGCTATTGATAATATTGCGTTTTTCTTGTAAATTACTATGACATTTGTAAACTGGTGGAGACTCATGTCCTGCATGACTATGATCATATCAGTTAACCATTTTTTTTTCTTTCCTTTGCTCTTGGGCTGCCAGGAGTGCCTGAAGAATGTCACACATATCCAACTCTCGGGGAGTAGGGTTATTGTTAGCTTGTGCTTTGCCTCCAGCTTGCCTTACGCTCCCTTATCATACCCCCCCCCCCCAAATGTAAAGCGTATCTCTTCTAGATAGCATATAGTTGAATAATGGTTTTTTGTTCATTCTGTAACTCTGTCTTTTGATTAGAGTTTTCAATCCAGTTACATTTAATGTAATACTTAAAAGATTTTTACACTTTCTATTTTACCATGTGCTTTCTATATGTCTTATAAACTTTTTTCTTTTATTCTTTCATAAAGTCCTTTTTGTGTTAAATATTTTTAGTACATTTTTTTAATTTTTTTAAACACTTATTCATTTTTTGAGAGAGAGAGAGACATAGAATGAGTTGGGAAGGGGCAGACAGAGAGAGAGAGACAAAATCTGAAGCAGGCTCCGGGTTCTGAGCTGTCAGTACAGAGCCCGATGTGGGGCTTGAACCCATGAACCATGAGATCATGACTGAGCTGAAGTCAGATATCAACTGACTAAGCCACACAGACACCCCTTTAGTGTACCTTTTTAATTACCTTGTTGTTTATTATACTATATATTGTTTAGTTATTTTCTTGGTGGATGCCCTGGAGATTACAATAAATAACTTAAACAAATTAATACCAACTTAATTTCAAAAGTATTGTGCTATTTTTGTTGTACTAATACATCTCTGTACATCATAAGTCCCCAAATGCAGTTTGGTCATAGGACAAGAGAGTCTTATGTTCTCTGATTCTTACAGGCCCTGATGAGCAGACAAGCACTCATTATTGTGGTTTTCTGCAACTAGTTCTGACACCCATACCTAATCCCAAGGATCCGTAAGTTAGGGAGATAGAAGGAAATCCGGTCCACCATCTAATAGGTGCTTACTATATTTACATGGTTGCACTGTGCTCAATATGATGAAAGGCATCAAGGAGTCACAGAGAAAGTCTAAGGTACAGTACAGATAATGCAACTGTGAAGACAGGAGTACATCACAACACAATTCTGGAGCAACCAGACATGGAGTATAAATACTAGTTCAAGGGAAGAGAGTGGAGAACTTGGTGTGAGTATAAATATAAAGGGAAGACTCTATGGAGGAGGAGATCAAAGAATGGGTAGAAACTAAAGAAATAGAGGAAAGAGTAGAAGGTATTTGAGGAGGAGGGGTGAATGGGCAGTATATAGAGAAAACAAAAGGAGTACAGATAGGGAAATAGATGTCCAAGTCTGATAGGAAGGAAGTTTCCAGCAGTTTTCTCACATATACTTCATCTCATGGAACCCTTGCATGCAGCCCCAGCTTTGGTTTCCGTGTCCTGGGGCCACCCCCAGAAGCTAACTATGCCCTATGTCTGTTTGACTCTCTACAGCTCCCCTTCACTGACGGCCTATACCACTTTTACCACAATGGCCTTGCCAAGGCCAAGAGAAGACGCAGCCTACATCACAAGCAGCAGCTGGAGAGAGACCCCAGGGTGAGTTTCCCTGGACACCTGCCTTACAACCTCTGCTGCCACATCTGAGCCCACTGAGGGAATGTATAAAGGGATGGGTGGGGAATTTTGAAGTAAAAGCACTCAACTATTGTGATAGGCAAAATGGATCTTTGGCAGAGTGGTACTGGGGACTCTCCACTCCTCTACCTTGTGCATGATAAATAAATATTTTATAGGCTGTGGAGACGGTGGGGAATAAACAGGGACACCACCCCTTTACTGGCTATCTTCTCCTGCATTATTGTGTTTGGACTTCTGGTTCCCCGGGAACATGTTTTGGCCTGTGATGGATGGGAAAAAACCAAGCTGTTTAATGAGTTGTTTTATGGAAGGTTTCTTCTGGTGAGTCCACATGTTCTGAGGAGGTTGCTGTGCCTCATCCTGGACGTGGAGAAATGAGCGGGTCGGCAAGTGCCTGGCTCATGGTAGGCAATGGGCTTCTCAGTATCCATGCAAAGTTGTAGCCTTTCTCTCCATATTTTCTCACACCCATCTAATTTACCACCATGCCTTAATGGTGCTCATGACCCCCATTTTTAATTTGGAATCTTTACCTTGCTCTTGGAATCCAGATCTCACTTCCTACTTCCCCTGGAAACTTAAATTCACCTTCCCCACAGTCAAACTTAATATTTTAGCCACAAAACAGCTCCATTTCCAGAATAGGAACTTTGGTCATTCCTGAATCCTCCATCAAATCCCTTCTGCCATCCTCCTATACTCACAGACTCATTCAACTGAGTAAGAGAAAATATTATCTTATTAATTATTAATAAGATAAGTTATTTCCTTGTTAATTAAGGGAAATTAATAATCCAAGCAAGTTGCTCTCTGCACATTGATGGCTGCACAACCTCTTCCCCAGAGCTCTTGGGGGGAAAGTGGATATAAAGTGGGCCAGACAGTTGACTTAGAGATTTACACATGAGATTCTTTTGGAGTTGATAGAATCTGGAAACTCATTCTGGTGGGGCTTTTCATGTGAACATTTGGCTGGGTTTAATTTGGGCTTTAATTAGGAATGCAGATGAAACAGACACCCCCAGCAGACCACCAACTGACAGGCCATAAGCAATTTTCCTTCACCTCTTCAACCCAGGGGATCCCCCATTCCCTGGAGTGGAAATTCTGCTCTGAGAAGCCACTTTATCTGCTTTCACAGTAAGACCCAAGCTGCCTGCTGCCAGCCCATGCCAGGCATTCTCAAAGGGTCTGTTGTAGAACCTGGCATCATTATCTAAGGGAAAAGCTCTATTTTCTGTGTCATAACTGCATTGGCCCTGGCTGTACCAACTCAGAGCTTGGGGAATACCTTGGGAAGAGGTATTATACAGGACAGAAATCCTGTATGTCTCACCTATGGGTCCAGAGTGGATACCAGTAGACAAAGACCATTCTGGTGCACTGTGACATTGGTTTTCCCTACACTTCATCACTGTCCCATGATCTTACCCTTTATGGCCCATTGTTTTCCTTTTATTTATATATTTGCTTCAAAGTCCCATTGAGTTCTCCTCTTCCACAATTAAAGATGTTTCCTCAAGACCATCCAGGGAGAAAAAAAAAAAAAAAGAAACTGGGACAGAAGGAAAGAGAGGCTTGGGAAAGAGAACTGAGGAACAGTGAAACTAAGAAGCCATTGTTAGGGTCAGAAAGACTCCTTGGGCCCATTAGGTTATGATATTCTTATACTTACTTGAAGTAATCTTTGAATTGTTTATTCTTGAAGTTTAGAGTGATATTTTCAAAAGAGAAGAAAATAAAATGGGCTAGGTAGTAAGGAAGGAGATCATGCACTAGTGATTCTAATCATTTGTCTTTATCTTAAAAATACTGTCTGTTGTAACCAAAAGGGGCAGCTATTCCCCCATCACTGCCTACTAGAAGGATCCTGGTAGCCATCTGCCTCTACGTGGTGGGACAACCATCTGCCCTGCCCATGATCATTAGAAGATAGCAGGGACACTAACAATCATACATCTCCTGTACCTCTTCTCTGTCCTCTCATCAAGGGTAAATGTTAAGACTGTTGTCAATAATAAAGTCATTCTAGGAAATGAAAAAAGCATAAAATCTCATAATTCTTTGGGGAAAAAAATCTCCTAGTGATGACTGCCTCATTTCAAAATATTAGATCAAGCCCTGAGTCTTTCCTGCATGATGTTCTTGTGGTTATCTAATTTGGGCATCAGCTGATTGCAAAATATGGGGGTGACTATTCTTTTTTTCTTATTCCAGTATAGTGAACATACAGTGTTACATTAGTTTCAAGTGTACAATATAGTGATTCAGCAATTCCATACCTTACTCAGTGCTTCTCACAATAAGGGTACTCTTAATCCCCATCACCTATTTCACCAATCCCCAACTCCCCAACCTCCCACTGGTAAACACCAGTTTGTTCTCTATCTTTAAAAGTCTGGGGGGGGGGAGGGGAGGGGGGTTGGTTTGTCTTTTTTTTTTCTTTATTCATTTGTTCATTAAATTCCATATTTGAGTAAAATCTTATGATCCTTACCTTTCTTTGACTGGCTTATTTAACTTAACATGATACTCTCTAGGTCCATCCATGTTGTTGCAAATGACAATAATTCATTATTTTTATGGCTGAGTAGTATTCCATTGCATATATATACCACATCTTCTTTATCCATTCATCTATCAATGGACATTTGGACTGCCTCCAGCATTTTACTATCGTAAATAATGCCACAATAAACATAGGTATGCATATGTTTTTTTAATGTTTTCTTTCATACTCTTTGGACAAATACTCAGTAGTGGAATTCTTGGATCGTAGGGTAGTTCTATTTTTAATTTTTTGAGGAACCTCCATATTGTTTTCTGCAGTGGCTGCACCAGTTTGCATTCCCACCAACAATGCATGAGATTTCCTTTTTCTCCTCATCCTCATCGGAGGGGGTGCTATTCTTAAAAAGCATTGACTATGATCAGTGCAAGAGTAGCACTATAAGGACTCTGCCCTGTGGGTTTACAGATCTTAAACAAAAGGGCAAATATGTCAAGAATTAGGATATCTCAAGTTTTGGGTTCCAAGCACATTCACACAGGCTGCAAAAAGAAAAATAAATAGAAGGAGAGGAAGAAAAAGGAAAGGACCAGATAGCCAGAAAGGATTACTGGTCCAGGCTTTTATCTCTTGGGTACATGTTTTAAGTTACATTTTAGGAGCCAACATCTTAAGGGCAAGTTGTTTTATCATTCTCTGAAACGTGTTATCTCCTAGACTCATGCTTGCAGCCCCAGTTTCCTTCTTCCTCCTGTCTCCACATTCTTCCTGGCTTTTCTCACTCACTGTCCTGCAGCTGGGGAAGGATGATGCAAAACCCAAGCAACCAGGCCTATAAGAGCAGGAGGGTTTGAGTAGCTACAGGCTTTCAGGGATGAATCTACTAGGTAGTTTCTAGTCATAGAAACTACCAAGATGTGCTATCAGCTCAAGAAATAAGGGAAAAGGTAGAGGATCAGACTTGACTTTGGTTTTGTTCTGGCTTCAGAACAAAAGTTTCAAGGATAGTTGACCCTCATCTAGCGAATACTTTTTGTGTTTGTGTTTAAGAAAAACAACAGAAAGACTGGAAAAGAATCATATGTGCTTTTTGTCCAGGCCAATAAAGTTCTGTTTTCAATATGTTCATATTCATTCACTAAGTGTCAGGACAACAGCTAAGAAAATAGATTCTGATGCAGATTGTTTTAAAGGTGTTCTCTTGCCTTTCCATCTCTTTCTGCTAAATGCGTCTTGCTTATTTCTGGATATCTTTGCACGGCACAGTTCTGAATACATAGAAGATGTTCAATAAATAACTGCCAAATGAATGGATGATTAATAATTTTTCCTCAGGGTTTTAATCCACGAAAAAGTTCTTCTCATCTTGTATTTTTGTCCTTATTCTAAAATGTGCACCCTCTAGGAAACAGCATAGCCTTCTCTTTAGCTCCTCCTTTCAGTATATTCTTAATTGTAGGTAAAAGAAACAAGTTACCATTTTATGACTTCCAGGCCCTGTCACTGAGAACCCCATGAAGAACCAGTTATTTATTTATTTATTTATTTATTGAAAAAGAGAGAGTGTATAAGGGAAGGGTGGAGAGAGAGGGAGAGAGAATCCCAAGCAGTCACCACACTTGTCAGCATAGAGCTCAATGTGGGGCTCGAACTCACAAACCATGAGATCATGACTTGAGATGAAATCAAGAGTTGGAGGCTTAACTGACTGAGCCACCCATGTGTCCCAAGAGCCAGTTTTTAATTTCAAAAGTCCAATACACTGGGTTGCTGATCATATTCACGGTCCAGGTACAACCACCCACATGAGGGCAATATGTTTGGAAAGTTTGGGTAGCTAAAATAATTTAAAGAGGGAATCATTAAACCCAATGCTGGGCTGAAATAATAAAACTAGAAATGACTTCTGAGCATCAAGTTTAAGAACAAATATCCCCTGCCCAAAATGTCTGTGGGATTTGTTAAACTTCAGCTAAGAGCAACGTCAATGAGTCTTGAAACCAAATCTGACTGCAGTCCACAGTCTACATACCAACTCCCCACAGCTCTAAGAGTGGCTTAAAATCTGCAGAGAATAGATTTGTTTAAGATAATATTTGTTTCACAGTTACTTTGAACCCTGTTTGCATATCTGACATAGCATTGAAATGAAATACATTAAAAAACATGAAGGTTCCCATCGTTTAATGAGCAACACACATTAGCCATATGGAGGCCAAATAATTTAACAACAAATAATCTGAACGTCATTTGTTGAGAAAAGTTAATTTGATTTGAGAATTACAAACACCTATTCCCTTCTCAGAGAAATTTTACTAGACCACATAGTGATCACTTGAAATCATTTTAAAATCATTTCACAAGTCAGAAACTCCTATCAGTTTGCTGAAAACTCATCTCAATTCCCATTCTCAAAGAATGGATGATGTCTCCCTTGCATTCTATCTATAGAACTTTTACTTCTCTAGCTTCTTCTTCATCCGAACACATCCCCCTGTCTAATGACCGTAGATGGCTGACACATGATCCAATAGTGACCTAGTCTTGTTCTTTAAGGGTCTACTCTGAGCATATTCGTGGAGTTTTGAGGGTGCTGCAAAAACCCACAAAAGTTACGTTCACTGGATAATTCTACAATAACTTCATAGAACCATACCATCAGAACAAAAAAAGAAGTTTTCTCATTCTTTGAAATTAACTGGACAAGACTGGTGTGATTTGTTGGTAAAATTCTGAATAATGAGAGGGCCAGACTTTCTTTGTCTGTGGGATTTAATAATACACTAATTGATATTGTTTTAAAAAATGGATTTATTAGCATGCTTCAAACTCAGGTGGTGGACAGAAGCTGAGAAAGGCTTGTAATTGCTCTGGGTCATTTTCTGACACAACATAATAATGCTTTTAGATCTAACTCAGGTGCAGTAATTTAGCCATGACTGGCGAACACCTAGAAAAGCTGTACATAGACTCAGATCAGAAAGATTAAGCATTGATGACATGGAAACCATGACCTGAAGAAGCCCGTGAGATGATCAGAGCAATTATATAGCAATTTACTCACAATCTTTAGATTGTGACATCTTTCTGAGAATACTGGAACTTCAGCAGTTCAAGGCAAGCAAACCAACTCATTTACCTTTTCCTTCACAAGTAACATACAGTTTTGTCACAATTGCTAAGCTCTTAGCATACAACCCTTTTCAAACACAGTCATACACATCAGTCATAGTAACTTTTTATAATAATCATGTGTCACTTGTATGTATTGTGCCTGATTTATAGTATTAAATAACTAATTGATTACTTAGATTAAAAGTTGGGAGAATAAAAGGAAAAGCATCACTATCTTGTGAAAGATCTACCTTCAAATGGAAAATGTCATGGAGAAAAATGTCTTCTTGCACTTTTTGGTTGTTTATTGTTTTTTTGTCTTTTGGGTTTTGTTTTGTTTTGTTTTGTTTCTTGTTTTGGTTTGATTTGGTTTTTCATTTTGATCAAACCTTTAGCCAGTGGATAACTAGTAGAATTTGGGGTGTCCTGTCCTTACCATCACAGTGAATGCATGAGAGCCTCTCAGCCTGAGGGACAGTAAAAATAGAAATTAGATAGTTTGAGTGCCTTTTAAAGTGAATTTATACCCAAAGAATAGATTGTTTTTTATCTTCATACTTGTTAACTCTAACATGGTGAGGTTTGAGGTTTTGAGATGCTGCTCTAAGAAATGTATAGGACTTCTCCAATCTATCTTCCAAATGCTTCACTGAGGGGGAGTGGGAAGGAAGCAGAGAGACTTAATTATATGTTACTTATTTTAAAAAATAAGCAGGGTAAATTTACTGTATAGCAAATATAATAATATTTGTAGATCTTCTACTCCAGAAGCCACTCATGGCTGCCTTTACTCCATTTTCTCATTTTCTTGTAGCATGAGTTAGACCAACCTGAAATGGAGGTACAAAGTCACACATGAGTTTTTTAAAACAACTCAAGTCCCCAGAAATGGTGACCATCTTGTGCAATCCAGGTTAAGGTGTCCTGGTTGGACAAGGGAACAACATATTTGGAATTAGGATTCTCATAGGGAAAGGAGTGTCCACGATGTATAATTGTGACAGTCCAGTAGACCACAAACCAAACAGAGAGTTAACCATTGGTGGGGTCTGGAAGTAGAATGAAATCTCTTTATGTCTTGGGGTTAAAGTACAGATTAGCCAGAATTCCTAAGAAAGACTCCTTCCTACCTAATAATAAATGGTTATGGGCTAATATTTGTTCATGGGCTAATAAATGTTCATGGGTGTCTCTGGCACATCTACTCTAAACAGAAATAAAGTAAAAAGATACAGAACTGAAATAAAGTGATGTTGAAGCTACATTGCGAAGAAGAAGGTAGACAATGAGAAACAGAAGCACAGGAAAATTGTAAAAAATAAAAAATGTTTGACTGGTGGAAAATGGAGGACACCCATCCCCACACCCAATGCAACAACTACCCCCATCCCCACCCCCAACCTCCTAACAGTCTCTCAAAATCACGGAACCAAGTGGTCCCTTCAGTGAACTGGACATTTCCTATTGTAAATAGTTCAATTTTCTATCATAAAAAAGGAAACCATGTTGCCAACCCTAAAAGGGCGAATACCTAAAAGGAGAGCATAGCAAAGTTAAGCAAATATCATTTCTTCCTCCCTTCTTCTGGTTTTTCCTCCCTCCCTCTCTCCACCTTATTTCTTCTCCTCAAGAATCCATAAGCAGCAAACACACACTTCCAGAATGTGCTTTGTGTTTCAGGCTCCAAGAGAAAAGCTGTTTTACAAAAAAAAAAAAAAAAAAAAAAAAAAAAAAAAAGCTATAAATGCAAGCGAATGCACGTACAATGAAATCCATTAAGAAGGAATTTTGGCTCAGACCTCTCCATGCCCAGCCAGCCAGCTAGTGACCCTCTGCGCGTTAGTGAGGAGAAAGCAAGGACACAGTCCTTCAATGATCGTGCTCATGACATTTCTGCAGGAACCAGATCACTGAGTCAGAAAAGAACAGAGAGGAGGGCTCCAGGGTTTCCTCTCACTTTAATTTGATAACAGTTTAAGAACAGTGAGTGCTAGATGCTGCCGTTTTATTTAGGTTCCTGCAAAAAGCAAACCCTGAGACAAGAACTCAGAAGAGGGTCTTTTATTTGGGTGGTTGGTCCTAGAAAACACGAGGGAAAGACTGAAATTAAAAAAGGAAGTGAGGAAAGCATATAGAGGGTGGATATTTTAGCAGGTTTTCATCATAGGCACCAGAGGCTCAGTCCCACCGAGTTCTCTCTGAGAGTGATGTGTAGAATGTGCTTTAGACTTGTCCCACAAGGAGTGAAGCTGATTGAGGAGTGATTAATCTACAGGCTCTGTCTCATGTTTGAGTTGATCCCGAATGTTAAATCCCTAGCACTTTGGGCTGCCTTGCGCACAGGCTGAGTCTCAGGATGCGGGAGAAAGCCCTAGAGCAGAGAGATAGCGGAGAAGCCGCGAGCAGTCGCAGGTGAACTCAGAGGAGGGCCCAGAGGGTATAGGCTTGAAATCCACAGCTACTATCACAAATTGCACAAACCCAATGTTGTGCTGAGGACTTAGCATGCATCATCTCGTTAGCCCTAACCCTCAAATGTCGCCTGTGAATTACATACTGTCAGATTCCCAGTTTACAGGTGTGGCAATAGAACTTTAGGGAGGCTCGTCCCACAGTTTGTAAGGAATCTTCACCACCACGCAGTGCTGCTGTCTTGGACTTGTAGTTCATAAATTAATTTTCCCAGCTCCTTTGCACAAAGATTGTGTTGGGACCAGGTTCCTTGTGGATGGGAATGACCTGTGAGGCACTGAGACGTGGTACATCACTTTCTAACTTTCCTAATAAATTGTCAGAGTCAATATTGACCATGTGGAGTTTTTACCACACCCACTTCAGAATCCTACTTGGATTCCTCTCCGAATATAAACAAAGATGGTGTCTTAGCTTGAATTTCCTGGAAATGTGCTCTGTGATGGAGAGTTGCATGTGTAAAAGATGTTGTTAAGAACGCTAGCTGGGCATGAGATTGAAAACAGCGTTGTCGCATGTGGCTCTCTCCATCTTGAAACCAATAATACACTCAGATCCTTCCTGTGCTTCACACCCCTCTGCTTCCTCTTCTACTTCAGGGCTCATGTGACACCATTGGATCCATCCAGATAACCCAGCATGATCTCTCTCTCTTAAGGTCAGCACACTAGTAACCTTAATTTCCTCTGCAAAGTCCCTTTTACCACAAGATGCAATACAACCATGAGTAACACTAGGGGCAGGAGACCATGGGTGTCAAAATTCTGCCTTGAGCCTTGACCTTCCTGGAAGAGTTGGCATGCCTTCTAGGGTCAATAGCTCCTTCTAGACAGCCCAGCTTCCCCTCACTGCCCTCCTCCAGGGATTGCATTTAACTCAGAGGAAAAGGAATCTGGAAGCACACAACCTTGACCATGCTTGGAGCCCAAAACAATGAAGCCAAGAAACCCACGTGGATTGCACTCTGACTTACCTTTACACTCTGATTTGCACTTAAGATTTGGGCTTGGCAGGTGTAAACCTTCCATGGGGCATATATTTGGAAAGTGACATGACAGCATCCAGAGAAAAAGTGTGTTGGGAGACAATGCAGGAAGGAGTCTTCAGAAATGCTCCAGCCTGTGCGAAAAGCTAATCTGCCCTAATCTGCTGGCTTTATTATGCAGCAGGGAGCAACAGTTCAGTATCTCCTCTGGGCATTGCAGATATGCCTAGCTTCCTGCCTCAAAGAGCTGCTGCTCGTGCTATAATTAAGTATTCGTGGGGAACACGGGAGAATTATTTACCATGAATTCAGAAAGGCAGAGAGAAAGCTGCTAATGAGTAGGCCTGGTTTTTCCTAGATGTTGTGAGCATATTTTTAAATGATTACTACGGTTCACGCTGCCAGGCTTACTAAAAGGAAGGAGGAGCACTCTGGGAGACACCATTCTAGCAAGCCCAGAGATCTCTGGGGAGTTTTAACTTTCTTTGAGAGAATTCTAATGAGCCCCAGTGCAGAGAAAAACAACACAAAGAGAAGAAAGTGGTTCCATATCAACTTTATAACTCACAAGATAAAGACTCTTAAACGGTGAGCTGGCAAGCTTTTAGGACTTCCAGGCAAAATCTTCAATGTGTGTAGAGCAAATTTCTCCCAACCTGCCTTACCTGATTCCTTCCCCAACCTTTCTCAAGATGCAAAAGGAAATGTCTTTAAATACCTAAAATGTTTTTCTTGTTTCCTCTAAAAATGAGCATTTTATGTATGCTTAGTAAATTCACAATGTAATTACATTATCTGGTTGCTTGCTAGCAAACTATTTATTCATTCCTCAAATATTTATTGAGTTCAACTACATGCCGAGCACTGTTCCAGGTACCAGGGCACAACAGGGAACAAAATAGACAAAGTTCTTCTCCCATGAAACTTATATACTACCGGGGATGAAAAAGACAAAAACCAGATACTAAAGTAGGTATATGACTGTTGGCAAACATGTTATGAAAATGAATAGAGCAGAAGTGGGAGGAAGAGAGGGCCAGGGGAGGGGGTGTTTCCATTTTATAAAAAGCATCCAGGGTTGTCTTCTCTAGTCAGGTGACATTTACACATAGACCTGAAGGAGGTTAAGAAAGGTATCCTCTGGCTATCTGCAGAAAGGGCCTTCCCAGCAGAGGAACCACCAAGGATAAAAGCCAGGTGTCTAGGGTACACTTGATGTGTTTAAAAAAAAAAAAAAACAAGAATTCCAGTAAGGCTGGGAAGATGTGAGCCGAGGAGAAGGGGGAAAGAAATGAAGTCAGAGAGGAGCAAGGGAGCAAGACCACGGTCAGGTAAGGACTTCTCATTGATTCTGAATGAAATGTGATTTCTCTGCCTCAAAGTGAATAATAATAGACTGTGGCTGGGCATGGGGATGGGGGGCACAGCTGGAAACCAGGGAGATCAGTGTTAGGTGATTGCAGCATTCTAGAAGAGAAAGGCCAGTGGCTTAAGCCACGGTAGAAGTTAGTGGAGGTGGCAAGAAACAAGTCAGATTGGGGGACATATTGTGAAGGTAGAGTCTTTCAATTTGCTGATTCTTTTGTTGATGGATTAGATAAGGAATGGGAGAGAAAGGGAGAAGGCAAAGGTGGAAATGGGGACGGCATGGAGTTGGCATTTATGTCGGTGGGCAAAATGAGGAGAGAAGCAGGTTGATGGGGAGTGGGTAGGGAATCAAGAGTTTAGTTTGAAGCATGTTAACTTTTGAAACTTGCACTGAGTATCCAAGTGGACAAGTAAAATAAGCAAATGATTTAAAGATCTAGGCTAGAGGTGGGAGTTGGAGACATAAATTGGGAGTCACCCACATATTGACAGCATTCAATGCCATGAGATCAGTTGAGATTATCTAAAACATGAGTGTAAATTGGACAGACAAGCCATACGGGACAGAGTCCTAGGGCACTTGAACATTTAGAAATCTGGGAGATAACTTCAGACCTGCAAACAAGACAGAGAAGTGACAAATGATGTAGGAAGGGGATCGGCAGGTCAAGCCAAAACCAATCTAGTCAATGTGTCTGAGCTCAGTTGAATTTTACCAGAATAACTTGACTGTCCTTGTACGTATTTCTTACTAAAACCCCTTAGAGGTATCAATAAGTTTCTTCAGCTTTTTCCTGTAATCTATTTTTTCTCAAGAGGTATTGTAATTCATAGTTATGACTTAGAAGCTTATGAAATAAAAATTGGAGCATGAGTTTTTTCTTTTTCTTTTCTAATTTTTATTTAAATTTTATTTAGTTAACATACGGTGCAATATTGGTTTCAGGAGTAGAATTCAGTGATTCATCACTTACATACGTATGCTCATCATATCAAATGCCCTCCTTAATACCTATCACCCATCTAGCCCATCCTCAACCCAACTCTCTCCATCACCCCTCCGTTTGTTCTGTCTTTAAAAGTCTCTCCCTCTTTTTTTTTTTTTTGAAAGAGAGAGAAGGAGAGAGAGTGTGCAAGCAGGGAAGGGACAGAGAGAGAGGGAGAGAGAGAGAATCCCAAGCAGGCTCCACATTGTCAGTGCAGAGCCTGACATGGGGCTCAGACTCACAAACTGTGCGATCATGATCTGAGTGAAAATCAAGAGTCAGACGCTTAGCCAACTGAGCCACCCAGGTGCATCTGTCTTTAAGAGTCTCTTGTGGTTTGTTTCCCTCTCTCTTTTTTCATTTTCTTTTGTTCTCCCTTCCCATATATTCATCGGTTTTGTTTCTTAAATTCCACATGTGAGTGAAATCATCATATTTGTCTTTCCCTGATTGATAGTTTGCTTAGCATAATGCACTCTAGTCTATACACGTCATTGCAAATGGCAAGGTTTCATTCCTTTTGATGGCTGAATAATATTCCATCATATATATATATGGATTAGATAAGGAATGGGAGAGAAAGGAAGAAGGCAAAGATAGAAATGGGGATGGTATAGAGTCGGCATTTATGTTGGTGGGCAAAAGGTAGAGAGAACAGGTTGATGGGGAGTGGGTAGGTAATCAACCCTATATATATATATGTATATATATATATATATATACACATATATATATATATATATACACATATGTATATATATATATATATATACACATGTATATACACACACATGTATATATATATATATATATATATACACACACACACACATATATATATATATATATATATACACCACATCTTCTTTATCCATGTATTAGTCAATGGACATTTGGGCTCTTTCCATAGTTTGGCTATTGTTGACAATGCTGCCATAGACATCAGGGTACATGTACCCCTTCGAATCTGTATTTTTGTATTCTTTGGGTAAATAGCTAATAGTACAATTGCTGGATCATCGGGTAGTTCTAAGTTTTATGTCATGGACAGTGCTGTGTCTGGGCTAGGTGGTATACTTTGAAGAAGAGAATCACATTTGACTCAGAATGGATAAGAATCAAGCTTTTAAAAACTCAAGCCCCTGGTGCCTGGGTGGCTCAGTCGGTTGAGTGACCAACTTCAGCTCAGGTCATGATCTCACAGTTTGTGAGTTTGAGCCTTGCGCTCTTGTCTCACAAAGCCTGGTCTCTCTCTGTCTCGGAAATAAATAAATATTAAAAAAAATTTTAATAAAAAATTTAAAAAATAAAAACTCAAGCCCAATTAGACAATATCTCAGAGCTAAGACCTGGTTCTGGGAGCTCCTGGGTGAAATTACTGGAAAACAGCCTATTTGACATGGAGAATCTAAGCTGGGCACTTCTTTTCTAATTTTTAGGAGCTATAAAAACCATGAGAAGCATCAAGTTTGACTGTAAACCCAAAGGAAAGAAACTTAATCTCCAATTAAGAAAAATTAAAATGCAAGCTGTGTTGATTCAATTCAGATCACATTTTCATGCATTTCAGAAAGATAGAGTTCTTAAAATAATTTCCTGTTAAGATTCAAAATCTGTCTAGAGGGTAATTTCTCACTCCTTAAACCACTGCTCCCAAATGAATTTTATTCCATGCTTAGCTGAAGGAGACTATTAGTGTTCCTTTTTTAAAAAAAAATTTTTAATGTTTATTTATTTTTGACAGAGAGAGACAGAGCATGAGTGGGGGAGGGGCAGAGAGAGGGGGAGAGACAGAATCTGAAGCAGGCTCCAGGCTCTGAGCTGTCAGCACAGAGCCCAACGCTGGGCTCGAACTCACGGACGGCAAGATCGTGGCCTGAGCCAAAGTCCGACGCTCAACCGACTGAGCCACCCAGGTGCCCCCTAGGTGCTCCTCAATGAAGACATAAAAAAATGGTTAAAATAGGTATGTCTATGCAGCTACTGACTTTTCCTGAGATAATATTTTGTGAGACAGTTAGCTTTGGAGTTGGATATGCCTCAGAAAGATTTTATAAAAACAAAAACAAAAAACAAACAAAAAAATCCCACCACTCTTTAAAACTCTCTTTGGGTATTTTTTATTGGTTTGGCCATTTTTCCTTTATGATGCACGTTGACATGTTTGTGATCACGTCTCCATCTGTAAACAGACATGCTCTTAAATACAAGCCAAGGGAATTTTGAAAATGAATGGAATTGAATTCCTACCATTTCCAGTAGTTTCAAACCCTTATGGGTTGAGGAGAGGACACAAGTGAAGCCAGGTCTAGAAATGAGTAAACAGCAGTTATACAAAGAGATTCATGTCTGAATAACAGCCGGTTGCTGGAGTTTATCTAATTGGTTTCCCATTATCTGTACTGAAAATGTTGTGTTTTCTATCTTCTCTTCGGCAAGTATGTCCCATTTAGCAACAAAGAACTTATTGCCCAAGAGAAAACAGGTAAGACAAAACAATTTTCCATTTTCCGTTCCCCTTGAAAAGGGAGAGCAGCCCACCCCATGTAAAGAATTGCTTTAATGGATGTTAGTTTGTAAGGACACCTCAGAGAAATGGCAAGAGAAAGCCCTCCCAAGAGAACTGAAGAAAAGCAAAGTGATTCAAACCCATTGTGTGGAAAGAGATTCAAATGATTGTCTACTAGGAAGAAAAGGAGCATGCTCCCCCGGGGCAACATGAGGTCATTATTGGACTCTTAGACTAGCTCTGATGACCAGTAGCTAAGTTTTCTTGAACAACCATTGTATCTTACAGTCTTCAGTTTCTTTATCTGTACAGTGAGGAGCGTAGACTAGTTAGTCTCCAAAATTCCCCTCCAGATCTTAGTATCTGAGATTACAGGGGCCCTGAAGTCCTTCCACCTGGTTAATGTCAAAACCAGGACTGGATCCCAGATATTCCCACTAGGTTGTGCTCCTTCCTTTGCATATCCTTATTTTCATCTCAGAAATGGGATTGTTTTTTCTTTAAAACAATACTCCAAAGTATTTAGAACTACAATTTATGTTAGTATTTTCATCTTTTAAATTGTTTTTGCTTATTATTTATTTTTGAGAGACAGAGAGAGAAATCATGAGTGGGGGAGGGGCAGAGAGAGGGAGACACAGAATCAGAAGCAGGCTCCAGGCTCCGAGCTGTCATCACAGAGCCGAATGCGGGGCTCGAACTCATGAACCATGAGATCATAACCTGAGCTGAAGTCAGACTCTTAACTGACTGAGCCACCTACGCACCCCATTAGTAATTTCATCTTTTGGAAGAAAATTTCATATCCTGTTCAAACCAGTCCATTGGAGCCCTAAAACTTCACTTGTTGTCCAAGGGAAACGTTAAGTGATGAGGTAGAGGTTATTCATCCACCTTCAAAGAGAATAACGTCTCTATCATGTTTTATAAACTGGGATATGGTGTAAGATTTCATTTGGCATGGTGGGTGTGGGAGAGTGGAGGTAAGTGAACTAAAAAAAAAATTGTTTGAAAACCACTGATTTCTAAATAAGCCCTATTCTCCAACTCAGTCAATTAGTGTGTGTAGCCAGGGTCATAAACCCAAGCCTGGAGAGGCCAGGCAGGCAAGTAAGTTATAACTGAGGTGGATTGGGTGTAAGCAAAGCGGTAACTCAAGCAAGAGGACAAATGGCAAATATCTTCTGCCACTTGCTGGGGAACACAAGAAGGAGTGGTGGGGACCAGAGAATCGGAGTACACACCCTGTCAAAAGGCAGCGGCTGATCCTTTGCCTCACAAAAATGAAGGCCCGTGGTTACCAGATTTCTCGATTTTTTTAACAAAACCAGAAAATATCCACCGCTCTGTAAAATCTTTGTGCTTTCAAAAAATTTTAGTGACAAAGTCAAAAATTCTTAACACACTAGAAAGCTAAAGAAAATATGTCAACCAAACAAATTTGTCCATGGGACACCATTTTGTAATCCCTGCCTCCCAAGATGGGATGATCCAGTATTTGGCAAGACACTTTCATGACTAGCCCCTGACTTCACTGTTTGCCAATGTGGTCCCCATAAAAATTCTTCCTTAAGGCGGTCCCAAAGCTACCTCCTTAAAGCATTGGTCCACAATCCAGGTTTTGCTTCCAGAGCCAAATTTCATCCTCCATGTGAAAACTCTTGAAACATTTGAAGTTGGTGACCATGCCCCCTGGACCTTCTTCAGAGTAAACATTTGTAGTTTTTTGAGATGTTTTAAATGAATTTTGTGCTCATCTCCTGTGCCTTCCTGATTACACCTCTCTGAACATTGTCTGAGAACTAAACACAATCCAGCTCTGGCATAATGAGGTGAGAGTAGCACTGGACTTTCACTTCCTGTGTCTTGAAAGCCATTCTTCTATTAATACACCATAGGATCATTTTAGCCTTTTTAGAAGTCACAGACCTTATTATTGACTGACCCTGACCTTACAACTAATTTTTATTAGTCTAGTGTCTTCTCAAATATGCACAAACCAATCCATCCTTACAGGATTAGGGTATTGGTCCTAAAGCAAGGACTTAGGTTTGACTTTGATTTCTTCCATTTTGTTAGAGTTCATTATTATGACCTGTCAAGATTTTATTAGATACTGATTCAGTCTCCTTTCAGCTTTCTGTCATCTACGACTTTGATCAACATCAAGATCCTCAACCAGTTCTCAATAAAAATGTTAAATAGGACAGAGAAATGGCAAAGCTCGGAATCTTTTGTCCAGTAGGATATAAATCTATTAATATAGACTCTAAGGAGTATCTCACACTGACCCCACATTGAAAGGAAATTATAAAGCACCCCAAGTCCCAAAAATATCATTCAGGTCAGATGAAAAACTGTCTCACCAGGGAGGCTATTTGAAGGCTGTTGATATGGCTTGACTGCATCACTCTGAAATCTAGTTGATTGCTTTGTGTACACCTGCTCTCTGAGCAATCAGTTTGTTTGCCTTGGAGCAATCTAACCAGTTATTCACATGACCCAAATCACTAGACCAACCAGTTTTCAATCTGGTCTTTTGAGATCATTTGAATTCACTTGATAACTTGTTCACACATCTGCAACTGGTTGATGTTTAATTATGAAAAGTTTCAATCAAAGAACCAAAATCAATGAGTAATCATCAATGCTAATCATGAGAGTACCAGGTGGCATTGAAGTGCGGACCAAATAAAATTCTTCTAAAACTTAATAAAGTGATTCCTTTTAAGCGAGTAACTCAAGGCATCTCAGAAATAGACTAATTCAACTAAAGATCGTATTCTCTGTGGCTAAAATATAACCTGTCATTTGACTTATATATAGGAACACTCCAAAGAATTTCTTTTTTTTTTATAATAAAATTAAGTGCCTTTTTTTAATATGAAATTTATTGTCAAATTGGTTTCCATACAACACCAGTGCTCATCCCAACATGTGCCCTCCTCAGTGCCCATCACCCACTTTCCCTCCCTCCCACCCCCCATCAACCCTCAGTTTATTCTCAGTTTTTAAGAGTCTTATGTTTTGCCTCCTTCCCTCTCTCTTTTTTTTCCTTCCCCTCCCCCATGGTCTTCTGTTAAGTTTCTCAGGATCCACATAAGAGTGAAAACATATGTTATCTGTCTTCAAAAGAATTTCTCTACTGCTTAATCATGCGACTTGGGCAAGTCACTTAACCTTCTTTAAGTACCTCTGTTTTACCATCTCTATGATTAAATAGCAATGAAAGTCTAAATGTCTGGAAATAAATTGCCTTGTTTTAATCTCTATCAGGGAATCACAATGAAAGCACAAATGTCGACAAATCAGTGTTTAAAACTTCAAAGCTAAAAGAGTGACTTTATCTTTGAAAGTACATACTAGTTCTACAGATTCACTATAGCTTTTGCTGGGCAGAAAATGTGACAGTAACTCCTATTCCTTGTGCATTTTCTTCCACTTAATTCTCTATTTATTCTCTTCGCTTGCCTTTACCCAGGAAAAATTCTAGTGAATTAAAATTTTAAAACAGTGCTCCTCAAACTGTATTATAATAAGGTCCTTGCATTTCCTATCAGAAATATAAAAATAATAAAATATTTAAAATGAATAAATAACGAATAATAATGAAATAATAAATAAATAAATAAATAATAACAGTCTTAAGATATACTAGATTATGTTGCAGTAACAAAACAGATTTCTCCTGACATCTCAGTGATTTAATATACAAATGTTTACTGTTTACTCCTGCTACATGTCTAGACTGGGTCAGTGGAAGTTTTAATTAACATGATCTTTTGATAACAATGCTGTTGACATTTCCATCATCTTGAGATGCCATCATCCTAACATATGGCTTTCCAGGCACTGGAAGAGAAAGGGGAAGAGGAAGCATGATGGGCTCAATCCACTTTTAATGCCTTATCTTGGAAATGGCACATATCACTTCTCCTTACCATGCATTGGCCAGAAAGAGACACAATGCCTGTCTCAATGTGAAGAAGCTGAGAAGTGTGGTGCTCTCATGTGCTCAGGTAGGAGAGACAAACTGGATATGGGGAAGAGCAGAAGTCCCTTGCACAGTGCATTTTTATTCAGAACAATAATAAAAATATGAATAAAAGCATGTTTTACTCTTGTGGGTGATTCCTTGGGACTCAGACTTTGCCATGAACTCGGCATTCGTGTTTCTAATCATATTGGCAGTGATTACTATCATGCAGCCTCTGGTTAATGAGAAAGGATGTACTGGGCGTTTGTGCCAAAATGAGGCACTTGTATTTTTGCTAAGATGGTTGGGCCAGCATCTCTCATCATGGGTGCTCTTCTGCAGTGTGACCTGGCCCCTCCTCTGTCAATAGGCAGTGTCTATTTCTCCATCCCCATGAATGTGAGCAGATTTTGTTACTTTTTGTCCACTGGAATGTGGTAGGAGTGATGCTGCGCCAAGTCGGTATAGCCCTTAGCTGTAGCTTTCTAGGAGCTTCCACTCCTGCCTCCTGTAGCCTGGCCACTATAGATGTTACCCTGAGGCAAACATCTTCCTATTAGGAGAAGCCAGGTGGAGAAGCCCATATGCCATGAGAAGAAAGAGAAGTCAAGGAGCACCAAGACAGCAGATATATAAGTGGAGAAGGCGTCTTGGAAGTGGATCTTTCAGATTCAGTCTCTCCAACTGCTGCTACTTGAATGCAAACCATTCAGGCTGTGTCTCTTCTGGATTTCTGACCCATGACCTCTTCAGCCAAATAAAATAGTTACTTGAAGCCACTAACTTTTGGAGTAGTGTATTGTGCAGCGATAGATAAACAGAAGGCAAAGAAATTTGCCCACCAGTTCAGATGGGATTGAGCGGTGGAAAACTGGGTAGTAGTCTATGGCAAATTCACAGAGTCCTTTAGTTCATGTTATTTCTTCGGATATTATTGCTTTTGTGATGTTTATATTTAACTTGTAAACCTGTTTTAGTATTATAGTTGTATAGGAGCTATAAGCATTAGCAGTTGCTACCAAATTCTATTTTGTGGATATTTTATACAACATACCAATACTGGGAGACCAGTGAAAAATGATTTTCATTATAAAAGAGTCCATTTCTTTTTCAGGTGCATTCAAGTTTAAGAAATTAATACTTTTGAAATATATCTTTAAAAGGTAGGCTTAACCATAAAACAAATGACAAAATGGCAATAAGTATATACCTATCAATAATTACTTTGAATGTAAATGGACTAAACACTCCAATCAAAAGATATAAGGTCATGGAATGGCTAAAAAAGCCAGATGCTGCCTATAAAGACCCATCTCAGACCTAAAGACACATGCAGATTTGAAGAGGAAGGGATGGGGAAGTATTATCATGTGAATGGAAGTGAAAATAAAGCTGGGGAAGCAATACTTATATCACACAAAATAGACTTCAAAACAAAAACTGCAACAGAGACAGAGAAGGACACTATATAATCATAAAGGGAACAATCCAACAAGAAGATACAATAATTGTAAATATTTATGTACCCAATTTGGAGCACCCAAATACATAAAAAGCCATTAATAACAAACATTAAGAAAGTAATCAATAGTAATACTTTAACACTTCACTTAGATCAATGGATAGAGCATCCAAACAGGAAATCGACAGGGAAACAATGACTTTGAATGACACATTGGGCCAGATGAATTTAATAAACATATTCAGAACATTCCATCCAGATCATTCCATTGGAATACACAATCTTTTCAAGTGCATATGTAACAAAGTCCTGAATGGATCACATATTAGGCCACAAAATGAGGCTTCTCAACAATTCAAAAAGATTGAAGTCATACCAAACATCTTTTCCAAACACAACACTATAAAACTAGAAAAATCAACCACAAAAAAAAGTCTTGGAGCAGCACAAATATGTGGAGGTTAAATAACATGCTGCTAAACAGGGAATAGTTAGCCAAGAAATCAAAGAGGAAATAAAAATACACATAGAGACAAATGAAAATAAAAACACAACAGTCCAAAATCTTTGGAAGGCAGCAGAAGCTGTTCTAAGAGGTAAGTTTATGGCAATATGGGTCTACTTTAAAAAGCAAGGAAAATCTCAAATAAACAACCTAACCTTACATGTAACAGAGTTTAAAAAAAAGAACAAACAAGCCCAAAAGGAAGGAAGAAAATAGTAAAGGTTAGAGCAGAAACAAATGAAACAAGAACCAGAAAAACAATAGAACAGATCAATGAAACCAGGAACTGATTTCTTGAAAAGATCAACAAAATTGATAAACCTTTAGCCATACTCATCAGAGAGAAAGAGGATTCAGAGTAAATCAGATATGAAATAAGTAATAACTGACACCACAGAAATATAAAGGATTATAAGAGAATGTTATGAAAAAAATATATGCCAATAAATTGGACAACCTAGAAGAACTGGACAGATTCCTAGAAACATCTGACCTTCCAAAACTGAATCAGGAAGAGATAGAAAATTTAAAGAAACTGATTATCAGCAACAAAATTGAATCAGTAATCAAAAAACTCTCAACAGACAAAAGTCAGTACCAGATGGCTTCACAGATGAATTCTACCAAACATTTAAAGGAGAATTAATACCTATACTTTTCAACCTATTCCAAAAAAATGGAAGTGAAAGGAAAGCTTCCTTTCACTTCACAAACAGTGAGGAAACTCACTGTTTGAGGCCAACATTACCCTGATACCAAAACCAGATGCAGACACTACAAAAAAGAGAGATATAGGCTGATATCTCTGATCAATACAGATGCAAAAACAACAAAACATTAACAAACTGAATCCAACAATGCTTTCAAAAAAATCATTCACCACAATCAACTGTGATTTATTCCTGGGATGCAAGTGTGATTCAGTATTCACAAATCAATCAATGTGATACATCACATCTAAAAAAGAAAGGATAAAAACCATATGATCATTTCAATAGATGCAGAAAAAACATTTCACAAAGCACAACATCCATTCATGATAAAAACTCTCAACAAAATAGGTTTAGAAGGGATATACTTCAACATAATAAAGGCCATATGTGAAAAACCCAGAGAAAACAGCATACTCAATGGTGAAAAACTGACAGATTTTCCTATAAGATCAGGAAAAAGACAAGGATGTTCACGCACCACTTTTATTCAACATAGTACTAGAAGTCTTAGCCATAGCAATCAGACAAGAAAAAGAAATAAAAGGTATCCACATTGGTAAGGAAGGAGTAAAACTTCCACTGTTTGCAGATGACATGATACTACCATAAAGACTCCACCAAGAAACTCCTAGAACTGATAAATAAATTCAGTAAAGTTGCAGTATACAAAATTAATATACAGAAATCTGTTGCATTTATAATAATAAGGTAGCAGAAAGAGAAATTAAGAAAACAATCCCATTTACAATTGCACTGAAAATAATAAAATACCTAGGAATAAACTTAATCAAGGAGGTGAAAGATCCATACTCTGAAAAGTATAAAATATTGATGAAAGAAATTAAAGTCAACACAAACAAATTGAAAGATGTTCCATGATCATGGACTGGAAGAACAAATACTGTTAAAATATCCATACTACCCAAAGCAATCTACACATTTAATGCAATCTCTATCAAAATAACAACAGCATTTTTCACAGAACTAGAAAAAATAATTCTAAAATTTGTATGGAACCACAAAAGACCCTAAATAGCCAAAGCAATCTTGAAAAAGAAGGACAAAACTGGAGGCATCACAATCCCAAATTTCAAGATACACTACAAAGATACAGTAATCAAAACAGTGTGGTACTGGCACAAAAATAGACATATAGAAGGGCGCCTAGGTGACTTAGTCAGTTGAGTGCCTGACTTCAGCTCAGGACATGATCTCATGGTTGGTGGGGTCAAGCCCCACGTGGGATTCTGGGCTGACAGCTCAGAGCCTGGAGCCTGCTTCTAATTCTGTGTCTCCCTCTATCTCTGCCCCTCCCCGGCTTATACTCTCTTTCTCTCTCTCAAAATAAACATTAAAAAAAATTAAAAATAGACACATAGATCAATGGAACAGAATAGAAAGCCCAGAAATAAACCCATGATTATACAGTTGATTCATCTTTGACAAAGGAGGCAAGAATATGTGATAGGAAAAGAAAATCTCTTCAACAAATGGTTCTGGGAAAACTGGACAGCTACATGCAAAAGAATGAAACTGGACCACTTTCTTACACTGTACACAAAAATAAACTCAAAATGGATTAAAGACTTAAATGTAAGGCCTGAAGCCATAAAAATCCCAGAAGAGATCATAGGCAGTAATGTCTCCGACATCAACCACAGAAACATTTTTCTAGATATTTCTCCTGAAGCAAGGGAAACAAAAGAAAAATAAACTATTGGGACTACATCAAAATGAAAAATTCTACACAACAAAAGAAATAATCAACAAAACTAAAAGACAATCTACTGAATGGTAGCAGATATTTGCAAATGACATCCAATTAAGGGTTAGTATCCAAAATATATAAAGTACTTGTAAAGCTCAACACCCAAAAACCAAATAATCCAATTTGAAAATGGGCAGAAGACATGAACAGACATTGCTCCAAAGCAGACATAAAGATGGTCAACAGACACATGAAAAGATACTTAACATCAATCATTTCAGGGAAATTCAAATCAAAACCACAATAGGAAATCACCTCACACCTGTCAGAATGGCTAAAATCAAAGCATAAGAAACAACAAGTGTTGGCAAGGATATGGAGAAAAAGGAACATTTATGCACTATTGGTGGGAATGCAAACTGGTACAGTCACTGTAGAAAAATGGCCTGGAAGTTTCTCAAAAAATTAAAAATATGAGTGCCTGGGTGGCTCAGTCAATTAAGCATCCAACTCTTGATTTCAGCTCAGGTCATGATCTTGCAGAGTGTGGGTTTGAGCCCCATGTTGGTCTCTGAGCTGACATTGCAGAGCCTGCTTGGGATTCTCTCTCTCCCTCTATCTCTGCCCCTCCCCCCTTCTCTCTCTCTCTCTCAAAATAAATAAATATTACAAAATTTAAAAATAGAATTACCATTTCTTCACCAGATTATTTGTTTTTTGGATGTTGAGTTTGATACATTCTTTATAGATTTTGGATATTAACCCTTTATCTGATATCTCATTTGCAAATATCTTCTCCCATTCTGTCTGTTGCCTTTTAGTTTTGCTGATTGTTTCCTTCGCTGTGCAGAAGCTTTTTATTTTGATGAGGTCCCAGTGGTTCATTTTTGCTTTTGTTTCCCTTGCCTCTGGAGATATGTTGAGTAAGAAGGTGCTGCGGCCAAGATCAAAGAGGTTCTTGCCTGCTTTCTCCTCAAGGATTTTGATGACTTCCTGCCTTACACTTAAGCTTTCATCCATTTTGAGTTGTGTATGGTGCAAGAAAGTAGTCCAGGTTCATTTTTCCCAAAAAACAAATAATCCAGTGAGGAAATGGGCGGAAGACATGAATAGACACTTTTCCAAAGAAGACATCCAGATGGCCAACTGACATATGAAAAAATGCTCAACATCACTCATCATCATGGAAATACAAATCAAAACCACGATGAGATACCACCTCACACCTGTCAGAATGGCTAAAATGAACAACTCGGGCAACAACAGATGTTGGTGAAGATGGAGAGAGAGGATCTCTTTTGCACTACTGGTGGGAATGCAAACTGGTGCAGCCACTCTGGAAAACAGTATGGAGGTTCCTCAGAAAAATTAAAAATAAAACTACCCTACGACCCAGCAATAGCACTACTAGGTATTTATCCAAGGGTTACAATTATGCTCTTTCCAAGGGACACATTCACCCCAATGTTTATAGCAACACTATCAACAATAGCCAAAGTGTGGAAATGGCCCAAAGGTCCATCAATGGATGAATGGATAAAGAAGATGTGGTACGTATACACAATGGAGTATTGCTCGGCAATCAAAAAGAATGAAATCTTGCCATTTGCAACTATGTGGATGGAACTACAGGGTATTATGCTAAGTGAAATTAGAGAGAGACAAATATCATATGACTTCACTCATAGGAGGACTTTAAGACACAGAACAGATGAACACAAGGGAAGGGAAGCAAAAATAATATAAAAACAGGGAGGGGGACAAAACATAAGAGACTCTTAAATATGGAGAACAATCAGAGGGTTACTGGAGGGGTTGTGGGAGGGTGGATGGGCTAAATGGGTAAGGGGCATTAAGGAATTGACTCCTTAAATCATTGTTGCACCATATGCTAATTAACTTGGATGTAAATTTAAAAAATAAATTAAATAAAAATTTTTAAAAAATAGAATTACCAAATGATCCAGGAATTCCACTGCTTGGTATTTACCCAAAGAATACAGAACACTAATTCAAAAGGATATATGTACCCCAATGTTTATTGCAGCATTATTTACAATAACCAAATTATGGAAGCAACTCAAGTGTCCATTGATAAATGAATGAATAGATACATGAATGAATAAAGAGATAAATGAATGAATAAATACATACATATATATATACACACACAACACACAATGGAATATTACTCAGCCATAAAAAGAATGAAATCTTGCCATTTGCAAAAACATGGATGAATCAAAGAGAGTATAATGATAAGTGAAATAAGCCATTCAGAGAAAGAAAATTTTCACTCATATGTGGAATTTAAAAAACAAAACAAATGAACAAAGGGAAAAAGAGACAAAGCAGGAAACAGACTCTTAACTATAGAGAACAAACTAATGGGTTACCAGAGAGGAGGTTGGGGGGGGGGGGAATGAGTGAAATGGGTGAAGGGGATTAAGATTTTACTTATTATGATGAGCACTGAGTAATGTATAGAACCATTGGGTCACTATCCTGTGCACCTGAGACTAGTATAACACTGCATGTTAACTCTACTGGACTTAAAATTTAAGCATTCAAAATTAAAAATAAATAAAATAAGCTGAAATACATACATATATATATACATATAGACATACATACAAGAGATGAGCTTCTCCAAAGTGTAAACTTTGGCATAAGACAAACATAAATACCCTTTTCAGGGCAGTGACACCAATGGTTACCACTTGAAGAGCCATGTAAGGAGATACTTGTCTGATAGAGAGTTAAAGAGTCAGGAGTTATGAGTTCTAATCACAACTCCATCCTTTATCATCTTTGTGGGTCCCAGAAAACCACATCACTTTTATGGTCCTTAATGCCCCCATCTGTGAAATGATGAATGACATCAACCCTGCTCATTTTGAAGAGTTACTGTGGCAATCACATAAGATGATACAAAGGAAGGTTCTCTGAATACAGTGAAGTGTTATTATTGTTCATAGAGATTCAGGGCAGCATTTTAAATTCTGTGCTGAAAATTCTAAATATAACTTGACTAAAAATGTGTAGGAAGCCAATTTTAAAAGAACTTTAGGGGCGCCTGGGTGGCGCAGTCGGTTAAGCGTCCGACTTCAGCCAGGTCACGATCTCGCGGTCCGTGAGTTCGAGCCCCGCATCAGGCTCTGGGCTGATGGCTCGGAGCCTGGAGCCTGTTTCCGATTCTGCGTCTCCCTCTCTCTCTGACCCTCCCCCGTTCATGCTCTGTCTCTCTCTGTCCCAAAAATAAATTAAAAACGTTGAAAAAAAAAAAAAAATTAAAAGAACTTTATGTAAAAGTATTTCTTAAAATTCAATCCAGTGTCTTATCAAATAGCAAATTACACTGGAGATAATTTTTTTTTTTAATACATGGAAACTTGCTCTATTTGGTATGGAAAGAGGGTGAATCCAGACCTCTTGCCCTCTCTGAATTCCTATAATCTCCTAGTATGTCTGGAGTGTAGACGTGTGGCCAAGTTTATGAGCTTTGGATAGAGTCAGATTTTAATCTTAGGCCCACCACTGCACTTTCCAACTGTGTATGTTTGTAGAAGTTATAGGTGTTTGGGGGCTCAGTTGGTTAAACATCCAACTTCAGCTAAGTTCATGATCTCATAATTTGCGGGTTCAAGCCCCACATTGGGATCTGGCAGCTCAAGGCCTGGAGCCTGCTTCTGATTCTGTGTCTTCCTCTCTCTCTGCCCCTCTCCCACTCACACCGTCTCTATCTGTCTCTCAAAAATGAATAATGAAAAAAATATTTTAAAAAGTTATTTAGCCTCTCATGACCTCATCTATAAAATGTGGTTGATTATAATAGAACCTAGTTCAAGAGTTGATGTAAGCATTAAATGAAATGATGCTAAATGATCAAAAGATGATAGCCATGATTAGTAATATTTAATTCTCTAGCATATAGATACATAGTGATTACTATTGATTTCTGAAATTTACCTGTGAGCACTTTTATTCACTGTTGCCTTTTCACAATTTTATATATATGTCATGATCACATTTAATTATAGTAGGTAATTTTATTTTCACTGCCAAAGTAATACAGCTTTAAGCAATAAATGCAAGGCTTAACTAAAGACACCTCTTTTGCCCCACATTTCCCCAGTCTCTGTCCATCAGAGAGGCATTGTCCTTTAATTCTTCTACTGTTCATTTTGTTAACTCCACATTTTAAAATAATATGTGTAGAGTGAAATGTATTGTATTTTTTTTATTTCAAATGTACTATATTGACTTTTTTTTCAATAGAAGATGGGAATTTAACTTTCTCAAACACAACACAACACACACACACACACACACACAAATGTTTTCTTACAGTTTTTTTTTACTTTTTTATTTTTTTAATTTTTTTTCAATATATGAAATTTACTGTCAAATTGGTTTCCATACAACACCCAGTGTTACAGCTTTTGAATATGGTTATATCACAATAAATATGGGGCTAAATTAACATTCAGTGTTTATATTATTATGAGTATTTAAGTATCATTCACAGTGGAGCCACTTATTATACCAATAACATATCCTTTCACAAACAGCTTTTTTTGTTCTCCTGGAGTTAATGATTGCCTTATTTTTCATTTGCTTAAGTTTCATACGTCTCTATGTCAAATTTTCTCTTTAAACTGTCTAATATTTTTCTATCTCCTTTCAGTATAGTCAAACAGGCCTGATAAACTATCAATTCCTTTATTTAGTTGAGTCACCCATTCTGGAGCTATCATTTCTTCACTTCACTTGCAGTGGTTGCTTGCTGGACTAGCTCACAACTCTTACTCTAGAACTTCCTTCACCATAATTCTGGGAATTCTCTTTTTGCTGTCCAGTATGAAATCCCTCTTTCCTGGATCTCATACTTTTCTTTTATTCACTGTATCCGTTTAATCTGATGAAGGATGTTTCTCACAACACATGATATTTTAGAACTTGTATTCTACATTTAATCTAATTAATAGTTTGTCCGGTTATAGATTATTATGTTGGAAATAAACATCTGTGAATTTTGGAGTTATTACTATATTATCTTTCCTTACAGAAGCAAAGATAATGAGAAGTCTGATAATCATTCTGATTCCTTTCCTTGTTTTTCTTCTTCCCCCTGTCCCTTTCTCTTGCTCTCTCTCTTTTTCCCTCCCTCTCACACAACTTTTGTTATTTTCTCCTTATTCCTATGTTCTAAACTTTCACAGTTATATTCCTTGGATGAGATTTTTTTCACTCATTGTAGTTAACACCTAGTGAGCCCCTTTAATCTGGAGACATGATAACTTATTTCTCTGTTCTCTTTTCTGGAGATCTATCAGTTAGCTGTTTGGCAAATTATAGGATTGATCTTATAGTTTTCTTATTTTTCCTTTTTTGCCTCCCATATTATTTGTCTTTTTGATCTACATTTTTGGGAGGTTTTCTCATACATACACATTCACACATGTATACATATGTAGATATATATGTGTATATACATGTATGTCATATGCATGTACATATAATTTTTAAATGCAATATCTCTTTCCTGTTCTTTTGCTATAGCATCATGCTCTTGTTTCATTGCTGCAGTTTTTATTCTCTCCAGGATGTTTCTTCTAGTTCTTTTAAAGTTTTGTCCTACTCCCTGCATTGTCTCTGTTTCCCTTGAGTGTTTTGTATTTTGTGTGTTTTGTTACAATTTGTTTACTTAAACTTTTAGAATATTTTCTCAAATGCCTGGTGATCTTTAGCTGTTAATTCATATTTAAAAATTGATTGGAAACTCTAGGTGCATTAGTAGAGACATAGTGATTTGTTTGTCTATCCACAAATAACTGGGGTCTTATGTCTTGACCATGTTGGTTTTCCAAAGAAGAATACACCATATATCAGCCTGGAGTGAAGAGTCTTGCTCTTACACTCTGGGATTTAATCATGTCATGTATGGAAATTACCCCCAACATTAAAAATATGGACCCCTAGATGGCTCAGTCAGTTAAGCGTCTGACTCTTGATTTCAGCTCAGGTCATGATTTTATACTTTGTGACTTTGAGCTCTCCATCAGGCTCTGTGCTGACAGGGTGGAGCCTGCTTGGGATTCTCTCTCTTGCTCTATCTCTGCCCCTCCCCCTTATCTCTCTCTCTCAAAATAAATAAATAAACATTTTAAAAATCTAAAAATAGAATTGCCATGTGATCCAGGAATTCCATTACTCAGGATTTACCCAAAGAATACAAAAACACTAATTCAGAAGGGTACATGCACCCTGATGTTTACTGCAGCATTATTTACAAAAGCCAAGTTATGGAAGCAACCCAAGTGTCCATCAATAAATGAATGAATAAAGAAGATGTCGTGTATATATACACAATGGAATATTACTCAGCCATAAAAAGAATATTACTCACCCCTGTACTGTGAGATCATTTCGATTGATCCCTACTTTAACATGACATCTATTTCCAATCATTTGCATGCTTGTTATCTCTAATATGAAAACTTTCTGGTCCAATTTCCTAAATAGTAACCCTAATTGCTTTCATACAGGTTTCAGCTTCTCTCCTGACCTTTTGATGTAGTTGGTGCCTCTGACTGCTGAGTCTTTCTGGGATGCCACAGTCTAAATCAGCTTACATCTTATTGGCTTCTCCCTTCACGTACACTTAATTTCCAGCTTCCCAGTCTAGCTAATCAATGACTTTTTTGTGTGTGGTAAATAATACATAACATGAAATCTACCCTATTAACAAAATCTTAAGTGTGCAGTCCAGTACTGTTAACTGTAAGTACAATGTTGCAGAGCAGATATCTGTAACTTTTTCATCCTGCATGATTTAAACTCTATATTTGTTGAATAGCAACTCTCCATTTTCCTCTCCCTTGAGCCCCTGACAACCACCACTCTATTTCCTGCTTCTATAACTTTAGCTATTTTGGAGACCTCAGATAAGTGGAGTCATGCAGCATTTGTCCTTCTGTAAGTGGCTTATTTCACTCTGCGTAATGTCCTCAAGGTTCACCCATGTTGTAGCATATGATAGGATTTTCTTTTTGTGTGTGGCTGAATAATATCCCATTGTATGTATGTATCACATTTTCCTTAATACATCCATCAGTGTATTTTCCTTTCAGCCATTGATGATCATTTAGGTTGTCTTTCTCTTGGCTATTGTAAATAATGCTTCAGTGAACATGGTGCACATACCTTTTCAAGAATCTAATTTCAATTCTTTTGGATAAATACCCAGAAGTGGGATTGGTATATCATAAGGTAGTTCTATTTTCAATTTTTTGAGGATACTTCATACTGTTTTCCATAATAGCTGTACCAATTTACATTTCCACCACCAATGTACCAGGGTTCCTTTTCCTGTATATCTTTAATAACATAGGCTATTCCTGGGTTTTTCTTTGTTTGTTAATGTAATAACCATTCTAACATGTATGAGGTGATATAGTAGTTTTGATTTGCATTTCCCTGATAATTATTGATGTTGAACATCTTTTCATATACCTGTGAGCCATCTTTTCCCCATAAGTTTATTTCTGAGATTTCTATTGTGCTCCATTGATTTATGTATGTGTCATTATTCCTGTACCACATTGTTTTGATTGCTGTAACTTTTTAATAATATGTTTTGAAATCAGGAAGTGTGAGGTCTGCAGCTTTGCTCTTCTTCCTCAAATTGTTTTGACTATTCAGGGTCCTTTGTGGTACCATATGAAGTTTAGAATTGTTTTTTTCTATTTCCGTAAAAAGGAAAAAAATGCCATTAGGATTTTGATGAAGATTGCATTGCATTTGTAGATCACTTTGGGTGATGTGAACATTCTAAGAATATTAAATCTTATAATCCATGGACATGGGATGCTTTCCATTCATTTGTGTGTTAATTTCTTCTAGCAGTGTTTTGTAGTTTCCAGTGTATGTGTCTCTCATTTTCTTGGTTAAATATATTACTAAGTATTTTATTTTTTTAGATGCAAATAGAAATGGGATTCATTTCTTCAATACTTTTTCAGATTGTTTGTTGTTGGTTGTGCATAGATATACAACTGATTTTTATGTCCTGATTTTGTATCCCACAAGTTTGCTAAATTCATCTATTAGCTCTAAAAAGTCAATGACATTTTGTCCATTCACTTTCTGTCTTCTATTTTCTGTTCACATCATTCAATTGCTGTATCTCTAATCCCCTTTTATTTGTCATCATGGGTTTGCATCTTTTTCTATTCCTTGATTCACTTTAGTGCAGTTTATGGAAGAAACAGAAATAAACATGTGTGTGCAATCTAACATATTTAACCAGAAGTCAAAAATACGATGCGTAAAATTATCAGTTACACATCTCCTGTACTGGACTGTGAACCTCATAAAGGCAGATGCTATAACTATTCATTATCCTCAATGCCTAACACAGTGCCTGACATGCAAAAAGTACTCAGTAAATATTTTTAAGGGAATCATAGGGAATTGTGAGTATTCAGATCACCATTATGTTCCTGAGTGAATGGATAAAAGAATAATTGGTTCTTAGCTTGATTGCAAACTTCATGAAAAAGAAAGCTGTATCTCAGTACTGTTCATCTCTAGAATACCCATCATGGCAAAAATACATAATAAACTCTCATTAAATGGAATTTATATTGCCTCTGAGTCAACTTTCAGATATTTTACTATGTCTATATAGATACATGTGTGCATGTGGAAATAGGTTTTTTCTGTGTGTGTCAAGAGTAATTTTTACCAAAATGGGTCATATTACATAAACAATTTTGCAAATTCTTTTTTCCATATAGTAGTGTATCTTAACTTGACTTATAAGTATATATGTATTGACTTTTTTCTTATTAAATACTTCATGGCATTCCAAAATGCATGTACACTGTTTATTAACCTATTGATAGAAACTTCAATTATTTCAAATTTTCACTACATAAACCATGTTTCATGTCTCTTGGTGTACAGGTGCAATTGTTTCTTTACGATAGTCACCAGAAATGTAATTCATGGGTCAAAGTTGTGTTTTGGTCCTGGAATGGTGGTTAGGCTTCATACCAAATTGATGTCACTTAGAAATTGAACATGGGGTCCTTGTGTTTCAGAAAGTGTGTTAGAGCCTTCCCCTCATTCTCAGAGTCACCCAGAGGAAGTTCACTGGTGTCTTTACTAATTATACCTTGTCCCCATTTATTTTTTTTATTTTTTTTGATGTTTATTTATTTTTGAGAGAGAGACAAGAGACAGAGCATGAGTGGAGGGAGAGTTAGAGAGAGGGAGACACAGAATCCGAAGCAGGCTCCAGGCTCTGAGCTGTCAGCACAGAGCCCGATGTGGGGCTTGAACCCACGAGCAGTGAGATCATGACCTGAGCCAACGTCAGACACTTAACCAACCGAGCCACCCAGGCTCCCTTTCCCATTTAGTTTTATCTCGCTTTGGGATGGACTCATTCACCAGCTGTTGAGACATTTGATCTCCAGTGTTCCCAGATCAGTGGTCACCTAGATACTGTAGACCAGCAGACTGGATGCTGTATTCAGTACACCCTGGAAAAGCATGTGATGGAACCAAATAATGAGTTATGAAAGTCATAGGGGATAGGATCCCAAACTTGGGTGCTTTATACTAGTTCAAATCCTTGGTCTGATACTGCTTTCCCATGGTAATGTTGAGAAGGTCTCAAGGACCTATCATCCAGTTCACCACCAGTTCGAGATGGTTGGTCTGGGCATGTAAGTGACCAAATGTAATGTTTCTCTTTATTCTCATTAATCTTCCCACTTAACATGGGTGGGATAGCTTCTCATCCCAGGACAGACTTTTATCATATACTCATCTTTACATTGGCTGTCCTCTATTGGTAGCTGTGCATCTCTATGCATGCTCTATTTGTTAACTAAGCCATTGCAAACCATGACCAGCTTGTGCAGCAAAGAGGATATTCAAGCACTTTTTTCTTAAAGGAATGAGGATGTCTCTGAACCCTCTGGACATTGCCCTGCCAATCTGACTCCTACATTCATTGCTCCTGCCAGGGGGAAGAAGCTTTCTCTGGGAATTGCCAGGGAATTCTGTTACCTCATTTGACTATTCCTACTATGGTGCCCCAGAAAACCACTTGACTATTGCCCTTGGACCCTTATATCCATTTTCAAACTTTGAGCTTCCCAGTGCCATGCACGCAATCCATAAGAGTTCTCTTCTGCCTGTAATATTCTGTATTGCTTTGATGCCATCTTTCAAGAATTTCTCATGGTATATGTTCCAGCAAGGAAACCCTTTCTTATTTTCTAGTGCAGTTAAGAATTTAAAAAAAAAAAAATCCATCTATCCTCCTATAATATTTAAGAGTTTTAAGGAGAGAGAGGAGGTAGGAAGTGGCTCTCAGTGTGCTTATGCACCAATTCCTATGTAACTTTAAGTATGGAACATCCATTTCTTTCACTGGGTGTACTTGCTGTTGAGTCAAATATTATCTTTAACCCATGGGGTGTTCTTTTCTAAGGCAAGCTTACTGAAGGAAAGAAAGAGGGAAGCGCCCCATTGTATCAAATACAGATAAGCTCATGGCAATATAATACCTCCTCATCTCATTTCTGTAGCTCAGCATAAAAAGAAAATCTCCAAAGAGAGCCTGAAGAACGGCCACATTAATTAAAGGAAAGTTGGCTTTTTTCTGAGAAGTGTCTAATAACTAATGGACAAGCAAAGGAGACTCATTAGTGGAAATATTTCCTTTGAAAGGGCATACATGCTGTGAAAAAAAGTGTTATGCCAGGATTTTTTTTTTTTTTTAAATGCAGTAAGACCTTTTGTCTTCTTCCTATTTATCATACAGGCTGGAGAGAATGAGTCTGAGTGAGTCTTGTAGATAACCTATCGTGATTTGAAAATTATTTAGATCTCAGATTACTTATTTCTCCCTGTTCTTGGGAAAGATTTTTTCTCATTGCTCACTGCCTTGCCTGAAGGATGGTTAGAACTGGGACCTCTTTAGGGAGTTAGATCTGAGTGTGATGGCTAAGACCCCATTAGCCCAGTTAACTGATCAACCATTTGCCAAGAGCACCTTCTATGGTTTGTGCCCCATTGAGCAACTGGATAGGAACCTGATCCCATCCCTCAAGATGCTGCATTCAAACAGAAAAGGAAAAGGTGCTACAATAGGTAAAGGGATGGATAGATGATAGATAGATAGATAGATAGATAGATAGATAGATAGAAGATAGGTAGATAGATTGAGATGCTAAGTATATATGTAAATAAAGAGACTAAAGAATAATTTAGGGGTAAACTCTGTAGAGAGACATATAATGAAAAAATATATTCACAGATGGAGGAGCTCAGGATGAGTTTGAATTCTTAGGGAGGTTTCATGGAGGTATGGAGTGATCTAAGATCTGTATGATAAATTGAAATCTTATTTGGAGCTCATTTTGCTACCCACCTCCACTATGATGGTTACACACAAAAACAGTCTTGGAATCTCCAGAAGAAACTATCCCATTCAAAGAGCACAAATACAGCTGGACCAAGGGGAAGGGTTGCTGAGGCTGGGCTTCTTCACATTAAGTATCTATGTATTACAGACCAGGCCTAATTTCTAACCATTTCTCTGTCAAGCTGAGTATGACTGCCATATGATTTCAGTCAAGGGTAAGCATTTTGGGGACACCTGGGTGGCTCAGTTGGTTAAGTGTCTGACTTTGGCTCAGGTCATGACATCACGGTTTGTGGGTTCAAATCTCACACCTGAGCTGTCAGCTCAGAGCCTGGAGCCTGCTTCAGATTCTGTGTCTCCCTCTCTGCCCCTCCCCTGCTTGTGCTCTCTCTCTCTCAAAAAACATTTAAAAAAATTTTTTTTAATTTTTAAAAAGGGTAAACATTTTTGACAGGTACTTAAGGCTTCAGTTTCTTGTGCTAAAGAACTAAGACAAGGGCTATCTCGTCATGCTAAGGATAGAGACAGAGGACAATTCGATTTCAGGTGCAATTAGCAGCCACACCTAGACCAGGATCAGCTGGAGTAAAAATTACTTTCTTCACTCCTAGCAGGCCTCTCTATGGGTACAGATGAACAAAATGAGCCTCCCTGAAGTTTTCAGACTTTCCAGAGATGACCCAGTTTATCATCTGGGTCTGCTGGAGCCACGGCTGGAATCCACATCTCTCATGTCTAATATTTGTAGCTCCACTCATGCTCCATTGATACTTAGATCTTTGACAGACATCCGTGTAGCCTTGACTCTCCTGGGAAAATTACATTATTAACTCCACCCTAATCATCATCATCTCAAATGGTCTGGGAGTTTACAAACCTCTCAGCCTTCTGAGCACCACGTGAGGTAAGCCAGGAGTGTTTCATCATTCCTGCTTGGGGAACATTGTTCCCACTAGCTGGAGACACTGAGGTTTATGGATATAATAAGTTAAAAAGTGAGGCTATCATGCTGGTCTTCAGTGGTACCAATCTTGCCTCTGACTACTTATTAACTAACAGGGCTCAGCTAATCTCCTGGAATTGCCCCTTGTGTTTGGCTAAGTGTAAGGTACAGCATGCTATTATTGAAAATGCCTTTCAGCCTATCCATGAAAGCATTCCTTGATTTTCCCTGACCCATATCTTGGACATTTGGCTCTACCTTCCAGGAATTATGTCTGCTACATTTCCCCTGTCATTTCTTTGTGTGAGAGCAGGCATGTGCAAGCTGTGAATCTCTCAATAGCCCCGAATTCCTGAGGAGACTGTATTTTGAGCTCCTCCTTCAGACAAAGGCAGACAGAGTGGCCCCGTGAGAGTAGTAATCTTCAGACCAAAGCTTTGAGGAAGTGCCAAAGCATGGTGCAAATTCTGGATCAGTTCTGTCCCTGGCAACCATGACCCATCATTACTATTAAAGAATTAGAAGCGGAATTTTCCTTCCTCCAGATCTAGAAGTTAGGCCATAGTCTACATCATCCAGGCCCTAACACCACAGACCTGGCTGTCGATCAGCACTATGGCCTCAGAGAACACTTGAAAAAAATCTTACAGAATCCACAGGGACTGCTGAGAATATTCCCATGTGACGGTAACTGCAGATTCATCTTTAGTTTTCTCAGTTAAATTGTATTTTATATGAATTTTCATTGATAGACAATGTAATTTTCAAAGACAGCTGAAAATGCATATATATAAGGGAAAGATGGCCAAGACATTCCTCCAAATAATTCCAGACAGTAAAACAAGATCTCACTGTCACTACTTGACGGTTCCTGTTTTCTCCACAGTGAACAAGTTTAGCATAACAGGGGAACCAGCCTTTCTGGAGCCCCACCGCCAAAAATTAGCCATAAAAGAAGACCTTACTACCTGGCACGTGTGGCTACTTGAAAATTATCTGAAATAAAAACAAGCCAGAATCAGCATAATAGTGTATAACAAAACCCAGATGTCTCTTGAATAAAAGGTTAATCAAATGCTAATGTTAGATGAGAGTTTCAAAGGCAAGAGGAAGAACATGAAAGATAAATGTGAAATTAGGTGCAGCTTCCATAGGACTGGAAGAGTAAGCTCTCTGCACAGAATGGTTTCTTTTTTAAAGGAAACTAACCTTTTTTTTAACACGTAGAATGTGTCAGATGTTTTGTAAGAAATGTACTAACTACCTTTCCAGGAGCTTAAGCTTCTGGAGGGAGAAGAAGGTAGCAATTGGCTGTAATGTTCTGAATACGACCCTTCAGCCATATTTTGGTAGATGTTTACATATAAATCCTGGTTTTGTCAAGAATTCAAGATGAGTTTGCAATGTTTGTAAGCCTACCTGCTTTGCTTAGTTCGTAAAACTGTCCAGGCATCACTCCCCAACACCCTCAGCCTTTGTCTCTAACCTGATGGAGAGGGTCATAGTCACAGTCTGTATCAGTCAAAGTTCTCCGCAGAAACAGAATCAACACGCTGTGTAAATAAAGAGAGAGCTTTATTCGAAGGAATTGGTTCACATGATTGTAGGGGCGCATAAGTCTTACATCTGCAGGGCAGGCTGACAGGCTGGAAATTCCAACAAGAGTTGATGGTGTAGTCTTGCATCTAAAGGCCTTCTGGGGGCGCCTGGGTGGCTCAGTCAGTTGGGTGTCCGGCTTTGGCTCAGGTCATGATCTCACAGTCCGTGAGTTCTGGCCCCGCGTCGGGCTCTGTGCTGATAGCTCGGAGCCTGAAGCCTGCTTCAGATCCTGTGTCTCCCTCTCTCTCTGCCCCTCCCCTGCTCATGCTCTGCCTCTCTCTGTCTCAAAAATAAATAAAAACATTTAAAAAAATTAAAAAAATAAATAAAGGCCTTCTGGAAGCAGAATTCCCTCTTCCTAAGGCACCTCACTCTTTGCTCTTAAAGCCTTCAACTAATTGGACAAGTCTGACCCACATAATGGAGAGTAATCTGCTTTACTCAGTCTACTGGTTTAAATTTTAATCTTATCTAAATGACACCTTCACAGCAACATCTAGACTGGTGTTTACCAAACATCTGGGCACCAAACCCTGGCCAAGTTGACACATAAAATTAATCACCCCATGGTCCATCCAATGGGCAAGGCCAACAAATCAGATAGTGATTGATATGCAGCAGTACTGAGAAGAGCCACAGATGATGAGTTTCCAAGGCTAAGGGAGAATAAACCACAGTGAAAAAAGGACATAAGGCATTTCAAGGAGCTTTGCATTCTGAGTGTTTTTAAAATAGAGTGCATAACAGGGGAACCACTCTTTCTGGAGGCCCACTGCCAAAAATCAGCCATAAAAGAAGACCTTACTACCTGACACATATGACTACTTGAAGATTATCTGAAATAATTTGTGTGTGTGTGTGTGTGTGTGTGCGTGTGTGTGTGTGTGCGTGCGCGCATATGGTGTGTGTGCTGAAGTCTGGAGGAGATAGGAGGGTGACACTAAGGAACCCGAAGAGGGAGGTAGGCCAAGGAGGGGAAGGCTTATTCGTTTGTGTCCAGTGTGATTTGCTTCTCAGGCATAGGAGCAAATGTGGCTATATAGTTTTTTAACTAGTGACTTGAGAGTCCACATACCTTATTGGAAGGAGATCCTTATTCTCCAAGCAGCCTGGAGCTTCAGAGACAGCAATGCCACTAGCAGCCATAGGTGGTGCTCTTCCATTTTAGCCAAGCACCAAGCCCATGGCTCCTTTTACTTAAAATTCCCACCTTGGCCGCTGGATGTTCTCACAAGCCTCCCTAGGGGAGGTCTAGAGAAGCTCCGGGAGACTTGGGGAGGCTTGGGGTACCTCCCTGATGCCCTGGGCCTGCGTAGGATCTAACCGTAAAACTTGCATGCTCTTATCTTTAAGGTGCCCTTACTCTGGGGGCCTCATTGCTCTAACCTTACACCTGCCCTTGATGTGCCCACTCCTAGCCCACCCTAAGAAAGCAACTCAACCCAGAATCCAGAGCTTGTATGGTTCTTCCTTCTGTCCCCGAATGCCTTTGCCTTCCTTGTGCAAAATGGTCTTGTTCCACCCTCTGGGGCCAGCTCTGCAGTCTGGATCATGTGTATGTCCCCTTCCCCCCCTCCCCTAAATCTACCTGACAAAGCAGAAACCCCACATGGCCCTTTCAGGAACAGACAGCTCTGCTCTCAGGAGAGCCCTTCTTGTGGAAGAAGACATTGCAAGAATGTCCTTGAGTGGAGTCTCATCTAACTTCTGCCCTAGCAGGCACTCTATTACCCTAAGATATATGAGAACGCTCCCAAAGACAGTGGAAATCCAGAAAAGCATTTCAAGAAGAGGAACGACAAGAGCTTTGTGTGATGGTCTGGTCTGGTGGAGGGTGGCTTTGACAGGGAGCAACCCTAAGGATGGTAAGATGAGGACAGTTGCAGTTACAAGGACATAGAAGAGAAATGTGAGGTGCCCAAGAGAGGCACCATAGGTGGGGCTCCAGCAACACCATACCTGGTGCTATGGGCTAGATTGTGTCCCACTGAAGTTCATAGTTGAAGTTCTAAACCCCAGTATTTCAGTCTATAATTATATTTAGAGATAGACTCTTTAAAGAGCTAATTAGGTTAAAATGAGGTCATTAGGGTGAGTCTTAATCAAACACAACTGGTGTCCTTAGAAACAGAGATTAGGACGCAGATACACACAGAGGGAAGACTTATGTGAGGACGTGGGGAAAAAGATGTCCATTTACCAAAGCCAAAGAGAGAGGCTTCAGAAATAACCAACCCAGCCAGCACCTTGACCTCAGTGTGAGAAAATAAATTTCTCTTATGAAGCCACCCAGTCTGTGGTGCTTTGTTGTAGCAGCCTTTGCAAACTAATACACTCGGCTTCACTCTGCATCGAATTAGAGTTCGCAATTCTAGAAAACTGCACGAGGCTATCCTAAAAGCCTGCGTAAAAGAAAGATGGGCTGTGCTATTGGATCTATTTACGGAAGGAAATAAGGATGAGAGCCTTTGCTCCAAACCGCCTTGTGCCTGAAAGGAGATATTTCATTTCACTCAACAGAGGAATAGTGGCAGAATCCCAGAGGCTGCCGAGCTGTTATCTCTCAACTTTGCTTAATCTTGTCAATTTGTTAGTTTAAATTTTTTTTTTTTCAACATTTTTTATTTATTTTTGGGACAGAGAGAGACAGAGCATGAACGGGGGAGGGGCAGAGAGAGAGGGAGACACAGAATCGGAAACAGGCTCCAGGCTCCGAGCCATCGGCCCAGAGCCTGACGCGGGGCTCGAACTCACGGACCGCGAGATCCTGACCTGGCTGAAGTCGGACGCCCAACCGACTGCGCCACCCAGGCGCCCCGTCAATTTGTTAGTTTAATCAGTATCTAGGTTGAAGAGCAAAATGGGTGGTGAGGTTGACCTTTTTGGAAGTCTAGATGTATATACCAAAAAGGAGCCCAATTAGTTTTGGATACAAAAGTAACTCCATCTGTTACTGAGGTAACAGATGCATATTGGAGAGTCAGTATGAAGCTCCTCTCTTAGAAATTAACCCATCGGTTGTAGAAAAATGTTCCCCTGTGGTGCCTGGTGTCATGTCCTTCGTGGGAGAGATTGTGCATGTGTGGGGGCGGGGAGTATAAGGGAACACTGTGTACTTTCCATTCAGTTTTGCTGTGAACTTAAAGCTGTTCTGAGTGTCGCCTGGGTGGCTCAGTTGGTTAAGCATCTGACTTCGGTTCAATTCATGATCTCATGATTTGTGAGTTTGAGTCCCATGTCGGGCTCTGAGCTGACAGCTCAGAGACTGGAGCCTGCTTCGGATTCTGTGTCTCCCCCTCTCTCTGCTCCCCCTCTTCCCATGCTCATGCTCTGTCTCTCAATAATAAATAAATGCTAAAAAAAGTTTTTTAATAAATAAATAAGCTGTTCTAAAAAATAAAGTTTATTAATTTAAAAGTTAAAAAAGATCTGAAAATGGTAACAATTAAAAAATACTTTTACTATTAAAAAATATGTATCACATCAATTTGTCTAAATCTGTAAATCAATGTATGTCTTCAAAGAGTATAACTTTTGTATTAATTAGCTCAGGCTGCTGTAACAAAATGCCATAGACTGAGTGGCTTGAACAACAGACTTTTATTTCTCACAGTTCTGGAGGCTGGGAAGTCTAAGATCAAGGTGCCAGGAGATTGGCTCTTGGTGAGGGTCCCCTTCCTGGCCTAATCCCATCCCGGGGGCTCTACCTCATGACCTCATCTAAGCATAATTTCCTCCCAAAGGTCCCATTTCCTGATACCATGCCTTTGGAGGTTAGGGCTTCAACACAGAATGTTGAATGGACACAAACATTGAGTCCATAACTTGAAAAATAAAAACTTCCCAGAGGCAAAGCGAAGTATCCCTTAACATTTTGTATGTATATCCTTTCAGTGTTTTATCTATCTTTTTTATTACTCTGCAAATCTGTCATCCTATGGTAAAATGTTTCTTTTACTTCCTTCTATAATATTGTTTTTAAAAGATGTTTTGTTTTCCATTATATGATTTTAGCATTATTTATTTAACATTTACCGTATTTTGTAACAATGGCCATTTCTCACTTCTTTTTTTTTTTAATAACTGAGTGTCAGAGAACATTGTCATAAGTAAATTCTTATATGTGCTTCTTAACATATTGCCGATTGTTTGCAGAAGAGAAATTCCTAGAGATAAAATTGCTGCATTAATCAGTTTGCCCATTTTTGAGGTGTTTAAACACATTTCTAACAGTAGAGTATTATTATAACTTTTCATCTTCTTCAGTTTGGCAAGCCAAACAAGGTATCTTATGTTACTTCAATTTGCACATATTTGATTTTTAATGAAAGTGAATTTCTCCCTGTATTTCTCATTTATATGTCTTCTTTTTTTAATTTTTTTTATTCAAATTCAAGTTAGTTAACATACAGTGTTTTCGTGGCTTCAGAAGTAGAACCCAGTGCCTCATCTCTTACATATGACACTCAGTGTTCTACCCAAAAAGTGCCCTCCTTTAATGCCCGTCACCCATTTAACCCATCCTCCCATCCACCTCCCCTCCAGCAACCCTCAGTTTGTTCTCTGTATTTAAGAGTCTCTTAAGGTTTGCCTCCCTCTGTGTTTTTTTTTTCTTATTTTTTCTTCCCTTCTCCTATGTTCATCTGTTGTGTTTCTCAAATTCCACATATGAGTGAAATCATATGATATCTATCCTTCTCTGACTGACTTAGTTCATTTAGCATAATACCTTCCAGTTCCATCCACGTTGTCGCAAATGGCAATATTTCATTCTTTTTCATTGCCAAGTAGTATTCCATTATATATTTTTATTTATATATTATTTATTTATAATATTATAATATATAATATATTATAATATATATTATTTATTGTTTTATATATATATGTGTGTATATATATATGTGTGTATATATATATATATATGTATATATATATATATATATATACACCACATCTTCTTTATCCATTCAATAGTCTATGGACATTTGGCTCTTTCCATAATTTGGCTATTGTCAATAGTGCTGCTATAAACGTTGGGGTGCGTTTGCTCCTTCGAATCAGCATTTTTGTATCCTTTGGATAAATACCTAGTAGTGCAATTGCTGGGTCGTAGGAGAGTTCCATTTTTAATTTTTTGAGAAACCTCCATACTGTTTTCCAGGGTGGCTGTACCAGTTTTCATTCCCACCAACAATGCTAAATGGGTTCCTCTTTCTCCACATCCTCACCAACATCTATTGTTTACTGAGTGTTCATTTTAGCCATTCTGACAGGTGTGAGTTGGTATCTCATCATGGTTTTGATTTGTATTTCCCTGATGATGAGTGACGTAGAGCATCTTTTCATGTGTCTGCTTGCAAACGACATATCAGATAAAGGGTTGGTATCCAAAATCTATAAAGAACTTACGAAACTCAGCACCCAAAAGACAAATAATCCAGTGAAGAAATGGGCAGAAGATATGAATAGATACTTTTCCAAAGAAGACATCCAGATGGCTAACAGACACATTTATATGTCTTCTGTAAGAAGGCAGTGATCTTCAGTATGACGTGTAAGCGTTGCCTAGTATACGGTGGGTCATTCAATCAGGAATGAATGATTTGCTTTTTTATGTTCTTATCATCTCTGGGTGGAGTGTTAATGTTTCCCTAAACAATCTGTATGATCCCATTTTACGGTAAGAACATTAGCCCATTTTCTTTTATCCATATGGTAAATAACCTATCTTCTTTGTCATTTACACTTTCTAAGAACCATATTCACCACCACTATTTATCACCAGGTGCCCAGCCTGGAATATACATTCTTCATACTTTATCCCATTTAATTCTGGCCTCCACCCATGGAGGTGGCTCTTACTACCCTCCTCACTAATGAGGAAGTCGAGACTCCCAGAGGTTAAATGGTGCCTTGATCACACTGTTAAAAGACAATACCCCGTTCCATAAGCCTAAACCATCTATGCTATATTGCCTCCTTTTTAATTATACTTAGGTTTTTGGAGTAAGTAATATCTTTATATCGATCAAAATTATGTATATATAATACATATATATGTATAAATTTCTTCAGAAGTCTCCTTCTCTCTCCTTCCCTCATTAGCTTATTTCACCCCTACCTATTCTAAATAACCACCATTATTAATTTCCTGTGTAACTCCCCCTGAGTCCTTTGTACATGCAAAGTATAAATATATATCCTGTTTCTTCCCCTTTTAACACAAACAGTTGTAAACAATAAACGCCCTCGTGCATCTTCCTTTCGGTACCTTCCGTATTAGTACAAGAGCAGCTTTCTTGGTCTTTTGTACAGATAAATGATATTCTATTGTATGAATGAATCATATTTGACTTAGCCAGTTCTCTATTGATGGATATTTGGGTTGCTACTCATCTTTTGTTACCATACACATTTTATGTGTATTGCTTCCTGCCTGTGTAAGTATATCTGTAGAGTAAATTCCCAGAAATTGAATGGTTAGGTCAAAGTATATACATTTGTAATTTTGATAGATGTTACCATATTGCCCTCCATAGCAGCTGTAACACTTATATTTATGGTGCTTTTTAAGGTATAAGAGGGTTTTTGGTGTTTTGTTTTGTTTTGTTTTGTGTAGTTAGAAATTGTATTTGGTTGCTAGTAATAGAGACCCAATCACAGCAGGATAAACCCATAAGGGTTTATTTCCTCACATAAATGGAATCTGAAGGCAAATAGGGTAGGGCTGTGATGGCAGCTCCACAAAGCATAAGGAACCAGGCTCCTGTACTTTGTTTTGGTTCTGTCCTTCTGAACATATGGCTTCTAATCTCAAACTCACAAAATAACTGCTGAAACTCCACTGTCACATGAGCATCCCAAACAAGATCAAGAAAAGACCAAGACTAAACAGTGATTTCTATAGTAGTCCAAAAATATCATTGCTTAAACTTATTGGCAAGAAATGCTGGGAAGTATACTTTTTTGGCTGAGCATGTGGCTGCCCTCACTGTTGCAGACTTCTATTAAGAAGGTAGACCAAAAAAATAAGCATTAAAAAAAAATTTTTTTAGAGGGGCTCCTGGGTGGCTCAGTCGGTTCAGCATCCGACTTCGTCTCAGGTCATGATCTGTGAGGTTTGTGAGTTCGAGCCTCACGTCGGGCTGTGTGCTAGAAGCTCAGAGCCTGGAACCTGCTTCAGATTCTGTGTCTCCCTCTCTCTCTGCCCCTCCCCCACTCATGTTCTCTCTCTCTCTCTCTCTCTCTCTCTCTCTCTCTCAAAAATAAACAATAAAAAAAATTTTTTTAAAGAAGGTAGACCAGAGAGTGTGGATATTGAGTAGACAAGCAGCAATCCTTACTACCGTGTCACAGCTAGGTCTTTTCTTCACTGAGTCCCCACTCCAAAACCAAATAAATATTTATGTGCATTTCTATTTACTTCTTTTATATCCTCAATTTTAATGTTAATTTATCACAAATTTATTTTAATACATAGTACTTTTTCTTTAAGAATTGTTTTCTTTTTTTTTTTTTTAGGAAAAAAAAAAAAAGAATATTTTCAAAACATCTTCCCCATCCAGCCCTTCAAAAAGAGAATAAGATGGGTGCCTGAGTGGCTCAGTCAGTTAAGCCTCTGACTTCAGCTCAGGTCATGATCTCACAGTTCGTAGGTTCGAGCCCCACGTCAGACTCTGTGCTGACAGCTCACAGCTTGGAGCTTGCTTCGGATTCTGTGTCTCCCTTTCTCTCTGTTCCTCCCCCACTCATGCTCTCTCTCTGTCTCTCAAAAATAAACGTTAAAAAAGTAAAAAGAGAATAAGAAAAGATATTTTTATATTTTCCTAAATTTATACAAGATTAAATCATAAAAGTATTTGACAAATTAATTAAAACTATACTTTCATATGGTGACTCTTTATGGAAATTAATTTCATGTGATGTAGGGGTTTCTTTTTCAGTTAGCTAATTGATTCAATGCCACTTGTTTAATTTATACAACCCTAACCATATGACTTTACTATATACAAAAATCTTAATATCAAATATTTGGACTGAGTTTCCATTGAGTGTATAGATTGCTGAGAAGCAGTGAAATTAACACCTTCACAATATCATGTCTTCTCTTTCAAGGTCATGGTATGTCTCCCAATGTATTCATCCAAAATTCAGTCAAATTTCATAGTTTTTTTTTTTTAATTAGGTCTTGTGTCTTATGTATAGATATTTTCCCAAGACTTTCATAGTCTGAAGTATTATTATGAATACATTTTTTCTTATGATTTTCTCTGAAAAACTACTGCTAGCACATAGGAAAGCTATGAAATTCTTAAATGTTGATTTTCTCCATCTTGCTGAGCCTTATTAATTATGATAGCCTGAAACACGATTATCTTGAATTTTCTAAGGAGAAACTCAAAGAAAGTATAAATAATGACCATTTCGTATGTCTTTTCTCCTTCTTCTTCTTCTTCTTCTTCTTCTTCTTCTTCTTCTTCTTCTTCCTTCTTCTTCTCTTCTTCTTCTTCTTTTTAAGAGTTTATTTACATATTTTGAGATGGGCGGAGGGACAGAGAAAATCTCAAGCAGGCTCTGCACTGTCAGCACAGAGCAACACGCAGGGCTCAATCTCACAAACCCTGAGATCATGACCTGAGCAGAGATCTAGAGTCAGACGCTTAACAGGCTGAGTCACCCAGGCACCCCTCTTATCTCTTTTATCATATTTATATCTCATACATTTTTCTTGACCTTGTTTTGTTTACAACCTCCAAAGTAACAAGTAAGAGCTGTCAGTGTGGGCATCATTGTGTTGTCCATGGTAACAAGAGTGCCTGTTTTGTTTTTGTATCTTTTGCTTCCTAACAAACACTGTATCACATTTCAAACACTTTTTATGCTTCTAATTCATAAAGAGTACTTATCAAAAATGGAAGCTATCAAATATAGAAAATATACTTGAAACATATGTCTACATCATCATATCGTTTTTCTTTTAAACAGTTAATGCAATAAAGTATATTACAGTGACTGATTTCTTAATATAAAAACACCTCCAAATTACTAGTGTAAATTTCACCTGGTCATGAGACTTTATCTTTATTATAATACAGATTCAATTTGTTGATATTTTATTAGAATTCTGAAAGTCTGGATTCCTAAGAGATATTTGTCTTCAGTTTCTTTTTGGGGCAATCCTTTTCTCGGGAATCATGAAGCCCATAAAATGAACTGGAAACTTTTTGTTTCCTAACAGTTTAAGTAGCAAAGGAACAATATGCTCCTTGAAGGTCAATGTAACTCATTTAAAAACTGGGTTGTTCTGGTCCTTTTTTAGAAGTGTATCTTTGACAACTTTTCAACTTCCTTTAAATTGCATATTGTCTGGGGCGCCTGGGTGGCGCAGTCGGTTAAGCGTCCGACTTCAGCCAGGTCACGATCTCGCGGTCCGTGAGTTCGAGCCCAGCGTCAGGCTCTGGGCTGATGGCTCGGAGCCTGGAGCTTGTTTCCGATTCTGTGTCTCCCTCTCTCTCTCTGCCCCTCCCCCGTTCATGCTCTGTCTCTCTCTGTCCCAAAAATAAATAAAAAACGTTGGAAAAAAAAAAAAAAATCTTTAAATTGCATATTGTCTATTCAGGTTTTCTGCCACTTCCTGAGCCCATTTTGGTAATTTATACATTTCTTGAAGAGTATTTATTAATCTTAATTATCAAATTTGTTACTGTAAACTTGTATATGGTATTTCCTTACCATTTAAAAATCCTTTCAGTATATAATTATATGCTTTTATTCCTAATGTAGTGTACTGCTCTCTTCTCTTTCTCTGTTTTTTTATTACACTTAGGTTTGGCTATTATGTCGGCTTTTTGTAAGAACCAAAATTTAGATTTGTTTCTCAATACTACTCTTGGGGGGGGAGGATATTTGTTTGTTTTTATCTTAATAATACCTTTTTCCTATTTCCTTTGAAATGATTGTTTGTGTTTCTTAAGTAAACACTATGTTATTTTATTTAAAAAAAAATTTTTAAGTAATCTCTATACCCAACGCAAGACTTGAACTCACAATCCCCGAGATTAAGCATTGCATGCTGCACCGACTGAGCCAGCCAAGCACCCCAATGCCGTTATCTTATTTGCAATAAAAGCTATATAGTTTTTATTACTAAATATACAGTATTAAAATGATTTCCTTTGAATCAAGATTTGGATTCATCTCACAGGCTTTGAAATGTGATCTTCCATTATTATTCCTTTCTAAGTAGCCTATAATTATTTTTTAAATGAGTATTTGAAGATGACATGCAGTATCTCCTTGACAATTGCAGTTTGCTACATAACCATTAAATCCGATGTGTTCATTACGCTACATAAATACTCTGTATCCTTGAGATTTTTTGTTCTTCCTGGTCTGCCAATTTTTGAAGGCAACATGTAAACTCTCTACTATAATTGTGGTCGAGGTGACGTTTCCTTTTATTTCTAAGAGTTGCTGATTCCAGTTCCAAATTTATAATGAATGCGTAAAGTTTTGTGATTGTTGTGTTCCCCTGGAAGATATTCCTTTTAACAATAGGAAATATTTCCTTTGTCCCTATGATACTTTCCCCATGGTTTCTTCCTTCTGATGTTAATACTGCCCACCCTGCCTTTCTAGTAGGCATTGTTCTGCATTCTTTCAGCCCATCTTTCACTGTCTCTTTATTTGCAACCTTTCTTTTTATGATGTGTCTCTTGGTGGTACCACATAACTGGTGATGGCTTTGGTTCATTCAGTGGGACAACCTTGTCTTTTATTAAGCATCTAAGTCATTCATATTCATTGTGACCGCTGTGTGGAACTTATGCCCTTCGTTTTAAGTCTTCTTAAAACTATACTATACTTTTATACTTCTACTATACTTTTTTGATATTTCCCTTTTTCCCTTTCCAGCCTTTTGCTAGAATAAGCAACCTTACTTTATTTCTTCTGCCCTCACACATGAATTCAGGAGCCACAATCCATTTTTCTCTAAACTCCGTAAACCCTATTCTATTTTCTCCTAGCATTTGGTGTTTCAAGTAAAAAGCCCAGTACCTAAGAAGTCCAGTTTCATTCTCCCTCCTTTAGAGGTTTTGTGGGGTTTTTTGTTTGAGGGATTTTTTTATTTTTTTGCCTTGTCTAAAGGATCATAGGACTTTTCCTTTATTCTGGAAATTTAGAAATATTCCACAATCTGATTTATTTTGAATAATCTTGTTTGTCATCCAGTGAGAGTTACTAATTTGAAAGAAAACCTGTGCAGATCAAAAATATTTTTTTCCTCATTCCCCCTCATTTCCTCTTTCTCCTTTTTTTAAATTGACATTATGTAAATATAAGATATTCTGGATCTCTCCTCCATGCCTCTTCCCCTTGCTTTCTTTTTCTTTCTCTCTGTCCTGTTCTCTGAGACAATTCCTTGAATTCATTAACTTGATTTTTAACAATGTCCATTCTATTCCTAAATTAAATTTGAGAACAGTAATTGCTTTGAATTTCTTAAAAGCTTCTCTTTTTCCTGTTTATTCTTTTCTCATAGCAAACTGTGCATGTCATATTGATAGAAATATCCCTTAAATTTCACTGAGGCTATAAATTTAAAATTGGGATAATCTCTGTTTTGTTTTTTTTGTTTGTTTGTTTTTTCATGCTTTCAGTGAGATCCACAGTTACATTCAGCAAACATTTATTGAGAATTTAATGTGTTCCCAGCATTGTTTTAAATGCTTTACATATGTTAACTCATTTCATCCAACCAACCGGTGTGGGTTAGATAGTTAGGACATGTATGGTTATTATTACCAACATTTCACCATGAGGAGAGCAGGGCAGAGGCCGACGCTAACCCAGGCCATCTGGCCCCAGCGTCCCAAAGCGCCATCGCGATTGCAACGTGGACATTTGCTCCTCGTGCTCAGGTAGTCTCCTCTTTCAGCTGCTGCTTTTACGGATATGGGTGTGTGGTTCTTCTCTTATCTGCCTCATCTTTACAAATGAAAATACAAATTTCTCCATACTGATAGCCAGTGTCTCCTGCTTGCCTCTCCCCAAGCAAGGGACCTCCGGCACTGCTCCAACCAGGGGTGGCAAAGCCCCGGGGCAAGAATTGTGCCAGCTTTTGAGGGGGCAGGGCTTCAGGAATTCCAGAGTCTTAAGACCTGGTGTCTGTCCAATTCACTGCTCCAGTACCTGATCGCGGGCCAGCAGGGATGTAGCTGCCTGTGCAAAGCCATGGGGCTGTCTGAACAAAGCAGACGACTGCCTCGGGGCCAGAGACGCCGTGTGGCATGTGAGCAGGACATCCACAGGGTCCGCCACATACGTCACATCAAAAACTCCCAACGTCCCAGAACGAGACATAGCTAGCTAATCACCTACATGAACTCTGAAACCTAAATCATGGGATCTATCGTAGAATCCCACATTCTTGGGGCGCCTGGGTGGCTCAGTCGCTTAAGTGGCCGACTCTTGATTTCAGCTCAGGTCATGACCTCATGGTTCGTGAGATCTCTGCCCCTCCCCTGCTCATGCTCTCTCTCTCTCTCTCAGAATAAAAAAAGAAAGAAAAAAAGAAGAAAGAAAGAAAGAAAAGAAAGAAAAAAGAAAAAAAGAAAGCGTTTCTGTAAATGTAAAACTGGTTTAAAAATTTACCAATTTTTTTAAGATAGAGAATAAATTCCAAGAACCTCCACATGACATTTTGTTGACATCCTTACCTCTGATGCAGCCAAACCATATGTACCCCCATCACCCTTCACCTGTCCTCACCTTGACGCCATCTGTTTCCTGTCTTCCAGAAATTCTTCCAGCCTGGCCTGTCAAGTCTGTCCTTCTGAGTTTTTCAGCTCTGTTGCATATTTTCTTTTAAATTTACATCCCTTTGGTTATTCCAGTAGAATATTTGTAGGAAGGGAAGGAGAACCTCTGAGCTCAAATCACTGCTTTGAAATGGGCCTTCCTGTATTTCCAGCAAGTTTTGTGTTGCATTATTTTATTTTGTTTTGTTTTGTTTTTCTGGGAAAAGACATTTAGTGAAAAGCCAGGAGCAAGGGATACTTTACAACAATGGTTCGTGAGAAAAAATATTCATTTTGGAATGTACGATACCCTCCAATTCAATAGTCTTTGCTGAGTAATCAGCATGCATGAAGCAGAGTCCTGGGCAGGAACAGAGTACAAGGAGAGCATCAGAAATTATCCTCCGTTAAGAAATCTACTACTGAAATCATTGTTGCACTGTATGATAACTAACTTGAATGTAAATTTTTTAAAAATTAATGAATAAATAAAAAAATAAACAAATGCTAAATTTAAGTGAAGATTTATCCATAATTCTTTTTAGATAACATTAGCTTGATCCTATAAATATCAATCATTACATTTTCCCCTAAAATATCATAGAAAATAAAAGAATAACGAATTTAAAAAAAAGAAGAAAGAAATTATCCTCTCGGGGCACCTGGGTAGTTCAGTCGGTTAAGCATCTGACTTCGGGCTCAGATCATGATCTCATGGTTTGTGGGTTCGAGCCCCGCAGTGGGATCTGTGCTGACAGCTCAGAGCCTGGAGCCTGCTTCGGATTCTGTGTCTCCCTTTCTCTCTGCCCCTCCCCTGCTCGTGCTCTGTCTCTCTCTCCCTCTCGCAAAAATAAACATAATTTTTTTTTAAATTTAGAAATTAAAAGTCCTTTCGGCGGCGGGGGGTGTTCACCTTTGCGGGATCACCTTTCATCCCTTATATTGAAAATGTTTATCATTTTGTGTTGCCTTATTTTCTAATATTAATTACCATAACCTTTTTCATCAAAAGGTGAAAATATGGGAAGAGTCTTCTTATGGTAAAGTCACCTCAACCCTAAAAGTTTTGATGAATTTACTTGTACTATAAAAGGGGAACAGCAGGCCCATTGGTGACATCTCCTAGTGATAACACTCAGAAAGGTTTCCTTTGTTGGCCCAAAGATGCTACATGAACATAAAATGTCATGTTTCATTGTAGATAAGGAAGCAATATTATCTAGAGAGTGAGCTACACTTAATGATATTCAAAGTGGACCCTTTGTGTTTTATATTTGTTTTTAAGGGTGTTTTACAGGATTAATGTTTTCATGACATTTGAATTGAATTACAATTGCATACACTACATTAATTACAAGTGTTGGTGTTTGAGCAGAAAATTTAGTGAACAGGTGTTGCAAAGTACATGCTGGGTGTTGTACACGATGAGGACAGCCAGGTTCAAAGTCAAAAAAGGACTGTTTACATTAGAGAATTAGGAATGGTGAGTGTCCCGGTGCTGCGGTTGAGTTTCTCGGGCAGGGAGGACAGAAAGAGACTATTCAACATCGGAGCATCATCTGGCTATTTGGAAATGGATTTAGCATAGTGGGGCCAGGTTCATTGGCGCCATGGTCTGAAGCAGCACTGGCTGGCTGGCGTGCTCCAGACTGCAGGTTGAGTTAGGGTCTTTCCCATGTGTCTCCTTTTTCAGGCTGGTGGCTCCCTGGAGTCTGCCCAGGCTGCTGTCACAAAAATGCCACAGAGTGTGTGGCTTAAACCACAGGCGTTTATTACTCTCAGCCCAGAAGGCTGGGAAATCCAAGATCAAGGTGCCGGCAGATTCAGATTCTGTCGAGGACCTGCTTCCTCATTCGCAGATGGCCATCTTCTCCCTGTGTCCTTATTTGCAGAAGGGACAAAGAAGCTATGGGATCCCTTTCATAAGGGTGCTAATCCCATTCCTGAGCTCTCCATGCTCCTGAACCAAGCACTTCTCAAAGGCTCCACCCCCAAATAACTACCACATTGAGGGGTAGGATCTCAGCATATGAGTTTGAGGGCTGGGGAGATATAAATATTCCGTCTATAGCACATGGCAAATGGCAAGTGCGCGTTATGTGTTTTGATGTGATAGTATTTGGTTCAGAGTCATCATTGTTATGTCCTTACTGTAAACATAGTTTCTTATCAATAAAAAGTCATTATCATTCAATGTTCTTTGTCTTCAGGTCTACTTTGTCCAATTAATATTGCCACTCTTACTCTCCTGTTAGTACATGAACCTGATTTAGCTTTGCTAATCCCTTTATTTTTTGCCTTCTTGGAACAATTACTTTTTTAGGTAATTAAAAAAAAATTTTTTTTTTAATGTTCCTTTTTGAGCGAGAAAGAGAGACAGAGTGTGAACAGGAGAAGGACAGAGAGAAAGGAAGACACAGAATCGGAAACAGGCTCTAGGCTCTGAGCTGTCAGCACAGAGCCCGATGCAGGGCCCGAACTCACAAACTGTGAGAGCATGACCTGAGCAGAAGTCAGATGCTTAACCAACTGAGCCACCCAGGCACCCCTTTAGGTAATTTTTAAAAATAGCATACAGTTGAATTTGGACTTTTGATCTCAACTAAAAGTAATTTTCTTTTAGTGTGGTGCTCTAAGGTATTTTTATTTATTGTCAAAAGTAACATATTTGTTATTTTTTTTTTAACTTTTTAAGTTTATTTATTTGGGGGGTGGGGGCAGAGAGAGGGAGAAAGAGAATCCCAGGCAGGCTGCACACTGGCAGCGCAGGGCCCGATGCAGGGCTTGAACCCACAAACAGTGAGATCATGACCTAAGCGGAAATCAAGAGTCGGATGCTTAACCGACTTAGCCACCCAGGTGCCCGAAAATTAATATATTTGTTCGTGGGACCTCTAGGCTAGTTCCTTTTTTCTGTCCTTTACGGATTATCTTTTTACTGTTCTTTTCCTTCCTTTTCTGCTCTGAGAGCTATAACCCATCTTTATTCTCCTCATGATTACAATAAGAAGTGAAACATATATGAATCCATTTTTCTCTAATTATAAAATGTTAACTAGCCAATAGTATTTATGAAATGATCTCTGAGAGAGACACTAGATTTCAACACGCTCTTACTTGCTCTCCACTTGGCTGCTTCCCTATTTCAATTGACTTAAGTGGGGATTCCAGACTTAGCCTCCCCCGCCCCCCATAGCTTACATGTTATAGTTTAGCTTTAGAACAATGGTTTTCACGGGCGAAGGGGGGGCGGTGCGGGGAGGGAAGATTTGCGGCCCCAGAAGACACTTGGCAATGCCTGGAGATAGGATCACCACAGCTGGTGGGGAGGTGGTGGATAGAGGCCAGGGATGCTGCTCAACATTCGCAGTGCGCAGGACAGAGCCCACAACAAAGAACTATCCAACTTCTAAATCCCAGTAGTGTTGAGATCGGGACGCCGTGTGTGCACTTGTGCTTCTATTGCTGTTACGGTTGTTTTAAGTTAATGATGTTGAAGATATCGTTGACACCCTAATCATATTTCAGATTTCTTATGTTTTATTTATTTTGAGAGAGAGGGTGTGGGTGAACAGAGGCAAGGCAGAGGGAAAGGGAGTGATAGAGAATCCCAAGCAGGATCCACTCTGTCAGCACGGAGCCCAACACGGGGCCCGAACCCACCAATGGTGAGATCATGACCTGAACCAGAACCAACTGTTGGATCTTAAGCAACTGAGTCAGGTGCCCCTAAATTCTCATTTTTTTAAAAATTTACTTCACGGTTTGTCCCTTCATGGTTTTCTTTTCTTTTCTTTTCTTTCTTTTTTTTTTTTTTTTTTTTTGCTAGAAAGCCTTTCTCCAACCTTTTCACCAGACATTTTCCTGGTTGTCTTGGATTATATTTCTCCATGCAATAATTTTTAACACAACAGGATCTATTTTGCTGTTTGTTATAAAATACCATCAAATAGTTGCATGATTCTCACAGTATGGCTTAATACACAATCCATCCTTTCCCTCTTTAATTTGCAAAACCACCTTATTGTGTGCTAAACACAAGGGTCAGTTTCTGGGGTTCCGTTCTGCTTCATCCACTCTGTTTTCTCGGGCTCACCTCTCTGTTTGCATCATGTGGCCGTATGGTATGTTTTCATGCCTGCCCAACTTCCTTCATCACAACTGTCTGTAACGATCATCCTTTTAACTTTCCTTGTCTAGTTAGTCTTCTCAGAAGGATGCTGGAGTAATTTTTACCCAGTCCCCAAAAATATCCCTTGGGACTTTTTATTGGAATTTTATCACATGTCCAAATTAACACTGGATACCTCTGATCCCTGATTCCATTTCTCCCGTCTTCCATCATTGTTAAACCTTCATTGTTCCCTCCGAGTTCTGGAAGAATTTCCCAAATTTGGCTTTTTCCTCACTAATCCGATTTTCTACCTTATCTGTCATTCTTCTGGTGTGACAGTTTTGGATTTAATAATCCTGTTTCTGCTCCTAGGCAATCTTTAGTGCTATCAAAGCGCCTTCTTCTCACGGACTCTCAGCTGTGCTTTCATGAATCTGGCTGGGAATTAGAAAGACATTCATTCTTTCTCCTATCCCACCCTGTAGATCTATTTGGGGGGAAGGCACCAGTTCTAACTCTCCGGGATGGATGACCCAGGCTTCATCAGGTTTAGGGTGTCTCTTTTCCTCCTCAAGGAAGCAGGTGTGTGTTTACTCTCATTTGTCACATGAGCTGGCTCCCTGACAGCCGGCTGGCCACATACTTCAGGCCCCGGGGAAAGAAGGAGTGAAAAGCTGAGATTCAACTCTGGTTTGATCCCATCTGTTCAGAGACCCAGGGGAAGGCGCCCTAGCCTGAAGGATGGTCTTTCAGCCTGCCTCCTGCCCCTTCACTGAGCAGGCATGAATTAGCCCCAGCAGGATCTCCAGGGCTGGCCGGTGACAGCTGCCCTCTTTACAAGTCCACAGCCCTGTGTCCCTGGTAGAGCCATCTGTGCCCACTGGAGCCTGGAGTCTGCACTGCTCTGGGCACCTTCTACCCAGGGCCATTTGACGGGATGAAAACGCATCTCCCAGAAGCTGGTTGGCTGAGTCCTCTCCGCACATCGCCGCCCAGCCCCTTTCCACTGAATCTCCAAGAAATGCCAGGCAGTTCCTGGCACACCCCCTGGTTTACAGCCCGCATGCAGCTTTCTCTTTTTACATCCTTTTTGGTCATTTCCAATGAGTTGAAGAGGGTGAGATTTTGATGTCTGGACGTCTAAGAGGTACAGGCATGGTCAAGGGAAATGTGAGCTTTATTTATGTTTCAATTATTACAATGAAAATATTTTTCGTTTTTCTCATTTCCTCATTTTCACGCTTTTTTGATTAATACTGAGAAGGATTTTCAATAATACTGTTCAGTTGAACTCATAAAATATTGACTCTGTTCTGATATGAGTTGAGGCTTTACCAAAATGACCCTCAAAAGTGAGTGTGTTGCCTTAAGGTGAAGTCCTCACAAAGCCTCTTAGAATATTAGGTGCTCTCACATTTATTTTATTTGAAAAATACATTTTGGGCGGCGGGGAGACATAACTTGCCTTAAACAACCTTAAATGATGCTAATTTTGGATGCTCATAGAAGCGACCTGATGAAGCGAAAGAATGCAAGACGCAGAGAAACTTCACAAAGGTGATCAGAGTCACCAGACTGTAGTCACCATCGCCTGGGATATGGCCCTGGGCTTCAGGGTGGGGTGTCATTGTAAACAAGCCTTTTCAAATCACTTTAAAAAAGCAAGACAGGATCAGTGGAGAGTGTGACCTGCAGGATCAATGAAGAAGAGAGCTGTTTGATGTTACATGAATAGGAACTTGGAACTTAGGAGGGAAATTGTAGCACTGGCATCGGATATGGATTAAAAATAAGTGTCCTGCCGCAGATAAATCACAACACGAGGTAAAATGTTAGAAGCCCTGTTTTGACAACTGTGTGATGACTCATAAAGCAGCTTCCAGCAGGAGGAGGGCCCTGATGTCCAAGGCACCTGGAAAGACTTTGGATAAAATAGGGTCTGAAAAAGTAATGGTTTTAAATCAACACTCCACAGATGTCATTTTCAATGTGAGTCAACAAATAATTACCACAAGGAGGCATTGGCCTGGTCCATCCATTTCCCAAGAAGCTTTCATATTTACATTGCCCGTGAGACATTTTTTGCATATTCTTCTTGGGAAAATGGGGCATCGCCTTATCTTTGAGGTCACCTTTTATTTGGACAGTCAGTATAAACACTGTCATAAAACCTAAAATATTGCAAAGCAAAAGTGGCCCTTTCATTTCACGTTATAACCCAATTCTCTTTATGACCTTATAAAATACCAAGGTTATAAACAATATATACTTGGTTATTTATCACCCTCCTATTGCTTACCAGCAAGTTGCAAATTGTTTCCAAAGGAGTGTCTTGATTATTTTAACTTCAGTTAAGGAATTTGAAAGACGGTGGTTATTTGGTGTTCTATATGCCTTTTGGTGCTGGAAAAAAATGCACACACACACACACACACACGCTTATGGTGAAGCTATAAGATACCCAAACTGAAAGATCTCTACATTTGCCAACAACCAGGATCCAAGAGATCAAAACTAAGAACATATATAGATGTTTTCCTCTCAGTACTTCAGCCTTGACCTTCACATTAACTCAACATGTGTGAACCCAGAAATTTCTGGGTGTGAGATGTACACAAAGCAAAAAAATCCCACATTTGTCAGACTTTTCTCTGTAAGCTATCCCAACTAACCCAGAACCTCAGGCAACCCCAGGCCTTGGGCAAAATAAGAATTTTCTTGTTGGCCTGCAGTACGTCTCCCTGCTCACTTCAAAAGAGCTGATAGTAAATTGTCTTTAATCCTGGAATGTCATGACCCAAGATCCACCCCACAACCCCCTCGCCAGCCCATGTCAATGTCTAACTATTGTTTTTTATCAGTCACCCTGAGCATGTTTCAATTTACCAACAGCTTTTCCAGATTGCTTAGTTGCGGTCGGTCAGTCTTGCTCTTTCTATCCTTTACTTCCCTGCCAGGCCTCATTTTTCTTCTTGCTTCAAATCCCAGCTCTGCCACTGGTTTGCCTCGTGATTTAAACTAGTCACCTGCCTCCTTTCAGACTCTGTATTATCATCTTTAAAATGGGTAGAGTGCTATATCCCTCAAAGGGTCATTATGAGGACCTAATAAGAAAAACATAAAGCGTGTAGCCTATTAAATGTGTCTTCGGACAAGAAAGCTCAACCATACAGCAAACATAGAAAGCTATCTCATTTACCTTATTTATTCTTGACACTCACAGCATTTGACTGGGCATCTATAATAGCAGGCACTCATTAAATCTTTGTGAAATAAATAAACAAAAAAACGGTGTATCAAGTTACTCCGTGGGTAATGAATCAAACCATTACAAGTGGTTTGCCATACACACAAACCAGTGTGTGTTTGTGCCATACACACAAACATTAAAATGTTTGTCATTAAAATGTTTGACACAGTGTGTCAGTGTGCCATACACACAAACATTAAAAATTATTATCGTAATAAAGTTGAACATGACGCATTTCATTACCGGTAGGCATTTGCTTGCGAGTGCCGCAGTATTTTCTTAGCTGGACATTTTTCTGCAAAAGGGTTGCTCCCAAAATGAGGTAGAATTTGCTTGAAGAATGTCTTGGTACTGAACATGGGATTTATTAGAATGAACTGTTTTTATACAGCTTCCTAAAACACAATTATATGGACATAAAGGTGAAGGGTACAGTCTTATCTCCCTTTTGCTAAAATGCATCGACAGTGTAATTTGTGCAGTTTATGTGAATTTCCTTAGTTCCACAGCTGGTTCTTGGTTTGCAGATAAATCATTTAGGTCAAGCGGATGATTTGTTTTCAAGCTGGCATTGACCCCGAATGAGTGAAGTATGCCAAAATTAATTAATGAATTAGAATAAGCCCTTTGGCGAGGGAGGCGGCACACTGACTGCCGTAAAAGGCTGAAGCTTCCCGAAGAGAACCATTGAATCCTCAAACAGATGGCCCCGGGCAGGTGATGACTTAGGACATCTCTAGGACACTGGATTTTGAAAATGAAACTGCTTTTCTCTAAGTTTAAATGCATATTGCCTGGGAACAGTATCCCCACCCTCAGCCCCACCGTTTCTCATTAGCACTCCACCCGTGCAAGGCCTGGTGCGACCGCTGAGTTCACGAACAGAAACACTTTCGGCGCATCCAGAAATCTTTCTTATGTCCTATGTAAAGAGTTCAGAGTGATATGAGATGAGCGGCCTTCAGACTCTTTCAACCTTCATATCTTTCCTGAAGAAACTGCTGTCCCCCCTAATCACAGCCCTTCGGACCCCTTAGAGAAGAGTCTCTCTCAAAACTCTGTTGATACTTAGAAAGAGCTTTGTAAATCCAAATGGCATGCATGACTCGTCTAGGTAGGTAATTTGGGAGGAAAAGTCTTCCAGAGGGTGGCTGGCTCGTTCATTCATTCCAGTAAGGGTGGTAGGAGATGTTAATTTTTTAAAAAGTGTTTTTACCTAGCGAGGTCAACGCCAGAAACAAGAGTGTCAGCTGCGTGACCTTGTAAGATTATGATTCCCTCTACCATGCAGAGTTATTTCACAAGTTGTGCCTTATTTAATTTGGCAAATACTTTTGGAGAGTCTTCGTTGTGTTTGAGAGTACAAAGTTGGATAAGTAATAGTTTCCAACATCAATGCATTTTCTGGCTAATGGAGGAAATTATCATAGAAACATTTGTTATGAGCTCTGAAAACATAGATAAAGGCATAATTAATTCTCCTTGGTGACCAGAGGTGAATAGAGGGAGGAGTTGAAAATTTCACTGAAAGCCTTGGGAGATGAATGGGAGTGTGCCAAAGGCCATTCTGAAGTGAACAGCATGACCACAGGTAATAAGCCATTACCTGGAATGGAATATGGATATGACACACAGCCTGGTGTGGCTAAAAGGTGATGCTGGCAATGTCAGGAACAGCCGGACATAGCTAGACCGGAAAAGAACTCTGTAAATGCAGGTGGATACAACTACCTACCTTTTATATACTGCTTCTGTCAAATTGCAGCAAACTGAAGAATGTCTTCTACTCCTTCCCCATGCCTTATTGTGTGCCCTACCAGCTACCAGGAGTTTTCTAGGCTTTGGGGATACATCAGACTCCCTCATTTTGTGTCGTTTGCGTTCTAATTAGGTAAGATCGAGAATAACCAAGAACGCAATAAATAACAAAGAAAATATCAAGAAATAGTCAATACGGTGCAGAGTACTAAAGCAGAGCAATGAGATAGAAGATACGCAGGTGGTACAATTAGGACGGAATTATGGTACATTGTAACTAGGTTATGATGGTCAGGGAAGGCATCTCCAAAGAGGTGACCTTTAAGATGACACTTGACTCTCACACGCACAAAAGGGCCAAACATGCGAAGATCTGAAGAAGAACATTCCAGGCAGAAGTGCAAAGTCCTGAGGAGAAAACAAATTCAGTGTGTTTGAGGAACAGAATGATGGCCGGGGTGGCTACAATGTAAGGAGTTTTGTGTGTGTATCAGGTAGCTATTGCTGCATAACAAACCATGCCAAAACTTAATGGCTTAAAACAATAATGATCTATTTAGCTAACTATTCTACATGTCAATAATTTAGGCTGAACTCAGCTAGGTGACTCCCTCATATATCCATGGACAACTTGGGTCATGTAGGCAATTTTGCTGATCTTACCCAGGCCCCCTAACAAGTCTGGAGCCTTGGTTGAGACGTTTGAGTCACTCGTCTCTGCTCTTTGTGGTCTCTCATATTCCAGTAGGTTGGTCCAGCTTGGTGACTGAGTAGGGCCCCAGGGAGAGCAGAGGCAACCACATCTCTTGAGGTCTAACCTAAGAACTGACACACCATCATTCTTGCCAAGTTCTATCACAGAACAAATATCAAAGCAAGTCATAAGGCCAGTCCAGATTCAACAGGAGGAGAAAGAGACTTCATTTTTTCTTGATGAAAAGACCCCCAAAAACTGCATCACAAAGGGAGTGAGTGAAGCATGTGGGAGAAGTGAAGTATCATGGCCATTTTTGCATAGTCTGTCATAAAACTGAAGAGACTGGTGAGAGACAGGTCAGGAAGGACTTGCAACCTCTCTTCTGCTGCTTCATCCATGACCAGAAGAGAAGTGAGTCAATGCAGGGAGAGTTTCTTTTCTTAGGACCTTAAAATAGGTTAGTACTATGGTAGCAAGGAGGAAATAAAAGCCTTACAGGTAGTTATTACATAATTGCTGAGCTAGAAGAGATTTAGCAGATTCAAATGTTATCTTCTCATTCTTACTGAGTTCCAAAGAGTTAACAGGAGAGCTGAAGGCCAAAAGTAGGTCTCCTAATTTCCATCCAGGACTCCTTCCATCCACCATGCTGTCTGCTTGATTAAAGACACTGTTGATTTAAAGACTTGACCTAACAGGCTGAGAAATGAGAAAGCAGATGTACTAAAGTTTGACCATGTCCCCGGAGACACAGCGTCTGGAAGCTCGTTTGCTATCACAAGGTAGAAAATGTTGATGATAATCAACAAGTGTGATAATATTTCTTTCATGCAGAAATTTTATCATCTAATATCACCAACCATTTAAAAGAGCTGCCGAGAATGGGGTGCCTGGAAGGCTCAGTCAGTGGAGCATTCAACTCTTGATCTCAGGGTTGTGAGATTGAGCTCCACGTTGGGTGTAGAGATTAATTAAAAATGAAATCTTAAAAAAAAATTGTTTTAATTGAAGGGCTACCAAAAATAATAATATGATAATAGCTACACTGGTTGAGAACTTATCTTGTTCATCTTACCTAGCCTCTAAAATGCCACAATAAATGTCGCCAGTCCACGCAAACTACATTTTCTGTGCAGATGTAATTCTTGAAGTCAGTCTGTCTCCTCAGTGCACAGAAATGTCTTTGAGATCATGGACTGGGCGTCATTCATCTACACATACCCAGTTGGCCACATGGGACCCTGGACCAAGTAGGCCATCAGAAAACATTTGTGAAGAAAATGAACAAATCAATGAAGTCTTCATCAGAAATAGAAGTGCTAACAATGAAAAGCCATCAGAAAGATTCAACAACCAGAGTAGTGTAAGACCATTAACTTCAGGGCAAATCTACTCTGAGAAACTCCAATTATATCTATGAGTATTAATTGAGCCCCTTAATGAACACATTCTACTTTTAAGAAAAAAAGGCTCGTTTCTACTCCACATTTTTAGTGGATTTTGGAAAGATTTCCATGGAAAACACCTACTTTTTAAGTGCATTTGGTGCTAAATAGGTAAGTTTCAGTTCCTAGAAAATTCTTTTAAGTAGAATAATTTATTTCCTGGTAATTCCTGATCGATGTTACACGAATATTTCCTTTGTATATATTTCTTAAAGAGCTCAAACATATTTAACCTGACTGTTATCCTAACAGGAGCAATGAAGGGCCAGGTGGTGTCATCATCATTTAACTGATGTTGTAAGCTGCTGGTCTTCCAAGGTGACCCAGAAAGTAGATGACTGAATCCAAAAGTGGGTGATTTATCATTTCATTGTGGGGAAATATGAAGAAGTTCTCGGCTTTTAGGAGGTGTCTTGGGCCATTAAAGTACACGTTGACAGTGATGGATGTGCCTTCATTGTGTGGTTTATAAAGGATAGATCAGGGCTGGGACAAGAACACACATCTTCTGACCCCAGAAGAGTCTCTTTTCCGGAAACATGACCCCCTTAGATGACCCCGCAAGGAATCTAGACTGGAATGAAATAGGAGACTGAGAGTTTTACAAGACGTAAAACCATGACTCCAAACCTGATTTTATAGACTTAGCAATATCTCTAGAGAATAATTCTCTTTCTCTTTCCCTGCTGCTGTAATTGACATATACTCCAAATGCCATTAGAACCAGCTTGCTCAAAAGATCTGTAGGAAAGCATTTCTCTCTGTTCCTTGTTCAGTATGTGCTCACAGCAGCCCTCACTAAACAGAAGGACTCAGATAGATAAATAAATGATATTTCACTCAAGTTATGGAGCCTGACTGCTTTACTCTGCAACCTTTGGTTTTGAGAATTATCTCTCCTGGCTGCAAATACATCACTTCATCAAAGTTCTTCATAAAGCAGATGACATTGAAAGGCAGGGTCTCCTTTTTCAGGTTTGGAGACTAGATTTTATGGACTTCAAAACTCTCCCATCTGGCACAGTTCTCCTGCCGGGCACAGATTCTGACATCAGTGTGGGAGCAATCATAAAACAACAACAACCTCAGAGGCAGGAAAACGAGGGACTTCTGATGTCTTGTGGTTTCTCCAGAAGTAAATCCGTTCCTTTCTTGACTGTCACTCTTTTCTTTCAAGACCCAGTGGTGACCCGCTCCTTAAGAACCATTTACTACTTTTCAAAATACTTCCAAACCCATGAACTTGCTTGATTCAGGTATCAGTCCTATGAAGTCAACAGGCCAAATAGTTACATTTTTAGCACATGAGAAAATGAAGCACAGAGTGAGTGCTCAAGCAATTGTCACAAAGACAAAGAGAAAACTTGGGCACTAACAGGACAGGAAAACATTGCCTGACCTGACCCCTGGTTGGGAAAATGTCCACCCTTCTTTGCACAGTTTTTTGTTTTTGTTTTTTTCAAAACTCTAAGAGGACAGGTGTGGCCATTAGGGAGCCATGGGCTAGAGTGTCACCCATAATGTCTAGCTGCAGCCACAAAATCTGCCACAGAGAATTGTCTTTAAACCAGGGAATGCAGCACATAAACTCAGAACGTTAAAGCTGTTAGATTTCCATGTCCCAAACTCGTCTTTTTCCTCCTTCTTCCAGAGCTTATTTCCCCAAAGGAGAATTTGGGTCACTTACCCTAGTCAGTGTCTTCCTCTATGAAGGACATCAAGACCAACAGTGTCCACTAGAAATATGAAACGAGCCCCCCAAGGAGCACCTGGGTGGCTCAGTCAGTTAAGTGTCCAACTTCTGCTCAGGTCATGATCTCATGGTTCATGGGTTCGAGCCCTGCGTCAGGCTCTGTACTGACAGCGCAGAGCCTGGAGTCTGCTTCGGATTCTGTGTCTCCCTCTCTGCCCCTCTCCTGCTTTCTCTCTCTCTCTTAAAAATAAATAAACATAAAAGCATTTTAAAATAAAATAAAATGAGCCCCCCAAAATAAAGGGTGCCATGTAGACGACTTTCAATTTTCTACTAGGCACATTTAAAAAAGTAAGACAAAGGATGCCTGGGTGGCTCAGCCAGTTAAGCACCCGACTTGATTTGGCTCAGGTCACGATGTCATGGTTCATGAGTTCAAATCCCGAATCAGGCTCTGCACTGTGTCCGTGTGGAGCCTGCTTGGAAATCCCCTTCCCTCTCTCTCTGCGCCATCCCACTCATGCTTGCTCTCTCTCTCTATCTCAAAATAAATAAATAAAACTTAAAAATTTTTAAAAAAGTAAGACAAACAGGTAAAATGTGATTTGAATAATACATTCCGCTTAACCCAGTATAACACAATGTTATCATTTGAAAATGTAATCCATATCCCACCATGTGTTCGTGAGATGTTCACGTTCTTATTTTCATCTTCAGTCTTCAAAATCCAGCGTGCATGTCACACTCGGAACACATTTCAGTTTGCAGTGGCCACACTTCAAGGGCCCCAAAGCCACATGCGATGTGGCCAGTGACTGACAGAACAGCTCCAAGAGTTCTCACACTATTCCACAGATTTTACAAAACAGTCTCCTGACCTCCATCATCAGAGGGGATCCCCAAAGCACCTCATTGCTGTTTCCAAGGAGAACACTGGCAGCACTAAAGCCCAGCAAGGAATAACTGGCATTAGATCTTACAGTGTGGCTTCTTCGTGGGGAAAGAGAGAGGGACTGTCAAGCCAGGCCAACAGGAGCCGCTGTCCCTGCCGCTCACCAACCTCATTTCCAACATGTTTGCATCCTGGGGAGGGGAGGGCCCTCCATACTTGCTTTCTGGGTCATTGCTAAGGGATTCACCCAACAAAGGACCATAATTTAGAAGGTTTCTGTCTGCAAGTCAACCATTGCTAATGGCAGGCCGGCATTAACATTGATGCTGACAGACTGGGAGATAAAAGGGTGACTGTTTGTTCCATCAGCCTTTTGAGAAATCCAAGCCCAAACCCATTTGCAGACCATTTCCTAATAGATAAATGAGACACAAATCATGTGTACCTGATTGTAAATGAATAGTTCACATGCACAAGGTAAACTCTGAAAACTCCATTTTTCAGCCAACATAGCAGTGACTAATGACTCACTTTTGTTTCTATCAAAGACTAAGTGCTTCTCTCCAGCAGTAAATAGACCTGAACCTCCACCCCCACCCCAAAGAGGCTAAATTACTCCAAGTAGTAACAGATGTTGCCAAACAAATGTGACTGCGACCTAAAACTGAGCCCTTTGTTTAAACTGTGCCTTGAAATAGCACCTCACTGGATACGTGGACCTACCGTTTAGCAACTTCCAGAATTTCAAATCAGTTTTGATTTCCTTCCTGTGGAGCTTTTTATTTTGTATTTTATCCAGCACTGACTTTGCAATATCAAAGGAAAACCAGAGCTGGGCTCAAAAACATTGCTGGGACATCTAGATTCAAGCACAGAGCAGAAATGCAAATGAACCAAGCTGGGGAGAGTTTTCCAAACACACAGGAACTAAAATATTTCAGTTCCAGGCAGTGTTTACTATTCATGTAAAAACTGTGTCCGTTTGGTGGCTCTGGACTAAAAGGGTGCTGCCCGAATTGTCCTCTGAATAACTTACAGTTACTACTGCCTCAGGTGTGACCAAGGTGGAGAAGGTCTCTGTGCAGTGGGCACAGGATGGTTTCTGACTTGTCTGTAAAGATGGGTTTAGTCTTCGACGTTTATCATGCTTTAAACCAGATGAATCCAGAGATGCTGGTTGTTGCTTTTGAATGATTTTAAAAATAATATCTCTAGTGGAGGATACTGATTTATCCTACAGATTAAAAAATATGTAGGGGCTCCTGGGGGGCTCAGTTGGTTAACAGTCCTTCTCTTGGTTTCAGCTCAGGTCATGATCTCACGGTTTGTGAGTTTGAGCCCTGTGTTGGGCTTTGCTCTGGTAGCACAGAGCCTGCTTGGGATTCTCTCTCCCCTTCTCTCTCTGCCACTCTACTGCTCATGAGTGTGTATTCTCTCTCTCTCTCAAAATAAATAAATAAATATTAAGCAAAGATATAAAATTACAAATATATGTGTGTATATATATGTGTGTGTGTGTGTGTGCGTGTGTGTGTGTGTGTCCTTTCCAATTCTCCAGTCTCTGCTAGCCACTGATCTCCAAAACTAAATTTTCACATGTTACCTTTGCTACTAACATTATCAGATGCTTCTAAACATATGCTAATCTGTGACTCCCTCATGGTTTTTATGCCTAACGTTCTTTTGTGTTGGCATTTTGTCCTCTGGTGATGTGCTCATTGTTAAATTGCAGCAATAGAGATTTAGGGTAGACATTTGGAAGGACTTCCTTACAACAAGTGGTATTAAATGCTGTCAGATCTTCTTAATTCCTTTCTAAAATAAGCCAGAGAAATAAGAAATGAAACCACTTTCTTCTTGGAGTCACCTTGAAAAGTCTGTATTATCCTCCGGTCAGGAATGCCCGTCTGATACCCAAGGGGCAGATGCCCTGTGAGTTCTGGAGGCCCCCCAAGGAGTAATTCCTGACATAAATTTGACAGAACTACTGGGGTCTCGATATGTGCATGGTGGCGGTGGTGATGGCAGTGGTGTGTGTCTGTGAATGTGTTGGTTGGGATGGAGTGGGAGAGGCTGGAGAATAGAGTTGAACAGACAAGAAGGAAAAAAAAGAAATGTGAAAATGGGCTTTTTCAAAATCCAGAAAAGCACGACCGGCGGTGGTCTTAGCAAAGTTATATACTGAAGTGAACTGGGACCTTTGTTGATCGCTGATCTTTGTCTGAGCTAGGCAACTCCCGCCCAGGCAGATCCCTCTCGCGGAAGCAAGTTCCCGTCCTTCAGCGGGAGGCACTCACACATCAGGCTTGTGATATCTGCCCTTGAGCTCTCCCTGACAGCTTCCCTCTCCCCTGGGTCCATCTCACATCCAGTCTCCACCCCACGGTGGTGAATCCATGGCCAAGCATGCCTGGGGGCAAGGCATCATGGGATTCCCTGAACCTAAAAGCCATGTCCATTTCCCAGCTTTAAAGATTAGCCACCACGGGCATCTGTGTTCGGTTATCAACTCCATCATTACTGCTGACGGTACAGCTACTGCCTCTTAGGCTCTGTCCTGGGAGCTTGGGAGGTTAAGAACGCAGCCTCTGAAGTCAGGCTGCCTACGTTCCACTCCTAAACCTCACCCTCTTTATGGCTCATCCCTCAGTAGTCAGATGGGAATCACAGCAGCTCTGACCCCACGGGATTGTTAATGCACCCAAAACACCCAGCACCGTGTGTGGGCAAGCCATCCTTGCACAATAAATATGAGCTGCCATTTCCATAGTACTGCCCCTCTTTTTGCTGCTGTCACACGTTTCCATTCTTGCTTCCATTTGTGTTGTCACTGACCTGAAGGTAGACCAATGTAAGAGAAAAAGCACCAGGCATGCGGAGCAATTCAAGTGTTTTAAAATTATATGGCGTGTGTGTGTGTGTGTGTGTACACGTATACACATGCATACACATCTGTGTTTGTAGCTATGTCTATGTGTATCCGCCTGTGTTTCAATCTCTTTACAAGTGAATGTCTAGGTAAAATAGTACTTCAGCAAGGGCCTGTACACTTTTCTCCAGGTAACAGGCTTGAAAACATATCCTCTACTGGTTTCCTTCCCTCCTGTCTCCTTTCCTTATTGCCCTACTAGAGCTTTCTGAGATCACCTCCAAGGGAAACTACTTATTCTCGAATCCCACGACAGGATCTGATACTAAGAGAATCTGGAGAGCTGGCAACTTATCATTCTTTCCCAGGATTCAAGATAGATACGGAAACCCTGCCTCAGTACAAGAGAGTTACGATTCCAAACTGGCCTCAACTTGAGCGATCACTACCAGAAACAATGGCTCCCTGTCTCCTCCGCCTCCATATTTCCCATATAGTGATGTGCGATGTAGTGATTGTGGTGTGTGATATTGTGATGTGAGAGCGAGGTTCTAAGAACTGAACACAGGAGGACCGTTTCTGTTCCATAAGTAATTCTCAGGTTCCAAGCAGGGCCACTCTTGGCCAACATTACATTCCCGGTCCATCTGGCAAAAGTAATTAAAATTAATTCTAGTATTGGGGCACCTGGGTGGCTCAGTCCATTAAGCATCTGACTCTTGGTTTCGCCTCAGGTCATGGTCTCATAGTTCGTGAGTTTGAGCCCCGCATTGGACTCTGTGTTGACAGTGCAGAGCCTGCTTGGGATTTTCTCTTTCTCTACCTCCCTCTGCCCCCTCTCTGCTCGTGCTGTCTCTCTCTCTCAAAATAAATTTAAAAACTTAAAAAAACATTAATTCTAGTATTTCCAGACTTCTGTGTTTATACATTGATAGTTTTCACCCCCAGAAAACTTTCCTCCCTGGAACATCCTTGTGGACTCTGCAGATAGAGATCCAGTATTCCTCTGGGTGATCCAGAAGCTCCTTCCCTTCTTTTATTTTTTTTTATTTTTTTGAATTTTTTAAATGTTTATTTATTCTTGAGAGAGAGAGAGCATGAGCAAGGACAGGCAGAGAGAGAGGGAGACACAGAATCCAAGGCAGGCTCCAGGCTCTGTCAGCATAGAGCCCGACACGGGGCTCGAACCCACAAACCATGAGATCATGACGTGAGCCAAAGTCAGACGCTTAACCGACTGAACCACCCAGGTGCCCTTGGAAGCTCCTTCCCTTCTAAATGACCCGTCTCTCTTATGTTTCTCACCGGAGTGGACGCAGTTTCTCATAATCTCCTGTTGTGCTGCCCGGCTGATTCTGACCATGTCCATTAGAGCTCTCTTGGCAAACTTGGATTCGGAACATGAGTAACTAAATATTCATTTATTAGAGGTGTTTTTCTTTCCCTAGCAGCAGCCATCTGTTCCTCTCCGCCTCAGTATAATCCCCATTTCTTCCTCCAACATCTTCATTGCTCTTTATTCCTTTTTGTGTTCAGTTGTCAGACATTTCTTGAAATTTGAGAAAGAAGAAGTAACTCAAAATAGAAGGAATAATAAAATACTACCCCAAAATAAAGGAGACACGGGAAGAGCTTTTTAAAATCAAACCATAAACAACGCATGAAAGGTTGGAAAATAACAAAGAAAATGAATTTAAAAAAGAAAGACCTGGATGTAAGAAGGGCAATTAGGAGATGGCTGGAAAGATGAATAATAACCAAACAGCCAGAGGACAGTCTGCAGCAGAGATGAAGGGTATAAATCAGAAGAGAAAAAAAAGTGTTTGCCTGATTCTATTTTACAGACCGTCCTTTAAAACGTGATGTGTCATTCGGATGTGTTTTGATGTGCTAGACCTTTCCAGTGCCCATTCTGGGCTTTGAATGAAACTTAGTTAAAAGACTGGATGCATTTTAAGACCCACCATCCAGGTTACATGCTGATTTACTTGCACACAATGAGCGCCCTGCAGGAGCACAGTTGCAAACGCCAAAGAACACCGAGGACAGAACCCTTGGGTCCCATTTCCATCCGTAATGCGGTACAAGAAGAAAAAAAAAAAAAAAAAAACCCACCGTCTTCAAACTTGCGGTCTCATCTGTTAGCTGCCATTCAGAGGTTCCGCGGGTACCTTGCTTCATGCCAGCCCTTCCGTGAAAGATGAGGGATGTGACTGGCTCCTGATGAACAGGCATTTGAGGTACAAAAGATATTGAAGTTGACTTGTTTGTCATCACGTTTGTCATTCGCCCAGGTCCCATATAGATGGAAAACATTACCAGCCCCTGTTTCAAAGACACAATGCATTCTACATTGTATATGTAATGTCAAGTGGCTATGATTGCAGCGTGGGAGTTGTTTCGGTTTGTTTTGTTTTGACTTAAGTCAGGAAACAATGGATACGTTTGTCATTTTCTATAAACATCATGGCCCCAGACCACTTGTGGCTGGTGGTCTTTCATCTACATGGAGCGTTCCACCCAACAGTCACCATCTGCCAGGGACGCCTACGAATGTCAAAGTTCTACTGGGTTTCTCTGAAGCCTGCCTCTGCTTTCAGCGGCTTTGAATAAGCTACTGGGCCACAATTTACTTCTATTGTCATTTCTTCAGAGAGATAGAGGGAAAGACATCTGCTACTTTAGACAAGAAGCCTATTGGAAGAGCACGCATACAATCAGAACGGCCCAGTGCAAGATCATTCGATTCAGCTGCAATCAGAAAAAAGGAGAGAAAACGGGGCAATGGGGGGGAGCCCTATTTCATCGTGGACAGTGTTCATTTCTGAGCCAGTGTTTGAGGAGGGAGCATGCTGCTACCTTTGTGAGAAAAACATACATTCTGTTTTCTTCAATTAGAGTATAGCCAACCAAGAATCAGTCATTAGTGAAACCCGAAAGAGTCAACTGTAATGGGGGAAACTAATATCTAATCATGAAAATGACATTTTTGTTTTTTGCACGGGCGCCTATATCACACCATTGTAAGTCACTACCAAACTACGCACCTGCAAAAAGTTGCAATCGAAATTTAAAGAAAAAGAAGTTGTATCAAATTAGCTTTCGGTCATCGGGGTGTAGTAGTTTACAAGAAGCATTTATAGGCTCCTGATTTTCTGGGTCAGCAGTTTGAGATGGCTTCCGTTGGGCAGATGATCTGCTTGCCTGGTCTGGGGTCCCTCGTGTGGGTACAGTCAGCTGGGGGCGTAACTGGGAGCCCACTGGTCTCGAATGGCCTCACTCACATGTCCGGTGTTCAGTACTGGCTGTTGGCTAGGAAAGTGAGGGTGACTGGGCCCTGCATCTCCAACAGGATGGCCTGGGTTTATTCACATGGTGGTGGTTCCTACATGTAGCAAAGGAGGGCAAGCAGAATCATTTTTTTTTAATCTCTGCTTTTGGCGCGTGTAGCCCATCGGCCAACACGAGTCACACAGCCAGGCTCATTGTGGGCAGGAAATACTCAAAGGTGAGCACACAGAGAGGTATGAATAAACTGGGGCCATTACTCGATCACAGAAGTCTTCTTAGAAACACTCTTCTCTGTATCTATCAGACTGAAATATGAGAACTTAGAATCATACATTCATGTGACAGAATGGATATTAGATGCCTTCAAGTCCAGAGTCTTCCTTTGATAGTTGAGGCCACGTTTCTGCCAAAGATCACATGACTGCCGGTAACGCATTAACTGTGAAGACATGGGAAAGCCCCTGGAATCGTTTATATAGTAATTTGATTTCGTGTTTAGGATAGGCAAAATTATTTATACTGGACAAAAATAAGAACTCTCCCAGGACTAGAGAGTCTGGAAAATACTTTGGGAGAGAAAAGACAGAGCTTAGGTAGGCAGGTGAATATGTAGATATAATGAGGGGGAAACTAATTAAAAGCCCGAGGGTCATATTTTCCTCATATTTTTTAGATTCCTAAGGTAGTGCTTCTCAAAATTCAATGTGCATATGAATCACCTGGGATCTTGTTAAAATGCCAATTCTCATTCAGGAGGTGGGTTTTGAGACTGCATTTCTAACAAGCTCCCAGGTGAGGCTGATACTGCTGGGACCATAGTGGCAAAGCTCTAGGACTTAGCCTTGTCCATTCAGTGCCTCATCTGTCATCTTTATTCAGCCTCTATGTGCATCTCTCCTCGCTGATATCACCACTCCCCATATTAACATGTCAGAAATCCAACTGCAATGCCCTTCCAGGAAGAATACTCCTAGTGAAAGGGGTGTGTGCCCAGGAGACAGAGGGTTCTCGTCCTTGTTGTTCCCCAAAATAACATAGAATGCATAGAACATATTTTCGGGGTGTGTGGGTGGCTCAGTCAGTTAAGCCTCCGACTCTTGATTTCAACTCAGGTCATGATCTCACAGTTTGCAGGATTGAGCCCCGCGTCCAGCTCTGTACCGACAGTGAGGAGTTTGCTTGGGATTCTCTCTCTCTCTCTCTCTTTCAAAATCAATAAATTAACTTTAAAAAAAAAAAATAATTACTATTTAGAACATACTCTGAAACCTAGATTCATCTCCCAGTCACGCACCTCAGGGATATTCCCTCTGTCCCCACACCTCTTCCTCCTGGAACCACCATTTTCTTTGCGTACCGGTAGTTACCACTCACTGAGGCAGAGGAGGGCTGAATTCTTATGTCCCCACTCCCTATGCAGCCCACTTTGTTTAAGAGGGCTTTGTACCCTGAGAAAGTTCCTCAGGAAGCACCAGGAGGAAGTAGGGAAGTGAGACAGGAAAGGGACTGAAGCCAGTAAAGTGTGTTCTTCAGCCAGTTACCACCGGGGGGGCAACTGGGGCTCAGGCCTGCTGAGCATCTATGGGAGACTATAGAACATGCCCCACGGTTATCCCCACCCGATGGGGAGGGAGTCAGGGTGTTTATACAACCAACTCCCTGTTAGGTAGTGGTCAAGGGTGCCCCCACTAGAATTAATTCTCCAGCACATTTGGCTTCTCTAGACATGGCACTAACATTCGAGAAGGACCTTCAGGTAGAGTCACTGGAGTTTATAGGAGGCAGCTTTAAGCTCATGGAGGAGAATGCAGAAGGAATGTGGGAGAGCCTACAGTCCTTCTGCCTTAACCGTCCTTGAAGAACAAAACAGAAAGTCAGGAATAACTTACATGGATGAAAGCTCTGACCAAAACCAAGGGAAGCACATGAAAGCAAAACATCGTTAAAACAAGCAAACTGTTACAGCATCCAACAATCCTTTTGATTGTTTTTATTTATTTTTTCCCTCTTGAGACTATTTGCTTGGTTTATTCTGTTGTCATTGCCATTGCCTTTATGCAAACTAATAATGTCTTAGCTGCCTCACATACATGGTTGGCTTTCCATGTAATCTACCCAAGTCACTCAACGGGAAAGCAAACTAATGCTTTCCATTAGGAAGCAATAGTAGATCTGGACTTCCTTGTGTCCGACATCTACCTAAACTGTGACCTTGGCCAAGGTATTCTCTCCAAGCTTCAGCTTCCTTGTCTGTGAAAAAGGAATAGCAATTCGGACTGCACAGGACTGTGGTTAAGGATTGAATAGAAGGCAGAATGTGAAGCAGCTGATATATGAGAGGCACTCAGATGTCCTCCTCCTCCCTCACTGTCTAATACCCTCCCTGCTGAAGGCTAAATTCTATTCTATTCCATCAGTTTGTATTTAAGTCCGTGCATATGCAAAAAAAAATCTATCTTAGATTACAAAGGAAGAATAGAGCTAATAAAACACAGTTCTTTCCTTCCAGTCGCTTTCTGCTTTGGAGAAAGGCAGACATATCAGGAAGTAGCTCTAATAAAATCAGGTAGTGATAAGTATCCTGTTCGATATAAAGACTGCTACGCTTTGATCTAAAGGGAGAGAGGAATTATTCTCTATGTTCCCGTAATTTACATAACAGTAGTTGGTTCCATAATTCACACTCAATTGCTAGAGTCTGCGAAATTCTTAGCAATTGCCACGTTCAACGGAATTGTATTACACACTAAAAAACCTTTGACTAACCTGTGATTGATTCCAACATTCCAAAGACGATGAGGAAGAGTCGAAAACCATTTAGAAAGTGCTGACTTGTATTAGGCACAGATTTATTCAGATAAAACAGCGAGACAGAAGGTTTTTGAAGTGAGATTAATTTGTCAATGGGGCATAATAAAAGAAAGATAATAAAAATTATTGCTTAAGCTCTGAAAATCCTTTCTCTTGCGATGAGATTGGGTTATAAGAAAAAACTAACAGGTATGGAACACCTCTAAATGCTAGGTATTATGATAGAGTCTTCATTTATCATGTTATTTGATCCTGTGGATTCCACAAAGAACAACAGAGAAAACTGTTGATCAGGCAGGCCTACGTTTGCTAGACTTACTGCAGTAAGGAAGAACACTACCTTGATAGTGAATGATTTTAGGGGTGACTTAGGTGATTTTTAGGTGGATCTTACAAGACCTAGAATTTGTTGGGGTTGGGCAAAATTTGTCACTTTATTATTACTTATTTTGGGTTGGTGAACACATAGAGGTAAGGACTTTGAAGGGAGTCTTGATGAGTAAGCTGTTTAGTGGGTGTTATGAGATAAACCGTGCCCCCTCAAAATTCGTATGTTGAAGCTCTGAACGCCAGTATCTTGAAAGAGACTGTATGTAAAGATAGGGTCTCTAAAGAGGTAGTAGAGGTTAAAGGTTAAAGGTTAAAGGTTAGAGTGGACCTTAATCCAATATGCCTGGTGTTCTGAAAGGAAGAGATTAGGACACAGATATGCACAGAGGGAAGACCACACGAAGACAGGAGAAGATGGTGAACTACAAGCCAAGAAGAGGGGCTTCAGAAGAAATCACACCCGCCAACATCTTGGCCTTGGACTTCTGGCCTTGAGAGCTTTGAGAAAATAAATTTCTGCTATTTAGGCCATCCAGTCTGTGGCACTTCGTTATGGCATCCCAAGCAAACGAATGCTGTTGGTGCACAGTCTTCTGTTCTGGAATCAGGTTCTAGAATCCTGTTCTAACCTCCAGGAATGGGAGGTTAAGTAACACGCTCAAGGTTACAGAGCTATGAAGATGAGCCAAGATTCTCTCTCCTGCAGAGCTTGGGCTTTCCTGTAAAGCAGAAATGAGTTATAATAGGGACCAAAAAGAAAGTAACTGGGGTTTGTTATTCCTTGAATCAACTGGTCGGTTTTCCACGGGGCACCCATTGTCGTTTGTTTCTATAGCCTTCAACCTAGGATAGCATTTTGCACCTTGCGAGCAGTAAGGACCAGATGGTGTGTTTTTCCGGGTGAGTGTACATGCCTGTGTCCCTCCCCCACCTACCTCAACATCCCCTCAGCTTTAACCTTTTCTAAGTGCAGAGATTCTGAGACTTCCAACTGCCAATATCTGCAACTCTTCACCTGGGCTGATTCCGTGATCACTGGAGCCCTTGCTCGGGGCTGATGGGAAGTTCTGGACAGTGAATACCCCCTTCCCCAGAGCAGCCATCAGTTAATGACTGATGGGAAAGATGGATAAATAGCTCTGAGACATGTTCTATACTATTCCCACAGCTCCCCAGATGAACTGACCCCGGTTTCCCACAGTAGTAACCAGCTGATAACTCACCTTTTATGGCTGCCTCCCCCCTCCCCCACTGGTGCTTACGGAGATCTCCTCCCAAAATAAGATGTCTGCACTCAGCTCCTTGTCTTAGGATCTTCGGCTAGAAGAATTCAGTCGGAGACACCAGGCTATAAGTACTGGCTCTCATCTGACAGTCTCCTCTCTTGCCTCAAACTTCTTTATGGGCCTCTAGTTCTCTTAGGCTAAAGGTCATGATTTTTAATCTGGCCTGGAAGACGTGGCATGATCTGGCACCAACCCATCTGTTCTTGTCAGGGTTCTTGGCTTTACCAATAGAAATCATCTGAGTACCCAAATCAGAAAAGCAATTCATTAGAAAGCCCTCTCTTACAGAACCAGACTGATTCAGAGTTAAGGTAATCTCTGTAAGACACCCCAACAGATGCCATCGTACCTTGGTCCTGGTCACTCTCTGCTGCCAGATTCCAGTGTCTGGACCCCACCAGCTAATGCTCAGCTACCAGCAACTTCCATGGGAGAGTCCCTAACCAGCATGTGTCTTCTTGGCCCAATCTCAAGTTACAGCCTGAGAGAGAGTATTAGGCCTGGCATGCTTTTTTTAAATTATTGTTTTGCGTTTATTTATTTTTGAGAGAGAGAGAGAGTGCGCGCAAGCAAGTGGGGGAGGGGCAGAGAGAAGGCGACACAGAGTCCAAAACAGGCTCCAGGCTGTCAGCACAGAGCCCAACACGGGGCTCGAACCCACAAACTGCGAGATCATGACCTGAACTGCAGTTGGACGCTTAACCGACGGAACCACCCAGGTGCCCTAGGCCTGACGTGCTTAAAAGCATGCTACAGGATGTGAGGAGAGGACTCTCTTCCCTACTTCAGTATCTACCATGGAAAGGGACACATTGCCAAATAACCAGGGTGTTTAAATGGGCCAGCCCCCTGCTGCCTCACAGGCCCCTCCTTATCCTGATATCCAGCCCTATCGGGCTTGATGCGGCTCCAGGAAGCCTCCGCGCTTCCTGCTGCTGTGAAGTGAGCTGTTCTCTGCACAGAATGCTCCCCTCTTCGGAATTCAGGTCAGCCTTCCTTGGGGAAGCTTTTCCTGAGAACACAAACAGGTCAGATCCCTCACAACAGCTTTCCTTTCAGAAATGCATTCCCCTTGTAATTGCATTTTTACTCACATCCTGTCCATGAGGCCAGCTCCCCGGGGGCCGGGGTTTTGCCCACTATTGCTCTCTCCTATACAATCAGCAGTGGGCAGAAGTCTCCACACATCTTAGGCACCTAATAATTAGCTGTTGAAGGAATGAATGAGCTCATTCTTAAGCGGCTCCATTTAGATTTTACCCAGATCACAGGTTGCCAATCAGCTGAAGACATTGTCCATTTGGCTCAGAGAGGAGACAACTCGGATTTTCAATGAGACACCTATCCTCTCATGACAGACACTAGAATAACCCAATGAGGCACGTGGGCCTCTTAATTACATGTTCCCAAAGAAAAAAAAAATTTTTAACTAATTGTTTAAAAAAGTTTCTAAGTCTTAAGTGTATTCAGCCCTAGGGTATGTATCAGTTAACTATTGTTGCGTAACAAATGTCTCCACAGCTCAGAGGCCAAAAAATAACAGTCATCGAATATTGTCCGTTCATCTTTGAGTTGGCTGGATGTGAGCTGACCTAAGCCCAGCTCAGCTGAAGGTAGCTCGACCCTTGTAACTCTCATCCTTCTCCTGACACCAGTGGGCTAGTCCAGCCATGTCCTTTTCGTGGCCATGACAAAAGCAGAGGTCAGTGAAATCACAGGGGTCCTTGTAAGCCCGAGGCTCAGTTGTGGCTCACTGTCAGTTCTCCCACAAGCCATTGGCCAGCACAAGCCAGATGAGCAAACACAAAGCCAAGAGGTACAGAAGTACACGATGAGGCCACAGCAAGGGTATGGAGACAGGCACGGCTGAAAACTCAAGACCGCCAATGAATCAACCACGAGATTCGAGGTCAAGTAAATGACGAAATGCATTTAGAAAAGCAAATGGCCAAATGGCAATCATATCCTCAATCAGTGTGTGGGTTTAAATTCCTTCCAAAAGCAGTACCCCTCAACACTGTCAAGGTATGAAAAGCAAGAAAAGCCTGAAAATTGTCACAGTCAAGATGAATAAGGAAACATGACAAAAAAGTAAAATGTAATTTGGAATTCTAGATGGGATAATGGGACAGGAAAAAAAAAAGCACATTAAGTAAAATCTAAGAAAACCTGACTAAAATATGGGCTTCAGTTAATAATAATGTTTGGTTGTGAGAAATGTACCATGCTAATATTAGATGTTAATGATAGGGAAACTGAGTATGAGGTATATGGGAACTCTCTGTACTTCCAACTTTTCTGTGTATCTAAAACTATTCTAAAATTAAAAGTTTCCTTAAACAAAAAAGCAGTCAAAGATGGAGTACGGTTTATGATAGCAAGAATGACTCCTTGTCAAGATTCATCAAGTACTGAAACGGATTACTGTCTTCCAAATGTCAGAGCTACTGCCTGGGGGAAGCCCCTTGTCTGAGACTCTGGGACCGGCGATATACTCACCTGAGACATATACTCAGGGAGGGGTGGGATGTTTGTGGAGAGGGCTCTTGTCCCAGTCACCTGTCAGTCAGGAGAAAACAGCTGCCCACTGGCACCCCTGAGGGATGTGGAGCTGCCCACCCCAGTCCCCAAGCACCTCCCTTTGGGCTCCTCCCAGCCTCAGGCCACCACAGTCTTATTCCTCACAGCACCTCTGCCCTCCACTCCCCTTCTCTTTCTTCCGTTTCTTCACCTGCACATCAGTCAGACTAGGTCAACACCAAACCCAACACCCAACCTCCGTGGTTTGGGAGTAATACGATTGGAAACAAGCTAACTGAAAACTCCACGGCGACAGTGGGATCGAGGAAGTCCATTTCAATTTCATGTATTCTTCAAGATCTCATTTAAATCCCACTGCCTTCCAAGAAGGCCTCCTCGACTGCTACCGCCTTCAGCAAAGACACTTTCTCAGGACGCAAGAAGCCCTTATACCATCTAACAATATAGCTTTTCTTAGAGCGTCTCAGCCTAATGAATTGTAAGTCCTCCAAAGGCAGGGACCAACCTGAATATATCCTGTATCCTCCAAAGATTTAACAAAATGTTAGGTCTCGTGCCCCCACCTCCACCCTGCCAAATACCCAAGGAAGGACCAATGCTGTGCACCCCAAGGGGCAGAGCCAGCTGTCTGAGGTTGCACGCTGCTCACTGGAGTCGCTGGCTGCCATGGCAACGTGGCATCCCTCAAGTAGACCATGCTCCATGGAGTTTTGGAACAGCTGCTGCTGCTGGTCTCCACCAGTGCCATTTCCACTTCCCTGAATTTTATATTGGCTGGGATAATAACACAAATTAAGGTGTTTGCTGGTTTCTATTACCATTTCTTGAGTAAATCGGTTTTTCCGTATTAATGCATGAGAAAGAGATTGTCGGCAAACATACCATTTATTTCACTTTAAATGCTCAGTCATGTTTTTCTAATACAATTCAGTGCTTCCAAATTTATTTATTGCCGCCTCAACAGATCCAAGTAAATCATGCTTTGATACAGGCACACTATACCCGTGTTGAAAAGAGATTTGTTAACAGGCTGCATTTGTTGAGTCGTAAGTCTGACTCTACTCCTGAAGCCATTCTACTGATGGATCACACACCGAACTCAACCAAAGATTTCTTACTTCAGCCTTTCAGGAGTTCTGGTTCTACCTGGGGTGGCAGGAAAATGGAAAAACAAAGGTGACAAAATGGAACGGAAGCTCACCAGCCGTTCTCTAAAATTAAATTTCCAAACGGCGCTTATGAAGCATTGCTAAATTTAGGTTTTGTTACAAATTGGAAATATAATTAGATTGCTTTTTTTTCTCTGACCTATCCCAGAGGAGTTGTTAGAGTTTGGGAGTTTATGAGTATGTTTTCTACAATAAAGCTTCTTCCCTATGTATGTGTATTTATATATATACATACACACATAAATCTACATATATGTGTATACATACATATATATTTACATAAATTATGTGATAATATTTATAATTGTATATGATTTTATGCATGATTGTATTATATATAAAATAATATATCACTGTATATAATATTTTGTGTTATATGTAATTATATAGTAATTTAAACATACAGCTATATAATTTAATATGTGCGATATATTCATATGTGTAATGTATGTAATATATTAAATTACACAATGTATATATTACACATACTTTAAATATACACAGTATACATAATTTGATATATAATACATATATTGTAGTAGCAGGGACATCTGTTAACAAGATAATTAACCCTGGCTTTAAATGTCAGACAACACACGTGTTTTATTTGGAGAAAAGAGATGATGCAGAAGGGAAAGGGAAGAGGAGGGAAGGGGAAGGTGAGTTCAAAGCTGGAAAAGATTTTGGAGATTATTTTTGAGACCGACACTCTGTTTTACTGGCCCGGAAGATGGCATCCAAAAGGGACATTGATTCGCCCAACGTCACACATCCAATCTATGGTTGAGCTGTGAGTAAAATGATGACACTGAAGCAAAACCACGTGGCTTTCTGCTCCCATGGTGCAAAGTCATGTAGTAACACTCAAAGACTCTAGGGTACACACCTAATGTCACTCATCAAAGCTTTGCAGGAAGCCAGCAAGCAGAGCTGCTGAGACACCCTTTGGGCTGCCCTCCCCACCCACAGCCAGGCTAGTCTCCAGGACCCCGGTTGCTACTTTGTCCTCCATCCAGATCCATTAGCAGGTGGAGAATCGTGGGCTGGCTTTTTAATTAAAGATAATAAAGAAGGACTAAACACAGTGTTGACTAGAAGCAAACCATTATTCTTCCTTAATCACTTAGGCCAAGCAATTTATCTTTGTAGTTGGCAAACTCTCAAAAGGAATAAATCAATGCTAAATCTGAAATTCAATGACTCAGAGGTTTTTGGAGAAAAATAAACCTCCCAAGGCATCACAAAAAGGCAAGGGCCAAGACGACATTTGGGATGTTTTGTTAAGTTGCTATGTTCTACCAGTGGAAAGAGAATTATCATAAGTATTGTTCATAATATATGAGTTAACCCCAAAATACCTTAAAATAAAATATATGAGTTAACCCCAAAATACCTTAACTTCTTTATAAGTCACCTTTTTCATTTCTTGATGTTGGCCTCATAAATATGCCCCCAGTTATTCAAAAGCAAGTTCATTTTATATATAGGGTTCTGCTGGTAAAATAAGATACACTCTGTTACATTACACAAAGGCTACCTGAGTGTTTCTCTGTATGCTTTATCTAATATTTAATATTATAGAGATTTAAAACACCAGGTACTTACAGCCAAGTGCAGTGATGTTCCAAAATAGATGATTATCAAATTTAAACAACTAGCATGTACACAACTTTACAATTGACAAGGCATGATTGCAAATATTAATACATTTTTTAAATCTTATCCCAGATTCCTAAAGCGCACAGAAATAATGCACAAATATATGCTTATTGTAGAAAATTCAAGAAATATATATATATATATATATATATATATATATATATATATATCCCCTACTCTGTCAAGCCCCTTATTCTCTTCCATCTCCCAGAGGTGACCATTATCATTAGTTTGGTATCTATTCTTCTAGAACAGTGCTGTCCAATAGAATGTGAGCCATAAATGGCTATAAAATATAAAATACCCACATTGTTAAAAAGGAAAAGAGGGGCACCTGCGTGGCTCAGTCAGTTAAGCAAAGATCAAGAAAACTGATAAACCTTTAGCCACGCTCATCAAAAAGAGAAAAAGAAAAAAAAAGAAAAAAAAAGGCGGGGGGGGGGGTGTACTCAAACAATACCAGAAATGAAAGAGGAGAAATAATGCCCAATACCACAGAGTTACAGAGGATTATTAGAGAATATCTGAAATATTCTGAAACATATCTAAAATTACATGCCAACAGGGGCGCCTGGGTGGTTCAGTCAGTTGAGCATCCAACTTCAGCTCAGGTCACGACCTCATGGTGCATGGTTGAAGCCCTGCAAAGGGCTCTGGGCTGACAGCTCGGAGCCTGGAGCCTGCTTCAGATTCTCTGCACCCCCCCCCCCCGCCCCTCCCTCAGTCATGCTCTGTCTCTCTCTTTCTCTTTTTCTCAAGAACAAAAATAAACATTTAAAAAAAGCTAAAGAAAAAGTGAAAATAATTTTAATAATAATATCTTTTATATAACCCAACATATCCCAAATATTATCATTTCAATATGCAATCAATATAAAATTGCAGTGAGATAGTTTACATTCTCTTCTGTACTGTCTTCAAAATCCACTGTGTACTTTATACTTACAGCATGCCTTAATTCAGACTGAGCACATTTCAAGTGCTCAGTAGACACATGGGGCAATGGTTACCTATTTGACAAGGCCGCTCTAGATATTTCCTTCTATAGACATTGAGCGTATGGTGTGTGTGGAGATGGGTGAGAGAGAGACTGTAAAAGCGTACATCAGTTAAGGGCTCTTTTGCTGCTAGTAACAGAACTAACAATAGCCTAAATAACAAAGGCCCTAAATGAGCCATGTCACACAAAATCTGGATTGCCAAGGCTGCCGATTCCAGGGCTGGACCAACAGCTAACAATCCAGGTTCCAGGTTGGTGTCTCTGTAATGCTCTCAGCCCTTCCATGCTGCAAGATGGCTGCTACCGGTCCAGAGAGCACATCATTGTACATCAGCCTACAACGACAGGAAGCAGAGAGATGGCTTCAAAAGTGAGAAGGGGCTCTTCTGGTATTTGTGGAGGGGAAAAGATGTTTCTCAGATGCCCCTCACTGGCCAGAACAGGTCACAAGTCCTTCCCTAGTAACAGGGAAGATGGGTAAACATCTACTGTATTTTTATCTCCACAGTGAGAAGAAGCAGGAAATGGAAAATAGGGTCAAGAATGGGTCATAAGAACCCAAAGACCATGTAAAGATCTAGAATGGAATTCCTGGCTCAAACAGGATGCTCACTTTAGAGTAAGATGGACTCTTCAAGCCCATACTCCATGTGGGCTTTGCCAATTTACACTTCCTCCAAAACTATTAAAAAAAAAAAAAAATACATCTTACACCAGCAGCAGCAGCACTGGCATGACCAGATTCTCAAATAACCCTGTATGGTTTATGCTTTTATGAGCATCACCTTCATTTTACCCAGAAGTTCAATGGCTTTCCCAGGCCATCACCAAGAGGCTGAGCCATGAGCCACCCCTTAAATCCAGGTCTTCTGTTGAGAAACCCACTGCTGCTTCTATTCTCAGCTGTGATCTGCCTGATACATAAAGAATGGTTTGTGAAAACTGAACGTACAATTAAAGAATGTCAATCTGACTTCTGTGACCAGTTTGAAAACCCAATGTAAGAGTCCGTCCCCTCCCAGCAGAGTCTCTGGTATTTGTGAAAACCCCTGTATATGCCATCCTTGTCTGAGCATCAGACAAACAGATCTTGGGGACACTGAGTGATCTGTCTACTGTGATCTACTCAGAATAGCTTTTATTCTTGAAGAGAAGATAAAAATCTCAAAGTGCTTTTATGCCCGTGATGTGATGCAGGAAAAAAAGAAAAGGAAAAAAACCTACGAGGTTGGTAGAAGTGTCCAAATCTATCAGATATATGGTCACAGAGACTCAGAGAAATAAAGTGATCAAGTCAAGATCAAAGGTGTAATCCAGGACCCAGGTCTTAGGTGTTAGGACATAGAAGAAAGGAATACTAGACATCAGGGAAGCATTCAATGTCTCCTATATCAAAAACTTCCCAATGGTCTAGGCACTGGGTGTAATAATAGTTACAGTTCACACCTTTAAGAGCATTTATTACATGCTAAGCACTGTTCTGAACCTTTTGCACTTGTTAATTTATTTAATCTTCACAATAGTCCTGTAAGGTTGTGCATGTCAGCTATTTCTGCATAACAAACTTGCAGGGGTCTACAATAGACACTTAGCTCTCATAAACATATATATGGTTTGTCTATAGTTCAGTTGAACTAGGGTAGGCTCAGCCAGTCCTGGCTCAAAGCCTGGCTTTGAGAGAACCTGGCTTTCAAAGACCGGGTTCAAGTTTGTTCTTGAATAATAATTATCTTATTAAATTATTTTTGGCCAGTGGATTTTTCGACAGAAGTCAGAAGTTCCCAAAGGGAAAACAGAAACAAAGGAAGCCGTTGAGGCCTACGCTTTCTAAAGCCCCCATACTTACACGCACATTCTGTTAGCCAAAGCAAGTCGTATGAGCAAGTTCAAAGTCACTTGGGAGGCAAGCATGCTCCCCGACAATGGTGGCCAACAGGCAGACGATAACTACCTGTTGAACAATAACGTGATCTACCATCAGTGAATTCTGTTATGCCTCTTTTATAAATGAGGAAACTGAGACACAGAGGGTAAGAAGCTCTTCTGAAGTGACACAGCTATAAAATACTAGAGTTGAGATGTAGAGATTCAAAGATGAATAAAATTCAGTTCTGTCTGGGACATGGTTCCCTGACTTAATACTTGAATTCACATGACATAGCCAAAAAACATTTTTTAGATACTATAGCAATTTCCAACTTTGCTTCACCTTTCAGATCATCGCCACATGCGCAAGCACTTCTGAGGAACACAAATGACATCTGAATTAAAAATTGCACACTCCAGGGGCCTCACACACAGACAGAACTTTCTCGATACTCCTGAGTGTGAACTGGAGTCATTCCAGTGTCTTGGTAGAAACGAGAGGCCTCCAACGAGTAGAGAAATATCCCCCTATCCATCTTCTTCACAGGGTCCAATGGAATTTAGACTAGGGCATCGGATTTGATAAGTAGGAGGTCATTGATTAAGTCATCATATGAAATTCCCAGATGAAACTTCATCTGGCTGGCATACCTTACCTTAGAGTGGTAGTTCTCACACTGGCCCCCTGGACCAGAAACACCAGCATTACTTGGGAACTTGCCAGACATAAACATTTTCAGGCCCCGCCCCAGACCTACTGAATCAGAATTTGTGGGGGGGAGGGGGGAACCTGGTAGTCCATGTTTCAACAAGCTTTCCAGAGGTTTCTGATGCTGCTTCTAAAATTTAAGAACCTAAGGATCTCTGCGAACACAAAGAAACACAGCTGTGTACAGCGTTCATGATCACTGACCTGCTGAAAGGTTGATTGTTTTTTGCCATAGCCTCCCCGTGCTTGGTTCTGTGAACTGTGCCTTTATCTTACTGTCAAAACAATGGTTGGGTTTGACTGTGGTCTGTTTAGTCACTGTCCTCACTGTCCTACAAAGAAGACCCCGTCTTATATTATCTTTGGCTCTGGTTTCTCTGGAGATGGAACATTTGCAATATTTTCCCCTTTGAAAGGTATATAAATCATCCTGGATTGAATCCTGAACCTTTCTTATTTTTTTGCCACAGAGAACATTAGTGGAGCAAGTGACGAAATTTGACCAAGGTGTGGAGATCGGATAATAGTATTGTATCAGTGTTAATTTCCTTATTTTCACTATTGAACTGTGGTTATGTAAGAAAATGTGGTTGTTTTACGAAACACATATGGTCATATTTGAACTTATGGGAGCATACTATTGGAAGCTCACTCTCTGGCAATTCAGAAAAAAGTGTGTGTGTGTGTGTGTGTGTGGAGAGAGAGAGAGGGAATGATAAGGCAAATGGGGTAAAATGTTAGTATTTGGAAAATGTGAGTGAAGAATATGTAGGGATTCTATGCACTGTTTTTCCAACTTTTTGGTATTATTTCAAAATTAGAAGTTGAAAAGGGGAAATAGAGCCACCATAATGTATGCTCCATGTTTATGGAACTGATTCCACAGAAACTCATGTTTCACATTCATTCATGTTTTGTCATATCACTCTCATCACTCTGGGGTGTCCGGATGTTGGAGATGCCTATGGAGATAGGGTGGGTACCAGGGGTGAGGAGAGCAGGAATACTGTGGTTGTCACAGCTGGAAATGCCATGGTCCCCTCTGAATTTCTAGGGGATTTATTACCTGTAATGCTTATTTGACATATTTAGAAGTGGCCAAACAGCCAGGGTTCAAATCCTGCCTCATGTACTTTCAGACAAGCCCCCACGTCGAGGTATCTGTAAGATAGGGTTGATGATAACCATAGGGATTAAATAATTGGAGCATGCTGAGAACCGTGCAGAGCACATGGTCAGTTATTCAGTAAATGTTTACTGTTGTTATTATATCCATGCCTGTCTTCATTATAAGTCACTTCATGTTTATGGCTGCAAGTGCAGATAGTTGTGTGTCCATGGTAAGCTCCCAGGGTGTGGACTTTCATCTGGGTCTCTCTCACTTTACACCTTATAAAACAGAAACCCGGAGAAGTTCAATAACTTGCCAGAGGCAACCTAACTTGTCACAATTACTTACCAATTCAAGCAAGACATTTGTGCCTGAAATTATTTCTGCCAGCACACTCTCAAGGTTAGGGCTTTGGAAGAGCAGCCACACAGGCACTCTTTGGTTTTCCAGAGGTTTTAAGTGAAAAACAGCTTCACCTTGGAGCGACTGGGTGGCTCAGTTGGTTAAACATCTGACTTCGGCTCAGGTCATGATCTCATGGTTCGTGAGTTCAAGCCCTGCATCTGATGAGCCCGAGCCGTGCTCTGGGCTCCACACTCTCTCTCCCTCACGCTCTGCCCCTCGCTCACTCGAGCTCTCTCTCTCTCTCAAAAATAGAATAGAATAGAATAGAATAGAATAGAATAGAATAGAATAGAATAAAGTAAAATAAAATAAATAACAACAGCTTTACCTTTGGGTACCCTGCACCTCCAAAAGTGAGAATAAATACTCTCGCCTGAGTCATCAGAGTGAGAAAGTGCCAGGTGCCACAGGAGCCCTGAACTGTCATTCATTTTTTAAGGGTTAGGTATTTTGTGAACAATGGAAAAGAACACAGTACGATGAGAGTCAGAAAACTGTAGGTTTAAACTTACCCACTAACTTGGGCAAGTCACTTAACTTCCGTAAGCTCCAATTTCTGCCTCCACGAGGTGAGGGTAGCAGCACACCTCTCCCAATGTGGGGAGCAAAAATCAGATGAGATGCCCACTGGGGGGAAGGTAGTCTAGGGCCCTGGGGGTCAATGACTGTTGGTTCTCTGCTCAAAAAAAAAAAAAAAAAAGATGGCCGCCTTTTTGGCAGAGGAGCTGATGGTAAAGATTGAGCTACTGAGGACAAATAGAAAGGGGTGGTGGGACATCACTAGTGCCAGTGGGGCACTACCTAGTAGGAAAGCTTCCAAGGGTTCCACCCTGTGAGAAGGAGAGAGGAACTTTTAGATCTTCACACCAATAGAATCTTCAAGGAAGTGTCTAAAATAGTGAGATTTCTATCTTTGTTCACACATTTTCTGTGGCGGTGGGCTTCCCCTGCAATTAACTGGCTAATTGGAAAGGCAGTATGCTACAGAGTCAAAGACATTAGTTTCAGACTGGGACAAATCTGGCATTAAACTGGCAACCTTGAGGGGTGCCTGGGTGTTTCGGTCGGTTAAGCATCCAACTTCAGCTCAGGTCTTCATCTCCTGGCTTGTGAGTTGGAGCCCCACATCAGCGCAGAGCCCACTTCAGATCCTCTGTCCCCCTCTTTCTCTCTGCCCCTCCTCTGCCCCCTCTTCCCCTCTGCTCTACTGGTTCTCTCTCTCTCTTTCTCTCTCTCTCAAAATAAATAATAATAATAATAATAATAATAATAATAAACCCCTCCTCTGTCCCCCTCTTCCCCTCTGCCTCACTGGTTCTTTTTCTGTCTCTCTCAAAATAAATAATAAGAAATAAACTTAGAAGAAACTGGCAACTTTGAAATTGTATGACTTTAGGCACGTTACTCGAGCCTTGTGAGATTTGGTTTCTTCACTCATAAAAGGGTTCAGCAGTTCCCACTTGGGGTCTCATGTGGTCGCTGTCAGATGGGCCACTCACATGGCTACAGGCTGGGGGCCCAGCAGAAAACGTTGACCAGAGCACTCTCACGTGGGTTCTCTGGCCTAGTGGCATCAGTGTAGTTGAACTTCTTTCTGTACATGGGTTATTGGCTTACTTAAACCAACAGAACCAGTTGGTCTTTTCTGACCTACTGTTGGAAGTCATCAGATAGCATCACTTCTACCATTCGGTACTAGTTGAATCAGTCACAACCCACTCAGGGCAGGGGGAAGGACATATACACCCTACCTCTTGATTGGACAGACCATCACAGAATTTATAGACATGTCTCAAAGCTGCCACAATAGTAATACCATGTTATAAGACTATAAGGCATTTTGCATATAGTGTCATCGTTGAGATTTTTATAATTATTGGTTCCTTGGAGGATAATTTGCTGCTGCTTCCCATCAGTCAGAGAGCTTGCATGTCGTAATAGAGAAACAAGCCACAGGTTTATAAAAATCTAGTCACTTGAATCCAGGCTAGCAACTAGTTGAATGCCATCGATTGCTCAGACGAGTTGAGTGAATGCCTTCTCCATGTCCCTAAGATGCATTGATCTCCTGCTTCCCTCCCCAGCACTGTGTGAATGTCACTGAATGGTGAGAGGCCGACTAAATGGGCAGGGATATTGATTTTCTTTTCTACCATTTTTGAAAGCTCTTTGCTTACCAGGTGCTGAGCAAACATCAGGCAAATGGCCGACCACGTAGAAATAGATCAAGTGAGGAGCAACAAAGGCAGTTATGGTTTTCCAAACGTGAAGCTGGTTAAGCTTCAGATGCACCTCCCCCCACCTCTGGTTTTAGATTGGAAATTGCCCACTATTCACACTTTATTATTTGCCGATTCATAATATAGTTCACCCAGATGGTACTAAGTAGCATCATGGAAAATATTTCCAACCAATCCATGGAGATGAGGCTGTAGCTCTCTCTGAGGAGAGCTGACTAGAGACTCAGATATGCAGTGCTAACGACAGATGGGGCTGTGCATTTCAGAGGATGGGGTGTGCATCCTAGATGCCCAAGTGCAAAATTGCTTATATTCTTGGAAATGATAAGAGAGACCTGTACAGTCTGTCTCAGTAGCGACAAACACAGGATTTCTTTAGTATAGAGGACATTCTAGAAACCACCCAACACTATATTGCTAGTGACACCCAGGGAAACTGAGGTATGTTTACCTCTGCTAGGAAAAAAAAAATCCAGGGGTTCCTCAGGTGGTCAAAGGAAGGCAGGTTGGAAATCACCTGCAAACTCACACCATATGGAAGGAAACCACCGATGAGGGGTGGAGAGGGCCTCTTGAGATTTTGGTTGGCTCCATTCCCAACATGCATTCCCAGAGAATTTACCTCAAGGAACAACAAAGGACAATCTCCAAAAAATGATACTTTCTCTCTTTTTTTTTATGTTTGTATTTAGTTTTGAGAGGGAGAGAGAGACAGAGCACAAGTGGGGGTGGGGGGCAGAGAGAGAAGAAGACACAGAATCCAAAGCAGGCTCCAGGCTCTGAGCTGTCAGCACAGAGCCCAACGTGGGGCTCGAACTCACAAGTCATGAGATCATGACCTGAGCTGGAGTCGGACGCTTAACAGACTGAGCCACCCAGGCCCCCCAAAGAATGAGACTTTCTAATGATCTTGCCAGATTTTCTGAATTTAAATGGATTATTGCTTTCAGCAGAATAAGGTGAAAACCGTGGGCATTCTTGAGCTGGGTTTTAGGTTTTTGTGATGTTCATAAAGGAAAAGACCATCACAGGGCACGTTTGCCGAGCTCTGTCTTTGGAGCACATTCTCCGCATTCCGTTTGAAGAACGTCCATTTTATCCTCAACTATGGATGCGAACAGGATGCTGTGATTTCATTTCAAACCAGGAAACAAATTTGCTTTTCTATCCAATTTCTAGTCGGAGCCAAAAGAGGAAACCGCCTCATCTCCCTTTAGGAAAATGGGATTCCTTCATTTTCCCTGAAATGAATAGTAAAGGTGTTTTAAAGCAATGAGAAAAGAGAAAGGAAAATAAGGTCTAAATGTCTCCATTCTGCACATAAGAGCCTGGGTTCAGGGACAGAAAACTGTAGGTGGGACAGGCAGTTGTTTCGACCTGTCCCTGAAGTCAGGTGCTTCCACACCTGAGATCTCTCTGGACTCAGGTTCTCTCTCCTGAGAAGAAATTTGATTTCGTTGCAGCTGTTTTTGTTTTTGTTTTTAGATTTTTTAAATGCATTTTATTTTGAGAAACAGAGAGAGAGAACATGCATGCTCGCAAGTGGGGGAGGGGCAAAGAGGGAGGGGGAAAATCCCAAGCAGCCTCCTCCCTGTCGTTCCAGAGCCCGACTCGACTGGGGGCTTGATCTCACAAACCATGAAATCACACCCTGAGCCGAAATCAAGAGTTCAACGCTTAGCTGACTGAGCCACACAGGCACTCCTTTGCTGTTTTTATTTTAAAGTGACCATTTTCCTATTCTGTCCCCCCCCACCATTCATGCTCTCTTTCAAAAGTAAACATTAAAAGGAAGAAAAAAAGAGGAAGAAAAAAGACATACCATGTATTTTTTGTCACAAATATCGCATATTTTTAGGGACACCTATTCAACAATTAAAATAGTAAGGCTTTCCCCTGGAAGTCTCCTTGGGGCTACACAGCACTTTTCAGATTTCATTAACTGGCTGCGTACAAGTGACCACATTGTATAGCATGAAACAAAGCATGACATAGTTTTTTAAAATGCTGACTAGGCATGGACAACCTGGTGCCCCTCCTTTGCCTGTGTAACTGGAGTGGTCCAATTCATGTCTGGAAGTGGGGGAAAGGGGTGAATAGAAATAAGATCTCATCAGGGAATAATAGTACACCAGCCACATGTGGGGGGGGGGGTGGAAATGGCGATAGTTCCCTCACATGCCCAGAGTTCTAGAAATGCAAAGCTGTACCATGGAAATGGCCAGGTTTTCTCTGAAACTAGAACAAAATATATTTTTATACTTGGTTTTGTTTCCCCCAAGAAAATTACAGTTTAATGGCGGGTACACCCAATGGTAGGAAACGTCCAATGTTCTAAATGACTATTCAAGTCCCAACTGCGTGACTTAAACAACCCTTTTGCAAAGAAGTCAGCAAAAATAATGTTGGCCGTTTTCAGAAAACGGAGCAGATATTCAAGAATGGGGAGGGTGTGGGCAATGGTTTGTGTGTCGATATTTTTTCCCAGTTTTATTGAGATATAATAGACCTACAGCACTGTATGAGTTTAAGGAGTGCAATGCAATGGCCTGGCTTACATATATGGTGAAATGATGACCACAATAGGTTTAGTTAACATCCATCTTCTCACAGAGATACAATACAAAGGAAAAGCGAAAAAAAGAGAAAATATTTTTCCTCATCACGAGAGCATTTAGATTTTACTCTTTTTTTTTTAATTTTTTTAATGTTTATTTATTTCTGAGACAGAGAGAGACAGAGCATGAGTGGGGTAGGGGCAGAGAGAGAGAGGGAGACACAGAATCAGAAGCAGGCTCCAGGCTCTGAGCTGTCAGCACAGAGCCCAACGCGGGGCTTGAACTCACAAAACGGTGAGATCATGACCTGAGCCGAAGTCAGTCACTCAACCAACTGAGCCACCCAGGTGCCCCTAGATTTTACCCTTAAAAACTTTCCTTTATACCTTACAACAGTGTTAACTGTAGTCATCATGAGGTATGTTACATCCCCAGTATTTATTTCTCTAACAGCTGAAAGTTTGTACCTTCCTCTGATTCTCCCTCTCCCCAACCCCCTCCATCTCTGGTAACTACAAATCCGATCTCTTTTGTGTGCGTCTTTTTTTTTTTTTTTTTTTTTTTTAAGATTCCACATATACGTGAGATCATACAGTGTTTGTCTTTCTCTGAGTGATTTCACTTAGCACACTTAGCATAATGCCCTTAAGGTCCATCTATGTTGTCACAAATGGCAGGATTTCTTCTTTTTTGTGACAGAATACTGTATGTTGTGTGTGTGTGTGTGTGTGTGTGTATACATATATACATACATATATATATATATATATATATATATATATACACCACATGGTATATATATATATATATATATATATATACACCACATGGTATATATATATACCACGACTTCTTTATCCACTCATCCATCGATGGACTCTTAGCTTATTTCCATGTCTTCGCTGTTGTGAATAATGCTGCTGTAGACACGGGTGTGCAGAACTTTTCAGGGTAGTGTCTTCATTTCCTTTGGATGTATTCTTAGAAGTAGAATTGTTGGGTCGTATGTTGGTTCTATTTTTAATTTTTTGAGGATCCCCCCCAACTACTGTTTTCTATAGTGGCTGCAACCAACAGTTGTGCATCGACATTTTGACACAAAAACACTGAGATCGGAGAGTATGGGCAGGAGGCACATGGGCACATGTGAGGGTTTATAAAGAGACTGGCCTGTCTGAGTCATGGTGGAAAGTCTGTGGTGTGCAGATGTAGGCTGGGCAGATGGGGTGAGGATACTTTGGCAACCTCGAAGTCTGGACTGAAGCACTGTTGTGTTCTGTAGGGAGAAATCATGCTGGTGACTGCAGAGAAAACTAGACCTTAGCCATTTGGGAGAGGGAAAGCCATTTCCCTAGTTAACCCTCTGTCTCACTTCCCAATCCATGGTGGAGGAGAGGAAATGGGCAAGGCAGCCATGTGTAGGGCCAAAGGAAACAGCATTGTTCTTCTGGCCAGATGTATCCCAAGCTCCGACCTCAGTAATGATCATTTTTACATCTTACGTAGCCCCCAGCTCTTGCATCGCAATCAGCCTTTGAGCTTTTCCCATTGAGGCCCCAGAAATAACACTGCAGAGACAAGCCACCCCTCTGTGTCACCTTCCAATTCCTGACCCACAGACTCTGTAAGCATCATAAAGTGGTCGTTTTAAGCTACCATGTCTTGGGATAATTTGTGATGGCAGCAACAGTAGCTAGAACACCAACATTGACCTCTTGACTCACTGGCGGGTTGTCCTTGGTTCTGTTCGTTAGTTTAATCACCTTCTCCGATGCGGTGTTGGAAGCGCACAGTTCTTTACCAAGTTCCCAATGTGTCAAGGACTTGCAGTGTTAAGATGGAATCTCTTCCCACCCCCACTGCATATTTCTCTGACGCTCCGAACAAATGAAGGGGTTGAAAATTGCAATCTGCTATATATAGTGCCACCAGGGTTCTTCCTGCTTCTACTCACACAAATGGCACTCAGCCTTTTGTGATTTATGGCTCCCCACATGAAACGAGCCACCACCAGTCTCTCCCTCCCTTCTGTCAGTTGTGCATTTTGCAAATGGAAGTTTCTTGGGGGAAGCAGAAAAGAAGTATTGGCCAGGGACAGCTGAGGTGGCGTGTGGGAGAGGGACATACAATAGCTTCCTCAGTGGTTAATAGAGACCTTGTGTTTCTGAGCTCAAATGCACAACCGTGGGCCAGGGCCTGAGGATGATCATATCAGATTTTGTGCTGCAAGGTTATCTTGTTTTCAGGACATCACATAGATGGGCCACAGAACATGTTATTTCTACAGCTTCACGAGCAGGTCCTTCTAATTCTAAAGCTGGTTGGACTGGCAGCTCTCCTTTTCATGGTAGTGGGTGCTCTGTGTCTCCATCAAATTCCATCCCTGCACGGATATCTTCATTGAACAAATATCAACCATCAGCCTCATATTCCAGCATGAATATCAGCTGCCGTGTCACAGGTGGCAGGGAACATAGTGGTCCCCCCCAAGATGTCACCATCCCAGTCCTTAGAACCGGTGAATATGTCATGGCACATGGCAAAGCATAACGTGGCAAATAGCTTTAAGGTAGGGAGATTACCCTGAATGATCAGGTGGGCCCAATGTCATCGCGAAGGTCTCCTAGGAAGGCAGCAGAAGAGAGGGGCAGAGTAATACCATAGATGAAGACTTTGACCCGCTGTTGCTGCCTTTGAAGCTGGAGGAAGGCCATGAACCAAGAAATGAAGCAGTCTGTGCAATGCAGAGAAAGCAAGGAAATGGATCCTCTCCTAGAGCCCCGGTAAGAGCGCAGCCCTGCGGGTACCTTGATTTGAGACTTCTGACCTCCAGCACTGTAAGAAGCTGCCTTTGTGTTGTTTTCAGCCACTATATTTTGGCAATTTGTTACAGCAGCCACAGAAAACTAAGATACTGCAGAATGAAAAACTGTTTTCTCCTTGCATTTGTCAGAGGGCAGATCTAAGCACCCGTTGGTTCAGTTCCTTCCAGGGGCACTATTGAAAAGCCGATTTATTATTTTCTTCGTTTGTTCTGCATCACTGTGCTGAGGCTCATTAACACCCCATCCCTGGGTGCTCTGTGCATAAGCAGAAACGTATTAAGAATCAATCGCTCTGACCTTTATTCCTTGTTGGTGTTTTGTCATTCGTGGGCTGCTCGACCTGACATGTGAATTATGCTCTGGCTGCCTGATGCAGAGGATGCACCTACCAGCCCCCAAATATTTCAGACATATGCCAATTGCGATTTCAACACACATTCGCTTTTCCACCCCGTCAACCTGGAACTGTTCCATTGGCAACTAATGAAAGACCGATAGGAGGAAGGAATTGGCAAGGCATCACTGTTGACAAAGGGCCTAACCTTTGAGAAAGATTAAAAATAGATGCCCTTTAGGAAGAAAGAACCGAGGAAGTGAATCTTCTCTCGTCTTTAACTCTTTGGTCTATTGTCCTAACCCAAAAATCGAACCTTCTTCAGAGTTTGCGAAAGAAAAGGAGACCACGCGCTTTCAAGGATCCATTTGTGTTTAGAAGCAAGCAGCTTGTTGGTGTGTACCCCCCCCCAATGAAAATGTACAATGAAGCCGTATTGCAACATTTGTCAAAGCAAATAAATGGGGTGGCCCTTCATGCAGCAACATGTCAGGCATTAAGAGCATCTAGAAACAAACAACTTCGGAGGGGTTTCTCACCATGTCCTCTCGCCTCCTTTGTCTTAATTCTACCCCTTCTGGTGGTGCCCGATTCTAAGCCCTGGAAACAGCCCAAGAATTTCAAAATCACCTTTTCCATAAACTCCCCTTCCTTTCTTGCACCAATCTCAACCAGCTTCACTGGAGAGAAACCATCTAACGAAGGACCTCATGCCCAAGTGTTTGTAAATGGTAACACCTGGATGTGTTGCCTGTCCCAGAGGACTTGTTTTCCAAATCTTTTTAGAGACATAATCAACATGGATAATGAGGGCTTAGAACTCAAGCTTAACTCTTCGTGGCTGGAATTCAGTCAGTGTAGAGGTGCGCAGGGGAGGCGATCTGAGTCACTGGAAGCTTTCTCTGGGCCCCTCAAATCGCACCATTTGTACTACAACTCAAAGTTCTGCCCCTACTTCTTCCTTCATAGATGAGATGGATTCCATAGACACGCTATTCGACATAATTATAGGCAGTAATATTTATAGGAGGTCTCATAGTTGCCAACAAAAGGTTATTTCATGTGTTCCCCACCATTAAGCCTTGTACAGGCAAGAATTCTCTCATCTCCATGTTATACGTTAGGGGTCAGCAAACTTTTTCTATAAAGAGCCAGAAAGCAAATACATCGTTAGCCATATGGTCTCTGCTGCAACTACTCAAGTCTGCCCTTGGAGTGCGAAAGCAGCCAGGAGCAGCATGTGAACGAATGAGCACAGCTGTGTTCAACAAACTGTATTTACAAAAACAAGCAGCAGGCTGCATTTGCCAATCCCTGCTCTAGAAGAAGGAAACAGGATCCAGCAGTTTGAGGGACCCAGAGCACACACAAATAAGAAGCAGATCAACCCAGGACCTGAACCCAGTGCTTTCTGACTCCAAATCTACTGCTTGTTCGCCACAAAGCAAAGCATTTGGTGCATGGTCTTTAGCCCTCGGTAGAGTCATGACTTTGGATCAAGTCATACACAATCTCCACCCATCCCCACATCTCCCCGTGCACATTTAGTGAGGCAACATCTGGGACTAGGCCACCATCATTACCATGCGGTCAAGGAAACAGAGGGAAGGTAACTGACCCACAAGACCAAACCAGGCCATTAGACAGGATAATTAGTGACACTTCATTGCATATTCAGTCAGATTCATCCACTCCTTCCAGAAGCACATCATGGAGCCCTCCCTGCAGCACAGAATGGGGACTAGGCATCCCAGACCCGCCCTCACTCAGCATCCTCCTCAGCAGAAGCAGCCATGCATCAGCATCACGATGGAAGTTTCACAGGGGACAGAGCTTTAGGAAGCTATGTTCCTGCTGTGCTGGAGCCATTCATTCCCAGCTGGGCACCATGACACCTACTCTGTGGGTCCTTCCCACAGAGTGAAGGTGAAGACCTTCACCTCCAGGTGCCTCCCCAGGAAGGTAGAGCGCTGGGTGGGTTAGTCAGGTGTGAGGACACTGGTTGGGCCACAGCTGGAGTGGACAGGGGCAGAGCCTTCCTCTCATGTGTCCTCCCAGAAACCTTCTCGGTTACACTGAGGTCCACCGTTTGTTGTTAGGAAACAAACGACATGCCTGCATGTCGCAGGCAGGCTCTCTTTGTCTACACTAGGTGTGTGGCCAAAGCTATTCATATATTAAAGTGACAGCCTCCCTTTGCTTCTTTTCCACACTCATCTCTCAAAAGAACCTCATTGACAGGACCACATCATTTTCGCCAAGGACAGTGTTTACAGGTTCCTGGCAGCCCTGGGAAATTGTCCTCTCAAGTACATCCCAGCCTAACCATCCCTTCCTCAACATCTGGCATAGTGCCTACCATCTTTTAATATCCTTTTCCTTAATACAGCCCCCTTAATCCAACCCGTGACATTCTTCCACCATCTTGGAAATAGGAGCAAGAGGAAGACTGAGATCATGCTAAGGCACAACCTCAAATCCCTACACACGTTCCAGCAAACACAGGAGATGGCATTTTACCTCCTCAAGGCATTCCCATAGGTTGTCTTTGCACTTTGCTCCGCTAGAAACGTCTTTTGATCCCTCTTTAATTACACTGACTTATCTCATGGTATATCTTGTATACAGTGCTTTCGATGATAGATACCAATTTGTTAATATCTTGTCACAGAGACGCAGTGACTGGAACTGTGACCAGTGGCATGCAGCCATATCCTCTTTCCTCAATTGACTGTCTTCATTCTTGCAAGATAGGCAAACCTCTCTAAATGAGGGCAATCAATACAGCGCATTTAGCCATAATTGTGGCTTAACTCCCTGTTCTTTGAAAAGTTAAGCAATGTGATTTGCCTAAAACTGGCCTTTCCAAAAAGGCATCCCTGCATGCTCAAGAGGGAAATCAAGCAGCCAGCCTCCTGCCTGCCCCCTCCCTCCCAGCGACTGACCTTCCTGGGTCACGTCTTCCCTCCCCAAACCCTTCTCATCTCTAGATCCCTTTTTGGATCTTGACAACCAAGGCCAGCAGCGGTGGCACAGCAGGTAAGCTAGAGTGTCTAAGCTTAGGAGTGGCCTCTTTCCTCTGTAATCTCCCACATCACCCCCAGCAATGATCTTTCTGGGTCTCTTATTTGAGATAACGCACTGCCTTGGAAAGGTGAAGTCAAAAAGGGGTGGAGCTGTGTTCTTCCTGTAGGTGGGTCTTCTGCCTCCAGGACCCACAGAGGAACAGGCTCTAGCTCGTTTCTCTTGCCATGTTTAATTTGTCTCCAACTAGCTAAGAGCAGTAAGAATGAATCAAAGGTGCCTGGGCTGCTTTGGAAGGCACCGTGCCACTGCCTTTCCACAGGGCCTGAAATATTAGAACACTGGCAACAATTATAGCAGCAAATGCAGGCATTTATTGAGTAAATACTATGAGCCAGGGGTCCATATGCATAATCTCTCTGATTCTCTCCATAATCCAAATTACGAAGTGGGAACAGAGAAGCAACTGGTGCAGTAGGGAAGCATACAGACTGTGCAACCAGATTGCTCTGGTATCCTATGGGTTTCTGAGGGCTGCCATAGCCACGTATCATAGACCGGGTGTTTTAAACAACAAAAATGCATGTCTCACAGTTCTGGAGCTTGAAGTCCAAGATCAAGGTGTCAGCATGTTGGCCAGGAGGGAAGGATCCGTTCCAGGCCTTTCTCCTTGGCTTGGAGATGGCTGTCTTGACCTTATATCTTCACAGCATTCCCTCTGTGTGTCTCTGTCCAAATTTCCTTGTGTTAGAATAGGACACTGGTCATACTGGATTAAGGCTCACCTTACAGAGCTCATTTTAACTTAATAGCCTCTTTAAAGACACTATCTCCAGGGCACCTGGGTAGCTCAGTTAGTTAAGCATCTGACTCTTGATTTCGGCTCAGGTCATGATCTCACGGTTTATGAGATAGGACCCCCCATTGGGGTCTGCGCTAACAGTAGGGAGCCTGCTTGGGATTCTCTCTCTCCCAGTCTCTCTGCCCCACCCCCACTCATGTGATTGCTCACGTGCCTGTGCTCTCTTTCTCTCTCTCAAAACAAATAAACAGGGGCGCCTGGGTGGCTCAGTGGGTTAAGCGGCCGACTTCGGCTCAGGTCATGATATCGCAGTCTGTGAGTTCAAGCCCCGTGTCGGGCTCTGTGCTGACAGCTCAGAGCCTGGAGCCTGTTTCAGATTCTGTGTCTCCCTCTCTCTGACCCTCCCCCGTTCATGCTTTGTCTCTCTCTGTCTCAAAAATAAAAACGTTAAAAAAAAAATTAAAAAAAAACAAATAAACATTAAAAAAAGACACTATCTGCAAATACAATCATATTCTGAGGGACTAGTAGTTAGAACGTCAACATGTGACTTTTTAGGGGGACACAGTTCAACCCAGAACAGATCTGAACCATGTCTCTGCCCTTGGCTACCTGTGTGACTTTTACCCAGCCACTCACTCTGTCCTGCCTTCATTCCTAAGCAGCCTTGAGGTTGTTGTGAAAATTATGTACATGAAATACTTAAAGCCCTCCTGACACACAGCCAGACCTCAATAAATGTCAGTTGGTATCAGGGCTCATCCCCATTTTCCAAGTGAACAAACTGAGCCTTAAATAGGTTCCGCAACTTGCGTGAGATCACACGGCTGGTGAAAGACAGATACATCGGGGCCCGTAACCTACATCTGCCTATCCCAAAGACCAATCTCTCATCTACAATGCTGCCTCCTTTTCTGCAACCTTTTATTCTGAATAAAAGTCAATATTCTATCTAAATAGAAGTAAAGCTATATCGTCCTTTCCAGGAGATGAAGCCCAGCCCAATCCATTTTAAATCCCCCCAGCAACTCAAAGCTTGAAGGGAAAGCCCCCAGTGTGCCTCTGGTATCTCATGAGAGGAAGAACAGAGCCTGTCTGTGTTGGCCACTGACTCTGTAAGCACACATCAGAAAGGACTTGAATTCTTCTCTCCTACCCAGGAGATTGACACCAGGGAGGATGATCAGGCCAGGAGCCAGAGGAGCCTTCTGACTTCAGCCTTAATCCTGCGCCCCATGTGGACACATCTTCAAGCCCGCCCACGGTTGTCCTAGCTAACATGTTGGGCGTGATGTTTCTGGAACAGCTATTTTTGTTTTGTTTTAAACTATCAAGGGAAAAAAAGTCCTCAGCCCATAATAAAGGCTAGGTCATTTCGTGTGCAAATTAAGAGGTTTTAATAAACAGAAGATCCACATTCTTTGGAAACCTTGCTGTAGCCTTGATGCCCGCCCACGCACCTCCCCAGCCTGCTGTCCCTGCCCCTCCCAGCTAGCACTAGGTGAATCCAGAGAGATGATTTTTCAAGGAGTAGATGGGCTGTGTTATCTTACAGATGTGAGTTTGTTCTCTTTCAGAGACCACTTGGTGTGGTCTCTGGAAGCATAGATGCTTTGTCCCTTGCTCTCATCTGTGGTTTGAGCAGTGTGAGAACTGGGACAAGAGCGAGGAGGGGGAGGAGACCCCAGCATGCAGTTCCTCAGCCTCAGCTTAGGAATCAGGCACTTGGAAAGCTTTAAGAGACCCTAAGGCCAGGCCCACCTCTAGGGACTCTTGACAAACCCCACCACCACCACCCCCCTCCAGGCGATGGTGCCACTGGCCAAGCTTGGGACCCTCTGCTTCCCCCACAGAGGCATTGTCGGATGCACCACAGGACCAGAGCAGGTCTTAGAGTTCCACTCTCCACCGGTTCTCAGCCAGGACCCACAGTACAACTCCCTGGGGTTCTTAAGGGACACATTCCTGGGTGGTCAGAGTAGCCACCTTAGGTTGTCTGACAGCCATCCATATGTTTCATTAAGAACAGCAGATGTTTCTTGATCTTTTTGGAGTAAATTTAAAAGAGATACTACCAGATGTCATATCTATATTAGAACAGATGTAGATATTATAACATAGGTATTAGAGGTATCATATATGGATAACATGTAGGTATTATACATATAAATCCACTGGTTACATTTTATAAAATATATCTATATATATTTACCAAACATATGGATATTATCCATCAATATTGTATACATGTGCGTGTGTGTATACACACACACACACAAGTGTGTATGTGTGTATACACACACACACACACACACACACACGTTTCAAATTTACGACATTGTATCAGTTTCCTATGGCTACTGTATTAATTACCACAAACTCGGTGGCTTAAAACAACTTCTACTTACTCTCTCACAGTTCTAGGGGATGGAAGTCCAAAGTCAAGGCCATCAGCTTGCAGGGCTGTGCTGCTCCGGGGCTCCAGAGGAAGAAAGTCCTTCCCTGCCTCTTGGAGGTTCTATTGGCCGCCAGCACTCATGGGCTGTGGCTCTTTACTCCAGGCCCTGTTTCCCCCTTCACCTGGCCTTCTGCTCTTCTCTGTGTATGCATCTCCTCAGTGTGAGTCTAATAAGGACACTGGTCGCTGGATACGTGTCATTGGATTTAGGGCCCATCCTGATAATCCAGAATGGTCTTAACTCAAGATCTTGAGTTACAACTACAAAGACTCTTTTTCCAAACAAAGTCTTGTTCACAGGTTCCAGAGATTAGGATGTGAGCATACAATTTGGGGGGATATATAGTTGGGGGAACATATATTTTGGGGGGAACATTGAATCCACTACACTACAAAAGAATCATGCTAAACATACTCCTTTAAAAAAAGAAACTCCCTCTTGGGGCACCTGGATGGCTCAGTCAGGCAAGCGTCCGACTTTGGCTCAGGTCATGATCTCACAGTTCAGGGGTTCAAGCACCTCATCAGGCTCTGAACTGACAGCTCAGAGCCTGGGGCCTGCTTCAGATTCTGTGTTTCCCTCTCTCTGTCTCTGTCCCTCCCCAACTTATGCACTCTCTCTCTCTCAAAAATAAATAAACATTTTTTTTATTTTAAATAAAGAAATAATAAATAATTTTTAAAAACCTCCTCTTTCTATGTATGTGTATTAGTGCAAACATGTAAACATTTTCTGGAAGGACTCATGCGAAGTCATGAACAGTGATCACTTTTGAGCAGAGAATTATTTGAGAGCAAGGAAGGAAAGAGGGGGATGAAACGTTCCCTTCCCATTATACAACTTCCTGTACTGCTTTAATTTTCTAGCCATGCACATGTGTTACCTTCTTTTTTTTTTTTTTTTAATGTCAACAAGGATTCTCAGGAGGTTGAGGGTGTGAAATTATGTTTTTTCTTTTCTTCTTTCCTACTTCTCCATTTTAAAACAACAATTTTGGGGGCGCCTGGATGGCTCAGTCGGTTAAGCATCTGACTCTTGGTTTTGGCTCAGGTCATGATCTCATGGCTCATGGGATCAAGCCCCACATCTGGCCCTGCACTGACAGCATGGGACCTGCTTGGGATTCTCTCTCTCCCTCTCTCTCTTCCCCACTCATGCTTGCTCGCTCTCTCTCAAAATAGACAAATAAACTTAAAAATAAGTAAATACATAAATACATAAATAAAGTAAAACAACAATTTTTATTTAATCAAAGAAGCAGCTCACGTGGGTGATTTGGATGTCCCGCCCAATCAGAGAGTAAGTGACCCAATCTGACCGTGTCCTCTCACAGAGAAAGAACCAAGAAGGAGGGCAGGACAGGCACTGGGAGAGCTGGCTGCTAAGGGGGAGTGGGCATCTCCCTGCCTCCTCGCCTTGGGAGGTGATGGCCCCAAGGCTTCCCATCTGCAGATCTCTCTACCGAGTGAGGATTTCACAGCTTGGATCCCACCGGGGCCTCCCCACAATTCTGAGAAGTGGAAATAGGCATTTTACAGGGGAAGAAAATTGGCCTCCAGGACAGTGTCAACCTTGGGGCAGATTGGGATCCCCTGGAGAGTCTGATTGGGTCCAAGCGTGGGCCACGTGTGGGGATTGCTAAAGCTCCCCGGGTGACCTGGTGTGCACCCCAGGTAGAGGTGAGCTGGCTGAAGGCTGGGAGGGGAATTGACATATGTGGGCATTTACTGTGTGCCCGGAGCTGTGTTTCACAGGTGCTCCACAGAGGATGAGGCCACTCATTCCTCAAATGAACCCTCAGAAATAGTTCCTCTCATTCCGGTGATAAGGAGTCTCAGAAATATCACTATTATGCTCAAAGATACAGAGTTAGTAGGGGCAGATGCAGGTTGCAAACCCACCTCTATGGTGGCACCACAATCCAGAGCTCTTTCTACAAAACCTCTTGGCTTCCACGGATGACCCTTACCCAGTTCACTCCGGTCCTGGGGTGGGGCAAACTTCGAGAAGTTCCACTTTATTAACTGCTCAAAAGTTTGCCATCAGAAAATCGAGAAAAGCAAAAACGATCACACGCTACCTGTTCTCAAATGCATGGGTTTATGCACGTGTCTTACAACCGCTCTTGGCAAATGACAAGAGTGACGACATCGTACTGCCTTAGGCTGGAGCGTCAAAACATGCAGAAGGTGTTGGCAATTTAGCAGAAAATCCTGGAGGCAATAGCGGAGCACTCTTTCAAGAAATGCTGATCACCAACATGCTCGACGGCACGGAGGATGACATCCGTAGGAAAACACAGACGTGGACAATTCTGAGGCTCCAAATGTGCAACAGTTTCGGAACATCCTAACCAATGTACTTCCTAACATTTTCCCTTTTTCTTTTTGTTTGTTTTTTTTACAAAAGTTATACATGGTTGAAGAAGTCTTTGTCCAAATGGGACTACAAGAGCACTTCCTGTACAAAATGAAGTTTACAAATGAGAAGGAAGCATCGTGACATGGTTTCATTCTCAGGAGTCGTAGTAATCTCCTAGGGCTGAATTCAATTCTTAGTGGTTGTATTAGTTTCTATAACAGGATACCACAAACTGGGAGGCCCAATACAACAGAGATTAACTCGCTCACAGTTCTGGAGGCCAAAAGTCTGAGGTCCTGGTGTTGGGACACCACACTCCCTCTGAAATCTCTAGCAGCCCATCTCCTTTTGCCTCTTCCACCTTCTAGTAGACCCAGGAGTACTCTGGCTTGTAGAAGGATAACTCCATTCTCTGCCTCCTCCCTCTTCACATGGCTTTGCCCTGTGTGTCCTTATGTCTTCCTGTGGCATTCTTCTCGTGTGTCTGTCTGTCCTCTTCTTATGAGAACACCAGCCACGTTGGATTAAGGGCCCATCTTCCTCCAGTATGACCTCCTCCTCCTAACTAATTACATCAGCAACAGCCCTGTTCCCATATAGGGTCACATTCTGAGGTACTGAAGGTTAAGATTTCAATATATCTTTCAGAGGGACACAATTTGACCCATGAAGGTGGTACATAAAAATAATTCTTGGTAGTACACAAAATAATGGTGTAACACATCTACAGCATCATAGATTTTAAAACTTTAGCGTTTTCACAAACATGTCAATTTTGTGTTTTGTTTCTTTTCCCACACTCACTCCCAGCAAAGTCGTCTCACCCTTTGGAAGCAGGTTTCCCATATTGCTCGTCTTTCTCCTGGCCCCTCTCCTGCCCCCACAGTGGATGCTAATTAACAGCTGTTTAATTATCAGCCCAGCGGGGGAGTGATCCAGACCCTGATCCTCAGAGAGTCAAATCCACAGTTAAGTTGTCCCAGATACTGGAAGGTTGACTGTGTTCCATGCCTTAGCAAGAGGCAATGCGGCTTGGTGGAAAGTGTGGAGTATTTAGAATTGGTCAGCCTGCGTGACTCTGCCATGTTTTCAACAGCTGAACAATGGCCGCTAACCTTCCTTTCCTCAGTTGTAACCATATCCTCCCCACAGTCTTGTTGAGAAGATTATATGTAGTGAAAGTACCTTGCTAATGAAACGTCTAAAATAGAAGGCAAATGTGCAGGGATAGTATCTGCCTCCTAGAATGATCTGTAACCGGCACATTGTAGATGTACAAACACATTTGTTGATTGAAAATTCTTCGTTAAAGAGAAAGACTATAAGAAGGAAGGAAGTGGGAGGAGTTTCTGGAGTAAAACTTGTTCAAGCATGGGTGTCAAATAAAGATTTAAAAGTTGAACCAGAATTGCAGAATATCCATCTCTTCATTTCTAATAAAATAATTCCCAGTAACAAACACTCTTGCTTTCTTATCTTGTTTATCTATATAAATGATTAGGTCAATGGACAACTTGGATGAGCAGTCTAAAATGAAATACCTAAGCTAACTGTACATTATTTTTCAAGAAGGCAAGGAGCTATGGTTAAGTTGCAGGCCACTGGTGCCACATCGAAGTGGTAATGAAAGGTACCGTGTGTGAAAGGTTACATTCAGAGGAGGAGAAAGAGAGAATAAAAGTAACCTTGTAGTTATAATGTGAGGAAGGAATTTGAACACCAGGAAATACTTCTCTGATATTAACTGTTTTATCACACGAGGGGTTATAACACTGAAATCTCCTCCAGGGGTCTTTAAAAATAGTTAATAATCTCATCTTTCTGCTACTGGAAATTTCAATTATAGTAGAAAACAATCCAAATGACCAGTAAGAGGGATATCATTGGGTAAATTATTGTACATTATTCTATGGGATATTTAGGTAGCTATTAAAAATTAATTTATGAGAGCCCTAGAGAAGCATATTAAAATCCTTATGTACACTACTTAGAGAAGAAAGAACGCAGAATTTTATCTGTCGTTCAATTACTCTTATGTAAAAATTAAGTTTAAATGAAAATTAGCATTGGACAAGAACCCAGAAAAAGAAAGCAATTTATGGTAGTCCGTGGTATCACTGTGGGGAAAAATACGTATTCTCCAGTTATTTGCATATAACAAGAAAAATATATGTTTTAAAGGTGTTCTCTGTCTTGGTATTGTAACTGTGATCTTCACTGAAGACGTGAACATAAACTAAAAGGCTCAGAAAGGTCTGCAGTCTTAGGATTTTTAATTTTCAGTAACACTAAATGACAAGATTGCAGACACCGACGTCATGCTTCGGCACTTCTGAGCAGCAAGGAGGGGTGGTGTCCAGAGAGCACAGCGTTCCAAAGCATCGCTGGTCTCCATTAAAACCTAATTTATGGAATTAAAAATTAATTTTATGGAAATGAGTTTTAAGTCTTTTCATTAGACTGCACTCAGTCTAATTAAGTTTCGAGTGCTATTGTCGTAGCCATTCCTGCTCTGTTATCTAAAAAAAGATGAAATCCGATGTGGGTCTGCTTGTTCTTATGCTACTGAGAATCAGCAACTCCAAAAGGGAGTTTTCGAGCATCCACAGGGCAGCTACTCTTGCTTAGCAAAGACCCTAGCAATGGAACAACGCTACCTCAACAAAATCAGTCATGACAACGAATCCAATATGATGGGAATCCCACAACGGAAGCCAACCCAGGCTTACCATTAATGAGCGGAGCAGATAAAGGTCTTACTCAGGACCACTATGGGAAGATGCGATGGCCGAATTCAGGCTCCTTCCCAAGTGAAAGCGACACTCTTACCCCTCTTCCTTAGTACCTGCGTCCATAGTAAAAGAAACGTTTTAAGAGGGGTGCACTATGGCTCTTTACATAAACGTGTGTGTGTGTGTGTGTGTGTGTGTGTGTGTGCGTGTGTGTGTGTGTAGGTAGATCTATCTTCTATCTGTTCTGTGACAGCTGTGAGGATACACAGAGCACACCTCTGATTTCCAGAAGAGTAATTGACCAAGCACCCCAGCTGCTGCGCTCTGAAACCTGTCACTGTGTTGGCAACAGGCCATGCTTCCCAGGCGGCTCCAGCCAGTCACTGAGCACAGCAGGAGCACTGAGGCAGGATCATCCCTGGGAGACACAGGGTTCCTCTGAAAGTCGACTTTGGAACCCCAACAGACTTGTCACACTTTCCTTACACTATGGGGCAGTTGAGGACACTTTTGCCCAACCTTGTTCATGCTCTCCTTTACGGGGTCAAGCTTGCATGGCAGTGTCTTGCATTTTCTCTCCTAATAAAAACCTTGCGTATTTAATCTCATCTTGGCATCTGCTTCTCAGAAGATACATATATAGAATATATAGAAAATACACATCATATACATATATGCGCATGTATATTTGAATCATAATTTCTCTCCATTTGTTTTTTTTTTTTTAATGTTTATTTTTGAGACAGAGAGAGACAGAGCATGAATGGGGGAGGGGCAGAGAGAGAGGGGGACACAGAATCGGAAGCAGGCTCCAGGCTCTGAGCCATCAGCCCAGAGCCTGACGCGGGGCTTGAACTCATGAACCGTGAGATCGTGACCTGAGCCGAAGTCGGACGTTCAACCGACTGAGCCACCCAGGCGCCCCATCTCCATTTGATGGACACTAGTTATGTCTAGATTTTTACCATTATAAAAATATCCATCCATGGGGCATCTGGGTAGCTCAGTCTGTTGAGCTTCTGACTCTTGATCTCAGCTCAGGTCATGATCCCAGGGTCATGGGATCAAGTTCCACATTGAGCTCTGTGCTGAGCATGGAGTCTGCTTGGAATTCTCTCTCTCTCTCTCTCTCTCTCTCTCTCTCTCTCTCTCTTTCCCTCTAGTGCCTCTCTCCTACTCATGAGTGCTCGCTCTCTCTCTCTTTCTAATAGAAAAAAAATTAAAATTAAAAAAAAAGAAAACACATCCATCCCATGCTTCCAAATATTTGCTATGTGCCAAAGAGAGTATCTGTTGTTGGAATACTTCCAAGGAATCGAGCAAATGCCACACCTACCACTTCTTTTCTACACATACAGAGTTTCTGGTAGAATTAAAGATTTTCTGGCAAATGAGCCCCCAGGTTTCCTATCTCAGTGTGTAGAAGGAAATGAAGTACCACTCTCCTACAGCATTCCTGCACATTCCAGGACAGCAAGGGAGGGGAGGTTTCCAGCCACGTTTACGATCCCTCCATTTTTCCCTCCCTACCGTCACTGTAGACATGGGTCCTCTTGTCTTCCCTGGTCCCAATCAGAGTTCTCAAGTGCAAGCAACAGAAATCAATTCTGGATTAGTTAAGCAAAAGAGGATTTCCTGGAATGGTATGGGGAGCTCCCAATCAGTGAGAGGCCAAAAGATTTGTCTTGGGGGAGCTCCAGGGTCGGGTTGTGGAACTGTTGTAAGAACGTTTTACAGGGAAGGTCTGGGGAGTGAACCTAGGAAATAAATAGCCTTCAAGGGCTCCTTTTCCCCTCACATTACTTTCCCAAAATGCAAATCCATACCCACCGGGGCTCCTCTAAGGCAGAGAGAGCCTGCAATTTCTTTGCAGCAGATAAGGTGTCTCACATTTCACTCCCACCAATGCAGAACCTAGTGGACTCCAGGTAGTCCCCCAAATACACTGAGGATGTTTGCAAAACGAAGAAATGGATGTTGGGCAGCAAAATATAATTTTAAAACTACGTATTCAGCCCACACCCTTTTCTACATTTGCATAGTCCTTGAGTTTGTAGCTGTTCAGAGACTGGCCACAGCCACTGGGTGATAAATGCATTATTGCCCAAGTGAAGGAAAGTTTCGTGAATGGGACAAAGTCTAGCTGTGTCCAGGAACCTGTTTGAACAATTCAGCACCTAAGTTTCATTTCCATCCAAGGGCTTGGGGTCCTGTCTGATTTTCCAAAAATTGAAGTATTGTCATTGCCAGGATGGCAACGCCGTCCATTTCTTTTCAAAGATCCCTCACTTACCTTCGAAAGCTCTGCCGTGAACTAGCTGGCTCTCCACGCAGGTTTTCTTTTGGTCTGATTTTGGTTTGGTCTGGTTCAGTCTTGGTTTTGGTTTTGGCTGATTCCCAAATGTGACAGCACAATCCTGTCAACAAACATAAAGGCTCAAAAGCCTTCCAGAAAAATAATCCATGCAGTTTTGACTCTCTCCCTCCCTGAGTCCACATCAAGCTTCCTTACTTAATAGAAGTATTGGGTTGCTTTGTTTATTTCCCTCAACAACCCCTACCACCTTTTCTTCCTTGAGAGTACTTTTCTCTGTCGAATTCTCATTTTAAAGAAACTCACTTTGAGGCATCACCAAGGCCAATTTATTCAGCACAGAGAGGAGCAAATGCTTTCAGAAAATAATCATAGAGAGCAGAGTGTACAGGAGATGAACTTGGCTTCTGCAGAAAAAAAAGAAAACACCTTATGTACAAATGGAATTTGAGTTCATGGAAATGAATTCCAGAAGAAGGTGTTCAGGTTGATATTCAGGTGTTCTGCCAATATGTCATTTCAGGTAAAGATGGCCTTGCAGCAGGAAGGATTTGACAGAAAGAAGCGGGGGTATAGAGACATCAATGAGATTGACATCAACATGAATGATCCTCTTTTTACAAAGCAGTGGTATCTGGTAAGCATCTCCGTATTATTCCTAACATTTCCCACCTTGAGACTTTGGATAAAAGACTCATTTCTATTTCCTCATTATTCTATGGAATGTCAGCCAGCATCTGACTCCATGAACCTCTCTGTCCCCTCTGATACGTATTGATTTCCTATCACCACCCATACATCATGTTCCCTAATCTGTTTCTTCTGGAACTGCTAAATAGCCATGATCTCTGCTGATCAGATTGCTCCAGACTCTGAAAAAGCACACCAGCGCATGAGGGGAGACTTGCAAAATCATGCAGAAGTTGAGTCAAGGGCCTAGGGGGAGTAATCCAAGGGTTTCAACAGGCAGAGTGATGGGAGGACATAATGAAATCACAGGCATAAGAGAAAGAATCAGGCGGCTTCACAAGGGACAAGCAAGAGAGCTCAAAGACCAAAACAATGAAAGTAGCATCCATTAGTTCTTCCTAAAATAATGGCAGGAAGTCACATCCATGGTGCTTCACTGATGCAGCATTCAAGGCCTGGGGGTCCAATCTGTCAGGTGAAGTGAATATTTTCTGGCCCACCAGCGTCCTCCGTGGCCCATTTGGACAGGTTGGGTTATATTTAAAAGAGACTCAGAGCCTCTAAACCAATCTATCTGCAGGCCATCTTGGGGGAAAGGAGTGAGTAATTTTAAAATATGAGTGATGCTTCACCTTATTTAAGATCAAAAGGTGATCAGCAGGAAAGAAGACTAAATTATAGCCCTGTGGACTGATACTTTTATGGGAATGCATCACAACTTACCTCTTGGATCTTCATAGCTCGACTGTGCCCTTGGCTTTTTGGCATGGAATCCCACAAATCCGATCTGGGCAAGTGAAAAAGGCTTCTGTGTGTTAATCAGGTTAGGCTACCATGGGTCTTGCAATCACAACCAACCCCCAAATCACACTGGCTTAACAAATTGAAGCTGTTGCCCACTCACTATACGTCCAACACTTCCTATTTCCTCATGGACCCAGTCTCCATCTCAGCTCCATCTCGACCCCTGCTCTCAAGAGCACCTCAACAAGGGGAAGGAGCAGAGCACACACTGGCGCCCTAAGGCTTCTGCCTGGATGTGACAATTGACGCCCGAGCTCACATTCCATTGGCCAAAACCAGTCACGTGGGCATTCTACTAACTTCCAAAGTAATAGCGTAATCTTAACATGTGCCTGGAAGACCAGTCGTTTTTGCAAAAAGCGCTAATGATATCCACACAGCGTTTTAGCAACGGGTCACTGTGGGCTTCTGCCAATACAAATTCTGACTGCGCTGTTTCCACAACTCATCTTTGAGAAAATCTGCACAGGACAAAGATGAGTGAAAAGAAGGCAGTGAACCTATTTATCTGGAATTCCTTTGTTTCCTTTTTTGAATTTTTGTTAGGGAAAGGACTGTTTTCCTCCATTAGAACCAGCACTAAAAGTGAACCAACTATCTTTAATCAGTTCCTCAGACATTTTTAAGCAAGATTTGGTGTGGTGGTACTGAAATTAAAGGTAAATAGGATGTGCTCTCTCTCGCAAAGCATATCGTTATTGAGCAAGGAAATCACATTCAAATAAGAATAATCCAAGAAAGTATGTGCTAAATTCAAAATATGAGGTATAAATAAGGACTACAAGAGTGAGCATTTAATTCCAAATTGGAGAGTTTCTTGCAATAGCAGCTTTAAGGAGTTTAAGGATAGCAATCCAATCATAAGAGATGGAAGGATTGAGGGGCGCCTGGGTGGCTCAGTCAGTTAAGTGTCTGATTAGGCTTAGGGCATGATTACGAGTTCAAGCCCCACATGAGGCTCTGTGCTGACAGCCTGGAGCCTGGGGCCTGCTTTGGATTCTGTGTCTCCCACTCTCTGCCCCTCCCCCATGCTCTCTCTCTCTCTCTCTCTCAAAAAATAAATAAACATTAAAATGCAAGAGATAGAGGGATTGAAACTGTGTTTGCATAATTACATAACATAGAAACGTCAATTGTGTACATTTAAAAAAATGGAGGGAGAAGGCTGGAAGAGGTGGATGGGGAAACATCCGGAAGTATGGTTTCCTGGAAGACTTGGCCTTTGAGTTGGCCCTGGAATACCAGACAGCTGCAAACATTTAGACAGGTGCTTTACTGCACCAGACTAACAAGATTCTCTGCTTTGGAATTCCTGAACCAGATCAACACAGGGCAAGCCGATGGCACTCCTGGTCTTGATTTGAATGTGGCAGAAGCTTGGGAGCTGGGATACACAGGGAAAGGTGTCACCATTGGAATTATGGATGATGGTGAGTATTTCAAAGCCTTTGCATCATTTGGAAGCAAGCGTGTCTTTGCATGCCTTTGCAATATAAAAGATTCACTGTTTGGGGGCTCAGTCAGTTAAGCGTCCAACTCTTGATTTCGGCTCAGGTCATGATCTCACAGTTTGTGAGTTCGAGTCCCTCACTGGGCTCTGTGCTCCTAGGGCGGAGCCTGTTTCAGATTCTCTGTCTCCCTTTCTCTGCCCCTCCCCTGCTTGCTTTCTCTATCTCTCTCAAAAATAAATAAATGTTAAAACAAATTTTTTTAAGAAAGATTCACTGTTTTGGAGATGCTGCTAAACTCAACCACCATCTATATTGTGGCAAAATCCTTCCCTTTCTCCAGATCAGTGGTCCTCAAACTTCAGGATGCCTTTAACAAATATTTATTGGATTAATAAAGAAAAAAATGAATGAAGGAAAACTGACCATCACTGACCTGTAATTTCTTATTGAGCCACTGTTTATACCTTACCTCCAATATCTTCTAAACCCACTTGTGTTTATCATCTATTTCTCCAGATCCACAGTCTAGTGCAATAGCCACTGACCATATGTGGCAATTTACACTGAAGTTTAAATTAATTAAAGCCAAATCAAATTAAAAATTCAATTCCTCAATCACCTTAGCCTCATTTCAAGTCCTCAATGACCACAAGGGGCGAGCTAGCGGCTGCTGAAATTCAATTCAACTTTACTATCATCACAGAAAGTTCTATTACACAGTGTGGTTTTACATCCACAAAATAGCTTTTTGGTAACAGGATTGGAGTCTGGAGAAATTTCGACTTTATTGCTACTTTCAGAATGAACCCTGGTAAAGCAGACCTTGAAAACATTTTATGACATATGCCCCCTATAAGATATTATTTTACCCCCTATGCCTGCCAGACAAACTATTTCCTATAGTTTGTGATACAAAAACCAATGCGTTTGATGAATTGGTGTTTTTGTAACTATACGCGTCCTTGGCTCTGCCGAGGTCCTGGAGAATCTCTGCCCTGCGGTCATGTCACTGGGGAGATACTCTTGTCCTTCATCAGCCGCCTGGATCCTCCAGGAAAAGGTCCCCTGTGCGGCTGTGCTCTATTGACGCAATTACACAGAAAGCCTATACAGAGATGAAACAATGGAGCCTTTCCCTTCTGAAGCGCCTCAAAGAACACTATGCTCTCCAAAGCAAGCCTTTGAAGCCAAATTAATGGTGACACAGGGAGCCAGCATGCTTAGAATTGGTGCTGTCTTCGCACAGTCTCATTAAATATCCACAGAAAAACAATGCCTCGTGTTTTCTGATGTGTGAGAGGTTTTGAAGTGGATGTAAAAGCTTTCTCCGGTGGCCGAGGGCTTTCACAAGAAGAAAGGAGCTCTGCAGGAGAAAGTACGCATGTGAACTTGGATGTTGGGAGCTTATGACTGTTTCTTCCTTCCTAATGCTTTGGAAACCAAAAGTGGCTAAGCCAGCTCACCCGGGAGAAAGATGCACCTACGTTTGGGGGAAGTCTGCCTAGGATATATTGTAATCACACAGCATCTGGGGGACTCGAGGGGCACCCTAAAAGTGGCACTGCGGTAGCCACAGACAGGCACATTGCTCCTACAAAAATTCCAACAGCCCATGCTGCCCATGTCAGAATTCTTTCTTTACCGGAAGAAAGGGGGAAGATGAGCCCTGACTCTGATCCATCTTTCCTGGCTTGAGAAGCCAAACCCTTTAGGAAAGAAAGTCTTGGGCCGCCTGGGTGGCTCAGTTGGTTGAGCATCCAACTTCAGCTCAGGTCACGATCTCGCGGTTCATGAATTCAAGCCCCGCATCGGGCTCCATGCTGACAGCCCAGAGCCTGCTTCGGATTCTGTGTCTCCCTCTCTGTCTGCCCCTCTCTCGCTCACGCTCTGTCTCTCTCTCTGTCTCTCAAAAATAAACATTAAAAAAAAATTTAGAAAGAAAGTCTCAGCAGAGTTTACTGTTTGATATTATTTCTTCTGCTTTAGTAGCCTTTGGGAATCCCCCCAGAACTGAACTCTCTGCCCACCACCCCCCCCCCATTTAAACTCCTATCTTCTCCGCTTTTTTGGTCATCTACTGCTACAGAACAAACCACCCCAAAATTGAGTGGCTTAACACAACCACCCCGCTGTTCTCTCTCACAGTTCTGTGGGTTGACCTGGCTCAGCTGGAAAGTTCTGTTATTGGTCTCCCTGGGGTCTTTTACGCAGCTGGGGTCAGAATGCAACCGGGGCCAGTGTCGACTGGAGGCCTGACCAGGATGCTCAAATGGCTCGGCCTCCCTTCCGCTCCACATAGTGCCAGGACCTCTCCTCTCAACACGGTCTCCCCAGCAAGGTGGTTGGATTTCTTACAGATGGCTTAGGGACCCAATGTTCATTCTAAGAAATGAGAAGTGGAAGCTTCCAGGCCACCTGTAGGCTGGACATGGAATGAGCAAGCATTACTCTGCCACTTCTGTTGGATGAGTGGTCTCAGGGCTAGATCCCAGAGGAGGGGGAATAGGTTCCACACCCTGGCTCTGGAAAGAAACGAAGGATTTGTGACCATCTTTAATTCAGCACATGCTTATTCAGTATGGCAACTGAAGAAGAGAAAGACTACCAAGCTGTTCTCCAAATCCGCTTTGGAATAGCAAGACGAACACATTTGAGACACGAGTGGCCTCCTACACAACAAGGACGATGCTTAGCAGCCGTCACCGTGTCATTGAGCACCTCTGCTCTAACACCTAGAATGGGAAGCACTATGGTGAGGCTGGGAGCATCAGTGGATGGTATGGTATCATTTCCCAGATATTTGCTTAACAAGATATCATTCCCAACCAAGGTAAAGACAGACACAGATACTGACCTTCATGCCTAAGAGCAAAATAAACATCATATTTTATAATCATTGGCTCTTTATTTTGGCCTCCATGGGAAATAACTTGATTATCTGCATGTGGAAGAGTCAATCTATAGACAGCCCAGTTTTAAAAGCCATTTACACTCTCTGGTTGCACAACTCCGAACTGGGCCAACATCCTCTCTGCCAAATCCAATGACTCAATACATGCTCAATAAATATCCGCTTTCGGGCGCCTGGGTGGCTCAGTCAGTTAAGCATCGACTCTTGATTTCAGCTCAGGTCGTGATCTCACGGGCATGGGATCCAGCCCCACGTCAGGCTCGGCACTGATAGCACAGAGCCTGCTTGGGATTCTTCCTCTCCCTCTGTCTCTGCCCCTCCCCTGCTTGTGTTCTCTCACTCTCGCTCAAAATAAATTTTTAAAACACGTATCTCCTACTTTCATTTCGATGCAACTTAATGTCATTTCCATACACTACACATCAATAGGAGAGTACCTCCACAGTTAGCTGCGGCTCAAAGGGGCAGAAAGCATTTCTTAAAGGTTTGCTCTGATGTTCCGGGCGTGTATGTAGATGTCAGCGAGGACCCCACTTAATGATAACAACTCAGCCCCTTTGTTGCAGATAGAGTTGTTTCACATTGGAAACTTGAGCTGGAAAACAGGATGTGGCCATAACAAGACACAGAGATGGATAGGAGCCACCAGCCATCACCGGCACAGTTCAGGACAGGTGCAGGCTTTCGGGCTCAAAGATGGTCAGCGAAGGCAGGAGTCAAGGCTGTTAGTCAACATCAGATGGAGCCAAGGAAGTAAGACTGAAGGCCAGGGAGGCAGGGTCAGAGAGAACTTCAAGCTGAAATAACAATGGAAGCTAACATTTCTTGAGTGCTCACTGTGTACTAGGCACTGCCTGACAATTTAGAAACACAGTCACAATTATCCTGTAAGATTCGTACTATTACCCACATTTTGCAGATGAAGAAACTAAGGTTTAGGGAGACAAAAAATTACCCAAACTGATCTGAACCACCATCTTCAGTGCTTGAAGCCCACCCCTTGGCTCTGCCCCTTGGTGGGTCTTTGTGAGTGGGATCTCCTCCTTTTAAGTGGAGGTCCAAGCTTAAGGACCAGGCAGTCAGCCACACTTTCCCAAGAGAGTTAGAAGTCTGCATCACATAGGAAAGCAGTGCTTTCTCCCCTAACTTGGGTTTCATGGTTCTCAGAAGGGCCATTGGGGTATCTGTTCCAGTCATTATTCCTGTGTAACGAATGACACCAACCTTTAGCAGCTTAGATTAACTCTTTATTTTGCTCATGATTTTGTGGCACAGGAACCCAGGGAGAGCCAGTCTGGGCACTTGTCATTCGAGGTTTATCAGACAGTTGTGGGCAAATGTTGGCTGGGCTGCAGTCATCCAAAGGCTCAGCTAGGGTGGACGTCCATGGCTCATTCCCATAGCTGGCCGTTGACATTGGCTCCTGTAGCTCAGCTGAGCCTTTCATACCACGGGCCGACATATGGGCTTCTTCCGTGGCAGCTGGCTTCCCCCAAGTGGACCAGTGTCTAAAGGGAACTGGTGGAAGATGTCTGGCCTTTTCTGACCTCGCCTTGGAAGGCATGCAACATCTTATTGGTAGAAGCAGTTGTAGCCCACTCAGATGAAAGAGGAGAAAACACCCCTACCTCCAAAGGAGGTGTGTGGTATTGTTATACGTCTCAACCAAACTACTAACTAGGAATTGTAACTAGGAATATGTACATGGAGCTCCTTGGTAATTCCCCAAGGTCTCCAGAACCATCAGAGCTTCCTGAGAATTTGGACTATTGTGGATTAGACTTTCTCAAAACGCTGACACTGATGACAGGATACTAATGTAAAATATAACCAAGTAATTGTCATTTGCATACCACAGCGCGTTGTGATTGGCTGGCAATGAGCTGGTCCCCCCTGTAGACTGGGAGCCATACATAGTTGAACAGTTCAGATTCTGTGTCTTACACAGTCTATGATTTTCCAGGACCTACATAGTGCCTGGCATTCACTGCTGGAAATAAACCAATGAGTGAAGAATAAAAATGAATACATTAATAATACAAGAAATAAAACATAAATAAGAGTTGACTGAGAAAATGTATTCAGTACATTCCACCTGAAAAGATAATCAAATATACAAAAATATTTAAATACTCTTTAATTACCAGACCATTATTTTCATACTTCATTTAGTTCGTTGTTTCTTTTTTGAATCATGTCTGTCATCCCTCATGGTTCTATCAATAATCTCTTCTTTCTTAGACCAAAGACTGTATCTATTCTAACTTAACACTTAGTCTTCCCCTCAACCTAATTCAAGATCCTTCATTTTAATTAGGCAAATTTTATCTTATTTTAATTTTAATTTCCTTCAGCTCTCTTATCTCTCTGCCTTGATATTTTCCTTTCACAGAGAATAGACTACTATTTCTCAGAAAATTTCTGATCCAGACGACTTGCACTATCAGAACATGGAATCGTGTTTTATTTATTTTTTTTTAATTTTTTTTCAACGTTTTTTATTTATTTTTTGGGACAGAGAGAGACAGGGCATGAACGGGGGAGGGGCAGAGAGAGAGGGAGACACAGAATCGGAAACAGGCTCCAGGCTCCGAGCCATCAGCCCAGAGCCTGACACGGGGCTCGAACTCACGGACCGCGAGATCGTGACCTGGCTGAAGTCGGACGCTTAACCAACTGTGCCACCCAGGCGCCCCAGGAATCGTGTTTTAAAAACTGACTCCCTGGGTGGCTCAGTCAGTTAAGTGTCCAACTCTTGGCTTCGGCTCAGGTCACGATCTCACGGTTCGTGGATTCAAGCCCTGCATCGGGCTTCGAACTGTTTGGAGCCTGATTGGGATTCTCTCTCTCCCTCCCTCTCTACCCCTACCCTGCTGGCTCTCTCTGTCTGTCTGTCTCTCTCGAGAATAAATAAACACTAAAAAAAATTTTTTTAATGTTTATTTATTCTCGAGAGAGAGGCAGAGTATGGGGGGGGGGGGGCAGAGAGCAAGGGAGACACAGAAGCAGGGTCCAGACTCTGAGCTGTCAGCACAGAGCCAGACGCGGGGCTCAAACTCACAAACCATGAGATCATGACCTGAGCCGAAGTCGGACGCCTAACCGACTGAGCCACCCAGGGGCCCCTTAAAAAAAATTTTTTTTAATAAAAATAAAAACTGACTCCCTGCATGGAATAGGAGCTCGCTCCATCCATTCTGCACCTCGACCTCGTATTGGAGTTCTTCCAAGAACGGTGCACTCCCTCGGGGGAAATACCCAGGTGTCTAAAGTAAGCTTGATTTGTTGGGGAGGTGTATCATCTGGGATTGTGCGTACTGGATGCTTCTGCCTCAGAGTGTCTGGGAGGGAGGCTTGTAGCTGGCCTTCCCGAGGTGTAGGTGTGGCTACACATACACCAGGATCTTCTTACACAGTATGAGCGTGAATAGAAGGACAGTTGTGCCGGGGTCCCGGACTGGCGTAATCAGCAGAGCATGCAACTCTTGATCTCAGGGTCTGGAGTTCCAGCCCCACGTGAGGTGTAGAGATCACTAAAGAAATAAGCTTAAGAAGTATAATTATGCCAAAAAAAATCGACCCCCTGCTAGAAAAGAAACATATTCTCTGTGTGCATGTCTATGTTTAACTTATCTATTTGTTACAAAACATTTTGCCTGACATTGAGTTCACAAACCATAACCAACTGCAACAAATATGTACAACAATTTGATTTCAACACAATATTCTAAGACCAAGGAGATTTTTAAAACTATTTCTCCTCTTCTGAATTATCCACAGGACTCTGATGATGTAGTAGGTGATGCTATTAAGGGTGATGACCGTAAATATAACTTATCGGGTGTTTACTACATGCTAAACACTTTCTACGAATCGGCCCTCATCTTGAACGCTGCTTTGCAAGGTACATAATATTCCTGTTTCAAAGATGAGGAAACGGAAGCTCCAAGAGATGATGCCGCCTGGCTGAAGCCTCACAATTATTATAGTGTCTGAGCCTAGAAGATAACTGGATCTGCTGGTCTCCATAGCTTGTGCTCATCCCCAACCCATCCCACAGCTGAAAGGGACAATTTCTGAATAAGGGTCCAGGACAGGGCTTGCAACCTTTAAAATATGAGTCTCTGGATCTTCTTTAAAAAAAAAAAAAAAAAAAACAAGTTTATTTATTTATTTTGAGAGAGAGAGAGATTGCACGCAAGTCAGGGAGGGGCAGAGAGAAAGGGAGAGACAGAATCCCAGGGAGGCTCTGCACTGATAGTGCAGAACCCGATGTGGGACTCAAACTCCCCAACCGTGAGGTGATGACCTGAGCTGAAGTAGGACGCTTACCCAACTGGGACACCCAGGCGCCCCTAGTCTTTGAATCTTCTAACCCCTGTCCTTGCACAATCGTTGGGGGGGGGGGGGGGGAGGAGGAGGAGGATGGTGGGTTGGTGGGTGGTAAGTGATAGGCTATACTCTCTTAGACTATAGGAGGCAGCCATTTTGAACCCTTCACATGTCAAAATATCAGCAGCAAAATGTAACATATGTTCTGTAGAATGGTGACTCCCAGTCCAGAAATTTCTTGCGCAACCAGAAGAAAACAAAGGAAGATTTCTTTTTTTGAGATAAACATCCTGATACTGGTTCTTTTTTATGTGGGGCAAAGCTGTAACAGCAGCCAGGCCTCAGTGTGCTCACAGGGAAGATGCTACCTATCGGAGGCACTGAGTGATACCTCTAGCTTTTAAATATGGCAAACCCAACAGAGCTACTGAATGTCAATGGAGCTAATGCCACTGATCACACCCCCACTTGGTGGAGAAGAAAACAAGCTCAGAGAGGCCAAGCACTTGGCCTGAAGTCACCAGGCCAGCTGGCAGCACTGCTGAGATCCAAACTCGGGTCTTTGACTCCAAAACCTACACTCGTGACCATTATGTCAGGTGGTGCAGGAACCTGGCCGGTTTTGCAAAGGGCTGGATGTTCAGGTGTAACTGCTGCAAAGGTTCTACGGCTCTGCAGACCTGGACGAGAGTTCCAGTGTGGCCTTGAATTTCCACGTGCTTGCAGAGGTTCACCTGTGATGGAATGCGCCGGTGCTGGTAATTCTACCCTTATAACCAATCTTGGGCAACAAGACAGGCCACGTCCAGGAGAAAGCACGGGGCTGGGGCAGGGAGGCTGAAGTCTCGGGCTTCCTGGAAAGCCACGTTCCTCAGAGACAAGCATCAGCTCCCACCCAGGACACTTCATCCGAAGACATTTGCTCTCTGCCTAATCGCCGTTTCCCACGCAGCCTATGTTCCTCTTATTATCTCCGTGCCAGAGGACGCTCCCCTAATCCATGGCTGTCTGTACCCTGTTAAATAATAATCGTTTTTCCTCCCAAGGGCCACTTTCATTTCAAAAGAAATGTCTGCTGGTGCTTTGGAAATGTCAGGATTTTCACAAATCTTAGATCGCTGCTCTGATGAACCATCCATCTTGCAGCCACTAAGCCCCTTAGTACTGACATTTATGTCAGAAGTCTTATCCCAGGGCCCCAGCTTTAACTGGCTTCGCCCTTCTGAGGCATCTGGTGGGTACGCCCCACCCTCACTCAGGAACGGAAACGCAAGCCTGGGACTAAGGCACAGGGGCTCACCCCGTCCAACTGTCCTGGCGCCAGCCCCACCAGGAGGGCACTTTCTTGAGCAACTTTCCAGAGGACACAGTGGCAGGTATTAACCTTTCATCTTGTGGTGCTCTTTTCACAGGGATTGACTACCTGCACCCGGACCTGGCCTCGAACTATGTAAGTACCAGCCGATCTGCACGGGCGGGGGGCACACACACAGAAACACATGCACGCATGCGCACACCTGCACGCTAGCCCGGCCCCTCTCGGAGCCTCAGCTCAGGCCCGAAGCAAAGGGACAAAGCGTAGAGCCTGGCAGCAGGTAACGGTAGTGGCTTTGTGAGAAGACGATGAGGAAACTTGGGGTCTCAAAGAACAGAGCCAAGAGACAAGGGAGAGGCGAAGAAGAGAGAGCCTCGGCAAGGTTTCCCATCAGCTCTCGATGAGGATATTGAATTGAAGGGTGGAAATGAGCCGTTTGGGTTCTCGCTGGATAAAACCAATCGCAAAAAGCCAAAAAGAGGGGCACCTCACATCGCAACCGTAGCTTTATGAAAGCAAGGACGTCATCTTTTTTTATTGTTTTTGTGCTTAGGAGCACCCCACCCCGGCTTTCCCCTGCAACGCTGAGCGCACCATTTGGTATCTCTTGACGAGTAAGACATATTAACAGAAAATCGTAATAAACACTGTTGAGCTAGACCCACGTGCTCTAACTTCTTACATAGCAAATCAAACACTACTTTCCTGATGAAACCTGCAAACCCTTTCAACATGAAGAGATTGCTTTATGTTAACCCCAGGGAGCATCCTAGTCAAGCACTGCTGTGTCTGCTTGAAATTATCCAAACTATTACTAAGCTGTACTTTTCCTATAACCTCCAGATCTAAGGGGTTTTTTTCAATGTTACTTTAGTTAGCTTAAGAGACTCACAGTTGGAAGAATGTAGACTTAGGTAAAGATTGTTAACAAGCAGAAGCGTTGGGAGATCAACGTTCTGGGTTATTCATCCTAGAAGGTATGTGTGTCCACACTGCAAAGAGAGAACAAAGTTTATTATCTGTTTAGTGCATTAGGCATCAGGAAAGGAAGCACCGATGTGCTGAGCTTCTATTTGCTTCGTGGGTCTTACAAATCTAGAGGAGTATACTTTGGACTATCTTTTGGAATAATAATTTTTTAAAAGGGTTGGGGGCGCCTGGGTGGCTCAGTCAGTTAAACGTCCACCTCTTGATTTCGGCTTAGGTCATGATCTCACAGTTTGTGAGTTTGAGCCCCACATTGGGCTTTGTGCTAACAGTACAGAGCCTGCTTGGGATTCTCTGTCCCTCTCTCCCTGCCCCTCCCTTGCTTGCTCTCTCTCTCTCTCTCTCTCTCTCAAAATAAATAATGTTTTTAAATTTTTTTAAAAAAGAAAAGAATTTAAAGAAAAGTTAAATGAACCATTGGTACAGTCCAGCCAATATGCCCTCAGAAAGAAAGGACAGAAATTAAATCGAAGTTTTATTCCCAAAGAGGAGAATCCACCTCTGCTGAGAAGACACTAAGAAACGGCCTGGGAGCTGCAGATTCTGTCTCAGCACCCATCTGCTGTGTCTGAGGAAACAGTTCCCGCCTCCTCTCTGTGACCTTCCCCCACTGCAAGTACCATGGAGCTGACTCCTTGGCTGTTCCTCTGCCTCCTTAAATTTTTTAAATTAAAAAAAAAAAATTTTTTTTAATGTTCATTTATTTTTGAGAGAGAAAGAGAACATGTGCACATAAGCAGGGGAGGGGCAGAGAGAGAGACACACACACACACACACACACAGAATCCAAAGCAGGCTCCAGGCTCCAAGCTCTTAGCACAGAGCCCGACGCGGGGCTCGAACTCATGAACCGTGAGATCATGACCTGAGCTGAAGTCAGACGCTCAACCAACTAAGCCACCCAGGCACCCCTCCTCTGCCTCCATGCACGGCCTCATCTGCCTCCTCCAATGACCTCCCTTCCTCTGCCTCCCCAATAACTGCAGGGCCCTAAAGAGTTCTCAGAAGGAGAGAGTGGGAAAGGCGTGTGTTGCGTGTTCTCCAAGGCTCTGACACCCAGAGGCCTTTCCTTAGGAAGAGATGGCAGGGATGATAGTCTGCAGGGGCGGCCGGTTTCTCCTCAGAGGGCCACTCTCTGCACACAGAGGCATTTATATTCTTTTCACAGGCTGCTAAGTTTCCCCCCATCTCCAGGACCCAGCACCCTGCAGAGCTGCCAAATAGGGTTCTATTCGTTTCCACAAACCAATGTTACTGCATCTTACAGCTTGTCGGACCTCGGGGTGGAGTGGCTGTCAGACGGGCTGGCGGCTGTCAGTGCCTGGCCTCCCTCCAGCCAATCCAGGCCCTCTGCAGGTCACTTCTGTGTCCGATGAATGGACACTGCACAAGGGAAACGCTACACTATGGAAACATCCAGAGGTTACTCACATGGAGAGTGACCTAGGCACCCCTCCCTTCTCCCCCACCCCCCACCCCGCCCTTGTGCTTCTGGGACAGGCTGCCCCCAATGCCAGTTGCCAGAGTCCAAAGAGAGAGTAATTCACATGGGAAAACAACCCCCGGGGGCTCTGATGAATGGCAGGTACAATGCTAATCAACAGCGGGGTTCATCTGCCAGAAACCCAGATCTGAAATTGGAAAATGAAACATCCATGGAGGGAGGTGCCAAGCTCCCCTCTATTCTGCAATATCAGAATATATACCTGAACAACTCCATGGCTTCTATGAGCATTGTGTTCTTTTTTATTTTGTTTTCTTTCTTTCAAAAAAAAAAAAATTCCGATTAAAAAATACATACATGTTCTCTGTAGAAAACTTGGACAAATCACGATACAGACTCAAAAGCAGCCATGGCACCATTCTTAATATTTTAGCATGTCTTGGGCTTTCACTTCTCTGTGTGTATTTTTTAATGAAATCGGGCTCTGTTGCATGTACAGCACCCCTCTTCCACTTGACAAGTTGTAAATAGTTTTATAGTAGTAAATAGTCTTCAAAACATGATTATGAGGGCTACATAGTATTGTCTATGCTGTGATTTATTTAAACATCCTAGTCCTTGGGGTCCCTGGGTGGCTCAGTCCATTAAGCATCCAACGCTTGATTTCAGCTCAGGTCGTGATCTCATGGCTCGTGAGATTGAGCCCTGCATCGGGCTTTGTGCGAACAACACGGAGCCTGCTTGGGATTCTTTCTCCCCTCCTCTTTCTGCCCCTTCCCTACTCTCTCTCTCTCTCTCTCTCTCTCCTCTCTCTCTCTCTTTCTCTCTCTCAAAATAAATAAACTAAAAAAAAAATAGTTTAAACATCCCAATCCTCAATTATTGGACGAGTTTGCTTCCAATGGCCATCTCAGAGAGGGAGAATGACAGATAGTGACAAGGATGCTTGAGGGACTCCCAACCATGACATACTCAGGACAGCCGAAAAAACTGGGGGGAAAATGGTAAGTAAGAGGCACATTAGATACATTTTTAAATATTTCAAATTCTCCATGAGGAATGAGACATTCAGCTTATTCAGTACTTTCTCCCAAGAAAATCCCTGCCCGCAAGTGCAGGACAAAGAGTATAGTTCAGTCGGAGGAAGAACTGTCCAGTCGCTGAGGTTATTAATCAAAGGAGTTAGGTCTCCTGGGAAATAATGAGTTCTCCATATCTGAAAATGGTCAAGGGGAGGGTTGATGGACATTTGGTGGGGATGTTGTCGAGGAGATGACACTATCTCCTGTAAACTTAAACTAGACATCACCTAAGAATAGAACAGAACACGTGAGTTCTATCCAAAACTGCACGTTTTGACAGCTTCCATCCAGAGGAAGGTCCGAATCTTCAACATTTATCAAACACTTGGAATCTTACCAAAAAATCATATATAATTATGCTGGCTGTGAAGTGTTTCCACGTCATTGGTACAGGTGAAAAAACAGCATCCAGAGATCTCCTTCTAAATTTCTCAGTGGAGAACTTGAACTTGAACTGGCTTGCTCCAGTCAGCGTCTCTCTCGCCCCGTGTAGAGTTGGGAGTGACAACTTTGAAGCTACCAACCAACCAAATTTATCTTCTTTATTTTTAATTAAAAATTTTACACTATAATTAAGAGAATGAGAATGGCAAGTGGAGGAGAGCTGCCCGGGAGAGCAATGAAATCAGTGGACGGTGATAAACTCAAAAATTGTTTGAGTAAAGGATTAACAGGCAGCGTCACACTTTGTTAGGTGACTTAATGGCTCGGATGTGATGAGTTTGCCCAGCGCTTCTAGTGAAATGTGCTTTGGGAAGGTCTGTGTTTGGGTTTCTCCAGAAGCAGACCCTGAGACAAGAGTCAGAGTGCAAGTAGTTTATTTGGGAGGTGATTCTAGGAAGCAAGGAGAGAAGGGGGAATGAGATATGGAAGGGAAGGCAGGCCATAGATGGTGTGTTATCAAAGTCACCATGGGGAGAGGCTCCAACTCAAGCTCACTGGGGAATCCAGGAGATGGAGTAGAATATGCGGGCCAGGGCTGGGTTTTTGTACATCAACTCCCATCAGTCATTGGTTGAAGGCTGGTCCTAGGGATGTGGATGTGAACATTCCAGCACCTCCTACCTTCCAGGGTCTCAGAGAAAGCCCTTGACAAAGAGACGTGGTGCAGGCAGCTGGACAGAGCTCAGCAAGGACATGGGTGACAGGCCAAAGGTCATATGGGCCTGGTTCTGGCAACATTCACATGGGTTAATGACCCTTAAATGTATTAAGGGTTTACAATAAACAGAAATGTATTGTGTGGAGAAAATTCCCTCTTGCTACTGATTATTTGCAATGAGAAGGGAAAGCTCTATCAGAGGTTCTTAGACGGCTATGACAAAAATTGCTTGATAACCAAATCAGGCAAAATGTTTCCCAAAGCAGAATTATTTTCAAATCTTCTTTATTCTGTATATTAAAGAGACAAATTTGAGGATGCTGGTACTCCAGTGTTCTCTCTATTTAAACTGAGAATTGAAATCGTTTGAAAACTGAAAATCAGTATATAAATGTAAGTCATTAGTGCTAATTTAATTCAACAAATCTACAGTGAATCTGTTGATTGTTAGGGGCAAAGGATAATAAGAGACACTTCTTTTATTATTACTCTATGGTTCTGTGATTGAATTTAATCCGAGGGATCCAGTCCCCCTGGTCAATGCTCACTATTCCAAATGATTAAAATCCTCCTTTCTCCATCCCGACAGTAATAACATGGAATGGGTATTGGCCAAGAAACAATTTTAGACCGAGTCAAAATCAGAGTTCCTGTTCTCTCTGTGCAAACGGTCTGGATGTATGCTCGAACTCAGTTGAATCCCTGTGTGTTGAGCCTGCTATAGGAAAGCCCCCAGAGGAAGAGGGAAACCAGACAGGGTTGTTCTCCAGAGGAGCCCGAGTCAGTGAGGACACAGGTGTGGGATGCATCTAACAGGTGAGAGGCAGGCAGGCAGGGCTGTTCATCACTTTACGCTGCAGCCCCCAGGTGGTGACCACCATAGGTCTGTGCTCACAGTACTGGTCCAAGCCTAGGGGTCCTTCCAGATGTACAGAAAACAGGGAGACTCCTTCAAGAACATGTGAAGGGTGACAGAGATGGCAGCTTTCAGAGGAGGGGCGGGGGGTACAGAACTGAGCATCTCCTGCTTTGCTCCAAGGCCTGCTCTGCTGAGGTACAGGGGCGAAGAAATGGCTAGTGGTTCTGTATAATCCAAGAAGAGTCTTCTCGCTGTGGTTTGGTGTTTTCTCAGAGGCATACCTGAGACAGAGATTTAAAGGCAAGTCGTTTATTTGGGAAAAGATCCCAGGAAGCACTAGCCGGGGAGAAGGGAAGTGATATCAGAAAGGAGAGCGGCCAAGAAAGGGTTTGTTAGGCAGCCAATTACCACTGAGGGCTAATGGGAGCTTGATCTGACTGTAGCACTCTGGGAAGCAGTGTAGACAGAGCCTTCTCAGAGTTATCACCCAACTCTTGTCAATCAGTGGTTGAAGGCTGTGCCCCAGAAGCAGGTATAGGGTGGGGAGATCGGGGGCTAACTCCCTGGCTCTCCTGGCCTCCCCACCATACACGCAGAATAGAGTCAGTGGATAGGGAGTCTTCAGACACAGAGTGACAGGTGCCGGAAGCTGAAAATCAGCCAGCAAGGGTGGGATTATAGTATGACAACAGTGGGAAACTGAGTCAAACCTGAGTGTGACAACTGGCTCCCTAATTCATAGCTTTGCAGCCTTAGACTAACCCTGTAAACCCCCTTGAGCTTTAATTTCTTCATTTGTGAAATGGGAAAAACGAACATCAGGTTTGTTGCGTGGTATCATTGAGATAATGTGGGGGGGTGGGGGCAGATACACAAATGTTTATCTCCTTCACAAAAGAGTTGAGATTACAACTTCACACGACGGCAGCTTGTCCTGCTGGAGGAGAAGCAGGGGAATGCCTTAAAAAACCAGTGCCATCGTTCGGTGCACTCCACAGTCAGCTCAGAGTTCTCAAAAGAGAAAAAGGGCGCCTCGTCCAGACTTAAGGGTAAGGTCATGAGCTTGTAAAGCTGAAGCCAAAAGAGTGGAAGTTACCAAAGAGACTCTATGAGATTTCTCTGAAAGGTAAAGTGTGTTTTATTTGAAAAAATAAGAGATTTATTTGAAAAAGAACATCCAGGCAAACAGGTGACACAGGGAGAAAGAAAACCCTGGCTCACGGCCAGGGATATAATGAAGGATGGCCCTGGGAAGGAGAATTTCGGATCCACACGCCACTTCTCTGTCACAGATCTTTGAACTAAAAGGATATTCATGGATATTCAGAGGGGAGGGCTAATTTCCAAGGCGAGTGTAGGGATGGTAAGACAGCAATTTTTCCAAATGGGGATTTCTCCAGGCCAGGGAATGACATCTCCAGATGTTTACGTGACCACGGGGCAGGCCGCAGGCATCTACCCTGCTGGCAGGGGTGATGGGCTGCGTCTTTCCCGAGAGCCTTCATCTTTCCGCTGGGAAACTGTGGGTCACCCTCCGAGCAGCCCCTGGACCCTGTGCTGAAAATCGATGCAGATTCACGTGCTCTTGCTGGAGTTTCTCCATGGACTGTAGAAGAACACATTCACCAACTACCCATCTTTCCCTAGACCTGTGGCTTCTGCTGTGGGGCTTTGCAGAAACTTCCTCTAGAGGGGTGAAGTAAATTTCCCACCCCTTGACTTCATTCAGGTTGGCCCTTATGACTTGTTTAAAGCAATTTAATAATGCAGAGGTGCTGTGCCAGTTCAGAGACGAGGCCTTAAGAGGCCTTGCGGGTTCCCATGCGCCCTCCTATGCCTCTACCATCACCAGTAGAAGAGCATGCCCAGGCTAGCCCACTGGACCCGGCGCGGGGTGGGGGGGTGGTGAGGAGCTGGCAGAGCCTGAAGCTAAGCCACTCTCATCAATCTGTAGAACGGCAATAAGAAAGAGAGCCACAATTTGGAGCCCCACCAATAGCAGGTGAAAACCAGCTGACCCCAGAAGCAAGAAAGCAGAGCCACCCAGCTGAGCTCAGCCTAGATCATCAAACTCCCAGCCAACCTGCAGACCCGTAAGAGATATAAATATTTGTTGTCATCCACTACTGACATATTATGGTTGTTTTTATGCAGCGGCTGTTACAGTTACCCATTCTAGACCCCTTCCTTGGTAAGGAGAATATAGGTTTCTGCCCCTACCCCAGACCTACTGAATCAAAATCTTTAGGGATAAGCCTTGTAACGTGTATTTCTTTGAAAGCTTTCCCAGATTCTGATGATTAATCTCATCATTCATTTTGGCACCTCACTCATTCACTCATTCAGCAAAGCTGTTCCCCTGTAATGTATGACAACCTTACAACTAGATCACAAGTTCTTCGTAGGAAAGTGTGTACTTTTTAATTTCGTGTCCCCCTTAACATTTAGCACGATGGTTAGCAGACATTTAATAGATATTTGTTCAGTTGCACTGAATATTGATTCACCATTCCTACTTTTGCAAATGAAATCAGGAGCTCAATCATATGATGGCCCTCTATCAGCGACGAAGGGAAACTCTAGCATGCAGAACTCCCTACTCCCAGCTGTCAACCACCTCATAGGTGGATGTCTCATTCCATTCCCCATAATGCTTGTCCCTGGTGAAGAAAATAAAGGGCCATGGAATTAACTGAAGTCTCTGTGGCTGAAGGCCTGAAGAGAATATGACTCCCAGTATGGATGATTCACATGCAGGTAGCCAAGAGCTATTTCTTTTCTGTAATGTCTACAGCTCGTCAGGTGGTAAAAATGTAATTAAGTTCCCATATGGGAGAGGACAAATTATGTCCTTTGGTTTGGTTCAAAAGTGGGAACGTGATATATTGATGCTCTAGGGTTATTTCGCCAAAAGAAGTTCTTGTAAAAGAAAAAAGCCCACCCCTCAGGACCTGCACTTTTCCATTCTTTTGATGGGTTCCTGACAGGTGACTGTCTCTGAAGAGGGACCTCTGGAGCACTGAGAAGGGCTGCCATCTCTGAGCCCAAAGGAAGGGCCTTTGAGCTTGGCAGCCGCATGCGCACCAGGGCTCCAGGTGGCAGGTGGCCGCCATGATGAAAGGGCACCTGCTGGAGATGGGCTCAGTCCTCAGCCCTGAATGACTCAGATGCTATGAAGTATTAAGCACATGCATGGCTCCGGGCTTTTAGACCGATTAATATTTAAATAACCACATTAATATTGCATTTGAAATTGAAGTTTAAACAACCTTTATGTCTTATTGGAAGGAGGAGTTGGCTTCTTTCTGTGTACTTGCTAATGCTGGCCAGGTCATAGTAAGTGCTTTATCACCAGGACACCAGACTGATTACCGGGAATAAGAACTTTTTCTTAATCATTTGGACAGATCATCCATCAAATGAGTATCGTCTGACTCAACCCATGTGGTAGAGGAATCTGTTCATTTTTACAGGAATGTACTTTGATATAAAAATGGAAGAAAATAAAATCTGGTTTAACTGAAATGAATCTACTTGTTTGGACCTAGATGTATAACTACAGGGAAAACAAAGAGAAAAATCTGGATAATTGATTTTTCCTTGTTGCTCAGTTGACTAGTTATTGTTCCATTGGACCAGGTCAACATTTAAGAGACCTGTAGGGTTTCTACCATGTGCAAGATGCTGTACTAGGGGCCTGGACTATAAAATGTGAAAAATCTGGTCCCCGCCCCCAAGGGATTTCAGAGTTCAATGGGGGAGGCACACTTGTAAGTATATAATTACATCGTAATGTGTACAGTGTGGTCCTGGAAATAAAAATACTGCCCACTATGGGAACACAACAGCAAGAACAAGGAAGTAGCCCCAAAAGTTAGAGAAGGGAAGATACTAAAATGCATTTAAAGAATGTTCTCTTAGGTTGAGACAGCATATGAATTTGTCTAGAAGCTTGTTCTATACAAAGGATGATTGGATTATAATTAGTTTTTCATCTAGAGAGTTGCTTCCACCAAGAAGCCCAGACTAAAAGCAACCCACAAAAGTCATTTTCTTACCTTAAATTCTCTAACAGCCTTTGACGCAGTCTCATCTCTTTGACTAAATTTAAACGGCTTAAAAACCAAGATGTCTTTCAATTTTCTGTTCATGAGAGAATCAACTGGAGGCCTTGTTCCCTGAGGAGATTATTAATAGAGATTCTTCTATAAATAAATAACTGAATTGTGAATGGATGGATAAATGGATGGATGGATGATGGATGGACGGACGGATGGATGGATGGATGGGTGCCAATGAGACTATTAGGATTCTATTCTGCTAATCACCAACCGTATCTATTCAGAAAAAGGATACCAATATTTACATTACATGACAAGCCACAAGAAAGTCATTTATGTAAATGTAAAAAATATTTTCTCCACGGCTTTTGTTACTTTCTTACTCTCCTTCTCATGATCAGATATGCTCACTGAATTCCCAAGATGTGAAACATTTCACTAAAGTTTTCTACTTTGGCTTTTTACCTCAGGGAATCAAAAATGCTTAGGTGACCAAGCCTTGCTTAAAGCAGACCTTACAAATAATTAATGTGCCAATATCTCCTTACTGCAGCCATGATGAAAAATGCTGCCTCTACTAAGGTGACGTCATCATTACCCTCTCCTTTCTTCGCGTGCCTGTTTCCCAACTGTATTTCCTTAAAGCCACAGTCCTGGATATCTGGGAGTCTGCCCAGCTTCCTGAATCCACATGCCCCATTCAGAAGGAAGGAATGGGTGACCATCTCTAGTGCCTGTCCAAACCTGGCTGTCAAGCCACAGAGCCCAAGTAGGTGTGTCCACTAGAGCCTGGCCTAGCTGTGGTCATTGCCAGGGCCACTGTGCATCTGATGGAGACTAAAGGTCTGACCCATCATCCAGTCTCAGTTTTCTGATGTGGCAACAAAGACCAAGAAACAATGCCCAGACCTCAGGTAAAGAACGCTTGTGTAGTTGTATTCAAGAACTATAAGGACCACACTTTGATTTCAACTAGACCCCATTCTTCTCTTTAAAATCTCTCAATCATTTTTCCTTGAAGCCAAAGCCTTTGCAGTAGGCAGAATTCTAAAATGCCCCCAAGATACCCACCCCCTCGTTTAAACGCCCTGTATAATCTCCTCCCCTTGAGTGTGAACAGGACTAGGAATATGGTGCAATATCACTCCCGTGACTAGGTTGCATTATAGGGCAGGGTTAAAGGGATTGTTTGTGTGTAATTAAGGTTTTGAATCGCCTGGCTTTGAGTTAATCACAGTGGAAGTTATCCTAGGTGTCTTACATCATCAGGGGAGCCCCATAAAAAGAGGATCTATAGATCAGAAAAAGAAGAAGCAAGAGTGATCTTAAGCAACAGAGGCTTTGAGTTGTTGGCTTTGAAGAAGCAAACTGCCATGTTGTGCAGATGCACATGTCAGGGAATGGAGCTAGAAGCTAAAGGCATCTCTCTCAGAAACAAAATAAAAACATAAAAATAATTTTAAAAGAGGGGGGCGCTTGGGTGGCTCAGTCGGTTAGGAGGCCAACCTCGGCTCAGGTCACGATCTCAAAGTCCGTGAGCTCAAGCCCCGCATCAGGCTCTGTGCTGATAGCTCAAAGCCTAGAGCCTGCTTTGGATTCTGTGTCTCCCTCTCTCTGCCCCTCTCCCATGCTCTTTCTCTCTCTCTCTCTCTCTCTCTCTCTCTCTCTCTCAAAAATAAAATAAAAACATAAAAAAAAAAATTTAAAAAGAAGCTAAAGATGTCAGGGGTGCCTGGGTGGCTCAGTTGGTGAGGAGGCCGACTTCAGCTCAGGTCATGATCTCACTGTTCATGAGTTGGAGCCCCGTGTCACCCTCTCTGCTGTCAGCACAGAGCCTGCTTCTCATCATCTGTCCCCTCTCTCTCTGTCACTCCCCGACTCGTGTGCATGCACTCTCTCTCGCTCAAAAATAAATCAACATTAAAAAAAAAAAAAAACTATTAAGAAGCTAAGGGTCTCAGTCTTACAACCATAGGCAACTGAATTCCATCAACAACCAGTGAACCTGGAAGGGGATCCCAAGCCTTACATGCGATTGCAGCCCCCGCTAACACCTTGCTTTAAGCAAGGCGAGATCACGAGCAAAGGACCCCGTTAACCCATGACCAGAAACTCTGAAATAATAAACTTGTGTTCTTTTAAGTTTGTAGGAATTTGCTATACAGCAATAGAAAAGGAATACAGACTTCTTGATTAGATTTCAGCATGAACTGAATGGCTTGCCTTTCCTCTGAGTTAATAAAAATAGACTGTTGTTCAGGTTTTACATTTGTTAATATGGTTGCTTTTAGCACAAAAATAACTCCGTCAGAAATAATAATCCTGGGGCGCCTGGGTGGCTCAGTCGGTTAAGCGGCCGACTTCGGCTCAGGTCACGATCTCGCGGTCCGTGAGTTCGAGCCCCGCGTCGGGCTCTGTGTGGACAGCTCAGAGCCTGGAGCCTGTTTCGGATTCTGTGTCTCCCTCTCTCTGACCCTCCCCCGTTCATGCTCTGTCTCTCTCTGTCTCAAAAATAAATAAACATTAAAAAAAAAAAAAAAAAAGAAATAATAATCCTGCTACAACGGAGGAGCAGGGAAATTTAGTATGGGAGTTAAGAGCTTTAGGACCAGAAACCCCCTGAGTTCTGATCCCACCCCAAGTAGTTGCTAGCTATGTGACCCTAGGCAAGTTAATCTCTCTGTGTCTCATCTGTAAAATGGGTTAGTAATACTTATTAATAAGTATTGTACTTGCCACACCTTAAAGATGGTTGTGATTAGTCAAGTGTGTATACAAGGCTCTTAGAACTGCTTCCGACATATTAGACACCCCGCTGTTAAGGGGTGCAAGTTGCAATTTAAGCAACTTGCCTGAGGTCACACAGTTAGACCTTAGCAGAAGAAGGCCACAAACCTGAGATGGTGAGACCTCAAAGGCCATGCTCTTAACTCCTCCTCCCTTCCTGCCTTAAGGACACATAATGAAGTTACGAAGGCCCTTTTGAAAATGAAATTCAAAGAGTCAATTAGTGTGTTGTTCTAATTTTTTCCCTATCCCATTGTTACAAAGTGTGCCAAAAGTTCATGAATAGCCTTTCTCTGTTCTGCTTTTTAAGCCAACGCCAAACCAAGTCCCAGAGGCTGAAGGAATGCAAAGCACTTACCCTACTGCCTGCTTGAATTACATTTTGTCCTTGAAGGCCACTTAGAAATGTATTCCAGTGAGACATAGCTGCGTGGACCTATGGAAAGCATGACATTTGTGTTTCTTCGTTGTTATAAAAGTAGAATGTGTGTGTGCACACTGGTTATTATCATTACTACTACCTTAGGCCGCATCCCCTGAAAGCAACTGAGAAAGTGATTTTCTGGGGTGTCCATTCTCAGGACAAGGGGATGATGGGAAGCAAGGCAGGACAGACGTCTAGCCTCAGCCTGACTCCTGGGAAACTCTACAGCATGAATCACATCACAAAGTACATCCCTCCCTGAGGCTCAGCATTTTGAACTCCTGTGTTAGTCAGTCACTAACTTCCAGTGGTCCCTGGGGCCTGTGTAACTCCCTGGGCTTGGCGAGTCCCATTTGTCCAAAGGCAAATTATGCAGAGAACGGGGACGGCGGTGATTGTTTAGCAGCCAACACTCCCAGAGCTGGCGCGTGGGTGCCCTGGCCTAGTGAAGAGAATCTTGGGCACTGACAGTGTCACTAGCCAGGCATTGCATTGCTGTGGTTCTCCTCAGCAAGGACAAGGTCCATACCTTACTACAGTCCACAGCCTCAACCCTTACTTGGCCCATGAGGTGCAACCAAACAGGTGACTGATCAATGACTGATGAATGAATGAATGAATGAATGACATCAAAAGAAAGATTTGACCTCAAAGATTGAAGAAAAGGTCTCAATCCGAACCAAGGGTAGGGGGGAGATGTGATGACAGAATGGCCATGGGGTCACCAGAATAATGGCCCTCCAAAATATCCATGCCTTAATCCCTGCAACCTGTGAATAGTTTACATGGCAAAAGGGACTTTGCAGATGGGTTTAAGGTTAACTTAAAATAGGGAGAGTCTCCAGGTGGACCAAGTGTAATCACGTGTTCTCACAAGTAAGAGAGGAAAGCTGGAGAGGCAAGAGGACAGAGGAGACTTACAAGGGCAAGGACTTACCCATTACTGCTGGACCAGAAAATGGAGGAAGGGAGACCCAAACCAAGGCATTTGGGTGGCATGGAAGCCAGGAGTGGCCTTCAGCTCGGTCAGCAAGGAAACAGGGACCCTGGTCCCATTGGGAACTGAATTGTGCCAACCACCTGAATAGCGAGGCACGAATTCCTCCCTAAAGCCTCTCGAAAGAAACCACCCCGCTAACACCTGGATTTTAGCTTACTGATATGGGGCCAGACTTCGGACCACAGAACCATTGCAAACTATAATGTATTTTTGTTGTTTACGTTTGTAGTAACTGGTTACAGCAGCGATAGAAAACTAAACAGGTCATCTTCGTTGAAAATAGTGTTTTCCCTCCACCTGGAGGAGAACGGAACGCACAAACCTCGCAGGTAGTTGAGGGTAGGGCATCACCCCCCGCCGCCACCCCAGCTCTGCAGGCTCAGTGGGGACCCAGGTAAACCAGTTCTGAGGCCAGCAACAACCTGGATGAGCCCAAAATGGCTCTACCTGGAAGTCCAGCAAATCAGACCCCTTCCTGCAGCACATGTGCAGACTCTGAGGTGGATCCATGTGGCCACAATTCATCCCCTAAGACTTCTCAGTCCTTATTGAAATAGACATCCCATTTCTCCAGCACATGTTTCCTTAAAGCTGCCTGCGCTGTAGGTTGATTTGAGGGCAGTTACCAGTGGTTTTTCTTAAGTTTTCTTCTCATTATTATTATTTGAATGGTTTAGTTATTTTTGAGAGAGAGAGAGAGAAAGTGTGAGCGGGAGGGAGGGGCAGAAAGAGAGGGAGACACAGAATCCGAAGCAGTCTCCAGACTCTGAGCTGTCAGCACAGAGCCTGACACGGGGCTTGACCTCACCAGCAGTGAGATCATGTGATCATGACCTGAGCCGAAATCAAGAGTCGGATGCTTAACTGACTGAGCCACCCAGGCACCCCTAAAGCACAACTTTTGTTTTTGTTTTTTTTTTAATACTTATTTATTTTTAACCATGAGCAGGATGGGGGGGGGTGAGGAGTGGGGACAGAAGATCCCAAGCGCCTCTGCACTGAGAGCAGTGAGCCCAATGCAGGGCTCAAACTCATGAACCATGAGATCATGATGTGAGCTGAAGTTGGACACAACCGACTGAGCCACCCAAACGCCCAGGGCACTTACCAGTTTTTAATCTCTTTTCAGTGCCTCTAAATAAACATGGTTGAAGCAAATGGACGAAAGATGGTCTGTCCTGGGTATGTGGGAAGATGGGCTTTTGGGGTAATAACTCTAGGGATTTGACAGGTGTTCTGGTCTAGTCCCTAACTCACTACATAGGAGGAAACTGAGGCCAAAGAGGATTGTGACTGGCCAGAGGACGGCAGAGCTCATCCTCCCACTAGAGTCTCCAGCACCCCCCAACCCTGAGGCATAGCTGCACCTGCTCCCCTCCATATGCCAGTTCACATCGCAGTGCAGAACCACATATCTGGATGTTTCCACGTGCTCAGGCAAAACTTAGCCCAGGCAGACAACCACCTGTGGGTCCCTCTGAGGGAACTTCAAGCCTCTTGGCCCCTCTAAGCACAATCTCCACCTGCTAAGTCCTCCCAACCCACCTTCTGCCACCAAAGAGAACCCTCTGGATCAGGTTATGTCTGGCCCGCTCTGACCCCTTTGTACCCTTTTTGTGTGCCCCCACCCTGACTTTGCTCGATTTCTGCCTCCAATTGTAGAGGCTTACCTTACATTGAGGTGCAATTCACCCTCCAGGGCTCCCCGCAGGACTTGCCCGAAATCCTGTCTTGACTTGGCTTCCTCCCTCGTTCTATCCTGCTTCTCTCCCCTCTTTCACTGGTTTTCCCCTGGGAGACCACATCTTCAATCAATCATCTCAATAAATCCCACAAGCCTTCATCTCTGAGTCTGCTCTGGGACAGCGCTCTGGAACCTGGGCAAAGCTGAATTTTCCATCCTACGTGGCCAAGGCAGAGAGAATCTCTGACATAGAAATAAGATTAGCTTCCCAACCACGGTAACCCTGCAGGCTCCCAACCTACGGGAAATTATTTGTCACAAAGAAAGAACCCTTAATTATCAGCAGATAATTAAAACCTGAAGCCAAGTGCAGGAAGCCAGGGCTTGGCTCTGAGCAATGTTCCTCCTCATCATCCCCAGGACGATGGCGAGGTCTGTACTTTTAATGTCGCGCACACACAACCTCGCCACGACGCGTGCTCTGCTAGGCAGAAGAAGAATAAGATGTATTACAGTGTGTGGGAGATGTTTTCATTAAGCTATGGAAATAGAAGCTTGTGTTTTATAGCTCAAACGTTGCCAATTTTTAAAATAAGAGGTTTAGTGTAAATCTAAGCTATTCAGGGAGCGCTGAGTCCAAGGATTCCCAATGAGTGACTGTGAGTAAAAATGCATTGTTTGATCTTGAAGGTGCTCAGTTTCTCCATCTATAAAACAGATGATTTTCTGCCCTGCTTGAGAATCAAAGGAGTAGGATTGCCCATATTACTGACTTGAACAATAAGTCTTTGCTGATCTGTCAGAAAAACAGGGGTGCCTGGGTGGCTCAGGCGGCTGAGCATCCAACTCTTGATTTCAGCTCAGGTCATGATCCCAGGGTTGTGAGATTGAGCTCCCTTGTCACTCCGCGCTGAGAATGAAGGCTGCTTAAGATTCTCTCTTTCTCTCTCTCTCTCTAATAAAAGAAAATAAATTAAAAATGATGATTTAAACACACACACACACACACACACACACACCTCCCCAGAACGCTGAAAGCATTGATGCCCTTCTGGTACTGATCTTGGACCACCCTCCCTTCTCTTCTCCTCCAGGCCCCACAGACAGATATAAACATGTCCCCTGCTCAATTCGCAGAGAATGTTCCAGAAGACTCAGTGGGAAGGAGCCAGTCTCTGTGTGGGTGCCAGCATGGTGACCAAACAGACACTGAGTCATTTGATACTGTCAGTACCTTGTTGGGAGTCTTACCAGGCACTTTACAAATGAAAAATACATTATCTGTGAAAAAGAGCCCAGGATCATTAACCACTCTGTTAATCACTCGCAAGCAACCACAGTTCTGCTATCTTCCACGATAGTTTGGTTTGTGACTTTTCATTTGTTGTTTGGCTGGTATTCACTCCCATATCTGCCTGCCCTCAGGGAGGACTGATTGTTGTCAACAGAGTACAAGACCCATCTTTTCTCTCCCAGCTCATCTCCCTGCCATGGTTCTAATATTTTGATCCCCTCTGTTTAGTCCTTTTTGTCTCCATCAGCTTCTTCCGAATCACATCAGTACTGATACCCAGCATTTGTTGTGTATGTACTATGTGCCTCTCAAAGATAGAAAACTAAAGATCAGAGAGGTTAGTGAACTCCCTTAGCTCACACAGCTAGTGTAGAGTGAAGTGTGAAGTTCACCATTTGTCACGCTGACTTCATTCAACTGAGCTCCTACAGCTAGCAAATGAGCTGTATTCTCATTACCAATTTTAACCTCCATGCACCATATTTACAAATCCTTCGAAAGGAAAACAAACCTGCCCCAGAAACAATGCTTATAATTAGAACCAGGGATGCTACTTGTTCCTCACAGGGAATGCTTAAGATATCAATTTAAATGCAAATGAACCTTATCATTCAAATTAGACTCATTCCACTGTGTGGAAATTAATAGAGAAAATAATATCGAGCCCTAAATTATGAGTAATTAATATTGACACAATGAAAAAAATACACTCTTGTTTCAACATTTGGGGGAGGAGAAGACTTGTCTGTGTGTGTGAAGCAAGTACAAGAAGGAGGAAGCAGAACACAGTAGCCCCAATGCCCAGCATGGCTGGCAATCGGGATAACACGACAGAAACATGGGGGCGTGACAAATGACAATGATACATCTTAGGACCAAGTAAGCTATTCTTTGGCTGTAAAGAAAGCACACTAAGCTGGTATCCAAGGGACTGCATGCTACTGAGGAATAAATTATTTCAGGGGCACCTGGGTGGCTCAGTCGGTTAAGCGAAGGGCTCTTGATCTCAGCTCAGGTCTTGATCTCAGAGTCATGAGTTCAAGCCCCACCTTGGGCATGGAACCTACTTAGTAAAAAAAAAAAAAAAAAAAAAAAAAAAGATAAATTATTTCACAAATACTAAACAGCTCTAAGGAGAGCCTGAAAAATTAATATTTTTTAAACATGAAAACAAAGAGAGCCTGTGTCTCCTCTATAATCTCCCTTAAATGTTGGCAAACCTTGATGCATGGGCCAGCCACCTCTTTTTATAAAGTTTTATCAGAACCCAGCCACACTTTTTTGCTGGCTATGGCTCCTTTCACAGTAGAGTGACCCAGTAGAGTAGTTGTGACAGACACCGTCAGTCCTGCAAAAGCCTAAAATTTTTACATTGACCCTTTAAAAAAAAGTCTGCTGAGGGGCGCCTGAGTGGCTCAGTCGGTTAAGCATCGGACTTCAGCTCAGGTCATGATCTTGCGGTCCGTGAGTTCAAGCCCTGCGTCAGGCTCTGTGCTGACAGCTCAGAGCCTGGAGCCTGCTCCGGATTCTGTGTCTCCCTCTCTCAGCCCCTCCCATGCTCATGTTCTGTCTCCATCTCTCAATAATAAATAAATGTTAAAAAAAAAAAAATAGTCCGCTAAATACCTCGATCTAACCAACTGTTCCTTCAAGATGTAAGAAAATGGCTTTGGTAGAAACAGGAGACCAGAGAGTTGCAATGTGGGTCCAGTCAGGGCAATACCGCTTTCCAGCAGCGTGGCCTCTCGCAAGCTGCTAAATGTCCAAGGGGCTAGCATCCTTATTTGTAAGCTGACAAAATTGGATTCTTGCCTGTTATAACTCTAAAATCCTATGAAACTCTCCCCGCTTCCAATAAAATCACTGATTAAGAAACAAAAGCTAAATTGGTTTTATAAGCAAATGAAATTGTTGAGCACTTGCTTTGGAGAATGACAGACATAAAGTCAAAGTTATGTTCCTTTTCCATGCATGATGCTCTAGATGTTAATCACTGTGACTGAGCGATTTCCAAGAGTTTAGCATTTGTTAATGTCTTGAATTCCCCCGGAAGCAAACTCTGAGGTGCTGATTCACAGATCTGTAGTTTTAATCACATATCCCTATCTGTAGAGATTTTTGAACAGCCTCTCTGAATATATTCATAATTATTTATTTATTCACACAATGTATGTATGTACTGCTATACCAATGGACTATGTACGTTGTAAAAATTCAAGAAAGGAACCTTTAAAGGGTAAGAGAAAAATAAATATTTAAAATGTGATAATACACACCCATGTCCATAGCAGCTTTCATCACAATAGTCAAAAGGTAGGAGCACCCAAGTGTCCCTCGACAAGTGAAGGGATAAACAAAATACCCGCACAATGGAATATCCCTCAGTCTTAAAAAGGAAGGGAATTCTATTGCCTAGTTACAACATAGATGAAACTTGAGCACATTGTGCTAAGTGAGATAGCCAGTGACAAAAAGAATACTGTTTGATTCCATTTGCATCAGGTTCCTAGAGTCATAGTTCCTAGAGACAGAAAGCAGAATGGGGGTTGCCAGGAGCTGGGGAGGGAATGGGAGTTACTGCCCAACAGGTGTAGCATTTCGGGTTTGCAAGATGAAAAAGTTCTGGAGATTGGTTGCACAACAATGCAAATATATTTAACACTACCAAACAATACATTTTAAAATGGTTAGGATGGGGAAGCCTGGGTGGCTCAGTATGTTAAATGTCCGACTTCAGCTGAGGTCATGATGTCACGGCTTGTGGGTTCAAGCCCCATGTCGGGCTCTGTGCTGACAGCTCAGGGCCTGGAGCCTGCTTCGGATTCTGTGTCTCCCTCCCGCTCTGTCCGTCTCCCACTCACACACACACTCTCTCTCTCTCAAAAATAAACATTAAAAAATTTTAAAATGGTTAAGATGATCAATTTTATGCCATGCTTTTCTCACTCCAATTAGAAATAAATACATAATTTTTAAATCAAGCTTTAAAAAAAGCAAGTTCTAATATTTATTGTATCATCACACCCCAGTGGATCCTTTTACCCAGCCCCTGGGATGGGTATGCCCGCTTTGGAGACTTTAGTACTAACTAACCAGTGGGTCACCCTATCCATGGTGTGCTTGCTAAAAGGTTCTGAACAAAAACTCCTTTGGCCAACTAGATGTTAGGATCTCTCTTCTCAAGGAGGATAAAACAGGTTAATAGAAATGGTGCTAGTGAGTGCCACACAAACGTGTGGATCTGAGTTCTGGCATGCCTCTACTATTTATCTACTGTGATTTGAGGCAGGTACGTCAACCTCTCAATTATACATTCCTCAAAGGTAATGGAAACATATTTTCGGGGAACTCGGGTGGCTCAGTCAAATGAGCGTCCAACTCTTCATTTCGGCTCAGGTCATGATCCCAGGGTCATGAGTTCCAGCCCTGCATCGGGCTCTGTGCGGAGCATGGAACCTGCTTAAGACACTCTCTCTCCCTCTGCCCCTCTCCCCCACTCTCGATCTCTCGCTCTCTCTCTCTCTCTCTCTAAAAACAAAGAAAGAAAAGAAAAGAAACATGTTTTTGTTTATTCGTTCAACAACTATTTATTGAGTGCTTTTACTACACAAGGACGTGTGGCATATTAGTTACCTAATAAAATATCTGGTATATTAGTTATCGATATAATATAATATTTGTGGATAACAAATGACTGCCAAAACTTGGACACATAAAGCAACGGTTTTTATCTCCTACTGCATCCGTGGGTCTGGAAGTCAGGAGAAGTTTGGCTGGATGGCTCTGGTTCAGGATCTTTTTTGAGGTTGTAGTTGAGATATCAGCTGGGGCCACATCATCTGGAGGCTTGACCCAAGCTAGATTATCCACTTCCAACATGGATCACATGGGAATGGCTGTTGGCAAGAAGCCACAGTCGCTCCCCTTGTGCCGGTCTTCATGAACCGCGTGGTGGCCGCTGACCACGCCCAGAGCCAGTGATCTGAGAGGGAGCAAAATGGAAGCGACCACGCCTGTCACGATTGAGCCTCAGAAGCCACCCACCACCCTTTCACAATATCCTGTTTGTTCTATGGATCAGCCTTCTTCATTGTGGGACACTCTATGCAAGGTCAAGAATACTAAGGGGCAAGAATTACTGGGGGCCAGCGTGGCTACGTTGATGAATAAGGGGGACACAGTCCTTACCCTCAACACCGTATCGTGTAGAGGGAAAACTGACTCCAAATAAATAATTACAGAAAGGACTGTTTATTTGTCACTGTGGTGCCTTCCTATGATGGAAGACTACTGAGTCCCCTAAATGTGTGTAATGTCAGGAACTTGATCTGGTCTGAGTCTTCCCTGGAGAAGATGCCTTAAGGATGAGGAGGAGTTAGACAGGTAACTGGCAGCAATGGAAACGGCTTGTGCAAAGGCCCTGAGGCAAGAATATGCTCAGCCCTTTCAAAGACCTGAAGAAACCTTGTGCATGCGTGTTGAAGGAAAGGGAGGAGCATATCAATTCAGGGAGAAAATGGCCCCAGATGACACTGGGCAAGAGGAAAGATACCTGAAAGTGTGGACTTTGTGAGCCATAAGGATTTGCAAATTCATCCTAGAAGCATAGGGAATTTTCTTCTTCCAGGCAGTGGTGGGATGTGGAATGAGATGCCTGGGATTTGGTATTTTTCAAAGATCTGTCTGCTCTGGAGATGAATTGTGGGTGGGCAAGAATGGAAGTCCAGGAGAACACAAAGGAGAGTTTTCTAAGAGAAAGATTACTTGCAAAAGAGCTGTCAGGTCTTGTGTTTTCTTAAACAGAGAGCAAGAGAAAATGTAAAGTACCCCAAATTTAGGAGATACTCACTAAATATTACTCCCCTCTTCCTCTTACAACAAACAAGTCAGGAACATTTAAAATAAGGTGATATGCGCAGAACAGATCTCTCTAAAAAGAGAAGACAAAAATATTGTCAAATACTGCAAGCCTCATTAGGCACCTTGTAAGCTCAGGCACACTAGGGTCCAGAAAGAGCCTTGTCTTGGGCAACAGAGGAGGATTTAGCAACAATCTTAAAGCCTTGCTCCACCATCAGCAGGAACCCAGGCCAGCCCACAGAGAGCTCTGGATAGCATTTACGATGTTTAATCAGAAAGCACGCAGCGTTGATCTGGAAATTAATTGGATGCTCGGGTTTTTCACACATCATGGAGAGTTAGACATCACAAAGAATTTGATAGGAATATATTTAGTAACAGTATCACTGATGTTCAGTCCCAAGCAGAGACCCGTATCTACTTTGGGGCTCATTATATCCTGAATGACAATGGGTGCTTAGCAAATCTCTTTTGATTATGATGATTAACCACATTGCTCAGTGTCTTTAATAGCTAGTGAGGAATTGGACCAGAGCTGGGGTGTTCTAAATATGACCCACTGTGCAATTATTTATTTAATCATTTTTACTCAACTCACTGTTTTGACTTAATAGATTGTTTCCGAAGGTAACTGTACGTTACCACCATAATGGAAAACCTCACCTGCGATACAAATAAAGACAATCATTAAAGCGGACACAATCCATGCCTCAAACTCCCTGTGCACAGCCCATAGCGGGTGCAGAGTGCCCTGAAAAATACCAGACTGGGATGTGCCTGTAGCAAAGGAGCTCGGAATGAATAGCCAGGTCATTAGTCCCCACGGCTGTGTGTGCCGGCCACACTCAGCAACTGATATAGGGAAAGATGCAGGAGAGTAAGAGGGAGATTTCTCAAGTGAACAGCAAGAAAATCTATCGCAAGTACCTAAGGAAGTAAAATACACAAAAAGGATTTGAAAATATGCTAAGGCCTAGAGACTTCTTAGACTTTGCAGCTCCAAGGACGGCCAGCCAAAAAACCAGAGAGGGGATGCCCCTCCTGAGACAGGGTCCAGGTCTCATTTATCCGGTGGGTCTATAATCTGGGGAAGGACAGGGCCTGAACTCGGTAAAGGCTCAGTACTGTGTTTACTGAAAGCTTCCTTCAACCTTGGCCCCACGCAAAAATAGCCACAGAGGCACCAGAGGTAGGTATTTGCACAGGGCAAAAACTACCTGCAACCTCATACATTGCTAAAGGGAATGCCGAACGGGGTACTTTGAAAAGAGTTTTGGCAGTCGCTTACACAATTAAACACACACTTACCATACAACCAGCTATCCCACCCCTAAGCATTTACCCAAGAGAAATGAAAGCATAGGTTCATAAAAAGACATGTATAAGGATGTTCATAGCAGCTCTATTCGTGTTGGCAAAAACTGGAAATAATTCAAATGCCCATCAACAAGTGAATGGATAAATGAAATCAAGGTGTGTTCATACAACAGAATACCATCCTCCAGCCAAAGGAACAGACTGCTGATGCACACAACAACATAGGCGGACCTCAAAAACACCGTTAGCTGAAGAGGGCTGAGAATAAACACAGAAAAGTACACACTCGCTGGTTCCATTCAGAAGAGTGGTTGGCCGAGGTGCGTGGGGATTAACTGAGAAGGGCATGAGAGAGGTTCTTAAGAGATGGAAATGTTCTGTATCTTGACTGCCTGGATGCTTACATGGGTATACACGTTGTCAAAATTCTCCCGGCTGCACCCTTAGCATCACATACTGTGCTACAGATACATTATACTTCAGTTTTAAAAGTACAATTTTAAAAAATAACCTATTAGCAAAAGAGCTATTTTAGAAATCAGTTACTACTGAGAACGCCCCGTGAACGTGGGAAAAGCAGGGATTCAAAGGTCAGCATTTTCACTGCCCGCTAGGAGGAGATACATGCCCGCCCATCTCCCCAGGTTGTCTCATAATAAAAGAAGGAAATCGATGCCAAGACATTTGGAAACTCTCCAGTCACTGTATAGGCTGAGAGGGATGTTGTTTAATCATGATTACTAAATCCTGAGAGCCGCGTCACTCTTGCTTTTTTCCATATTTGCATTTTTAATAGAAAAGGAAGCTTGGTCCTCATAAAAAAGATTTAGATATTACAGAAGATTAGATAAAAGAAAAACTGCCATTTCCCACTCTCCCCTCTCCTATCCCTCATCTATAAACCCCGCTCGCTTCCCAATTTTAATGAAGTACCTGTTTTGTGTGAATCTTCCAGACTTTTTTCCCTAAATCGGAATCATACAGTAGATCATATTGCACAATCTGCTTTGTTATGTAACAACATATTCTCTCCCATAGTATGGATACACCATAATTTATTTAACTCGGCCCCTAAAATTTGACTTTTTGGTTTCCCCCAATGTTTTGCTACTGTAAACTATGGAATGAATATATTTCTTTAACCATAGTCTTTGAATTCTTGTGTGACTATCCCTTTAGAATAAATTCCTAGAGGTGAAATTTCTGGGTCAAGTAGTATATGCAATTTTAATTTTGATAAAGCTTATCAAATTATTCTCTGAAAAGACTGAATCAATTTACAGCCCTCCCAAGAGCATCACTTCTCCTTTCGATCTCACAGAGAGGGAAAATAAAGGGAAGGTTGCGACGTTCAAAGACTCTCCAATGCCCTTGAAAAACAAAGGTGATGCTGAGGTCAACGTGTCCCTATTTTCACTGTGGACTTGAAATTTCCATAATGAGGAAATAAAACACATGATTTAAGAAAAAAAAAATGTTAAGCAATGAGATTAATGAGAGTTGAGAGTTTATGACTTGAACATTTGCTGGTTAATAGATTTAGGGATAGAAACAGTGTTACGTCAATTACAGTAATTAACCAGAGATGAAGACGAATTGAAGAGAACCTCTCTTGCCAGCCAAGCCTCAATTTAAAAACCGAGTAATGAGCTGCTGGTGGGGATGGGAAGGCGAGAAAAGGGTTAGGGTTGAGAAAAGGATGAAGCTCTCATTCTCCAAGATGTGTGCCAGGTTCTCAGAAACAGAGTTCCATTCTGCCCCCACATCCCAGAGAACCCCATCTGGAACAGCTTGCTTTTCAAGAAATAGGACCCTTTTGGGGCGCCTGGGTGGCGCAGTCAGTTAAGCGTCCGACTTCAGCCAGGTCACGATCTCGCGGTCCGTGAGTTCGAGCCCCGCGTCAGGCTCTGGGCTGATGGCTCGGAGCCTGGAGCCTGTTTCTGATTCTGTGTCTCCCTCTCTCTCTGCCCCTCCCCCGTTCATGCTCTGTCTCTCTCTGTCCCAAAAATAAATAAAAAACGTTGAAAAAAAATTTAAAAAAAAAAAAAAAAGAAATAGGACCCTTTTTAACAAACACATTTTGGCTATATCCCCCAAGGTATTTTTTTTTTCTCCTTAAATGGAGTTAAACTTTTTCTGAACCTGAAAGAATATGACCCTGAAGGAAACTTAGCTTGTCCCGTGATGGCATGCACCAGCAGGGAAAACACCAAATGCAGCACTTTCGCATCTTGCTGACCGAGTCAGAGAGAATTCATGACCCACCTAGTAGTCAAGTTTTTTGAACACAGGTCTTTAGAATGGACAAATAAATAAATAAAAACATTTGAGGGAAAAGGCAGTACATTCCAAAGCTATGACCAGAAATCATCTATAATACTTCACCAAGATAAGAGCACTTTACTTATTGTTACATACAATCACTCTGGCCATTAAGTCAATGGCTGTTTTTTAATTTCCTTTTTTTTTTTCTTTTTTTGACAGAAAGTAAAATGTATTCTTTTTGGTCGAGTTTGACAAATGCATAAAATCACATAACTCCCAGCACGATCAAGAGACAGGACATCCCCATCACCCCAAAACACTTTAGTCATGCTGTCCTTTGTGGGCAACCCCTCTGAAACCCCCCCTCACTCCCTTATAGCCACATACCTATCTTCTGTCTGTATAGTTATACCTTCCCTAGAGAATGTCATATACATGGAATCTTAGCCTTTTGAATCTGGCTGTGGTCATGTATTTGTGACTCATCCATGTGGTTGTATATATTAATATTTGTTGCTTTTTCATTGCTATGTAGTATTCCAGTGTGTGTGTGTGTGTGTGTGTGTGTGTGTATACCATGATTTATCCATTGTCCAGTTGTGGGACATTTGGATGACCTCCAGTTTGGACAGTTATAAATAAAGTCACCATACACATTCACATGCAAGTTTTTGTGTGAAATTAAGATTTCCTTTATCTTGGGATTGCTGGGCCCTATGGAAATCCAACTGCTACTTAATTTCCTTAGAGTACAAGGAGACTAGAAACAGTTCAGTTGCTCTGGGGGTTGAATACTCTTCTCCATGAACACTGTTCTCACTTATGTAGCATGAGTCTGGGAGTGAACAAGCTATGATCTGGTCTTGTCCAGTCATCCATTCCAGCTGTGTCCCCAGCATGGACTAAGGGGCTCAGGATGTGGACTTGATGTCTTCAAGTCCAATGACTCCAGAAAATCACTTGCCTGTTTTGGGGAGAGCCGTAAGTCAAGCTACCCCAGGACACTCCATTTCCTTTCCTTTCCTCTTCCCATCAATGTCTGTATCTTAAAAGTTTCATCAAGATTTGTAGACAAATAGATATTGGGATTTTCAAGTGAAGGAAATTATGTTAATGGAGTTCTTATTACTTTTCCATTTGAAAGCTTTTGAAAATATATGCAGTTCCCAAATTTGCTCATTAAATGTGAATTTATAATGTGATTATATTCCCAGAAAGCTAAAAATATTATCATAATTATACGATCCCTACTATATCTGAATTATTAGATACAATTTTGGATGATTTGTCTTCAAAAAGATGAAATATTTAAAACTTTTTCTTCTTTTCTGTCACAAACGAACACAGCTGAGTTAAATTCAATTGTGTACCGTTTGCGACACACAATGATTTCTATCTTGTTTCAATTGAATGAAGTGTATGAGACCTCTATTTTTATGTCTAGTGTCAACTTATTTCATGTTTCCAACTTTCCCTTGTTTTTCTGAAATAATAAGGAGAAAAATGCAATTAAAATATGCAAATAATGCTGCAGACAGCACCACCGCAGCTAATCATGGTATAAATAAAGTAATAGGACACTGGCACATAGAAAAGGAAGTTTGGGGAAATTAACATTTAATTCACAAAACCACAACTAGTGAAAAGGTGAATTTTAGAGGTTTGAAAAACCGTGGAAGCATGCTTGTGTTGTTCTGCCCGGTTCCAAAAACAAACAATCTTATTTTAATCATCTTGTTAGTAGGTAGAAAATGGGCACGTTCCACCTGATAACTTCCACAGTCCAGTGAAGCTAGAGTTAACAAAATGAGTTTAGACAATCATTTGTCTTGCAATTAGTTCATTCATTCATTCATTGGACATGCACTGACATCCCCTATGTCCATAGAGGCATCAGGTAAAACACTGTCCCCATCTTTGAACCACTTACAGTGAAATGGATAGGATGGAAAAGCAAGGCAAGTATTGTCAGTGGATATCTAGCCAAGACAGAGGGTCACATGGGGAAGGATCTTCTTAAACGGGGTGATATTTGAGCTGACTCAAGTTAGCCTGGTTTAAGGAGGAGGGAACTCTCCTCCCTTCACTCTATGCGGATGAAACAGCATAGAGCATAGGCATGGATGGAGCGATTGCCAGGGAGCACAGGAAGGTAACACTAGAGCCTGAAGCCATATATGTGTTTCCTAGACTGCCGTAACAAATTACCACAAACTGGGTGGCTTATAACCACAGAAGTTTATTCTTTCACCGTCCTGGAGGCCAGAAGTCTGAAATCAAGGTAACAACCTGGCTGGTTCTTCTGGAGACTCTGAGGGAGAGTTGGTTCCATGCCTCTCTCCCGGTCTCAGGTGATTGTGGGCAACACTTGGCATTCCTTGGTTTATAGAGCCATCACTCCAATCTCTGCCCCCACCTCCCGCTGGCATTCTCCTCCCTCTGTGTCTCTGTCTCTATCCCTTCACATGGCGTTCTTTTTTTTTAAAAAAAGTTTATTTATTTATTATGAGAGAGAGAGTGGGTGGGGGAGGGGCAGAGAGAGAGAGAGGGAGAGAGAGAATCCCACACAGGCTCCATGCCACCAGCACAGAGCCCCACACAGGGATTGAACTCGTGAACCGTGAGATCATGACCTGAGCTGAGATCAAGAGTCAGACGCTCAACCAACTGAGCCACCCAGCTCCTCCCACATGGCATTCTTAAAAAGACACCAGTCATTGGATTTAGGGCCCACTCTAACCTAGTATGGCCTCATTTAACCTGTTTACCTCTGCAAAGGTGCTATTTCCAAATAAGGTCACATTCACGGGGGATTTGGTCTTCCATACCAAGGTTATGACTCCAACATATCTTTTTGGCAAACACAGTTCAACTCACAACAAAACAGGGTCCCTCAGACTACAGCCTACCCATTGCCCTTTTGCGGTTATTGCTTGTAAATAGGGTTTTATGGGAACGCAGCCACACCCACTTGTTCACCGAAGGCAGAAAAGAGTCATTGTGACAAAGACCATGGGGTCCACAAAGCCTAAAATATTTACCATCTGGCCCTTCCAGAAAAAGTTTAGGGACCCCTGAGCTAGAGAGAAATCTAGTAATCATGAATGGCCTTGGGGGTTAAGCCAAGGAGTGAGACCGTGGTGCCGACCACTCTAGGGAATGTGGTCTGATGTTGATAGAAAGTTTGCAGGCACCAATGGGCTGGAGAAGTCACAAAGAGACGGCAGAGTGGGCAGGGGATTTGCAGGCTCCAGTGAGATATTGTGGTGATTAGTGAAGGAAGGGGCGGGAGACCATGCAGTGGAGAGCGAAGAATGAGATGTGGTGTCTGTGATTGGGACGATTATGCACTATGAGAAGATCAGAAGGGAGGTGCAGAGATGGAACTGAAGGCGAGTCAGTGGGGCAGGGGGGAGAAGACCGGGAAGGCAAGGGGGAAGATGAGCATTCTCCATGGGTCTTAGAAATGCCACGACTGAGGGTGGTAGTGGGGTGGTGAGGAGCCCCATAAGCCAGGGCATGTGATTCCCAAAAGGTCTAGAGCACTGTAGTTCCTTCCCAAAACACTAGCACCCATAATTCAACTGGTGCAGCCCCCGTGCACAAAGTGATGGTGTGATTAATGTGGATTCTGGCGCTCCATCCTCGTAGCAACTTAATAAAGTATGTGCACAGCCTCCAAATGAAGGCTGTAATCACTTTTCCATAGTTTCTGAATTATGAAGTTGGATTCCCATCACAAGCGCTGTCAAGTTTTTTTGGCTTCGAAACCAATTAAAATGATGAACAGCTGTGAAAGGAACCAGACGTGCATTTCATCTTCCTCCAGAACAGTTAGGGATCAGTCCTTTTCCGTGTCACGTTTCACATTAGCCGGGAACATGAAATTGGGCTTGTTCAAAGGTAAGACTCAAACAACTTCTTCATGGAACAGAACTGATCCACTTAGCTTTTTTTTTTTTCCCCCAGCTGTAAACACTAAGATATTTACAATGTGCCTTTCTTCCTTCTGGCTTCTCTCCCAAGATCATAACTCCCGGTATCCATCCTCTCCTGTTAGCAAGGTTATCCTAAAAGGAATCACCAAAGCAGGAATTAACTTTGGAAAAAAAAAAAAAAAAAAAAGAAGTGAAAAGATTGCGGGAAGATTTTGTGTTTGATTTAGTATGGATGAGAAAGTAAGTGGCAACGGAAAACCTTGAGACCCACCCCCCCACCACCACCACCACACACACATCTTGCTGCTACATCATTTATCTCAGGTATATTAACGTGCCCACCCATTTCCAAGGGTACTGGGATAAGTCTCGTAATTTTTTCCCCACTTTTCATGGTAGGAAAGACCTGCAGAGAGAAGAGAATGAGTCTCCATCAGATCACATTCCCAGGACAAAGTCAACCCGTTCTAATTAAAAAGACTTGAGCAAGTCACATTCCCCCAGAGCCTCAGTTTTCCTGTCTGTAAAATGGGGGTTACAATACTCAATTCTCAAAACTACCATGAGGCTCAACCAACATTAATTTGTGTTGAATTATACACGTATGTGATTTATACCTAAAACTTGTACCTGTATGTATAATAACAATAGACCCCTGTGTGATCTACTTCTTCTTCATGTTGCTATGCTTCTGACAGGTGGAAAAAATAGCGTGTTTGGAGATAGTCTCCAATAAATAACATTTGGACTGGACAGCCCCTTCGCTGAGGTGACTCAGTTATCAGTGAACTCTTTGCTATTTTTAGGGCTAAAAAGGGAGAGGCAGGCAATACTGAAGTTGTTGAGTCAGTCACACAGGGAGGGCTGTAAAGCGGTGTCTCCCTTTCTCCCAGGACATCTGGACTCATAGGCAGTGCCCTGGGACCCCAGCAGCCATTCAGAGGCGAGCAGAACACACAGAGGACCTGAGGGAGGGGAAGCAGTGATCTCCTATCTCTACAATATCGCAGAATACCCAGCCAAAAGAGGGAAGCACAAATCAACTTGTACCTCGTCACCTTGACAACACAAATTTAGACCCTGGCTGCTAGATGCTCTTCTGATTCCTTTTCCAAAACAATGTCTCGCTCTCGTCCTGCTGATTTACACGATTGCCATTGCAGGGCCTGAGAGCACACTCTGTCTTTGCGAGACTGGGAGAAGCGGGTTTGAACAGCCTTTGGAACAGGCGACTCCCAGCCGCTTCAATCTTCCCTCCCAGACAAGGGGTGAGATCCAACAGCAGCTACTGTCAGCCCTTCCGAGGGCTGCCCCCCCCCTTCCGTCCTGGGTCCAGGAGGACATCCCTGCAGTCTCCTGTGGGATCGCTCTCCCCATCTTCTCATTAAGTTGCCAAGACTAACTTGGACTGCCTTTCTTAAACCCACATCTCTTCTTTTCCTTCAACCTGAAGTTAGCTGCTGCCTCTGTCACCCTCTCCTGATGTGATGGGTAATGAAGTGATAAAGGCGCTCAGCACATCCACCAGTTGCCTTTGTGCAACTCGCTCAAGGTCAGCCTTATCCTTGTGGGGACACAGAGACACCTCGGCAGTGAAGGGCCCTGGGAAAGGCGGGGGGGGGAGGGGGGGCATCCAGCAGGGTTAGCACAGGGCCGGGAGGATTGACCACCTGGCTGACGGAACAGGTTGTACACCAGCATTGGCTTCAAGCGGGATCTATGCTCAAAGAGGTGATTGTCTCTGTGCACCCTCATTTTTATTAAATCCAAATTGTATCCTACTGCATTAACTTTAGTTTGTCTATATCACTTGTTAGAACCCAGGAAACCCATATTGTTTCTTTTCAGGAAAGAGGCAGGGCTGTACAACTGAGCAGCTTTGAAATATACACACACTTTTAAAGAAATGCTTTAATTCCTATTGCTATTAAAACAGCTTGGCATTAAGTTTTGTCTATAATTGGGTATATTTTTAAAGTTTTGACAGAACTTTATTTTAAGCAGCAGGAAGCAAAAAATAATTCACACCTTAATATTCATCAAAAATTATTTAACAGCAGGAAACCTTCACTTTGAACTTCCACTCTTCTTTCTTGCAGAATCAATTCCTGTGACAGCTCTCACCTGCCAGGAGCACAGACAATCCAATAATATTATGCGTAGTAACCGCACACCTTATCTTGCTTTCTTGTTTTCCCTGGTCTATCAGGCCACGCCTTCAGAGCCAAGTAATCCATTGTGACAACTCTATTCTCAGAACTGACTTTCTCCATAGAAAGCACTTCACTCTGAAAGATGCCAAGAAGCTCCTGATGCTTCCAAAATACCACCCTTCATTCTCTACTATTAGAGATTGAGTTCTTTGGCTCCTTTCCATGTCCTTTCTCTTCTGCTAAAGCAAATAATACTGGAAAAGGCACTGTACTGAACTTATTCATGCTAACATATGAATGGCTTATCAAATTCAGTTTCTTCCTGTCGTAGAGTTTAGGTGGAAGGGGGAGGAGGGGAAGTGGGTGGAGAAGATTGTAACAGGGAGATTATGGATGTGTAAGGGGAAGGGAAGGGCCACAGGCAAGCCTGACCCCTTGCAGCACTTTACAAATAAAAGAATCAGTGTGTATACACGAATCCCCTGGAAAGCCAGTTAAAATGCGGATTCACATTCAGCCAGCCTGGGGTACCGTCTAAGATTCTGCGTTTCTAACAAGTGCTCAGGTGATGTCAGTGCTACTGATCCCTAGGCCACACTGTATTGACTATACATCAGAATCGCCTGCAGAGTTGGGTTTTGTTAACTACTGATGCCCAAGCTCCGCCCCAGATGAATTAAATCAGAATCCAGGGGTCACTCAAGTATCCATCCTTCTAGAAGGTCCCCAGGCAATTCCCCTGAGCAGCCTGAGTTGAAAGGCACAGTTGGCTGCTAAAGATTGTGTTGAACACTTGGGTGTCAGTTCATAATTAATGTATTCACTCATGACGGCCAAAGGCAAGGCATCCCAGCTCTTGTATGTTCCTCTCCAAAAGTGGCTTGCTACTCTACAATGCCTGGCAAGTAGTTGGTACTCGAGAAATAGTTGTTCAATGAAAAAAATAAGTAGGTGACAGGCCGAACACAATGAATAAAGGCCAAGAGCCTACAGAATGTAAAGAATGGAAGCTAGAACGTCGAAATGACAAGTGACAAGATTGAGATTTGAGGACAGAAAATCTTTTCCATTACTCCTTCAGATCCCCTGTGCAGATAATCAGTTCTTGGCCCCTCTCGAGGCCGAGTCTGCTGATAACAGGAGAACCCGAAGCCGTGATATTGCCAGTGCTTTATTCCAGTGGTTCCCAAACATTGACCGGTTACAAACACACCTGCATGATTCTTGCCACGGGTGTTATTATTTACCTAGGAGATTTCCTTAAATTGACTCACCTCTTTTATTATAAATGAATGTGTTTTGGAGGGAAACTATAAATCACTATTTCAAACAGATAAACAACCAATATCCCTTGACATAAATGGAAGGTAACTGTCAAAATACATACAGTGAAAACAACTCAAGCTGGATACCCTGACTGCCAATGCTTGCCTCTGTCAGATAAGAAGACGTATGGCAAGGCTGAGGGAGGTATTAAAGACACAGTGCGCTTAACGGAGACTTGTCTGTCGCTGCATAATAAGAAGGATTGGGGGACTGCTTTGAAAGAAGTCACGGTCTGGCCTGCAAGGCCGTATTAGTGAAGGCACGGAGTGTATGCATCGCATGAAACATCTCTCTTGGCCAGCAGTTCTCAAACTGTATTCAGAAATCCAAGGACCACCAACGGGCACCAGGGTGGTTCAGTCGGTTAAGCGTCCGACTTTGGCTCAGGTCATCATCTCACAGTTCGTGGGTCTGAGCCCCGCATCGGGCTCTGTAATGACAGCTCGGAGCCTGGAGCCTGCTTGGAATTCTGTGTCTCCCTCTCCCTCTGCCCCTCCCCCCCCACTCATGCTCTGTTTCTCTCTCAAAAATAAATAACATTAAAAAAAAAATTTTTTTTTTAAGAATGCCTAGGGCCACCAAGTAGTGCTGAAGAGGCTCTGGGGGAAAAAAAAAAAAAAGAAGCATTTCCAAGATTTCAGTTTCTAAGGAATCCAGTCACCCATGCTTACATACACTGTGATGTTTGTTTTTCAAAAAGAGTTCTGCTTCTAACAGGAACAACATAATCGAGAGGAAAAGGGACTAGCTTGAAGCTTGCTGTTGAAAGGAGGAGAAGGAGATTTCTCTTTTGAAAGCGTATTTGCTGCTTTGGGCCTCAAAGGCATCATACCCACCTTGGATGAGAGAGTTTACTAACCAAAACTATGCTGTTTGAAAAATGAATGGATCACGCAAAGTAAGAGATGTGCTTCCTGGCCCTTTAGTGAGGTGTGTCCTGGGTGGGGGTTCAATTATTGGCTCAATTTACATGCTTGGATTTAGAGAAAATGACCCACGGACATTGTAGGGTGTAAGTACACTAAATTGTGTATTTACTTCAATTTGCTAGGTATTTTTCTCTTTTAAGCAATGCATGCAATAGAATGTGATGGTTATGTTCCTTTTTTTTTTTTTTTTTAATGTTTATTTCTTTTTGAGAGAGAGAGAGAGAGTGCTCATGCTAGCAGGGGAGGGGCAGAGAGGGGGAGACAGAGGATCCAAAGTCGGCTCTGTGCTGACAGCAGAGACCCCAATGCAGGGCTCAAACTCACGAACCGTGAGATCATGACCTGAGCTGAAGTGGGATGCTTAACCGACTGAATCACCCAGGTGTCCCTGTAATGGTATGTTCTTATGCAGAGCGGCAAAACTGCATGGTTAGAGGAGAGGCCTTTCTGAGTCAGACTGTTTATTTATTTTGAGGAAGAGAGAGAGAGAAAGAGAGAGAGAGGCAGGGAGAGAGAATGCTAAGCAGGCTCTGTACTGTCAGAGACTCTGTCTCCTTTCATCTTTGTGACCTCAGGCAAAATACTCAGTGTCTCTGTGCCTCAGTTTCCTTGCTCATGGAACAAGAGTGATAAGAATATTGTCTACCCCCTAAGGATGTTGTAAGGAGAAGCTGACGCATGCAAAGCATCCGAAAGAGCCCCTTGCACAAAGCAACCACTCATTGTGTATTACCTGTTGTTATCATGGCAAAAAAAAATTTTTTTACATAAAATCAAGTGTTATGCCATGAAAATTTTGTCTTCCACCCCAGACCCCATGACCCTCCCTAGAGGCAGAGTAGTATATAAAGGTTCTTAGGTATCTTTCCAGAAATACTGTATGCATTTACTATAAAGAATATGCTCTCTAAGCACCTGGGTGGCTCAGTGGGTTAAGCGTCTGACTCTTCATTTCGGCTCAGGTCACGATCTCATGGTTCGTGAGTCTGAGCCCCGTGTAGGGCTCTGTGCTGACAGGCTCTGAGCCTGATTGGGATTCTCTCTCTCTGTGCCCCTCTTTCTCTCAACATAAATAAATAAACTTTTTAAAAAATACTTTAAAAATATCCTTCTCTTCTGTGCAATTAGGAGCTCACAAGGCTCCTACACCCTGCCTTTCTTTTAATTTTTTTCTAATGTTTACTTATTTTTGAGGGAGAGTGCAGGCTGGGGAGGGGCAGAGAGAGGGAGACACAGAATCTGAATCAGGCTCCAGGCTCTGAGCTGTCAGCACAGAGCCCAACGTGGGGCTCCAACCCATGGACCACGAGATCCAAAGTCAGACGCTTAACCAGCTGAGCCACCAAGGAGCCCCTACACATTGCCTTTCTTACTTGACAATACTTGTTAGGAATGAGTTCATGATAGGCTTGGTCCCTCATTCTTTGCTGAGCCTGCAGAGTTTGGCATCTTATGGAGGCCCCATTGTTTATTTAAGTCGGCCCCACTTTTGAACATTTACAATCATGCTGCCAGGAATACACTCAAAAGCAAATGTTTCATACATGTCCAAGTATATCTTTAGGATAAATTCTTAGAAGTGGGATGGCTGGGTCAAAGAGTCTGTGGATCTTTTATTTTGGTAGATATTGCCAAATTCCTCTTCCAAGAAATGGCACCAATTTGCACACACAGCTCTCTCCCCTCCTTCTCAGAAAACTATTTTAAATTCATAAAACAAAATACATGAAATAATCAAAGAAAGCAACTGTATTGAGACACAGTTATCCACGTGTAAGAATACAAGTGTGAAATGGTAATACATATCATTCTTTCTCAACACGTTGAACAACAAAATCTAGTGGCAGGTAGGAGTGAATAGGAAAAATATTTCAGCGTATCTGCAACAACTGTAACGTGATATGAAACTACATGCTGGTGACAAGCTCCCACGTCCAGCTAATAATATCGTGGCTTGTAGCCTCCATCCGTAATTGAAGGAAATGCTAAATCTGACTTGGCAGCTAGTGATAATAAAGATGTAAATTCTTTCGGAACAAGTGAGGGACCCTATCAGTGGAACCGAGCCAGCCCTCAGAGATTAACTGTGGTGAGTGGCAGCTTCTCGTCAATGCAGCAGGTCAACCCCAAGAATTCACACTTTCAGGGCAGCTCTTAAATTTCGTGGGTGGGAATCAGCCTCATCTAGCCAAAACCCATTTCATTGGCCTTCTGAAGTGACAAGACAAGTCAAGATGTGGACAGGCAGAGATAAGTCTACAGAAGCCACCAAGGATGTTGCTTTGACTGTTTCTCAGAGATAGCCCTACCTCTTCCTTCAGTACACCTGCTCTCCTATCCCCAGGGTTTGGGAGAATATTAAATAAAATAAGAGAATTTTAACTCCTTTGAAAACAAAAAAGCACTCATTCTTTGTTTTCATGTTTATTTATTTTAAGAGAGAGAGCGCATGTGTGCGAGTTGCAGAGGGGCAAAGAGAAAGGGAGAGAGAGCGAATCCCAAGCAGGCTCTGCGCTGTTAGCTCAGAGCCCACCTCGGGGCTTGATCCCACACAACGCGAGATCGTGACCTGAAATGAAATCAAGAGTCACAGGCTTAACCAACTGAGCCACCCAGGAGCCCCTAAAGGGCACTCATTCTTAAGACTCTGTATTAACCATTGGGAATTAATATTATTTTCTCTTCTTATGTGTAGTGCTTAGAACCTCTCTCAGATCTGCTGATAAAAGTGACCCTGTGGGCCAAGAAAGGAGCTGTTTAGCTTTGGAAAATATAAAAAGTCTAGTGGTCCAGGACACCGTCTGGGGTGATCCTTGCCCGGCCTGGCTAGGATGCTACCTTGTTCTCTTACCCCGAGAATATTCCAGTGACTAGAGAAATTACTGGAATTTACCAGAGCAAGAAGGAAGTGATGGTAGGAGGCGTCAAATAAGAGAACACCCCGTCACTGGAAAAATGCACAACTCTGGCAATCTTAGGAGTATAAAAGAAAGATTTCAAACAATTTTCTGACTATGCATCTTTTTTTTTTTAATTTTTGAGTGCTGGAGAAATGTTAAATTTCATTAAGTTTTACGGCCAGACTTAATATAGACATAAATCCCTTTAATGTTGGTTTCAGTCAAAAGTGAGCTGAACATTATCGTTAAAGCAGTGCATGTGGGAGAATTATTTGAGGAAAATCAAAATAGGCACAGTTGGGAACGTTCAGCCATGACCATATTAGATGCAAGCAGCAAAATTCTGTAGGCTCTAAAGGACTGGGCTATTTTGCTGCTCAGTTTCCATACAGACGAGCTTTGTTCCGGGGCAATATGGTTGCAGTTTGCAAGTCTATCTGGGGAAACTCATTTCTCTTTCATTAGTCCAGGAGCGCAGTGCAATTTCAGCTAATACGGTTACACAGCTCCTAGCTGGGTTATTTGGTTAAATGCCTTCAGGGAAAGTAGCAAGGCAGAATAAAGGGACCAACGAGACAGATGTACTTTCTTGTTCTGAGTGCCTATAGCTGTGGGAAATCTCATTGGCGATTAATCACATGCCACGCTGTACTCATAAACTCCTATCATTTGAGATATTATTTAAGTGTGACATTTCACAGGGCACACCTTGTCTCCTGGTCCAATTTCTTTGATATCTGACCTTACAGATGACTCTAACTGGGGAGATCTACTTGCCATGGTTCTTGGACATGGTAGCACTTACACGCATTTGTGTGGCATTGATGAAAGCGCTCCCTGCTGGTGGGTGAGTTGCAAAACCACGCCCTCCTTCCCGGCCAGCAAATTAGAAAATGTGTTCCCTTCTGGGCAAACAAATGAGAAAAGAGTGCCCCCACCCCAAGACAAGCCAATTCTTTTTTAAAGCCCCACCCCAGGGCACACAGCTTGTGGAGTCCAGGGCAGCCTTGAATTCCTCCCCTTGGACATGCACCCTTATGCACAACTGTGCATGGGCAGCCCTGATGAAAAAAAGACCACATTCCCAATGTTGCAGTCAGACTACAGAGGTTGCTCCTCGCGCTCTAAAGAGGTCTGTTCACTCATAGCCATGGATCCCCACGTTACCTACCTTGGCCTATTAGGAAAGCTAGGTATTGTCAGAATGTGAGCACAGCATCATATTTCAAAATGAAAGATGAGCATGGCCTTGTGTGGCAGACAGGACACTTGTAGATGGAGAGACAAAGGCCTAGAGGGTTGTTGCCTCTAGAAACAGCCTTCAACCAGTGATGGACAGGGAGATGGTGGCAATAATGGTGAGGCCTCCCTACCGTCCCAGCCTTCTGCCTCCAAGAGTGCCCCTACCAGTTTCTGACCATAGTGACACCCGATGACCCACCTTTGATTGGCATGAGACCCGGGAGACGTAAATGTCAAACTCTTAGCAATGTAGTAAGGCTAGTTTGTATCAGATTCCTTTTCAGCAGCTACAGCCCACCTAGAGAGAAGAGGAAAGGGGACGGGCACGTCTCAGAGCAAAAGGGGGCCCTCAGGAAGACAAGGACTGCGCAGGATGCTATAGTGTAGGCCTCGGGCTCTCAGAGGGCAGCCTGATTTGGCAAACTCTTTCTATAAAAGTAAATATTTCGAGATTTGTAGGTTTCTGTCACAACCGCTTAAGTCCGCTGTTGGAGTGTGAAAGCAGCCAGTGGCCACTAAACAAATAGACATGGTTATGTTCCAATAAAACTTTATTTACAAAACCAGGTAGAGGGTCAGATTTGGTACATACCATATTTTGTGACTCTTGCTATCAGTGATCAAAGAGAGTGAAGGACACAGAAGAAGTAGGAGTGAGAGAATGCCCCCATTTGGGGGCAATGCACTTGCCAGCTTACATCGATTCTTTCATTCTGCCCTCACAGCAACCAGGTACTTACATCTTATCACCTGCATTGTAAAGATGAGGAAACTAGGGTTTCCAGAAAACAAGATCATTGCCAAGACCAAACTGCTTAGGTTTGACACCAGATCTGTCTGACTTGAATGCCTCTCTCCCTTTCTCTAGTCCAAGCTGATGCCTACAGACACATTTGTTGTGTAGAACCCCAACAGGGACAGTCTGCGGGTCCCGGAGGCATTAAATTCCAGATTTGGGGGCAAGAGTGGCAGTGCCAGAGCCAGGTTCAGTCTCAGGGAGTCTTAGAAGCTTCTCTGTGTATGTGAAAGCCAAGGGGCATGGTTGCCACTGGGTTCACCGCCAGCTTTCGCGGTGAGACCAGCTCTGGCATCCGACATGTGCCATTTGTCGGCCTGTGACTTTGATGGCTGCACAAAGGCAGCACCTCGGACATGAGAAATCAGAAGATTACTTGAAAATAAGTAAGTTCCTGTCCTTTCTTAGCTTAATGTGCAGGCAGGCCATCTGGTGGAAAGCTCACAGTACAAACAACAACCAAAGTCATAACTATTAAGTTTCCTTTCTAAATTTTTTTTGGTGTTTATTTATTTTTGAGACACAGAGAGACAGAGCATAAGCAGTGGAGGGGCAGAGACAGAGGGAGACACAGCATCCGAAGCAGGCTCCAGGTTCTGAGCTGTCAGCACAGAGCCCGACGTGGGGCTCGAACTCACAGACTGTGAGATCATGACCTGAGCTGAGGTCCAACGCTTAACCGACTAAGCCACCCAGGTGCCCCTGAAACTTCTTTTTTTTTTTTTTTTTTAATGTTTATTTTATTTTTGAGACAGAGAGAGACAGAGCATGAATGGGGGAGGGTCAGAGAGAGGGAGACACAGAATTGAAACAGGCTCCGGGCTCTGAGCTGTCAGCACAGGGGCCCGATGCGGGGCTCGAACTCACGGACCGCGAGATCGTGACCTGAGCCGAAGTCGGCGCTCAACCAACTGAGCCACCCAGGCGCCCCTGAAACTTCTTTTCTAAGGACTAATCTAGACCTGCTTTCTGACCCCGCAGTCAAATATTCAGAAATTAAGCCCCAGAATTATTAAGTACCAGAGGGTTTATTTTTTCCTCCCACACTCAACTCTTATAAGAGAAACGAACCATTATCAGAAGTTTCTTCCAGAAATAACTTCCAGGGCAGCCCTGAGGTCGGTTTGGATTCAGTCCAGCCTTCTCACTTTCTGCACGACGGGACAATGATAATTCAAGTTCTTCATGATGACTCTGAATCATCCTGATCCTGAATCATCCGTGATTAAATTATGTTTGCTAAACAGTTAGTATTTTCTAAAGCAAGAAAATAAGACTAATGCGTTTCCAAAAGAAGTTATGGAAGAATCCAAACCAAAACAAGCGGCTGGCTTAGCCTGGGATGACCAGAGCATTCAACTTCCAGAGACACCACTTCCCCCTAAACGTCCACGTTATTGGCTATTTTAGAAAATTCCAGCATAACTCAAGCCCCATTTAATTTATTCCTGTACACAAATAATTTTATGGAAGGCAACATTGTAACTCAAATCAATAAATGATTCGGTTTGGGCTATAAAAGTATAAACAGAACACTTACAAAAAATTGCTCACTGTTCTTTCTGGCCATAAACCGTTTGATTTTTGGCCAAAAGACATGCCAGAGCAGCCACTTGCCTTCCTCGATACTCAGCCTAGACTCTTCCACAAGGAATTAAACATTAGTCACCAAATTAACTAAAAGACAACAGCAAAAAAGTTTGTAAGTCATCAACCATTTCAACCTTCACAAGTGAATCTGACCCCTGACAACACACGGTCTTTCTCGTCTTACAAAAGTGGACTCAGGGTTCCACGGATTCTCAGGTGCCAGTTCTGCCATCAGATCTCTTCAATGTTCCCCCCAGCCCCACCCACCTCAGGGCAAGCCATTTTCTCCAGGACCAGGAATTGGAGGCAAAAAGCCTCAGCCCAGATCACAGGTAATAATTATAAACCAGAAAAGTGAACCCGGGTGAAAGAGTGTGACGTGGGCAATCAGGCAGCAAACACAGAGGTGCAGACCAGTTCGATTTTTCTTTTCTCTAATGGAATTTAACTTCTTATCTGCCAGCCTGATGGCACTCGCTCAAGGCAGAAATTTGACCTTGGTCAGTTCAGGGGGTGCCCCCCGCTCCTGTCTCCAGAATTGTCCCTGAGCTTCAAAGGACCGGCACAGCGCTGAGGATGCGGGGTGCGTGCACTTGCGGCTCGTGTCTGTGCCCCTGGATTCCACTCTTGCGTCCCCATTCTCACGGATTGGATGTCACTTCGTGCGGATCCTGCCTGAACCCTGGATCCCCAGTGTCCTGACTCCCGAGCTTTCCAGGCCAGCTGATTTTTACTGCCACACTCTCACCCCTGTCAGCCTCCCACAGAGTATTCTGTTGCCCACTGCTCCACACTGATGGCCAAAGAAATGCAGAGTGGGGCCACCCCAAGTCCCTGAACGCAGACATCCCGGGGAGCCGCTGCTGATCTGCAGCAACACAAGATGAGTCCCCTGTCCCCAGATGAGTCCCAGACCCCTCCGACTTTGGACATTCCAACCCCCATCCCACTCCAGAACAAAAAAAAAGAGGGCCCCCTCTGAGAGCCCCACAATAGCTACGTATTGAATGTTCTGTCCAACTTGCCTTACGCCAGGCAATTTTTTTCTCTTCTGTGGAGAAACAAACCAGGCTTAGCCTACAGTCCTCCCAGTCTGTTGCTTCGGCTTCGACTCCAGCTTTGAAGCCCCAAAGAGAAAGTATTAATTTGGGTTTCTCTCGACACTCCATCTACCAACTCTACCTAAGAATGCTCTTGTCTCAAAAACTCAGAGAAGGTTAGGGTAACCAAACATAGTAACTATTTCAAAATAGTATCCCTCAAAAGGACTGAAATCCAAACAGTTCAAGAAAAGTAAAAAAAAATAAAACGACACACAAAAAAACCATGCCTGATCTGAGAGTGTCTCCCAGAGACGGGAAATAGAGACCAGAGAGAGAATTAAATTTTTTTAAAAAGGTAAATGAGTGTAGTTTGGGACCAAAGGGGAGAAGGAGGAACAGATAATTTGGAGCCAATCATTATGGCCAGAGGAGACAGGAAGTTGTCCTCTCTGATGACCGGGTGTTAAAGGAAGACCTATATTCTAGAATAAAAGATAGGCTTATTCGACACAGAAGATGCATTGACCCAAACTTCCAACGGGGTAAGAGAAGGTGGAAAATGAGGGATTGATTTTTGATAGGTATGAAGTTTCAGTTATGCACACGAGTAAGTTCTAGAACTGTGCTGTGCAACACAGTCAACAATACGGTATTGTGTGCTTCACACTATGTTAAGAGGGTAGATCTCATGTTAAATGTTCTCACCGAGACAAAAACATAAATAACACACAGCCACACAAGAACAAAAGGAAATTTGGGAAGGTGATGAACATGCTTTTAGCACCTTGTCTGGGGTGATGTTATCATGGGTGTAGGCACATGTCCAAACTCATCATGCATGAAGTATATCAATGCCTCAATAACGCCAAAAATTCTTAAATTAAAAAAAAATTAACGCCATAAACGAAAATAAATCCAATATGGATGAAAGAACAAAATGTGAGACCAGAAGCCATCAAAGTCCTAGAGGAGAAGACAGGAAGTAACCTCTTTGCCATCTGCTGCAGCAACTTCTTACTGGACATGTCTCCTGAGTCAAGGGAAAGAAAAGCAAAAATAAACTACAGGGACCTCATCAAGATAAAATCTCTGCGCAGTGAAGGAAACAGTCAACAAAACTAAAAGACAACCTTTGGAATGGGAGAAGATATTTGCAAACGACATATCTGATAAAGGGTTAGTATCCAAAATATATACAGAACTTTTAAAACTCAACACCCAAAAAACAAATAATCCACTTAAGAAAAGGGCAGAAGACATGAATGGATGTTTTTCCAAAGAAGACATCCAGCTGGCCAACGGACACATGAAAAGATGCTTAACATCATTCATCATCAGGGAAATACAAATCAAATCCACAATGGGATGGGACACCTGGGTGGTTCAGTTGGTTAAGCCTCTGACTCCTGATTTCAGCTCAGGTCATGATCTCACAGTTCATGGGATTGAGCCCCACATCTGCCCTGACAGCACAGAGCCTGCTCAGGATATTTCTCTCTCTCTCTCTCTCTCTCTCTCTCTCTCTCTCTCTCTCCCCAGCCCCCACCCTTCTGCCCTGCTTGCACTCTCTCTCTCCCTCAAAATAAATAAATAAACATTAAAAAAAATGAGATATCCCCTTACACCTTTTGTCAGAATGGCTAAAATTAACAACACAGGAAACAACAGGTGTTGGCGAGGATGTAGAGAAAGGGGAATCTTCTTACACTGTTGGTGGGAATGCAAACCGGTACAGCCACTCTAGAAAACAGTATGGAGGCTCCTCAAAAAGTTAAACATAGAACTACCTATGATCCAGCAATTGCACTACTTGGTATTTACCCAAAGGTTACAAAAATACTGATTCAAAAGGATACATCCACCTTAATGTTTACAGCAGTATTACCAACAATAGCTACGCTATGGTGAGAGCCCAAGTGTCCATCAACTGACGAATGGGTAAAGAAGATGTGATATAGATAGATAGATAGATAGATATAGATATATATACATGTATATAGTGGATAAAGAAGATGTGAGATATATGGAATATTACTCAGCCATCAAAAAGAATGAACTCTTGCCATTTGCAGTGGGGTGGATTGAGCTAGAGAATACTATGCTAAGCAAAATAAGTCAGAGAAAGATAAATACCATATGATTTCACTCATGTGTGGAATTTAAGAAACAAAATAAGTGAACATAGTGGGGGGAAAATAGAGGAAAACAAAGAAACAGACTCTTAACTGGAGAGAACAAACTGATGGTTACTGGTGGCGAGGTGGGCGGGGAGGGGTAGGGGGGGTGGGGGGGGTGGGGGGGATGGGTTAAATGGGTGATGGGTCTTGAGGGCACTTGTGATGAGCACCAGGTGTTGCATATAAGTGATGAATCATTATATCCCAAACCTGAAACTAATATTACACTCATGTTAACCAACTGGAATTTAAATAATAAAAACTGGAAAAAAAATAAAAACGCAAATTTCAATCATCGTTTTACTATATGCTAACTAATTTGGATGTAAACTTTAAAAAATAAAAAATAAAATTAAAAAAAAACCCACAAATTTCAGGGTGATGTCTATCCCAAACACAACATTTATTTAAATAAATTAGTATTATAATTCTGATTACTACAACTACTGGTTGTAGTTGTAGCCCTTTGTCCATCCAGCAAATGCAAATGCAAACTAATGGAATTCATCAGTTTGCTTTTAAAAACATTATGGACTGATACATAAAGTTTACAGACTAAAGTGTTTTACCTCATAAAAGGGCACAATTCCTGAAAATGTCTCAGGACCCATGAAATCAAGAAATGCCCACACTGGGTATATGCCTAATCCAGTGCTTTCTAGCCAAATGTATACTGTGGACCAGGAAGCCATCTGGGTCTCTACTGCAGAACTCAAAAACAGAACAGAGAAAAATGGGATTCTCGTTCTAAGCATTCCAGGCAAGCAGAGAAAGCAGTGGGAAGGATGAATTAGTCTCCAAAAATGGTAGATCATTTCCCATCATGGGCCAAAATAAAAGGTCGGCCAACCAAAGACCTAAATGGAAAACTATTTAAGTGGATATGTAATTGATTTCTGGGGGGGAAAAACTCTCAAGGGGAAAAATAGAGGTGTTAGATGCATAGAATTTAAACTTCTAACCAAATACTGTAGGGTGTAGAGTACTCCCTGTTCATAATTGTATATTTATTTGTTTGGTCATTTGATTGATGTCTGTGCCCCCAGCTAGGCTGTAAGTTACACAAGGGCGTTCCCATATATGGCATAATCACTGGCATATATTAGACTCTGACCTTTGTTGAGTGACTCAATGAGGTTGATATTGTGCTGATGTTAGGGGTTTGGGCAGAGGTTTAACACCCATAAATATAAAGGACACAAGCCTAGGTCAGTCTGAAGCAGGGAGCCTTCTGCACAAAGCAAGAAAACTCCAGAGATTGCCTCACTTGTGACATAAGACCGAGAGCATTCTGACCATCAAGCCAAGGAAGCATAAGTCCTGGATTCTAGGTGAAGCCCATTCACCCACAGATGGTAACTCAACTTGAAATGGAGACAGTCCTGGAGAGCACAAGACTCAAATTCGCTAGTTCATTGAGGGCCTGAAGCAGAATGGAATGAGGAAGTCTGGGAAGAGGATAAAGGGAGGGACAGAGAGATCCAAGGACACACCAGCTCTGTCACCCCTTTGCAAGGGCTGGCCCAGGGAGGAACATTAACACAGCACTCCACAGAGGACCTGTAAGCATCAGACAGTCATGTCTTGAAGCATCCTCTCTGGCCTGTCCATCTGGCTTGACTGACCTAATGAGACGCCTTGTGTTTTTCAGAACGCGGAAGCGAGCTATGACTTCAGCGGCAATGACCCCTACCCCTACCCTCGATACACAGACGACTGGTTCAACAGGTATACTGGGCCTCGGGGGCCGCCTTTGACTTTAGATCTGGGGGTTTTGTTTGACTCTGTTTTGAAAACTTGGCTATTCCCAGGAAAATAATCTTAGTGCTTCCCTAAATTATACTGTGATTTTTCTCCGTCATAGCTACATTCTCTAAATTCTTGGATTTTGTTAATATGGCAATGTTCCTCTAGAATGGTCTTGGACTATTTTGTTTGGATGAGTTGGGAGTTATTTGCCACTTTATTAAAGATAGAAGATGGGGCGCCTGGGTGACTCAATCAGTTAAGCATCTGACTTCAGCTCAGGTCATGGTCTCATGGTTTGTGAGTTCAAACCCCGCACTGGGCTCTGTGCTGACAGCTCAGAGCCTGGAGCCTGCTGTGGATTCTATGTCTCCCTCTCTCTCTGCCCCTCAGTCTCTCTTTGTCTCTCTCTCAAAAATAAATAAACATTTTTAAAAAGACAAAAGAAAATAGAACTAATAAGAAATCCTTTTCAACCCACCATAAGATGATAAAAAACATGCTCGTTCCACTTGAAGACAACTGTTTTGGCCCTCTGCTCTGTTTCTATGTGTTTTGGAAAAATGCTTCTGCTGTAACCTTATAAGGGCTCACGTAGTTCCTTGCAACGGAGCAGTAAGCATAATTGACAAAGGTTTGAAGTATTTTTTTAACTGAGGCACAATCGACATATGACATTATATCAATTTCAGGTATACAACATAGCGATTTGATATTTGCATATGTCACAAGATGATCACTGCATTAAGTCTGGTTAGCATCTGACACCATGCATAGTACCAAAGAAATATTTTTTCTTGTTGATGAGGTCATTTGAGATCTATTCTCTTAGCCATTTCCAAATACGCAATGCAGTGTCATCAACCCATAGGTTCGAAGCATTGCTTGGCGTCCTACCATGTTAACGTACCTAATGGTCCATCCAAAGGTGTGACTTTTCTTCCACCTGTTTTGCTACTAAACATGTAAACATGCAGTCTCTTTTTTCTCCAAGTAAAATTCTTGCCTTTACGGTTGATTGCATATGAGAAATATTGAGAAATAAAGTGTGGCTTGCTTACTCAAAATCAGCTAGGTTTTAAACCTAGTGCTTCCCTATTATTGATGTTCTTGGATAAAGTTCATAAGAACATATGAACTTCAATTAATGGTATAACAATATGTGTACATCACTCTACTCATTTCTTTCACTTCCATGGCAAACGCGTGTAGGCAAAATAAATGTTGCTGTTCTCTGTTCGGTGAGAAGGAAACAGGCTCAGAGAGGTTGTGTGTCTCTTCCCTGGTCAGACTAGGATGTGTCAGAGCCAACACTTGAACCCAAGCTTCAGACAGGTTTTTAAATCCAAACTGTACCATTCTTTTATAAGCAACATTTTTATGATAAAAGACACAAAGCATTATGGCCAGACAGTGGCCAGATATGGGTCCCCAGTGGACCAGGTGACTTATACTCTGTCCCTACAGTCAGCAAGTTGACCAGAGTGTGACTGGGGGACACAAAAGGGCACATGAATTGGGGGTTTGGCAGTTACAAAAAATGCAGAAAAGAAGAAAGGAGAAAAACCAGTCACATTTGCAACATTTTAAAAAAGATCATTACCTATGTTCAACAGCACAATTTACTCTTCATCAGCTTCTTCTACAACAGCTTTAAAATTATCACGTCGTGTTCGAAAGGGTCTGCTTAGGAGATGAGGGTGTATCCCAAAGGTCTGAGAACTTCTGACATGAAGCATCTCATACCCTCCACAACTTACAACCCGACCTCCTAACTTACCCTTAGCAAATAAACCCTTTCAGACACAGAGATGTGAAGTCCCCAGACAGATGTCACTAAGCCAGGGGCAAGACCTAACGGGTAACGGTGGTTTGGAACATTGCACTGAGGGGGACCAAGAGGGGGTGCCCGGCTTCAACATGACTGCTTACCAGTTGTCCACATGACAGCAGGGCAGGAGCAATACATGTGTCACTTGTTCTCTCTACAGCTAGTAGGTACTAAATTAATCTTTGGTGGATTGATGCAGGCACAAAAATATAACCAACACAATGGTCCCCTCCCCCCCCCCGCCCCGCCCCACCACGGCCCATTTTCTGAACCCAGCACAACCACCCCAAGCAAGTCTCCCTGTGTGATATGCTGTAAGAATATTCTTTAAACAAACAAACAAACAAACAAACAAACAGAATTGGCTTCTATTTTAAATACTTTCATTTGCAAACTTGTTCTTGAAAGTTCAACTTTAAACTGGCTAAAATCGTCTAACGAGGGCAAATTAGGGCTTCTTGCAACACAATTCTTCATTGTCAGTGGTAAAAATTCCCCAGTGTCCGATTACCTGCAACACAGTATAATGAATCAAGCATGTAGGATCTTTGCTTATTAGGAAGCCACTGACTCAAGACACAGGAGCCACTTTGACCTATAAATAGGGCTTTTCCCAATGAGCAAGTCATATTCAAAGATCCTTATCCACCATCTTGTTATTATAAAGACTGGATGGTACCAGTTCAAATCATGGCCTCTTGAAACATAATTATTATTGTAAATGCTTATGGAAGGAAATTGGGTCAAAGTCCAAGCCCACACCACTAGCAGGACCTGTGGTCTGAAAATTTGGGTCCTGGAGATGATTCCTTCTTGGCCCAAGGAGAAGTTGAATATAACATCCTATCCATGCGTGTAGGATAAGTTTATTCAGAATTCCCTCTGGGTGAAATATTTGCCTGGGATTTTCTTCCATATAACTTAGGGCTTGGGACAGGAGGAAGGAGATGAGTGGAGGAATACAGAAAATAAAATGGTCATGGGTTAGTAAGTGCTAACGCTTATCATGGGTACATGAGATTTCTGCCTACTTTTGTAGATCTCTGGATTTTTTTTCCCATAATAAGAAGTAAATTTAAAAAGCATGGGGCATAATTTAGTTTGGTATTTATGAAACTATTAGCTTTGATATGCGAGCTTCTGAGGAGCTTGCAAAATGTCCTATGAGTGGAGACAGATGCCCAAATCACCACAGTGCTAAGCGTAGCTAGGGCTAAAATAGCAGCTTATTAAGCAGTTACTGTGTTTAAGGCACTGTTTTCAGTGCTTTGCATGTATTAATTCAGTTAATTCTCATAATAAACCTTTGAAATAGCTATTATCAGGGCACAGCGGGTTGAGTGCCCGACTTCGGCTCAGATCATGATCCCACGGTTCATGGGGTTCGAGCTGCATGTCTGTGCTGACAGCTCAGAGCCTGGAGCCTGCTTCTGATGTCTCCCTTGCTCTGTGCCCCTCCCCCACTCACACTCTGTCTCTCTCTATCTCAAAAATAAACATTAAATTAAAAAAAAAAGAAATAACTCTTATCAGGACTATCCCCATTTTGAAAATGGAGGCATAGAAAGGCTAAGTAACTTGGACAAGGTCATACAGCTAATACGTGGTGGAGACAGGACTTGACACCAGTGAGGGGGTCATTACACGCACTGCCTCATAACAAAGATGCCTTGGACAGTATGGAGCAATGCAAAATTATCTCTAGCCAGAGAAGCAGAGACAGGCTTCCCTGAACGGGTAGCATTTGCTCTAGGATTTGAAGGAAGGTAACTGGTAGAGTTAAGGGGTATATTCCAGGCTGAGGGTACAATTTAGGTGAAGGAGGGGAAGCGGGAGGTGCAGACATGTTCAGGAGGTAACCTGGACACCTGGCCTGGGAGTTACAGCCCGGGACAGAGGGCAGCATTCTAAGAAGGCTTCATGGAAGAGGTGTGCATCACACAGGCTTTAGGAGAAAGGAGGAAAGATTTTGTGATTGGGTCAGAAACTGGGCCCGAGGCATAGATGAGGACCCTTCTCTCACCGCACTCAGGGAATGTTGCTGCCCAGAGGCTCCGGGAGTCTTGAGCCAGCACCTGCCTTTGGCTGGAGCTGTGTTCGCTGCTGTGCCAGCATGAGTCTCTGGCCAGTTCTGCAGCCACAAAGGCATGCCGGTTTCTTCAGGTGCTCTCCTCTGGGCGTGAGCACCTTCAAGTGTGCATTTCTTCAAGAACCTATTTAAAACTCCCAGCCAAGGACCGTTTATGAAAGCAAACTTCATGCATATGCAGAACTGCTTTTAGAGGATGGGGATATTAGAATTTCTTGCCCGGTGCTAAATTTGACTTTGTAGGATTATTCCTTTTCAAGCAGAGCAAGTGTATTTATTCTACTGTGAACCATTTAATAATTACATGCAGTATCTGAGCTCTAGAGATATATTTGAAACACAGTTGAGAAATTTGCAAAGGGAGTAAATTTCCTCCTAGCTTGCAAGCAAGAAAATACAGATGGCCAAGCAAAGCAATAATATAGTAGTAGTAGTAATCCAAATTGCAAAAAGGTAGAAAATCATGCACATTTAATGAACCTCACTAATATGCAGAACAGATATAACCGACTTCCTGTGTGGTATCAGGATCTAGCATGACATGTTTTTCTTCGCTGGCATTCAGTAAATGTTGATTGGCTGGTTGATAGATGGGCGGCACACCTTGTCAGCCATGCCGAGATGTTGAGTGGCCTTGACATCCGTCCACTTCAGAGCTTCCCGCTTCTTCCGAGGTTTGCAGCCCACGCTTTGTCAATAATTTTCCAGCCTTGCTCGGTTTTAGGTCAATGTTTGGTGATGCATTGCAGATCTGTATTCCATTACCGTGCTGCTGTCCATAAAAATCCCTCTTGCATAGCATTTCTTTGACAGGCATTCACCACTGAAATGTCATCCCTGCCATCGGCAATATTTATGGAGCATCACAAGGGTGCAGCACACTCTATCTATTAAGCCCTAAAGAGTAAGAGATTTGGGATTCGATGCAATTCCTGGCCACAAAAAGTTTACTATAAATTCAGGGAGAGAGAAGACATTTATTGCTCAAGCAACCCAAATGGGGGTGAGGGAAAGAAGAACAATAAATGGATACTGAGGAACATTTATCTCCACGTGGGCTCGTGTGATTGATAACGTTAGTTAAACCTTCAAATAAGAAAGATCTAAAATAAAAAATAAAAAATAAAAAAAAATAATAAAAAAAGGGGGCGCCTGGGTGGCTCAGTCAGTTAGGCGTCCGACTTCGGCTCAGGTCATGATCTCACAGTCTGTGAGTTTGAGCCCCACGTCGGGCTCTGTGCTGACAGCTCAGAGCCTGGAGCCTGCTTCGGATGCTGTGTCTTCCTCTCTCTCTGCCTCTCCACCGATTACACTCTGTCTCTCTCTGTCTCAAAAATAAAGAAACATTAAAAAAAAAAAAAGAAAGATCTTTAGTGATTAACTTTTTTTCTTATTAAAAGTCATATTTCATTTTGAAGAACTCTATGTGACAGGCCAAAAATGAACATGTGAGAAAAACGGCCATCTCTGGTTGGTTATTTGCCCGTTGATGGAAACCAATACTTTACCCTGGTGACATTTAATGGTTTAGAAATGCATGAACATCTTTCCCGTCTGTCTTTATGAACTAATTCTGAAATCACCTCCTGGATAATAAAATTTAAACTGCTTTCAAAGACCTAATCTAACTTTTTCTCTCATGTGAGCTTTGAGAAAACCTCATAAGCCCATATTAGTTCAAATGTGGCTGCTTGTAATCAACTGTCTCTCTATCCAAATCAGAACACAGTGAAATTCAACACAGTTTAACTTTGTGAGCTATACTGAGCCATCGGAGAAATACCATATACTTGTTTTTTAAAGTTTATTTATTTTTGAGAGAGAGCTTGGGCGCACCTGCGCACAAGTTGGGAAGGGGCAGAGAGAGAGGGAGAGAATCCCAAGCAGGCTCCATGTTTGACAGCTCACAGCCCCATATGGGGCTCAATCTCACAAATCATGAGATCGTGACCTGAGCCAAAATCAAGAGTCCAACGCTTAATCGACTGAGCCACCCAGGCACCCCCACAAAGTTTTTTTAAAACATTTCTGGTCCCTTACCTGGATTAGGCAAGTCTTCATTATTTAAATTTTTCCCCTCAGCTAAAAGAAATAGACATAACACAGATTTGGGGGTTATGGAGAGAATTATATAGATCATAGAAGAAATCTGTATGTTGGTATTGTTATTTCTACTTTGGAAACAAATGTTATGCATGCCATATAGGTAGATTCTATGGTACTCAGGTGGCAATAATTCTTTCCTTATGGGAGAAAAACACAGCAGATTATGATGGACAAATGTAGTGTCATGTTAATTGCTTGGCATAGATTAAGTGATCCCTGAATCAGTTCCCCCTATCTGTAAACTGGGCCTGAAACTCCACCATGGAAGTTTGTATAAGGGACTAGAGACACATACTTGGTTCAGAGCATGACACATGGTAGGCATTTCCTAAATGGCAGCAAATATTAATTGTGAAATTCAGTGAAGGGATGTCTATAGGAGCTAAGTCAAAGATTCCCCAACTAGATAGAAAACGAGGGGAGTTTCTTCCAAAGGAGTTAATGGATGACCCAACACTTCACCCATCTTTCTTAGCCCTTCATTCTCTCATCTGAGTCTTTGACATGAGACAACAGTAGCTCAAGGTTAAACTTTCTGGAGAGAGTCTGGTGTCTCTGTTTCTGCAGTGCTGATTAAAAGAAGAGTTATATCCGGAGATAGCTTAAATGCATGAAACAAGATTGATCTGTGGGGAAAATTGAAGAGCCTAGCATCTAGCATCAGAAAGATGGAATGCCTCTTCACTTCTCCAGAAAGTACTAGATGATTGTAAGCAGACCCAAGGTTTTCCCCAGACGCAGCTCTACATGCTTACCTATCCAAACCTTTGGGCTTACTCCAAAGTCTTACCCTGTAGAGACCTTTGGATATGAGCCAGCAAACATGACTGATCTCTGCATTTCATGTGACATGAAAGCTTCTTTTTCCAAAGACATGGCTGAACAGACCGTAGCTAGCCATATAGAGCTCTGCTTATGTAAGAATCTGTATAGACCTAGGGAGACTGGAGTCTGGAAGGCAAAGACAGCCTCATGTCCATGAACCTGGCCAAGTTTCTCACTGGCTTGCTGAATGAATTCCCCATATCTCCAGTATCTCTGTGAATCCAGAGCCCTAAAACATCATTATAAGACTTGGCTGTGGGATATAGAGCTAAGGAGCCCATTAAAGCAACCAAGGGAACAATAACGAGGAAAGAGCCCAAAGGAAGAGAGAGGAAGAAAAAGAAAAAATACCCTGCAACTCAAACTAAGTCTACAAACTAACATTCCAAAATATCTGGAAAAAAACACATCAAACACAATTTAAAAATCAGGACATGAATTTATACCAGGTGAAATTAGTTTTATGGAAAGACTTGAAAAAGACAATAAAGCAAGTTATGTTATGTTTGCTTCGAGGGATAAATGCATGGATAACATCCATTTAAAAAGAAAAATAAATGATGGGGAAACACAAGCAAAAATAAACATGAATATAAAAAAGGAACCAATTGCACTTGGAATGAAGTCTCAATGAATGTGATAACATCTAGCCTGGGTGCAGTTGAAGAGATAATTATTGAATTGAAGATAAACACTGTTTATTAAAAAATCTACAGCAAACGTGCTTCTTCTGGACGGCTGGGGGAGTAGAGTTGACATACAATGCTATTTATTTTTGAGAGAGAGAGAACGTGTGTGTGAGGTGGGGAGGGGCAGAGAGAGAGGGAGACAGAGGATCCAAAGCAAGCTCTGTGCTGACAGCAGACAGCCCAATGTGGGGCTTGAACTCACGAACCGTGAGATCATGACCTGAGCCGAAGTCAGAGGCATAACCTCCTGAGCCACCCAGGCGCCCCTACAAACATTATTCTTAATGCTGAAACTTTGATGGCACTCTCTTTAATGCTGGATGAAATAAGAATTCTGCCTATCTCTCTTTTATCTGACACCATGCCACATCTCATAGCCAATGAAATCATTGTAAATCTAAGGAAAGATACATGAGAACATTAAGGAGAAAATTATAAAATTTAGAAAAGACATAGAAGAAGTCCTGAATGAATGGCGTTGCCTACTAAGTTCACAGATGGGAGGATGGAACCATATAAAGATATGAAGTTAATTCAATGCAATTTCAACTAAAGTCTCAATAGTATTTTTCTGTGAAACTAGAAAATCTGATCCTAAAATTGATATGGTACAGCAAAGGGTCATGAATACAATAAGAAGACAAAGAAAGAGGAGGAGGAGGAGGAGAATGAAAATGAAGAAGAAATAAAAGGGGAAGATGAACCACGACAGCAAAGTGGGGAAATTCTACCTGCCACATATCAAACATTACAAAACCATAATAATTGTGAGAGAACGGCGTTAGCACACGGAGTGAAAAAAAGATCAAAGAAACAGGATAGAAAACCCAGAGGCAGACCACCACATAAAAGAATCTTAATATGGCCAAGATGGCAATAAACACAATGGAAAAAGGATGATGTAGTGATATTCGATAAATGGTGCTAGTTATTCATATGGGAAAATAGGTATCACGCACAGAGCGTAAACAGATTCTAGGGAAATGAAGACCTAAATGTATATAAATCTTTTAGAAGTAAACTGTAAGAAAATGTCCTTATGACCCTGGAATAGGAGTGGCTTCCTTAAACAAGACACTAGGCCACAAGGAAAAGGAAAATATTGAGAAAGCTAAGTTAAAATTAAACATTTTGGTTCAAAATCACAATAAACAAAGTTAAAAGACAAGCCACAGACCAGGAGCTTATGTGCAACAAGTTCTACGAAACAAAAGGGTTAGTATCCAATAAAGAACAGCTACGAATCAGGGGCACCTGGGCAGCTCAGCTGGTTAAGTGTCTGACTTTTGGTTTTGGCTCAGGCCATGATCTCCCAGTTCATGGGATCGAACCCCATGTCGGGCTCTGTTATGACAGTGTGGAGCCTGCTTGGGACTCTCTTTCTCCCTCTCTCTGCCCCTCCTCTGCTCTCTCTCTCTTTCTCTCAAAGTAAATAAATAAACGTACATATATATATATATATTTTTTTTTTTAACAAAAACAGCTACAAGTCAATGAAAAAAAATAACTCCATAGAAAAAATGGACCAAGGTTATATGCAGATGATTAACAGAACACCTGAGCTAACTTGTGTATGAAAAGATGCTCAACATTCCTAGTAATGAGGAAATTGCAAAGTGAAACAATGAAATACCATTTCACAACCTTTGGGTAAGCAAAAAAGGTCAAATTTGATGATGCTAAATGCTGGCACTCTCCCACTCTGCAGGAGGTCATATATATTCAAAGAACCTGTTTTCACCTTTACATACATATCCTAGAGGACCGGTCACAAACGTGCACCGGGTAATAACGCACAAGAATGTTTCCTTTCAAATTATTTGTAAGAGCAAGCAAATTGCAAACAATCCAAATGCCTATCTCTAGGAGGACAAACAAGTAAATTGCAGCCTGTCTATAAATGGACTACACACAGTGCTACTACACAGCACTAAAAATGAACGTACCAGAGTCTATGAATGAACCTCAGAAATTCAAGAGCAAAAAGCAAATTTTAAGAAGATTGTATACAAGGAAACACATATACTGAGTTGGAAAACAAGCTAGTAGTGGCATATATGCTTATGTACATCTGATTATAAAGTAATTGTATAGAAACATGCACAGGGATTCCAAGGATCGCCTGGGTACAGTGGTCACTTACGAGGAAGCAAAGAGAGGTATGGGCCCAGGGAGGTCTTCGAGTGAATCTGTAAATGTTTATTTCTTGAAAAAATAGTTATCCCGGGGCGCCTGGGTGGCTCAGTCGGTTAAGCGTGCGACTTCGGCTCAGGTCATGATCTCGCGGTCCGTGGGTTCAAGCCCCGCGTCGGGCTCTGTGCTGACAGCTCAGAGCCTGGAGCCTGTTTCAGATTCTGTGTCTCCCTCTTTCTCTGACCCTCCCCTGTTCATGCTCTCTCTCTCTGTCTCAAAAATAAATAAATATTTTTAAAAAATTTTAAAAAATAGTTATCCCTATATAAAAATACATGGAATGCACCCTTGTAATTATACACTCCTTTGGTCATGAGAATATCCAGGGTGCCTTAATTAGTCATGCACAGAACTCCACACTTTGCTTTGCTCAGGAAGACGGGGATTAGACCAGAGACTGTAACCGTACTACATATTCGCTCTGCTGTTTAATTTTGTGCTGTGACCAGAGTCTCCGTGACAAATGGGGTATGTGTTCTTTATTCTACCTGCCCTTGTGTTCCTTCAAGGGTTCGTTTTCCTCAAGGCATATGCTTTAAAATTAAGAACTATATGGTCTATCATAGAATGAAAGTAGGTACATGGTTGAATGAGATTTAATTTACCCTCATGGGAAAACTGAAGGTATCTTAAGAGAACAACATTAGAAGTGCTCATTATATCACCAAATCTTGCTGAATGACACCCCTGTTCCCAAAATGTCTCTTGAATCAATTTCCTATTTTCTCTGCACACTGCCACTGCCTTCGTTTTCATTCTACCATCACAGCAAGGGCTTTGTCTTCCTGCTCTCTCTGAAAAACTACTACCATTTTGTTAGTTACATTATGTGTGATCATGGCATTGTGGTTATCTAGGATACTAGCATTTTTGTACAGATATATTAAGCAATTTGAGGGGGGGTGAATCTGTATTTTTCTTTAGGGTGATTTGCAAAAAAAGCTTAATCAAATAGGGCATAATATTAATTGTACACGCATGCACAAGACTAAAGAATAAAAATAACCAAATGTCTATCAGTAGATGGCTGATCTAATAAGCTATAGCATACTCACACAAAAAAATCTGAAGTATGGGAAACATTTGGCTTTGATAGAGTTGGGTGGTAGCCATATGAGATTCATATGCAATTATGTTATTCATTGAATTTGTTTGTATTTCTTTAAGTTTATTTATTTTGATAGAAAGAGAGAGAGGGGGGCAGAGGCAGAAAGAGAGGGAGAGAGAGAATCCCAAGCAGGTTCCATACTGTCAGCACAGAGCCTGATGTGGGGCTCGATCCCACAAACTGTGAGATCATGACCTGAGCAGACATCAAGAGTCAGATGCTTACTGACTGAGCCACCCATGTCCCCTGTTTGTATTTTTTAAATAATAATAATAATAATAATAACAGGGTACATGGGTGGCTCAGTCAGTTAAGCATCTGACTTTGGCTTAGGTCACGATCTCACAGTTTGTGAGTTCAAGCCCAGCATCAGGCTCTTTGCTATCAGCACCTAGCCTGCTGTGGATTCTCCATCCCCTTCTCTCTCTGCCACTCCCCCACCCATGCTCTCTCTCACAAATAAATAAACATTAAAATAAAAATAATAATAATAGGGGCACCTGGGTGGCTCAGTTGGTAAAGCATCCGACTTCGGCTCAGGTCATGATCTCATGGCTCATAAGTTTGAGCCCCACGTTGGGCTCTGTGCTGACAGCTCAGAACCTGGAGCCTGCTTCTGATTCTGTGCCCCTCTCTCACTCTGCCCCTCCCCCACTAGTGCTTGGTCTCTCTCTCTCTCTCTCTCTCTCTCTCTCAAGAATAAATAAAACATTAAAAAATTTTTAATAATAATAATAGTAAACATAAACTGAGCCAAAATAGAAACACCAAAATGTCATCCAGGTCTCATGCCATTAACAGAATCACTTCTGCTCATCAGCCTCAGAAGGTCCATTAAATCGGCCAATGCCCAAAGGCCCTCCCACACACCACACAAACCTCAGAGGAGGGTAGAGAATAAGAGATCAGACAAGATAGACTTTTTTCTGCTCTTCGAGGATGGCCTTATTCTGATGCTTGTCATCCAACATCTTTGCTGTCCCCCTTGTTGTCATCTGTTTGGTCCTTACGGTATCTTTCAAATTCGTTTCTTTCAGTTACTTAGTATTTGAATGTCTCCTTCCAGATAAGAGATCAAGCAGCAACTACTAATATAAATATGGTAGAACTATTCAATAAGATTAAAATCAAAGTTTACTAGTTCAGGGGCGCCCGGGTGGCTCAGTCAGTTAAGTGTCCAACTTCGGCTCAGGTCATGATCTCACGGTTCTTGGGTTCGAGCCCCGCATCGGGCTCTAGGGTGACAGCTCAGAGCCCAGAGCCCGCTTCGGATTCTGTGTCTCCCTCTCTCTCTGCCCCTCTCCCACTCACACTCTGTCTCTCCATCTCAAAAATAAATACACATTCAAAAATAAATTTTTTTTAAGTTTACAAGTTCAGGTTATTCCAGCAGCTGTAAGAAATACATCCCCAAATCTTAGTGGCTTAACACAATAAAAGTTATTTATAATTCACCTACCAGTTCCTGCACGTCTTCTGGAGGAACAGCTGCCCTCCAAGCAGCGATTCAGGGATGTGGGCTTCTTTCATCTGTGACACACATTTCCAAAGTTACCATGCTTGTCCACGTCAAACTAAAAGAGGGGAAAGAGCACAGATAGACACTCGTGGGTGGTATTTATGCCCCGACGCAGCATGCATCCGTGTGCCTCCATCACGTTAGCATAATTGAGTCATATGGCTGCATGCCAGTGCAAGGGAGACCTGGAAATGGAGCTTAGCTGGATCCCAGAAAGAAAAGAAAATGAGCTTGGTGATCAGTTAGCATTTTCTGCCAGCAACAAAAATCATGTTGCAAAGTAACAGATAATGTTGTACCAGAAAACCTGGCCAGTGGTACCAACAGATGAGTGAGCTAAAGAACCAGTGAAAACTCAGTTACTTTTTGTATTGGTCGGGGTCCTCCAGAGAAACAGAACTAAAAGGATATGTAGAAAGAGAGAGAGAGAGAGAGAGAGAGAGAGAGAGAGAGAGATTTATTATAGAAAATTGGCGCATGCAACGATGGAGAATGGCAAACCCAAAATCTGCAGCACGGGCTGGCAAGCTGGAGACCCAGGAGAGCTGATGTTCCAGTTCAAGTCCAAAGGCAGCCTCCTGAAGACCCAGAAAGAGGCAATGTTGCAGATGAAGTCCAAAGGCTGTCTGCCGGAGAATTCTCTCTTGCTCAGGAAGGTCACTCTTCTTGTTCTATTTAGGCCTTCAACTGATTGGATGAGGCCCACCTGCATTAAGGTGCTGCACAATCTGCTTTACTCAAAGTCCACCAATTTAAATGTTAATCTTATCCAGAGGCACCTGGGTGCCTCAGTCGGTTAAGTGTCTGACTCCTGATTTCAGCTCAGGTCATAATCTCACGGTTTGTGAGTTTGCACCCCATGTTGGGCTCTGTGCTTGACAGTGCAGAACAAGCTTGGGGTTCTCTCTTTCTCCTTTTCTCTCTTTCGCTCTGCCCCTCCCACACACACTTTCTCTCTCTCTCTCTCTCCCCCCTCAAAATAAATAAACTTTAAAAATGTTAATGTTATCTAAAACACCCACACAGAACCACCCAGAATAATGTTTGACCGCATATCTGAGCACCCCTTGGTCCAGCCACGTTGACACATAAAATTAACCGTCACACTTTCTGTCCGCACTTTTCTGTTAGTCAGGAATAGATGATAGTCAAGGGTTCTGGGTAAGAGCAGGGGTTTGGGAACATTCACCTGAGTGTGAATTCTGCTACTGCCTCCTACGTGAAAAGTGACTTATTATCCCTGTGCCTCGGATTCCTCTTTTTGTAAATGGGGACAATAACAGAGGTGCTGAGGCACCCCTCTCAGCACAGTGCTCCACCCTCAGTAGGTATCAATAAATGAGAGTTGTTATATTCATTTTACTCAGTATACCTACACTGTGCCTTGAACGGAGTGCGTACAGAAGGACATGCCTTTGGCTAGGGAGGGCGAGAGGGATGACCAAATCCCTTTAGCGAAAGGCCAGCGATGTGGAAAGGAGGGGTGTGCCTGGGCTGTCTCTTTGGAGATCCCCAGGGTCGGGGCCGCGCCTCAGGTGTTCACTTGGATACCTCTACAGCCGCTGCAGTTCTTTGGGGAAGCCCCAGTCATCATGAGAGTCCAGCTTTGAACCCCAATCCCCCATAAGTTAAGCATGGGTTGTCCCTGTAGCCTTGTTTGTCTGTTTATGTGTGAGTTATCGATCGCCAAATAATGTCACATGACAAATCGTCCCAAAAGTTAGTAGAGTCGGCTAGGCAGTTCTGTTGACCTGGACCAGGCTCGGGTTTGTGGCTGGGCTCACCCATGCATCCACGGTCAGCCTGCAGGGTGGCTGGGAGCCAGTTGATAGGATGCCCTCTCTCACATGTCTGGAGGACGGGTGGCTGTCAGCTGGGGGACCTGGGGTCGTGGCTGCATGGGTTTCATCACTTAATAGGCTTACCCAGCCTTGTCCACACGCACCTAGGCAGGGTCTCAAGCTGAGGGGTAAGCTCCCCATTTCTACCACCTTGTTTTGGCCACAGCAGGTCACAAGTCCAGCCAGATTCAAGGGAGGCGGGAAACAGGCTTCACCTCTTCATGGAAGGAGCAAGAAAAGCACATTGTCAAGGGCACGGACTCGGAAGAGTGGTGGGTTGGGGCCATTTTGGCAACACATCTGTGACTCTACCACCTGCCTCCCTCCCATTAGCCTCAGTTAGAAGGAGGCCGACTGAGCAGCTGATATGTGTTCCTCACCCCCTATAGCTCCACATCTGACAGACATATGTTTTATTCTAGAAGCGAGAGGGAGCTACTGAACTTTCTCAAGAAAGCAAAGAGGCCAAATGAAAATGGATTTGGAAAAAGATTTTCCTGACTTTCGGGGGAGCAGGCACGCTTGTCTGAGACAATCAGGAAGGCAGGAGACAGGGGAAGGCATTGGAGGCAGTGGGAACAGAGCCTGTGAAGCCCCAGGGGTGTGGAAAGACATGGTGCCATGAACAATTATAGGGAACTGCCACTAGTTGTTTATAATTAGTGTTGCCTAATTTAGCAATGAAACGTTTCTTCCCATATGTTCCTTTGGGAGCCCACAACACTTGTCTCCCCGCTTAAAGGCCAAAATTAAGGCTATGGAAGCACTGAGTGCCTTTAGTTCGCTCCAGCCAGTTCACACACATTCATCCACTAGCCTTTGGGGAGCAGTCTAGGGCAAAGATAGGAGCGTAGCGGGGCAGTTCAGTAACCGAGTGTTGGTCTCAGCCCCGCCCCAGCCATCTTCCAGCTGTGCGCCTTCGGGCCAGCACCTCTGAGACTCAGCTCTGATGTCTGTGAAACAGGGCCGTGGTTTCTCATAGCCCTCCCAGGAGGCCTGAAGGGGGCGAGGCGAGCAAGGCACTGAGCACCGCATCTAGTAGTAGATAACGGCCTAGTGAGTGGCCGATGGGTATTCGTTTCCCTGCCTCCTTCGTCACCTAGAACAAGGCTCCCCTCACGATGAGGCCATCCGTGTTCTCCGAGGATGCTGGCACAACTGACTATCCCAGGCAAGGCCTAATTGCACACGTCAGCTCTCGGAGAGGAGATCTTGACAGGGCTAATTATTAAATAATAAGGAAATTAGTGCTTAGCCAAATTAGACATGGCATTGATTTTTAAGCTTTTATTTCAATATTTATATGTTCAGGGGAGCCTGGGTGGCTCAGTCGGTTAAGCGGCTGATTGCGGCTCAGGTCATGATCTCACAGTTCGTGGATTTGAGCCCTGTGTTGGGCTCTGCACTGACAGCTCGGAGCCTGGAGCCTGCTTCAGATTCTGTGTCTCCCTCTCTCTCTGTCCCTCCCTCGCTTGTGCTCTGTCTCCCAATCTCTCTCGAAAATAAACATTAAAAAAATAAAAAATAATTTAATTTAATCAGTATCCATTAAATTCCATTTAAAAAAATACATGTGCATATATGTAAAGGATATATATATGCACTTTATATCTGGTAGGTACTTTATATAAGCATGTATTTAAATATATGGATTATATAGAATGTATGAGTATATATTATATATAAATATATCATTATATACTTAATTATGTACTTTTCTTTTTTTTCTTTTTTTTTCAATATATGAAGTTTATTGTCAAATTGGTTTCCATACAACACCCAGTGCTCATCCCAAAAGGTGCCCTCCTCAATACCCATCACCCACCCTCCCCACCCTCCCACCCCCATCAACCCTCAGTTTGTTCTCAGTTTTTAAGAGTCTCTTATGCTTCGGCTCTCTTCCAATTATGTACTTTTAAAGTAGATCTATGAATCAACATAAAGAATGTACATATGTCAGGGGCACCTGGGTCGCCCCATCGGTTGGGCATCCAATGTCGGCTCAGGTCATGATCTCACAGTTTGTGAGTTCAAGCCCTGCATCAGGCTCTGTGCTGACAGCTCAGAGCCTGGAGCCTGCTTCGAATTTTGTGTCTCCCTCTCTCTGTACCACCCCCATCACGCTCTCTCTCTCAAAAATAAATAAACATTGGGGCGCCTGGGTGGCGCAGTCGGTTAAGCGTCCGACTTCAGCCAGGTCACGATCTCGCGGTCCGTGAGTTCGAGCCCCGCGTCAGGCTCTGGGCTGATGGCTCGGAGCCTGGAGCCTGTTTCCGATTCTGTGTCTCCCTCTCTCTCTGCCCCTCCCCCATTCATGCTCTGTCTCTCTCTGTCCCAAAAATAAATAAATAAACGTTGAAAAAAAAAATTTTTTTTTTAAAAAATAAATAAACATTAAAAACATTTTTAAAAGAATGTACATATTTAATTATATGTACATATACAAACCTACATATATATACATATATACACATATACACACATATGTGTGTGCTTCCGTGCTGCTTTTCAGAACTTTATTTAGCAATTCCTTCAGCATTTGGAATAAGGTCCTTCAGCATTTGGAATAGGTGGCTATGAAAATCTCATCCGTGGTAGACTGAGCACCTTCTCAAAAATTTCAAATGTGATCCACAGAAAGCTTAAAGACAAGTAGACAGCTATGTGTACAGCACTTTGTTTCATAGATTTTTTTTTAGGGCCATCCTCTGCCCTTGTAACTACACAGTTTACCTGAACACAATATACAGATTTCATTCTTGTTCCAAAGGACATTTGGAGCCCATGAAAGATGTAGCCTTTATGGAGGTAGGATTTACTTTCTTTTTTAATTTATTTTATTTTTTTTTACTGTTTATTCATTTTTGAGAGAGAGAGAGAGAATGAGCAGGGGAGGAACAGAGAGAGGGAAACAGAGGATCCAAAACAGACTCTATCTACACTGACCGCAGTGAGCCAGATGTGGGACTTGACCTCATGAACCCCGAGATCATGACCTGAGCTGAAGTCGGACGCTCAGCCAACTGAGCCACCCAGGGACCCCCACTTTTGCTCATACAATATATGATGAGTATATAATTATATATACTCATATATATATATATATATCCCCCTCCCCACACCCAGTCCTCGGGTGTGGTTCTTTAAGGGCTGAAACAATAGCTTTGCTTGCCCCAAGAGGATGATGCAAACAGCACACTAGTCAACAATTTAGAAATCTAAACTCCTAGGGCCATGCAGCCAATAAACCCCTTCACCCATGTTTCCTTATCGTATTTGGAAAAGCCAACGCTCACCGCCCTGTCCCTTCAGCAGGCGGTGCTGACACTCTTCCAGCAGAGCGGATAATGTGGCCCAGTTATTCCTTTAGCTGCTTCATGGACCATTAGAATGGACTTTTGGGGACTGGGGACCAGTAGTTTCAGAGGACTTGTACCTTCGGAACCTCCCACATCTTGAATGCTGTTTAGGGCTAGAACTCAACACTCTGATAGGCTCAGAGTTTGTGCTGGTTTCAGTTGTCCATTGTGGCTTAACAAACTACCCCAAAACTTGGTGGCCTAAAAAAAAACGAACACTTATTTGCTCACAGACCCATAAGCTGGGCAGGAACAGCCAGTCTCCCTCCACGTGCCGCCCACCGGGGTGATCTAGCGAGGTCTGGAGGAGGAGGGCATCATCCCTCACGTGCCAGGAGCCTCATCTGAGGTGTTGGAATGGCAGAAATTGCTGGGTCTTTCTCTCTCTCTCTCTCTCTCCCCCCACGTGGTCTCGTCCACTTGTAGGCTAGCCCAGGCTCCCCTCGTTGACACCTGGCACCAAGCTGTCAGCCCTCTTACAAAGTGATACATCACATCTCCACTGTGCTCTGTGGGTCAAAGCAAGTCCCCAGGCCACCTCAATCCAACGGGACAGGAAATGCACACGGGACAGATAGAACTGTTTAGAACCCTTTAGTAGAAGGCAGGAGAGAGCAAAACAAGAAGGACAAAAATTAGTGGTGGCTGCTCCCGATAACGTTCTAGAACATAAGCCATGGAAAGGCCTTGCTCAGACTCGTAAGGCTGGGAAAACCTTGGAAAGGTTATCTAATGCCTGGCGGGGCTCCTTAATCTGGTCAGCCTCAAAGGTTCTGTGAGTCCCTTGAAATCGCATGCAAAATGTTGCCAACACATGCTTTCTTATTCCTGGAGGAAGGTGGGAATCTATAGCATTCCATACGCCCTCCAAGGAGGCTATCTTCCAGAAGAGGTAAGTAACCATTATCCTATACCTGACAGGCAGCCTTGCATGCCTGTGTAGAGAACCAGCCTTGAAAATAACCACTAGTCCACAATCCTAGTGCTCCAACCACTAGGAAGTGCTGAAGTGTTGTGATCCGACCAGCACACACGTGTCCTCTCATGCTTGGTGTTTCCTGGAAGCCTCTAAGTGTATTTTCTGCAGGAAGACACTTCAGATTTGAAAGTAAAGATCAGATTTCAAGGTGGAAAATGCTCTGAGAAGCCTCCTTCTTGTAGAAGCAGGTCAAGGTCAGGAAAATAGGTGGAAGGGGAGAGGGGGAAGAAAGGCGATACACAGAAGGAAAATCTGCCAGCTCCGGCTAACCAGACCATCGACAGCAAATTGCTTCCAGTTGATAGAATTTAAGGAACCTCCCCCAGAGTCTTTTGATGCCGTGTCTAACTTCCCTCTATTTTTCTCCACAGCCATGGGACCCGATGTGCAGGGGAGGTTTCTGCCGCGGCCAACAACAATATCTGTGGGGTCGGAGTGGCATACAACTCCAAGGTTGCAGGTAAGCTGTCCCTGCCAAACAGCAGGTGCCATGAGCCAGAAGGCATCACACTGTGGTCTCCAGCCTGGCCAGGACCTGGCAAAAAAAATCCCACTGGAGCAGCAGGGCTGGGTCCAATAGCTTTAGCAAGAGTGAAAAAGACAATCTTTTTAATCGATCTGGCAGTATCAATAAACTCAGATTTTTTTTCGAGTGTAACATAAATACAGAAAAGGGCACGGCTCATGAGCTCAGTGAGTTTTCACAACCCACCACATCTAAGGAAACCATCAAGAAACAAAACATCACAGGCACCCCAAAGGCCTTGTCATGTCCCCTCCCAGTTACTACCCATATACACAAGAATAACCCTGATCCTGGGGCGCCTGGGTGGCTCAGTCAGCTAAGCATCTGACTCTTGGTTTCGGCTCAGGTCATGATCTCACAGTTCGTGGGTTCGAGTCCTGCATCAGGCTCTGTGCCGAAAGTGCGGAACCTGCTTGGGATTCTCTCTCCCTCCCTCTCTCTCTGCTCATCCCCTACTCAGACTCTTTCTCTCTGTCAAAATAAAAAGAAAGAAGAAAGAAAGAAAGAAAGAAAGAAAGAAAGAAAGAAAGAAAGAAGAAAGAAAATGAGTAACCATGATCCCGATTACTAACAACAAAAACTGGTTATTGCCAATTTTTAAACTTTAATATAAATGGAATTGCACTGCTGTACTCTTTTGTGTCATTATCAACAAGACTCAAATAAAGACTGTAGAATATAAAGAGATGCATACAAATTATTGTAAACATACTCAAAACTCTAAAAAACGGTTTTTTACACAGTGCATCTCATCTTTAAGGAAATATATTCTACCTAAACCTTTGTATCATGTTCCACAGGAAGGACATTTGACAATTTCATCCTAAAGGCAGCTTTAGAAATGACATGGCAGATCACTAGAAACTTAGAAACCAACATCTTCCTCTCAAAAAAGAGAGGGAGTGAGAAGGAGGGGTTCATAAGCTGTCAACAAGATGCAGGAGAATGGAGTGACTCCTGGCACATTCCAAGTTTTGCATCAAATGGGTTCTTAATTTGTTCAGGCTGAGTCACTCAACCTTGTTTTTCTTTTTTTTACAACTGTCTTGGTATTTTTTTTCCTAGCAATTTAAGAGAACCATAAACATACTTTGTGCTGACGCTTGCATTTCCAGGGACCTAAATAAACCAAGAACAACCTATACAAACCCACCACCAACCTCTTTCAACACTGTTTGCTAAGAGGCTTGCTGGGTGCTGAATTTCACAAAAGAATCCATCTGGAGGGTTCTGAAATGCAAAATAGGGGAAGCTTTGCCCCTTGGGTTTCTGCTCTCTCTAGTTTGTATGCATTCAAAATGCTGGCATTAAAATGTCAGGAGCCATTATGAGCTCAGGGGAAAGAATAACACTCAGTTAATATTTTATAAGCCAGGCTCATACCTTGGGTGGTATCTGAGGCGAGGTGGGTTCCCCATCCACAGGACAGAACTGGAGGCAACTGAAAACTTCAAACCTGGATTTCCCATTCACAAGTATGGTTTTCAAAATAATTTGGATCCCAAAGTACAGTTTCAAAATACTTTTGGAGCCTGAAGTAACTGGGCTTTTTTGAACAGGGATTCTTAGAACTACTCCCTGCAAAATTGAGTTAAGAGCAGCTCAAGCGTTAGGAGGGTTCACTGGGGTCCCTTTCTCCATCTGCCTTCTATCCTTTTCTCTCCTAGTATTTGCACTCTGAAAACATCTGAGCAGCTCACCAAATGTACCTCATTTTCCTGTTCTTTTCATTGGAATTCCCTAAAAGGGAAGCGTGAGACAAAGATTTGAGTGTGTTAACCTAAGAAATAAAAGAGCCAGTTACCTTACCAGCAAAACAGGTTTACATTTATGACAACAGAGAATGGCAATTCAGGACGTGCAAGCTATAGCAAAACCACAGGCAATTCCCACAAAGCAGAAGAATGTCATTTTAGGGAGAAGAAGAAAGTTGGGAGGGGTTGTTTTGAATGGAAGTCCATTGGAGAAAAGCAGGAGTTTGGGGTGAGGGTGGTTTCTCTTTGGCTGAGTTGCGCGGATAGTCAGTTTCTCATAGGAGATGCAATGTACATCTTTTCCAGTTGGGGCTGGAAAGTATTGATTTTTTCCTGCTGACAATTCTGCTGGGATCTGTAATTGGCGATTCTTCCTGTAATTGATATTGAGTGATATGGCTCCCCCTTCTGGACTCCTGATTCCATTTTAGTGAGGGCTCCCTTTATGAATTGCTTACAGGAGCAAGGAGTTTCTTTGGGAGGGTGATCCCAGGAAGCCAGAGAGAAAGAGGAAGAGAGGCGGCTAAGGGAGGGAAGCCAACAAAGGGTGTGTAGATGAGCTGAGGACAAGCAGGGCTCTGAGGGACTATAGAATTGCACCCCCGAGGTGAAGAGGCTGTTTACCAACTCCCACCCCTCACTGGTGGGGGGGTGGGGGGAGTGCCTCCTGGGCCCTCAGCACCCTGTCCAGCCTGCCAGTTCACATGGGTGGAGCATAGTCCTGAGGCAAAGAATGCCTCCCCCCCAGGCAAAGACACCTGGACAGGGTAGTGGATTCAGGCAGGTGCAACCCATAAACTCTGCCTCACCTGCTAACTGAGTCCCAATCCCAAAGGTGAGTGACTGCAGCCTGATCCCTCAAAGATACGACCTGACCTGTGCTTTGTGAAACCCCAGACAGCTCAGGTCTCACAGTAATGCTCCAATGTTCCAGAAATAGGCCAGAACTAGTGGGAGGCATGCCTAGCCACACAAAGATTTTAAGCAGAGGAGCCTCCTTTTCCGCTCCCTTAATCCCAGTGGTGCTCCTCTGTAACAACTTCTGCTGGTGCTAACTGCTTAAGGGGCTCAGAAGTCTGGTCCCCATCATCCTGTGCCCATTAGGACACCCAGTGTCCTCTGGGCTTTACTGGAGCAGCACGAGGAATTCTTCATGAGGAAGCCCTGGACTGTTACTCAAGAATCACAATAAAAGCGGAATTTCATCCTCCTAGACCTTACAAATTTATGGGAAACATTTTGTTCCTTCTGGCTGGCAATTCCAGAAGTTGGCTAGTTTTTATTACTCTAAATGAACCATATCTTTCCAGAGAAGCTTTCTTGCGGGTTTCTGAGCTAGGGATGTCTAGAGCGCCACCTGGTGGTGATCTGGGATCATTGCTAGTCCCTGGCAGTCTGGAGGTGTCCCATCACAGGTTAGAGAGGCGCCCGAGGTCTTGTTCCACGCCCTTCCTGAGTCCTGTGTTTCTCTTCATCCTGTCCTAAAAAAAAAAAAAAAAAAAAAAAAAAGGTTTCAGTTAAGGGGATGTAGAATCTTAGTCCAGAAATAGGAAAGTGGAGATAAGATGATAAAATGGGTCCTCTGAAGGGAAAAAAGGAAAAAATCATATAGCATCTCTTTATCTGCCTATTAGCCTGTTGGGTTTCTCTTTTCTTCATAAACTTTGCTCACTTTTCCACTGGGGTTCCTGTCTTTTTCTTGTTGATTTGCACGTGTTTTTGGTATGTCCTAGATCTTAGCTCCTGGTCGGTTACAGTCAGTGCAAATACCTTCTCCCAAACTTTCACGTGAGATCATTAGGCCGTCTGGATTCCACATTTGCATGTCATGCTGGCTTGGGATCCAGTTATATTTTTCTCCCAACATGACGCCAATATCATCCAGTCAGTAATCCATCCTGTCCCTTTGATTTGTGGTGCCATCTTTATCATGTTTCAAGTTCCCGTGCATATATGGTTAGTCCCCGGGTAAATATAATTTAGATAAAACCGCCTAGCAAGTGTAAATCAGGAAGTGTAGCCACACTCCTTGTACTGCTGGGCCTTTGTATCTGCTCTTCCCTCGTCCCAGAATACCTCCCCTATAGGCTTTACCCGGCCACCTCTTTATCCTGCACTTCTCAGGTTCCCCATTGTTACCTTCAGCATCACCTCCAGACCAGCCTTCTCATCTACACTTGATAAAGCATGCAGTTTTTTCTTCCTGGCACTAACCACTGTCCAGTTATTGCCCACATTCTTGTACATGGTTATTTGATCAATATCTTTCTCCCCAGGCAGAAAACAGCCTGCTTGAGGACAGGGGCCTTGTCTGTTTTCTCTCACCTCAGCACCCAGAACAAGGTCTGGCACCCAGCAGATGCTCAGAGCCTATTTGCTGAGTGACGGGAAGCAAAAAAGGAATAAAGAGAAGGAAGGGTCAGTGAATAAACCCATGATAAGCAGTAGAGATTAATCACTGGACAGAAGAATGGATGGATGAATGGAGTTGAAAGATTAAGGGCATTAGGATCTAAGGACCCAAAGCCGATAGAATTTCTACCAGGAAGCAAAAGTATCTTGTCTTCCACCAGTACCATCTCACCTTTGCTATTTTATCCCAATCAAATTAGTTCCAAGGAGACTTGAGCCTTCTTATATCCTCTCCCCTCTTCCCTCCCTTCCAAGGGCACCATGATAATGTTCTAAGTGCTGGCATCACCAGTAGGAGCTGCCTCAGGGCCCACCATTGAAAAAGGGACAGGGGACCCCTTTATACCTACGCCCTAAGCCGCTCCAGGCTGACAAGTATCACGACCGTCCATCTACCATAATATAACACCATTCAGGTGTTACAAATAGAGTGTGTAAATTTCCAGGGGCTCATCATTTCCACCTATTCATTAGAATCTCAAAATCTTGGGCCCCAAAGATCCTTAAGTCCACAAACCCACAGATACTTGCATAAGGGTAGCAACAATATAATAATAATAGCAATAATAATAGCAGCAGTAGTAGTAAATAACACATTATTTACTCTTCCAGTGTGTCAGTGCGATGCACAACTCTTTACTCTTTACACAATCTTATCATGCATCATTATATATGTATATATACATACATATATACATATACGTATACATATATGTACATATACATGTGTACACATATATGTACATATACATATGTACATATATATGTATATATACATACGTATGTGTACGTATATGTATATATACATACATATGTATGTATATATACATGCATATGTATGTATATATACATACGTATATATACATATATAATGATGCATGATAAGATTGTGTAAAGAGTTGAGTAAATAGCTTTGCATATATATATAATATTATATATAATAACTATATTATATATAATATATAATAATTATATAAATAAATATAAATATATTTATATATAATAAATAGTATAATAATAATTATTATTATACTATTTATTATTATATTAATACATTATAATTATATATATATATATATATATATATATATATGTATCCCTCTTTTACAGAGAACCAAACTGGGGCCACACAGCTTGTAAGCTATAGGATAATTTTGCACCTAGAATGCCCTAAGCCAGAAATTCTACCATTGACCCCCTACACTAAAATGCTTGAATAACTTCTCTTTTCCTACTTTTCTGATATAGTCTGGATCCAGCCTGGAACTACACACCTCCAGCAACAGGAAACTCACTCCCTTCCAACACAGTCCACTCTGCCTTTGGATAGGTGTGACTTTGAGAAACTTCCTCCTTAAAACTAGCTCTCTCTTTGATTTCTGTTGCCTTTTTTCATGGACACAGTTGTTACCACCTCTTCGAGATGACGCATTGCAGGGAGGGAGGAAAAATTCCAATTAGTCTGGTTCCTAAAGAGTTAACACTCTGTAACATATAAACCCATACATATGACACGTTCCAGAAGTGCTCACCTTGAAGCTTTAATAACTTCAAAACTATGTGTATTTGAAGATTTAATTATTTACATTTCCTTATCCACTTGCTTACTTTTATGAATTTTGAAGAAAAAAAATTAATTTCCATTTTTTGACTTTGAAAATGCCATTATTTAAGTAACTCTTTAAGAAAATAACCTAATTCTTTTCTTACTTTTATTTTTAAGTGTTTAACATCTTCGATCAAAGGGATTAAGACAAAGAATTAAAATTAAAAATATAGTATTCAAACTTTGCAAAAGCAAAATAAAATGCACAAGTATAAACAATGAACCCTTCAAATGACGTTCCTGTGAATTTGTCAGATTTATACTTCTGAGATTATTAAAGCTCAAAAACTGCACCGCGCCTTAGGAGATGCTGTCTCTTGCTGACAATCCGTTCCGGGGCTCCACAGTGACTGTTGGGTGCCTACCATGTCCCCAGTTCTGCTGTGGGTGGTGGGACAGAGCTGTGAGCCAGCCAACAAGACGCCTGTCTCCACATAGTTTACAAGCCGTGAATGAAGAAGAATGAGCACATGAACAAGATAATATCAGACAATGGTGGCCGCTATGAATAAAACAAAATAAGGTGGCATCGAATAAGATGAGGGCACAGTAGCTGATTAGTGGGCGGGCCTTACAGCACCACACCTGGGTTTCCACGGAGGTCCTCAGAGCCACCCCAGGGTAGGGCCAGTCCAGGTGGGATTGGCCTTACCTGCCATTCTTGCTAAGCCAGAGCATTCAGATTTATGCATTGAGTTTTGGAAATGGGATCTCCTTTGTTCAAAGGTTCTGAAAAAGAGTTTGAAAAACGCACGGTTGACCGTTATCAAAATACCCTGAAATTTCTCTGCAGCAATGAATTGCTTTCCCATATTTGGCCAGTAGAATTCTTAACATTTCACTGAGTTCACAGGTACTTTATCTGAGTTTTAAAAGAAACCAATGAAAATCACATATTAGCACATGATGAACATGTTTTCAGATCCTTTAGACCTAGATCAGCATGAATTCCCTCCTGGGCCTGCAGATTAATATTCATGAGCACAAAAGGTGGTGATTAGCAACACTGAGGTTTGCTGGCAGGTACGGCTTTGCCCGTGTCGGGTACAAGTTCCCCTTTTGTAACATGAGCAGAGATAGAAAGGATTTAGCTCAAATCCCTGGGCCTTGCAGCTCTTAGAGAAGAAAGTCACAGTGTCCCCATCGGTCATTAGTGCAGTGATCAGGACTGCAGGGTGGGGGGGTAGAAATCTTGACGTGCACTGGGTTTCTCCATGCCATTGAATCACACCAGCTGGTAGAGAGCATTTTACAAATGTGAAGACACCAAGTCCTAGCCCCCTCAGCTTCCCTCTCTCCCTCTGGCTCTCGCCCTTACTCTCTTGCCTTCCTTTATTCTTTCTTTCTCTGTCTCTGTCTCTCTGTGCCCCCTCTAACTCCTACAGCATCCAGGGACAGAGGAGAGAGAGAACCCTCAGGTCACCCTGAGCCTCTGTCTTGGCTACTAATGGTGCAGTCGCTTGCAAAAATGAACACTGTATCTCATTCAATTAATGCACGCCTCATTCCTCCTGAGCTTAACTAGATTAAAGGAATGTCGGGCGCCTGGCCCCAGAATATGAATGAGAGCCTTGCTCCCAGTCTGTGGCGGCCCTTGACTCCCTGGACTCTGAAACAGTCAGAAGATTAATGCACAGCAGCTCTGATGTTCTGTGCAGCACAAAGAGAGCCAGGGAGGGTAGGAAGAGGAAGAGGCAGAGACACCGGAGCTGCTAAGAGAGAGGGTAAAGAGCAGATCTGGATGCACCACACTGGCTGTGGTGCAGTGGATGAAATCCAGTGGATGAAATTCAGTGTTGCCATCGGTTGGCATCTGGGACAGTCCAGATCCACTTTGGCAGGGCTGAATCTCTTTCACCTTCCAGCTGAAGCAGGCTGTTCAGTTCCGGCCATTGACCCTGTACACAAGTTCAAGACCATTTGAGTTTTCTCCTTGCAGGCAAGTGAATACCAGCCTCTCAGCGAGGTTTCCCTACCCACAAGGTGGGCATGGCTTCTTGCCAAAAGCAGCTGCACTATTTGCTTTACTGTTGTCGAACAAATTTTTTTAAATAAATAAAATTACAGGTAGGGCCAAAGCAAAATGTGATGCTTTAGACGTCTATCCCTTATAAAATGAACCGTAAAACTTAGCTTCTGGAAAGTTCAAACCAAAGATTTTCCTCATTCAATATGAGCTTCTCCCAAGAGAAAGGATGCTAACTGATAATTGGATATTTGTTGGCAAGAATAGTGACCTGATTTACGGGTAGAGGATGGGAAATCTCGACATGTTATTATTTGTTCTTCTGGACCTGTCCTTTCTGTTAGGGAAAAAAAAAATCAATTCAAGTAACGACACTATACATCTATTCACCAAATATTTATTAAGCTTAAAATAATGCTGATAACCTAGAACACAAGAAAAGAACAAAATGGACACATGCCCTGTACTCAAAAGATTTTGCTGTGTAGTGATGAATGTGTTGACGCAGAATTGCTATGAAGCAACTAAAAGCATTTATTTGGGTCTCAGAGATCGCAGTCCGGGAGACACAGAGTCGACTGAAATGCAAGCGTGCTCAGAACCGAGAGCGGGGAGTGCAGGCTTAAACAGGCAAAAACCACAAGGTCCAACTTGTTTTGGAAGCATTATCTTTGGCACTAACAGTGTTAAACTGACTATCTAAGGTTGGCTATTCAGCTAACAAATGCTATATTATGTCTATTTCAGTCTAAAGTAAAAGGATGTTTTCCAGGAGGTGGTGAAGGTGCAATCAACAAATTGTCATTGACCGAAGTCAAAAGTCGGCAGTGGCTTCCAAAAACAGAAACAAGAGCCGTGCAGAGGCTTTGCCTCCTCCATGTCCTCCCCGCCCCCTATTTTGGATGACTCTCTTAGCAGTGCTTGCTTTAGGTTGTAATCTTCCACAAATGAGACTCACAAGCAAATAATTATACTGGAAGGCTGAAAGTGTGGTGCTCACGGGGGATGCCGGATCCGGAAAGACTGCTAGGGAAATGCCTACTAAACACATACGTTAGTCAGGAGAAGGAGGAGCACTGGGGGAAGTTGTATGCAAGGACAAAGGTAGCTATGGGACACTGAGGAGGGAGGAGAGACCCTTAGAGAGAAGACAATTTCATGTCAGCATCACAAGCCCTGCAAGGACCTGGGTTGTCCTTATTTAAATGTTATGCTATGTTAGAGAGAGATGTTTGTGTAATCATGTCTTTTGACCATGATAAATATAGGTAAGAGGTGTCAGGATCCAGGTTTTGACGGTGTAGAGCCCGGTCCCTTTACTTCGTGACTCCTGTGGACAGAACAACTTAGGTCAGCAACTCTAACATTCTAGGCTACTTAGCACAGAAGAGAAATAGTGTGTCAGGCAGAGAACAGTATGACATGGCACCAGGCAGCAATGTTTGGAGGGTAGTAGCAGGGCAAAATGCCCATCCCAGTGGTGGCTGCTGCATTCACCCTGGAGAGGCTTGTTCTGGACAGCCAGAAGGTGGTGTGAACTGTGGACGCCCACAGGCATGTCCCTTCTGCATCCGTTTGTGCAGCTCAGGCTTACCCACACACACTCGTGGACTGCAGGACTCAAATTTTTTAATGTCCCAGCAAGAAGTCACTCCTACAGGTTATTGGAGTAGCACAAACTTTACCAAGGTAACATAGGGGAGAAAGAGGAGGGGGTTGTATCAAGCACCCCATTTCCAGGATATTTCAGAATTACCCATACAACATTTCTGTCCTCCCCACAGCCCCTTCTAGCTACCATGCAACTTGGGAATCATCTTTTTCTGACTCCCTTGATCTTTGCACTGTCCCTATTCCTCTCTCTGGGTCGGCTTTAGCTCAAGCGGTTACTTCGCGTGTGGTTACCTATTCCTCTCTCTGCCCCTTAACCTCTAGGATTTTCTCTTAAAAATTTAATATCAATTGAATTCCCACCAGCCCACTGTCACGTACAGTGGGTTTATTTCCCCGCCCCCCTCCCCCGGCCCCTGGTCAATACCTAGTCACTGGAGGCTGAGCTTCCACCTAGAAATAGACTTGTCGAGGCACCTGGGTGGCTCAGTCGGTTGAACGTCGACTTCGGCTCAGGCCATGATCTTGTGGTTCCCAAGTTCAAGCCCCGTGTCTGGCTCTATGCTGACAGCTCAGAGCCTGGAGCGTGCTTTGCAGATTCTGTGTCTCCCTCTCTCTCTCTCTGTCCCTCCCCTGCTCGTTTTCTCTCTCTCTCTCCCTCTCTTTCTCTCTCAAAAAATAAATAAAACATTAAATTAAAAAATAAAAAAAGAAATAAAAGAAATAGACTTATCAAGAGGCGCCTAAGTGACTCACTCAATTGAATGTCCAACTCTTCATTTCAGCTCAGGTCATGATCCCAGGGCCATGGGATAAAGCCCTACATGGGGCTCCACGCTAAGATTCTCTTTCTCTCTCTCTCTTTCTCCCTCTTCCCACCCCCTGCTCACATGCACGTGCTCTCTCTCCCACGCCCTAAAAAAAAAAAGAAAGAAAGAAAGAAAAGGAAATAGACTTATCAAGGAATCTCTTCAGCAAAGGTGGTCTCTCCCCATTAGAAATTCTAGTAAAGTTTCCAGTGGGAAAAAATTTCTTCAGTTATATAAGGAAAGGTGTGGGTGGAGTCCTAAAAGGATTGAGTGGGACAGTGTATGTGTCCTTCTTTTAGCCTCTAAAGGTGTAGCCCACACAACCTGAGGTTGGACTCCAGATTCTGCAGCGTCCCCCAGGACACCCAGGTGGCAGGCCCTCCACCCACACCCAGGACCTGAGCCCTCATCACCCCTCCCCCATCTCCAGTGCACTGGGGGACCAAAACATGGTGTTTCCCTGTCCAATTGGGTCTACAGGTATCCGGATGCTAGACCAGCCATTCATGACAGACATCATTGAGGCCTCTTCCATCAGCCACATGCCTCAGCTGATCGACATCTACAGTGCCAGCTGGGGCCCGACAGACAACGGGAAGACAGTGGACGGACCCCGGGAGCTCACGCTTCAGGCCATGGCCGATGGCGTCAACAAGGTAAGATCATTCCTGTGCCCACCGGGCCCAGGTCCTCTGGAGGGAGGGGTGGAGGGTGGGGTGTCCAGTGGAGGTGATGAGAATGAAACAAGGAGCAGGGAATGGGGCAGAGGTGGGGCTGTTACCCTGTGCATTAGCTCAGGGCATCCAAGAAATGGACCCCCAAACAGGGTTAGCCATGCAGATTTATCAGAGGGGACTCCTTTAAAGGGCAGAGGGGAGGGGGAGTAAGGTGGCGGGGGTGCCTTCAGATGGTGATGTTAGTCTGACCCCTGTGAAGACCGGGGAGGAAGGACAGCCACCCTGGGGTCTGTGTTGGCACCCCCACCTTGCCACACAACAGCCGGGAGCAGCCCCCAGGCAGTGGAGTCTGGGTGCAGACGGGGTGGTGGATCCGCGATATTCCCATGGCAGGGCTGTGAGCCACAGGATTTCCAGGCTTCCCATCCCTGGGATTAGCCCAGGAATGGACAAACTCAAGGCAAAGAGACCAAGGCAGAGCCCCCAAAGGGAGGGCAGCCAGGTCAGCGACCGATGGAGGAGACGTTGGTACCCTCCATGCATCTCAGAGTAGGGGTCACGTCGGACAAGACCTGAGCCAGGCCTTGGGATCAGTCTTCTGGGTTCAGGTCCCATTTCCATCAGTCAGTGTCTGGGTGTATCTGCAAATGACTTGACCTCGCTCGCTGCGCCTCTGTTTTCTTGCCTGTAAAATTGTGATAATCCTACATTTCTCCTGGGATCATTGTAAGGTGTAAATGAGATAAATATACCAGTGTTTGGTAGTGAGAAGTGCCCCGGGAAGGGTTGGTGTTGATCCAGGCCATTGTGGACACTTAACCTGTCCCCCCAAAACTTTGTGGAGTAAAGCACAGGGTTTTGTTTTTGGTTTTGGTTTTGTTTTCACTAAGCTTGTGAATTTTATGCGTCAAGAACTCAGGGCACATTGGGGATGGCCTGTCCCAGCTCTAAGAGTCCTGGGCCTCGGATAGAAGTCTCCAGATTTGAATTGCCAAACTCAAAGTCTTCTAGTGCCCTTGTGATGTGCCAAATTATCGCCATTTGCGCCACAACACCAATCACTCAAGAGTACTTAATCATTTTGTTGTATTTAGTGTTTTCTTCAGGACTGGACTTACCATCAGGTGATAGTGATACCCTCTTGATGCTTTTAGTTTGCCTGTCTAACCAGCCATGGGCAGGAGTTGCATTTTCCCAAGATTACAACAATGGTGGGGCGCCTGGGTGGCTCAATCAGTTAAGCATCCGACTTCAGCACAGGTCATGATCTCACAGTTCGTGGGTTCGGGCCCTGCATCGGGCTCTGTGCTGACAGCTCAGAGCCTGGAACCTGCTTTGGATTCCATATTTCCCTCTCTCTCTGCTCATCTCCTGCTCAAACTCTGTCTCTATCTCTCAAAAATAAAATAAATATTAAAAAACATTTTTTTTAATATTACAACAATGGTGGTAGAGTAAGAGTAACCAGGTCCTTACTGAGGGAAAGACAAGTGTGTGAGGTTTAGTATATGGACTTTTGCAAGTGCCTTTTAGGAATTTTTAGAAAGTCTGCTTCTTGGATTTTGGCCAATTTCAAATGGATGAAATGGATATGGCCATATTTGGATATATAAACTAGCACTGCTACAGATTAATTGCAAAATGCATCCGTTTTATGTTTATCTTTGTTATTTATGGTCTATGTGAAATATACATGAACCTATTATTTACACATTTATATCACCAAAATAGGTATGGGTATGAAACACCTGAAATTTAACAGTAGCTTAGACAGGTAAAAATATTGAAGAAAATTAGAGTGGACAACTAAATAGCATAATGCCCTCAAGGTCTATCCAAGTTGGCACAAATGGCGGGATTTCCTTCTTTTTATTGCTGAATAATATTCTGGTATGTGGGGGGGGGGGTTGGTATATATGTATGTGTATATACAGTATTCTCTTTATGCATTCGTGCATTGATGGACACTTAGGTTGTGTCCATTTCTTGGCTAGTGTGAATAACGCTGACGTGAAATAGTGGTGCAGGTATCTAAAGATAGTAATTTCAGGGCCACCCGGGTGGCTCAGTCCTTTAAGCATCTGATTCTTGAGCTCAGCTCAGGGCTTGAGCTTAGGGTCATGAGTTCAAGCCCCACTTTGGGCTCCACACTGGGCATGGAGTCTACTTAAATAAATTTTTTAAAAAATAGTACTATCATTTCCTTCAGATTATCCCAGAAGTAGGGCTGCTGAATCATATGGTAGTTCTGTTTTTAATGTTTTGAGGAACCTCCAAACTGTTTTTCATAGTGGCTGCACCAATTTACATTCCCACCAATAGGTCACAGGGGTTCACTTTTCTCCGCATCCTCACCAACACTTATCTTTTTGATAATCGTGAAGGCAACTTTTTCTAAACGTTTCCTAAGGTAAGAGAACAGGTCTTTTCCTCTCCAGCTAGTCTCAGAAACTGGCCTAGTGCTTGAAAAGTGGATCAGCTGTTCAATAAGTAGATGTGGAATTAATACATGAATGAAATTGGATGGTTGAAAGATTAAAAGTCCTATAGAAAACTGTGGTGAACGTCAGTGGTGCCCACTACGTCCCCTTTATCAGGTGGGGGTGGGGTGGGGAGGGGGAACCTCCCAGCTACGATGACTCACACAGCTGCCCCTTCCCTGTAGAACTGCCCTAGCTGATGGGAGGCTTTCATCCAGATGGTTATGCCCACACACACACCGAGGAGGCAGCCCACAGCCAATGATTGATTCAGGTAGAAGAGGCCAGACCACTTGGCCCCAGTAGGTACCACTCTGCAGTATAATGTATGCTCCAGAGACCCCAGTGAATCAGGCCAAGCAAGGGTTGACTTTGCTTGAGAGCACACCATTTTGAGGTTCCTACCTGGCCTATCTTGTTTCACTCCCTCATTGACAGATTTCCCCTTAGTGCACGTTCTTAATACACCTGGTGAGCTCAAGTCCCTGCCTTGGGCTCTGCTTCTAGTGAACCCATTCTAAGACATTAGAAATGAGGTTCATTCTTTCCCTTGGCTGCCAGGAAGCTCAGAACTAAGTTTGGGCCTAACAGTGTGGGGTTTTTTTAGGCTAAGTCTTCTCCTATCCCATTTTCTCCCCTCTGTTCACCAACCATGGCCTCGAAAATCATTCCTTAACTGTTGTTCTCATGTCCTTTTTCATATTTCTATAGAATCCAAATCTATGAATACTACGAAGTATAAAATTTGTAAAAGAATTGCTTAAATTAGTTCAATTTGATTTGATTAAATTAAGGTGTAAATTTTAACTTTGGGATCCTCAAATTGTTTCTTGCTTCTGCAATTTCTAGTCTTAATGGACTAAACCATCTCAATGGACAAAAATCAACGGTGTCTGGGCCCTAAACAATAGTAAACAGTAGGTCAAACAAAGTGCAGCCCCTTAGAGAGGGGCTCAGTTGACCTTGGCCCACAGGCCAGACCCAACGCACTAGCTGTCTTTGCAAATAAAGTTTTATTGGAACACAGCCAGGCCCCTGTGTCTTTCCATCCCTGATTTCTCTCCCAATCACGGTTGTCACAGGCTCCACACCCAGGGAAACACCTGGGGCACTGGATCATCAGAACCCTGGGCTCTTCTGCTGGTCTGTCCCCGTGTTCATTTTCACTAGACAGCCAGCTTGCATGACAAGAGGTGTGCTTCTGCTGCAGGGACTTTTTTAAGGACTGGGATGTGCAAGTTAGAGAGCTGAGCTTGAGAGCTGGGAGGCCAGAATTCTCATCTCAATCCTATCCCTTTCTGGCCACAGGACTTCGGATTAGTCCTTAGCTTCTTTGTGCCTCGTTTTCTTCTTTACTGATTATTTACTGATTATCACTGATGTGATAATCCACATCAGTGGTGCTCAAAGTGTGACCACTGGCCCACCTGCAAGTTTGTGAGAAATGCAGAGGCTCTGCCCCACCCACCCACCTGATACATCAGAATTTGCATTTTAGAGGCACCTGGGTGGCTCCATCCGTTAAGCGTCCGACTTCAGCTCAGGTCATTCATCTCACCTCACTCATCTCATGAGGTCAAGCCCTGCATCAGGCTCTGGGCTGACAGCTCAGAGCCCGGAGCCTGCTTCAGATTCTGTGTCTCCTTCTCTCTCTGCCCCTCCCCCCGCTCATGCTCTGTCTCTGTCTCTTTCTCAAAAAAAAATAAACATTAAAAAAATTTTTTTAGGGGTGCCTGGGTGGCTCAGTCGGTTAAGCAGCCGACTTCGGCTCAGGTCACGATCTCACAGTCCGTGAGTTCGAGCCCCGCGTCGGGCTCTGTGCTGGTAGCTCGGAGCCTGGAGCCTGCTTCTGTTTCTGTGTCTCCCTCTCTGCCCCTCCCCCACTCATGCTGTCTCTCTCTGCCTTTCAAAAATGAATAAATGTTAAAAAAATTTTTTTTTTAATTTTTTTAAAGAGTATTTGCATTTTAACAAGGTCACACTCAAGTTTGAGAGGTGCTGCTCTAACTGACTTCTAGAAAATGAATCCGGTAACCCTAAGATACTAAGACCACAAGATAATGTGGTTTTAAAAAATCCCCAGTGCTGGAGTGCCTGGGTAGCTCAGTCAGTTAAGCTTCTGACTCTGGGTTTCAGCTCAGGTCATGATCTCACGGTTCATGGGTTTGAGCCCCACATCAGGCTCCGCAGCTGGCAGCATGGAGCCTGCTTGGGATTCTCTCTCTCCCTCTCCCCCACCCCTCTCTCTCTCTCTCTCCACCCCACCCCCACTCATGCTGTCTCTGTCTCTCTCAAAATAAATAAAACTTAAAAAAACATCCCCAGTGACTAGGAAAAGGCAGCAGAGGTGACTGGTTTTCTGGAACACTGCACAACCCTATCCAGGTGGTACGTTGAAGGGATTGATTACCAAGCCAGATGCTCTGGTTTGTCTCTGAGCTGCAGGAGCAGGGGCCCAGTGGCTCAACTTCAGGGGTTTCTTATAGGGATGCACGAGGAGAGACAAGGGCACTGAGAGGGGATTCAGGCAGAACCTCGTACAGGCTAGGACCAGACAGACGTTCTGGACCCAGCGTGGCTGCAGGGCTCCAGCCACGAGAGTGTGTGGAGATTCCCACTGGGGCCCCACGGTCGTGGGTCTTGGCCATGCTTATAGTTCCTGTCTCTCACTGGCTCTGTGTGTCCTTCTCTGAATCCACTTTTCCTCTTGCTTGGGGCTTATGTTCATGTGCTCCTTCTACGTGGACATGACGCCATTAGCATTCTTGTTTGTCACAACCTGTGAGGCTCTATTCCAACTGCCGTTTGCTCCCCTCCAATGCCTGAGGGGGAATCTTGACCCCAAATTAGGGCAGACACTTCTCTCTCTGCTGGGCTCCAAAACTAGCAAATGTGGTTCTGTTGGAAAGGTTTAGAACTTGAAGGGTCAGAGATCAGTCAGAAGGTTGCTAACAGAGCCCTTTCTTTTCCATTCCAGTAATGTCAAGTGGCAGCTGTCTACCCCCACACTGGCTTTTCAGACCTCTGATGGAGAAGTTTCTTCTAAACCGTTGAAATCTTCCAGAAGTCTCGATAGAAATATAACACCATGTTTCTTCTCTGTTGTGGGCTGGATTTTCCCCGCCCCCAGTCAAAACTCACATATTGAAATCCTAACCCCCCCATATCTCCGAAGGGACCTTATTTGGAAATAGGGTCATGAAAGATGTAATTAGTTAAGACGAGTTCATTCTGGAGCAGAGTGGGCCCCTTATCTGATATGACTGGTGTCTGTGTTAAAAAGGTCATTTAGGGGCGCCTGGGTGGCTCAGTCAGTTAAGCATCCGACTTCGGCTCAGGTCATGATCTCACAGTTCGTGGGTTCGAGCCCCGCGTCGGGCTGTGTGCTGACAGCTCAGAGCCTGGAGCCTGCTTCAGATTGTGTGTCTTGTGTCTTCCTTTCTTTCTGCTCCTCCCCTGCTCACGTTCTGTCTGTCTCTCAAAAATAAATAAGCATTTTTAAAAAATCATGTTATAAAAAACATGATTTTTTTTATATTTTTGGACACAGATGCACAGGAAGAGTGCCAAGAGAACATGAAGGCAGAGATCAGGGTGATGCCTCTACAAGTCAAGGAACACCCAAACTTGTCAGTAGCTAAGGGAGAGGCATGGGACAGATTCTCACTCCCAGCTTTCAGAAGGAACCAGCCTTCTCAACACCTTGACTTTGACCCTCCAGAATGTCTAGACAATATATTTCTGTGGTTTACACCACTCAGTTTGTGGTATTTTCCTACAGCAGCCCTAGAAAACCATACACCTTTCAGTCTTAGAAGGGATAGTCAAAAAAAGAGATTTTGCCAGACTCGAGCAGTGCAGAAACAGTATGGTCACTTTTTTAGTTACTCTTGATGTCACCTGACTCCCTTTTTGAAAGCCAAGATGGCTGACCGTTGATCCCATTACAACTCATTCTCATCTGGCACCTTGAGAGTCATCTTTCCTTCATTCTCTAATATCGTTCCTCAGAAGAGAAGCTTGCAAAAATTCTCATGATGCCATTGGCATTCAGCCCATCTGAGACAACCACAAGGGCCCCTGATGCTTGAAAAGCACAGTTCAGTTTATAGAGGGGGCTTAGCGACAGGATCGAGGGGTGAGGGGGTAGGAGGCAATGGTGCTGCCCCATTTCAGTGCCATTTCAGTGCCTCAACCCTTAGGAGTTGTTAGGATGAAACTTAGACGCACAAGCAGCTTGTTTGCATATCGCACTGTTCACTGTGTGGCTGGAGAGAAATGGTCACACAGGACCGGGTGACAGGACCGGGTGACAACAAGTCCCCTGGGGGACACTTGGCAGATGTCCAGCAGAAATGGATTTCCACTGAGAAGCATTTTTTTGACATACAAGGCCGACAGAGAGACATGTAGGTGACATCCGCCCTCAGTCGCAATTTACAAATGCACAAGGCATTCAATGCAGCACATTCCCCAGTGGCTCCTGTCATTTTCCACAACTTCTGAACTGTTCCCCACATCTTAAGTCTGAGTATTTCTCTCTCCTCCATCTGTAGCCTCCCCTGTCACAACTAAAAAGGCCCTTTCAAGTGTGATTGTTCTGGAAAGCATGCCAACTGCTCCAAAACTTAAGAGAAAAATTGTTATGACTTATCTTCAGATGACAGCATGTAAATATTTTAGAAAGTGAAGTATAATGAAAAATACATGATTTCTCATTCGACTTTCAAAACCCCAAGCTGTGGGAGTGGTTCTTTCCTTGTTTCAGGGTGACAATTTGGGGGGACAGAACTGTAGAATCTCGTGCATGATGGTATATGATACATGAGCAAAGATCTCCTCTCAGTTATTTCAGTTGTCTGGTCTACTCTAAAGGAAAGTCCACCTCTGAAAGATGGTCTCCACCTAAACAAAGGAGTCAGATAATTACCTAGTGGACAAAGGTAGGTCTTATGCTTGTCTTTGAATGTTAGCATCCTGCAGGTAGGTTTTGTTTGACCAACATAGTAATGATAGAGGAAGAGGAAAAAGAGTCGAGAGACCTTTCTGGGGATGTGTTCTTCGCCACAGACCTCCCCACTCCCAATTGTCTGACATTTGTTCTCCACATAAACATCACCAACCTGACTCCTTAGGGATTTGAGTTTGTATCTCCTAAATTTGCTCGATGAATACCTGAGGCAGCAAGGAGCAGACGAGAAAAAAGAGGAGGCAACTTTTTATTCCCCTTTCTAGTCTACATGTTGACCACATAGTAAAAGCATTTTTCACATCTTCTGTGGGAAGTAGGTGACAGTCCTAGACCCCTGAATTATGAAATAATCCAATAATTGACTTTTTTCTTAGTTTGGGAGCCCCCCCCCCAAAAGCAGACGCTGAAACAAGGATTGTTCAAGTAGTTGCTTTGGGAGGCAAAGGGAACCCCAGTAGTGAATGGGGAGGTGTGACAGGGAAGAAAGGGACCAGGAAAGTGTGTGTTATCGAGCCAGCCACCACTGTGAACACCCTGAGCTCAGTCCCACCAGGAAGCTGGAAAACCACATGGACCCTGAAGCTATCAGAGGTGAAAATCCTGATCCACATAAATGCCACAGTACTTTCGGCCCCCCTGGGGCAGGTGTGCCCACCAGCTGTCGGCCTCTTGGGAGAAAGCCCTTCTACAAAGAGATGCCGATGCTGTGCTGACATTTGGAAATCACAGTGCATGGAAGGTCTAAGGGACGTGGGCCGACACCCACTGCCATCTGCTGCCATCTCGAGGGTGCAGTTTGACAAAACCTAATCTTAGGCTTGGAGTCATCGCTGTCTGGGTAATAAAGGACCAGTAAGGTGATGTGTTTGCTGGTCAGAAAGACACAGCCTTTGCAGAGACTGGTGGAGTAACAGAGCCCAGACGTTGGGGACCATGGAGTCTGACGCTGTCCTGACAACCAGAAGGCAATTCCGACAACACAGAGGGCCTGGAAAGTGACAGTTGATTCATGAACTTCTTTCCACATCTTGAGGAAGTACAGCTACCCAGGGTAACCCTGGTAAGTCTGTGGCTGGCTTTGATGGCTACACCCCAACCTCTTAGTAATCACGGTTCAGGATTGCTACCGGAAGGAATATTTAAAGACAAGGCTACAGAAATAGACAAGACTACAGGAATATTTAAAGACGAGGCTACAGAAAGCCCTCTGAGGCACAGATGAGACAGAGCACTGATTGTTTAGGAATCAATCCCTGTGGGATTTCGAAGGACCCAAGCACAGATCCCAGATCTTCAGGCTGGAATGCAGTAAAGAGAGATCACTTGCAAGAGTATGGCTCTAAAGGAACCATCCAGGCAAGGGGGGCAGAGGGCTGCCTAGGGAGATGCTGATGAATTGGGTGTTGGCAAGGCAGAGCCCTGGTGCAGCCTGCTGAAACTTAATCAGAGCAGTGGGGCTGACACAGTGGCAGCAAATGTTGGGGCCTCTGGCAGGCAATGGATGCCTCCTGCCAAGGAGCTCTCAGGAACACTCCATGAGCCCTGATTTATGCTTTGAAACCAAGCAAAAGTTCACAGTTGAGCAGGAGTTGCCAAAGTGTGGAGTCTGCAATCCATTCTCTGAAATGATTGTTGCACTTACAGTGCCCGTTATTTGTGATCAAGAGAAATGGAAGAAAAGGCTGGCAGGTTTTAGGTGAAACTTATTAAGTGCTGGCCAGCCATAGGTGGGATGGTCAACCATCTTGGTTTCCCATTTTTAACACTGAAAGTCCCACTTCCAAGGAGCTCCCAGTCCCAGGAGAACCAAGACCCTTGGTCACTCATCCCGTGGCCTTATTGGCGGCGGTGACTTATTTGAACCCAGTGAAAACACCAACCAGCTTAAGGGATTGACATGAATGTAAACCCTTCACCAACCCCCTTGACATCAGAAAGGTTAATCATGGTGTGTTTGGATCCTGCTAGAAATGAGACACGATTGCATAAGGGTCTTCCTTCCAAAGTGGATACATGGCAAAATAGGTCATAATTAGAAGCAACAATAGGCGCCATTAAACGTGGCCTTGAGGGAAGGATTTAATCAGAAGCCAAGGGCAACCATACCATCCATTGTTGGCCTTTCCAGAGATCATGACACCACCAGCACACTCTTGAACTCCCGTGGAACCCGATGGGGACATGAGGCAGATGCCGTGATACTGGTGACTTGGCTGTGGCACACAGCTCCAGCCAGCCGTGGCTTCCTGCTCACCAGCCAGCCGGCATCTCTGCTCCTCTGGGTGAGGAGCTGCCAGGCTCCAGTGGAGTGTGCTCCCCAGTGTGCACACAGCCCAGACTGGGAGGAGTTAACACCCCAGGGGCCACCACCCAGCTGCACTGTCCTGGTGGCAGGGTCACAGGGGCTCTCCAGAGAAGTTGACCCCAGCTCCCACAAGGACAACCTGTTCATCAGCTCACACTCGGTTGGATGTTTCTCCCTTCCCTGTTTCCTGTCCCCCTGCCACTAACTTAGGCTTCTTGAGACCACCTCCCCCCAGATTAACTACCTGCTCCCTGGCCCTGGTCTCAGGGTCTTTTTATGAAGAAACACAAACTGAGACCAGCCCCTTTCTCCTACAGTTGAAGCCAGCAGCCTTCTGAAAGTAAGCATAAGCGTAGCTCCTTACAGGAGGATCCACCGTCCCCATTTAAAGCCCTTTGTGAATTCACCACCACCTTCAACACGGAGTACAGAAAAGACTAGAAGTGACAAATAATGAACACACAAAACAGCTGCATGGAAATATAATCCAATCACTGATATTGTGGCAGAGAAGGACTTTCTAAGCATAAAAGCAAAAGGAAAATATTTACCAAAACTAAGTAAGAAATATTACTACATAAAACCTTTCAAAATTTCTGCAAGCCTGGTCATTGTTAAAGCTCAGCAATGGATCCGTGGGGATTCATTATACTATTCACTCTACTTTTGTTGTGCTTAATATTTTTCAGATTAAAAGGTTTTTATTCATCCCCCCAAATAAAAAGCAATTCAGTAGGTGGATAAGCTGTCAAAAGTAAGAATACACAATTTAGGAAAAATGAAAACAGCAGCTGTTCTAATATTATACAGATGGCCACTTGTGGCTTGGGATAAAAATTCCAGGGACTGCATTACACAGAGATTTTTTTTTTAAATGGTGCATCTGATATAACCCAAATTAAGGGGACATAATGAACTATGTCAGTAAGGAGAGGCTACATTATGCTGTGGTAACAAATAGCCCCAAAAGCTCAGAAGCTTCAGACCACAAAGGTTTATTTCTCATTCAGCTACACATCACCATGGTCAATAGTGAGCTCTGCTTATCACAGTCTCTCAGAGAACAGAGCTTGCATCTGGAACATTGCTCGTCACTGTGCCGAGGGAAAGAGGGTGTCCCACGGCATTTGGCCCTGACCAGTCAATGGTTCAGCCTAGAAATGACACTATGTATCAGTCACTGCCACTCTAAACTCATTAATTAAAATGGCTTACAGGACCCCACCCAACCACAAAGGGATATCATCATGGACCCAAACTGTGGACAGCTAGAAACATTTATCAGATAGCACCAATGACTACCACAATGCGCCCAGAACAACTTCTAGGTGACTCGAAAGGCAACTCAACAGTGATCTAGTGAGGACAAACACAATGTCAAAGATGTTTGTGAATAGTTTGAGTAAAATTGTTCAGTGAACTGTGAGTACAGAAAACAGTGTTTGCAAATCGATACATTGTTCTAAGCGGTAGTTAAAATAAGTATTTGCAAAAATTAATAGGTTTATGCAATATAGGGGGGAAATTTTCTGTAAGTCAAAATGCAACATATAAAAGAAAAGACTGGGCAAATATATATGTAACATAAATGACAGAAATTTGGCTAAGGTCCTTAATATAGGAAAAGCTCTAACAAATCAAAAAGAATACGAAAGAAAAAATAGGCAAAGGATATTATCTTTATGGCTTGGTGCTTTGCTAACCTTATTCATAAAGCAGCAGTACAAACGAGCAGTGAGAATGCAAGAAGATAAACTCAATGGTCATGGAAAAATTTATAACTCAAAACAACAAGGTACCATTTTTGCCCACCTAATTGGCAAAACTAGATTTTTTAAATGTAGGATTCTCAATCTTGAACCATGGGGGCTGATGGTGGAATTCTTACACACTGATGGTGAAACAAATAAATTGTTCATATGCATTATACATAGCAATCATATGGCAATATAGATCAAGAATCTTCCAACATTCATTCCTTTTTACCCTAAATTCCCCCTTTTAGAAATTCTGCCTGAGGAAATAAACAGAAATACAAAGACATATAAAATGATGTTCATCGCAGAACTTTAAAACTTAGAAACAGCCTTCCAGGTATGTCTAGATAAAGGACTAAATAACTTATGGAAGGCTATTGAATAAGACTAATAAAAATTACAGTGTAGAGGAATATTTAATTACATTAGGAAATGTTACTGATATAATAGTGAATATACATTTGAAGCATTCTGGCCACAAAAGTGGATCTCTTTTATGATCCTAATTTTATCCCTAAACCTGTTCTTTACTTAGCATTTATATATCAACTTGGCAGGAATCCACAAAATATCACCAGGGATCTTTTCTATTCGTGGAAAATTAGAAAGGATTTTTATTTTCCTGTTCAGAGTCTAAATTTCAGTTATTCTACAATGAGTATGATTTTGCAATAAAAAATGTGATAACTTTTTTTTAAGTACGTCAATGTTGTATTAAGATGTCAAAGTGACTGGAAAATAAAAACTAGTCTAACTGAGTGTTTAGGAAGAGGCAACCTGCAACAGGCTTGCCTCCCTAGTATCTGCAAGCAGGTAATACCAGTGGGCCAGGGCCTGGTCTGGTCATTCATCCAGGTCGCTACTGATTGGTGAGCAGGAGGGACCGACAAAGTGGATTTCCACCTCCTAGAATGAAAGAATGATGTCCTGGGTGGGGGCACACAGAGCCATAGCACCAGTCTCTGGCTAGAACTTGACCTTAGCAGATGGTAAGCGATTTGTGACATTTTTATATTATGAGCAAAACAACAAAATCTGCATGAACTGTTAAGAAATTCGGGGGAGTGGGGCGCCTGGGTGGCGCAGTCGGTTAAGCGTCCGACTTCAGCCAGGTCACGATCTCGCGGTCCGTGAGTTCGAGCCCCGCGTCAGGCTCTGGGCTGATGGCTCGGAGCCTGGAGCCTGTTTCCGATTCTGTGTCTCCCTCTCTCTCTGCCCCTCCCCCGTTCATGCTCTGTCTCTCTCTGTCCCAAAAATAAATAAAAAATGTTGAAAAAAAAAAAAAAAAAAAAAAAAAAGAAATTCGGGGGAGTGACATCAGCACATGGAAGCATGAGAAATCTTTTGTTTCTCCCTTTAATTTGCAATGAGTAGGGCACCCATCACCCAACAGGGGTTCCTCAACAGCACATCAGGACTCCACAGGGAACCATACATCTGTACATTGAAGGTGGGTAGACTGGACCTCACAGAGGCAGGAAAACCAGGGGAACAGCAGCAGTGGTGCCTGTAAACCCAGTGACCCTGGCAGTGGCAGAGGCCTCCGAGACGGTGGTATCCCCAACAACCCTGGGCAGCAGCAGTACCCATGACCCTAGCAGACCCAGCTGCACGCCAGCAACCCTGGCAACCTCAGCACTGGTGAGACGCTAGTGCACGGGTAACTATGACAGCCTCAGTGACCCCGCCAGAAGAGCAGGTGGTGGGTGGAAAGTGTGTGCTCCCAAACACAGCCGTAAAGCAGTTTAGGTAAGAGGGGAAAAAAAAATTACACTATATCGCCACCTGCTGGAAAATAAAAGAAAGGTCTTTAATTCCCAACCGGTTGAACAGTTAAAATCAAAGTCAATAGAACTCTACCAAAATTAAGAAAGGCATCCGTTACTTCAAATGTGTCAGCAGAGGCTCATCTCACCAAACACCATGAAAAATCACAGTAAGATGGTATCACCAAAAGCAAATGGCAGACAGTTCTCCAGCAACCAATCTCCAAGTCACAGAAAATTAGGATCTAACTGATAGAGAATTCAAAATAGCTGGTTATGAAGAAATTCAGCAAGCTAGAAGAAAACTCAGAAAGCCAATTTAATGAACTGAGGAATGAAATTAATGAAAAGAAGGAGTGCTTTGCCAAAAAGACTCAAATTCTGAAACGAAAGAACTCAACAGAGGAAATGAAGAACACATTACAAAGTATTGGAAACAGAGCAGATGGGAGGGAAGAAAGAACAGGCAAGCCAGAAGATAGGAATCTAGAATAATTCAGGTAATAGTAGAGAGAGAACTAAGATTTTTAAGAAGTGAAGAAACCACACAAGAGCTATCAGACTCCCTTAGGGGGACCAACAAAAGAATTACGGATATACCAGAAGAAGAAGGGGACAGAAGGGTTATTTAAAGAAGTAATAGCTGAGAACTTCCCTAACCTAAGGAGAGAACTAGACATACAAGTCCACAAAGCTAATCAGTCACCTTAGTATCTCAATGCTGAAAGATCCTCTTTAAGACATCTTATAACGAAGCTGTCAAAAACTGACCATAAAGAAGGATTCTTAAAGGCAGCTGGGGGGGAGAAGAGAACATAACCTACAAAGAAAAATCCCATTCGATTATCAGTAGATTTCTTCAACAGAAACTACAGGCCAGGAGAGAGTGAATGTCCTAATTCAGATTTCCAGCCAAGAATACTTTATTCAGCAAAGTGACCCTTCAGATATGAAGGAGAAAAACAAACAAAAGCTGATGGAGTTCACCACCACCAGACCTGCCTTACAAAAAATGTTGAGGGGCGCCTGGGTGGCTCAGTCGGTTAAGCGTCCGACTTCAGCTCGGGTCATGATCTCACGGTTCGTGAGTTCAAGCCCCGCGTTGGGCTCTGTGCTGACAGCTCAGAGCCTGGAGCCTACTTCGGATTCTGTGTCTCCCTCTCTCTCTGCCCCTCCCCTGCTTATGCTCTGTCTCTCTCTGTCTCAAAAATAAAAAAAAAATAAAAAAATAAAAAAAAAATGTTGAAGGGAACTCTTCTGCCTAAAATGAAAAGACAAAAATACCCCAGATTTTTACAAAGGTGATAGATAGAATCATAAAATTATAACCCTCTCTTATAATAGGATGTTAAATGTAACATAAAGCTTTAAAGAAAAAGGCATTAAAAATAAATATAGCTACTACAATTTGGAAACGAACTCCCAGCATAAAAAGAGACAATTTGTGATAACAAAAGTATAAAAAGGGAGGAGGAAAATGCCAGAACCTGTAGAGGCAAATGAAGATAAGTTGCTATCAACAGAAAAAGGATTATTTTATTTATAAGACATTTTATACAAATCTCACAGGAACCACAAAACAAAAATCTAGAGCAAAAACAAAACATCTAAAAAGCGGGGGAGGGGGCACATGGGTGGCTCAGTCAGTTAAGCCTCCAACTTCGGCTTAGGTCATGATCTCCCAGTTTGTGAGTCCGAGCCCCACGTCAGGCTCTGTGCTGACAGCTCAGGGCCTGGTGCTAGCTTCAGATTCTGTGTTTTCCTCTCTCTCTCCCCCTCCCTCCCCCCCCTCCCTCCCTCTCTCTCTCTCTCTCTCCCAAAAATAAATAAACATTTGAGAAAAAGTTTAAAAAAATAAAATACAATAAAAAGCAGGGGAGGACTTAGCAAAATGTCATAAAAAACCACCAACCTAAAAATCAAACAAAAGAAAGAAAGAAAGAGAAAAAGACGAGACAATGGAGATACAAAACAATCAGAACACAAAAGATAAAATGGCAATAGTAAGTCCTCATATATCAATAATCACCTTAAATGTAAATGGATTGAACTTACCAATCAAAAGGAACAAAGTGTCTGAATGAATTGAAACAAAGACCTGACTGCACGCTGCCTTCAGGAGACTCTTCCCAGCTCCAAACACATAGACTCAAAGTGAAGGGACAGAGGATGATACTCCAAGAAATAGTAGCCAAAAGAAAGCAGGTGTAGCCATACTCACATCAGACAAAATGGACTTCAAGCTCAAAATTGGCAACAAGAGACCAAGCAGGTCATTATATAATGATAAAAGGGTCAACACCGATCTTCTTCCACTAGAGTTACATCCTGATAAACCGATCAAAAGTTGAAAATATAAGTTGAAAATGCATTTCATGCACCTAACCTACCAAACATGATAGCTTAGCCTACCTTAAATGTGCTAGCAACACTTAGTTTAGCCTACAGTTGGGCAAGACCATCTAATACAAAGCCTATTTTATAATACAGACTTGAATACCTCAGGTAATTTATTGAACGCTGTACTGAAAGTGAAGAACAAAATGATTATGTGGGTACAGAATGTTTGCAAGTATACCAATTGCTTGCCCTCATGATCACGTGGGTGAGTAGACTGAAGCTTCCTGCTGCCTCCCACCATCATGACAGAGTACGGCATGTCACTAGATCAGGAAGAGATTAAAAACTCAAAATTCAGCGCATCGTTTCTACTGAATTGAGTATGATTTTTGTACCACCATAAAGTAAAAAATTTCTAAGTCAAACCATCATAAATTGGGGAGCCTCTGTACGTCAAGAAGACATAACAACTATAAACATATACACTCCCAACATCTGAGCACTGAAATATATTAAGCAAATACTAACAAATCTTAAGGGAGAAATATACAATACAATAACAGGAGGGGACTTCACTATCCCACCGTCGGCAAAGGAGAGATTGTGCAGACAGAAAATCAACAAGGAAACACTGGAATTGAAACACACTATAAAATAAATGGACCTATCAGACACATATAGAATGTTCCATCCACCAACAGCATACATTCTTCTCAAGTTCCTGTGAACATTCTCCAAGATAGATCATATGATAGGCCACAAAACCAATCTTAGCAAATTGAAAAAGATTGAAATCAATTTCAGCTACCTTCTCTGACCACAAAAGGCAGGAAATTAGAAGTTTCAACAAGAGGAAGGTGAGTAGATCTTCAAATATGCGGAAACTAAACAGCACACTTCTAAACAACCAATGGGTCAAAGAAGAAATCAAAATGGAATCAAACTGGGGCGCCTGGGTGGCTCAGTTGGTTGAGCGTCCAACTTTGGCTCAGGTCGTGATCTCACAGCTCATGAGTTCGAGCCCCCTGTCGGGCTCTGTGCCGACAGCTCAGAGCCTGGAGCCTGCTTCCGATTCTGTGTCTCCCTCTCTCTCTGCCCCTAACCCACTCGCATTCTGTCTCTGTCAAAAATAATAAAATAATAAATAAACACTTTCAAAAAATTAAAAATAGAAACAAATTATCTTGAAACATATTAAAATGAAAATACAATATACCCAATTTTGTAGGATGCAGCAAAAGCAGTTCTAAGAGGAAAGTTTATAGCAATAAACATATATATTAAGAAATAAGAAAAATCTCAAACAACCTAATTTTACACCTCAAGGAACTAGAAAAAGAGGAACTAGTCAAGTCCAAAGATTGCAGAAGAAAGAAAATAATAAAAATCAGAGCAAAAATAAACGAAATAAAGACCAGAAGAACAGTAGAAAGGATCAGCAAAACTAAAAACCTGTTCCTTGAAAATATAAACACGTTTGACAGCAAGACTAATTCTTTGGCTAGACTAAGAAAAAAAAAGACTCAAAATTAGAAGGAAAACAAGACATGGCAACTGATACTACAGAAATACAGAGAATTTTAAGAAACCACTATGAATAATTATATACTAACAAATTACATTGCCTGGAACAAATGGATACACTTTAGCAACAATATACCCAGACTGAATCAGGAAGGAATAGAAAATCTGAACAGATCAATAACAAATCAAGGGATTGAGTCAATTAAAAAATAACACAGAAATCAGAAATCTCTAGGTCCAGATGGCTTTGCTGGTGAATTCTACCAAACATCTAAGGAAGAATTAGCATCAGCCCTCCTTAAAGTCTTCCAGAATATCGAGAAGAGGGAACACCTCCAAACTCATTCTATGAAGCCAGCACTACTTTGGTAGCAAAACCAGATAAGGATACCACAAGGAAAGAAAACTATAGACCAATATCCCTGATGAATATAGATGCAAAAATTCACAACAAAATACTAGCAAATTGAATTCAAGAATATGTTGAAAGGATTATACACCACGACCAAATGGGATTTATCCTTGGGATACAAGGATGGTTTGACATATGCAAATCAATAAATGTAACTCAAGCATATCAATAAAATGAAAGATAAAAGCCACATGATCATCTCAATAGATACTGAAAAAGCATTTAACAAAATACAGCATCCTTTCATGATATAAATCCTTGATAGATTAGATGTGGAAGGAACTAGCTCAACATAATAAAGGCCAGATACGATAAACCCACAGCTAACATTATACTCAATGGAGAAAATTTGAAAGGATTTCCTCTGAGATCAGGAACAAGACCAGGTTGCCTACTCTGCTCACTCCTACCCAATATAGTAGTGGAAGTCCTAGCTACAGCAGTTAGGTAAGACAAAAAAACAAAAAGCATGCAAATTGGAAAGGAAGAAGTAAAATTTTCACTATTTGATGATGATGTGTTCAGGGGTGCCTGGGTGGCTTAGTTGGTTGAGCATCTGACTTTGGCTCAGGTCATGATCGCACAGCTTGTGAGTTCAAGCCCCGCGTCGGGCTCTGTGCTGACAGCTCAGAGCCTGGAGCTTGCTTCAGATTCTGTGTCCCGCTCTCACTCTGCCCCTCCCTTACTCATGCTCTGTCTCTCTCAAGAATAAACAAAAAACATTTAAAAAAATTTATAAATGCACTTGCCTTCTTAAAAGAAAAGAAAAAGTCCTGTAGGAGGGGAAGTGGAGGTGGAGAAGGGAATTCCAATGTAAAGGGTTGGGGCGAGTCTGATGGCCGGTCTACTATATGAGCATGTGCTACTGACGAAGGGTGGGAGAGCCCCAGCAGACAGCCCACCCTCCAGGCCCAGCTCCCTCCTGCAGTGCAGACTGCTGACCCATCTCATCCAAGTCTCTAGGTGAGCCTCCCAACCCCATCTGGTCTTTGGTTCTCCTTTACCATGGAGTCTCTGGATAAAATTCCTTCTGTTGAACTACGTACAGCATTATTTGCCTGACTGAACCTTGATTGATACAGTGTATTGATTGGGATGTTAAATTTATAAGTTAACTTGGGGAAAATCGACATCTCTGCAATGCTTTCTTTCTGTCCAAGATCATCATGTGTTGATGTGTCTTTCCATTGGGTCAAATCTTCATGTGTCCCTCCATAGTCTTCAAAGCCTTCAAAGTCTTATTAGTACTTAGCTCTTTTTTTTTTTTTCTTAGTTTCTTGGGTTTCTTTCTAAGTATTTTACCCTTCCTGTGGTTAGTATAAATGGTGCTTCACATCGAATTCAATAGGTTAATATGTAAAGTCCTTAGGGCAGTCCCTGGCATACAGTAAGTGCCATAGTAGTGCTTCTTCTCATTATCATCTTAGTTTCTTTCGTTGTATTCCCCAACTTATTGTTGGAATATGGGTCACAGTTGTTGGGTCTGTTTCTGCCCAGCTCCCGTTCAGGAGCAGCTGGGGGCAGAACTAGATCTTGGGGCATCAATTAACAGGAAAGTAAGGTGTGCCAGCAACAGACCCATTCCATAACCAGCTCTCTTATAGGTGCCCTTTTCCCATGTATCTGTCCCCAGACTACTTGGGGACTATTTGGTCCTGATACCCAATCATTAGATGTAACTATTATTATGTCATATAAACACACACACATACACACACACACACACACACACACCACATCTTAGAAAAACAAGGCTTACTATTGCTAGGAATCACAGTGGCAAGTCTTGTGGGCAAGTCTTACAGTCCAATACAAAACTGATGTTTGCTGCTTACTCCTCAGAAACAGGCTGACAGTTGTGCTCTGTGCATCAGTGGGCCAGGCCACATAACACACTGCCCCCCAAACTCAGTAGTTTAAAACAACCACCATTCAAGTCCTGCTCATGGGTCTGCAGGTCAGCTGGGTTGTTCTGCTGATCTGGGCCAGCCTCGGCTCATGCCAGCTGGCCTCACTCATGCATCTGTGGTCAGCTAGAAGGTGAACTACAGACCGGCTGGTCTGGAGTAGCCTCCCTCCTACGTCTGCCACTTGTGGGCTGTCAGCTGGGATGGTAATCTGGGCTAAATCTGTCATCAACCAGCAGACCAACTCAGGTTTGTTCCATGGTGCTACAGAATTGAGGGATTCTTGAGACCTATGCTTGGAACTGACACAGCCTGACTTTCCACCACTTTCTGTTGGACAAAGCAAAGACAGGAAGCCAGCCAGATTCAAGGGGTGGGAAGTACACCTCTCCTTTTGGTGGGCAAGACTGCAAAGTCATATTGCAGAGGAGGCATGAATACAGAGAAGCCTGAAAAATTAGAGTCACAATCGTCTCCCAAAACCCTACAACACAGTGACAATGCTTCTAGCACCAATTACCTTTTAGCAAAGGTTGCTTTGTCTCACCAGCAGCCCATCTGTGGACTGATTCAGAGGAAAGTTCCACGTTTGGTGGGCTTCACCCGTTTACCCTGATCCACACCTGTCTCAATTTCATTGGGTGCCATTTCTTGACATTGAGCCCAAATCTGAGTCTGTCTGAGCATGTGATCCCCTGCACCAGCTGTAGGGATGATACATTTGCCCGTCTGTCCTGGTTTCTGAGAGCAGTTACTGACTTCGGTGGAGTTTTCCAGTATTGATTTTCCAAGACACTGTGACCGTTCTCAGTTGGTGGCTGAATCAATCTTTGTTGATGTATCGACTCAGTCAATCAGAGGCTAATTAACTCCAAGTCCTGTTAGAAGCAATCAAAATGTTTTTTCTCATTGCCAGGAGGCAGAGAGACCTTGGAGGTAATCCGGTTGTCTCTCTGCCTTCTGGCATCTGTGCCCTAAAGCCCCTGAGTCAGGACCATAGACCCCTGATGGCCACGCAGGGACAGACTTTCTCTGTCATAACATCCATATCTTCTGGTCCTGGGGAGTTACTGAGTTGCCCTGGGCCAAGCCATGAAGGAAGGGGGTGGGGGGTAGGAGCGGAGGCTGTACACCTGCCCTTACCTCCCACACTGCATGGCTGATCTGCCCTGCCCACCTAGCCTGCAGGGAAACAGAGTACCCCCAGCCCTACTGCCCCCATAGGAAGCCAGAGGGGATGGGCACTCCTGGGTTGTGGAGGGAGAGAGACTACTCCTAGAAGACAAAGAACAGGAAAAGAAAAGGACAGGCAAATAAGAATGTGGTTGAACAGAAGAGCAACATGAACTGTAGGGATTTATAGCTAAACTTGCTGTTTATAACTAATTAGCACATAGTAATAACCATTGTGCATATTATTATGTGTTTAAAGTTACTTTTGTTCATATAAAACTTTCTTCCTATATTTGGTGTTCCCTTACACAGGTAAAATGTCATATAATATTGTGTTTAAAAGAATTCTAGTATGATCCAACCAGGTAAATACACACACACACACACACACACACACACACACACACAAGCTTGCACACATGCACGCACACACACACATATTTGATATGCAAGATTTATATATGTTGGAGTAAAATGTGTATTTTAAACTTAAAATATCTACGTATATATGTAAATGTATATATAAAATATATAATTAGAAAATCAGAGATGTATAAATATCTTTTACATCTTATAGAGCTAAGGATAAATATAAATGTACATTTACATTTTTGCTGAAAAAAAAAGTCTGAAAGGAGGAACAAGAATTGGGTGATAATGATGACCTGTAGGAGGGTTTTTCTTTCCTTTTTCTTTTCATATACTTTGATTTCTTACCATGAAGATGTACTACCTTTCTAGCTTTTTAAAAGCAATTTTCTTGTAAATTTTAAGGCGATTCTTCCAGCTTTTCTTACCGTGTTACCCCCAAGCTCAAACACTAAAGTCAGGTAACTTTCTGTATTGGATCTTTCGGACACAAGAAGGAGCATTCTCACAGCGCCCTGTGGGCAGCAGAGTGGTTTTCCAGGCACACAGAGCCGCTCACAGATGCCGAGGAAACCTGGCTCGCCCAGGCTGGCCAGCTCCTCCCCGGGCCGGGGCCCCGCCCCCTCCTCCCCGGGCCAGGGCCCCGCCCCCTCCTCTCCGGCAGCCCGCACCACCTCCTCCCCCGCGGGGCACGTGGGATCTGGTGGCCTCCCTCCCTGTTCCCCCCACCCCAGGGTCGAGGCGGCAAAGGCAGCATCTACGTGTGGGCCTCCGGGGACGGCGGCAGCTACGACGACTGTAACTGTGATGGCTACGCCTCCAGCATGTGGACCATCTCCATCAACTCGGCCATCAACGACGGCAGAACCGCCCTGTACGACGAGAGCTGCTCCTCCACCTTGGCCTCCACCTTCAGCAACGGGAGGAAGAGGAACCCTGAGGCCGGCGTGGTGAGTGCAGCCCCGGGCCCTCGGTGAGGCGGTGAAGTGCACAGCCGCTATGGGACGTCAGGTACAGAGTGACGTCATGCGTCACCACTGTGTGACTTCATGGGAAGAAGGGGATCTCCCCTCCTACCCTCAAAGAGTCAGCGCACCTGTTGAGGCTCTAGAGATCCGTTGTCTTTCAGGGCAGGTAATGCTTTGTTATCAAGGTAGAGCCATACGGTGTGCAAGTCGGAAGCAAGAACTGTGCTTCCTTTCCAGCATATTTTCCATAGGTTGTCTTTCTTGTTTATTGTTTTGCCTTACAAATAATGACAAACTCTGATGATCAAAAATTTGCCGCAGCACACCACTTATAAGGAGAACTAATATTAAGAACTAGTGCATCGGGGCACCTGGGGGGCTCAGTCACTTGAGCCTTGACTCTTGATTTCGGCTCAGGTAATGATTCCAGGGTTGTGGGAGAGAGTCCAGGGGCGGACTCTGCCTTGAGCGTGGAACCTGCTTAAGATTCTCTGTCTGCCTCTGCCCTTCTTCCCCACTCGCGAGCGCTCTCGTGCTCTCTCTGTCCCCCTCTCTTAAAAAAAAAAAAAAAAAAAAAAAAAAAAAAGAACTGAGGCATCACACCATCTGAGCCAAGAGCCCATCCGTTTATTACAGTAATTAAAAAATAGTAGGTCCATAAGCCCTCCAAAATTGGGCACACACGTGTTTTCTCAAGGCAAGAGCAATGGTTTTCATTCTATTTTAAAATATGTCCATAATTGAGGGAAAAAAAAGATTAAGCATCCCAGAGTTAGATGACTTATTGCACTTTTCTGAGCAGTCCTTCCTTCCTGGGCAGCTAGGTAACATGGTGAATTTTCCAAATCCCTTTAAAATCTAATCGGTAGAGCATAATGAGCCTTTTTGGATCTCTTCCTCTCTCTGGGTATTTCACTCACATATCAGCCTTTCCGCAGACCCCCAAGCCCGGAATTTGGTTGGTGATTCAGTAGTTCTGCTGAGCTCCATTTTGACTGGCCACCCACCTCACCTCTCCTGTGAGCCAAAAGATCCCTTTATGGAAGGGACACAGACCTTACCTGCCTCCTTCCTTGAGCCCTCCTGAGCTCCCCCTTGGTCTTGGGGAACCAGCAAGTATGCCCACTCCTCCCAAGCAGAAGAAGGCTTCAGCTTCTCCTATCCTAGGAGAGCTATATGGGCAGAAAGGGAGAAGAGCAGAGCAGAAAGGAAGTGAGGGAGGCCCCAATCCTGTTCTGCTTGTGATGCTTCACTCCTCCCCCCCCCCCCCGCCAGAAGGTGTCCCTCCCTACCCCAATGGTGTCACTTTGTCCTCAACCTTGTCTATGACTCTCTTTCTTCTTGGGCCCGGGAAGGGCCTTGAGTTCACTCTGAATATTGTAACTTTCCCCCAATAGATGCCTTTAAACTCCCCTGACACTTTGTACTTCAAGCTAATAGGCCTTTCTGAGGATCCTACAGACAAACAGAGGAGGGAGAAGTCCTGTGGTGTATACATGATCTTAATGAAGCCCCTGGTTTTCACCCTGGCTCATTGAAAATGAGCATTTTTTTTCTTCTTCGTGTAAGTCCTTTAAAACCTGATGGATCAGTCTCCCCACTTAAGAATTCTGGAAGTGATTTCTCACACATCCGTTATCGTGGCTCCATGTGTCCCAGCATCTCCTCATGGGATCTAGAGAAACATCTTCTTTTTACTGGCCTGTCCTTCTAGGCAAACTTTAGCCCAGTGTGTTTATTCCTCCCTCTTTGGAAATGCCACCCTTTCCTTTCTGAAGGAGGACAAATGACACTGTGAGCTTGGGTTTTCCCAACTGATCCCAGGGCAACGATACTCATGGTTGCACTGACTTGGAGGTAGTATTGACTTGTCAACTTTTCACCTATAGATTTTCCTGTCAGGACCCAGGAAACAGATGTCTCTCTAGTCTTTGGAATAACTGCAAATATGCCTCTCTGAACAACTGACTTCTTTTTATCTTGTGAGCACTCGAACTGGCACGGGTTGTCCCTTTTTGCATGGGCTACTAGAAAGCTTGAATAAAAGGTATGGCAAGATAGATAGATGGATGCTAGCTTATCCTTACCTTCAGCTTAATCTTCAGAACAAGGTAGAACTTAAATAAAAGAAATAGACAACCCTTTGCCTCATATTGTTTTGGGGTTCAAACTAGCGTGACTTATTCGCTCATGATTGAATATCTTCCCTTCCAGGCAACCACAGATTTGTATGGCAACTGCACTCTGAGGCATTCTGGGACATCCGCGGCTGCCCCCGAGGCAGCTGGAGTGTTTGCACTGGCTTTAGAGGCTAAGTATGTTTCCGTCTCGGGGCCAAGGGTAGACTAACATTTGTCTTTCTACCCAATACCAAGTGTCTATGTAGGCAAAAGTGGGTGTGAGAGTGTTGAAGAGTCAGGGCCAATGGACTGTGATGGACATTTCTGAATGGACCACGGGCCCTAAGTGATACACACATACACACACCTTCCACAAATAACATCCTTAGGAAAGCACAATACCCCGACACTCCATAGTGCATATCAGCTGCTTACTCAGATACCAAGTAGGGGCAGGTAGATATTTCTTTGTGAAAACCATCTGGATCCTTTGACTGTTTTACTTCCATAAGACCATCAGCTAAATGAAAGAAAACTATTGCCAAACTAGTATCTAGCAAAGCATTTCAGAACGTGTGGTAATCAGGATGCCCACAGTGAAGATTCATTAGCTTATAAGGCGAATTCACTTTTAACACTGAGACGAGGTGGGCAGAATCACACAATGTAGACCAGGAAATGGGCTTTACTAAGAAACCTTCTGAGCTACAGGTAGGAGGAGATTATCTTCTCTTTTCTCACCATCCCACGGAGAGGCCGCATATTGCTGTTGCTGGACACACTTGGATTTGATCCCCAACAGAGTTTCCTACCCACCCACTACTCTGAGAGCTGAACATGTGGTCTCAGGCATCACCCGTGTGGTGTGATTGCAGATGCCCACGCTGTGGGGAGTTGTTCAAGAATGCAGCACCAGCAACTTGTGAGAGGTTGGATTCAGGTCCCTGGGGAAGGGGCGTTGAGTTCCCATCCTTGTCAGTCGTTGCTAGGCAACCGGAGCTTCTAGCGTCAATCCCCAGGCAGCCCTCCGCGTCTCTATCCATATATACAGCGTGCTTTCAGACTTGCAAAGAAGGTAAGCGTTGATTCCTGGATAGGAAAGGACTTTGAAAGATTATCTAGTCCAACACTCTGTCTTTAAGCAGAAAAGGCATAATTGCCCTCCTTTTACAGATAAGGCCCCCAACTGGGAGTGACTCCTTTCATTGGATCAGGCCAAACTCTGATTCTTCTAGCAAAAATCAGGTGGAAATTTTAGGATTCCAGGAGACACTGATTGAAGTGTTCCTATGAAGCGCAGAAACCAAAACTTGCTTCGTATGTGCATTTCCTGAAGATGAAACTGTTTATCTCAAGGCCTGTCAGGCCCCGGTGTCTGAGCTGGCTTTGCTCACTCCAGGCGGGAGCAGACAAACAGTGGGAGCCTGCTGGCTGCCCCTGAGCCTTGAAGAGAACAGGGATCGGGGGTGCTCCAAAACTGAGAAGGGGTTTCTGGTCACCCTTTCCATCTAAGAGGACAGAACTTGACTCAAAGTCGCCTTGCATTTTGGCAAGCAAAGAGTCAGTTGCCCAGGCCTCTGTGCACACAAAAGGACAACCTAAATACATCAACATAATGGAGCAAGGCTGCTGGATCTCTAAACAGGTTCATGGGCTGTGCACCAATCATTCGCCATTCTTTAACACCCTTGCAGATAGCCTTACAGAAAAGGCATCACCACCTGGGCACACTTTGTTTTGGAGCAATGGTTTTAAATCTCTGTTGCCATAAAGAGGAAAAAAGTGATCCTTGCCAGTGGTGGTTCAAGCCCATCCTAGGAGCTAGTCCTAATATTCCCGAGAACACCAACTGCCTGAAGTTGGGTCCACACCCTGAGACAGAAGTTGGTGGCAAGCAATTTATTAAGAAAGGGCTCTCGGGAGAAACCAGGATAAAGTAGAGGAAGCAGGTTGAGGATGAGGAAGGATCCAAGTAAGGATGCAATTTCAGAAGTTTCAGCCTCAGCCTGATCCCATGGGGAGCTCTGGCGTGTAAATTATGTCTCAGAATATGTTCTCCCTCAGGGCAAGGATGCTGGCCTGCCATGTCCTGGTGGTGGCCAGTCACTGGCTGAGAGCCATGCCTGGGAGGGAATCTCCAAGGCTCCTCTGGCTTTCTGCACCTGTCGGCAAAGCAGCTCCAGTAGCCAGCAGTTAAAACCACTGGTCAGAACAAAACAGCCCCAGGAGATCATCCAGGGGGAGGAGCTGGGAAAGCCCCTCCATGAACAGTTCCTGCAACTCATCTCTCTTTATTGTGAGATGAGACAACTGGGGGACCTTGGTGACCCCCAGCTGTGTCAACAGCAGTCGAGGGCTGTTTGCCACCCAGAGGTCCAATAAGAAAGCTTTGCCAAAGCAGTTTGCATGCAATAAACAAATTATCCTATGTAAATGTATGCCCATCAGGACCCATGAAAGGGGAACAACTACCCCCCAGGACCTCAGGGGAAAAAAGGGAAGCCATTATTCCTCTGTCCTGCCCAGTCATTACTTGAATAATGTACTTTTCTGCCAATATGCTTGAAAATGGCTTCTTGAGTCACAGGGAATATTGTTCACATTTCCCAGGGTGACCAACAGTAGAAAAAACTCCAAATGGTTTCTTTGGGCGGGAGGTGACTGCCAGCTACAAATATTTTGCATTCTCTCTATGACCCAGGGCTTTTTGTGTGGCTCGAGAAGGCTGAGCTGGGTTTGAGGGGTAGGTCATAGAGAGGTAATTTTTTGGCTTGATGGAACCATCTGTGGTAACATGGCCCACATATTGACTAAAGTTTCCAAAACTGACCTTCCAGAAGATGGATTTTTTTTTCATGTACACTCTTAATCGAAGCGTAAGAGACACAGAGAAAAGTGCACAAATATTAGATACAGCTCAGTGACTTCTTATAAAGCTAACAGACCCCTGTTAACCAGCATCCAGATCAAGAAACAGATGATTACCTAAGTACCAGTATATGCTCTTTTGCTTCATAGTATATCTGAGAGATTCCTCCGTACTGTCTTGTGTGTGGCTATGGGTCATTCATCCTCATTGTTAATTACCCCACTGCATAAATGAATACTTGGGTTGTTTCCAGATGGGGGCTATTATGAGTCATATTGCTGTGAATATTCTTACATATTCATTCTTTCGGTGAGCGTATGAATGCATTTCTGTTGGGTGCATACCAGGCACTCAAAATGCTGAGTCACGGGATATACATATGTGCTGTGCTAGTAGATACCCCAAACAGTTTTTCAAAGTTTTTCCAAATAGCCATTGACGCTCGCTCAGGCAGTATGAGTTAACGGTGGCCCCACATCCTTGCCAACACTTGGTATTGCCAGCCTTCCTCACTTTAGCCATTCTTATGACTTTTCAGTAGAATTGTACTCTACTTTTAATTTGCATTTCCCTGATAACTGGTAACGTTGAGCACTGGATGGAATTTTGAAAACAATAGATTCCCACATCTCAACCAAGAGTCACCAAATACAAATCTCTGGGGTTATGGATGGCCCAGGGATTTGTCTTTTCAAGCGCTGTTCCAGGGACTCTGTAAGTAGCCAGCCTGTGGAAGCTCCGTGGCCTGGGCATGCAGTAAAGCAAGAGCTCCATGAACCTATGAATCAGGATATACTGTTGTTTGCCAGGTGACCATCTGGACTCTGCCTCTGACTGGGTCAAGATTGGAAACAGAAAATCCCAATGACAGTAGTTAAACTGAGACAGGGTTTTATTTTTCTGCCATGTGAAAGATGAAACAGAGGTAAGGAGCCCAGGGCTACTTTGAGGGTGCCCCTGGGATGTGGGGAATCCAGCTCTTCCTAGATTTCTACTCTTCCACTTTCATGTTCTCCAGATGCTGCTGGAGCTCCAGCCATCACGCTGATATTTCAGATAGAAAAAAGTGGAAGAGCAAAGGGACAAAAGATACCCACCATCGGAGTCAGCCTCGTCTAAAGTTTTTTCTGAAAAGCCTCACCCAGGGGCTTTTGCTTATTTCTCATTGACCAGAACTGTCACATGACCACCCCAGACTGCAGAGGAGGCTGGGAACTATAGCTTTGTAGCTGGTAACGTTGCTGTTCTGAATAAAATTGAGGTTTTCTTAAAAAGGAACAGGGAGGGTAGATATGAGGGAGACAATAGCTATGTCCTCCAGTCTCCCGGTATCTACATGGGCAATCATTTACCACCTCTGGATCTCTGTTGTCTTACCTTAAAAATATAGAAAGGGCACTGAGGCAGGAATCTACATCTGTCACTAGTCCCCATGTGATTCTGATGCAGGAGACTTGAGGACCAGAGTCTGAAGCCCCCTAGATGGGATAACACATCGGCTCCACTGTTGGTTTTCTTGGTATTGAGAGCTCCCCCATCATGGCAGCCCTCCCTTTTTAAACACTGAGTTATCGGTCTTTCCCGCTGGGCTGTAGCCTCTGAGACAACAGGGAGCTTCCTATGACATGCCCACAACTATCACAGTGCCTAGAGCGGGTATACACTCAGTGAACCTTCATAGAATCACTTCATTGTGCAGGACCTTTCCATATACCTGTGCCTTTTTTTCCCAACCATTATATAAAATATTTTTCATGTTATTTGTCCTATTACACTGTTCACAGTGACCTTTATATTGTAGATCATCTGTAAATTTACTATTTTTTATTATTTGATAAGCATAGCTTACAATTCTTGAGCTACCATGGTAGGAATAAAGCTTAAAGCAGATGGAAGAAATACTGTTTTGCACAATAGTGTATTCTGTCAATTCTGAAAGTGTTCAGAAGGGGGAATCATGAGGGACTTAGTTTTACCTCTCAGGTATGCATAAATGGCTAGCCAAACAGTGTCACAAACTCCTTACATAAGAGTATGGTCTATCTGGTTTATTCTAGAAGTGAGAAGATCTTTGTTCTGATGCATTCTCTCTATTTCTCATGGACTCCATGAGAATTAAACTGTGGAGAAATATCTAACGAGCTCTCCAAGCTCCAGGAAGCATTGCATGTTTTTGTGGCAGAACCCCCAGCAAAGATGGGTGATAATCCACCTGCCAGCCTGCCCTCAGATCATCTCGAGACCACCAGCTCCTCATTTATCAACACTTCTGTTTTTAATTAATTCAGAATCTCATTCCACCAAAACACTGAGCTTTTAGCCATAATCAACTTCTGGAAGTTTCACCCCATTCACCTGGGTCCTGGGAACCATATCAAGATATGTTCATAAATTTCCCAAATAAGTAGTGACCTTCCTTGAAACTTTCTCCTTAATAGCTGAAGGTCTGCATTGCAAGAGTACATGAATCATTGGCATATTTTGGCTGTGACTCAAGGCTTTGAACCAATGAACGCTGCATGTATTGAAATCAAATGAGTTATGTTGTTCCTGGTCTTTTGAATTATTTGACTTCTAAAGAGAACCACAGAACAGGGTTTTTGCAACTTTTTGATTATGACTCTCAGGAATAAATTTTGCATAGCAACCCAACACCACACACACATACACAGTTCCAAGAAAAATAGTTTCCCGTAGTACATGCTAATTCACGCTCTTACTCTTTTCTGTTCTGTTCATTTTTTAATGATAGTCCCATTCATTAAATCACGGGTTTTCAAGCCTAGCTGTCTACTAGAGTTGGCCTGGGAAGTGTTAACAATTTCCAAAGCCTGAGTCTAACTCCCAGAGATTCTGATTTCATTGGTCTGAGATGTGGCCTAAGCAATGGGATTTGAAATGTCTCACCAGAAGATTTTAATGTGCAGCCCACATAGATAATCTGTGCAGTTAAGTTGCTTTCTTGGCCCACAGATGGGTCTGACTTGCCCTTTGAAAAACACAGGCAGTGAGTTATATTAGACGCTGATTTCCAAAGACAGTAGCGTCTGCAAGCAGATGTGCTTATTCACCGGACAAACAGCGTACAAAGGACTGCTGTCCTGGGCCCGGGGGACACGAATATGCTGAAGATACCATCTCTGCCCTTGAAGAAATGACAGCCTCATTTGCACAAATGGAACATATCCATGGAGCCAACACCCAGATCAAGAAGCAGAGCACTGCCTTCACCCAGAAGCTTCCTTGTGTCACCTTCCAGCCCCCCCTCCAAGACTCACCACTAACCTGACTTCTAACAGCACAGATTAGTTGGGTCTATTTTGATACTTTAAACAAAAGAAATAGTATACAGTATGTTCTCTTCTGTGTCTGGCTTCATTAGGGTGACATTTTATTTGACAGATTCATCTGTATTATTCAGCGTAGCTATAGTTCATTCGTTCTCATTGTAGGACAGTATTTCACATCCAATAAATACACCTCAGTTGGCTTATTCATTTTATTGTGGCTGGGTATTTGGGGCTTTGTCGTTTGGGCCTGTGAACATTCCAGTACACGTCAGGTGGATATATACACACATTTTTGGGGGGATGCATACCTAGGAATAGAACTTCTGGGCCATAGCTTGGACACTGGGACAACATGAGAAGATACAGCCAAATGGTTTTCCAAAGTGTCAGCAGCAAGTAACAATCCCATGTGCAAAGTATGTGGGCTCCAGTGGCTTCACATCTTTGCCAGTAATTAGTATTGTCAGTCTTTTTCGTTTCAGCCGTTCCAGTGTGTGTTAGAATGTGCATTTGAAGTAAATTTATTTAAGTAAGAAAGACAAGATGTTTAAATGTAGATATATAATGGCTCTAGATGGTGCATGGAAATCCTCCCTTCGCGGTTCATAGATGTTCCAAATCCTACAAAGGGTATATGTGCTTAGTCATTTTCTCTCTCTCTCTCTCTCTCTCTCTCTCTCTCTCTCTCTCTCTCTCTCTTGCCTTGTGCCCTCCCCCTTACCCTTGTTCTCAAATCTCTCTGCCTCTGGTATCCAGCCTGGGTCTGACCTGGAGAGACATACAGCATCTGACTGTGCTTACCTCCAAACGGAACCAGCTTCATGACGAGGTCCATCAATGGCGGAGGAATGGGGTTGGCCTGGAGTTTAATCACCTCTTTGGCTACGGGGTCCTTGATGCAGGCGCCATGGTGAAAATGGCTAAAGACTGGAAAACTGTGCCCGAGAGATTCCACTGTGTAGGAGGCTCCGTGCAGGACCCTGAGTAAGTGGGGGGTGGCAGTTGCATGTTGAAAACACCCCAGAGGTGGTGCTGTGGCATTGGCAACAATCTCAGATTCCCTCTCTGTCTGCTTGAGATACACTGGATTTGATTCAGGGACAACCAGCTTCCAGGCAGAGCTATAGAGCTGCACAAGCCCAGGAGTCCCATGTACGTAGAACACAGTTAGGTGACTCTGAACCCGTGCTTTTAGGTGTGATCCTTTATTTTTTCACTGGCTTATACTATTATTTTTAGGTGTACAAGTCAACCAGTGTAACTAGGTCCCAGATGACTAAATAGACCATGACCGTGACCAATATCTCAGAAGTCCCTTGTGTCCCCTTCCATCATGGCCTCCCCAAGAGTAACCACTATTCTTCTAACTCCATAGATTATTTGGCCTGTTTTATACTTAATATACATGAAATGAGACACTGTCTTCTCCTTTATATCTGGATTCTTTAACTCAGAATGATTCATCCATGTTTAGCGTACTTGTAGTTCGTTTATTCTCGTGGCTAAACAATGTTCTGTTATGTGACTATAACACAATTTTCTTATTCGTTCTACTGGTGAGGCAGCGTAAGGACTTGTTTTGATTCTGAGTGAGGTAGAAAGCCATTTGGAGGGATTTGAGTGAGGAGTTCCCCACACAGAAACCACCAGTCTGGTCACCTGCACCTACGTCCCTTTTAACTTCCAATCACAGCAAGAGGATTGGATAATAAGGACCCCTTGTATTTAATTTCTCTCCTCGTTGATTCGTCAGTAAGATGAAAGTAGCAATTCTTATCATTATTTTCTTTAATGCAGGCATTGTTTACATACAGTGAAACGCACAGAACTTAAATGTATTATTTGGGTTTTGATGTATACATCTAGGTAGCCACCACCCAATCACGTGATGGAACATTCCATCACCCTAGAAGGATTCCTCATGCCCCCTTTCGGTTCATCCCCACGTCCTATACACAACCATTTTCATTCCTGTCCCTATAGATTAGCTTTACCACTTCTTGGACTTTCTCTAACTAGAATCACATGATAGGGATGTGTCCAGTTTCTTCAACTCAATATTATGACCCCAGTGCTCATGTGCAGTAGTGACTCCTTCACTCTCATTGTTGTGCAGTGTTCGATTCTGAAAACACACCTGCGATTATGTCATTTAAATAGTGCTAAAACCCATCCCTCTAACCACCCACGCTGGCCTCATTTCTGTCGATCATCTGAGTTTGGTCAGAGTGAGACGTTCAGAGCACATCCTCCCTCTCTTTTCACCCTCGGTCCTAGATCCTCTGCAGATTTGTAGTCAGTTACGCAGACCTAGACTCCAATCTTGATTTCACCAAACTGGGACAATACTTTTGACCTCCCTGAACATCTCTTTTAGCAATCCTCAACCTTTTTACCTTGGCCCCTTTGCCAGGACAGTGAAGTCTACGGACCCCATCTCAGCACGATGTTTTTAGATGCACTAGATAAAATACATAGGACTACAAAGAAAGGAAGCCAATGATATTGAAAACTAGGTATAAAAATTTGTTGAAAAACAAATTCGTGATGAAGTAATGTATGTCCTTTCTCTCATCAACACATTACGTAAAAAGCTCCTAGCGGCAGGAGTCTAATGCAAGTCTAATGGCCACGATCATTTCAGAGCAGCAATGATGACCAAAATGCTACTCGAAGATACTGTCGGTAATTGTAATGGAATATGAACATCTCTGGGCTCTTTGATGGCAGACTCTGAGGAAGTGCTGATACCTCTCTAGCATGTGGAGAAGCTACATTGTCCTTACAAGTTAGTGCAAATTAATATGTAGGGGGTTCTGCCATCTAAAGTCTTATACCCCCTGAATTCCTTCCTTATTTCCCGAAGCAAAACCTCCTTCTCTCTTTCCTCATCAGGCTGCTGGGAGACCTTAATAAGACAACAGACATAATGCTGGCACATAGTAGGCACTCAGTAAATGTAACTTTCCCATTCCCTCTTATCTGTGACTTTGGACACTCCTAGTTCACACTGTGGGAAAAGGAAAGATCATAATGTAGAATTTTAGATGCCATAATTGTCTGATTCCTATATGAATTCAAAGTTGTGACCCTACACTGTCCTCCCAACATCCCAACCACTGTTGGTTGAGCCACCATCCTCACTGTTCATTCCCTGGACTCCCAGAAAATGGCACTAAGTGGACATTGTATTGTCCATGACCAGTCCATGATCTCCTAAGCATAGCTCCCTCCAGCACTAGGTGGAAAAGTAAAGCATCAGCCCAAGTCCTTTCTCTAATAGCTTTTTTTTTTAATGTTTATTTATTTTTGAGAGAGAGAGAGACAGGGTGCAAACAGGGGAGGGGCAGAGAGAGAGGGAATCCGAAGCGGGTTCAGGGCTCTGAGCTGTCAGCATGGAGCCTGACATGTGGCTTGAACCCACGAACCGTGAGATCATGACCTGAGCCGAAGTCGGATGCTTAACTGACTGAGCCACCCAAGTGCCCCACTAATAACTTTTTTTAAACAGAGCTGCATAAGCCCCACTTGACATGCTAGTAAAAAACAGCTGTTCCTGCAGCCTTCCTATCAGTTTTCCCAAGGCTGCCATGCACCTGAATCATTTCTGTTCATCCTTGTGCCCCTCTGCCCAGTAAGACAGGCTTCACCGTGGCCCAGACAAATTGGTCGACTCGGTCAAGGTCACGGAGGCTGTAAGTAAGGAATTAACTTTCATTGGGCACTTACTGTGTGCCGTGTGCTTTTACACCCACCTAAGCTATCTAGCCACCCCGTTGAGGGTGTGCCCTACCTCACACACCCAGGGTATGAGTATTTTGCAGGATGGACAGCAAAGTGGTCCCATGTTGTGGCTCAAAGAGAAACACCTCCTAGGTGGCTGGGATGAGGCCTTTGACCTACACTATTTGTATTTAATCCTGGTTAAGTCCAGGAGGTATGTGCCATCACTGTTACCTCTTCACGAGGTGGGGAGGGAGGAAGAGGCGGGGAGGCGGATGCAGAAAGCACAAGAAGTGTGCTCAAGGTCACAAAGGTCTAACCGAGACTTGAAACAAAGCCCATCTGAATGTAACCCCTCGGCTTGTCTCATTATATGACATTGGCCTTAGGGAGCTCCTACTGTGCGCTCGGGCCCTACATTAGGTGATACATCAGAAAGCCCTGCTGGCAGCTGGGGAGTGCCATTACATGTGACAAGAGGCTCAGAAAGGTTAAGGACACACCAAAGAATGCCTAGCTCTTGAGCCCCAAACTGGGATTTGAACCCAGGCACTCCGATGCCAGAACTCCATCGCTTGAGGAGCCTCTCCGTGTATCTCAGCGACCCCCTGCTGGAGGAGGTGAGGCTCAGCAGATAGCAGAAGGGCCTGGGGGGCTTCCTCTAGTAAAACCTTCCTTGGGGCGGGGACTCTGAAACACCCACCTAGAGGGTGGGCCCCCTCCCCAAACTCCGTAACTGCCCTACTAGAGTCCTTGTCTCTGCCAGAGACTACAAACAAGGTGACAGAATGGAGACCAGACTGGGAACCACTGTCCAAATGGGGAAGGGAAGGGTAAATCCAAAGGAAACATTCAACGGGCATTGACCGCTGTGCTGCCCTTGTTTGAGTTCGGAACAGTCTTTGTGTGACTCGGAAGGCCCAGAAGGCTGGTACCATGGTGAAGCTGTTCTGTATCTGAGCGTCCAGTACAATAGCTCGTGGCTAGGGAGCGCTGGAAATGTGGCTCGTGTGCCTGGGAACCAAAGTTTCCATCAGGCCCAATTTCAGTTCATTTCAGTCTCAGTGGCCTCATGTGGCAGGCGGCCTCCATCTTGGACAGCTCAGCCCCGACGCCCATCTGGTCGTTATGCCATCACAGTAAGGCTGCTAAAGAACGCACACAGAACCCGAAGCGTACATCGGATAACAACCCCGCGAAGGGGTGTCCAGAAGTCCAGCCTGAAGGAAAGCCGACCCAGTCTCACAGCCTGCGCCTCTCCCAGGGTCCCCTGCGCTCGGGTCCACCGCTTGCTCCCCCCCAACATGGCCTGCAGGACACTCCAGCAGCCCAGACGGCTGCCTGAGGCGGTCCTGGGAGAGGGCGGGCGCAGAAGAGCTGCTCTCAGACGGTCGCTGGTCACCGAGGCTGCGGCTTTTCTCCTGGTCGCTGGTCACCAAGGCTGCGGCTTTTCTCCCACTGCCTCATTTCATCACAGGAGGCTGCAGGGGTAGTCTCATCTACAGGTGAGAGGGCAGGAGGCTCAGGAAGAGAAAGTAAATCATTCTGATTCACAGAACCAGCAACTCCAACGTCAGTCAAAGCCCTGGGCCTGGAACCTCCTTCCCTTGTTGCAGAGAGGGAAAGGTTTGCAGAAAGGGACTTCCCAAGAGGGAGAAAGGCTTATGGTGTTTGCTCCTTTACAGCTCAGGCAGCAACAGGTAGGGGCCAAGACGTCCCCACGGCCATGCCATGAAGGCATTATCCACAGTTAGCTTCGCCCACAATTAACAGAAAGGTGGCCGGATTGCAGAGGAATGGTCAGCTTAGTCCAGGTACACGTTGATAGCAGGCCTTGTTTTCTGAGCGCTCTCCGGACAAGGATGGATCCCTCGTAATCCCCCAGCTCTGTGCATTTGTGAGGCCGGGGGGAGGGAGGAGAGCGAGGCAGAGAATGCAGGCTGTGATGAAGGACAGTTTATCTCAGTTTCTCAGTATGTATAGCATTCTGTCGTGATCCACATAAATGTTGAATTTGGAGCCAGAGGGGGTAAGTCTATCATGTTCCAGTTAGAGGATCTGGGGCCCAGAGATGTGACGGGCCCAGCAGCTCCCAACCAGCTCGGAACTTTACCCCACATCCGCAGCCTGGTGTTAAATGAAAGGACACTGGAAAGCCATTTCAGCACTGACTCAGCTGGGCCCTCCGCGGGACAGGAACCTAGTCTGTCTTGTTTGCTGGTGTGGCCTCGGTGCCTGGAAGGGTGCCCGGTGCCCAGCAGTCACGTGGCAAATATTGTTTGAATGAATGAATGTTCGGCCAGCAGTACTGGCTAAATGCTGGCGGGAGGACCCGCTCTCCAGCCAGAGGAATTGGGGAAGGAGGCCACAGCCTTGTTGGAAGGACTCTGTGTCCCCTGGCACCTTTTGCACTGCCATCCACCCCACACCTGACTTTGTTCTCAGGTGCACGTGGGTGAGATCTAGGGCAGATGTGCTTTTTTGTTGTTGTTGTTTTTATTTTTTAACATTTGTTCATTTTTCGAGAGACGGAGAGAAACAGAGTGTGAGTGGGAGAGAGACAGGGAGGCACAGAACCTGAGGCAGGCTCCAGGCGCCGAGCTGTCAGCCCAAAACCCGATGCGGGGCTCGAACCCATGAACCGTGAGATCATGACACCAGCTGAAGACGGACGCTCAACCAACTGAGCCACCCCGGTGCCCCAGATGTACTTTTTGTGAAACTCAGAGGGTGGTACAGGTTGGTCCTTAGGGCAGCGCCCAGGCCTCTGTGCTACTGACAGAAAAGGCCTTGGTCACCATGAATCACTCTCCTGAGGGGCTGGGACAGAGGTATCTACAGCCGCTTGCTCTGACGTGTGGGGCTCACAGAAAAGGCCCCTGACTGGGCCGAGTGCCAACTATCAGGTCTATGGGTTTCCTCAGCATTAATCTTCCCAGGGAAGCAGTCAATTTGAAAAGCAATTTTCTAAAGAGACTTTATCAGCAAAGTCAGTGGGGAGGGTGTGCAACTAAAATTAGAAGGAAAAATACAACTGGCCTGAGTGTCTGCACCAGGCCAGCTGCGTGCAGTGAGCAGAGCAAACCCAGGCCTGCTTGCCGGCCAGCGGTAGCCGCGCGTCCTCTGAGGGCAGAAGCACAGGATGTCCCTGCCCTTCCCTGCACCCACCCAAGAGATCTGTCTGCTCGGCTCCTTCAAGGCTGTGGCAAACTTGGAATTTTAAGTGAATTTAGAAGTAGATGTTAAAACCTGACGTGAATGCCAGAAGCAGCACGGGGGAGGGAGAGAGAGAAGCACGTACCTGGCCATGAACCAGCGGTGGGACCTGTCACTGCCGAGCTGCACTGTCTTCCTGTGTGAGGAATGCCCACCTGTTGAGTGTTTTTCTGTGCCTGCCACAGAGCGGACATCTTAGACACCCAAGAAAGGACGGCTGTTATTAATAGTATCATTACCCTAATAAAACAACTGTAGCGCAACTAATTATTTTTACACGGTTGAGGATTCAGAACGCAGGTAGCAGGCCACAGGTTCCTTCTGGGAAGCAGTGCTTATTTCTAGAGGCGAGGCAGTGGGCCACTCACTATTTGCAACAACACGCAAGGAAGTTACAAGCCATCCTCAGGCCCCCGAGTTGACCTATAGGACTCAAACACGAGGTTTCTGTACATACTCCCTCAAAGTTCAGAGAGTAGCTCAAACCTCTCGATGGGTGCAGCGAATGAGTTGTATTTCTGCGAATGAGTTCCAGAATGTGGCCTGTAGGACTGTTTAAGGATCTCAGCGGAGTCTCCTCTTGTTCCACAACCATCTCCTATTTCAACCTATAAATTAACTTTTCCTGAGCAACTAAGGATTTGCTTTTCCTTCAAAATAAGGATGGATTGTATTCCTTTTCCTCTCATAAAAGCAATACATGGAGAAATACATTGCAGAAAATATAAGTGGCCAAAAAAAAAAAAAAAAAAACGGTGGTAAGAAACCCCTGGAAATCCTGTTCCTCTGCTCTGCAGACGCCATGATACCTGCCGAGAAGCTTACCTCTGAGGGGGGAAATGGCGTTCTTTCTCTTCCAAGCTTGCTACTTTTAATTCACACGGGGCTTTTCATTTCATTTCAAAGTGATGTAGCATTCCAAGAAGAATCCACTGGAATGTTCCCTCTCTCGGGGGCCTGGTCGCCATGCATTCAGTGGGCAGTTCACATGGCAGGGCAGGAATGGCAGAGTTTCGCAGGCAAGCAATACCTCCATGGCACTAAATAAGCCAGACTCCCCAGGGTACTTGGAGTGGACTCCACCCCCCACGCACACCCCAGCCCCAAGGCTGCTGGGACAATTTGTGAATCCTAATACAAGCGGTGTGGTTGTGCCCACTCCAATCTGTCTTCTGCTTTCCAAGGTGAGAGCAAAATGCCCATCATTTTTTAGCCTCCTCCAGCCCTTCTCACGGATACGCTCTCTCATCCCTTAGGCAGAGCAATAGGGAGCCTGTCTTCTAGTTTCCCCTCCTGCAGGGAAAAGGGTAGCCGAGAGTCATTTGTCCAAGCTCAAAGCAGCTGTGGAGGGAATCTGGCTAAGTCATGGCGTCTACTGAAGCCCCCTTAGCCATGGTGTGCTTGAAGGTTGTTTCAGGTTTGGTCCAAAATGGATTTCTCCCTTTCTATCCTAAGAGCTCATCTCCGCCCTGGAATACCTTCCTTCCTGTATGAAGGAGCTTGTTGTTCATTTACAGAAACCCCGTTGCATGTGGGAGGGGGGGATCTGATTCCCAGCTTCGGTGGCCATGCCATCTCTGACCCTTAGCCAGTCAACGAAATATTTCCAGTGTCCCCCCGGGAGCAGCAATGTCACTTTTCTGCCAGGGTTTCCACGAATTGGCTTGTAAAGGGACTGTCACTTAGTGAACTCTTGGGGAGTCCCAGAGCCCCTGAGGCTCAAGTCTAGAAGGAAAGCCTCCATTTGGGACCTGCCTCTTTGTCTGTATAGAAACTCAGAAGGAATGTGTCATTGCACTCATACCTGAGGTCTGGACATTCCAGGAGCCTCCGGCAAGGCGGCTGGGAGACCTGCCAAACAGGATCCACAGTTTGACAAAAATGGAATGTGCTTACAACAGAAGCCCGAGAGATTTTCGTGGTGATGGTGGTGGTGGCATCAGGTTCAAAATGAACATATGCAAATAATTTAGATCTGTGCTCCCCAGTATGGGAGCAACTAGCCACAGGTGGCTATTTAATGACATTAAATAAATTTAAATTAACCATTAAAATTAAAGTTCATCAAAAACTCAGTTCCTCACTCACACTCGTCAGGTGCTCGATAGCCACATGTGGCCGGTGGCTACTATATTGGACACTACAGATACAGAACATTTTCATCATTGTAGAACGTTCTAATGGCCAGTTCTGGTCTAGGCGTTTGTAATTGTACGATACATGAGTGTATGTATGTATTTTATCTGCACAGCAATTCTTCGGTATAAGAAGAAATATCTCCATTGTACAGGTAAGGACGATGAGCTCAGATAGTACAGATGCTTTGCCTATGACTGGACCTTCATTCTACCCACATAGCTCTCTACCTATAGGCAGGAGCCCAAATGATTGTTGGTCGTGTATTAGCTTACCCGCTACGTTGCTGACCCTATTGTGAGTAAATACATCTCTTTTAAGAGATCTAGGTAGTGACCTTCCATACTTGGACCTCCAAAGCTGACCTAAGGCTTGCTCTCCACCAAACTGGATGATTTTCCCAGAGTTTGGTACACCACCTCCACCACCATCACTGGATCTCCATGGCCAATGGATATTTCATGCCTCATTCAGCATCAACGTTTATGCAGAGTGCATACAGCAGCATTCCATGAAGCTCTTAAAGCATATATTTTGAAAGTTCCTCAGGAGAGTACTGACTTTATCATTGAGCTACAGGGTAAGCTTCAGCAAGCCCTCCCAGGTTTGTGGCTTTGGTTCCAAGGGTCATGCAGAACCAAGGCTTGCCCTGAGCTGGGTGTGTGATCATCTTTTTGTAGATGGGCTCTACAAGACGTATGCTTTAAAATGCCCACCATTTTATGCTCCAAAATAAAAATTGTGTCAAGGGAGAATATTCACATAGGGAAAACCCCATGATCCAGGCACTGTGCTCTGTGTTTTGTCTTATTTAATTTCATAAAACCCAACTATAAGGACAGTGAGACTTCAAAGTATTTAAATAATTTGCCCAAGCTCTCCTGACCAGTAAGCATAGAGGAGAATTCTAACCCAGAGAGGTTTGTTCCTGAAGTCTGGAGTCTTTCCATTACACCGTGCCGTCCTCAAATGTAGTTTATTATGTTTCTGACTCAAGAACCTTTGAGCATCTTGCCTTCAAAGGAGGCCATATCCGGGAAGAAGATTGGTTGCATGGGAAGTCAACTGAGGAATCTTTCACTAGGTTTAATTAACCCCATTTCAGCTTTCTCGATGATAGTAATAATCATATGAGCAATAACTTCTATTTATCAAGATACTTTGCACTTTAAAAGAAAGGCATTATGAGCTCCTGTCTCAGCCTGGGCTGTCCCAAAACAGACCCGGAAGTGAGACTGGGTGCTGACAACGTTTTGAGAGATGACCCCAGGAAGCACAAGCGAGGAACGGAGATGAATGAGGCAGTCAGAAGTGCATTGATGAACGAGTTGTCACTGTGGGCAATAGGCTCAGTCCCACTGGGGACATTGAGTTGTCCTGCTGAGGAACAGGGAAGCCAGGGTCTATTTATCTATGGCTTTCTATCCCAACCACTGGTAGAGAGTTGTCCCTGAGGGGTTAAATCCCTGACACTTTGGGACTGCCCTGCACCTTGGCTGAGGAAGCTCCCATGATGTGGGGGAAAGCTCCATGAAAGAAGGCAGGAGATGCTGATACCTGAGGTGGGAAGCAGTCAGGGCAGCCACAGGTGAACTCAGAGGTGACTTAGAAGTGAGAAGGGAGTGAACGGCATCCACTACACCCCTTCCGCACAGAAGGTTCAGAGGGCATAGGTAAGGTGTTCGGGGTCACACTGCTGGTCTGTCTGATCAGCCCCAAGGCTGAACCTGCCTGGTACCTGCACCTGCCTTCAAAACCCCAAGTCTAGTGTGCCCACCCTTACCATATCTCCTCACTTTGCCCTCAGGAAAATACCCTCCACTGGCAAGTTGGTGCTGACCCTCACGACTGATGCATGTGAGGGGAAAGAGAACTTCGTCCGCTACCTTGAGCACGTCCAAGCTGTCATCACGGTCAATGCAAGCAGGAGAGGAGACCTGAACATCAACATGACCTCCCCAATGGGCACCAAGTCCATCTTGCTGAGCCGGCGTCCACGGGATGACGACTCCAAGGTGGGCTTTGACAAGTGGCCTTTCATGACCACCCACACGTGGGGGGAAGACGCTCGAGGAACCTGGACCCTGGAGCTGGGGTTTGTCGGGAGCACTCCCCAGAAGGGGGTGCTGAAGGAGTGGACACTGATGCTGCATGGCACGCAGAGCGCCCCTTACATTGACCAGGTAGTGAGGGATTACCAGTCCAAGCTGGCCATGTCCAAGAAGGAGGAGCTGGAGGAGGAGCTGGATGAAGCCGTGGAGAGAAGTCTGAAGAGCATCCTGCGCGAGAACTAGCACCGCGCCTGGGCCGCCACCACCTCCCCCACTCCCCCATCTCTGCCTTCTCTGTCCTCCTTCCACACTCTGTCAGGAGCCTCGCAGTTACTGTCACCCTCACACAAGCGATCCCAGCCTCCCGATCTGAAGCTTCGCTCACTGTCAGTGATTCTTTTTGTTACAATGGCAGCAATCTTTTTCATTCTCGGCCCCAAATACAGTGTTCCCACCAACACCTATGTCCTATTTGTGACTCTAAGCTCTTTGTTTGTGTCATTCAAATAGGTGGTAGCCAGCAAACAAAACTGGGACAGCTTTCTCCTCCATTTTTTTCATATCTGAGAAGAGACTGCTTTGAAAACGCCACGCACAGTGACTCCAAGAATGCTTATTCATGGTCTCAACTGAGGACTTGTTACATAAAAAGAAAAAGATTATAACAGAAGGTGAGCTCTGAATCGCTAAAGCACAACAGATGCCGTCCATCCTTTGGGGGAAAATGTTTCGAGCTTAGCAAGATTTTTCAGTGACGTAGATGGTGGTTATGATGCGAAAGGCGCCATCCGTGACAGCCCTGATTACTGGCTGGGGAAAGAAAGAGTCAAAAAGCATGAGCATTGGAAATCTTAACCACCAACACCAACAGGTGTTGTCCTACTCAGCCAGCGTGATACATATAAAACCTGCGTAGCTTGGCTGTCCTTTTCACCAGCTGCTGCTCTGAGTTATGGTAAAATCTGCTAGAGAAGCCCAAATTACTCAGTTTGTATAGAATTCATCCCAGCCCCAATTTTCTGGGGTTCCTCACATAGCTATCCAAAAGAAAAAAAAAAAGGCAAGGCAGGTCTGGCAACATGTCTAGTAAAGAATAGCTTAGTAGCTTAGAACACAGGAACGTTCCTTTTCCCAAAACACTTTGGGGCTTCTTACTCTGATGTAAGTGAGACGTGGGATGAGTATTTTTGGCACACATATACTCGGGCGTTGATTTCCAGAACATATGGTTGTGATTTCTTTGCTGTGTTGGGGAAATGGCCTGTGTTCTAGAAGAGGCGTGTGAAGGGTGAAAAGGGGCATGTTTGAAGATGTGGACCTCCATTTGTGTGAAGCCTCTTCTGCCAAAGTGGGGGGATGGGGGTGGGAGGAGGAATGCTGACTCATCTCTCAGCCACGTGAGGCCCCGAAGGAAGCCAGAGAAGGCCTCCGTAGGGAAAGCACACAGTCACCATGTTGACAGCTACGCAATCCATGAAGATATTCAACATGCAACCCAAAGGAGACAGGTGTCTCTCCCTGCCCCCCAAAGACACAGCACCATTTCATTACCAAATAGGAATGCTCTCTGACCCATCATCCCTTTGTTTTTCTACCCAAGGATTGCCCCTCATCCCCAGTCCCAAGGCCCACCCATTCCCAAGAAATGAGTTATTTGTTTGATTTGATTCCCAAGAACAGGTCAACCACTCCTTCCCATGGGAGCATGTAGCGAAGCTCGGAGCGCCTTTCCTTTAAAGCCAGCAACACAGGGCACTAGGTTCCATTCCCTGAAGGTGGCAACTTTAAGAGAAAACTCTGGAAAGCCCATTTTCTTCCTCCCCCCCCCCATATTGGCATGAATTTCTGTCTTCTCTAACACTGTCTGACCTTCTCTATACGATGCTTTAAAATGTAATAATATTTATGATTTTTAAAAGAAATTTATTACCTGTCACGAAGGTCTTTTTAAACCACTTTAGATTTAAAGAAAAAATTAATGGAAACCATCAAAAATCCATTTCATATTAACAGTCTGAAAATAAACCAAAGGACATTATGTGTGCATATGTGTACAAGTGCACACAGAAATATATATACATATGTAGACTATATACATGTGTGTATGTATGTGTATATATATATATACACTTGTATAAATGTATATACACACATATACCTAAAATGTGTGTATGTGTATTTATTGAAGAAACAGACACCATTTTCATCTCTAAAAGAATATTCAGAGACTATCAAGATGATTCTGGCTGAAGAAAAAGGCCGGTGGAAATTCAGGTGAAAATGTTCATTGATTCCCATTACATCACCTCTGTGATTTTTGCAGCTCTCTGTATAAACATTAAATGTCTTATATAGCAGCAAAAATATAAAATAGTTGTCCATATTTTCACAGCTGTGGTATAATTTATGAAATTAGAGAGTAACTTATCAGCTTCTTAATAGAAATGGCAAGTTTTGATATGAGTATACAGTATATAAAAATATATATAGTGCTATATACAAATATTTGGTCTCTATTTCATTTTTTGCACCAGTATTAACACACAAATATGTCCAGCTAGTGAGGTTTTTATGATATCCCTGATCCTAATGCAAGAGACAGTTATTTATAATCATTTATTTTAAAAAATGAAAATAAGTGAATAATGATTACTCAAGTTAACATTGTTACTCCCCATGACAGGATTTTTTAAGTAAATTTAAAAAGACATGTTGTAAATTAGGAGACTTAACAATAAAGCATTACCTTCCAGAAATTATGTGGGATGTGATATATATTCTATAAAAACACTGTCATCTGTTCTAGGAGCAGATGATAAAAAGTTGCCAAAGAGAGAGCTAAATAAAAAGCCTGCCTTCATATTTGCCTGAGAGATTCATAATTAGAAAATAAATCATATACAAACTACAATCTACAGCAGCATTTTTCAAACCCAGGTTACATCCCATTAGATTGTAAAAAAATTTTAGAGAGTCAAAACCAACATTTTGGAATAGAATAAAATAGAATAGAATAGGAACTGGAATAGAACAGAATACATCATGCATATCAGTAAGTATTTCTTAAAATATCTGCCTTGAATGTGTGTGTGTGTGTGTGTGTGTGTGTGTGTGTGTGTGTGTGTGTGTTGGCTCACAAGGTAAAATATTTCTAATTGTGGGTTGTGGCCAAAAATCTTTTAGAAAGACTACTATAGAATGTATTCATTCATCAAGCTAGACTGAGTTATGCTGTAATAACAAACAGCCCCAAAATATCAGTGGCTTAACACAGCAAAAGTATATCATTCACACTAATTCTTCTGAGGGTTCAGGTGACTCCCCAAGGCCAGAGACTCAGGGATTCAGGCTGCTTTGATCTTCGATCTTATGGGTTGTGATCAGAACACAAGACTGCTAAATCACTATACAGAAGAGAACCCACGGAGGACACTCATCTACTCTTTTATGTTCAGCCTGAAGGAGATTTACATATACAGTAAAACCTTGGTTTGTGAGCATCATTTGTTCCGGAAATATGCTTGTAATCCAAAGCACTTGTATATCAAAGTGAATTTCAAGAACCATTGACTCAGTGGTGATCATGTGACATTCGGCATCACGTACTACTCACATTGCAAGACATCGCTCGTGTCTCAAGTTAAAATTTATTAGAAATGTTTGCCCGTCTTGCAGAACACTCACAGAACAAGTTACTCACAATCCAAGGTTTTACTGTATACCATTTGAGCTACTATGCATTGGCCAGTACTGGTCAATGACCTCTACCACAGATAAAGCTTGACATTCTCTTAAAATATAGTAAATACTGATTTATGTGGCAAACCTCTCTTCATGGATAGTCATGAACAGCATTACAAAGTAGCTGTAACCCATGTAACCACACGCTATTCTAGCAATCTTAATAGTTATTAATAAAACATTAATCTATTTTATTTATCATGGTTCATTGTAAAAACAACATTTAATTTTCTCCTATGATAGAATGCTTCTCAAACCCAATGAGTAAAATCTTTAGAGAGGCCAAAAACAGCCATTGAAAGGAGTAAGGTCCAAAGTCTGAGGTTGTGACAAACCGAGACACTGCTTTTCAATACTTAAGTCCAAAAATTGATTTCCAAAAGATTAAGTTAAAACTGATCATTCTTATTGTGTTATTACTGTACTGTCATTGTTAGTATCACTTATAAATTAGTAAGAGTAGCTTTCAGGTGATCAATGCCTTTCATCGCAGTGAAAACCACATACTATAAAACCTTTGGGAAACATAGCCAAGCATTTTAATTTTTTTAATGTTTATTTTTGAGAGAGAAAGAGAGACAGAGTGTGAGTGGGGAAGAGGAAGAGAAAGGGAGACACAGAATCTAAAGCAGGCTTCCAGCTCTGAGCTGTGTCAACACATAGCCTGACCTGGAGCTCGAACCCACAAACTATGATATCATGACCTGAGCCAAAGTCAGATGCTTAACTGACTGAACCACCCAGATGCCCTGAAGCATTTTAGATTTAGAGAGAGAAATGCTTAATTAGGGGAACTGGTGCTCTCATAGCCAGAGTAAGTTCTTGGATGCAAAGAGTTTAATTTGATAGAAATTTCTAAAAATCAAAATGCCAAGATTAAAGACCATGGTTGTAAGAGAGAATAAGGGGTTCCAAAAACTCTGAGAGTTTGAAGTAACATCAACACCAGGGAAGATGATTTGGTTGTAGCCAGCTGGGTGGTTCTCTGTCTCCAAAGAAGGGGTCAATGCAAAGTTGGGGGAAGGGGCAGCACTCAGCACGTGGGTGCTTAGGGAAATGGACAGTCAGGAGAGCAAAAGTTGGCAGACAGGATCCAGAGGTGTTAAGCATAGGGAAACACACAGGCTGGTATAAAGGAGAATTCTAGTCTCTGAAGAGCTCAAGTCTGTTGAGGACAGAGCCCACTGCACAAAAAGCCATCCCCAGTCAACACCATCCACCTGCCAATGGTCAGATTCCATGGCCACCCACAGCCTCCTGTGCCTTATTTGGCTTCCCAAGGACATTGACACAGGAGAGGGGATAACCAGTATAGGGGATACCAGCACCTGGAGCTCTAGGGAGAAAGGTCACTTCTTTGCATTGCAAATTAATCAAGTAGTTCTTGAATTCTTCCAGTAGTCTCTTATGTATTTAGTTGCCAAGAGACCCTTTCCTTGGGTTCAAAACACTCCCGCTGAATTTGCTTTTGGATTTATAAGGGACCAGGAATGGAAATTTAACCTAAGGCAAATTCTCCAAGTCAGCCTGCCAGCTTCATTTTTCTGTTAGAAGAGTCTCGCTGTTTTGAACCTGGGGATGGAATGAACTGATGGTGAGAAATGCACTCGGCCCAAAGAGACGAAGACTTCATATTGCAAAATTCCTGCATGGTTTGGGTTGGGGCAGGGGTGATTGGAAATCTCAGCCCACAGAGTTTTCAATGGCATGACGGCCAACTGAGTCTGGGAATTCCTTTGGTTTGATGGTAACTGACACTGATTTCCACCATGGACGGAGGTTGCAGGCCAACCTGGCCCCCCATCCCAGTGTGGGTGACCCACCTCATAGTGCCTTCAAAGATGTCCATCTGCACCCAAGAGGACACCCCCTGGGCTACTCTAGGCTGGACAGAAGGCAGAGGCTGCAACTTATCTTTTTCTCTGGAGCCACTGACTGACCACAGGTGACAGATAAGCCACCCAATAGACTCCTGATAAGAAGGATACAAGAATGCAAATGAAGGGGCAGGTGTGACTAGTAAGGATACCAACACAGCAGAGTTATTGACCAGGGAGGTATCTCATGATAGAATATACATCTCAACTCAAAAACCCTATTTGTTTGAATGAAACATAAGTCAGTGTGGGTTTTTTGTGGCATTTATTCGCTTTTATCCAAGCATGAGAAATTGAAGGCAAGCATTTGTACCAATCAAGGTATCTGAAGGATGTCCTCTATCATGAATGTGCCAAATGTCCTATGAGGTTTGAGGTGACTTTGTTCACCAGCAACATCCCAAGGACAAACCTATGATACAAAAATTGTAGGAAAGCTAGACTGTAATGGCTGCTTGAAGATCTTTTCTTATAATAGAAGCTTTAAGTCAAGGGAAGACCTAAATGGAACTTTCCAACATGAAAGGGGAAGGAAGAAACAAGTAGAGATGCCAGGTTAGAAATGCCTTCTGGGGCGTGTGGGTGGCTCAGTTGGCTAGGCACCTGACTTCAGCTCAGCTCATGATCTCACAGTTCGTGAGTTCAAGCCCCGCTTCAGGAGAACTTGAGCCCTGCTTCAGGCTCTGCACTAACAGTGTGGAGCCTGTGTGATATTCTCTCTCTTCCTCCCTCTCTCTCTGCCCCTTCCTCATGCTCCCTCTCTCTCTCTCAAAAAAGAAAGAAAGAAAGAAAGAAAGAAAGAAAGAAAGAAAGAAAGAAAGAAAGAAAGAAAGAAGAAAGAAAAGAAAGAAAGAAAAGAAAGAAGGAAAGAAAGAAAGAAAGAAAGGAAAGAAAGAGAAGAAAAAGAAATGTCTTCTGATATGTAAATTAATTTTGTATTAGACCCTGTTGGAGCACGCCCTAGATCACGGATCAGCAAACTACAGCCCAGGGACCCAATACAGCCTTCTGACTGTTTTTATAAGTAAGCTTTTACTGTAAACGGTCATGGGGCACCTGGGTGGCTTAGTTGGTTGAGGATTTGGCTTGATTTCAGCTCAGGTCATGATCTCACAGTTGTGGGAGCTGAGCCTGGAGCCTACTTAAGATTCTCCCTCTCCCTCTGCCTCTCTCCCCTGCTCGCACACTCTATCCCTCTCTGAAAGAATTTTTTTTTAAGTTAAAAAAAGAAAGAAAGAAAGAAAACAGTCATGCCTATTCACTTTTATATTGCATGTTAGCATGCCTTCATGCTAAAGCAGCAGGGTTGAGGGGCGCCTGGGTGGCTCAGTTGCTTAAGCATCTGAATTCAGCTCAGGTCATGGTCTTGGGGTTCGTGAGTTCAAGCCCCATGTTGGGCTCTGTGTTGACAGCTCAGAGCCTGAAGCCTGCTTTGGATTCTGTGCCTCCCTCTCTCTCTGCCCCTCCCCTCCTCTCAAAAATAAATAAACCTTTAAAAAAAAACCCCCACAAAGTGGGGCACCTGGGTGGCTCAGTCGGTTGAGCGTCTGACTTCGGCTCAGGTCATGATCTCACGGCTCGTGAGTTCGAGCCCCACGTCAGGCTCTGTGCTGACAGCTCGGAGCCTAGAGACTGCTTCATATTCTGTGTCTCCCTCTCTCTCTGCCCCTCCCCCGCTCATGCTCTGTCTCTCTCTCTCTTTCTCTCAAAAATAAACATTCCAAAAAATAATAATAACAAATCTTTTTTTAAAAAACCCACAAAGTTGGGGCTGCCACCTGAGGAGTGGGGGTTGTTGCTGGGCATGTGCCAACCAGCCATCTTAGGTTGCGTCCTGCCACAAGTGGAGTCTAAAACAAGGAGTTGAGGTCAAGTCGTTTACTGTAAAGGAGCATCTATATACAGGGGACAAGAAAGTAAGGCAGGGGTGGAGGGAAACTGATTCAGGACATGTGGGTGAATGGGCTTCTTTGCGGGCAGCTGGGGCTCAGACCCCCCAGGGGGAGTGTAGAACACCTCAGAGTTATCCCAATGGAGGGGAGAAGGAGCTGGGGTATTTATGCACCAGGTCCTATCCATCCTGATCAAGGGTGGCCCCCAGGAGCATCAACACCCCAGTGCTCCCAACCTGCCGGGTGTGTGGACCGAGCACAATCCTATACCACAGGATCCCCCAAGTCAGAGTCATATGTGCTTGGCATGAGAATCGTGGGGATGTAGGCATGAACCAGAACAGTGAGGGTCAGGGAAACTGGGGGATCAACACCCATGGCGGCTTCCACGACAGCAGTTACGGATCACCGACTCAGCGCTTAGCGGATGGGAGGGGTGGGCAGCTGGGATTCAGCTTCTTTGTGGAGGAGGCAGCTTCAGGAGACTCTCAGTCCCGGACCTGAGGCTGGGACTCTGGTGCAACAGTTAGGACCAGCCACCTGCAGCACTGGCACTTTAGGTACTCCAGGACTTGTCCAAGCTCCAGGGTGCTCTTGTCACTGAGCTACAGGAAGGCCTGCTCTGAGCCCCCGTGTTTACTGACAAGAAATGGTTTTTAAAGAAAATTATAAAGTGCTTGTTTTCAGAGACCTCAGGGAGAGGGATAGCTAGGAGATGAACCCATTCTTCAGCTCCTTGGGGAAAACAAACTAAGCAGGGCAAGTGGAGATAAGGAGGCAAGAAAAGAGCAAGTAGGGTTCTGGGGGACTGGGGGCAACTAGCCCAACTACACCCCAAGGTGTCCATTGTAAGCAGTCCCACATTCCACATGGTGAACCCAGCTTGAGGTTGAGGCGAGGCTGCCAGGAAATAGTGTTTTCTTGGTTCCTGCCTCCCTCCTTGACCTCCCCTCCTCCATTGTCCCTCTGTAGTCCCCTTTAGTTGGCCTCCTTGAACAGGCTAAGTCCATTCCTGCCCCAGGGCCTTTGCACTTAAATGCTCTTTCCTCAGGTCTGTACATAACTGGCCCACCTTGTCATTCAGATCACGTGTCACCGCATTCATGGGGTCTTTGCTTGACCATTCAGTCCGAAGTAGACCCATGGCCACTCTTACATGTCGTCCTGTTGGTTCCTTTCCTAGTATTATCAGACTAATTTTCTCTTAGTTATCTGCTTGCTTGTGCTTGTCCTTCCTCCCCATGCCAAAATGTCATGTCTGTGAGAGCAGAACCACGTCTGATTTTTCTCTGCTGTCTCCCCAGTGCCCAGAACCATGCATGGCACAGAACAGACCCCCAGTCCATTTTTGATGGTGGACTGAATGTAACATAAAAATAACATTTCTTTCCAAAGTGATACCCTGCCTTTGAAAATAAGAATATGAACTGAACATATAGTCCACACAGTAAAAAGACTTCACGGGGAAGAGATAAAGCCTTCAGTGGCTGTGATGTTGAATATAACATACACTGATCCAAATTCCTAGTACATTCCGGGCTCTAGCTAATGGTTTCCATCATTCTCTCTTAAGCTTTTAAATTATAAATATTTCAAAAGTGTGCAATGGAGTGGGCCCTTCCATTCATCTTTTAGAAAGAACAACAAAAGCATATTTCTTTCTTGAAGTCAAAACCCCAAATGAATTCAGAACAAGTTTTTTTTACCACTCTGAATAGGAAAGGTGACTATTAAATACTCTATTATTCATAACAAAGAAATAATAGAATGCAATTTACGACTCCATCAATTTTGTCTAATAACGTGTCACTGTCTTACGGGATACTTTTGTTTAGGCAGATGTAATAATCCATTTAAGCATATTTCTTCAGTGCCCATATGAGCATCTACATAGGGTAGGAGCAGTTTCTCAATTGGTAGAAGTAAAAAAAAATTCTTTTGGACCGGTAGTAGAAAAACAGATGCCTAGAGGCAACACAGAAATTTTGTAAAGACTCTAGTTTGAAGTGGGGCGCCTGGGTGGCTCAGTCAGTTAAGCGTCCGACTTCAGCTCAAGTCATGATCTCACAGTTCATGAATTCGAGCCCTGGGTGGGGCTCTGTGCTGACAGCTCAGAGCCTGGAGTCTGCTTCAGATTCTGGGTCTCCCTCCCTCTCTGCCCCTTCCCCATTCACGCTCTCTCTCTCTCTCTCAAAAATAAGTAAACATTAAAACATTTTTTAAAAATTCTAGTTTGAAGGAATTTGTTTCCTAGGACGTGACACAGTATCTATATGTACACGTGCGTGTGTATGTGTGCAAGAGGGGCATGCAGATATACGTATATGACGGTAATTGAGATCACTGATAAACGTGAAAAATCTCCCCCCAGCAGCACAGCACGCTGTCCAGCACACGGTATATGCTCATGAGTGCTTGTTGGACTAATCAGTTAACTAAATCCCACACAAGGAACTACACAGTGACATTTAATTTTTCTTTTTGAACCTGACCTAGGATTGCAATTTCTCAGTGAGAACATTTTCAGTACTCAGACAAAAGGACACGGGACACAAGCTGTGGCAGACGGCCTGGGTGCCCCAGTTAGATCCTCATGACCCATGTATTTCCATGCCCGATGTCCAAATGCCTGCAGCTATATTTCTGCACCTGAGGGTTTCTTGCCCCTGAAGTCAGTGCCCTGGGAGCAGCCCTCCCCACTGGCGGACAGGAGGAGATACTTCAGCTCCCTCCTCACTCGGGCAGGATAACTCTGGGGCATGGGTTCTACTCCATCTCCCAGAATCCCTTGGGGCGACTGAGCTCCAAGTGCCCGCAGTGCTAACTGATCTGGTAGCAGACCTCTTATTGGCTGCCTTGCCATCCCGGGATCCCTCTTGCACCCCACTTCTGGCGCTTCCTGGGATCACACCCTCAAAGAAACTACACTCAAATCCCTGCTTCAGGATCAACTTCTCAGCGAACCCAAACTAAGACAGACACCTTTCATCATGCACCTCTAACAAAACACTCCTCCATGTGAACAGGTGTTTGTGCTTGAGATGCAATAAAAAGGCACCAATGCATCCACTAGCATGTTTCTGTGTGAGGCCCAGACACTCCCTAACTCTCTAATGAGTCTCTCCATGACCGGTGATGAAGGGCATGTCTCTTTCCTTAAAGGAGCAGGGTTTGATGGCCCCAGAACAGGGCATCCCTGTCCTGAGCATGGCTGACCCACCTACACTCCCAAGGCCCCTGTTAATTAGACAAAGGGTGTGCAAGCAAAGAAAATTTTTTAATTAAGGCTTCATTGGCAACGTCAGAAGGGCCAACTATGGTCTAATCCAAACAAGGAACCTTCACTCTTTTGTCATCTGTTCTAAAATATCAAGGCACTTCCCCTACAGTAGCCCCAAAGATGTTGTTTCCCACTGACCCCGGGCATTTTAAGAGCTCTTCTCTCCCGATTTCTTCTTGTTTGCCTTCGTCTTCTCAATCATGGTCTCCACGATGACAGCCGTTTCTTCATACGTCTGGATGCTCTCCGTGGAAAACTTCTCAATGGATTCCATCACTTCCACCTTCTCATATGCCAAAGTCCTGGGCGGACTTCTCTCCTGTGCATCACTGCTCCTAGCCGTGTGCCCCCCAGATCCACCCTGACCGACCCCAGGCCTTTGCGACTGGGGTGTAGATGGTCCCTCTGGACCAGGTGTGATCACGGGACAGGGCCCCTTGGACTCCTCCTCCTCCTCCTCCTCCTCCTCCTCCTCCTCCTCTTCCTTCTCTTCCTTCTGGTCATCATGTTTCTCCCCAGGCCCTTTCGGTTCTTCGGCACTAATCTCATTCTCCTTGTCGGCAGTATGCTGGTTAGGTGCCTTTCCGCCTTCCTTCTCCTGAAGGTCCCCCTGTCCATTCTCCACAGGGGGCCCGGGCGGCTCAGGAGAAGGCTCCACAGCGCTGTCGCGATGTACAGAGTCATCCTCAATGGAAATAACCACTCCGCCTTTGGCTGGGATGGAGAAGGAACAGAACCCAGGGTCCACATAACTGGCATCCCCAGAAACCAGCACGTACCGCCCTTTGGTGTAGAGGTCAGCCGGAGGCTCGGGTTCTTTGGGGCTTTTCACTTTGTCTTTGACCTTCTTGAACAGTTTCCCAAAGGCTTTGCTTATCTGCCCTCCATCTGGCACGTCTTCTAGAGCCCCTTCTGGGGTTGGGAGACTGGCTTCTTCGGCTCCTGATTCAAGCTTAGACTCACCTTCTTCTTTGGGTACCACATGCACCAGCTTTGTGTCTTCTGGACCTTTCAGTGGTATGTCTTCCAGACTCTCATCAGCTTTGTCTTTAGCTATAATCTCCTTTTTCCTTGGAATGTTCTTGGGGAGACCTTTCTGTCTTGGTTTTGCTGTTGTTATATCCTGCACAGCCCTAGTGAGATCTAAAAAAAAAGGGGGGGGAGGGGGCAGGGGCATAAGTCAAGTTTGTCAATGGAAGAGGAAGAAAATGTGTTTGTGGGAAAATATGCTATTTTGGAGACCAAGGCCTAGCGCAGGGGTAGAGTTTACCATACATGGGGCAAAAAGAACAGAGAAAGATGCCTGGATCTGACCAGCAGCATTCATGGCCCACATTAAGGTCCCAGCTCTGCAACCAGCTGTGTGAATCTGGGCAAGTCTCTTGACCCCTCTGGGCTTGCAGAGAGGAGGGAAGGTACTGCCTGTTCTGACAGTTTTCACAGTTCCCACCCCACTGGCTGCGACTTACTGAGACATTCTACTGCAGTAACACTCGGAGTCCCCACCCCAGCCCCTGCTGAGCTTATGGTGAATACTTGGCTCTACCGGCTCGTCAATGGAACTCATTCTACAGAGTTATCCTCGCAGAGCGGACTGGGCCTCCAGTGTGTTCTGAATGGCCTCAGGCAGGGGACTCAATCTCCCGTGCTCCACACGCATCCCAAGCTAAACAGATACAAATGCCCCTTCAGTAGCATCCCTTTCCTCCTGGGCCAAAGAGGAAGCGAGGTACTAAATTCAGAAATGATGGGAATCCCCTGATCCCAAGGCTGTCTTCTAAAAGGAAAAACTGAACGGTTAAGAAAACACACACAATCTCGCCTTGCCTCGTCTATGAGGCTTTTCAACTCCACTTGCAAGCAGATTTCATCTCAGAGGTCTTATCCATGCCCTCCCCCCATGAACCAGAGGACTAACAGACAAAGCGAAGGTACCTAGCACCGGTTGACTCAGACAGCTAAGTGACCAGGGAATGGCAGAAATGAGCCATGAAGCCATAAGGGAGGAAGGGATGTGCAAAGGGACTTGTCTAAGGTAGACTGCTGGGGGAAGGGGGGGCTTACAGGAACTGCTGCAGAATTTCAGGGCCCAGTACAAGAGGGAAAGGCCCTGTTCAAAATCATGAAGTATTTCAAGACAGTGGGGTGCCTGGGTGGCTCAGTCAATTGAGCCCCCGACTCTTGATTTTAGCTCAGGTCATGATCTTGTGGTTTGTGAGTTCAAGCCCCACGTTGGGCTCTGCACTAACAGTGTGGAGCCTGCCTGGGGTTCTCTCTCTCCCTCTCTCATTGCCATTCTCCCACGTGTGTGCATCCCCTCTCTCTCTCTATCTCTCTCCCTCACCTCTCAAAATAAAAAAAATTTTTTTTAATACAGAAAAAACAAAAAGAATTTCAAGACAGTGACAGCAGAGCACTACACCAAGTGTGGGGACCCTTGTGTGCACAGGGCCCCGTGTGTGGCCGCATGCTCCCAGAGCTAGTCCCAGTCCCTGGGACTGCTGCCCCCTTCCAACACGTTCAGACTCCGAAACCCCATTTCCACAAATCCCTCTGAGCTCTCTGAGGGAACGTGGATTTGAAAACACTATAGGCAACACCCTCTTCTTTTCTCCTACAACACCGTGTTTGTTCAGCACTAGGGAGATTTAGCTGTGAAGGTAACATCTCTCAGCTGCATGAAACCATCCCCAAAGGACCAAACGTGAAAGACGGAAGCCATGGTTGCCAACCAAGCTGGTTGTGCTCGGTTTTGCATGGAAGAGAAGTGAGCGATAATTGAGCGTGGACTCTGCCCCAGACACTGCATTAAGCACTTTTGCACGGCATTGCTCATTTCCTTTGCTAAGGTGAATATTGAATTATATTTCCCCCCAATTTAATGCTTCAAGTTCAAGGATGACATTCCCAAGGTGGCCTATCCCCCAGTCTGATTTTTCTCCTTGTAAACATTCTGGCTCAGTCACTCAGCACCTGTGGGAGTGAATCAGAGAGAGAAGACCTCATATAAAAGCGTTTAATTTCCAAATGGATCAGAAGGAAGCATAAATGTTAAGTTCAGGAAGAAAGCCATTTGATTTTTTTTCCCCCACTTTTCCATGATAGAAAACAGCAGAAGCCAGGGTTAGGAAGCATTACCTTTCCCACCAAGCCGAGAGCTGAGAAAGGTTCCATGGCTTGGGGTGAACAGAGTGACAGGAGTTTCAATGAAGGCAGAGCTCAGCCTGGAGAAAGAACCAGAAAGAGGATGATCGCCACCTTGAATTCATCCAACCAAACAGATGGTGGGGGATTAAGAGTGACTCTTCAATGTGACCAAAAATGAGGAAAGCTTTCTCTAAATCACACTATTCATGAAACATACACACTTATACACTAGATGAGGATGTGAAGGGTTTCTTTGAGTTCGAGTCATACCCTGTGAAACACACAGGAGAATTATAAAATGGGGGTTGCTTGTAATCTAAAAAATGGCACTTCTCTGTTGAACAGAGTTTTTGTTTTTGCTTTTTTTAATAAAAAAGTAGTGAGCTCAGGTGGAAGTATTTACAGCAACCAGGATATGGTATCCCCAATTCTTTTTTAAAACATAATATGCATTATATATAAGTAGAGAAAAAACTGACTACGCAATTGAGACAAAACATAGACAAGTGGTGAGTCTGAGAAAAGAGTGTTCAGGAGTTCCTTGTTCTATGCTTACAACATTTCTACCAACTTGAAATTACAACAAAATTCGAAGTTCTAAGCAAACCAGCAAAAAGGCAACCCAATGACCTTTTTATGAAGTCTTGCCTCCAAAACAAAAATCTCCACACAGTCACTTAAATGCCAGTTCAAGACATATTTTCACGCGTGCATAAAGCGTTCACTGTGACGCAAATATAATGTAGGATTACGCAACAATCCACTGACCATAACTAGAGAAAGAAAAAGAAAATCTTGCTTTCTCTGCTAAAACATTGGAGCACTCACAGCCAAGACAGAGCACCCATGGGGACATTTACGTCCCCAGAGGCCTGTGGGGCCAAAAGCAACCTTCTCCATGGGGTCTTTTGCGACCATCCTACTTAAAATTTCACGAGACGAGGAAAGAACTGCTCCTGGTGGGGCAGTTCTGGGTGCTTCTCTTTTAATTCAGTCTAAACCCCCAAATCAGCAAAACTTAATCAAAGAATCACACCTTACTAAAGTGACGGTCCTTCTATGAGGTATCTTCTATGAGTCTCCAATCTGCTCTCTGAATGATATCTATGGATATGGCCAGGGACATGGACACAGATATAGATGATGTAGGTGTAGATATAAATAATGCAGATGCACATATGGATAGATGCACATGTACATGATATAGGTGTGCACGGACATGATGTAGGTGCAGACACACTTGATGTAGGTACAGGTGTAAGTGTGCACACACATGAAGATGACATAGACCTAGATGACGTAGGTGTAGATGTGGATGGAGGTGATGTAGATGGAGGTGTGGACGGTATACATGTAGATGGTGTAGACGTAAGTGTAGGGGTAGGCGGAGATGATGTAGATGTAGGGATAGGTGTAGGGATAGATGTTACAGGTGTCAGTGTAAACGTAATGCTGTCGGTGCAGGTACAGATTATATGACACAGAAGCAGATGACACAGGTAATGTGGCATACATGTACAGGTGGGTGGTGCGGCTGTGGATGCAGATATAAGTGTAGGTGTCAGTACACCCAGATGACAGAGTCATGACGGAGACTGTAGGTGTCGGTGTAGACGATGCAGAGATAGAGACAGGGGAAGAGGAAGAGAGAGAGAGAGAGAGAGGGATGGGGATGCGGATAGGGATAGGGGATAGGGAGACAGACAGGGATAGGGATAACGTCATGGATAAGGATAGGGATAGGTGACAAGGACAGGAGATAAGGAGAGGGCATAAGGATAGGGGATAGGGACAGGAGATAGGGACAGGGATAGGGGATAGGGACAGGGAAACAGGATAGGGATAGGGGACAGGGGTAGGGACAGGGGTAGGGGATAGGGATAGAGGTAATTTCTCAGCTATCCTGAAGTTAATGGAGCTTAACTCACGGCTCCACTATGAACAAGACAAGCCAGTGCATTGACAGCCACATTACTGACGCGACCAGGTGACAAAAGCAATGACGGTAGCAGCAGTAATAACACCAACACCTCCGAGCGCTTGTCGAGTGCCAGGCACTGCATTAGGCACCTCACCTGCAGCATCTCATTAAATACTCCCGGTCATCCCACCTGCTAAGACATCTATGTCCCCAGAGGCCCGTGGAGCCCAAAGCAACCTTCTCCATGGGGTCTTTTACGACCACCCTACTTAAAATTTCAAACATTCCCACCATCGCCCCATTGCCGCTCCCCTCTCCCCCATCACAATTCACTCCCTGGTACTTGTCATCTGTTACAAAGCCATCCATCAGCTGCCTCCCCAACTAGCATTCCAGCTCCACCAGGCCACGGGGTTGCGATTCCTCCCCTGCCACGCCCCTACCACCTGGAACCGTGCCTGGCACACAGGAAGCACCCAACGAGGACCTGTGAACTAAGCCAGCGGCCAGGACGGAGAAAGACACGCAGCCTCTGGGCTGTGCCAGTCTGTGACCACACCTGTTGCCTTCGTTCTCAATGATCCGGTGGTACCGCTCCAGCTCGTTCTTCAGGGTCTGCTGGGCGACCACCAGCTGCCGGCAGTCATAGGAAGACCTCTCCAGGCTCCTCTCAGTCTCCTCAATCTCCTTCCGCAGGCTTTCGATCTGCTCGTTATAGAGCTGAATCTCGTCATCGTAACACTCGTGGGCATCTTTAATAGCCTGTTCCAGGGCCGCCGTCTGTGGGCAAAGACACAGCCATAAGGAAACCCACCCCACCTCTCCCCAAGACACAGATGTCTCCGGATGACAAACCCCGAAAATAAAAAGAAAACCCCTGTCTGTGGAATAAAAGGTACAATTCAAATAAACTGTATCACTCACATTCTGAGTTAGCATAAACCTGGCTAAAAGATAAATAGAACTGCCCTGGGGCGCCTGGGTGGCTCAGTTGGTTGAGCGTCCAACTTCAGCTCAGGTCCTAAGCTCAGTTTTGTGAGTTCAAGTCCCACCTCAGGCTCTGTGCTGACAGCTCCGATCCTGGAGCCTGCTTCAGATTCTGTGTCTCCCTCTGTCTCTGCCCCTCCCCCACTCGCACTCTGTATGTATCTCTCTCAAAAATAAAGATTAAAAAAAAATTTAAGATAAACAGAAAAAAGCACACATACTAAATAGACAAGATGCTACTTTCACTGAAATGATTAAGTTGGGGCGGGTGCATACTGACACAGCACAAGTCCAAATTGAGGTAGGAAAATAGAAATATGACAGAATATAAGGTGGCCTTATAGTCACTTTAAGAGCTCCCAACAATGTGCAAAGAGCAACATGTGTATTTATTTACAAGCTTAGTATGTGTGCAGTCGTGACTTTTACAATCGCATTTTCCCAAGTAGAAAAGAATTCACCGTGCCTTATCAGTCCTCAAAACAAAATGAAACAAACCAAACCAAAAAGCCATTTGTACCTAGAACATCCCAAAATTCACTGCACATTTGAACCACTGGAGGACGCTGTTAAGCTGCAGATCCCGACTCAGAAAGTCTGGGGGAGGCCAGAGGCTCTACAATTCTAACTAGTGCCCACGTGACATTACTGGCCCTGTCTCTGGTCCACACAGTGAGTCGTGGGGGGGCTGGACAGGTATCTGAATTCAACTTCATGTATGTTTGCCACCAGGTATCTCACATGCAGCTGAATGTGCATATTGGACAAATCTAGAGAATGATTATTCCTAGGAGGACACCTGATTCCTCACTTTTTTTTTTAAAGTTTATTTATTTGGGGGGGGAGGAGGCAGAGAGAGAAGGAGATAGAATCCCAAGTAGGCTCCGCACTATCAGCATGAAGCCCAATGCAGGGCTTGAACCCACAAACCGTGAGAAAAATCAAGAGTTAGACACTTAACCCACTGAGCCACCCAGGTGCCCTTGATTCCTCACTTTACATACAGATGTTGCTTTAGAATAGTGAAGTTCCCTAAGTGATGACATTTGAAAACAGCTTACAAAGGTTTTCAGGAATGTATCTACTGCATCAGGAAGGAAGGAAAGAAAAAAGGGAGGAGAGGAGAGGAGAGGAGAGGAGAGGAGAGGAGAGGAGAGGGAAGGAAAGAGAGAAGGAGGAAAGGAGGGAAGCAGAGAGGGAAGGAGGAAAAGAAGGGGTACATATACTCAACACTTTGGGAAGTCACCTGTCAGCCTATGTCATCCCCCTTGTCTGATGCCTGTACCATCTCACTCATAGAGGAGTCCCAGCAGCAGTGTGACTCCACTCTCCTGACCAGACGTACAGAACCAGGGCTGGGCCTGATTCCGACAGGCCTATCACATGCTTCCTCTCTGTGGAATTTGGAAAGGGATCTCAGAAACAGCAGAGAGTGGGTGGCAGATTCACATAACCTTGGGGCCGCCATTTTGGAGTGGCCATCTTTCATAACGTGCATGGAGAAACTGACAAAGGCAATTCTCCCGAGGGGCAGAGAAATGAAGCCTAAGGGCAAAGGCGAACAGAGATGAGAGAGCCTGTGAGAGAGAAGAAAGAGAGGGAGTAAGCAGCTGCCTCAGATCCAAGTTCCTGGTTCCTGCCCCACACCCTGCTCTCAAATCTCATAAACGACCTTTTATATCTTGCTCCTCTGGGGGAAAAAAGAGTATCTTCTCAGTAGAGAAACCCGGCAGACGCCACTTTAACCAAGTGATCCAAGTTACATCACCGGCAGGAAGACATGCCCACATGACACTCCCCTGATGAGACGCACTGAGGACACATCACTCCTGTGGATTCCAGCCACAAATGCATAGCCTCAGCCTAATCCTGAAAAAACATCGAGGAGCCCAAAAGGAGGGACATTCCACAAAGTAATTCCATCAAGGTCATCAAAGACAGAGAAAGGCAGGGACTATCTCAGATTGGGAAGACTAAGGAGACACAACACCTAAATCGCAAGTAGGATCCAGGACCGGAAAAAAATGTTGGTGGGGTATTTGTGAAGTGTTTGTCAAGTCTATTACCAGGATGGTATTGTCGTTAATTTCCTGACATGGTTCTGTGGTAGTGAAGGTGCTAACATTTGGGGAAGCTGGGTGAAGAGCCTGTGAGAAACCTGTGTGCTATTTTTGTAGCGTTTGAGAAGTCTAAAATTATTTCAAAAGAAAATCACAGCGCACCCTTTGCTGCTTAAGCTACTGTGATTGAGTTTCTGTTCCTTGTTAAAAAAAAAAAAAAAAAGATTTTAAATTCAGTTACCTGTCATGTCAAATACCAAGGCATACCACTAATTCCTGATGCGGCCACATTTTCTTACCTACGCCAGGGTTCATACACTCTAGGAAATGCTTCCAGGAAATAAGGAATTTAAAAGACCCCCTTTGAAGCTCGAATCTCAGAGACAAGAAGCCATCCAGGAGTGGAAGAACCCTGAAGTCAGACGTTCTTTTCTATGTAGCAGTCCCGAGAACAAGCCTGGGGGACCCTGGCCACGCTGGGGCCCCAGCAGCACAGCTCAGAGCCTGGAGCCTGCTTCAGATTCTGTGTCTGTCTCCCTCTCTCTCTGCCCCTCCCCTGCAAGTGCGCTCTCTCTCTCTCTCTCTCTCTCTCTCTCTCTCTCAAAAATAAACATTAAAAAAATGTTTAAGGTGGGTTAACGGCCTCACATTCTATAAAAGCAGCCCTCATCTTTTAGAGGTACAGTTGAAATACTGCCTGATGAGATGGTCTGGTGTCAGGGATTGCTTCACAATCACATGGGGGTATGTGGAGTGCAGGTGATGAAGGAGGGACCATGTGTTGGAGGATGGGGGTACGGGCGCTCATGAGACTGTCCTCTCATTTTTGTATATGTTTGAAGTGTTCCAGAACAGAGTAAACATAAGCAAAGATAATGAGTGAAGCGAATCGATTGCCCCCTTTGGGTATGGGTTCCCCAGCCCGGGGTGGGGACAATGGTCTGTGCTGGCAACTTCTCACTGGGAACAAGTCATGAGCCTCACAGCAACCATATGGGCAGGGGATGCCACTGCACCCACTTTACAGATGAGGAAACTGAGGCACACAGGCACAAAGTGACTTGCCAATAAGTACCAGGATTCAGAGCCACCTGTGCAGGGCCTGAGACACTTCCTAAAACCATGGGTCTCCCTGTGTCAGCCTCCTCCCAGCTGCAGGTGAGCAGTACACGTGCGTGCACACACACACACACACACACACACACACGTGCACTCACTCCAGGCCCTTGGAAAACCCCCTATTCCCACACATCAACAGGCAAGCAACACCAGCGTGTTCTCACTGAAGACCTGGGGGTAGACTGAGGGTGATCCACACACAGACCCCTCCGTCCCTGAGCACCTTCACTTAGCCAACTTCTAAATGGTAAACGGGATAGCAAAGCGTTGTCACAAACCAGGAAATCAGAAACTAGAAAAATGTCACCTGTAACCTTTGAACCTCACAGGGCAAGCATGATTTTTTGTGTATCTCACGAGCTGGTGGTTTGCTGTTGGGGGTGGGTGGGTGGGTGGGTGATGGCTGTCCTCTGATGGAATTTGCGGGAGGGATACCTGCCCTGGGAGGTATCAGAAGGGGAGTGTTCAAGAAAAATAATAAGAGCCCCACTTTCACTGCCTTAAAGGGGGCTAAAGAGACATCTCTGATGTGAACAACCTTGGCACCAGCTTGGCTGCCTGAGAATGAGATGCGGACGCTCCTCCTTAGAGCCCACAGCCCAGTGTGGGGAGGTGGTTCAGTCACAGAGACATGCCCAGGGCATCACAAAGTACAGGAAGGCCCTCAGGTGCTGGAAGATGTCAGAGAAGGCCAGTCCTGGGTACTGAAGAAGAGAAGGTGCTTCCAGAAAGAGGAGACGTGATGAGCCAAGGGGCAGGTGCCAGAAACCATAGGAGGGTCAGGAGAAGAAGAGAGAGCATCTCACTCCCAGCCCAGGGCTTCTTGGAGGGGAGTAGCTGCATGGAGACTGGAGAGCGAGGCAGGTGGAAGGTGTGGGCCGTGCTGCAACCCGAACTTCATCCTGAGCAAGAGTGACTGCTGTGTTTCTCCTTGGACCGTTTAGGTCGTCTGTGAGCCGCTGCAGGCAGGAACTACATCATGCTCTGATCGGTATTTGCTGAACCTCACATGGAACTTGGCAGTCACGGATGAATGAAGGAGTCAGCGTTCAAGCACAGCTGTGGGGCTTGCTTTTGCACAGCATGGGTCAATGGGACCCTGGCAGTGCCTCACAGTGAGCCCCATCTGGACGGGTGACCTCCTGCTTCGGTCCTCTTAGGCCCCCAGATTCCTTTGGGTCCAAGGTCTTTTGAAAAAAGGAAACAGGTTCCTTTTTCTCCACATCCTCACAAACATTTGTTGTTTCCTGTGTTTTTGATTTTAGCCATTCTGATACGTGTAAGGTGATACCTCATCGTGGTTTTGACTTGCATTTCCCCGCTGATGAGTGATATGGAGCATCTCTTCATGGGTCTGTTGGTCATCTGTATGTCTTCTTTGGAAAAGTGTCTCTTCAGGTCCTCTGCCCATGTTTAATTGGGTTAGTTGTTTTTTGGTGTTGAGTTGTGTAAGTTCTTTATATATTTTGGATATTGACCCATTATTGGATATGTCATTTGCAAATATCTCCTCCCATTCAGTAGATGAATGGATGGAGATGTATGTATATGTATATACATATACAATGGAATACCATTCAGGCCATAAAAAAGAAAGAGGTCATGCCATTTGCAACAACATGGATGCACTAAAGGGTATAATGTTAAGTGAAATAAATCAGAGAAAAACAAATACCATATGATTTCACTCACATGTGGAATTTAAGGAACAAAGTAAGTGGACAAACAAATAAAAAAACAGACAAAGAAAACAGTCTTAAGTACAGGGAACAACCTGGTGGTCACCAGAGCAGAGGGGGCAGAGGGGAAGGGTGAAACAGATAAAGGGGATTAAAAGTACACTTATCTTAATGAGCACTGACACATAGAATTGTTGAATCACTACATTGTACTCGTGAAATTAACATAACACTGTATACTAATTTACTTCAATTAAAAAAAAAGAAAAACAATTTAAGAAGGAAACGGAAGAAATCAAGTGCCCTTCACGGATTACATGCTGTCTTCCCAAAATCTACCACTAGATGGTGCTAGGCAACTTTAATGAGAAATGATACTCGGGAGGTTCACTCTTTCCAAGTAATACATGACTTTTTCCATGTCCCTGCCTCAGAAACTCTCAGTGAAATGTAATTTAGGGAGCCAGAAGTGCCTGTCCCTTTTCTTCCACCTCTGGGAAGTGCCATCCCAGTGGTCTCATGCATGGACTATGTTCAGCTTCAAAGAAGGGGCTGCCAGCTCTGAGGGTGCTGTTTCTTCCATCCTTTGGACTAGTGTTTTGTTTGTTTGTTAATGTTTATTTATTTTTGAGGAGACAGAGCATGAGAGGGGAGGGGCAGAGAGAGAGGGAAAGAGACAGACAGAATCTGAAGGAGGCTCTAGGCTCTGAGCTGTCAGCACAGAGTTCGTGGGCTTGAAGTCACAAACTGTGAGATCATGTCCTGAGCTGAAGTCGGACACTTAACCGACTAAGCCACCCAAGTACCCCTGGACGAGGGTTCTTAAACTTGAGCCTGCAAAACCACCTGAAGGGCTTGTTGAAACAGAGATTGCTGGGCCCCACCCCAAAGTTCCTGACTCAGTAGGTCTGGGCCTGTGAATGTGCATTTCTGACAAGGTCCCAGGTGATGCTGATGTTGCTGGTTTAGGGACCTCACCCTGAGGACCACGCTATGGAGGGCTCTGGAAGCATCAGAAGCTCCAACCACAGGCAGAACCATATGCCTTGGTTGTGCCAGGTTGAAGCCCTCAGGCTACAAGGAGTTCTCTTTGCCCCACCCCCCTCCCCTGTCCCTAGTCACAGCACTGGCACTACTGAGGGGCTAAGCCACCAAATCTCCCTTAGAGCACTCAGCTTAGCTACTTTATTGGGCAGTCACTAAAACCTTTCAAAATCAACAAAAAGCCAGCCATGAACGACTCCTGAATAGGATGTGAAAGCCCCAAGCCAGGGACTAAGGTAGGCCAGATATAGAACATTCTGACCCAACCTAGGGCCCACCCCTACACCAGTGTTCTCAAAGTGTGATTCCTAGACCAGAAGCATCATCAGCTGGAAATCTAGAAATGCAAATTCTTGGGCCACATCCCAGAACGAGTCAGAAACTCTTGGGTGGGCCCAGCCACATCTGTGTTTTAATTAGTGTTAATTAGGCAGACTTTGGTCCCCATGACCTTTGCCCCTTAGCTTTCCGCCCATGAATATGTTAGGTTACATGGCAAAAGGGACTTTGCAGATGTGATTAAGGCTCTTAATCAGTGGACTTAAAAAAAATAGGGAGATTATTATAGATTATTCCTGATCATATGAGCCCTTAAAAGCACAAGTCAGAGAGATTAGATGCCTGAGAAAGATTCCATGCGCTGTTGCTGGATTTGAGGATGGCCATAAGCCAAGGCATGTGTGCGGCTTCTAGAATAACTCCTGGCCAACAGCCAGCAAGAAATAGGGTCCTCAATCCCACCTGTACACAGAATTGAGTTCTGCCAACAACTTGATTGAGACTGGAAGATTCTCCACCAAGAGCCTTCAGATAAGGAGGCCGGCCGACAACTTTGTATCAGCCTTGTGAGACCCAGAGCAGAAAAACCAACCAAGCCCACCCAGCCTTCTAACTTATGGAAGTGTGAGACAAGGGACTACTGTTTCAAGCCCTTGCATGTGTAGTAATTCCTGACAGGAGCGAGAGAAAACACAACGTGTGTTGCATTAGACCCACTGCTAGTGGTATTTAATATGAGCACATGTATTATTATATAGAAAATGATTTGGTAATATTTTGATAACTGGTTCAATATAGTTGGTTTTCTTTTAAATATATGTTCTTTATTTTTATTATACAGCCTTTAACATTTTTCTGAGAAGTGGACCACAGACTTTGCCAGACTGCTAGGGGGTGGGGCAGGGCACAGAAAAAGTGAAGATCCCCGATTTAGAGAGACAACAATGTCAGAGCAAGACCTAAAAGCCTTCCTGCAGCAACTATGGGAGGGGACAGGTGGCCAAGCAGACAGATTTATTTCACGTCCTCAGAAACTAAGTTGATCCTTCATGAAATGTCTTACTTTTACATTCAACAAATACATATATGTACATAGAGACAGAAACCTTTTTGCCCCGGAACAGGAATTTACCACATCAGCTGGGCTCTTTCATTTTCTCAGTATCTAGGGCAGGGTTTTCAACTTTGTCACCACGCCCACTTGAAGAGCCACATTTAACACCACAAACCATACACATCATACAAACGTGTGTGTGCATGTGTGTGTGTGCATTTGAGCAAATATATATATTTAAATATGCAAACATATATATTTAAAACACAGGTTTCACAAAGCAAATCCCACTGTTACATGCCATGTACTCTGTTATTTCTTATTCTTAGTCTAGTGTCGTCAATTTCTTCTTTATTAATGCCACTCAATTCTGCTGAATTCATTTTACAACCCAATAATACGTTGTAAACAGTGGTTTGGAAAACACCAGTCTCTAGGACCAGTGGGCTTGCATCCACTTCTCCAATCTCTCATTCACACACATGCACGCATACATACACATGTATATACATAAACACGTGCACACGTACGTTCATACAAAGTCATACATATATACACATATATGAATATAGACATATATATAGTACACAACATGCACACACATATACACATACACACATGTATATCTACACACATAAACACATATATGTACACGTATGTGCACGCACACACACACACACACACACACATTCACTCACTCTCACTCCATTCTTCCAGGGCCTCAGAGGAAGCCACAAATTACAAAGTCACCAAAATGGTGCATCTGGTCCCCAACCCATGGTTTCTCAGGAAAGGATGAGTTTTAAGGGCAGTACTTGATTTCTCGAGCTGTGATTTTTACCTCGGGAGACAATCACCAGACCCTGGTTTGCTTTCAGTGGCCCCTGAGAGTTGCTGCATAGTGACAGCGTGTGGTGGGGCAGAAATGAAGATTCTAGAACTCAATGGTCCCCTCATAAAACCCCGGGCAGATCTGGAGGGCACTGAATACCTACAAAAGCACCAGATCTGTGTGGTGTTAACTTTTTTTGATTTTGCAGACATTGGATAGAGACAGAGTAACATATAACATATAAATGTTCCAGGTTTCCTAAATAGTCCAAAACTTTTTCTTCTCTTGTCCCTTCATGTGTAATTGTCAAACCAAATGTCCATTTATTTTTTGATTTAGGAATGTAGTTGCACAGTATATGAAGGTTTAGTATTCTAACCCAATGTCTCCCATTACAACGGGATAGTAATGAGAGAAAGCAAACTGGAAGGAATCAGGGGTGTGAACCACGAAGCTTACTAACCAAGAAGGAAGGCCACAGAAACAGGAGAGCATTCTTCCAGTGACTTTAGTTTTCAGATTAAGCTTTGCCAAAAAAAAGGGGGGGAGGGGTAGAAATGGGAGCTTTATACGAATGAATCCTGAGGGGAGGCAAACACTGACATGACCACCCTTTCCCACGCCTGTAATCAAATTCCAAAGGGGAGATTTTAGGTCATGAAAAGAGAAACAGGAAGCATAGATTGGAGGATAGAAATCCCAATATGTGTCCATCTCTTCTTATTTTTAAGGATAAGGTTAAAGCAGGCAAAACGGATCAATTGTGCAGGAGTCAGGACAGCCTTACCCTTGGTGGGGAGTGGTGGTGACTCAAAGTGAGCACAAGGGGAACCCCTGAGGGGCCTGGGAATAGCATGAACCATGGTTCCCGTTTGCCCGGAACTTGGCCAGTCCGGGCATTGAAAGTCCTGCATCCTGGGAAATCCTCACTTAAAGCAGGATAGCTGGTCACGCTACTCAGGATGGCCTGTTTCTGGCTCTGAGCACTGGATACACAGGCATGTGACACTTGTGAGAATTCCCTCAGATGGATACTTGTATACTTTTCTGCATGCACGTGACACCTGAATAAAATGTGTTGTAGAACCCTATTGACATGTGTGGTGAGAATGCCCAACGGCAAGCAGTGGACACGAGAGTGTGACACCCTACCTGGGCCTGCAGCTCGGCTCTCTGTGCCTGCAGAAGGGACACTACCTCCCGGCCCTCCTCCAGCTGGCTCTGCAGGACAGCGGCTTCTCGTTCCGTCAGGAGCTTCTCCTGCACAAAGAAAGCCAGACTCAGCACTCCCATGCACTTGATGTGTGAGCAAATCCAGAGGGAAAAGGGTATCCTCCCCACCCCACCCAAATTCATCTGCTCAGTCCCTGACCCCCAATGCAATGGTGTTAGGAATTAGAGCCTTGAGGAGGTGAGATCTAGATGAGGTCATGAGGATGGGGCCCTCATGGTGGGATTAGTGTCCTTATAGGAAAAGGAAGAGACACCAGAGTGCTCTCTCTTTCCAAGATGCACCAAGGAAAGACCAAGTGAGGACACAGCAAGAAGGCAGCTGTCTACAAACCAGGAAGCAGGCCCTCATCAAGAACTGAATCTGGGAGCACCTGGGTGGCTCAGTTGGTTAAATGTCTGAGTCTTGATTTTAGCTCAGGTCGTGATCTCATGGTTCGTGAGTTCGAGCCCCGAGGCAGGCTCTGAGCTAACTGTGTGGAGCCTGCTTGGGATCTGTTTCTCTCTCCCTGCCCCTCCCCTGCTCTGTCTCTCTCCCAAAATACAAATAAAGTTAAAAAAAGAAAAAAAGAACTGAATCTGCCAGCAGGCTGATCTTGGACTTTCCGCCTCCAGAAGCATGAGAAACAAATGTCTGTTGTGTGAGCTGCCCCATCTGTGCTGCTTATTACAGCAGCCTGAGCTGACTAAGACAGGCCCCCAGTGGCCGCCCTTAGTTAATGCCTTTCCACTTTGTCTTCAGCGTCTGAACCATAAATGCTACAAGACCCACATTTAAGACTGCGTGTGCCATACACTGGCTAAAAGATTCCGGACAAGGCGCTTCCTCCTCTGCAAAAGGGAAGCTGGGGATGCAGACTCTCATAGGGCTCTGTTGTCTGTCCCTGAGCCCAGGGAGAAGGGGAAACCAGACACCTAACTGCAGACGGCCTTCCTCAGCTGTGTGCTTACTCCAGGGCTGGTGTGCTCCTGTGTTTCTCGGTGCATGGAGGCATGCTTTCTCTCAGTCCATCTCTGTGTCTCTTTACCTGTGTCTCTCAGTCGGCTTCTCTATCTCTGTCCTCTTTGTTTCTCTGTGTTTCAGTCCCCACCTCCCTGCCTCAAAGACGCAGACGAAGGGGTAGCGGGGGTAGAGGGGGACTCAGACTCTGAGCACCAGTGTGTGGAAGATATGCATCTATGCCACACTTTGCAAATTCTAGGCCTGCGGCCTCGGGATGGAGGCAGACAAAGTGCAAATACATTGCACCACCTTCCTGCCAGGGGCCTGCCCGCTTGTCTGGCCCTGTCTCTCCTCAATGCCCAGCTCCCACTCATCATACACCCCTGCTCCCTCCAACCCACAGCGGGAGTGTCTCACGCACAATAGACCCTTGGATATTCATTGAAGAGGAAGAAAGACAGCCTGGCTGCTGGCAGCTGGCACTAACTGCCAGGCCGTGGTGCTCCCTACTTACAAACTTATAGAGGATGCCCCCTCCCCACATCTGAAGATGTCACCACTGGGACCATGGCGGAATGAGAAAGAAACAAGACTGTCCTGTGTCTAGGCACCCACAAAAATGACCAAACGTTTCCCGCCCCCACCACCACCCCCCCCCCCCCCGCCCCGCCCCAGTAACAAGCGATGCTGCTTGATTACCAAGTATACCCTCCTAGGTACAAATTATCAGGATACTCAGTCATAGGACCAGCCCTCTCCTGAGGGCATCCAACCCAGAGCAGAGCCCTGCTTAGCTGATCCCTCCCCTCGAATTACCCACCACAGGCCTCGATCCTCTCACACATCCCCCCTCCTCTGAGACACCCTGCAAGTCCCCAGGGGACACACTCCTTTGCTGCAGTGAATAATACACCCGGCTTTATTTGACCATAGGTGCGTCCTCAGTGGCCTCTAGCTAGAGGGCACTGACATTATGCTTTACTGACACATTAACCATTGACCTGCTGTCCTAGGGAACGACACTAATTATAGCCTCATTTTGCAAAGGTGACTCAACACATTTTTTAAGTAACAAGAGTCAGTCAGACAAACCTGAAAGGGACCATCTATCTCACATATAGAATTTTTAGGCTAAGAGTAATAAAGAATGTGGTGCTTTCTAAATCTGTGCTTCTCCATCTGTAATGTGAATCTTTGGGGGGTCTCGCTAAAGGAAGATTCTTACTCAGGGGGGTCTGCACTCAGGCTGGAGATTCTGCATTTCTGACCAGCTTCCAGATGAGGCAAAGATCACTGACGATCACTGATGCTCTCAGACTGTCCAGACAGTCTCTATATTCTTACAACTCAGAAGAATTTTGTTACAAGAATATAGATGCATGATTTAAAAAGTGTTTGGTGTAAAAGAGCTTTGAACTGGGGGGGGGGGGGGCGGGGAGGGGCAGGGGGGCATGAATTTGCACAATATAAATAAGGTATCTGGAAAGAAACCTCTGACAAAAAAAAAAATTAAGGCTTCAAGAGAAGCTATTTTAGGTCCTTCTAGAAGCCTCAGTTATATCAACCATGGAGAGCAGTCACCTGAAATGGTCACTGATGGGTGATGTGGACAAGAATATCCCCATGGAGGCCAAAACAAGCAACTTTCCTACCTCACAGATTCAGCAGAGTTTTAAAGTGTCTTCTGGGGCACCTGGGTGGCTCAGTCAATTAAGCATCCAACTCTTGATTTCGGCTCAGGTCATGACCTCATGTTGGTTGATGAGATCGAGCCCTGTGTCGGGCTTCGCGCTGATAGCTCAGGGCCTGCTTGGAATTCTCTCTCTCTCTCTCTCTCTCTCTCTCTCTCTCTCTCTCTGTCCCTCCTCCTCCCCCTCCCCCTTCCCTGTTACCCACCCTCCCACCACTTCCACCCTCCTGTGCCCTCCCTCTCTCTCAAAAATAAATAAACATTTTTAAAAAATAAAGTGTCTTCCAAAGGAAGCTTTGGGATTTCTTTGGCTTTGTTATAAAGAAATATTAAGTTAAAACAAAAAGACCCAAGCAGCCAGCTCCCCTGGCCCACAAGTTTGGAGCTTGTCTACACGCTGCCCTGGGAGTTTCTAAATGACTGAGGCAGGGCTCCACCTGCCAGGCAGCTGATTAATTGACTTGGGGTGTGGTCTGGACAGACTTCCAGGTGATTCCAAATGTCAGTGGGTATGAGCACCACTGTCCTAAGTTGTCCTTGCAGAATAACAGAATCTCACCAGTTGACCAGTCCCCCAAACCTTGTAACAACCTACCACAACCTCTGGAGAAGGGGCACCATGACATTTTTGTTTTAATCTGCATTATTGTCAGTTTATTTTTACATGTCTCATGTTATGCATCAAAAAATCCACTAAACCACATTAGGAAAACACGATGTCAGCAGCTAGAGAGCTCAGTGAAGGAATGTGGAACATTCTATCAGAAATGAGGGGGCATCTGGGTGGCTCAGTCGGTTTTAAGCATCGGACTTTGGCTCAGGTCATGATCTCACAGCTTATGAGTTTGAGCCCCATGTCAGGCTCTGTGCTGACAGGTCAGGGCCTGGAGCCTGCTTCGTTTTCTGTGTCTCCCTCCCCCACTCTCTCTCTCTCTCCCTCTTTCTCGCTCTTTCAAAACTAAATATTTAAAAACTTTTTTAAAAAAGTGGGGCGCTGGGTGGCTCAGTCAGTTAAGCATGCAACTTCAGTTCAGGTCATGATCTCACGGTTTATGGGTTCGAGCCCCACATCGGGATCTGTGCTGACAGCTCAGAGCCTGGAGCCTGCTTGGGATTCTGTGTCTCCCTCTCTCTCTGCTCCTCCCCCGGTCATGCTCTGTCTCTCTCTCTCAAAAATAAGGAAATATTAAATTTTTTTTTAATAAAATAAATTTAAAAAATTTTTAAAAAGGTTTTTACATCCAAATTCACATTAAAAAAAATCAGCCTCTGTAATCTCTATTTTTTTTCCACAGTAGTTTTCATTCCACAAACTTACATAATCATTAACAGAGACCAACCTTGAAAATACAGCCACGTACTGTCTGGGTCTCTCTGTATTCAAAATTTACGGTCAAATTGATAAGGAGAATAAGAAAAGAAAACACTTTTTTTAAATGGGCAAAAGACTGGATCAGATACCACAAAAAAGATATATGGATGGCAAATAAGCCCACGAAAAGAGGTTCAACATCATGAGTCACTGGGGGATGCAGTTAAAACCACAGTGAGATACACAACACACCTGTTAGATGAGCAAAAAGCACAAACAATAAAAACCTGACATCCCCAGTGCTGGCAAGGACGCAAAACAACAGAAACGCTCACACACTCATCGTTGATGGGCTGCAACCATGCAAACCGCCTTGGGAAACAGTCTGGCAGTTTCTTATGAACTACGCAAGGAAGAACAGCCTGAAATTCTCAAGAGGAAATGCCTAAGACAATGGTCAGGGACACAGTTTGTGTCCTCAGATGCCTAAATTGTTCCCAGTCTGAGTGAAAGCAGGGAAGGGTAAACCTCAAAGGCGAATGCAGAGCGAGAGCATGACCAGGGAATGCGGCTCGGTGCCCAGTCGGACCTGACCTGAAGCCTTACCTGAGTCTCTGCTAAACTAGGCCGTTCGGGGTGTAGGCGCCCTCCCCAGGTATGCTCTCCCTGCAGCCTGGGCTCTGATTCTTACCTCCCTCATCCCACTTGTAATGGCAGATGCTTGAGGGGTGGTCTGGACAATCTGCTGCAGGATGGTGACATAGGTCTGAATTTCCAGAAGATTCTGTTGGGGGAAGGAAAGCATTCTCATTAAAACTTGGGCTCCTTGAGGTCTTGCCTCCAGGACCAGGTGACCCCAGGGATGAATGCTTTCACATGTTCACCATCACAGACAGGACAGACCACGACCCGTGCAGTGGACACTTCACACTCCCTTTAATCTTCACAAGAACAAGAAGACAAATAAAGAGGCTTGTCGATCTCGCCATTTCCCCTCCGTTACATGGATGCTTTTGCTGCTGGTCTTCCTAGAGCCCAGGATGGCAAAACTACAAGAGAAAGCAGAGGTGGGGGCAGAGAGACCCTGCAGAGTACAAAAGACCCTTTCTGACCCCAGAACAGGGCAGTGCTTCCAAGGATGGTCCCAGACTAAATCACTTACTAGCTGTGTGTGGCCTCAGGTAAGCAATTTAAACCTCCCAAAATTCAGGTTCTTCCATATAGGAGGACTAACGATCTGGAGGGGGGGTCCTGATCCCCCTTCCCAGCAGAAAGAACACCTGTGCCCAGCTCCGTGCATGAGGGCCGATGGCACAGTGCAGAGAACTGCCCTCCTCCGGACAATGGCCATCTTGTCCAGGAAGCAATGCCCCCCCAATCCCACCTCACCCCCACCCCAGACCAATGACTCTCTGGCACAGGAGGACAAAAGGCCAACCCTCTTGCCTCAAAGTGGGACCAACCTTGTGGAGTGAGTGATTCATGTTGCAGAGCCCCCCCGTGGGATCAAGCTGAACCATACTCCAGCTAATCCCACACCTTTGCTCAGCTCCTACCCCCGTGCCCCGTTCCCCCTCCTCTCCTCCTTGGAGCTCACCACTAATACAGCAATTGCACGAAAATCACCACTAGGGCTCTCCTCGTAGGCAGCCCACCCTAAGACACTATCTCAGGAAGCTGCTGTTGGGACCAACGAGATAATGCACAAAAGCTTCACAGTGTGAGCTCTTATTATTATCATTGTTCTAAACGGCCTCGAAGTGGTGGGGGGAGGAAACAGGCCAGGCCTGGTAGAAAAGCAGAGGAACACCATAGGGAGGGGGACCCCTTCAGTATGAGTAACGGGGCCTCCCATTGTGCTGAGGCAGGTCCACACTGAGGCAGGAAGAGAGTCTAACACTACTCAGCACTCACCAGGCTCCAGGCTGTACCCGGTGTCTCACCTATACTACCACAGTGCATCAGTTTCCCCAGAAGCAGAAAGACACGGAATGTTGTGTCCCTCCAAACGTCACATATTGAAGCCCCAACCCCCAGTGGGATGGGGTTTGGAGGTGGGCCTTTGGGAAATAACTAGATTTAGATGTGGTCGTGAGGATGGGGCCCCAGGACAGGATTAGTGCCCTTATAAGTGACACCAAAGAGCGAGGGGCACCTGGGTGGCTCGGTCAGTTGAGCATCCGACTTCGGCTCAGGTCACGATCTCACGGTCTGTGAGTTCAAGCCCAGTGTGGGGCTCTGTGCTGACAGTTCAGAGCCTGGAGCCTGTTTTGGATTCTGTGTTTCCCTCTCTCTCTGCTCCTCCCCTGCTCGCTCTCTCTCTCTCTCTCTCTCTCTCAAAAATAAACATTAAAAAAAGATTAAAAAAAAATTCAAAGAGCTGATATCAGGAAAAGCCCAGGTGAGCACACAGTGATAGGGGGACATCGGCAAGCGAAGAAGAGGGCCCTCACCAGAACCTGGGAATGCTGGCTGGCACCCTGCTTTCAGTGTGCTGACTTCTAGAATGGTAAGAAATGAATCTCTGTTGTGTATAAAGCCAACCAGTTGGTGGTACTTTGTTATATAGCACCCTAAGTCGGCTCAGATATAGGCCCCGAAAGAAGGGTCTGAGTACAAACAGTTCATTTGGATGAAGATGCCAGGAAACATTATTGGAGGGAGAAGTGAGACAGGAAAGGCAAGGCAGCCAATAAGAATGTTACCAGGTAAGTTACCCCTATGGGCGCCTGGCGCTCAGGCCAGCTGGGGATCCTGGGAGTCACGCAGAACACCAGGTAAGAGGGAGCTGGGGTAAGAATCCAACAATGTGCATCCGTCACTGGCTGAAGCTGCTCCCGGGGCATTAGTTCCCCAACACCTGCCATGAGGCACAGCCACCCTCCACTGCCTGGCGAGCGTCCGGAGGCCCAGCGGCAGATACTGGCAGGTGGAGGGAGGCCACAGCCCACTGGAGAGGTCAGCCCCTGGACCACGGCCAGGCTCACAGGTCTGCTACACTCAGTTAACCACACAGCTGTGCAGAAGGAGAGTCTGGCATCCGCATTTTGAAGATGAAGCAACACAGAGTGGGGACGGCACTCGCCCATGGTTCCACAGCTCCAGGATTTGATCTTTCCAGTATGCTAAAGCCCCCCAAAGTCAGGCCTGTGAGCAGCTAGCAGAGGCGGGAGGCAGAGAGGAATGCTTCCTGAGAGGAAGCTCCTGAATGCCGTGTGCTCCCTCAACTAACTGGCTTAGAGGCAGGGCTAATAAATAGCTACATCGCATTTTCTGTATTTCTGCGTTTTTTGAGCCGAAACAATGGACAGATCCTAGCTTACTCGAGACGGATCTATGTACGATAACTTTGTAACGTAAGAAACGGACATCAGTTCCCTCCCCTCAACGCACACATTACTGACTCCTCCTCTACATATGTCTGGCTCCCTGAGTGCCATCCAGCAACCAACCCATCGCCCCCTTGGTTCAGGAGCAATCCACACAAAAGTAACCCACGATAGCAGGCTCATGTTTCAGCCACGAGTGCCCTGGACTTGTCTGGCCAAACCCAAACCAGGTTATCTGAGGGACGGGCTTCGGAAGGGTCACAGTTACCTTTTTGTACCTGTCCTTTGCTGCACTGATATCGTCCTGCAGAAACTGGGCTTCGATCTGAAGGCGCAGGTTATGCAGTAAGGCTTCATCAGCTTCCTGCAATGAGAAAGGGAGCCACACGTGGAGGCAGGGATACATGGGTGTGAAATCGGCCAGGCATATGAGCACATGGACCTGCTGGGGTCTTATTAAAACACAGATTCCTGTTCTGTAGGTCTGGAAGAGTGTCTAAGATTCCACATTTCCAATAAGGCATTGGGTGAGCCCATTGATTCTGGTCAAGAACGGCAGTTCTCAACAGAGATTGAGTTTCTTACCCCCAAAGGGACATTTAGTAATATCTGGAAACATTTTCAATTGTGACCACTTGGGCGGTGGGGTGTGATTATGCGCATCTAGTAGGTAGAGGCAAGGAGTGCTGCGCAATATCTTACAATACACGCCCCACACGACAAAGAATTCTCCAGCCCAAAATGTCAATAGTGTCAGGGTTGCAAAGATTTTCCCTAAAAGATCGGGGAGAAAATTAGCATATATTTACATACCAACAGCCTTAAAATTTAAGTTACAGCTATATCTGTTCTATATCTCAGCATCAGTAAGTTGAGTTTCTAAGACTGAGAAAGAATTTACCGTTAACGATGAAACCTTCGTTTTAATAGTTTTCTCCCAAGTACTGCTGACACTTACTCTGATACGATGTTTCTTTAATACAATATGCATATTTTTTAGAATGATTGCTGTGGTGAATGCTGTTTATTCCTTTAAAGTGGGAAGTGACACGTATGACACAAGGCTGAGTGTCCTCATCAAACACTGTGATAGTTCACCGGCTTTTATCTCATTGATCTTGTTTGGATGAACCAAATAGGTTGCATTACTATACTCTTTTTTTTTTTAATGTTTATTTATTTTTGAGAGAGAAAGAATGCGAGTAGGTTAGGGGCAGAGAGAGAAGGAGACACAGAATCCCAAAGCAGGCTCCAGGCTCTGAGCTATCAGCACAGAGCCCAACGCAGGGCTCGAACTCACGAGCTGTGATATCATGACCTGAGCCGAAATCAGATGCTCAACTGACTGAGCCACCCAGGCGCCCCGGATTACTGTGCTCTTAATAGGACAGTGCTGTGATGGCTGGAACTGCCTTAATGCTACCGCAGTTCAGTGTAATATTACAGGTGAGTGTCCCTTGGGTCCAGCACGCTATTATAGGTGAGCATTGCTTGGGTTCCTCAAGACTGTCACTCTCCTGAGACCCCCCTGCAATGTCAACTGCCAATACCTGAGGCCTTGCCGAGGGAATTTTTACTGACTTATTAATGACTTGTTAAAAAGCATGAATGGTAGCAATCGGCTTTCATTAACAAAGGCAGATAGGTGGTTGGCTAACATATTTAAGACACTGTCCACCCTCGTGTGAACAGAGTTAAAACAGTCAGCATGTGCAAGGGCCCAGGTATTTTGAGACAAATCCTACTTTTGCACAAATAGGGTTTAGATTCCAGGGAAGCCTTTGGCCTGCACTCCTCAGAAAGGCACTTGATTCCTCCATCACTCCTATAAAAGATGACTGGCGTAGGAAGATTTTGATTGTTGGAGGCTAACAATAAAGATATCAGGTTTCTGACTCCAAAGGATCACCTGCTTTGAATGAGCTTTTCATGCAAAGTGCTGTGTCAGCAACTGCCACGTGGGAGAGCTGGGACTTCGTGAGACTAGAAAACAGGCTGTATGAACTTCTGGGGGCCCACATCAAAATAAATGTTTAGTTAAGAAATACGTGCCCGGGGTGCCTGGGTGGCTCAGTGGGTTAAGTCTCTGACTTCGGCTCAGGTCATGATCTCGCGGCTTTGTGAGTTCAAGCCCCATGTTGGGTCTGTGCTGACAGTTCGAAGCCTGGAGCCTGTTTCAGATTCTGTGTCTCCCTCTCTCTGCCCCTCCCCTGTTCACACTCACTCTCTCTCTCTCTCTCAAAAATGAAATAAACATTTAAAAAAGAAGAAGGGGAAAAAAAGAAATATGTGCCTGTGTGAATTTGGTCCGAAACTTGAGCAAACTTGTAGGGGAGCAGTTAATCCCCACCCAACTCGAACTTCTGAAGGTATTTTATCTACCAAAAATAACTTTGAGTTTCTCTTAAAAGAACTTCAGAGTTCTACAAAATCAACTGGGTCAGTTGGCAAACATCAGAAATGCATCTTAAAGCATTCCTGTTTGCATAGGGTTTATGCAAGTAAAAATGAAATAAGCTATCCTAATACAGCACTGTCCAAGTCTTGGGCATAATTTTAAAAATTTCTGGCAGCTACATGGAATAAAATAAAAAAGAAATGGGTGAAAGTAATTTTAGTAATATATTTTATTACACCCAATATACCCCACATATTGTCTTTTCATCATGTAAACACTTTTTTTTTAAGTTTATTTATTTTGAGAGAGAGAGAAAGCATGTATGCATGAGCAGAGGAGGGGCACAGAGGGAGAGAGGGAATCCCAAGCAGACTCCACGCTGTGAGCACAGACTCCAATGTGGGGCTCGATCCCATGAACTGTGAGATCATGACCTGAGCCAAAATCACAAGTTGGACACTTAACCAACTAAGCCACCCAGGCGCCACTGTAATCAATATTTAAAAGTCATTAATGAGATATTTTACATCCTTTTTTTTTTTCAGGCAAGGTCTTTGAAACCTGGCTTATATTTTACACTTACAACACATTGTGATTTGAACTCCCTGTGTTTCAATCACTCCCCAGCATACGTGGTTGGTGGTTCCTCAGCTGGACAACGCAGCTCTACAGGATTAATTTTAGGCACAAAGGAGAATCTCGTCTTCCTCGGTATCTCCTCCAGGTTTCTGCCGGGGGGGGGGGGGGGGGAATGTCCCCAGTGTCTTTCCTCTAATTTCCAGTTACTAAATCCTTCCCTTGGAAGAATCTGAAGTCCCTCTATGGGTACCAGGGAGGCCAACACTGAGCAAGCAGGCAAGGAACCCTCAGACAGAAGGAGGGAAGGACCCCAGCCTAGAGCTGGCCCCCTGCCCACTGCCCCTAGACTCCTCTGCTTTCCCCAAGGCTCCTCTCACTCTTTGGCCCTGGAGCCGGCCTCCGCTGCCCACTGGCAGACACAACAGCATAGGGGAAAATCGCACCCTTTGGGAGACCGAAACAGGGTCTGAAGTCTTTTTTTTCTTAATCAGAAGTAAAAGAATGAACCAAATTACAAGACAAGAATGCATGTTCCCAGGTACAGGGCTCTGAACTCTGAACGGTCTGAACTAAATTCATGTGCAATCTAACTATGGGTGTTCAGCTTCTGGGCTCATTCTTTTGATTAATGAATTGATCTGATCGTTCACTGACTTTTGATGAGCTCTGTCCTCAGGACTTAACGATGGGCCCTCAAATCCTGTGTCCCAGGGACAGTAACGAATATGCCCTTATACAATCAAGGTGTTAATTCCCCAGGGCAAGTGGGCAGGTCCCTTGGAGGCCCTGGTGACTGGCTCTCTGAACTACCCAGAATTATCACCTGAGCCTAGCGAAGCCCCTCTGAGAGAGAAAGCATGGGGCAAAGAAAGCCTGGGTGACTGTCCAGCAATGGGAAAGGGCTGAGGAACCAGACAGAGCCAGGATAACTTACAGACACCAAAGGGAAGGCAGCCGGGGCTCAAGAAAGACAGAAAGCAGGACAGTCCCGGGAATCTAAACAGCAGGAGGTAATGGCTCCCCACTCAGGATGACCCAGCTGCCAATGAATTCATCTCTGTGTCTCTCCAGTTCTGGGAGAGGGCTGTGGTGGCCATTATGGGTCACAAGACCACCATCTTGACTGATCGTCCTAATAGGACCACAATGATGGGAAGGACGATCAAAGTATTTGGGGATGCAGCTGTACCCCCTTCAGGAGCAGGGGTTTGCTGTGGAAGTGATTGGGCAGGGCTCAATCTGGGACAGAGTTGGTGGAAGACCTTGAACTGGTCCTTCTGGATATCTTTCTACCATCCCTACCCACTAATCTCATCCCCAGCCTCTCACCATACCCCCCTCTTAAGACTGCTGAGGAGGAAGCAGGACAGAGAATTCTCACACATCTTCATTTTTACCAAAAACTCATCCATGATTGACCCACAGTCACCAGAGCTGAAGAACTGGGAATACGGTTTCAAGGACACTTTGTGTCATTACTTATAAAGGGATCAAACACTCACACTTTTAGAAATAGAGAGGACCCCGAGATCATTGGTCTCAAGCGTTTGTTAAGTCACATGTGTCATCCTTCCCACAAAATATCCCAGGATGTCATTGCATAGCGGCAATGCAGAGACGTGTTTCTGGAACAGCATGACCACAGTGGGGTCCATCCGGCAACCCTCTTCCCTCAGAGGCCCCTCAGCAGCTCCATGGGCCTGTGGGCTCTGCCAATCGCAGCTCAGAAACTAGAGTCTCTCCTTATAGATGGCCAGGCTGAGGCCAGATCAACCAGTGGGTAATGCAGCTAGTTAACGGAAGTTACCAGGAAACAAGACTGGAATCTGTCTCTACTAGTCAAGAGTTAAGTGCTGAGTCTTGACCCCATCCTGCAAGGTGCCTGCCTTTCTTTCCACATCTCCCTCTTAGGATGGTGCCCAAACAACCACTCTCGGCTTCCATCAGCCAAGCCTTTAAAGCTGCTCGTGGTGATAACAAAGGCTAGCCAATATTTGCCCTTAAAATAGGGATTATACAGATGCCTCTGCACGCACATTCTTCTGATTTGAGGACAGTCATCTGATAAACCGTCCCCCAAATTCCCAAAGGTGAGTAGGTACCTCTGGAATGTGCAGTTGCTGGTATGTTGAGGAAAATTCGTTTGGAAGTGTTTTCTTTTGTTTGCACCAGAACTCAGAAATGTGTGGACGCTGGTGTTTTTATTATGCTTTGGATGCTGTCAGCTGCATTTTCAAAAGCTCCACCAGCAGAAGCATCTAGATTCTTTCCGAATCGAGGCGCTGGGTCAATAGTCTAATGTTAGAAAACATTCCAACCCTGATGCTGCATGTGTTTGAGATCTAGTGGTTCTCGAAGTGTGGTTACCGATGATGAGGGAAAATGAGAAGTGTACAATGATTCGGGGTGTAAAATATCTGGCAGGTCCCAGATGTACGGGGTCAGAATTTCTGCAGTCAGGACCCAGAAATGTGTATTTTAACAAGCCCTCCAGGTGCTGCTGGTGGACATGGAAATTTCAGAATCGCTGATCTAAACCACTTTCTGAGAAAGAAACTAGAGAAATAACTAGAGTCCAGCTTGCCTCTGAAGAATCAGCCTTGCCAACCCACTCACAGGGATGCCAGAAATCCCCTTAAAAACCCACTGTCTGTATCTTTACCCAGCCTCAAATCCAGCATCCAATCAGCCACCCCCCCCCCCGACCCCAAAAGAAAAGCTGCTCAAGAATGGGTATTCAAGTTCATTGAGATTTCTAGTTAATTAGGATTTAATTAAAAACACTTCAACCCTGGACGCCAAAAACCTTTCCAGAAATTGTAGGTTTGCCTTCCTTCCCGGGGCTCAGGCTGGCCTGGAGGACGGTGCTGAGTATGTTCTAGACTCTGCTCCCTCTCTTCCCACTGTCTTCTCTCCCTGGGCACTCTTCCTGGCTCCTCCTCTCCCCTTCTGTTCTCCCAGCCTCCCTGCCCCCAGCCTCCTCCTGAACTCAGCCTTCCCAGTTCCCTCTCCTTTTCTGCCCCGGAAGTTCATCTCCAGCCCCAGAGTTGTTCTCAGGCAAATGAAGGCCTGTAGCCCTGAAGGTGAAGGCATCAAGCCCCACCCTGGTGTTCCCCAAATGCCCTTGCTTCTTACCCTTTCCTGGACAAATTAAAGATATACAAATTGCATGAAAAAACCGCACCTATGACAGCTTTAGGTGTTTCTTTAAAAATTGATTTTAAGGGGCGCCTGGGTGGCGCAGTCGGTTAAGCGTCCGACTTCAGCCAGGTCGCGATCTCGCGGTCCGTGAGTTCGAGCCCCGCGTCAGGCTCTGGGCTGATGGCTCGGAGCCTGGAGCCTGTTTCCGATTCTGTGTCTCCCTCTCTCTCTGCCCCTCCCCCGTTCATGCTCTGTCTCTCTCTGTCCCAAAAATAAATAAAAACGTTGAAAAAAAAAATTTTTTTTAAATTGTTTTTAAGTGAAAGCATTTGACTAGAACCTACATCATTTTAAAATTCTGGGGATTTTAAAGGAAAATAGGAGACAAACCTGAAAGCCTCCTTATAGTTTTCTTAAAATAAGCAACATTGGGCATTATTGGGACCAATAACCATATATACAGAGAGAAAACGGGTCCTGGAGTTCAGCCAAACCCAAATATTTAAAAGTCATCAAGAATTCTTACTACATCAAAATACCTTTGGCCATAGTATGTAAGTGGTATGTTAAGGAATTTATTTTATTTCCAAATGCCTAGCAGAGAGTGGCTTGTTTTAGGTTATGTGGCTGTTACAAATACAGTAACTCTGTTCTGGAGATGTGATTACATGGGCAATATTCAGAGATAACAGTCTGATGAAAGCAGCAGCAATCAATCTTGTCAACATACACAGTGATATTTTCCAAACATGGTTCAAACACTGGGTCAATGGTTTCTCCTGTACCCCATTTTCCATGGCCACACCTAGGGATGAATGAATCTCTTCGACCAGAGCAAAGGAAAGGGGTGCTGAGACTAAGATGACAGTCAAAACCATGTTGATCTGATGTGTGCAGACATTCCAAGATTTGTCCACCAAAATCCTTTATAGGACCAGCCAACAAGACATGAATATACTCTTGCATTTTCATCTTCTCACGTGACCATCTCAATGGACAGAGAACAAGAAGGCCCAGCCTTCCCCTGGTCGGCCCCTGCAGTTTCCCTGAGGCAAGGATTGGGTACATGTTGTTTATTCCAAGAAGCACTGGAAGGGAGGAAGCGATCCGGGGAAAGGAGCAAAAGGCAATAACGCTGTGTAATGAGTAGGTTACCGCCGTGGACAACCAGACCTCAGTCCTGCCGGGGGCATGTGGAGAGACTCAACAGAACTCACCTGTGAACCCTTGCTACAAGGGATGGGGCAGCTGGGGAACACATCCACCCACTCCCACCCCTCAGTGGCCCAGGGCTGCTCCTGGGGAGCTAACTGCCTCACTTCCAGCCTATGCCTCCAGCGGATCATGCACATCCCCACAGCCAGAGACACGCAGGAAGCTGCCAGTATGCTCAGCAGGTCTGTGTGACCTCAGGGGTGGCCCAGGGGATATGGACGGAGCACCAACATCAACTGTGAAGGAGCCATCTTTACCCAGAGACTCTGGCTTTGTGTCTGTCTCCTGAGAGTCAGGGACCGGAGGCAGGGAACGAGCCACGTACACAAAAGACTCCTGACTACACCTGGCTCCTGACTACGCCTGCCAAGGATGGGCTGTGGGGCTCCTAAGTCACTGAATCTCACCAAGGGTGGGCCTCCTCGCTGGCAACAAAGGGTCTGGACTGGGTCTTTTCTGAGGGTGAAATAAATAACCACACAACTATGCTGAGGCTCCAAGCTAGCGCCCGGGCGGCCAATCCCTGCGTCGTGATTCCTGCTACATCCGAGCACCACCTGTACTATTAGTCACTCCATATTTTTCTTCAAACTGACTCATTTTCACTTGCATGCATTTAAAAAGGAACTTTTTGATGTCACCTGCTGTAGAGAAGAGGCAACCATAAAAATAAATTCAGAGCTCCCAAAAAACGGTTCCTCCACGCACCATCTAAAATCACCCCGCACACCACCAGGGCTATGAATCCCACCCTCTGGGGAAACTAAGCCGGCATCCGTCACATCAAGGGCTCTGCGATAATAACCGCGACAGGCAAGTCACATGCACTATCCTGCCACTTCATTCTTACTGTGTGGGTCGACAGACATCCGCTCCATGGCGGTGGCAACTCTTACTGCTCCCGCTTGGGAAATGAAGGAGCTGAGGCTCAGGGAGATGAAGCAGTTCCCCCAAAGTCTCACAGATACGCGACAGTGGCGAGAAGGGTCCTGTGATCAAGGTGTTCTCCCGTTTTGGGCTGCACAGCTCACTTTGGGCGCAAGTGTCTTTCCCTGGATCCAGGGAAGAGCCACGCAGATGCCCTGTGATGGCTCTGGCCCGAGCTGCTGGTAGCATCTTTCCCCAGAACTTTCGTAACCCTTACTTCAATGGGACCCATACTTCAATTGTCCAGACTCCCTGTCACAATATACACAAAGGTGTTGCAGCTGTGGTTTCAGGGGGACAAAATGGCGGGGAGGCCTTTTCCCTTAGTTTTCATGATCTCCACTGCCGTGTTTTTCTTCTGAGAATACGTTATTGCTTTTGTAACAAGAGAAAAACAACAGAAGGCTGGAGCTTCTTTTTAAATTCAGTGTTACTGGGGCGCGTGGGGGGGCTCAGTCACTTAAACACCCAACTCTTGGTTTTGGCTCAGGTCATGGTCTCACAGTGAGTTCGAGCCTCACGTAGGGCTCCACGCTGATGATGCAGAGCCTGCATGGGATTCTCTCTCTCTCTCTCTCTCTCTCTCTCTGCCCCTCCCCTACTTGCTCTCTTTCTCTTGATCAAAATAAATAAGCTTAAAAAAACTTTTTTAAATAAATAAATAAATCTGTGGTGTTACTTTCCACCAAAGCTAAAAAGAGGGACTACATTCTGTCTCCCTCTTCTATGAAGAGTGCACACGATGGCACTGCATGAGTGACAACCTCAGAAATAGGTCCGGAGAGAGGTCTGCTTGCAGTGAGGACAAATACGCACAAAGCAAAATGTGGTGGGTTGGGGAGGGGCTGAACTGGCAGCTAAGTGAAGGGTGTCGGGCACCTATGTCCCTGAAGGTAGTGGTCTGTGGACAAGATGGCAGCCCCATCTGGCAGCCCGGGATCACCACCAAAAACAAGAATGGGGATGAGCTACAAATATGAGCAGAACAGCTGGGCGATGCCTGATGCTAACAACACCCAAATCCCACCTTCAACAGACTTGGGGCCATAGCAACCCAACCCAATACAAGACCAATCATTGAGCCTGTGCACTTAGGGCTCTCCTGAAGCACACTCCCACCCCCGCCTTTGTGTTTATATCCGGAGTGTTCACATGTTGGCTGGCCTGAGACTATTCCAGTTTCTATCACTTGGCCTTGGCAACTATTGACAGCAGCTCCTTTCAAAACACAGTGTCCTTGTTTGGGCAATGCATTATATGCTCACAAAGGGAAGGACACAGGAGCATCACGTGGTAGATAACACAGACAAAGAAAAATTCAGTTTCCCTAGTTGTGGTTCTAACTCCCACTGATTAGCAGACTAATCCTGGACAACAGAGGCTGGGCAAAGCCAGGGACTGGCAAACATCCTGAGCTAACCTCAACTATCTGAAGTGGTTGCCTGGGGCTCCAGGTGGAGAAGAATCCTAGGGCCACACATCTGGGCCCAGCAGGGAAAGGTGCTATGTTTTATCAGCAATTCTGATGAGGAATTACGGGTGTGGAAGGAAGGGAAAAGGGGAAAGCAGCCATGTGCCCGAAATAAGCCACCCTTCAACGGAACAGAGCTCCATGAGCTCAAGACATTTGAGCTCTGAAATTACAGTTATTTGCCATCCCTGGTTTTGCCCAACCTCTGAGATCCAGGATTATTCCATTTGGTAGTCAAGTTCCCCTGGCTAGAGCAGAAAATCCAATCAGTTACGTTGATGACAGAGGATCTGAAGAAGGAAAATCCCTGCAAAGAACAACCCCACACAACTCTGCAGGAGGGTCCCAGCAAGAAGCTGAGAATCCCTGGTGCCCTCCACATAGCTGCTCTCCAGGCTCCAAGAGGGGAGAGCTTGAAGGGAAATGGAAATTTCTTTGGAAATTTCTTCCTCTGTTCTCTGAGAGTTCCCCTGTAGAAGAGACTCTCAGCCAACAGAACAGAGTTATCCTTGCATCCCAATAACCAAAGCAAGTTTCCTGAGTTTGGTGTTTGGGACCAGTACATCGAAATGGCAAAATCCCAGCTGGTCACTGTGATGCTGCCTTGTGTTGACAGCCTAGCTGTCATAAGCTTAAAGGTCTCGGATTCTCTGGCAAGACACTGTGTGTGGTGGGAAAGGAGTATGTGTCTTGGGTATGTGAGTTCACAAAAAGATTTAGTTGAAATTATGAACTCAAGGGGCTCCTGGGTGGCTCAGTTGGTTAGGCGTCCGACTTCAGCTCAGGTCATGATTTCACAGCTTGTGGGTTCGAGCCCCGTGTCGGGCTCTATGCTGACAGCTCAGAGCCTGGAGCCTGCTTCGGATTCTGTGTCTCCTTCTCTCTCTCTGCCCCCCGCCCCACCCCGGCTCGTGCTCTATCTCTAAAAAATAAATATTAAAAAAAAAAAAAAGCAATTGTGAACTCAAGAAAGAGTGACAGCAAAAGAAATAGGCAAATCCTAAAAAGACACAGAGAGGAATGCGCGATGGTCATTTCAGCCATTTAGTTCCATTCTGTCCCTACTCAGACTCATGGATGTGCTCAGCTCACCTTGTTAAGCCGTTCCAGCATTTCTTTTAGGAGCAGCTGACATTCACACTCGTTTTCATACCTGCAAATTGGACACATAAGCAAAAGTTGGGCAGCTTCCATGATTCCATATGTAATGACCACACAATCAGCGTTACAGAGTATATGCTGTCTCTTTAAGGAGAGGCCCTTAACTGGGGCACCTGGGTGGCTCAGTCGGTTGGGTGTCTGACTTCGGCTCAGGTAATGATCTCACGGTCTGTGAGTTTGAGCCTCGCATCGGGCTCTGTGCTGACAGCTCAGAGCCTGGAGCCTGTTTCAGATTCTGCGTCTGCCTCTCTCTCTGACCCTCCCCCATTCATGCTCTGTCTCTCTCTGTCTCAAAAATAAATAAACATTAAAAAAAAATTTAAAAAGGAGAGGTCCTTAAGTTTAAAATAGTAGCTAATGCTGCACCGCTGAGCCTGTCACTTCCTCACCTTTTCCACAGCATGGCGCACTCACAGAGTGGTGCTGTGGCCACCATGCATGGGGGTAACTGGGAGCGGTAAGTGAACAGGAGTCCCCCAGCCTGGAGGCCCAACCTCCGCCCCCCCAACCCCTCCACCACCCCTCTACCCCTGCCCAGCCACATCAAGGATAAGGGAATCGTATCTCCACACACTCCTAACCCAAGTACAGCAGTGACACAGAGAATGGGAGACCACCCTACATGACCTACAACAAACACCACTAACCTGACCTTGACCTTGTTTGGGTTGCCTGTACTATTGTGTCTATACATGTGTCCGTTTTTCTGGATTATGCCATTTAATCCTTACAAAACCCTGGAAGAGGGCAGTTATCATTGCCCTCCCCCCACCCTCCCACCACTGGGGGAAAATGAGAAAATTGAGGCTGGGAAACTGGCCTATAACTTTGGGCAGATGCTCAGGGCACTTCACCCTCATCTCTGTGACCTCAAGGCCTGCTCTGGGCCAGTGGGCAGGGCAGGCTGGACAGGCTACAGAGTCAGTGCCCCTGGGGCAGCCCTCGACCTCTGACAGAAGGTGAGTGGGTACATAAGTACGCCAGCCCCGTCGCCCTCAGCTAGGACAACTGAAGTGTCTCTCCATCCGGTAAGTTTGCTCCAGGTTAACTTGCTGAGGGCACTCAGTGTTTTCTGCCTTTCCTTCCCGCCTCACTTCCTCACTCCCCAACCTGTGCTCCTGGAGGTCACCTCCCAAATAAGCTACTTGCCCTCAAACCCCTTTATCAGGCTCGGCTTCTGGAAGACCCCAAACTAAAAGAGGGGTGGGGTCAGGACTCACACTTGAATCTGACACCAAAAACTATGCCCTGATAGCCACACCATGCTGCCTGGGTAGAGCAGGGAAACCTCCCAAATTTAAACATACACAAAACTGATAAAGCAACAGATACTAGGAACAGGTGTATTTTTCCCTCCTAGTCATCTTCTTCCCTGGACTTGAAGAAAATGATAGAGATCAAGAGGCAGAGAGACCACAGAAATCATTGTGTTTTGAGAGTTTCCCTCTAGGGGGACTTTCATCCCCTTATGAAAAAGAGAAGGCTCCTTCCCAAATGACTCCGCCCTCATTCCCTATAAGCTGCCCCTAGTATCCATCATGGCCTTCTTCCAAGAGTCAAAGCCCTTGATGTGGGTAGGGGCACAAGGCTGCCTAGAGGGAAGACTACATTTCCCAGCCTTCCTTGCAGCTAGGTGTGGCCATGTGACTAAGTCCTGACCAATGGGATATAAGCATAAGTCTGTGGCAGCTTCCAAATATCTTCCATAAGAGATGCTGTGGGTGTGCCCTTCTGTATCCTCTCCTCCACCCTGCAGAAGGCCAGGCAGAGCCTTCTGAGCCTCAAATACTGCAGAGTGGCATGCTGAATTGCTAGGCCAGACCTTCCACAAGACAGAAACAAATTTCCATCCTGGATAAGCCAATGTCACTTTGGAGTTTACACCATTTGTGGTTGAAGCGAATCCTAATTAGCACTCAGCCCAACCCACAAAGCATAGGTTTCAGGGCCCCTGCACACGCATGCCCTGGGCTCAAGTCAAGTACCGAAAGAGGCCTCTAGAAAACCATGCTGTTGTAGGGCGAGTCCCAACCTCGGGAAAGAACAATCAGGAATATGTGCACTGCACACACTCCCAGTTCTAAAGCCATCTAAGAAGCTCAGCTATAACCAGCAAGCAAAACATATTTGTACAAGTCTTACATTTCCTGCCAGGATGTCACAGTTAGTAGTGTCTTTTGTGTGTGGCTCTAATGGAGCCAGAAATTCTGTTTTAATGGCTAGTTAGCTTCGCGAATAAAACTGTTAACAAAAATCCAAATTTTCTCATTGCTCTTTCCTGCTAGAAACATCCAAGAATTTCTGTAGCTTAAAAACATGTTTGATAAATAATGCAATAATGTGTTATCGTGGGTAATTTTCATGCTGCAAAGACAAGTCTAGATATTAAAGGCAAGTGATTTCATTATAAAGACTTCATAATAAGAAACGATATGGGGCACCTGGGTGGTGCAGTTGGTTAAGCATCTGACTCTTGGTTTCAGCTCAGGTCATAATTTCACAGTTCGTGAGTTTGAGGCTCCGCACTCACGGTGCAGAGCCTATTTGGGATTCTCTCTCTCCCCCTCCTGCTTGCTCTCTCTCTCTCTCTCTCTCTCTTTCTCAAAATAAATAAATAAAAATTTTTTAAAAGTTTAAAAAAGAAATCATGATATATTCATATATATATCCACATAAGCGAATATACAAATGAATTCATAAAGTCAAAAAACGCATTGGCTTCAATTACCTGATTGTTTTACATAATTACTTTTGGTTTTTAGCAATTTAGATAATTGACGGTATTCATTAATGTATTTTGGTAGTTTTATTTGTTTTTATTTCATTCTGTTTTATTTAGTCTTCATTTGATATGCTGAAAACCTGATTTTGAAATTATTCAACTATCCTAGAAGAGAATATGCCTACCAAGGCTGCATTATTTTCACCTGGCTTTGGCTAACCAATAAGTCACCTCTGGGATGTAAAACTAAATTTGGTGTGTATATACCCCTGCATGCAGGGGTATGGGTATGATTTTTATTACAATTTTCAAGTCCCAAGACTTTAGTTGGAATATTAAAGTATCTGCAAGGGGGCAATGGGAGGGAATAAATGAATGGAAATTATTAAATAAATCACAGAGTCTGAAGGGACAGCTCCACGACAAACATACAACTCAGAACCAAGTAAAATCACCAAAAGATCAGGAAAATTCAACATGGCCGTTCCTTCAATGAGGGCTCAAAGGAGTTCTGTGCACCCAGCCAAATCTCAGTAGACTGGGGCCTAATAACTAAGCAAAGACCATTTGGGGATCCAGGGTTTCCTGTTAGCCTGTGGAGCTGCCCTGGGTGTCTGAACCAGTGTACATTTCCCTTTGCTTTAGAAAACATGAGCTTCATTTGAATGAGTCCTATCTCTGGACCTCACTCCCCAGGAATCCAAGAATGACTTCTCTTCAAGACCCTGTGTTCTAGAAAGCATAAGGTGCGAAAACCCGAGTTCAAGTCCTGCCACCCACAGTTTTCCCATGAAGGGCTGTAACAGGTGGATTTCCAGATCCTTTCTTCCAGCTCCAAATCTGTTTTTAGGGATCATACCCAGAAACAGGGCTGATAGGAATGAAACCAATGAGTCTGACTGATTAATATGTTCAGTACACACTGTTGAATAACCTGCCCAAGATTCAGATTAAGCATGTGGAACTCAGGGGCACCTGGGTGGCTCAGTCAGTTAAGCATCTGACTTCGGCTCAGGTCATGATCTCACAGTTGGTGAGTTCCAGCCTGGCATTGGGCTCTGTGCTGACAGCTCAGAGCCTGGAGCCTGCTTTGGATTCTGTGTCTCCCAAGCTCTCTGCCCCTCCCCCACTTGTGTTCTATCTCTCTCTCAAAAATAAGTATTAAAAAAAAATTCTTTTAAAGAACGTGGAACTCAAACATAGAGCACGTTTGGACAAGACACTCTGACTACCCTAGACCAGGGGCCCCCAAACCTGGCTGTTCATCAGTGGAGCTCATAAAACTTAAAATTCCTGGGCCCCATCTGAGGTCCAGGGTGGGGCCTGGACATCTGTATATTTAAATTAATTTATGTAATTTTAAAATAGATAAATCTCTTACATAAAATAGACAATTTTTTTTAATTACCTAAAAAGCTGTTCCATTAAAAGTCTCCCTTCCTATCTCTCCCATTGCCCAGCTCCTACTCCCCTATCCTCCACAGGTAATCAGTGCCATTGGGGTTTTGCATGTGTCTGTGTCCCCTTTTTCCTAATGCAAGCAAAAAATTCTACTCTTCTCCCCTTTTTTTTAAAAAGTAAAGGATAGTAACATGCTATTCTCTTGTTTTACAACTGGGTAGCATCTCATTGCATATATGAAGCACAATCTGATCTCCTATGAATAGGCATTTAGGTTCATTCCAGGCTTTTGCTAATGCAGATCACACCACCACGTTGGCATGTATTTTACACCAGCCGGATCATCAAAAAATAAATTCCTTGGGAATGCAAGCTGGTGCAGCCACTCTGGAAAACAGTATGGAGGTTCCTCAAAAAACTAAAATTAGAACTACCCTACGACCCAGCGATTGCACTACTAGGCATTTATCCACGGGATACAGCTGTGCTGTTTCGAAGGGACACATGCACCCCCATGTTTATAGCAGCACTATCAACAATAGCCAAAGTATGGAAAGAGCCCAAATGTCCATCGATCGATGAATGGATAAAGAAGATGTGGTATATATATACAATGGAGTATTACTCAGCACTGAAAAAGAATGAAATCTTGCCATTTGCAACTATGTGGATGGAACTGGAGGGTATTATGCTACATGAAATTAGTCAGAGAAAGACAAAAATCATATGACTTCACTCATATGAGGACTTTAAGAGACAAAACAGATGAACACAAGGGAAGGGAAACAAAAATAATATAAAAGCAGGGAGGGGGACAAAACAGAAGAGACTCATAAATATGGAGAACAAACTGAGGGTTACTGGAGGGGTTGTGGGAGTGGGGATGGGCTAAATGGGTAAGTGGCACTAAGCAATCTACTCCTGAAATCATTGTTGCACTATATGCTAACTAACTTGGATGTAAATTTTTAAAAATTAAATAAATAAATAAATAAATACATAAATTCCTTGAAGTGGTCCCTGCAGAGTAAATACAGGTTCCTGTATTTATAGACTTGGAGGATGGGGACAAATTGCTGAGTATCCTTTTTTCTTTTTAATAGTTCTTTAGGTGATCTTTTTTTTAAATGCCATTTATTTATTTATTTATTTATTTATTTATTTATTTATTTATTTTTGACAGCATGCAAGCGCGGGAGGGGCAGAGAAAGAGGGACAGAGGATCTGAAGCAGGATCTCCACTGACAGCAGCGAGCCCAATGTGGGGCTTGAATTCATGAACTGTGAGATCATGATCTGAACCGAAGTAGGTCACTCAACTGACTGAGCCACCCAGGTGCCCCAATTCTTTTTTTTTTTTTAAGTTTTATTTATTTTGAGAGAGAGAGAACACAAGTGAGGGAGGGGCAGAGAGAGAGGGAGACAGAGAATCCCAAGCAGACTCTGTGCAGTCAGCGCAGGGCCCCATGTGGGGCTGGAACTCACATTGTGACCTGAGCGGAAATCAAGAGTCAGGCTAAACCCACTAAGCCACCCAGGTCCGCATGCCCCAATTCTTCAGGCGATCTTATCATCTTATTCATTCTGTGGGAAAGGGGGACATGCCCTAGACCAGGGCTCCTGAAGCTTCAAGCTTAACTCCACTTCTAACCAGCTCCCAGATGATGGCAATGCTGCTCATCCACAGACCACAATTTGAGCAGCAAGATTCTAGAGGACACACATTGAAATAATTTCCGGGTATCAACTATGATGCGGTAAAGATGATTAGACTCAGCACGCCGAGGCCCTGAATTCCGTGCCGCTGCTGGGACTCACTAGGTGAGTGACCTTGCCCTAAATCTTGACATTGTCTAAGCCTCAGTCTCCTCATCTGCAAAACAGGTGCAGTACCATGTATTACAGGATACGGCTGTGAGGATCAAATAACATGAATATATCTCAAAAACAAAAGGAGCCAGACATACAAGCACGAATCTGTAAGATTCCATTTTTGTGAAATTCCAGAACACGCAACATTAATCTACGGTGACAGAAATCAGAACACTGGGCGCCTCCCGCTTTTTTGTGGGGGAGAGGTACAGACTGACCGGGAAAGGACAGGAGGGAACTTTCTGGGGTGGTCAAAGTTCCCTGCTTGTTTCTGTAGTTACATGGGTACATACATCATCAAAACTCATTGAACTATGCACTTAAAACCTGTGCATTTTTTAACGATTTTATTTTTAAGTAATCTCTACGCCCAACGTGGGGCTCAAATTTACAACCCCCAGATCAAGAGTCGCTGGCTCTACCGACTGAGCCTGCCAAGCGCCCCGAAACCTGTGCGTTTTACTGCATGTAAATTATAGCTACATTTTAAAGCACATTACAAGCAAATGATGCCGTTTCGTGAAAACCGTGAAGTGCCATCGGAATGGAAGCGGGTCCTAGGTGGGTGAGAGGCGCGGTGGTGCGCGCGCCCTCTGCGGGGTGGAAGTCCTGGGTCGCCAGGCGACCGCCCCTACCCTGCCTCCGCTCACCCCACCCCCCCTCCTTCCGGGCCCGCCGCTTACTTGCAGCGGAACTCGTCTAGCACGCGCTGCGCCTCCGCACCCTGGCGCTCCAGCCGCGTGCGCTCGGCCGCCAGGTCCCGGGCGCGCTGGAGGTTGCCCTCGACGTGGCGGGCGAGGGCGTCCTCGGGGCCGGCCAGCTCGCCCAGGCGCTGGAAGGCGTCCAGCTGCCGCCGGAGGACAGCGTGGCGCTGCTCGAGCGCGCGGGCCCGCTGGACGTGAGCGGCCACGCGCTCGCCGAGCCCCTGCAGCGCGGCCAGGCTGGGCGCCGCCGTCCGGCCTTCCGCCAGGCTATCGGGCTCGGCGGCGCGCGGCGCCTCCTCGGCGCGCTCGTACTGCTCCTTGCGGGTCTGGAAGACGTAGCTGCGCCGGTACATGGCTCCGGTGCGGACGAGCGCGCGCGAACCGGCTCGGGGAGGCCGCGCGCCGGGGCGGCGGGCCGCTAAATAAACATCGGGGGGGGGGCCCAGGCACGCTGCTGGGACGTTCCAGAGCCGATCAGCTGTCGAGCTCAACACGGCGCCCAGCCCCCAGAAGAATAAAAGAGCAGCAGGCCTGCTTTTGTGCGCCGGATTAGCGGACCATGCAGCTCTGGGGGTTGGAAGGTTAAATTGGGCAATGAGGTTTTTGTTCTGGGATTGTTAAAGCCTGTCGCTTTATGATTGAATGGGGGGTCAGGAGGACAAGAGAGGCAGGACTGCTTCCTCTGGGAATTGTGAAGGAAGCCCAAGGGAGCTTGTTAAACTTGGACTAGCTCAAAAGCCCAGGGACCCTCGCTTTGTCTCCTCTTTTTCGGTCAAGCTCTCAATTACAGGCCTTTTCAACAATGCCATTTTTTTTTCCGATCACTTCAGCAATTCTTTTGCATAATTACAACATGACATTTAGGAACCCTCCTTACGTTAGGGGTTCTTAACCACGGATGCAAAATAAATGGCCATCTCATAAAATTGTGATGTGTGCGGCAAGTAAGTTTTACTAATACCTATGCATCTGCGTTAGGAAAACATTCTTTGTACAACAACTTAAGAAGCAAATGCACGGTTATCATTATAATGTTACCCTTGCTCCCGTGGATTCCGCCATCCTTTCCGGAGTAGAAGCAAGAAGCAAGTCGAGTTCCATCAGGATATTGGCATAACTGATTCTTTACACTAAAGAAAAAAACCCTCACAGCCTAAAAGATTTAGTAAATTGGCCAACTCTCAATTCGAGAATATAAAAGAATTTTTTGCCACTATGTTTAATTTTAATTTGTATTGTGGAAACAACAAAGCTGGGCTTTAACAAATTTAAAAGTAAATTGTGGGTGTTGAAGGAAACTAATAGCATTTGATGAGAATGATCCAACATATGACTATTTTGTCATGTCTCCAATTTATTTTTTTATTTTTTGAGGTGGGGGGCACAGTGAGTGAGGGGCAGAAAGAGAGAGGGAGAGAGAGAGAAGCAGGGCTCCCCTGAAGTGGGGCTTGTGTGTTTTTTTAACCAAATGGGGGCTCGTGTTCACCGGAAGTAGGGCTGGAGGACTCAAACTTAGGAATGGTGAGATCATGACTTTAGCAGAAGTCAGTTGCCTAACCCACTGAGCCACCCAGGTGCCCTGCAATTTATTTTTTTTTTTTAAGTTTATTTTTATTTACTTTGAGAGCGAGATAGAGAGCAAGCAGGGGAGGGAAGAGGGCGAGGGAGACAATCCCATTCAGGCTCTACCCTAACAGCACAAGGCCAGATGCCGGGCTTGAACTCAAAAAAAGTGAGATCATAACCTGAGCCAAAATCAAGAGCTGAGCATTTAACCGAAACTGAGCCAGCCTCCCAGGTGCCCCAAGTCTCTGATTTAAAAATCATTATCAAAAAGGTTGTTTTCCTTAAAAAAGGATTCAGCTTAGCAGTGCCATATAATTAACAACTATATGGATTGCACATAATTACATAATTATATTACAAATTAAAGTTATAGTTACCAAAGTTCGAGAAAAGGACACAGATCTTTAATGGGTTTTATTATTTCTCCAAAAAGACTGTAAGATAATGGAATGAATTCAGTTGAGAATGACTCTAAGATAAGGTCCAGAGTTGTGGTGGTGGTGCGGTTATTGTTCTATTTTCTTTTCTTAAGGCGTTTAAAAATAGATGTTATGATCAAATCAAGGAGAGCCACATGAGTATTTTTGGTAGATACACATGTATCATGCTGATGGCATGGTAAATTGGTTTCCGGCTTCCTAGAGAGCAAAACCAGCACAGAACAAAGAAAGGATATAAAAGCACTTGTTCCTTCTGACATCAGGTATTAGTTAAATATTGCTACAGAACAAACTGACCCCAAAACTAAGTGGCACACAAGAAGAAATATTTAGCGCCGCACTCCCAGATCGGCAGGTCAGCTGGATAGCTCTCCTTCGAGCTGCAGATCTTTCAATCTGCTAGGGGAGCTGTGCTCCAAATGTCTCTCTTCCTCCTAGAACTAGTGATGACAAGAGGACGAAAAGAAGCCCAGCCACACAATCTCTTTCCAAGCCTTTGTTTGCATCCTTTCCATTAACACCCCTTTCATCAAAGCAAACCAGGTGGCCACAGCCAAAGTCGAGAGGCAGGGAAGAGGCACCACCCACCCCCAGGGCCATGGCAAGGGTGCGGGTGTGTAACTGTCACACTGCAGTGAAGAACTGGGACCAGAAACTCCATCAACCGCACACAGTTATCCCATTTGAAAGAAAAAATAGATATCCCAGAAACATAACAAAGGGAAAAAATATTATTTCAACTTAATACAGTGGAATAAACACTTAGAAAATATTTACTCATAAACCGTGTCTCAGGGAGAGAAATATTGAACAAGGTCAAGTCCCTCCCTACCCTCAAGGTGCAGGGAGACAAATTCCTACTCAACTAATTCAAGACACAAGGAAATCTGGAATAAGTTCTAAAATAGAGATCTTCCCAAAATGTGGTTGTACCTAAAGCAGAAAGTTAAAGTGAAGTTAGAATTTCAGGCAGAACAGCATAAACAAGGTGTGAGAACAACTGGAGTAAGGTGCAGTAAAGGGAGCCATGTGCTTCCTGGGCATGGTGAGCCTGAACTGAGGAGAGCTTGGCAAGAAGAGTCCCAAAAAAGGAAAGTTCGAAGGAAAGGCTGGGCTTCCCATCAGCTGCGGTGGCTTGAATGCGGGCATCATCTCCACAACTTCTCCCAAGCCCTACCAAAAATGGCAGCAAAGAATTTATTTTTAGATGAAAAGTCCACAAAAATAAGGAAAAAAAGATCACAGTGGACAAGATATACCAACAAATTTTCAGAGGGCTGAACAGAGAGATTAGTGGCAACTGACTTAATGGAGTGAAGCAAGCTGACACCTACATGGGGCAGAGGGCACTGGGAAAGGAAAACAAGATGGTTCACCTAGAGGAGTCTCAGAAAAGCTTACGAATTGGATGTACCAGGGGCGCTTGGGTGACTCAGTTGGTTAAGCATTCAACTTCAGCCCAGGTCATGATCTCACAGCTGGTGAGTTCCAGCCCCACGTCAGGCTCTTGTGCAGACAGCTCAGAGCTTGGATTCTGCTTCAGATCCTGTGTCTCCCTCTCTCTCTGTCCCTCCCCCCACTCACACTCTATCTCTCTCTCTCTCTCTCAAAAATAAATAAACATTAAAAAAATTAAAAAAAAAAAAGTAACTGGATGTACCAGATACGACAGAAGGTGGGGGTGAAGGGTAGAGCTGAAAAGCCATAGGGTTAGCCCAGGGCCCAAGAAGCAGTTAGAATTTCAGATCGCCTACCCCATTCCTGCGCAGCCTGGCAAAGCTGAGTGAAACTGAATGGGAGAGGTCTTGAGTTGAAAGTCACCTAGTTGAAACACAGCTAAGGACAGGATAAGACCACACTGGAACAAAGGAATTAAGACAGTGGATGCATCACGAAAGATGAGCTGTACAATCTCCATCTCTCCATTTACCACTTCGCTTCTCTTCTAGGATGCTGGTCACCTGGCATGTATTTCCCTGGGGCAGGAGAAAATTCTCTGGGGAAACTGAGTGACTTCGGAGAAAAAAAAAAATCACCAGATACTGAATTTGGAATATGGACTGACTGGCTTTTGGTTTGAACACGAAACACGTTTGTATGGTCCAACGTAACCCAAGCTGTTGATCATCAGACTAAGACCCATTTTATAACGAAGTTTTACTTGTGACAGCATAGGATTTTTAAATCTCTCTTTCTCACCTAGATTTTTGTTTTTGAAAATTAGTATTTTTCCCTAAAAGGATAGATTTCCTAGATTTGTATACTTTGCCCTGTCCTGTACCGGGGCAATGGTATTATCATGATATCCTGCTCCGCTCTGTTGATGCGGAGTGTAAAAGTGTAAATATTTCCTATCGGAATGTTACTATAATTAGTTGGGTTTTCCTCTCACAGGAGGAAAGAAACTAAGCTGGTGTAGTTAGCTTCTTCTGTGGGACCTCTGGCTGGTTTGTGACTTTGTGACTTGTTCTTGAATCCTGTTTTTTGACTGGCCATAAAGTATGACAATGAGCACTAATCGACAGCTAATCCCCCTCTCCTGGTCATTTTAGTTTGGGCTCCCCCGAAGCAAACCCTGAAATAAGAGTTAAAGTGCAAGTAGTTTATCTGGAAGGTAATCCCAGGAAGGGCCTGCAGGGAGGCAGGAGGGAGACAAGGAAGGCCAAACACGGTTTGTGATAACAAGCCAGTCACCATGCTGCGGCAGGCAATGGGGGTCAGTCGCACTGGAGACTCTGGGAGATAGCTCGGTACAGGCACCTCAGAGCCACCCCACCCAAGGGTGAAAGAGCTGGAGATTTACCCACCACTCCCAGGGCCCGAGGGCTGATCACAGGGCATTTCTGGTCTGCCACAGGCAGCCAAAGTAGCTGAGGTTAGCTTTTGACCCCACCACCTTAGCAAGTGACCTAGCCAATCAGGTTCCAGTATGGACACCGGGCAATGGGAATAATCACTTACATGAAGAGGCTCGTCATACATCTCAGTTTACCTGAGATGATCCACGTTTACATCTATCTCGGCACAAGTATAGATAGCACCCTCTTTTATTCTCAAGAGTTTCTTAGTTTGTCTGGCAATGCTGCCTCTCTTATTCTGGCCCACGTGACCTGAATGTCTAGCCTGAATCTAATCATAAGGAAACATCCACGCAAACCCAAAATAAGAAACATTCTATTAATAAAAATAGGGGATGATATTCTTCCAAAATGTAAATACCAGAAAAGAAAAAGAGAGACTAGAGAAATGTTCCAGATGAAAGGAAACTAAGGAATCACAGCATCTACATGCAATACTGTTCCTAGACCCCATCCTACGTTTGGAAGAGAAGAAAGTGCTATAAAGGTCATCGCTAGATCCCTTGACAAAATTAGACTATGGACACTCAATTAGGTAAAAGAATTGTGTCAATGTTGAATTCACTGAAGTTTCTGACTATAGCACAGTTAAGTAAAATGATATCTTTATTCTTAGAAAATATATTCTTAGCCATCTAGGGGTGAAACACATGATGTATGCAACTTACTCTGAAAATGCTGAAAAACAAAATAAAATAAAATAAAATAAAATAAGTTCTAAAAGCATGACATGTGTAAATATAAACATAGACATAAACATAAAAATGTATGGAGAAAGAGAGAGAAAGGAGATGAGGCAAAATAGTGACAATAGGTCAGTCTTGGTAAAGGATATATGGGTGTTGTATAATCGCAATTTCTCAAAGAAAGTTGGAAATTACTTTCAAAACCGTTTGTGGAAATCCCGATCCTCTTCTGTGTTAAGCATTTTGCAGTGTAGGCATTTAATAAACATCACTTCCTTTACCTTATAGCCATATAAATGTGCGTAACAGCAAAGAGAGAGAGAGAAGGACAGAGAGGAAGATGGTTTAGCCAACTGTGTAGTAACAACAGGAGAAAATGGTCTATAACCATTATAAGCATGTGGAAGACATGATGATATAAGTGAGAATGTTTATAACAAACATGAAGGGGAGCAGAAAAACAAAATACCAGATGCATGGTGATGACAGTCATCTAAGAACACATATATGTACATAATCGGATACTCGTGTCATATACCAGGTTTTATATTCATCACATCTTATTGTCATTTAAAGCTAATTGCATATATGGCGCTTCTTAAAAATTTTAATTAGCATTCTTAATTAAAGAACTGAACGACTATTTTAAAAGCCTGAGTAAAATAGGCATAGATGTTTGCCTTTTATTCAACTTCATATTCTACAACTTTGAGCTTTCTCTTTCAGTTTACATACATCCTGAGTTTGCTGTGGGCTTTTTCCAGACACAAAGAGTAGTATAGAACATTCATGTAAATGCCAGGTCTCTGCTGTTTTCTAGTTGTGTGGTCTTGAACAATTCAGTTAATCTGTTTTCTAAAATGATGGATTTGAGCAAAACAATCTCTAAGATCTCCTTTCTGCTTGTTAGGGGCCAAATTGTGTCCTCTAAAATTCACGTTTTAGGGGCACCTGGGTGGCTCAGTCAATTGAGCATCTGACTTTGGCTCAGGTCACTATCTCACGGTTCATGGCTTTGAGCCCCACATTGGACTCTATGCTGACAGCTCAGAGCCTGGAGACTGCTTTGGATCCTGTGTCTCCCTCGCTCTCTATCCCTGCCCCCCCCAAAATAAATAATAAAAATTAAAAAAATTAATAAAGAATAAAAATAAATAAACCACATTTTAGTCCTAACCCCCAGGGCCTCAGAATGAAACCGTATTTGGAGATAGGGCCTTTAAAGAGGTAATTAAGGTAAAATGAGGTCATATGAATGGGCCCTAATCCAGTGTGACTGGTGTCCTTATAAGAAGAGTAGATGAGGACACAGACATACATACAAAGAGAAGACCATGTGAGGATACAGGGAGAAGGTGGCCATCTGCAGCCAAGGAGAAACCAACTCTGCCGATACCTCAGTCTCAGACTTCAAGACTCCACAGCTATAAAAAGAAAAAGTGAATCTCTGCTGTTGAGGCCACCCAGTCTGTGTTTCTTTGTTATGGCAGCCCAAGCAAACCAATATACTGCTCTAACATTCTGATTCTTCTGCTTGCTCTTCTTTTATGGGCCATCCATTTCCCAGGATATATAAATGTCTGCCACAAGAGGGCCACTCCGCCCTCAGAGTGAACACCCTGCCTCCTGGTCGCCCAGAGAGCGATTGCTGATTGCAAAGGGGACAGAAGGATGTGCAGATGAACAGCCTGAAGGCTTTCCACAAAACTGGATCAACCCCAAAGACAAGCCATCCTGGAAAGGTTCATTTCCAGTAGGGTGACCAGCAAACCCGAAGGAAAGGGCAGACCCCTGGCTCCCCAAACCCTGCTCTATTAGGGTGGCCTCCCCATCAGGCCCCAGCCTTTATAGTATGCTTAGCTGCTCTGTAAGTGATGAGTCCGCATGAAGAGTAATAACAGATGGGGAAACATCAGAAGCAAGGCTCAATCTCCAGCTGCACACACACGAAGACTTCCGGGAAAGTAAAGCCACAGATTCAAACACTATCAAAGGCAGGAGGGCACTGAGCACCAACCAGCTTTTCTCAGGGTCTGAAGTAAGACTGAAGTAAGAATCAACAAACCCAAATTTGTTGGATGACAGATATGTTCCTTGGGCTTTTCGACTGATGGGCACCAGGACAAGGCATGACAACTAAATGCAACGCATGATACTGAATAGGATTTTAGACTAAGAAAAAAAAGCTATAAAGGATTATTATTGTGATGATCAGTGAAATTTGGATAAGGAATACAAATTAGGTAATAATATTACAAGTGTTGGGGCACCTGGGTGGCTCAGTCCATTAAGCGTCCAATTTCGGCTCAGGTCATGATCTCACCATCGTTGGTGGGTTCGAGCCCCACACTGGGCTCTGGTCAGCACAGAGCCAGAGCCTGCTTCAGATTCTGTGTCTCCCTGTCTCTCTCTCTGCCCCTCCCCTGCTCGTGCTCTCTTTCTTTCTCAAAAATAAATAAACATTCAAATAATAATAATAATATTATTAAAGGTGTTAAAATGGCTGCTTTTGGGGCGCCTGGGTGACTCAGTCGGTTAAGCGGCCGACTTCGGCTCGGGTCGTGATCTCGCGGTCCATGAGTTCGAGCCCCGCTTCGGGCTCTGTGCTGGCAGCTCAGAGCATGGAGCCTGTTTCAGATTCTGTGTCTCCCTCTCTCTGACCCTCCCCTGTTCATGCTCTGTCTCTCCCAGTCTCAAAAATAAATAACGTTAAAAAAAAATTTTTTTTTTAAATGGCTGCTTTTGGTAATTGTACTATGGCATGTGAGAAAATGACCTTGTTCTTAGGAAATACATGCTAGTTTAAAGAATAATGAGTCACAGTGTCCAATTACCCTCATTTGGTCAGAAAATAAGTAATATACATGCATATACAATACACACGTATAAAAATAAATACAGAGAATAAAAAAGCAAATGGAGAAAAATGTAAATAATTGGTAGGTTTGGGTAAAGGGCATATGCAACGTTTCTATAAATTTGAAATTATAACAAAAGAAAAATCACTCCCCTCCCCAAATCCCAAACACCTCTGGGAAAATTGTGCTAAGAATAGATATTTCTTAGTAACAGCAAGAAAATACAAAAATGCTCCTTGCTCCTTTGATTTATGAGATGGTATCATGGTCTCAACAGCCAGGGTTTCACTGATGATTATGGTGGGAGTTTAACACCACTAATAACGAAGGGCTTTTGAAATATATGTGGACTTACCTTCCCTGAACACCAGACAATGGGGCACTACCTCGGAATGTCTCTTAGACATTGCTACACCTGCTCATTCATCATCATTCTGGTCATGCATGAAAAGTGACCATACCCATGACCTCAGGGATGCAGAAATGAGTCATTGTCCCAGCAGGCGCCATCCTCAGGACCAAGTTTGGAGAAGGCTCTTTCACAGTTATAATTTCTTGTGGATTTAAAGCTAGCCACGCTATTCATATTTCTGCTCTGTACTTCTCTTTAAGATATCATTAAACAGACCCACCACCACTCTTAAGCTGGGTCAGCCTACATCTGAACCACAGCTCCTTTTCTTCTGGGAATAGATTGTCAAGTGGTTTGATGTATCATGGAGTCACAGCTGGCCAACCGGCATGCCCATTTTGCCCTAAAAGGAGGATGTGCGAGCCCCTGGTTTGTACTACTTAGGAAACGGATACCAAGGAATTAGGCATACATATCCACGAAGGCATTTCTGATAGAAATATACATTCACAGGGGCGCCTGGGTGGCGCAGTCGGTTAAGCGTCCGACTTCAGCCAGGTCACGATCTCGCGGTCCGTGAGTTCGAGCCCCGCGTCGGGCTCTGGGCTGATGGCTCGGAGCCTGGAGCCTGTTTCCGATTCTGTGTCTCCCTCTCTCTCTGCCCCTCCCCCATTCATGCTCTGTCTCTCTCTGTCCCAAAAATAAATTTAAAAAAATTAAAAAAAATAAAAAAACGTTGAAGAAATATACATTCACAGATTGAAGCATACATCTGGTATATCATTTTTATAGGGCCATCCATACTTTCCCATGGATATCAAGAGGAACTGATTTAACTATTTCATAAGAGAAGATGTTCTTATCTTCTCAAATTCACCCAACTTTATAGCTTTAACCTGAAATTGGGAGGGATGATATTCCAAGCTACTTTATCCACTATTTTCAGACTCTGCACACAGTTTGAAAGTATAGTAAGGGATGCTAAGACTGTACATTTTAAGCTCTAACCTTCAATTCTTGGACTTAAACTCCATGTGAAGTTTTCCAGTGAAATTTGTAACGACAGCCTGTTTGAGTAGGAGCGCCATTGTTCGATGGGCATATGAGCCTGACCAAAATTCAAAGAACTACCTATTCCAACCATCTTCCTTGTTAGTTCGTTTGCAAAAGGACTGTAATGATGTGAATTACCCTATACTCCACTCTCTACCACCAGCTCATGGTTGATACTTACTAACTCCTACCCCTTCATTTATCTAATATTTTTGTCTTCTGACTTTTCTTCTCACCCAGCAGATACCATCCTTTTCTTCATTTGTCTTTGCCCCTTGGTTTTGGAAACCAATATCTTCCTTACTCCCTTGAACAACGCCCCACACCCACCCATCAGCTCATGCAAATTAATTTATGAAGTAGACTGTTGAGAGGTCTTCAGTTCCACACACCTGAGCCCACCACAGGCTTAGCCAAGATGCCTCTCTAAGGCTCCCGGCTAAGGCTCCACCTCTCCACTACCCAGGCAGACCTGCTCACGCGATTGTTCTAACTAGCCTAGAGCTCTTTAAAGGCAAGGCAGATGTCAATGCTGTTCATTCTACAGTGCCCACTCTCTACCAGAGGATCGGTCCAGGGATCCATCTTCCATCCTTCCCCAGGCTGCTGGAAACCCTAGAAGGTTAGCCCTCCTAGATTGCTTCACCTGACTCCGTGCCCTCGGTCTTCCTGTAGGGTTTCGCAAATGGGGGTCGCTGGCAGGAGATCACAGAGACTTCCTTCTTGTTTCCCTCTCCCCTCTAAGCAAAATCACCCCTTCATGGCATCTCATGCTTCCTGCTGTTGCTAGTTCTGGGCCCTTTATCACGCTTTGATGATTCCCTTAACCCTGCTCACAGCTCTGGAGGTTGTCTCTTCATTAAATTCTCTTCAGTTAAGCTCTTTGTTTATACCGTTTATTTCCTGCCAGATACAGAAGAACCCTGGCGGATGCAAAATCTCATTCATCAAGCAGTAAAGCTTCTGAAACACTGTAGGTATCCACTAAAATGAATTAAACAACAAATGAAACTTAGAAAGAAACTTGAAATCAAGACAAAGTTTTTGAGTGTTGGGAAGTTTCATCTTGAAACTTTCAGATGGGGAAGCTGAGTATCGCTTGGCCAAAGACGAAGCTCGAGGCTCTTATCGATAGTTGTACCAGAGGCCTGGTCCTCTTACTCCACATTTGCTGACTGGGCTGTTTCAAAAGATGTGGTCAAACTTTGTAAGCAGCCCTCACTTGAAATTTGCTTTGCTCTCCACTGTGATGACTAGATTTCTGTTGTCTCCCATCGTTAGAAGGAATATAGAGGGACAGGACAAAAATCCATTCGTTAAGAAAGAAAACAGTGCACCAGTCAGCAGAATGACTAGACACAATAAAAGAAAAAAAAAAAACTTCCTTGAAAAAGAGCTTTCTATTTTAAGAAGATGAATAAAAAGAAGAGATGCCTTCAAGTGATAGATAATGAAGACATTCCCCAGGCATCCTCAGCCTCTGTGGCTTTTCAGATGTAAACCTGAAACGTAGTCCATTACAAAGGGTGGCATCCAAGCTGGATTCCAGCTGCTTGTTCTGTTCTGTGGTCAGCCTGTGCTGAACATAGCAGTTTAAACAAGCCACAGAGCAGTGAGTGGCCCCTGTGTCTAAAATGCCTTCTGGATTATCCTCAATGACTCTAATCGTAGGACTTAGAATCTGCAAGGATGAGAATTAAACGGGACATTTAGGGTCCAGCTCTCTGGGGTACATTATTTTTTCAAACTAACCTGGGTTTTTGGGTAACACACACACTGGATCTGAAAATGCCACTTTGTCACGATTTGCTATGTGATATCCTAGTGACCTCTAAGGCCAATTCCAGGACATCGCAGGGACAACACACCAGTGTCCCCAAGCCTGCATTTGGGGCACTATTTGGCCGAGTCACTTGCAGTATTATTCTGGAGCTGCATCTCAGGAGCTCATAAGACCCAACTATTGTATTTCCAGGAATTTGGGTTGCTGGTTAACACCTCACTGATAGCTTGAAATCAGCAATAGTGGGAGTTTTCACACCACAGGAGTTGACAAATACTATAAAGACATTTCTTCCCTTGAAACTCAGCTGTTCAACATTCACTGGAATCATGTTAACTATGAAATAATACTGATCCATCTCTCCAATTGAGAAAGAAAGCTGGTAAATGCGAATAAAAAGGGCCAGCCGGATATCCAAGGCCAGATAGTCCCCTTGCATGCTTTTGGCTTCTGCAATCTTGCTTTCCTCTTGCATCAGCCAGAAGCCAGGAATCTGAAGCTTGAGTATACTAGTCCCGCCCAACCCGGAAGCACATATGTATAAAAGATCAGTATAACGCAAGCCAGATGCTCAGCCTTTGGAGTTTAGAAAAAGTCTTTTCTGATTCCCTAGCGCTTGTTGCTTGTCTCTTCCTGGGCACCGAGTATTTGCTATAACACAGGGGCTGAAATTGATGGGTAGAAATTTGTTCTTTCTTCAATCCCTGCAAACTCAAAGAAGAGAACCAGCCTTCCCAAGTACATTATTGAAAATAGTCCCCTAAATTCAAATACTCAGTTAAAAAAATTAGAGCAGAATTAGAGTCTACAGCCTGAGAAAATGGTTTGTTTTGATTTCGAGTTGGCTCAAGAAGTTTCTGACAATTAATTTCATATAATTGCCTTATAAAGTTAAAATGCCTTCCAAAATTTTATGGGGCCATTTCAAAACCTAGGGAAATCAGCCAGTAAATTAAAATGTATCTCTGCAAGGAGAGAAAGAGATTGATCTCAAGACTAGTTTAGGCCCAGCTGGAGGACTTGGTCTCTGTTCCAGTGGAAAGGAAGGTAGCAATCCTTAGCAAAGCCCAAGATTTCTTTTTCCTGAAATAATGACTGACCACTGCCTCTGTTGTTTTTGGCCAAGTGTTTGACCAAAACAAGAATTTTGCAACTGCAATGACCTAACTTGGGAAACAATTTTATAACATTTTCTAGGAACCACAAAACCTTTGTTTTACTCTTTCTGAAGACCGACAGTGGGACCAGAAGGAGAGCATAATATTTTGCCGTGTAACAAAGAAAAAAACTTGATAAGGTCAGCGGCTGGAAGAATTTTTCAGTTCAAATAACGGTCATCCAGAGCCCGTGAAATGCTGCCTTTCAAACCAATAATGAACGTGCCTTGCACAACATCACATCCAGCTAAAATCCTGGATCTGCTCAGCTGATTATTAGGGCATTAAATGGTGACCTTTATCATACAATAAATTGTAAGCCGGGCAGCTAGGTTTGACAAAAACAGCAGGAACTGCAGTTAGCAGCAAAAACAGACTCACGTGTTAGAAGAGCCAGGAGAAAACTTGTTGATGTGGTTGGAAGAAAATAGAAGCTTCTTGCAGTGACTCGAACTTCAGTTGGATGAGTGTAGATGATCCAAGTTAGGCAACGTTATGATTGCTGGGGACTGCAAAAAAAATCAGTCAGCTCAACTATCAGCAAAATGCCCTCCCAAGGCCTATTAAATAATGTACCAGTGAAGTTATTTGAAGTAAACTGATATACTGTGCCATAGGATGTATGGACTAAAGTCATGGACACTTGAGTTCAATGGTCTAGGTTTAAATTCTCTGCAACCCATGGTGTGCCTGAGTGGTTTAGTTGGTTAAGCGTCTGAGTCCTGATTTTGGCTCAGGTCGTGATCTCAGGGTTTCTTAAGTTTGAGCCCCATGTCGCGCTCTGCACTAAGAGTGCAGAGCCTGCTTGGGATTCTCTCTCTCTGCCTCTCCCTTACTTGCGCTCTCTCTCTCTTTCAAAAATAAATAAATAAACTTTAATAATTCTTTGTGACCCTTTAGCTACATGGTCTCAGAAAAGAGACTTAATTTCTCTAAGCCTCACATGCCCCATCTAGAAACTGGGGGTGATAGTAGTTCCCAAAAGATGTTGTGAGGGCTACATAATGTGTTCAGAATGATGGGTGGCACATAGTAAGCGCTTAATAGACATTAGCGATTATTTTTTTTTTTGCATATAGGCTGATGGGCTTTAAGCATTTGTCTTAGTTTGGAATCCCCCAGAAACAGCCTCTGAGCACAAGTGGTGTATTTGGGAGATGATCATGTCACAGCAGTAGATGAATGGGGGACGTAAGGCAGGAAGGGAAGGTGGCCAGTCATGGGGGTGTCATCACCACTACCTCTGTGGGCAGCAGGAGTTCACTGTATCTGGGACCTCTAGGAGACAGAACAGGACACCCCACAGAACTATCCCACCCAAGGAGGGGGAGGAAGCTGGGTACTTATTCACAGCTCCCTGTCCATCTTTGGTTGGGAACTGCTCCCAAGGGCATTCACCCTCTAGGACATGGGACAGAAAATGGCAGACAGTTCAGAGTTTGCAGCCTTCAGCGTGGGAGAGTGGAAGGGGACACAGGAGGGGAACTGGCAGCAGCTACTAGAGCCCTGCATCACTGTTTTCAGATCATTAAATGGGCTGGAGTTCCTTTATTTATTTTTTAATGTTTATTTCTTTTGAGAGAGAGAAAGAACGAGCAAGAGAAGGGACAAAGAGAGAGAGGAGAGAGAGAATCCCAAGCAAGCTCTATGCTGTCAGCACAGAGCCCAACACAGGGCTTGATCTCATGAGCTTAGGATCATGACCGGAGCTGAAATCAAGAGTTGGAATGTTTTGTTTTGTTTTTTTTAATCTTTATTTATTTGGGGGGGGGGGGAGAGTGAGACAGAGCGTGATCAGGGGAGGGGCAGAGAAAGAGGGAGACACAGAATCCAAAGCAGGCTCCAGGCTCTGAGCTGTTAAGCACTGACATGGGGCTCGAACTCACGAACGGCGAGATCATGACCTGAGCTAAAATCTGACGCTCAACTGACTGAGCCACCGAGACACCTCTGAAGTTTATATATTTGTTTTAATGGGTCAACCCTTAAGTGACAATAATACAACAGAGCAAAACAAAAAACTGTGTTCATTCTATGCTGGTTTTAATGGAGGTATTAAGAAATAAATCATGTAACTTAAAAACATTTGTATGTAAGTGCCCATTAAATCAACACAATGTTGAGTATAATAGATGGAGTTTCAACCCTAATTCTGCTTTGAACGGCTTACTCTTCCTCAATATCCATCACCCGAAGCTAGGGAGGTATCCAGTATTTTTCACAGTTCTGTGGAAGACCCAAGCCTTCATGGAAAAGGAAAACATCCCTCTTTTTTCAAAAGTCACCAAACTCTTAGCAGTTCCAATAACTGACTTTTTCAGTAAACAAAACTATTTGCGTTTTTAGGAAAAATAATATATTAAGACTTTCCCATGCATCCAGAGGTTCAAAACACTAAAACGGTAATGAACACCATAAACTCCATTCCTAAACTGCACAATGTACCTGTTGGATAATGATTGTTTGTGTCATCTTCATGTGAAAGCAGAAAGCCTGTATATGAGGCCAATGTTTCTTTTTTTTTTTTTTTAAAGATTTTTTTAATGTTTGTTTGTGAGACAGAGAAAGACAGAGTTTGAAGGGGGGAGGGTCAGAGAGAGGGAGACACAGAATCTGAAACAGGCTCTGGGCTCTGAGTTGTGAGCACAGAGCCCGACATTGGGCTCAAACTCACAGACCGTGAGATCATGACCTGAGCCAACCTGAGCCGAAGTCGGACGCTTAACCGACTGAGCCACCCAGGCGCCCCGAGGCCAACGTTGCTAAAGACAAATGACTGCCTCAGAGGAAAAGATTGGAAGATTTGCCTATCTAAAACGTAAACTGCTTTGTGTTACAAAAAAAAAAAAAAAAAAAAAAACCACAGTAAAGAACAACAAACCCTAAACAATGTTAAAGACAAATGACTGCCTCAGAGGAAAAGATTGGAAGATTTGCCTATCTAAAACGTAAACTGCTTTGTGTTACAAAAAAAAAAAAAAAAAAAAAAACCCACAATAAAGAACAAACCCTAAACAATGTTAAAAGCTAAAATAAACACAGGGGGATGGTTTGCGTATTAGACAAAAGACAAAGTACTAGGTAATGAAAATTACAAATCAAAAACAAAAAGACAAAAAGCCAGCAGAAAAGTGAAGGACAAGATCAGCTGAAAAGTTTACCTGTTTCAGAAATCAGCCATTTGTGACATTTTCAAATGAAAGGAAAAAGAACCATATATTGTTATGCCCAGAATTCGTGATCCCCAAAGACCACCAGGGAGCCGAGTCCGATGCAAAAGCAAAAGAGCCTTTATTCGAGCTAGCTCGAGCTCAATCCCCTACCTGCACCGACGCAGCGGTGAGATACCAGGGAGAGAGAGTGAGTTTCAAAAGGACAAAGGTTTTATTGGGGCCTAGGGGCAGTTGGTGAGGTAATGGCTATGGCCTCAGCCGATTGGCTGGGGAAGGGTCCGAGTCCTGTTAGGCAGGTGGGGGGGGGGGGGGTTACTCAAGGGGAGGAGGTGTGGTCAAGGTGAAGGACACAGAACAAGATGGAGTCTGCCGGCGTAGGCCCGCCCTTTCAAGTCCATGTCTACTGATTATGTTGATCACATCTACAAAATATCTTCACATCAATGTCTTCACTAGAATTTGACCAAGCCATCAAGCACCAAAGCCTAATCAACTTGACACATAAAATTAGCCACCACACATGGTTATGTCTGCTACTTCATGGGGAAAATAGGAGTCCTCAGAAAGACACTCTCTCAACGTCCGCCCCCAAGTTCACAGTCCAACATGCCATTTCCCCTCCAGGACTGCTCATCAATATTTGAGTCTGCTGACTACATTCCCCTTCTTGAAGCACCCTTTCTTTCTTTCTTTTTTTTTTTTTTTAATGTTTATTTATTTTTGAGAGAGACAGAGACAGAACGCGAGTGGGTTAGCGAGAGAGGAAGACACAGAATCGGAAGCAGGCTCCAGGCTCTGAGCTCTCAGCACAGAGCCCGATGTGGGGCTCAAACTCATGAGCCATGAGAACATGACCTGAGCCGAAGTCAGACACTCAACCGACTGAGCCACCCAGGCGCCCCTTGAAGCACCCTTTCTTACGCTGTTATTCCACTTGTTTCTGGGTTGTCTGTTTCTTAGCCTCTTGAAGGGATCCTCTTGAGCTTCACATCTTTGAACTACTGGAGTTCCTGCGGGTTCTGTCCCCAGCCCTCTTCTCTTTCTACCCTCAGAAAACATCTCAACTTTTCTGAGATGTATTGACTGGTATCAGCTAGGATTGCATGCAGGTGCACACAGCAGGTAGCCAACAATAGTTTAACCAAATAAGATCTGCTTTTTGTCTTCAGGCACAGAGTCTAGAGGTAGGCAGTTCAGGGCTGGTATGTTGGACCACTCTTCGCTCTGCTGTCCTCAGTGCGTGGCTTGGTGTCTGTGCTCACAAGATGGCCGCTGCCCTGTAGGCATGGTGTCTACACCTGCCATGTCTTCCCACCAACTCTTTCGAACTTAACTCATTTACTTATTCAACAAATACTTATTCACAATTCACTATGTGTTAACACTCTTCTAGGCACTAGGAATACAGAAGTGAAAAAAAATGGTTTAAAATCCCTGTTCTCGTGGACCTTATATTTAAATGGGGGGGGGGGAGGAGGAATAGAAAGTAGATAAGAAAAACAAGTGAAAAATGTGCGAGGTTTGATGATGAATGTTATGGAGAAACATAAAACAGAGAAAGGAACTGGAAGGTTAGAGGTGTGTGGTAATTTTAGGCAGGGTAATCAGGGAAAGCCTCACTGAGGAGGTGACATCTGAGCACAGACCTGAGAGAAGTGATAAAGCAAGCCATTTGGTTGCCTTCCAAGCATAGGGAAGCAAGCTGATGATGAAGAGTACTATTAACATTTTTTTTTAAATCACAGGAATACGAAAACTATGTCTGTGTTGGTCCATCAATGGTGTATGTGCATATGTGCAAATGTGTGGTATGGAGTATGGATGTACAACATAAACTCTGGAGGACACATTCCACACCAATGACAGGGCTTAATTTTGGTGAGGGGCCAAGAAATGCAGGGCAGTGAAGGTGAAGTTTTCTATGTGGCCTTTTTCTTTTTTTAAAAAAATAAGGAGAAGGTATTCTTAGACAATTTGTATAACTAAAATTTTTAATTCTTTTTTTAGAGGTTTTTTTAATGTTTATTTTTGAGAGAGAGAGAGAGAGACAGAGTGTGAGCAGGGGAGCGGCAGAGAGAGAGAGAGAGAGAGAGGGGGAGGGAGACACAGAATCTGAAGCAGACTCCAGGCTCTGAGCTGTCGGCACAGAGCCTGACGTGAGGCTCAAACCCACAAACCGTGAGATCATGACCTGAGTCGAAGTAGGACACTTAACCAACTGAGCCACCCAGGCGCCCTTTTAATTCTTTTTAATTATTGGACAAAAAGGTGTTGGAACGATGACCTTGGAACCCTTATTTTCTTTCTCTTTTCAGGGTTGTTTTTTCTTTTCCTAACAAACTTGCATTTTTTTAATAACTAGGAAAAAAATGCAACAAAGCAATTTCCATTCTGTAATTATTTCTACTGCTCTTTGGCTCAACCACCAGAATGACCCAGGGCCCATCTCTGTCCTGGCTCAGGGCCCAGGGGGCTCCCTCTCTCTCGGTGCAGCACGCAAGGTGATCTTGCCGAGCCCTCCCCACAACTGCTGCCTCTGTGGTTGCCAGCATCACCTTGACTACCTGCAGAGACACTCCTGCCACGGCCTCTCCAGTGGGGAAAGCTCCCTTCCCATCAGGTTGCAAGGCTTATTAATATAAGATGAGCAGAGAAGCAAAGGGAGGAAAAATACATAGGGCCATGGCTTTCCAGAGGGGAAGTCCCGTTTCCTCAGTATTGACACCAGGCCCCATGGTGCATCTCCCTGATTAATCTGGCTCTCGCAGTTTCTCTCTCTGGAGAAACTTGAGATAAGTTTCTCAGCAGCTGGGGCAAAGGGCAGTCGGATGCAGTGTCTTGTTGCATACCCCTTCCCATTGCACTCGGGTTCCAGATCACGCCAGCCACCTTGTTACTCTCCTACCTCATGGTGGTTTCTACAAGAGCCTATGGAATGGCCTTCAGCGGTTTCTCTGCCGTTCAATGTCCTCTGCAATGTGCTCTAGGGTCTTGGCTCTGGGTGTCCACGGCTATCCCAGTATGGTCTCCTCTTCCCCAAGGGAGGTATGAATGCCTGTGACTGGTTTTAGGAGAGTTATCAGCATGGCCTGGCAGATTTACTAAAAACACCTTTTCATATTTGGTTCTTCCTCCTCCCAGGGCCCTGGCTTGGGACCCAATCTCTTTGGCTGCTCTATTTGAAGCATGGAATTATGGCCTAAGTCTTTTCTCACTTTATTTATTAATCCTCCTCACCATGTATTTATCGTGACTCCAGTCTTCTATAAAGTGTGTGTGTGTGTGTGTGTGTGTGTGTTGGGATAGTCGATTCTAAAGAACATTACAAGTAGGGGTGCCTGGGTGGCTTGGTTGGTTGGTTAAGCATCTGACTTTGGTTTCAGTTCAGGTCATGTTCTCATGGTTGTGAGATGGGGCCCCAAGTGGGGCTCTGAGCTGGGCACGGAGCCTGCTTAAGATTTTCTCTCTCCTCCTTCCTCTGCCTCTTCCCTGCTCTCTCAAATAAATAAGTAAACTTAAAAAGAAAAATGGGGCACCTGGGTGGCTCAGTCGGTTAAGTGTCCGACTTCGGCTCAGGTCATGATCTTGCAGTTTGTGAGTTTGAGCCCCGCGTTGGACTCTGTGCTGACAGCTCAGAGCTTGGAGCCTGCTTCAGATTCTGTGTCTCCTCCTGTCTCTGCCCCTCCCATGCTCATGCTCTGTCTGTCTCTCAATAATAAATAAATGTTAAAAAAATTTAAAAAATTTAAAAAAAAGAACATTACACGTAATGCTGCTCTGTTAACAAACCCACAACAGTTATACAGGATAAACCTGCTCGCAAAAGGTAGATTCAAGCTACTCAGTACTAGGTTTGATAAGTTGTGACGCTAGCCTTTTCATTGGGTATGGATATTACTATTCACATTTTCTTTAGAAGATAAAACCAGCTGATGGGAAGGTAATGCTGACTTCGTTTTGTGAGAAATAAAACCTACTCAGGAGGAGCCATATTTAAGGCTCATAATTTATTAGTTATTTAATTTTTTAAATCTTTTACTTATTTTTGAGAGAAAGAGAGACACATGTGAGTAGGGGAGGAACAGAGAGGGAGACACAGAATCCAAAGCAGGCTCCAGGCTCTGAACTGTCAGCACAGAGCCTGTCGCGGGGCTCGAACCCAAGAACCGTGAGATCATGACCTGAGCCCAAGTCGGACGCTCAACCGACTGAGCCACCCAGGCACTCCAAGGCTCATAATTTCTGAATTTTCTTTGAAACAAGTTGATAGTCTGGGTTGTTAACATCTATGCAGAATGACTAGCTTTGTGTATGCACAGAGATAGAGGGAGTTTTACTCAGGAAAGAAAATATTTATTTTCCTTTTTTTTTTCCTGAGGGGAAAATATTTCCTCCTTCACCCTCATTAATTTTTATGGTTGGTGAAGCATTTTCATTATATTAGCCAAAAGGAGGCTGGACTAAATAAAGTAGAAAACCAAAGGCATATGAAACGGTTTCCTGGCCAGGATGATACTGCAACCATCTTGGGAAAGTTTGTCCTCCAGAAAAACAAATGAAATTGTGGCTTGCCAAGCCACCTCATGGAATCCAGGCAATACTTTCTGCTTTTTTTCCTCTGAAAGCTTGGACACAGAGTCACAGTTTATTTGTTGAACACGTTCTTCTTGTTTCTTGTAACCATAGACTCTGGTCTAGTTGAGTGTTTCTTATGTCAGGCTATAGCTGAGCCAATATTTATCATTTAAGAAATTTCCATGAGTCATAAAATAAACCTGCAGTAGGCACTACCTTCTATGGGAGTTTCTTTCCTAGAGTTTTTAAGATAAAAGGGAAAACACGGAATCTGGAATCCAACACCCAGCATTTGTCAGACCACACAGATATTTTCTCCTATGGGGAGGATCCTCCTGAGATTTCAAAGCCATTCAAGGTGTGCTGCCTCCTGCCTGAACACCTTCTGGCCCGACGGCCCGGACCCCTCTCCAAATGGCCAGGCCAGGGCCAGAAAGGAAAGTAAGCTGTAGAGGTTTCAAGGGCGGAAGTGACTCACTGGCTCAAGGGGTGGGAGGAAAGGTTTTCCATTGGAGGGAGAATACAAATGAGCAAGTGATTCCTTCCACCTCCAATGTGGAACATGTTGCAAGGGGGCCTGAATTTACACCGACCAAAGGGGGGAAAAATACTGTAAGATGTGATGTGTGGCCCTTAGTTACATATAAGAGTGTGTTTCATTAGTGCTGCTTGCCCCTTTTGTGCCAATCAGCTTCTTTTCCCCAGATGGGGACCCGCTAGGAGTCCACAACCTGGACAGTTACAGCAACTTAGTGATTTTGCTGTAAAAACAGGCCTTGTATCAAGAGCACAAGGCCTAGAGTTTATAAATCAAAATTCAGAGGTCTGCTTTAGTATTACTAGGATACTCCACAAATTGCTAATATGGCCCTAGATACTCAAGACATTTTCTGTATTGTGCAGGCATTACACTTTAGAACCAAAGGGGTTAACCTAACACCTTCAGTTTGCAAGGATAAGGAGGTCCAGAGAAGTGTACCTCCTAAGAGGTCACACAGCCAGTCAAGACCAGAACTTGTGCCAATGGTATAAAACACCTTCTTGGGAGCCTGTCGATAGAAATACTGGAGTTGTAGTGATAAAGGCAAAAGTTATACGAAAAGACACTCCAATTTCGCATCATGGCCATTGTCCCTCAGCTGTTTCTAGCAGAGCTGTCCTTGAATATGCTCCAAATTTCCTCACTGGGCAGAGCTGGGGTTCTTTGGCTGAAGCACCATTTCACATTCTGCCTCACACCCCCAGAAGGGAAAACTGGGTATAAATCATAACCATCCCCTCTTCCAAAGCAAGAAACAAAAGCAGCAAACAAAAATCCCTACATCTGTATCTTTCTAGGTACCTTGGTCCATGGAGTCTAATTTTTGGGTAAGAACATTAGGTGTTTTCTTCCCCCAATCATCAGCCTCTGAGTCAGCCCCCTAGCCATCTCTTCCATATTTGTATTCACCAACCTAAGCGAGAGGTCATGTCGGTAACAAATGCTCACTTCCTTCCTCTCCGGATGCCCCACTCCTTAAGATTTGGTCACACCTCCCTGGTTTGATCTGCCCCATCAGTAGGATCCTGAGAATTCCCACTGGAACCTGGGCCAAGTTTATCTTGGCATCAATCTGTTTTCACTCATGATCTCCTTGTGGCAGGGCCCATGTATTCCTGGTAGCTAACATGGCCACAGCTGGCATCCAGTAGGACCCAGTAAAACATGTCAAATCTAACTGAAAAGATTTCAAAGTAGCATCCTGTTGTGAATGTAAATAAGACAATTGCTTTGACCCCAAACACAAACTTTTTTTTTTTTTTTTTTAACACTTACCTCCTCTTTTTCCTACAAGAAATTCAGGTGGTAATAATAGATAGGATGATGCAAATATCTTTTTAAAATGCCAGGCTGCTTGGACTCCTACTAATTGATGTATATTAGATTGAACCACAAGAATGTCCTACTTTTTGGGGGCACCTGGCTGGCTCAGTTAGTAGAGCATGTGACTCTTGATCTCAGGGTCATGAGTTCAAGCCCCACATTGGGTGTGCATCCTACTAAAAAGAAAAAAAAAAACTCCTGCTTTTGTAGGTCAAAGATAGTTGAATTTTGTCCGTTTCTTAGGTACAGCCTAATGTAATTGAAAATAATATAAATACATTGCTTTATACAGGGGCAATAATTCAGTCCTTTCATTAATCCACCCTGATCTCTTTACCATCGTCTGCACGGTCCTACATCATCTGGTAATTATAATTACACTTTCAGTCTCATTTGGGTCCACCCACCCTGGCTCTCCAGGCTCCAGCCACACTGTCTTCCTTCTGTTTTTAGAACACGCTGACCTCAGCCCATCTGCCTGGGATGTTCCCCACTACCTTCACACAATTGAGTCCTTCTTGGCATTTAAGCCTCAGCTTAAATTCTGTTTCTTTGGATCAGACTTCTCTGAGCATTGATTTAAGTGTGCCCTTCCCGCCCCCAGTTACCCTCTGTCAAATCACCCAGTTTTATGGTCACTGAAGTACTTCTTTGATTGGTTGTTCATTGTTTGCCTGAAGCTGACTAGGATTTAAGCTTCAGGACTGCACAGGAGCCTTGTCTGTCTTATTCATGGCTCTGAAGAGCTGGCACATCATAGGCCCAAAACATAAATGTGGAAATGATGGATTCAAGAATTAACTTTTAAAATGTAGCAGAACTAAAGTATTTCCAAGTATTTTCTTCCCTAGTTTGCTGATTTCACCATTCTGGGATTCCTATATACAGATAGATACTCGTCCTTTTCCTCTATCTTCCAGGTCTCTGAAATTCTTCTCTTGTTCTTTGCATCTTCTTTATCCTTTCTTGATGCATTCTGAGACAGTGAATTACTTGACCTCATCTTCTGACTCACATCTTTGTTATTTACATATATCCATCCATTGTCCAGCCCCTCTATTGAATCTTCCAGTTCAAGAATATTCCTAACGTCTGCATTTTTTTCCATAACTGCTTGTTCTTGCTTTTGGTCTCCCAGTATCTTTCCTTATCTGAGAATACTTACTATGCTCATTTTAATTTCTTGCCCTATTTCTTCTTTTGCTTGAAATTGTTCAGTTTGTTGCCTTTTTCTTTCATAATGCTAGGATTCCTCCTCCATCTCATTAACTTTACCTATGGACACATACATATGTCCTTAGGGTTTTCATCTGGCTGGGTTTGTATAGAATACCTGGGGCAGGGGTTGAGGACGGGTACCACTCCTGGAGAGTCTGGGGGAAGATGGGTAGAGATGCACCAAGCTGGGGAACCTCTGAGGTTGCAAACTGGGCACCCCCCCCAACCTCAACCAGGAGGCCCCGCCCTTCCAGATGACTTCCGAGTATACTCTCTCCTTAGCAGGATAGAACTATTTAGTCCCCAGAGGCAGGGGAGGTAAAAGGGGGATGAGGGAAATTTCCAAGCTTGGACAACCCGTTTGCATGTGTTGGTGTCATCTCCATACCCCCACAGGGCTCTAGTGCTGCCTTGACATTACCCAGCAGCCTTGGCAGTGGGCACTTCACTGGTAATGAGGTTTTTTTAGCTCTCTGGTAGTCATGAGAGAGGCAGAGGTCTGCAGAAAATAACGGGGTGGGGGAAAAATGGGTCCCAACTGGAAAGCTCACCACTACCAGTCTGTTACTGCCTGTCAGGTCTTCCTTTCCCTCCATCTCCCAACCTTCCTACTGTCCTTACCCATGTAAAACTGCCTCCCTATTTTTTCTGAAAGTACACACTTTGAGCTTTTAAGAGATGCCTTCTTATTTTTATAATTTGCTGAGATTTTCTATTTACTTCATTCCTACCCTTCATGATTTATTTTAACTTGTGGTCACATTCAACCCCTGAGCTTCTTTATATTCTGGAGAGTTTGAAGTCATTTTGTCTATCCTTAAATCAAATACCGGATTCCAGATGCCTTTATTTGTCCCTTTCTGAATCCTTTGTGGCTTTTTCTTTCTTCAGAAGTATAGCAACCCAATCAGAACTGTAGAGTGCACCATTACTTCTGGAAAATGGGAAGACAGTAAGGATAGATCCCGAAGATACACTGCTGAATGAGTGAGCGAACAAAAACAAGCTGCAGTCCTACATGCATTTCGGAGGCCATCTGTGTTTTTCTAAACGCTCTGTATTGTAAGGGTCTGGAAAGAGTCATGCTGCACTCATAACCAGGGTGATAGCAACCCAGTGGAGTAGGAACTGTAGGACTGTTTAGTCACCCCTACCTCAGGTTTCCTTTTTAGAATTTCCCCCCAAACCTTTCCTGAAATATGTAGTTTAAGGGATGGGCTTCAGGACAGTCCACGAGCTCCCTGAAAATGTGAGTAGGAGCAAGTATTTATTTTTCTAGAGAAAGGGTCTATACTTTTCACCAGAACTTGGAACAGAAGACCCAAGAGGGGGAATAACCATTGGTCAGGAGTGTTGTGCCACTTTCTACTCCAATTTCTCATGGTTTCATTCAAGTAGTACGCCAGTAACTGAAAAACACGTATCGGTATTGTTTATAATGTTATAAAATGTTGTTATAAAAAAAAGCATAGAACTTTTACTTTACCATGAAGACTAACACAGAAATCAAGTGTTATCATGTAGTACTGTGCTGTTCCCATGAATATACTTAAATATATTTAGTTCTTTCCTAAAATAGATGTCTAGGCCCTTGGGGCAGTCAATCCAAGAGGACCCGGCTACAATAAAGGAATGTCCAGAATGTATTTTCTACAGCTTCCATTTGCTTCATTTTGTATAACCCCCTCTGTAGTGTTAAGGAAGCAATAAGAGGTAGCTCAGGTCTTTTGTTCAGCACCACTGATGTGTCACGTGGCCTGACAGTAAAGGTCATGGGCTTGGGAGCAGATCACTAATTCCTCTGGATTTCTAAGGAACATTTCTTCACCTTACCTCATCTGTAGAATGGAGTAATAGTATCTAGCCATGGTAGTTACTGCTGGTTATCTCCCAGTACCCTCTTTCTCCTCCTGTCTAGGTATAGGAATCCCAATTTCTTAGCTGAACACATTGCTGCTCAGAGAACAGACCACATTTCCCAGTGCCCCTGGCAGCCATACACTACATTCTGGTCAATGAGATAAAAGTAGAAGCCCTGCCTGGTACTTCTGGGAAGCTTCTTTAAAAGGAAAGGGGCAGGGGCGCCTGGGTGGCTCAGTTGGTTAAGCGTCCGACTTCGGCTCAGGTCACGATCTCGCGGTTCGTGAGTTCGAGCCCCGCGTCGGGCTCTGTGCTGACTGCTCAGAGCCTGGAGCCTGTTTCAGATTTTGTGTCTCCCCCTCTCTCTGACCCTCCCCCATTCATGCTCTGTCTCTCTCTGTCTCAAAAATAAATAAACGTTTAAAAAAAAAATTAAAAGGAAAGGGGCAGTCTTCAGGTTTCCCTGGTCTGCTTGTAAAGTGTTTGGAAGTTGCTACTCTGTCCTAACAATACATAAAAAGCTGAACAGACAACTCTTCTTGGATCCATAGGAGAGAGGAATACACAGGGCAGACTGCTGTGCCCAAAACTGTAGATAAGACAGGCAAATACAGGGAGTTATGGCTTCCTAAAGCAGAGACTCAAGTAGAAACCACCCTGGGAATCAGTGCGGGGTAAGAAAACCTGAGCTGTAACTGACAAGTTGCTGGAGGCTCAATGTGGACAAGTCTGGCAGAAACTCTGGGGAGACTCAGTCACAGGGGACCCCCCACCCCCCAACATCTGTTTCACCTCCTGCAGCTCTACCAGGTTCCCACAGTAAATGACAAAGAAAAATCCCCTACTGAAGGCAGGAGGGGAAAAGGAACCATCTTGAAATACACCAGATGCCTCAGTCCTAACAAGGCCTGCTCTGAGGGGAAACTAGTTACCAGAACCTACCTGATCTAGGGAAAGAAGACCCTCACCTCCAGCCTACTCCAGTTATGCTGTCCCACTGAAGGGCAGAGATTGGGGAGGGAAGGACGGCGGCGGGGCAGGGGGGTGGGGGGTGTGCAGCCTGTTTCAGAGAAACACTTGTGAAGTTCACAGTCGAGAGGCAGATTCAGTAAAAATGAGACCAAATCACAGGACTATAGAATGGTCTTCCCCTCACCCCAACCTCACACATCACTAAAGGCCTACTTACTGCTGTTCCTTTCACCCAGTGCGTCATGTGCAGTTATCAAGAAAATATTGGAAAGCATACTAAAAGACAAAATAAGACCCACAGAAATGAAGAATGCCTTTGATGTGCTTATTAGTAGATCGGGCACGGAGGAGAGAGGAATCTCTGAACTAGAGGATATGTCAACAGAAACCTCAAAAGCAAAAAGCAAAGACAATGAAGACTGAAAAAAACCCAGACCACCCAACGAATGTAGGACAACTACAAAAGGTGTAACATACACGAAATGGTAATACTAGAAGAAAGGAACAGAAGAAATATTTGAAACTATTACTGATAATTTATTTCAACGTTTTTTATTTTTTTTATTTTTTTATTTTTTTTTTATTTTTGGGACAGAGAGAGACAGAGCATGAACGGGGGAGGGGCAGAGAGAGAGGGAGACACAGAATCGGAAACAGGCTCCAGGCTCCGAGCCATCAGCCCAGAGCCTGACGCGGGGCTCGAACTCACGGACCGCGAGATCGTGACCCGGCTGAAGTCGGACGCTTAACCGACTGCGCCACCCAGGCGCCCCAACTATTACTGATAATTTAACCAAATTATTGTCAGATACCAAACCACAGACCCAGAAAACTCAAAGAACACCAAGAGGGATAAACGCAGAACAGAACAAAACACTACACCTAGGTCTATCATTTTCAAATTATAGAAAATCGAGGATTAAAAAAAAAAAAATTCTAAAAGAAGAGGGAAAAAACATCTTACCTAGAGAAGAACAAAGAATTAGTGGGAACAAAAGGGAACAAAAGAATTAGTTCCCTCCTCTTTTCTTCAGAGGAGGGAACTACAGGAGAGACTATAGAATGGACAGTTGGGGGTGCCCAAGGGGAGAGAGAACAGGTGAATTTGTAGGGACGCAGGGTAGAAACTAGTTTTCCTATACTGTTTACGACAGGGTTGTGTCCACCTGCAAATAAACAAAACTTTTTCCGGTGTATTAACATACATCTCTAAGCTCTTCGTTAATGTATACTTTATTCTTCCTGCCATATTATTGCTTTTAAATGAAAATGCTTATATGTATATGCTCAGATTAAGTATGAAAAATGTTTTCTAATTTTGCAATGGAATACATCCGTATTTCAGGAGGGGCTTTATGTCAAAATGTTTTCCTCTGTGGTATGAGGAAGAATAGAAAGACCCAGAAAATCTATGTGTAAAGGCAGAGGTTAAAGTTTAAGGGACTCTTAAAAATGGGGGCTCATCTTAGGTTATAATGAACCAACATAGAAGTTTGCCTGATGAATTGTAAAACATTTTTAGATATTGGTTCACATACTGAACAAATGTGTGTATTCAACACCTATTAGAGATCAGGGATGATGCCAATCCATATAAGGTACATCCTAAACAGTCCCTGTCCTCAAAGAACTCAGTCTAAACTGGTGGTGGTGGCAAATTTATATAAACAATGACAGGTCTACAGTAACAAACATTAGGGAAAAACCATAAGACCTCACTACTCAAAGTATGGGTTGAGGACCAGAAGCATCTGAATCACCTGGGGGCATCTGAGACCTCACCCCCTAAAACCCTGAATTTGCATTTTAATAAGATCCTCAGGTGATCTGGATGCTTATTAATGATTTGAGAAGTGATGAAATGTGGGATTAAAGAAGAAACCACTAATGATCCCTGGGGAAGTGGTCAGAGGTTTTCAGGATGGAAGGATAATAGAAACATTCCAGTCTGAGAAACTAACAGGTCAATAATTATGGCAGTTAGAGTTAAGGAAGGTTCTAGAATGAGAAGTTCAGTCTGGAAGGAAATTGGGCACTCTGGAAGATATGGGAGGCAGGGCAGAAAAGGTAGGCTGAGAGGCCAGAGGCAGAAGGAAGGGCCAGAATGACCTGCTGAGGAAGTCTTGGAAATTTTTTTTTTTTTTTTTTTTTTTAACGTTTATTTATTTTTGAGACAGAGAGAGAGAGACAGAGCATGAACAGGGGAGGAGCAGAGAGAGAGGGAGACACAGAATCGGAAGCAGGCTCCAGGCTCTGGGCCATCAGCCCAGAGCCCGACGCGGGGCTCGAACTCACGGACCGCGAGATCGTGACCTGGCTGAAGTCGGACGCTTAACCGACTGCGCCACCCAGGCGCCCCAAGTCTTGGAAAATTTTAAGCAGGAAAGCGACAAGATCAGATTCTTATGTTTGGATAGAACACTAGTGGCAGGGTGGAGGATGAAATGCAGAAGAGAAGCTAGAGGAGGCAGACTTGTATCCTTAAATGAGCATGATTCTATTTGGGACTAGACTGGACGTCTTTGAAGTTTTTTTTTTTTTTTGGTTTTTGTATTTTTTTTTTTTTTTTTAGAGTTCATTTATTTATTTTGAGAGAGAGAGAGAGAGAGAGAGAGAGAGAGAGAGAGAGAGAGTCCCAAGCAGACTCTGCAAGAGTTCGAACTCACAAACCGTGAGATCATGATCTGCCCTGAAACCCAGAGCTTGGCTGACCCAGTCATCCAGCAGGAGTTCCTCTTGAAGACTTTACAGGTGGAGGGGCCGCTGAGTCCCAGGCAGAGAAACAAAGGGTTCCAGCTGCAGTGTGATACAGGTGGGTTCGTTCTTCTCAAAGCGTGGTGCCCAACCAGCCGCATTAGCATCACCTGAAAATTGTGAGAAATGCAAATTATTGCGTCTTCACTCGGATACAGTCTCAGAAACTCTGGGGACGGGAAACACAAATCTGACCTTAACAAGTTCTGTTTCAAGTTGAGGCCACTGCTCTGGCCTGCAAAAGTCTTATATCAGGTGGTAAAGGCTTAGAATTGTCCCAACTTTGCTGGAAAAGAAAAGAACAAGAACAACAACAACAACAAAAAAACAGGACGAGGTAATGAGAAATAAGTTTCTACGTTGAGTGGGCAGAACAAAAGCCACACAACAGTCTAGATTTCATACAGTGACCAGAAAAAACAAAAAACAACAAAAAAGTCTTGTCCCAAAGCCTCACATTTGGAGAATTAAAATAATTTTGGTAGAGGCCGTGATGTTCTCGGTAGGCTAAATTAAGTAAAACTTAAAGTAATCATCCCAGTTGTAAATTCTTTCTGCTCCCTTTACTCTCCACAAAAACACCCTCAGGAAAAACACTGGGATTCCTTCAGGCTCTCTCAAAATTGTGTTTGTGATGTAACCACCCATTAAAAAAAAAAAAAAAACCCAACCCCAAATTAAAAGCCCCCAAAACAGAGCGGCGGGGCTGGCGCCATAGTCCCAGTAAACTCTGCCGTTTCCCAGCCACACCCCTGCGGACCGCCGGGCCTCCTTCCCCGGGCAGTTCCCAAAGATAAACAAATCACTCCTTGTTTTTTTCCAGACCTGAAATTAGCGGTGACTCACAGGGCACTCTGAATGGCCACAGTCGCCTCGGGAAGAGGGAAGAATGTGCAGATTTTTCCCTCACGCGAGGGCCCGACGGTGCCGGGCTGGGCCAATCAGGGGAGGACGGCGGGAATCGCACCAAAGTAGGTAAAAAAATGCGGGACGCGTTTTCGGCGCCGCAGCCCGCTCCTCGGCTCCCCCGGGTCCTCCCTCTGGACTGCTGCTCGGGGAAAGCCGCCCACCGTCGTTCTCCCCAGTCCCCCCCAGTCAACCTCGCTCTACCTCGCCCTCCCTCCTGCCTCGTCTCTCCTCCCTCCTCCTCCTTCCGCGTCCTCCCAGGCCCCGCCTCCAGAGGCGGCGCACACCTGGCCAGGTGGCTACTTCCATGTTAGGGCAACAGCAGCGCAGTGGGCGGGGCGCCACGTGACCCTTCCCCCTCCCCACCCCCTCGCCGGCAGAGCTGGGGATAGGGCCCCCTGCCCCGTTTGATCCTTTGCCCTCCCCTCGCCCGCAGGTACCAGCCCGAGCCGGGCCACCTCGTCGCTAGTAGATGAGGAAGGCCCCACCCCACGCAGCCGAGCTGGTGAGAGCAGGACCTAGTCCCCCAGCCTCCGGAAGGTGAGGCGCAATCCTCAGCCCGCCCTCTGGGCGGGGCGCTGCCTGGCTAGCCGGTTGCACAGCAACGACGGGCCGCGCTTGGCGTGCGCAGCCGCGTTTGGGCCCGAGGCGCGCGCTCGCGCACCCACCCCCTGGTAGGCTCGCGCCTAGCGTAGGCTGCTCGCTGGGTTGCTCCTTCCTTCTGCGGCGAGGAGTACAGTACGCAGACTCGGCGCCGACCGGCTACCCTTCTAGCGTCTCTGCGACCGCCGCGGCGAAGATGGTGAGTGGGAGGGAGCCCGAGGCGTGGGCTGACGGGGCCGGGGCGCTAGGGCACCGCGGGGGTCGGGGCGGAGGGGCGACAGGCGCGCCCACGCCCGGGGAAGGACGCGGGGCCTTGCTGCAATCCCCAGGCGGGGGAGGGTCTCCGGGCTTCGCCGCCCGCGGACCCGCCGGGACTCCTGCGCCTGGGGGCGCCTCGGGGCGGCTCTTGGCCGCTGCGTCGGTCGCTGCTGCTGCGAGGCCGCCGCCGGCAGCTTCGTCCCCGCGGTTCCTGCGGCCCCGGACTGGGGACGACCTGCCAGGGTCGAGCAGCGCCACCCCCTCGCTGAAATCGACCGGGAGTCCGCCTTCCCGGGGTGGGGGGCGCCGGAATCCGGCCTGGGCCTTGTTGGCGCAGGTTTCCCCAAAGCCGGGCACCGAGGTGGTCAGTGACTCGTGCGAGTTTCGGCCCCTGAGGTCTGTCCATCTCATTAAAGAAAATAAGGCCTTTATTGAACAACCCTAGAGGGCGGAATGATTATCACGAGTATGACCCTGGTATGATTAAGAACAGGGTGGCCTCGCAGCCGCTTTGTTTGTCGTATCTGGCAATCAGCTTCCAGCAGCACTCTTGTAGTGCTTGTCGAGCTTGGCAGTGGCTCTTTTAACCCTTCCCTACCTAGTCTCTCCATGCATGGTTAGAAATTTTCTTTTTACCTGTGAACAGTTTGTCTCTGCCAGAACCTAACGTGTGAGGAGTGATAGTGCTGGGATGCTAATAAAAGCGAGTGAAAAAGGTTTTTAAAAGCCCATCAGATTATCCTGTCACTAAAAAGTGAACATGCCTCTTATATTCTAGGTGATGGACAGACACTTGGCTTAATTTACATATTTCCCTCTATAAACTGTCTCTAGTTTGCAGTACAACAGTATTCTTAATTGGACGATCGAGTAGAACATTTTGTCATTTTCTTTAGTCTGCACTGGCTGTTACCATTTTTGGTCAATGATTTGCAGGCAAAGGCTTACCAGACTTTGCTAGAAATATTACACTGTTATTGCATCTGTCTGCCTGGGAGCAGTTGGTACCAGTTTACTGCATACAGAATGTTTTTTGCTGAATAACAATTTTGCTGAATAACTTAATTTTTACTTAAGGTAGTGCAAGGAAGAAAAAGATTAACTAGTAGTTTCTTGATGAGTAAGGAGATGTAGGAATTTGATATTGTTCAGTTTTCAGTTCTTCTTTGGTTTAAATCTGTAAGCTTAGAGAGGAGAAGCACCTTAAGACTTTTTTAAACCTCTATAAGATTATAAATGTATATACTACTTTGTACTAAAAGACTTTAAGGGTTTTGAATTATAAAATTAAGACCATCCACTCTGATAAAAGTGCTTTGAAGTGGGTTGGAGCCTGCTTTAAGTTATGATTTGACATTCTTTTTTGAGTTTCTTTAATACAAATTTTATTTTCTATTTGAAAACAGGACCAAGTGTTTTAGCTTTAAGTTTTAGTTCAAGCCTTCCATATTTCTATGCATTAAAATATTTTGTTTACTGGTTCTTGGGGGAGGAGGAGGAATAAAAATTAATCAAGATGAGTGGATTCCAGATACGTTTCAAACTTGTTGGCCTTAGGGAGATCAAGACGACCTTACAAGCTCTTGTTTGGATGCTTGCAAATAGGATTCAGAAAATATAGACTGACCTTTTGTAAAGAATACTCTTGTATTTAGCCTTATAAGCACAGAGCATATTTTGAAGATTGGAAGTTCTTGTATTATCCCAGATTTTAGCACTCTGCCTCTATATTTGAAACTGAGGTTCCAAGTTTCTGTGGTTTTTTGGTTTGTTAAGATTAAATTTTAGCTGTTGATGGGTTTGTTCTGCATTAACAAAATCACTTCCTGGTACTCACAAGCCTTCTGGAAGCACTTGGGAATAAAAGCAATTTGAAACCAACTCAAAAGATCACCTTGGGCACTTTAAGATGAGATTTCTTTTTTTTTTTTTTTTTAATTTTTTTTTTCAACGTTTTTTATTTATTTTTGGGACAGAGAGAGACAGAGCATGAACGGGGGAGGGGCAGAGAGAGAGGGAGACACAGAATCGGAAACAGGCTCCAGGCTCCGAGCTGTCAGCACAGAGCCCGACGCGGGGCTCGAACTCACAGACCGCGAGATCGTGACCTGGCTGAAGTCGGCCGCTTAACCGACTGCGCCACCCAGGCGCCCCAAGATGAGATTTCATGTTTTCAGAATCTCAGTTTACAGTGCCAAAAAAAAAAAAAAAAAAAAAAAAAAAAGCCTATCCTCCACAGGAACCACACAAAACTTTGGTGTGTGTACTTGGTGTGCCACCTTCCTCTTGGAAAGCTTATTTACTTGTCTACCGTCAAGTTCCTAGGGTTATCTGCTTAGCAGTTCTATCTGTTGGGTGTGGATCGAGATCTTACATGTTGACTTGCCTAGTGCCTCTTGTAACCAATGGTGTATGACATTTATAGCATAGCTGTATAGCTTTCTGGGAAGTAGGAGTGTAGTCTTGCCCCAGAAACAATAAAAGTCTACATGATAATCTAACCTTGCCCTAGTCAGAGCTCTGCTATAACAAGCTGAGCTAATTGGCTCAGAATACATTACAAATGTATCCTGCAACTTGATGATTACTAGAAACACTTTTACTTACAGCAGCCTGTACATTACATTACAGCAGTGTAATGAAATAGGTTGGGCATGTGTTCGTGTGCCTATTTAACATGAAAAAACAGACCGTAAAGCGTTTACTTGTGACCTTCTTTGACTCCACATCAAGGTTTAACATAATTTTTTTTTTTTTTTTTTACAAATTAATTTTGAAACATTTTAAGCAGAAAGTACACATAATAACCAGTCTCTTTGTACAAAAAAGATTAACTTTTTGCCACATTTCAGGTTTCTATGTTACCATTACAGTTAAATATTTTCTTCCTCAACCCATTCTCTTCCTTCCCCAGAGGTAACCACTCCTGTGTCAAAGACATAATGTGCTGGCCAATTAAGGAGATGATTTTTTCAGGCTATTGCAATTAGGAGACCGTTAATTAATGAGGAATGTCTCAAAAAAAAGGACAAGGACCTGGGACAGGTAAAACAGAGTCTTGAGGAACCATGAGGACAGGTCTTAATCTCAGCAAGCAATGGCAGGATCTTTATTTTACCAGCTTCCCCAAACACAAAATGATGGGGGTGGATTTCTTAACCTGCTCTGCTTTCCAGGAGCACAGGGCTCAGGTAAAGTTTAACATAATCAGCTGAAATTAATATATTTCTTTCTCCTTGATATTTCCATACTTTTAGCTATACATATGTGCATCTGTAGTAATATATATCATTTTGATGTATTTTTAAATTTCATGTAAGTGCTATGGTTTAGGTATCCTTTCGCAACTTAAAAAAAAATTAAACTTGGTGAGTTTTCGGGGAGGGGGTTGATTTTTGGTTTTAGCTGTAGCTGTGGTTCTTTATATTAACTGTTGAATAGTTTCCGTTTTTATGATTGTATACATTTATTCATTTCCCTATTAATGAACATTTCCTCAAGTTTCCATTCTTTTATCTCTTTTTGTCTACTTAAACAGTTTTGCAGCAGACGGTTTCCATGTTTCATGTTACTTCTGTAGCCCCAGTGAGTGTGTTCTCAGTATAGATCTAGAAGTGGAAGTCCTGGATTAGAGGGTATGCGTATGCCTTTTTTGTTCTACTACAGGTGGTTCTAGTTTGCATCCCATTGGCTACATTTGTCTGTTTTCTCCATTTCTTTTCACCACTTGGTGTTATGAGACTTAAAACCTTTGCCAGTCTGATGGGTGTGAAATGACTTCTTACTCTTTTAGCCTGCATTTCTCTGATTAGTAGTAAAATATCTTTGTTTGTTGCAGCCAGTGTTTTTACATGCATGCCCTTCTGGTGAACCTGACGTTATGTAAATACTCATCACATCTTTGTCTAGGCTTATTTGTGGAGCCTAGCATTAAATCTAGCATTAAAAGAAAATACACAAGGGTCCCCTAGGTGGCTCAGTCAGTTAGGCATCTGACTCTTGATTTTGGCTCAGGTCATGATCTCATCGTTTGTGGGTTTGAGCCCTGTGTTGGGCTCTGCGCTGACAGCACAGAGCCTGCTTGGGATTCTCTCTGTCCCTTGCTCTCTGCCCCTCCCCCGCCTGCATACTCTCTCAAAAATAAACGTTTAAGGAAAAAAAATCTACAAGAAAATGATTGTCAATGTCAGAACTGCATATTGAAGACTAATATCCTTCTATGGCACCTACGTTTCTTTGCATGCCTCTGTAGCTGCTAAGTAACAGAATAAAGACCCTTAATTCTAGTCACCTGCCATTGTCAGGCCCTGGTAGTGGTAGAATGCAAAGTGATTCAGGGTAGAGTTCCATCTTTGCCAGCGGCCCTGGTGATTAACATCCTCTGCTTTATACTTATCTCTTTCTTTTTCTTGGGTAATTCATCCAGCCAAAATGTTAAAGCCAAACAAGCGCTAGGGATATATGGGAAAACTCTGTGCTTGCCACTCAATGTTGCTGTGCACTCAAAATGTCCCTAAAAATAGTCTATTAAAGAAGCAAAACAAAACAAATAATTGACTGTATTTCACCAATAGAATTGGTTTAAATCAAGAGGTGTTTAACTTCCTATCCAGAAAGACTCCAAACATTATCATTTTTATGTTAATGTAACTTTAGTTTCTTTTAGTAATAACTAAGATATTTGAGATGAACAGCACAGGTGAAATTAGAAAAAACTCTTGAAATTAAAAAAACTGGATTTAACACGTATGTGTCGCTTTTTTCTACACAGCAAGGCTCTGGCCTCTGAGTAGTTAGGCCTAGTCTGTTTTTTGTTGTACTGCTTGGGATTTGCATATCTAAACCAGAGAGACTAATAAATAGAAGATTGTTATTTAAGTATTTTGAGCTTCCTTCTCTTGTAGCATAATATTCTGTCTACATTGTCTGTGAAAGATGTACTCAAAGATTTACATCTAACGCTTCAGAAATATTTTAATCACAGTTTTTCTTCCCCGCCTCCTTGATGTTGGAAGTGAGTTTTCACTTGGAATTGTGCTGGTGTTAATTTTTCTTGAAAGTTTACATTGGGAGAAGTATAGCAAAATAAATATCAGATTGGTTCATCTCACTAATACTTTGACAGACTTGTTACTTATTTCATCTTGGAGTCTTCTGTACAAGGATCCCCCATAGAGTTGAGTAGTTTTTAGTCTAGAGTGATTTGTAACTCTAAAAGTCTTCTAGTAGCTGATACTGTAATGCTTACGTATTGTTAACCCTATTCTGTGATTTGCTTTGGAATGTTAAAATTGAATTAGTTTTTGTGTAGATCTTTAAAAGGTGATTGATTTAAGTAAAAATGTGATTCAGAGCACCTGGGTGGCTCGGTCACTTAAGCATCCGACTTCAGCTCAGGTCATGATCTCACAGTTCATGGGTTCGAGTCCCGTGTTGGGCTCTGTGCTCACTGCTCAGATCTTGGAGCCTGCTTCAGCTTCTGTGTCTCCCTCTCTCTCTGTCCCTCCCCCACTTATGCTCTGTCTCTCTCTCAAAAATGAAGAAATATTAAAAAAAATTTTTTTAAACATGTTTAAAGTTCAGGTTAAAAATTTTTTTAAATGTTTATTTTTGAGAGAGAGTGGGTGAGCGCAAGCAGGGGAGGGGAAGAGAGAGAGGGAGGGAGACAGAATGTGAAGCAGGCTCCAGGCTCTGAGCTGTCAGCACAGAGCCTGATGGGGGGGCTTGAACTCACCATGAGATCATGACCTGAACCAGTCAGTCGCTCAACTGACTGAGCTACCCAGGCGCCCCTAAAATTCAGGTTTTAATATGTAGTTGGAATATGAAAAAGCAGAGGAAAAGCTGAGATTTTGGCTTTTTGTTAACATGAGGGAGGTGTGTCAAAGAACTCTTGTTCTGTTGCAACAGGGCATAGGATGAGCACTTCAAAGACAAACTTCAGTGCATTCTATAGCAGGAACCCCATATTTGAAACTAATTTGTGTGTGTTTTTGGATTACATCAAAGGAAGACTATTTACTCTTTTCAACATTTTTGTTGAAAAATGCATATTGGCATGCTTTCAGAAAACTGCCAACCTGTAAATGTAATTAGCATTTATTTTTAAATGGTTTCATGGGCATTTTTGACGGTGGTGGAATTTTCATATAGTGCTAGAGCTAAAACTAAAGTGCAGGCAAATACAGGTAAGATTCCTTCAGTTTGTTAGGAAGCAATCTGTTAAGTCAGTTTTTGAAGCTCTGGAACTCTGAGGAATCCTCAAATCATTGAAAACTTGTTTTAAGAATGTTGTAAGTAATCTTTAGACCAGGGTTTTTGAATAGAAATAAAATGCAAGTTAATGTATACTTTTAAATATTCTACTAGCCCTATTAAAAACATACAAAAAAGAATGAAATTTATTTAACCCAATATGTCATATCAACATTTAATCAATATAAGAAATGAGACATTTCACATTATTTTTTCATACAAATTATTTGAAATCCAGCATATATTTTACACATATAGCACATTTTAATTCAAATACTCAGTTTTCACTGGAAGCATTTGATCTGTATTTAGATATAAATTTTACAGTTGAAAAAGTAGATTCACATACCTAAGTTGTTCAATGCATGCTTATAAGTTTTCTGCTATAATGGTATTGGTAATCAGTTTAAAATTTTAGTTAATTAAAATAAAATATCATTTAAACATGCAGCTCCTCAGTCATACCAGTCACGTTTAACAGACTCACTAAACCACAAGTGGGTAGTGGCTAACTTAATGGACAAACCTCAGACTTTGTGGATTAGCCTATTTAATTTGTAAAGGGAAGTTAATATGGGTATCAATACTATGTTACTTCTTTGCATTTCTGTACATGTCTAAGAAGCAGGGCTAAGATAGCATGTGAATTTCTTTTATGGCACTTAAGATGTTTTGTAGAACTAGACTGTTGATCTCCTTAAGAAAAGGTTTTTTCAGTATCAAGATGCCTTTCTCATAGTAGGCCCACAACAGATGGTCCTGAATGAACATGAGTTAGTGAGAGGGCATTTGTAATTATGACAGGGACAGGTTCCCATGGATATGGATTCTTTTTTATACTTTCTATTCCCACATACTTTTTTTTTTAATTCAATGGAAATTAAGGTTTTTATTTAAAAATTTTTTTAAGTTTATTTTTGAGAGACACACACACACACACACACCATGAGCGGTGTAGGGACAGAGAGAAAAGGAGACACAGAATCTGAAGCAGGCTCCAGGCTCTGAGCTGTCAGCACAGACCCCGACATGGGGCTCGAACTGCCAAACCGTGAAATCATGACCTGAGCCGAAGTCAGAGGCTTAACTGAGCCACCCAGGCACCCCTGGAAATTAAGTTTTAAGTACTAAACTAATTGAATAGTACCTCCCCTTTGTATACTGCATTACAATTTGAGTCTTACAGTGAAAATCCTTTGAGATAAGGCAAGTATTATTAGAGTAGTACCTTTAAAATAATTTTTTTTATTATTTTTTTTTTAACGTTTATTTATTTTTGAGACAGGGAGAGACAGAGCATGAACAGGGGAGGGTCAGAGAGAGGGAGACACAGAATCTGAAACAGGCTCCAGGCTCTGAGCTGTCAGCACAGAGCCCGACGCGGGGCTCGAACTCACGGACTGCGAGATCATGACCTGAGCCGAAGTCGGCCGCTTAACTGACTGAGCCACCCAGGCACCCCTAAAATAATTCTTGCATACAGAAATTCCTCAATAAATGCCAGCTCCCTTTCTTCCCTTGAAAATGAAACAATAATGGTATTTGATGCTCATTGAGGCATCCTGAACCATAGAAAAGCACTTGAAAGCCTAACAAATGAAAGAACAAGAAATAATGTCTTTAAAAATTTATAAGTATTTAATATGTGACAGGCATTGTGTTATACTTTCTCTCAGTTTTTATAGTAACCCAGTGAGGTAGGTATTGTTATCATTTCTGTTAAACTATACTGAGAAGCAGTTAAGAGCATGGGCTTGGAGTGGGGCTACCTAGGGTTTTTGAATCTTGGCTCTGCCACCTACTATCTGTGACCTTAGGTAAGTTACTGATTATGCTATGCCTCGATTTCGTTATTTCTCCAAATGGGAGTACCTACCATCACAGCATTTGGGTGATGCATATAAGTAATTTAAAAGCAGTGCCTGGTATATAGTAAAGTGCTTATCAGTGTTGGATGAAATGGCATTAAACAACGTTAGATCCTCATTATTACTTAAAAATATTTTTTTAAATGTTTTATTTATTTTTGGGAGAGAGAGAGAGAGCGCGCGCGCATGAGCAGGGGAGGGGCAGAGAGAGGGAGACAGAATCCACAAAGCAGGCTCCAGGCTCTGAGCTGTCAGCATAGAGTCTGACACAGGGCTCGAACCTGTGAACCATGAGATCATGACATGAGCCAAAGTCGGACGCTCAACTGACTGAGCCACCCAGGCACCCCTAGATCCTAATTAGATTAACAGTCTTTTTTTCTTTATATTCTGATTATACCATCACATGCTTCAGCAATTGTAGATACAATGAAAAGGGTGGAAGGGAATGCATTAGAACATGTTTCCAATTGTTTTACTAGTTTTAAAACTAATTTTGTTTAAATTATATATGATCAACTTTTTTTTATGGTCTACTTTAAAATTTTATTTTTCAGGTAACTTGACTTTAGAAATTGAAGTATAGTTAACATACAATTTATGTTAGTTTCACATGTATAATAACATAATGATGTTACAGTTACCTGCATTAGGAAATATTCACTGTAAGTGGTTATTGTCTGTCCTACAAAGCTATTGACTATATTCCCTATGCTGTACTTTACATCTCTGTGACTAATTTTTTTTTTTAATTTTATAACTGGAAGTTTGTGCCTCTTAATCACCTTCCCTTATTTCACCCATCTCCATCCTCCTCCCCTCTGGCAGCCGCCAGTTTGTTTTCTGTGTATGAGTCTGTGTCTGTTTTTGTTTGCTTTGTTTTTTAGATTCCACCTATGAGTGAAATCATATGGTGTTTGTCTTTCCCTGACTTGTTTCACTTAGCATAATACCCTGTAGGACCATCTGTGTTGTTGTCAATGGCAAGATTTCATTTTTTTGTACAGTGGAGTAATCTGTGTGTGTACATATACATCATTTTATCCATTTATCAATGGATACTTAAGTTGTTGCCATATGTTGGCTGTTGTAAATAATGTTGCAGTAAATGTAGAGGTGCATGTATCTTTTAATGAAGTTAGTGTTTTTGTTTTCTTTTGGTCAATACCCAGAAGTGGAATTACTGGGCTGTATGTTTAACTTTTTGAGGAACCTCCATAGTGTTTTCCATAGTGGCTGCACCAATTTGCATTCCCACCAAAAGTGCCTGAGAGTTCTCTTTTCTCCACATCCTTGCCAACACCTGTTATTCCTGGTCTTTTTGATACTAGTCATTCTTACTGATGTGAGGTAGTGTCTCAGGCGATTTAATTCTTAATGTAAAAATATCTTGTCTTCCACTCTTAGTATTTTTCCCAAAGAAATTAATGTATAATCAAACAGTTCTTCACCCTCAAGATTTAGAATAGCAACCATTTATTCAATAAATAATTGAGAACTTGTTATGGACTAAAAACTGATCCAGGTACTAGGGATATAGTACTAAAAAAGTCCTCTATTTGTAGAAGCTACCTTCTAATGGGGCAGGGGATGGGGAGAGAAAAACAAAATGGCAAGATCATGTCAGAGAATTGTTAAGTGGTACGGAGGAAATAGTGTCATCAATAGGCAGTGCTAGAAGAGTTGGCTTCTTTTAGCCAGATTGTTAGGGAAGGCCTCTTAGGAGGTGACATTTCAGCTAAGACTTGCATGGCAAAAAATAACCATGTGAAGAGCAGTTCAGGCCGAAGGAACTCTGTAAGTAGAAAGGCCTTGAGAAGAGAACGAACTTGACATGCCAAGGACAAAAAAAGGTTTGTGTAGCTGGAATTCAGTAAAAGGGGGACAGAAAAGTAGGAAATGGATTGTTGGCGAGAGCTGGAACAGGAAGAGCTTACAGACCAACGTCAGGAACGTGAATTTAATTCTCATTGCGCGAGGAAGCTATTGCGTGTGTGGTGGGGGGAGGTGTTAAGGTGTTAAGTAGTGGCATAAGGTAGAGTTGACTCCTGTGGAGATGTGCAAGTGGGACAAAGACTAACAGACTGTTGCTGTTCATCCAGTTGATGGTGGTGGCTTGGATTGGAATTGTTAGGAGTGGGCAAATGAGCAGTGCTTAGATCAGATACATATTTTGGAGGTAGAGCTGACAGGACCGACTGATAATTTGGGTGTGTGGTTTAAGAGAAAGACATCAAGGATAACTTACTCTTAAGACCAGAGGTGTTAGGTAGTTGGTAGTTGGTGGTGTCATTGTGCTGGGGACTAGAAAAGAATCTAAAATAAGATCGTTTGGCAAAGAGTGAGGTTCTTAGAACTTTGTGGAATAACAAATTGATCCAGAGGTATTTTCCATTTTTAGAGTACCTAATTTCATATGTGGTTATTATAATAATGTATGTACATTGTAAAACATTAAAAATTTACTTGTAATGGCAATTCCAACCAAAGTATTAACACTTGGTGCATTTTCTTCCGGATCATTTTTAAATGTATCCTCATTATTTCAGTAAATAATTGCTTGGTACCTTTGAGGAACCAGGTACTGTAGTGGGCTTTGGAGATTCAACAGTATACAAGACTAAGTCCCTGTCCCTATGAAGTATACATTCTAATGGGGGAGATAGGTAAGGAATAAGTAAACACATGAATAAGATAATTGCAGATTGTAACAAGTACTATAATGGAAGTAAGGGAGAAAGTGAGTATCCAGAGATCGTCAATATAGATTTTTCTCACACAGTGGAGTTCATCTGTAACAGTTTTATATCCTTTATTTCTCATATCCCAGTGTGACAAGGGTGCCGAGTAACTCAGTGCGGGGGGAAATAGTGTCTTCAACAAGTGGTGCTGGCACAACTGGATATCCACATGTAAAAGAATGAATTTGGATCCCTGCTTCACACTATATACAGAATTTAACTCAAAGTGGCTTCTAGACGTAAATGTAAGAGCTAAAGCTGTGTAACTCCCAAAAGAAAATGTAGGCATAGATCTTTATGAGTTTGGGTTAGACAGGGTTTTTTTGTTTGTTTTTTGGAAGAGGGGTTTGGGCAATGTTCTTGGCATTTATAAGCAAGAGCACAAGTGACCAGAGAAAAATAGAACAATTGGACTTTATTAGAATGCAATGCTTTTTTTTTTTTTTTTTTTTTTTTTTTTTGAGAGACAGTGCGAGAGGGGTGAGAAGGAGAATCCTAAGCAGGCTCTGCACTGTCAGTGCAGATCCCAATGTCGGTCTTGAATTTCTGAACTGTGAGATCATGACCTGAGCGGAAACCAAGACTGAGCCACTAGAATTAAAGACTCTTGCATCAGAGAACACCATCAAGAAAGCAAAAATGCAACCCATGGAATGGGAGAAAATATTTGCAAATCATGTCTGACAAGGAGCTTGAATCTAGAATATATCAAAGTGTACAGAGTGCCTGGGTGGCTCCTGATTTTGGCTCAGGTCATGATCTCCCAGGTTCGTGAGTTTCAGCCCTGCATTAGGCTCCTTGTACTGACAGTGTGGAGCCTGTTTGGGATTCTCTCTCTCTGCCTCTCTCTGCCTCTCTCTGCCTCTCTCTGTCTCTATCTGTCTCTATCTCTGTCTCTATCTTTCTGCCCCTACTGTGCACACTCTCTCAAAATAAATAAATAGATAAATTAAAAAAAAAATAGAATATATCAAGGAGTATCTCAACTCAGTAGTAGAAAGGCAATCCAGTCATATAGACAAAGGCTTTGAATAGACATTTCCTTAAGGAAGATATACAAATAGTCAATAAGCGCACGAAAAAATGCTCAAAATCATTAGCCATTAGGGAAATGCAAATCAAAACCACAACGAGGCACTACTACGTACCCACTAAGATGGCTATAATAGAAAAGACAAGAGTAATAAATGTTGGCAAGGCTGTGGAAAAGTAGGAACCCTCATACATTGCTGGTGGGAATGAATGTGAAGTAGTGCAGCCACTTTGGAAAATGCTTTGCCAGTTCTTTAAAAGGTTAAGCTTGGAAGTTGCCATTGACCCCAGCACTTTCACCCCTAGTTATATACCAAGTGAACTGAAAAGACATGTCTACATAAAAATTTGTACATGAATGTAAATGTACATAGTAGTAGTATTCATAGTAGCCTCAAAGTGGAAACAACCCAAAGTTCCATCAGCTGATGATTGGAAAGATAAAATGTAGTATATCCATACAATCAAATATTATTTGGCAAGATAAAGACATGAAGTACCAATTCATGCTGCAACATGGATGAACCTTGAAAACATGCTGAGTAAAAGAAACCAGTCAAAAAAGACTACGTTATAGAGTTCCATTTATATACAATATCCAGGATAGATAGATCTTAAGAGACAGGAAGCAAATTAGTGGTAGGACAGGTCTGAGGTGTGTGAGACTGGGAAAGAGGAGTGATTGCTCACTACAGAGCAATTTTTTGTGTGTTCAAAATGTTCTAAAATTAGATTGTGATGGATGTACAACTTTGAATATACTAAAACCCACTGAACTTATGCTTTTAAATGGGTGAAATTTTATGGCATATTAAATATGTCTTTAAAAACTTTGAATTTTAAAAAAATGACTATTTTTATTTTTTTGAGAGGGAATCTTTTTTTCTTTTTAATGTTTGCTTTTTGAAAGAGAGCGAATGGGGGAGGGAGAGAGAGAGAGAAAGAGGAACAGAAGATCTGAAGGGGGCTCTGTGCTGATAGCAGAGAACCCAATGCTTTGAGATCATGACCTGAGCTGAAGTCGGACGCTTAACCGACCGAGCCACCCAGAAGCCCCTGCATTATTCTTTAAAATAGAGTTCTAGTTATGCAGTCACTGAATCAAAAAGTTTGTGTATGTGTATATATATGTCCAATTTAAAAAATAAGCTCTTAGGAAACTTGGAAGATACAGAAAGCTAGAAGATAAAAATCACTTACATTCCCACTCTTGGAGATAAAATTCCCTTCCTTTTCTCTATACTGTCTTACACAGTTGAGAAACACTATACATAAAACTATATTCATTTTCTTTTTTCACTTCAAGCAAATAATGTTTCCCCCATGTTTTTAAATAAACGTGATTTTGATGGTTGCATTAGAAACTGTCCTGTGGATATATTATACTTTGCAATTCTCCTGTTTCTGTTTGAACTATCTGGTTTTTAGTATGCAGATTATTCCCCCAGAATAAAGTTCTCGAAGTGAAATTACCAGGTTAAAGTGTCAAAGGGTTTGGATTATTTTAAGGCTCTTAAATTAAATGGCCTAATTGCTTTCTGAAAGCTAAGAGTGAGTTAAACAGTTACTTAATGGTGGAAGATGACTCTGGAAAAGTAGGTTGGTTCTGATAATAAAGGGCCTTCTATGCTCTGTTAATGAATATGGACTTTACCTTGTAGGTGCTTTGGAATTGGTGAATATTTTTAATCTTGAAAGTGATATGAGATGTTAAGAGTAGAGAAGAAGGAATAGATTTGAAATACACATTTAAGGAGGGGCTGGTCGGGCTTAGAAATGGAGTGCGACCATGGGAAAAAAGGTTAACCAACAACATCAAATCTGTTTCCTCTCTTAGGTTCATTGACATACTAGCTAATTATCCAGAGAGAAGCCAAATTGTTAAACCAAAGAGAAATCTTTTGCCTTTAGTTTATTATGTGTTCAAAATGATCTTTCTCAAATGGGAGTGGAATATTTTTTATATTGTTACTTGAAGTAAAGACTAGAAGTAATGTATAATTTCTTCCATTCAGGATAATTTATGTTAAGGAAAAGTCACCGTGTTTAGTGTAAGTTTTTCAGTTTTTGCAAATGTATACAGTTGTGTAACTACCATGACAGTCAGCATAGTTCCTTCACTCCAAAAAATTTTCTTCTGTTAATCTTTCTTCCCACCAACCACCACTGATTTGTTTTTTGTCCCTATAATTTCACCTTTGCAAGAATGTCCTATGAATGGAATTACCCAAGCAGATACTTTGAGTTAGGCCTCATTTCACTTAGCATAAAGCATTTGTGCATCAGCAGTTTCTCCTTTTTACTGTGGGTAGTATTCTGTTCCCCAGTTGAGGAATAGAGTCCTTTTTTAATTGTTTCCTGTCTTAGTGAAGAGTAAGGCTGATGAGATCTTTTTCTTTTCCTAATATTGATAAATGGCTTGAAATAGTCATTCTCTCCACCTTGGTAAAGCTACTACTGATAAATACACACCTTATTATTAAATAGTGCCCTTAGTTTTTCAATTGTGGAATCAAACACCTATTTAACAAGGGTGTAGATTGCACAACTTGTGAAATGTGTCAATGTGCTTTATGGGATATTGATTTCTTAAAGGTTATGTTCTTTGCATATTAGTCGTTTTACACATTAATGTCTCTTCAGCATTCAGAAATTAAACGGTACTTATATATCAGTTTTAAAAAATGATAATTTGTGACTTAAAACAATACTAAGGAGAGAACTTGTATTGGTTAAGTAAACATTAGGCAGCTTCACAATTCTGGGTAGATGGGAGATTGTATATGTTGGACAGGGAATTGATAAAGATACTAAGAGTTAAGGTGATATCTCATTGTGGTCTTAATTTGCATTTCTGTGATAATTACTAATGTTGAGCACTTGCTGATCTGTTGGTCATCCAGGTCTTTGGAAAAATGTCTATTCAGATCCTCTGCCCATTTTTAAATTGTATTGTTGGCCTTTTTTGCTATTGAGTTGTATAAGTTATTTTTATGTTTTGGCTATTAACCCCTTATCAGATATATGATTTGCCAAAATTTTCTCCCATTTCGTAGGTTGCCTTTTAATTTTGTTGATGGTTTCCTTTGCTGTGCAGAAGCATTTTAGTTTGATGTAGTCCCACTTGTTTATTTTTGCTTTTGTTGCCTTGCCTTTTGGTGTTAAACGAAAAAATCACAAAGACCTATGTGAAGGAGCCTATCTCCTGTTTTTTAATTCTAGTGTTACTGCTTCAGGTCTTAACATTCAGGTCTTTAATCCATTTTGAGTTAATTTCTGTGTATGGTATAAGACAGTGGTCCAGTTTCATTCTTTTGTATGTGGCTGTCCAGTTTAACAACACCATTTATTGAAGACACTGTCCTTTTTCCAGTGTATGTTCTTGGCTTCATTGTTGTAAATGAATTGACCATATATATGTTGAATGGCTATTATCAAAGAGACAAGAAATAACAAGTGTTGATGAGGATGTGGAGGAAAGGGAACCCTGGTGCACTGTTAGTGGGAATGTAAATTGATACAGCTATTATGGGAAACAATATGGAGATTCCTCAAAAAATTAAAAATAGAACTACCAGCAACTACCAGCAACTCCACTTCTGGGTATTTGTCCAAAGGGAACAAAAACATTTGAAGAGATAAATGCACCCCCATGTTCATTGCTGCATTATTTACCGTAGCCGAGGCATGGGAGCAACCTAAATGTCCACGGATTGATGACTGGATAAGAAAATGTGGCACGCGTGTGCGCACACACACACACAGGAATTCTTCAATATTATTTAACCATAGAAAAAAATATTGTCATTTGTGACAACATGGGTGGAATTTATGTGCAGTGAAATAAGTCACAGGGAAAAAGACAGATACTTGATGATCTCACTTGTATGTGGAATCTAAACAAAACAAAACACCCCCCACCCTGAACTCCTAGATACAGAAAACAGATTGGTGGTTGTTAAAGATGGTCAAATGGTTGAAGGTGGTCGAAAGGTACACACTTCCCAGTTATCAAATAAGTCATGGGGATGTAATGTACAGCATGGTGTCTATAGTTAATAATGCTGTATTACATATTTGAGAGTTGCCAGAAGAGTAAATCTTGAAAGTTCTTATAAGACAAGAATTGTAACTGTGTGGTGATGGATGTTGACTTATCGTGGTGATCATTTCACAGTGTACACAAGTATTGAATCATGCTGTGCACTTGAGATTAATGTTATATGCCAATTTATAGCTCAAAAGAACTCTTTCAATATTATCATGAAGACCTTCATGTTTTCATGATGTGGTAGGTAATGAGTTGTCACTTATAAGTCAAATAGTGTAAAATTTTTTTCTCTTTACAACTTTATCAGTTATGAGGATTTATGCAAACAGTATTTCACAGGACTAAAGTTCTGTATCTTTAGGAAAAACACCATAATAGCAGATCTCATCAAGACCAAAACATTCCAATAGAGATCAATAAAAATTACTTAGAGGGTTTTTTTTTGCTTTATTTTTTCCTGAAAATACTAAAGTTTTGAGATGGATGATTTTCCTTGGTATAAATTGAAGAATTGTACTATAAAGGATGGAAAAAAAATACCCTGAAGGCGATGGTACATTTTGTAAAAATTTTATAGGATAATCATTTTTCAAAACCTGTGAAAGTAGATGATAGTTCTGATTTGAAGTAGGGTTGAAAAAAAAGATCCTGAGTTAAGGAGCACTAAGTGAGAATCACACAAACAATAGACAGTTAATCACAGTAGTAGGTAGTACTGTGATAGAAATAATTGTATTTCGTGTCAGTACATAGAAGGATCATGTGATTTAGATTAGAGGTGGTGATTGAAGTACCAAGTAAGAGTTGCCTTTCCAGAGGATGTGATGCCTGAGCTGAGCCCTTAGGGATTTAACCAGATGAAGAGAAGGATGATGAAGCATTTCAAGAGAACATGGTGTATTCAAGAGAATCGCAAAGAATTGTACATGGCTGGAATTAAGGGGAATGTGTCAGGAACAAGTGGGAAAAGAGGCTGCAGCAGTAGGCCATAAAGAGCTTGATATGGCATGGATTTTATCCTGAAGAAAGTTGGAAACTCTAAAAAGAAAACAGTAAAAGCATAAGACTGTCTGCCAGTGTGTTTACTGTCCCTGGCTTGCCCTCCTACCTCCCATTTTTCTGTCTAGTCCTTTAGTGAGAAGTGGGGAGTTTTATTTTCTCTACCATGCTTATAAAACTTATTGTTCCCACTCTTCCTACCCTCCCCTTCTGACTTTCTGCTTCCCAGTTGTGGCGGGAAATCGGTTGACAAATCTGGTTAGCATTGTCTATACAATTGCGCACAGTACGAATGACATGGATTACTTTATGCAGCTAGGCATTGTATCTAATCCACTTTCACTGTTGAGGTGACTTCTGTAAGGTTTTGTTTTCTGTTTTCTTTTGATGGGGTGTGGGTAGTGTTTCATAGAGTTTAGGATATTGATTGAATTTTTTCCCTACTGAGTAAGGTATAAACATAAAATTTGTTTTAGCGGAACTCTTTAAAATGAAAGTAACATATAGCTGGTAGAATTGCTGTTCAGTCTGTGTAGGCTGTCTCAAGGACACTGTGCCTTGCTATGAGGTGAATGAAGGACTTCCGTAATTGGAAATTGTTTTCAGGAATGAATGAGTGTATTGAGGCAGAGAGTTAACTTGGATTTCTTTCTGGATTGCCGATAGTTTACGTAGTTACTTTGTGCACATTACGGAATGGTGTTCCCACTGGTGATGTGGCCTCAGGAGACTGGTAGATGGCACTCCTTCAAACAATTGAAGCCCTGCAGGCACATCCCTTGGCTAGTGGACCATGAACTTGAATTTAGCTCTTGTCTTGCACCCTTAAGCAAGGCACAATCTTTAAAACTGTACTTAACAGCTCCAGATATTTTGAACTTAAGTGATTGAGGATTTGCTATGTGCTTGCTTGGCTGATGTATACTAGGGTAGGGACAAATTTTAGAACAGCCTTTTACCTTGCCCCACAGGCCCCAGTTTTCATCACTGTAGATTTTTTTGACTTAGGCATGTAAGTGGTAGCTCTGCCTAGCAGCATAGTAAGAGGTAGTGTAACTGAATCGTGACTGTTTGAGAGGGCTGTTAAGCTTTGCCCTTGCGTGTCTTTGCTCTGCAGCCATTCAGTAGTTAAGGGACGGAAGAGGAAACACACGTCAAATGTCAGTATGGTTTAGTTTGTAGTTCTGGTTATCAGGGAACAGATGGAAATGACTGTTTCAAATACAAGTTTTAAGCTGTCTGGGTTTCTTTTCTTTCTTTCTTTCTTTCTTTCTTTTTTTTTTTTAATGTTTTACTTATTTTTGACAGAGAGACAGAGCATGAGCGGGGGAGGGGCAGAGAGAGAGGGAGACACAGAATCCGAAGCAGGCTCCAGGCTCCGATCTGTCAGCACAGAGCCCGACACGAGGCTCGAACCCACAGATCGCAAGATCATGACCTGAGCCAAAGTCGGATGCTCAACCAACTGAGCCACCCAGGTACCCCTGTCTGGATTTCTTCTATCCATAGCCTTCCACTCCCCAAAGGCTTCATTAAAAATTAGCCACATTGGTAGCTAAAAGGAGTTGAAGAAGCTCTGACCAGGTTTTCTGGTTAAGAATAACATGACTCCTCAGTTACTGAATGGTACCATTGACAGGCACTGTATTTAGGTGATTTACTTGTATGTTCAGTCCTCTTGAGGTAGGATGATCATGACTCATATTTTGCAGATGATGAAAGTGAGGTTTAGAGAAGCTAACTAACTTGCTCATGTTACAAGATTTGAGTAAGAGATTCAGTATGCTTTCTCCTCTGTTTAAAAACTCTTCTAAGATTAAATCTTCCAAATTCTGTTTATGAGAAAGAGAACATAGTAAAGTAAAAAATTACATATCTGACTTTATTTAAAACATGTATTCCCAATTAATTATAAAATTCATATGGAATGGTAATGTGTAATATTACATAAAGTGAAGTTACCCTTTTTTTATTTTAGAGAAAGAGTGCATGTGAGCTGGGGAAGGGGTAGAGGGAGAGGGAGAATTGCCCCTATCCTTATTGGTACTAGAAAACTTTGTAGGGGCCCCTGGGTGGCTCATTCAGCTCTTGATTTCAGCTCAGGTCATGATCCTGTGGTGCTTGGGATCGAGCCCCACATCAGGCTCCACGCTGATGGCATGGAACCTGCTTGGGATTCTTCGTCTCCCTCTCTTATCTCTGCCCTTCCCCTGCTCATATTTTCTCTCTCTCTCTCTCTCTCTCAAAAATAAAAAACATTAAAACACTTTGTAATCTGGATTCATTATTTCAAAATTCTGGTGCTTTAATTTCAACTTTTTTTTAATTTCAACGTTTTTTTATTTTGAGAGAGAGAGCGTGAGTGGGGTGCAGGACAGAGAGAGAGAGAGAGAGAGAGAGAGAGAGAGAGAGAGAATGAATGAATGAATGAATCCCAAGGAGGCCCCTTGCTGTCAGTGCAGCACCCAATATGGGGCTCGATCTTGTGAATTGTGAGATAATGACCTGAGCTGAAATTAAGAGTTGGATGCTCAACCTGCTGAGCCACCTAGGCGCCCCTCAGGTTATCTTCTTTTGGCCTCAAGATGTTAATAAACTATAGTTACTTAAGATTATTTCATATTTTCCCCTCCTGCTAATGTTTATCTCAGCTTTTCAGTGCACTCTTCCCTCCCTGAATCAAGGAGCTCCCAGCTTGTTGAGAGGAGTCCTGGGTGCTAAGACCAGCACTCCCTGTTGCCCTGTCTGACCTCACGGTTTTAGTTATACTTTATAAAATCATTGTCAAGAATCAAGGGGCCATTTGTTTAATCTTCCATATCTGTGCAATTTCAGGGGTATACTGGGTATAACAGATCCAAGCATATTTATTTATTACAGTTGGATAGTATATAGTTCTGTAGTATTAAAAGTATACACTTTACCTGGTGGACTTTTTATTACTTTCATGGGCAGAATTTAGTACTACAACACTACTAGCTGTAGAAGACCATACTTTTTTAACATCAAAGCCTCTGAAGCTGCCATCTGGAAAGATGTGAGAAAGTAAGCATTTGATGAAACGCTAATCACCGAACTATACTTTATTCTGACTCCTTCCTTTCTACCTTTCCTCTCTCAGCCAGTTATTGTCAAGTGCAATTGTTTGCACCTTCACAGTACCGGCACCCAGTCGCCTCCTTGTACTGCTCCCACTACACTGCTGAAGGCCTTGGGCACCTCTTGCCTTGCTTACCGAATGAGCCTTTTGGCTGGTCCTCTTTTCTCTTTAAAAATATCCAGTGTCTCCAAACTCAGCCTACTATTCGTGGCCTCTTCCACTTGAAGCCAGTCCACATCTGCATTTTCTCCTCCTGTATCCTCCTCTCTTATTGTTTGTGCCAGGTTTGCTTTGTCAGGAACTGTCTTCCTTCTTTCACCCTTATTTTGGAGTGCTTTAAGTCAGCTTACATGTGGAATCCTCCCTGACTCCCTGCATCCCTCTGACCCCTCATTTAATCTCTGCTTTTTTTATCAAGGAATAATGTAAGTTTTACCAAGTATTGAAGGTTTATATATGCTGTCTGTATCTTCTTCAGTGGTCAAATAAGCTTTCTTGGGGGTCTTGGGAAATCTTTGATTTCCTCAGAGGAATGCAGCAGTGAACGAAAGCAGACACAGTCTAAAGGAACTTATAGCCTATTTGGGGAGACAGTCATTATTTAATAATCTTAGAGAACATTGAAGGTACTTACCCCAAAAATACAAAAATACTAATTCAGAGGAATATATGCACTCTCGTGTTCATAGCAGCATTATTTATAATAGCCCAGATATGGAAGCAGCCTAAGTGTACATTGATAAATGAATGGATAAAGGTGTGGTGTGTACACACACACACACACACACACACACACACACACACACACACACAGGAATATTCAGCCATAAAAAGGAATGAAATCTTGCCATTTGCAACAATATGGATGGAGTAGAGAGTATAATGCTAAGTGAACTAAGTCAGTTGCAGAGGGGTGTAGGGTGGGGGAATGGGTGCAGTAGGCGATCGGGATTAAAGAGTACACTTATGAGCACTGAGTAATGTATAGAATTGTTGAATAACTAATTGTACACCTGAAACTAATATAATATTGCATGTTAGCTGTACTGGAATTAAAATTAAAAACTTAATAAAAAGGGGTGCCTGGGTGGCTCAGTCAGTTAAGCGTCTGACTCTTGATTGCGGCTCAGGGCATGACCTCACGGTTTGTAGGTTTGAGCCCTGAGTTGGGCTCCATGCTGATAGCACAGAGCCTGCTTGGTATTCTTTCTCCCTCTCTTTCTTTTTAAAAAAAAAAAAATTTTTTTTTTGACGTTTTATTTACTTTTGAGACAGGGAGAGGCAGAGCATGAACAGGGAGGGTCAGAGAGAGGGAGACACAGAATCTGAAACAGGCTCTAGGCTCTGAGCTGTCAGCACAGAGCCCGACGCGGGCTCGAACTCACGGACCACGAGATCATGACCTGAGCCGAAGTCGGCTGCTTAACCGACTGAGCCACCCAGGCGCCCCACTCCCTCTCTTTCTTTGTTCCTCACATGCATGTGCTCGTTCTCTCTAAATAAATAAATAAATAAATAAATAAATAAATAAATAAATAAATAAATAAAACATTGAAACTGCGGTAAGTGCTATGGGATAGAGTACATGGTATTCATGGTGTCATAGATGTTATAGTGGTTTTGACCCAGACAACTTTTTTTGCAAAGTGAGAATTGAGCTGAGGGAATTAGACAAAGAAGGGTAGGGAAGTGCTGTTAGAGTGTAAGGTAAGAGCAAAGGTAGGAGGGAGCATGGCCAATAAAACCACCGAAAGAAGGCCAGGTTGGTGAGATTACAGAGTTCATGGGGTATAAGATAAGGCTGGAGAGCTGGGTAGGACCAGTGGATGTTAAAGAATTATTACAGCTTTTACCCTCTGATCAATGCAAAGCCATTGAAATGTTTAAGCATGGAGATAAGATTTGTGTTTCAGATCTCTGGCTGCAGTGTAGAAGATGGATTGGAGGTGGAGGGGATCAGCAGTGGGCATGGGAAGTCTGTTGTATTTGAACAACTGCAATAACGTATTAAACCCAAAGTCTCAGTGACTTGACACAGAAAATACTACTCTCTTGTGGAGTTCAGGGGAGTCGGGCAGCCTTCTTCTGTCTTGAAGTGTGTTCACCAAGGTCCTCTTGTCAGGGGAAGACAGAGCTTGAAGATCACTGTTAAAGAGCCAGGGCTAGAAGTCATTTGTAGTACTGTGTACAGCTTTTGCTAAGCAGAACTCCATGGCTGCCCGCTGAACTTGCAAGGGAGGCTGGGGAATGTAGTCTTCCTGTGTGCTCATGAGGAGGAAGCAGTGTGGTGTATACATAATCTTGATCTCTCTCCCCTGCAACCACATGGGAGGTTATCGTAGCAGTCAGATAACAGGCAGTGGTGGCTTGGGCTGGGAGAGTGGCAACAGAGATGGAGAGAGCCGAAGGTCTTGGAAAAGATACAAAAAACCAAAGGGCTGAATGTGGTGAGGGAGAAAGAAGTGTTGAGGATATCTCTTAGGTTTGGAGCCTATGTAACCCGGATGGTGGTATGTACTGAGAAAGGAAAACTGGCTAGAAGAGGACTTTGGACATGCTGAGCATCCGATCTCTTTTGAGTCATGCAGCTGGAGATTTTAGATAGGAAATTGGGTGTAAAGGCTTCCAGGTCAGGCAGAAATCTGAACAATGTGTGAGTCATTTGGATTAGATGATTGAAACCTTACGCATGATAAAATCTCCTAGGGAGAATGCAGAGTCCTTCCTTTCCACCTAACTGCCATCAGCATCTCAGTACTGCCAGATTGCTCTACTGTCACCCTCTCTGACCTCAGCTGACCTTTAGATGTCCTCAGAGCCTCTTTGCTTGTCGTTTGGGAACTCCTTGTAACAGCTGTTCTAAATCTTTACCTAATATGCCCTCAAACCCCTGCTCTACTTCTTCTAGCTTATACTTCACAGAGAAAATAGAGCCTTTCAAGTACAGTTTTTAGCAGTGTATCTTCCTTCTCGAAACAGTTACCCTCCCCTTTTACTCTTTTAGAGGGAAAAATGTGTAGGTTCCCCCCACTATCCAAAAGTAGAGTGATCCTTTGAAACCTTTCATAAGCCAGAATGGTGTAGCAATTACCATTAATTTATATGGAAAAACTTGGGGTGCCTGGGTGGCTCAGTTGGTTAAGCATCCGACTTTGACTCAGGTCGTGATCTCACAGTTGGTGGGTTCGAGCCTGGCGTAGGGCTCTGTGCTGACAGCTCAGAGCCTGCTTCGGGTTCTGTGTCTCGCTCTCTCTCTGCCTCTCCGCTGTTTGTGCTCTCTCTCTCTCTCTCTCTCTCTCTGTCAAATATTAAAAAAAAATAACAAACAACAAAAAAATAATTTATATGGAAAAACTTTTGAGCATTCGCAGACCCAAAAACATGACCTTTTTTCTTAGGCTCTTCTGATACCTTAGGACACACCTTGATAACAAATGAACAAAATAAATCAAGATAAAGCACACATGCCCACAGACACTGTTTAAAGCTATGGTGTCTTGATGAGGAAATACTGAGTGTAGATCTGGGCAAGGAGCTTGACAGGGCCACTCACTGCTCGGGGGTATGCACTGCTTCCATACAAATGCTGAACACAAGTTTTGCTATTGGCCTTTTTTTTTTTTTTTTTTTTTTTTTGTAAAAGTGAAAATCTTTAGATTTCTTTTGGTCTGCAAAAACATACTAATGGCAGGTCTTTCATAAAAGTAAAGTGGTATAACTTGAACTTTGGAAAATCAAGGGATATTTGTATATTCTTTTCTAAGACTGATGATCCCGTCATCTCATAGAATTTTTGTGATTTATAAGTGATGATTTTAAGTACTCTTTCTCTCTCTCTCTCTCTCTCTCTCTCTCTCTCCCCCCCCATATATGTGTGTGTGTGTGTGTATATATATATATACACACACACACATATATGTATGTATGTATATATATATATATATGGACATTTTATTGTTACTTTGGATATATATATATATATATATATATATATATATATATATATATATATATATTCCCCCCCGCCTTTGGTGTTTTGGTTTTCCTCCTCTTGTTCATTCAAACTCTTAAACTTTTAGTATGGTCAGATTTCCCCAGTCCTAAGACAATTTCTGTAAAGTTAGCACACTATTTTCCCTTTGCCATTAACCATCTTGTGCCTTCTGTCTTTAACTCCTCAGTTTACCCCAGTAAATCTTCAGCCCATTACCCTGGACTTCTGCCCATTCCTCCAATCTCCTGAAATGCATAGAAACTCAATTGCCAAACTTGGTGGTCTGTTTCAGTCATTCTCAAGCTTCAGAGTTTTTGGTATTGTTGACCCCTCCTGCCTACTCTCTCGTGGCTTCTAGGATGCTGTTTTCTCCCTTCTAACTTTTTCTTTCTGGTTTCCTGATCATTTCTTCTTAGTCCCCTTGACTTGCTACTCTTTTGCTACTTAATGGTAGTGCCTCTAAGATATTGATTATAGTCCAAAATACCTATCAGATACATGCTCACGTTGCCAGCTGCTAACTGGTCATCTCCACCTAGATGTCTTTAAAATTAACATACTCTGGATATTTGTAATTGCTTCAGAAGTGGTCTTCCTGTTTTCATTGTGTTTGCCAGTTTTTCCTTCACAGTCTTCAATGTTAATTTCCTCAAGCACAAGTGTCTGTAGTATTCCTTTCATCAGAAACCTTCATAAACCTCCTTTCTGATAGAGAAAAGCTCAAAACTTCTCCTTACTGAAGCTTTTAAGGTTCCTCTAAATTACAGCTAGATTTGGCTGAGATTAGTTGCATTATAATTGCAGAATACATATTGACTTTGTTTTCAATTACTGGTATGTGATTAATAGGATTTATTTCCAAGTCAGAATTTAAAGTGTTGTTTGAGGTAATTCACTTAGATATTGACAGGTACATTCAAATGATTGGTTGTATATAAGACTTCCAATGTTTCCTTCATGCTTTTAAATATGGGTTGGTCAATTGTGATTTATGGATCAGCATATGGACTAGGGAGAGGAAGTGGGGGCTCTTTCTAGTGTTCATTAATCTTTGTTACTTTGGACATTTTATTCACCTCTGTTCAAAAAAGTAAAATAAAGATTCTTGTTTAACAGAGATGAACTGTTGAAGATCAGAACAATACTACTCTTAAAGCAGTAAAAGAAAGTTTAAGAAAATTGCTTTTTAAAAGCAGGAAAGTGATAAAATTGTATTGCTTTTGAGGTAGTTTTGTAGTCTTAATTTTCTCTACTACTTCATTAATTTAGAGTGAAAAGTTTATAAACAAAATGGATTAGATTAGATAGGATTGAAGTAGATTATGATCAGATATGGATTGGATAGGATTGAAGTGTGTTAGAGCTCTTTTAATAAATGAGATGACTATATGGCCCAGTTACCTCAATATTAAGTACATGCTAGAATCTTAGTATATTTTAATCCCCAGAATTCCTATGTGCATTTTTAAAGTAATAGCTTTATTACTAAGATATAATTCACATATCATAAAGTATAATTCAGTTATTTTCAGTATATTCAGACTTGTGCATCCATCACCACTGTCAAATCCTGGAGCATTTCATCACATCACATCACATCACATCACATCACATCACATCACATCACATCACATCACATCACATCACCCCCATGCCTGTTAGTGGTCACTCCCCATTCCTTTTCCCCCTTAAGCCCCTGGAAACCACTGATCTGCTTCCTGTCTGTGGATTTGTCTATTTTGGACATTTCATAGAAATAGAATCATGCAATATATGGCCTTCTATATCTGGCTTCTTTCACTTAGCATAATGTTTTGCGAGGTTTATCCATGTTATAGCATGTAACACCACCTTATTTTTTTTATGGCTGGATAATACTCCACTCTATGGATACTACCATGTTTTGTTTGTCCATTCATCAGTTGGTAAACATTTGGGTCTTTCTACCTTTTAGCTATTATGAATCATGCTGATCTGAACATTCCTGTAAAAGTTTTTAAGTTTTATTTTATTTTTTAAATTTTGTATGAGAGAGAGTGTGTGCGCCCAACTGGGTAGGGGCAGAGAGAGAGGGAGAGAGAATCTTAAGCAGGTTCCACGCCCAGCTATATCTCAGGACAATGAAATTATGACCTGAGCTGAAACCGAGAGTCAGATGCTTAACTGAGCCACCCAGGTGCCCCCGTGTACAAGTTTTTATATGGACATACGTTTTCATTTCTCTTGTGCATATACCTAGGAGTGGCTTTGATAGGTATTAACTCCGTGTTTAACTTTTTGAGAAACTTCCAAACGGTTTCCTGAAGCAGCTGCACTGTTTTGCGGTTCTGTCAGCAATGTAGAAGGGTTCTAGTATTCAACAGCCTCACCAGCATTTGTTACTGCCGTCTTTTTTGTTAGTCCTAGTGGGTGTGAAGCAGTAGTTCCTTGTAGTTTTGATATATTTTTCCCTAATGGCTAATGATGGTGAGCACTCCTTCCAAGTGCTTACTGACCCTTTTTATATCTTTCTGGCAAAGGTCTATTCAGATCCCTTAACTCTGTTTAATTTGGGTTGTGTTTTTAATTTTTGAGTTATAAGGGACTTTTATAATATTCTGGATACAAATTCCTTACTGGATATATGATTTGCAAATATTTTCTCCCCATATGTGGGCTGTCCTTTCATCTTATATGCAGTTTTATTAATCACATTACTTGACATTAATTTTGCATTGTTTAGTATTTAAATTCTGTTAAGGTCATAAATCTTGCTTTAGAAAAGCTAACGTGCAAAACACAGTAGTTAATGAAGCATTAAAAATTATGGCTCTAGTGAAGTTAGTGTAAATAGAACACTTCTTAAAGATGAAAAGATTAAAAACTGGCTTTAGATTTTTTGCTCTGAAGATTATGTGTAACTGCTTCCTCATTTCAGAATAGCAGGTATAACATGGTAAAAGGCTTATTTTTCTGGTCAGTATGATCTTAAACTGTCGTCTTTCTATAGCAGTAAACATTTTCTTACCCTTTTTTTAAGTGTGCAATATAAAAGACCTATATCATTGTGTAAGCTTAAGATATCCAAGGTATTGATTTGATAGAGTTATGTATTACAGTGTGATGATTACATTAATACCACTATCTTGTCACTTAATTATCATTTCCATGATCAAAACAATTAAGGTCTAGTCTCAGTTGTAGTTACCCTGATCTTAATTTAAAATTTGAAGATTTTAGGGGTGCCTGGGTGGCTCATTCAGTTAGGGTCTTGATTTCAGCTCAGGTCATGATCTCACGGTTGGTGGGATTCCTGAGTTGGGCTCTGTGCTGACAGTGCAGAGCCTTCTTGGGATTCTCTCTCCCTCTCCCTCTGCCCCTCCCCTGCATGTGTGCTCATTTGGCCTCTCTCTTTCTCAAATAAATAAAACTTAAACTTGGGGATTTTGTGAGTGAAATCTTAAAGGCATATGACTAATATGTTACTGAATATTAATCACATGATTTTGAAATGTGAGTAGAACAAAGACCTTTTAACTCCTCTTTTATTAGAGAAAGATATGCTGGGGGGATGGGATTTTCCCAACCCAGCCATTCTGTCCCTCTGTTGTGCATTATGAAAAGAATTTTGGGTATCATTAACCCAAACTGGGAGATGACTAGTCCCCGGCAGGGCTCTGAACAACCTCTTCAAAAAGAAAAGAATCCACCTCAAGGAAGCATCTTTTTCTAGGTTTTAGGGTAGGAGGGGTTGCTGGCACTCAGTCTTCTCTTACTCCCATATAATAGTGATGAATATTTTATGTATGTAATCTTTTTAAAAGTTCAATGCCTGAAATTAGTGATTACAGCTTAGATTTTGTTTTTCTGTTGGATGATGAGTTCTTAAAAATTTGAAGTGCACGCCATTCTATAACAAAAAGTTACATAGTGTTTTTATGTTTGGCACAATAAAAGTTGTAAGCTTCCTTCTGATTTCCCCCCCCCCCCCCTTATAGGCCTCAGGAGTGCAAGTTGCAGATGAAGTATGTCGCATTTTTTATGACATGAAAGTTCGGAAGTGCTCCACACCAGAAGAAATCAAGAAAAGAAAGAAGGCTGTCATTTTTTGTCTCAGTGCAGACAAAAAGTGCATCATTGTAGAAGAAGGGAAAGAGATCTTGGTTGGAGATGTTGGTGTAACCATAACCGATCCTTTCAAGCATTTTGTGGGAATGCTTCCTGAAAAAGATTGTCGCTATGCTTTGTATGATGCAAGCTTTGAAACCAAGGAATCCAGAAAAGAGGAGTTGATGTTTTTTTTGTGGTAAGCATCAGAAATATCGAGGCTCTGTAAAACTCAGTGTTAATCTCTTATTGTTGGCACTTGGAGAACCAGTTCCTAGGGCCAACATGATTTTTCAGTCAAGCTCTTTGCAGTCGTTGTCATTTAGTTTTTGTTTTTAGGGCTTCATAATGTCTTAGCTGGATTGATGTTTGTGGGATGAAAACTAAATTTTACTCTCTGTGTATTTGAAAGACTATGACTTTTATTAATTGAATTTTTTGGTAGGAGAAGGGACAGGAGCTAGATGTTATGCATTCTCTGAACTCACTTTTTTTTTTTTTTTTAAATTTTTAAATATTTGTTTATTTTGAGAGAGGACACAGAGGATCCAAAGCAGGCTCTGCACTGACACCAGAGAGCCTGATGTAGGGCTCGAACTCATGAACTGTGAGATCATGACCCAAGCTGAAATTGAACACTTAACCCACTGAGCCACCCAGGTGCCCCTGGCCTCACTTCTTATAAGTTACAGTTTCTTAAAAAATTCTTCCTGGAATCCTGAGGAGAAAGTTTAGCGCACCAAAATCCTTCTGCAACATGTCTTGCAGGAACCAACTCCTCACTTTTTAAATCACCCATCCTTGTCCCTCTGTGCTTTGCTACTTTTGAAGTTGGTACTGGTATTACAACTGTAATTAGCTCAGGGTAGCCACTAACTACTGTGGCTGTTTAAATTTAAAATAATTAAAATTAAATACATTTTAAAATTCAGTTTTTTAGTCCAATTGCCACATTTCAAATGCTCAGTAGCCACATAGGACTAGTGGCCACTTTACTGGGTAGCACAGGCAGGACAGTTCCATCATTGCAGAAAGCTCTACTGGACATTGTTCTAAATGGTGAAAAAGTGTTATAAAGGTGATTGATGTGGCCTTTTTCTTGAAAGGCTATTTAAATTAGTTATTCTCGTCTTTTCAAGTAAGTTTGAGATTAAGCTTGAGTTGACAGTCACACATGTATGTCTTACTTAGATGTATTATGCTACTGTCCTTGATAAGGAATTCTTACACAGAATATTATCTAGCTTCCGGTGGAAGGGAGAATGGTGACAGCCTTTGATTCTGGGGGAGCGAGGGTCCTCTTGATACTTTTGCTTGAGGCAGGGCAAGGCGAGGAGGGGCTTAGCTTTTAACTGTGTGCTACCAATGGCTTGGGATACGGAGCTAGGTAGTCAAAAGAATTCTGGTTTAAAAGGAATGTAACTCTAGATCACTCCTCAGTTACATTGCAGCAAGCCTTTATCGAACTTGGTTAAACCAAGATGCTGTGTGGATATAAATATGGGGTCAGGGTGCTTGTTTGGGGGCAGCTTTTTGTTCTGCAAGCCTGACAGCCACGGACATACATACGTAAGGATCATAGCTAATGGGACCTCAGGTGAACGCATTCCTGATTTGAACTTTTATTTCTGCTACATTCCAGCGTTTGTGTTAGGGCCTGCGAAAACAGCTGTGAGGAAAACAGGTAAAGCCTCTGCCCTTCTAAGATTTATAGCTGAGTGGTAGAGATGGCAGCTAAAGCATTCGGGTTTTAAGTTGGTGCCTGTTTCCTTCGTTTGCACTGTTTTTTCCCCTGGTGTTTATACTTTTTTTCCCCCACTGTGAATACAATATGTCCTTATTAAAGGACATTTGGAGAATATTTGGAAAGAAGAAAGGGAAATTCAGTGTTAATGCAGTGTTTTGTTTTGCATTGCTCCTTTAAGAAATGGTAAAATTGTATAGGAGTTTCTCACAGCAGGCTCTGTTTAGGGCCCAGGAAATGGCTCTTAAGGTGTTTTAAAAATCTGGTTAGAGGGCACCTGTGGGGCTCAGTTGGTTGAGTGTGAGACTCTTGATTTCCAGGATCCCACCTGCTTGGGATTTTCTCTGTCTCTCTCTCTCTCTCTCTCTCTCTCTCTCTCTCTCTCTCTCTCTCTCCCCCCTTACCCCATGTGTGCATGCACTCTCTCAAAATTAACTAACTACATATGTGTTTGGTTAGAGTAGAATCAGAACAGCTAATGCCTTTTCCTGTCCCTGACCTATTTTGTGTGAAGAAAGAACCCAGGTAACTTTGCAGCTCAAGCAATTTCCAGACCTGAGGTGGTGGTTATGGCCCTGCCTCCCTCCTTGGAACTTCAGGTTGGGAGGAATAAGCACCTGAGAGACACACAGACTGCGTTTTCTGGTTCCCAAGGATGGAAACTGCCCGCTGTGGGAGGAGTAGATTAGGTGAGGTCCACACCAGCCTTTGTCGCTAATGGCTGTGGAAGACTGTCTAGAAACATGGCAGCTGAACACAAGCATTGAGTGTTTAAGAGTATTTAACTGTACTCCATCTAGGAGTGTATGTAGATAGTGGGGAGTGGAGGCAGTGGGGCTTGATGGTATTGTGCGAAATGATCCGTTCATGGACAAGGGGTTTGGATAGGATGAGAGTTTTCTGTCCATTGTTAATATTTCTATTATTTTTCTATTAATATTTCTGATAATATTTCTATTATTTTTCAATATTGCTGGTGAAGAAAGTGGTGAAGCATGCTTTCCAGTATTCATTCAAGAGGAGGGAGACACTAACATTTTTGTAAATACAAGATAATAGTAATATTGACAATTAAGGCATATTAATGCTGAATTGCTTATGCTTAAAAAAAAAATCCTTGTGATTTCTTTTACTATTTGAGACTAAGATGGAAAGCACAGACTTGTGTGGTCAGAATTTGCCGTTGGAATAGACGTAAATGAAGGGATTGGTGAGGGGTAAGAAGGGGACTTTTACTTTGTTTTCTAAAAAAGAATATATTACAAATAATCTGAAGCAAAAATGCTTAAGTTGCTAGCATTTCTTAATTCAGGGTGGCAGATACTTGATTTACAGATTATTCTCTGTACTTTTCTGTGTTTTGAAACTTTTTTTCTAACCAGAAGGAGTTAAAAACCTTGTATAAAGATGGTTGTAATTTGCCTGAACTTATTGATAAAAATGGGGAAAAAAATTTAAAGAAAACAAATTGGGTGATATAGTCAATTGTCCAGTGTGGGGATTTTTTTATTATGGACCGTTAATCTGATTTTAAATCAGTGGTTCTAGTTTGTTTCCACCTTAGTCAACCTGAGCCATTGTGTGTATGCGTGTCCATCATGACATCTCTAAGGAGGTGGGAAATAGGAAAATTGGGTAGTTAGTAAAACTCTCCCGGGAGATTCTGAGGACCGTCCCCTATCACTGATGCAAATGCTTAACACAGTGTAAATTGTACTTTCTCTGAACGTTTTTTTTTCCATTTTTGGCATCTTTTTATCCAGGGCACCAGAACTAGCTCCTCTGAAAAGTAAAATGATCTATGCAAGCTCCAAGGATGCAATCAAAAAGAAGTTTCAAGGTATGGATTAGATTTACTTGCAAATATTTAGAGGTGTGGTGAGCCTGGAATTGGGGGCTGCATCTTTTCTAAGAAGCACCTTATTTCCTTTGGAGAGTCTTGGTGACAAAGAAGGCACGTGCTGCCTGTTTTGAGGAAAAACCTGGAAGACTGAACCCGGCTTTCAGCGTGTCGTCTGCCTTACGCCGGTCACTCCAGGTCTGAACAGCCTGTCTTGAAAACCTTATTCTCAGGGAGGGGTAGGGGGCACACACAAAAAAACCCCCAAACACCTTATTCTCTGGACATTGCCCACATAGGACTTGTTTAGGCTGGTTTTAAACTAGTTTGGGATGCTGCTGAGTCTCTCACACGGCATGTGGAGATTAATTGGTTTGTGTTGGTCATACTAAGTAGTGAATTTATAGCCTTTGAATGTGTTGACATAATAAAGTTGCATAAAAGAGACATTCATAAATGGGAAAGGATACTCTTTGTCTCTAGCTTTACTTTGGAATGGTATGATTTTAGCTAATTGTCTCATCTGTGTCCAAAGGAAAGTGCCCTTCTTGAACTGGCCAGGTATCTCTGACTTGCCACTGGGTGAGTGGGATCCTGATGAGACGGCCTGACCGTACTTACTGCCTCCAGCCAGGAGGAAATGTTGGTATGATGGGAGGAGCATGGGGCAAATGCCCAAAGGCCTGCAATGAGGGCTAAGCTTGTAATCTAACTGCTGTGTGACCCTGGCCCAAACCGCTTAACCTCCTTCGACCTTGATTCTCTCCATAGCAGAATGGGAGGCTTGGTCTGGATTGTGCAGGCTCAGTTTAAGAGGTGTCCCACCACCTTCCTTGCCGTGGCTAGCTCCAAACAGCTGTGTGAGCCAAGGTCATAGGGCTTGGCCCAGTGTGGTTTTTGTTTGGTTTTACCATGGCTGGCTTCTGTATTCTTGTAGTGGAACAGGTTTGCTCTAGCTTGTTTTGCTTAGGAAAACTCACTTCTTTTCTTGAAGCCTGCCGCTACATAGTTAAGGCCTGTCAGATGTCAGATTCCACAGGCATTTGGGTTGATGTTGCTCTCCCCGCCCCCGCACCGCCGGAAGTGTGTTCACTGGTTGGTTAACTGATGTTTTAGCGGGACTCCTTAACGTTCCACAATGCAACTGAAAAAGATTGACAATGGATTCCTTACCGTCCTTATTCTGTGTTGCCTTTCAGTAAAGAAAATGGAATTGCTATATAGACTTGGCCTGGTGATGTTAAAGATGGTCACTTGTTGCTTTTTTTTCCCTAGAGAAACCATTACTGGCTTTCTCCAGTCAGTCTAAGCGGTCCAAAGGCTGACCTGCTGTACTTTCTGCAGCTTAAGAAATAGTCTTAAAATTATGAACAATCAGAAACAATGCAGCTGTTTGAAAAACAGTAGCTGTTTACAGAGAAGCTACTGTATGTGATTCCCTAAGTGAGCTGATTCTGCAGTGTGGTGATGTAATTTTTCTGAGAAAGCAATCAGTAACACATTTTACACAGTTTTCATTGTGATTGAGTTCTTAAACGTATAGTATAATACCACTGGAGAGCTAACTTCTAGAGCAAAGGAGATGCTGGTTGTGTAAATACTCTTATTCTTCAGTGTAGTTAACTAAAATCAACTGTGCAATCAAAACACTGAATTCATATTTTTACATTTTAAAAACCAAGAAAATTACTAGACCTTAAGTTTTTATTGAAGTACAACATAGCTATAGAAAAGTATGCATCATAAATGATTGTAGAACTCAATTTTCACAAACTGAACAAAATGGTGGTTTCTTGATTTAACAACCAGCACCCCAAAAGTCTCCCTCGTATCCCTTCCAGTCACACCACTTTCTTTTACTCCTTCTTCCACGTGGAACCAGCACCCTGACTTCTAGCAGCATAAAATAGCTTTGGCTGATTTTCTGTTATACAAATAGAATCATCTAGAATGTATGTTTTTATAAAGTTTGGCTTCTTTTAGTCAGTGTTCTGTTAGTCTTTCATTTTGTCGCATGTAGCTACAGATTATTGATTCTCCTCACTGTAGTATTCTGTTGTTTATATATACCACAGTTTGTCTATCCATGTTAGCGCTGGTCTTTTAAAACAGTTGCTGTCTTAGAGAAATAGGTTAAATTACTGCTATAATTCTTAAATAGAATTGTTGTTTTTCCTTCCTAGGCATAAAACACGAATGTCAAGCAAATGGGCCAGAAGACCTCAATCGGGCTTGTATTGCTGAAAAGCTAGGTGGATCCTTAATTGTAGCTTTTGAAGGATGCCCTGTGTAGACCATCATTCAGTGCCACAAATTGAAAGCTTCCATGTTTAATGTTATCCTCTTGCTATATAAATGTTTAGGCCAGGGTCTCACTGAGGGGGAGCTGTCTTGTCATCTGTTAGAGTAAATTAAATATTCTATAAACATGTGCAGATGGCCCTAAATAAATCTAAAATCTGAAGTTTTATTGGTGTGAAATTAAATTCTTATTGGCCAGATGCCTGTTTTTGATGGGTTGGCTTGTAAAGATTTTTGTTAAACTCATGATTTTTAATAATGCAGTTCACAAAACAGTACAAGGCCGTATGAAGAGAATCACTGCATCTTTGTAACCTCAGCAGTTACTTTGTTTCTTTGCTTAGAGAATTGGTCATAATCTGGTTATAATTTTGGCCCCAATTTATTCTCTCTGGAGCTAAACTGCATACTAGAAAATAAATCTCCTCACCATATGTAACAGCACTAATATACTAACTACAGTAAGACTAAGTCAGGCAGCCTTCTAATTCTAGCAACTGTGTGATGGAGACTGCCTCAGAATTGTGCACACTTCTAACCGGCGCTGATTTTGCAAAGCACTATTTTGAGCACGCGGTTGGAATACAGGAAGCAGCTCTCTGCACCTGCAGTAAGCTCTCCATTCGCTAGTTCGGGAGACTGCTCTGAGAGTGACCTTGCATCTTGGAAATAAAATCATGGTGTGTCCTCAGGAGAATGTGCAATACCTTGCAACGACTTCATTATAACACAAATTAGGGCTCCAATGTAATATACTTTGTTAGTGAAAATGATAAAATGGTGTATTGACAAGCTGGGACACTTGTGACCTCTTTAATTGTGTCTCCTTCAAAATTTTGTTGCTTCTGGTACAGTAAAGTGTGGAAGAACATTAGGTACATGTTTATGCTGGGGCCTGGGAGAACTTCCAAGTTTCCTAGAGCAGTTTGTGGATTGTATGGGAAATGGGGAGCAGGTGTAATGGATGACACCCACGGAAGCCACCACCTGATGACACTTGCAAGTGATTGTCCTTAACATCACAGGCATAACGACACTTTGAACGGTGTAGAGATGCACACTGTTGGACTTAGAAGTAGCAGTATTGGCTTTGTGTAATAAAGGAAGCATTTTTAACTCCCTCTCGTGTAATTATTCACGGTGAATTGGGGATGGAGGATTCTGCCTTCCATAAGTGGGGTAAGGCGTGGAGGTTTGGGTATTTCAGACCATTAGAGTTAAATCACAGTTCTTTCCTCCTCTTATTGAACGAGGAAGTTGGTGTAAAAGTTGGGAATCCTTTCCTACTCTAAATGTGTATTCAAACAGCAGGCTTATATCTCCTGATTTGTTTGGGAGACAAAAAAGTTACACTTAAATCAAAATACTTCTTTCAGAATTGTCTAGGGGCACCTGGGTGGTTCAGTCAGTTGAAGAACATCTGACTCTTGATTTCAGCTCAGGTCATGATCCCAGGGTCATGAGATCAAGCCACATGTTTGGTTCCAGGCTGGGTGTAGAGCCTGCCCTCCCTCCGTCTGTCCATCCATGTGTCTGTCTCTCACCCTCTGCCCCCTCCTCCACACTCGCTCTCAAAAAAAAAAAAAAAAAGAATGGTCTAGAAGACCGTGCTGGCTACTGGCTTACTGTTACTGATGGACTGCTTGTCATTCTTTCTTCCGGAGTTTCTTATTTTCTCTACTGCAAAGCAGTGCTTTCAGAGACCGTGTATATTAACAGCCCGCCCAAGAAGCATCACAGGCCACGGCTGCCCTACTCCAGAATCAGCCATGTAGATACAGCCAGGTATTTGGTCAAAGAGTTTTAAAAGAAGGAAGCTTTTTTCTGTGGTTTTAGCTTGTGACATGTGGTGCTACCTGTGTAACCACCCTTTCCTGCTGGTGTGTGTGCATTTGCGTGTGTGTTGGGGGTATGGGAGAGGGATGCATGGCTGTGGGAACGGAAGGATTTCAAACTGGTACAGGGATGTAAGAGAACGTAAACGTCTCCCAACACTCCACTCTTACAGCAGAAATTGGGAAGATGCTAATAGTTACTTGTTATCTCTACCTAGGGGAACTTTTGAGAGATTCTTACTGGATTCCTGAGGTTGGGGCCCAAGAATCCTGCTAACAAGGACTCCAGGTAATTCTGATGCAGAATTAGAGTTTGAGACCTCAGCCAACACTGGTGAGGAATAAAACTGGCAGGTGTACTCTGCTCTCAGCAAACACATTTACATTTTTACAAGTGTAAACACATTACAAAAATGTGTTTGTGGAAAGCTGACTAAAGTGATACTCCCTTGCCCTGGGAAAGAAGCAAATAAAGCCATTGCTAACAAATACAGAGCTTGACTGTGAAGTTCGTTCTTTCAGGGAATATTAATCCCTGAGAAAATAGCACAGCGACTCAGATAATAGAATTAGGCTCAGTCGAGTGGTTTCCTTTCTGCAGAACTGCCCAGAGTGCTGGCTCGTCCACACACACAGGAAGGGCAGCTTCTGTTTCTTGACTGGTTTGTTGCTCTTGGGACTAACAGATTGGATATGCCCAGGGACACATCACTTTCCCGTGATCTGGGCATTTCTGAAACACGGCAACACTCTCCAGACCAAGTTCCAGCTGAGCTGCAGCTAGAAGAAGGGTCATTATGGTTGACCCTTGAACAATACAAGTTTGCACTGTGTGGGTCCATTTATTTATGGATTTTCCTTATGATTTTAACAGCAGCTTTACTGTAAGAATACAGTGTACAATACACATACCTTGCAAAATGTATTAATCTGTTATTGGTAAGGCTTCACGTCACTAGGAGGCTATTAGAGTTTTTGGAGGAGTCAAAAAATGTAATACACGGGTGCCTGGGTAGCTCAGTCGGTTAAATCCTGACTCTTGATCTCAGCTCAGGTCTTGATCTCAGTCGTGAGTTCAAGCCCCATGTTAGGCTCTTTGCTGGGTGTGGAGCCTACTTAAAAACGACAACAAAAAAGTAATACACAGATTCTTCACTATGCAGGTAGGGGTATCTTGCCCCTAACCCCCGAGTTGTTCAAGGGTCACCCATAATTGCATTGTGGCTGCAAGAGGGTGAAGTTCTAGGAGCCAGAGTTTTGGTGGAAGGAAGGCTTGTGTAACTTGAGCTGCATCTGGCTGGCCAGGTCTGCCCTTGAGACTTCCCCAGCCCCTAGCCAGTGCCCTTGGTAGGCAGCCCAGGAAGGAAAGTCACACAACTTCTACTGGGCAGCCCTGGGGCTACAATTTGGATCTCTTGTTTTCTGTCCCTAAGCTATTCCCATTGTATCCCAGGGGAGTTCCTTGTTTCTGACATCTGGAATTCTGAGGTTAATCTTGTTCGGTGCCAGGGATGAGACTGGAACTGGGGCAGGAAAGGGCGAGAGTTCTTTTGGGCTTTGAATCCTATTAGACCCAAACCTGAAGGAAGCTTAGAAGACATTTATGGAGGGTGTCTGGTGGTTTCTAAAACCTTGTGTTTTTGCTGCCTACAGGCCAGGCATCCTGGTGTGTATACATTTTACTAAATATCATGCTGAGATGACCAGAGGAACTTAGTCACAAGAGTCGCTGCTGGCACGATGGGGCTCCCAGGTCTGGAGATGGCTGTTTATGGGCTGTGTGACCCTGGAGCTTCAGGTCAATTCCTGGAGCCTCTGAAGGGTGGGGTGTAGACTAGATGTTCTCAGAACTCTCCCACTTGCACTGTCGGGGGTCTCCGATGGCAGTGGCAGTGCTGAGCCCCGGCTGTGGCCTCTGTGAAGCCTGACCTAGGGGAGAGCATGGCTTCTTGTCAGCAGACTGGCGGGCCAGCCAGTGCTCTAACCGAGCCCGGGTGACTCCTGCCTCCACATTGAACTTAGCAAGTGACTGCAAGAGCCGGTTGTCCTGTGCTGCACCGATACTCCATTTGCAGGACGCAGAGCTAGGAATGGCCGGGCCGATGAGCCAGGCTTTCAGGGCATCTGTGCCATGTTGACAAACACGAGGTGCCTATCAGCCTCCTGTTCTAGCATCTACCAAGGGTGGCTGTCTCCGATATCTTCCTGAATGGCTCTTTCTTCCTTCCCCAGCCTGGTGATGGAAGCTTGCCCAGGAACAGCCCTGGTGAGGAGGCCAGGCAGAGGCAAACCCTATCAGGCTGCTTGGCGAACTTGGGTTCCCTTCTGCTGGGCCTCAGCGCTGCGTGGCACATTTGCTGGGGCGTGTGGAGCGGAAGACTGACGATGGGCCCTTAAAGCCTGAGTGGCAGGTAGTCTCTGACATGGCATTTTCAGAGCCCCCAGGGGCCCCACACCCTGCCTTTGTTCTACCTCCTCCTAACCGGTGGACACTGGGCCTCTTACCACGTGGTTTGAGCAGGGGGTAGGGCTGGAGCCAGAACCCAGGGAGCAGCTGCCGCCCTGTAATACCCGAAGGCGGCAGTTTGGTGCCCCCAGGTCTCTCTCCGTGCCTTTCTTGCCCCAGAGCCCCCCCTGTTCCTGTGCCTTCAGAGGGCACCTGCCCAGCATAGGGGTTCTCAATTCTGCAGCATGGCAAGGGGATGGAACTTACTAGAAATGTAGGCTCACAGGGCCCGGTGACAATTCTGAGGCGGGTGTCCTGGCGCAGGGCCAAGTCTGGCCTCAGTTTTCCAACAGGAGACTGACCAGGGCCCCAAACCACTTGCCATAAGGCCACTGTGTCAGCGGGAGGAGGGTTGTGACTCCCCCCATAGGGCCAGTCCTCCAGCACAGAATCCCTGCTCCTCGTGCACAGGGGACACGGAAGGTACAGTGAGGGACCACAGGTTTGGGGGGTGTTCAGTGGCCACTGTTCATGGGGTCCATGGACTCCACAACTCTTCTCCTCCAGCTGGCCCTCCAGGCTGCATGCTGCACTGACAATAAGGTGGGTTTAAAACCTGCCTTGCCTTTTACCAGGTGAGCTTTCCCTTCTGTGGGGATTCTTTGTAAAATGGCGGGGGGGGGGGGGGGGGGGGCGGGCGGTATACCGCCCATGGGTTCTGAAAAGTTTCACGTGAGAACCAAGGGCAGGGCTGGGCATGTGGTCAGCATCAGATATTACCAGTCACTTCTGTTCAGTCTCCTGCCAAAGCATGGGCTTCCTCTTTCCACGTAAGCCCCCTCCAGAGTTCTAGGACAGGTAGGATGGTGTCCTCTTAAAAATGTCACAGCCCCTACTGCCTTACCTGTCTGGACACCTTGTCCTTTGTAACCTGGCTCTACAAGGCCCCCTTGACCTCACTTCCTGTCCCTGCACCTGCCGTCCCCTTGGCCTTGGGCCTTTCTCCCCTCCCCTGACAAACATCTCCTGCTCTGGTGAACTCCAGCTTAAGCTCACTTTTCTGGGGAGCCTTCCTCAAACTCCCAGCATCCTTTATGCCAATACCGTTGCAATACATAGGTGCCACATAGCATGATTAGGTGGCCCCCAGGAGCCGGGACCAGGTCAGGGTCCTGCAGATTGAAGGCAGTACTGCCTGGCCTCGGGAGGATTGCTCAGTGCAGAGGCTGCTGGCTTGAGAATATGCTGCCTGGGTCTCAAGGTTCCCGTGACGGCCACCCACAGAAGTGCCCTCTGGTGGGTTTGACTCCTGACATACGGAGGTCCCAAAGCAGGCAGTGGAGGCTAGTTCTTGCATTGCCCTTCTTTGGCACCCTCCCCATTGTGCTGGACCTGCTGTGAGGGTGTGCGCCCTCCCCCTGGCCAATCCAACTCCTGTCACAGGCCTGAGGCTCAGGAGGGTGATGAAAGGGGACAGTGCTTGCTCGAGGCAACCCCTTAACAGGACTGGTTGATGCCACCAAGCCCCAGGCTGCTCAGATTCACCTGCTTGCTCCTGGCTTGGTCCCACCCATCCTGGGACCCGACCCCTCCAATCCAGGTGTTGCTCAAGCTCGATTCCCACTGCTTCCTCCAAGACCACGCTGCCTCCAGCTGCCAGACACAGTGGGTCTTAGGATCTTGGCAAGTCTGGGCTGGCTGCTCCAGCTCTGGACCACCCCCCTGAGGCACAGAGGAGCGTCCAAGCCTCAGTCAGGACACAGATTCCCTTGCTCGTTCACAGAGCTCACCCTGGACAACAGCCTAGGCCACCCGTGGCCTGCTTAGGTAGCCTCCGATTCTCAAGGGTGGGGGCAGCGGTCAGCACATCTGGTCACCGGGTGCCATGACCGGGAGAAGTGCTGGGGGAGCCCCCAAGACAGCTGCAAATCTCCTGATTTCAGGGGAACCAAACAGCACACTTGTTCTTCCCCTGAGGGAGACAGCCCCTCTTCGTTCCTCATCCTGGGCCCAGCGGCCAGGCCAGGGAGCCCCAGCAGACCAGACGAGACCGAAGTGCCGGGCGACAACGTTGGTTTTAATGGCATTAACATCCGGAGGTCATACATCCGTTCTTGCTGGCAACTTCTCCCAGGGCTGAGGGCTGCTGCCTCGCTGGGCCGGGCTGTGACCCTCCAGTCTGTCCCACAGCCTTTGAGACTCCTCACCTGGCCCCGCCCGCCTCCCACTCCCCAGCCCAGTGAGAGAAAACAATTGCACTGATTGACACACGGGTCCCCAGAGGCCCCAGCCTCCCCAGCTCACACCCTGGGGTCTGTCACGGAGCTGATAAGGGCTTTGGCGACTGCTCGGTGGTGGTCCAGGCCTGGTCCTGGGGAATAGTGTTTATCAAACGTGACAAAGGTTCTTTTACAAACAGGGGTCTGGAAGATCTATTTCTGTGATTCTAAGAGACTCTCGTCTCTAATGGCTTCTCTCAGAGCTACTGGAAGTTGGGCCTGGATAACGCTGTTGGTCGGTTTATTTATCTGTAAGGAATGTGTAAGGCATTTTGGTAAGTTGAACAGTAACTTCTCTTCCCGCAGAGGAGACTCAGACAGAAGTGCCCTCCTTTGAGCTGCTACTGTCCTCCTGCGAACAAAGGTGGGCAGACGGAAGGAGAGGCTGGGGTCAAAGAGCCAAGGCGAGCATTCACCCCGAACTCCTAGGGACCTCCAATCACCCCTTGGGATTAACACCCCCCCACCACTCCAATACTTTCAGAGAACACCCAGCCCAGCAAGTCTGGAAAACCAGAGTGGACTCCGGGGGCTGACAGGAGCCGGGGACATAGGAGAGGGAGGGCCTTGAGTTGGGTGAGGACCCTGGTCCCCCAGGCTGCAGAGCGAGGACTTAGCTGGCAGTGGGGGCCAGAGACGTACTTCCCACCAAGGGGAGCCACAGGAGGGCAGGCGCTGGGCCCAGCAGGCTGAATGTCCTGCCACCCACTTTCAGGAGTCTGACCCCACCACTTCCGGCCCCCAGGCCTGGCTCTCCCATCTATCCTGCGTCCTGGGACTCCTGGGGCTCCCACAACCCCACCTGGCCCTTCCCACCCTGACTCCCACGGGGTCTGCTCTGCTCTGGGCCAGGGCCCAGCTCTGGGGATGGGGCAGCCGAGGCCATGGTTGGGGCCAGGACACTCACTGTTCTGTCCAGCTGCTCCTGCAATTTCTTCACCGTGTCTTTCTCCTTTGCCAGTTGCTCCTGGGTCGTCTTTAAAAGCTCCTGTAATTTGGTGGCAGCGCGTCCCAGGTCACTGGTTAACTTCTTCTCTTTTTCTAGTCTCTCCTGTGGGTGGTCACAGGATCAAAGGAGATCAGCTGTCACGTGGCACACAGCAGAAAGACCACGTGGCTATATGCCCGGGAAGCCGGAGTCTTCCAAAGGCGGCGGGAGGATGTGATCTCCTGGTCACCCAGAGATAGGTCTCTGTCCCAGCTACCAGCACTACCAGTAGAGCTTCCTACGACACGGGGCATGTCCTACGGCGTACTGTGGCTAGCGTGACGGAGGAACTGAACTTCCAGTTTTGTTTAATGTAAACAGCCCCGCTGACTGGTGGCTGCTGTGTGCGACATCAAAAGTTTAGACATCCCGCCACCCCCATCACCACCAAATGAGGCTGGACCCTGCCCGAGGGGCCTCAAGATGGCTCCCACCGCACGGAGTGACAGTGGGAGATGGTGGCAAGAGCCGGGGCGGGAGAGGTGGTGCTCCTTTCCTGACCCCACCCTGAGCCCTGGAACAGACCCCCCGGGCCCCCTCTACCTTCAGCTGCGTGGCCTCCTCTGCTTCTGAAGACTCGAGGGGCCCCATGCTGCGGAGCTTCTCCAGCTCTGCCTGCAGCCGACACGCCGAGCTCTGAGCCTTGGTGTAGAGAGAGGGCAGCGGGGCATGGGCGGGACGCCATACACACCCCACAGGTCCTATAAGTCCGCCTGGGGACGCCCACCAGGAGGGGATTAAGGCTGTGGCCAGGGAGAGCAGGCGGGACCCACACGTACGGGGCAGGGGACTGTGTGGCACCCCCCTCCCCACCCCAGGAGGGACAAGGCCAGACCGCCCGGCAGACCCCGGCCCATACCCCCACTGTCCCCGACACCCCGAGGGCTACAGAGCCAGGGCCTGACCTCCTCAAACTCGGCCGTGAGCTTCTGCCGTTGTGCCTGCTCGTCCTCCAGGAGGGCTTCCGTCCGCTCCAGCTGCGTCTTCAGCTGCGTGGAAACACCGCACAGACTGTGGGAACCCGGTGAAGGACCCCCTTGGGAACCAGGGCTCCTGGGCAGGCGCCGCCTCCTAGCTCCTTGCGCCCCCTCGGCCTTTCCCTGCCCCTGGCTGCCCACCAGCCAGCTGACAGTCGCTCCTACACTCCCGCTGCGCGGAGACGGTGCCTCGGCCCCCGGGTCCAGGGCCACCACCTCTGCTGACCTCAGACACCTTTCCTGAGACTCACGGCACAAGGAGGCCTCAGAGCCACCGTGCAAGTCCCCGCCCCACAGTGTCGTGCCCACCACTGCCACTCTGGTGACAGGACCCCACCTCCCGCTGAGGGCTCGCAACCACGCCACTTGGGTCCAGAGTCTGGAGGGCAAGCACCCTGCTGTGACGTGTCGGCGAGGGCCCTGGCAGGAGACCAGACTCCCTGACTGCAGGCCCAGCCACCCCGACTCCCTCTTCCCCCCACTCCTGCGCACAACTGTTAAGATCCAGCGCCCGACCCCTCTCCTTCTGGCCGCTTCCCTGCCCCTTCCTCTGCTCTGGGACTTCCTCAGAACCTGGTGGTCCCTCTCGGGGCAGAGCGGGGTGGGGAGAGCAGGCGCTGGAGGCCGCAAGTTGCCAGTGTTTAGCCGGAACAGAGGCCTGCCGCCTTTGCTCTCCAACTGGGCTCGAGGGGGCCCACGCGGGCTGTTAGTGACAGACATCTGGGGACCGGCTCACCGCCCTAACCTCGACAGGGTCCTGCTCTGCTGGGGGGGCCTCAGGGGGGACAGCCGGGGACCCAGCTACGTCACCATCCTCTACGTGGCTCTGCATCTCACTCAGCTGCTGCCTGACCTGAAACAGGGAGGGTGGGTTTGTGCAAATACACAGCCAGACACACGCCCACCGTGCCACGCCCACCCATACATTTGACTGAATGGGTTTGAGCCACTGCTGAAGTGAGAAAACATCCGAGGGCCACGGAGGGCGAGGTAGTGCTGAGCCACAGGGCTCACGGAGATTTGAACTTCCCAGAACCCCTGCCCTGAGCTCCCAGTGCCTTTACGGGGCCAGGCTGCACCAGGGGACGTGTGACTAGAGCCCGAGCACCGGCCCTGGCAGCCACACGCCCAGCTCCGAGTTCTGGGCCAACGCACAAGGAGCCCCTTCAGCACGGCTGATCAAAGCCGGCCCCAGAGGTTACACCGGGGCACACCCCACTCCACCGTGCCGTGTGACCTTGCACGGGGTGGAGAACCACCACTGGCCAATGAACCACACACACGCACACACACCCTGGCACTGTTCCCCTCCCATCCACGCTCACTCACCAGGGCGAGCTCATTGCTTTGTTTCTGGGCTTCACTCTTGGCTGCATCCAGCTGAGACTGAGATTCTAATAAAAGTTGCCTCAACTTGGAGAGAAAATGAATCCAGGTGATGGGGGGAAAAGGAGAAAAGAAAACCAGTTCCTATGAGTTAACACCTACGCACACAAGCTGCTCCAAACCCCGAGAGCATTCTGGAGCAGCGTGGGCCTGGCAGGGGCTCCTCGGCCTCCCCAAACTACGGTTTCTGTCTGAAGACGTGGGGAAGACAGAATCCACTACAGGCCTTTCTTGGATCTTCATTTACAGACCATCTTATAAAATACGGCCAAAAGTTTGAAATCAAACCAGGACTGGGGGGTGGGGGGGTGCCACCTCTGAACAGTCAGTAAACGGTATCAGATTTAAGCCCATTTGCCCCTGAAATGGTGTCCCCGGGCCAGGGAAGGAAGTGGCCTCACGAGGCTGTCCTGGCTGTATGCTTCCCTGTTGGTGGCACGGTCTTTCTGCCATTTGCCCATGACACCTCTCTCAGGTCAGCTGGCCCACGGCCAGGGCAGAAGCCCGAGAGCCCAGACTCTGAGTTCCTATTAATGAGCACCATGGAAGGAGAAACCCAGGACGGGCTGGAGACCTCGCTGGGCAGACTCACCCCTGCCACCTCCTTGGCGTAGCTCTGGCACTCGGCGCTGGAGGCCGCCATGTGCTTCTCCAGCTCTGCTTCCAGATGTGAGGTGTGTTCCCGCACCTGGATACACACACACACACACACACACACCACAGGTCTCGAGTGGGCCAGCAGGAGGCACTGACCACGGGAGACAGGGTGACGGGGCGCAACAAGGCTGGCTGCCCTGGGGTAGGGGCTGGGAGACTTTCCGTGGCCTGTTGGCGATGGGCCAACCAAGGACAGGCAGAAATGAGTCCCTGGCAGCAGAATGCCGTCCTGAACTCCGGCACTCCTGGGCCCAGATGTGTTCCAGACTCCACGGTGGGGAAGAGCTTTTAGATTTCCTTGTTAGGTGGGCACCAGAGGCCCCCTCCGCAAGGCCAGGGCTGACCGTGTCTGCAGAGCCCTGGGGCCACCCGGCGCCCCTCCCACGCCGCAGACGCTGCCGTGTGCCGGGCATCCTGCACAGGCCCCCCGCTATCTCGGGCCACTCTGAGGTGGCAAGTGGCTCTCAAGAACGAAAAGCAGGACGGACGAGATCCCTCCACCCCTCTCAACACGTGTGGTCCACGAGGGAGAAAGAACTACGGTGGCCTCTGTAATGAGGAAAGCAGCCCTCTGGGCAGAGCCCCCGCGCCTACCTGATCTGAACTTTCAAGTTCTCCTCTCAGCTTCTCTACAATCTCTTCGAGATGTGTCACTGTGACCCGTGACTGCAAAGCAAGGGCAAGGTCCCATCAAATGTGAGCCCCTGGTGGGGGAGGGATGGTCCCGGGATGCGGTGCCACGTGTCCCCGGACCCGAGCAGGACGGGGCCCCCTCTCCCAGGAAGCCCAGTGGTGCCCGCCCACCTCACGCATGACCAGCAGCCTCTCCCTAGGGTAGGGGTGGGGGTGCCCTGGAGACGGAGGAGTCGGTGGTCACTCCGTAATCAACACTTTATGTGGCATCGCCAAAACCCAGCGCACTCGCCTCCTGCCTCCCAGGAGACCTGCGCGACCCCATCGGTGCTCCCCTGGTTTTGATGAATTCTGATCTAGCTGTGGGCCTTTGGGAAGTTGTGTCTGAATTCCTAGGGAAGGCGGACCCCCCCGGAGTGACGCCCAGGTCACTGGCTCCAGGCCAGGGTCTCAGGGCCCTTCCAGTACCTTCTGGAGCTCCTCCTCCGTGGCGCTCACTTTGGCCTTCCACACCTGCTCCTCCTCCTCCACGCTCCTCTGTAGGTCCTTGAGCATGCCCTCCTGGGGGAAAGGGACACTGAGGCGGCGCCCCTCTGCCTGTAGACCCTACTCCCATGAACACAACCACAGCCTAGTGCCCCCGGCTCCTCTGGGATGGCTGCCTGGCTGTCAGCGTGGCCCAGCTCTGACTTCGTCATAGTTGTCACATGGGGAGGAAGGCGGGCCACAGTCCTGGAGTGGGGTCTCTGGCGAGTGTGCGAACGAAGGCTGTGCGTGGGCCACGCAGGGGAATGAGGTCTGTGACCCGAAGGACATCACTAGGGTTCTCATCTCCGTTGGGTTTGCCACCAGCGCTGATCTCAGGGGCCCGGGACGGGGTCGGGCAGGAGGTCTAGACCTAGCGTGGCTCCGGCAGTCACACGGACAGTGGCTGCAAGCCGGCCGTCAGCCAAATGCCCACCTCTTCCTTTCCCAGACTGTTCCGTGTCCCGACTGTCTCTGCACCCCCAGCTCCAAACCCGCAGCCCAGCCCTCTCCTCCGCTCAGAAGCAATGAAGGCCTGAGCACCTCCTTCATCCCCTTTGGGGCCCAGGCAGGGGCAACGGCTCGCCCAAGGGCACACAGAGCCAGCGTCTGAACCCAGGGCTCTTTCCCCCAGGGCCACTGGCCTGCCCACTGCCTGGAGGCTCTGAGAGCTCTTTCCTGGCAGCCCCGTGAGGGACACCCAGCCAAGAGCCTTGCCAGAGGCCCTGCCTCTCACACCCTACCGTCTCCGCCAGGATGGTGCGGTACTGGTCACACTCAGCCTGCAGACTGTTCTGGGTCTCCTCAGCCTCCCTCAGCTTGGAGGCCAGGTCCTGAGGGCAGAACAGGGGTCTGGCTAGCCAAGCACAAAGGTTTCGCCCAGCTGCCTGATGAGGCAGCTCCGGGCACCCTCCCTTCCCAGCGACAGGGGACAGCAGAAGTGACCGCAGCGGCCCCGGCAAGGGTGTGTGTCGGCACCTGTGCTTACCGAGGAGGGCTCTGTGCTAGCTGGCGGCAGCTTCAGCAGCTCGGGGCCCTTCTCTCGGAGTTCCTGCAGCCACTCGGTGTAACTCTGCCACAAAACACACGAGGTAGGGCCCGGAGACATTTCCTGTGGGCAGTGGGGTCCCGCGGGAGCCACCTCGCTTCCTACCTGGTGTGCCGAGCCAGAGAGTGCTGGCAGCAGGGCGAGCAGGGCTTCCTTGGTCTGTGCCTCGGTCAAGCTGAGCTGCCTCTCCAATTCCTCCTAGAACAGTGGTGGGCGGGTGGGGGAGGGCAGCATTCAGTTGTGACACTTAGGGCAACCCCAGGGAGTGTTCCTGGAGATGCCCGTCCCCACCTCAGCTCTTCGGGGGAGGGACAGGATCAAAGGAGAAGACAGGTAGCTTCCGTGGGACCAAAAGGGGCGGTGGAGTGGGGGCTCAACCTCAGCAGCCAGGCTCTGGCCACCTCGGCCTGCGCTGGGTCAGTCCTGACAGATCAAAGTGCTGATGGGGAGACAGCAAGGTGCCCACGTGGCAGGTGCAGGCTCCTGACACCCCCCAGCAGGAACCTACCCACCATCGGTTCTGAATTTTGGAGCTCTCCACATGAGCGTGTGCGTGCTCCTGTGTGCGTGTGGACGGCCAAGCTGCTGGGGGGTGGGGGGGGGTTGCTGAGGGGGAGGCAGAGGACAGGTGAATCTCCCAGCAGCCACCACTTAAGGGCTATTGCCAGCCAGGAGCAGCGGGGATCAGGACCCCCACTCCGCAAAGGGAGGGACCCACCCAGAAGGGCTAAGGGCTTGGTTGGGGTCCTGGCTCTTCTGAAGCCTGACTCACACTGGCCAGGCTGCCAGGCCAGACCCCATCCGCCCTCCTTGAGGCTCCCATGCAAAGCGCAAGGAGGACCCTGGGGAGGTTTCTGGCTAAAAGAAAGTCTTATCTAGTATCCTGTGCCCAGTAGGTTGAACCTGCTGCCGACGGCATGGCTGGAGAGCTGAGGGTGACACTAGAACTCTGACCAGATCAGGACCTTCCAATGCTGTTCTGGAATGTGCATGACAAACGGATGCCCCGTCCGCCCACAGCACCCATGTGATCTGTACTCAAGTCTCAAGGGTGGTGACCCTTCTTGGCTCACCACCGATGCAAACAACGCTGCTGGTTGATGCCGGTGGCCTGCTCTGAATCCTTGACCTCATGACCCCATTCAGGCCCCCTGGCCACGTGAGTCCCAGGCAAGGGCCAGAGGACCCAGAGACCAGCTCCTATCAATCTGGCTGCATGACTGCAGATGACATCTCTCATCACAGCTCCTGCATTTGCCACAGAAAGGCCACAGGCTTCCAGGTCACCTCTGAGGAGTCTAACTACAGCTGTTGACCTGAGGCCAGCCCTCCAGCTCCTGCCTTGTCTTGGGGCCTCAACTGCTACAACCCTCAGGCTTCCTGGGAGGTTCATGAAAGTCACTGCAGAGCTCATGATAACAGGACAGACATTCCTTCTGCATGAGCGAGGCTGGGAGGGGAGGGCTAGCTGCCCCGGGGCCTTTCATCAAGGACGGAAACGTGTGGCAAGAGGGGGTGGGTAGGCCTCCCATGGCTGCCACTGCAGGCCACGTCCCCAGGCCAGAGCTCAGTGCTGGCTCCCGGCCCAGGGCTCCAGAGGCAACATGGGGGCCCCAAACATGGAGACACCCACATTCCGCCGAGCTGGGTGGCACAGAGCCCAGGACCTATAGACAGCTTGCTGCTAAAGACAACTTTCCTTCTGCTACTTACGGTAAAGATCAACCACAGGACTTACTGGGCCAGGATCTCATGGGCCCCGAGAAAGTGGCCGGGGAGAAAAACAACTTGAGGACAGCCAACCTCGGGCTCAAAGGCAGTGAGGCCAGGAGGGCTCATAGTCCCATGGCCGCTCAGTCTCTGCACCCTAACGGCAAAAGGCCCAGGTGAGAAAAAGCACCGGGGGGTATGTTCCCCCCTTCACCTTAAGGATAAATGAAGGAGAGGGAGGAGGAGGGTAAGGGGGAAGATGCAGGCGCACAGGGCACACTGTCCGCTGGCCTCGGGGCCCCCAGGCATGGATCTCTGAGGGGCCCCCTGGCACGCATCTCCGAGGGGCCCCCTGGCACAGATCTCCGAGGGGCCCCCTGGCATGGATCTCCGAGGGGGCCCCTGGCACGCACCTCTGAGGGCCCCCTGGCACGCATCTCTGAGGGGCCCCCTGGCACGGGTCTCCGAGGGGCCCCCCGGCACAGATCTCCGAGGGGCCCCCTGGCACGGATCTCTGATGGGCCCCCTGGCACAGATCTCCGAGGGGCCCCCTGGCACGCATCTCTGAGGGGCCCCCTGGCACGCATCTCCGAGGGGCTCCCTGGCATGGATCTCCGAGGGGGCCCCTGGCACGCACCTCTGAGGCCCCCTGGCACGCATCTCTGAGGGGCCCCCTGGCATGCATCTCTGAGGGGCCCCCTGGCACGGATCTCCGAGGGGCCCCCCGGCACGGATCTCCGAGGGGCCCCCTGGCACGGATCTCTGAGGGGCCCCCTGGCACGGATCTCCGAGGGGCCCCCTGGCACGGATCTCTGAGGGGCCCCCTGGCATGGATCTCTGAGGCTCCGAGGCCAAGGCTGCTCTGCACGCGGTTTGTTGCCGACCGAATCTTGACCAGCAGGGGAGTCTGCGCGTGTGGGACTCTGACCTTGGCCTGGGTCAGGGAGCGCAGCTTCTCCTCACAGGCTCTCTCCGCCAAGGCCAGAGCCTCCATGGCCTTCCAGTTCTTCTCTCGGAGGTCCTGGGGGCAGAGGCAGGAGAGGTCAGCGGCCAGGGACGGTCGGCTGCCCACACATCCCACCCGGGCTGCCTGAGCCGGGCTCAGTAGCGAGGGAGAACCCTCCCCAACCCCACTTGGGACCCCAATGGGGAGACTGCCAAGGGACAAAACGTGCTTTCTCTTAGCGCACGTCGCCTGGTTCCTCTGGGGCCAACCACTAGGGAGCGGCCGTGGCACCAGGCCGTGAGGAGGCTCCAGTGTGAAGGAGAGAGAAGAAGACAAGGTCGGCTGGCTCCTCAGAGAGAAGCAGCTCCTGTCACCACCGACCCCTCAGCTGGCTCTGGCCGCACCAGGCACAGGGAGGGCCAGGCGGGGCTCCCGGGGGAAGAGGAGATGGGGGAGCCAGGGAGCCCGGGACCACCTGAGGAGCAGTGAGGGGCAGCCCAGCAAGGAGGATGTAGGGGGGGCTCCGCACCCCCTGCAGAGGAAAGGGGCTTCCATATCCCCTTCTCATGACATTTGCCTCCCTACTCCAAGGTGACCATATGACCCAGACCAGACCAACTGGTACATTCTGACTCCACCATGGGGTGGGGGTAAGGGGGGGCAGGGGGCTCCATGCTTGGGCACGTGACCCAAGCCGATGGGAAGGGAGTCAGCTCTGGGCCTTATGACGGACCCAAAGGGGAAAAGAGGCCTCACCCAAGCCACCAAAGGCAGGCAGGCTTCCAGCCACGAACAGCACAACGGGACATAAAGGGGTAGCCAAACCCTTTCCTGAGTGGTTAGGGGTGGGATTCCCACAAGGCCAGCCTCACACCCACGCTTCTCAGCACTCACATTGTTCTTCACTTTCTGCTGCTCAACTGCCTCCTTGAGCTCGGTGGCCTCCTTCTCCAGACACCGCACCTGGGACTCCAGCTCCTTGAGGCTGAAGGGAGACAGTGACGTCATTGCTGCACTCCAAGGGCCGCGCCACCCCAGGTCCTGCCTCGGGAGTGCCCCTTCTGCTGCCTGGACACCTACCCAGAGCCACTTGGCTATGGGTCAGTCCCCTCCCACTGCCCCCAATCACGTCAACAGAGCACAAGCTTTCAAGGGGAGCCCAAGGAACTGCCTCGGCCCCATCCTCTCCACTCATCCCGAGTGCCCAGGGGGCTGGGTGCAGACCCAAAAGGCCACCAGTATTACACCTGGTGAAACTGGCTGCTGGGACTGAAGAGGTCAGAGCGGCCACAGTGGCCGGAACAGGGATGTATCCCAGACAGTAGGGTTTGGGGGATGCTTTTTCTTCTACTGAACGGTATGTGGCTTCTATTCAACCTGGTCCTGCTCGGTCCCCACAAAACATGTCAGCTGGCCCTTCCCTATGGCCACAGCCACACCTGGCCCTCCGAAGACATGGGCTGGGCCTTCTCAGAGGTCGACTGAGCTAGACTCAGGTGGTGCTGTCACCTGCACACCCATCGAGACTCCGGACGCCACTGGTCTCAGCAGCTCATGATAGGCCAGCAGTCTCTGCAGGGTACAGCAGGACCATCCTTTGTCCAGAACCTAACTCTGCTGAGACCCAAAGGCTCCTCCCTCAGGCCTGCGCCCGGGCTCTGGGGAATCAGCTCCGGGTGACGCCCCAGATGCCATGGGGTTGGCGAGATGTCAGTCCCGTCTCCACATTCAAGAGCCTAGTGGGCTTTGACCACCCTCATCTTCCAGACAGTGAGAGGTTGACGCTGCTACAGATGGACTAGCTGTTCTGAGTCACAGGCTTCAAACAGGGGCTTTAACATGTTGGGTTCTGCATTAAACTTTAGGGCAGCGAAGACCCCAGGAACAGCAGGAACAGGTGAAATCTGAAGTCCAGAAGTGATGAACTTGGAAAGAGGTCCCCCACCCATGGGTGTGCCCACCAGAGGGGGCTGCCAGCAGTCTGGGGGAGGCGGGTGGGGCCCTGGCCACTGCCAGCCAGATGAGGACATACACATCTGCATTTCTTTTCATGGGCCGCGGTCAACAACGTTTTTGCAAAACACCATTCTCACGCACCTTAGGACTGAACAAAACAATTGTGAGCGTGGGCCGCTAGTTGCCCCAACCACCCTACCAGGAAATGGGTTCCCACCGTGGCAACGCCTCACCTGGTTCCTCTCAAAACAGTTTTGGTCAAGGCCTTGAAGTCAGTTGTTGACTTCTTGGGGGGTGGTTTCAGGCCCAAGGAACCTTGACCTCACCCTTAAAGCTGTACTGGGACCCCTCGCAGCAATTCCCTCAAGCACCACCCCCCACGCCCCGCTTCGTGCAAGAGCCTGCCTCCAGCAAACCACCACATGAGCAAACCCAGGCAGGCAGATGGCAAGGACACACTGACAATCAGCCCCCTGGCGGCCGCTGCCTGGGTTCCAGAACATCTGGGTCGGATCACTCATCTCCACCCAGAACAGGATGGCCAGACTTAGACACAACTTCCAGATAAATTCAGAAGGAAATTTAAAAAACCGATTTCTGCCAAACACATCTGCACGATGCAAAAAATTAGAATGAACCATTATTTGCGGTGTAACTTTGATGCCTCAATAATTTGCTCTGTGATCCAAGAATGTGATCTTAAAACACAAAAGCAAAAAAAACCCTCATCAAACACAACTTCTCTACTCCAATAAATTCCAAGAGAAACAAAATTCACGTGAACTTTCTGCAAAGTAGCACAGTGGGAAAGGAACATGGAGAGTTTGGTCCTGCGTCTCCTGCAAGGCATTTTGGGCCCTCTGGCTTCCTTCCTCAGCTCTCAAACCGCTAAGCCTGAGGCTAAGAAACATGGACCACGGCCCGAGGAGGCGCAGGGGAGGTGACTCACTGGTGGCAGCAGCCAGAACAAGGGAACCATGTCAGCTGATGGTCTGGGACATGTCTTATTGTCTGCATAGGGACAGAGGATACCCTTCATGCCTCACCCCCCGTGACTATCCTGTGGAGCCCTGGCCACAGCAGCCAGGACCCTCTCCCAAGCCTGTGGACATCTGTTCAGGGACGCATGCTCCAGAGGTGATGGTCCCAAGGACTCTAAGTCCCCTAACTCAAGCCACTCCACCCAAGTATTGGCTCCAGCCTTTGCAACAGCAAATAAACAGTCCCCTAGCACAGCCTCGTGCTGGGTCACCGAGAGCGAACAAGGTCTGCCAGCAGTGAAGTTGCCTCACGGGCAATCCTGTGACTTGGGTCAGCTCTCAACTGCACGGACATCGCAGATCTGTGCAAAAAGCTGGAGACCTCCTGGGTTCTCTAGATGGGTGTGTAATCACGGCTGCTACCTGATTTATGATCTCAGTCCCTAAAAAATCCTCGCCTTGTAGACATGGAGACCCTCCGACCAGCTGAGTCACAGATGGATGGACGGACAGGAGGGGGCAGAAGGTCCTGAAGCCCCCACCGAGCACCTGCCAGTCTCCACACAGCTGAGCCTTGTTCCTCGAGAGGAGGCAAGGAGCTCTTTGCAGGGAGGCCTTATTTTCTGGCCAGGCCTGTTCCCTGTCCTCAGAGCCACCGGAGGGAGCAGGGAAAGGCAAGGGCCTCTGAAGGGGCTCTTCCCCAGGGAATCTGTGCACCCTGCTGGAAGCCCTGGCTCCTGGGGTCCTGGCCACCCCACGCTAAGGCTGCGGGCCTCCGCTTCCACTTACTGGGCCTGCTGCTCCACTTGGCTGGCCTGGAACGAGAGACAGAAAGCGCCGCGGTCACCATGAGACTGGCCTCGTGTGGCGACTAGTCAGGATGGGGCCCATCCACGGTCGGCCCTCTCTGCTTGGCAGGGTGGGACTCGGCAGCCTTCTCCCTCCCCTCCCGAAGGCTGACCTGGGCGTCCTGGGTGTCTCGGGCCTGGCCCGCCTCCAGCAGGGCCTCGATGGACCGGATTCTCTCGGTGAGCTGCGAGTTCTCGGCCCTGGCCTCCTTGAGCTGCCCGTGGAGACCACTCAGCTCCTCACACTTGCTCTTCATCTCCGCCTCGGAGGACTGCAGTTTGCTGTGCAGCTCTGAGGAGAAGCGTGCAAGGGTGGGTGGGGGTGGGAAACGCCGGCACGGCCACCCCCACTGCCTTCTGCGTGCGCCCAGGCCCGTAAGACACACTTGTGACCACCGGGCATCTTAGCGGCTGAGGGACAAAGTCACTCTGGCTTTTGCTCCCCAGCGCACACTGGGGTGGAACGAAATGCCCTGAGATCACTCATGGGAAAATGATGCCGCTCTGAAATGGATTCCAGCTGTAGCTGCTGAACTTTTGTTCTCTGGGACACTGGCTCATATCAGCTGAGCTCTGCTTAGGCAACTCGAACCCAGCACTCCCGCCGACCAGCCTGGTCTCCTCATCTGGCTGCTCTGCTCCTCCGTGTCCCCACTTCTCACCGGCCAGCGAGGCCTGTGGGTTCCACATCCGCTGTCTGCCAAATCCCTCCCCGGCCCACCAGCACCCTGGAGCCACCTGGGCCCAGCCTGTTGCTTTTGGCCGGAATGACTGCAAGAGCTTCACGCCTGCTCCCCTGGGCCACTCCTGCTCCTCTGGTCCAGTCTCCACTCAGCACCGGAGCATCCACAAGTACAAGGGGCTCATGCCATGCCCATCCCAGATGCCCTGAGTGCTCCCAGCACGCTACACCTCACAGGGAGGGCCACCTGGGGCCCCACACTGGCCGACTGCCTTCTTGTTCCAGTCACACTTGTTGATCTTATGCCTCTGTTTCTTGTACGGGCCAAGTTCAAGTTCATCCCCATTCTCGGGGGCCCTGTGCTGGCCGTTTCTGCCTCTTCCCGGTCTTTGTGAGACCAGCCCCTTCCTGTCATCCAGACTTGGCTTGAACATTCCCTCTGCCTCAGAGAGGGCTCCTTGACCACCCAATCTAAAGCCACACCTAGCCCATTAGAGTGAGGTCAGCAAACGAGGCCCAAGGGCCATCTCTGGCCCACTGCCTGTTTTTGTAAGTAAAGCTTCATTGGAACACAGCCAGGTCTGTCTGTTTATACGCCGTCTAGGGCTGCTTTTGCATTATGACAGCAGAGCTGAGCAGCTGTGACAGACCCTGTGTCTGGCCCACAAGGCCAAAACTATTTACTAGCTGCCTCTTCAGAGAAACAGAATACTAACCCTGCGTTAGGTCATGCTGGCTGTTTGAAGCCTGTAGAGCACAGGGCTGGTTGATGCATGGCCCCGCACCTGACTACTGTCTCTCCTGCTAGAATGTGGCCCTGCTGCCACTGCTTTACTCCTGGCCGAGCTCTGGGTGCCTATGGCAGTCGCTTAGGAAATACTTGTGAGCAAGTGATTATGGAGTGGTCACTGGCCTCGTCTGCCCTATTTCTCCAGGGGCCCTCAGCACCCTCACTTGGCCACATTCTTCTGATTACGAAGGTTACCTGTATGTAGGCCTAGGGGGACCATAGGCCCCACCTTCCAAACCTAGCTTTTGGGCTGAGTGAGCCAGGACAGGTCCAGAAGGAGTCTGCTGAGAAGGTCGACAAAGGCCTCAGGGGTGCTGCGGCTCTCACCCACAGCCGATGCTCCAGAGGGGGCCCCATGGCAAGGCAGGCTCCAGGCGGTGGCACCTTCCACGCCCCCGACTCCCCAGCCCCGCTCTCAAGCTCCGCCCCGACACCTAGTCCTTGTTGGCTCTGCCCGCCTCCTGCCGAGACCGCCACCTCACGACCACCTGAGGGGCAGAGTCTGGGATCCCATGCTGCCCTCACTCGCCAGCAGGGCTGGTCATCTTATGGGCTCTGGCCCAGCAGTGGGGCCAGGGCGGTGTGTGGCCCCACATCTGGCACAGACCCTCAGGCCCGCTGGGAGCCAACAGGCCACCCTTACCGGCCATTTGCTGCTGCTGCTCCTGGGCCTTCTCGGCGTCCACCCGCAGGCTGGCGTGGCTGGTCTGTGAGCGGCACAGTTCCCGGCTGACCTCATCCAGGCGCTTCTGCAGAGCCTCCTCACTCTCCTTGTGAGACACCTGGGGACCGGGCACAGGGAAGGGGGCCGTGAAGATGCCAGAGGGAGGCTGGCCCCTCAGCTGATTCTGACGTCGCAGACGACAGAGAGCTCTCTCCATCCTGCCAACCTACCCCAACAGCCTTTATCAAATGCTCCTGCAGGGGCGCCTGGGAGGCTCTGTCGGTTAAGCATCTAACTCAATTTCAGCTCCGGTCACCATCTCACAGTTCGTGAGCTTAGCCCAGAGCTATGCTCTGTGTTGACGGTGCAGAGCCTTTTTGGGAATCATTCTCTCTCTCTCTCTGCCCCTCTCTCCTCTCTCAAAATAAACAAATAAACTTAAAAAAAAAAATGGTCCTGGATTTCAGGGCACCTGAGTGGCTCAGTCGGTTGAGCGTCCGACTTCGGCTCAGGTCATGATCTCGCGGTCTGTGAGTTGGAGTCTGCTTCGGATTCTGTGTCTCCCCTCTCTCTCTGCCCCTCCCCCGCTCATGCTCTGTCTCCGTGTCAAAAATAAATAAACATTTAAAAAAATTTGAAAAAAAAAAATGCTCCTGGATTTCTAAAGTCAGTTTACCCACTGGAAAAAGCCAGGAGGCCACGGCCACCCTGGCCCCTCAACAGTGAGTTCTCGGTAAGGGGTCCCAGGTGATGAAGCGCAGTCACAGAAAGGGAAAAGCCCCGTTTTGACTTCAGTGTGACACAGAGAGTTGCTTCCTGCAACCTAACCCTCCAGAAAAACCTGGGGACCTCCTGAGTTGGCCCCTCTAAGGTTCGCATCTGTTGAGTTCTTGTTCTGAGCAAAGGACTACTGTAGGCATTCTATGTGTGCATCAGCGTGGTGAACCCCCAGCCAGCCCACGGGACAGGTACTACTGTCACACCCTTTTTCAGGTAGGGAAAAAGGCTCCAAAATCCCCAGCAGACACTGGGGGCTTCACTGTCAGCAATGGGACAACAGAGGAGGCAGCCACACACCCCTGCCTCCTTCACCACCTGCAGTCATCCACTCCCAGAATCTCTGGTGTCAGAGAGGAAAGAGGGGACTCTCTGCGGCCCCAGGCAGGGGACGACAGCCCGAAGCCTGAGAGGGCAAGAGACGCTCCGAGTCTGGGGCTTACTGGTGAGGGCCAGCCCCAGGCTTTGACCCCTTAGAAGTGGCACACATAACAGTGACGAGCTGGGTGCCAGAGGGGAGGTTCCAGCCCCCGAAGCACAGGAACTATCCCGAAACCTTCAACACATGATCAGGGCTAGGCCCACCCCAGTGAGCATCTGATCTCACTGGTGTGGGTGGGCCTGCTTTAGGTAAAAATAGCAAACACCAAATCATCCATCTTGATGCTGCCCCAATAATCCACACTGTGTTTACCTGTCCGTGTTCCTTTTTGGTCCCTCGTATACACCCAAACACTGGTCTTACAATTTCACGTCTGTCGTTTTAGTACCTTCCACAAGACTTGTGCTTCAGCCTAACTTCAATGGCTGAGCCGCAGAAGGGCCCAGGGCCCTCCGACCACCAGGACTTCCTCCCGCAGGTAAGTTAAATACACAGCAGACATGATAGCAAGGCTCCCCACATGTGGTCCCCAAACGGGCTGACTGGGGCATCCAGAAGCCTTCAGGGCAACAGGGAGCAAAGCCCTTAGGCTGAGGCCACACTGGATGTTGCCCAGTGCACTTTGGGATGGGGACAATCTTCCTCCTCTGAAGGAGAACAGCCACTCTCCGGGGAAAATGACAGCTCTCAGGCCACAGCCGGAGGCTGAGAAGGAAGCATACCAGCCCAGCCTTGAAGCCCGAGGCTGCAGGACCACCGGTGGTGGCAAACGTGGAAGGAGAAACAGCTCTGGGGCCAGACCTAGGGGTTCAAATCCCACTTCTGTGTGAACTTGGGACCAGTTACTTCTTGGTGCCTCAGATCTTGTAATGGGTGACGACAGAGAACAATGGCACCTACCTCCTAGGGTCCCGACGAGAGTTGGCGGGGTCAATGCTTACAGAGCACTCAGGACAATGCTGACCACACTGAGTGCACCCGCTCCACACCACTAGCGATCACTGTTACTAACGAGGCCCGGGCCGAGGGTTCCGGCCATCACGATCACGGGGAAGGGATGACCCGATGTGGCCAGGCAAGCTCTGGCCTGTCCCTGCTACACAAATAGGCTTGCGGGGGGGAGGGCAGAGCGGACTCGGGCGCTGAAGCGGCTGCCACCCTGGCTCACCTGCAGCTGTAGGACCTGTTTCTCAAAGGCGGCCGCCTTGGTCTCCAGAGCCTTCCGCTGCTGTTCCTCCTGCCGTGCGGCCTCTGACTTCTCCACCAACTCCTTGCTGACCTTGCTGAGCTCCTGCCGGAGCTTGGCCAGCTCCGCGTTCTGCCTGCAAGACAGTCACCAGCCCCAACTGATGGACAGAAGAGGGACTGACTGGGTGAGCTCTCACCAGCCCCGAGAGCTCCCCCTGGGTGACAGGGCTGGCAGGCGAGGCTTTCCTTCGGGGCACGTGCTCTTTTACAAGTGGTCATCCACATCCCAGAGCCACTACCAAAGCCTCTCATACTGTCAGTCCTATGGGCTTTGATGTGTGTTGGTCAAGACGTTCTTTTGCCAGCGCCGCGTATGGACCATACAGAGCGAAGAGCAAAATGTGCCCTACAGTATCCCACAGGAACCCCGCCCAGAAAGTCAGAGAAAGTCAGAGAAAAGGCAAGACACTCTTCTCCTCATTGCTGATCTAGGACCAGACAGGCCCCAGATGCAGGCTGACTGGCCTCGACACCCCTGCAGGGCTGGAGTCCATGTGCCCCACTTCCCTGGCAGACTGGACCATGGCCACGCCTGGGGGCCACCAGAGATGGGAGGTTGAGGCACTTTACAAAACAGACTGTTGAACACTGCACAAAAGCTGGATCTCAGGACCGGCGACAAGCACAGAAGTGAAGGAAGGAGACTCGATTGAAAGGAAAAGAAAGGCAGCTCAAGACCCGCTTTCCCCAGTGCGAGCAGGTGATCGGCCCACCAGCCTCATCAGCTCAGAAGACATCTCTCTGAGGCAGGACCGACCGTCCAGCCAGGAGACAGTACTCGGCAAGACAAAGGGGACAGACAAGACTGCCCACAACCCTGCACAGTGGTGTCACACCACGTGGAGGCCAGAAACCTGGCTAGGACCAGCTGCACTCTGCTGGCTGAGGGCCAGGTGGGTCCCACCTCTCTGCACTTGGCTTTTCCCACCTGCACCAACGTGGCTGTCCCAAAGGCTCTCTCTCAGCTCACGCTAAGGCCAAGATTCAAGACCGGAGGGCTTACAGCAAAGGCTAGATTCCAGTGCCCTGGGATAGTGACGGGAAGCTGAGTGGGTGGCCCCCTGGGACTGCTCTGGAGCTCTGGGCAGGGCCCCGGGACACCCACCCCACACAGAGCAGAACTTCCACAAAGGGAGTCGGTGGCCACCGCCTCAGGGTGACAGGTCTGTAGCTTTATGACTTTCCCCGGGACAGAGGCCGCAGTGGATTCTACATGAGTGGAGAAACCAGAGCTCCACTGTTACCTTCTGCTTGTAGCTGCTGAGGAAACCACAGCCACCAACCTCCAGCCTGCTGACAGGCCAGGGCAGACATGAAGATGTGTGCACACGCACACCAGAGGAGGCCTCTGCACAGAAGGCACCAGCCTGGGGAAGGTGGCCATTAGCTCACACTGCCCCGGGGGGCCACCGGCAAGACCAGACGCATGGGCACAGACTCCCCTCCCCGGTCCGGCTCCTGGGCCAACCTTCTCCCCACTTGACTTGCAGCTAAGGGACAGAGGGTACTAGCGCCCTCTACCTTTGTCGGTTCTCCAGGCAAGAGGGGATGCTCTGGGGATAACGCAGAACCTCGGAAAGTCCCTTCTGGATGTTTCAGGCCAAGAGAGGGCAAGGAAATGTGAATCAAAAGAAAACATAGTGGGGCTTCCTCTGGGCCAGCCAGCTGAGACTGTAATGCTCAAATCAGGAAGTCAGAAGAAAGCCACACTGCCCTTCACAGGGTGAGGTCACTGCTGCCCTCCAAGGTCAGCCCCCTACTGGACTCACTAGCCCTTGGAACTCCTGATGGGTGATGCTGAGAGCAAGAGCCCCCCTGAGCAGGCCGGGCCGAGTGCCGTGAGGCAGGACTTACTACTGCAAATGTCCCTTCCAGCACAGGAGATCTCGTCTCCCGGTGGAGAATCCAGGGGCTCAGGCCCACGGTGGGTCCCCACACCACCATCAAACTCTGATCATGGACAATCCGCTAACCCCCAAAATTCTGGGCCACCATGAGAAGTGTTTAAAGACCCTACATCGAGATCCTGTGAAGACAGACGTGGAAAAGTACGTGTTCCCCCGGGAACGCAAGATGCCAGCACCATCCAGGACCTGAGAGGCACCCAACTACGTGGACACTGGGCACGGACAGACCAGACCGGGGTTTGCTGGCTCTCCCTGGCGCCTTGACCACGTGTGAGGATGCCGGCCACGCACTGGAAGGCTTGGCCACTCACAGCCAGACAGGGGGATGGAGTCTCAGGCCAGAGCCCTGAACGGGGAGGGTTGCAAGTGCACAGCCAGCTCCCCGTGCTCACTCACGTGTGGGGCCCATGCCAGGCTGTCGTGCCAGCCCCACATCCAGCAAGAAACTAGAATCTACCTGCAAAGCCTTGAGGCTCGGACACCCTCCCCAGCTCCAGAGCCTCCAGGAGAGCGCCCTCACGGTGTCTGAACGGGAGCGCTGAGCTTACTTGCTCTCCACCTGGCTCGTGGCCTGGTTCAAGGCATCCCTCAGGATGGAGTTCTCTTGCTGCAGACGGGCCAGCTGTGTGTTGGGGCCATTCTCCAGTTGCTCCTGAAGAGTCCGGATCTGCAAAGTCAGCAAAGGGGCATCAGAGTGCCTCTTGGCCTCACAGAGAGCCGGCTTTGGTGGGGAGCGAGGTCAGCGAGGCCCCAGCCCACAAACTAATGCACCAGAGGCAGGGTGACCCCCTGCATGCGCCCCCTCCCTTCCCTCTGCCTTACGGTCTGTAGACTCCAGGCGCTGTGTTAACCACCATGACACCAAGCACATAGCCACAGCCTACAATTACCCCGAGGAAGCCTGTTTCCTGCTCTCTGACCTCCCGTGGCACATCCTGAGCCAAGCAGCAGGGAGGTGGCCATGGCCAACCATGAACAGAGCGCAGGGCCGGGGAGAAGGCACGGGGCTCTGGCCCTGCAGGCAGGCCAGGCTGCTCCCTCAGGCAGCTCGTGTCTCGTTTTATGGCGTCCTCCCAAGCACGAGCGGAGAGGGCAGAGCCAGCATGACTGGGGAGTCACATGGAGGCTGCGAACTTGACCCACGGGAACGGAGGAGACGGGACATGGCACCGGCCACTTGGGACCAGGCTGTTTTCAAAAAGCGTTGTTTAAAATCTATTTTATACCTTCCTGGCTGCTGACGTTCACACACGCGTGGTGGGCTGGCCACGTGAAACGGCCCCTCCCTCCAAAACCAACCCGATTCTGAAGCCAGCTCCCCCACCCTGTGGGGAACCATGTGCCCCCTGGGGCCCCCGGCCGCACCCCAGAGCCACTGCCCACCTTGCCCTGTAGCTGCTGCACTTCCTTGACGTGCTCCCGGTAGCTGGCCTGCATGCGCGCCTGCACGGCTGTGATCTCCTGCTCCCGGGCCACAAGCTGCTTCTTCACCTTGGCCTCCCCGGCTGCTGCCTTAGCCTTTTCTGCTGCCAGCTCCTAGGACATAGCAGAGGGCACAGAGGCAGTCAGGCCAGGGTAGGAGCTTGTCAGACGGGCCCAAGGTCATCACAGCCCAGACATCACCTGGGGCTGGAGGCTTGAGACCCCCTCCCCCTGAGTTCCCGGACAGACCAAGCCAGCCACAGCAGAGAACCCACAGGAGGCAACGAGGGATCTGATCCCTAGAAAACCCTGCTGACCTGACCAGTAGGAGTGGATGTCAGACCTTGGCCATGTGAAGGCAGCGGACACAGGAAGGAGCTATGTAAACAGGACACACTGTCTTGTGCTCTCCAGGACTATTGGCTCGGCCCTGCTGGGGCTACAACACCCTGGCTTGGCTGGGTCCCTGACATCCAGGTCCTGGAAGGCCCACTTCTACTTGAGCGCTTCGTGTCAGGATGGAAGCAGCAGTGAGCCTTGATGGCTGAGCCACACGGAGGGCCCAGGTCTCCACGTGCACCTGATCAGTCCTCCCTCTGCAGCCCAGGGAACATCTGCTCTGGTCAGTGTCAGATGCCCATGATGAACACAGGATGCTGGGCCTGGGGACCTGAAGCCTCAGGCATGGGCAGAGCACAGGGTGGGACGGGCTGGTCAGGGGAGAGGGGCTGGCTGGGGTCTGTGTCATTCCTGGAAGAATGGCAATGGATGGAAGCCACAGGGGAGCAGAGAGTGACTATTCGAGAAAGGGTGATGCAAACAAGCCCCTGGGGTGAGGATGCTCCCTGTCCAGTGGGCCTCCAGCTGGGCTGGAAGAGCCTGGTGTGGGCCCAGCTGGCCTGGGGGACCATGGTGCAAGCGTCTCCCAAGATTCCAGGCCCTGTGCCATCCCGGTCCTGGGCAGGAGACCAGGGAAGTGGGAAATGCTCTCCTTCTCCAGGCCAGGGATGCCAGGGAGACCCACCCCAAAGGGCCAGAGTGCCCCCCGCACGTCCGTCCCTGGGCTGGGACAGAAGCAAATCAGAAGCTAAAGGAGGAGCTAGGCTGACGGGGTGGCCGCTGGGTGCCAACACTGCCTGTGTGCCCGGCCTTCCCTGAGCCCACCTGGGACCCCTGGCCTCACTGTTCACACAATCCTCTTCCTGGCTCTGCCCAGGGTGAGAGCCCACAGGAGCCCAAGGTCCACGCTAAAGGACACTTCACTGATCATCCACCGGAGCCGGGAGAGGTGGCCAACACTGTGCTCCCACTCTGAGGCAAGCAGGCGCCTCACTCAATTCTGTCAGTAAGATGGGGATCATGACCCCCATTTTAAAGCTGAGCTCACTGAGCCCTGGGGAAGATATGATGGTGTCCAAGGCCAGGAAGGCTTCCTCTTAGCTGTGTGCTGGCCTTGGGCCTTGGTGGCCATTCGCTAACAGGCAGCCTGCTAGGTTAAGTCAAGCAAGGTGGCCAGAATCACAGGGGACAATACAATGATAGGTAATTGCTTTGGTGATGACAACCATGGCATTGGGAGAGGAAAATGGGCGTTCTGGAAGGCTTCTCACAGGAGGGAGGGAGGGAGGTCAAAGGAGTCTTCAAAGATAAGGGGAAAATCTCCAGCCAGCCATGCAGTGAAAGGCATTTGAGGATAAGGGAAGAGCAGGAGGAGAAGCCCCGGGGTGGCAACAAAGGGTCGGCATGTCAGGGGAGCACATGGGGCAGGACTGCAGGGGTGTGGGCTTGGGTCTGAAGATTAAGACCCACTGGCAGAGCTTAAAGAGGGACCTCACAGGACCGTGTTAGCACTTGGGAGCCCAGGAGGGTGCAGGGAGGGTGTGGTCAGAGGAGCGGGGGCCTGGCTGGACACCTCGGAGCAAGATGGGTAACGAACACCAAGGGCTGTGTCAAGCGGCCACCACTAGGGTGAGCAGTAAGTGTCCAGCATGAGGGCCGCATTAAGGGGCCTCCTGCAGGATGTACTCCCTGCTTGCACCCGCTGCCCTGCCCACGGTAGCCAGAGACCCTGGGCATGGAGAAGAAACAGGCCACTGGGACTGGCAAAGGTTGTACCTCCTCACTCCTCACACCTCCAGCCCACCCTAAAGTCAAGGGGGCAGGCACGGAACTAGCCAGACAACCACATGGCCAACCAGCCGTGGGGACATTTGCTCCATTTCCTCTCCCCTGACCTTAATTCTGGGGCAGACAAATGTCACAGGGATTTCTCAGTTTGTCCAGAAAGAAGATACAGAAGGATGGCTCCCCGAAACCACAGATTTGACCAGTGCTGGCCTGCTGGCTCCTGGGGGTGGGAGGGCACTGATTCACGGCGCTGGCCCTTTTCTGTGGTGCAAATGCTCACGGCCATGGCGCACCATTGGCCGAGGCAGAAAGAGGCTGCGTGTCCGGCTCCTGGGGGCAGGGCGAGCGGCTCCAGCCAGCCTGCATTTCACCAACAACTCAAGACGGGCTCACGTGAAGGCTGCACGTGGACAATCTTGACAGAGGTGATGAGGCCCAGCGGGCAGAAGGCTACTGAGCTCTAGGGAAGGTCCTTCTCCTGGGTGGACCATTAACCAAGAGTTACCACCCAAAAAGCTCATCTGCTCTTGCCATCTCCACCAAATGAACTTCACTGTTTGGCTCAGGGCTGTGTCTCTCCGACTGAGGTCAGAAACTCAGGCTGCCTCGTTTCTGACTATTCTCGAATGAGCAGGTGGAGGTGCCCTGAGGAAGGGCTGTGGCCCAGACCACATGGGACATCCCCAGTCCCAGGCCATCTCCCTGGGCCCGCTGCCCAGACAGAAGGGGAAGTAAGCAGCAAGAGAGCAAGAGCAAGCCACAGAATTCTGCTGGAAAGAGACAGCTTTCAAACTGAGTGCAACTGGCCTCGTGGGACCGCGGCACCAGGACTTACTCCTCAGGAGAGAGGCAAGGGACAAAGCTCAGCGAGTTCTGGCGGGGGTGGCCTCTTGCGCTTTCAGGGTGAATACCCTAAAAAGATGGCCTGTCACTGTGGGACCGGTGATGAGGTTCTGGCCCATCCCCATCAGAGAATGACAGCCCTAACCCTCTACTTAACGTCCATGCGCACGTGTTCTTCATCATGGAGGGGAGCTGCCACCCCGCACAGCTACCCAGGGCCATGACAGGTGAGCCAGCCCCAGCTCTCAGACAGCAGAAGGCCTTCCCGTGGACACAGAATCCCTGGTGTGAGAGGCAGTCCCAAGCCAGCAGGCGCGTGCAAGGAGTCCAGGTGGGAAGGCCGGCCTGCGATCTGGGGACAGCACTGGCCACCGCTGCGGGTGCTCAGGACAGGGTGTGCGCTCAGCCGTACCTTATTGAGCTCCCTCAGTTTGCTCTTGGCGGCAGCTGCGTCTTCCTGCTCTGTGGCCAGCAGCTTTTCCTTCTCTTCCAGCTGGCGTTTCAGAATTGCCACAGGGTCGCCCTTCTGAGTGGCCTGGAAGTGCCCACAGAGCAGCGTTAACAGAGGGGGTGTGCAGACAGCTGGTGTGCCCTCCCACCCCAGCAGTCAGACCCTGACCCACGACCAGAGCAGGGGCCCGGTCCTGTGGGATGGGGCTTCTGGGTGAGCGGGTTCTAGCCCGACTCCACACACTTCTGGGGACGGGCACCCCTGCCTCAGCCACTCGGTCGGCCAGGTCTCTAGGCCCACTGCATACAGGAGCTGTTTGGACCAAAAGCTTTGCGTCTCTGCAGTAGGTTTTAGGAGCATGGTGCTTCCCACGAACTTGGGCCAATGGTGGCCAAGGCCTTTTCCTACCCCACTGAAGGGCAATTAGTCATTGTTTCTGGCTTGGGGCCTACCCCTTAGCTGCTGTGTGAGGCCTGCAAGATGCCTCGGGAGGCGAGGTGTACTCTGGGGACAGTGGCCTGAGGTGAGTCTGGGCCTGTCTCCTTGGAGGAGAGGTCCTCCCAACCTCCAGTCACTCGCACGCCAAGAGACACCCTTCCCTCCCCCAAGCTCACTGAGCACAAAGCTTCCTGTGACTGTGGGATGTGCCACACCTTGGCGAGAGTCAGGAAGGGAGTAAGCCCCGCTGGCCTCAGGTCAGGAGTCACTGGCCTGGCTCTCAAGACACCCCCCAGCATCACTAACCACTAGGGTGCCACAAAATTCTCCAGCAAAATTCCTAGAGTTCTGACTCTGGATGAGGAACAAACACGTGCCAGGCAGCATCTCCTGGGGGCAGCTCATTCGCCACAAGAAGCAGAGGGCGAGTGCCGGCCTCTGGACTGACCCCCAACAGCAGGAGGGACGTCAGAGAAAGGGGCTTCCAGGCTCCCCACTGTGCAGTGTGTCCCTACACCTTCTTTTCTGCACCCGAGCCCTGGCCACAGGCCAGCCAGGCCCCAGCTCCTGTGTTCACCCCCCCTGGCTCACACAACACAGAGCCCGGCCCTGACCCGTAACGGTCTTCCTGTTTCCGTGGCTGGGCTGTGGCTGGGCTGAGGCAGAAGGCAGAGTGTACTCAGGGTGATTCATGCAATCTGTGTCTGGGAAGGGGAGGCGGGGTGCCGCTGAGAGAGGCCAGTGGAGACTGTTTCCTGAACTCTGTGCATGTGGCCAGCCCAATGGGGTCACTCAAGGGAGGCGAGGGCCCCAGGACTTAAGGGGAGAGCAGGGAGGGCGGGTCTACCTTATGCCAGGTGTCCTGGATGACTCCAGCCTTCTCGGACAGGATCTCAATGAGCCGCTGGGCCTCACCCTCGTTGAATACCATGCTTCCGACCGTGGAGACCAGAGTCTTGTAAGGGAGGTAGAGAGGGCTGTCGGAGTCCGGGGGCGCTGTGCAGGGAGAGAGAAGGAACAGGAACTTACCCTCCGCCCCCAGCAACCAAGCTGGTCACACCTCAAAGCAGCAGGGGCCAGACAGCCGACCGAGGACTCTGTCCAGCTGCTTGGGCTGTACGGGCTGAATGTGAGCCTGCCCTGGGTACCCTGAGCTCTTTCAGAGTGCTGAGAAACGGCCCAGACTTCAGGTCCCTGCACAGTCGTCCCAACTGCCCGAAGAGAGCAGAGGGGGAAGGTCCCTAAGTAAAAGAAAGGCTGTTTTCCTAGGCTGGGGGAGACATCCTCACCGCCCCCCTTTTTATCATCAAAATGAGCAGAATTAAGCAAGGCATACCTTCCCCAAAGGTGCTTTTCCTTCCCCTTTTCCAGCAAACCGCTTGGTCCAGTTCTAGCCCTGCACAGCCCTGCACAGCCCTGCACAAGTGGGTTCACCCGCCTGCGGTGACCAAGCCCCATGGCTCCTCGTAAACATGGATCCCACTGCCACAACCCCGCGGTCACTGGAGAAGGATGGCAAGCAAAGGCCCGCATCTCTAACGCTGCTTCTCTGTGGTACCAGGGAAAAGGAGGCTCTTTCCACACATCCAGGTTCAAACACTGTTTCCGGCTTCACGAAGCCCGAGGCAGGTTTTAGGGGAGGGGAGGCTGGGCTAGGTTCTTTCACAGCGGGCCTGCCCACTTGTCAGTCCACGAGTGACTTCCCGGGAGGCACAGAGTCAGGTGCCAACAGCCACCTGTGCTGTGACTTCTGCGGTGCTCCTGAGGCCCCCTGACACACGCACACTCACTCAAGGCAGGCTCTCGAGTGGCCTCGAATGCAGGAAAGGGTGAACTGAGACGCCCCATCTGGCAGCAACCCCGCCTGAAATGCCCCGGGGAATGACTTATGCCGAGGCCCAGAGCTGCCCCGCGGCCGAACGACCGGGCCCCAAATGAATGAAATAAAGGGAAACAGGCCGGCCCGTGGCAGCACCTTCAGCTAAGCCCCCCTCACTGAGGACAACGCACGGGGAAGGTTTCCATAGCAACCCCAAATTCTCTGGCCTGTCACAATATTTTCACTTGCTAGTCACAATATTTTCATCGCCAGTCAAAGCATTTAGCGTGATACCTTAATGAGGGGAACGTGGGATGTGGGCGAGCTGGTTGCTATGAGCACCTTCATTGTAGAACTTCTTACCTCATGAGGCTCGGGAGATTAAAAATAACCACGGTGACGTTCAAGGCCTAAGAGCTCAAGAGTGCCATGAAAATGAAGTGGGGGTGGGGTGCGTGTTCCCTTCAGCCTTTCTTTTCATTGATATACGTATATAACACAAAATCATCTTGATGGCAAACTTAGAAAAACCACTCTGAGCACCGCTAAGCCAAAAACAAAGCAAAGACCGCTCTCAAGTTCACTACTGGAAGAAGACCCCACCAGTAGCATTTTGGTTTCCGGGGTCCCTGCCCTTCCCCCTCAGCCTGCAGGCAGATGCAGGTTTTCCAGAAGACGGAAGTCCACTATTTCAAAGACACAGGTGGAGCTCAAATGGACAGACGTTTTCCTTTCCTGACTCGGGAAATGTCTACTATGCTGTCCCAACAGGCTGGCCACCAGTTACATGTGGCCACTGGGCACTTGAAATGCAGCCAGCGTGGACCAAGCTGTGCTGCAGGTACAAATACACCCCGGTTTGAAGACTTGGTAAAATATCTGTAATAATTTTCTGGTATCGACTGCATGTGGAAATGATAATATTTGGGGAAAATTGGGTTAAATAAAATATATCATTAAAATTTAATTCTTTGTTTTTTGTTTGCTTTTTTTTCACGTAGCTGCTAGGAAAGTCTGAACTACACATATGCTCACACGGGTGGCTCACACTATTTCTACTGGACAGGCTGGTCTATTCCTTTCTAGCCCTAGGGACCCTCCAACCCCCCAAAAGTACGGCCGTTGTCCCTGCAGAGGCCTCAGACTGCGCAGGGGCTCGGGCATCTCTTGAAGCCTCTCCTAGACCATCCTTCTAGGCCCCCGTAGTCCCTACCACATTGCTGGGGGCGGGAGGGGGAGACATTTAGATAGTGGAGCCAGGCTTTGCTATGGAGCTCTGTTTCCCCACAGATGTCACCCCAGTGGTCTTGACAGACCGTGTTCCCTCTTGGATAGCCAGGACACTCTGCCTGCAGAACGTTGCCAAGAGTATTCTGTAAGAGTATCATTCTAATATACCTTTATTCAAACTTTCTTACCTAATTATATTTTCTTAGATGTTTTAGAGAACAAAGTAATGAAAACTTGAGCAGGTGCAACAATCCAAAGCTACACACAGCACAATTTAACTCTCCCCTGCCTATCGCCCGATCTCCCCACACAAACTTCCCTGGCCTTCTCTATGTTCATACGAACACTATCTTTTAAGGTATTTTTAGAGAGCCCCAGCTTTACACTTTTCCATGAAGTTGTTTAGGTAAGAATGCTGCCATCTTTGGGGCACCTGGATGGCTCAGTCAGTTGAGCATCCGACTTTGGCTCAGGTCATGATCTCGCAGTTTGTGAGTTCGAGTCCCACGTTGGGCTCTGTGCTGACAGCTTGGAGCCTGGAGCCTGCTTCGGATTCTGTGTCTCTGCCTCTTTCTGCCTCTCCTCTACTTGTGCTCTGTCTCTCTCTATCAAAAATAAAGGGAATGTAAAAAAAAAAAAAAAAAATTTAAAGAATGGTGCCATCTTTATTTCCCCCAAATCAGGGGAAGTAAAAATGAAAGAAAAAAGTACTTGGAAGTAGGCACCAGAACTTCTGGACCTCCGTGTGAACTGTCTTTGCTTCTGGGTTTCAAGATCCTCTCACCAAACCAGTGGCGCTGAGCTCACTTGGATGCCTATTCCTGGGAGGCGGGCACCCGGGCCACAAATCACGTGCTAACGGGAGCTAACTTGGGCCGGCATGTTACACATCTCCAGCAAAGACTCGAAAACTGGAAATAATCCCCGGCATTGTGAAATCTTAAGGCACTACACTAAATTTGTCAAAGACTAACATCTAATATGCTAAACCACTGACTTCACGAAGACCATGAGGCAGTGAATCGTAGTGAGACGAGCTCCTGAGAGCCTGCCCCTATAGTCTCTGCCTTGCCCACCTTGGTGAGTTCTGAAATACCAGGAATGGACGAGCAGGGAGGCCTGGAGGAAGGTCACAGCAAGAGAGCAAAGAGCGGAGAGACAGAACAGAGACAGAACTGGTGCCTCACTGCTCTGGAGTAATCCAGACCTGCCCGGCAGAGGACACAATAAACACCCGCAGGGACCGGGCCCTGCAAGGATGGCACAGGTCTGGCTCAGGGGGCAGCCTCTGGACATGTTCCTTCACCTCCAGGGGATGGCTCCTGTGGGGTCTGGGCCAGAACCCTCAGAGCTGTGGACTTGCCGAGAACCGGAAACGAGATTTGTATGTGTCACCTCCTGACCTTTAGTGCTGACAGCTAACTCAAAGAAATAAATAAAACCTCTGTGGGGCTGAACAAACATATCTGTGGGCCAGGTGTGGCCTGCAGATCACCTCTGCCCCTGGGCACTGGGCACCGCGGTCAGAACAAGGCCCCTGAGTCAGGCGGTCTGGGCTCAAATTCTGCGAGCTCAGCTCCTTCCTGCCTGTGCGTCCTTGGGCAAGTTGCTTCACCTCCCTTGGCCTCGGTTTCCTCATCTGCGAAATAGGGGTCATAATCAATCTTTCCTCCTTCCTAGCCTCACTGCCAAGATTAAATCCCAACACGTTTGGAACAATGCCCGGCACAAAACGCACCGCAGAGTCAACCAACAGGGCCACCTTCAAGCAAGCCCCAGTCACAGGACTGGCACAGGCCCCGACCCCTCCCTGAACAGACAGCGCCCACCGGGAAGGACTCAGGCGGGGCTCTGCCCTTTCCCCCACTCCCACCAGCGGGACGGAGAAGTCGTGCAAGGGTGGTGCCCAGAAGCCAGCCCTGAGGATAGAGCAACACAGCCCACGGACCCTCTGGCTCCTGCCTGGCACCCCCGTCTGTACCCTCTCGTGAGGCTAAGAAGGGCAACAGGGTTAGATAAAGCAAGGAGCCCTCTGCCTCCTGCAGCCCCCAGCCAGGGAGCATGCGGCACTGGGTAATGTGTATAACACCTCAAATTCCAAAACCATGCGCCCTTCTGTGACCATGCTGGGGGGCGTGGTCACCTAAAATCAAACTTGTCTTGCCAAGAGGCGCTTAGGAGTCCCTCTCTCCCTGTCGACTGCAAAGTCCTTTCGGGAAAGTTTTGTCTTTACATCCCCACCAGGATCCCCTGCGGCCAGGTGTCAGCACTAGGGAACTCGCGGGGTTCCGTGGCCTGGCACTATCACAGCCCCTCCAGAGTCCAGCTCAGGACCGCTCCTGTGCGGCTCCAGAGGACTCGACCGACAGGTCGGTGCTGACCGCTGCCCAGCAATGGGAGCGGGTGGCCACCCTGGCCCTGGGACAGCCCATCAGGTGACCGAGGCTCAACTCCAATGGCCGGTGCAGGTACCCTGACACAGCCCTGCCTGGGGCAGGCAGGTTCCAACGGTCTCTAGAGACACAGAGTGTGCTCGTACCGTGCACCTGGCAGTCAGCACACCACTGGGGGCGGCAGGGTTAAGTCAGAGGCCGAACTGCCAGCTGAGAGGCAGAGGAGACACAGGATGCACGGCAACCATGCAGTAGAGTCACAGAAAGGGAACCCAGGGAGGGCATGCTGCCAAGGAAGCGACGTGGCAGCAGCGGCAGGGGATGCTTTGGCCAAGCGCTACTGGGTAAGGAAACGGCGAGGGCTGTGCGGGGCTTCGGAAAGGGGAGCGGCAAGGACAGGCAGTGAGGCTCGGAGGGGCCTTGCCACTCAGAGCAGAGGGAAGTGAGACTGGAGTGAGTCCACGTCTTCCTAGGCCCCAAGGATCTGGATTCTATCTTACAGGCTAGAAGCAATGCCAGCAGGGAGGAAGGTCTGCAATGAGGAGATGTTATTTCAGGACACCTGGGAGACAAGGCTGGCGGGGGGGAGGGCAGATGAGGGAAGAGCCCCAGGGCCAGGGGCCAGGCCCAAGGGCCCCGAGGAGCTGAACTGGGGGGACAGAGGCCCAGGTGGTAACAAAAGTTTAAGATCTGTGCAATTATGGGCTTCCTGACCACAGCTGCCTGAGGACAGCGACTGGAGCCCCAGCACTGCCATGTTTTAACATGACTGAATGGAAAGTTCTGGAAGCAATGTCATCCAGCAGCTTCTCTGAGACACGAAGCGCCAAGACTGATTTGGCTCCTTCCCTAGGGCATGTTTTTGTTCTTGCAAAAAGGCAAAGTTGGAGCACCTGGGTGGCTCAGTCGGTTAAGCATCCAACTCTGGTTCAGGTCATGATCTCACGGTTCATGAGTTCGAGCCCTGCATTGGGTTCACTGCTGTCAGCACAAAGCCTGCTTTGGATCCTGTCCCCTTTTCTCTCTGCCCCTCCCCCTTTCGCATTGTCTCATCTCTCTCTCTCTCAAAAATAAATAAACATTAAAAAAAGAGAGAGAAAGAGAAGTTGGGCTTGAAGAACTTACAGAGAAAGGGAATGAAGGCTATGAAGGCTCAAAAGTCCTACAGAGATTTCAGAGCTTCAGACCCTGAAAAACTAAGTTTGAAAGAAAAAAGTATGAAACCTAATCTCAAGACATATCTGCGTGTACCTCAGCCCTAAGACAGCTGTAGAGTAGCCGCTGAGGTGGGCTGCACTTGGCCTGAGGGACCCGCAGAGACAGAGGGCCCAAGGCAGGAGGCTGAGATCCCTGACCGTCCACTGGCCACATGACTTCTGGGAAGTCTCAAAACAAGAGGTGAGCTGTGGCTTCTGCTTTTGCAAAAACAGGTAAACATACCAATCCATGTTACAGACCTTCAGGAGGAGAAATGCATGGAAAGGAGCTTCGTAAACCACACATCTCACAAACATCTAGTTGAGAACGATAGTGTCACAATCCTGGGGGCAACCCAGCAAGCACACAGTGAAGAAGGACACTGGGGGGTGGGGGGGATGGGATAGTAGGAAGGAAGGGGTGATGCTATTATCAAGTCGCATGCCTTAAGATTAGATTAAGTCACATGCTAAGGTACAGACGACTTTAGCAGTTTTTCTGAAGATCCTTCCCTATATCCCCTGACCTCTGGTGACTCCTGCCCCAGAAGGGTACAGAGCATGATCCTATTTGTGCATTTCCATCTGCTCTGGCACAGAAGGGAGTGGCCAGGGAGGCCTTGCACAATATGGAGCTGAGCAGCTCCCCCAGGACACTTCAAGGTTCACAGATGTGGGGAGCCACGAACTTTCCATCTTAGTTCAGTTTGTGATCATAGACTGGGTACCCAAAGGCTGGGACAAGGTTGAAAAGAACTGGCCACTTTCCTTCCTCAACCTGACCCCCCTGAAGGAGCAGGGACCCCCTTCTGCTGCTCAGAGGACCCATGGTCAGGGCTGGGCTGCCTCACAAAGCCCGAAAGGTTAGGAGCCCCACTCCATACAATGAGTGCCTGCTTATTTGACTCGCAGACAAATAATAGAGCTTTTTTTTTCCTTTCCATTTAAAAAAGAAAACGTATTTACCCAACAGATACAAAAATACTGATTTGAAGGGGTACACGCACCCCCCACTGTTTATAGCAGTATCATCAACAACAGCCAAACTATGGAGAGACCCCAAATGTCCACTGACTGATGAATGGATATAGAGGATGTGGTGTATATATACAATGGAACATTACTCAGCCATCAAAAAGAATGAAAGCTTGCCACTTGCAATGATGTGGATGGAGCTAGAGTGTATTGTACTAAGCAAAATAGGTCAATCAGAGAAAGACAATTACTGTATGATTTCACTCATGTGTGGAATTTAAGAAACAAAACTGATGAACATATAGGAAGGGGGGTGGGGAGAGAAGAGAGGGAAACAAACCATAAGAGACTCTCGATGATACAGAACAAACTATGGGATGATGGAGGGAGGCAGGTATGTGTGGGATGGGCTAGATGGGTGGGGGATACTAAGGAGGGCACTTGTTAGGATGAGCACTGGGTGTCGTATGCAAGTGATGAATCACTGAATTCTACTCCTGAAACCAGTATTACACTGTCTGTTAACTAAAACTTAAATGGAAAAAAAAAAAAATGCAGGTTACCAAAAAACTGGAAAATATGGGCGAAGGAAAGGTATTAAAATTTACCCATAGTCGGGTACCCCAAGAAGGCCTTTCTCCCACACAGACTCGTGTGTGTGTGACAAGGTCATCGTGGGGTGTCTGAGAGCGTTTTCCATCTCCTGCAGGTTGGCGGGGTTCCCCTGGGCCCTGACACGATGACGGTCTTCTGGCCTCAGGGCAAACAGGCCCGCAGACAGGGAAGGGTGTCCAGTGTGAATGCAGCGCAAGAGGGGAAGAGCCACGCTCAGCGACAGCAGTGCACCCACCAAGTTCCAGCGGAAGCACGACGTTCTGGAGCATGTGCAAACGGGCATCTCGCGCTCCCCGTCGGTCCTTGGTTCCTCTGGGGCCAGCCCACACCGTACTAATCTGGACTCACCTCTAGGCACTGGGACAAAAAGAGCTGTCCTAAAAGTGTAACTTCACACTCCCAGCCGAGGTATGCCAGCAAAGACCGACTCCGAGGGCAAAAACAGATTTTCAAGAAACCCCCACCATGTACACAACACACTTCCTGTAAGAGGGACGCAGCATTCCTGATAAACACCATGCACGAGTCCTGAGGGACTCTCCGAGAGCGAACCAGCGGAGGCCTGCAACCAGACTGCATGCACCCAGGAGCTTTAGTTCTGGGGAAATTTCCACTTCTCTGTGGCTCCCCGAGTTCCCTCTTCTACAAACAACAATAAAAGAATCTGCGCCTTTTGTTTCATAAGTAAGCGTCTTCTCCTTATTCTACACCTGGGTTTATAACGCTCCCCTCAAGTGGTCACCATCTCGACAGCACCACGTGAAGAGTCAAGTCAGGTGGAAGGTGCTGGAAAACGCTCACGTGGGCCTCTCAGCACTCTGAGCAAATTGTAAATCGTGAAGTGTCTTTGGGGAGCGATGCAGCACTGTGCTCCTAAATTGAAAACGGACCCGTCTTTTCACTTAGCAACTGTGTATCGACGTAGTTACTTTGCAGAGATACACTACAATATACGTACATCACTGTGGCATTAATTTTAGCAGCAAAAAAACCGCACGCTGGTTAATGCCATTTAAATAAGCAAACGATACATTCACGCTATGGGACAGGATACAGCAGCAGCAGCCCTGTAGGTACAATACAGAAAGATGTCACTGGTACCCTGGTACACAAGGCAAGCAAGCTCCAAGGCTGTGTGCACCGCAGGCCGCAACTGTGTATGCCAAAGCAATGAGCGGAATGGCTCCCAGGCTCCCCCATGAAAGGGAGGGAGTGGAAAGACTTTCGGTTTTCACCTTCCACACTTCTATGCTGTTTGTACTTTGTTTGCTGGAAGCACACATTTATACGCTAATAAATTTTAAAAGCGTGGATTAGGAAGGCAGGTGTTCACTGTCAGATCCAGCCACGGACAAGTGGTAAAAACCTGCCACACGGCCCTGATTTGCTCTTGTAGGAAAAACAGATCAGAAGTCCTGGAAGAGTTCCAACTGGGGCCTGCAGAAGCGTGTCCTGTGCCCGCCTCTACACCTGCCTGGTCTCTCTCTGGGGCGTCTGTCAGCAAGGACCCTGCTGGGCCCACCTGGTGACAATTGAGGACACAACCGTCTGTGGTGCCCCCCAGCTCTGGGGCAGGTTCTGCTGCTGATCTGTCGTGCATCATGGGCCAGCCACAGGCTCCACGATTTCACTTGTCACATAGCACTGGGATACGGAGGACGACGGGGAGCTCACTCCCACCCCACTCAGGATGCAGGCAGACAGAACAAGGCACTGGGTGAGCTGCGTGGTGCCAACTCAGAGCTGCAAAGACATGCTCATTTTTACAGGCTGCCTGGCCTCCTCCTGGTGGCTCTGGTCTAGAACGGCACTGTCCTAACTGACTGCACTGATGGAGACACTCTTCCCTGCACTGTCCAGCAAAGGCAGCCACTGGCCACAGGGCACTGCTGAGCACTTGGAATGTGGCGAGCACAACTGAACCAGTCATTTGACTGACTTTTGATCGATCTGAATGCTAACTGAGATAGCCCCCATGTGACCAGCCCTAGACTTCTAGCTCTCTGGTGCCCACGGTTAAAACTTCAAGGCCCTAGAGCCCTCCCTGACCCAAGTTCAGGTCTCCTCTATTTGGAGAAGGAGCTCCTTTCCTGGCCTGCTCCACACCTACTCTCCAGGCATCTCCCCTAGCTGAGGCCGCTCACATCTCCACACCCCCAAGTTTCTAGATGCCTGGGGCCACCCAGCCCAGCCCGAGCTGTGCTCTTGAGTTGAGTGCACAGGGCCATGGAGAAGCTGGTGGTGGGCAGGCCCTGGACAGAAATACAGAAGCTCCACCCCAGCTAGTGGGCAAGGAGGTCAAAAGCAGGCAGCCAGGGCTGACTGCAGCATCTCGAGCAAAGGAAGGAACACGGGACATGCAGTATGACTACATGAGAGGAATGTGGCCTGCTTCCCATTCAGCAACACGGTTATGGCCACAAGATCACCGCCATGGATGCTCAATGTGAGTCAGATCAGTTCTAGAATGCTAAACATGTATGAGATGTCATCACAACGGAAGAGTGAGTGAACCCTATTCTATCATACTCCACTTGGAAAATCCATGCCGTCCATAGACACAGGTTGTGGCTAAATGAAAACATGGAAAGAAATCAGCATTCTGGACAGTGGGAATATGGCTGCAAATGACTGAAGGCTCTCAGAGTGGAGAAGGGCCTTGATGGCTCGTCACTGACATCTGACTTGAGAGTCGTCTTCAGAGCAAGCCCCAAACCGCATGTCTGTATTTGGGAGCGCCAAACACCCAAACACCCAAAGCACACACTTCACTTACTCTACCCTCAGGTCCACAGTCCTTTACAGACAAGAGCTGCAAAGCTGCCGGAAGCCAGGCATCATGGAGACACCCACCTTGCCCTGTGCCATCCTGGCAGTGACTCAGGGGTCCTTACTACCTGCTCCCCACCCATCCCCCACCCCTGCACCAAGTGTGGTCCTGGAAACAACAGCATCAGCATCTCCCAGGAGCTGGTTAGAAATGCAGAGTCTCAGGCTCTGCCCAGAACTGTGAGTCAGACTCTTTACCTTAACAAGTCCCCCAGGGGATCCAACTGCATAGAAAGTTGGAGAAGCAATGCACTTGGGCATATCCCCACTACTTCTGAACACACAGATTATTTCAGGATCTTCCTGGTGCTGGTGCAGGGAGTGGCCTGCATCTACTCTGGGGGTGGGGGTGGGGCTTCAAGATGGCTTTACACCCCAACCACAGCAGGTGGAGATCACATGACAAATTACATTCAGGAAAATGACAAATTATAAGACAGTTTTTTCCCCATGTCTCTAGGCTCTCAAACCCCCTGAAGAATAAAGAAATTCGCCTTTCAGATGTCCTCTCAGCTGCACATAATACCCTGTGTGGCTGGGTTTTCATTCTGGGTCTGACGATCCTGTGTGGTTGCTTTTGTGGCCCAGTGCCCCATATTGGCCTTTGTGATTTTCTCATTGCAACCTTGGAGTGGCGTCAGGCCTCCCGATATCTGGGCTGATTAATATTAATTTTGGCTGTCTTTGGTATTTTCTGGGGTTTTATTTTTTTTTTAATTAAATCTAATTTATCCAGACCTTACATGTTTAGAGGGATCCATAAGCAGACTCTTCCAAATCTTGAACATGTTGCCCAAGATCAGAACATTTCTTCTTCCCACTGAAATGAGGCTGCCTCCCCTCACTGAAGTTCTCAGGCATGACAGTCTGCTTCAGGACCATTTTATTCTCTGACCTGTCTGTCCTTGGGCCAGCACCCTAACCTGTAATTACAATGGCATGGGAATATATTCACACATCAGACACAACTGGCTTCCCAAAAGCTGCTTAAAAAAATCTATCCAATATTCCAACCTATTTTCCCCTCCAGAGGGACTTTTAGAATAGTTTTGTCAAGTTAAAGGCGGGAGTCAGCGGGGGAATCCCATTGAAATTTTGACTAGAATAATTTTAGTAATAATTGTCATTTTATCCATAATATTTAATCTCTGGAATTTCTTTTCTCTGTTCAAATTCTCTCTTAGGCCAGCAAGGTGTTGTGTGGGTTCATATAGGTCAGAAAGTTAGGTCTTCCTCCTAACAAGGTTCTCTATTTCTGGCATATTAGTACCACTTGCCTTCCTTCCTAAAGTATCACATTTCTATTCTGTGCCTTGTTTCAGATGCCTAAAGCCAAACATGGTAACAATGGCCACAGGACATAGGCCACAGGAAACAGGAAGCTCTATTCTGAACACACCTGATGCTTTACAGAAAACAGGCCACTTCTCAGTTCCATCCCTGTCCTCATGTCTCAAATACCCTGTCCCTGGGTCAAGTGGAACATCAACTTAAAGACAAGGCAGCAAGCCTTTCCTCTGGCCTGCGGAGGCAGACGGAGGCTGAACATTTGGATTTTCAGAGGGCTTTGAGAAACTGGCCTCACCTGTGGGGGCCAGGTGGGCTCATCCTTGAGGCTCAGCAGAAGCCTGAAGCTGCTCACACAGCACAGGTCCCCCCATAAGGAACTGGGTGCTGCCTGAACAAATGCCCCCCCAAAAGGTGGGGGAGGATGGAAACCTGAGAAAAGGTAATGCATCTCCACAAAGAGGCAAGAAAGGGAAACCCAGCTAAGAACACAGGGCCTTGTGCTGGATAGCCCCTATCCAGCACAAGGCCCAAACATCTCAGACCCCCTAAGATAACTTGGTAAGACAAATGCAATTAATTATCCAAATCAACTAATGGCTAGTCTAAGATATTAAAAAAAAAAAAAAAAAAAGGAAGAAAGAAAGAAAAGAAAACAGAAGACTGCCATATCAAATGAGTGATGAACAGGAAACAGGAACTCACTGGCCCAATTTCTATAATGCACACTAAAAAGATAACAGAAAATTACCATTCTGTATTGTATATATATAAAACGGTCCATGAAATAACTGGGATAGGGAGTTGGGAAGAGGAAAAACTGGGGATGGGGGTGGATGCCATTGTTAACCTTAAGAACATCCTACCATTAGTCATTCAACAAACATACAGAAACGAGTACCAGGTGAGGTAAGCAACAAACAGGCTGGCAGAACATACTCAGACGTCTAAGAAAGATTTGCCAAGACACAGAAGTGTTTCAGATTGCGTGGTGGATGGAATTACTATTCCTAATTCCTCACCACTCCTTGTACTCACATACTCACACCTCTTACAACATCACTTGGCAGTCCCTCCCACTGGAGACAGTGCACTTCCTACCCCTTGACTCTGGCTCAGTCACATGACTTGCTCTGGCCAATAGGATGCTGGTTTGACATGTGTCCTTTTATAGCTCTACTGTAACCAGGAGAAGGACCTCTACCCTCCAGAATCCCTGAAGCCTCAGCCTGGGCCCCAGAATGAACACATATGGAACAGACCTATGCTCGATCTACAGCAAGGGGCCGAACCTAGTTAAACTGCAGCGTGAAGCAGAGCCACTCAGCTGAGACAACCCAGATCAGTCTACTTTCAGCCAATTCAACAGAAGCACGAAAAAGAATAAATGACTGCTGGTGTAAGTCACTGAATTATGGGATGTTTGTTACACAGCTTTGTTGTAGCAACAACTAACTGATACATATGGCTCCCCCAAAGGGAATCCATAAGCTACTAAAAGATCGCTTTTCCCTTCCAGTTCACAGAGAAATCAGAACTACTTACCAGGCTCACCTTTCTTCTTTGAGCCAGACTTCTTCTTTGCAGAAGCCTCTTGCTTTGGTGCCTCTTGGCTCTGGACCATATCTGCATTTTTGCCTTGGATAGGAGCTGACTCTGTCCTTTTACCCTGATTGGCAGATGTATCCACCTTTTTGCCCTGGTTGGGGGACCCTTCTGACTTTTTGCCCTGGGTCAGGGTTCCCTCTGCCTTTTTGCCTTGATTGGGGGCCCCCTCTGCTTTTTTCCCCTGGCTTGCAACAGCCTCTGCCTTTGTGCCCTGACTAGCAACTGAATCTGCCTTTTTACCCTGATTCTGGGCCCCCTCTGCCTTTTTGCCCTGATTCTGGGCCCCCTCAGCCTTTTTGCCCTGGTTGGGAGCCCCCTCTGCCTTTTTGCCCTGGTTGGGAGCCCCCTCGGCTTTTTTGCCCTGGTTGGGGGTCCCCTCTGTCTTTTTGCCCTGGTTGGGGGCACCCTCAGCCTTTTTACCCTGGTTTGGGGTTCCCTCCTTTTTGCCCTGGTTGGGGGCTCCCTCCACCTTTTTGCCCTGGTTCTGGGCCCCCTCTGCCTTTTTGCCCTGGTTCTGGGCCCCCTCTACTTTTTTGCCCTGGTTCTGGGCCCCCTCTGCCTTTTTGCCCTGGTTGGGGGTCCCCTCTAACTTTTTGCTCTGGTTCTGAACCACTTCCACCTTTTTCCCCTGATTGGGGCTCCCATCTGCCTTTTTACTCTGGTTTGGGGTCCCCTCCTCTTTTTTACCCTGGTTGGAGGCCCCCTCTGCTTTTTTGCCCTGATTCTGGGCCCCCTCTGCCTTTTTGCCCTGATTATGGGTCCCTTCTACTTTTTTGCCCTGGTTGGAAGCTCCCTCTGCCTTTTTGCCCTGGTTGGGGGCCCCGTCTGTCTTTTTGCCCTGGTTGGGGACCGCTTCTGTCTTTTTGCCTTGGTTTGGGGTTCCTTCTCCCTTTTTACTCTGATTCTGGGCCCCTTCTGCCTTTTTGCTCTGATTCTGGGCCCCTTCTGCCTTTTTGCCCTGATTCTGGGTCCCTTCTGCCTTTTTGCCCTGATTCTGGGCCCCTTCTGCCTTTTTGCCCTGGTTCGGGACCACTTCTACCTTTTTGCCCTGATTCTGGGCTCCCTCTGCCTTTTTGCCCTGGTTGGGAGCCCCCTCTGCTTTTTTGCCCTGGTTGGGGGGTCCCTCTGCCTTTTTGTTTTGGTTCTGGACTCCCTCTGCCTTTTTGTTCTGGTTCTGGGCTCCCTCTGCCTTTTTGCCCTGTGCAGTGCCAGTGGCTGGGGTACTGGCCTTGGCACCCACTGGGGGCACAACCACCATAGGCACCTCTTTGGGAGCAGTTTCCAAGATGGCAGCCTTGGAGGTAAGAACTTGGATAGAATTCACTACAGAACTAACTGCTGGTTCCACCTTTGCCACTTTTTTCTCCTTTTTCTTTTTGTCCTTAGGGGAGGAGGCCAGCTTCTCTTGGGGCACAGCTGGTACTGGGGCTACAGGGGCAATGACCACGGGGGGCTGGACTGGGGTTGGAGCCACGGCCACTGCAGGTGCCCGCACAGGATCTTTGAGAAGGATGGTCACGTTGGGGGCTGGCTCATGGTCAGGTATCTTCCCATTGGGTTTCTCTTCCTTTTTCTTGGTCTTTCCTTTCTTCTCCACTGTTTTCTCCTTCTTTTTCTTCTCCACTTTCTGGTGGTGCGTTTTCGCCATCTCCTTGCGCTGGTTGGCTAGGGCTTCTTCATATGACGTTTCCTTCATGGAGAAGGTGGACACCAGGAAGATGCCGATGGCAGAAACGACCATGAATCCACCAAAGACCACAACCCCCAAGGTCTGAGTGTCGTAAATATCCATCCTGGCTTGCTTTCCTTTCACCTGCCAAATACATACATGTAGGTTACTTTTTGTAGAAACAGAGGCATTTGACAGTTTCCATCCTCACCCCTGCCCCCAAACTTAAGGTTTTGCTAATCCTTCAGACTGATAAAGTCGAAGAAACAAATCCAGACAATCTCTGATGTCATCCATTCCTTCCTGCCCCTCTTCAGGAGTGAGTTTTTATGCAAGATATGAGCAGCCCCTACTAGTGCTAGGATAGGAAGTGGCAGAGAAATGGCAGAGTACAGGTGTGGACACATAATACCCTGGAGACTCAGAAGCCACAATCACAACTCAAGAGATTCTCCACCGTGGGGGTCAAAGATGCACATAAGCATGAGCACAGGCGAGGTGTGAGACAATGGGGAGTGGTGAGGACTGGGGCATGAATGCCCCAGTAAACTAGGGGTACAGTGTCACCCAGCCATTGCTAATTATTGTAGAAATGTTGAGTGCTGTGTTGAGAGATCTGCTTTTTCACACTAGGCCAGAAGTGTTTTTTTTTTTTTTTCTCTCCTTAAAATGAAATCGACTGATTTATTTTTTTTTTTTATTTTTTTTTTTTAAATTTTTTTTATTTTTATTTTTGGGACAGAGAGAGACAGAGCATGAACGGGGAAGGGGCAGAGAGAGAGGGAGACACAGAATCGGAAACAGGATCCAGGCTCCGAGCCATCAGCCCAGAGCCTGACGCGGGGCTCGAACTCACGGACCGCGAGATCGTGACCTGGCTGCAGTCGGAGGCTTAACCGACTGCGCCACCCAGGCGCCCCTGAAATCGACTGATTTAAAAAAATACCATGTGAACCAAATCAAGTACTTCTGTAGGCTTTCGGCTGCATGCGTTCTGGCCAGCAGCCCCTGGCCCTCTAGCTCTACTTTGCTGCCTTCCTTTCCCTCTTCTCCAGTGCTGACAGACAACAACCGAGCGTCAGAGACAAAAAACCTTCACAATCCTGAAAAGTGATCAAGAAATTGTTGAGGAAAAAATGGCCTTCAGGTTACGTTCCTAAAGAGTTGCTGAAGCTGCAAGGTGCACAACAGGAAACAGGAAGTCCTAGAAAGCCCACCAAAGAAGAGACCTCATGTTTGGAATTTCACAGCCACAGGCTGCAAACAGTGGGGGTAAATGGTGTCACCAGACCCAATCCTCACCCCAGGGAGGGAGCTTTTTGCCTGATGACACTCCAAACAAACCAAGAGGATAAGCCACTTCTTTTCGCTGCCCCTGGACCAGAGTCCACGACTTCCGGGCTGCCAGCCCAGGCTGGGTCTGACTTCAGTGAGGAACCCCAAGAGAGTTACTTATTTGGGTGTGGTCAACTTTTATCAGCTAATTTTGATGTGACTATCACATTCCCAGTCCCCTGCACAGATCCTAGCCCCCCTTAAGAGGAGCAGTGATGGAATTAGTGAACAGAACACAAGTATAAGAAGGCAGGTAAGGGGCCCTGAGTGGCTCAGTCAGTTAGGTGTCCTCCTCTTGATCTCGGCTCAGGTCATGATCTCATGCTTCGTGAGATCGAGCCCCATGTCAGGCTCTGAGCTGACAGCATGGAGCCTGCTTGGGATTCTCTCTCTCTCTCTCTCTCTCTCTCTCTCTCTCTGCCCCTCCCCCACCTCTCAAAAATAAATAAACTTGACAAAAAAAAGGTGAGTCGGGGAAGGTGGGACAAGAGGAAGGAGGGAACAGAAGGGGAGAGGTCAACAAGCCCCCCTCCCTGGCATGACCACTGCCTCCCAAATCTTTAGACCCTGGGGTAGGCTGGGTCCAGGCTTGCCAAGGGCTCAGAAGTAGAGATTTGTCCTCCATTGGGAGCAGGGGAGGGCAAGAGGGTGGGGATTTCTTAACAATCATGAAATCCAAATTCTGACATTAGGGCATTTTATTTTATTTTTTATTTTTTAATGTTTATTTTTGAGAGAGAAAAAGAAAGAGAGCGTGAGAATTGGGTAAGGGCAGAGAGAGAGAGGGAGACACAGAATCTGAAGCAGACTCCAGGCTCTGAGCTGTCAGCATAGAGCCCGACGCAGGGCTCAAACCCACGAACCATGAGATCATGACCTGAGCCAAAGTTGGACGCTAAACCGACTGAGCCACCCAAGTGCTCTAACATTAGGGCATTTTAAAGAAGGGACTAAGAAGAGATTGTTCTAAATGCCTCAGCATTAGGTTTGAGGAAAAAAAAATCACTCATCACGGAACACACACACAATTTCACTGTGGCTTTCTACATAAGCTCTCTGCAGGAACAGGATTTAAGGTACTCATGACAAAAACTCCACAGCATGTGCTCCCCCCATGGTGACTACACCAGCTGCAGGCTATGACATTTACTTCTCCCAGACTGTCACCTTTATCGCAGCTGTGACCGCCGCAAGCCAACTCTGAGGTGGGCTCATGGAGCTTTCAAATCCTGGGCAAGTGGATTCTGACCTCTGGTCGTGGGTTCTGACAGCGTGAGCCACAGCCAGGCACCCTCAAGAGAGGCTGTCCCAAATTAGCCTTTCCAGGAACACACTCACAAGCGAGGTATCAAAAAGGACACTGCACCCTGTTCAGTCCCGGAAGGAATCCAGTGGGTGGGAGGGCAGGGACACAAAGGCCTGGAACGTTCTACCATCAACTTTCATTTCTTGGTGGGCATCGACCAACCAAAACTCTGGGTCCTCACGAGGAGCTCTCAAAACTTCGCCGACATGGACACATTCAGGTACAAAGATCACATTGTAATCAAATGTATTTAATCTATTCAGATGACAAAAATCCTCTGAAACACTCCCCTCCCTCCCCCGTCCCCCGCTTCTTCAGAGGCAGTATGAGACCAAGGGCCTGGGTCACCCTGGTCTGGGTCGCTCCATAAGTCCCAGTGGCTTCTCAACAGCTGTGTACTCAAAGGGCGGTCTTCCGTGGAGCTGCTGCAGGGTCACCACGCCGACACAGTCACCAGGCTCCCACAAAGCCGGGTCTGTTCCCCGCTAAGCACTGTGGGATCGGTGCGGCCTTGCGGTGTAGGCAGAAAAGCCAAGGTTGAAAAATGTGCCTTGAATCTTTCTCAAGCTAGGCAAATACGGGATACAAAAATATACCCTCTGTTAGGAGCGCAGACTTGAGAAAAAGCTAGCTCGGGAGAATATTTTTCCTCCGCAGCACACACAAACGCATGTTTGAGAGGAGCACAAGTGTGTCTTCCAAGTAGTGCAGAACGGGTTGCTCTAAAAAGGAATTACATCCCCACCGCTAATTCCTGAGTTAGAATTTCTTTAAAAGAAATCTTTCACAGGAAAATGAAAAGCCCTAGTCTCGAGAAGTAATACACTGAAACATTTACGGCTCAGGCCGTATTGCCACAAATGGCAAAGAAATCTCAGCGAAAGCCAAGCCAGCCCGCTGCTCAGCAGAAACGTCGTGGGGAGATCCCACACTCACCGGGGTGATAACGCCAGCGATGCCTTCCAACTGTGCTCTCGGGACCAGCATTCTGGGTGCTTCGCTTCTGAAATCCCCACTGTCCTAAAAGGACCCCCAGTAGGAATGTCCCCTGGGTTTTCCCATTGGGCCAGGCCCAGCAGGTCAAAGAATGAGGCCAGATGTGTGACCACCCACATCTTGTATGGACTGACCACAAAGGACCTGTGTTCTGTCAATTCCAGAAACTTCTGTGAAATATGTGCTTTCACTTACTATTGCTAGTACTCTTGAAAGCGTAGAGCAGAGGGGTGTCTGAGTGACTCAGTTGGTTGAGCATCTGACTCAACTTTGGCTCAGGTCATGATCTCATGGTTCGTGAATTCAAGCCCTGTATCAGGCTCTCCGCCATCAGCTAAGAGCCCACTTTGGATCCTTCGTCCCTCTCTCTCTCTCTGCTCCACCCCTGCTGTGTCTCTAAAATCAGTAAGGGTCTGGAAAGAATGTCTTTTCTTCTGTTCCTAGGGGGTAAGGATTCAGGGAACAAAAGTCTGTGGAGGCCCTGAATTCTTTAGACATGGAATACATTTACCAGCTCATGTGGCCCAACCAACGCAGTCCAATTTGGCCAGTTCAAGCCAATTTGGCAACTGAGACTTGGGTAGGTTTTGTGAAGATACCCTCAACAGCACCTCTGGGGCTGGATCTCATCACTAACCATCTGCTCTGTCATGGGCCATATGCAGGTGCACAGAGAAGCGTGGGGCAGGGATGTGCCCGGTGGATGTCAAAGAGATCTAGTTTCCAGACACCCTTCCTGGGCACAAGGTGACCAGCCAGGCAGGTACAAAACTAAAACAGAGCGACAATAAATCAGAGACCCTAGCAGATATGGCTGCATCAGGACCACCATCACCTAATTTGTTTAAATATTGTAAAAAATATTGTGACCACCCATGTCCTACCACTCAAGCTCTTGTCTCACAGGGACTCTGAAGCAGTGTTGAGCAGGGTGGGAGGGGGGGCTTACTGGTCTCTTCTCTGAGTTTCCACGTCTGTTAGATGCTGTGTTGACTGTAGGTTTGTAGCAGAAGCATTTTATGAGGTTAAGCTATCTTGTATTCCTAGTCACCTCTTCTTTTCTTCTTTTTTTAACAATTGGGTACTGAATTTTAGCAAATGCTTTTTCTTTATCCCTTGACATTTTCTCTAATCTGAAATGGGTTGAATCACAATAATATATATTCTAATGTTAACTCACAGATGGTTCGTATGGTATAAACGCTTCTTGATGTTGGGTCCTTTCTTTTTTAATGTATCACTAGTTTGGTTTGTTCACTTTTTTCATGTGAGATTTGCATGTGTGCTGCAGAGTGAGAAAACCCAGGGATCATTCTCATGACCCCGTCTTTCTGTGATCTTGGTAGCAAGGTCACTCGAGTCTTACAAAATGAGCTAAGGATGGTCCCTTTCCCCTCTCTTCTCTGTGGGTTTAGAAGAACTTGCCTGCAAAACTGTCAAGATCTGGTGTTTCTAGATCTGTTCCTGGCGGTGGGGGAAGGGGGTAAAGAGTTAACTCTTTCTGCTAATTTTATTTAACTGCTAATTAACTGCTAATTTTATCTTATTTTAACTGCTATTTTATTTTTCCACTCAGTTTTATGGAGATATAACTGTCACACAGAACTGTGTAAGTTTGGGGCACGTGGGTGGCTCAGTCGGTTAAGTGTCTGACTTCAGCTCGGGTCGTGATCTCGCAGCTCAAGAGTTTGAGCCCCACGTTGGGCTCTGTGCTGACAGCTCAGAGCCTGGAGCCTGCTTCAGATTCTGTGTCTCCCTCTCTTTCTGCCCCTCCACTGCTCACACTCTATCTCTGTCTCAAAATAAGTATTAAAAAAAAATTAAAAGAACTGTGTAAGTTGAAGGTGTACAGCATAATGACTTATGCATATATTGTGAAATGACTACCACGCTAAGTTCAGTGAAACTCCATCATCTCATACAGAGACCAAAACAAGGCAGAAAAAAAAAAAAAAGGGGAAAAACAATTTTATCTCTCGGGAGAACTGTTACTCTCTTAACTTTCAGACGCCCCACACACCAATGTTAGCTGTAGTCGCCAGCCAAGCCGTCTGGGACCTCCCTAGCACTCGCTTATGTTGTTAACTGGGAGTGTGCACCTTCTGACCACCTTCCTGTGATTCCTCCTACTCCTGCCCTTGGTGACCGCTGGTCATCCCTTTTTCTAGGAGACTGGTTTTGGGTTTTTTTTAGATTCCACATATAAGTGAGATCACACAGAATTTGTGTTCCTCTGACACAACACATTATGTTTCACTCAGCATAACGCCCTCAAGGTCCATAAGTGGCAAGGTTTCCTTTTATGGCTGAATCATAATCTATTGTGTGTGTGCGTGTGTGTTCGTAGCACAAACTTCCTTATCCACTCATCTGTCAATGGACACTTAGGTTGTTCCACGTCTTGGCTGTTATAAATTGCTGATTCAATATCAAGGATGATTCCAAACCAGCTTTTGGGTTTGTGATCCAGCATACATAATTTTCATTATTCCTTCCTCTAATCTCTATTGGTTTATTCTGCTCTAACTTTCCAACATGGACATTTATTAATTTTCAGGCCTTTTTTCTTACAGCAAATATTTAAGGCAACAAATTTCCCTCTAAGTACTGTTGTAGCTTCATACTACAAGCTGCAGCACACATACTCACTTTTTTCATGATTGTTCAGTTGTCTTTTCTAAATCCCATAAGATCTCCTAGACTCATGAGATGGTAGTGACCTTAACTTCCCTAACACATGGGGGCTTTAAAATATCACTGATAGTTCTTATTTAACTGTGTTGTCATCAGAGAATCTGTTCTGGGTGATATAGAACAAAGCTTTTAGACCTCTAATCAGGATCTGGAGACACTAATAATTTTTTACATGACCTAGGACACAGAAACATACATACGTATGTGTATATACATATACACAACACTTTCATGAAATAACTCAGTACTAGGACATGTGATACATCAGTATTTTCTATACTATTAAAACATCTGAAAAGGTTTTTCACAATAAATTCATTTTGAGTCTCACAATAGGTTGGGCCTATACTCTAAAAAATACTAATTGAGGGGCACCTGGGTGACACAGTTAAGTGTCCGATTTCGGCTCAGATCATGATCTCGTGAGTTTGAGCCCCGTGTCAGGCTCTGTGCTGGCAGCTCAGAACCTGGAATCCACTTCAGATTCTGTGTCTTCCTTTCTCTGCCCCTTCCTGGCTCATGTGCTTGCGCGCGCTCTCTCTCTCTCTCAAAGAATAAACATTAAAAAAAATAAAAATACTAATTTAGATAATGATATTTGGTGAGTTTTGCTAGACTGTGGTCAACTTTTATAAATACACGTGTTCTCTATGGAGTGAAGGGTTCTATGTGTATCCTTAGCTTCAGCTTAATACCTTCTATAGACCATTTTTGGCTAATTCAATCTAATAGCTATTGAGAGCTTTTAACATTTCCCACCAAGTATCATGTATTTATCAGTTTCTCCTGGGAATCTGTCAATTTGGGCTTTATTTGAAGGCCATCTCATTAGGTGAACATCAGATCAGCATTGTTACATCTTCTTGATAAAGTATCTGCTATTCCCCACACTCCCCCCCATTACATAGTGACCTTCTTTATCCCTAATAATGAACTTTTTTTTTTTTTTTTTAACCATTAAAGTCTAGCTTGTCTGATTATTTAAAAAGTTATACCAACATTTGGGAGGTTAATACTGACCTAGAATCATTTTCTATTCTTCACTTCCAACCTTTCTGTGTTCATATGTTTTAAGTAGAACTCTTAAAAATAGCATAAAGCTGGATTTTATTTTAAGACCAGTGTAGCAATTTGTCTTTTTAACTGGTAGGTTTAATTCATCAACGCCTATTGTGATTTCCTATATAATTGGACTCACTGAAACCTTGATTTTGTCATTCCTATTTATAATACTTCCTTGCTTATTCTCCTCCCACTCCCTTTATTTCTGCATCCTATCAGGCTATTTAGGTTTTATCTCCTTTTCCTCTATGGTGTTTAGAAGTTATACATACTACTGCTACTCTTTTTTTTTTTTTTTAATGAGTACTGAAATTATAATTAAAATGTGTTTTACTCTTCCATTTTCCTAGCATATATACTTGACCTATTTCCCCGATGCCTCCGGCCACTTCCCCAACAGCCAAAGAACTGTGGAAGGCCTGAAGTCTGGTGCCCATCCATCTGACACGAGCCCCTTTTCCAACTTGGCGCACCCCGCTTCTCCATCACACACACCCCAGAATGACTCAAACGACCCAAAGTGACTCTTGTCTCAGACAGCTCATGTTTGCATTCCCCAAATGTTTACCAATTTCTTTGTTGACCACTGCTTCTTGCGCCTCACTCCCTTCTTCTTGGGTCATTCCAAAGTACATCCTTGACCAGCTCTTTCAACAAGGATCCATTCTGGATCAACTTTCTCAAGTCCTCATAGACCCGCAATAATAATATCGTTATTCTACTCATGCTCTTCATGAGTGGATTAACGGAGTGCAAAATTCCCTGCTGACTGTCCTTGTCTCTTACCACTTTGAAGATATTATTTTATCTGTCTTCTAGCTCTTTTGGGGGGGAGGAGGAGTCACTATTGAGAAACATGCTACTGATCTGTTGTTCCTTTATGACATCTTAAAAAAAATCTCTCACAACTTTTAAGATTCATCTTTGGAGTTCTAAGGATTCAACAAAATATTTTTTAAGATTATTTATTTTGAGAGAGAGAGAGAGAGAGAGAGGCAGAGACAGAGAAGCCCAAGTAGGCTCTGTGCTATAAGCCGACGCAGGACTCGAAATCACTAACCGTGAGATCATGACCTGAGCCAAAATCAAGAGTTGGACACTTAACTGACTGAGCCACTCAGGCACCTGTCAAGAAAATATTTTTAGGTGTATATCTTTATTTACCTTATTCAGGCTCATTGTGCATTCTGAGGTTGAGGGCTCATGCTTTTCAAAAATTCCAGAAAATCCTGGGCCACTTTGTGCTTAGAAAATTTTTTTGCTCCTTTTCTGGGGCAGAACTCCTAATCTGACCTCAAGCTCTCCATGCCGCCACCTGGGAAAACTCCTCAGACATACCTTCCATTTCACCAACAGTCTCTTCAGCTGAATCTAAACAGCTCTGTAATCAGTCCTTTGAGTTTATCTCTTTTCAAGTTGGCCTGTTGTTTTTTTTTTCTGGTGTTATTTTTTCCATTAATGTTTTTCATGATCTACTTTTATACCTTTAATAGCGATTTCGTGTCACGTCTTTGGTGGGACTTTATCAGAAGCAATCCTGTCTGGGGTGAGTAGTGGGCTTGTGTCAGAGCTGTTTAATCTTTGTTATGACGGGGCCCTCAGAAAGCAGCAGCCTCGGACTAACTTTTACACAAGGCCTGGGCTTCCTATAATAGATTCTCAGGAGACTGATGCCCCCCCCCCCCCCCCCACTGCCCCAGGACAAAACAGGTAAGTTTCTATGTCATCTCCCCTGGCTGCTAGTCCGTCCTTTCATTGAGGGTGCGCATTTCACACGAGGGTGTGAGGGGGGCTCGGGTCCTACTCCCCACTGACGAACCCCTGTTCCCATCTAGATGCAAAAGCCAAAGACCCAGGTGACTTGGGCTGACAAGACCCCACCCACACCCCATGGTCAGTTTACTTCTGGGTCCCAGTCATTTCCCTCACCCTTGGTTTACAGCTTTGGCAACCTCTTTTATCACCCTGCAAGCCCAGCTAAGCTTTTAGAGAATGCCTATGAACTTTAACATTTCTAAATGTCTGGAGAAGAGGGTTTTCAGATCAACTCATCTAAATATTAAGTGTAATTTCTGATTTTTTTTTTTTTTTTACCCAGAGAAAGAAAATTTGGTTGCTAAACAATATATTCTGAAATAATTTATTTCATGAGTTAAGGGAATGGAAACGACTTAATTCCCACTTTAGAAAAACAATGCTACTCATTTTAAAGAAAGATGAAACACTAAAAATAGAAATGTATTCTATTATAAGCCTTTGCTTATTCATTGGCTATTTCAGATTCAGTTTCTACGCCTAAGGAAAAAAAATAAAGAATTGACATGTTTTTGTGTTTCTCCAAAATAATGGTCTTTGGAAAAGTAAGTACTTCAAAAGGCCTAAATCTTCCGAGAACGCACAGGAAGCCTACAGGCCTCACCTCATCAATGAAGACAACATGCCTACGAGGCAGGAATCCAGAATCCTGACTTCTCAAAATGACAGCAGTTAAGATGTGCTGGCCCATGACAGAATTCGTACTGTGACTGACATCAGGGTCCCAGAAAGCAGGGACCGGTCTCTTCCATACTGTGTCCAAGCAAACCTCAGCTCATCGACACTCCCAAGTGCTCCGTGAACAAAGGCCATCAGGACAGGAGTCGCCATTTGTATGGTTATAAAGATCACACCCAACCAGAAAAGACCCGGTATCCCCGGTAAAGGAAAAGAATGTGTGCTGGTGGTTTTGCACACCTTCGCAAACAGTTAGTTCTTGGTTCTTCAGAGTTTTCCCACTATTGCAAACGTGGTCTCTGTTTCATTTTGTTTGCTGCTGGTTGATTTCTGTAGGGTGACTTCTCCCCCCAGCAACTTTTGCCTAATTCTAGGGACACATCCTTAGATTTTTAAAAACATTTCCTAGGTATATAAGCATACTGCCTATGAATCACAGTTTTGTTCCTTTCTCCCCAGTCTTCCTGTCTTCGGCTTCACTTTCCTTGAATTTTTCACAGGGTAGGCCCTCCCAACACTGTGCTAAAGAGAAGGAAGGATCCAGGCATTCCAGTTTTTCCTGATCCCAAAGGCAAGATTTAGGTATCCTGCTGGTTCTCTTCTTGGGTCAGTGTGGATAAGTTATATTTTCCTAGAAATTTATATATGTTGTCAGAACTTGCAAAACTCTTGCCATGTTGACATGGAAAAAAAAGAGGTCTTCTCTGTATAATGCGTGGCATGATCCCTCCTCTGGATCCTTCAGATATTTTTAATAAGCATCTACAACACTGGTTTTACTTATTTTTACTTAGCACATGTTGCTCGTTATAACCACTTACCTTTTTAATGTCAACCACATCTGTAGTAAAGTCCCACTTTACATTCTTGAGAGGATTTGTGCCTTTTCCTTGATCAATTTTGCTTGATATTTGTCAACATTACCTATCTTTTGTGAGAATGAAATCTTGGCTTTGTTGAATTCATCTGCTATGTATTCACCTGTTTTTGGTTTCATTTATTCCTTCTCATCCATATTTTCTTCTGACTGGTTTTAGTATGTCTTTTTTTACTTCTGGGGGAAGATGCTTACTTATAACTCATTAATCTTCATCTTTTCTTTTCGGATGCATGTATGTAAAGGTACACATTTCCCTGTAAACAATACTTTAGCTACATCCTACAAGGCTGGATGTGTAGCATTTTCATTATCACTCACTTCAAGACATTTTCTATCCCCCTCCCTTTTTTTTGGCCTACAAGTAAGTGCTAGAAGCATAGGTTTACAAAATTTCCAAATGCATGAAGATTTCCTATTTCTTTTTATTCATATTTCTAGTATAACTGTGCTCAGATTACCTGCTCTATATAATCACAATCCTTTGATATTTGTTGAGACTTTAAGGCCCCAGATATGACCAATCTTTGAAAATTTTGAAGTCACATGTGTACTAGCTGGCTGCAATGTTTTATTTATATATAGTCATAGAATTTTGTTCAAAGTTCCAATCCTTGCTGATTTTTGTCTGCTTAACTGTCAATGTCAATTACTGATGGGATGTACTAAAGTTCTTCACCATGATTATAGATTTGAACACTTCTTGTAGTTCTGTCAATTTTGTTTTAGGTATTTTGTGACGAAGTTAATAAGATGCACCCAAAGTGAAAACTGCCGAATCTTTAAGCTGAATTAAACTTTGATCGTTATGAAGTGCCCTTTCTCTGTACAACACTTTCAGTGAGTGTTAACGTCTCTTTTATATACCAGTAATACAACACCAGTTTTCTTGTTTTTTTGTTTTGTATTAAGTAATCTCTACACCAAACATGGTGCTCAAACTCATGACCCCGAGATCAAGAGTCCCTTGCTCTACGGACTGAGCCCGCCGACTGCCTCAACACCAGTTTTCTTTTAGTAGAATTTCTATAATGTATCTTCTTCTATCTTTTTATTTTCAACCTGTCTCCTGTAAACAGCACAAGAGTGGACTTTAAAAAATCCAGTATATCTTTATGTTTTAACTGCAGTATTTAATCAATGTATATTAGATATGAATGCTGATATATTTGAGTTTAACTCCGTAATCTTATTTTGTGCTAGTTTCCCACCTGTCCGCTCTTCTTTTTGTTTCTAAGTCATCCCATTTCCCCCCTCTACTACTTTAGAATATACTGTTTCTATTCTTTAGTAATTACCTTTAAAAAAGAACATGGCATGGGGCGCCTGGGTGGCGCAGTCGGTTAAGCGTCCGACTTCAGCCAGGTCACGATCTCGCGGTCCGTGAGTTCGAGCCCCGCGTCAGGCTCTGGGCTGATGGCTCGGAGCCTGGAGCCTGTTTCCGATTCTGTGTCTCCCTCTCTCTCTGCCCCTCCCCCGTTCATGCTCTGTCTCTCTCTGTCCCAAAAATAAATAAAAAACGTTGAAAAAAAAAAAAAAAAAAAAAAAAAAAAAAGAACATGGCAGGGTTCGCCAAGTTCAAAGTTAAATGAGCTTACCCCTTCCACTAGCTCTATTACTCCTTTTGTCTTCAGTGTTACTGTTTTCAGTATTTAATCCTATCCTTTTCTCAGTCATCCCCACCCCACGCCACATGTTACTATTATTCTTCCACATTTGTTTAGAGTGGCCCAAATATTTACCACCTTCTTTATCCTTCCTTGCTTGTACAGCTTACTCTTTCCATTTGGCATGACTTGCCTTCCAAGAACATCCTCCAGAATTTCCTTCGGTGAGGGCCTGTCAGTAATTACCTGTCTTAGTTTTCTTTGTCTTAAAAGTTATCTTGAGTTTTTGATTTTTGTTTTTCCTTTGGTTCCTGTATCATTACACTCTACATATGGGTGTTTTTTCCTTTTTTGGATGAGTGGCTCATCTATTCTTTAAAACCCTCAGACATCATCTTGTCCAATACTGGCTCTGGCCCATGATCACTCACCTCTCCTGGAACCCCAATTAAACACACTTCTACCCTCCCCAATTCTTAATTGGTCTTACAAATTATTCATTTGGTCCTCTAAGATGAAATCTGTATATTTTCTTCTGCTTTATCTTTCAGTTCACTTATTCTCTTCAGTCTGTTGGTTTTTTTATTATTATTTTTTAATGTTTTATTTATTTTTGAGAGAGAGTGCAAATGGGGGAGGGGCAGAGAGAGAGAGGGCCACACAGACTCCAAAGAAGGTTCCTGGCTCTGAGCTGTCAGCACAGAGCCCAATGCAGGGCTTGAACTCATGAACTGCAAGATCATGACTTGAGCTGAAGTCGGACCCTTAACCGACTGAGTCATCCAGACACCCCTAGGTTTTTAATTACAATTATTGAGCTGCTCATATCTAGAAGTGGTAACCTGATTCCTTTTCCAAATTTGCCAGGTTGTTTTATAGTTTCCTTTCCCTGTAGGTATTTTTGATCTTGTCTATTACTTTAAGTATAGTGAGAGGCATTGTTCAAAATCTGAGTCAACCCCTCTACTGTCTCATATTTTCATGAATCTGTTTCTGCTGGTCCTCTTTCATACTGCTCTGCACTCTTTGTGCGTTTACTTATTCTTAACCAGGAACTGCTCACTTCGTTGTGAAAATTACACATGGGGATTCACTAAGCCCGAATAAAGGGGCGGTCCTTCAAAGATCTGCTCATCTGTTCACTTGCAGGATGGCCCAGAAGGACAGTCTTCGTCGACTCTGAAATAAAGAACTTTAAAATTGGCTGGAGAATTTCCTCCCACTTAGGTCACGGGATCTGCATGAGGAACCACTCGTGAGAACGAGTCCTCAGGAGGGGAATGGGCTTATTTCTGGCTCGCCTTCACCCTGACGGTGTAGCAGTCCTCTGTGGTTGCAGTTCTGAGGGGTAGGGTCCTCCATCATACTGCCTCCTGTGCCCAGAGATGCCATCAAAATTCAGCGGTTGCTCCCTTTGCCAAATGCCCTCGGGGCCGTGTTTGCTGTCCAAGGCTACTCCTTTCACCGAGGTTTTGGCCTCCTATCTTCTAAGAATAAACAATCTAAGTGTCCATCGTTAGGTGAATGGATAAAAAAAAGATGTGGTCTATTTTACACACACACACACACACACACACACACACACACACACACACATACATTCCTCAGGCAAAGAAAAGGATGAAATCTTGCCATTTGTGACCACATGGATGCACCTTGAGGATATTATGCTGAATGAAGTAAGTCAGACAAAGAAAGCCAAATACCACATGATTTCACTTGTAAGTCATAATCTAAAAAACAGAAACAAACTGAACTAAACCCAGATTTCAGCTATGAAGAACAGAGTGGTGGTTACCAGAGAGGAGGGAGGCTGGGAGTGGGAGGAGGTGAAATGGGTGAGGTTTGAACCAAGAGGTACAAACTTCCAGTTATAAAATAAATGCCAGGGGGATGTAATACACAGCATGGGGAATACAGTCAATAATACAGTATTAACTTTGCATGGTGACAGATGGTAACTAAACTTATCGTGGCGATCAGTTCCCAACGTATACAAATCACTACTGTACACAACAGAATATTGTAGATTATACTTAAATAAAAAAGAGTATTTTTCAAGCCATTCCCTGCTTTTCAGAAGATGCTTATTGTTGGCTATGTAGCACCTGCCCTGCCCCACCCCGTTCATTAGACTGGTCCATCCCACCCAGTCCACCCCATCGCCAGAGCACAGTGGCCCCTCACTTCTCTGGGCTACTGACTCTTGGCACTGTTGGACCAAAAGACATTGCCATTTGGCACTCCTCGCCAAATGAAATCCCAGCCAATCAAGCTCTTAAAAGAAAAATGAGATCATCCCTGCTGCAGGACAGGAGGGCTGGTTGTGCCAGGGAGACTTCCAAATCCAGCTCTGGACAGACATCCAATCCCCAGAAGAGGGGAGCCTGCAGGGTGTCCTTCCACCACCAACTGGGGCCCTGGCCAAGGATTCTCCAAGGTGGGAGGGTTTTCAGGTTAGAAATGCGTGGGTCAGGGCTCCAATGACTTCTGGTACTCGACTGCTGGCTCCTTTGTTTTTAAGAAATCCACTCAATACTCCAACACTCATTACATTACCTGGGGGCGTGGATCTGATAAAGAAATCAATCCCCGGATCAGGGCTCTCCCTTCATTTAACTGCTGAGAAGAGGAGCTGCCTTTCCACTCAGATTTGTGGTTAAGAGCACTTGCTCATGGGCAACAAAACCTGACCCTCTTCCACAAGCCTTTTGCAAAGGCCCACCACGTATTAACGAATTTCCTGGCCAGATGCTCCCATCTCTGTGACCAAGGGGAAGTATGGGATGAGTGAGCTATTTCTTAGGAATAGCAAACTTCATTCTGGTTCCTTTTTAAAATCAGCCATTGTATCATATGTCCCCAGCCCTCCTGTACTGCTGGTGGGAGTAGAAATGAGTACCTGCACCTTGGGAAGAAGTCTGGCCTCTCCTCTAAAGGTGAGGATATGCCTCCCTGTGGCTCATAATCCCACTCCTAGGTACAGACCTGATGGCCATGTAGATAAGCGGTCACCACAATGAGGGGCAGGACTTTATACTTCGTAATATAACATCTCCTATATTATAAGCCCCCAATCAGAAACTGTCCAAGTACCCATGCAGAATGAAATGGGCACTGGTGATGGACTCACAAGCCGGAGTACTACACAACAATGACAATGAGCTACGAGGCCGACAGCACAGATGACTCCCACACACAACATCAAATGAAAGACCCAAGAGAGCACGGGCCGGGCTTTGTGATTCCATTTACCTGGAGTTCAAATTCGATGGAGCAAATCTGCGTGCCAGAAACCAGCAGCGCAGCTACCCCTGGGGACAGGCAGCAGCTGGAGAGGGCAGAAGAGGAACGTGTGGGGGGATAATATTTCCTGATCTGCTGGTTAAACAGGGTGATCAGTTTGTGGCAGTTTAAAACTGGGCAGTGGACTCACAACAGAGCACTTTTCTGTGTAGGTACTTTGCATTACTAAAGAGTTAAAAATACATATGCCCACTCTGGTAGGAAAAACTCTATCACCCGGAACTTGAAGGAGGAGCATCCTCAGTGCCTGGAGTATCTGTGACACCGTAGCTGCTGCCACCTCCCAGACCTCTCATGGGCGTGGCCGCGTTGCTCCCACCAAAGAGGTGGGTAGCTGGGGTGGGGGGAGGGGGGAGCAGGAAGGCAGTCACCTCACAGTCTGTGGCCACACCTACTGCGCTGGCCGCCAGACAGCATTGAGTGAAAAATCAATCTGTTCAGGGGTGCCGGGGTGGCTCAGTCGGTTAAGTGTCTGACTCTTGGTTTCTGCTCAGGTTGTGATCTCGTGGTTCGTGAGTTCGAACCCCACATCGGGCTCTCTGCTGTCAGCGCAGAGCCCACTTCAGATCCTCTGTCCTCCTCTCTCTCTCTGTTCTCCCCTGCTCATGCGCACATTCTCTCTCAAAAATAAACATTGAAAAAAATGCAAAAATAAATAAATACACACATACGTAAATACATAAAATAAAACTGTTCAGAATAAGGCTCCAACTTAATAAGCTCCCAACTTAACAGGGAAGCAACTTAACACAGAAAACGGTGCCTGGGCTTTGGAGCCGTGGCTAAAGTTGACCTTTTCAATGTCCGCTGACACATCACTGTAAGATTTCATTAAAGGTGTCAATAATTCATTTATTCTTCAGCACTGACCCCTTCGTTTCCTCAATCACTGTGATTGCTACTAAATTCCAAAAATTACTTGGTTTTTCCCCCCTTCCTTACTACAAACATCTAGAACTCAGAAAGAAATTAAAGTGTATTGCACAGAAAGAGGACTACATCGAATTCCTATTCAGGATGAGCCTTAATCGAAAAGAAAACAGTTTTGATGGAGTTGAGTGGTACATTCTAACCACTGAATGAGAAGTTCCAGAAAAACATCCCACCTGGGCTTAGGGCAGAACAAGCGTCTCCACCGTCCCAGGTCAAACAAATAGGCCAGATGTGCCCATCAAAAAGGGAGAGGAATCGGGGCACCTGGGTGGCTCAGTCGGTTAAGCGTCTGACTTTGGCTCAGGTCATGATCTCACGTTTGTGAGCTCCAGCGGCATGTCAGTTGGCACAGAGCCCACCTCAGGTCCTCTACCCTTCCCTCTCTGCCCCTCCCTCACTTACATGCTCTCTTTCAAAACTAAACAAAAATGAAAGAAAGAAAGAAAGAAAGAAAGAAAGAAAGAAAGAAAGAAAGAAAGAAAGAAAGAAAGAAAGAAAGAAAGAAAAAGGAAGAGGAAGGAAGGAAGGAAGGAAGGAAGGAAGGAAGGAAGGAAGGAAGGAAGGAAGGAAGGAAGGGCAAGGAATCCAGGATCTACTTTTCATGTCTCTGCCAAGAAGCAAAGCAGAAGAGCTGGGGGAGAAACAAAAGGATGGGGGTAAACCTGGGACGGACTCTTACCAACCAGACCACCTGCCTGGACCATCTTCTCCCACCTCCCCTGGTTTCCACACGCAAGTGCTCAAGGAGAGTAACCTCCATGCGGGAGGTAGCAGGTTAACCTCATCAGTTCCTGTACTCCTCGAAGTCTGACTAAAAGAGAGAATAAAATGCCAACTACAAGAAAAGAATTTTCCTCCTACCACTAAGGAACACTCTTGCTCACTAAACACAAAATCCACCTCTTCTCAGAGCAGAACCGTCACATTGTTCAAAGCAAAAATAACATTTTTTTTCCTGGTAAGCGTGTGGTCGCTGATACACTCAGTTACTCCCTGAAGCCCCACCAATGCTCATCAGCCACAGAAGGAAATCAAGGGTGCCTGCTGTGGATTCTCCTCCGGGAACTGCGGAGCAGCTGGGAAGGACCCAGAGCTGGTGAGGCACCCTGACATGGATGGGGGGCTATGAAGGGACAGAGAGGACTGAGATTAATATAACTGGCCTGGGGGCACCTGGGTGGCGTCCAACTTCAGCTCAGGTCCTGATCTCACAGTTCGTGGGTTTGAGCCTTGTGTTGGGCTCTGTCTTGATGGCTCAGAGTCTGGAGGCTGCTGCAGATTCTGTTTTTTCCCTTCTCTCTGCCCCTCCCCTACTTGCTCTCTCTCAAAAAATAAACATTAAAATATATATATATAATGTAATATATATAATGTGTACATATAACTGGCCTGGAAGCTTATGACACCCGGGAGAAAGCCAATGCCCAGGCCTTCCACTTAGGGTCACTTCAAACCCCTGGACTCTGTGAGCAGAGCAGGATCATCCCCATTCCAAAGTGTTCCTCCATGAATGTTACTGTCAACCTCTCAACTGCAGCCAGGCTGGAGGGAATCCAAAAATCACTTGGCTCTATAATATGTTTTTGTGTTTTATATCTGATGCTCTAGGAATCCTGACTACTTCAGGCTAAACAATAATACATTCCTAGAACACAAGCACTAGAAAATCCTCTCCCCATTAGCTTGGCAAGGATGGGCATCCACTGTGTGCCAGCCACTGTTCCAGGCATTAGGGATACCAAGGGGAAAGAAAGCAGACAGATCCCAGCATTGGCAGAGCAGACAAAGTCAGTCCCACGTGCAGCATGTCTGGCTGATGATAATGAAGGAAAAGAAATACGGAGAAGCAGGCCAGGGAGCAGGGGTGAGGGTGGGGATCACTAGGGGCTGTCACTTTAAGTAGGGAAGAAGATGGGGGAGAGCAAGCCCTGTGGCCTTCTAAGAAACAGCGGCCAGGGGCGCCTGGGTGGCGCAGTCGGTTAAGCGTCCGACTTCAGCCAGGTCACGATCTCGCGGTCCGTGAGTTCGAGCCCCGCGTCAGGCTCTGGGCTGATGGCTCGGAGCCTGGAGCCTGTTTCCGATTCTGTGTCTCCCTCTCTCTCTGCCCCTCCCCTGTTCATGCTCTGTCTCTCTCTGTCCCAAAAATAAATAAAAAACGTTGAAAAAAAAAAAATTAAAAAAAAAAAAAAAAAAAGAAACAGCGGCCAGCTGCGTGGACAGCAACAGCACATACAAAGGCCCTGAGGCAAAAGCATACGGATAAATAGGCCGATGTGACTGGAGCAGAGGACACAGGCAATGGCAGGAGTGAAGCCACAGTGAAAGCGGGGCCCTTGGAGGCCACTGTGAAGACTCTGGCCAAGGAGGGTCTCAAGCAGAGAAGTGCTAAGAAGGCAGGGGGTGAGAGCTAGTGAAGTAATCCACAGAAGAGAGGGGTCTGGATCAGGGTAGTGCCAGCGGAAGAGGGGAGAATGGTTGCATTCCTGCTCTGTTTTGAACATGGAGGTTTGCTGCTGTACAAGATACAAGAACCAGAAAGCCAATAATTAAGGATAAACCGAAGTTTGTGGCCTGAGAGATGGAGCCATCTGGCCTAGCTTCGTTTTACATGAAGAGGCAATGACAGCCCAGGGAGGACAAAGTCATGTCCAAGCTCACATAGCTTGTTTCTAGGACCAGAACCCCAACTAGCACTTCTCCCTCTGCCCCAAACTGCAGCTCAGTGGGAGACAGTAGTGACCACTCAGGTCACACCCGGATGCCCTCCAACTCCTCTATGCTCTCAGACACCGCAGCAGACAGTGCCCCCTCGGAGACCACCGATACTAAGCATGGAATGTAAACCAGGGTAGGAATGCTGGTGAACGAACCACGAACCAGAGAGGATGACCACAGCCCCTGCCTGCCATGCAAGAGAATAGACCTGCTGTGCTCACACACTCCCATTCTCCCAAAAGAACTCCCAAATCTAGACTTTAATGAAGAAATTCTCCTTTAGAAGGCGGCTCAGCTGTTTAACAACATGAGGTTGGCCGAACAAATCTCATATGCAGGCCAAGTTCAGTCCACACAGGGCACCATCCTGGAACCAGTCCCAAGACAGCCTAAAACAGACCTGGTTCACTCACACCTTGACCAGGGTTAGGGCATGGAATTAAAGTTTCAGTTTAAGATGGACTTTTAGTCCAACTTTTCAGCCAGCAGATGACATTCATTATTCCTATAAATAGCTGATAACTTCTAAACCAACCTCAGTGGACCTCCTCTCCCACCGAAAAGAGAATATGCAGCTGCCCATCATTCTGGGTTCTTTGTTAACTTTGGCTTTACCTTATTCTCTGTGGAGTACTAAGATAAGCCCCTTAGAACAGCCAAGAATTCAAAAAGTCTTCCCAAATACCGTCCAATGATTCTTTCGAAGTTATACAGAGAACAGAGTCCTGCAAATGACCCAGGAAACAATTTATGCCAGCCAACTATGAAAACACCAATACACTGCTAGTGTAAGGTTCAGGGACCAGCAGCTGTTCCAATCTTGCCAAAATAATCGAACTCAGATGCAATACTTTGCTCACAAATCAAAGTTGCTCCCATTGCTAGACAGTGGGAGATACGCCACTCAAGGCACTTAAACATATTAGATGTGTCCGGTTTTTACCTGTGGGAGTCCGGTTGCCAGTTTCAGGAGACTCATCAGAATTTGTCTGCCCAAGAAAACAACCTTCTAGGAAGTCCCTGAGTTAATTTTCTATAATGCTGGATGGCCCTCTTGCCCACGCTCTCACTTAGAATTAAATATTAACTTTCCCTACAAGCCATATGCTGTCTGCCCAATACCTATTTGGCTTGGTTTGACCATTTTGATGCTGTTGATAATAGGTAAGAACTTCCCCAGGGCAGGGCCACTATCTGTTCTGCTCCCCCACCCACTTTTTTTTCTTGGTATGCAATTTACAATGCACACAAGGAGGCAGGAATAAACGTTTTCTAAAGGCAATTAGGGTGAAGCCCATGAACTGCCACTAAGTCAACCGTTTTTAACGTATAAAATGGGGCATTTTATGTGGTTCGACATAATATTCCTAAATGATCAAGAACAGAGACTTGAATGTTTAAAGAATTCCAGCTACCTGGAACTCTTAAAAAGAAAAAGAAAAAAAAAAAAAAAAAAAAAAAGAATTCCAGCTATCTCCAGACCAGCATTGCCCAGGAGAACTCTCTATGATAATGGAAATGATCTAAATCTGCACTGCAAACGTGTGGCTACTAAGCATTTGAAATACAGCTAGTGTGACTAAGCCATATTTTACTGGCCTCACTGTAACTGTCTTCAGCTTAAACAACTCTATGCAGCTACTGTATTGGACAACACAGTTGTAGACGACAGTTTTTTTTTTTTTTTTTTAAGTTTATTTATTTTGAGAGAGAAAGAGAGGGAGGGGGAGGGAGAGAGAGGGAGAGAGAGAGAGAGAGAGAGAAGTCCCACCAGAGGAGGGGCAGAGAGAGGGGGACAGGGGATCCAATGAGGGCTCTGTGCTGACAGCAGAGTGCTCAGTGTGGGGCTCAAACTCCCAAACCGTAAGATCATGACCTGAGCTGAAGTTGGACGCTTTACCGACTGAGCCACTCAGATGCCCCTAGATGACAGTTTCTTTGCACGAGAAACAGGTCTCACTCATTTATATTTAATGTTTGAAGGCCCAGCATGCAGGAGACACTGCATAAAGAAATGAAAAATACCTTTTTGCACTGATCACATTTTCAACTGGCTGTCTACCTTTCTTCCTCTGAAGCTCTTAATTCCAATCTTCTAGATCCATGTCTTCCCTTGAGTAGTTACTATCCCAGTAAATGTGGAATTACAGGACCCTGTGGGTGAACATTCAGAAGGCCACGCCCACACTGCCCAGGAACTGGGCAACAGGAACTGGCCTGACAGCCACCTGACCTGCTGGGCCTCCACATTTCCAGCAGTAGAATGGGAACAACACCTTTTCTATGGAATGAGGTTGTGCAAGGCCTAGGTACACACTGAAGTTGTGGACTCTATTACTAAACAGTAAACCTTAAAAACCAAACTGGGCTCAGCTTGAGTTGTCCAATAAAGTAGTTGGATAACTGAGAGAATATTGACAGGTATGGCGGTCTACCAGTCAACATTCAACATGTTACAGGCCAGGCCTTAACTACAGTAGACCTAGGATGTACAGATGGATAGCACAGACTCTTCCTCTGTAATTCGGACTGACCGTTATTTTTTCCCTCCTGAAGCAAGATTTTAGGGCAGAAAACTCTGCTATCTGGAAAGAACTTTTGAGTCCCTGCCTATGTGTCATTCATTAGCTAAAGTTCCCAGAGATAAAAGAACAATGAGTCTGGGGTCCTGACACTTTTAAAAGGTGTCCTTGTTACATACATAGTAAGCCAATATTCCAGTTAAATCATTCCCATTCAACCACTTAGACAGAATTTGGTACTGTATAATTATTGCAGCCTGTTGACTCTTCAGCAAAGAGCTTAATTGCTAAAATGTGACTCAATGACTTGGATTTATCTAAAACTCTCCCATCACCAAAAAAAAATATTCATACACCAAGGTACCACTCTAACTTCTAAACTCTTTATAGATGTTGAGAGGCTGATTCCTAACTACAAAAGAAAGGAGTCCTGTTATAGCAGAGTGCTTATGGCTCTCCCCATTGGCCGTCCTCTGCTTCCAAACCCCAGGACGCCTCACTTGTCCCCATCCCAGCCGCCCTGCAGGCCACGTCTGCATTGCTCCAGGTTAAGGGAAAACTTAGCCTAGTAGGAGGTATGCCCCCACTTTTCCTCCTTTGCTTAAATAGAGAAGGAAGTGGTATCTCCAGGACCTTAGAATCGGAAGCTTCTTTTCTGGAAGGGAAACAGGTTGGCAGCCCCTGGTGGAGCTGACCTTTAGAAAGTTCATGAAGTAATTGAGACATCACCACCGTAGGCAGCATGCTGCAGGATCACCAGGACCTCTCTGGTGTCAGATTAAGAGGAAGTTAAGAGCACACACAGAAGGAAAGTGTAAGGAGGCAGGCAGAGACAGTAGGAGAAGGCTCCCCAACTGTGTAGAGCTGGCATAAAATGTGCAGCTGTCCCTCCTAAGACTACGAGAAAGAAGACCCAGGTCTCTAGAAACACTCAGCAGCCAGAGTTCTAAAGAGGTATCTAGCCTAGGATGTGAGGTCCTAGTGGGCCCACTTCCTCAACCTCCAAAATATACCATCCAGATGCCCCCAGCCAGCACAATAAGCAAACAGTGGTGGGAGGCTCCCAAGCACCCTTTAAAGTTTCATTTCCTTGGTGCTTCCCAGTCTCTGCTGACCTCCGACCTCCAGGAGTATTGCCAAACTGCCGTCTGTTTGCACAAGGTCCTAGTTTTTCCCAGCACTTGTGGGGGAGGCTCCTCTGACCATGCGGTGAGAGAGTAGGTGGTATCTCTCCAGGCTACAGATAAGGAAACCCAGGTTCGGAGAGGTTAAGGGGCTTGCGCAGGGGGTCTGTAAGAGAGGCATCGGTTGGACCCTGGGACTTATGCGAGCCTTCGGTCTGTGGCAGGCGGGCTGGAGTCAGCCCCAGACTCCACCTCCCTCTGGTGCCCCACAAGCCCCTAAAAACTCATCCGAGCATTAACAGGCAACACTTGTTGGCTATTCCTTACACGTGCTGGGTCTTCACAGCTTTTCTCTTAAGTAGAAATGATAAGCAATCCCGTTTTTCAGAGGGGAAAGCGAGACATCCGAAGTGAGGCAGCTTGGCCCTGGTCACCCTCAGAGCTTCAGGGATTTCAAAAGCCCACTCCCTTAACCGTTATACCACAATGAGCTACCATTTATGGTCTGTAAGCTGGGGAAGGGTCCCTGACGCTTCCCGGACGCCCTACTGGAAGCGCGGACCCCAGCCCGTCTTCCCTGCCCCAGGGCGCGGACTGGGGAACCCGGCGGGCTGGGGCGAGCGCCAGACCGGGTGCCAGCGCGCCCCGGCCCGCCGGTGCCCGCTTCCGCCCGGGCATGGCACCGCCGGGCCATTCATCGTGGCGCGGGCGGGGCGGACCGGGCAGGGCCCGGGTGGCCCCGTCACCCCGCTGGGCGCCCTCGCGCCGGGCTCCGCGCGGCCCGGCCGGGAAAACGGTGCCCCTAGCCCCGCCGCCAGGGGGAGCAGGGAGCCGCCGCCCGACTCCGGGAAGTTGCCATCGCGGCCGCTCGGGAGTCCGGACCCCGGACGGCCACGGTGCTCTCACGGCGTCCCCTGCAGCCCCGCGTCCCGGGCCAGCCCTGTCGGGGGCCGCCCGCCCCCCGGAAGCGCCTCCAGGCCGCAGCCCGCAGGCGGGCGTGCTGGGCCCGCGGGCCCCCCATTCAATCCCGCCCTCCTCCCCCCCGACCGGCCCCCGCCGCCTTCCGCCCGCCCCCCCCCCCCACCCCTCCAGCCCGGACTCCAGCCCGGCAACGTCATCCGGCCGCTTCCCGAAACTTAACCCCTTCCTCCGCCAGCTGTGCGCAGCCCCGCCCCACCGCCAACTTTCTTCGCCCAACTTCGGAGCGTGCGGGCCGGCCCGACGGCCCGCAGGGAGGGAGGGGTCGCCACGTCGTGCCGCCAGGCCGCCGCAGGTCCCCTCCGACCGCTTAGGGGCGTGGGGTCCACGCCGCGGGGCGCGCTCCACTGCCGCCCCTGCACCGGGTTCACCCGGAACACGCCCCCCCAGGGCCCGACCCGACCCCGAAGGTCGGTGGCCGCGGCGACGGCCGGCGGCGGGCGGCGCCGCCGGGGGAGGGGCCGCCAAGGAGACGTGTCACTCGCGGCGCGGCCGGCCCCGGCGCCCCGACGGCCCGGCCCGCGCGCCGCCACCGCCGCTGCAGGGCCCTGCCAAGTTTCTTACCTGCAGCCGGAGACGCGGGAGGGAGAGCGAAAGGGCAGGAGCCGCCGCCGCCGCGGAACCGGGAGAGAAGCCCGCTGAGCCTCCGCCGAGAAGCCGCCCCCAAGCAGCTGCAGGCACCGCGACCCCGACGCCGTCCGCCCCGTCCGCCGTCCGCTCCGGCCGCTCGCTGGCTGCGTGCGCGCGTGTGGAGTCGTGGCACTTTCTGCCTCGGAGCTGGCGAACGGCCCCCTCCGCCGGGATCGCCGCCTCCTGCCTTCCCCACCCGGGCCAGCCATTCATCGAGCCGCCTTTCCCCATTGGCCCGCGCCCCGCCACTCCGCGGGTCACTGGCCAGTCAGAGCGCGGGCGGCCGAGCCGCGGCGGCGGCCATTGGGCGAAGAGGAGGGTCTCCGCCTCGGCCAATGGGAGAGGGGAGGAGCTGCGGGGAGCCTCGGGGGGCGGGGCCAGGGAGGGGCGGGGTCGTGCGGTGCGGCGCTCGGCCTTGCGCGGGGGCGGGGCGGGGCCGAAACGCCCAGCCAAAGCGGGAGGGGGCGCCGGTAGGTCCCGCCCATCCCAGGCCCGCGGCACCGCTCGCAGTCTCTGCCTTGGGGCGGGCGCTGCCCAGGCAGCCTGCAGAAGGTGCGAATACAGGGGATGCCGGGCCTGAGCCCCTGGATCTCGACAGGCTGAGGTGGCGGTGGGTGTCACCCTGAACGCGGTTGCGCAACCCGCCAACAGCAGAGAGGAATGCCTTATTTAAAGCCACTGAATCCCACTCCCCCCCGCCCCCCAGCAGCGGCTCCACCGGGCCCAGGGTGTGAGGACAAGTTCGGCTGGGGGTCAACCCCGAGAGGACAAGTTCTAATCTTCAAAGAGATGGCATTCAGTACCGGAAAGGATTTTCTTGAGCAAATGGAGGAATTGAGATGGAAAGGCCAGAAGGTGCACAAGGAATCCAAGGTGGATGTGATTGCACCCATTTTTAGGGGTGGTGCAATTGAGTACAGTCTAATAGAGTTACTGGTACAAAGCACAACTGGCAGAGCAATAAATATAACCCACCCTATGGCGTTTGGCTCCATGTAAGGAAGAGGGTGAGGGGGTCTGACCCAAGCAAACTCACCCATTTCCCTGAAAACTGAACAAATAGTACTTCTTCATTATGTAGTTTCCTCCCCTCAATACAAGCCAACACTGTCTCTTCATAACCAAATAAGTCTTTCAATTAAGATAATTTTAGGCCTGGTTTTTAACCATTATATCAGGGTCTTTTAAGGCCAACTCTGAATGTGAGCCAAAGCCAGCTTCTTTCAAATTAAGGTCTCCAAAAACCCAAAAGGGCTGCTGCAGCCTAATCTCCACACCACTTCCCTGGCCCCTGAGGCTGCAGAGTCCTGTTCCTAATACATGTTTCTTGGGCAATTTCACATTACCCCTTGCTCTGTCACTGGTGCGGTACTAGCTGTTGTTAGAAAGATGTGAAAAATGGTAAGGGACTAGAGGGGCGGAGTTGAAATTAAACCGTTCATTCCTATTTTTAATCTCAGCAGTTCCTTAACACATTAATGATTAATCAAAGGGAATTAACCTGGATTAACTTTCAACACTCAGTCTGTTTCCAGCGGTGAGCCCCCGCTTGAAATAAAAGTCAAGAATCTCAGCCTCTGGCCGGCATATCAAGTAGTTCTTTTTTTTTTTTTTAAGTTTATTTATTTATTTTGAGAGAGAGAACGAGAGCATGAGTGGGGCAGAGGCAGAGAGGCAGAGAGAGGATCCCAAGCAGGCTTCGAGATGTCAGCGCAGAGCCCAACACGGGGCTCGCTCTCACGACTGTGAGATCATGACCTGAGCTGACTGAGCTCAGGTGCCCCACATCAGCTAGTTCTAATTGACCATGGGTAAACCGGTTAACTTTTCTGAACATGGATGTATCCCTCTAGGGCAATCTGAGTTTTAGAGAAGAAAGTCACTCATTGTTCATTCATTCATTCATTCATTCATGCATTCATTGGTGTTTGTTGAGTGCCTGGTATTCACTACCAGGCTGGGCATAGCCTAGAGTGACATGCAGACCAGGTGAAGGCTCAACTGCCCCTGAGGGCCTTGCTGTGGGTTTAGGTTTTCCCAGAAGCAGATCCTGACATGGATTCAAGTGACTCACTTGGCGGTAATCACAGGACACATTGGTAGAGAAGTAGAATGGGAGAGAGCTGTGTCAGGCAAGTAGCACAATATCAGGCTAGTGACTGGTGTGGGCAACCAGGGCTCAGAATCGCTGGGCATGCCGGGACACTGTGTGGCACATGTCCCAGAGACGTCCTACCTGCAGGATGAGGAGGTGTGTTATTTACCCACCACTCCCACTCCTCGTTGATTGAGGGCTTCTTCTGGGAGGACTTTAACTGGTCTCATGCCCCAGAGAAAAGCCTTCTGGCAGAAAAAGGCAGCCGCTTGCAACAAGAAGCCCTTGGCAGAAGGATGCGTGTGCCTGGAGGGTGTGGAGGGGTCACAGTAGTGTCTTCTTTGCAACTGTGATGCCGAGCCTGACACAGCACCTACACAGAGTAGAGGCTCAGTAAACACATGTTCCATAAATACGTCAAGTGAATTACAGGATTGCAAAGGATTACAGGATTCCTAGGGGTGAGGGGTACTTCCCCAAAAGGGGCTCTATGTTCCCTCCCATAATCTGACATTTGGTTTGGCTTCATCCCAGTGTATGTTTCAATATGGAGAGGTGGCCTGGCCTGAGCCTTTGCCTGTCCTCCCTCCCTACTCCTTGTCCTCTCTCCACCAGGTTCTGTTAGGGCCAGGGCAGCCCCCACGCCCCACTGCCCCTGCCGCCTGGCCTAGCCTGACTCTCACCACGTGCCCGCGGAGCCCCCCAGCCTTGGTCCTGCTCAGCGTCGTCAGCGTGTCTTGATCTTGCGGCTCTCCCATGGTGTGTCTGGGGAAAACAGGAACCACCCCAGGATTAGGTGGATGGGGGTGCCTGTGTGGAGCCAGAGGGGCTTCCCTCAGGCTCAGGGCCCCTGGCCCTGCTGTGTCTTCTATCGCAGGCTCATATCTGCCAAATCACACAGCCTTCCATGGCAGCAGAGAGACCCCGTGGCACACTGCAGCCTCCAGGTCCTGTCTGCTCAGTGCTGGGCACGAGGCTAGAGCCTGGGAAACAGGTCTCTGCCATCCCCCTGGATGATAGTCCAATGAGGGGCTGTCACGGTAAACGGGCCAGAGAGAGAGGCCCGAGGTGATGGAGGGCCCTCAGGCAGGGGCGCTAACCTAGACTGAGGAGAGCAGAGGGGGTGACAGAAGCAGAAGCTTGAAAGAGAAGTGGCAGTTACCTAGCCCAGAGAGTGGGTGAAGGGTGCACCCGGTGAGAGAGGAGCAAGGACAAAGGCCTGGTGACCCAAGCTGGCATGATGCACTAGGAGCAACTCTGAGTTGTTTTGTTTTGCCAGAACCCCCAAGACTTGCAGAAGACCGTAAGAGGAGACGAGTCTCAAAATGTGATCATAACGAGCACCAAGGGAACCATTTTGGGTGATGTCAATGGTCCATATCTTGGTGATAGTGATGGTCACATGATCAAATCACCCTCTCTTGAAAGGGTGAAGTTGGTTTGTAAGGAAATTGTATTTCAATCAACCTGACTCAAAAAGAGGGCGTATTGGGTTTTCGTTGTGTGTTAAAAACAAATAGAACATTCTTCATAGGAAACCCTAAATATACAAGAGTAATTACCTGGTATGGCCTATGAACTCATGGCTGTGCTTTGCTTTCTATTACTAAATTGCAAATATTATTTTAAATGAGTAGAAAGATGAGAATATCTTACAGTGTAAAAAGAGCTTTTGCTTTATCGACATCTATGAAAGGATGATAAATGACAAACAGAATTAAATGTTATGTGGGAAAAAGTCATTGTGACAATATGTAACATTTTTACATCTTGTCATGTGCCAGACATTATTTGAGATGCCCTACATATAGGTAAAAATATTTAATAACACTCAGAATAATTCAATAAAGAGGTACAGTTATTATCTCCATTTTATTAATTTTTTTTAATGTTTATTTATTTTTGAGAGTGATACAGAGTGCAAGCCAGGAAAGGGCAGAGAGAGAGGGAGACACAGAATCTGAAGCAGGCTCCAGGCTCCGAGCTGTCAGCACAGAGCCCAACGTGGGGTTCGAACTCATGACCTGAGCCGAAGTCAGATGCTTAACTGACTGAGCCACCCAGGTGCCCCTTTTATTATCTCCATTTTAGAGATGAGGAAACTGAGGCACAGAGAGGTTAGATAACCTGCCCAGTGTCACAGGGCTAATCAGAAGAGGAGTGTTTGGCTCAGTGCACATGCACGTAACTCCTGCATTTGGTGTCAGATACCGGAAGGTGTGCTGTACCTATGTGTGGAGGGGGTAACTCTGACCTTCAGTGGTGGTGACTCAGGGAAAGGTTTGTGATCAATGACAGCAGACATCACTCCCTTGGCACTCTCTTTCCCATGATAGTGATGATCAGCTTGGTTGGGGACCCACTAGGTTGAGGAACCGTTATGATAGCTCCAGAGATGAGGGTTTAGGAATGGGACAGTGGTAGGAGCGGGGGATGCAATGATCCTTTGGGAGGGGTGATTAGGAGGTGAAATAGGTGAGGGTTGGTGACCATGGGGTGAGGGACAGAGATTTGCCACTTGCGAGCCACTGTTCCTGGCCTGAGTGACACCACTGGAGCAGGACCCACAGGAGAACGGACACATAAGGGACAGGAACTGGAGAGGCTATTACATGTTTATTGACATGTGGAGTTTGAGGAGGCTGAGGGAAGTCCGGGTGGAGACACCGTTTCTGTGGGCGTGAAGCCCAGGTGCTGAGGCCAGTGTGGGTAACACACACCGGAAACCCAAGTACATGAGTGGGGGTCCAAAAGGACGGAGATGCTCATGTGTGGCATATAGAGCTGGGAGCTGCATGTGGATGGAGACAGGAGAAAGCCAAGACTAGAGTCCTGGACAGAGAATGGAAAACCCACAAAAGAGTCTGTATTGATCAGCTTTTGCTGCATAACAAACCACTCCAAACCTCAATAGCTTTAAAAAAGGCTCAAGTCTTAGATGATCTTGGCTGGCCCATGCCTGGATCTTTGGGTGGGCTGGGGTTCACCTTTAGTTTGGGCTTGACTGGGGCATCTTAGAAGTACTGCTCCACCTGGATCCCTCCCTTCTCCTGGATCAGGGAGGTAAAAGGGGCATTCACCTCAGCAACAGCTGAAGCAAAGGAAAACAAGCAGAAATACACAAAGTCTCTTGAAGGCTTACAACTGTGTCACTTCCACCTTGTTCTATTGCCCAAAGCATGTCACGTCGACAAGCCTAGATTCAACAGGAGGGGAAATATGGCCAGGCGTGAAGAAAGGCACTACCGAGGCAATCTACCACTGAGCCCAAGAAAGATGGCAAGGGTAAATCAGGAGAGGATCGGGGTTCGTGGAAGGGAGAGAGTTTCAAGAAATAAAGAATGGTAAGCACTGTTAAATGCATCCTGGTAATCCAGCAAGATAAAGACTGGACTATGTGTTAAACATGGCAACTCAGGAGTCACCAGGGACCTTTGGGAAATAGTTTTAGAGAAGGAGTGGATGATAAGGTAGCCACCAACCTGTGGAACGTTCAGAGATGAATGACAGTGGGGAGAGACGAAGCCATGTGCACCCATCCATCCAACAGATGAATCCAACTCAGTATCTGCTATGTTTCCGTCACTGTTCTAAGTGATGGGGAGACAGCCATGAACAAAGTAATGGGTTTCCTTTCCTAAAGCTCTAGTGAGAGAAAGTAGACAAGTCAACCAATAAATAAACAAGATGAATTAAAATGGTGCAAAAGGCTATAAGAAAAAGAGAGCAGCATCTAGTGATGGAGAACATGGTCAGAGGAAACCCTCCTGGGGAGGTGATGGTTGAGTTGACACCTAAACATGAGAAAAAGCTGATCTTGTCTTGGAAACGATGATAAGAAGAATAAGTGAAAAAAAGCCAGGGGTGGCCGGAAGCTTAGCAGGTAGTTCAGGGAACAGGAAGAAGGCTGTATGGCTGGAGCTCCAGGAGGAAGAGAAGAAAGGCAAGGGAAGCAGGAAGGTACCTAGGTCCTGCATTCCCTAGGAGGTATTGGGAAGCCAATGAGGGTGGGGAGCTTTAAGCAGGAAAGTCTTGCAATCTGATCCACATTTAAAAGATTACATTAGCATTAGTTAAGTTAGTGGGAATGAGGGATCCCCAGACCAGCTGGTAGGCTTTTGCAAAATTCCAGGCAAGATGAGAATGTTACGCTGGTAAATATTTAACAACTGGCTATGGAGGTAGGGGCTAGAAGGGGCATTTCTAATTTGCAGCAATTGGCAATTTCAATGGTGTCACTACTCCCATCATAGCTGATTTCAAGCTACTGAGTCACTGAACACAAAGGTGGGAAGGAATTTGCAACAATATGCCTTCATATATCACAGAGATAATCTCATAAATTATCTCAAAGACATACGCAATAGTAAAATGTAGTGAAATATTTGGGAAGTGATGATGTTTAGTATTTATTACTTTTGTTTTTCACATAATCTATTTCATTGTAAGTTTATATCATTAAAATTTTGTAACAAGCTTTTTCTTAAGTTTATTTATTTATATTGAGAGAGAGAGAGAGAGCCAGGAAGAGACAGAGAGAGAGGAAGAGAGAGAATCCCAAGCAGGCAGCACAGAGACTGATGCGGGCCTCTATCTCACGAACCACAAGATCATGATAAGCCAAAATAAAGAGTCAAATGCTTAACCGACTGAGCCACCCAGATGCCCTTTATCATTAAAAATTTTAATAATGGCTGTGTTTAATGAACTGCTTGAAAAATTCTTGAAAATGTAACAATCAGCTGTCGTGAGCCAGTTGGCTTCTCCACACTGTCATCTGGACCAGAGTAGAGGGTGTGTGTGTGTGTGTGTGTGTGTGTGTAAGAGAGAGAGGGAGACAGAGACCCAACGAGATTTGAAAATATTAGAACAATGAGATATTGTACATGCTCATGTTGACATTTCTGCACACATCTCATTCCTTGTGTGAACTTTGAACTCGTTGGGGTCAGTAGCTCAATCTGATGCATCACGATGCTCCTTGAACACCTAGCCCAATGCCTTGATTCTGCACAAACTCACCCTAGGTTGGGTCTCCCCAGAAGACATTGAGGAAAAGATTTGAGTGAAGGCAGTTTATTTGGAAGGTGATCCTAGGAATCACCAGGAAGGAAGTGGAGAAGTGAGACAGGAAGGGAAGACGGCCAAAGAGCAGTGCGTGGTCAGCACATTTCCTCTGTAGGCAGCTGAAGCCTTAATTCCAGCAGGGAACTCTGGGAGACAGTGTGGACTATGCCTCAGAGTCACCCAAACTGAGAAGCAAGGAAGCTTGGGTACTTATTTACCAGCTCCTATCCACCACTGGTTGAAGTCTACTCCTATTTCCAGCCCACACCACGGATGAAGCCCTGAGAAGAAGGTTGCTGGTGTTTGCGATCAGAGGCTGTTGAGATGCACAGGAATGGCGGACCGGATGTGAGAAGCCACCAACCGTGTCGGTCAGGAACTCCTAAACATTTCTTGAACGAATGAACAAACGAGCGAATGAATGAAGGTAGGGCCCTTTGGGTGCTTTTAAACACAAATTTAAGATTCAAAAGTCTTAAAAGAGAACGTAGCTCCTTCCACTCCATAGGCAGCACATTTCAACTTTTGCAAAACTAGAGCGGAAGACCTATGATACCCCAGACGATTTAAGTTTTGCAGTAGTGTTACTTAAAGTCAGAGGAATTTTATTATGCACTTAAAGAAAAATCTCTATAGATGGACTAGAATAACTGTCAAAAGAAAAATAGAACTTACACAAAGAAATTAGATGGTAAGTGTGAACCTAAATCACCCATTTTTAAGGTTGCTAGTGGTAGTAACAGTTAACTCTGGTAAGAGTGTTTGGTTTTGTGTGGGTGACATTGGAAGGGAGCTTGGAGTTAGGAGTTTTGCAAAAATGAGGACTAACCCACTGGCTGGTTGTGAGCACCCAAAGAAAGCAAGGAGGCGGGGCGGTGGGGGGGGGGGGGAATAGATGGATGATGTTTATCTGGCACTTGCCTGTTTCTAAAATGCTTTGCAAATGATCCTGACTCGAACCACAGGAGAGACGTGGTGTTATTGTTCCCCTCAGTAGCATGCGTGGCAGGTGACTTCAGAGAAGTGCAGTAGCTCTTCAAGACTTCGCACTTATGACAAAGTTGAATAAGCCTCGGAGACTCCAGAAATGGCATCTTTCCGTAACACACCCCTCTGGGGTCTGGAATCACCCTCCTCGGTCTGCGATGGGAAGTACCAGTCGTGAGTAATGTTTCGTGGCCCTGAGGTCAGCTTGGCAGGGCTAGATGCCTCTCACTGGACATCCTGGGACAAAGCCTGAGAGCCACTGAGTTAGATGCACGATGGGGCCTCATTTTTCCAGCCATGTACACAAAGCATCCTTCACCAGCCTAGCTGGTTAGACATCTTGCCTCTTCTCTGTGATTACCAGCAGTGAGACCTCAGGAGTCCAGAATTTTGCCCCCCACCCCATTCCTGATTTACTTCATTCATTCAATAAATACTTACGGAGCATTACTGCACACGAGAGTCTCTGCTAGGTGCTAAGAATTCAGCAGAGAACCAGACCAATAACACCCTATGCTCACTGAGCTTAGAGTCTGGTAGAGAGGGGGGCAGGCAATCAATAATTCATTAGACTAACGTTCAGCTTGTGGTAAATGCTCCAAAGTAAACAGAGTGAAATGGTACAGAGGAACCGTGAGAAGACCTGAATGTCTTTTTTTTTTTCTTTCTCTTTCCCATCCATGCTTCTCAGTTTTAGCAAACGTAACTTTCCCAAACTACTGCTTCCATCCTGCCTTCACCCCCTCAGGAGGCACCACATCAAATCGTTGTTTCTCTGCCAGACTTTCGTGGAATGCCGTAGCCCGCTGGCTGCGACCTTTGCCAAGCTGTGGCTATTCCTATCTGCGCCCACCCTGTGCCTCAGCCCCCAGCAGGCTCTCCCCACTTCTGATTAGTATCTCTCGCTCCCACCCTTCAAGAACTGCCTGTGGCCCCTCATTCCAGAATCAGGTGCTAAACTTGCCAGGCCTCCTCTTGGTGGAGGTGCAAGATTGGAGCGAACCTGCTTTCTCTCTGCCCTTCCAGAACCCACAGAACCGTTTCTTCCACAAAACCTCTGGCTACAGTCCTCCTCCCCACCCTCATGTCGAGGCCGCTCTGACACAACTGGGCACCAGAGTTCACTGGCAGAGTCTATGTGCAGGAATCACGACTCTTCGACAATGATAAAAACTTAGAAAAGGCCTATGTCGTACGTTTTTCCTTCTGGATTCCCTGGGATTTCAGTTCTGCAACGAGCTGCTTCAGGTTGGGGAAGTCCTTTCTTTGGTCTTAAGAAAAAACTTTTTTTAATATTTATCCATTTTTTGAGAGAGAGTAAGTAGGGGAGGGGTGGAGAGGGAGGGAGACACAGAATCTGAAGCAGGCCCCAGACTCTGAGCTGTCAGCACAGAGCCAGATGCAGGGCTCGAACCCAAGAACTGCAAGATCATGATCTGAGCCAAAGTCAGATGCTTAACTGACTGAGCCACCCAGGCATCCCTCTTTTGTCGATCTTAAATCACTCCCACGTCACTGTGTACTTACTTTTTAAACCCTTACTCTTCCCAGCTCTAGGGCAGAGCTAAGGCACCCCGCTCAAGACCTGGCATCTGCTAAGTGTTCACAGAGTGCATGTCAGTTGATTAGTAAGTGCCTGGCACTTAAAATCATTATTCTATACCCTCCTCCAGGTTCTCCCCTCCAGACTTTAAAAGTGTGGGTCCTTGAGCCTTTCTTCCACGTCTTTTCCCAACCACTTAATCATCGCATGGCTCTTCTCAAACTCTGTTAATCAGATTTTTTTTTTTTAATCATTAGTGAGAATTTTGAAGAAGGTCTTTAACCAGAAGCGGAAAAAAAAAAAAAGTATGAGAAATTCAGAAAGAGCCTGCTAGGGCGGTTGAGTTGAGCTCTCTGCTTCGGTTTGGCAGGCCCCCCAACCAGCTCATACATCAAGCCGCCTGTCTTGGCTCAGCACGACCGCCCAGTCTCCACTGATCTGAATGTGCACTGCAGAAAAATTAGATTTGGTGGGATGAGAACATTGCCTGTAACGCCGTTGACATTCCTCTTCAGACTGCTAATGGTCACTGTCGTCAGAAAAAATCCAGGCCTGGGCAGAAATCAGTTAGCTGGTTTAATTTAGGCAACTTTGGTTTCTTCTTCCAGTGTCATTATACTGGGAGTCCATGGATTCTTTCAGAGTTCTAGGAACTATCTGTGTTGTGTGTGTGTGTGTGTGTGTGTGTGTGTGTGTGTGGGAGAGAGAGAGAGGGAGAGGGAGATGAACTCAGACTAAATCACGCTAAAGTCTTACTGACTTACCATGCAATGTCTCTTTTTATTTTTAAGGTTTATTTTTGAGAGAGAGAGAAAGAGAGCATGAGCAGGGCAGGGGCAGAGAGAGGGAGAGGGAGACACAGAATCCAAAGCAGGCTCCAGGCCCCAAGCTGTCACCACAGGGCCCGACGTGGGGCTCAAACTTATGAACCTCGAGACCACTATCGGAGCTAAAGTTGAACGCTTAACCCACTGAGCCACCCAGGCCCCTCCATGCAATGTCTCTTATTAAATATTTGCACCAAACTGACTCTAAAGACAGGGGAGGGTGAAGGTAGATATTGAGGATGGGCGGGGAGTGGGGATTCCGGGCTCTAAATCATCTGTATTAGGATGTCATTCAGGTATACATAAATAGCCATGTATATATTTTTGCATTCTTCTCCAAAATATATCCACAAAAGCAGATTTTCTAAAAATGAAAATAATTTTACTGTTAGTTTTATCAGAGCAGTATATATGAATACTATACATAGTGCAGATAATATAGGAAAAATATCATGAAAAATATTTAAAAATCACCTGAAGTTCCAACCCTGTAAGGTAATATTTCTTACTTTTTTCCTTCTACACCATTTTCTATTCATAAATACACAAAGTTCATTTTAATATAAGCTTTTAAATTATCTACCATTATATAAAAAGATTCTATGGGGTGCCTGGGTGGCTCAGTCGGTTAAGCGTCCGACTTTGGTTCAGATCATCATCTCACAGCTCGTGAGTTCGAGCCCCACGTCAGGGTCTGTGCTGCTGGCTCAGAGCCTGGAACCCACTTTGGATTCTGTGTCTCCATCTCTCTCTCTGCTCCTCCCCTGCTCATGCTCTGTCTCTCTCTCTCTCAGAAATGAATAAACATTAAAAAAACTAAAAATAAAATGAAAAGATTCTGGCTCTTTATCTGGTGGCATCAGTTCCCGGCACTGGGGATAACCCACCTGTTTTCCAGTTTGGAAAGCAGGACCTCAGGAGTCACCTCTCCAGGAATCATGCACACTTCAGAAGAGGAGGGAAGGAGATGGTAGAAGAACTTTCTAGAAAGTACTGGGTGGGCACTTTAAGGGGAGTGGGGGTGCATTCCTGCCTCTGGTTAAGTCTGCCAGGGCCCTGCCCTGCACTCAGCCAGTGGACAGTGGGTAGCCATCGGTGTGGGCAACACGCAGGGGTCTCTGCAGGCCCGTGAGCACCTTGCAGTGCACTGGTTTTTCCTAAATGACCCACCTACAAACCTACATTAAACTTCCTTGCAAGTGGGCCTCACCCTCCTTCAGCAGAACGCTAAACACGCCAATTCCTAAAGAAGTGTTTTCTTTCTTCCAGGCAAGGAAACTAATGAGCTCCATCTTTGGCATGGATCAGAAAATTCCACCGTGGCGCTGACGGAGCTTATGCCAACACAGAACTTTAAAGAAACCCCACAATGAGAGCTAGGAGGAACAAAGGTAAGGCTGATTGGCCTGAAATCCTTGCTCACAGTCGGGGAAAGAAAAAGGGAAGAGAGAAAGGAACAAAGTACCTGGCTGGGAGAGGTGTGTCCAGTCGGAGGGAGGTGCTTTCCCAAGCCGTTCTCGGAAGCATCCGTCTCCGTGGGCAGCACAATGCCCTCCTTATTCCCCGTGTCCTCACGACACGGTGGCTGACTTGGAACCTTACCCGGCACAGCGTCAGCGGCAAATGTTCAGACCTGCGGCTGCCGGGCACATCTTAGCCAGATTCCCTCAGCCACTAGGGTGGGTTTCCACTCTCAGCAGAGGTGGGAACAAGCCGTGTTTGCCTCACAGTCTCTGGTTTTTGGAAAACAGTTGGCAGACTGAACTGAATAAATACGGCATGTCACCTACTTACCAATAAGTATTTGTTCATTCATTCAGTAAATGATTTTTGAGATAGGGCATGAACAAAACAGACATAGACCCTCTACACAACAAGGTTTGGGATGGGAGGTGGACAATCAGCCTTAAACAAATAAAATAATTTCAGATATTAATACCACAGGGTGACAAGATAGTAAATGACAGCGGGGAGGAGGCTATTTTAGGAAGCTTAGGTAAAGCCTCAAGTGACGTTGCAGCCGAAATCTGAATCACCCAAAGGAACCATCTGCCAGAAGATGTGGGCACAAAAGTCTTCTAGGGAGAGAGAACAGCATGTGCAAAGGCCCTGAAACAGAAACATGTTTGACAATTTCAGGGAATTGAGGAAAAGCTGATGAGGAAGTGGTGGTAATGAGCAAGCTGTAAAGGCAGTGACCAGATTTATTATGAGAATCATCACATCTAACATTGTAGAGATAACACATAGTTTGCACAGGGCTTTGAACACACACTATCTTGATTCAATCATCTCAACATTCCCATTGCACAGATAAAGAAACCAAAGCTCAGGAGGTAACTTCCTCAGGGTCACAAAACTAGACAGGGACTCTGACCAAGAACTTTGTTTGCACAACTCCAGAGGGCATTATTCATGCAGCAGGGGGAGCCATTTGTGTCATTGCTCAGAGTTTGTGCAGTGCACAGCCTGTGCCACTGTACACAGTGACGCTGTGCTGGGTCAGATCTATTTTCTCCAAATTTCTGTGCTTTTTCTGTGCTAGGGATTGTTGGGAATACAAAGAATAAAGATATTATTCCAGCCCTTGGTGAGCAGACAATGTGGTTAAAGAGAAACAATATATGAAGAGATGGTGGATGATATAAGACAGTTTTTGTTTCTGACAAGGATATTATGAACGGTTTAGTAGGGGATGTGAGATTTGATATTGGCTTGAAGATTTAGATTGGTGGACATACAGGAAAAGAAATCCATAGGAGTCATCAGACACATATTCAATAAAAACCTAGTGTGTCATATACATCACCGTAAGTGCTTGCTTCCAGAAATTTGTGATGAAAAAAAATGAACATTTATTATTCTATCATAGAACCACACAGGTTAAATTATGGCAACTCTAAGAAGTGAAAAAGAAAAAGAAATCATCTATAATGTCATTAATGAAACACAACTGTTTTATATTTTAGTGTATTTCCTTTTGGGTTTTACTCCCAGGCAAGCAGTGTGTGTGTGTGTGTGTGTGTGTGTGTGTGTGTGTGTGTGTGTGTATTGATATGACTACGTATGTGAATGTATGGATATGTAATATATGTCATATTACACGTACCACACACACACACACACACACACACACACACACATTCTTACCTTTATTGAGGTATAATTTACGTGCTTTAAAATTCACACATTTTAACTGTGCAGGTTGACGAGTTTTGGCAAATATATGCACCTGAGTAATGCCACTATACTAAAGATCTAGAACATTTCCTTTACACCATGAAGTTCCCTTATCCCTTTAGTCCATCCCCCACCCCACCCCACCCCACCCCACCCCACTCTCACTTCCAGGCAATCACTAAACATTTCTGCTGCCTTAGCCTAGTTCTACCTGTTCCAGAACTTCGTGGAATCAAGTATGTCCCCTTTGTCTCTGGCCTCTGCTGTTCAGGGTGTCTTTGAGGTTTATCACATGATCATGTAGGCGCTAGGACTTTGTGTTCATTGCTGACTAATGTTCCATTATAAACATTTACAAGAATTTGTTATTCACTTGTTATTGAACATTTGCGTTGTTTTTGGTTGGGGGACATTGTGAATAAAGCAGTTATGAACACTTTTGTACAACTGTTGGAGGGGTTTTCATTTCTCTTGAGTAAATACCTGGGAGTGGATTTGCGGGATCATTTCGTAGATTTGTATGTTTGGAGCAAACTACCAAGCACTTTTCCAAGGTGGTTGTACTATTTTACAACGTATGGAAGTTCAAGTTCGCGTTCTTACCAACACTTAGTATTGCTATTCTTTTTTATTATAGCCATGCTTGTGAGTGTGCTCTAGTTTTTTTGCATTTCCCTGGTCATTAGTGATGTTGAGTATTTTTTCACAGGCAAGTGTTTCCATAGTTGTAATTGTTTGTAGACTCTGCCTTTTAAATTTATACTTAATAATACTGTTCTTTTCTGTTTCCCCATGGTCCTAATGATCATTTTATTAATGGTCTTAATACTCTAACACGGGGATTCTCTACAATTTATTCAATCATTCCTCTTTTAGACATTTACATGATTTCCAATTTCCCACATTTCTAAAAAAAAGGCACTGAAATTAACACATGAATGCACATGTTTCTCCCATATTTTAAATTATGTCACAAATTAATCACAAAATAAAACGATGAGGTCGAAGGCATTTTTGTGGCTTTGGGAGTGTAAAATAGGAGATGGATGTCGAGACTGTTGTCTTTGAAGGCACAAGCTGAGCCCCCATTTTCATCTCTTAGCTCTGTTCTGAGGTCTCGGAATTGGGGCCCTTCGTGTACATGATCCTTTTGTCTAGAGGCCAGGCTCATGGTTCTTTGGTAGCCATTATTTTTTGAGTCTTGGGTAATGCCGAAAAGGTTGATAATATCATTAACACAATGTTCCAGGTTGATAGGCTTTATTCTCCCTCTAGCCAAGTTGAAATGTGGGGAAAGAACTCTGGGGTGCCTGGTCCCCTGAGAATGATCTGTGAAGGTGCCCAGCCAAGGAGCAACTGGGGCCATTCACTGGTCGTTCCATAACTTCTGTATGTAAGTGTCGGACTGAAGGGGCCAGGGACTTGATTTGAAGGGTGTTTTGATGCCACGTGGAGTGATTTCATTTGGATTGTATGTTTGTATGTGGGGGTTCTCTGGAGGACAGACACTGATGATGAGGAGGGGTATGTGGGATGAGTTGGGGGGCCACGCCCACTGCAAAGGCAAGGGATGAGTTGGATCAATCCTGCTACAACGCAGGTGTGAGGCTAGACACAGCCATGGCATGGGGGTGGGCACCTAGGACAGCGTGTTAATCCTATCAGGCCAGCAGAGACCCTTACTAACCCTTCCCCCAGATTCTGACAGCCCCCCAAACCTAACAAGAGTCATATTTTATATGGTGCAGGTGCACCTCTGTATTCCTATTTTAAGAGAAATTGTCCAGGGAGGTAGAAGCAAGAGGAATTTGCATAGCAAATCAGTCCCCTGCAGGTACCCCATTCAGGCCTGCCTGTGTGGAAGAAAAGGCCTTTGGGCCAGGTTGCCAGGCCCCTTCTTCCCCCTGGCCTCCCCCTGATAGTGTCATCTGAGCTCCTACACTGTGTTAAGACCCCCTTGATGACACTCCTAAGGGCAACCAGCAGAATGCCTCATCTGCCTGGAGACCCGACACTCACCAGCAATTCCCAGAAATTCCTGATTTTACTAAGCCACACTATGTGTCTTTCTCCCTGTAAATGTGAACTTATCAAGGACAAAAACCATTCCTTATCCATGATGTCTTGATCTGGGTTCCCCCAGAAGCAGACCTTGAAAGCAAGATTCAAGGGCAAGTTGCTTATTTAGAGGCAATTCCGGGAAACTCTGGCAGAGAGGCGGGGAGGTGGGCCAGGAGAGGGAGGGCAGCAAGATCGGGTATTATCAAGCCAGTTACCGCTGGGCAACGGAGGCTCTGTCCTGTGGCGACCCCTGGGAGATGGCGTAGAGTGTGCTTCCCAGTGACTCCACCTGAGCAGGAAGGAGCTGGGGCATTTACCCACCAATCCCTAAACGTCACTGGCTGAGGAGCTTCCTGGGGAGATTTTGATGCCTGGGCTCACAGCTGCACTGCCTGTAGACAGGATGGGCTCCAGAAGCTGAGGAGAGCCCCCGGACAAAGGGACACAGGCGCTGGCGGCTGGAAGTCAGGCTACCTTTGTGCACAGAAATGGTAAAGCCAAGAGGCTATGGGCAGGGCACAGACATGAGCAGTGCCTTCCCAACATGGCTCAGCACTGGCCGTGAACAGGTAGACCCTCAATACAGCAGGCTGGTTGAACCTAGGACTCAGCGAGTTTGGCCCCAAAGCTAGGACTTCTTTCTGTTCCCCAGCCAGCCCTGAATACTGCCGTCAGCTGGCAGTGTTATTTTAGGATCAAACCCAGAAGACCAGCAGCATTATGTTTCTAAGCAATACTTTTTAAAGTGTACTCCCTGGGGGCGCCTGCGTGGCTCAGTCGGTGAAGCGTCCGACTTCGGCTCAGGTCATATCACAGTTTGTGGGTTCAAGCCCGGCATCGGGCTCTGTGCTGACAGTTCAGAGCCTGGAGCCTGCTTCGGATTCTGTGTCTCCCTCTCCCTGCCCCTCCCCTGCTCACGCTCTGTCTCTCTCTCTCTCGAAGATAAATAAATGTTAAAAAGAAAAAAGGTACTCCCTGGACCAGTAGCAGCAGCACCTGGGAACTTGTTAGAAACACAGATTCTTGGGTCCTACACCCTATGTACTGAATCAGGAAATCTGGGGCGGGGGGGGGGGGGTATCTGTATTTTAACAAGCCCTCCAGGTGATTCAAATGTACCCCCAAAGCTTGAAAACCACTGTTTCAGACTCGAAAATTTAGGATCGTCTCCAAGGCAAGGCCATTTTCTCTTTGGTTAGAATACTTCCTGTTCCCAACCTGAAGTACCAGGGAAGCAAGGGGACAGAACTTCTAGAAACCTTTTAGACTTTGGCCCCTTTTGTGGGTTTTTCTTCCCTTTGGGGGCTTATTCACTGGAAGTTGTACCTAATTACCAATCACCTGCCGAGGAGAGCAGCGCGGACGTATAAACTATAGAAGATACCCTGAAAGGCATGGGACAGGTTTGACTCAAGAGAGAGGGTGGGGGAGATTTACATGTTCCTGTTTGTTTTCTGAGCTAATATTGAAATTCTTCTGCTTGCACTCTGAACACACCAGGTGGGCGGTGGGGGAAAAGTCCTGGGTCTGCCTTGGACTTTCAAATCAATCATAGAAAATGTGCAAAGGAATAGCTAAGGGTTGGGGGTACCTCTGTAAGTCAATGTGTGGGAAAAATGAAAAGAGGCACTTGGGTTACTTATGTTGACCCAACCAGGCAGGATGGGGATATGAGCCTCCCAGGCTGATGAGCCCTAGCAGGGCGGTTGCTTTTTTTTTTTTTCAACAGTGCCAATCAGATGTGTTACTTCTTCAGGAACAGCTCCCTGTCCCCTGATACCAGCAGGGACAGCAGGCCTTGTGGGGGACCCCAGTGCTGTGACATCACAATGTGGCCCATTCAGGATCTCAGGCCTCACTTGCCCCTGGGCCCAGGATATGTGAGTTTACCCTCCCAGGGCTGACCTGCACTTAACAGGGCCAGGGCAACGGAGACAAGTCGACCTGTGGCACGGACCCGCCAGGCACTCTTGGTGAGTATTCACACTTCCTGAGAACCATGGAAAGAGACCCAGCCCATGGCTGGCCGGGCTAGCCCCCCAGGGTCTCATAATCACAGCGGCTCATCCGATCTGGCGACCGGGAGTGTGCCGGGACAAGCCCGAGCCTGTCTGGGGAAGCTAGTTCACCTGACTCAGACACCCCTTTCCAGACCTCTCCGGGCAGGGTTGCCAAATGGAGGAAATGGTATTCTAATCGCCACCCAGCCCGTCGGCCACCTGCCCCGGCTGCCTGGGCAAAGGTCATCTCGGTGCTCGATAGAGGCTCGGAGCAGGGAGGCCAGGCTCCCAGATGGCACATCCACTAGAGGATCGCTCTGGGTCCCAGCTGGGGACAAAGGCAGCCATCGGCCCAGCGACACCCTTACAGCAGAGGGAGCAGGTGTAGCTTCACTGGCGATGGGAGGGATGCGAGACCCACCCCCCACCCCCTACCCCCCCACCCCCGCCCCCGACCATATGCATGACGACTTTCCTCTCTGTACGCTGTGCCTTCCCTCCTTGGCTGTTTTGAAATCCCACTGCCAGTGGCGCCGGACGTCTCAAGTCTCTTCCTTCCCTCTTGGGACAGTGAGAGATTTGAGACCATCCTGGGAAATTGGTAGATGGGTTCGCACACCTGAAGAGTAGGCAACCGAGAGGAGGGCAGGGGTGGAGTGCAGGGCCCTCTCTCTGGGAGGACGCTGGCTCTTCCCAGCTGGGACACCAGCACCCAGGCCTTCAACAGCCAACAGTGGGGACCGGAGCAGGGGCACCAGGAGGCAGAGCCAGCTTTCCCCGCTGCCTTGTCTGTCTGTCCGTTGGCTCCCTGCATCCAGAGGGACCATTCACCAGAGAGACCAGAGGGCGCAGAATGCCTCGCACCCCGGGGTGGTTTGTCTTCTTGTGAGAGCTGACTGCCATCCTTTCCCTCACACGCGGGAATCCAAGTTGTAGTGGTCCATCGGGCCTGCTGGGAACATTGTGTCTCATCCCAGGCCCCACTGAAGGAAAAGAACGGTCTAGAGGCTGGAGCCAGAGGGGTCCACATCCTCCACTTGCAACAGCCCTCGTTTGGAAAGGGAAGGAACAAACAAGCGCCTACTAGTATCAGACCCCCTATCTCTGTTATTGCTCTGAGTTCCTGCCACCAGGAAGATGAAGTCGGTATTTTTGTGCTCATCTTACAGATATGGAAACTGAGAACTATGTTCTGTGCTGGGTGCCGTGTTCTAAGAGGGACATTAACCTAGAATTTCTATACACTCCATATACAGGCAAGCGTATCTGTAGATTAGAGCGCACTGAAAATAGAATGGGCGGCTTTGCGAGGCAGTAAGAATGCCTTTGGAAGCATCCAGGCAAACCGAGTACCTTCCGTCAGCAGGGCTGGGACAGGATCCTTGTGATCAGTCGGGAGCTGAACCAAAAGATCTTTAAAAGCTGTTCCAAATCCCAGATTGCAGGATCTGGGTCTCGAAACCTTGCTAAGCTCCCATGTTTGAACCCAAATGGGTCAGGCCTTCCAGGACGGCTACAAACTTTGTTAGGGGGGAAAGCCTAAAGGGACCATAGAGACCAGCAATCTACTGGGTCCCAGATAGGAAAGCAGTGGTCAGGCTGGTTCTAGGGGGTTGGTGTGAGGCCACAGACCAATTCCCAGAATGAATGTTTGTTGAATGGATGAATGAGGGGAGACAGGATTGGAACCAGCCTGAGTGCTAATCACACACCCCTCAGCCCATCTCTCTTCCTCTCCCAAAACTCTTTCCCATGAAGATTATGATTCAGCCAGCATTTATGGAGCACCTACTGTCTGCCAAATGTGGTCACAGAGGTTATTTTCCGTAATCCGCCCCTCACCCATCACGTGGGTGTCATCGTCTGCATTTCTCAGATGAGGATGTTTTGGTAACCTCCCCAAGGGGTAGAGAACTTGTGGAGCCGCCACCAACAGCAAATGACAATGCCGGTGTGGCCGACTCTAAGGAGAGCGTGCGGCCTCCAGCTGCCGCCCCCCAGCCTGAGCAGGGTCGGGGAGGGCGGTGGGAGAGGGGAACACTTTCCTATTTATCCTTCCTAAGGACAAACTTCCGGTAACTTGCCCAGTTTCTCAGGGGCTATTTTACCTCCTTAAAAAAATTTTTTTTTCAAGTTTATTTATTTATTCTGAGAGAGGGAAAGAGGGCAGCGAGCAAGGGAGAGAGAGAGAGAGAGGCGGGGTGGGGGAGGGAGGGAGAGAGAGAGAGAATCCCAAGCAGGCTCCGCACCATCAGCACAGAGCCCATTGCGGGGCTCGAACCCACAAACTGAGATTATGACCTGAGCCCAAATCAAGAGATGCTCAAATGACAGCCGCCCAGGTGCCCCTCCTCAGGGGCTCTTTTACCCCCCTCTTCACATTCGTCCTGGTTGCTGTCGGGCTCCCCGTGGGCCTGCCTCATTCACTGCCCGTGCCTCTAGCTCTGACGGGACAAGATGGAGTGACTGTTTCCACACCAACAGATGTTATGCGTCGAGGAAGAAAATATGCTAATCAAAATCAGCTTTGGCTAATTGTAGCAATTTCCCTTCTGCGCATTGCTCTGAAATAGTAGCCACGCTCTGTTCTTTTTTTCACATCAGGGAGCCCCAAATTGGCAGCCTAAATGAGGTTGCAAAGAAGTCAGTTAAACAGGCCTTTTTGCTGCCAGTTTACCGTGGATGAAGCCTTGAACATGCTCTCCCAGTAAGACCTCAGTTCAACTGTTTGTGGACTTGATATCTTGCTGTGGATAATTCAGCCCCACTGTTGGGCTATGGGAGCCTCATTTCATCCTGGGGAAAACCAGCACCTCCAGGGATTTAATGAGGTGCCAAGCTCAAGGGCACGTGGTCTGACCTTGAACCTCGGTCGACTCCTGGTTTGTTCTACAGCCAGCGCTGGCTGATAGAACTTTCCTCACTGAGGGAAATATTCTCATCTGTAGTGTCCCATATGCTAGTCACGAGCCATGTATGGCTCTCAAGGGCTCGAAATGTGGCTAGTGGGACGGAGGAACTGAGTTCTAAATTGTAATTTTATGTTACGTTTGGCCTAAATAGCCTTGTGTGGCTCGTGGCCACTGAACCAGTCAGTGTAGCTATAGCCCCGCCAACTTTTGGGACTTCATCTCTTGACCTCATTCTCCCCCCTCCCCCCAAACGCCCCCCACAGACCACCGCCTATGCCTCCAACAAGCCACATTGCTCCCTCAGGGCTTTGGCAACATCACCCTTCCCTCTGGTCATTGCATGGTTTGCCCCTGTTCAACGTCACCGCCCGGATCAGGTGCATCCCCTCAGAGCAGCCTTCCTTGTGTTGTCTAATATTGTCCCCAGCCCCACTCCAAACTGCTCCTAAATTCAGACATTATCGTGTGTCTTAGTTCAGGCTGCTGTAACAAAGCACCATTGACTGGGGGCTTATCTCACAGTTCTAGAGGCTAGAAGTCTGAGATCAGGGGGCCAGGAGTGGAGGGTTCTGGTGATCATCTGCTTCCAAGTTGTGGACAGCCATTTCCTTGTCACCTCATGTGGTGGAAAGAGAGCTTTCTGAGGCTCCTTTTATTTATTTAGTTAGTTGGTTAGTTAGTTAGTTATTGAGAGAGTGAGAAAGGAGGGAAGGACAGAGGGAGAGGAGAGAACCTTAAGCAGGTTCCATGCCCAGCACAGAGCCTGATATGGGGCTTGATCTCACAAACCGTGAGATCATGACCTGAGTTGAAATCAAGAGTAGGACACTTCGCCAACTGAGCCACCCAGGAGCCTCTCTAAGGTTCCTTTTATAAGGGCACTAATCCCATTCGTGACTCTTCCACCCTAATCATTTGATGACCTAATCACCTCCCAAAGGCCCTGTCTTCTTACTGTCACTCCTTGGGGTTAGGATTTCAACGTATGAATACTGGGGCAGGGGGAGGGGAGGGGCCAAACATTCCTCTGTTGCATTGTATTTGGGTGTTCTCTTGCCTATTGCCATCTTCCTGGACAAAAACTTCAGTCCTGCAAGAGCAGGGGTGCTGTCTATCTCACGATCACTCACCCTGGACCTGGAACAGTGCCTGGAACAGCATCTGGCAGGTGGAATGTGCTCAGCAGTGTCTAGAGCGAGTGAACACCCTGCAAGAGAAAAGATAGTCGCTACTTCAGTAGGCTTTTGCTGTGTAACCCAAAACTTAATGGCTTAATACAGCAATGATCAATTATTTCTCCCAATCCCATGAGTCAGGAATTTGGGCAGGACTCAGCTCTGCATGGCATTGGCGAAGGTCACTCCCTCACCTTTCTGGAACTCACAAGGCCTCCATATGGCATCTCCATGTGGTTAGCGTGGAAGTCTCAGGGTAGTCAGACTTTATGACAGCTGGCTTCTGAGGGATGATGCAGAGTTGCTAGGCTTTTGGGGGGTGAAACATAGTACTGGCACCACCAGGGCACCGCATTCTGTTGCTCCAAGCAACTCCTGGGCAAGCCCAGATAAAAGGCGCGAAGACACTGCCCACCCCCCAGTGGGTGGGCAAACAGGAAGGAAGGAGCTGATGGTGGCCATCTTGGCCTGCTACCACAGTCACTACCAATAACCCCATAGTGGTGCTTCTCAAACGGGGCTGTGCACACGCACCCCTGGGCTCCTTGTTAACATGCAGATCCTGATTTAGTAAGTCTGAGGTGTGGCCTGAGACTCTTCATTCCTAACAAGCTCCCAGGAGATGCCACGCCCGAGGGTCTGTGACCATCAGAACCACGGCCAAGGCTGTGTTGGTGTGTGTTCTGTCAGGGCTGGCCCATGTTTAGGTTTGGCCTGGAACACTACCGCTGGTGCATCATTCCATTGGGTTCAGCATTACCCACTGTTGCCAGGGTCCCTGGGATCAGTCCTTTCTTGCCTGGTCCCACACGATGCCACGGGAACCATCCCACTCCATTTCCCAGGTGCTTCCCTCACACTGCTTCGCCAAGCTCTACAGTCCCTTCCCCCTTTCCGCTAATATTGGATTCCCACCACACAGCTTGTAAAATTGGTGGGGTAGGGCTCTTTTGGTTACAAGGTTAGAACCAAACTCAAAATAGTTTAGTGGAAAAGGATGGGTGAGTGTGCCATGGCTTCAGGAAAGCCTGGATCCAGCCCGTTGGTGATTTTGTCAAGGCATTATTTGCCCCTGTCATCAGCTCTGCCTCCCCTAGGGATCTCTCTGGCAGGCCCTTCCACAGTAGAGGAAGAGACAACGCCCTGCTTTGCAACCATGCCAGGAAGAAGGCACCAGTTCTTTCCAAACCTTCCCAGCAAAAGTGCCGGAGTTCTCTGGTTCGTCCCACTGGAGTGCCATGCCTGTAACAAACCGATCACAATGGCCAGGAGGATGTTTTACCTCAACAGCCAGGCCTAGGTCACAGGTATGTTCCTGGAGCCAGGTGGTGAGGCCAGCCCCACCCAAGCCACGTGGAAGGTGGTCAGAAAAGGTGCAGAAATCAGAAAGGAGAGAGAGGTCTTGAGAAGTCAAGAACTCGCCACAGTTGGCCATGCAAAACAGATGTTTTGTGATGGCCGGGGAAGCAGAGGGCAGGGGCCTTATCAACTTCAGGCGGCCCGTAGCCAACCAGGCCCTCCGGACCCCAGCACAGACTCAGGAGCTGAGACTACCAGAAAGGACTTGGGAATTAGCCAAGGCATGTTCCGCAGAACACTGGCCAAAGGGATGTTAATTGATGTCACCTAAAAAGCTTTCTGGTCCAGGAAGCTTAGAAGAAGCCAAGACAGCAGTTCCTTGCTGCACAGGACTTGTCAGGGCCTTGACTAAGCTGGACTATGCTACGAATCTTCAAGAGTGAGGGGAAGATGAGAGGCTAATGTTCTTTTGAGCACACTTTAGAAAATTATCAACCTAACTCCACCTCACCCATTTTATAGATGAAACAGCTAAGGCAGAGGAGGGGAAAGTGCTTTAGGCAAGTTAATGTAACTAGTTAATATGGAGCTTCTCCCTAGCTGCCGTGACAGTGACAAATCTGATCCTGCATGGAAGCGTTGCCTTGTAGCTCAGGGCAGCCTGTCCCCCAGCACTGGTTGTTTTCCTTCCCTCTGGAGGGTGTTTGCTTTCCTCTCCCTCAGACACCCCCTGCAATGGCTCTTGGCTTCTGTAAGGGGCCACAGACCCCTGCCTGGGACCTTTCCCTTGGGGCTGTCGGGCCGATGGGATCCACTGATGGGGCAGAAAGCCCTGTGGGTCTGGACTTGGAAAAACATAGCCACCCAACTGGCAAGATGGCAGCATTTTGAGGTTGAAGAGGCTTGAAGGTTGGCCAAACGCGGAAGAGAGCAACAGCCAGGGCCCTGCGAGTGCCGGGCAGGAGGGGCTGGGGGAAATGAGGTTCCTGGGGCCAAGTGTACTCTGTAAATCCAGACAGAGACTGTGCGTCAGAGCTGTGGGGTGAGGTGCTGGTTATAACAACAACATCTCTGAGGACCTCTCTGGTCTGAGCCCTTCATGTGTGGTGCTTCTAAGCCACTCGATGGCCCACAGTTGCAAAGCATAGAGAGCGGCCATTGGTTACTTGGCAGTAACCTCAACATGAAGGATTCAAGCTCCTCTCCTTGCCAAGTACACAGTCGCAGATGTGTTATTAAGAGCTTCAGTTTTGTCATCCGTTAAGTGGGCCAAAAATGAGTTCCAGAGTATGTAGACACACACACACACACACACACACACACATACACATACACATTTGAGGTTTCAATGTGCCTTGTCTATCCATAGTGAGAACTTCTTATGTGGTGGTGGTAATGGACAGGTGGCTTCAGGTCCAGGTTCCTGGCTAGTCAGGGGCAAAGCCAACATCAAACACAGGTCCAGCCAATGACCTGGCTTGACTCTTTCCTGCCCCTGTGCCACCACTCAAGGCAGCAGCACTGAGCATACGGCAATGGCTCAGAACCCAAGATGTGCAAAGGGCTTTTCAAGTCTTCCTTTGTATCAGAGCAGGGTGGCAGATGTGTCTCTTTGGTCACTTCCAGGGGACTCTAGCCAAAGGCCAGGTGGAGAAGTAGATGTCGTGAGCAGGGTGGGCTGTGTGTATCTGACTCACGCGAGCAGGACCAGCACCAAGCATGACTTGGTTGCACGTCTGCCATCAGCAATCAAGTTCCAGAAGGGAAGAGACTGGGGACCACACCCTAGCATTTTCAGCCAGGTTTACATGGACTGGAAATCATGTCTCCACCAGTGGATGCTTCCCCCCCCCACCGCCTTAAATTGAGATATAAATGGACATATACATCATGTTAGTTTCAGGTGTACAACATAATGATTTAATAATTGTTTATATTGTGAAACTATCACCACAGTAAGTCTAGTTAGCATCCAACATCACACATAGTAACAAATTTTGTTCTTGTGATGGGAACTTTGAAGATCTACTGTCTAAGCAACTTTCAAATACACAATACAAGATCTTTTTTTAAGTTTATTTTTATTTATTTGGAGAGAGAAAGATAGAGAAGGAGAGGCAGACAGAAAAGAAGACAGCATCCCAAGCAGACTCTGCACTGTCAGCACAAAGCCCGGCACGGGCCTTGAACTCACAAACTGTGAGATCATGACCTGAGCCAAAATCAAGAGTCGGGTGCTTAACTGACTGAGCCACTCAGGTGCCCCTGCCCCTATAATACGATATTATTGACTAGAGTCACCATGCTGGACATAAGTCCCAGTGACTTATTTATTTTATAAACGAAAGTTTGTGCCTTTTGACCCCTTTCATCCATTTCCTCCACTCCCACCCCTCACCTCTGGCAACCACCAATCTGTTCTCTGTATCTATGAGCTCAGTTTGTTTTTATTCATTTGTTTTTTAGATTTGACATATAAGTGAGGTCATATGATATTTGTCTTTCTCCATTGTATTTCACTTAGCATGATGTCCTCAAGTTCCATTTATGTTGCATGTGGCAAGATTTGCTTTTGTTGCTGAGTAATATTCCATTTTATGTGTATGCCACAATTTCTTTGTCCACTCATCCATCCATGGACACTTAGGTTGTTTCCATGTCTCGGCTGCTGTAAATAATGTTTCAATGAACATGAGGGTGCATGTATCTTTTTGAATTAGCATTTTCACTTTCTTTATAAATACCCAGAAGTGGAATTGCTGAATCATCTGGTAGTTCTATTTTTAATTTTTTGAGGAACTTCCATCCTGTTTTCCATAGTGGCTGCACCAGTTTACATTCTCACCAGCAGTGCACAAGGGTTCCCTTTTTACAGCACTCACGTGTCCAGTCTTTTAGATAATAGCCATTCTAACAGGAGTGAGGTGATACCTTATTGTGGTGTTGATTTGCATTTTCCTGAGGATTGACCATCATCAGATGCTTTTTAGATGAAAATCCCCATGGAGGACTTAAGGGAAGATGCTGGGAGTAGCGTCTGGCCACCGAGTGGAAAGATGGGAGTGGAAGTAAGGATGTTGGTTGCATGTTTGTAGATAACCTTCATGGGGGACAGTCTGAACATGTTCCCAAGAAACCGTGTCCAAGTCTGTTTGTTTGAGAGAGAGTGCGCGAAGGAGAGAGAGGCAGAGAGAGAGAATCTTAAGTAAGCTCCACACTCAGCGCGGAGCCCGATGCGGAACTCAGTCCCATGACCCTGGGATCGTGATCTGAGCTGAAATCAAGAGTCTGATGTTCAACCGACTGAGCCACCCAGGTGCCCAAAACCATGTGCAAGTTTAAAGAGGAGAACCACTCATCCACTTGAAACTTGAAGGCAGAGGTTCACAGACTTCTGAAATTTGACGTCAAGTTGTATTTATGTGTGCAAGCTGGACATTTTTCTGGAAGAAACTGGTGGTATGGCTTTGTGTGGTTGGGCCCACATCGTGTTATAGATATTTGAAGTATTGCCCAACATTTAGAAAATGGGAGCTTTCACATAAAACTCTACATTTTTAGATTCTTTTGAAATAACTCGCAAGATCTGGTCACCCGGGACCCATGTTCCTGAAAGGGGACTACCTCCTTTTCGTGGGATGTGGGACCGCACTCAGCCACAGCCCCCACATTTTGTGGCCTCTCTGATGAATGCCAAATGTCAGTCCTTGTTTATCTTTGCCCTTGCACTGTTTTTCCTCACTCGTTTATTTATTTTTTCACTTACTTGGACCCTTTGCATTTCTGTCTGTCGCCTCTCATCTGAACTTTTAATAGATGCTCAAAACAGTGTCTGATTTCAAAAGAGTCATTGAGGTTCTTTCAGCCTAAACTCTTCCCTGACAATCCAGGGTTGAGACTGGTCCTTAGCAGGAGAGGGGCACCACCCTGCCCAGGCCAGGGAACTGAGTCTCCTCCCCCTAAGCAATGTGGCTATGGTGCATGTCCAAGAGCATGTTTACAAATGGGCAGGCTTATCGTTTGATGGCTACGATACACCAAAAGGTCTCCAGGAATTACTGAAACTCCTTTGTGTAATCTCTGCAAAAGTCCTGTTTGCAATACAAAACAGTTCATTATCTGCTCACATAAATAATTCAATAAATGAAATTAATGGCAATCTTTGGGAAATCCTTTCTTTATGGCCATGAGAACCTGGCTTTGAATGGAAACAAATCAGAAAGAGAAGAACACCACTGTCTGGCAGGGGCCCTCTATCTGAAGCCAGAGCCTAGAAGGCTAGTGATTTTTTGGGGAAGACTTTTTGCACTTGGGAAGGTTGGGTAAGTCACCCAACCTTTTTGCACTTGGGAAAATGGGTAAGGGCCATTTTCTGAACTGAAACTCCTAGAACATAGACACACGCCCTCTCAACCAGAGACATGCAGAATGGGAGGGGTCCTTAGAAGAAGGACCACTAGGCTGAGGACCAGGAAACAAGGACAGGTATGTAAAATGTGAGCAAAAGGAATCAAGGAAAGCTGAATCTAGGTCTAAAGCGTGCTGTCTGACAAAGCACAGGCGGAAGACACATAGCATGGTGACCTCACGTATCTTAGGGTGGGACCAGTGCAGCGCTTACGATAGTATACAACTGCACCGTTCCCCCTATACCACGAGACGTCCCTGTGCTGGCCATCGGCCAGCCGCCCCAGTTCGTATTTGCACCCAAGTGAAAGAATGCAGTGTAGAGCTGGAAGGAGAGAAAATGATGGCCCAGAAACCCAGCAGAAGCCTCTCCTGACGACTCAGCACTTGGGAATGCAGATTTTAGTCTGAGGCTCACTTGGGTTTGAGGCTCGGCAATGCCTTGGGTCGGCGAAAGCATTTTATCTGTAAAATGGGGGCAATCACAGAACCCACGTCCTCACAGGGAGGGCAGGGTGAATGAGGTAATACATGGGAAAGAACTTCCCATGATGCCTTGGGGAACCTAGAGAGGCACTAACTGCTCTCTTAGGCTGGCTTTCCCAGTCACCAACCCTGAGAACCTAGTTGAAGTGCAGTTAGTTCATTCGGGAGGGGTTCAGGTCATACAAGCAGGAGAGTGAGGAGCTGAAACAGGAAGGGAGAGGCCACTAACTCTGCTCACAAGCCATCGGGACTCGACCCCTCTGGGGACATCTTGGAGGTGACCTGGAACACGCCTCCGAGTTGTCCCATCTGAGCCCTGCCAGCACTGAGCATTTATCCATCTGCTGGCACGCGTCAGCTGCCGGGAGAGCCACAGGTGCCGGCTGAGGGAACCGTGAAACCCCAAGAGGATGTGGGCAGGCAAGGACACCTGCTACTGTTGCTGCTGTTGGCCTTCTGAGGCCTCTTGTGGAGAGGAAAGAGCGTGGGCTTTGGAGCCCCCCAGATCTGAGCGAAATCCCAACATTGCCTCTTACTAGATAATGGGACCCTCTTTGCCCCTCTGGGCCTTAGTTTCTCCATGTCTCAAAACAGAAATAATTTTCCAGTGCTGCCAAATGAATTTTGAGGATTCTGTGGGACTACGGCCAGAAAGAGGCAAGCACGTAGTGGGTGGAGACAGTAAGGCCCGCAGGGCAAAGAGGGCCCCATATCTAGTAAGAGGCAATGTTGGGATGTCGCTCAGATCCGGGGGGCTCCAAAGCCCACGCTCTTTCCTCTCCAGGAGAGGCCTCAGAAGGCCGACAGCAGCGATGGTAGCAGGTGTCCCTGCCTGAACCACATCTGTTTGGTTCCATTTCTCCCACTTGCCCACAATCCTTGTTTCGGTTCCCAGACCCAAGGTGAGCCCTGCTGGCACCAGACGTTCTTTCCAGATGAGCAGGGGCGCCCTGACGTCCAAACTAGTGTTTGCCTCGAGGCGACTTCTGAGTGATGTGTTGTCCTACAGCAATTATCTTCCTAGCCATGTATTATCATGCCATTTCCCCCTTAGCTACAAGCTTTGTGAGTCTGCGGCTTTCATCAGATCCAGACGGGGAGGCATAAGTGGAATATGATCCAGGAGGGAAAGCCCAACAGAAAGAATTTCTGATTCCTGTAGTTCACCTGGCAGCCCAGGGTCAGGAGTGTGGGCAGATTTAGGGGCTTCTGCTGAGTCGGAGGTGTAGGAGAGAGCTGCCTGAAAAAAAATGCAGGATTCCCTGTGAAATTTGAATTTTAGATAATCAATGAATAACCTCTTTGGTATGTCTGTCTCTTTTTTTGTTTAAAGTTTATTTACTTTGAGAGGGAGAGGCAGAGGCAGAGAGGGAGGGAGAGAGAACCCCAAGCAGGCCCCATGCTGTCAGCATGGAGCCCGACACAGGGCTTCAGCCCATGAACCATGAGATCATGACCTGAGCCGAAACCAAGAGTCAGATGCTTAACCGACTGAGCCACCCAGGCGCCCCTGGTACGTCTGTCTTATGAAATCCTTGGGGATCGTACTTATCCTATAAGTTTTATTATTATTATTATTTATTTGAAATTCAAACCTGAGCATTTTGTATTTTTATTTCCTAAATCTGGCTACCCTCATGATAAACCCTCAGTGCAGGGAAACAGGCGAGCAGGAGCTCCATAAGCTGTGGTGCCGGCTGGAATCAGCTTCCACCTGGCGCCATGAGTGTTCTGGAACAAGAGTGGTGCCGGAGAGTTGGTCCCACCTTGAGAAGAGGGGATTGGGTTTTTCTACTTCAAGGTCCGAGGTCACTGGCCTCCCTCAGGCAGGGCTTGGGCCTTCTAACCTCCCAGGTGTCTCCAGGCGTGGTGGCTTCCATTGCTGAGACCCTGCTCTGGAGAGAGCCACCCCTGGAAGCATAAACAGCAGCACAAGCAGCTGGGGGATGGGCATATCAGCTGGTCCATGGGCTCTGGACCTACTGCTTTGTGTTTTCAGTTGCAAACCTTAAAGAGTCTGTGTTGGAAAGTGTGTTTCCTTAGGGACCCCTCTGCCCCTCCCTGCCTTCCCTAAGGGGATTTGTGCTGTGGGGGTGGGGAGAGGTGCTGATCTGTCCTTATGGGGCCCAGGGCTTTGAGTACTCATGGGATCTGCAGGGCAATAGTCTGATCCTGTGGCAGTGTGGCCGCTCTGGTCCACACAAGTGATTAGCCCCTTCTGGTCTTTTAGGGGTATCTTGGCACCCACTTCTGGAGTCTGTGACGTGAACTTTTGCCCTGGTTGTAAGGTCTCCGCTCATGGGGCCTCTTCTTTCTGACTCCAGGCTTCGGCTAGCCCATCAGCCCTCGCAGTATCTTCTGCCTTGTGTGCAGGCTCATCTATCTAGCTGTTGTTCACAGTGCTGCACCACCGCCCCATACGTTCTGAAAGTGCCTGTTCCTGTCATCTCTGGGTACGCCCAAGGAAGGAGGCCACTAGGTCTCAGACACCCTTTTCACAGCCGAGCTGGTATCCCAGATGTTACCCTCTAGAATCCAGCACGTCTGCCCACTTTGGGATTTGGGTCCCAGAGAGGGAAGACCAAGTTCCCTGCCCCTATTACCGACTTCCCAGACATTGTCTTCTCTCTTGTGGATCATGGAACAAGCTTTCTCCAGAAAGAGGCAGAAGAGATAGGCTGTCCCTTTCTTTTTTCTTCTTTCTAGGGGGAAATCCTCTCCCTTCCCAAGATGACATTGCTTTCCCCATCTCTCTGGGGCTGTAATAGCAGAGAGAGGCATATTCATAGCAGATTTACTCACTATAGCCAAATGGTGGAGGCAACCCAAATGTCCCTCAATGAATGAATGATGATAAAATTTGGTATATACTCACAATGGAATAATTTTCAACCTTAAAAAAAAAATCCTGACACATGACACAAAGTGGGTGAAACTTGAGGACATTATGCTAAATGGGAAAAGCCAGTCACAAAGAGACAAATGTATGATTCCACTTACACGAGGTATCAAATTCACAGAAACAGAAAGAATGGTGGTTTCCAGGGGCTGGGGGTGTGGGGAATGGGGGGGGTGCAGTTAGAATTTAATGTGTATGAAGTTCTGGAGATTGCTTACACAACTATATGGATAGACTTTACACTATGAAATGTACACTTAAAAATTATTAAGATGGTAAATTTTGTGTGATGAGCATTTTCTCACAATTAAAAATAAAAATACAGGGCCACCTGGATGGCTCAGGCAGTTAAGTGTCCGACTCTTGGTTTTGGCTCAGGTCGAGATCCCACAGTTCACAAGTTCGAACCCTGCATCGGGCTCTGTGCTGACAATGCAGAGCCTGCTTAGGATGGTCTGTCTCTCCATCTCTCTCTACCCTTTCTCTGCTTGCTCTCTCTGTCTCTCTCTCAAAATAAATGCACAAGAAAATTTTAAAAAATAAAAATAAAAAAGATAAAAATAAGCCCCCCAAATCCGTTACAAATGCAGATGTCCTCCACAGAGGGTAGCTAATACACTCAACCATTCCTTAGGTGACTTATTTTCTTAGCTCAGACTCCGGTCCTTTGCAGAGAACAAGGCTCCAAAGTACAGAAAATGTTTTCATGAAGCAAAGATGTAACCAGCAATGGTCCCAGTTAGAACTACCATCCAGACAGAGGCTATCCAGTGCAGACAGGATATTCAGGGAGAGGGGGTTGAGAGCCTTAGTGACATGGACAAGAAAGAAGGAGTGTGGACAAGCCGGGGAGACAAGTGCCTTCTGCAAGAGATTGTTGCAGGGTGTTTTGGCTGCAGGCACAGTGATCTTAGCCTACGTCTATAAAACCTACATCTAAACCACTGGGGCTAGAAGTTTTGGAGAATTCAGATTTTTTTTTAATTTTAGAAAGGCAATATGGTGCTGGTTCTGTGTGTTATAGAACATTCCTGGTAGAGTCTGGCTCAGTATGCTGTAAACAAACCCATTAATATTCTTGTGGTGAAATGTATAAATATTCACACTAAGAGGGATAATAAAGACTATAAATAGCTTTATGTTGGTCCAGGCCAGGTTTTGCTGCCAAATACGTTGTGTTTTTTTTTTTAAACAAAACAATCTTCTGGTTTTCAGAGCTTTTTGGACCTGAAAATGGCAGAAAAGGGGTGACAAACCTGTATGAATTTTGTACCACCAAAAAGGCATAAGTTAACATAGACACACAATGTTGGGAGGGATCAGAATGATTAGGTCCAGCTAATCAACATTCTGACTTTATACACATGAAATGGAAGTGACTTGACCAAGGTCACATGCCCAAGTTCATGGGCAGAGCTGAGATGAGACTCAGGTCTCCTACCCTCAATCCAGCACACCTCAGAGGGCTCTAGGAGACCTACACTGACCTTTCAAGTCTGGAGCCTGTGAAGACAGTCGTCCCTCTCCTTTACAGTTCCTGAAGAGGTGACCTTTTGCTTCTGGGAATGTTCCCCCTCATCACTGAGGTTTTCTCTGACAGGCACACAGAAATCTTTGTCCTACATGTTCACAGACTTAACTCAAGGCCTTGTAACAGATGGTGCTCAGTAAATTTCTGAGGAATCCTTGCATTTATTTGGGTATTCATCGCATGCATCAGGAGAAAGATTTACAATTAAAGGGTCATGTGTAAGACAGCCACCAAGGAGCAGAGGAATCTTGTTTGCCATTGTAGAATTGGAGTTAATGGAGTTAAGGGCAAGGAAGGAAAATATTGCTTTTATTTGTGAGTGGTGAGCATTAATGGTCATTGAAAAATGATTTTTTTTCCACCCCTGATGCCTAGCTGTGGGACTAATCCTGCCCCAGGCCTCTGGGTGGAATGAGAATACTTCTGTACCTTGCGTTGTACTCGGTGCATGGAAGGTATACGACCAACACTTGTTGAACGAGTGACTGAATGAGTGAATGAACATTGGGGGTATATTAGTCATAAATCGCACAATCCCCACTTAAATTGCATTAAACAAAAGTGAGAAATATTGCCTGATACCACTGAAAAGTCCAGAAGTAGGTGCCTTCAGGCACAGCTAGATCCAGGTTTGCAAATGAGTACTGGGACTCTGTCTCTTTCCTTCTCACAGATCTGCTTTCCTACATGTTGCTTCCTTCCTAGGCAGGTTCTCAGATACGGGTGATGGCAGAGGTCGTCACCAGCAGTTTTGTACTCCTATCCTACCAACTGAGCTTGTGCTGGGCTAGAGAATGCACCCGTCTCAGAACCATTTGCGGTGGCCAAAATGATATACGAGTTTCACTGTCTAGGCCTAAACATGGTTGCCCCCTGACACCAGGGTATTGGGAATATAGAGACTGAGGTTTGGAAAAGAGTGAATGCCCACAGGGAAGTAGAGGTGCTGGTCCCAGAATTAGAGACAGCCTGTGCTGAACAGAGGTAGACAATAGGTAACCCCTTATAGGGGCAGTTGCCAGAGGCTCTTTCCATGGGATGTGAAGGACACACAAGCTCATGTTTTAGGAGTTAGTGCTCACTCATCATCAGGGAACTACAACTCAAAACTACAATGAGATATCACCTCACACCTGTCAGAATGGCTAAAACCAACAACACAGGAAACAACAGGTGTTGGCGAGGGTACGAAGAAAGGAGAACCCTCTTATACTGTTGGTGGGAATGCAAACTGGTGCAGCCACTCTGGAGAACAGTATGGAGGTTCTGCAAAAAGTTAAAAGTAGTACTACCTTATGATCCAGCAATTGTGCTACTGGGTATTTATCCAAAGGATACAAAAATACTGATTCGAAAGGATATGCACACCCCAATGTTCATTATCAATAATAGCCAAATTATGGAAAGAGCCCAAATATCCATCGACTGATGAATGGATAAAAAAGATGTGGTGTTTATATACAATGGAATATTACTCAGCCATCAAAAAGAACGAAATCTTGCCATTTGCAATGACACGGATATAGCTATGGTGTATTATGCTAAGCGAAGTCAGTCAGTCAGAGAAAGATATGATTTCACTCATATGTGGGATTTAAGAAATGAAACAGGGGCACCTGGGTGGCTCAGTCGGTTGAGTGTCTGACTTCGGCTCAGGTCATGATGTCATGGTTCGTGGGTTCAAGCTCCACGTTGGGCTCTGTGCTGACAGCTCGGAGCCTTGCAGCCTGCTTCAGATTCTGTCTCCAGCTCTCTCTGCCCCTCCCCAGCTTGTGCTTCGCCTCTCTGTCTCTAAAATAAACAAACATTAAAAAAAAAAAAGAAATGAAACAGATGAACATAGCAAGGTAAAAAAGAGGCAAACCAGAAAGCAAACTATAAAGAACAAACTGAGGGTTGCTGGAGGGGAGGTAGAAGGGGTGGGTGAAATAGATGATGGAGATTAAGGAGACCCCTTGTAGTGATGAGCACTGGGTATTGTATGGAAGTGATGAATCACTATGTTGTACACCTGCAACTAATATTACAGTGTATTTTAACTATCTGGAATTTAAATAAAAACTTAAGCAAACAAGAAGATAGTGCTTAGAAGCAATAGAAATCCACTTGATCATATAACCATAGAGAGCTGTGTAATAATAGGCTTGGGAAGTCGTGATGTAATACAACCCCATTGAATTGGCTGTCCTGCAGCAGTCCTTACTCTCTTCCAGACAGAGTACTGCACGTTTGACATTCAGTTAACTCATCTGATCTGCACAGCCACCTTGTGGTTGGGTGACATTCATTATGCTCACCTTACAGATGAGGAAATCGAGCCTTTGGTTCAGAAATCCTCTCAAGTCTCCCAGCTAGTAAGTGAAGGGGCAGATATTTGCACCCACTTATCTCTGACTCCCTATATTGGGCGTTTCTTCTGCCCATCTGCATTGCCGGGGCCTTCTGTCTCTCAGATCTGCTTTTGTCCATGTTGCTTCCTTTTCAGGCAGGCTCTCCATATGTGGTGGCAAAGAGGGCCGCCAGCAGGCTTAGAGCCCATCAACTGAGCCATCCTCACAGAGAAACCATTCATAGGTGCTCCAGCATGTAGTCTGAGAAGGTGAGGTGTGTCCATGGGCCAATCCCATGACACTGTGGTGAGCACGGTAGGCCCTGGAAAGTAATTCCTGAGTTGACGGTACAAAGTGGAGCCCTATGTCTTGAGGCCATGAGCGTCCATCCAAAAAGGGAGGCAACCTTACAGTGTCTCCTCAGAACTTTAACGGCTAAGAGGGAGAGAGCTCCGCAGGGTCAGACTTCATTGTGCAAGGAATATTACCACCCTTCTTTTTATTCTTTGTGAATGACTGGGAGGGAGAGGCAGACTGGTTCATTTGAAGAGAGAAGATGTAGCTTGGAAGAGCGGGGCAGAGGTATATAGAGCCAGGAGTGGTATTTGACAAACAACATTCCCTTGGATCCTGATGGTGAGAAGTGTCTACTGTCCTCATTCCCTTCTGGTCCAACTCCATTGTCTCCCCATCCACACTGCAGGCCAAAGGCCTCTGTAGGGACAATCCTGAGATTATTCTAACCCTCATTCTCTTGCCTTCTCTTGGTGCTACAAGGCTGCAGTGTTTTGAGGCCATAGGGATGGACCTTAATTTTTCCATAAATCTGCTTAGTTTAGGAATGATTTTTATTCTCCGTATCTTTGAGGCTTTGAGCACAAAGTAAAGTAGCATAATTTAAATAGTGTGTGTGTACTCTGAGCACATGAATTTAAGTTTTAAAGCAAAATTAGAAAGAAAATGAGGGCATTGAGCAGACGAAGCATATATGGTGACTAGGAGGGGAGAGAGGTTTTATCCATGCTAATTTCTGTATGTGGCCATTTGGTTTAGCTCAAAGCTTCCCAGCAGGCTGAGTAAAAAGAGAAATATGTTTACAAATTCTGTTTCTTCATCAAGGTAGAAATATACCAGATTTGAAAGGTATGCTTTTTTCTTCACATTAAAAAAACATTCACCACGGGGGCATTTTCTAGAACAAAATGTGGGTAGCAGCATTCTCAACAATGTTACTGCCTATGCAGATTTCTGTCCCATATCCCTTCAATAAAACATGAGAGCAAAACATAAAGCTTAGGTAGTATTAACATCTCAGTTCCCAGGGCTCCTGGGTGGCTCAGTCAGTTAAGTGTCCGACTCTTGGTTTTGGCTCAGGTCATGCTCTTACAGTCTGTGAGTTTGAGCCCCACTCAGACTCCATGCTGACAGTGCACAGTCTGCTTGGGCTGCCCCTCTCCTGCCGGCTCTCTCTCTCTACCTCTTGAAAATAAATAAATAAATAAACTTAAAAAATTAAAAAAAAAAAAAACCACTCAGTTCCCTAGAGTAGGCAGTGTCACATATGCCCAAATATAAAGCAAACACATGGGGCGCCTGGGTGGCTCAGCTGGTTAAGTGGCCGACTTCAGCTCAGGTCATGATCTCGCGGTCCGTGAGTTTGAGCCCCGTGTCGGGCTCTGTGCTGACAGCTCAGAGCCTGGAGCCTGTTTCAGATTCTGTGTCTCCCTCTCTCTGACCCTCCCCCGTTCATGCTCTGTCTCTCTCTGTCTCAAAAATAAATAAACGTTAAAAAAAAAAAGCAAACATAAAAATAAGATAATCTCTCATTTACTCAACAAGAAGACCCCTCCCCACCCCCGAATGGTTTTTTTGGCCATTTGAATATACGAACTCATAGGGATGTAGATAAAATAGTTTACTTACACCTTTTCATTTCATAATTTAATTATATACATTTAAAATCACATATTATGCAAAGTAATATATTTTAGAAATATTACACCTTTCCATTTAGATTTCAAAGAAACTATAGTATTCTAACTATATTCATGTATGGTCCACACCTGTGTCTCTATCACTGGGGTCACTCCCTGAGTCATCTTACTTGGGCTCCAGAGAATAATGAACTTCACTTCCAGCTAATGGTTGTTGAGATGTTCACTTTTTGAATTCGTGTACAATGATGTCCCCACCAGAAATTGTATCCCAAGCTCCCAGTTCCAATTTGTATGACATTAGAGCAGTACCCTCCCCCCCACCACCACTCCATTAATCTGATGGGGCACTTGTGATTGCCTCCTTACAAAGACTTATTGTATAGATTTTTAAAATGATCTTTAAAGGATGCCAAACATTTGCAACTAGAAGGTCATTCCTTTGGGAATCATGATTAAATTCCATTGACCCTTTTACTCCTTATTTAAACAGGTAAGTGACTTTCTGAGCCTCTAAAACCAGACTTGGTTAAAGTCATTTCCTACCAATGTATCCTCCCCAAACAGTACTTTGTGGTTCAAAATGGTGTCATTGAGAGAACACCGTGTAATATAAGACTCTTTCATGGGGCAGGACCATGTTAAGTCATCTGTGGTAGTATTGTCATAGGGTGGTCAAGTGATTGATCTGACCATAATGTAGCCCACCCTGAATCCCACCCAGGAGCTGACCGGGGACTTAGAAGGAGTACTCCTCTGGGAAACAGAGCCAACCATATTGTGCTAGGTGCAGGATGTTGAGCAGGCCACTGAAATTCTGGGGCCTTGGTTTTCTTAGGGTGAAATGAGGGTTTTAGGCTGGATCAGACAGAGGTCTGAAGGGGACCTAAGGGGGGGGGCACAGGGATGGCGCCACATATCCAGGGTAGGCTCTAGTGCCCTCCCCTCGTTCGAAAGTCAATAGAGTAATTCTGCTTTGATCTATTTTATATAAAGGGATTCCAGGTAAAACTTCCTTTGAAGTGAAGATCCCTTTTTTTAATTAAAAAAAAAAAAAAAAAAGGAGTAGGCCGCTATTGAGGTCTGTCCGCTCTGAAGTTCTCTGACTTCAAAGCCGTCAGGGGTCATAGTTAAATCTTCCTATCGATGGCTAATGAGGATTTGATGTGCCTGGGGAAGGGGGACAGACACTGCCTGCTAGTTGGTGAGCATCAGCCATCTGGAAACATGGACATTAGACAACCCACTATAAAGTCCCATTTAGTTGAAATCCCATCATCCTAGAAAACCTGATCATTACTTTATGAGAAAAAAGCAAATGACAGAGAAACAGTGGTTCTCAAACTTGGCAGTATATTGGACTCACTTGAGAGTTTTTAAAAGTTCCAATGTCCGGCCTACGGCCTGTGCTGATTAAGTCCAATGGTAGAGGAGGGACCCAAGCATGGGTTGTGTCTCCCAGCATGAGCCTAATGTGTGGTAAAGTTTAAGAATACACGGCATTGGTACAGTCACTGTGGAAAACTGTGCAGTGGTCCTCCAAAGATGAAACTTAGAATTACCATATAATCCAGCGATTCCACTCAATCCAAAAGAACTGAAAGCAGGATCTTGAAGAGATATTTGCCCACCTATGTTGATAGCTGCATTATCCAATAGCCAAAGGTAGAAGCAAGCCAAATGTCCACTGATGGGCGAGTGAATAAACAAGATGTGATGTATCCATACAGTAGAATATTATTCATTCTTAAAAAAGATGATGATTCTGAGGTGCCTGGGTGGCTCAGTCGGTTAAGCGTCCAACTCTTGATTTCAGCTCAGGTCTTGATCTCAGGGTTCATGAGTTCAAGCCCCATGTCAGGCTCACACTGCTGACAGTGTGGAGCCTACTTGGGATTCTCTCTCTTTTTCCCTTTATGCTCCCCCCCCACACACACACACCCTGCCTCTCTCTCTCTCTCTCTCTCTCTCTCAAAATAAATAAATGAACTTAAAGAAGAAGATTCTGACCCGTGCATGATACAACATGGTTGAACCTTGAAGACATCATGCTAAGTGAAATAAGCCAGCCACAAAAAGACAAATACTGATGATTCTACTTATATGAGCAATCTGGAGTAGTCAATTCTAAATTTGACTTAGTTTTCAGTTTTGCAAGATGAAAAGACTTCTGGAGGTTGGTTGCACAGCAGTGTGAATATACTCAACACCACCTAACTAGACACTTAAGAATAGTTAAGACATAAATTTTCTGCTATGTGTATTTTACCACAATTCAATATAAAATGTAAAAAAGGTGGCGGGGGAATAGCATCATGTAATTCCCTGCCACTCAAAGTGTGATCTGTGGGCCCCCAGATTGGGCATCTTCTTGAGAGCTGGTTAGGAATGCAGCATCTCGGGTCACACCCCAGACCTGTTGCATCAGAACCCCCATTTTTAGACAAGACTCCCCACCCCCGCCACAGGTGGTCTGTGTGCACATTAAACTTTGAGAAGCGCTACTTGTGATGGCCCTATCCTTTGACTAGTTTGAAAGACGTGGTGGACACGGGCCTTTGCTACCCAGTATCCACCGCCTCTCCCTACTTGTTCCAGAACCTGGCATTCTCTGAGCTGCCTTATTTATGTTCAGGGGGCTGACCTCATCCACACCTCCACACAGATCACTCCCCTGGCCAGTGACTGGCTTACAGTCAGACATGTTGTCTGGTTCTGGCCAATGAAACTAAGGCAAGTTCTACTGAAGAGGTTCTGGAGACACTTAAGAAGAAATGGTCTGTCCTTCCTTTGGAAGTTTCCATGTCAGGACAGGATCCACACAAATTCTGTATGCACCTTGGGACCTTGGACGCTGCTAGTCTGGTTCTTGACACGGCCACTAACGGACAAAATCCTGGGGTCCACTTCACCCATGGATTTCTGATTATGTGAGATTAGAAAAGTATTTCTTGGGGCGCCTGGGTGGCTCAGTCGGTTAAGCGTCTGACTTCAGCTCAGGTCACGATCTCGCGGTCCGTGAGTCCGAGCCACATGTCGGGCTCTGGGCTGACGACGGCTTGGAGCCTGGAGCCTGCTTCCGATTCTGTGTCTCCCTCTCTCTCTGCCCCTCCCCCATTCATGCTCTGTCTCTCTCTCTGTCTCAAAAATAAATAAATGTTAAAAAAAAGAAAAGTATTTCTTGTTTAAGACCATTTGAGTCAGGGTTTTCTGTTACTTTTAGCCAAGGGTTTCTCATCCTTGAAACTATTGACATTTGGGGCTGGATAATTCTTTGTTGTGGGAGGTCTGTTGTGTGCATTACGGGACGTTCGGTGGTGCCCTGACTTCTACACATTAGATGGCAATAGCACTACCCTCTCCCTCAGCTTTGACACCCCAGAGTGTCTCCAGACGGATTGCCAAATGTTTGGGGTTTAGAGGGGGAAACAATTTGCACCCAGTTAAGAACCACTGTCGCAGATAAAAACATCCTAATGAATGTGAGGGCCTTCTATTTAGTGGGTCCTCAGGAGGATCAAAATCGCTGCTGCCTATGCCCCAGAGTGTTTCAAGGATCAAAGTGAGATGAGGTGTGTGAGAAAAGCAAATACACACAAGGTGTTGCTAATCATTACCTGTCTTTGATGCTGCTGCTGCATTGATAGCAATGTTGTAGTTTCCATTTATTCTTTTAATGGGCAGAACTGTTTAACTTACCAGATGGCCAACGTGGATAGTGAATGGAATTTTCCCTGGGCAAACCTGGTAAACCCCGCCAGAACTCTCTGGGGCTCTTCCTCCTGCTTAGAAACTCTAATCTCCTATAGCCCAGACCTGAGCTGGACCCCTGATCCCGACTCATCATCCAAGGATGGGGGCTGTAGAGCTCACCCTTTAATGCATTTGCACCGATTAAGAGAGATCTTCATATTGAGCTGCTGAAGAGATCGATGCCCTCCACATAATAGTGTATTCCCAGCTTACACATCTGTGTATTTGAGGCCCACAGCGTCAGGGGCCCCTGGACAACCAGTCTTGGCTCCCGCTATCCTTCCTTGAACCCACCACACATCAAGACCTCTGTCCTTAGGAGTCCCCTGGCTGTTACAATCAGTGCCTTCGGATTCATCGCTTCTTAGAGAATTTGTGTCTCTAAAGTGTCACAAATGTCTCCTGGAGCAGGAAGGCTTACAAGGGGAGCTGGACGTTAAATGTGGGGAATTGGGAGCATAAGAACAGGCAAGGGGACCAGTGCTGGAAGTGTTTGCAAACAGTGGATGGATCAGTCACTTAGGTCACTGAGCACTTACTGCATACCAGGCACTGGGGCTGGGACTGGGGTGGGCAGCAAAGGGCATTAGGAGGTAGCCGTGGCCCTCACAATCTACTGAGGACCATGTGGTGGACACTGGTATGCTCTCCTGACCTTGTCCCATATGGTGGTAGGGGATGACTACCCCCACTAACATGGCAGCTACCCCGATTTTGTGCCCCACCCCCACCCCTGCAGCCTATGTGCTTTGTAGGTCACTGACTTGCCTTCTGAACCAGAGGAAGGACACACATCAGGGCTTGGCATGTGACAGTTTGGACTGGAGAAGGCATCCATTGGCAGCTTTGAGGGAAAAACAGTTTTCCTTTGGGGGAGGGGGTCACAGCTTGCAAAAGGGACACCAGGTCCGGCTACAGCCCGATTATTTCCAAAAACGAGTCAAGCTGAGGACTGAGCCGACATATAAAGGAAAGCTGAGCCAAGAGATTTGCAGGGAACTCAAGCTGAAGGCTTGTGATCCACCTCTGGGCTTTTAGGTGGCATATGTTAATAAAACCTTCTTACTGTGCAAGCCAGTTTGAATTGGATTTTTCTGTTACTTGAATTATGAACTGTCCAAACTGACCCAGAGTTTGGTACCAAGAAAGGGATACTACAATAACGAAACCTCAAAAGTGGCTCAGCCAAGAAGACATATTCGCACAGAGAGCAGCAGGGTGTCTCTACCCAGAACTAGAAAGACGGTGATCGTGGTTTAGCAAAATGGCTGCTCATTCTTGTTTTACCCTGTGATAGAGACCCTATGTGTAGGGAGATGTGACATTTGGAGATCTGGAGGGAAATACTCAGGATGTTGGCTACCTCTGGCAGTCTTTGTTAAGGTCCTAGAAGACTCCAATTTAGAAGGAGGGGTGCCCATTTGAAAATGGGGAGGGATAAAAACCCAGCTTTGCTGAGAGAGGGTCTTTCTGCCAGTGGCCTGCAATCCAAAGTGACTGGACTTCGATAAGCAAACTCCACTGGGTCGGCAAAGCTAATGTATCGAGCTAAAGTTAGAACACGGGCAGCAAGTAGGGTGACTTAACAAAAGATTGGGGCCCTGGAAAAGCAGTGCCCCCAGTTCTCAGGTCTCTATGGAGCATCTGATCTTAGATACATCTAGCTTGATGACAGGGACAACTCACTGTGAACATGCAGCTAGGATATATCTGGGGGGCAGGAGCAGACTTGGGGTACCTTCACATCAGAGGTAAAGGAAGATGCCACGAATCTGAGGAGCAAGGCAGTGGGCAAGACACAGAGCCCAGTTGCCAGTTCAAGGATTCTGACCTGAAACAAAATCCAGCTTGAACTACTGGCCCATGGACTTGAATAGAAGAAACCCAGGAAATTCTTTAGGGTACTGACTTGCCAAAGCAAGTGGCCAACTAATGCCTGAAATTGCCCATTCCTCAGGGCAATCCCCGAACCTGTACCCACAAGAAGTGTGTTGTTAAAGCAGTGATACTCCTCCAAAGACATCAACCCTATGCCCACTCAGATTTTAGCAAGGCAGTGGATGGGGAAGATACACCTGAACCCAGAACTGGGGGCAACTATCTCTGCCAACTGAGGAACTTGCTTTATCATCATGGCAAGGAATTCCCCCAATATTTCCTCAATATTGTATATACTATAGGGCAATGACATCTGAATGTGTTTCCCATTGTCCCCTTCTTCAAATGGAGAATTGCCCTTCTGGAAAATTTTATTGCAGATACACTGGGGTTTTTTTTTTCCCCCTAGCACTGACTATGTTGATGGTAGTGAAGTTCAGAATTTAATTTATAGGTTACCATCCCATGAGTTGTTACTTCCAGACATGATGGAGATTATGATGCATCTTCCAGAAAATACAAACTTGAATCTGAATCCAGTAACTAGATGAGTCATAGGGCTTCACCCTTTGAGGGAGGAGGTGAGTCTACGTTTGCCCAGTGTGGGTATTTCTGATGACAATGTAAGGGAATGAGAATGTACCGATGTTGGGGCACTAAAGGGGTGGACTACAGTGGGATATTATGGTTACTATTTAACACTCATCCCCCCCCCCCAGGCAATAATCCTAATTTATCCTAATAAATAATAAATAAATAAATTATCCTAATAATCCTAATATATCCTATTACCCTCTCTGGGTAATAATCTTCATTTTGTTCAGGCAAACTTTGCTTGATCTCACAGCTTGTATGGTTCAGAGAAAGCTAACTCCACTCCACATCTAGGACTAGGGCTTATGGCCAACACTAAGCTCACACTGGTGGCCCCGTGTAGACCTTCAAGACTGGATGGGCTCTGCTTGGAACTCCTCAGAGATATGTTCTCTCTGTTTCCTTTTTCTTCCGGGGTGGAGTGTTGAGGAATGTGAATCCTAAAGCAGCCATTTCACTGCTATGAGGGGAACCAATCAAGACTGAAACCAAAACAGGGAGAAAAAGTTGAAAGAATCAGAGAAAATGGAGCTGTGGCCCCAATTGCACCATCCCTGTCCTTATCCTTGGGCTTTTGAGTTCTATAATATTTTCTTTAATATTTGATCCAGCTTAAGAGATTTCTGTTACTTGCCACCAAACAACCAACTATTACAGAGTGTGATAAAAGTGTTGGTGGTGGAGAAGGTAGGTTAATTAGCTAAGAGAAGCAATGTATTTTTTTTTCTTTAAGACAACTTTATTGAGATATCCTGGACTTATAGAAATTGTTTATATTAAGGTGTACAGGGGCATCTGGCTGTCTCAGTCTGTTAAGAGTCTGACTCTTGATCTCGGCTCAGGTCATGATCTCATGGTTCATGAGATTGAGCCCCATGCCAGGCTCTGTACTAACAGCGTGGAGCCTAGTTGAGATTCTTTCTCTCCCTCCCTCTCTGCCTCTCCCCTGCTTGCCACCCCCCACTCTGCAAAATAAATAAACATTAAAAAAAACACTCCAGGAAAAAGTTTTTTTAAAAGGTGTATAATTTGATCAATGTATATACATGGTGCAAAGATCACCACGATCAAGCTAAACAACTTTTCCATCAGTTCCATATAGGTATCCTTCTCTGTGTGTGTGTATGGTGAGATTTAACTTAAGATCTATCCTCTTAGAAATTTGCAAGTATACAATACATTATCGTTAACCATTATTACCATGCTGTATATTAGCTGCCCAGAATTTATTCATCCCACATAACTAAACATTTGCACCTATGACCCACATATTCCCATTGCCCCAACTGCAAGCTTAGTCTCAAAAAGCAATGTTCCTTTAAGCACTTGAGGAGGGAAGAGGAGGAGAGGAGAACCTGTTGCAGTTCTTAGTGTTAAACACACTCTTTTGGTGGAATTTGCTGAACTCATCCACAGCCATCATAACACATCTCTCATCCCATCCAGGTGGCAATGGATGTGTTGAGGCCTTCAGTGCAGGGCACTGCCCCTCCTATCTGAAAGTCCCCAATAACTATTGGGTGCTGGAAGGAAGCCTGCCATCATCTGTTGTCCCCATCCTTCGGCAGGGCAGTCCCCCATTGTCCCCTCTCGCTGTGAGCAGCCGGCCACTTTCTAACTGTGTTCCTCCCACTGCTGTTACAGAAGATGAATCACATGTCTCCCAGGCTGAGAGCCTTCCTCTCTGAACCCATCGGAGAAAAGGATGTTGCCTGGGTGGACGGGATCAGCCATGAGCTTGCAATCAATTTGGTCACCAAAGGTTTCAACAAGGTAATTCATTGTTTTTCCTATTTCCCCAATTTCTCTCCCCAATGTCTCTTCCCCTAGTCCTGCCAGATGGCAGCCACTGCTCTGTGTCCCTGCAAGGTGCCATCAGAGAGGAAAGCTGCCACTTGGCAGGGTGCCACAGTCTTCAGTGCTGCTGACCCCTCATGCTTGGGCAGCCTCGAGGGCCAGCAGATGATGGGCAAATTGAATGGCTTTGGCTCACAGCAGCTGGGCCAGGCATGATTCACTGGGTGTTCCAACACCCAGAGGTCAACAGAAGTGAGCTGGCTGCCCGAGCCTGGGGCTGAGCTGTCAGGACGGATGATTTAGACACACTTCCATCTCCATGAAGAGACTCACGGGGTCTCACTTGCCCCACCAGGGCACCGCCCTGAGAGCGGCAGGTGGTGTAACAGCAGACTGGGGGCTACACCAGAGTAAGATACGAGCTTCCAAGATGTCACTCACAACCCACGAATGGCCTCAAGGGCATCCAGTGGAATCCGAACATTCTTTTTCTATGTAATGATTTGGTTTTAGGGTGCTGGTAAAGCTGCTTGGAACTTTAGGGGAGAATAGGAGACGATCCCAAGAGAATCCAAAGAAAGTGAGCACAGGCAGAGGCAAATGGGAATTCACGCAGAACATTGCACACTCAGTGGAGAGATTTCACACACAGTTATGGCTGTTCATTTCCTTCAGTTTTTTTTAATGTTTATTTATTTTTGAGAGAGACTGAGAGAGACAAGAGTGTGAGTGTGGAGGGGCAGAGAGAGAGGGAGACACAGAATCCCGAGCAGGCTCCAGGCTCTGAGCTGTCAGCACAGCGCCTGACATGGGGCTCAAACTCACAGACCACAAGATCATGACCTGAGCCAAAATCAGACACTTAACCAACTGAGCCACCCGGGAGCCCCCATCCCCTTAGTTTTTAATGTCAGTCTGCACCACTACGCAGGAAGATATTACAGAAACACCCAAAGAGGCTGGGAACCGTGGTGTGCACAACTGATAATCAGCGTGGTGTGCCTTCAGTGGACAATGCACGGCTGCTCCCAGGGGGCATCTGAACTACTGGGCCTGTGGTTTTCTGGTTAACACCTTGCCTGCACCAGCTGCTAAATATTCTGAATATTTACCAGTTTAACATCCAACAGGTGATATTGTTAGGAAGCTGGCGATCCGGGACTGAGGTAGATTTGATTCTTTCCTCCAGGATAAAAGATGGGACCAAGCAGGTAGTGAAGTAAGCAAGCCTGCTAGGGAGACAGTTTCCATGGAAAATTCCTCTTTAAAAGAAATGATTGTCGCTTTTTCTTTTCTATTGTGGTGTGCCTGCATTGATAGGAAAGGTTCAGCTCAGTGAATTTTTACATGTATATATGCTCATGCACCCCCCCCCCCCCCGCCCCAGATCCAGTGATTGGACACCTCCGGAATGCCATATGATTCCCTTGTGTCTCTCCCTGGCCTGTGTCATCCCCCCACTCTCAGAGGTAACCATTATTCTGGCTTCTAACACCTTCGATTTAATGTTTTTTGCTGTTGTTCAGACACACTCGGCATTTAAAAAAATATTTTTATTTACATATAGCAAATGTCACCTTTTTTAGTACACAGTTCCACAATGTTTGACAAATGCATGCAGTCATGAAGCCACTACCACAATCGAGACCTAGGACAATCCCATCACTCCCAAATGTCCCCCTGTGCTTTCATATCCCCCACCCTCAGCCCCTAGCAACCACTGATTTGTTTCCTATCCCCCTAGTTTTACCTTTTCCAGCCTGTGTTTCCAGCCTAACTGACCAGTTGGCATATTTAAGATAAATGAACGAATCGGGGCGCCCGGGTGTCTCAATCAGTTAAGCGTCTGACTCCGGCTCAGGTCGTGATCTCACGGTTTGTGAGTTTGAGCCCCGCTTCGGGCTCTGTGCTGACAGCTCGGAGCCTGGAGCTTGCTTCAGATTCTGTGTCTCCCTCTCTCCCTCTCTCTCTGCCCCTCCCCAACTCACGCGCTCTCTCTCTCTCTCTCTCTCAAAAATAAATAAATGTTAAAAAAAAAAAATAAAGATTTTTTAAAAAGATAAGGGGATGAATGTATAATGGGAAATTTTCAGGCATCCTGGAACCTGTTACACAGATGAAGGGCTGTAGGGAAGAAGGAACTGTTTGGCTGTGTGTGACCAGGCCCCTCTTGTGTTCACAACCTCCTGGTGAGCATGGAGATCAGCACGCTACTTCCAGGCGCTACTCATTCCCAGGGTTGCTGATTCCAAGCACTGACGCAGGGGATTTCGCCTTTCTCCTTTGCTTTGACTCACCCGCTTTGACTCACTCACCCGCAAATGGGAGGAGGGCCTCTATGTCCACTTTACAGAGGAGAAGACAGAGGCTCCAGGGAGTTAATGCCTTGATCAGGGGCCCAAATGAGGGTGAGAATGGCCATGGATTGTATCGTCACAAACCACGCAGGAGGATCAGGGTCCAAGTGGCTACTGCAGCATGAAAGGGGCTTCCACTGGGATTTGGCGATGAGACACCAGGGCTGGAGCCTGGCTGGGTGTGTGAAAGGATCCACGAGACACTTTGTAGGTGAACAAGTGTTTCTGGGTGAGGACCGGTTGGTGGTTAGGGACAGCAGTAAGAGCGTGGTCCAGGGAAGGGGTCTCAGATTTAGCAGATAAAAATGCAGGCTCCTATAGATTTTTAAAGCTTTTCTTTTTAGGGCACTTCTGGGTTCACGCAAAATTGAGCAGAAGATGCAGAGATTTCCCACGTACCCCCTGCCCCCACACGTGTATAGCCTCTCTCATTAGCCACACCGCCACCAGAGCGGTGCGTTTGTAACCATTGCAGAAATGACACTGGCACGTCATAATCACCCAGGCTCCACAGTTTACATTAGGGTTCACTTGCAGAGTTTCTCTGGGTTTGGACACATGCGTAATGACACATATATCCATCTTTATAGTAACGTGCAGAGATGTGACTTCTTCTGAGCTCCTGGCTTTTTATACCCTGCCTGCAGGAGACCTTAGGGAGAGACACCTTTCTGGGCCTCACGCTAACGTTGGTCTTTGCTGGCCTCTGCTGGGGGGTGGCTGTCCCCTCCCTCAGCTACGGCATGACTTTTAACTAAAACTATTGATTCCTCTATGGATTCACCCAAATCTCTTCAGGACCTCGACAGTCAAAAATTTGGCTGCACCCTTCCTGGGTTATTTTGTGCCTGCCCTTTCCCGAGCCAGTCAGCTTTGGCAGATCTAGATCTCTGAGAATCTAGACCTCTGCTGTCTGATACCACTGGCCGCTGGCCATTTGTACCTTTTGAGCACCTGTCTGAATAAAGATGTGCGCTGCATGTAAAATACACGAGGTTGATTTTAAAGATTTAAGATTTTAAAGTACCCCCCAAATGTAAAGGATCTCATCAATAATTTTTTATTGATTGCATGTTGAAATGATAATATTTTTGAAATAGAAAATAAAGCATATTATCAGAACTCATTTCACCTGTTTAGTCCCCCCCCTTTTCCTGTGGCTACTAGAAAATTAAAAATTATATATGTGGCTGGCTCACATTAAATTTCTACTGGATAAGGGCACCTGGGTGGCTCAGCTGGTTGAGCGTCCGACTCTTGACTTTGGCTCAGGTCATGATCTCACGGTTCATGGGTTTGAGCCCCCCATGGGGCTCTCCACTGATGGTGTAGAGCCTGCTCTCTCTTCTCCTCCCCCACTCTCTCTCACTTTCTGTCTCTCGAAATAAATAAATACACGTTAAAAAAATAAATTTCTACTGGATAGTGCTGGTCTAGATTTAACAGTGAAAGGGCTGCAAAGGACAAAGGAATGACCAGGAAGGGGAAATACGTTGTGCATAAGGCGCTGAAGGCTTTCCATAGCCCAGCTCTAGCTCTGTCTTATATTCCCCACCCTCATCCACACCATACCCAAGCCAGACTGTCCATGAATCACAAACACATACAGGACCACCCGCCTTGCAGGCTTTTCTTGAAATGGACATTCACCTGCTTCAGGACGCCATTCACAACTGACCTTCTCTGGGAAGAAAGGCTTCCTTCTGCCTGCCCACCCCAGCCTAACGAGCTTGTGTTTCTGAACACTGAGTATTCATTAGGACCCCTTGCTGTGACATTTGTACTGTTGACTATTTTTTGCACACATGGCCTGAGAACCCACACTCATTATGCTAGAGAGGCACAGCTTGCCTTTGGGGCTCTCCCACGTCTCCTCTATGTTCTATGATCATAGTTCTATGATCTTTGTACTCCTCCTCTCCCTATGAAAGCCCTGCCCAGGGGCAAGTGAATTTCCAGGCACTCAGTAAATCCAGGGACTTTGAGCAGTGCCTTGTGGGGCGGGTGCATTACTGTGGGGATAACCCTGAAGTCATCCAACAGGGAGGAAGGACGTTTCCATCCCAGAGACTCTAGTTTGGTTCAATGCTCTTTGAAGACACTATAAAGTCATATCCTTGAGACTAAATCTTCCTCCTGAAAGATACTTGGAAGGTCAGGAAGGGGTATATGTTCTGGGTGCCCACCTGCTGCCTAAGGCTCTCCTAATAGCAGAACTTGTGTGTGATGTTTGCTACATGTCAGCCACTGACTGGCCTCAGTGTGTGACATATATCTCATTTAATCATCAAAAAATCCTATAAGGTATACGATTTCACCTCCATTTTATCGATTGGGAAACGGAGGCACACAATAGCCACGTGACTGCTCCAAAGTCACTCAGGATGAGAAAGGTGAAATTTGAATCTGGGCAGACAATCCCAGGGGTGGGGGACTGGTAATTCAGAGGACCCCACTACCAGACATCTGGGCCCTACAAGAAGTCGGTCACACAAGTTTGGGGTTACCCTGCATAGAGTTGCCAGAAAAAATGCAGGGACTCATTCAGTTAAATCTGAATGTCAGCTAAACAAATACTTTTTTAGTATAAGTATATCCCCAAAGGGCACCTGGGTGGCTTAGTCAGTTAAGGATCTGACTCTTAATTTTGGCTCAGGCCATGATCTCATGGTTTCTTGAGTCTGAGCCCCGTGTCAGGCTCTCTGTTGGCAGCATGGAGCCTGCTTGGGATTCTCTCTCTCTCTGTCTCTGTCTCTCTCTCTGTCTCTCTCCCTCTCTCTCTACCCCTCCCCCACACACGCTGTCTCTGTCTCTCTCAAAATAAGTAAATAAACTTAAAAAAGAAAAGAAAAAAGGATATCCCAGGGAGACATGGAGAAGAAAGAAGAAGGGGCAAGCCCTGCATTGGATCGAGCATTTGCACTAGAGGCAAGGAGTTTTAAGCCAGATATGACCGAGAGGTACTGGATTTTCAAGATTGTCAATGGCTACCAGTGGCCATGAAGGCTGAAGAGCCGGTGAGAGGAAAAGAGAGTTGTTGATCACACAACAAAGTCTTGTGGCCACGTAAGAGCATTCGGTGTAGGCTCCAAGCAGTAGCAGCTCCCGGCAGAGGCGTCAGACAAGCCTGAGAATCAGAGGGGGCAAGATGGCGGACCTCTGTTGTCCACCTAAAACTAATGGGCGCCAACTTTGTTCAAATTTTTTAAAAGTTAAAAAAAAAAGAAAGAAAGAAAGAAAGAAGAAAGAAAGAAAGAAAGAAAGAAAGAAAGAAAGAAAGAAAGAAAGAAAGAAAGAAAAGGCCAGGTGTTACCGTGAAGATGAAAAGTTTTAATTGGCATTGACCAGGACCAGCCACCTAGTGCAAAATGAAGATACGAGACCCCTCATTCACATATACTGAGGACTTCAAGATGCAGCAGCAGAACACTAAACCAAGGGGGGCTCTTTCCAGGGTGGTGGGGGCACGCTGCCTGCTCGGCGTTGCTGTGTGTCTGTATCTCCCTCCCCGCAGCCAGAAATTCGTGAGCTTTGGTCCGAGAGAGAGGCGAGAGATTTTCTTCTCCTTGGTGAAGGCCTCGCTTTCTGGAACCAGCGGAGAAACCGAGCAGGCTTTGGGCAGGGCCGTGATGGGGGCCCACGACTCCGGCTTCCCTTGGGAGCAGGGTGACATGGGCTGACTTTCCCTCCCCACCACTGGAAGGTGGCAGGGTGAGAGGACAAGAGACAGGTTGCAACTTGGCTCCGGAGGCCACAAGAAGAGGCCCTTCTTCCTATGGCATTCCTGGAAAATTTGCCTCTGGTCCTGCGTGCCACACATTCCCTGGCTACCTGGCTGCTGAGGCTGGTGGGGATGTGGAGGCTCCAATCACCACCGGCTGATGACCAGCAGCGAGGCCTCCGAAACGGCAGAGCCTGCCACAGGTGCCCGGCCAGATTCTGTCAGTCGAGATGTGCAAGAATGGGGCTCGGGAAAACAGGAGTCAACTTCTCAGATTCTTGGTGATTCCATCTGGAGATTGAAACTGGGTTAAAACATGCCAGGGGTCTGGAGCCCATTGAAGGTACCCAAGTGACACTTGCTATTACCATCATTATCATTTATCATCACTAATATTCCCTCTCCTTGGACAGAGCCAAGGCTCTCCTTAATTCTGTTATTCACTTCTGCGCCTCCCACATCCACTGAAGCTACTGGCTCAATGAACATTCAATAAATGTTCTTTTTTTTTAAATGTTGAATTACAAAATATCTCCATAAAATCATCAGCAAAAGTACAAGTATACTGATAAAGTAAAATGAGATCGTTCTAAGCATCTATATGGCTTTTCTAAAAAGATGATGAAGGTAGCAGGTTAACATGACCATGACATCCTGGCTGTTTTTTCAATCTTTTCAACAACTGGACCATGACTCAAAAGAAGAGACCCCAAGCTCCAAGGCTTGGGCACATTTTACAGCTGGGACTCAGCTACTATTTAATTTCTTAAAAAAAAAAAAAAAATGCTCCCTTTTGTTAGGGTGAAGTTTGCTTTGTTTTATGTAACTGAAAGCAAACAGACACCAGCTGGTTTTCCTGGAGAGGACCCAGGACGGCAAGCGTGGACGCTGGTTCCCATTCACTCCAGGCTGGAGGCCCCCAAACCAGCCTCGAGAGGCAGGCGTTTACGTGACCTTAAATCTCCAGGCTTCACCATTTAGTGACTCAGTCAATCCTGGCCGTGCAGTCTCGGGCACCACTTTCTCCATGGAGAGCTTGCTCCTTGTCAATAATCATGTGATAAAATTGTAAGAGAGAAGTGGAAGGCTGTGGGGCAGTAGTTAGAGAATGAGAGAATGCCATAGAGCTATCTGTCCCGGTGTACTTAATGTTAATTACATGTGTTTTTCATGCACACAGACTCTTCAGAAGGGAAAGGTGGGCAAGGTTTATGGAGTTTTATATATTCCGTGCTCCCCCCACATATTCCGGGCCAAGCAAGGCATTAGCATTTTCCTAATGTTCTTGCTCTAGATCCACTTAATTCCATTTGCAAGGTGGGGGGGGGGGGCGCATGTTGTGTGCCTTCAGGTGATGTAGAAACTGAGGCCGGGTTCTTGGGGTCTTCACTACGGGTTAAGTGAGTTGCCCAAGGTCACAGAGCTGGTTTGCAAGAACAAATTGGTACTAAGATGCCCCTCATCTGCCAACGCCACAGGCAGTGATTCTTGATCCAGGGAGATTTTGTCCCCAAGGGAACACGTGGCAATGTGTGGAGATGGTTATGATTGTCACAGTCTGGAGGGATGGGAGAGCGCTACTGGCATCTGGTGGGTAGAGGCCAGAGACGCTGCTGAACTTCCTGCAATGCTCAAGACGGTCTCCGCTCCAACACGACAGCACAGAATTACCCACAATGTCAAGTGAAGAGAGTTAGAAACTCTGCAAGGTCAATAGAGAAAGTGATGGGGTGGGGAGCCTCTCTGACTCCTCTGTGTGTGCACACACGCGTGCATGTGTGTGTGTTTGTGTGTGGGGGTGTGTTAAAAAGAAATACTAGGGGTGCCTGGCTGGCACCAGTTGGTAGAGCCAGTGACTCTTGATCGTGGGGTTGTAAGTTTGAGCCCCACGTTGTATGTAGAGATTACTTAATATCTTTAAAGAGAGAGAGAGAGAGAGAGAGAGAGAAATACTAGATCAGAGGCCAGAAGGGAGCATTAGAAGTATGCTAAGCTCTTGCTACTCAAAATGTTGTCCCTGGACCACCTCAGCTGGGAGCATGTTAGAAATGCAGACTCTTGGGGGGCCTGGGTGGCTCAGTTGGTTAAGCGTCTGACTTCGGCCCAGGTCACGATCTCATTTTGTGGGTTCGAGCCCTGCGTCGGGCTCTGTGCTGATAGCTTGGAGCCTGGAGCCTGCTTCGGATTCTGTGTCTCCCTCTCTCTCTGCCCCTCCCCAGCTCATGCTCACACTCTGTCTCTGTCAAAAATAAATAAACTTAAAAAAAAGAAATGCAGACTCTCAGGCCCCACTCCAGACTTAATTGAGTCAGAACCTCCCTTTTAACAACGTCCCAGGTGATTTATGGGCTCATTAAAGTTGAGAAAGGAAAGTTCTGGTTCACCCCAGGCTAGACAGCCCTCAATCCCATCCCGAGAGATGTGCATTTATCTCGGCCTCACACCTCACCAGGGGCCAGTCCCAGAATCCCCATCACCCCGGTCAGGGGTTCAGGGCCTGCCGTCATTCTCCCCCACATCTGACCTGTGCCCCTTCCTTTGATTTTCACGCAATTCCTAGTGTTGGAGAAGAGCACATCTGGGCCGGCTTATTATAACCTTTCCCATTTTTCTCCATGCTTCCCCCACTCCCCACAGGCCTACATCCTGTTGGGACAGTTCCTTCTGATGCACAAGAATGAAGCCGAGTTTCAGAAGTGGCTCATTTGCTGTTGCGGCGCCACCGAGTATGAGGCCCAGGAGAGTTCTAACTGTCTGAAGGAGTGGTGTTCCTGCTTCCTGTGAACACACGTCCCCTTGCTCCGATGCCTGGGTAAACGACATGTTCTGAACTGATACCCAGGCTTGGGGTCATTATTTTTTGTTCTTTTTTGTTAGTTTTTACTTCAGAGAGAGAGTGCAAGTAGGGGACAGGGGCAGAGGGAGAGAGAATCCTAAGCAGGCTCCCTGCTCAACGCAGAGCCTGATGCGGGGCTCGATCCCACAACCCTGGGATCATGACCTGAGCCAAAATTGAGAGTTGATGCTCAACCAGCTGAGCCACCCAGGCGCCCTACTTTTGTTTTTAACTTTAAGGATACACAGTCATTATACCAAGCAGTACAAGAATATATAAAAGAGAACAAACGAAAGACAAGTGATCCTCAAATTGACCACCTAAAAACAATGGTCATTCACCTTACATGAATATCATACCAAATATTTCAGCATATGGATTATTTTAGAATAGGTTACTTTAAGTTTGAAGCCAGTGTATTGATTATCTATTGCTACATAGCAGAGGAACCCAAAGCATAGCAGCTTAAAACAAGCCATTTTATCTCACGCAGTTGTTTGGCTGGATGTTTCTGTCTCTGGGTCTTCCATGAGGGTGAAAACCATCAGCTGGGCTGCAGTCAACTGAGGGCTTGACTGGGGCTGGAGAATCCACTTCTAAGATGTTGTACTCATGTGGCTGTCAACTGGAGTCCTCAGTTGCTCTTTAAATAGGCCTCTCTATGGGGCTACTCATGGAGTGGCATCTAACTTCCTCCAAAGCAGCTGACTCAAGAGGGAGTAAGAGGGCAAGCAGGAAGTGCAATGCCTTTTATGACCTTGTCTCTGATTCACACTATGTCACTTCTGTCTTATTCTATTTTTAGAAGCAAGTCATTAAGTCCTCAAGAGAAAAGAATTAAACTTTCTTGAAACACCAACTAATATGCAGACATATTTTTAAGAGCATTGTAGTCCGATTTCTGAGGTATAATTTATATTCAGGAAAACTTGCCCTTTTTAGGTGTGTAGTTCTGTGACTTTTGACAAATGTGTTGTCCCCAAACCACTACCAGAATCAAGATGGAGAGCACTTTCATCACCCCAAAGAGTTCCCTGGTACCTCCCCATAGTCATCCCTGTGGCCTCCCCAGCCCCTGCCAACAAATTATCTGGTTTTTGTCCTCATAGTTTTGACATTTCCAGAAAGCCAAATAAATGTAATCACATAATATGTACATTTTGTGTGACTGGCTTCTTTCACTTGGAATAATTCAGTTGAGATGAGCCCATTAAACAGGCCTTTTAAATTCAAGAAAATGTTGGCAGGTGGTATTGGAGCCTGGCCCCATATGCTGTTGGCATTCACTGTTCTAGTACGGTCCAGTAACTTCCTTCAGTAAGCACCTGAGTACCTTTTGCCAGAGGGTATCTCTAGCTGCAGGAGTAGGGTCTACCCATGCACAGGGCAGGGAGGGAGTGCCAGGGAGTTAACACCCACTCATGGGTGGAAGCGGCAGTTAAATGCCTCGGCTTCCTTGCCCTTTGGATGGGACAGCTCTGAGGTGGTATCCCCCAGCTCCCCAGTGGGACTCAGCCAGTTGCTCACAGCGGCCCCCTGCCCTTTAACACCTCTGGCATTTGCTTTCTTTTCTTCCCTATATTGCTTTCCCACTCTACTGCCGGGGTTCCTTGGGATCACCCCTCATGAAATATTTAAATTTTAGTATCAGTCTTCTTCCGGAAGAACCCAACTTAAGACAAAAGTGCTAGAATTTAATTTTACTTGGACAGAAGAAAAAAAATGGAACTGAAAGAATTCTTGAACCGCACTGCATTTTTTTCTTCATTACTAGACATCATCATTTCTAAATCAATTTCTTCTGAGCATAAAGAATAATATGGGGGAAACAGTAACAGGGAGGTTAGTATCATTAAGTTTATTTTAAACTTTAATTTTCTATGTTAGATGGTGTGAATTCTCATTAAAAAAGTAATAAAAGTAAAAAGAAATTAGCACTCTTATTTCTTCCCTCTCATTTTTAAAAATAGGTTTTAGTATTATTTTTAACTTGTCAAGGTCTATAGCATTTACATTCTTCCCATAAGCATAATCCCTGCAGTTGCTTAGTCTTAGTTGTATATTTAAGAGGTTATAAATCCTTGTTGGTATAATTATTTTAAGAATTATAACTTTTGGAGCACCTGGTTGGCTCAGTCAGTTAAGCATCCAACCCTTGACCTTGGCTCAGGTCATGCTCTCACAGTTTGTAAGATTGATGACCGCATCATGTTCTGTGCTGACAGCCTGCTTGGGATTCTCTCTCTCCCTCTCTCTCTGTCCCTCATCTGCTTGCTCTCTCTCTCTCTCAAAATAAAAATTAAAAAAAAACCTTTAAAAATCATAACGTTGTCACTCCTGAATTCTTTGTTCTGAAACATCTCTCTGTTGGTTGAGTTGGATGATTATATTAGTCAGAAGAGGTTAGATTATGCTGCTGTAACAAACAATCCCCAAAGCTCAGTGATTTAGTCAACAAATCTTGATTATTCTTTTAGACTTCATATCCAGTATATGCCATAACAAGGGCTCTGTCTGTTATAATCACTGTAAGAGTTAGGTAGATGGAGATTCTCTTTCAATACATGCTTCCATGAGTATCACAGCATCGGGAAGGTACCATGGTGGATTACACACTGTATTTCATATCCTCTACCCAGTGTGATCTATTCCACTTATGTTCACATTTCATTGGTCGAAACAAATCACATGGTCATACCTAACTCCAAAGGGTCATGGACTCTTCTGAACTCAGGAGCAGATTTGGTGACAGCACTAATCAAGACCACAGTCATCAGTTGGGTTCAATACTTTTTCCGTGGGTGCCTCACAGGTGTTACATTTCCTAAGTTCATAATATGATTGGGATATTTCCACTGAGGTCTGTTTAGCTCTTTCTAGCTCTGCTTCTCTAGCTATCCCCAAGAAGAGGTCAAGAAGAATTCCAGGTGAGCCAGCTGGCTGGCCCAAAGACTTAAACAACTCCATCTTGGAGTGCATGGGTGGTTCAGTTGGCTAAGTACCCAAGTCTTGATTTCAGCTCAGATCATGATCTTGGTTTGTGAGATCGAGTCCTGCACCAGGCTCTGCGCTGACATCATAGAGTCTGCTTGGGATTGTCTCTCTCCCTCTCTCTCTGCCCCTCCTCCCTCTCTCAAAAATAAATAAATAAATAAACATTTAAATAAATAAATAAATATCTTCCTCTTCTAAGACTTCAGGTTCTGACTATCCAGAGCCCTTCCCTTGCTCCCTCCTGCACAGCCCACCATTGGATTAATTCTCTACTAAAATAGTCATGGGATTTAGAAGTCGCTCATTTTCTAAGACAAGAGCTGGGTGGCTCTAGGGAAAGGAAAATGGGAAGTAGTCTTGTCCTTCATTCTATTTTCACACACTTCCCATATTGCTGAAATTTGTCCCTTTAATCAGGTTGATGTCTGGGATCATGTAGGAGAATTAGGGAGCTGAGAAACCTGAGGAGAAGTCTTCCAAGACTAAGCAGCCTCTACAAAGGGACCCTAGCACAGATATTGAAATTCAGAGTAGTTGTTCTCTGTGTAATGTAACTGGAGGGACACTGAGGATGAACCCTGCTCCCCACAATTTTCTCTACAGCCACTCATTCCCTTGTGTTGATTTTAGTCTTTCTCACAGATAAAATTACTGCCTTCAATTCTTCACTTCTCTCTGCAATTTTCCACCTTTGTCAGATGATTTTACAGTGCCTCTCACTAGAGGCAAAGTAACTCCCAGACTCTTGACTTAGACTTGGCCATGTGACTTACTCTGGCCAATGGTATGAGTCTGGAATGACAGCATGCCAGTTCTGAGATTCACTGTGCATTTCCACGTGCTCTCACATGCCTCTGTCAACACCAAGAGAAGAGCTATCTCCTTGGATAACTGCTGCCTGCATCCTAGAATGAACCCCAGTGAAGCTGATCTGAGCCCAACTTGCAGCGAGGACCTGAGGCCAGCCAGACTTCCAGCTTGATGCAAAGCTGCCCATCAGAACCCACCCTGGATCAGCCAACCCTTAGCCAACTCAAGTGTGTGAGCGAAAATAAAGGATTGCTGTTCAAAGCCACTAATATTTGAGAAAGTTTGCTATGCAGAAGTATCTAACTGATACATTCCTTCCAGTCTAATGTGTCCTTACCCTGCCAAAGGGTGCTTTAGATGGAGTCCAGGGTGGGCAAAAGAATATTGCCTCTGAAGACAGCCAGACATGGGTGTGAATTCCAGCTCTGCCAATCAGCACCTTATCCTGGGTGAGCTACTTAACCTCTCTGAGCCTTGGTTTCTTCATCTGTAAAATAAGGGCAGGAAGGTAAATTACCTTGCTTCAAAGGCTGGATTAATTGAAATAGTGTAAGTTAGGTACATGGTTCCTAATAGAAGCTCTGGCTCTGTTCTTAGGGTTCTCCTCTGAGTCTGATGTTCTGAGTGCTTGGTCATTATGATACTTGGGACAGAATTCATAGCTATGAGGTGGGAGGGAGCCCAGCTACCAGCTTATCTAATTCTGTTCCAGTAGGCAAGTACAGGACACTGTATACCATACACTCTTTAGGGACCACACACTCTTTAATGAGTGGGTAAGAAAGGACAAATCAGATTATTTCAGATTTTGACTGCAATCTTATAGGGTCACATCAGCCCACTGATCCCCAAAGGCATGTTCAAGGACACTCAAGAGAGGTGAGCATGCGTGTATGTCCTCAGCCACGTCAAAGGCTCATCTTCTACTTGGCAGGACAGTTGTTCCAAAGATTTGGGAGAAGATTCGTACCTAAGAACATTTACCAATTATGATGGATTTGACCAGCATCTTAAACAGAAGCCAAACCATCTGCAAGGAAGAGGGGTCAGATATTGACTCTTGTCCCCAAGTCTGTAGTCTGAGGGTATCTGTGAATCAATAAATGATTTCAGTTAGTATTTGCAGAGCGTCTAAGGCTCTGAGCATGGTTAGGTGCTGAGGAAAGGCCAAGGGAATAAGCACAAGTTTCTCTGGCTTCAAGTAGCTTACAGCTTAACAAGAGATGATTAAGAGAAGGGGGAGAAAACAGCTAAGGTGTTAGGAGGTATATCTTAGCTTGCGCCATCCCGGAAGTATCCCCTGATACAAGGGTCTCAGGGAAAGTAGTGTGTTCACGAATGTTCCCAGGAAATGTCAGTAGGGCAGTGGGCAGTGTGGCAGGAAGGGGAAAGAAGCCAAGAAAGGTGCTCCATCTCTAGCACTGTGGACAATGGGACCTCAGTCCTGGCCGGGAGCCAGCATAGGACATACATTCAGTCACCCCACCCTGGGGTAGCTAAACACCTGCTCCTATTAGCCATTTGTTGAGGACTGCTCCTGCAGGAAGTTAATCCCTCAGCTCTTGAACCTCCCATGTGGGGAAAGTGAACCTCATGAGAAGGAGGTCAGGCAGAGATGCAGGCACTGGCAGCTGGAAGCTGGGCCACTGTGTGCACTGAAGTGGTGAAGGTGAGGGCACACAGGGAGCAGGGCACCCGTAGCTTCTGCTAGGTGGTGGAGTAGGACAGGCCTGACTTTGAAAACAGAATCCATCCCTCACCACCCCTTGGAAGTCCTTTGGAAAGTCACCCTGTCAACCTAGCTACCCATCTGTAAAATGATGATAATAATAGTATCTACTCAAGCACCGGGAAGATCAACATTCCTGGCACCTGATTAGAGCTTCATGCATGGTGGCTCTAAAAACCTAAGGTTTAAAATGTGCAGCACTGACTGTGTGTGGACAAAGGAGAGGAAGGGATGGATGAGAGTAGTCAGGGAAGTCTTCCAGGAAGAGGTGATATTTGAGCTTTAGTGTTAAAGGGGGAGGTCCGGATTGAATAAGCTATGGACAGGGGAGGCAGTGGGGAGTGTGCAGGGGGAAGAAGGTGAGGGAGAAAGAGCTATGAGGGGAAACACAAACCCAACTGGCCCAGACAGAGTGAGTTGTGGTAACCTGTAGAGTCACTGCAGGCTCTCTGTCCTAGGAAAGTTAGTGCTCAGCAGCAGCCATTGGGGACTGGAACCCCATTGGTGCTTAACTCAGAATAGGGCAGCCCTGCTCCCTGCTCCTGAGAAAGATCCTGTAGTAACTGGTTACTACAACCAACAACCCTTTACTCTTCCTCATATCCACACCCTTTACACAACTTTGCAGCTCCTCCTGCCAAGAGGCAGTCTCCCTCCCTTCCTATTGGATCTGGACTAACCTCATGACTTGCTTTGGCCAAAAGAATATGGCGGATGTGACACCGTGACAGTTGTGAGCCTAGGTTTCTGCTTGCTCTCTTTTATGCCTGCGACGACCATGCAAACAAGCCTGTGCTAGCTTGCTAGAGGATGAGACACACATGGCCCAGCTGTCTCCATTGCCTCGGCCAACAGCTGGCCAAGAGCCAGCCATAGGAGTGAGGCCATCCTGGACCAGCCAACCCATCAGCTGACCTCAGATCCATGAGTGAGTCCAGCTGAGATTGGCCATGCCTGGCCCAGAGCTGGAAAAGCACCTAACTACCCCACAAACTCATATAAATAAACCCTATTGTTTTAAGCCACTATGTTTTGTGTATGCAGCTATAGCTAACTGCTAGAATTCCCACGTGAAGCTTCAGTGTGGAGCACCTCCAGGTATAAAGTGGGAAGCCCCACTTATTTTTTAGAGGGCACCCTGAGTGATATCCTGGTAATGGTGATGAGAGGGATCCCATGGCTCATACCAAAAGTCAAGCAACTGTGGTGGGGGCAGAGTGGGGAAATAATGGAAGCTAAACTTTGAACAGAGTATTTGGTAAAGAGTATGGCTCGGTGTGGAAGAATGTAAGATGAAACTATGACAATCTCAGAGGGCAAGACAAGAGTTGTCAATCGTGTGACCAGTTGTGGGAGGCCAGGGTGATTTACTCTGGGAAACTTCTGGAAGAATGCTGACTCGTGGAGATAAACCTTTTAGCAAGTGTTTTGGGAAATATGGGTATATATATATGTATGTGTATATATGTATGTGTGTATATGTGTGTGTGTGTATATGTGTTTATACATGCATATGTATGTATATATGTGAGTATATATCTATATACATAAGTATATGTGTATATACATGTATGTGTATATGTGTTTACACACATATATGTGTGTATGTGTATCTACACACATATGTGTATATGTATCTATATACATACATGTACACATGTGTATATGTGTGTTTGTGTATATACATGTGTGTATACATGTATCTGCATACATGTATATGTATATATGTGAGTGTATATGCATATATGTGTATATACATGAGTGTATATATGTGTGTGTGTGTGTATATATATATATATATATATAATTTTTAATGTTTGCTGCTCTAAATACAGAAATGCAGAAATAAGAATGATTGACCGAACACACTGTACCAGCTACTTTTTTGTAGTACCCCAAGTCCTCCTGGGGTGAGCCAGGTACTTTCTCTGTCTTACAGATGAGAAAACTGAGGATCAAAGGATTCGAGTGCCATGGCCACATTGATGCTGCAAGTTGTTTCAGTCCAGGTCTGCGTGATGTTAAAACTGTGCCGGCTGCCTGCTGAGCCACCCTTGGGGACTGGGTGCCAGGGACAGATGGGCATTAGAAGGGATGAGCGAGACTGAGGAGAGAAGCGTGGGCTGAGGGCCTTGGGACACATTCTGTGCGGCCACTACCACCCCTGGAGCCTCCCATGTCACTGGCCTCACATCACGAGCTGTCGCTCTAGGCAGGGGGGAAACTCCTCTTCAAATTCTTTGGCTTGGAGACTTGGAGATCCCCTTTCTCAACCCCCCTATTTTCTAATTCTCTCCCTTCTCTCCTAAGATCAAGTTCACCTTGGAGAAATATAAGTAAGTAGTTATCTTCATAGACCCATTCTTGCCTATTTCTCCCAGACGCTTCTTTGCTGTGCTGTGGTTTTTCCTCTACAGTCAAGTCTCTGGTTTGTTTTAAAGACAAACTTTATTGAACAAGCTATGCTGTTGTATTGCTTAAACTGGCCCAGTAACTGGATCTTTTTGGACCAGACTGAGGGGCCGCTGCGGCCGGCACACTGGACAGTGCCACTGAATGAGTCTGGGAACCAGAGACAAATCACTTGACTTGCCTGTGCAGTGAGAATATATGATTCTCCTATCTCCCATCTTGGCTATAAAGAGAGCTCAAAAATAAACATAAAGGCATTTTGAACATGAAAGAAGGTAGGACACTGGACTGCAGTGTGATGGGTAGTCATTGCATTGTTTCGGTCTGGACAGCAGCTGCAGAGGGCTAATGGCAGCGGCGTCTCTTCAGATCACATGGTTTACACACATTCGTCGGTACCAGCTAGGTTGTGCTGTGACAAAAAAAAAAAAAAAAAAAAAAAAACACCACAAAGCTTCCCAAAGGAAGGTCCCACTCACCTCGCATACCCATCTCGGGTCTGCTGGGAGTGCTCCGTGTTGTCATGACTAGGAGCCAGGCTGACAGAGCAGCCCCCATCCTGAACGTTCAAAGTTTGCTTCAGCAGAAGGAGCCCTGGGGATGGCTCACGCGGGCAATTACATGCTCCAGCTCAGAAGTGACATGTCACTTTCACTAACAGTCGTTGGCCAGAACTAGTCATGTAGTCCCGCCCAATCCCAAAGGGGCCAGCAGCGCTGTCTGCTAGAAGAGGGGACAGTGGAAAAGTGGGGCAAACATCACACATCACTGCCATAGGAATCCTTGTCAGGAGGTGGGTGAGACTTGCAGAAAGTCCCCAAATAGGCTCTGTTCCGTGCCATACTTGCCCTTTTCTTTGTCATTCTGCAAACTTGCTACCATCACTGAGATATAGGAGAAAAGTGATAACTTCCCTGCAAAAAAACTACCATCCAATATTTTATTTCCTTCCAGTCTTTCTCCAATGGCGTAGGTATACATTTGTTAATAACAGCTTTATTGAAATATATTTCACATATCATAAAATTCGCCCTTTTAAAGTGTACAATTCAGGGGTTTTTAGTATACTCACAGAATTGTGCAAACCATCACCACTATTTAATTTCAGAATATTTTTATCACCCCCTCAAAAGAAGCCCTGTTAGTAATTGGCCATCACCCCCAGCCCCTCCTGCCCAGCCCCTGGAAATCATTAGTTTACTTTCTGTCTCTATGGACTTGCCTATTCTGAACATTTCAAGTAAATGGAATCATACAATATGCAGTCTTTGGCGACTAGCTTCTTTCACTTAGCATAATGTGTTCAAGGCTCATCGGTGTTGCAACATGTACATGTGTCCATAGTTACTGTGTCCATGAGTCTGTGTTTACCATGTACATGTGTACATTTTAAAAAACGAATTGAGATCCTATCAAACATCAGTTACCCTGTTTCTTTTATATGTCTTGTTTTCCCCCATCAGTCTTTGAAAAATAGTTTTTACCAGTTCTATAGCAATTCATCAAATTTATGTGCAATAATGTGTTGAATTGTGTCCCTAGTTTTGGACTTTCAGGTGTTTGCTGGATTTTTTCAGCATTATAAACAAAGCTTTTATGGGTAGCTATATACTTTTTACTGAATGAATGAATGGAGCTGTAACTGTAAATATGGATAATATTTCTCATTCTTCCCTTAAGGAAGATGCTTAGAAACGAGTCTAAATGGGTGAAAAAACAGGGAGGTTTTTAGGACTTTTGATTCTTAATGCAAATGCTAGTTTCTAGAAGGCTAAATCAATCTGCTAAATGTGGCTTTGAGTTAGTTTGACCACATCTCACTCAGAGTAAAAGCAAATTCTTCACAGTGGCCCAGGAGACCCTACACAGCCCTCCCTGACTGCTTCTTCTCTGCCCACTGGCTCTCTCTACTCCAGCCACTCTGGCCTCCTTGTTGGCCCGTAAACACCCAGACCCACTTCCTAGCAGGGAGCTCAGTGACCTTGCAATGGCTGTTCCCTGTGCCTGGAATACCCTTCCCTGGTCTCTGCATAGCTCACTCACCTACTTCAAGGCTCTGCTTACAAAACACTTTCTCAGCCAGACTCTCTCGTTACACATGCTACCCCCTGGGTGCCTGAGTGGCTCAGTCAGTTAAGCATCAGACTTTTGATTTTGGTTCAGGTCACCATCTCATGGTTTATGAGATCGGGCCCCACATTGGGCTCTGCACTGACAGCACAGAGCCTGCTTGAGATTCTGTCTCCTTCTCTCTCAAAATAAACAAACATAAAAAAAATGCCACCCTCAGCATTCCCTATCTCCTCTACCAGCTTTAATTTTTCTCAGTAGCATTCATTGCCTTTTATTATACTGCATAATTTAGTTATTTCATTCGTTATTTCTTTTTTAAAAAATTTTTTTAACGTTTATTTAATTTTGAGAGAAAGAGAGCGTGAGGGGGAGAGGGACAGAGAGAGCAGGAGACACAGAATTGGACGCAGGCTCCAGGCTCTGAGCTGTCAGCACAGAGGCCGATGTGGGGCTCGAACTTGCAAACTGTGAGATCATGCCCTGAGCTGAAGTCGTATGCTCAACTGACTGAGCCACCCAGGTGCCCCTCATTCATTATTTCAACCCACAGAATCAACCGTTAGAACCTGGCCTGGTGCCGGGCCTTTCACTAACAGTGAGGTAGGCCTCAATAAATCTGCGTTGGCTTGTGCTGATGGCTCGCCCTAAGAGCCCTCCTTACAAACCCTGTGGCCCACCCAGCCCTTCTCGCTGGAGGCAGCTGCAGGCTCTGGTCTTTGAACCAAGTCCTAGTTGGCGGTTCCTCCTTGACTCAGCTCTGGAGCAAACTCGACAGGTGGCTGCCTCCAGGACGGTTTGTTCCGCCCTACAGTGAAACCTGGAAGAGGTTGACCCTGATAGATAAGCCCGCTTGTGACTGGGCAGAACAAAGATTTGTTTCCGGAAGGAGGGCAGACCTTCTCAGGGCCCACCCAGCAAAGAGCCCACCAGTGGCCCAGCCAGCCTGTGGCCCCTGAGCTGCTTCTGGGACACACAGAGCACTGGGACTGCACTAGCATTTCCCAGGGAGCAGGCTTTCCATGCCAAGGAGGGAGGGTGGCCACAGGCCTCCACAGAGAGGGCGGTTTCTGCACAGCCCACACTGCCACAGTGGTGGTCAGGAGGGGAAAACCCATGGGAAGCCAAGAAGCTGGGAAATCCCTTCTCTGGCCCTGTCTGGCCAAGCAGCAGGGAGTCCTCAGGAGCCTCCCATCATGGGACATTTCTGGCCAGCCTCCTGGGGTTTGCACTGTAAGGCAGAAGATCAAAATTCTCAAACCCACACAGCAGTGTTTTTAAAGGGTCCATAAGTTAATGGACAAATGACCCATATTTAATAGTCTTAGAGTTAGGCCTGCGTCAAGGAAGCAAATTCAGAACCAGAGCCCTTCCTAAGTCACCTCCACCAGCAGGCAGGCCCACCTCAAGGCCCAAAGAGCTTTCCCTCCTAATTCGCCCTCCCCAGGCCCCTGGGGACACAGCCACTGGGGGGGAGGGGGGCACCCACTACTGGCTCAGAGCATTTCTGGATTCGTCCATCAGAAAGGCTACCAATGCCCAAAATGTTTTCTTGTTCTCAACATGGCGAATCTCTGTCTTCTGAAAGTCCGTTTGAATTTTAGGAAGAATGAAGTTATTTAGAGCAAAGTCTTATGAATATGATGGGTGACCAAGTTATGCAACATGATCTTTTACAGAATTTTTTGGTCAAGTGTAATAGACACACAGAGAGGTGCACAAGTCATAAACTAGCCGCTCGGAGAGTTTTCAGAAATAGAATACCACCAGGTGACCACCGCCCAGATCAACAACAGAATATTGCCACCAGCTCAGAGGCCCCTCATGCCCCTTTTAAGCAGGTTTACCTCCCCTATATCTGTCGTGCTGACATCAAGTGCAGACATTGTTTAGGCTATTCTTGAACTTGATATAATGGGTATCTGCCATATGTACACTTCTGTGCCCAGCTCTTTCCGTGCTACGTGGGATTCACGTGTGCTATTCATGTATGGTTCACGTATAATATTGCAGCTACACAGCAATGGCTGCTGTGTAGTACTTCATTGTACAAATAGACTAATTTGTTTATTAACTATTGCAAATAATACTACTGAGAACATTCTTGTACATGTCTTTTCAGGAGTTGCCAGAAATCTAGATTTTCACGTGAGGTCTCCCAACTTTTTAATGTTGTAACAAATTCAAAGAGTTTGAAAGACACTGTGCAGGGCAAAGCATGTTGGTAACTGTAATCTGCCTTCCAGTGAGGAATTTGCTACCGCTGGTGAGCTAAACAATGCTTAGAGAGCCCAGCCACGATCGGAGGATGAAGGAAGGGGAGGAAGGTTTCAGAAAAGTGTGATCCCTGAGTGGGGTCTCAAGAAAGAGAAGCCTGGGAAGAAGGTGGGGAAAGAAGAGGAAGGGAATTTCAGGCAGAGGAAGGGGTAACAGGCTGACCCATGCGGGGGGAATAACAAGAGATCCTTGGAGTTTGGGGCCATGGTGTATCTGGAGTGTGGGGATGGCGACTTCTCCACAAAGATGAGAGTGTCAATGACAGTCCACTATATGCCAGGCACAGTATTAAGCACCCATGTGCATTTTTCATTGCATTGTCATAACAGACGTTAGAATCATTGTTTGCTTTGTATATGGAGAGAATAAGACACAGAGAGGTTAAGTTATTTGCCCAAAGTCACACAGCCAGTAAGTGGAGGAGCTTGGACATGGAGCCTTATTGCAGCTAAGGTGAGGTGGGGCCAAATCAGGCAATACCTCATGTGTTACTCCTGCATCTTTGAATTTATTCTGACTTTGATGGGAGACTCTGGAAGGTTTAAGCAGGGAGGCCATGTCACTATGACCACGGCACAGAGAAGGCAGAGAGAGGGAAGGTGGGATCGGAGGTGATTGCAGGAATCCAGGTAAGAAATGGCAAGGTCTCAGCTAGGACAGTGTTAGGGCATGAAACCCAGGAGAGAGATTTAGGAGATATTCTGTAAGCCACTGCCCTCCTTCCCAGGACTTGGGGACTGATTGGAGGTGGAGGAGTGGAGTGGAACAAGAAACAGGTTTGTAGGAGAAGCTGACAAGTTCTATGGACACATTGAACTGGAGGTGTCTGTGCAGTGTCTGAGGGCCAAAGTCTCATAAGCTAATGGCCCTGTGATTCTGGAGTCAGGAAGAAAATTGGGGCAAGAGATGAGCCTTGGGGGTCACCAGGATACAGGTTGAAGGCACAGGTGGAGGAGAGGATGGTGAGAAAAGAATAGAAGGTGGGACATAAGTGGGGGGAACTGCAAGGGTTTAGGAGCAAGAGGGTGTAGAGGGACACACTCAGACAACCAAGAAGGAGCAGTCAGAGGTATGGTGGGGACATTGCAAGAATAGTTCCATAGGCCATCGAGAGAGGATAGAAGGTCCAAAAGGCAGCATCAATTCTTCAGAGGCCAAGCAAGAAAATTACCAACAAGTGCCCATGAGGTATGGTCACAAGGACACCACTGGTAATCTTAGTGGGGTCCCTTCATTGGGGACTCCCACAGGAAGATTGGGGTGCACTAGGGAGGGAAGAGGAGGTGAAGGAGAGGGAAATGATTAAGAAGCACACAGACCAGAAGCTTGCCTCACCCAGGGCCCCTTGGGAAGCTTTGATGCTGGAGGCCCTTCATCTTTCAGTTCGAAGCCATGTTTGATGGGTTTTATTAATACACATGTGTTTGTGTATCGACCTCCATCGCTTAACTAGCTTTTGGGAGGAAGCCTTCTCTCTGTTCTTTTACCATCTTCTGGAAGAGTGCTCGCAACTGCTTACATTGCATATGATCGTGCACACCATCTCTCGGTCCAATTCCAGGCTCAAAGTTCTTCTGGTTTTAAACTCTTATGATGGTGGGCAGGGGTGGGCGGGATCCATACCTTTCAACTCTTCACATCACGTGAAGTGATCTAGAATGGCATGTCCACATCCAGCCTGGGAGAGCCACCGTGCACTGCATTGCTCCTGTCAGGTCCAGCACCTGCCGTCAGTGGCTTGAGAAGGAAGGCAAGGTGTTAGAAAATTCAACTCAGTGACGCATGTCCTCACTCACCAATTTGTGAATGCAGGCAAGAAGCAGATCAGGCAACAGAAAGGACCCTCTAATTGAGTTGACATGGGGTAAAATGCATTTATCTAAGTGTCATCCTTTGGAGAGATACTTCAGTATTGGCTTTGACTTCAATGGCTGATACATGAGACCAATCACCTAGGGATATCCTAATAAAGATTCATTCATTCATTCATTCATTCAGCCAACAAATATTTATTAAGAACTGTTGTAGTTTTGTTTAACAGCTACAAATTATTTTACATTCTTCCCATTAACATAGGCATGTAGAGTCCCATATTTAACAGCTTTGACCAACAGAATGTGGTAGAAGCTCTGCTTTGTGACTTCTGAGGCTACAAAGCTTTAGCCCAGTTCACGTAAAGCTAAACCACCATATAAAGAATCTGATGACCCTGAGATTACCAGGCGGGGCTCCACCAAACCTTCTCGGGTGAGCCCCACCTCCCAACTATTCCAACCCAGGCATCAGGTACATGACTGAGGATGACCTCTTGGAAGTAGATTGCCTAACCCCATCTCAGCCTTTTGAGATACTCCCAGCCACTCTAGTCTTCCCTGCTGAGGCCCCAGACATTGTGACACAGAGACAAGCTGTCCCTGAGGGGTCCTGTCTGATTCTGTGGGCATAATTAAATGGCATTGTTTATGGGAAGGCCATTCTGCATAATGGATAAGAATTATCTGGGATAAGAACCTATTGTGTATTAGGTGCTATTCCAGGCACTGCAGATAAGCAATAAACAAGATAGGCAAAGTCCTATGTGGGGCTAACGTGCCACCTGGGAAAGACAGATAATGTAAACAAATAGTCAGTAACTCAAAGATTCAGAAAAATAAAACCAGGGAATATAACAGTGATTGTCAGGCTACATTGGAGGGTGATAGGTCCAGGGAAGGTCTATCATAGGAGCTGATATTTGGACTGAAAGTTGAATGATAACAGAAAGAACAGGAACAGCAAGTAAAAAGGTGCTAAGGATACTAAAAGAGCAGACAGAAGCCAGTGAAAGTGGAACGTGGTTAAGGAAGGATATGAATGGAGGAGACGAGGCCAAAGAGATAGGTTGGGTCAGTCCAGCAGGACCTTATGGACCATGATCAGGAGGCTGGATTACATCCTAAGAGTAAGTGACATGATCTATACATTAAAAAGTTGGTTCTGACTGCTGTGTAAGGAATGAATTACAGAGGAACAAGAGAGGAAGCAGGAACACCAGTGAGGAGCCATGGTAGTAATCCAGGTCAGAGATGATGGTGGCTGGGACAAGGAGGTCATATTGGAGATGGTGAGAAGCAGATGAAACGAGACTGTGTTTCCGAGGTAGAGCAGACAGCTCTCACTAATGGGTTGATTATAGAAAGCAAGAGACAGGGAAGAATCAAGGACAATTCCTGGATTCCCTATGTCCATCTTGGATTCTGTTCTAGGTATTGTGGATGCTGTTTTGTGGAGATTCTGGATTCTGTTATATTCCTCTGAAGAATATTGATGCTTATTTGTCTGTTTGCTTACTTGTTTTATAAAGCAGTAAACTTTCCCAGACTCAAACTGCAGACTCTGCCTTTTGGGAAGTTATTCAAATCTCAGTTCAGTTCTCCTGGCTTTGGCTGGGCTGTTGGAAGTCTTTTCCATACATGCATGGTTCAGGGATCAGCCAGAGATGTGGACAGAGTTAGTACACAGAATATGGGGCCAATCCTCTCTTTTCTGGGGTTCTCCTCTCCCTCTTAACAGCTATACTTGCCCAGACCCTGTCTTCTGGTTCTTTCAGCCAGAAAGACTGCAGATTTTCTACTGGAGTTTTAGCTACCCTATGTAGTTCAGGCTGGGAACTGCCTTCAGGTGAAAGCCATAGAAATAAAAAATAGAAATAAGAAATGCCATTCCTTTATTCCAAGTGCATAGCCCTTCCTGTATCTGCCTGCTTTTGTTCACTCTCCAATACATTCAGGTAGGGTTTTTTAAAATTAAACTTTATATTTTGAGATGATTTTATTTTTTTCACATTTAATAATTTATTTATTTTTTAATTTACATCCAAGTTAGTTGGCATATAGTGCAACAGTGATTTCAGGAGTAGATTCTTTAGGGCCCCTTACCCATTTAGCCCATCCTCCCCCACAACCCCTCCAGTAACCCTCTGTTTGTTCTCCATATTTAAGAATCTCTTATGTTTTGTCCCCCTCCCTGTTTTTTAATTATTTTATATTATATTATATTATATATATATATATATGCTTATGTATATTATATACTTTTTTATATTTTTATATTTTTATATTATTTTTGCTTCCCTTCCTTATGTTTTGCATCTTAAAGTCCTCATATGAGTGAAGTCATATGATATTTGTCTTTTCCTGACTGACTAACTTTGCTTAGGATAATACCCTCTAGTTCCATCCACGTAGTTTCAAATGGCAAGATTTCATTCTTTTTGATTGCCAAGTAATACTCCATTGTGTGTGTGTGTGTGTGCATATATATATATATATATATGATATATATATGTATGTATACACCATATTTTGAGATGATTTTAAAACCATATAAAGTTGTAAGAAGTAACAGAGATATCCTTTGTACCCTTTACTCAGTTTCCCCCAATGGCAACATCTTGTAAAACAGTGCAATAGCACAACCAAAATATTGACATTGAGATAGTCAAGATACATAACATTTCCATCACTACAAGGGTCCTTCATCATTGTCCTTGTATAGCCATACTCCCTGCCCTCCCACCTACATCCCTTCCTTAGCTCCTGGTCACCACTTATTAGTTGTTCATTTCTAAAATTTCATCATTTCAAAAATGTTATATAAATGGAATCATACAGTATATAACCTTTTGGGGAATTTTTGTGTTTGTTTTTGTTTTGTTTTTGCCCAACATAATTTCCTGGAGATCCATCCAAATTGCACGTATCAATAGTTCATCCCTTTATTCCATGGCAGAGATGTATCATAGTTGTTTTTTTTGTTTGTTTGTTTTGTTTTGCTTTGTTTTTGACCATTCACCTATTGAAGGATACCTGGGCTGATTCCAGTTTTTGGCTATTATAAATAAAGCTGCTATGACTATTTATATATAGGTTTTTGTGTGGACAAAAGTATTCGTTTCCCTGGGATAAATGCCTAGGAGTGCATTGCTGGGATGTATGGTAGTTACATGTTTCACTTTTATTTGTTTATTTTTAAAAATGTTTATGTTTATTATTTTTGAGAGAGAGAGAGACAGAGTGTGAGCAGGGAAGGAGTAGAGAGAGAGACACAGAATCTGAAGCAGGATCCAGGCTCTGAGCTGTCAGCACAGAGCCTGAGGTGGGGCTTGAACTCACAAACCACAAGATCATGACCTTAATCAAAGTCAGTTGCCTAACAGACTGAGGCACCCAGACACCCCTCACGTTTAGCTTTTAAAAGAAACTGCCGAGGGTTCCTGGGTTGCTCAGTTGGTTGAACCTCCAACTCTGGATTTCAGCTCAGGTCATGAGATGGAGCCCTGCATTGGGCACCCTGCTGGGCATGGAGTCTGCTTGGGATTCTCTCTCCCCCCTCTCTCTCTTCCTCTCCCCTGCTTGTGCTTGTGTTCTCTCTCTCTCTCTCTCTCTTTCTCTCAAAAAAAAAAAGAGAAAGAAAGAAGGAAGGAAAAAGAAAGAAAAGAAAGAAAGAGAAAGAAAGAAAGAAAGAAAGAAAGAAAGAAGAAAGAAAGAAACAGAACTGACAAACTCTCGTCTAGCATGGCTGCACCATAACACATCCCACTAGCTGTGAATGAGGGATCCAGTTACTCTGTAGCCTCACCAGCATTTGGCCTCATTACAATTTCTTATTTTAGTCATTCTGATAGGTATATAATGATATCTCATTGTGATTTTAACTTGCATTTCCCTAATGGCTAAAGATATTGAGCATCTTTTCATGTGTTTATTTGCCATCTGTGTATCCTCTTTGGTTAAATGTCTGTTCATTTCTGAGCTTAATCGTTTGGAAAGGAAAGCAACACGTGTAATTCTAATATTTGTGTTCCCTGCAAGGCTCCACATTTTCAGGTGCCCCATCTTCCATCAGCTGAGGCTGGCATAGCAGGGCATTGTTGCTTCTAGGGTTCAGAAGATGATCATGGGTGTAAATCACCCATCAGATCAGAGAGGAGATTGGGGAGAAAGGAGGGAGAAAGCCAAATTTGTGGTGTCCTTAAAGAGAGAACTATGGATGGGATTCTTTCTCTCTCTCTTCACCTCTCTTTTTTTCTAACCAGAGCAGAGGGTCCTGACCCACTTCTCAGAGTCCCATCCCTTCTATATCTTCCTGAGGCATCCCCTCTCACAGCCTCTCTCAAAGCCACAAAAAGCTGATCACACCGTGTTGTACCTAGTAGGTGCTGCATAAATATTTGGGCTTGGTGGATTTGGTCTCATTGGAATCAATGGTGTGCACATGACAGGAAACCCAGTTAGAGCTTGCCTGGCCCAGAGCAGGAATTTGTTGGAAGGAGTCATTTCTGAGGTGTCTCAAGTTAGTGCAGGAAGAGCAGGAAAGAGTCTGGGTCTCGGGCAGCTGGAATCCATAATCCAATCCATCACTACTCTCTCTCTGTCTCTGTCTCTCTTTCTCTGTCTCTGTCTCTCTCTCTGCCTAGCAGCTTTATTCCCTCTGAACACAGACTTCAACTTTCACAATGTGGGGAACATGGTTGCCTCTAGCCCTTACGCCCATGGCATCCAGAAACAGAGGGTCTGATCTTTAAGTTGCAGGGTTGGTTTTTTATGTTTATTTAGAGAGAGAGAGACAGGGCAGGACATGCACGAGCAGGGAAGGGGATGCATAGAGAATCCCAAGCAGGCTCCACACTGATCATGTGGATTTCACACACCCTAAGATCATGACTTGAACCAAAATCAAGGGTCAGATGCTTAACTGACTGAGCCACCCAGGTGCCCCTAGTTGTAGTTTATAAAGTCCTGGAGGAAGGTAATGGTGGACTCAGTGGGGACCAGGAGGTGGGCCATCATGACTGGCAGTAGAGAAGGGAAATTTTATCAAAGTGGGAAGGATTTGTAGACTCAATCATTAGATGCCCCCTCCAAGTTTACTGCCAACTTTGAGGGTTCAAATGAGACCATTGAAAGGCCCACAAAGCTCCTGCTTTCCTTTGCTCTTCTCACCTCCCAACCTGTAATATCTGCTGGACTCCAACCCAAATCCCACCCAAACCTGGGAGCCTGTTCAGCCAGCCTCCTCTGTGACCTCCTTCCTGGGGTTACTCAAATTTTTGACGACTTCTTCTGTGAGTTAGGGTCATGCTAGCTGCCATAACAAATAAACCCCTGCAACACAGTAGGTTACACAGTACAAGATCTTTCTGGCTCACTTGAAAGTGCAATGTGTGTGTTTGAAGTTGAGGTTGCTTTCCACATGTTAATTTGGGGATCTAAATCCTCTTTCCATCTTGTGGCTCCACCTCTCCCTGCCTCAGAGTCCTTGACATTCAGCCAGGAAGATGGGAAAGAGAGAGAGAAAACACACCCACTTCTTAGCCACCTCACTTCTAGTCACATTCTCATTGGTGGGGACTGCTCACATGACCCTTCCAGAATATAAGGGGCTGTGGGAAATGAAGTCCCTGGCTGGATAACTGCTTCTCAGCCATGACTTTATACTATGTAAGGAAGAACATAGGGAATATACCTCAGAGATTAGTGCTGGTTTGGCTCCAGACCACCTCAAAAAATGAATGTCACAGTAAAGTGAGTCAAATGAATTTTGGGGTTTCCTAGCACATATAAAAGTTATGTTTACACTCTACTGTGTAAAGTGTGCAAAATATTAAGTGTGGAATAGCATTGTATCTAAAAAACAATGTACATGCCTCAATTAAAAAGTATTTTATTACTAAAAATGCTAACCATCAACAGAGCTTTCAGTGAGTTGTAATCACTGGTGGCAAATCACCACAACAAATACAACCACAATGAAAAAGTTTAAAATATTGCAAGAATTACCAAAAAAGTGACAAAGAGACACCACGTGAGCAAATGCTGTTGGAAAAAATGGCGCTAAAATACTTGCTCGACACAGGATTGCCACAGACTTTCAATTTGTAAAAAAAAAACAAAACACAGTATCTGTGAAGCACAATAAAATGAGGTATGTGTGTGTTTGGGCAGACTGTTGGTCATCTTGCCACCACCCCCAACCTAGGCAGTCAGCCACCCATAGATGAGTGCCTCATTGTCCTCTGTTTCCTGTCTGCTAATCTCAAAGTCCACAACACCTGGAGCCCTGGTCTCTTGTCACGCCCAGAGACCCAACAGACTGATGGATTCATGAAAGGAGATGGTCAGCCTCACCCAATAATTTTCTAAAAGCAAATTGGCAAACTGTGGTCTTCCTGCCAGTTGCCTGGCTTTGCAAATGATGCTTTATTGGAACCAGGGTAAGGACTAGGGACAGGTAAGTGAGACGGGGTCAGGCAACAGAAGATTAGGTCATATCTTCATTTGAAATTTTGACAATTTGTTCATCATGGATTTTTGGAGTTACTTTTGTTTTTTAATAAAAAGTAGCATGTTAGGGATGTCTGGGTGGCACAATTGGTTAAGCGTCTGACTCTTGGTTTCAGCTTGGATGGTGATCTCATGGTTCGGGAGATCGAGCCCTGCTTCGGGCTCCATGCTGTCAGTGCAGAGTCTGCTTGGGATTCTCTCTGTCTCTCCCTCTCTCTCTGGCCCTTCTCCACTTGTTCTCTCTCTCTCTCTCTCTTTCTCCTACTCCTTGTCTCTGACTCAAAATAAATAAATAAACTTTAAAAAGAATAGCATGTTAAAGTATTTTTGATCCCGATTACTGAGTTTCTTGGTGTTTCCTTAAATGTTGCACCCAAGCCAAGTGCATCACTCACCTGCCTGTCATGGTCCTTCCCTCTCTGAAAAGCCTAGCATCTGGGACTGTGCCCAGCCCCAGGTAAGACTGACATTGAGAGAGAAGGAGGAGGGTCCCTCTGCTGTGTCCTGAAGAAGCATGCCACACTCTTTCCACCCCATCTGTCCTGAAGCACTGGAGTCTCCCGCTGCTGCTGGAGGGCCACTGTAGGTGGTGCGAAGGGCCTGGTGAGTCCCCAGAAGGCCTCCCTCCTCTACAAAGCTCCTGCTTCCTCTGAAGACGGCCCTGGGACCCTGCTTATCTCATTTCCCTGGTGTCATTTTGAGGTGAGTCCTGAAAGCTTTCAAATTGAAGCCATATCTCATAACAATTTGGTAGAGAGATACAACTGTCACCAGTTTGAAGCTATAGACTTTTCCAGAGTTATTTGATTTCACTTCACAGCCCCCAGGTTTTGCTCCTTTTTATTTTGCAGCTGATTCTCCCTCCCCCTCTCCTTTCCTCTCCTTCTTTGGTGATCTCCTCCCCTATCACTGTGATTTCCATCCCCTCCAGCCTTGGAGTAGGTGCTGCCTGGGGCTGGGTTGGGAGGAAGAAGGAATGTCTTCATGTGTGATCCAGGCTCTGGCAGTTTCTTTGGTGATCATGGTATGGGGGGAGGTGGCAGCTTCCTTTAAAATGAAAATGAGACTGTTTCACAACCAAGTCAGACACCTTGCATCCTGCATGAGAAAGACCAAAGCTTGGGAAAACCATGTTACCCCTCCCCCAAGAAAACAGGTTCTATGAATTTATGGAAGTTGACCTATGACACACATTCATCCTATGGCCCTGCAGTTGTCTCCCACATGCCGAAGAGAAAAGCAAGAGCCATGTTCAAGAAGGTTCACAGCAGGGGCACCTGGGTGGCCCCATTGGTTGAGCATCCAGCTCTTGATTTTGGCTCAGGTCATGGTCCTGGGGTCATGGGATTGAGCCTTATGGCACTCAGCGTGGAGCCTACTTGGGATTCTCTTTTTCTTTTTCACTCTCTCTCTCCCTCTAAATTAATTAATTAATTAATAAACAAACAAATAAATGATGGTCCACAGTAGCATGCGCCATAATCACCCCAAACTGGAAACTACCCAAATGTCCATCAACAGTAAAATGGATAAATAAATTGAATAAATAATAATCATAATCCTAAGTAAACAGATGGGTAAACAAATAAATGCCATCCAATGGAATACTCTACAGCGGCAAGAATAAACAATCTACAAGTATACACACAGACACTATGTTGAGCAAAAGAAGCTAAACACAGAGCACATGCTGGGTGACCCCAAGTATGTAAGCACAAGAGGGCAAAGTGAATCCCTGCTGTCTGATCATGGTGGCTGCCTTACAAGGTAGAGGTTCTGAGGGTGTGGAGGGCTCTGGGGCTAATATTGTGATGGCTCTTGATCTGGGGGTGTGCAGTTTGTGAAAATGTGGCAAGCTGCACACTTAGGCCACATGCATGTTGCTATATATCTGTTATTTTTAAATAAGCCAAAAGCAGGCCCAGCTAGCCTCTTGGACTTTATGAGTGGTGAGGAGGTGTGAGAGGGGAGGAGGGCAGACTGTCTGCAGGCCTCCTGAATGCCCCCCTGTAAGGCAACCACCCTGAAAGCTGGGCTGCCTCCCCCACGTGTCCTGCCCCAGGATAGTCACGTGGAGCTCCACTCATGACCCCAGAACTCAACTCCCCAGCCTCCAGTCAAGCCAAGGCACATGCTCAGTTGAAGCTCAGTGCACCCCAGTCAGTGCTGGGTGGGTGAGCCGTGCCTCTCCAGGAAAGGGGGACATGAGCCCCTGTGAAGCAACGCTAAGACAGGGCTGGCTCTCATATGCCTGCCAGAGCTGCCATGCTCCAGGCCAACGACACCCTTCAGACTAGTTCAGCTCAGCCCCTTATGACCACACCGTGCTCCTCACAGCATCAAGAGAGGCCACTGGGTTGAGGGACAGCTTTCAGTGACACAGTCAGTGAGTGCGTATTGAACATTCACTATGTGTCAGGCACTGTGCTAGATGCTGGCAACCCACTCTTGTCCTCACAACCCTGACAGATAAAAAGCAAGTACGAAATAAACAAGGCGATTGCTAATTGTGACAACAGAGAGGAGACCCACCCCTAATATTTATGGGCCCCAGACAAGAGTTCAAGTGGGGGTCACTGGCCTAAGCCCACTCCTTTCCTTTCCTGCTCTAGGCTCTATCCTGCTTCTGAAGGGGCCTTCAGCCACATGAACAACCCAGATGTACACTTACCTTCCACCCTGTCCTCTCCATAGGTGCAGGAGAAGACACCCAGGGAAGAGAGCCCTGTGCAGCCCTGGCAGCAGGCAGGGGGGCCTTGTGCGTAGAGTTATATACACTCCTGGGCTCTGGACGAGGGCCCTCCTTTGGCCCCATCCACTCCTTGCCTTGCAGGGAGGACCATGGAGAGGGGAGGGTGCCTGTTCACCTGGTTCAAATGGCAGAACTGGTCATATTAACTGGGGTAGGAGCCACTTGGGGGAGAGGAGGTGCCATGTGGGTACCGGTTGTGCAAAGCCCCAGAAAGCATTGTGGGAGGAGGCAGGACGGAGTTCACAGAAAGAAGGCCAAGGCACCTAGAGCGGGGGGAGCTGTGTGGGGCAGACCATGCAGAGAAATGAGGGTTTTATTCTCAGGGCCACGGGACCCATGGGAGGGATCTTTATTTCTTTTGTATTGAGGTATAATTGACACGTAATAAAATGCACCATCAAAAGTGTACAGGTCGACATATTTTATATATGCATACATTCATGAAAACACCAGCAGAGCAAGACACAGAACATTTCCAGTGTCCTAGAGAGCTCCCCTGTGCCCTTCCCAGTCAATAGCCCCTGAAAATAACTACTGTCTGGCTTACATTGCCAAAGATTGCTTTGCCTAATTTTGATCTTCAAATAAATGAGGTCATAGGACTCTGGGCTCACTTACGTCTGACTTCATTCACTCCACATTGTCTCTGTAAGATTCACTCATTTTGCCACATGTAGGGCAGGTCATACATGTGTGGCCATGTAGTATTCTACTGTGTAAGCTTACTGTGACATGCCTATCTATTCTCCTGTGGATGGACAGTTGGGTGGCTCCAGTTGGGGGAGTTGCCCGGGAGTGGCACCACTCTACAGTGTATGCCCGGGAGTGGAACCACTAGGTCGTAAGGTAGGTCTGTGTTGCCCTTTGTAGGTCCCATCAAGGAGTTCTTCAAAGTGGTTTGAGAGTCTGATGAAGGGCTTCCCATGGGAGCCTGGCACAACAGGCTGTGTATATAGGAAAGATCAGGTCAGCTGCTGTGTGAAGAGCCCTAAGGGATCAGAGTGGAGGGGAGGAAACCAGTTAGGGGGTGATGGAATGATCCAGGTAAGCAAGGATGAGGCGCAGGTGTGACTGGTAGCAATGGGAATGAGGAAAACACTCTCCCACCTCAATGAGAAGGACACAGCAAGCTCGCTGGCCAAAGCCACACAACATAGAATCAGTCCTTAAACCCAGAGATTCTAACTCAGCCCCGCAGAGTCCCTCTCGGCTCAGCACCCCATCTCTCTTTGAACTGTGCATCGTGTGGCCCCAAGGGCAATGAAGCTGGTATGGGAAATTTCAGAGAGCAAATAGACCTGCTAGGGATAAGCAAACAATTAGCTTTCCCACCCGGCCTAGAAGTCACTTGAAATCATGTTGTTTTGCTCATTTATTTATGGCCCCTGTTCAGCTTCCCAAACACCCCATCTCCTTGTCTGTTCCCTGGAATCTCTCTGGGGTTGGAAACCCAGTAGCAAACACTGAGAGCTTTCTCAAGCCTTGTTCACACTCTACCCCAGGGACATATGCTACAGACTAGGAAGCTCACTTCCTTGGCACACTTCCTTTGGGCAGCCAGTGGTTGCGGCTAGTGTTGCACCCATACAAAGCCAGCACTGAATCTGGGGCATGGCAGGCCTCCTCCACCTTTAAAAATCAGAGCCAGGAAATCCCACAATGTATGGTCTTCCTGTAGGGACTGGTGAAAATTTCTCTACTATCTAGACAGCAGGCTAATTGGAGACAAACTACCTTTATTACTCACTAGGTAGGGGTGATGACCATCTATATGGCTTTGGGTCCTCTGGAGGTATCAATGCAGGGTATCACTAGGACTCTTTGAGAACAATACAGAAATCCAATTCTAAGTAGCTTTAATAACAACACAACAAATTCATTGATTTGTGCACCTGAGAAATCTAGAGGTATTGGTTTCAGGAATAGTAGGTTCTGGGTGCTCAAAAATATTATGAGGCTCCAATTCTCTTCATTTTTCATCTTTGCCTTTATCTCTGCACTTTCAAGCTAGTTCTCTTCATGTAATAGAAAAACATGGCCACCGATAGAACAAGTCAATGTCAGCCAAAAAAGTGGGCCTCTTTACCAATGTAGTTTTCCAGGGTGGGCTTTCCTTAGACTAACCTGGGTCAGGTGTTTAACTTGAACCAATCACTGTGGTCAAGAGCCTTGATGTGCTGATTGACCATCCTGGAATCAGAGGTGCACTGAGAGGTAAGGAGGGGGCCCTCCAAAGAAAAGTGGGTATGTATTATTTGCAGGAAAAGGGAAAGTAGATGATGAACAACCATCAAAAAGCAGATTTTAAAATTGTATCTGGTTGCAGGGTGCATGGGTGGCTTAGTTGGTTACACTTCCGACTTCGGCTCAGGTCATGATCTCACAGTTCGTGAGTTCGAGCCCCACATTGGACTCTGTGCTGACAGTTCAGAGCCTGGAGCCTGCTTTGGATTCTGTGTCTCCAGACAAAACAAGACAGAGCACAAGCGGGGGAGGGGCAGAGAGGTGGCAGGGGGACACAGAATCTGAAGCAGGCTCCAGGCTCTGAGCTGTCAGCACAGACCCTGATGCGGGGCTCAAACCCACAGACAGCGAGATCAGACCTGAGCCGAAGTCGGATGCCTAACTGAATGAGCCACCCAGGTGCCCCAAAAAGAATTTTTTTAATTGTATCTGGTTGCTTCAAATACCTGCACTTTCCTCTTAGGAAGTTGCTGATAAACTCATTCCAGGTAGCCTGAGAAGAATGGATGGGTGGGTGAATGGATGGATGGATGGATGGATGGATGGATGGATGGATAGATGAGTGGGTGGATGGATGGGTGGATGGGTGGATGGATGGGTGGATATATGGGTGGGTGGATGGATGGGTGGATAGATGGGTGGGTAGATGGATGGGTGGAAGGATGGATAAATGAACAAATGCACACAAGAACAAACATTTACTAGTTGCAAGAATTTAAGCTACTTGAGAGCAAAAACCTAGCTGAGGACAGGGCACATAGTAGTAGGTCAAGGGTGGCAAATGCCTGGCATCACCAAGAGATGACTCTTCTCTTTCCTGTTGAGCTCGGACTGGCCTCAGAATCCTTCTTAACACAACACTCCAGATGAAACTAATCTCCATCCTTTTCAAATATGTACATCACTTCCTTCAGAACCTGCCCCAGCTCTTTGGTATTGCTCAACAGAAGTATGTTGACATGAAGTAGGTATCTACCATGGGTTGGGCTCATTTGAACACATCACCTTGTTAAATGAAGGCAATCTGCTGTGTCCCCTTTCCTGTCAGTCTTCCCTTTGCCAAAGCTCCAATGAGTGTTGACATCAATCTATTTCCAGAAAGTGTCCACAGACCTTTAAGATGGTAGCTCTATATGTGAAGCCATCCCAAGACAAGAGACCCCACAGCAGAGGTGTGCTGATATGCATCCAACAACTAGCTCCCCAAAAGAAAGGTCCCAAGATGTAGCATTTGCCAACTACTATGGCATAAATTCTCCCACTGTAACCAATTTCAACCTTCCAAACTGAAGCTACTGAAAATAGAACTCAGAAGGGATGTTGACAATCAGCTCTTGAGTGTTGACGTGAGCTAGCTGTGGCACCCCACAGCCTTAGAGGGTGTTGTGTTTCCCAAGGGATTCTAGAACCATGTGAGAATTGACTTTGAGGCTACATTTCACCAAGAGTCACCCAAGAATATTTGCTTATCCTCCAATACAGAAACCTAAGTTCTCTTCTAGAAGTTTGCTACTTCCCAAATCATAGTCAATGTTACTTTAGGCTCCAAAGCAAAATGTGCAGTGAGGGGTGTCGGCTGACTTCATTCCATAAAACCTACTCTGAGGTATTGAATGCCTTCAGCATATCATTCAGTTCTGCTCTTATTCTGTGGTGTTTGCATTTAATCCACTCACCAACAAAACAATAAGTTTTAAAGTCCCCCCCCCCCCCAATTTCATTATTGGAAATGGTAAATAAATGCCAAGGTAGTATATGACCATGGTGACCTGACTTCAATTATGGTCGGTTCATGACCAATCTTGTTCTGTCTACACCTGACCCATTCTGCACCTCTTGTATTACTCGGAAACAAATCCCAAACATCATCTCTTTTATCTGCAAGGATGTTAGTAGAAAGCAATACCGTTTTAATCTGGAAAACTCATTGAAACTGAGGTGTTAGCAACTGAGGAGGGTCTAAACTATCAGCCTGCTCTGACTTGGTGGAATTTCTCACTGGGTCATAGGCTGAAGAATGATGTCGTGATAGTGCATTATTTCCCCAGTGGGGAAGTGGGGGGTGAAGCTTTTGGGGGTGAGGAGCTGTTAATGGGACCTAAATTACAACCTGTAAACAACTACTGTCCCGGCTGCTTGCAGGGTAATTCTTGTCACTACCCTCAATCAGAGGCTCGCACAAAAGGATATTTGAGTTCAATCCAAAGAATGCTCCCATTCTGTTCCAGCCCTGTAAGTCTCAAGTATCCAGATCTTGTTCCAGTTCAGACTGATTCATTAGAATGTTTTTAAGTGGGGTGGAGAGGGGCAGATGAAGAGCTGCAAAGTTAGGAAAATGGCCAGCCACTCAGAGCTCTCTGATTCCTCTGACTCTGGTGTGTCTGGAGGTCTCCCAGTCTGGGATGCAGCCCCTTGGAGGGAGGGCAGTGGAGTACTGCCCTCTGCCCAGCAGTGGTGACAGTCTGGAGGTCCACAAAGCCACATCCCGGAGTTCAACTTGTTTTGTGTGGCTCTTATAGCATTTATTTAAAAGACATGGGGATCTTTTGCCAATACTTATCAATTGGGAGGTTTTCCATAAAACTCTTAGAGGACATCCCAACAGCTTTTCGACCCAGCCTCATGCAAGGCAGGCTGGGGAACTCAAGCCCCCACCTCTCCCAGGGAGCCAGTGATGGACAGATATTGGTGGAATAAATACCCCATCTTCCTCACACGTAGGTGAGCAACCTCTACAGCATGTTCTGGGCCAGCCCCCGGGGTCTCCGGCGGCCTGAGTCCCAGCTGTACCCACCCAGGTACACCCCGACTGGGCTTCCTTCCCATGCCTCTCTCTCCCTTCCCCACTCCTCTTCTTCTGCTTCCAGGAAACTTCTCACAAATCATCTGCTTGCACTCAATCCGCACTCAATCCTTGTCTGGTGTGGGAGAATTCAATCCCAAGACGCCTTCCACCCAGCCTAGGCCTCCTAGCTTATCAGCCTCTAGCCCTCTGGGGCCAGTTCCTCTGAGGGCGGAGCACCACCACCAGCCAGTCATTGTGCAAAAGCCGCAGCTAGCCTCAGAGATCAAAGCGGCCTCTGCATTTGGGGAAAATATTGGGTCAAATAGCATGTCATTTCAGAAAAGCTCTCAAGTACAGCATTCCCTGAGCTCTGCAATTACAGCCTCTTTCTCTGCTCACTTTAAATGCCCCTGCAAGCAGCTATTTACTCTCTGGCCCTGGGCACCACTAAAGGGCTCATTCTAAATATATCACGACTAACTCACAACGCTCATTGGCCCAAATGCATATTTGTGAGTCGCCCAAGCCTGTGGTTGAGTGCCTCTAAGTAAAACCCAGCCACTGTGGGAAGTTCAAAGTGCAGGGAGCAGAGCCCCTACTCCCCGCCCTCCCTCCAGGGAGTTGAGATTCATTGTTAGATTGGCTCCAAGGGCAAGAGCCTCCTAGGGTTTATAACAACATGTCTGAAGCTTTAAAATATGCACCAATAAATATTTGTCAAATACATTCTGAAGCCATACAGGTGGATCCCTTTTCCTTCCTTCTTTCCTTCTCTCTCTTCCTCCCTCCCTTCCTCTCCCCCCCTTTCTTCTTTCTTGCCCTCTTTCCTTCCTTCCTCCCCTCTCTCTCAAGGCATACGCGCCATGCGGTGCCATTGCTTGTGATGGGCAAAGACTGAAACCGGCCTTTGTGTCCCTGGGCATGGGAGAGTTAATTCCATTAAGTTCTCTCCACCTAATGGGATACTCAGTGGCCTTTTCAGAGGGAGCTTAATGCTCCGAGCTGGAAGTACCTCCAAACGTAGTGTTAAGTGAAAGAAAAGTGTGCACTGTGACTTGTGGGAAAAGGGTGGGGGGTACCTATAAAGGCATGCAATGTCTCTGGAAGGATAAACAAGAAACGGCCACCCGGGGTTGCCTCTGGGGAGAAATAAAACACAGGGGACAGAGGGGAGAAAGAAACTTCACTTTGCATGATACATATATGTGTGTGTCTGTGCACACACACACACACACACATTTAATGGAACATCAATAAAAACAGAGAGGAGCCCTGTCCCCTAGTCTGAATCTACTAACCTTGGTGTGCAGTGTCACGATGGTTTCAGAATCCTGTGTCAGCTCCCTGTCCGGTGTCTGGCTCCAAGCAGTAACGCATAGGTCCCTCTTGAATAAAGCCAGTGTGGTCCTATGTGTGGCCCCCCGTCTCTCTAAATGAGACTGATAACTTTGCCTCCTCCAGGCAGAAGCAACAACAATCAGAAAAAAGAGTTCCAGACAGGACACAGCAGACACCCCTTCATTCATTCGGGACCTATTTGCTAAGTGCCTACTGTGTGTCAGGCAGGGTCCTGGGCTCTGGGGTTACAGCGGAACAAGACAGATAAAACTCTCTGCCCTCACAGGGCTTGTATTCTAACAGAGGAGGAAGGAGGACAGATGATCCCCAAGCTGAATAGAGACGGTGTGGCTAAGGAGAGGAAATGGCGGGAAAGTGGATAGGAAGTGAGGGGTTGAAATCATCACTGAGAAGGTCAAGGCCTGAGAAGGGAAGGCAGTGGGGTCTGGAATATCTGGGTGGGGGGGGGGGGGAAGCCAGAGGGGACAGCAGGTGCAGAGACCCTACTGGCTTGAGAGGGGACAAAGCCCTCATTTGTGGAAGGGTCTGTGTGGCCTGGGCACCTGGGAGCACCCCAGAGGCCTGCTTCCTCCCCTGCTTTGTGCACATAGTACTGGAACGGAATTGGACAAGTCAACCCCTGTACTCAGAGCTGGATGCAGCCAAAAGCCAGAGAGGATGGAGGGCTGTGTTGCTCACCTGGGCTGTCCCAAGGGGGGACGGATGTCCTGCTGCCACTGACCTCTGCCTCCAGATTTAGACCAAACAAGCTCTGGGGACCAAAACAAAAATAAATATTCTGAGAATGCTTTGTCCTCAATATCCCTCCACACAGACGTTCCCCGTGTGGGGTCTTCAGGTCATTCAGCCTGCAAAATAATCCACTGTGAGCCGCCCCTCCCCCCCGCCCCCCGCCACGGTGGCTCAGTCTGTTAAGCGTCTGACTATTGGTTTCAGCTTGGGTCATGATCTCACAGTTCATGAGTTTGAGCCCTGCATTGGGCTCTGTGCTGGCAGTGCAAAGCCTCTTGGGATCCTCTCTCTCTCTCTCAAAGAATTCAAGAATAAAAAATTTGAAAAAATAATCCACTGGGAGGAAAGGGATGTAGGGGGGCTCTTAAGATTCACCAAAGTAAGAAAACCTGTCTCACTTTGTTCAGTGGGCGGTGGGGGCTGGGGGGAACATCTGAGCCCCCTGGACAGACAAGTGTGTTGGTGTCAAGGTAAGCACCCATCTGTGGGGGTACATTCAGTGTAAGGAAATCCCTCCTCCCAGTCCCCTTAAAACCTTTCCCTTTGCCAAAAGATGGGGGGCAGGTGCAAGGGGACTTCCTAAGAATGCTGCCTAGAAACTCTACACTTGGGGAAACGCCCAGCATAAATGAGTGCTTGCGTGGGCATGAGCACCTGAAGGCATGTGCCAGAATATTCATAGTGGCACTGTTCACAACAGCCCCAGACGGGAATCAGACTCCCTCCAGCAAGAGGATATATAAATAACATGCGTACGTTCACACAACGGAACACAACTCAGCAAGAAAAAAATAAACGACATACAGCGATGTATGATTCCATTTACATGAAGGTCAATGGCAGGCAAAACTGACCAATGGTGACAGAGGTCCAGAGTGGTGGCTAACTGGGGGGGGGGGGGGGGGGGGGTGTGTGAGGGTGACCGACTTGAAAGGAGTGTGAGGGAAGCCCTGGGAACTGGGGGGCCCCATACTTTGATCTGGGCCATACAGCTGGGCACACATGTAACATCCAGTGAGCAGCCCACTTCAATTCCTGCACGTACTCTCTACAGTAAGGGCCAATGAAAAAGCCAAAAGCAAAACAAAGAGTAAAAACATAAAAATAGGGGCGCCTGAGTGGCTCAGTTGGTTAAGCAGCTGACTTCGGCTCAGGTCATGATCTCACAGTTCGTGGGTTCAAGCCCTGCATCCGGCTCTGTGCTGACATCTCAGAGCCTGGAACCTTCTTCGGATTCTGTGTCTCCCTCTCTCTCTGTGCCTCCCCTGCTCACACTCTGTCTCTCTCTCTCTCTCAAAAATAAATAAAGATTTAAAAAAAGCATAAAAATACAGACAGAAAAGGGGGAAGAGGTAGCCCAGAGCTGCCTGCTTTTCTTGAACTACTAGGGATTCCCTAAAAGCCTTGCAGGGGAGGGGGTCTCTTTTCTCTCCACCCACCCCACCCCCCGCTTCAGCCCAGCCCAGCCCACGGCCACCTCCAGCCCCCAGTGGGTCCCTCCACCATCCCTCTGGCACCCACCCCACCCATTGTTTACAGGGCCATCAGAGATCACATGCGACCTACTTAGGGACCTGAAACAGACTCCGTAGGGGAGAGGGAGATGGGGTGTAGGGATGGTGGGGTGGCTTCCCAAAACATGAATCTGGGCAGGCCACTCCTGTGGTTGACTCTCCTCCATGACTTGCCTTTGTCCTCAGGATAAAATCTCAACTCCTTAATATGGTTTACAGGCCCTTCCAGGTCCGACCAGAGGCCCCCCTCCTCCTATCCCACCACCCTCTCCCTGACAGAATGGACATCGGGTCCCTAACCAGGTCACCGGAGCTTGCTCCCACTTTCCCCATGCTGCACCAGCCTCAGCAACTGCCCCAGTGCTCCTCTGCTGGTCCTGCAGCTCTGTCAGCACCTCTTACCCTCCTGGGGCCACAGCCTTAGAGTGTTCATGGTACCAGTGTACAACCACCTGTCCGGGGGTCTATATCTCCTGTCAGATGAAGCCCCAGGAGGGCAGGGACCCACTTGGAAGGGCTGCTGTCATGCATGCCGTAATGCGTGGGAAACGCCTAGTGAGTACCCAGTGAAATTAACATTTAACTTGATAAATGTTAATTTCCCTGCCCTGGATCGGGATGGGAGTGCAGGGAAGGGCTGAGGGTATAGGGATTGGCTCTGGGGATCGTGGAAGGGCTTGGGGGGCTGAGGTGAGGGCCAGGCAGGCTTTTGGGATGGGCTGTAAGCCTCTCTCCCTTTGGGTTCTCATCCACTTAGACTTCTCTCCCTGTCCCAGGGAGAAGAAGAAAGGCCTAGAATGAGTCACTGGGGGGAGCTTTGGGAGGATTCTTTATGTCTTTCTTCACTGCTGTGCTTCAAGTGCCCACAAGCCCCTTTACGTGGTGGCCACTGGCCTTCAGCCTGTGCCCCACCCACCCTCACCGTACCAAATGCTGGCTGTGCCCCTACTTGGGGCTCATCACATTGGGACAGATGGCTGTGCTCTTGAGATTCTTCTGGTGGATTTGGCAAAAGATTACTTACTGGATGAGTTTCAGAGACTGCCCCTTCCTTGTGACATGCCAAGGTGGGAGATGCTGGTCAGTGGCCTCTAGCTCCCCTCCCCTCCTGGCCTCTGATGGCCAAACAAGACAGGGAGGGAAGAGGTGAGGGATAAGGCAGTTGGAAGGAGGCCACTCCAGTCGCTGCCCCATCCCCTTGATGCCTTTACTTTCTGACAACTTATTCCTGCCCTTCTCCTTTCTTCTGTCTCTCCTCTCCCTGTCTGGGTTCTTAGATTTTCTTCTGAAAATACAAATCCAAGTCAACTATCTTGGAATACACTGACACCAAGAAAAATGTGTTGAAGGGGGTGGAAACAACTCAGAAGGTAGTTGAGAGTCTCAAGTTGGGTGAGCCTCCCAAAGAGGCTAAAGTCCCCAAGACACATGAGTCCCCAAGGCGGCCAAGATCTATGTGTTGGTCAAGACAGCACACAGGCCTGAGGAGGAGATGGGCCGTGGGGGTGACTGCTGCTGCTGTCACCCCCAAAGAGCATCCGGTCTGTCTGCATACTCACGCCTCAGCCTAGCAATCCAGCTGGCAACTGTGCAGCTGGAAGCCAGCACCATGCCCTTGTCCCTAACACACCTCCAACCCCCCGATCCCCCTGAACCATTCCTTCCTCCATTCGCGTGTTCACCATTTATTCCCAGCCCCTCGCACTTGGTCTGATGCAAGTAGATGCCCGATGATATGTGATGAATGGATGGATGGATGGACCTATCTGGAAGGTTGTTGTAGCAAACCTGGACGCCCCACCCTTATTTGTAGGGCTTTACCAATTCCATCTGCCAGTGTCTGTCTCTTTTTACACAAAAGCTTTTTCTAAAGCCTCAGAAAGCTGCCCTGCCTGTGAGCACACCTGCCCCCCACCCCCCGCCAGAGTTTCCCACTCCATTGAGCTCTGATTGCCCCCAGAGCTAACCTACTCTGTGACATACCTGTACTGGCCCCTTCCCTTCCCTGTTCACTCCCCCGGGGCCCTCCCCAGTGTCAGAGTCTCACGGAGCACCTCCCAAATAAACGACTTACCGTTAAATCCTTGTCCCAGGCTCCAATAGCAGGACTTCTCTCGGACATACAGCCCCCAACACTGCATAAAGCTGAATTTGGGCCTCCAACACCAGGCCCTGGACCCGTGCCCAGATGTCCACAGAGCACACAGCGGGCGGGTGTCGGAAAGGACAGAGCCGGCGAAGATTCACAAACAGAAGGGCTGTGACTGCCAAACTGAGAGAAGCAGCCAGGATTCCAGGGGTAAAGGAAAATATGAGGCCACAGGGACACAGTAAAGAGTGACAAAAGCAGAAATTAAAGTTGGAAATGAAAAGACCTCTACGGAACTGTGCCAGATGCCTGGAGGGGGACTCTGTCCCTCCCTCTGTTCTGGCTTGTGAAGCCGGCCGCAGTGGTAGGGGGAGGGAAGTTCACTGCTCAAACTTATGGGATGCCACACAAGCCTGTTCGCCACATCCTGTTCCAGCCCTGGAAGGCCCAGGAGTTCCATGATGACCAGCACAGAGCATGCACTCACGTCTGGACAGTGCCAGGAGCTATGTTTGACTTGGCAGAGATGTGTAAGGGATAAAAGTGGAGTCTGAATGCACATTCCCAGGTCCCCTGCTGGGGAATCCATGCCTCTGACTGCCTGGGGCTCACAGCTCCTTTCTGAGGGTGTGACTAAGCTCCCTTGGTGGTCTTGAACTTGTATATCTGGGATCCTGAGTTAAAGATGGCTCCCTGACTTCAGAGGAAAATGGGATGGGCATGTCTGGCTGCTGAGGACAAGTTGTGGACACCATGCGTGGAGCAGTGGGCGCTGGGAAGGGAAGCTGGGAGTCTGGAAAGCATTGGCCTCACTGTGAGCACAGCGTGCCCTCCCCACACCTGCAGGACTACTGTATTCAGCCTCAACTAGGAGGTAGGTGGGGTATGCGCACCCCCGTGAGTGTTCCACATTGAGTCCTAAGTCTGCCAGTCCTTCAGTTGGGCTTCCAGGTATGCTTCTTTTTGTTTTATTAAAAATTTAGTTTAATCTTTATTTATTTTTGAGAGAGAGAGAGAGACAGAGTGCAGCAGGGGAGAAACAAAGAGAGAGGGGAGACACAGAATCCAAAGCAGGCTCCAGGCTCCGAGCTGTCAGCACAGAGTCCCATGCAGGGCTCGAACTCATGAACCATGAGATCATGACCTGAGCCGAAGTCAGATGCTTAACTGATTGAGCCACCCACATGCCCCTGTTTTTCTTTTTAATTTTTTTTTAACGTTTATTTATTATTGAGAGACAGAGAGAGACAGAGCATAAGCATGGGAGGGGCAGAGAGAGGGGGAGACACAGAATCCGAAGCAGGCTCCAGGCTCCGAGCTGTCAGCACAGAGCCCAATGCAGGGCTCGAACCCACAAACCGCGAGATCATGACCTGAGCTGAAGTCAGACACTCAACTGACTGAGCCACCCAGGTGCCTCCCAGATATGTTTCTAAAACACTAACTACAGGTCACATCTAATTGAAAGGATATTTACACTGCCCAGGACACAAAAAGAAATGCCCGGGTATAGGGTGGCAGTGGGCAGAGAAACCCTATCAAGAGCAAGACAAGGGTGCCTACAGCCTAAATTATGAAACCTCTATTTTGAGTTAACTCCTTGGGCTGCTGTTAACTGGACTTAGGCTTGTCCTTGTTTGCATAGCCATATTAACTCCATCTACCCCTGTGCTGTACAGGATGGTGGCCTCCAGCCAAGCACACTGATAGAGCATTGGAAGTGCAGCCGGGGCACCTGGGTGGCTCAGTTGGTTAAGCATCCAACTCTTGATTTCAGTTCAGGTCATGATCTCACAGTCTATGAGTTCGAGCCTCACATTGGACTCTGTACTGATGGCACAGAGCCTGCTTGGGATTCTCTCTCTCTCTTCCTCTCTCTCCGTCCCTTACCCTCTCTCTCTTTCTCAAAATAAATATAAATAAACTTAAAAAAAAAAAAAAGGGAAACACAGCTGGTCTAACTGGCATGTGTTGTCAGCATCAACCATGCACTGATCTCAAGAAAAAGACTGATTTCAAGAAAATAAGATGAAGTACTCATTAATAATGTTTTTTACTGACTACATATTCAAGCGATGCTCTATTTATATATTGAGTTAAATAAAATATCTTATTAAAGTTCATCTCTCTTGTTACAGGTTGAATTGTATGTCTCCCAAAGATGTGTTAGAGTCCTAACCACAGAATGTTATCTTATTTGGAAATAGGGTTGCAGATGTAATCAACTCAAATGAGGTCATCCTGTAGAAGTGAGGTGATTGATGTCCTTCTAAGAAGAGAAGAGACACAGTGATATGTCTACAAGCCAAGGAACACCAGGAATTGTCAGCAAACAAGAGGCAAGAAGCCTCCTCTACAGGTATTGGAGGGAGTACGACCCTGCCCACACCTTGATTTTGGACTTCCTACCCCCAGAACTGTGGGGCAGTAAGTTTCTGTTGTTCTAAGCTGTCTAGTTTCTGGTACTTTGTTACAGCACCTGTAGAAAACGAATGCATCTCTTTTTATTTATTTTCATGTGTCGACTAAACTCTTGTGAAGGGGACATACTACTGTTTCCATTTTCCAGATGAGAAAATGGAGGCCCAGGGAGGCCAAACAGTACGTGCAAAGTTGCCAGAGCTACTAAACAACAGACACAGACTTCAGACCCCTGTCTTCAGACCTCAGTGCTCTTTCCATTGCTGACCAGAGATACTCATCTGTTCATCCTGCACTGTTTATTGAGCACCTACGATTTGCCAGACACCATTCTAGGCACTGGAGATAGATTAAGGAACAAAGCAAAGAGCCTTGTCTCCTTGTGCTTACACAGTAGCAGGGAGAGACAGACATTAAATAATAAACATAATGAATACAGAAACTATTTATCGTATCAGAGGTAAATGTTATGAGGAAGTAACTAGGACAGGGTAAGGGAGCTGGGGGCGGGGGCAGGAGCAGGGTGGCGGCCAGTGTGCAGTATTAGAGGGTCAGGTGGGGCCTCCTGAAAAGGCAAGATTTCAGCAAAGACATGAAGGAGCTTAGGAACTAAACCATGCTGATCCCTGTGGGAAGCGTGTCCCAGGCATATGGGACAGCTGGTGCAAAATGACTGTGTGCAGACTTGAGACACAATCAAGGGGAAATGACGCACCTACCAGGTGGGTTCTTGGTGCTTCTGCTGCTCAATTTGAATGTTTTCTTCTCACCTCTTCATGAGCCTTGACCAGCCTTGACCACAAGGCCCCCGTAGGAGAAGAGCCTTAGAAGGCTCACCCGGGGTTGCCCTGCACAGGTGGACAACGCAGCCACAGGAAAGCCTGGTGCACAAGGACGTCAGATGTCCACCCACCAAGGACAGTCCGGGGCGGCTGGTCCGCACAGATTCTGGGAGTCCAGGGTGGACAAGTAGAAGACCATCCCCTGCTGAATGGGGTTACACAGGCTGCTGTCCCAGAGTCTGCAGGAGGGCCTGGACTGGGGACAGGAGCCAGAGAGAACATTTTACTTGCCCAGAATGTGCCACTTGCACTTTGCTCACCTGCAGATATAATGCCACCTGTGTCACTATCAGCGGTGGGGTGATATCGGTGAAGATTATTTGTTTAAGGCAGTCTAGCCCCAAGTGTGTGAAGAGTGGTATGGGGAGTGTTTTTGGAAGGTGTCCCAAGAAGAAGAGTCTGAGATAAAGTTAAATATCCCTTCTCTGAGAACAGGGTGTGACTCTGATAGCCCCTGGGCTTTGGAGGGGACAGTACTCTTGGATGTTTGATTGTACGGTTTCACTATTAATTATTTATTCCAGTAAGAACACCAGTACTCTTACGAGACACCCTTGTGGCATATCAACCATGCTTCCCTGGCCAAGACAAATAACAGAAAGCCAGAAAGCCCAGTGTCCCCACAGGCATCATCAGAGTGGTGGCATGTCGGCCACATGAAAGAATGGTGATTCCTAGGGCTCCGGCCGTCCTGGCCAGAAGGGGCAGGGCTAAGAAGCAGTTTCATTTCTTGGCAGAGAAGGCAAGAACAGACTCTCCTCCCACACCATGGCCCACACCCTCCATGCTATCTGTCCTCCTCCACTCAGTCCAGTATTGCTCGACAGGGTGGTGGCTCTGGAGGAGAGCCCCACTCTTGACTGGGATAGAGGAGAAAGAACCGAGCAAGATGGTGGCCCTGGGGTCAAGAGCCAGCATCCTTGCTCTCTCCGCATTCCCTACAAGGGGGTCTCTCTGGCATCCATTTTAATACAATCCCCATTTTGCAGATAGGGAAATAGACCCATCCAGAGGGGGCCAGATTCTGCCCAAGACTGTGCTGAGGTCAAGACAGAGCTGACTTCTAAGCTCATGCCCCCATCCTGGCCCATATCCTCTCTCTCGCTGAGGTCCACTTCCTTGGAAAAACAGAAAACTACTTCCAGAAAAATAAAACTCACGGAGGCTTCAAGACTTGAGAGAAGCCAGAGAACAGACAGGTTTGTTTATAAGCGTCTCAACGAGGGGTCTTCAAACTGCATTCCGAGGAGCCCCTGGACTCCTTGTAGGGGCTTCTGGTGCTGTGACATGGGTATGGCTCCCCACCCCACCCCCACCGCCTGCACTGTGCCAGAAGATCTCTGTTCTCATCTGCTCCATACTTTGAGTTCCCACGTTGGACTTCATTTAAGGAGTTCCTTATCTGAAAAACAGGCTTGGAATAGAAAAACAACTGCGGTGCCGTCAGTCAATACGGCTCAGCGTCACAAAGCCATGGACTACTGATACATTCACCACCATGGATGTATCTCAAGGGCATTACACTGGATGAAAGAAGCCACATTCAAAAGGTTATGCACTCTACGATTCCACTTACATGACATTCTAAAGAAGGTAAAAGGGCTGGGACAGAAAACAGATCAGTGATTGCTAGGAGCTGGGGAAGGCAAGATTGACTGGAAAAGGTCACAGCGATCTTGGGTTCACGGGAACATTCCATATCTCGATAGCGGTGATGGCTGCTCATTATATGCATTTGTCGGAAGTCACAACTTGTTTGCTAAAAAGGGTGAACATTATTGTACGTAAACAATACCTCAATAAACCTGACTTGAACAAAAATTAGTAGGGGTGCCTGGGGGGCTCGGTTGGTTAAGCGTCCAACTCTTGGTTTCTGCTCAGGTCGTGATCTCCCGGTTTATGAGTTCGAGCCCTGCATCAGGCTCTGCACTGACAGTGTGGAGCCTGCTTGGGATTCTCTGTCTCCCCTCTGCCGATCACTCGCTAGCTCTCTCAAAAAAATAAATAAATAAACTTTAAAAAGTGGCTTTAGAAACAATTGGAGATCCCTGCCCTAGAAAGCTTTCATTCTAATGCCTTCATGAACAATTTAAAAATGAAGGAAAAAGTAACAGCCTCTGAGTCTGAAGGATAAGAAAGGGGATGACCCCCCCCACTTGAGGGCCTTCTGCATGTAAGATAATCTGCTAGTTGTTTCAGTTCACCTATTAAAAGTCATATATATACGTGTATATATATATATATGATTCATCATATATATAATTCATAAAATTCATATATATATATATATATATATACACACACACATATATACACATATAATTCTATGGAGAAGCTGAAACTCAACAAGCTAATTGCAGCAGATTGCATTTTCCAGACAGCAAGAGATAATGTAAAAAAAAAAAATTACAATAAAATAGTAAAACACTGTGTTTTAAGCTACTTGGTTTGGGAGGTGATTTGCTGTGCAGCAGTAGATAATTGGAACACTAGGTAATAAGCCCAAGGCATCTCCACAGCCATCGCTCGCTCCCTGAATCCCAGATCGGTTGCCTCTCTGTTCTGCTTTGTTCCTAAATAAGGCATTGTGGGTCCAAGCTTCCAGACACAGCCCCAGAGAGAAGCTCTGAACACACCACTTTCTAGAGCATCAGGATCCAGCCTCTGTCTGAAAGCCATGTGCCAACATGGTGCCTGACACACAGTAGGTGCTCAATAAATATCTGGCAAATGAAGGAAGAGGCTCCAGGCCCATTCTAATAGCTACTATAACAGTGAACAAGACACAGCTCCTGCCCGCATACAGACTGCTCTTTAGGTAGGAGACAGCAATAATAAGATGATTTTAGACACTAACTGGAGCGAAGAAAATGAGCAGGGCCATGTGACAGGGAGGGAACTGGCTGTGATATGGAGGTCAAGCAAGCCCTCTCTAAGTGGACGGCCTTTGAAACCTGAAGGATAAAAAGGATGCCATCTCTGGGCAGTGAAAAGCTGTATTCTGGCAGAGGGAACAGCCAAATGAAATACTACAAAAGACATATACACACACAGACAATTCTAAAACCAGAAAGGGAAGACTCACGTTGATGGAAGCCTCACTTCTGCTGGAGAAGAGTCACTAAAACAAAGAAACGACAGCATGGAACAAAGGGAAAGGCATCGGTTAGGATGTGAGAACTAGCTTTCTCACGAATTCCCCTCATGACCTTGAGGGGGTCTTTGTCTCTCTCTGGGCCTCTGTTTTGCTTGCTCTGAAACGAGGAGTGCACGAGCGTCGGCAGTAGGCTGGAGCCAGCTCCTACCAGCTTGTGAGAGTAGACTGTGCGCGTCTCTGCCTACTTCCACACTCAGTGATGTCACTCGGGTAGGCTGCAATCGGCCATGGAGGGACTTTCCACACCATGGAAGTTGGCAAATGCTGCAGATGGGACTGTTTGCCGTTGTTTTGAGAGCTGGTTGTTCAACACATACTAGCACACCGCTGGATTAAATAAGTGCTTCTCAAGCCTTTGGTTAAAGTCTCCTATTGTCATTTTTAAATTCACAATTTTACATTCTATCCCCAGATGTATGTGTGCTTGTTTCTTCACATACTTGAAAATATAAACTTTCATTTTCCTAACTTCAGAAAGATGCATGATGGTAATCCTGTGGATTTTTTACATCACACACACACACACACACACACGCACACACACACTCACACGTGTTCCTCCCTGGCTAAGTGCTGCCCTGTGGTCAAGGTTGGAATTATTCAGTCCCTCCAAGGGCAAGGACTTCCCCTCATTGTGGCTCTCTTCCTCCTTTTTCTCTTTTTTCTTCCAAACCCGAGACCTTCCCTGACTTGGTTTTGAACTTGGGCACTGGGGAGGAGAAAGCAAGCCCTGGTAGCCCATTCACAAGTGCATTTGTGCCCTGGGGCTCACCACAGAAGCTGGCCAGTGTCTGCTCTTGACTCTGGGCCCAGGCCTGGCCAAGCACACATTCCCCACCCTTTTGTGACACCGCAGCTGTGTGACTCCTTGTTGGTGGCCCTAAAAATGCTGCCAGCGTCCACGGGTTATTTCCCTGCAGACAAAAAGGAATGAGAACTTCCTTTTCCTCCTCCTCCTCCTCCTCCTCCTCCTCCTCCTCCTCCTTCTCCTCCTCCTGCTTCGGAAGTGTGTGGGTTTAGTTCATCACACTGGGGCTAGGTCTGGGAGATCTGTTTTCTGCGTCTCAGACTTGAGGCTGCCGCAGGCTTCCTGGCTGACCTTGGACAGATGGTTATGTTTTGTCTGGGCCTATTTTTCCGCCATCAGCTGCTGCTTACCTCATTGCTGGGGATGGCTGGGTAGATGTCTGAGGCAGCCTCGAAAAAAGCAGACAATAGTTCCAAACACAGAGCTGGTACATGGACTACAGTTCCATGCCATTGAAACAGGGGCAGAGACCCTGTTTCCACAGATGACAGACCCTGGGGTGCTAGAGAATACATCATGGAAAATTCCAGAAAAAAATGTATACAAAGCAATGTCATCCCCCAAAGGAGGCTAGAGAACTCTTGGAGGGGAGAAAGCAGAGTGTGATGGGAACTGGGTGGGAGTGGGGGAAGGGGACAGCTGAATATTAAAGGGAACCTCTCCCCACTCTTCTCTAAACTTCTCAAAGCAGCACTCACTGTCTCTGCCTCCTCAGCCTCCAGGACTGCCTCCTCCACCATGCCACCAAATTGGCACCAAGGATGTCAGTGGCTCTTCATTGTTAACCCAATGACCAGTCTTCATAACCAATATCACCACCCACTTTGTCCCATTTGGAACAATTCTTCACTCTCTTTCTTAAAACTCTCTACTCTCCTGTCTTATCAGTCTCACTCAAAGTGGAACCCAAGACAAGGATGTGGGTACAGGTAGTTTATTTGGGAGGTGGTTCCAGGAGGCAGGAGTGAAATGTGGGGAAAGTGGGACAAGGAAAGAGCATATGTTTTAGGCTCTTGCTGTGAGAACCTGGAACTTCATCCTTCCTGGGTCCTTTGAAGAACTGTGTAGTATGCTCCTTAGAATTGCTTCCGCCAAGGATGAAACACAGGAACATTTAGCTGGACTCTTGGAGCCTACTGGTTAAGGGTCATTCATCAAGGGCATTAAATCCCTGAGGAAAGAAAGCAGAGAGCCATGATGGGTGCTGGAGGTGGGGAGCTATCTGCATGCACAGGAACTGTCCCTGCTGTAGCCCCAGTCAGTGATGGACTGAGGGATGACTTTGAGGGTACCATATGTCTCCTAGACTTGGCCTCCATGGCTGCTCACTCCTGTGATTCTCCTCTTGCCCTGTTACCACACCCTCTCCGTCTGTTTCCAGAATCCTCTTCATTCTGTCCCACCCCTCACAGGCTCCTCAACCAACTGCATTCCTTTGCAGACACCTGCCCTCTTGCCAGTCCCTTCCTCATCCAATGCCTTCGGCTTATCTCCATCAATGCACTAAGCACACTTTTCTGTTTGTAATTTCATCCTCCTCCAAGCAACTTCTTAAAGGCAGGAATAGGACTTCTGGTGGCCTGTTGCCCAATGCACAGTGTTGGGCACATAGGAGGTGCTCAAAAGAATGTAGCTCCTCTCCTCTTCCCCCTACTAATGGCAATGTTATGGAATCATGTTATAATTCCATGATAATGGCGTTGTTATGGAAGGTGCCAATCCTTAAGATCTAACATGAAGGTTGCTTGCTAGTTTCTATTTTCTTTACTTTCTGGAGGAAGCAGGGCCCCAGGATGGTGGGAGTTGCCAACCTCATAGGTGGGGTTGCCTCTCTGGTATGCTACCTTGAAAGTCGCCTGCTCCAGAACTTCTCCATCCATCATGTCCCCTACCTGTTTCACAAGGTTTGGTGAACTTAACAATTCTATGTGCATTCCAAGAAATATGGGGCTTATTATAAACAAATGAGGGTTGGAGACTCCAATTAACCAGTAGATGAGCAGCCACTCCATGCACAGGACCATGCAAGGCACTGAGTTGCAAGAAGAAGAAAATGGATGAGGAAGAAGAAGGGAAGAAGCAGAGGACACCTCTGTCTTTAAGGAGTTTATAATCTAGGTGGTGGAGGCAAGACTGAGAACACAGACTCCCCTGCTGAGAAATGTTCATGTTTCCACAATCAATTGGAAAAGAGCAGGTTGTTTAGTAAATGGTGCTGATGAAACAGATGAAGAAAAATGAAATTGGATCCCCACCTATCACTTCACACAAAGGTGAACTCTAGCTGGGGTTAAAGACCTAAAATAATATGCTGTCAAGTTAAAAGAAGACATGGTAGAAGAACACCTTTATGGCCCAAAGATAGAAAAGGACTTGTTAAACACACCTTTAAATGCACAAATGATAACGTAAAATATTGGTGAATTGGTTTTATCAAAACCAAGGATCTCTACTCCACAAAGTTCACAGGCAGATAACAAAATGAGGGAAAATATTTGCAATGTCTAAAACTGACAAAGTAATATTTGAAATATTTGCATACCTGGGACATCTGGGTGGCTCAGTTAGTTAAGCATTCAACTCTTGATTTTAGCTCAGGTAATGATCCCAGGGTGTGGGATCAAGACCCGAGTAGGGCTCTGCACTGAGCATAGAGCTTGCTTGAGATTCTCTCTTTTTCCCTCTGCCTCTCCCCACTCACACTTGTTCTCTCTCTCTCTCTCTCTCTAAAATAAAATTTAAAAAATAAAATTAAAAAATAAGTTATTTTCATACCTTTTGCAAATCAATGAGAAAAAAAACAGCACACCCAACCAAAATATGGGTAAAGGGCATGAACAGGCAACCAACATAAGAGGAAACCTACAAAAGCTAACAACTATTTAAAGAAATACTTAAAGTAGTTAGTAATCACAGAAATTGTAAAATCAAAACAACAATGAGATAATGATTTGGAACACTAGGACCTTCCACCCTATCGGTGCACATGAATGTAAACTGGCATGGCCAACACACTCCTTACTCTAAAAAGGAGTCACTCATCCTGTGAACCAGATATTCTGTCCCTGAGTCAATCCCCAGATTTGCTCTTACAAACCTATAATAGGCCAAGGATAGAGCAGTGGATCATGTTGGTGGTGGTGATGGCAGGGGCCAGAAGCAAGGTGAATGTCCTTCACTTGGAGTGGAGAAATTATGCAGACCACGTGTAGCTGGGAAGCCCAGCCAACAGTTTGAAGTAACAAAACAGGTATCACATATTGGCATGGCAGGGGCTTTATAACGGTGCTGAGTGAAAGGGGGGAAAAAAGCAGAATGAGATCCATGATATGACAGCATTCATATAAATTTAAATGCTGGCACCCAAAATAACAAAACATATTTTCAAGAACACATACAAGCTAAAGGAATAGACAGAAGGGTGATAGTCCAGTTACTATGGTCCTGTGACAGATTATCCCAAAACTTAGTGACTTAAAGCAACCATTCTATAGTAGTGCATGGGTTCCTTAGGTCAGGACCTTGGGCAGGGTTGTCAGGAGATGCTTCTGCTCCACACAGCATTGACTGGGGTCACTAGGTGGTATCTGTGGGAGTCTGGGCTGGTCTGCAGGGCTCAAGGAGCTTGCTGACATGTCTGGCATTTTGGCAGGGGTTCAGCTGGGGCTGTCAGCCAGATCACCTCCAGGAAGCAGCATTGGCACTAGGATGATGGTGTCAGGGTAGCTGGAGTTCTTACATGGAGGCTCAGAGTGCCAGGAAGCAAGGAGGAGGCTGCATGGAAGGCACACAGCATCACTTCTACCACACTCCACTGGTGGAAGCAGTCACAAGCCCACTCAGATGCAAGAAAAGGGACATAGACTCTGCTTCTTATTGGGAGAGCTTTCAAAGAATTTCTGCTCATTAAAAAACCTCCTCTGTTGCCTGTGGTAGGGAGGAATATAGGAGCAGAGAATGAGGCTAAAATAAAATAAATGAATAAGAAATTCTATGTGGAATGGTGGCTCCATTCAACATGTCCTACTCAAGAGCCTACGCGTCTAACCTTATTTGGAACAAGGATTTTTACAGAGGAAATTAACTTAGCGATCCTAAAATGGGATCATCCTGGATTAACTGGATGGGCCCTAACTCCAGTGCAGGTGACCTTATAAGAGGGAGGCAGCAGATTAGGTGACAGGAAAGGAGGACACACAGTGGGGGAGACTATGTGAGGAAGAGGCAGAGATGGAACTCTGTACCACCAGCCACGGCATGCTTGGAGCTGCCCAAGCCTGGAAAGAGCAAGGACAGATTCTCCCGGGAGCACAGCACTGGCAACGCCTTGATTTTGGACTTCCAGCTGGAAGATCTGGGAGATGACATATTTCTGCTGTTTTGAGTCACCAGTTTGTGGTAATTGGTCACAACAGCTCCAGGAAATGAATGTATACTGTGACATAAAAATGTAACAGGATCTTTTAAAAGGGCCTCTTCCCATCTTCATTTTTACTGAGGCCCAAAGGCCAGGAATGAGGAAATGGAAGGAAGATTCCAGCAGGCCAAAGGAAACCCGGGCCAGATTCGTAAAGGAGGTGCTTGGAAACCAGGCGTGGGACTCTTTGTCTCCCAGCCACCTCAAGGTGTCAGAGGGTTGAACCCAAAGTGACCAGAGAGTTCTCTGAGGAAAGTGGTCAGCGAGTGTGAGGCCCACTCTCTGGGGAACAGGCGGGAATGCTGCCGTCTCACCTCAAAACTGGAGCAAAGGGAATCAGGGAGACCTTGCAGTTTAGGGGCCTAGGAACGTGAAGTCTAGAGGCTGTGGCCATCAGCCTGAGCAGGGAGGTGAGGGTGGGGTGGCTGCGCTGGAGCCAGCCAGGCCCCTGTGGATGGAAGTGACAGGGCAAGGGCGCCTGCAGGCTTGTCGAGTATCAGACGAGTGTGAGAGAGGGTGGCACTGAAAAGAACATTTCAAGTCCTATTGGGACGTGGCCCTTCCCTGACCCTCACCATTCCCCCTCAACTTGCTCCCAGGAAGAGCCAATGGCCAAGTGAATGTCAAGGAGGAGTAGGAGCCCAGGTCAGAGAAATAGCAAGAGGGCTGGTCCCACTTGCCCACTGCAAGTGGAGCGAACCTGAGCTGGGCAGGACTGTCACATCGGAGTTTGGGTGATTACACTGAACTGTGCATATTAATGTGTCAAGTCTTGTATTTGAAAAAGGGTCTGAGGACATTTTAACTTTATTTATTTATTTAGAGGGGCGAAGGGTAGAGAGAAGGAGAGAAAGAGAGAATCCCAAGCAGGCTCCACACCTGCAGCACAGAGCCTGATGTGGGGCTCGAACCCACAAACTGTGAGACCATGACCTGAGCCAAAACCAAGAGTTGGCCACTTAATTAACTGAGCCACCCAGGTGTCCTGGGTCTGAGGACCTTTTATGACCTAAGACTGAGCAGAGGAGCAGTGACAGTTAGAGGTTCCTTCCTGGGGTCAAGGAAGAATTGGCCTGATGGGAGTGTATGGGATGGGTCCAAGGTAACAAGAGCACTGTTGGGATCACACTGGTTCCAGTTATGGGGACAGAGATATTGACAGCTACCGCTTGTCACACCATGACTTGCTGAGTCAGCACGATGCTAGGGTACCATCATCTACCTGTGTACTCTCTTTTAAAAATATTTTTATTTTTTAAATTGAAGTGAAATTCACATAACATAAAATTAACCATTTTAGGGGTGCCTGGGTGGCTCAGTCTGTTAGGTGTCTGACTCTTGATTTCAGCTCACGGTTCACGGGTTCAAGCCCTGCATCAGGCTCTGTGCTGACAGTGTGGAACCGACTTGGGATTCTCTGCCTCCTTCTCTCCTTCTCTCTCAAAAATAGGTAAATAAACATTTTTTAAAAATCAACCAATTTTTAACTGTGAACAATTCAGCAACATTTAGTACACTCACAATGTTACACAACCAGCACCTCTGTCTGGTTCTGAAACATTTTCATACCCCCAGAAAGGACACCCATCCCCACTAAGCAGTTGTTCCCCATTTCCCATCTCTCCCAGCCCCTGGAAACTGCTGGTCTGCATTCTGTCTCTATGGATTTACCTATTCTGGATATTTTGTATAAATGGAGTCATACAACATGTGACATTCTGTGTCTGGCTTCTTTCACTTACCATAATGTTTCTAAGGTTCATCCAGGTTGTGGCATGTATCCGTACTTCATTATTTTTGTGATTGAATAATATTCTACTGTTAGATCACAGTTTATTTATCAGTTTATCCACTGGTAGACATTTGGGCTGTTTCCACTTTTTGGCGATTGAAAATAGAGCTGCCGTGAACATGTGTGTACATGTATCTGTTGGAGAACCAGTTTTTGATTCTTTTGGATATACATCTATGAATGGAATCACTGGGTTAAATTCTACATTTAACTTCTGGAGGACTATTGAACTCTTTCCACTGAGGCTGAACTACTTTGCATTCCCACCAGCAATGTCTGAGGGGTACAATTTCTCCACATTCTTGCCAACATGTGTCATTTTGTTGTTTTCTTTTTTTATTATAGCCATTTTAGTAGGTATGAAGTGGTATCTCATTGTGGTTTGGATTTGCATTTCCCTGAAGACTAATAATGCTGAGCATCTTTTTATGTGTTTATTGACCATCTATATGTCTTTCTTGGAGAAACGTCCATTCGAGTCCTTTGCCCAAGTCCTTTCTTTAATGGTGTCTTTTTGTTGAGTTGTAGGAGTTTTTAATACATTCTGGATACTAGGTCCTTACCAGATATATGATTTGCAAACACTTTCTCCCATTCTGCAGGCTGTCTTTTCATTTTCTTAATAATGTCCTTTGATGCACAAAAGTTTTTAATTTTGATAAAAGTCAGTTTATCTAGTCTCACTTTTGGTGTTGTATCTAAGAACCCGATGCCAAATCCGAGGTCATAAAGGTCTACCTCTGTGTTTTCTTCTGTCTTGTGGTTGGTCCATTTGAGTCAGTTTTGTCAATATGGTGTGAGGTAGGGATCCAACTTCATTCTTTTGCATGTCAATACACAGTTGTCTAGAACCTCTGTTTGACTCCTCATATTAATCCCATGACAGAAGCAGTGTTATCAATTCCATTTTACAGATGGGGAAACTGAGGTTTCAAGAGGTGAAAAGTGGCCCCAAACCACACAGATAGCAAATGGCAGGACTGTGATTTGATCTGAGAACTAGTGCACATCGTGGCCAATGCCTCCAGTGCCTGGGCCACCTCCCCTCAGTCCCTCTGATTTCAGAGTGGCTGTGATGGACAGTCCACGCATGTTGCCAGCATCATATCTCAGTTGTGCTGGAGTGCTTCTCCACTTTGCCATCTTAGGGCTTTTTCTGAAGCCCTGAGAGGCAACGAGGTTCACACACGGGCACGACTCTAGGAGGTAACACTCTTCTGGGGGTTTAGTTGAAGTGAATTCCAAAGGGTTACTCAGTGGATTGATACTGAGTGCGTGTTTCACAGAGATACCCAGTGAAGCACACTGCACCCCTACCTTCTAGGATCACCACGAGAGAAACCACCTGCACCAGTCCTTGCTCAGCTCTGCTCTTGAGGAACCCAGCCAAGACGCCCATCAGAGTTCTTAGCAGGGGACTTCCTGCCCCCACCAACTTCCCTCCCTTCAGACACTGCAAGCCCAGACCCAGGCCCACATGGTCCAGACCAGGTCCCAGCACCTGCTGACCCAATATCCAACCTGGAGGCAAGGAGGGGTGAATGTTACCGCTGCTCTGAGCACATCAACAAGAGAGACAGTGAGTCGCCTATGTTCATATTGATGCTGCTGAAACCCAGACAAGAAGTGTGCCTCAAGGCACTTCTTTTTCCAAGAATACATGGGCAGTGGAGCCTCCCCACAGAATCATAGCTCTCCAGTAGCCAAGTCTTTCTCCACTCCCTGGGCGGACCTCGCCTGTATAGACAATGTCCCTGCAGGAGGAACTGGGGAAAAGGCAAGTGCCAAAGGGCCTGTACTATTTTGCTCCAGAGTTTTACTTATTCTCATTTGTAACTTATAGGTACAGATGAACTTTCCTAATAGAGGGACTTGAACCAAGAGACTACCCTGAACTCAGCTCCAGAAACCAGAAGAGTCCCAACAGCCTGGAGATGTGAATGGCCACAGCCTCAAATCCCCTGCAGGCTCTGATGCCTGCCTCCCTCTCTGCCAGGGGCTCCCCTGCCTTCCTCTCCTGCCGCCCAGCATACCAACAAAATCCTGCCCCATCTCCTATCTCAGACTTCACCACTGTTTGAAGGCTGTCATTTTCCAGCCCTCCCCCACCCACCCCCCACCAACCCACAAGCTGCTGGGACAGTGTGATTGTGGGCTAGGAATCAGAGAGCCACATCCAGCTTCATGGTCTGGGGTTGTCCAGATATTTAATGGACCCATTGCTACCCCCCAGGGTCAGATGGCAGAGGGGGTCAGGATGGGAGGGCTTGACTTCACAAAAGCATCCACTTCCCCAATATTGAATGGCTTCTTTTATTTTCATTTTTATTTTTTCTCAAACGTATTCATTTTTAGAGAGAGAGATACAGGTAGAGAGAGAGGGGGAGACAGAGGATCTGAAGCAGGGTCTGTGCTGACAACAGATGACAGCCCTGATGTGGGGCTCAAACTCACGAACCGCAAGATCATGACCTGAGCCGAAGTTGGACGCTTAACCGACCAAGGCACTCAGGCACCCCTGAATGGCTTATTTTAAAAACCTGTCTTGGATCTTACCTTTTTCCCCAGGTCTTGTTTTTTCCACCTTCCCTGACCCCTTCCCCCCCTCCACACATATGGGAATACACACGCAGAACTGCAACCCTTTGTTTACTTGCTGTAACCCTGTAAGACACCAGCTCTACAGTCTTGGGGATCACCTAACATTGTGCAGTGTGTGTTGCTGGGGCACAGTGAATGTTGAATGAATTGCACGTACACCACACATGTATGAACACGTGCACACACACACAAACACACACACAGCAGTCCTCAGTCTTGGCTGCACATTGGAATCATCTGAGAAACTTGAAAAGGTACTGAAGTCAGGTTCCCCCACCCCACCTCCACCCCGAGAGATCCTGATTGGTCTGGGATCAGGATTGTTTTGACAATTCCAAAGGTGACTGCAACGGGTGTGCCACAGTGGCTCCCAGGGCATCAGCACCACCTATCCTAGAAGACTTGCTAGAACAGATTTCTGGGCCAGAGTTTCCCATTCAGCAGGTCTGCCGTGGGGCCCTAGGATCTGCACGGCTCGCGGGGTGCAGAAGACTCTCAAGGAACAGGGTCCACATCTTCCCAGGGCAGAGAGTTGGTAGCAGGACTGCAGGGGATGAGGAGAAGGACAGTACTGGGGACAGGCAGGGGAAGGAGGTGCCTGAGGTGAAGCCTGAAAGGAACTGGCAGAAGGGAGAGCTGGAAGGGGGTGGGTGGGGCTGAAAGTGCAGACCCCAGGGAATTTGAGCAGCCAGAGGTGAAAAGAAGGTGTGGACTTTGCTGAGATGAGGCAGGAGACCGAGCTGAGGTCCACTTTGCCTTGTTCTCTGAGTGTTCCTGAGGACTGTGCTGAGTAGGTCAGCTACACCATCTTTCCTTGGACAAGGGTGCAGCCTCCCTGCCTCCCCCTCTGCCCCACCACCATCCCTTTTCTACTTGGCAGCCACAGCGGCTGTTCAAAACTGTCAGCCAGGCCGTGTCCTTCCCCTGGTTTAAATCATCCCGAGAGTTTCCCCAACGTGCCTGGGATAAAGTTCAAATTCTCTCTCTAGTTGGCCGCGACCTTCTAGGAGGAGATGCCAAGTGCAGAGGGTGTCAAGGCCGGGGGACAATTGGCAGAGGGTCCCAGCTGCTGGGCTCTGAAGCCATGGCCACTTGCTGCATGGAGGCCACGCCTCCCACCAGCTGCCCCCAGCCAATGACCGAGCATGGCAGAGGCACTAGGGTGGCCCATTCCTGGGTGACACAGGGCTTTCTCATGAGCCACTTTGGCTCCATGGCCCCCTAAAGGCCTTGCTGAAACTTCCTGAGACTGCAAGGGGTCTAGGACACTCCCTTCAGACCTTCCCTCCGTGGGGGGGGGGGGGGGGGAGGGTGTCAAGTTTACATAATCCCTCAAGAATTCCAGCCAACTTCTCCAAGTAACTGAGGAGCTGGGTCCCCTGGTCTATAATCTTGAAAAGGAGCTAAGAAAGCAAGTCTCAGTACCCTACCTAGTACTTCTTTCTACACAGAGAGTGACCTACTGTCTCAGGGCAGCGTCCCCTGTGCCAACGACCTGGGACAAGTAATTTATTAAGGGGGTGTTCCCAGGATGAACTAGTAAGGTGTGAGAGGGACCGGAGGGGGAAGAGGAAGAAGCCAGGCAGAGCCAGCCCATCATGACACCCTGGCCATCTTGCATGCATCCAGGCCGTGGAGGCAAAGGCTTGAAGCCCAGCTAATCTGAACGTGGTGGTCAGAATAACGCCCCGCAAAGACGTCCGTCCTACTCCATAGAACCAGTGATTGTGCTAACTTCACGGTGAAAAGGACTGCAGCAGGGATTAAGTTCAGGATCTAGAGCTGGGGAGGTGATCTTGGATTATCTGGGTTGGCCCAGCATAATCACAAGGGCCCTTGTAAAAGGGAGAGAGATGTGACGAGAGGCTGGGCTGGTGTGATGGCTGGTCAGGGCCACCAACTGGGAGACACAGGCCTCTAGAAGCTGGAAAAGGCGAGCACAGTGATTCTCCCCTAGAGCCTTTGGAAGGTGTGCAGGCTGGCTACGCCTCAACACTAGGCCAGAGAAACCTACTTCAGACTTCTGGCCTCCAGAGCTGGACGCCACAATTATGTTGTTTAAGCCCTCAAGTTTGTGATGAATTACAGCAGCAACAGGAATCGGGCACACCGGGCCCTGGCGGGACACTTTGATCGTCCCCAGGCAGGCTGTCCCCACTCGCCTCGCTATCCCAGCGGAGGCTGTCCTGAGGCAGGGTTCCGATGAGGGATGGGAGCTCCTGCCCTGCCACCCTAAAGCTGCAGCTTAGAATTGGCTCCTCAGCAACCGGGTAACCCCGAGTCACCTTGTGATCATCTGGTCTCCTTCGTGTGGGCGTCATCCTTTTTTTGGTGTGCAGGCCAAGGAGCTGGGGAGCTGGCACCTTTGGCTAATGCTCCCTTTCACTGTCTACGTGAGTGACAAACTGTCTGAATCTAAAAGTGGTTTGTCTGTGTTCATTAGCCCGATCACTCAGGGCCCGGTGTTGGCCTGACCTGAACGTGCGTGGGCTTGACAGAGTCCCAGCCTCAGCCTGATCCCACAGGGAGCTGGGGCAGAAATTATACCTGGAGGCCCAGGAGCTGGGTTTTGTCCTCTGCAGAGGTCACTGGCTACAGGCTGCCCCACAGGGAGACTGAGACGTCCAGCCACTTCAGGCTCTCAGCAGGAGCAAGAGGCCCTGTGCCAAAGGGCAGGCCCCCAGAGGCTCCAGGTGTGAGCCATTGGCAGCACAGCACACAGAAGTTGGCAAAGGGATCCCAACAGACCAGGGTGGGGAAGAAGAGAAGGGACTGTGGAGTTTGCTATACCCACCAAGAATCATGTACGACCCATCATGGCATTCGTTGCCGGGGCGATGGATTTTGACCCCACAGACCAAGCCCGGATATGGCAGTCTCTCTCCCATAGCTGTAGGAGCACCACCCAGGTCCCAGCTCCTGAGGCAGCCTTCAAGGGTGCCATTTAACACTTCTGCCAACATCCGGGCGGGCAGTGTTGGCCGTCCACAGACCAAGAAAAGGTGGTTGTTTCCCTTCAGGAAACAATACAAGGGCCCAAGCCTGCACTTTTCATGCCAAACTACTCACGGAAGCCAGTAGGCAGCTGGCCATCCCCGCGTTCTTGGAGCTCAGAGCTGCAGAAGCTGGCTTGGCCTCCAACCTGGATGCCAGGCAGGCTGCCCAGAGTGGCCCTTCAGCGACAGCACAAGGAAGGGACTCTGCCCCTCTTGTCTGGATACACCTTTACCTTTTCTCTAATCCCATCTCCCCACCTGCCTCCGTCCACCCCACCAGAAAATTCCCTTCCCTATAGCTTCCCACTGGCTTGTCTCCTTCTCTCTTGACTTAGGAATGCCAAAGTCCCACAGGCACTTGGAATATTGCTCAGCCATACAGGACCCTACAAAGGGGAGCTTCACTCATGGAAGAAAATATTGGAGGGGGGCACCTTGGTGGCTCAGTCAGTTGAGCGTCTGACTTTGGCTCAGGTCATGATCTCCTAGTTCGTGAGTTCGAGCCCCACATCGGCCTCACTGATGTTAGTGCAGAACCTGCTTCAGATCCTCTGTCCCCCTCTCTCTCTGTCCTTCCCAGCTTGTGCTCCCTCTCTCTCTCTCTCAAAAATAAATAAAACATTAAAAAAAGAAAGAAAGAAAATATTGGAGGGAAGGAAAGTTTCCAATCAGAGGGTGGCAAACTTTTTCTGTAAAGGACCCGATAGTAAATATTTTAGACTTTGCAGGCCACACAGTCTCTATCACAACTACCTAATTGTGCCGCTGTAGCACAAAAGCAGCCACAGGCAATCCAGAAACCGGTGGGTCTGGCTGTGTTCTAATAGAACTTTTATAACACAAACCAGCAATGGCCCGGATTTGGCCTGCAGGCAGTTTGCTGACCCCTGGTTTACATGTTCACAGAATCCAACAAAATAAAATTAGAAGGAACTTTAGAGACCGTCCTGTCCAGGAATGACAAATGGGTTTCAACCTATGTGCCAGATCTGATTGCTCGGTAGTGGCTTCCAGGTTTACTGTGTTGAGAAGGATTCTGAGGCCAACACCTAGCTTGGTGTCATAAGAGAACAGCACTCTATGCCACGGGCAGGGAGGGGGCAGTGGCACCAGCACCCGTGGTGCTCATATTGGCCATTCAATTCACCAAACTCCCTCATTTTCTATATGAATAGCTAGATTCCAGAGAGGTTAAGTGACATGCCCAATGCCACACAGCTTTGGTCTGGGAGCTCGTCAACTGCCTTCTTCAGGTTACTGAGGCAAAATGGAAAGTTACATTTATCTTAATGTCTCATTACCACATCTAAGCCAAAGAGATCCCCACGTCCCCTTTGTGCCAAGTTTCCTGGCCTGGGATCTCAAGAACAAAGTGACAGGGTCCAGGACCCCATCTAGTCCTTGATTTGTGAGAAATGATGTTTGGAGGGGCTTTCACAACCATAAAAACATACCACGGGGCTCCCGGTGCCTCAGTCGGTTGAGCATCCGACTTCAGCTCAGGTCATGGTTTTACAGTTTGTGAGTTCAAGCCCCGCATGGGGCTGTCTGCTGTCAGTGCGGAGCCCGCTTTGGATCCTCTGTCCCCCCCACCTCTGCCCCTCCCCTGCTCGTGTTCACTCACTTCTCTCTCTCTCAAAAATAAATTAAAAACATTTTTAAAAAATTCTAAACTATCTCATGTTTATGATGTCTGAAAAATTGGGAGGTTGACTCACAGGGAGTGCTGCCGGCCAGAACCTTGTTCGTGGTAGGGCATGAAGTAGCCGTGGAGATAAGCTGTGGTTTCCCTTTGTAGCAGGAAATGCTCCACAAGTGCCACGGCCCCCTATCTCGTGAACCCTGTAGAGCTAAAGTCAATCTCGAGCCACATCAACATTCTGAAGCATGAAGCTCTACTATGTCTCACCCATGTGTCTATTTCCTATGCTTTGAAATGCTTATCAGATAGTAACTGCCAGAGTCTTTATTAATGCCAATTAATAAGCCACTGTAGTAACAAACTCACAAAACAGGATGCAGGTCAAACTTTTGGAAGAAACTTTTAAAACCCTGAACTCTGTAAACTAGGTCATTCTATTTTAAAAGTCAGATTGCCTGCCATTAGAGCATGTCTAGTATCAGAGCTTTGAAATTGTTTGGACCTCAGCGCCCTTGGCTAGCAAATGGAGTAATACTAACCTCATGGGGCCACTGAAATGGTCAAAGTAACAGATGGCAGCCGAATCCCCTCTGGAAGTCACTCACAGCTTCAGGGGACAGTTCGGGGCCATGCCAAGGGCTTCCTCCCTCGAGCATCTGTGTCCCTCTGCCCGAGAGTGTCCTCCATCCCTCCTCCCCCTTCCCCCACCCCAGCAGGTCTGGCCAGAAGAGCTAGGGAGAGACGGCTCCGGGGAGCAGTGACCAAGCAGTGAGCGATGATGGCAAGTGCTGCAAGGAACGCTTGAATCCTCATGCCCGTGTGCCCAATGCTGAGGGATTGTTTGAAGTGAAAACTAGACAATCTCTCAAAAGGTCCCCAAAGGCACTTGAGTCCTATTTCCTCCTCTCATGAGCCCACCCATTATTGGTTTTTCTTCTTTCCCTTATCTTACTCTCTCCCTCCCGGTGCACCCTGGGTCATTTCTCAGATAAACTACCCGTACCCAAGTACTTGTCTCAGGGGCAGCCCAAACCGAGATACGTTTATACTTAGGCTGGCAGGAGAATATGTGTGCTTCCCACCTCCCAACACCAGGGAAGGGTATGAGAGGGTCACAACCTGGCCAGTGCCACTGGGGCATGTGGCAGTGCAACATAGGAGCTATCAAAATGAGGAGTGAGGAGCTGAAGTGGCCGGTAGCGGCCACAGCATTTGTCTGTCCTGGCTGCTTTCCTATGTCCCTTCTGCCGATTACCCTGGGGAGCTCCCATTCAGCACTTGGGCCTGGTGGGGCTGACAACCACGAAGCCCAGCCCCAACTTCACACCCCTACAGTGGGCATGTGACCCAGGCTAGCCAATCAGAATAGTTCATCCTCCTGGGCCCTCTGATTGGCTCAGGCAAGTCCAATCGGAATCCTCCCCGAGGTTGACAGGGGATCCTGAGAAAGACAGTAGAGGAGGCTTGTAAACCAAGATTGTAAGCTTGGAGGGTGCATCTGGGTTTGAGAACGTCTGGGATTTCATCTGCCCTGTGGATAGGGTTTGTGTGCAGGCAAGAGAGTCTGGGAAATGCCACTTGTAGGGTTCCAGCCCCTGTGACATAGAACAGAGTGCAGAGGACAGGAACTGAACAGGAGCAGCTGAGCGGTTCACAGAGCAAGTGGAGGGTGCGGACAGAATGACTTGTGGATGGATGTAAAGAAAGCCTAACAGCCAGAACTGGACACCTGAAGCAGAGGGAGAGGAGAGGAGAGGGGAGGGGAGGGGAGGAGAAGAGACAGGGAGAGAGAGAACACAACCATCCTCTCTGTGCTGCTTCAGCAATAATATAATGGGGGTTCCAGTGCCTCACAGGTCATTGGACAAAATGTCTTATAAGGTCCCTTAAAGGCCCAGGAGTCTCCAATTCCAATTATGTACTGTCTACATTCACATTTCCGTGTCTTCCATTGCATGGTTTTATGCATTTCGCAGGGGTGATTATGTGGTTCCCATTAGACATTGATCTCCCTGGGAACTGGGCTCACAGCAAACGTCTCACCCTTTGCCTCACGGCCCCTTGGTGCTGCCTTCATCAATGTTATCACTAGGCTCACGGGCTTCTCTGCGTGGGGGGTTTATTTAAAACTCCTCTTTGCTCTTGAAATGTGCCCAGGGTCTTAAAGGAAAGATCCCTTTCAGAAAATGGACAGGCACCAAAATAAATTATTCAGAAAAATAAAACCTCATTCTCTAGCACAAAAGAAATTTAAGAGCTCATTAGCCTTAGGAATAGAGTAGTTTCTAATATGTGAGGCCAGTAGGCAGAACCATGAATATTCATGAGCATACTCCCTGCCTTTCCATCCTGAAATGAAGGTGTTGGAAAACATCTTTTTAGGTATTGCCATTTGGGGGAAAGGGATATTAACTACTAGCAGGCTGATGGCCCCAAAACGCTCTAAAAATGGGATTTCTGACATTTTCATTAGAGCTTACACCACGTTCTGACACAAGTTAATTCCTGGCAAAGACAATGGAAAAAAAACTGGCCAACCCACCAATTTCAAATAAAAGGTCTAGGAACAATGAGACTCCCAGGTAGTTTTATAAACTCTACTGGCCCTACCCCCACTAGGCTTTCCACCTTGGCTTCCATGTTGTTTCCCTATTCCCCCATCAGATGGGCAACTACATGCAGAAAGTCCCATGGATAGTGCCTGGCTGGCTCAGTCAGCTGAGCATCTGACTTCAGCTCAGGTCATGATTTCATGGCTCATGAGTTCGAGCCCCATGTCAGGCTCTGTGTAGACAGCTCAGAGCCTGGAGCCTGCTTCGGATTCTGTGTCTCCCTCTCTCTCTGCCCTTCCTAACTTGTGCGTGTGCTCTCTCTCTCTGTCTCAAAAATAAATAAGTGAACATTAAAAAAAAAAGAGGGTGCCTGGGTAGCTCAGTAGGTTAAGCATCTGACCATTAAGTTCAGGTCATGTTCTCGCCGTTCTCAAGTTCAAGCCCCACATCAGGCTCTGTGCTGACAGCTCAGAGCCTGGAGCCTGTTTCAGATTCTGTGTCTCCCCCTCTCTCTCTGCCCCTCCCCTGCTCTCTCTCTCTCTCAAAAATAAATGAACATTAAAAAAAAAATAGACAAGAAAGTCCTATGGGACCTAAACTAACCCAGGCAATGGAGGGGTGGGGGTGGGGGTGGGGTAGTAGAGCCTCCTGGAGTCTGATTAGGACCTTCCCAAGGTCCAAGCCTTGGGTTCTTTCCTTCTCTGGGTCTTTTGGACTTTTTTCAGGGTTGGATTAAGCCAGTGGTTTTCAACCTTGCTGTACATTAGAATCACCTTCAGAGCTTTGAAATACGGTCACACCCACACTGCAGACTACCAGTCGCTGCAGTCTCTGAGGTACACTCAGGACTCCATGTTTTATCATGCAGGCAAAATCACCTGAGTGGTTCTAACATACAGCCAGGGGGGCTGTGGTGGCTGCTCTCTAAGAAGACTGATGATGCTGCATCAATCCTCACGCTTCCTCATATAAATGCAGTTCCTCCATAGAGACGGGGCACCTGTTCCCCCACCCCCTGAACCTGGGTGGAAATGATGCATGTCACTTCCAGTCTAGCTTATAAGGGAAGTGGCAGTCTCTGCTTTCTTCCTCTTGCAACATTTGTTCTTGGGATGTTCCCACTCAGACCCCAGCTGCCATGCTGTGAGAAACCCAAGCCACATAGAGAAATGCAGTGAAGGTGGGGTCAAGTCAGCCCAACTGGAACAGCTGAGAAGCACTGAATCTAGGAGAGCCATCCGCAGATAGACACCTTCCTGAGGTATCTACTGTCTCCAGGGCATGGGAATACCAGGCGTGTCTGCAGGGCCCTAGCTCCTTCCACTCTCAGTCCTGCGTCACCCCCAGCTATGCCTGTTATAAGCATGACAGCCTGGAGGTGGGGGAAAAGCAATGGGAACAAAGGAGAATCCCTTCTGTCTAGGGAGAAGCTGGCCATCAGGTGTTCCCTTCTAGTGGAAAGAGGTATTTGCTCTATTTTCAATTTTTCTATGTCATTAACTTTTGTACAGTGTATTATAATTCATAGACTTCCTGGTCCCACTTGGATGCTGGAAGGCAAATATTGTCAACAATTCATTTTGCAGAAGAGGGACCAGAAAGCCCAGAGAGGTTATGTGATGTTCCCCAGATGCCTTGGCAGTAAGGACTGGAATTGGGAGTTAAGTCTTGGACTGAACTGGAGTCCAAACCAGGGTGTTTTTGTGGGGTTTTTTTGTTTTTTTCCTGCTATACTCCACTGCCTGTCTGTTTTGGGGCGGAGGGCATGTGGAAGGTGTGGGAGAAAATTCTGTATGCCACTCAATATCTACTCTTCCTCTCTGGCTTGGTAATAGAACCCTGACATTATCCAGGGAAGGAATGTATTCAGCTAAACCTACATTTCAGTCTCTCCTGTAGTGAGGTGTGGACGTGTGACTAAGTGGGTTGTAAGCCTTAGTGTTGGTGGGGCTTCCAGGAAACCTGCTTCAAAGGCACCTGTCTCAACAGAGACAAATATCCCTTTCCCTTTCCTCCTTCTTCCAGACTGCACTTCATACAATGGCTGGAGCTCCAGTAGCCATATTGCACCATGAGGACACTCTGAGGGTAGAAACTACTTACTGCAGACAATGGAGCAGAAAGATGTAACAAGCATGGGTTCTGCCCTGGATTGCCTACCTCTAAACTTCTTAATAAGTGAAAGAATAAATGTCTGGGGATTTAGGTCACTCTTTCAGATCTTTTACAGCCAATAATAATTTTAAATTCGTTAAGTTTACATAATTGACTATTCTGAAATTCTAGCTGAAGTTACAATTTGATGGCTCAACTACCCATTAGAACACCAAAAGCCTATTTTTCATGCTAGGGGAACAGTGGCTTTAACCTAAGGCTGTGATTCCAGCAGGCATGTGTACCTCACAGGAGGAGGTGATGAATCTGCCATAAAGCAAATGTGCAATAGATATTTGTTGGATGGACCAAGACTTTTGTAGACACCAGTCATACCCATTTCTTGTTACCACACCTCTGTTCTCTAGCATCCTTTTAAGGACTTGAGAAATACAACACAAAAGTGACCTGTGTTGGTCCAGGGAGAGCAGGAGACTCAGCTACATTTTCCAGGGAAGATCAGCCCCAGCCCTCAGTCCCCAGGGGCTTTAGCTCCTGTCTCCCCTGGTGACCTTCAGTTTACTTCTGCAGTTGATGTGATACTAGTGAAGAATTTAAAGATGTTTGTGTGATCTGCATTCCTATGATTTTCCAGACAAAAACCTATACCAGGTAGTTACTGCCCTTTGGCTTAGGCTGTGGAACTAAGTCATTATGAACCCAACCAGAAGCCGGGCTCAGCCAAGCCCAGCCAAGTCCACTCAAAATCAGGCGACAGCAGCAGACCTACAGTCTTATTAGTATGAAATAGTTTGTTGATCGTGGGAGTGCTTGTTATGTAGCATCATCACAAAAGTAACTGACCAATACAACCACCCATTCAGATAGCCATGCTAGAAACCTGAATGTCACCCTTCACTCTCACCTCTCCTTCATGTCTCACACCCAATCCCCAAGCCCCAAATATTCCTCAAAGCTGTCCCATCCACTCAACCTCTCTGCTTCTGCCTTAGTACATGTCTCACATCTCTGGGTTAGAGTGGCTTCCCAGTGGTCTTCCTGACTTTAGACTGGCCCACTCAAGTCCACTCTTTCCAGATGAGAGTGAGTTTTCAGAAGTGTAAATTAGCCCTCCCTCACGTAAGACCTTTCCACGGATTTTCATCAGGACCTTCTGTATGTGCACACCATTCCTTCTCCTGGGGACATTCTCCACCTTGAACCTAATTTGGCTGCAGCTCCTGCATGTTGAGCTGGTGATGTCCTCTCAGACAGAGCTCCCAACCCCCTTCCCCCACCCCCCCCCAACCAGGCTCAGTGTCTTGCTGGGCACTGCCCTACCCAGCACCCTTGTCCTGACCCCCAGGGTGTCCTCTAGGACACTATCAAAATTGCCAGTGTCTTGTCCAGCTCTCCCTAAACTGTGAACTCCATGAAGGCAGGACCTAAATATATTTTCCCATAGAAAACTCTGTATACGTGTCCAGCCCACAGTCCTGAGCTACTGTCAGCAAAGGAGCTGGTCCAATGTCATATCATGCTGGAGGAGGGGCCAGCTCTCTGAGGTGGGTGGCCTAGCTCTGTCAGAAACAATGGTCTGACTAGAACATTCAAGGCATAGGGAAAGAATGCCAGGGAGTGAGAAAAAGCAGAGAGGTAGGAGGGGGGAAAAGGAAGGAAGGAGAGAGGAGGTGGGGCGAGAAGGAAAATAGGAAGAAGGCAGAGCTGAGTCTAACAGGTTGGGAGCTGAGGGGCAACAGGAAAGAGGTCGAAAACACAAAGATGGGAGTCATGAGGCAATTCAGGCAGATAGAAGAGACCAGGGAGGAGAGAGGCCTGCTTCATGGTCAGTCTCCCTTCCAACTCTCAACTCCCCCGTAGAGCTGGCTCAGGCCACGTGTGCACTTGGCTCAGGACTCCGGGTTCTGGTGCCAGAAACATAAACCAGAGGGTGGGAGAGGCGTGGGGCCTGGCTGAGGTGAGCAGAGTCGCCCAGTGAACAGGACACAGAGCCACAAAGCTCCTCCAGGCCACCCTGAGACAAGCCAAAAATTCCAGACACCCGAGGCCCACGAGAAGCCCAGGGGGCCCAGACTGGGGTGACATCAGGGACGCCTGTGGGCAGCAGGAGAAGGCAGGCAGGGGCTGAATTGTGGCAGGAGTGAATCCCAGCTGTGTGCCTGGGAAAGGCTGGACCCACCAGGAATGTCGCTGCAGAGCCCACACCTCCAATAGCTCTGGACACAAGAGGTTTTGTCCCAGAGAGAGGCTCTGAGCAGAGAAGCAGGACTCAGTCTGTATGCTCTGAGAAGCATATCGCCTGGTGGGTGCTTCCAGAGCCATTGGTCATCAGAACCACCTGGGGACATTGGGTGGGGGTAGAATTTCAAAAAATAGATTCCCAGGCCCCATCCTGGAGATTCTGATTCCACAGGGCTGGAGGAGGCCCTGGTGAGCTATATATATACTTTTTAAGTTCCTTAGGGATTCTAAGAGGCAGCAAACTTAGAAAAGTCAGCAAACTTTTTTTTCTGTAAAGTGCCAGACCCTAAATATTACTAAGCTTCATGGGTCAATGGGTCTCTTTCGTAACTACTCGCTTCCACGGCATTGGATCGCAAAAGCAGCCATAGATGATGCATAAATGAAAGAACATGGGGGATGTTTGAGTAAAACCTTACTTATGGACCCTGTAATGTGAATTTCATAGGCCTTTTACATGTCATGAAATATCATTCTCATGATGCCCCCCCTTCCCCAAGTCATTTAAGACATAAATACCATTCTTTGTTCAAATCAAGTGGTGGGTGGGACTTGGCCCAAAGGCCACAGTTTGCAGACTTCCACTCCAGACCAGTGCTATTATCATGAAATAAGTGATAAATAAATAAATTAAAAATTAAAAACAAAAAAAAGAAGCTGAGAGTATTTAAATTTTTTTAATGTTTATTTATCTTTGAGAGAGAGAGACACAGAGTGCAAATGGGGAAGGGGCAGAGAGAGAGGGGGACGCAGAATCTGAAGCAGGCTCCAGGCTCTGAGCTGTCAGCACAGAGCCCGACGCGGGCCGTGAACTCACGGACTGTGAGATCATGACCTGATCCAAAGTCAGACTCTTAACTGACTGAGCCACCCAGGCACCGCTCCCCACCCCTCCCCCTTTTTTTAAGAAGTAGCTTGAAGGGTCACTTGGGTGGCTCAGTCAGTTAAGCATCTGACTTTGGCTCAGGTCATGATCTCACAGTCTGTGAGTTCGAGCCCCGCGTCAGGCTCTGTGCTGACAGCTCAGAGCCTGGAGTCTGCTTCGGATTCTGCATCTCCCTCTTTCTCTCTGCCCCTCACCCCACTCACACTCTGTCTCTCAAAAATAAAATAAAGACATAAAAAAAAAATTTTTTTTAAGAAGAAGTAGCTTTAAAAAGATTCTCAGGAGAATAATTTCTCCACTGGACAACCCTTTCCCAGCGTCTCTTAACCCTTTGGTCAGGAAGTTCTGTTTTATATTTAATTCACTTCTAGAGAATCAGGGAAGAGAAAGAAGAAAATGGAAAAGCATGTGCTGTCCCTTGGACTGCCAGGCCCCAGTTCTGGTCATTCTTTGTTATTGTGAACGTGTGACTTATGACTGGGATGGGGGTGGGGGGAGTGGCAGGGGCTGGAGATGCTGCCCTCGCACGAGTCCACCACCAGACCCGAGGGAGCAGAGCGCCCCTACATGGACAGTCTCAGCTCTGCGGCCTTCACGGGACTCTCCCCAGGGAGTGTCATGGTCACTCAGGGACTCCGAGGAAGAGTGTGGGAGAAACTTCAAGGCAACACCGCCTCCTTCTAGGGAGAAAAAACACATTCCAAGTGCCCAGGGATCACGGGCCTCCGTGGACCGGGTTCAAATCCTGACTCAGCACTTTTTTACTGTGAAGCCCATGCACACGTTTTGCTGAGCCTTATTTCCCTCCCCCACCCCAGGATAACGGGGATAAATGCAGCCCCCACCACCACCCTGCCCTTGGAAGGGCGTCATGAAGAGGGAAGGGTGTCATGAACATATGAAAGTTTCTGACACAGGCAGACTCTGAGATGCTAGCTTTTCCTGCCTGCTCTGCCCACCCAGGTCACACTCATTATCACAGGCTAAAGGCAGGACGTGAACTGACATATTGATAGCCTTTTCGTCTCCTAAAGAAGACATGAGTTGAGAAGAAGCCATCAGATGTTTTCTTTCTGGGCTCCAGCCCTACCTCTGAGTGCATACGTTTGCGCCTACCTGTATTCCAACCTCAGCCCCAGCCCACAGGCCACCATGAAGACTGCCTAGGTTCAGGATTTCCTTTGCTCGAAATCTGCACGATCCAATTTGGCAGCCACGGATAGCTATTTAGACTAATCCGATTTAAACGAAGTTTAAAATTCCGTTCATCGGTTGCACAAAACACATGCCAAGTGTTCCGTAGCCACATGTGGCTGCAGCCGTGGACCGTGGAGATTCAGAACCTTGCCATCATCCCAGAAGGTTCTATCAGACAGCGCTGTTCTAGAGGTTCAGTGGGACTCCGGGGGACAGCCCTGGACAGCGAGGAATTCTGGCGGCCATTTGTAAAAACACCCTTTCATTTCTGCAATAACAACTTCCCTACTCAAAACTCTACAGAAATATCATCTAGATCTAGTATCTGGCATATTTGGGGGATGCACTTATGAGAAAGCAGACCCCTGGGTGGGGGAGGTCTACTGGCCCCTGCAGCCTTCAGACCCTAAAGCTGAAAGCAGCTTCTGCTCACTGGTTGGCTGCTCTTCAAAAAATAGCCGATAAAGAGGTGGTACTTCTTGTTGTTTTTTTTTTTTTAAACAGAACTATTTTAAGGAAGACTGGCTTCAAAACAGCTTGATGCTATTCACGGGATGGAAAGAGAAAGGACAGCTTTCAGCACTGAGGCCCTCTGGAGCCACCTCACAGCTCTGTGGGGTCCAAAATGGACTCAGGACTCCCCAGATCCTACCTGGGGCTCCACATTCCCTCGGCTCTAGCCCCAGGTTCTCAGCAGTACCGGGGACATGCCAAGGCTCACCTGGATGGCAGGATGACCTTTCTTTGCAGGATGGATCCAGACCTGTTTCCCCAACCTTCTCTAGAGGGTCTTTGGGAATCTTTTCTTTCTACGTAACTCTGGCTCCCACCCCCATGAAGCAGTTTAAACAACCGATCCTGACCTCAGGTAGGTTTTGTTCTTCCCTCAGGACACGCACGTCTTTTTGGCAGCCCCAGGCCTCGCCACCGCCAGGAGCTCCGGCTAACCCCAGCTGCCAGCACCAGCGTCTCTGCCTGGGCAACGTCTCTGGCTTGAAGAGGCAACCTCACCCACGCACGGGCATGACCGTCCAGAAGTGGGCCAGCAGTGTTCCACCATGTACAATGGTACAGATTCCCCCCCCCCGCCCCCCGCTCCCTCATCCCGTAGGGGGACACCCCGCGGCATGCCCCAGCATGCCTAACAGACCCCACTCCCTTCCTCCCTCCCTGCCCTGTCTCCCTCCCCATATTCCCACCAGTATTTTTACCCTCAAAATGCTTGCTTTGGGGTCTGCTCCTAGGAGAACCCAACCTGAGATAAAGACTAAATAAATCCCCAAACGGTTCAAAAGCAGCAGAAGAAAGTTCTCGAATCAAGTGAGAAATGTGTGAATGAGATGGGGAGGGGACATCTTTCAAAATCCCCAGAGGAGATCTGAGCAATTTCTCAGTGAAGGAACCCATGTGCTTCTCTGTGGGGTCTGGAGCCAATCATCCAGGGGTCCTTCATGGCTCAAATATGTACTTCTAGACACTCAGACTGAAATCGGTGCCGTGGAACCTGCCCATGTTTCATCTGAATAACCATCCAGGGGTTGGAGGGAGTGAGAAAGGTCAAAATTGAAACACCCGGAAGATCCGTTTCAACGCCCTCATCCTGGTCTCATCAGTCCTCAGACAGTCCTGGTCTCATCAGTCGTTCAACAGCCTCACGGAACACCCAGAGCTCACCGGAAACCAGAGGGGGCAGGCACCAGATGAAAGACTGGTGTGGGCCTGGGGGCAGTGATGTCACAGGAAAGGAGAAAGGCCAGGTCCTGCCTTTGGTCCCCATGCAGGAGGGACCAGGAGGCCTCCTTGCCACAGAGAGAAGCCCCCTTGCTGCCTTCTCCCTCTACCCAGCAGGCTGACACCTTCCCTGGACTGGGTCAGAGCCCCCCTCCCTGGTTCCTCACCCTACAGCACACCTAGCTGAGGACTCCAAGAAAGGTCGCAGCGCCCAGCACATCCACAGGACCAAGACCAGCCAAACTCTGCCAGAAGAGTAAGAACCTAAAACCAAGGGCTTCCTCAGGTAGCAGAACCAAACTGTTATGTCTGATTCCCAGTGGACTTTACCAGACAGCCGTGTGACCCTGCTCGTTCCAGCGGGGCCCGCAGGAGACAGCCGGGTCAACGGCACCGGCCGCGCATTGCCTGGCTCCTAGGGCTGTTTCGGTTTCTAACATGTAATTTTAAACTAATTTTAGACTTAGAGAAAAGTTGCACACGTGCTGCAGAGAGTTGCCTTGTCCTCCTTATCCCACTTCCCCTCATGTTAACATCTTATATAATCACAGCGCAATTACCAAGAACAGAAAATTAGCATTGGTGAATTTAAGCTAACATCCGTTAACGAAACTGCAGACCTAATTCAAATGTCACCAACTTTGCCAATAATGTCCTTTTTCTGTTGCAGAATTTTATCCATGATCCCACAGTGCATTTAGTGGGTATTTCTTCTGAGTCTCCTCGGGTCCGTACGGTTCCACAGTGTTTCCGTGTCGTGACCTTGACATGTTGGAAGAGTACTGGTCAGTTATTTTGTAGAATATCCCTCAATGTGGTTTTGTTCAATGTTTTCTCATATTGGAGTGAGGTTTGCATTTTTGGCAAGAATTCCGTTAATTGTGTTGTGCCCTCGTCATATCAAAGGGTTCAAGACGTCAGTACGCCTTATTCCTGGTGGTGCTAACTTTGATCACTTGGCTAACTTGGTGTCTAGGAGGTTTCTCCACTATAAATGCAATTATATAATATACATTCTCTGGGTCTGGCTTGTCCCCCTTCCATATCAAGTTTTGGGGATTCATCCATTTTATTGCATGTATTATTTGTTCTATTTCATTGCCGTAGAGTGTTCCATTATATGAATGCACCACCACCTCTCTCTGCCCCTGGGAGGAGTGGGAAATACCAGGTGTCTCCTTCTTTGTTGCCTGCGGCAATACTTATGTTGGTAGTGTTGAATACAGTTGTACAGCACACAACCTGTGCAGCTGGACGTGGCAATCTATGACCCAAGGACTACCTGAATCACAATCCAGCATGTCAGATTTCTTTAGTCCAAGGTGTTCTACTGCCAATCTCATCTGGGAAACTCAGGGTGCATGGCAGTATGGCATAGTGGTTATGCCTACAAGCTTTGAAAACTTACTCCAAGTTCAAATCTTATTTTTGCCACTCATGGGCTGAGTAACCTTGAGCAAGTACTTCCTTACTGTCACTGTTCCATCAGTGAAATGGTGTAATGATGCTAGGACTCGTCCCATAAGGCTGTGCCAAAAATGAGGTGAGATTTGATTACAAGAAGGCCTTTACCAGGGTGTCTTGCATATAATAAACACATATACTGTTATAGTTAAACAATTACTGTTATTGATAATACATCATGGTTGATTTTTATTATTCACTAGCCTCCATCTTTGAGGGTGTGGTTTGAATGCGAACGTATCCCCAGGAGTTTCCAGCAAACAGAATTCCTATGGCTCTTTGTCCCTGAATGGTCCTGGATCATCAACAAATAACAGTACTCACAGGATGGGTGTGAGAGAGTTATTTTAAGGAATTGACTCACATGACTGTGGAGGCTGACAAGTCCCAAATCTGCAGGATAGGCCAGCAGGCTGGAGACTCGGGGATGAGTTGATGCTGTAGCTGGGTTCCAAAGGTGGACTGCAGTGGAATTCCCTCTTCCTCAGGGTTTTCTCTGAGGGCCTTCAACTGATTGGATGAGGCCCACCCATGTTGAAAAAAGACAGTTTGGTTTACTCAAAGTCTACTGATTTAAATGTCAGTGTCATCTTTAAAAAATGACTTCATAGCAACATCCAGATGAGTGTTTGACCAAACATCTGGGTTCTATGGCCTAACCAAGTTGACACATACAATTAACCATCACAGTGGGCTTTGGTTTGAAGCCTCCATTCACACATAGGTTTTGAAAGCTCAGAATCCCCACAACAGCCAGTGCAGTGACATAAGTGAGGGGGCTTATCAGGTGGGGCTCACTTCCTTGTCTTGAGGAGGAGTGGGGACTGTAGCTGACTGGAAAGCCCACGTCTCAGATGAGACAGGTGGCCCCCTGCTTTGCCCCAATCCACTGTCACATGGGAACCCAGTATATCAGGAGTGCCAGATATACCAACTTTTTCAAGAAATATTGAAAAAGGTGGATTTCTATGGGAAATGTTCTATTCCTTTAATGCTGGCAACTAATTAAATTGTTTGAAATATGTACAGGCCAAACAAGTCCAAGGAGAAGATGTGCCCTCTGGCAACCCATTTGAAATCTTCCCTAATCTGTCAGCCTCCTTGTTCCCTCTATTCATGAAGCTTCTAGCAATAAACGTTGTAGCTTTGTAGAGGAGACGGTGAGTTCTTTCAAGGTAGGATTGTCTCTGAAAATCCAGAGCAGTGCTTCTCATCGATTCGTGTGGTTCAGAATCACTCGAAAGGCTTATTAAACCACAGAGGCTGAGCCCACCTCGTTTCTGACCCAGGGAATGTAGAGTGGAGACTGAGAATTTGTATTTCTAACAAGTGCCCCGGTGATGCCGCTGCTGCTGGGCCAGGGGCCAGACTTTGAAAACCATCGGTCTGGAGGGAAAAAGCCAACGTAGGTATGCAGAGTATGGATGGCGTGGCCACAAGACAGGATAGAACATTCAGTGGGTGGTCATCTTCTTTGAGTCACTGAGTCACCCCGGTCCTGGACTATTGCTGTGGGGTCACCCCCGTTCTCAGTCCTATCTGCCTCCCATCCTGAGACTTTGTTCGTCATAGCTCCCCAAAGAAGCGTGAATTGTGGTTTGTGTGGTGAAGGCATCTCTTGTAAGAAGCTTCACCCATGAATGAGACTTTCTATTTTATCTCTGACAGTCACACAACGACGTGAGTGTGCTTAAAGCCATTTAAAAATGGGTAAATCGTGCCTGGCAGGCTTCATTGGTGGAATGCGTGACTCTTGATCTCGAGGTCGTGAGACATTGGGCATGGAGCTTACTTTAAAAAAAAAAAAATGGGTGGGGCTCCTGGGTGGCTCAGTCGGTTGAGCATCCGACTTCAGCTCAGGTCATGATCTCCCAGTTTGTGGGTTCGAGCCCCGTGTTGGGCTCTGTGCTGACAGCTCAGAGCCTGGAGCCTGCTTCAGATTCTGTGTCTCCCTCTCTCTGCCCCTTCCCCGCTCATGCTCTGTCTCTCTCTCTCTCTCAAAAATGAATAAACGTTAAAAAAAAAATTTTTTTTTTTAAATGGGTAAAAGGGCCTGGTTTACAGAAACCCTCTGTAGTGGGCTGAACAGTGGTCTCCAGAAAGATGTTCACATCCTAATCTCTGGAACCTGTGAATGTGGCCTTATTTCATAAAGAAGGTCTTTGCAGATGTAATTAAGGATGTCAGGATGAGATCATCCTGGATTCTCCAGGTGGGCCCTAAATCCAGTGACAAGTGTCACTGGACACTTACAAGAGACAGCCAGAGGAGAGACACAGACATGAGAGGAGGCCATGAGAACCCAGAGGCAGAAAATAGATGGATGCAGCCAAAAACCAAGGAACACTTTCCACCGGAAACTGGAAGAGGCAGGGAAGGATTCCCTCCGAAGCCTGAAGGGAGGGCACAGCCTTGCCTACCCCTTGATTTTGAACTTCTGGCCTCCAGAACTGTGAGAAAATTAATGTCCCTTGTCGTAAGCCACCCAGCTTGTGACACTTTGTTATACCAGCCCTGGGTAAGGAATGCGCCCTCTATAAACTCAGCGGCAAAAGGGAAGGAGGAGAAGAAGGGGATTGGAAGGAAAAGCTTTGAGCTAAGTCTGCGCTTCTCAAACCCAAGCCAGACCCGTCAACATCAGTGGGGTGGTCACTCCTGTGTGAAAAGCCCTGACCTCAGCCTTCTCCAAATCGCCTGACTCGACTGTCCCCTGGCTCAGGGAAAACCCAACAGGAGCACAATTCCTTCTGAGCAGCTGCCACACAGCCTCCCAGCCCCTCAGAAGGCCGCGTCTGGAATTTCCAAGCAGCATTCCCTGGGCGGGCTCTGCAGCCCCCATAGAAAAATGAGCAGCAAACCACAGAGAATCCCCGCACAATCGCAGGGGGTTGGAGGGTGGAGGTCCTGCTCTGCTGGCCCATCCAACCCAAATGGAAGCCAAGTGCCATCCGCAAGGGACACTCCAGCTTCCCTGCAGGCAACAGGGCTCACCCCAGGGTGGCTTCTCCCCAGATGCCTGGCCCTGCCTTTGCTGGTTTGGGTTCCACAGAGGCTTCTCTCCAAGGCTGAGAAACAGAAAGGAGATTTCTCTCCAGCTGTTCTTTGCTGCTGCCAAAAGCCAGCCTCCCCACCATCCAATCTGGTCTCTGCCCTCCCCAGCGCACGAACTAGGGTCTCTATAGCCCAGCCAATGTAACATTGGTGTTCCCTCTGCTTATCCAGGCCTGGCTACCGCCTCCCACCGCGCCCCCCCCAACCCCCGCACCGGAGTTAGGAGGGACTCCAGTCCCCATGTCGAACTGAGTCACAGTGACCAGCAAATCAGGAAGGATTAACTCAAAACCTCTTGAGAATGTTCCGCTCTCCGCTCTCCGAGGGGGAGGCTGAGTCAGCAAAGCCCATGTGCAAGCAGCAGGCTCCTCCCCACACCCCCCTGCAAGAGCCGATGCTCTGGCAGCTCCACTCTGCGAATTCCTTCTCTCCCAGACGTGGTTTACCTCATGTGCTCAGAATTTCCTATGAAGAGAGGAAAAAAAATGATCTCGAGTCCATCCTGGGAAACACTGTCTCTGGCCAGAGAGAGGCAACGGTCTGGGAGGACAAGACTCACTGCCACGTGGCTCCTCAGAAGCCTCTGGAAAAAGTGGGAGCTCCAAGTTCGTGCCCCCCGCCCCCAAAAGACTGGTTTTGAGAAGAATTTCCCACCTCCAGAGCTTCTGTCTTTCTTTGATTCTTTCTTTAGATCCATAGCCAAATATCTTTTGAATTTTTCCTTTGGCCGAGAGACACATGCTTCCTCGACCAGCAGCCGGCAACACCCGCCCCACTGGCCTGGGACTCAGCCCATGCTATCCAAGCCCCCTGTCAGTGGGCAAGGAGACCCCCGAAGTTTGGAGGTGAAGCTGCAGCTGGCGGTGTGGGCTGTGATCCGGGGTGGAGGTCAAGGGCGAGCTCACAGACAGGTGGGCCTCAGCCCTTAGCTTCTGGCGAAAGGTCAGGACGGAACTCCCAAGGCACTTCCTTTCCCTCCTAAAACGTCCTGCCGCCTGCTCCTCAAGCAGGACTCCCCAAATCCAGCATCCTGGCAATCTGCCCACCTCTGCAGCCACCCGCATTTAGTCCAAGCCGGGAATGAGTTTAAGATGGTCCGATGCTATTAGCTACGCTCCTAAAAGCACCAACATTTTGCTTCTGTTCTGAGAGAGTCCCTCCCCTGATGTCCACTCTTCTATGGGGGACAGCCCAGAGGAATGCCACATGGCGGTCCTGGCTTGAGCCGGCCCTGGCTCAGGCACGGTCAGCTCTGTGGGCAGGCCCGCCCCTCACTTGCAGGCCTGAGTCACAGGCCAGACGAAAGCCCACATACCATGTCTCTGAATATTTATTGTGTTATAAAGCAAGCAAATGAGCTATTCCGTAAAATATGCTCCATGCTCCTACCTTGACTTTCAGAAGACCTGGGGGGCCAGGTTTGAATTCAGAATTCTGGGGCTCCATGGAGCTGCATCCCTAAATACCGCAGGGTGGGGAGAACTGACCTAGGCCAAGACATGGGCCCTTGAGTGGCCCCAACGACTCCATCTGGTACCGGGAAGGCCTCCTGTGCCTGCACAGGGTCACACAGCCTGGGGTCCAGGTTCCACCCACACTTCCACAAAGAGCCGCCCCTTGGCCAGCCCTGCACCTGCCTGCATGTTCCAGTCACAGGATGCCTTTAGGAGACAACCCAGCGGGGAGAACCACATGGGCCCTGGGAGGAGGCCTCGTGCCATTTGGGCAGGAAATCCAGGGCCCCAGTTCCATGGGGTTTGGTCCAGAAAGGTTTCGCAGGCTCTGAGTAGTCATGTCACAGGGCCCCCAGACTCCTCGCCTTATGGGGAGGAGCACAGCCAGACAAGGGGCAGAGCAGAGCCCTCTAAAGTACAGGGCCTCCTGGTAAGCAGCCTCTCAGAAGAACGGTCAGGGCCCAGCATCCCTCACAGACCCTCTGAGGCCTCAGGTCTCTTTTGGTCACCTGTCTCCACAGTGACAAAGGGAAGCCAGGATAGGGAATGCCAAGAGTGTGCTTTGAACCTGAGGTGTCTGGGGCTGTCAGGTCAGTGGTTCATCCCTATAGTGCTGTAGTGCTCAGTCAACCCTGGGGTCTTCCTAAATGAGGGTGGAACACAGAGGCCCTGAAGGTACCTGGGCCCCATACATACATGTCATGCTCCGTGGCCTGCCGAGGGCTTTCACATGGTATATCCTGTTTAATCATACACGCACCCTGTCTGAGAGTCAGTATTAATCGCCCCATTTTATAGGTGGAGAAGTGGAGGCCCAAAGAAGTGAGGGACTGCGTGGACAGGATGCGGCAGAGCAAGTGCACATCCCCGCCCACTGCTTTTGCCTTGGAATGTCCAACTTACTTGGGGTCGCAAAACTCACGCTCGTGAAATAATAGAAGGAAGTAAAGAGCAGCCTCTGTGGTCTCCTACTCAGCAACCATGATGACCCTGGTCTGGTGAAGCCCTGGGGTGGGGGTGGGGGGTGCCTGGCTGGACCACCTGCCTCACCTGTGTTTATTCCACAAAAGCAGCCCTTACTGTTGACCCAGATGAAATCACCTCCATTCATGTGTAACCAGAATATAACTGGGCCACCTGGAGGCCAGTCTGAACACGGAGGTGAATTCAAATAAAACACAGCCCTCTCTCAAAGCCTTGATTTTTTTTTTTTTTTTTCCTGAAGTCTTTTGAAGAAGCAAACACCAGAGGGGAGGAAGGAGTGAGGGGTGGGAGAACCGTATTCCAAACACACTACAAACTTTCTAAAAATGCCTTTACCTTCTCACGCTGTCTCCAAAGTCCCATGCCACAGGCGATGCCTACCCAGCCTTCCTTCGCTGGCGGTCAAGCTCCCAGCCGCTGCCTGCTTTTTGGATCACTAGCCTCCCCCTCCTCCTCCCTGCTCCCTCTCCAAGAGATTTTCCTTCGGAGAAGAGCTCCAAGGGCATCCTTTTGAAAATCAATTTGGATTCCCAGGTCCACCAGGTCTGGGGTCTTCCGGCTTCCTCCCCCACCCATTCATTACCTCAATTAACACAACAGGGGGCAGGGTTAAGGGAGCCCCAGCCTAGTCCTAGGCAGAAAGGCTGTGAATAAAAATGTGTTTGTCACTGTCACTTCTTTTACCAGGTACTAGGGAAAATATACCATCCTTGGCTGCAGCTAAGAATACCTGGATGTTGTCTCAGCTCGCTTGGTCACTCGTGACGGATGAGACCTGAGTAGGTCTGCTGCTCTGCTAGCTCTGGAGAGGAGGGGTGACCAGAGCATCGGAGTCCTGAGAAAAGTCACAATCTGAATCTCATCAGGAGGAAGCCGCCAGACCCAACCGGGAGAACAATTCCCAAAACAGTCAGTCTGCAGTCCTCAAAAGTGCCAGTGTCATTGTGGACAAAGACCGGGAACTAGACAGAGGTGACAAATGAATCCAGTGTGTGATCTGGAGTCCATCCCGGGGACCGGAGGGGGGGTTTCTGTAAAGGACATTAGAGGGACGGCCGGGGCGTGTGTACATGGATCCAGCATTCCATAATAGCTTCGAGTCGTATTGTACCTCTTGAATTTGATCAATTGCATGGAGAGAACGTAAGATGATGCCCTCGTGTGCATGACTTTCACACTGAAATAGTCAGACCACAGTGGCAGGAGGTCTACAGCTCGTTCAGACGCTTCAGAAATTAATAATAACAGCACGAGTGTAAATACGTGTGTGTATTATAAATATTATGTATGTTATATAGATAGATAGATAGATAGATAGATAGATAGATATAGATATATATAGATATATGTACATATGGAGAGAAAGAGAGGAGAGGGCAAAATATTAACAATTGGGACATCTGGATGATTTCTGTCCTGTTTTTGTAAGTTTTTGGTGAAAGTATTTCAAAACAAAAAGTCTGATGCTAGGAGGTGGGATGCAGGGAAAGAAGGACCCAGTCTCAAAACATGGGACAAGGGCCAGGTGTGAAGTAGGCTCCATGCACAAGCTCCCCCATCCCACACCAGGGCTCTTGTGGCCCTGGATGGGGTCTGGAGCCTGCTGTCCATGGGCCCTTCCTGGGAACTGCCCTCACCAGAGAAACCTACCTCACCTGACATTACAGCCGGTGCTGCATTTAACACCTGGTCATCTGGGGGTATGGTTACAGACCTGGCCCCTTGCCTGGATTCAGGATTACTCTTTTTTTTTTAAGTGATTATTTTTGAGAGAGAGAGCGGGCATGAGCGGGGGAGGGGCAGAGAGAGATTGGGACAGAGGATCCAAAGCGGGGCTCTAACTCACGAACCATGATATCATGATCTGAGCCAAAGTCAGACAGTCAACCTACAGAGCCACCCAAGAACCCCCAGGATAACTCTAAAGGCTGTCCCACCTCAGGCCTTTGCAGCTTGGACCCCCTCCCCCCGTCCCGCCACCCGAGACATCATCGAAGACCAGCTTCTCCTTGTGCCCAAATCTCCTCCAAACCTCCACACACAATCCCCATCTCCTAGTTCGTGTCCAAGAAACCTGATCGATGACACAGGCCCAACAGGAACCAATGCCATAGTCAGATTAGGATTATTCAGGTGGGTGATGAAAGGGCCTATTTAGAAAGATGTAGGAGAGGGGTGGTGGGACCACGAGGGACAGCGTAGTGACCTGAGGCTAGGAGCAACTAAGCTGTTATCACCCCCTTGCCCTAAGTTCCGGGAGACAGGGTGGTTCCTGGAACTGAAGGGAAGGGTTGTTGGAAGAAGGACCACCCTGAATGGAGCGGGTCCTTCAGTGAGACACAGATAGTCTAAGATGGCCCCGCTGGAGGGGAGCCACGGGAATAAATGCCCTTCACACTCCTCCTTTCCCCTGGCTCCTACCAGAGCTCCCCACTGGCTGACCCCAGCCAGCAGCTACCTGGGTGGTAAGCACTGCTGATGTATATGATGTGTGGGTCAGTCCCCAGGGCACAGTGGGTGGCGACGGTGAGGGTGGGTCTGGGCAGCAGACACAAGACACCCAGTGTAGGGTCCTACACTTCACCCCTTCCAGAATCTGATGGAAGTTCTGAACTCCCCCAGGAAATGGAAGGTATTTTGTGCCTAGTTTTGAGGACCCCATGGATGCTCCCCCAGGGAGGCACCGGAACGCAATGTTAAAGAGCTCAGTGCTCCAAAGTGAAGCCACGAAACGCGGGTTATTGGAGAGGGGACAAAGAATGAAGAAAGGGAGGGGTGCCCATCTCTTCATGTTGGGAATTGAGAGATCCCCAAAGTTGGGAATCAGCAACTAGTATTGGAGTAGGAGCTGTTCCCAGAGGAACCAAAAATAGTAACACAGTTCACACGCTGGGAGGAGGGAGCTAAACCCTTATCTAAGCCAGCATGGAGTGGGCAGCTACTCCCATACCCTCCGTTAAAGAGGGTAACGGAGGAATGGAGGCCTAAGTTTGTGCTTTGGAGCGTGGAGAAAGCCCGTCAATAGGAACGGCTGAAAGACGTCGTCTCTGGGGCTCAAAACTGGAGGTGAGTAGGCGGAAGTAAGGTGAGTAACATGAAATTGCTTTCATTGTAGGTTTCTCTGACGTCTCCAAGCTGTGGCCAGTAATGTGCTTGCCATGTACCATTACTTTGATGAATGTAAATGTTAAAAACAACAACCTTGCTGTATTGGGACCTGCCCTTATCTCTAGCCTTATAAGGCCCCGGAAGCAGTTCAGCCCAGAAATGGCCCTGCTCCAGCTACCTACTTCTGGGTCCCCAAAACCCCTAAAACCTGGTGACTCAAAACAACAGCAAGGTATTTCTCACAATTCTGTTTGTTGACCAGGTGGGTTTTCTGCTTGGTGCGGTGTCAGCTGGGACCGGGGACGGCTGGAAGGGACAGATACGCTCGCTCACATGGCTGAGTGAGTGATTCAAAAGGCCAGGGCAGAAGGTGCATATCTCTGCAGCCTCACGACTTCCCTAGGCTCACTCACACTGCCTCCTATTCATCAAAATTGCCTTCTATTCATCAGAACAAATCAAAGTCCAGCCCAGATTCAAGGGCAGGGAATTAGATCCCATCCATGAATTGTGGTCACCCCAACAGCCAGAAACCAAAAAGCTTCCTGGCAAAAGCTGACGACCCCCACATGACTGCTGTCCCATCGCCCCAACAGTGCTTCCACCAACCACATCTGGACCATCTGCTGGTGACTTCCTACCTGCCCCTGGCACACGTCCTGGCTCTCTCAGGCGTGTCCTTCCCGTCCCGTGTGCGGTGCAACCCAGGGTGCCAGACTGCTGTGCTCACCTTGGCTCTTGATTCTTCTTCCTCTCTTGGTCTTCAGATTTCACACTCCCAGAAGGCACAAACTAAGTCTTTGAAAACGCTCTGCACAACTTAGTGAAAGTCACTTTGCTCTCCCCACCCCCCTCCCTGCCCCTTGACCCAGGAGGGTTGTAGTTAACAAATGTAATCAGTGTTTAATTATGTACCTATGAATATATAATTATATATCCATGTTTACCAGGCCTTGTGCAACTCCAGGGAGGCCCCCTTCACACTGTAGGCTATGGAAACGGGGTCCCCTGAAGTTATGCAATACTCAGCTCATACGCCTGAACGTGGCCGCCCTGGATGTGGATATTCCGTGACAGTGTATCTTTCATTCGGCCTCTCTAATGCATACTCCTTTTAGATCAGGGGCTCCCAACAGGGCTGTACATTATAATCACCTGGGTAGGCCACACCTTCAACCAATGAAATCTGAATCGATTAGGGGTAGGACCCGGGCATCAAATTTTTTTTTTTTTTAGAGAGAGAGTACAAGCGGGGTAGAGGGGCAGAGAGAGAGAATGTTAAGTAGGCTCCATGCTCGGCACCGAGCCTGACGCATGGCTCAATCCCACAACCCTGGGATCACGACCCGAGTGGAAATCAAGAGTCTGACGCTTAACTAACTGAGCCACTCGGGCACCCCTCCCCCCACAGCCATCAATATTTCTAGAGCCTTAGGTGATTCCCGTGCACAGTGGAAGTTTAGAACCAGCATTCTCGAGGAACGTGTACAGAAACTTTGAAAAGATTTTGTTTTTTACTTTTGCAGAAGTACATAATAATTGGAATTCATTGCAGAAAAAAAAAAATTGAAAGCAGCAGAAAAGACCATAAAAGACAAAACAAAACAGACCCACCTCGGTGTACTATTACCCTCTTGGGATTTCTTTTTTCTATGAATATATTTTCCCACCGAGTCATGCAGGGCGTTCAAGGTTCTTAGAAGTCATTCTGCTTCTCTCTTCAAAGGAGAAGTGGGGAAGGAGAGTGGGGTCCTGTGTGTGAGCTAAGCTTTCTCTCCAGTGGGCTAAAGTGTGAAACCTCTTTACAGAGATTTTCTCAGCAACTCCTTCCCTGTTTCTGAGCTCAAGGGACCCTGTAGAACCCAGGGATCAAAGGCCATACCTCATGCTTTCTGCTCCAGACTTTGGAGGGAGGCTTTTATTAACTTTGCTGGGCCTCGCTACCCTCCTGTGAGGGGCTGGCACACATCATCTCTGATGGCTCCTGGCAGCATAGCGGTAGGGCCCTGCGTGATTCTTGAGCCTTCATGTATCCATTTAATAATCCTCCGGAACGCCCAGCCTCACCGAGGGCCCAGGCCCTCTGGCAGCCCCAGGACCTCAGGTCTCCCTCCCTGATTGCTGGGTCCCTGATTCTGGATCTAAGGCCCACTGGGAACTTGCTTGCTCTTCCCGGGAACTCCTACCCTCAGGACAGATAGAGTAGGAGCCAGTTACCTGCTGGCCTCATTGCTGACCCCCGTCTACATTGGGATATTTGACTTCTTCAGCTCGGCTCTGGGTCGGACCAGCCCTGGAAGTCCCCCCTCTCCCTCCCAAGCCTGGCTCCGGTGCCTCCTGCATGATGTGAAAGATTCACGGGCGCATCCGCTCTCCACAAATATTTACTGAAAGCTTGTTATGCGTGAGGCACTGAGCCGGGTGCCCAAATTAGAACTGGTTCCTCCCTCCTGGAGCACGGAGAGGGAACAGGGTGTCCTGAGAAGGCCTTACGAGGAGATGTAATACTGCCCGAGATTTAGGGATGGCTTCTTGGAGGAAGGGGCTGGTAGATAAGACATGCAGGATAATGAGAAGCTGGTTAGGTGAAGTGGAGCAGGAGTGTTCTAGAGAGGAGGAACAGCGTGTGGCAGACAGGAAGGGTGAAGGGGAGGCCATTGTGACAGGGCCCTTCCGGGCAAGAGTGGAGTAAAGTGGCCCCGGGGCGGGGGGGGGGGGGTGGCGTGGGCAGGAGCCAGAGCACCAGATCCTGTGGCCACATCAGGGTCTTAGACAGCCTTCCAGAGACCTTCCAAGGTTTCTAGGCAAGAAAGAACACAATCAGACAGACACACACACCCGTTGAACCACCCAGTTCAAGGTGTGGGAGCCACCACTAGACATTTCCTTCGGGTTACCTTTGAAGGAGACGCAGAAACCTGGAACCCAGTTTGCCTCCCAGGAAGGGAAATGGGTGGCTGGGGACAGGGGAAAGAGGGACACTCTTCAGTGTGTATTCTTTCACGCCTTCTGGGTTTTATTCATGTCAGTATGTCAGTTATTTGAAAATAGCATAAAATGCCCCACATTTAACCTGAATCTCTTCATGAGGAACAATCAGTCAAATCCAAAGTGAGGAGCATTCTGCCAAATGAATGAATAAATATCAGTGTCACAAAAGATAAGGCAGGCTGGGAGAAAGTTCCAGATCGGAGGAGATTGAGGAAACCCAACAGAAGATGATGGGCCTTGGTCGGGTCCGGGATCAAAGCAGGAAAGGACATAATCAGGATGGCTGGAAAAATTGGAAGACGGACCACAGAGAGAGGGTGGATTTGTATCTGTGTTAAATTCATTGGGTGTGATAATAATGGTTTTGTTCTTATGAAGGAGAACGCTCACCATCTTAGCAGACATGTCTGAGTAAAATATCAGGAGGCCTGCAACTTATTCTTGAATATTTCAGGAAAAAAAAAAAAAAGAGGAAGGGAGAAAGGAGAGAAATATTGATATTTGTTTTGGACCAATGTATCTGTTTTGAGAGGGAGAAAGCAAATGCAGCAAAACATTAACTTGTTGGCAAATCTCATAGTTATTATTCTTACAGATTTCTATGATATAAAATTTTTCTAATGAAAAGTCAGGGAAAATTAAGGTGAACATGAAATTGAAAACACACTGAAATGATTGTTGATTTAAAAACAACAACAACAAGGGAGCCTGGGTGGCTCAATCAGTTGAGGGTCCAACTCTTGGTTTCGGCTCAGGTCATGATCTCAAGGTTCTGTGTTGGGCCCCGTGCCGGCAGCAGGGAGCCTGCTTCGGATTGTCTCTCCCCCTCTCTCCACCCCTCCCCACTCATGTTGTTTCTGTCTCCCTCAAAATAAATAAATAAACTTTAAAAAGACACACACGGAATGAGTGTTGCCGCTTTCATATTTCAATCCGAAATGAGTCCCTCCTCCCCATGGTGGTGGCCATTTGCTACGTCATCCTCTGGATGACACCCCCAGTTAAAACGCCCATGCTTCCCGACACCCTTTAGGAAACCCTTGCTTCCGATTGCCACCAAATGGGTGAAACACCTCACCGTGCAGGGGGTGAGGATGCTACATATCGAAAGAATTCTCAGTTCTCTTCAAGCTCGTAAACATTTCCAACAGCACAACGTCCTGACCTTTTTCCCGTGCCAAGCTGAAGTCATTTTTCTTTGAATAAGCTCAGATTTAGAAAGAGAAACACTTATCCAGGTGGCCTTTGGCGAGTGAATGTTGTGAGGGGAATTCCCAGTCCTGGTGGTGCAGGAGGGCGGGGGTGAGGGCTGGTGGCTTGGGGCAGATGAGCCCCAGTGAGGCCCCTCCCCTCACACAAAGGTAGTGGTGGATGTCGCCAGGGAATCCAGAGCCTGGACTGGCCACTGTGCTGTCTGTACCATAAAAGCTGGAGATAGTGATCGATCAAATTCATTACCATCCATGGCTGCCAGCAGCCAGCGGGCCCGGCTGGCGAGTCTCGACGGTACCCCTGAGAATCCCGGGGAATGGAGTTCTGGTTGGCTGGGCGGGGCCTGCGGTGGGGAATCCCAAAATGTGCAATGTGGTGTGGAGAACCGGGGATGTCAAAGACAACACTCTTGAGCTTGACCCCACTCCCTCAGGACGGCCTGGACCACCCTTCATGCAGCCAGAGCATCTTTGCAGCCTGCAGGTTACAGCTCTCTCGTGGCAACGTCCTAAATAGCTAAGAGTTCAGACTCTGGAGTCAGAGCTGGGTTCAAGTCCTGCCATCCATAAGTGGCTGAATCTCTCCAAGTCTCCTTTTTGTCATCCCTAAAATGGGGGAGGTAGTGTGAGAACCCGCCTTAAAGTGTGATCTGATGATAAAATGCGCTGAAGCCCCTTAAACCCTCAGCGCCGATGAGCACCGAGTGGGAATCCCACACGCGGCAGCCCATGGGGCTCAGGTCAGAGTGGATCAGGGTCGTGGACCAGGGTGGTGACCTGGAAGCACAGAGAGATGGAAAAAACCACATTCCCAGAGGGGGAGGGGCACAGGGGGCAACCAGAAGGTGCACGTGGTGCCTGGGGAGGGACCCGGGAGGTGGGACTGAGCAGTGCTGGGCATCGCTGCGCCCCAGGGAGAGAAGCCTCATTAACTGCAAAGCTTCTGCTTCCCTGAGTGGAATTTACAAGTTTGGATCCTGGACTGAACTATTTGAGAAAACAGAACTGAGGCAAAGTCAGCACCAGCGGCCTGCCTCCCCTCAGCCTCCCTGCTAAATCTCCTTTCCAGAGAAAGGAGTTTCATAATTCATAGCCGTGGAGGAAAGATGGATCATTCAAAAGATCCCAGTTCTTCGGGACGACGGGACGGCCCCGCCAGGCTGGAAGCAAGCCTCCCGCCAGGCCCAGCTGAGCCAAGGAATTCCAAGGAACGGCTGCCTCCTCCACCGTGCCCACCAAGTGCTCCGCCACCAGACGTGTGGTCAGATTGTCTGCACTCTGTAAACCCGCCCGTTTCTCTGCCCCTGGGTTTTTCCCTCCGGGTCTCAGTGAAGTGTTCCTCTTGGAAATCTGCAGCCCTTCCTTGGCATCATTAAGGAGAAGAATTTTTCCAGAGCTCTGTCAAAGATGTTGGCGTAGCTGGGTCAGGAGGGGAGGGTGATTTCAGGGAGAAGAACGAGGGGAGCTGCTGTGAGAGCCCCGGGGAGCGGACAGGGCTCCTGCCCCGGGCCACCCTGCCCAGGGCCCATGGGTCCTGAGCCAGGGTTGCCTGCTGTCCCGCTTTCATCTTTGGTCACGTGCTAAGCATCTCATTATCCGTCAGATCTCCTTCCCCACCCCCCACCTCTGGGCAATGGAAGTGCTCAAAAGTCCCCCCTAAAGCTGAGTGGACAGGAGTTGAGGCCTCTGCGGTGGGCCTCTGCCGTCTCCCCTCCATTTCTCCTGGTCCCAGCCTCTCCCTACCTACACTGGAGAGAATGACCGGGAGAACTCCCTGCAGTCCACCCCAGCTATAGTTGTTGAGAGAAAACTCTGAGGCACTGAGCAAATACCACAGGGGCCGATGCCCCACCAGGCCTCTGGGGTCGTCCTGCCTCTTGGGGTCTTCAGGGCCTGGGTCCAGTCTTGGTGCGGACACCCCGTCTCAGACCCCGACACAGCATCTGCTGTCTCCACTGCCTACTTCCTCCCCTTGCGTGTTGATTTCCTGCCAAACCATTTCCCTCCTGGCTTCAAACTTTTGTCGGGAAAGAAATGAAATCAGCACTTGGAGACCTGGAAGGGGAAAAACAGCTGCTTTTAACAAAATGGGATGGGGGAGGGGAAGCAGAGCCACTGGATCTCGGCGGAAGAGCAAGAGTCTAGTGGGGGCACAAAGCTCGAAGCAGGAGGGGGCAAACTCAGATGCCCAGTGGTCCCAGTGGGCACCACCAGGGAGGCTCCTAATGGCGTCTTGGGCTTCATTCTTCATACACAGACACATCCTGTATCCATATTAGTCATCCTCGGGCCATGGATTTTCCTCCACTTCAGAGAGGTGGGCCAAAAAATACTTCATTCCTCTTAGCTCTCTGATGAGGAAAATCGTGCATATGTTTGGGACACAATAGAGAGTGGTGGGGACTGTGGCATCAAGGCTACCAGGTAAAATTGCTCAGGCTGGGCAGACTCTATGACACCCACCAATGGCGGCCATGTGGAGATGTGGGCCTCTGATACCAAATCTGACCTAGAGATCTGGATGTTTGTGTAAAAATAGCCTGCGATTCAAACGTTGGCAACTAATTCGGAAGAATTCAAGGCACTGGCGAGGCAGCATATCATTAAGCAGAATGAATCTGTGGGTGGAGCCTGGCCTGCAGGTCAGAGCTTGGGATCTCTGGGTTATGGGTGTGTACTTACACGTGGGGACCCCAGGCCGTGGCATCCTGGAATGGGCAACATCAGCACTCCACCCTTCCCTCAGGTCTCCTTCTACCTTTTTGCGACCCTGACCCTTCCCAGCTCTGAAGTGTGTACCCGGTGCTCCTCCTTGAAGGCTTCCCTCAGGCTACCGGAGCCTCCTTGCCAGACCTTGAGCCAGAGGTGCCTAGAATTTTCCATGCTCCTCCCACGCCTGCCCACCAACCGAGTTGAAGGACTAATGGCACCAAGAGGGTGGGAGTCCAGCTCTCCTCTCTTGGATCAAGATAACACTGATCAAGGAGCAGGCGGAAGCTACCCTTTGCAGGGCTTTGCCTGAGACCCTCCCTGGCTCGACCTCCTTCCCACCCTGACCTTCAGTTTCTCCTGAGAGAACTTCCTTAATAAATCGCAGGCACAGGAGCCCTGGCCCCAGGATCTATTCCAAAGGAACCACCTACCCCCCTCTCCCCCCCACCCCCACCCCCACCCCTGCCACTCCCCCTCCTGCAGTGGAGAAAGAATACCTTTGCCAGGGGCTATTACAACAGTTTGAGAGGCTCAGAGGTCTTGGCTGTAAAAGGATATTGTCTTGTCTGAGAATTAACGTAGGAAGTTCAGCCCCACCTACAGCCTCCCTGCTCTCCCACCCCACCCCTTCCTCTGCTTATCACTCTTTAGACTCGTGGTTGCTCCCAAACACCCCCCTCCCCCACCACAGAGCAACTGTGCAGATACTGTGTATCTGACCCTGCCCTAGGCCCAGGGTAAGATTTGACCAGTATCGGGCAGTTTGCATGGCTGCTGGGAAGAGGAACCCAAGCCACCAGTCACCTAGTGAAAGGAATTCCCAAGGAATGCTGCAGGGAGTGGTGCAGAGGCGATCCAGTTATCTGGAAGCTAGAAATTCTGGAACACAGATACCATCTAGACAACGTGCAGGCTTGGAGTATGAAGGAAGCCACTGAGAAAAAAAAGTTGGTCTGCAGATCGAAGGGAAAGGAAGCCAGAGCCCAGACGTGGTTTCTGTTGGTTGCAAACAAAAGCCTCCTGGTACTTCCCAGGAGGTGAAGGTAACCAACAGAGGGTGTTTTATCAAGCCAGTTACTTCTGTGGGCAACTGGGCAACCAAGGATAGAGATGCCCAACAGGAGAGGGTCACATGCCTCAGAGTTCGCCTGACCAAGGGAGAGGGAGCTGGGTATCTACCCACCAGCTCCTGCCAGCCACTGAGAAGCATTACTGTGATTTACTGCAACTCCAACTAGAATCATCTGGGAGGTTTTTGTTAAATGGTGATGCCCGGGTCCCCCCTCCACAGATCCTGAGTTAAGGGACTGGGGCTAGGGCCTGAGCTCTGAGACTGGTAAAATCTCCCAAGGGGATGAACTTGTGTAGTTCCAGAAGCCCTGCTCCAGCTGACCTCCCAGATTCCTCTGAGCCTACAAGTTTGGGGCCTCCCTGAACAAGTTCAGCTGAGGATGGAAACCCTGAGAAGGTCACCAGTGCAGCTGGAGATAAATCACTTGTTGGCTGGGGTTGCAGCTGGTGGTGGCTTGAGAAATGAGGTTTTTGGCCTTAACTCCTCTGTTCCTGCTCCCGTGACCATAACGAAGCCCGACCCGCAGATTTTCTTTGCAGAAAGAAAAAAAAAAAATGTCAGGCATATTTTCCGAGGTTTAATTTCCTTCCAGTGTCCTGAAGAAACCTTCCTCAACCCCAGTCTCTGGTAATAACATCAAAGACTTTGAAACTGAGACCCAGTGTGACTCTGCTAAAGTAAATAAAACACGGGTCTTGGAGAAGCCAAACTTCTTCCAGGAAGGTGAAAGAGGGAAGCTTGTTGGGGGCGGGGCAGAATTCGGAGTTTAAAATTCGGGAAAAGAAGGGAAATACACTAGGGTTCCCAGATTTAGCAAATAAAAGCCCAGGATAACTAGTTCAGCTTGAATTTCGGATGAACAATGATTTTTTTAAATTTTTTTCTTACTGTATGGTGTGCCCCATGCAATATTCGGGGCATACTTACATTAAATATTGCACGGGGGCATGCTTACACCAAAAATATTATTCATTGTCTATCTGAAATTCAAATTGAAGTGGGCACCCTGGGTTTTATTTGGCAACCCCAAAACTCACAAATAGACTGATCTCAACTGGCTAGGGCACCCTTAACTTCGATGTCTTGAGTTAAACTGAGTATCTCTGTGCTTAACTATGTCTCTGGTCTCACCCGGGTGTCTCTGGCCTTCTATCTGTAGCAGTGAAAGAAGTTCCACCTACCTGTAGGTGGAGGGAAAGGTGCGGAAATAGCTGAAAAGCGATGGAAAGAAAGGAGGGCGTCCAAGTTGGGAGCGATGCTGCCAGCTTCCCTGTGCCTGCTCCCTCGCCCACCCCAGGTCTCCCCCCCACCACCTCGTGCTGCACAAGACTGAGAAGAGCTCCGTCCCTGTGCAGGGTGAGAATTTGCCTTCCTTCTGTAAGCCAAGAAATCGGGGAGCTGCAGCACCCCAGCCCTGCAGCGGTGGGAAGAGGGCTCAACCACTCCCCCCTCACGCCGCCCCCCTACCCTCAGGACCACCCCTTCTCCATGTCCCTGCCCCCTCCCACCCAGTGCCCTACACTTTCCCCCAGTGCTGCCTCCATCCACCCTTCTGTCTCCCCACCTCCTGTTGCCCGCCCCCCCCTTCCCCGCCCCAGATCGGAAGCTGGAGGCAGAGGAGTGGTTAGACGGGTGCGTGCCCTGCGGCTACTCCCCTCTTCCAGGGGGACCCGGCTGCCGAGGGGCGGCGGGCAGGGCGCGGAGCGTGCAGCTGGAAACTCCAGCGGCTCAGCCTGCACCCGCGCGGCAGCCAAGGTCACGTTTACAGCCACGTCAAGGTGAGAAGAGCCCCAGCGGGGCTGCCAAGAACTGGGTGCGCTTCTGAGCTGCTGGCGTCGCGGGGACGTGGAAGGTGACCTGGCAGCGCTTGAAGCGGCACATCCTCGCGCCCAGACTTTCAGTCCCAGGAGCTGCCTGGAAGAAAATAATCCAGACCAAGAAAGAGGGATGTGTCCGGATATATTCACAGCAGCATAGGGAAAGGGTTCAAAAAAAAAAAAAAAAAAAAAAAATCTTGGTACATTGGCACAATGGAATTTTTAAAAATTTCTTCCAACGTTCATTAAGTGCTCACTAGGCAACAGGTGCCCTGACAGCTACTAGGTAAACCGAGGTAGGTCTACGTCGGTCCATCCCCCCACCCATTCTCCCCCGGTTCTCAGGCAAAATGATGGCACTTCGGAGCATGGACTCCCCAACCAGGTAACAGTGGGTTTGAACACGGGTGTGTCCCCTCATCTGTGGTGCCGCCTCGGGAAAGTGAGGAATCAATCAGGCAATGCACGTGAGGCCAGTGGCACGGTGCCTGGCAGGTCGCTAAAGCTCTCAACAGTTACAGCTGTTGTTGTTGCTTTTACTGCAGAAATGTGACCGGTGCCATAATAGAAGAATGTACAAACCATAATACAATCGTGGAGGAGGTCGTGCTAAGTCCTGTAATAAAAGAACACATAAGCTATTAGGGGTGCACAGACGAGAAGGCGCTAAGTGCCACAAAAGAAGTTATGTGCAAGCTCTGAGAACAGAGAATGTTGTGTCTCGTTCTGCCTGCAGACCCCCAAGGTGCTCGCTTAGCTGGGTCTTGAAGGATGTGTAGAGGTTTGCTGGATGGACAAGAGGGGAAAAGGCATTCCAGGTAGGTGCAAACACACAGGTGGGCCAGGAGGGGAGGAGAGAAGGGGCAGGGTGAATTATAGGAAGGACTTCTTCTAAGTGTCTTGTGGAGAATCAGAGTAGTGTCCGGGATTGCCACTCTTTACTTCTGCACACCTGTCCTCAGTCACAGGCTGGCCCACATGCTGTGACCATCTAGACCTTGGCTTGGCACACTTAAGACCCCGCCAGGGGCACCCTCCAGTCGTGGTGAGGCCCGCATCCTTTTGGTGACCTCCTCAGTCCATGTGGGATGCTTTGAGGCCAATATCAAAAAGGAAGGTTCCAAGTCTTTACCTTTTTCTTCCTGCAATGATTCTCAGCCTATTACAAATTTGCCCATACCTGTCACAGCAACCTTGGAGCTCTTTATATCAAGAGATGCTGGGAGGAATAGGGGTGAGCCATTGTTATGTCCACTGATGCAAATCCAAGTGAAAAACTTCCCAAGTTCTTGAAAGAAGGGGCTGTGGTGACCATATTAATAATACAAGCTAACAAATATGATAGCTTCCTCTCCCTCAAGCACTTTGCATACACCATTGCTACAAAATACTGTTCCTGTCCACTCATTTTAGATAATGAAGCTGAGTGAAAGTGATTTGCTCAAGGCCACCCAGCTAGTAATGGTGAATCTGAGATTCAAACCCAGGGCCACCTTACTCCAGAACTCATGCTGGTACCACTGGGCCATGCGATTTAAGAAGCTAAATAAGCCTAGCGAGGGTTTGGATCAAGAGTACAGAGAAGGCACAGTTCCTGATGTCATCATGTGGGAAAGGGGTTAGCTGGTGAGGCTGTCACAAGCCCATAAGGGGCCACAGCCACAGACCTGTCACACATTGAGCATCATCCAAGCACCAGACACTGCCCTGTGTCATATCTGTATCACTTACAATTCCAGCACAAAACCAAAGCCTCACGAGGTGTTTAAACCAAGGGAATTTAATATAGGGGATTTATTTTGCAGCTTTGACTTGCTTAAGAGCCAAATGGGCGGCAAGGTGACCCAGAGGTTAGTAACAGCAGGACATTGTTGCTGCCACCACTAGGGCCATGACAGGAAGGGACAAAAGGAGAAGGTAGGGTTACTGGAGCCCATAGTTTGGGCCACCCAGCAGGAGATGTAGCCACTGCCAGGGACACCACCAGATTTCTAACCCTGACAACTACCCCTCAAGGTACTTACCTTCACCCCATTTTAGAGATGAAGAAGCAAAAAACTGACCCAAGCAGAATGAAGCAACTTTTAGGTCAGTGAAACCCTTGTTGAAACCCAGGTCAGTATGTCTGTCTTCATAGCTCAGGTCAAACCAGTCACCTTAGGAACTTTGCAAACCATGATGAATTCAACAACAAAAGATGGCAGTTTAGGAGCTTCCAAAGCCTTGACCAGTGTGTGGGTCAGGGATCAAGGGCACTGGGGTGACAGTGTCACTCATGTCTGCTTCCCCTTCTGCCCACCAAGTCCCAGTTGTAGCTGGACAGGAAAGTCAGATGAAGCCACAGCCAGGACTCTGGTGTTGGGACTAAGGGTGATTTTTATCTTCTTCTTTGTGCTCTTCTATATTTTCCGATTCCTCAAGGGACATGCACATCTTCATCAATGGAAAGGACAGAAAATCTTCAGGCGGCACCAAACTGGTAGCAGGCTCCAGTTGAAGCCTTAAACAGGTAAAAAGTTTGGGGCAAAAGATGGTCATGGGAGGGCAGACTGCCCAGCACAGATGGCTTGTCACCATCCTGCAGCCTCCTCCCCTAGGAGGGGACAAAACCAGGAGCCAGTAACATGCCGCCGTCTAGACCGTTCTTCACAAACACACACACCACACTTACATATGTGACACACATAAATGTACATGCACGCACATGATCTTATATACACATGTGCATACATGCGTTTGCTCGCACATGCACACATAATACCCACACATGCATACACACACGTGTCCATGTACATATGCCAACCAGTAGTCTCTCGTATATCACACATGTACATGTATGCCCATCACACATGTATACACATCACACACCCATATGCTCATTCTGTTTCACTTTTAAACTGTGGTTGGCAAAATTTTCCCGGCACAACCATCTCACAAGGCTTCTCAGGATTCTTCCAAGCAGCTCCTGGTGACACGTCCCAGGAGTGGGGATGCCTTCACATTTCAGGCCCAGAACAGGTGCAATCTCAAGGATGGGCTCCAGAGAGCACTTCCCTCCGTGACCACGGCTGGAGTCTCTGCCTGTGCCCTTGAGCGTGGAGCAGCCCATCAGGACCTGGGTGCTCACACCCAGAAGGGCTGCCCTCGACCCCCGGCTTCCTAGGCAGCCCCACACTCTAAGGAGTGGCTAAAGTTTGAAGAGTCCACACTTGCCCAGGAGAAGCCTATGAGGCCAGACCCACCTGGGTCTACAGAAAGACCCTACGAGTCAGAACGCATGGGTCAAGGGTTTCAGTTTGCTCATCTGTAGTGGAAAGGGCTTCTCAGCTCTGACGCCCCAACACAGCATGCTCCTTGGGTACTTCATCAAGGGCTTGTAGCTCATGCTACAGGCTGGGCCTCCTGACTTACAGGCAGTGGGAGAAGGATTTAATTCAGAGGATGGAGCACACCCAAAGCTGCAGCTGCCATTATGTATTCCCCAGGCTCCCACAGTCACTGCCACTATAAATATGTATGTAGCTTACTCCACCAGAAAGCCCAGATGGCCTGGGGGCAGGACAGGGGGTGGGGAATCCCCCAAACAGGGCATTTACCCCTTCTGGCACCCCACAGGTTAACCACCACCAAGTGGCTTGCCAAAAACATCTGCCCACATGTTTCCTGGATGAAATATTGAGCGGCAAAGGGCCCAGGACGGGAAGGGACAGCTGCAAGGTAAGGGCCTCCAGGGTGATCTAGAACAGGAAGAGGGTGGCAGGCATTGCACCTGCAGGTGTTGGGACAGGGTCCCATGTGTGAGTCATGGGCCTGAAGCTCCTGAGCACCAAGGTGAGGGACCCACTCAGGGCGGGCTAAGATGCTCCTCTGTAGCAAGGTAACCTTCCAAAGGGGATTCCGGAGCAAAGATTGAATTTAGAAGTTTTGGTCCTTTAGACAAAGACCTTGTCCATTACGTTACAGGATGAGTGAGGACAGGAAATCAGCTTGAAATGACCTGAACTTGGCATCCCCTAGAAGTGGAGAATGAACCCCCTACAGTCTAAGGAGTAAGGAGTGGGCTCTGAGAGCCATGCTGGTTCTCCAAGGCCACGTTCCTCCCCACAGGGTAAAGAATCGGTGAGGCCAGGAGGACACATCCAGCTGGATGATCTCACATACCTCCTTCTCCTCAGGGAGCATCTGTAGGCCTGAGGAGTGGAATGTCTGCAAGATGTTTACCATGGTAGCTGCAGTAGTCAGGGTCCACTAGGAAAACAGAGCCCAGGCCAAGGGGTTTAATCGTGAATTAATACAGAGGTGCCTGAGTGGCTCAGTCAGTTAAGTGTCCAACTCTTGATTTCGGCTCAGGTCATGATCTCACGTTTCATGGGTTCGAGTCTCTCATTGGGCTCTGAGCTGACAGTGTGGAGCCTGCTTGGGATTCTGTCTCCCTCTCTCTGTGTACCTCCCCTGCTTGTTCTCTCTCCCAAAATGAATTAAAATAAACTTTTTAAAAAAGTGAATTAACACAAGAAAGGAGTTACAGGAGTGTCAGGTCAGGGTGGCTCAGTGAGTTGAGCCCCAGATTCGATTTTGGCTCAGATCATGATCTCCCAGGTTCATGGGATTGAGCCCCACATAGTGCGGAGCCTGCTTGGGATTCTCTCTCTCCCTCTTTCTCTGCCTCTCCCCTCTCTCCAAAATAAATAAATAAACTTAAAAAAAAAAAAAGGGTGTGTGGGGGGAGAGTTACAAAAGTGACAAAAGAGCTGAAAACCTAAACAGGGAAGGGCAAAGCAACCCAGAGATCAGAAGTAGCAAGAAAATGCTACTTTCCCAGGGCTCAAGGGACAAAGGAAGGGAGGGGATTATCAGAGGCTGGAACCATGACCTGCAGGAGCTGGAACCATATCCAGCAGGAGCTAGAACTGTGGAGAAAACACAGCCATTACTGGAGACACCCCCCGAAGCAGAGAGGGCTGAAGGGAGCTTTACCCCTCTCCCATCTTCCGACCACCAGTATCTCACCAGGACCTCCCATTGGCTGAACCTACAGGACATTGGGGTGCAAGGGAGCCTGGGAAATGTAGTCCACAGGGCCAGGCTTCTGCAACACAGAGCAGGAAAAGATAAGGAATGGATAGGGTGGCATATGGGAAAATGACAGGCTCTACTGCCTTCATTTTATGATGGGGGTGAAAAAGTCTCTCAGGCCTTACTTGAGGGCAGGAGATTGCCTCAGCTGACATCTTTGAGTCTCTTTTGAGCCATACAGCAACAGAGAGGGTAAGCAGGAGGGAGAATTGGAAGTCACTCAATCTGTGGCCTGGAGAACAAGGATATATGGACTCCTAACACTTGACGTTCCTTGCACAGTAGTTCTTGAATGGCCCTGCCATCAGGGCTGAAACTCTAGCTCCACATCAGCAGGAGTGGATAGCCAGCATTTGGGGCAAATAATGGCAGCAGTTGCTCTTGATGAAGAATCTATTAGTCTAGGTGCTAAGCTTCATGCCATAGGTGGATTATTTTGTTTAATTCTTTTTTTTTTTTATTAATGCTTTTTCTTTCTTTATTTCTTTTGAGAGAAAAAGACCAGGGGAGGGGCAGAGAGAGAGAGACAGAGAATCCCAAGCAGGCTCCATGCTGCCAGCACAGAACCTAATGTGTGTTCAAATGCGCAAACTGTGAGATCATAACCTAAGCTGAAATCAAGAGTTGGACGCTTAACCGACCGAGCCACGCAGGCACCCCTCCTTTTATTCTTTTAACAACCCTTTAAGATAAGCAACAAGGGTGTCCCCATAAAACGCTGAAAAAAATTATAGAAAAAAAATGTGTCCCAGGTGTCCACGAATAACTGAACAAAGTCAAAGTCCTGAAACTGAAAAATGAGAACATCCCAGAAGTTCTGAGTATGCAGTGTGGCTGCTTGAGACCAAATGAGACCTTCAGGTCAACATAGCTTTTTATTAAGTACAAAGAAAAAACTTAACTTCTGGGTATGTTCTTTTTTTCTTCTTTCTTTCTTTAAAAAAAAATTTTTTTTTTCATGTTTATTTATTTTTGAGAGAGACAGAGACAGAATGTGAGTGGGTTGGGTCAGAGAGAAGGAGACACAGAATCTGAAGCAGGCTCCAGGCTCCGAGCACAGAGCCCGACCTGGGGCTCGAACTCACAAGTTGTGAGTTCATGACCTGAGCTGAAGTTGGTTGCTCAACCAACTGAGCCACCCAGGCGCTCCATGGGTATGTTCTATACAATAAAGCATCCGTTGTCACTCTATATGTTTTCATTGAATAGTTAGTTAATATTGAATGTGATTCACCATTGGAAAAGTTTCACATGACATGATATAAAATATGGAGAAGGAAATGGAAAATATGGAGGAAGAAATGGAAGATCGGAGACAGGTAGAGTAACCTGCCCAGGTTGTCAGTGAGAGACATCATATCCCTCGGCGGAGTGATTGCTAATTAACTCTCTACCTATCATTGACATTTCCCCACCTGACCAGTCAGGTTCAAAGCTCCTGCTCCCTGAGCTGAGGTGGGTGGGGAAGGGGGACGATGTTGGATGTGTATGTTCTGGCAGCATCCTGAGCCAGATACAAACTGGGAGAGTGTGGTGACATCAACGCGCTCACGTCAGCACAAGAAGTATGCCGTGTGCTAACAAAACAGGGTGAGTATATACCTCCGGTGGTATAGTGAACAGTCAACTGTCAGAAACCTCTCCAGCTCTCCCTGGCTTTTCCCTTTAAACCAAGAAAAAGACCACCTCATAAAGGAACCGTGGAGCTCTCCAGTCTCCCTGGTTATACACAGGCCCAAGGTCACACAGCTGGGGAGAGGAAAACCACAGAACGCCACCGCACACAGCTGCAAATCTGTTTCAGGGCCTGCTTCCTCTCTCTTTCTCCAGAAAGCCTCTTTGCTACTACCGAGTTTTGACAGTCAAACCTAGAGGGCCCAGAGGGCAAGGTCTGGTTCTTCACATACTCCTTCGTAGGTTACAAGCAAGCTTTTACTTGTGAACTGAAAGTTTTCAGTTTAAAAAAGAAATCGATTAAGTTTTAAGACCTGGCTCTCTCCCTCCTCCCCACTCCAAATATGTGGATTTCTTCTTTTTCCACCTCCCCCAAAATATGTTTATATTCTATGGCCAGAAGACAGGAATTTGCGAGTGTCCCCATTCCTGGTGAGACATTTCCTGGGAAGAGCAGTGAAGTCTTCACTGCTCAGGGGGAAAAGGGCAGCTCCAGCCATGGGGCTGCATGGGCCAGGCAAAGTCAAAGCGGAGAAGGGCTCATCCCAGTTGGGGTCTGCGGTCTCCTGCTGTAGGCCTCTTTTCGGGCTCTCCCACCAGGGAGCTGTGGGACTCCTTCCCACAGCCTATAGGAATAGGCTGTGTTAGGGGAGGATTAATACTATTGATACTCTGCCACAACTCAGGTACCGCAGGGGTCAGTGGTGCTGATACCTAGAGTTCTGGCTCATAGCTAATGAGCTGTAGGGGACAGGAGACTAATTCTACCTCATTCAGAGATGGACAATCCAGCCGAGAGCTAAGCTACTTCTACTTTAAAAAAATTTTTGTTTAATTTTATTTTTTATTTTTTTAAAATTACATCCAAATTAGTCAGCGTATAGTGAAGCCATGATTTCAGGAGTAGATTCCTTAGGACCCCTTACCCATTTAACCCATCCCCCCTCCCACAACCCCTCCAGCAACCCTCAGTTTGTTCTCCATATTTATGAGTCTCTTCTGTTTTGTCCCCCTCCCTGTTTTTCTATTAATGTTGTTTCCCTTCCCTTATGTTCATCTGTTTTATCTCCTAAAGTCCTTATATGAGTGAAGTCATATGATTTTTGTCTTTCTCTGACTGACTAATTTCACTTAGCATAATACCCTCCAGTTCCATCCATGTAGTTGCAAATGGCAAGATTTCATTCTTTTGATTGCCGAGTAATACTCCATTGTGTATATATACCACATCTTCTTTATCCATTCATCCACCGATGGACATTTGGGCTCTTTCCATGCTTTGGCTATTGTTGATAGTTCTGCTATAAACATGGGGGTGCATGTGTCCCTTCAAAACAGCACAGCTATCCTGTGGATAAATGCCTAGTAGTGCAATTGCTGGGTCGTAGGGTAGTTCTATTTTTAGTTTTTTGAGGAACCTCCATACTGTTTTCCAGAGTGGCTACACCTGCCTACATTGCCACCAACAATGCAAAAGAGATCCTCTTTCTCCGCATCCTTGCCAGCATCTGTTGTTGCCTGAGTTGTTAATGTTAGCCACTCTGACAGGTGTGAGGTGGTATCTCATTGTGGTTTTGATTTGTATTTCCCTGATGATGAGTGATGTTGAGCATTTTTTCATGTGTCGGTTGGCCATCTGGGTGTCTTCCTTAAAGAAGTGTCTATTCATGTCTTTTGCCCATTTCTTCACTGGATTATTTGTTTTTTGGGTGTTGAGTTTGATAAGTTCTTTATAGATTTTGGATACTAATCCTTTATCTGATATGTCATTTGCAAATGTCTTCTCCCATTCTGTTGGTTGCCTTTTAGTTTTGCTGATTGTTTCCTTTGCTGTGCAGAAGGTTTTTATTTTGATGAGGTCCCAGTAGTTCATTTTTGCTTTTGTTTTTCTACTTATTAAAAATTTTTAATGTTTATTTTATTTTTGAGAGAGAAAGAGAGAGAGAGAGAGAGAGAGAGCACAAGCAGGGGAGGGATAGAGAAAGAGGGAGACACAGAATCCGAAGCAGGCTCCAGGCTCTGAGCTGTCAGCACAGAGCCCAGTGCAGGGCTCGAACCCACAAACTGTGAGATCATGACCTGAGCCGAAGTCAGATGCTTAAGCGACTTAGCCACCCAGGTGCCCCGAGCCAAGCTACTTCTGAACGCAAGCATGGTGCTCTGTTGGTTAGCTTTTGGTGGATAACAAACCACTCCAAAGCTTAGTGGTTTAAAACAACAACCATTATTCAGCTCATGAGTCTGCAGTTTAGCCATCTAGGCTGGGCTCAGCTGGCTGACACCTTTGGTCTCAGCTGGGCTTGTTCCTACACCTTTGGCCAGCTGCTGGGTTTGCTGAGCCTGGCTGATCAGGGATGGTTTGGCTGAGATGGTGGGTGTCTGCTCCATGTGACCTCTCGACTGCTCAGCAGAATAGCCTGGGCTTTATATGTGCTGGCTGGCAGGATCCCAAGACAAGAGAGGAGGTACTCAAGGCCTCTTGAGACCCAAGCTTAGAATCGTCAAAGTCATTTTCACCATATTCCAGTGGCTAAGTCAAGTCACTAGGATAGGCCTGAATCAAGGGTTAAGAAACTGGTGCTAGCTCTTGATGGTAGAAACTGCAAGGTCACATTGCAAAGGGGCCAAGATATAAGGAGGAGAGAAGGACTGTTACCTTGTTCACAAGTGATCCTCCCCCCAGGAATTCATTCTACATTCTTTTGGAACAGAGTAGGTGCTCCAGAAGAAAGCAAAACAAAACAAAACAAAAACAAAACATGTACTGAATAGAACAGTCCATCCAAGCAAGGATTCTGTGGCATCAGCCTTGGGTGCACCTGCTGAGTGCAAGCCTTAAGTTTCAGCAGTGGGGCACCCTCCAGCAGTGGTGAGCTCATACCCATGAAGACTGGTTCACCACAGCCAACTGCTAGATATTTAGAAACATGAGCCCATTGTGAAACAATCATAGCTTGAAGTTGGCCATAATGGGAGTATTTCGACAGCACAGGAATAGGTACGCCCCACAAATCGGAGCACTATTCCTCCCAGGGAGCTGCCATATCTACACCAAACAAACCCACTCTCTTCCGATCTCATGAGTCAGGTGGGTGGATACGCAGCAAAGGAGGATTAGAACACACGAGTCAGCATGCAATGAGCGCCGTACAGGAAGCAAACTGAGAGGCTGGGGTCTTGGAGCGGAAGGGACTCAGAGTCCCCCGGGGAGGTGGAGACTAGGTTTGGCTTCAGCCAAGCCCTGCTCTCAGCTTCTCTCTGTCTGGCCTAGGAAGTGAGGTCTCTCTTCTTCCCGGGCTTGGTGGGTGGGAAGGCTGTGGTGGGGACAAGGCCCTAAGGGCCCGGCCTTGTGGAGTTTGGTTCTACGTGGGCAGCTGTGCTGAACCTTGATCACTTCAGTCTAGTTTGTCAGAGGTAGCCATTTCAAACAAAGCGTCCGTGGGGACGCCTGGCCCCAGCCTCCAGCCTCTAGTCTGCCCACCTTCACCCACAGCCTATGCCCCCGTGAGAGGACTAGACCAGACACATCTGTCTGGAAAGGACTCTTTGGGAAACAGTCCCATCTCCTCGATGGTCAAGGGGCAAGGCAGTCTGGTTGAGACAAGGTCCCGGTACAAGCAGGGAGCAGGTTGGGGTGAGAGGTCTGCTGCGTCAGCGATCCAAGCAAATATTTGGCAGATCGATGCTCAAGGTTGACCTTGACAGTTCACCACCTGGGATGTCAGAAAGTGGCTTCCACAGACTCTCCCCCACACTTCCCTTCACCGCGGTCTTCACCGCCTTCAGGGACAGGCTTCTCTGGCGTGGGCCAGGGGCTCGCCCACCATCCCCGCCCCGAGCCTAGCGCGCCCTGCTTTGCCCACCTAACCCTGGTAGTCCCAGGACCAGTCATCTCCCCCAGCACCAGCGGCCAGAAGAGACCAGCATCTGGCGCCAGGCTGTGTCCTTCCCAGTGAAAGGCCCACTCACCTGCTCTCCCCTAAGCTGCCCAGCCACACAGCCCTGACTGTCCTCCTTCTGGTGAGGACATCCCTCTCCCAGGCCCCCCCACCCCCGAGGGAAAGAGACTTGGAGGGAGCTGGACCCACATCCCCACTGCAGCTGGAGAGGGTGTCCTGCGCTTCCTCAGAAAGCTGCTGAGTGTTGCCTGGAGCCCAGAGCCAAGAGCGCAGCACTGCCTCTCAGAGCGCTTTGTTCCACTTACTGGAGGGCTAAAAATACACTGCGCTGCCAAAGGCAGCCCTCCAGAGCCCAGAGGAGCCGGCAGTGGGGACTAGGTATCCTGGCACCTGGCACAATTAGAAGGAGAAACACAGGCGCTCCTTCAGCGCAGAATCCGCTGGTCCCCTGACCCCCACCCCCGCGCTCCCTTTGTCTCCAAGACTCTCCCTTCTGTTTCTTCTTCTTGGACATGTGGGCTTCCCTGCACCCCTGCTCCACCCCTCCTTCCTTTCTCTTTCCCCAGCCTGGACCACCTTCATCCCTGGTCGGAGCCCGGGGCTGCCTACCTGACTGTGCTTTTACACGTGTCAAAACAGCAGCTCTCCTGCAAAATACCCCAGAAGCTTCAAATTCCTCTAGCAAAGCCACAATTAGCAGGAAGGCTTAAAATGAAAATCTCCTTAGCAGGCGATAACCCAGTGGCTTAAATTCAAGAAACATGTATTGACACCAGGCTTCAATTGGTCTTAATCTTCCCAGGACCTCGAGCCTCTTTGAGAATTGAGTGGAAGCAATGGGCCCAGAAAAATTGCTTAATAAGCAGCATTCTTGAAGCAATTTTAGGGGATGTATGCATGGCACAGGCCCTATCCAGGACCACCACCCCCCAACACGCATCCCCAAGTGAGGAACCCTTGAATGACTGGAAGCCAGGCACTGAGCTAGACCCTGAGCTGGAAAGAGAAGAGAGGGGACTGACATGCAGGCATATAGCAGCCAACCCCGTGCTTGTTGAGAGAGGCAAGATTGGGGAGTGGGGAGGAGGGCCAGGGTGTCACAAGAGTGTGAAGGAGAAGAGGGTACGTCTGAAGGGGGTTTTGAAGGACAAACAAGATTTTTCCAGAGAGAAAATGTAGGATTAGAGATTTGTGGACAGAATTTGTGTTCTCAGCAGGGCATGCAAAGGAAAACGTGTCTGAAAGCTGGGACGGCCTGAGGACTGGTATAGGCTATGCAGGGCGAGTGTATCGGTTTTCTGTGGCTGTGTAACAAACCACCACACATTCGGAGGCTTAAGACAACACACACTAATTATCCTACAGTGGGTCAGGAGAGAGCACAGCTCTGCTGGGTTCTTTGCTCACTAGCTGCAAAAGGTGTCAGCTGGGGCTGTGATCCCATCTGAAGCTTAATGAGGGGATAAATGTGCTTCCCAGTTTACGCAGGCGGTTGGCAGAACTCATTTCCCTGCAAGTGCAGGACTGAGAGTGTCAGCTTCCTCCTGACCGGAGGCTGGAGGCTGCCTTCAGCAACTTGAGGCCTCCTGCAGTTTCCAGAGGCTGCCCCAGGTTCCTCAACCCCATAGCCCAGTTCACAGCATGGCTCTTGGCTTTTTCAAGGCCAGCGGGAGAATTTCTCTCGATAAAGTCAGCTAAGACAGACTCCTCTATAACATAACCTACTGAAGGCAGTGACACCCCCCTCGCCTTTGCCACATTCTATTGGCTAGCGGCAAGTCACAGGTTCTACGGGCACTTAAGGGGAGAAGATTATACAGGGAGGAACAGAAAGAGTGCAGAGCATGGGGCCATCTTCGAATTCTGCCTATGACAGTATGACTTAGCTGGAAAGAGGGTTGGAGTCCAATGGTGAAGCTCCTTGCAGACTATAGTTAGGAGTAAGAACTTTATTCTGTGAGCTGTAGGAAGCCACTGAAAGGGGTAGAGAAGGAAGGGTAAGAGCAGAGAGGCAAAGAGGCCACTGCCCTTTTGGAAGGTAATTGCCATGCTTCAGGGGAAAAGAATGAGGGGCTGTGGCCATGGGGATAAAGAAGAAAGACCCAATATCCACCTGGCTGGCTCTCATTTCCTTATGGTTTCTATTCAAACGTCACCTGACTGGTAAGGCTGTCCCTGTCTACCTAACATAAAAGAACTATCTTCCCTCCTCCTCCCACCCCTCGCCTAGCTCTGTTGTCTCACAGCATCTACCACCATTTGTCTATGAACCTGTTTGTTGTCTTTCTCTCCCTTGTAGATTCTAAGACTCTGTTGGACTTACTGCTATATCTCCAGCCACTAGAATAGTGCCTGGGGTATAGCGCATACTCAATTAGTATTTCCTAACTAAAAGAATGAATGAATGAACAGGGGCAGCCGGGTGGCTCGGTTGGTTGAACATCCGGTTCTTGATTTGGGCTCAGGTCATGATGTCGAGGTTCATGGGATCAAGCCCCATGTTGGGCTCTGTGCTGACAGCGTGAAGCCTGCTTAGGATTCTTTCCTTCTCTCTCTCTCTCTCTCTGCCCCTCCCCCAGCTTGTGTTCTCCCCCCGACCCCTTCAAAATAAATAAACTTGAAAAAAAAAAAAAAAAGGGATGAATGAACAAACAAATGAATGTGTCCAAGAGATCTTCTGGGAATAGAGTTGCTAACCTGTTGGTACCAGAAGAAGGATGCATTTGTGATGCTTTAAGAGTTCCACCTTGCCAGACTGGGTGGTGGCACTCGGTGACATGGGAATGAATAGCCCCAAATGAGAAGGAGACACTGAGTTTAACTTTGGTCTAGGGGACCCCAGGTGGTTGTGAGGTCAGGCAGGTTGGGATATGGGGTGGAAAGTTGGAAACGTGAGATTCAGAGCTCGTGAGGGTAGGTAGGAAACAAGAGAAATAGGGCCTGTAGTCAGTGGTAATAGTGGATAGAAGAGGTTAAAAGAGAGAAGAGAACCAACTAGGAAGAAGGGGTCAGACTGAGAGGTAGGAGAAGATGTGGGGGTGCCACAAGGAGAATTCCAAGAAGGAAGGCAGGTCACATTCACAGAGGCCGAGCGAACAAGATGAAAACTGACAGGATTTGGTGATGACCACATGAGAGCAATCTCAGAGGGGTGCAGTTTCCAGGTCAATGGGAGGCTGAGGAGGGTCAATCGCTCCTTCAAGAAGGAGCATGGGGGTAATTCAGAGAGTGCATTTGATGGTGAGGAAGGGGGGAGGAAGAGGAGAAAAAAGGGATGGGTACAAGAATGGATGGAGGATATTCTGGGATGGACAAAAGTTGCTGGCCTGAAAGCTCAGACTTAGCAAACTCACCCTGAATATTCTATTCCCTGCTTTGCCCCAACTCTCCCATCAGCAAGAGAGGGGGCAGGCACAAGAGGAGCTGCGGAAGGAAGAGACTTGGGAAGAGAACACATTTGGGACTCTTGAACCTGCCCCCAACCTTGGGCTTGTCCCAACTGTTGAGAGAAGCTTTAAAGGGAAGGCTAAGTGGGAACTAAGGCAGCTGGGAGGGCTTCTGGATGGCGCACAGAGCACCCCGCTCTCCCCTTTTCTCTAAGATTGGAACTCAGTGCAGCCTTGTCATAGATGGCATTTTCCAAAAACAGCTGCAGCACTGTCTCCCACCACACATGCTCGTCTCCAGGGTGGCTTCGACGCTCTCTCCGTGAGAGGTGGGGTCTGTATCCCTTCACCTTGAACCCGGTGGGCCTTTATGACCTCTCAACTAGTAGAGTCTGGCAGAAATGAGGTTGGGTGACCTCATCCTCACGGTTGGGCCTCACAGTTGAACAGGGCCACGCGGCTCTCCCAGGTTTCTCTCTCTTGGGACACGTGTCTTTGAAGCCCTGAGCCACGGTATAGTACATCCAGTTATCCTAAAGCCACCACAAAGAGGTACCCCCAGCCCAGCCTCAGCTGAGCTCTCAGGCCACACTTCTCACTATGATGACTCTTGACTGTGGTCTGTCTTGTTCTCTGGAGGGTTTCAAAAGACGCTGCCCCATCGCTTCTGCTGTGCATTCTCTAGGAAAGCTGGCTTTATCACCCCATATACACCGTGCCCAAGACCCAGAGTAAGCAATAAGCAAGCTGGCTTCTGAAGTATCCACCCTGAGCAGGTCCTGGTGGTGGTGGGCACAGGTCACCTGCCCAGCTCCCAGATCCCCAACCACTCCACTCCAGGAAACATGGAAAATCCAGAAACCATCCCAGCCCCAGCTGTACTCCAGGAAGAAGCTGGGCAGGCAGCCCAGAATTACACAAAATGGACTTTGGGCTGATTGCCCAAGCTGGACTAACGCCTCCACCTTCTTAGAAAGGGCACTCTTGCTGGAACCAAGGCCACAGCTTGTCACAAAAGCCAGACGTTGGCAGAACGGGACTGATGGGGCAGAAAGGGCCCCTTGGGGTAGACGAGGCACATCCCTGATGCCTCCCCCAGTCTGCCAGTCAGGGGAGGGGAAGGAGACCCTCAGGTGCACAGAACACAGATAATCCACATTGTTACAGGCCGCCCGGCTGCTTCTGAGAATGGACTTTAAGGTATTTGGGACTCATCCTCCACAACCTTGCCTTCAGCAGTGACATAGTTTGGAAGCGTAACGAGATGGTGCTCCTCAAGGCAAAACTGAGAAGTCAGAACCAGGAAAGAATGACTTCATATCCTGTACTTGTGTTAGAATACATGTAACCCGTACCTCTGCAGCATTTAAGGTAGGATTTGACTGATTATGTAAATCGCTTTATTCTCAATTATCCATTTGTCAATATCTATTCATGGAGCATCTACTATGTGTCAAGCACCATAAGAAAAAGACATCTTTTCATAAAGAAATAGGTGTGTGGATAGGCAAAGCACACCTCTAGAACAGTGGTTCTCAACCAGGGTCCCCAGGGATATTTGTCAATGCCTGTGGACATTTTTGACATTTGTAGGCAGAGGCCAGGGTCGCTGCTAAATATCCTACAATGCACAGGACAGCCCCCACTGAACAGAGGATCATTTGGTCTGTACTGACCTTCTCACTGAGTGCATGTAATACCTATTTTTTTTCAAAGAATAACTGTGCCTCAGGTTGGCCCTAAGTATTTGCTGGTCTTCTCCGGACTATAGAGAGAGAAACCTGAAGAGGAGGGCAAACCAAGGACTGCACAATGCCTGGTGCCTATAGCCAGTGAGCCCATCTAGCCTCCTCTAAACCGGGGTTTCTCAGCATCAGCACCACTGACATTATAAACCAGATCACTTTGTCTTGTGGGAGCTGTCCTGCGCACTGTAGAATGTTTAGCAACTTCTACCCTGGCTTCTACCTACTAGATGCCAGTGGTGCCCTCCCCCCTCCACCCCCGTCATGGCAAATAAAAATATTTCCTGATATTTCCAAATGTTCCATGGGGGCAAACTCACCCCTGGTTGGGAACCACCGTGCTAGAACCACCCTGTGCAAATGCAAATACAAAGAAGTTTCCATCCACCGACCTCTCGAACTTACAGTCCAGCTGAATCCTCAACTCGACAAATAACCACACAAACAGGCCCAAGGACATAAAGAGAGCAGACGGTATGCAGAGCAAAGGGTTGGGAGGATGCAAGCTGCCTGTGGGAAGGGCTGCTCACAGATCTCTGGGGGTGGAAAGGGGCCTCAGGGCTCCTCTGAACCATCGGCCCATTTCACAGAGGAGGAAATAGGGCAGGAGGCAATGCGGCCAAAGTCACACAGTGAATGATGGCCAGGTGAAGCTGAGATGACTCTATCCCCTGTAGCATCCCACGATGTCCCTGGGGGATTTTCCTTGTTCTTCACTCGCTGGCTCCGTGGGTAGCCCGGAGTCTCCTGGTACGCTCTGCTCGAAAGTGATCACTATGATGGCACATAACCAGTATCATGTGTTTGGGGTATTCATGCTGTCTTTCTAGATAAGTAATATCTCAGCTGTTCTCAGCTGCACAGCAGCAGGCTCCCATGGGAACCAGCTTGTTTGTGGACCCACAGAGGTGTCTCCCGGGGTGGGAGGATTGCGCCAGCAGCTGGCTGGAGCAGACCCAGGAAATGTCCTCCGTCACTGTGGCTGTGGCCCCTTCTGCAGCCACACGCAGCTGAGACCTAGGGAACCCCAGTTTGTGACAAAACTCTCTGACTTCTCCACAGAAGAGAGCAGCAGAGAGGAATGGCATGAGAAGCAAAATCCACCTTGTTTCAACTTCTTGTAAAAGGCAGATCAGGGGGCACCTGGGTGGCTCAGTCGGTTGAGCATCTGACTTTGGCTCGGGTCATGATCTCACGGTTCGTGGGTTCGAGTCCCGCGTGGGGCTCTGTGCTGACAGCTCGGACCGGAGCCTGCTTTGGATGCTGTGTCTCCCTCTCTCTCCTCCCCTCCACTTGCACGCTCTCTCTCTCTCTCTCTCAAAAATAAATAAACATTAAAAAGCAGGTCAGGTTGAGCCTGGCCTTGGGCAATGAAATCAACAAAGCCCATTCGTCTCTTCTTTCCTTCTGGTGTGAAAAGCTGGTTGCCTTCCCATAGTTAAAAACCCAGGCTTTGGAGCCCAACTGCCTGACTTTGTAACCCCATTCTCCTACTTCCTGGTTGTGTGATCTCAGACAAACTACTTAACCTCTCTGAGCCTGAGTAACTGCACTGATACAATAGACGTAATGACAGTGACCTCTTCATAGTAACATTATAGTCAGCTGAGATAAAAACGTGTGATGTTCTTAGCACGTTGGCCATCTCATGGTAGCTATGAGGGACATGATTTCTGCTGCTATTATTTTATTATTAATCATAAATATAATAATAAGTACCTTACCATGGCTCGTGAGCTGATACGTAGAGCCTAATACTAATTTTCACAAATGAATTCCAGTTTGGGGTCAAAAGCATTGAAAAACTAATGTGAAATTTCTTATCATTCCTCCAACATTCCATATTGGAAAATAAAAGGGTCTTTTAAAAACATCCGAATGGTGCTGTAGCTTGTCTGAACAGCTAAGACATGATGGCCCTATTCTTGGTTTCGGCTCTTTTCCAGCTGTAGTGTTTTTCTCATTGATCAGAGAGAAATCCCCAAGGTCTGGCAAAGGAAGCTTTTAATTGCTCTGGATGGACCGATTTCTGGCATAGCTGCTCAAGCATATAATTGAGTAAGAGAGAGAGAGAGAATGAATCACTTTAGATTATTTTGAGATAAATATACAGTCAGACCTCCCCGTTTCTGACCAGACCTAAAAGATACCCCAGAACCGGGCCCAGCTCTCACAAGCTCTGGGGAACAAGAACACAAAGCAGGAAGTGCATTCTCCTGATCTTTAACAAAATAATAATGGGTGAGAGTAACCATCGCTATCCTTTATCATTTGTGCTTGCCGTAGGTTGGATTTCCCCAGGAGCGGCCCCTGACACAAGCATTCCAGTCAATCTAGTTTATCTGGAGGGAATCTGGGAAGCTCTGGGCAGGGAATGGGAAAGTGACATAGAGAACGCAAGTCAGACAGGAGAGGATATGCTATGAAACAGGTGACCACCGGGGCACTTGGTGCTTAATCCCCATGGGAACTGTGGGGGCCGGTGCAGAACTCGCCCTTTGAACATCCTCTCCTTCAAGGGATGAGGGAGCTGTGGGATTTATACCCCAAGTCCCCTTAGTCCTTGGGTGAGGGCTGCTCCTGGAAGGTGTTTATTCTGGCCATCACCAGTGCAGGCAGCCAGAGGAAGGCCCCCCCCCCCCCCCGCCGGGGCAGAGTCACAAGGAGTATCAGGGCTTTCTGGAAAGGGGGTACTGCCGAGGACAATAAAAGACAATCCCCACATACCATGATCCCCCCATTTCCCCACTCAAAATATCCAAAGGCGTTATGACCTAGTTGATATGTAATCTTTTTAAAAGTAGATGAAATATATTTCTAACGATTGATTGATTATTTACGGTACATGCCTACAATCACATGTGTGATAATATGTTAACTTAGTGCTCTCTTCACCCTGGGCCCCTAACTCCATATCTTGCCAGGTCTTCCAACTCATCTTGGTGCTCAGGGTCCTCATCATCATCAAAGCCACCTTCTGAGTCATTGGAGTGTCTGAGTGCATCTTCTACCCTCCCCTCTCAGTTCTGGCGATACAGCATTTTTGGAATCTGGAGAATGCCTTGGGTGGCATTTTCATCCCAAGCCGGGAGAGCCTCTTTGCATAACATTGGGGCAGCTGTTGTTCCATTCATCCCAGAGGTGTCAGTGTGCTATCTCCATAAAGTAACCACTGATGGTGGCTTTCTTACTGTCCTTGTTTACACTCCCTTTGCAAAGCTATGATGCCACACCCTTGGGGACCGGGTCTTACCTGCTTTTTATCAATTTCTTCAGATGACCTTAGTGAGCGGCCAGAGTGACCACCAAGAGGGGTTGTTTCAGGTGACGTGTCTCACCCAAATAGCACCTGTCTGTTCACAATAAAGTAACGGAGAGCACCCCATGCCAGGAAAGATTGTGCGAGGTAATTTTTGAAAATAAAGAACTTCCTGGGACACCCGGCTGGCTCAGTCAGTTAAGTGTCCGACTCTTGATCTCCACTCAGGTCTTGATCTTGGAGTTATGAGTTCAAGTCCTGTGTTGGGCTCCATGCTGGGGGTGGAGCCTTCTAAGAAAAGAGGGCAAAAGTGAAAAGGAAAGGGAAAGGGAAGGGAAGGGAAGGGAAGGGAAGGGAAGGGAAGGGAAGGGAAGGGAAAGGGGAGAGGAGAGGAGAGGAGAGGGGAGGGGAGGGGAGGGGAGGGGAGGGGAAAAGTGAAGGGAAGGGAAGAGGAGAAGGGAAGGGAAGGGAAGGGAAGGGAAGGGAAGGGAAGGGAAGGGAAGGGAAGGGAGAAGAGCTTCTTATCCCAGGGATCATCTGGGGAGTAGGGAACTTCATGGTGTATCCAAAATAGTGGTCCTGATGGTTATACACATAAACTCATCTAATCTTCACAACCACCCCACCAGGTAGACTCTCGTGTCATTCTCATGTCACAGATGGAGACACTGAGGCCCTGAGTGGTTCAGAGAGCAGTCAAGTGACAGCCATGGATGTGGACGCAGCAGGTGCATGCTCTCCCCATCACCACGCTGCCAGCTGACAGGTGAGCATAGCCATGTCCACGTGGGTACCTGGTAGACTCCCTTACCCATCAAGAAACCCTGGGGGGGGGGGGCGGAGGGACGCCTGGGTGGCTCGGTCGGTTGAGCATCTGACTTCGGCTCAGGTCATGATCTCACAGTTCATGGGTTCAAGCCCGGCATCGGGCTCTATGCTGACAGCTCAGAACCTGGAGCCTGCTTTGGATGCTGTGTCTCCCTCTCTCTCTGCCCCTCCCCTGCTCATGCTTTCGCTCACTCTGTCTCTAAAAAATAAATAAACTTTAAAAAGAGAAGAAAACCTGGGGCGGGGGGGGGAGCTTCAGCTGACCCAGCAGTGTAGCGGGGTCCTCTCTCTCCTGCCCCTGGTCTTCCCGAGCTAGGGAAGCAAGAGACAACCTCCAGCACTCCAGCTGAAAACCTCTGTGAGGAAACACAAAGATCGTTTTCTGTATGCAGGGATCTGGGGCTCCTTCCAAAAATGAGGCCCAAGACCATTTCAGATGGGCAAGCAAGCGTCTGCAAGCGTTTTAAAAAAAGGACAAAACAGAAAAACCTCAACTCCCCGTTTCCTTTCTCTCTTGCTGGTCAGTCAGTCACACTTGGGGTATTTGCTGACTGACCGAGCAGAACTGGAGAGGACAGTAAGGAAGAGGAGGAATTCAGCATGGTGTCCTAGGAAGACTGACGGCCTTGGAGCCACACAGGGCTGAGTTCAATACCCTTCCCCCTCCCCCCCCGCCCCCCGCCTCAACCAGTGGCCCTGTGAACACTACCCTGCAGAGACAGAAAGACAAAAACACGTAAAACCACAATAAATCGGGGCACCTGGGTGGCTCAGTTGGTTGAGCATCTGACTCTTGATTTCGTCTCAGCTCATGATCTCATGGCTTGTGGGATCAAGCCCCGAGTCAGCCTCCACACTGACCATGGAGCCTCCTTGGGATTCTCTGTCTCCCACTGTCTCTGCCCCTCCCCCACCAATAAATAAATAAACTTAAAAAAAAAAAAACCACACAGTAATCATAATAGCCCTGCATGCACTTTATGTGTACACTGTGTTTGGGAGAGGCCTTCTTGTCATCAGCATTTTACAGATGAAGAAACTGAGTCTCTGGGACATGAAGGAATTTTCCCAAAGTCACATTGAAAAGGCAGTAGGGCGATTTGAACCCAAGTGTCACTGGAAGCAGAAGAGAGAAGGGAGGGATGGTGAGAGCCCTGGGGGGCTGCATGGCATAGACTGGGTCCCTCTAGTTGGGGGTGGGGAGGTGCCTGGATGGAGAAAAGAAAGTCATTTCGGCAGTGATGGGGAGCCAGACACCTGGCTTCCTGCCCTTGCCCAAGCAGGGGCCTCTCTGCCAAACCCCAAGAGCGTCCCTTGGGTGACAGATGGTATGCTTGTCTGCCAGAACTCTTCCTCCTCACCACACTGGAGAGCAGTCCGGTCCAGGCTGGGCACCAACTGCCGGGTCACGTGGAGGAGAGCCCTCGTCTCACCAGGCCTGGGGGTCGAGGGTGCCCGCTGGCCACATTTGCGCCCCTGGGTCCCGGGTAGAATCTCCCACCTTCTGGAAACCAAGATGTGAGATGAGCTAAGAGCAAGAAACCAGAGAGGAAGAACAGCGCCCCAGTAAAGAAAAGACAGGGGCCCGTTCTCCCCCAAAGAGCCTGTGAGAGGAGGCATCTTGGAGCCACAGGCTGCTGAATTCCCATGCAAAGCCGTGGACATCCCAGTGGACCTGGAGGTCTCACTGGAAGGCCGCCCTTGGCCTTGCTCTCACATCTCTTCACAGCTGTGATGTGCAGAGTTCTCAAGGGCAGGGTTTCAATTTTGCAAATGGACCTTCAGAAAATTGTGCCTCCCGGCTCCCTGCGGCCAGCCACATCAGCAAAACATACCCCTGAAGAGCCGTCTGCTGCCAGCAAAGCCGGGAAGCGGCCCAGAAGCCGACTCGGGATGCTCTGTTTTAAATTAGCCGATGGCCGTGCCCTCCCACTGGTGACAGTAACCAGATTTGGGGGTAAGCAGGACTGCCCCATTTTATGAACATCTGAAGGACAGTCCCCAAACCATACCATGACACTCGGACCATCTTCCAGGCCACACAGCACCTCCAGCTCCTGCGGCTCAGTGTCCTTGGGAGGAAAATGAGAGGATCATGCGAGGTGGCTTCTGTGACCCTGTCCAGTTTGGACAGTCTCTAATTCCAGTGTTTCCCTCTGCCTCTTCGGTAATGTCTCTATGAGATCTGTTGGGCCAGGCCCCTTGGACATCCCCTCACTATCTAAAAAAAGGAACACGTGTACTTTGTGGTAATGGCACTAATGGAACTCACAATGTGATTTCAAGTAGACATTTGTCATTCTTTGGCAGCCGTTTTCCTATTTGGGGGAGAGGGACGCTCCCCACCATGGGGAGCGTCCCTGCCTCCTGTTCCAGCAAAGGCATAGATAGGTTTTTGCCCAGACACTTGGATAATGCTGGCCAGGACTTCAAATGTTGAGCCAGAGATGGAAACACTCAGGAACCATTTAGTATTCATTTCATGGTGGCAGCAGCTTGCGGCTGAGGTCATGGCCAGGGGCCACCAGTAGTGACGTCCAGAAGTGGCAGTGTCCAGAGATGGTTTCCAAGCCAGCCCATCCTGTGCCTTTGCCTATAGTCCTGCCACCAAGCCACCCTCAGCCCCAGTCCGTTTTCCAAGCCCACAACTGTGGGCTCTCTGTAAATTCTACAAGCCATCTAATAACCTCCAGTATATTCTTTTCCTTGTTGTTAAAGTTAGCTACTGTTGATTTCTGTTGCTTGCTCCCAACTCTGACTGATACAATGTGTCAAACCATTCTTTTTTAACTTGAGTTAAAAAATGACAAAGAGGGGCACCTGGGTGACTCAGTCGGTTGGGCGACCGGCTTCGGCTCAGGTCATGATCTCACAGTCTGTGAATTCGAGCCCCGCATCGGGCTCTGTGCTGACAGCTCAGAGCCTGGAGCCTGTTTCAGATTCTGTGTCTCCCTCGCTCTCTGACCCTCCCCCGTTCATGCTCTCTCTCTGTCTCAAAAATAAATAAACGTAAAAAAAAAAAATTTTTTTTTAAAAATGACAAAGAATAATTTTAGGGAAAACAGGATAAAATTATGACTCTCATAAAAGTATAAAGATTTTATGTAACTCGTTCATTAATGAGGGATGGAGTTGAGGTCTTCTAACGGGCTCAAAGGAGATTTCTAAGAACCACATACATACAAATAAGCAGCATGCTGACGTGACCTTACAAATAGCTGCAGAAGTCTATCCACAGGGCAACCGTCAGTTGAGTTCCACTGGATGCTACTAATTTGTATTTCTATGAACACAAATCATTGGCATCATTGTCTGTTTTCGATGACTTACAGGGTCGTAAAAATAGCTTTTCAAAGACAATGAAAGACAGAGACAATCTGGAAGGGTGCTCTAGACAGGACACCCAGTGATCTTTTTATTCCTGTTATCCATTTGAAAGTTTTTCACTGATTTTCCCTGACAATAACACCGGAGATGACCTCATGGATTGAAGAGACAATGAAGGCTACACTCAGAGGGTCCCAACCAATTCAGGCTGGAATTGTGTGCAAAATTCTTGGAGGAAACAGAAACTGGGCTGAGTCTTCAAGGCTGACCAAGAGTAGAAGGGAAGGGCATTCTGGGTGGATGGGGCAGTGTGAGCACAAGTTTGGGGGCAATCAGGAGCCTGGCACGTTCCATCGGCAGAGTGGACCTGTTCCCTGCCCCCCCCCCCGAAAAGCTGGTTTGTGAAGAAACTGGCTTGTAGCTTATTATTGTGGCTCTCAGAGCTATTCATAGTCTCAGGGTAAGAGAAATAAGATGAGAAAATTAAAATAGTGCAGAAATAGTCATCTGAAAAGGATGCTTAGCGGTACCCTGTCCCTTAGTCTGCTCATAGTACACAATCTCGGGGTGCCTTCCTAGTGACTCTGTCTTTTCTGGGACTGTCCCCTCTTCCTTGCTGAGGATGAAGCAGCAGACAATCAGGTTTGAAAGAGATGACACCACTCCTTGGGGGAGGGGTGTGTGGGGAGGGGAGTAGAATTTAAACTCAGAAAGATCCAGCCACAGTCAGGTGATACTGACCCTGGAATGGTAAGAACATATAAAATGGGGGCTCCGGTTGTTACCATGGCAACCCAGAGTCTGTCGCACGCGGAGTTTGGGGGAACAGAAGCACAGGACCTTGAGGATATCATCAGTCTGTGGGGAGACGGGAGCAGGTTGGCAGAGAAGTGCCCACTGCCTCAGGTTGCCTGGCAACCTCCGGTCATGAGGCCCTCGAGGGCTCCTCCTGCAAACCAGGTGCCTACAGAGAACACTTTTTCCCCCTTGAGTTCACCTGAATGGCTCTCAGCTCTTTGTCCCCACACAGGCTTCCAGGAGTATCCAAGCCCAGAGCTACTGCTTCCCCAATATCTACTCTCCCTGCATTTGGGGCAAAGCGTGCAGAATTATTACGTGAAGCCTCAATGAATGAATGAATGAATGAATGAATGAATCGTGAATGGTACAAAATTCTATCACTTCATTTCTTTCAGGAAGATCCAGGACATTGCATTTCGCCTCTCTCTTGTTTGTTAATTAAACTGCAATGGCTCCCTTTCACTGGGCACTTACTCTGTGCCAGGCACTATGCTCGGCGCATTTCAGAGGCAGCTGGTGTGATGGTTCAGAACTGGACTCTGAGCCAACAGCCTGAGCGTAAAGCCTGGCTCTGCCTCTTCCCAAGGTCACACCGTTGACTGTTAAGGTTAAGTTACCTTAACCTCTCTGGGTGTCGGTTTCCTCACTCATACAGTGGGAACAATAACTTCTCTGCCTCAGGTTGTCGTGGGGATTCGGTGAGTGAAAACAGAGCACTAAAATGACACCTGGTACAAAATAAGTGCTCAGTAAATACTAGATACAATCTTCCAAACACCCTTCCAAGGTAAATACTTGTATAATTTTTGGAAACAAAAATTAGGCTTAGAGAGGTTAACTCGTCCCCTGAGCTCTAACTAGGAGCTGAGGTTCAAACCGTGGCTGATTCCAGAACTGTTTGCAGAGTCATTATGTTATGTAGCTTAGTGTTTATTATGCATCTACTAGGTACACTGCTCAAGATGCTGGGGATGTAGATGTCACCAAGACACATCCAGTCCTGGCCCTCATAGAGCCTGCCACCCCAGCCCCCAGCACCCTCACTGGAGGTGGAACCGGCTGGACCTTCAGAGCAGCCTTTGCTGAAGCCCCGTGCATGCCCGCTCCCTCAGTGTGCCTCAGACCCCTCCAGGGACTCAGGCTTGTGGGCTGGACCGTTAACGTGTCAGGGAAGAAGGGAGAAACCCATCACAGGAGGGACACCCTCTGTGGGTGACCCACGTCTCCACAAGCCCGCTGCATCATTCACCGAAGCTGGCAATGTTTAGATCTGTCTTTTAATAAAACACAGTCTGACCTGGAGTCAAGCTGGAGGGAGACCCATCGTCCAGCCACGTGGCCCGACCCGGCTCTCTGCTGGTTGGTGGCAAAAGCTTAGGGAGTTGCTCAAGATGCCACGTAGCAGAGGCAGCCTCTGGGTCTCCGGCCCATCCCACTGCTCAAATCTGCTTCTCATTAGCTTCAAAAGTCAAGCCTGGCTCCCTGAAGGGCTGGGAGGGAGGGCTTGGCCGGGCTGTTCACCGCAACTGCCTGGCCTCCCTGGCCTTGGTACTCTGCGCCCAGCCCCATCCATCAGCACAGCTGACCACTCCGGGGATCCTCTCACCCACGGGCAGGAAAAGAACTAATTAAAACTGAGAGCATTCACCTTCCCGAGGAGGCTTACAGTTGTCTGAAGGAGGGCCACGTTTTCAGGGACAGGAATTATGGTTTTGTTTTAGAATAGCACAGGGAAACAGGAGGCTGGAGGGGCCTCTCTCTGCATTCTAGATGCCTCAAAGGCTGTCAAATTCCACAGTCTTACACTTGCTCATGGAGCATTTATTGAGCACCATCCCCGTGCCAGGCATTGTGTGGGGGCCCCACAGCCTCCTGCAGATTTAGGAGCTCTCAGAATCCAGAGGCAGGAAGAAACGTAAAAATAATGAGTCACCAAGCAACAGATTGCTGAAGGCAATACGGAGGAGTGTAGAGAGTGCTACAGAAATAGGAGAGGAAACAGCTTCAAATTAACAGGGTGGGGAGGTGGGGAGGAGGGGAGAGTTAGGAAACCGTCCTGGGGTGACAGGGAGCCACGGATCTTAGAGGAGGACCCACACATGGCCCACATAGACAGAAGGCACCCCTCTTCCTGAGCTCTGGGATGGATGGTAGGGCCCATTTTCTCTGCTCCATTTGGCTGATGAAAAGGTAGAGGCACTAAGAGTAAGTAACATCTTCCCCAAGAGCAGACTTGGAGTAAAGGGATGTTTTCTCTGGTCCCCAGTCGCCAGCTCTTTCTGCTTCTGAACTTGGCAGAAGTTTGCCAGGAAGGGAAAGAAAATGACGGAGGAGCAAAGCTGGAAAGCTAAGCCAGAGCCTGCTGGCCACAGGCCTGGCCTGTGGCCAGGACGTGGTCCCGCGTGGGCACAGGGAGCCTGTATGGAAGTGCCCATACCCCCGCGTTGTTCTGCCAGTTGCAAGGCTGGATTCTGTCCGTGTAATTCCGTACCTGTCCTGCAACAGGGCTCCTCACCCCTACATGTGGTTTAAAACACTGATTTTATTTTATTTTGTTTTCAAAGCTTATTTTTGAGAGAGACAGAGAGGGAGCATGATCTGGGGAGGGGCAGAGAGAGAGGAGACAGAGAATGCTGTCAGCACAGAGCCCGATGTGGGGCTCGATCTCACGAACCATGACATCCTGACCTGAGCCTAAATCAAGAATCCAACGCTTAACGGACTGAGCCAGCTTAACGGACTGCCCCCAAACCCTGTGATTTTAAAAGAAGCCTACTCGGGGAGAGAGGGGGCATTCCCCTGCATGGCCCCTTGCTGTGCCAGTGGAGGGAGCCGGCACCAGGAGGACCAAAGGGGCACTATCATTTACTGGACACTGAGCGAGCCAGGCCCTCTGCTGAGAACTTCACAAATCCCAGTCCCCTCCACCCTTAAAGACCCCTGGAGCAAATATCATCCACACCAAGCAGAAGGGAAACGTCTGTGTCAGAGCGGCCTGGAGTGAAGGCAGCAGAGAAGCCCAGCTCTGGCTGAGCTGGGTAGACATCCCAGGGGGTTGCAGAGGTTTGAACTCCCCCTCCCTGCTGCAGGAGGGCAATGTGGGGAGAGCGGGCCCGGGAGGCAGGGGCTCCCTGGTTTCCCCCGAGTCCCCAGGGGTTGGGTAGCAGGACAGGAGCCTTCTTGGTAGGAATGAGGTCAGATGCAGCAGGAGGCACCGACCAGCCATGGGGCAGCCAGACTTAGTAAATAAAAATAGAGGATGCCCAGTTACATTCGAATTGCACATTAACCAGATATAATGCTCATCATAAGGTATCTCACAGTCTAGGGCCATGGCAATGGAGATGAAGAGAAGGGACAAATATTAAGATCTGATTTGGAGGGAGGCTCTATGGAGATGGGCGATGAATGGTTGTGGGCAATGAGGATGTGGAGGAAATTAAGGTTGATCCCAGGCCGACGGGGCTCCTAAGTGAGAAGGGGAGACAGAGCAGGGTCAGATGAGCAAGACAGAGTGCAGGCTGTTTCTGCTGATGCTGAATTCAGGATGTCTATCTGAGCCCCAGGCGGAGGCTGCAGGGCTTAAGGAAAGGCCTGGCTGGGGAGCTACTGGCCCACGGATGGCACTCAATGACGCCATGGTTCTGGATGTGACTGCCTGGGGAGTGAGACTGAAGGCAGAGACAACGGGCCAGATCCAGTCCTTGAAGACCCTCACCTTTTGCACACAGCCAAAGAAACCAAGTCAGAACAGCCAGGGAGGCTGGAGGAAAATCCACAAGGTGGGTAAGAGGGCAACAGAGGAGGGAGTTTCTGGAAGGCAGGGGCTAACCACAGTGGATGCTGCAGGCAGGCCTGGTAAGTCAGGGAAGTGGGAAACAAAGGCAGCCTACAGTGGGCTGAAGAAAGAACGAGGTGCAGAGTTCGCAGACATGCCCTTATCCATCGAGAAATCCTGCAGTGCAGCGGGGCTGAGGCTGGGGTCTGGGCAGGTTTCCATCCATGGCTTCCGGGGGCATTTCCCTGCCTGGAGCCGTAGAGACGATGACTCTTGAGCCCCCTGTAACCGGCAGTGGGACCCCAGACAGTCAAGTCAAATGGAAATTGTAAGGAAGGGCCTTTTAAAAAGTGTATCAGGGGGCACCTGAGTGGTTCACTCGGTTGAGTGTCTGACTCGATTTCGCCTCGGGTCATGGTCTCACGGTTTGTGAGTTCGAGCCCTGCATCGGACTCTGCGCTGACCGTGCAGACCCTGCTTAGGATTCTCTCTCCCCCATCCTCCCCCCCCTCAAAACTAAACATTAAAAAGAAAATTAAAAAATAAATAAATAAAAGTGTATCAGTGACATAGAAGAATGTGAGGGACCAACACCTCGTGGTATTACCCACACAATGTCCCTGATATGTACAACGGTGTGGATTTCAAAACCATTATAGGGAATGAAAGAAACCTGACGCAAAAAAGCATCTGTGGTCTGGGTCCACTTATAAGAAGTTCTAAAAAGCAAAACTAACCACTGATAAAATGAAGATCAGAACAGTAGCTGCCTCTAGGGGCAGGTGGAGGTGATTGGCTGGGCAGGGGAGTCAGGGAAACTTCTGGGTGATGGTAGTGGTCTGTATCTGGGTAAGGGTTTGACTCACACAGGTGTGGGCGTTTGTCAAAACTCAGCAAATGGTATACTTAAGAATGTGAACATTTCATTGCATGTAACTTCTACCTGAAAAATGAACGATATTTATTCAACTCTATCTAATGATATACATGTTAAGGTGTTTAGGGGTGCGGTGTACTGAAGTTTGCAACTCCCCTTTAGAGGAACAGAAAAAGAAGATGGATTCCTGGGGAGGCAGAGAGATGGACAGAGATATGAAGCAAACAGTAAAATGTCATCCAGGTGGTGGGTATGGAGGTATCCCCTCAACTTTTTTCAAAATTCACTCAACTTTTCCGTATGCTTGAAATGGTTCATAATAAAGTGTTGGGGGTGGGTGAGTAGAGAAAAAGAATGTGAGAATATTTATTATCCAACCCAAAGATATGTGTTGATAGACAGAATAGTTGGTGGTTGTCAGAGGTGGGGGGGGGGGGATGAGGGAAGTGTACCAACCTCCAGTTATACAGTAAATAAGTCAGGGGGATGTCCTGCGCAGCACGGTGGCTAGAGTTAACAAACTGTGTTGCATATGTGAAAGTTGCTAAGAGAATAGAAATTCTCATCACAAGAAACAAAGGATAACTGTGCATGGTGTTGGATGTCAACCTAACTCACTGTGGCGATCATTTTACAATATACATAAAGATTGAATCATTACGTCGTACGCCTATAACTCCTATAATGGTATATGTCAAGTGTATCTCAATTTAAAAAGAAATAAACAAAGATACACATTGACACACACTGTACCTGAGGCGCTGCACCTGCTACCACAGGTGCTCAAAGCTGTATCATCATCAGGGGCCACCTGGGTGACGGCCTTCCACCAGAGAACTGTCATTGTCCCTTCTCACAGAGGAGACGCAGGGCCAGGGGCCCAGGTGTGAGATTAGGGTGAAGGAGAAAAGCACGCATAGGTCTGCCAGGAACGGATTTAGAGGAATAAGTCGCTGGAGCCTGTGGGGAGAGTAAACAGCCAGGTGGCCTGGCCCCCAGGGTATGGGATTGGGGTATTCCACACATTCTAGGAGGGCCACATGCCCTCAGGCTTGGGAACAGCTGCTTAAACCTGGTGGTGGAAATAGGCCCCATCTAATTTGCCCACTGGTCGGGGGGGTTTAAAGAACATTCCAGCTCCACCGTCTATACAACGGGAGAATAGGAAACCCAGAATCTGCCCCCACCCCAGGGTATATCCTTAGGGATGGTCGTCACAACGCTGCTGTAAGCGTGAGTGTTTGCCAACATGTGCGTGGTGGGGCGGCTGGTTAAGTCCTTTGATGGTTTATAAATGCAGCGGGATTCTGTGCAGCTTTTACTTTTTTAAGTTTATTTTGAGAGAGAGAGAAAGAGAATGCGAGCAGAGGAGGGGCAGAGAGAGAAGGAGAGAGAGAGAATCCCAAGCAGGCTCCACACTGTCAGCACAGAGCCCAATGCAAGGCTCAAACCCACAAACCGTGAGATCATGAACTGAACCAAAACCAAGAGTAGGTCGCTTAACCGACTGAGCCACCCAGGCGCTCCTCTATGCAGCTTTTAAAAATGAGCGAGTGCCGCCTGGGGGGGCTCAGCCAGTTAAATGTTGGACTCCGGCTCAGATCATTATTTTGAGGTTCATGGGTTCGGGCCCCGCATCGGGGCTGTGTGCTGACAACTCAGAGCCTGGAGCCTACTTCAGATTCTGTGTCTCCCTCTCTCTCTCTGTCCTGCCCCTGCTCACACTCTGTCTGTCTGTCTCTCTCTCAAAAATAAATAAACATTTTTTAAAAATGAGCAAGGTAAATCTATATGCCCTGGACTTCAAACAGCCTGAATCTTTAAAAAAAAATTTTTTTTAATGTTTATTTATTTTTGAGAGAGAGAGAGAGAGAGAGCAGGGGAGGGGCAGAGAGAGGGAGACAGAGGATCTGAGGCGGCCTCCGAGCTGACGGCAGTGAGCCCGATGTGGGGCTCTAACTCACGAACGGTGAGATCACGACCTGAGCCAAAGTCAGACACTCAACCAACTGAGCCACCCGGGTGCCCCCAAACAGCCCGAATCTGAATGTAAAGTAAAAACAGAGACACGAACAAAAAATATATATAATAGATATATATATATATGTATATATATATATATATATATATATATATTTGTATATATGTGTATGTGTGCATATATTTTTCCCATTCATATATAAAATATATGACTGTCTAAATGGATATGAATATAAATATTAATTAATAAATTAATTAAATATATATTGCATGTTATGGACCCCAAATTCATGTTAAAGGCCCAAGCCCTCGTGTGATGGCATTAGGAGGTGGGACTTTTGGGAGGTAGTTAGGTTCACATGAGGTCATGTGGGTGGAGCCCCCAGGATGGGACCGGTGTCCTTGTAAAGGGCAAGAGACTAGACCTTACTCTCCACCATGTGAGGAGGACACAGCCCGATCTCCATCTGCAAACCAGGAAGAGGGACCTCACCAGACATCAAATCTGCCAGCACCCCGATCTTGGACTTTCCAGCCTCCAGAACTGTGAGAAATAAATGTTTCTTTTTTTTAAGCCATTTCAACTATGGTATTTTTGTTATAGCAGCCCAAACTAAGAGTACATAAATGTACACGCACACAGCACCATAAAAATCGTTTGCCACAATGTTGATAAGAGTGGTTACTTCTCCACGATGAAATATGAATGACTTTTCCCTCACTTTCTTCTTGGTAGTTTTCTGTATTGTTTAAAATTTTCACAATAAGCACTTTTGATTTTAGTGAAACAGTTATCATTAAAGATAATTGTGTAGGAGCTTGTAGAGTAAGTTGATATTTGCAAAGTGTTTAAGAGACATTCACTGAACCCCAAAGGTTGGTGGAGACCTCCCTAGTCCTACCCTAAGTCGGGGATGGGGGAAGTGATGAGCGAGGACCCCCACCGGGCTGTCATTCTGTTCCCCTGTCCCTGCCTGAGCCCCGAGACAAGAACAGCTACAGATTTTGTGGGGCCCAACGTAAAGTCAAAGTGTAGGACCCCTTGTTCAAAAATCGTTAAAAATTTCAAGGTGACGACAGCAGAGCCATTAAGCCAAGTGCGAGTCCCTTCTGAGCCCATGCCTGTGTGATTTCACGGGTTGCAGGACTGTGAGGCCGGCCCTGCCGGGCAAGCCCATCTGAGCAATTATGGAGTATTGGCTGCTAGAGGAACAGCCAGGGAAGAGGCCAGGAAAAATGGTCAAGGAGGTGCTGACTCCAGACACTGCAGCCTAAGTGAGAAAGAGATTCCCAGGGACGCTTCAACCCACCCGGAACCTCACCAGAGCAAGCATGATGAATATTGACAGTGTGCTCCCTGTTTGGAATGCTGGCCTTTGGGAATGGCTAAGTCTCCCGCAAGGCTCCCGATCAGGCTCCATGGGCCCTGGGTGCCAGGGGTTTCATTAGTAAGGGGAGCAAGTCAGGAGGGCCTTCAGGTCAGGTGAGGCATGTGACAGCTACTCCCCTGTGGTGTCCCCTGGCTGGTCCAAGGGAACCTTCTCCTGGGACCGCCCACACCCTGGAAGCCCAAGGGGCTTCTTCCTGCCCTGTCTCTGTGGGGCTCTCAACCACATCGGGGCTGCTCCACAGAAAACCTGTCTCCAAGCCTCCTGTCCCCCTTCCCACCCCCGCACCCCAGCTCCTGGGCCCCACAAAGACAGCCTGTGTTGGGGCCAGCGACGCTGAGTGAGCAGACAGCCCACACCTCCCCTGTGCCACTCAGCACAAAGGCCCCGTCTGTGCGCCCCGCCTGGAGGGCGCGCCACCTCCCTTCCTCTGCCAGGCACTGGGACGCAGCCATGGGAGTCTCCCGGGAGGCTCAGCTCAGAGTGTGCAGTGGGCCAGGTGGCCCAGGAGACAGAGCCACACTCAGGTGAAGCACCTCAGATGGCCTAGGGTGTCCAGAAAGCAGCCGCTGGTTCCAGACTTGCCGGCAGAATGTGGACAGCCTCCCGCCTCTCTGAAGCCTCTCGCCCCCTCCGGGCTCAGTCCTGCTGGCCACTCAAAGCTTCTATCGAGGTGTCCCCTAATCGGGGTCCCTGCCACCAGCCTTCCCCCCCAACCCACCTAAATAAGACAGCAGAGATGGGTACAAAGACCTACAGAGGTCCCCACTGTCTGCAGACAAAAGCCAGCACATCCCCTGGCACTCCAAGTCCTCATCTCCAGACCCACTGTCTCTCCAGACACTCATCTGGCTCCTCCTGGGCCCATGTGGCCCCAGTCCCATTTGCCTTGGAGCTCCTGAGATACCCGTGCTCGGGGCGACCAAGAACACCCCACCCGCGGTCCTCTCCAACTGTTAAAGTCCTTCTCAACCATGTCAACCATTCAAACCCCATCTCCCCAAGTCTTCTCAGCTCCCTGCACTGCTGGAAATGTTCCCTCAACAAACCTTTGTGGAGTGACTACGGTGAGCCAGGCGCAGTCTCCTCTACGAGGTCCCAGAGCACTTTGCATCTCTGCCTTAGCGTCTCGAGGACCGGGGCGGTGGTTAGTTCAGTGGACGCCTTGTTCTATTTGCCTTTAGTGCACATGGCAGGTGCTCATAGGTGGGCCTCAGCTGAAGAGAGCCTCTTTCCTCCATGGACCCCTCAGCAGCTCTCGCAGCCTCTCCCGGCCCTTCGGCCCTCCTGTGACTCCCCTGCACTTAAGCGGACAATTCCTGAGGAGGAGCCCTGCTCTCACCTCCAGCACCTGCATGGCTGTCCTTCTCCAGTGAAAGTTTTTCTCTGCTGCTCAGCCTGCACTCAGAACAGTCTAGAAGCCGGGGATTTAATCCCGCCAGGAGCTGCCCACCACCCACGCAGGTCGGGAGCTGGTGAATAAACCCTGCAGCTTCCACTTCCCAGTAAGACAATCCTGAGGGGAGGCACATCCTACCTGGTTCCTCAGGTGATATCCTCAGAGTGGAGTCCTAGGTGCCCACGCTGGTAACTGCCCGTGAACGCGCCCACCATCAGCCTCCCCCTTCCTGTCTCCCTCTCCCCACTCCCTCCCTCGTGCTTCTGGAGTCACCTAGCAAATACACTGCCTGCGCCCAGGTATTGCTGGGGTAGGGTGGGGAGTCGGGGTGTCGGCAGGGCATCTACTTTGGTATAGAATAACATTTGGGGCCTTCCCCAGGCCTTTGGGCTCACCCCCTGCCATGTTCACTCAGGCCACAGACATTTGTTACCTGCCTGTTATGCATCAGTTAGCTGTGATTTGGGGCGAAGAGAATGTTCTGTGTGCCCCCTGCCCCCTTTTCCCTACTTCTCATTGTGAGGGGAAGAGGAAGGAGATAGAAAGCAGAATCTGGAAGGGGAAGACGTGGAGGAAGGGGAGGGAGGAGGGGGCACCACTTCCTGGGAAACACTTAGAAAGATTCCTTCCTCAGGTCAGAAGGGTCAGACGCAGGATCCTGAGGCACCCTGTCTGGCCCCTCTGGAAAACCCCTGTGTCCTTGCTTGCACTCCACATCCCAGATGGCTCCCTGCCCTGCCTGCACCCTGGAAAGCTGAGCCTGGGGGTTGCATTGCCTGGGCTCTGGTTCTCTTGCTGTTGGATCAGCCTGCAGGAGATTGGGATGGGGGGAGTGGGAGCATGCAGAGTATTCATCCCTCCCCTCCACTCCTCCCTCCCTCCTCACAATCTGGCAGGGGCTCTTTCTCCCCCTGGCCCTTCAAGTGGAGTGAGTAGTGGGTGCCTCAACGCCTTTCTCTGGTTCCCTTCACTCTGCCCACCTGGCTGCAAGCAGCCCCTCTATTAAGAAAGTATCCTTCAAAAAAAAAAAAAAAAAAAATAGGGGCGCCTGGGTGGCGCAGTCGGTTAAGCGTCCGACTTCAGCCAGGTCACGATCTCGCGGTCCGTGAGTTCGAGCCCCGCGTCGGGCTCTGGGCTGACGGCTCGGAGCCTGGAGCCTGCTTCCGATTCTGTGTCTCCCTCTCTCTCTGCCCCTCCCCCGTTCATGCTCTGTCTCTCTCTGTCCCAAAAATAAATAAAAAACGTTGAAAAAAAAATTAAAAAAAAAAAAAAAAAAAGAAAGTATCCTTCATAATCTCGCCAAGTGCTGCTTCCCTCCTGTCACGTAGCCCTGAGCCACAGACTTGGATGACGTCCGGCTCCAGCAAAGTGGCAAATGTTGAGTATCCACCTTAGATGACCTGGGTTGGAATCACCACTCACTTCCAAGTTCTTGGCTTCCCTCAGCCTTCATTTCCCCATCTGGAAAATGGGTGCGATCCTAGCAATGCTAAACGCCTCCATATTCTCAATGTGGCAGATAAGAGCCCTTCAGACCGGCTCAGGAGAAGAGGGAATTATGGGAGGGCCCTGGGGGACCCTGATGAGAGAGGGGAACTAGACTCAGTTACTCATCGCTGGGTCCTTTGGTGTCCCCGCGTCTGCATCTCTCTCCTTGTCCCCCTCCTGCTTCATCCCGCATGTGGCCAAATATGGTTCCCCCCAGCTCACGAGTTTATGTATTCTAAATAAAAATAGACGTTACTCCGCAAAAATGGGCTCACGCTTGCAAACTGTGCTGCAGTCTGCTTTTATTCACTTCTCACCAGGAAGCACAGCACCGCATTCAGCAGCCCCTAGGATTCCTCCAGATGTTGGACCGATATTTATTTCGTGGACTCGTCCATCAGCCTAGGATGTTTTCATGGCCACTATCACTGGTGTCTGGAACACACGTCCCTTCCCGACAGCCATCTCCCGGGATCCCTTTTAAAGCAGGTGACCAACTCACTCCCCGTCTCAATTTCCGCCACACATACCCCCCCCAACACGCCCCCAGCCCCTGATGTGACTTTCATGTGAAGCCCACCACAGCCAGTATGGTGGCAGACACCACGACCTCTCTCTCCCGTCCTACTTTGACGTCCGCCGAGCTTTCTGAAGATAGGCCCCTCGGGGATGAACCCATCTTCGGTTCGGTCCGTGTTCCCCGGCAGCTGTGACTTTTAAAATGCAGTGGATTCTTACACTGAAGATAGGCACAAAGCCACTCTTCTCTCCTTCTCCAAAGCCCAGCTCTGCTTTTTTAAGTTCAAACAATAGTGATTCGATTGAACACACACACCCACTTCTCTCCAGAGGCCTTCAAGAGAGGAAGAGGGATACCACAGAGCTTTTTAAAACATTGCACAGAATAAAAGTTTGAATATCACATCAGTCACAGTCTCTGGGGACCCTGATAGCAGCACTCTAACTGGGCAATTTGAGGGGAGTTTGATAAGGACACCATTTACAAAGGTGCCGGCAGGATTTAGGAAACCAGTGCAGGGTCACAAAGAAGCCTGGGGCCAGTAACATCAAGGGACCATTCCCAAGGGTGAAGGAGTGATTACTGGAACCCAGGGAGAATGACAGTGGGGGGGGGGGGGGGGACCCTGGACAGGACCTGGGGTCTTCAGGAGATAGATGCATTCAACCTTGGGGACTCAGGAAGGAGCTGGGAGCTGGGGCAGGGGAGTTGGTGCAAATACCGAGACCTCACTTTCCTCTTGCCCTCCAGATAGCCTCCCATTGGGTGGACCCATCTGGAAACTAGGTGTCATGGCTGCCATTGATACAAGCTATGTGTCCAGCATCACAGGACACAGGTCAGAGTAGACAGGCATTGGAGAGAGCTGGGAGGGGAGCAGAAAGGAAGAGCAATGGAAGGTAATTTTACACAAAGGCTTGGAAAGCATACAATCCAATGGGGCGCCTGGGTGGCTCAGTTGGTTATGCATCTGACTTCAGCTCAGGTCACAATCTCACCGTCCCTGAGTTTGAGCCCCACGTCAGGATCTGTGCTGACAATTCAGAACCTGGAGCCTGCTTTAGATTCTGTGCCTCCCTCTCTCTCTCTCTCTCTCTCTCTGCCCCTTCCCCACTGGTGTTCTGTCTCTCTCTCAAAACTAAAATAAAAACATAAAAAAAATAAAATATGCAATCCAGTTAGAAATTATGAATTTAGTGTAAAGAAACTAGGGAGTGATTATTTGCTCAACTAAAGGATTTTTTTTTTTTTGCTTTACATTTTCAACTAGTTGCCTTTTTTTTTTTAATGTTTATTTATTTTTGAGAGAGAGAGAGAGACGAAGCATGAGTGGGGGAGGGGCAAAGAGAGAGGGAGACAGAGAATCTGAAGCAGGCTCCAGGCTCTGAGCTGCCAGCACAGAGCCCGACTTGGGGCTCAAACCCACAAATCATGAGCTCATGACCTGAGCTGAAGTCAGACGCTTAACCAACTGAGCCACCCAGGTGCCCCCAACTGGTTGCCTTTTAATAACAAACTTCTGGTGTGCCTGGGTGGCACAGTTGGTTAAGGGTCCGACTCTTGATCTTGGCTCAGGTCATGATCCCACAGTCCATGGGTTCAAGCCCCACATCAGGCTCTGCGCTGATGATGCAGGGCCTGCTTGGGAGTCTGTCTCTCCTTCTCTCTGCCCCTCCCCTGCTTGTGCTCGGCTGTTCTCTCTCAAAATAAATAAACTTAATAAATAAATTTTTTAAAAAAATAATGAACTTCCCCCTGCAATTAAAACAGGGTTCTACTACAGAAAATTCAGCTTACTCAGAGCTATTCAGGACCCCAGACATTTAGGTAAACACAAGTACAGTGCAAAGTTGGGTTGGCTCTAAGGACCTTTTCTGAAAATGTCCCCTCCAGTGACCTCCTTAATTGCATCCAATTTGGGGAGGGCAGATAGTTCCCAAGAAGCAGGCTCTGGAAGGCCACAGAATACCAGCCATCCATTACACAAAGGCACAAATTAACTTGCAAAGGTCACCTCATTGTAAGTGGCTGAGCCCTGATCGAAACACCAACCTGTTCTCTCTGACAGCTCTCACTGATATTCTAGGTGATCTTCCACATTGAACTGTGATGCTGTTTTTTTTTTTTTAATCTTTTTCAATGTTTACTTATTTTTGAGAGAGAGAGAGAGAATGTGAGCAGGGGAGGGGCAGAGATAGGGAGACACAGAATCTGAAGCAGTCTCCAGGCTCTGAGCTGTCAGCATAGAGCCTGACGCAGGGCTTGAACTCACAAGCACGAGACCATGACCTGAGCCGAAGTCAGATGCTTAACTGACTGAGCCACCCAGGCACCCCTGAACTGTGACCTTTAAGCACCCAATCAGCAGGATCTTTCCCAACGATGTTCTCTCTTGATGCTCCCATCAGGAACACCCACGGTCTACCACGTACACTCCCTGCCTTGGGTGACCTGGCAGCTGGCAAGTATTTTCCAAGAAAAGTCCTTCTAAGGGGATTTTTCTCTGTTCTCAGAGTCCTAGATGGCAGACATCCCTGCAAAGTTCTACATCACTGATAATAACTGAGCATGTGACTCCGAGAAGGATAGACTCCACACCCAGCTGAGAGTTCTGCTCTAGTCCAAGACCCAAGACGCCCACAGAGCCCGGGCCAGCAGACACGTAACTGAGGCCAACATCCCAGCCCCTGCCCAGCACAGCATGTCAGCTAGCACTCTGCTGGACACATGATCTCAAGGACAGAGGTCAGGAAACAGACGAATCTCAGGGTGCCTGCATGACTGCTTTAAACACCTCATGCTCAGGCCCTCTCCTTCGAGCTCCTGATCTCCTCTCACCTTGCGCTAATGGAGAATGATGGCTTTGTACACTTGGAAAATGGATCCAGAGAGCGCCACACTGAACCGAGCAAGGACAGACTGCAGCCAAAGTCAAAGACTCTGTGGGTTTAAAACGCTATTTTGAACAACTCAACTTTTCAGGCAAATCCTGGCAAAATTTCTCCCGTGGTACCGTCTCTGAGACGGCAGGTCGGGAGGGTGTGTGGGGCATGGTGGCTTATTGCTGGCCCGATCAGAGCACGTCCTGTGCCCTCTTGAAATGCCTATTGTTTCCTGACGTGGTGGCCGTGGACTGGCTGGTCCGTTATGTCATATTTCCTCAATGGAGGCCATTGTCTCCTGCCAGCAGCTCCACGGCTCTTGCCTTCACAATGCACCAACCTCACCCCAAGCCCTGCTCCGTGGGCAGTGTAATGTGATCCTGGCAGGTCTCAAAGCAAGCCTTCGCTCCCTCCCAGCACGTGCACAAGTCCTACTGGCAGGATGGAGGAGGGGAGATCTCCGTCCCGGAACCGGGGCCGGAACTTGGGCAACCTGAGTCAGGGCAAATTTCATCACACCCTCCAGCTCTGGTCTTTCCTGATTTTCTTCTGGCCACGGCACACCGCCACCCGCTGTTCCTGGGATGGCAGGCTTCCAGCTGGACCCCACATCCTGGCAGTTGGCCCCCTGTGTGGCCACCTCCCGCATCACGCGGGGCTGGCCTGCGAGAGGGGCTGTGGGAAGGCCAGCGTGTGACTAGGTCATACCAGCTTCTGCCACCTGGCTCCCCCTGGGAGAGCCAGCTGCCAGGTTGTGAGGACACTGCAGCAGCCCTGTGGAGAGAGATCCACAGGGTGAAGAATTGAGGCCCCCTGCTAATGGCAGGCAGGAACTTACCATCCACGTGAGTGAGCCACTTATAAGCCAACACTCTGACTCCAGTCAAGACTTTAGATGAGTGTAGACCCAGTGCATCTTTTTTTTTTTTAATATTTATGTATTTTTCAGAGAGCGAGAAAACAAGGGAGGGTGCAGAGAGAGAGGAAGACAGAGGATCAAAAAGCAGGCTCCTTGGGGCGTCCAGGTGGCTCCGTCCGTTAAATGTCTGACTTCGGCTCAGGTCATGATCTCACGGTTTGTGGGTTCGAGCCCCACGTCAGACGCTGTACTGAATGCCTGCTCAGAGCCTGGAGACTGCTTTGGATCCTGTGTCTCCTTCTCTCTCTGCCCCTCCCCTGCTCATGCTCTGTCTCACTCTGCCTCTCAAACATAAATAAATGTAATTTAAAAAAAAAAAAAAAGCAGGCTCATTGGAGAGCCCAATGAGGGGCTGGAACTCACAAACCATGAGATCATGACCTGAGCCGAAGTCAAACACTTAACCCACCGAGGCACCCAGGCGCCCCAGACCTGGTGCATCTCGATGTCAACCTCATCAGAGTCCTGGAGCCAGGCCCACCCTCCTAAAGCCACTCCTGATTTCTGGACCCATAGAAACTGATTTTTATGATTATTGTTGTGGGGCACCTGGGGGGCTTGTTTGGTTAAGCTTCTGACTTCGGCTCAGGTTATCCTTGCGTTTTAGCCTCGCGTTGGGCTCTGTGCTGACAGCTCGGAGCCCGGAGCCTGCTTCAGATTCTGCGTCTCCCTCTCTCTCTGCTCCTCCCCTGCCCCCCACACTCTGTGTCTCTCCCTCTCTCTCTCAAAAATAAATAAATATTTTAAATAATTTTTAAGTGATTATTGTTTTTCAGGCCACTATGTTTTCTTGCACAGCGTGGCTTATTTCAGAGTATTAGCTAGTTTGATATCCTGGGTGATAGGCCCAAAGAGGTCAGCCTCCAGAGGCTCAGAGCAGAGTGAAGATGGGCAGAAAATGAACACGGATGGGCAAACTAATCCAGTACACTTGGTTTCCTGATCCCTTACCATATGCCTCTCATTTCAAATAAAGGAAGGAGGCATTAACAATTGAATGAAGTTGTTCAATGTGTTGCAACCAGCAGTGAGTACCCAGGGCCATCCCCTTCTGTAAGCTGGACACTACCCTCCCTGCAAAATGCTTCAAATTATGTCTTTATTTTTTTAAGTTCATTTATTTATTGGGGGTGGAGGGGAGGGACAGAGACACAAAGAGAGAATTGCAAGCAGCCTCCACCAGAATCAGTGCAGAGCCCGATGCAGGACTCAGACCCATGAACCTTGAGATCATGACCTGAGCCGAAATCAAGAGTCAGACGCCCAATCAACTGAGCTACTAAGGTGCCCCTCCACATTCTATCCTTATAAAAACCAACACCCCACCACTGACTACTGCTACCTTTAGCTCCTTCTCATCTAAACTGACCAGCCAGATCCCCTCAACCAGTTCTGTGTTCAGGCAAAGGATTTCTCTTTAAAAGCTAGCTTTCTCAGGGTACCTGGGTGGCTCAATACCCACCAGGATACCTGGTGGCTCGAGTTAAGTGTCCGACTTGATTTCGGCTCAGGTCATGATCCCAGGGTCGTGGAACTGAGCCTCATGTCAGGCTTAAGATTCTCTACCTCTATCCCTCTGCCCCTCGTCAGCTCCCAGGCACGCACTCTCTCTCTCTAAAATCAAAAAAATTTTTAAATATATAAAATCTAGCTTTCTCGCCCATCAGTTCCATCTCGACTTTATTCCAAAGTTGTGATCTGTCAACATAACGCTTATCTCAGTTCAGCTATCACTTTCACTCTTCCCTCCAATACTGTGTCACCTTCACATGCAGTGCCCTACGTAGTTCCTTGCTGTCTGTGTCCAGAAAGTTGATAGAAAGAGTGATCTGGATAGTGAATCCCAGAGCCCTGTGGCACTCCCCTGTGCACCCCACTACCGCCCAGAGAACAGAGACCCTCTGCTGACATACACTTTGTAGAGAGCTGTGCAAGCTGCCATAAATCCCCCGGGGAACACTCTCGTTATGAACCAGTTTGCCAAGCCTGTATCAGAATGGGTTTATTCACAGGGCACCTGTGCGGCTCAGTCAGTTAAGCATCTGTGAGCCTCTTCCATCTTCTGGGGGCCACTGGCATTCCTTGGCCCTTGGCTGTGTCTCTCCAGTTTTCAAGTCCAGCACCTTCTGATTTCTCTCTGCTCTGTCTTCACATCATTTTCCCCTCTGCATGAGTGTCAGGTCTCCCTCTGCCTGTCTGTCTCTCTCTCTCTCTCTCTCTCTCTCTCTCTTTTTTAAACATTTATTCGTTTTTGCAAGAGAGAGAGACAGAGCATGAGCGGGGGAGGGGCAGAAAAAGAGGGAGACACAGAATCAGAAGCAGGCTCCAGGCTCTGAGCTGTCGACACAGAGCCCAATGCGGGGCTTGAACTCACAGACTTCAAGATCATGACCTGAGTCAAAGTTGGACGTTCAACCGACTGAGCCACCCAGGCACCCCTGCCTGTTTTGTATAAAGACACTTGTGATGGCATTCAGAGACCACCCAGATAATCCGGGATAATCTACCTATCTCTAGATCCTTAGTCACATGACCTTTTTCCCCATGACATTTACAGGTTTCAGGGATTAGGTCCTAGTATCTCGGTGGGGGGGGGGGGGTTTGGTCATTATTCAGCCCACCACAACTTGGCACGGCTCACCCCCACCACCAAGCTTTCCCACCTCATGGGCACCGCATTCTTTTCTAATGGTTACAAATAAACTATGTCATACTCTGCTCTGTTATCTTCCAAAAGTCAACACATATATCCCCTGTGTCTTCTTTTTGGAATCCACTTGAGACCTGCACTTCCCCGGTCGCATCAATCTGGACATAAAAATGGTGTCACAATCAGCAAAAACAACATTTCTCAAGTTTGCTATTACTGCTGGTTCTACAGCCTCCTAGAAATGTCAGGAACCCTGGGGCACTTGGCTTGCTCCGTTGGTGGAGCGTGCAAGTCTTGATCTCAGGGTCATGAGTTCGAGCCCCATATTGGGTGTAGAAATTACTTTAAAAAAAATTTTTTTTAATCTTTAAAGGGGCTCCTGGTTGTCTTGGTTGGTTGAGCTTCTGACTCTTGATTTTGGCTCAGGGCATGATCTCACAGCTCGTGAGTTCAAGTCCCACATCGGGCTATGTGATGACAGTGTGGAGTCTACTTGGGATTCTCTCTCTCTCTCTCTCTCTCTCTCTCTCAAAAATAAATAAATAAACATTGAAAACAAATCTTTAAAGATGTCAGGAACCCCTAGAATGTATCTCTTAAGAGGAGGCAGCCTAGAAGTCGAGGCCAAAATTTCTCAACTAAGACTGCCTGGGTTTGTTAGTTCCTGGCCCTGTTACTGTGGCCAACTGTATTTCCCAAAGACGGCTACAAAAATATCTCCCATCCTACACACTCTTCTTCATCACATAATAGAGGCCATTTCTCCACCCCCTTGAGTCTGGGTGAGCCTATAAGTGCTTTCTCCAGTAGCACGCGATGCACACGACATGGCCACTCCCGGGCAAAGGCCTGGACTGGGCTAGCATTTTCCCATTCGTGCCTTTTGGAAAATCCATTCCTGGGATGCTGCTCTCTGAAGCCAGCCAACATGCCGTGAGGAAGCCCTTATCCCACAGGGAGACCACTTAGAGATCTGGGCTTCCAGCCCCCGACTGCCAGCATGGGAGTGAGCCACCACGGGTGTCCAGCCCCACGGAGCCTCTACATGCCTCCAGCCCCTCCAACATCTGACTGCAACCACACGGCCCCTAAGTGAAAACCACCCAGCGGAGCTCAGTCAGTCCACAGAACCATGAGTGATAATAAGTGGCTGTCTTAAGACATTGAGCTTTTTTTTTTTTTTAAGTTTATTTATTTAGGGGCGCCTGGATGGCTCAGTCAGTTAAGGGTCCGACTTCGGCTCAGGTCATGATCTCGCAGTTTGTGAGTTCAAGCCCCGCATCGGGCTCTGTGCTGACAGCTCAGAGCCTGAAGCCTGCTTCGGATTCTGTGTCTCCCCGTCTCTCTGCCCCACCCATGCTCATGTTCTGTCTCTCTCTGTCTCTCAATAAATAAACATTAAAAAAATTAAAAATAAAAAAATTATTTTAATTAAGTTTATTTATTTTGAGAGCGAGACTGTGCAAGTGGAGGAAGGGGAGAGAGAGAGGGTTCCCCCCACGGTTCCCCCGCTGCCAGCAGAGTCCGCCTCAGTGCTCGAACTCACAAACTGCGAGATCATGACCCGAGGCTAAGTGGGATGCTTAAGGCACTGAGCCAACCAGGCGCCCCAGTCATTGAGCTTTGATGTGGTTTATTATACGGCAATAGACATTCAGATGAGCCACTTATGAACTGTGTAACCTGAAGCAAGTGAGGGGCGTTGGTTAAGAAGCAGACCCGGCCACAAAGACTTGGTGCGAGTGGTATATCTGGGAGGTGGTTCCAGGAAACACAGTTGGGAGAATGGGGGAGTGAGAAGGGAAAGGAGAAGGCGGGCAATAGAAGGAGAGCATGTCTGAGCCGGTTACCACTATGATCAGTCCTTCTGGGACCCTCTGAGAGAGTATCCAAAACTCATCTCACAATTGTCTCATCCAAAAAAAAAAAAAAAAAAAAATGGTGCAGTCACTGTGGAAAACAGTATGAAGGGTCCTCAGAAACTTAAAAACAGAATTACCATATGATCCAGCAATCGCACTTCTGGGCATATGTCCAAAATAATTGAGAACAGGATCTCAAAGAGATATTTGCATACCCACGTTCACCGCAGCATTATTCACAATAACCAAGACACGGAAGCAACTCAAGTGTCCATCAATAGATGAATGGAAAAATAAGATATGGAATATACCTACAGTGGAATATTTTTCAGCCTAAAAAATAAGGACATTTTGGTCACTCACTACAACCTAGATGCACCTTGAGGACATTATGCAAAGTAAATAAACTCATCCCACAAGGACAGATACTCTGCATGATTCCACTTATATGTGGTATGTAAAGGAGTTACACATTGAAACAGAAAGTAGAATAGTGGTTGTTAGGGGCTGGGGGAGGGGGATGAGGAGAATTGTTCAATGGATATGGGGCTTCAGTTTTGCAAGATGAAAAAGTTCTAGAGATCTGTTGCACAAGGTGCATACAGTTAATACTACTTATTGCAAACGTAAAAACAGTTAAGATGGTAGGGGAGCCTGGGTGGCTCAGTCGGTTGAGCATCCAACTTCAGCTCAGGTCATGATCTCACTCACAGTTCGTGGGTTTGAGCCCTATGTTGGGCTCTGTGTTGACAGCTCAGAGCCTGGAGCCTGCCTCGGATTCTATGAGTCTCTCTCTGCCCCTCCCCTGCTCATGCTCTGTCTCTCTCTCTCTCTCTCTCTCAAAAATAAATAAACGTTAAAAAAATTTTTTTAAGTAGTTAAGATGGTAAATCTTATGTAATGAGTTTCTTGACACAATAAAAAAAAATGTCTTATCAAGGAGCAAAAAAATCGGGGTATTCACCATCAATTCCCTGGTTGAGAGTTGCCCTTAGGATATTAACTCCCCACACCACAAAGTCCAGAGAACATCCCTGAAAAGAAAAGCAGGAAGTCATCAGCACAAATGGGGACTTTCTGGGGTCACCTCCAGGTGACTGAGGACCTTGGGCGGGGCACTGATGGGACCTGCCACATCACTTGCATCGGAGTCTCGCTTTCCTTGTCTATAAAACAGAAAATGAGAAATACCCACCTGGACGGACAGTTGTGAAGCCTATTTTGGGTGACATATGCTCACTGCCTCCCCCCACCCTGTGGGCCCTCCCCCCATCGGAATCAGGGGTGTACTTAGTCTCCAGTTGAGGCTCCCCCATGGCCACACATCCTGCTTTCACGCTGGCTTTTATTTTTACAAATCAATAAAATATTGCTCAGCTCCCAACTTTTGAAACCAGCCTCTGAGTTTTGCAAAGATTGGGGCAGTGGTTCTGGGCTCTCCAGTGAACCCCATGTGTCCTCCCTGGGCTACATCCTCTCCCAGCTTGCACACATTGTCCTGGCCAAGTGAAGTGCACACACTGGCGGCCCTTTTGGCTGGGCCTTAGCTAGCATGACATCACCTCCCCCAGCGGAGAAGACTTAGTTCTTCCCTATTTTGTTTCATGTCCCAGGCACAGCTTTAAAAGCCCTTCCTGAAGACTGGCAGCAACCGTGCCAGAATATTAGCTGTGATTACAGCTGGTGACAAGACCTCGGGAGTAGATATTTTCTTCTTTCTGCTTTTTGTGTTTTCCACAATACGCATGTTCTATTTTTATTGACAGGAAAACACTGCATTTTTTTAAGCAAGCGATTTAAAAGCCCGTTTGGTAGACTTCAGCGTGTTTTGTAGTGGAGACTATGTTCTGAACATCAACTTTCCAGCCATTATTCTCTCCATTTTTTTTCCCTCTCTGCCTTGAATTCTTTGCTTGTACAGCTTTGCTCCTGTCCTTTGAAAATCTGAGCTAATCACACCTGCTCATGCGAACCACACCAGCCTCCCTCTATGCTTTTTGATTTTCCTTCTCACCGGGAATATTTACTATCCGAATTTGTTTTAAAATCTCCCCAACCAAGAAATTGACCTCATTCTCCTGATACCACGTACTAAGAAGAACACAACAGCCCTTTCCCAGTATTCCTGCCAAAATGCACAACCTGAGTGTAATCATGGACAAAGTGAGGGGCATTCTACAGACTCGTTCTTCAAAAACACCAACGTGGTGAAAGACAAAGTCTGAGGACCAGCATCAGCGTGGAGGAGAGAGTGGACAGCGAAGTGCAACATGTGATCAGGGATATTGTTTAGCTATAAAGGACATTATTGAGACCCTTGGTGAAATCAGAGTCTGAATAAGGTTTACAAATTAGATAATTGTATTGAATTGATATAAGTTTCCTGAGTTGGATAATTACATTGTGGTTACATAAGACAATGTCCCCTATATTTTTAGGAATTTTACCTTTGGAGCTTTGAGGAGTAAAGGGCATAATACCTGCAACTTATTCTCATATGGTTTAGAAAAAAAATACACACACACACACACACACACACACACACACATACACACAGAATCTGGGTGAAGAGTAGAACAATTCTTTGTTCTATTCTTGCAATTTTCCTATAAGCCTGAAATAATGTAAACATAAAGTTAAAAGATAAAAACAATCCTGCAAACCTCAGGCACCAGAGGCATTTCAGCCCTTGGGACTGTCCTCTCTTCACATGGGTGTTTAGCTCCATGACAAAGCCATCTCTGTCCTGTCTGGGGGCTCATCCTTCTCTCCAATTCCTCACTGGCCCTTCAGAATTTCCATCTGGGATTAAGAATCCTTTTCTCTAATGAAGACAAAAAACCTTTCCAATCCGGCTCTAAAGTAGAAGTCGTGCCCCCCCCCCCCCCCCCCCCCCGCCGCACCTACCCCATCCCCGTCAGTTGACACAGTGGTTCTCAATCTCAGGAGACTCTTAAAACTCCAAACTTGGAAAACACCCTAAATGAAAATCTCTAAGGGTAAGACCCAAACACCAGGATAATTTTTTTTTAAAGCTCTCCAGGTAATTTTATTGAGTAGCCAAGACTTTTAAAAATTGACCCTGCATCCCACCCAGGGAGACTTAAAAATGTTAATGTCTGGGCAACATTCCAGACCAACCAAACCAGAAGCTCTAGGTTAGGACCTAACCAACATATATTTTTTTTTAACTCCCCAGGAAATTTTACCTCCATGATGCTGATTTTTAAAAACAAACCAACAAAAAGAAATGATCAAAAACAAATCCAAAAATTAAAAAAGCAATCAACTGGAAACAGATGATTCCAAAAAGCAGCCACATTTGCAGATCAGTGATTTATTTAGAACAGGGATTCTCAAACAACACCTGGCATCTGCATCACCGGTAAGGCGTGATAAAACACAGACTGCTGGGTGTCACCCCAGAGTTTCTGATTCAGTAGGAGGGGACCCAAAGAGTGTGCATTCCTACAAGTCTGTGGCTGCCGGTCTCAGGACGGCACTTTGAGAACCACTGATTGAGACAACTTGCTACCTCAAGCATGGCCCTGGGACCAGCAACATCAGTCTCACCCAAGAGCATGTTAAACATGCAGACTCCCATCCCTGACACCCCCCCCCCAAAAAAAAAACTCCTGAGGCAGAATCTGCATAGTAACAAGATTGCCAGGTGATCTGTGTCCATGGGAAAATTTGAGGAGCTCTGCTTTAAAGGAAACCCACACCATCTCACACACATTATGTGTGTTAGAGCCTTGAGTGCTTAGGACTCTGGATGAGATGAGTGCAGGTGGGGAGAACCCTCAGTAGTATGATGGAAAAAAAAAACAAACCCTCCAGTCAAAGAAGTGACAGTTGGAAGCAGCTAGTCAGTCCACTGGACCCAGAACGGGAGTTCCAGCTGGTCCGTATTTGTCCAGCCGTCATCACGGTCAGGACACTGGCAGGGATAGAGAGGGCAGAAGTCAGAGAGCACAGGTAGGGGTGAAGACCCCACTTCCTTGGAGGACAGCTCACCCTTCTAGCATGCCCCTTGATTTTGACCTCTGGATGAATGAAGTTGACACAGCAGCCTGACTCCTGTGGTATTAGCCAGCAGCCTAGCTAATACCTTTGCTTGATGTGCTTGACCTTAGATTGTGTTCTTACCCTGATTTAGCCCCTGTAGAGACACTTAGCAGGAAGACCACCAGGGTTGTCTGTCATTGCCCATCGTTACCAGCAGGGGCACCTTTTGTTGAGTACTTACTGTATGTTGGTGCTGCCCTGAGAACTGTCCCACTCACTCCTCACCATAATCTTGAGGTTGGTGTCATTGTCCCCAATTTGCAGATGAAGAAACTGAGGCACAGAGAGATGAACTCACATGCCCAAGAACACAACAGCTATTAAGTGGCAAGGCCAGAATGGACTCCCAAATCTCTCTGGTTCCACAGTCTTACACTAAACCAACAAACCTGAAGTGGAATCATCATCAGGGATATTGGTGAGGATTACTGGATGCTTCTCTGTCTTTCCATTTCTTCCCTTGCCAAAATGATGGAAGCAAAAAATGATTCTAAAACTGTGCTGCCTGATACAATGACTGCTGGACACGTATGTGGCTATCTAAATTAAAATTAATTAAAATTAAACAAAATTTAAAATTCGGTTTCCAGGTCACACTAGTCACATTTCAAGTGTTCAACGGTCACACGTGGCTAGTGGCTACTGACATTGGACAGCTCAGATTGTAGAACAAATTGCCAAAAGTTCTGTTGGACAGCACTATTCCAAAATTACATATCCCTAATTATGCCAGGTCACTCTTCATTCAGAGTTAACTGGGTTTTTTTTTTTTTAAATAAAACTTCAAACCCACAAAATTTATTTTTATACTGTTCTCTTATGTCACATGGAAACCAAAATTTTCAGCCATAGGAGCATCAGGTGTTAGAAGAGCGGCACCTACTGGCAGCACATGGGATTACAACCTAGCACAATCAGACACTGGAAACGGGCCAGAGGATGGGGTCCAATAGCCATTAGTGGGATTATCAGAGGGTTCACAAGTGAGGGCAAAACCCCATGCCAGGAAAGGATCAAAGATGAACTGCCAGGAAGAGAAACTGAGTCAGAAAATGCATCAACCACCAGACTGATATCCCCAGTATTATATCCCTCACACCTGGCACCAAGAACTTACTTAAATAATTAATTGACTGGTTGGTTGATTGATTGATTGATTGATTCTGAGGATTCCAGAACTGAACCACTGAGCATTGTATCCTCCACATTTTTTCCCCCAATTGGACACATCTCATATTATGAAGTCAACACAGAAATAGGATTTACTGTTTCAAACAACTTAGCTGACACAAAAGCGTTCAATCATTAAGGGAGATTGGGACTTCATGAAATCATCACAAACGAGAAGACATCAAAATTTTTGAGCCCCTGATAAAACATGAAAAGAGGGTCCTGTTTTTCCCTTTGGCCCAAGGTGGCACTAATGAGAGACGGCTTGCCTGATTGGGAGATGAATCAGACCCTAAATCACTCATTTATCCATTCAGTTCACAAATATCCTGATTGGGCGGCTTGGGAGCCAGGTGCAAAGGAAGTGAGCTGGCGTCCCATGCACACAAATGAACGTAATGGATCCAAAATTAATCACCAATCTGGAAATCACCCTGGGTAGAGCAAATGTTCAACAAAGACCTGGAGTGGAAAAGGCAGCCCGTGCTCTTTGAGGGGCTAGATGGCATCGAGGGATCTAGATGCCAGGAGACCTGTGCTACTGGATGCAAATCTTGACTCTGAACAAATTGCAGTGTAGACAGTGATGCAATCCCAGGAGGTGTGGTGGACCCGAGTCACTGGGGAGGTTTTCATGGGACCCAAGCAGGCTCATCAACAAGTCTGTCAGGGCTATATTAGCAAGCTGGCAGCCTAGGGCTACTTATGGCCCAGTTGTCCAAAGCTGGAGAGGACCCAGGGTCCAGCCTAGCTTCAGAGGATTGGAAGAGTAGACAGTGGAGAATGTCATTCACTGTAAGATCCCCAACAGCCTTCCCTGCAAACACACACGCACACCCACACACGCCCATACAGGACAGTCCCCCTAGGGATGAACTTTTACTGGTTTCCAGGGTCGTGCCTCCCTCTGTTCTAGGTGCTGGGGAAACAGAGACTGGTATGCTTCAAGGGGCTGGGGAAGGATTCATTAAGAAGAACCCTTCTCTCTCCCATCCTCCTCCTCACAAGCTCACTTGAGCCCCCTCTCAATTCCTGGCATACGTAAGGCACCGTTTCATGACATTTTTACCCTTTACTAAAAGGTCTCCTATACCGGATTGGAAAAAAAACAAAATCAAAAAAACAGGCAAATGACTTGGACCAACACCTCACCCAAAAGGGATGTCCAAATGGCCAGAAACATGTGAAAAGATGCTCCACATCCATGGTTGCAGGGAAATGCAAATTAAAAGTACAAGTGCTGGGGCACCTGTGTGGCTCAGTCAGTTAAGTATCCAACTCTTGGTTTCGGCTCAGGTCATGAACTTGCGGTTTGTGAGTTGGAGCCCCACGTCAGGCTCTGCGCTAACAGTGCAGAGCCTGCTTGGGAGTCTCTCTCTCCCTCTCTGCCCATGCCCCGCTTGCTTTCTCTCTCTCTCTCTCTCTCTCTCTCAAAATAAACTTACAAAATTTTGTTTAATAAATAAAAAAATAAAAGTGCAAGTGCTGTGACTGTACACTCACTAGAATGGCAAATATCGAACCTCTAAAAATACCAAGATGGATGAGGGTACAGAGCAACCAGAACACTCATATAACATTGGTGGGAGTATAAATAGATACAAGCACTTCAGGGAATTGTCTGGACACTTTCTTCTAAAATTAAACATATGCTTAACACATGAGCAGGCAGTTCTACCCACGGGTATATACTCAAAAGAAATGAGTGTGCTTTTGTACATCTAAGGACATGTACAGAAACGTACATCGTGGCTGAATTGGTAATAGCCCCCAAATCCACCAACTGAAGAAGGACAGACATGTTGTGTACAGCACAGAAGGGAAATGAATGAATTGCTCTTACACATAATAATAGGGATGAATCTTGGGGCGCCTGGGTGGCTCAGTCGGTTGAGCATCAGACTTTGGCTCAGGTCATGATCTCACAGTTCATGAGTTCGAGCCCTGCGTCGGGCTCTCTGCTGGCAGCACAGAGACTGCTTTGGAGCCTCTGCCTTCCTCTCTCTCTGTCTCTTCTCCACTCACACACAAAAATAAGTAAACGTTAAAAAAATAGTAGGGGGGCGCCTGGGTGGCTCAGTTGGTTGGGCATCCGACTTCGGCTCAGGTCATGATCTCACAGTTCGTGGGTTTGAGCCCCACATTGAGCTCTGTGCTGACACTCGGAGCCCGGAACCTGCTTCAGATTCTGTGTCTCCCTCTCTCTGCCCCACCCACTCTCGCTCTATCTCTGTCTCTCAATAATGAATAAATGTTAAAAAAAAATTTTTAATAAAAAAATAAAAAATAAAATAAAATAATAGGGATGAATCTCAAAAACAAAGTTAAGCCTAAGAAACCAGACGCAAAAGAGCACATCCTGTATAACAACATATACAAATTTCAAAAACAAGCAAAACTCATCTATGGTGATAGAGGTGAGAATAGTGGTGGGAGTCGGGACAGTGGGGAGGTGTGGATTGACCAGAAGAAGACTCAAAGGAACTTACTAGAATGAGGGAAATGTTCTCTCTGCTTATCTGGGTGGTGGTTATACAGATGTATACATAGGTAAAAATTCATCAAAGTGCCCACTTCAGATCTGTGCATTTTACTGGATGTAGGTTTATGCCTCGATAAAAGAGTAAAAGCAATTAGAATCTTGGGTGACCACACTTGATACAAGCATGGCTGAACATCAAAAGCCTACGTGTTATACAGGAAACTCAGTCGTCTGGGGTTTAATACAACAGCCTCCTATACAGTCACTTCCCAAAGCCCTTGGCAATCGTTTCAATCCTTACTGCTCTCTGGCACTAAAAGAATGGAGGAACAGACACGTTTCTTTTCAGCCAAGGAGGCTGTGGCCTCATCCAGAGAGACTCACTCCCCTGGGCCGTCCTCCTACGGCTCCCACAGCATCCAGGGCCAAGCACACGCAGCCAGCCCAGCCCGGCACCCCAGGAGGTCAGGCCTGCTCAGAGACCCCGAGAGGGCCCTGCAGGTCCTTGGAGGAAATTTATCATGACCTGAGCACACAGGACACACAGAGCTGGCCTGTAAGGAAAGATTTGCTGAAGGAAGAAGCCCTATGGAAAGATCCTGCATTTCAAGCCCCGTTTGTACTACCAGACTTGTACGTGGTGGACCCGTCAGCCCGTGGACCAGGAATAACCTATCTCAGCTGCACGTCAGAACCACCAGGAGCTCTCGACGTACAGGTTTTCCCCCAGGCCCACCCAACCAGCCTCAGACAGAATGAATCAGGACCAGTGCTTCTCAAAGTGTATTCCCGAAGCAGGAACTTGTTTGAAATACACATTCTCGGGACACCTGGGTGGCTCAGTCGGTTAAGCGTCCGACTTCGGCTCAGGTCATGATCTTGCAATTCATGAGTTCGAGCCCCGCATCAGGGTTTTTGCTGACAGCTCAGAGCCTGGAGCCTGCTTCAGATTCTGTGTCTCCCTCTCTCTGCCCTTCCCCCTGCCCCACCCTCCCACGCTCCGGCTCTCTCTCTCTCAAAAATAAACATGAAAAAAAAATTTAGAAATGCACATTCTCAGGCCCACTCCAGACCTGCTGGATTCTGGAGCCGCCCCAGCAATTTCTGTTCTAATTGTTCTGACAAGCCCTCCCAAGTTCTGATTGCACGCTCTGGCGTGAGGCGCACTGCTGTAGCTAAAAACTTGCATTTCTAACAGACTCCCAGGTTGCAGTTCTGAGGGCCACTCTTTGAGACCTACCACTGTCTGTCTCATGGGTAGAGCCAAGCTTAGGACAGAGAGGGAGAACGCAAAGCTACCCAGGTAAGTGACTCTGACGCAGACGAGGGTTAGTAAGAGCTTCCATAGAATTTCATCATGTAATCTGGCAGGAGGCCCACACCTGGGCAGGAAGCCCACACAGGTGAAAATGTGACAGGAGAAGAAATACAATTTGCTCCTCAACGTGACCTATCTGGGGCCTCTTTTTATGCCATAAAACTGTAATTTGGGGTCCCTGGTGGTGCAGGATTTACTTTCCAGGTGTCCATCCCTGAGAGTTTGTTCTGGCACCACTGGACCTGGAGAAGTTTCTGGTAGAACACTTTGCCTGAAAGCATATTCCCCCAAATTGGGGAAACTTCCCCCTCAAATTGGGGAAAGGCCTGATTTTACCCTCCAAGATTAATCTTTGCTTCAAGGTAGATGGAAAACAAGGGCAGGGGAAATTAAGGAGGAGAAAAGGGAATGAACAGGAGGCGATTTTGTGCAGAGCTGGGTGCAGGGCAGGGAATGAGGGGGGAGGGGGAAGGGTGAGAATATTACAGATGAGAAGGGCAGAAAGACATCCTCTTCTTTCTGAAGAGGACTAACTCTTTTTTTTTTTTTTTTTTTTTTTTTTTTTGACTGAGCACTGGGAAGGGTTTTGAGCACAATTGGAGAGAGGAGCTGGGCAAGTTGATCTGCAAAGCAGGAAAGGAAAAACTTGGAGTCGAGGGGAGCTGCGGGGAGGGGTGGGGGGTGGGCAGGGAGGCCAGCTCGCTGCAGAGGAGGTTCAGCTGTCATCAGGCTTACAACTTCTTGCTCTGAAAAAACAAACTACAGCCTGGGAGAAAATATTCACAACAAGTAGATCATTAAAAAAAAAAAAAAAAAAAAAAAAAGGGAGGGGCACCTGGGTGGTTCAGTCGGTTGAGCTTCCGACTTCAGCTCAGGTCATGATCTCACGGGTTTGACCCCCACATGGGGCTCGCTGCTGTCAGTGCAGAGCCCGCTACAGATCCTCTGTCCCTTTCTCTCTTCCCCCCCCCCCCCACTTGCCGTCTCTCAAATAAAGACAGACAGACAGACTTACATTCAGAACATATAAAGAACATGTACAAGTCACTAACAGGATGGCAAACAGCACGATGACAAAACATGGGCAAAAGACAGGGACCAACACTTCACAAAGGGTACACAAATGGCCGACATGCACATGAAAAGATGCTCAACATCGTTAGTCATCAGGGAAATGCAAAATGAAACCACAGCAAGATACCACGTAGCGCCCCCTAGAATGGGTAAAATTAGAGGCTTGCAATACCAAGTGTTGCCTAGGATGGAGAGCACCTGGAACTTTCGCCTCTTGCTGGCAGGAATTGAAAATAGTATAACCATGAGGGGAACTGCTGGAGTTTCTTTTAAATATACACCTACCATACAACCCAGCAATCCCACCCTTCGATATTTACCAAAGAGCAAAAAAACACACGAAGGCCCCCCAAAGACCTGTACATAAATATAAATAGCTGCATGTAGTTAGTGACCGCCATGTTGAACGTGTCAATTCTACATGATCTAGTTGCTCAAATGTTCGTGACACTTTATATTAAGATACGTAAGTTACCTTAAGAAATAAAAGGTTTAGGGGCGCCTGGGTGGCTCAGTCGGTTGAGCATCCAACTTCGGCTCAGGTCATGATCTCACAGTTCGTGGGTTCGAGCCCCGCGTCACGCTCTGTGCTGATAGCCTGGACTGCTTCAGATTCTGTGTCTCCTTCTCTCTCTGCCCCTCCCCCGCTCACGCTTTGTCTCACTCTGTTTCTCAAAAATAAATAAAATGTAAAAAAAAAAAAAAAAAGGTTTGTACACAAATGTGCATAGCAGCTTTATTCACAATTGCTAATAACTGGAAACGACCCAAACATCCATCAACTAAGAAATGGACAAACACATGGTACCTGGGTGACTCAGTCAGTCCAAAATCCAACTTTGGCTCAGGTCATGATCTCGTGGTTCATGAGTTTGAGCCCCACGTCGGGCTCACTGCTGGCTGCACAGAGCCTGCTTTGGATCCTCTGTCCCCCTCTCTCTGCCCCTCCCCTGCTCTCTCGCTCTCTCTTTCTCTCTCTCCCTCTCTCTCAAAAATAAATAAACATTTAAAAATTGGGCAAATGAAATTTGGCATATCCACAGAAAGGGATTGTAATAAAAAGGATGAAATTACAGATGAAACAACATGGGTGAATCTGGACATCACCTTGCAGGATAGAAGAAGCTAGTTGAAAAAGAGTACCTACCCCATGACTCCATTATATAACATTTTTAAACAAGTAAAACTGATTTAGAGTGACAGAAAGCAGATCAGTGCTTGTCTGGAATTGAGGAGACTACAAAGAGAAACTAAAGAACTTTCTGAGATGGTGGGCAGGCTCTAGATCTTGCTTAGGTTCTAGGTATTGGTCAAAGCTCATTGAACTGAAGGTGTAAAATGCGTAAATGAATTTCATTGCATATAAACCATACCTCCAGTTAAATAGCAAAAAGCTGAAAAGTACAGGCACACCTCATTGGATGGCACGAGGCTTTATTGTGCTTCACAGATGCTGCGCTTTTTTTACAAATTGAAGGTCTGGGGCAACCCTGCATCGAGCACGTCTATCGGCACCATTTTTCCAACAGCATTTGCTCACTTAGTGTCTCTGTGTCACATTTTGGTAATTCTCCCAATATTTCAACTTTTTCATTATTATTATATTTGTTAGGGTGATCTGTGATCAGTGATTATGACTCACTGAAAGCTCAGATGATGGTTAGCCTTTTTTAGCAATAAAGTATTTTTAATTAAAGTGTTTGCATTGTTTTTTCAACATACTGCTATTGCACACTTAACAGGCAACAGTATAGTATCAGCATAATTTTATTTGTACTGGGAAACCAGAACATTCATTTGGACTCTCTTGATTGAGATATTCACTTTCTTGCACTGCTCTGGAACTAAACCTGAGAAATATCTCAGAGGTCTGCCTCCAAGGAAATGTCCTTCATTCCAGTTCTCTAGAGCAGTGTTAACTGTAGTCATCATGTAGTCATCACATCCCAGAACTTATCTATCTTATAAAGGCAAGTGTGTCCTTTTTGACCACCTTCACCCATTCCCCCCCTCTCCCACCCCTGCCTCTGACAACCACAAATCTGATCTCTTTTTCTATGAGTTTGGGGTTTTTTTAGATTCCACATATAAGTGAGATGATACAGTCTTTGCCTTTCTTTGTCTGCCTTATTTCATTTTGCATAACGTCCTCAAAGTCCCTCCACGTTGTCACAAATGGCAGAATTTCCTTCTTTTAATGGCTGAATGGTATTCCATTGTATCTATAGCTATAGCTATCATATTTCTCTACCCATTCATCTGTCAATGGACACCAACGTTGTTTCTATTGTAAATGATGCTGCAATGAGAAGTCATTCTCTCTCTCTCTCTCTCTCTCTCTCTCTCTCTCTCTCTCTCTTTAATGTTTATTTTTGGAAGAGAGAGAGCGCCAACAGGGGAGGGACAGAAAGAGAGGGAGACAGAGGATCTGAAGCGGGCTCTGCACTGACAGCAGAGAGCCTGATGCAGGGATTGAACTCATGAACCTGTGAGATCATGACCTGAGCTAAAGTCAGATGCTTAACCTACTGAGACTCCCAGGTGCCCCAAGAAGTCATTCTTGAGAGGCCAGTTCTAACGGTAGCTTGAGAGGTGATGATGGGGGCGAAGGAAACAGAGAATGCATCTTAGCCAAGCAGCTTTGTCAGGATGCTTGAGGAAGGAGAGAGTGGGCTCCTGACACAGCTTGCTATGAAAATCCACAGGAAAACCCACCTGATCACCTGAATTTCCTGACATCTGTTGTGTAGCAATTCTTCATTTCTATAGAAGGATAGACCTTCTTTTAATTGCTGCTCTGGGGCAAGGCCAAAACTCCCCATAGCCTTCTTCTATAAAGACTTGTCCTGGGACACGTGGGTGGCTCAGTGGGTTAAGTGTCCAGCTTTGGCTCAGGTCATGATCTCATGGTTCTTGGGTTCGAGCCCCATTTAGGGCTCTCTGCTGTCAGCACAGAGCCCACTTCGGATCTTCTGTCCCTCTCTATCTCTGCCCTTCCCCCACTGGTTCTCTCTCTCTCTCTCAAAGTAACTTAATTAATAAAATAAAATAAAATCCTTCCATTGTTCTCTAGAAAAAAAAAAAGAAAGACTTGTCCTAAATTTGCCCTCAGGGAAGCTGAAGAAACCAGGTGAATTGTCCCACCTCTAGTTCCCAGGGACAAGACTGGCTTGCCCATCCAGGTCTCCATTCCCACTCACCTGTGTTGCTGGTGTGAATATATATTGGTACAACATCTGTGGAAGGCAGGTTGGCAAAAGTCTATCAAAGTTACACATGTACATAACCTACACTTCTACCTTGAAGTATTTATTTTGCAGAAAAACTTGCACACATGTGAAACCATGTATGGACATGGTTATTCATTGCCTCACTGTAATACTGCTTGACCAGAAAAAACCCAAATGCCCCTCAATTGGGTCATTAAATAAATATTAATATTTATTAAATTATTTACATTGAATATTTATTATGTTTATATTTATTGTTTAATGTATTTATTTTTTAAAGTATGGAACATACCAACAATGGATACTATTCTGGTACAAAAAAGTAATGACGAGGGGAACCTGGGTGGCTCAGTCGGTTAAGCATCTGACTTGGGCTCAGGTCACGATCTCACTGTTCATGAGTTTGAGCCCCACGTCGGGCTCTGTGCTGACAGCTCAGAGCCTAGAGCCTGCTTCAGATTCTGTGTCTCCCTCTCTCTCTCTTCCCCTCCCCTGCTCACACTCTAGCTCTCTCTCAAAAATAAATAAGCTTAAAAAAAAATTAAGAAAGTTCCCAGGATACATTTTTAAGTGAAAAAAAGAGCAAGATGCATAACAGTTGTACAGTACAAAACCATTTGTGTCTAAAAAATAAATGAAAGGTGTATAAGTCGGATTCAGAAAAATATACTTGTTTATATATCCCCTCAAAAAAGTCTTGGCAAGAGTCCTCTACCCTCTTAGGTTTAGTGAATGGGAGCCTGCAGATCAAAGTGACAAGAGACAGAGGTGCCTAGGGGGCTCAGTTGGTTAAGCATCTGACTTCAGCTCAGGTTATGATCTCACGATTCATGAGTTCGAGCCCTGTGTGGGGCTCTGCGCTGACAGTGTGGAGACTGCTTCAGATTCTTTGTCTCCCTCTTTCTCTGCCTCCACCCCCCCCCCACTCTCTCTCTCTCTCTCTCAAAAATAAACATTTTTTAACTGACAAGAGACAGATTAGCAAGAGAAAAGACAGTTGATTAAAGCATGTAACATACACATGCATTACTCAGTACTCATGCTCATCACTCAGTGATGAGTGACACAAAGTGGTCATTAACATTTGGGCCTTCTATACACTTACATACCTAACTTCACAGGGAAAGGGGAGGGAGAATAAAGGCTGCTATGAGAAGCGCAAATATGTTTCTCTAGGAAAGACAAATGGGTTTTTAGAGCAAACTGGAAATGAGAAAGTCTGTGAAAATGTTTGTTTATACAGGTGCAGGTGGTCTTTCCCGGTTCTTCACGGCCATAAAACTCCCCTGGAGAGGGGACTTAGGACAGGTTGACTCTTGGTGTCTCTCCTGGAAGTAGAAGTTGCCCCCAGGAGAGGATTTATGGCAGTCTTCCTTTCTTAGAAGTCTCTACTTTCAGTCAGATAAGGGAAAATCTGAAGGCTTCCTCCTGTATCTGTTGAATCTCAAATGTCTACAGCTTAAAATAACCTTTTCTTTTAATTTTTTTTTTAACGTTTATTTATTTTTGAGAGACAGAGACAGAGCAGGAGTGGACAAGGAGCAGCAAGAGAGGGAGACACAGAATCTGAAGCAGGCTCCAGGCTCTGTCTGAGCTGTCAGCACAGAGCCCAACGCGGGGCTTGAACTCACAAACCGTGAGATCATGACCTGAGCCAGAGTCAGCACTTAACCGACAGAGCCACCCAGGCACCCCTTAAAATAAAATTTATACCAACTCTGGGGTTGCTGGTGGGTTGTCACGCAAAGATCTACCAGAAACTGACAATGGTGGTAATGCATTTGTAGGACAGGACAGGGCATGGAGGCTGATAGGAAATGGGAGGTTGGGGACAATGGTGTGGAGAAGCCTTCTTGAGTACATTTTTTAGTCTTTATTAAATTTCAACAAAATATGAATGTGTTGCCCACTAAAAAAAAAAAAGTTCTAAGTATGGCTCTAATCTATTTCAGGAGTGGTTTCCCACACATACACTTTTTAGGAAAAGATAGATTTTTGCCTCATTAGAGAGGCCTAATGGGATCCAGCCCTGAGGGAGGTGCAAAGATTTTATCATCATTGGCTGCAATTTCTACCCGGAAAGTTTATAAAACAGAGTCAAAGCACCCTTTCCACTTTGCTGGGAGAGACACTTACGAGCTGAGTGTCCCAGGACCCTCCTGAGCAGCCCCTCCAGTCCCCAGGAACATGGAAGGCAGCTGCAGAGGATGGGGGTGGGTTGGGGGTGGAGCCAAGACCCAGGGGACTTTGGAAACCTGCCCCCTTCAAGCGGATGTCAGGATTATTATTGGGGCTTTGCATGTGGTGGAGGATAAAAGGACTAGCAGAGCCCTGACAAATGCCTGCATCTTGTCCTAACATTCTGACTCATTGCCCATAAAAGAATCAAAGAACTCTCTAGCCCAGAGAGGGAGCCATTCCTGATGTGAAGATTCCAAAATAGGAATTCAAGGTCAGTTGAAGGTCTTTCAGATAGAATTGATGAGCAGATCTTAAATGCCCTAAAATTCAAAAATACAAACCAAAGAGAGAAGGGATCAAGATTCTGCTTATGGGGGCACAACTCCGTTCTGGAACATGCCAAGCACACTCCCACCTGAGGGCATCTAAACCAGCTTTGCCTCCACCTAGAATTCCCTTCTCAGTCTTCTTACACAGGACCCAGCTTCTCATCCTGATCTCTATTTACACCCGCCCCCCTCCTCAGGGAGGCCTTCTCAGATCACCCAAAATATAGGCCCACCAAACACTCTGGAACACACACATCTCCATTTTCATTTATTCCCTTCGTAGCCCTTACTACCATCGAATTCTGTATTTGCTTATTATCTGTTTCTGCCTGCCAAAATGTCCTCCAATGGTACAGCCATAACTGGCTCATTCTCCCCTTGTCCCCAGTGATTAGAACAGTTGCCTCCGTGGGCACTCAATCAGTTTTTGCGCAGTTAATGAACAAATGCATAGAAGTTAAAATTGAGATGGCAGTGAAATATCCAAGAAAGGAGGTGAAGTAAGAGAGTTGTCCAGTTGTCAGCATGGGGAAGACCCAGGCTGGAGGCTCATATTTGGACATCATTAGAACAAATCCAGTTTTTAAATCCATAGGAGTCGATCGGTGCACTCGACCGAGGAGAAATTTAAAGAAGAAAGAGCCCGAGCTTCAAGGAAGCAAAAATTGAGAGGCTGCGAGATAAAAAGGGAGCAAGCAAAGAAGAACAAGAAGAGACCAGTGAGGTAAAAGGAAAATTGGCGACAGGTGTCCTGAGGCTGAGAGACAAGGGTGTTTCGAGGTAAGGAAGCAGCCACCTGTGTGGAACGCTGCCCTCACAGCTGCCAGCGTGGACGTGTCAGGGCAACGAAGAGAGAGACCAGTGTCAGTGCTGTGGTGGGACCGAAGACTGCCAGGAACGGATGGAAGGATGAAAGGGACATGAGGGAGTAGACGCATGGAGGGTCAATGACTCGGTCCAGAAGTTTGGCCGAGCTGGGCGACGAATATACTTAATGTAGCAAGAGGCCGGCAGATATGGATCAAGGGAAGATTCTTCTTTTTTGCTCAGCATTTTATTTTGAAAACTTTCAAGCCTGCAGGAAAGTTGAAAGAAAAGTATCGCACACACCTCTTCACCCCTCACCTTTACTACATCGTTTGTTAAGACTTTGCCACATTTACTTTCCACACACACCCATATATACCCATTTTGGGGTGAATCATTGGAAATAAAGTTGCAGAGACCTCGAAATACTTCAACATGCTTTTCCTAAGAAGAGGGCCCTTCTCCTATGTGACCTCAATGCCATATCACACCTGAAGAAATTTAACATGAATCAATAATATCATCTAATAAACAGACCATATTTGCCTTTTCCCAACAGTCCAAAAACATCCTTTTGGGCTGCTTTCCTTTTCTCTGGCCTAGGATCCAATCAAGTTTCATGCATTCTATTTGGTTGCCACGTCTCTATAGTCTCCTCTAATCTGAAACAGCCTCCAGTCTTTTTTTGTCTTTCATGGCATTGGCATGCTCGAAGAGTTCGGGCCAGCTGTCACGTAGCATGTCCCACATCCTGGATTTGTCTGATTGTTTCCTCATGATTGGATTCAGGTTAAACATTTTTGGCAAGAATACCACATAGATGATATGAACTTCTCCAAGGAGAGGTTTTTTTGGTTTTTTGTTTTTGTTTTTTTATTTTTTTTAAAGATGAAAAATATTCAACCCAGTTAAACACCAGTGGAAATGATGCAGTAGATCGGGGATGGGTGATGGGGAAAGAAATCAGAAAAATTAAGGAAGTAATAAAGTCGTTGAATTGGTGGGAGTCAGATGAAGGGATTTGTCCAGACTGGCAGATGACATGTCTCCCTGGTTGGAGCAAACAGGAAGAAAGGGAAGATGGTGTAGGTGAATGAATGGGGTTGGACACAGGGAGGATGAGTTGTTTGGATCTGATGACTTCTAAAAAAATTTTTTTTAATGTTTATTCAGTTTTTGAGAGACAGAGTATGAGCAGGGTTGGAGCAGAGAGAGGGAGACACAGAATTCAAAGCAGGCTCCAGGCTCCAAGCTGTCAGCATAGAGCCTGATGCAGGGCTCAAACCCACAGATTGCAAGATAATGAGCTGAGCTGAAGTCAGACGCTTGGCCAATTGAGACACCCGGGCGCCCCAGATGACTTCTAATCTCTCAGTGAAATGAGGCAAAGTCAGCTGTTGAACCTGGAAGTAAGAGTGTGGGAGGGGAGGAAGCAGCCTAGAAGAAGGAAGATACAGCCTGACATGGTCGTTGGTGGAAGTGGCAAAACAGGCTTTCCTAAAGAAATACTGAAAGTTGGCAGTACTGTTGTGACATGGACAGACCCAACAGGACACAGCAGGATGTACGTCCAGATCAGTATGCATGTGGTTGGATCGACAGCACCACGTATCAAGTGGATGCAATTGACATCCTTAGACTACTTCATCCAACAACAGCACAATACACATTTTTCTCAAGCTCACAAGGAAAACATCCACCAAGATAGATCACATTCTGGGCCATAAAACACATCTTCAATTTACAAGAATTGAAATCATACAATGTCTGTTCTCAGACCATGGTGGAATTAAACTAGCAATCAATAATAGAATGATAACTAGGAAATCCCCAAATATGCAGCTATTAAACAATACACGTATGAATAACAATGAGTCAAAGAGGAAACCTCAAAGAAAACTTAAAAATATTTTGACAATGCAAACACAACTTATCAAAATTTGTAGGATGCAATGAAAGCAGTACTCACAGGGAAATTTATAGAATTGGATGCATGTGTTGAAAAAGAAGAAGGATCTAAAATCAACAACCTAAGTTTCTGCCTTAGGAAACTAGAGATAGAAGATAAAATTAAATCCAAACAGATGAAAACAAATAAGAGAGTATATTGGAGCATAAATCAATGAAATTGAAAAGAGGAAATCAATAGAGAAAATCAGTGCAACTTCTGAGAACTAAAGACAAAAAAGTCTTGAAAGCAGTGAGAGAAATGACATATTATCTGTATGGGGAAACATGAGTGACAGCAAGATTTTGCATAAGCCAGTGGATTTCTCATCTGAAAAATATTTCTCATCAGAAACTAGGATTTGAATGACAGTGGATTTGTCATCAGGAGACCAGAAGGAAGGGGCACAACATTTTTCAAGTGCTCAAAGAAAAAAATTGTCAACCCAGACTCTTACATCCAGTGAAAATATCCTTCAGGAATCAAGGGAAATTCAAAACATTCTCACATGAAGAAACTAAGACTTTGTCATCAGCAGCCCTACCCTAAAAGAATGGCTGAGGGGCACCTGGGTGGCTCAGTTGGTTAAGTGTCCGACTTCAGCTCAGGTCACGATCTCTCGGTTCAGGAGTTCAAGCCCTGCATTCAGCTGTTCACTGACAGTGCTGAGATTTCCTGGGATTCTCTCTCTCCTTCTCTCTCTGCCCCTACTTCACTCACTCTCTTTTTCTCAAAATAAATAAGTAAACTTAAAAAAAAGTAATATAATGGGAACAGATATATCATGCATCCATCAAATAGTTAAAGAAATGGTAGTACATCCATACCATGGAATACTACTAAGAAATAAACAGGAATGAACTATTGGTAAATCAATAACCTGGATGAATTTCCACTGTGTGTTTCCATTTATGATCCCATTGTTGAAATAATAAAATTATAGAAATGGGTTGAGAGAGGAATGGCTGCAGGAAGCAAGGAGGCAAGTCTACAATTGTGCTACGGGAGAGATTCTTTGATGACAGAAGTGTTCTGTATCTCAACTGTAACAATGTCAATGTCCTGGCTTGGATATTGTACTATACTTTTGCAAGATGTTACCAATAGGGAGAGGGATAAAACGGACATAGGATCTCTCTGTATTATTTTTTACAACTACATGTGCATCTAATTGGGAAAAAAAAATCCAATAGAAGCATTAGAAGATGAAGTTGATGACATTTTCCAAAAATAGAACAGCGACAAAAAATGATAACCTGGAAACTGGGAAAGAAAAATACAACATTAATCCAGATGGTCTGACATCCAGCTAAGAAGAGTTCCAGAAAAAGAACAGAGAAAGAGTAGGGGGAGGAGATTATCCAGGAAATTATACAATGAAACTACCAGAATGGAAGGAAGTAACTTTCCATATTGAAAGATTTGTATAAAGGTAAATCATCACAAAATGTCACAACTCCAGGGCTAAATAACCCAGGGAGGAGAAAAGTAAAAGGGCCTTTTGAGGGTTCGGTGGTTTAAGTCATGTAACTTTCCACTTCCCCACTGCCGGCTAAGGATTCCATTGCCTCCCGTCTGCTAAGTCCATCAACAACTCTTCCGTTAGCTTTCCAGCTCCATTCTCTCCGTCTTTGTTGAATTTTGTCTCCCCTTACTGTCATTTGAGCCAGGATTCAGGAGGAAGCAGAGACTGAATACCTGAGCTCAATCCACCCTCCGCGTCAGAAGTCAGACGCTAGAATTTTACTTTATGTTTGAATGTAAAATCTAAATTCTTTATTCTGCCTCTGGCCACCTCACAGGGGGCTCATATGCAACTGACCAACCAGTTCCTCTCCCAACCTGTCCGGCTACAACTGGGGTGAGGGCACCATCATTTTTATGTGAGTTTGCCCTTGATAGTGACTGTTCATTCAGTCCATATTGCACCCTCACAGCAGAGTGGGTAGTGTGTCCCTCTCTCTGGAGACAGGGAAGAGTTCAGTTTGGTTTCCAGGGGGACCTGGGTGGGTCAGTCATTAAGTGTCAGATTCTTGATTTCGGTTCAGGTCACGATCTCATGGTTTGTGAGATCAAGCTCCACATCAGGCTCTGCACTGACAGCACAGAATCTGCCTCGGATTCTCTCTCCTCTCTCTGTCCCTCCCCCACTAATGCACCCTCTCTCCCTTTCTCTCAAAATAAGTAAATAAACTTAAAATAAATTTGGTTTCCAGTGTAACTTTAGCCGGTGAGGAGAGGCTTTTACTTGCCTTAGATTAACCTTGCCTACATATTAAATTTGTTTTAATTCACAAGTAATATTTAAATGCATTCTTTTCATAAAAATTAAAGCATTGCAAAAGATTCCCCCTTTACCAGAGGCGCGCATTTCCGATTCCTTCCTTTATATTTTCATACATATTTATGTATGCATAAGAAATAGTGCTGTTTTGTTTTGTTGTTGATTTTTTTTTTTTTAACATTTAACACATGCGAAAGCTGTGTATAATTTTGCAACTTGTTTGTTGTTGTTTCTCCCCACTCACTAAAGTATCACAGCCACTTTTCCACATCAGGTCTCATAAATCTCATATTTTTATATTTTACTATTACACAGATTTTATAGTATGGACATAAAATGTTTATACGGTCATTCTTTCTTGATAGATGTGTAGGTTCTTTCCGATTTTGTTTGTTCTGCAAGCAACACAACAGAGCAGTCCTACTCAAAAACTGTCCTCCAACACCTGGTGCCAGCGGGTGAGCTGTTTATTAGCAATCTACGTGCAGATACGAATAGAAACTGAGGGTAAGCACTGAGAAAGTTTGATTTGGCACAGTAACGTTACATTGAATCCCACAATAAAAAATCAGAGTCTTGTATTTTGTAAGTCTTGATTTTTAAAATTTCATTCTTGGGGCGCCTGGGGGGCTCAGTCAGGTAAGCATCCAACTCTTGATTTCGGCTCAGGTCATGATCCCAGGGTCATGAGTTCAAGGTTCACATCAGGCTCTGCACTGAGCAGGGAGCCTGCTTAAGATTCCTTCTCTCTCTCTCTCTCTCTCTCTCAAAAAAAAATAAAATAAAATAAAATTTCCTCCTCTAGCAATTCATCTTTATTGTAAAATACAAAACGTACAAATTTGCAACCGATTTGAAATAAAAACTGCATCTTGCCTACAGATGGTTGAGAAGTGCGACTTTGTTAAACAGACTCATGCATACCCACTTCCTTATGCTTGTGTGCAAGCATCACTGTAAATTTAAGAAATGATTCTCTGGGTTTTGGATAAGAACATTTTTTATTGTCCAGGCCTACCTTGAAGGTGTTGCTGGTTTGGTTCCAGATCCCTGCAGGAAAGTGACTCAGATGAATTTTTTAGTTTCCCGAGGTACGTAAGAGTTATGTTTATACTATTCTGTAGTCTATTAAGTGTGCAAAAGCATTATGTCTAAAAAAAACCCTAATGTACATACCTTGATTATAAAATATTTTATTGCTAAAATATAAAATATGCTAACCATAGGGGAGGCGGTTGGGGGATGGGTAAACTAGGTGATGGGGATGAAGGAGGGCACCTGTGATGAGCACCCGGGGACGTATGAAATTGCTGAAGCACTACACTATACACTGTAACTAACATAACACTATATGTGAACTATACTGGAATTTATTATTTTTTAATTATTAATGTATTTATTTTTGAGAGAGAGCGTGCGAGCATGAGTGGGGGAGGGGCAGAGAGAGAGGGTGAGAGAAAGAATCCCAAGCAGGCTCCACACTGTCAGCACGGAGCCTGATGCGGGGCTTGAACTCACAAACCACGAGATCACGACCCGAGCTGAAGTCAGACACTTAACAGACTGAGCCACCCGGGGGGCCCCTATACTGGAATTTAAAATAAAAATTCTTAAATGCTAACACTTAGAAAAATAAATAAAAGTAAAATAAAAAATGCTAACCATCACGTGAGCGTGCAGCAAGTCGCAACCACTGATCACAGATCACCATAACAAATATACTAATGATGAAAAAGTTTAAAAGACTGCTAGAATTACCAAAATGTAACATAGGGACACAAAGTGAGCAACGGCTGTCGGAAAATGGTGCTGGTAGACCTGTTCGGCGTGGGGTTGCCACAGACCTTCAATTTGTTAAAAAAAAAAAAAAAAAAAATACACTATCTGTGAAGGCCTGTAAAGCAAAGCACAATAAAAGGAAGTATGCCTGAAATACCTAGTGTCAGCTTGCTGGCTAGACCCCCTCCCCCCATCACTAGTAGCTGGTCTTAATTCATGTGTTCCTGAATACCAGTGAGGGGGAGCTTCTTTTTATATGCTCGTTGTCTGTTTATATGTCTCTGGCAGCCTCCAGCCCAGGAAGTTAGCCAGGCCCTGGGTGGTGACAATCCTTTTGTAACTTCATCTGCTTTGATGCTCCAGGCGTTCCTAGGAGGTAGACCTGGAAAGGGTAATTCCCCCCGCCCCTGGCCCCCCAACACTCCTGTGGGAAACAGAGGCTGGGGCCGCACATGTGTATCTGTTGGCGGAGTCCGGGTCTCCTGGCCCAGATTCCCCTCTCCAGACTCAAGGATGGCCTAAGTGCAAAAGTTCACCAGGAACGAAGAGCCAAGAATCAGGTCTGGGAGGTCAGGGGAGAGAGGAAAACAGGGAGAAACTGGGACACACCACAGTGCATTGCAGGGCTGGGAAATTCTGGCTTCTGGAGGTGTCAGAGGAACCTGAGACTAGAGATTAAACAGGTTCTCTGTCAGCCCAGCAGTCTAAGCAAATAAGAAGCCAGGAGTTTCTTCCGTCTATTTGCCTAATCTTTTAACACTGCTTATTGGTGGGTTGACATAACTCAAGCCTGAAATAGTACAGGGGCTTGTCTCCATCCAACTCAAACAATGAATGTACAACCACCAAGACATTAGGCCAAACCATCACTCATCCTGATGGGTTGGGACGTTGTATAAATATGTACCCATTTCTGGGCCAGTCCACCTTGTAGCAAGTGAGCAGGCAGTGGAGGAGGAACTTAACCATGAGAAGCAGAGGCAAAGGGAGAAGGTTTCAGAGTTGGTGGAGACTTAGAACCATCTAACACAACCCTTATCCAAATCATGCCAGTGCTCAATACCATTTCTCTGAAACTGTTTCTTCATTTATAAAATTGGGGTATGCCTGTAGTGGCACTATTGGTGTTTCACTTATGTCCTACAGAAGACCCTTACCATCTCCAAGCACAACTTTGCCTGAGGACTTTCTCTAGTAGCAAGAGCCCACTCTTGCCTACATGCTTTGATGTGCTAGAGAATTAATATATCCCAGAAGAGCCCTCAACCAAAAACTAACAGGAGCTGGTATATAAATACCCCAGCTCATGAGGGGCAGGAAAGCTCTTAGATACATCTTCTATGTTCTCTCCCTGCAGGTTCTCCAGCAGGACTGAGCTCCAGGGGCACGTAGTGATAATGTACTTGATAATACAATGATGGCTGCCCTCCATTTCCTGTCTCACCCTCCACTCCCCAGTGAGATCACGTCCCAAAGAACGTACTTGTACTTGAATCCTTATAACAAGGTCAGTGTCTGGGGGAACCCAAACTAAGAAACTTCCCAGCTTTCTCAGTTGTTTGGTAAGATCATGTGAAGCTCTTGGACGAGGGTCAAAGTTATCAGTCATGAAATCTTAGCAGTATCCCACATGCCAGGGAAAGGGAGCTAAGGTCAATATGGGTTTGGTGTTCCGGGGCTTTTGAACTCTAGATGCTCACTGCAGAGACACAAATGTAGAAGGAACATGAGCTGTAGAAGACGGTAGACTTGGAGCTTACTGGGTCCTGCCTGGTTTCACCAGCTCCCAACACAACGATCAAAATATCCAAGCTCCAAATGGTGGGAATGTCTTCCAAGGAACCAGCTCTGCCAACACACCGGTCAACCAAGGTGTAGGTTTTGAGCACATTCTGGCCCACAACTGATATGAAACGGAAGATATAACCTATGAACACAGTAGATCACAATCTATGAAGAATGCCAAAAAGGATATCTAACAATTAGCTGAGCAAGGCCAGCAGCAAATTCTGGAACTTCATGTGAAGACATAAAAAGCTGGTGGCCTGTAGAAAGAACAAAACAGCTCTCAGCAGCCAGGGTTGGAATCGTCTGAACGATAAGATAAATAGTGATAGTATTGGAGTATAACCCACAGAACAAAATATCCATGAGTCCATACTGGTATCAATAACTACTTGATTAAATAAGCTAATGGAGCAGAAGCGACAGCTCTTTCTTGCAATGGAAATTCAGTGAATAAACGTGGAAGAAGAAGGGAAGGGGAAAATCAGCACCAGGCAAACAGAGATGACTGGTACAGACCAGATCTACTGGTAGAGGCTAGAACCTGTGGAAGGTTTAAAAAGAAAAGGGATTTGCGTAGCCTCAAGGCATCTCTCCCAGTTTAACTAGTCAGAGGGTGGTGTGTAGATTTAATCCTACAGAAGATGAGCCCCTCAGAGACCACTTGACCACGGATCCAGGCCAGCAGCGCAGAAGTAAGACTCATCAATGCCATGACCCCGCAGCTTGGCGCTCTGAGCTTCGTATCTGTGCTGCCCTTGCCTGGGATTGCGTGACCTCCACCCAATCATGAGAAGACCCAGACAGGCCTGCACTGAGGCACGTTCAGCAAAGTGACTGATCAACACTCTCTGTGGTCATCCAGGTCCTGAAAGACAAGGGATGAACATTGCAGACAGCAGGACACCGGGGAGGAAGCAACAAGTAAATGAAAATATGAGGTCCTGAATGCTTTCCTGGAGCAAAAGAAGGACATTAGTGTAAAATCATGGGAGGTTCTTACAGCATCTTTAGTTTGATTAAGGTGTTTGTACCAAGGTCAATGTCCCGGTTTTAACCACTATGCTATGATTTTGTAAGGCTGGGGGAGGTTGTGAGAGGGACATAGGGAAACCTGGATTTTTTTTTTTTAATGTTTACTTATATTTGAGAGAGAGAGAGAGAGAGAAAGAGAGAGAGCATGAGCAGGGGAGGGGCAGAGAGAGAGGGAGACACAGAATCTGAAGCAGGCTCCAGGCTCCAAGCTGTCGGCACAGAGCCAGATGCGGGGCTCAAAGTCACAAACCGTGAGATCATGACCTGTCCGACCCAAAGTCGGACACTTAACCAACTGAACCGCCCAGGTGCCCCAAAACTTGAATTTTTGTCAATAAATACAGTATAGGGGCACCTGGGTGGCTCAGTCAGTTAAGTGTCTGACTCTTGATTTTGGTTTCTGTCATGATCTCACAGTTCCTGGGATAGAGTCCCACTTCAGGCTGTACTCTGACAGCCTAGAGCCTGCTTGGGATTCTCTCTCTCCCCCTCTCTTTCTCTGCCCCTCCCCCATGCGTGGACATGCATACTCTCTCTCAAATATAAAGACATAAATAAACATTAAAAAATACAGTATAGGACTGTAAATTTATTTTCTTTTCCTTGTGATTTTCGTAATGACATTGTCTTTCCTCTAGCTCACTTTATTGCAAGAATACAGGATAGAATGCATACAACCTACAAAATGTGTGTTAATAGACTTTTTATTTTTGGTAAGGCTTCCTGTCAACAGTAGGCTCTTAGTAGTTAAGTTTTTAGGGAGCCAAAAGTTAATATGTGGGTTTTGACTGTGCAGGGGGTTGGTGCTCCTAATCCCCCACTTTGTTCGAGGGTCAACTGTATTGTGAAATGCAGGAGCGAGGAGAAAAGAGCCAAGGAATTCTCTCTCTGAAATATGCCCCTGAGATTAGGAGGAGACAAAAATTGGAAGATCTCGTCTGAACAGATTTGGAAAAAATAAATGTTCAGTGACCTGACGGAGGGCTTTGCACATTTATCACAAGTGTCAGTGACTCCGTGGTCCCGGGTCTTGCTGGCTTCAGCTAATGCAGGGATCTGATTTCACAGAAAATGATGCTCACATCTGTTTCAAACTACGCAGCCGTTCACCATAACAACCTCTCTGTGGCTCGTTCAGACTTGGAGCAGGAGCCATGCTGCAGCCAGGAGATTTGGGGAACGTTTAGAATGTTCTGAGTACCTCAGTTCTAGGCCTATAGTCCAGACATGACGTGTGTGGAGCCAGAGAACAGGTTCAGGGGCGTCTCTGAGAGGAAGTGGAGTCAAGGGTGATGAGAGAAAGTTCTCCTAAGGCCTCGGGCCCTGTGCTGGAGCCAGGGGCAGAGGCAGGCTGCCCGGTGAGCCTAACACGCCGAGGACCAGGCAGCCTGCCCAGAAACGCCAGGGAGATGAGTGCAAGGTCTGCCATGTCTGTTCCTGCCCTTTAAGCAAATACCAGGCTGTTGGAGGCAGAGGAAGAAATAAATACTGACCAAGGCGAGGAGCAGCACAAGGCCAGGTGGCTGAGGCCGCAGAGAGAACATGGCCTAGAGAGGATGCCCTGGAGGGAGCTCTGAGGAATCCCCAGGCCACTGGGCTCCCCTCTTCTCCCCCATAGAGGTCCTTGATGCCTTTCAGCTGATGCTCCAAGACCCTGGGGGACTTCGAATCAGGCCTCCGGGTTGGTGGCCATGCCAGGGACTCAGCAGCTTGTGTTTGGCAAAGGTGTAGCCCAAAGGGGCCACCTGGAATCTATCACGAGTGCCAGGGCTGGGAGTCCTGGATAAACAGCAGTCCTGCTTCAGCAGGGTCCAAAGGGCCTGCTGGCAATCTCAGTGAGTCGGGAGGAGCTTCTCAAAGTGAAGGTGCAGGACTGTCATCAGAGGCCTCTGGGGTGCTAGGAAAACACGCACATTCCTGGGCTACATCCACTTGACATCCACCCCTTGAGGCACTCAGGGATACTCAGCCCAGGAACGTGCATTTTTAGCACCTTCCTTCGTGATTCTGATGCCCATTTAGCTGTGAGGCCCATTAGACCCATTTGACAGAAAGGTAAGATGAGGCCCAGAGGCGGGGTGCAACTTTCTTTGGCCACACGGGGAGGGAGGGGCAGGCAGGGAGGAGAGCCCCAGCATCCTGGCTTCCACTTCCTCCCTCCACAGCCCCACAGAACGGAGCTACCTTTTTGTCACCTTGGCTGGGAACGTTTGCCCCTCCCTCCCACCCAAATTGTCCAGATAACCACTCTTGAGTCATGGAAGTCTCAGCCCCTTCCTACAGGAAGGCTTCCCTGACCCCCCAGCCTCCAGTCCAGCCCCTGGGCTTCCCTCTCTCCTGGCGCTGGCCGCACTGGAGTATGACAAGCCACTGACCTTTGGATGCCCTTGCAGCACGGTGCCTGGCATGTGGACACGGATGCAGAGGCAAGGTCATCAGCGATCTCTCTGGAGGGCCCCACGGGAAAATCTGGGGTGAAGAGGTTTACTCGGGGTGGTGGGTGTGTAACCCAAAGGGAAGGCAGCTCATGTATTGGCCAAGCCCGCCTCCCCCGTCCTCCCTTCCCCCGACCCGGGGGCTCATCTATCTTGAGGGCCACGCTGATGATCAAACTCTTCAGACTCAAGTCCAGTCCTGTCTCCCTGTCTCTTTTACACCTGCTTCTGCCTTTTGGTACTGCCCAGAACAACCTCTCCTTTTGTTCGCCTGACGGCCCTTAAAGGGTTTGCTCATGGCTCTCACATCGTCCATCAGCTACCCCAACCCTCACATCAGTGTATCCCTGGTCCTGCATCCCCACTTCCTCTGCCTCAAATTCCAGACCCTTCCTGTGCCAGCTGCCTGCCCAACCCTGGCCACCTGCAGTTTGTCACACATGGACCCCTCTCCTGCTTCAACCCTCAATGGCTCCCCATTACCAACCTTCACTCTAAGATCCATCTAAACTTGCCCCCCCTCCAAATAGAACTGACAGTTAGTCATTATCCCATAAGCCTGTTCTGAATATTTATAATTTGGTAAATATCTCCCAATTCTCTGACCCTCCTAGAGAGTGGACCCACTCGTGGCCACCCTTTTCTTGGGCAACCCCCCAAGAGCAAGAGCAAGTGGAAGCTCTTGGGAGCTTGCCCAGCTGGGTGGCCGAGAGCACAAGCCAGTTCTAGCCTGCAGGGGGACAGGGGTCACACGGAGCAGAGGTGAACCATCCCAGTTTGGGCCATTTAAAACCCCCAGCTCCAGCCAACCTGGCAGCTGGCCTCGGACAACCGAGGGAACCAGAACCGCCCAGCAGGGCCCAGCCATTCAAAGTCAACAGTGCTATTTTAAGCACTGGGGTAGTTTGTTATGTAGCAATAGCTAACGGATATGCACACTAGAAATGTCCCTACTTCCTGACCTTTGACCTTGCTCTTTCCTCAGCCTAGAATCCTCTCCCCCCAAATATCCACGTGTCAGTGTACGTCACTGCCCCCAGGTCTCTGCTCAGTGAGGTCATACCGGCAGGTCTATATAAAATAACAGCTCCGGGGCGCCTGGGCGGCTCAGTCGGTTAAGCCTCCGACTTTGGCTCAGGTCATGATCTCACGGTTCGTGGGTTCAAGCCCTGCATCTGGCTCTGTGCTGACAGCTCGGAGCCTGGAGCCTGCTTCTGATTCTGTGTCTCCCTCTCTCTCTGCTCCTCCCCTGCTCACATGCTGTCTCTCTCTCAAAAATAAATAATAAAGATTTAAAAAACTGAAAATTAAATAAGAAATAACAGCTCCACTTCCATTCTCCCTCCCTGACAGATACCTCACGCTTGATGTATTGGCTTATTTGTTTACTGTCTCTCTCTCTCTCTCTCTTTTCTTAATGTTTACTTATTTTTGAGAGAGAGAGAGATAGAGTGTGAGCGGGCAAGGGGGAGAGAGAGAGGGAGACAGAGGATCCAAAGCAGGCTCCAGGCTCTGAGCTGTCAGCACAGAGCCCGACGCGAGACTTGAACTCACGAACGGTGAGATCATGACCTGAGCCCAAGTCGGACGCTCAACTGACTGAGCCACCCAGGCACCCCTGTTTATTGTCTCTCTTGCCCCAACTCTCACAGTAGAGTGTAAGCTCTGTGAGAGGAAGGATGCTGTCTATTTTCTCCACTGCTATCCCTGGTGCCCAGCATGTAGTAGGGGCTCACCTGCTTCTGGGACAAACAAATGGGTTCATCTCACAGCCTCGTGATTCCTATTTGGCTGGGCATGGGCCACCACCCGGTGGATTTATTCTGGGCATTCCCGCATCTGCCTGCCTTGTTCTGGATCCTTGCTCCCCTGAATCACAGTGGTCCTTGCATTTGAATAATCCCTTTGGAGTGTAAAAAGGGAACTCAGCACTTACCTGCTTGGTCTCTCTCTCCCTCCATCATCTTGCCTGGAGCTCCCTCAGACCTTTAGACCTCTCTCCTCCTCCCTGCCTGCTCTGGGGCCCGGCCTGGCCCTCCTGTGCAGACAGAAGCCTGCCCCTCAGTAAGAAGCCACCCACCACCCCAGCACCTGATTAAATGGACTTCAACGTTGTTTAATGCAAAGTGGACAAAGGAAAAGGAAAAAAACAGGCTAACAGGTCTTGGGGGGGCCTCTCCACTCCGAGCTTGAGAGACTAAGAGGGGAAAGGACGGGGCTCCCCTACAGTCTCCAGGCTGCTCCTACCTGTACCTCAACCTCCCTCACTCCCCCGTGGGCGCCTCAGGGAAAATGCCGGTCATAAGCGCAAGTCTCTGGAGTTTGCTGGTAACATTTGTCTTAGTCTGGGCTCCTTTAAGAGTGGACAGAGAGTGGGGGTTGGGCACCTTGCCTGGGAAGTAGCCCTGGGAAGTCCTGGGAGGGGGTGTGAAGGTGAAACCAAGTCTTGAATAGGGACAGTGTGGAATCCACCTCCAGTTCATCCCACCAAGGGGTGACGACCCACCAGCTCCTGCCTCTCACCAGGTGAGGGTGGCTCCTGGCCGCTGCAGGCAGGCGTGCACTGGGACAGAGAGTCGGGGCCTGAGGTAGGCCCAGGCTGTATGTGCAGGAACAGCTGCAGGTGGCCTCGGTGGCCAGGGCCATGGGGAAAACTGATAACCCAGGGTGTATACCAAAGAATGGCTCCCTAGTGGCTCTTTCAGCAGAGAAGGCCGAGGCTTGGCCTGGGGGACTCCTGCGGGGGACTCTCCACCTTCTGGCTGGGTCATGCATTGTCCAAGCCCCCCTGGCCAAGAGACTCAGCCCACAAAGGCACCTGTGCAAAAGCAGAGCAGGGTCCTGGCTGCCGCAGGAGCTGCCTACCCAGCCACAGAAGGTCTCGACTTGTGGCCTCCGCTTATACTCTGGGAACTCTTCTTCGGTAGAGACGGAACTCCTAGAATTAGCCTCCAAGAAAACGGCTCCAAACCCATGGTATAAACAGCACTGACTCAGAGTCTACATGCACAGCCCGCAGTCAGAAGATGGGCAGGGACCAGTCGTGACAACAGCCATATTTATTAAGCACTTACTTTGTGTCGAGCACTGGGCTTCTAAGGCTTGGCGTGGACTCCCTCCTTTGGTCTCACAGCCCCTCAAACTGGCCTGAATTATCCTCATCACAGATGGAACTGATATTCTTTTTTTTTTTTTTAATATTTATTTATTTATTTATTTTAAGAGTGAGAGCACAAGCAGGGAGGGGCAGAGAGAGAGGGAAAGACAGAGAATCCCAGCAGCAACCGCACTGTCAGCACAGGGCCCCACACACAGGCTCAAACTCATGAACCATGAGATCATGACCTGGGCCAAAATCAAGAGTCAGTCACTTAACCAACTGAGCCACCCAGGCGCCCCGGGACTGATATTCCAAATGCCCCCTAAGGTACAGGCAGGAGAGCCAAAAGCTTCACCAAATAGACCCGCTTCTTGTGCTCAGAGTCAAGATGCCCCACTTCACGAACGTGGAAAGGAGTGAGCCTCAGGAGTTTGCCCACCATCACCACCGCGGGGAAGTGAGGCAGAAACCAACTCATGCCAGGCCTGGATGGTTCCAAAATGTCACAAAATCCTCTCCCGCAGGAGCCAGGGGCTGGTGGGGGAAACAAGACCCAGAGGAAAGGGAGCAAAAGGGGAGTTAAACCCCAGCACAAAGCAGTCACACTGGAGAGGCTACGACCCAACCTACCCGGAGCCACACATTGGGCACCCAGATGTCCCAGCCCCTCCTCCCCTGGTGGCGAGCCCTGTGGCTCCCTTTACATATTTTGTGAAGTTTCCAAAAAGTGTCTGAAAAAGTACTCCGAGTGACACTGGTGGATGGAGGGGGTTGTTGCCTTCTCTAAAACGTTTGCCACCAGATTTTCCCACACACCCCCCACCCCCACCCCCACCCCCAGAGGACAGTCCGCCAGCTGCAGGAAAGTAGCCCCTTTCATTAAGTCAGGGGAGGGCCTCCCACTGGAAACGGAGACCCCAGGTCCTGGGAAACTGCTGAGGAGGCGATACAATTAGAGGGAAGGACGGTAAGCAAATTACAGATGGGGGAGTGGGCGGGACCAGAGAGCTTCTCATTAACTTGATTAGCTCCAGGGAGAGGCCCGGATGGAGGGAGGACAGACCCTGGGGGAGGTGGTTATCTGCCTCCTGTGGGACAGAGGTCCCTCCAAAGCCCAGGAGGCTCTAGCCCCAGGCCTCTGCCTTCTGGCCACTGTCCCCTCACTGTAGGGGGAGGACAAAGGGACCCCCAGAGGCACCATCTCTCACCCTACCTCTGGCATCTGGCAGAGCCTCTGAGCCTCATTTTCCTCATCTGTTAAATGGGACTGGCTCACAGACAATAACCAGGATTCACACATGCAAGTGGCTCTAATCCTGCCTGTACTTCAGAACAACCAGGTAAATTTTGTAAACTACCAACATTTGGGCTGTACTCCGTAACATTGAAATCAGAATCTATGGAGGTGGGACCAGGCACCAGCATTGTAAAAAATCTTCCACAGGGGCGTCTGGGTGGCTCAGTCGGCTGAGCATCCGACTTCAGCTCAGGTCATGGGCTCGCAATTCATGAGTTCAAGCCCTACATCGGGCTCCGTGCTCACAGCTCGGAGCCTGGAGCCTGTTTCAGATTTTGTGTCTCCCTCTTTCTCTGCCCCTTCCCCGCTCATGCTCTGTCTCTCTGTCTCTCAAAAATGAATAAACGTTAAAAAAGAATTTTTTTTTTTTTTAATCTTCCACGGCGACAGCTTGAGACAAGACCATGCCTGTGAAAGCGGCTACAACTCCTGTGTTCATGTCACCAACACCAAATTAAACGGCAATTTGAGGGTCATCTTCCCAGACCCTCACCCTCTTAATGGAAAGACTACTTGAGGACAGGGCCCTCACCTGTCATGGGCACCTCTGAACCCCCAGGTCCCAGGACAGTACCTGGCTTGGAGTGTTTGTTGAATGAATACTCTTTTTTAGAGAACATTTTATTTATTTAGAAAGGGGGGGCATGCATGTGCGGGAGAGGGGCAGAAGGAGAGGGAGAAAGAATCTTAAGCAGCTTCCACGCTCAGCACAGAGCCCAATGTGGGCCTTGATCCCACCACCACAAGATGACTTCCTGAGCCAATATCAAGACTTGTGCCCCTAACTGACTGTGCCCCAAATGAATACTCTTAACAAACAGGGAATCTAGGGACGGTGAACAGCATAGCCATACTTGAGGTGCATTTGGAAAGATGGCACCCTGTCATCCACTTAACATTCATTCACTCATCCCACAAATATCTACTTAGTACCCACTGTATGAAAAGGCACTCTTCTCGGCATCTGGGGCACATCAGAAAACCTTAAGGGGGAAGAGCCCAGCCTACCCTCCTTGATCTTACAGTTGAACAGAAATAGATGGAAAATAAGCTCTATGTACACAGCGTCAAGATGAAGAGGCTTGTGAAAAATTTTTATATACAGTAAGGTAAAGTGAATCAGGGATTAAATAAGGCGGTCAGGGAAGGCCTTATTGAAAAGTAAGCTTTGAGCAAAGATTGGAAGCAGGTGAGGGAATGAGCCAAGGGCATATAGGGGGAGAACATTCTAGCACGGGGAGGAGGTGAAGAAAATGGCCTGTGGCAGAAGTCTGCCTGGGGTTCTCTAGAGTGGAATGAGGGAGGGGTCTACGGAGGGGAGGTCAGAGAGGTCAGGGGAGTTTCCAATGCTATTGCTGAGAGCAAAACCCACCACGAATTTCATGCTTGAAACAACCACCATCTCATGCTTCAAGGACAAGATTTAGTGGAAATGGCTTGTCTCCGTTACACAATGTCTGGGGCTTCAGCCGGGGAGACCTGACTGTCTTGAGGTGACAAGAATGACTGGATCTGGAATCCTCTAGCGTATTCTGTCCAATGCAATAGCCACCAAGCACATGTGGCTACTCAAATCAAAATTTAAATTAAACAAAATTTAAAAGTTGCTTCCTCAGTTGCCCTAGCCACATTCCAGGTGCCAGACCTAGCCAATAAAAATGCAGGATGTCCAGGAAATTTGGATTCAGGTAAATAATGAATAACTGTTCTTAATGTAAGTGTAACCCAAATAGTGCATGAGACATACTCATACCAGAGAAGTATTTACTGTTTAACTCAAATTCAAATTTAACAGTGTGTTCGTGTTCTCTCTAAACCGTAGCTGACATGTGGCTAATGGCCACTATAGTGGAGAGCACGTACATAGAACACTTCCATCAACACAAAGTTTTATTGGGACTCTGCCAATCTAGAGACTTCTTCCAGAGACTTGTCTGATTCTTGGGCTGGGATGATTGAAAGGATGGGCTTAGCTGGGACCCGTGGTCTCTCCCAAATGAGGCTGGGTTTCTCCCCAAACGGCAGCTGAATTGAGAGATAAAGACACACAGAGAGAGAGAGACCCCAAGTGAGCAAGGATCATCGCCTCCTCTGGTCTATACTGGAAAGTTACCTCCCCACATCACTTCTGTCCCATTCTATGACTTACAAATGTGTAATTGAAGCCAGCTCAGATTCAACGGAGTGGTGTGGGGAGATTCGATTTCTGTGACAGGGAAGCAGCAAGGTCACATTACAAAAGAATGCATGGAATTGGAAATATTGTCTTGGACAGCTTTGGAAGACACCTCCTCGGGGTGGGGGCAGCAAACATAGTCATTGGAAGGACTTGGGCTTTTATGTTGCATCAAATGGGGAGTCATGGAACATAGGAAAGGGTCATAATCGGACTTAGGTTTTAAAATAAAGTGTTAGGGGGGCGCCTGGGTGGCGCAGTCGGTTAAGCGTCCGACTTCAGCCAGGTCACGATCTCACGGTCCGTGAGTTCGAGCCCCGCGTCAGGCTCTGGGCTGATGGCTCGGAGCCTGGAGCCTGTTTCCGATTCTGTGTCTCCCTCTCTCTCTGCCCCTCCCCCGTTCATGCTCTGTCTCTCTCTGTCCCAAAAATAAATAAAAAACGTTGGAAAAAAAAAATTTTAAATAAAGTGTTAGGGGTGAAGGTAGGAGTGGGAGCTCATCCAGAACCTGGCTAGGCTGGCAGGTGCTGTGGGACTGTCCCAGCCTCCAGCCCCCACACCCCTCTGCCTTTCCTGCAAGGACACTTGGAGACCACCACACGCCATCTCCATCTCCTGTCCCCAACTCTGTCTCATCCAGCCAGCTCCCTGTCCCCCACCCTTCCTAGCGGGACAAGCACTTTAACAGCACAAAAGGGTCAAAAGCACTGCAGACACAAACCAGACCTTAGAAAAACACCCTGTGCAAGCCCTACGGACACAGCAGGCGTTTCCAGTATTTCCCTTGCGACCGCCCAGACTGGGTTTCCTGTCTTCTGGGGCATTTGCTGAGCAGGCCAAGATCAGCTTCACGGAAGGAAGGAAGGAAGGAATGGGGCTTTATCCATTGCCTATTAGCTCACGCTCCCTGGCTCCGTCTCCTCTGCCCCTGCTGAGGATCCTTTTCCTGTATTCTTCCTCCCCGCCCTGCCCCTTTTTCTGCCCCCAAACACATGCTCAGCCACCTGCCTCCCAGCACGACCAAATTAAGGGCTCCTGTGATACAATCAGCAGCTCCAAGGAGCAGAGGCCCTGGGAGCCACAGCTGGAGCCAGCTGGAATCGCCAAGGCTGACTCTGGCTCCAAGTTTCCACACTGAGCAAACTGCTTTGCAGAAACCTCCCTTACTGGCAGGACAGGGCAATGGGGAGTTGCGACTTCCACCAACCATGCCAAGAATTACCATGTGTATCAGGCCGGAATCAGGATGATTGGTACTAGCCTAACGCCCCCAGCAGCAGTTTCTACTTGCTATTCTGGAATCTTGCCTCATATTAGGTTCATCATCGGGGGTGTGAAAATTTCCTTCTGTGGCTTTGAGGTGTAGAGAGGCCATGGTAAAGAAAGGACAACTTCCATTCCATTTGCAAAAACTATAAAGTGACAGGGGAGATCTGCAACGTGGCAGCTAAAAAAAATAAGGCCAGTAACAAACAGTTCCTGAAACATAAGCAGCCTTCCACCACGTAATCCCTGCGGCAAAGTTCAATGGGAATCCCACACCTTGGACCGCTCAGACCTCTCCCCTCCGACTGAGGCTAAAAATCCCCATGACTGAGGGTGCACCGATGAATTAATGTAAGGGTTGGAAGGCAACCATCAGAAATAAAAATGGCCGTGGGCTGGGATTATGGGTCTCCTTTTCCTAAGTGTTTTGAGTATTACAGGTCTCACAGTTTAACAAGCTTTAAAGGAGTTTTGTAAAGCATAAAAGTTAAGACCCAGTTAAAATTAAAATCCTCCTAAAATGGCCACATATGTTACTCACAGTCTAAGTAGTGAAGGCTTTGAAGGAAGGCGGGGCCGGAAGCGGGCGGGGGTGGGGGTAGCTGGGGGTGGTGCAGTAGTCAGCTGATGGAAGGGAAAAGACAAGATGCCAAAGAGATGTTCAGGTGAGGGGGGAGGGGACCATGGTGACCATTTCGAAGGGAGAGATACTCTACAGCAGAAACGACCCCAACTCTGGCATCCCTAAATTGTTTTCTGTAAGCTACACTATACATATGGATAGAAAAAAATATCAGAAGCATATTTAACAAGTTTTTATTAGTTTTTAGTAATCTCTACACCCAACATGGGGCTTAAACTCCCTGAGATCAAGAGATGCATGCTTTTCTGAGCCACCCAGGCACTCCTCAGGACTGACTTTTATGGGATGCAATAAAATAGAGGACCTTTACTTTCTAGTTAATACGTTTGTATTGTTTGGATTCTAAGTATGAATTGCTCTTATAGCTATAAATAAGGATTTAAAACAAAAAGTAAATGCCTTTAAATGGCGACAAACCAAGCCTCCAGTAAGGAATCTTTACTCTGCCCATCCGGGCAAGGGGAGCCACATGTTGAGGGGATGGGGAGGGAAAGGGTCCCCCCTGCTGTCCTTCCAGGCATGTCTCTTGGCCAGCTCTGAATCCCCCATTACCTCACAGCTGTTTGACACTAGTCCCAGAAGGCGAGTTCCCAGAACAGGAGGAGCAGCCTCAGCCACAGAGTCAGCCTTGGGTCACCAGGGATCAGAGGCCCACATGAATCCTGGAAAGGACGGCTGGCCCGGGAACACACCATCCGGAGAAACTCAAAATCTCTAATCCCATGACTTTTCTCTTCCTGCTACACGATGATCCTTTGAGCAACTCTGCAGGAGCCCCAGGCTTTCCCCCTCCCTTGCATGGGAAGAGGCCCCAAAGAGGGCTTGTGGCTGCCCTAGGAGCCTCTGCCGCCTACAGGCGGAAGGCTGATGGTGCAAGGAGCTTCCCAGTGAAAATCCACCCCTCTCAGGGCCAGGTCTAGGCATTATCTCAAATGGACTTCACAACCCCAAAAGATGGGGAAAGCAAATGCAGACAGCTGGAAAAACAGGGTTGGGACAAGTGAACATATGGGGAGGGAAGTGACCAAAGCTTTACATACCCAGGGTGGCCTTTCCTCACCAACCTGCATCCCATCTTCTGGTAGGAGGATGCATCACTGAACTGCGGCTCTGTATGCTACAATGCAACATCCCTAGTATCACTGTCACCCACTGAAGCTTTACAACAGACATCCCCACAAATCATTCTGAAGTGACCCAAGTTCACCTGCTGGCTTTACATTTAGAAATGTTTTAAGCCCCCCTTCACTCTTGGAAGTTTCCTCCACAGTTGGTTTCCCACTTGACTTTCCTCCCACATGGAAGCTGCCTTCCCTTTGATTGGGGACCTGCACCCCAATCAGCACAGGCTCTGTAATGTGTGGGACACGCCAGCATCCGGCACTGCCTTGCCTTCGTGTTGGGCGAGGATGGGCTGCCTCTCCCACCAGTCCACCTGGTTCTTCAGGAACACCAAGCACAAGATGGCACAAAGGCAGTGATTGCTCTGACAGATCGTAGAGGGAAAGGACTAGAAACGCCTCATCTACTCACAACTGCATGGTTTTGTGAACACCATCAAACCCAATTGGGACTCCCAAGATTATCCTTGAAACCAAGATAATTCAGATGCACACCTGGAATTGTGCCCAGTACTGTACTTGAAATCACCGGTAAAAATTTTGAGGGGTACCTAAAGAATTGCTACACTCAGCATGTGGGGCCAGGACTCAAAACCCATGTACTGGCTGCTTATTTGCCACCCAGACACCGACCCAAAGTGCAACAAGCTCCTCCCCCCACCCAAGCTTTGAAGCATGGTGGGCTCCTTAGACCCATGTGCCCCAGGGCCACTAAGTCACCCACCCAAACCACACATTTTGCTACTCTGAACAGTATGGGAGTGACAGGTAAGTGGGAGACAAATATGCTCAGGAACCCAAATCAGAGTCGTACTACTTTATTCATTTTGTGCACCATGCTTCCCAAATGTGATTGAAGAAGGTACCGTCTGGCCCGTTTAGTAAACTTAGGTACCTGGCTAATTTTAAAGTGGCAGATGGGGAGGTGACACTTCCGATGCCAATGAAAGAAAAATGCTCCCAATGGTGTTCAAATATCAGTGTTCTGCAACCCTCATACCAGTTATAACTAATTAAAGAACAGAGAATAAACATGGTGGGTAAACCTCTCACAGTCTCCAAGTCTCTTCCCAATAGTTAACTACAAAGGTTAAGATGTGAAACTTCACGGGGGAACATGGCAGGCACTACCTTAAGTGCTCAGTCATCACCAAATATAGGATAGACACATCTTTTCTGAGCCAGTCAAAAAAATGCAAACCTGAATCAAACCATGAGCAGATCTGAGGACCTTCCAAAAAACTGGCCATTAATAGTCTCAAGAGACATGAATATTAGAACAGAGGCCAGGAAGATGTGGGCAGAGACCTTGAAGCCCTCACCACCATCAAAAGCGAGCACCAACTGCAGTCCTGGGGCAACTTGGGCCTTGTTTTCCACAAAAACACTCCATGTGGTAACATGATTTATTATTTTATTATACACTTTATAAAAAGTCCACAGACACACACACACACACACACACACACACACACACACACACACACACACACACCCTATGGTCAGGGAAGGGATTCACATCTTTCTTAATGTAGAATGGCCATCTTCTAAAATAGGCCATATGATTTGTTTTTTATAACCTTAAGATACTTCTCTCCCCTCAAATATTTACCAAACTACCAAAAAATGAAGCTGCAAATGGTATATAAAGACAAATGAGATCTTGCTCCTGTTACAGTGCAATCATTTAAGGTGACTGAAGAACCATAAGAAGGGAGAAAACAAATCACCTTAATTAAGGAATGGAATGTCTGTTACCTGTAACAAGCAGCTGACTTATTTGCTGTAATTGGCACCTACTCTAAATTGTAGGAACATGGGCACATGAAACAGTGAGACAACATGTGCCAGGCAACTGCTTATACTTGTTTCCAGAAGGCACATGTTTCCTGCACTCTTTAAGAACTAAAGACAAATTTACAGGAGAACCCAGCATTTAGATTCTGCCCACTTTGAGGTATTAAATGCGTAAGGAAAGGATTAGTTATGTCCAAGTAGCATGCAATAGAAGTATTTTTAAACCAACATGGTTAAGTGTTAAGATTTTTAGAAATCAAAATATTTATTCACATAATTTTAAACTAAAGTCAAAGGTAATAAATCTTCTGTGGTAATGATTTAAGTGCAAGTGACGCTGGCTTTCTTTCACATTTGTGTCCTTCATTCAGAGAAAAGGCAGATCAGTTGTTCTTAAACAAGTCAATGCAGCTCTGCAGGAGGGAGACATTGTTCTGGAAGAAAGAAGTCAAGGTAGACCAATGAATCGTTTTACATTCCAGACCTCCTACATATCTGTAAGAGGTAAACTCAAACCCACCAACTTAAAGCTTTTCACAAGAGATTTGAAGCCTGCCAAACCGGGCTGGTCCTATTCTTTATTAAATCACAACCTGCACACCAATTTCATGTTGTCAAGTTCCTCCCCTCGGAGGGTCTGGGACTGCAGCCTGGAGAGGCTCACCACTGAAGGTAGTGGTGGCCATCCAGCACCTCCCCCACCCGAGGTCTGCTCTCAATGCACTCACACCAATTCTGCTTACTGTGACTTAACCTAAATGCTATCTAAGAGTTGTTTTTTGAAGTTGAAGACCTTGGAAAGACCAGATAAAAAGTTGCTACAAATTTTCATGAGTGAGATTATAAATGATAAATATTCATATAGGACCTAGCACAAATTGCTTTAGAAAAGTTCTCATTTTAAAAGAAATGAAGGGCACCTGGGTGGCTCAGTTGGTTGAACATCCGGCTCCTGATCTCGGCTCATGTCACAATCTCACAGTTTGGGAGATTGAGCCCTGCATCAGACTCTGCACTGACAGCATGGAGCCTGCTTGGGATTCCCTCCCTCCACCTCCCCTCCACCCCTCCCCTTACATTCTCTCTCTCAAATAAATAAACTTTAAAAAGGTCCAGAATGTTACAGTTATGATCTATGTATACATGACACTCTAAAACCCCAATTTAAAAGTTCATACACAACAGGACTTGGACTTAAGAAGTAAATGTTACAGTCTAAGAAATTCAAAATACACACGTATGTTCAAGGTCTTCCTGCTTAACCAATGACAACTGGCCAGTGACTGCTCCCCCTTCTCCAGTGGCTCTCTGCTGACCCTGTTGTCTTGGGCCTTACAGCATTTCTGGTGCTCAAACTCAACTGTATCCACGAACCACCGAAAAAGCCATGCCCAGAAACTGAGTGAATTGGTCTGTGCACCAAAATGTCTTTAAAAGCTCCTTAAGTAGACTCTAATGTGTATCTAACATTGAGGATCACTGTTCTCCATTTTTTCTGTATTAAATTAAGCTAGACATTAAATATTCAAGGAAGTTTTTCCTTCCTAAACAAAAAAGAAATTAGTATCAGAAGACAAGTATATCTTCTTCTCAAAAGCAGTATTTCATCAATAAGTTATAGAACTTTGGCTTGCAAGCAGAAAAAAATATTCCAACAACTCCCACCTACATTACAGATTAAAACCACACGCAGGGGCGCCTGGGTGGCTCAAGTCAGTTGAACTTCCAACTTCAGCTCAGGTCATGATCTTGCAGTTTATGAGTTCAAGCCCCACATGGGCTTGCTGCTGTCAGGGTGGAGCCTGACCTTGCCCCGCTCCCCTCTGACCCTCCCCTGCTCATGCACACTTGCTTAGAAATAAGTATTAAAAACACACACACAAAGCAAACCCCATCTGCCTGATGACACTGGGACAGTGAACTGGGAAAGAACTTGAACCCTAAAAAGCTTCTGGCTTAATGTGAAGGAAAACACTTACCCTGGCATGCTTTATTTCCAGTTCAGACATTTCAATTAGATTCTTTCTAAATGCTGCCACTCTCTTTCGTTTGAAGTTGATTAGTTCTGCAAAAGAGTTTACCAACAAAAGCTGAACAATTTTCATCTTTAACTTCCAAATATCATTCTTACAATCTTCAAAGCTTTGATACACACATTTTCTCACATTTTTATTACCTCAGTGATTGGGACACACACCTGACATTTTACGGACAACGTAGTAACGTGCCTGCCACTGCCTTTAAAATGAACACCGCACTCAATCACTGAACATCAAAATCCAGATAATGCCACGGACTACTTAGGAGAATCTCTGAAATGGTCAGTCTTGCCCCAAACCTCTAACTCCCAGTGCTTGTGGAAAGAGGGCCGGGAGAGGTCGTGAGTCATACATACCTGCGCCAATGACTATTTTAAACGATTATTTTTAAACTTTCAAATGACCACTTATGTTCAGACAGCTTCTCTGTGGATGTGATCTGTACAACAGGCCACCTTTACATCTATTCTTTCTATTGCCAAATGCTGTTCAGGACTATTGCCCCATTAGAAATCAGGGTAAGCCAAAAATAAGTACTTCCTCCCTCAGATTCTTTCCACGAGTGAGAACCACCACTCCTTTGCTCAAATCTCCCAGATCAAGCTGGTGCTCTAGTCCTCAAGAGCAAACATACTGTATCAGGTCTGTGCAGCACTAACCAAAAGAAATACGAAAGCAGCCACATGAAAAAGTAAAAACTTGCAAGAACACTTACAATAAGTTAGTAACACTACCTTGGATATAGTAAACAGGTCTTTCCGGATGTCCAGATAAACTCACCTCCCGCCTCTAGGCCTGCACCCAGGACCAGGACTCAACACTAACCTGTCAGACCACCCATGATGCCTGCCCACACTATCACTTGTACCGTGCTCATTCAACTAACTCATCAGTTCAGCTATGAAGTTTAGAAAGAACTCGGATCAGAGGTAAACAGGTTAAGATCCATTCATCGCAGTATCCCATAGAACACTGTACTTTCAAATATAGTACACCCAGGCTTACACTTTGAATAAAGAGGATAAAAATCCAACAACACATGGACAAAGCTTAGGCAATCAGGACAGGCCTAAATTGGCACCACTTTAAAGTTTTGTAGTTTTTCCTTAATCCTCTCTAAAGTTGTCAGAGCTACCAAACTTTGACCTACATAATAATCTAAGATTTCAACTCCATAGTTTTGAAGTTTCTCAAAAAACCTAAAATTAGCTCATTAAACAAAGGACAAGAATTTATTTTACTATGGCAGCAAGAAGGTTCCTTCAAAAGAATCCAAAAGACGGCCACATGAGCATATCGGCATGGCTTTTGCAAGATTTCTGTACAGAGAAGCTCTGTCCCTTACAGCTAAGTTATAGTACTGAAAACATAAGCCAAGACAAAACAAAGGACAAGAACTCTATTGCTTATTGCTAGTATCAGGATGTTTTCAGATATGCCTGGATTTTGGAACCAAAGGTGTGGGGGGAGGGGGAATTCTGAGAAAACAGTCTTAAAATGAGCTAGGGATTTGTCACAGAAAGCCAAGGTGTGGGAGTGAATCAAGTACAGTTACCACTATAATTACATTCAGGAAGACACATTCTTGACTTTTGCTCTAGCATGTTCCATGGCTCCTGAGAACTGCAGTTAGACCACCCCATCCCTCCGCCCCGCGCCTAATAAGGAAAAGACTACAATTTACACTCCTGTTCTGTGGAAATGGAACACTATCTCCCAATAAAGTTAAGCCATAATCCCCCCTACTCTGGAATGAGATAAGGCAAAAAAGAACCCTGCGGCTGTGGACTGGAACTGTATCGCCACCATGACTCCTAGAGAGAGTTACACACACCTCCATTTCCTGGCTCTGTCTCCTGAAGGGCCTAGAGAGACACCCCAGGAGAAATGAGCACACTCAACACCCTAATCTTGTCACAATTCTATAACTAAACAGAACCTACACTTCTGGAAGAAATGGTGATTTCTAGGGCTAGAGAAGATATAGGACATGCCAACTTAAAGGTGCTTCCCCCTAAGTCTGGACAAATTGAGCGCCAAAATAATGGACTACAAGAATGAATTTAAAAACTATTTTCGGGGCGCCTGGGTGGCGCAGTCGGTTAAGCGTCCGACTTCAGCCAGGTCACGATCTCGCGGTCCGTGAGTTCGAGCCCCGCGTCAGGCTCTGGGCCGATGGCTCGGAGCCTGGAGCCTGTTTCCGATTCTGTGTCTCCCTCTCTCTCTGCCCCTCCCCCGTTCATGCTCTGTCTCTCTCTGTCCCAAAAATAAATAAAAAATGTTGAAAAAAAAAATTTTAAAAAAATAAAAAAAATAAATAAAATAAAATAAAAAAAAACTATTTTCAAAAATAGAAACCCATGACTAACAATGACAAGAAAGGAAATGTGCAAAAGAAGGGAAGGCTTGTGCTTAATGGATGATGATGATGCCAAAAGCTTGGGAAGAGAACACTAGAACTGGGGAGCAGGGAATCATCTTTCTGCAACCAGCACAGTAGGAGCTGGCTCAGGCAAGACTCAACACAGTCTAAATTTAGGGAGAAACTATCTGCAGGGTTTTTAAATGGTCTCCTCACACAGTTGATTAGTGACGTGGGTATTAACTATACAGCAAAGAAATTAACACCACAAATGAGGAGAAAACGAAAAGAACATGCCTTCAGATGTGACACCCGAAAGACACATTACTCACAGAATATTCTGTTGGAAATGCATAACTAGAACCTATTCGTTGCAGAAATAGACCATCTGAAAACGAAGAACACTGTTTGTAGAGACTATGGTCTCCAAAAAGGCAAATGTCATTTTAAAAAAGGTGAAGGGGTGGGGGCCTGAGAAGGGTTCCTTCCAAATTAGAGGAGACACAAGAGCAATGGTAACCTAATGGCAACCCCAGACAGGAAGCCATTATTAGGGCCAACAATAAGACGAGAATAGAGAGAGCAGGTTGGAGTGTGTTGTATTAAAGTTTACCAAAGTGGGTAAGTGTACTATATGGATGTAAGACAAATACTCAACAAAGCTTAGGGATAAAAGGACCATAATACACACAACTTAATCTCAAATGGCTAAAAAAGACCACCCCACGTGTATTTATAAACACAAACGTGGCAGCATGGGTGCACGTGCAAGAGACGAAGCAGAAGGGGCAAACTAGACAGCTAGGTGACTCCAAGTAAAGAATATATGGGTGTTCTTTTTACTTTCTGTGCAACTTTTCTGTGAGCTTGAATTATTTCCAAATAAAAAGCAAAAATAAAGAATAGCCCTGCTCAACCTTCTTTTGCAGATTCAGAGAGCTGTTCAAATTTCTGGCAGCATTCTTGCTGGTGTGCCTCAGCCAACTTGACATCTTTGCTTTTCAACCTGGCCTTATCCAATGCTTTGTTTGAGTTCTCATAGTCGGTGAGGGCTTTGGTGCGTCTGTATAAGAGATCCTGAGAAGAAAATTAACAGAAAGGACATGGTAGTTAAACTTATCCTGAAAAATCGCCAGAGAACACAACAGAAAGACTAAGTACCTGAACCACTCTAAAAACCAGCCCAAGTACCGTGGATGTCAGTGCACTGCCTGAAATGTCAGATGGCAACAATCTAATCCACTTCTACCTTCCCCTCCCATGTTTTTATGTTTTCTTTAATCTCAAGATTAGGCTGGGAACAGCAATTCTTATGGCATTGTCGAGAGGTTTTGGAATTCTTTATATGGATCAAGAAAAAAAACCAACAGTGAAAACTAAAGGATTTTTTTTTTAGTTGATTCAGTCACGGAAAGCAAGTTCAGAAAATTAACCACCTTCTACTGAAACACAGGCAGGCACTACTGGGTGCATCCAGTGATACTGCTAGAACACAACTAGGCAGTGAGGCAGGAAGAACCTTCCTCTAACCCTGCCCCACAAGTCCTGCCTTGAGGAGTCTAACCCCAGGCTCTCATTTGAAATAAAGACTATTTGCAACCTATGGCAAAGTACAAGTTACCTCCATATTTAAAATCTGATAGATATGTGAGATTCAACATACAATTATGTGTTCTTGTGTTCACTCAAAAAATCTGTGTTTATCATCAGCTCTTAAGTCCATTAAAATAGAAAATGAGATACAATCTAATGTAAAAAAAAAAAAAAAAAAAATCCAAATAGAAGACTCAGGAAACATGCCAAAAGACAAATGAATAAAATAAAATAAAATGACTATAAGGGAAATAATGAATTCCTACTTCCTAATGATTATTTTCCCTAATTTTACATTGCCTGATTCAGCAGGAGTAATTTAAATATTTTTGTTTAGTGTTATGCCCAGTGAATCCATGTTTCGTTCCAATGGTCATTCTGCTTACCACTTAGTCTTGCCTTTGGTAAGTAATGGTTTATGACTCAGTAACTGCAATTCAATAAACACTCACAAACCCCAAAACCTTTTCTCCTTCAGAAATAGCCCTTTTGGTGTGTGTTCAGTTACACCCATATCCAATATCCTACGATCCCCCAAATTACTATCTGATCAACTCAGCATCACCCCTACTGCTCTTAAGTAATACAAGCCAAAGGATTACTGCTTGGACTCTGGCTGGACATCCCTTTTTCACTCTCCTAAATACAAGCCCAGCCCAAACACTGAACAGACTTGCCTGTACCTTGCTATAGCATGTGTTTCCCCAAACTGCAAATCCCTTGCTATTCCTGAATGAACTCAATTAATGGTAATTCAAATGTCTCTCAGTTTGGCAAGGTGGTCCCGAATTATTCCAATGCAGGAACTCCTGTCTTACTTACCTTAGCAGCCTCTATGTTGAGCATGTAGTATCGGAGAAGTTCCGTCAGCTTTAAATCTTCATCTGAGGAGACTCGACTCTCTACTTTCTATTAAAAAAAAGTAAAAGTCACCATCACCTAAGCAGACATCTACAGATTATAAAATATTATGAAGACCAATATAGAAATCCTTACCCTAAGTTTTTCAAATAGCTCAGCAACCTTCAAAAGGTACCTGAAAATATACACATGATTTTGGCAGAAGGTCTTAAAATCATGTATGAAACAGGACCTTATCAATACTCTTAAGACATGAATGAGTAAATGCAGGAGTCCTAGCCTTTAGTGCTTTACAATCAGTTTATCAAAGTAGCACTTTCATCACCAATTGGCGCAATCTAGTAGTGAGGACGGTTACAGAACTGAGCACACACGGACAGTGCCACACTCATGGGTATCAGCCTCTCTTGCCGCCCCTTCAGCCACCTTGCCATGCAGAAACCATGTCCCAAGATAGTCTTTAACCAATGCCAAAGCTGTGTTAACCAAGGGCAGGTTCTAAAGAGCCACTACCATGGGTATCCCAAAGCCATAAATATACTATTTAAAACAAAACAAAAAGCTACTATTTCACCTGGGTTCTGCTATTAGCCTGACTTCCACCTTCAAATCAGAAATGTTATACCTGTTATACCAAGCCCTAGGTGTTAAGTAGAATACAATCTCACATCAGAAATGCTCAGGATGGAGAAACTGTGAAAAATTCATATAAAAAAGCTCAAAAATCTGACTGGGGTCATTGCATTACCCTTAGGACCACCTTAACCAAAACAAATGTTAAGTCCAGGACATTACCAGACAAAGCACCATTTGCCACAGAACATACAAAGCAAACTTCATTCAGAGACAACTCCAAAATTAAAGCAAATCAATTAAAAAATGGAGACAGTTTGACAAAAATAAAGGCTTTGACAACAGCTACCATGTTTGGTAAGAAGTGCCCCGAGTCCCCAACAAACACCTTAAATCTGTCTACATTCATAGGGTAGATAAGATTTGAGTGCTGGAGACGATCATCTACTCTTGATGAGCTGGCACTCAAAAGCAGAAGTGAAATTATTATACTCATTATTCATTATACCACCCAGGAGTTTTTGACTAACGGAAAGGGAAAATGCTTTTCCAAGAAAAACTTACTTTTTGATGACCGTGGGCTCTTCTAAAGCCAGGCTATGCAGGCAGGCTGCAGTGTGGATATAGTCATCTGCAACATCTGCAGAAATAAGGACAGCTCTTTGTATATGAACAAAGCTGGCACACTGAGCAAAGCTAAGGTGGCTAGTGGGTAAATGGTATTTACTTTTATGAGATCGGGTCATTTTGTCAGCTTTTGCACATGAATCCTTGATCCTATTATAATAGTTAATGAGGAAATTCTTTTCTTGCTCAAAGAAGTCATCTACCTCCTAAAAGAGGAAAAGAAGATATTTAAGAAGCAAAACTCTTAAGAATATGAATGTATTTTGTATCAAAAGAAACATTAAGGACCTAAGTTCATCCATAAGAACTTTAACCTCTATGGATCAGGGAAATCCAAACTGACAAAACAGCATTTCATACCCAAGATTGGGAAAACCCAAATGCTGGCAAGAAATGTCAACAGAGAAAACCACTTTGAAGAGTCATTCAACAATGCCCAGGAAAACTCTGGCACTAAGATCCAGCAATCCTGGTAGAGAAGTGGTTCTTGCCTAGATTGTAACCTAGCCACATCTGTGTGTATGGGGGGTAAATCTGGTGCATACCAGCCAGGGATGCCAAACATCCAGCATGTGTGGGTATAGGACAGGCCGACACACCTTAAAACACGGCAAGGACGAAGTCCTAGAGTTACAAATTTTGACAACGCCCTCCACCCAGCACCTGTACTCTGGGCTCCCTGCTCAAGCCCTCAACAAAAGTGGTAAAAGTCAGACACAAGATGGTAACTCAGAGGATGGTAACCATCAGTGGAAGGGGGCTGAGGAGTCAGAGATTAATTATCACCAGGGCAAACGGGAGACTTGTATGTCAATTTGGTCTTTTAGAACAGCTCTGTCCAACAGAAGTATGTGAACCACATGTGCTATTTAAAAAATCTCTAGTAGCCACATTAAAAACAACAACAACAACAAAAAAAAAAAGAGGTGAAACTACTTTTAATACTTTATATTCTTTTCTTATGAAATTCTTAAAACCCAACACATAGGTAAAATTAAAAATCTGGTTCTTTAATTATACTAAGTAACTACATGTTAAGTGCTCAAGTGCTGCATGTGGCTGAGACTACCAAAGTGTCTGGACACTGTAGTTCTGGAGAATAGCATGAAATACTAATCCTGTAGCTTATTTTCTTTCTAAAAATAATTGAACAACTGCTTTGTTTACAGAAAAGGAGAAAATGGAACAATTAAGTGTGTGAAAGTTCTTATCTCCTCGAGAGAATAGGGTATTTTAAGAGAATAAGTGAAAATTCAATGAGTAGATAAAAAATAACCAAAATCTGAAAAAACTATTTACATTTCTGTGAAGTTAATACCATTTGTTTCCCAAATAGCTCTTCTGAAGAAATAAAAGGTCACCTATTCACACGAAGTCAGAATTTTCTACAACAGCTAAAAGCCACTTACTTTAACTCCAGAAAAAAGGACTTCATCAGCACTTTTCACCACACTTTTGAAAAAGCCACCAAACATCTCTTTGGTATTTTTCCGCCTGACACTTAGCTGGGGGGGAGGAATCCAAAAAACAGTTTATGGCACACACATTTTTCTAAATCTTTAAAAAACCCTAAATACATTCTAAGTGGTACTGTTTACTAACACAGGCACACACAGAAGATACTTCCATCTTACCACTAGATCTAAAATATCGAATAAACAGCCAAACCTAAATACAAGCAATAATTCTAAAAGCATGACCTAAAGTTATTTTGGGAAGCTACTTAGCACTAAGTCTTGGCCTTTATTTTTATTTTTTTTAAAGCAGGCGCTGCACCCAACCTGGGGCTTGAACTCATGACCCAAAGATCAAGAGTTGTATGCTCTATGACTGAGCTAGCCAGGCATGTCTTTGTGGCCTTTAAATCCTTAAATTATTGAAACTCACTGGTTAGAAGATGCTGAAGTGTGATGCCTAGGTGGCTCAGTCAGGCATCTGATTCTTGGTATCAGCTCAGGTCATGATCTCAGTTCACAAGACTGAGCCCTGTGTCAGGTCTGCATTGACAGCACCAGTGCCTGCTTGGGATTCTCTCTCCTTCTCTCTCTTTGCCCTCCACCCCCACCACGGCTTGTCCTCTCTCAAACTTAAAAAAAAAAAATGCTGAGGAAATTTTTAAGTCAGGGCTTGCCTCACTCATATTAAGTAATAAAAAACATAACACTGGAAAAAAAGGGCAAAGCATAGGACTCCTTCCAACAAACAGGTAGCCAAGGAGAAAAAAAATGTGAATCAAAATTCCTCTTAATAATCCCAAAATTAACTGGGGGATAAAAAGTAAAAATCTTTAAGCAGCATCTTCAAAAATGTCTTACACAATGGATCTATGGGGCAGAGGGAAACAGCATCTAAAAAAGGATTCCATTATGCCATTAAAAAATTCAGTACTTTAAAAGTCAATTTTTCAGAAAATATGTCAAGCATGTCTTATTTTTATTTTTTTTAAAGCAATCTCTACACCCAACAGGGGGCTCAAACTCATGACACCGAGATCAAGAGTCGCCTGTTATATACCAGCTGAGCCAGACAGGGGCCCTTCAAGCGTATTTTTAAAAATATGGTCATGTGTGTTTTCACTGGATCATGGAAATGGAACAAAAATGCCTTACATCCTGATCATATTCCAGGAACACATGGAAGTTGCGATCTTTACTGAGAACAGGGTGAGAGGAGAGCCGCTGCAGAAAGACTTCATGAGAGGACACAGTCTTCTTAAAGACTGCAAGATACTCACTGGAAGAGAAGCACACAAGGAATTCAACTGGCACCAATCGACTCAACGACCAATACTGGTCCTGGTTATCACTGTTCTGCTTCATACCACTAAGTGAAACACCTGAACTGGACCAAAACATTTTGGTATACCTTTATATCTAATTAGGTAATACGGCATTTGCCAATTGGGAATCTGTGGAACGAACCCAAAGAAGGGCAAAAGTAAAGTATAACCAGAGTTGAGCAAGTCTACAAAAAGTCCAAACCTACATGCAATCAGTGCTAGTATTTAGCAGCCACAGAACATGGTTTCTGTAAAATAATGAAAACCCTTTAATCCTGTAGCCATGTACATAGCACTGAAGTCTATCTACTAAGCCTTAGAATTATTAGACATTATAAAGTGACTTCATCTCAATCTAGGTATTAAAGATCACTCTAAACTTCTCAATGGTAGGACTTCAGTTGGCTGCATTCAGTGCTTTATGCTCAGAACAGCCCATGATAGACACTCAAGCCATGTGCGGGGAATGACTTAGTACCTGGAGGCGTACGAGCACTGGCCCTAGAGAGTAGGGACATGCGTAGGGCAAGGCACAGAAGAGAGCTGTTGAAACGGGCACCACACTGATTATGGAAGGGGGAGGGAATCAAGAGAGAAGTACAATAATTTCATAAGAAACTTTAATGCAAACCCCCAACCGTGATAGAGAATAAAGAACCCATTTTTGTTTGAAATAAATTATAACCAAGTTAAAATATGCTTCCTGTGAACCTGGACTTCTTTCAAACCATCAATATGATTATTATTCAGAGTGCTGCCTTGAAAGAGCCATCACTGCAATCTAGTTTCAGTTATAACTCCAGTAACCAAACTACAGGGAGTAAGGCTTTGTACATTATCAGCAGCCTGAGAGTCTTTATCTATAAAGACAAAGGTTTACTTCACTATGCCAGACCAGCATTCTGAGTATGGTCTACATGAGGGGAAACAACTGGGTCCATCCAGTGTCAGTGGCCCCCAGAGAATCAAAGTTAAAGTACAAACTGCAAAATGTAGTTCTACAAGACAGCACTGGGCCACTAATTAACTGCCATACTTTGGAAAAGCTGCCAGGTTCTCCTGATTTCTGTACACATCACCACTTTTTTCTCAAAAGACACCGTCCTGTCAAGAAAATCCACTTACGCTTCCAGCTCTTGCTTCATCTTAGCAAATTCTTCTTTGGTCATAGACCCTTCACCCTCTCCCAGTTTCTGCATCTTTTCTCGAGGGCCATCGAAGTCAGGCTTTGTAGGAGCAGGCGGAATCTGTAGGGGAAGCAGATTAACTTGAGAGTATTCTTGTCCTGGTGGTGTTCTACTCAGTGCCTATGCACAGAAGGCAGCCATCCCAGTGGGGCTGACAGGTCAATCTCTGTTTTTCTTTTAACCTGATTCCTTTTGGCCATATAAAAAAGAAATCTCCTCCCCACACCTGGACACTCAGACTGCAAGCATTTGTTCAGGTTACCTATGATGGATGACTGATAGGGTATAATATCAGCCTGCTTCCATTTAAGTTTAAAATGTAAATACTATAATCAGCGCTAAAATGAAGTTGATGAAGCACCATCAAAATTAGTCTCTAGATATTAAAGGAAACAACTCTAATTTTGAGTGAAGAGAATATTCTCAAACACAGGCTTCAATACTACTTTTGTTCACACAAAGACAACGGCTTCCCTCACTCCTTGAGCAGACTACAACACTTTTGAGAAATCTACTGAATGTACGCCATCAGCACTACTGAGGTTTTCCTAGAAATCAATTCTTGATGGCTGAAAGTACCAGAGAAACCCCAAACCCAAAGATAGGGAAGATTTAAATCATGAAACCGTTTAGCCTCTTCTCTTATACAGGTCATAAGACTATGCTTCACCTCACAGCTATAACACCATTCTCATGTTTTTAGCCTTTACCAATAACACCTGCTCTAGTTGGTAGATGAAATCAGTTTTCACAACCCCTTATAAAAAGTGGGTAAAAGTCTCTTTAAACAAAATGAACAATAAGGTAGAAGAAACTGACTTGATTTTCTAAAATGCACTTACGATAAGCCCAGCATAGTCTGCGGTTTCAATAAGAGTATCATGTAGCCACACAAAGTCTTCATGTTGCCTTGTAACAGAAAACTCTGGGCTCTGAAACGTGGGCAGCGTTGTCTGTAAAGAGCAGAGTGAGAAGTTAATTGGTAACTACCACTTTTTGATAAAGTGGTTTGGATTTCCTGGGCTGCGCTATGGGAAAATTCGGCATAATAAAACATCTCAGTGAGACCCAGTAAAGAACAAAAGCAGCAACACGTGACCTTCCCACTAAAATCATAGCTAAGATTCAACATATTCTGTAAGGAATTCTTTTCACAAAACTCCACCTGAGGTCAACTTAGGCAGATATAATCACATAGGTAGATATAATCCCATAGGTGTCACACTGCCTCCTGAGTGAGGCATGCTAATCAAGCCACCAAGGTATTAAAAGAACACCACATGGGAGAGGACCCTACATACAGACAGCAGGTCTGTATGCCGGAAGTGGCCTGTATCTAGCATCAAACTGCCTAATTCAAATTGTGCCTCAGCCATTTACTTTCTTTAAACATGTGGCTCAGTTTCCTCATCTGTAAAATAGGGATAATAGGATACCATCATAAAGTTGTTGTAAAGAGAAAATTAAATCCATAAATAAACTAAATAAATATAAAATAAAGGTAAATAAACCCTTTTCAACAATGCCTGGCATAAGACAAGCATTCAATACATTTTAACTTGTATGGAAGGAGAAAGGAGGCTGAACATGTTCCACAAAGGATGGATTCTGCAAAATTACATTTACTTTCCATGTTTTTCAGATTAGCATATTGCCTTTGTCAAACTAAAACTCTGGAAATTGTACCTAATCACAAGAAACAGGAGGGGCAAAGGCCAATAATTTAGTAAATACGGAGAAAGCAAACACTTCTCATGCATGCTAATTAAAAACAAAGGTGGAAGATGTGCTCTGTATAGTAGGCAGCTCCACCTGTATCACTTTGTCTGGTTCAGCTTCCTCATGGAGCAGAGTATATACAATATCAGCAATACCCACAGCCCAAGGGCTCCACCATAGTGGAAAATGCTGAACCAAGAGCATTTATCTGATGTTCACTACAAGCAAGATGAGGGGATGTACTCACTCAGCAGTAGTTCTACACTGCCAAAAAAAAAAAGCAACCATTTCAGTTGAGGATGTCTCTTCATCACTGTGAATCACAAGGCTGTAACCTAACATTGCTTTGATTACTGAAGTCATTCTGTCACTTACCTTGGTGTGCACTGTAAATTTGACCTTATCTCTCTCACTGAGTGCATCAGGTATGTCAATCTGAAGCGAGGGATCAACATTCAGGTCCACAGATACAGATCTCAGCTGAAATACATTTTTTGGCTATTAGTCTCAATTTCACTGTAGTGTTAAAAAGTATGCTTCTAAAAATGTAAGCTAGTAATTAAAAGGTGTTCTATACAAGATCATTGGGGCGCCTGGCTGGCTCAGTCGGTTGAGCGTCCGACTTCGGCTCAGGTCATGATCTCGCAGTCTGTGGGTTCCAGCCCCACATCGGGCTCTGTGCTGACAGCTCAGAGCCTGAAGCCTGCTTCAGATTCTGTGTCTCCCTCTCTCTCTGCCCCTCCCCCGGTCATGCTCTGTCTCTCTCTGTCTCAAAAATAAATAAACATTAAAAAAAAAATTTAAAAAAAAAAAAGATCATTTATGACAAAGTCAGCTGAGATATCTCTTAAGTTTATTTGAAATTGCGGGGAAACCTGCAGATAGGTAGGTCCAAAATATTTATGTAATCTGAACAAAGCAACTACATGATTTTAGGTCTATGTGAAAAATACATTTAACCAAACACTTCAACTGTACTAGTAAGAAGTCTTGAACTAGACAGAATGAAAGCTTGAACTTCTCACATAAATGCCCAAACTACAAATAACATTCAAAAGGCATTAACCCGATAGTACACAGAATTGAAAGAAGTTAGAAACTAAGAAAAGAGAAGACAAAGAGAACAACAGTAAAGTGGTATGAGATTCCTGAGTAGAAAGAAAAATCCAGCTCAAGAGTGAACCAATTTATATTCAGGGATTGTTTCAAAGAGGTGAGAAATCTAGACACAAGAGGTGAATTATAAAATCCCACTGTGGTTACACGAGGGACAAGTGTGAAAACACTGCCCTGGAAGCCAAAGTAACTGATTCTGTGAGTTGGTAATTCAGAGGAAAATAATACCCCAAAACACATTTTTGCCAGTTTAAGAATTTGGGGGGAGAAAACTGGAAGAACTTCAGTGTTGTGAAAAAGTGGCTACAATGCTTTCCTACTAAACTTAAAATATAATGAATTTCCTAATTTTTAAAGCGGACAAGCTGATGGTCAATCTGAAGACTTGACACAAACATGGCCTGACAGCGCACCAGCATAAGCAGCTCATCCCTCTTCCACCCAACTAGGAAACTAGTGCTGAAATAACATGTCACAACACTCTAGATTACTTCACCTGGAGAATGCCAAGTGAAGACTGGCATCAAGAGGCGAGAGAACAGGGAATACAAAGGTATGCATGTCCCGGTGGATTCTTTGCCTCAAAATAAAAAGTTCAAGACCAAGGTTTGACTTCTGAAACTAGAAAATCTGGTTCAACCAGGCCTATAAAGACACCAAAAAATGGATTCACACACACAAAAAAACGCATGGATTATTTCTTTCTCTTTTCTATCTTAAAAGCTGCCAGTACTCCCCCTTTCCTGTTAAGCACTGCAACGAAGAAAAATTTTAAATTGCAAAAACCAGTAGCCCTGGAACAGTGGCTCTCCTCTAAGAAATAAGATTCAAACATCAAATATTAATAAAATCGCAGTATACTTTAACAGTCCCTGACATCTCAACCTCAACACTTCTTCAAAATGAATTCTTGATGACTCCTATGAAATATTTGCTTGTTTGGCTTAATTTTCACATGTCCATTTATGAGATCTCTGCAAACAAAGATAAAGCCCCAAGGTCAGGGACACTTCATTTTATCACAACTCTGACATTTCTGATAAAAGCTTCCTTCCTTCTGTTAACTTACCACTGGGCAAATATGTTGAAAAAGATCTCAAAATACACACTGAATTTAATTGCAGAGAATACTGGCCATCCCGTCTATCTTATGTTTGCGTCTGGCAGTTTAGGAGATAAAGCAGGCCAGGTATAAAAGAGTCCAGAAATACTGCTAGAAAGGTAGAGTAGCCCTTGGAACAGGTCTAACGTGCATTTAAACAACTGCTACGGTGCCTAAGATTCCAGTTCCTGAAGAAGTCACAAATCCTGGTTTCCAGCCAATTTTTTAACATGCCGACAATTCCATTTTAGCTCACTACAAGCCAAGCAAACTCTATGAGCCTACAAACTGCACACAGACTACGTTGTGAATTAGGATTGAAGGACCCCAGGGGAATGTAATCTAGTAAATGGAATTCATTTAAGCACTATAGTCAAAGCTACAATGGACTTTCCCAACTGCTTTTTGTTCCACAGAACAATTACTTTGGTTTCAGGGTGCCTGGGTGGCTAGGTTGATCAGGCTTCCAACTTCCACTCAGGCCATGATCTCATGGCTATGAGTTCCAGTCGCACTCAGACTCTGCGCTGACAGTTCAGAGCCTGGAGCCTGCTTCAGATTCTGTGTCTATGTCTCTCTCTCTCAAAAACAAACATTTTTTAAAAAAGTTACTCTGGTTTCACCTTTCTTCCTATACTCTCAACCACACAGAGGTAAAACTCCAGACTATTATGTTACCGCCTTCCTTTCTTGTAAGCATACAAATTTCATTTTTTGCAATGAGGACACAGAGAAATAGCAAAAACACCTAAAGGTTTCAAAAGACTTTTTTTTTTTTTTCCAACGTTTTTTATTTATTTTTGGGACAGAGAGACAGAGCATGAACGGGGGAGGGGCAGAGAGAGGGAGACACAGAATCGGAAACAGGCTCCAGGCTCCGAGCCATCAGCCCAGAGCCTGACGCAGGGCTCGAACTCACGGACCGCGAGATCATGACCTGGCTGAAGTCGGACGCTTAACCGACTGCGCCACCCAGGCGCCCCAAGACTTTCCACCATAGTAGGATATCAAGGACCCAAGCTTCTTCAGCAAGAAATCATTTTTGCCTGGATACACTGCCCCAGGAAGGGATTCAAACAAAAATCCAACCACCTGACATGATAGTCTTAACCATCAAAAACCAAACAAAAACAGCCCAGATAGCACAGTAAGTCTGTATTTGTGCATTAAAGAGTTGTCTAAAAAGGGATACCGGCAAAATTCTAAGCATTCAGGTCATCCATCACCAACTCAAGAGTTCTCATTCACAAGTTAAATCAACTTTCTTGTATTGAAGCATATAACCCTCCAGATACCGAAGATAAATCATCAAGGAGTAAAAAGTTGTGAAATGTTCAAAGCTTTTAAGTCAGCATTGTATCCTGACTCCGGAAGCCCAAGTGTGATTAAAAGGTCAGCATTCTTTCCTCTTAGTCAACAAAACGAACTCTCCACAGCTTGATGCCACAGTACGTGCTAAATAAATCACCAGCATGGAGGGTATAAAGGAGTGGATGGCATCACTTCATATACTTTCACCCATTCACCCACCTCTATCCCCTATCCCAAGTAAGAATTCAAAGTACTATTTAGCACTGCAGGCCAACATGTCAGTCTTTGACTTGGGCCACAGATATCAAAATGCCTAAAATGGCTGTTTAAATCAGCAAGGAGGCAAACTGCAGAACTGAGAGCAGGCATGTAATTTTTCTGTTTCCCAGTTCCCTCAGGTATCTCCTGAGAAGTTAATTTAGAAGGTATCTTCTCTGGGGCACCTGGGTGGCTCAGTCAGTTAAGTGTCCAATCTTAGCTTGGGTCATGATCTCGAGGTCAATGGGATCAAACTCCATGTCAGGCTCTGTGCTGACAGCTAACAGCCTGGAGCCTGCTTCGGATTTCTGTGTCCCTGATGTCTCTCTCTCTCTCTCTGCCCCTCCCCCACTTGCATTGTCTCTCTCTCTCTCTCTCAAAAATAAACATTAAAAAGAATTTTTTTTAAATTAAAAGGAATCTACTCTCAGGACATCCAGTGGCTCAGTCAGTTAAGGTTCCAATTCTTGATTTCAGCTCACATCATGATTGTCATATTACAGTTTGTGAGATTAAGCCCTATATCAGGCTCTGCGCTGTGCTTAGGATTCTCTCTCCCTTTTTCCCTGGCCTTCCCCTGCTCGTGTGCTCTCTCAAATAAGCTTAAAAAAAATAAAATAAAAACCTTGCCTAGTCTCAAACAATGGAATTTAAGTTTCTGAATGTAAATTTTGTGGTAAGAGAACCTGAAAAGGAGAAAAACTGATAGAGAATCCCTGTGCATTTCCTCACCTGATCATCACCTTCACAGATGGGGCACCTGACACTGGTTACAGGACAATTCTGCAGAGCTCTGAGCCGCTAAAAACCACTTTTGGTCCAAATTTCATTTATGACTCACTCTGGTACAAACAGCATCAAGTGCAAAGCTCCTTCTTCAAATGGTTTAATGGCTTACAGATGGCAAAGGGTACGTATGTGACTGGACAACACAGAAGGGTAGATTCTGAAATTCAGAATCCACAGGGAGAATAGAAATACTTACAGAAAATATCAATGTTATGGGGACTACAGACTCCAGTTTAAACTAGCACCATGCAGCCAAAACGACAAGACACAACAAAAAGAAATTATCTCCACAGTAACTGTTCTGCTAGAATGGGGACTAGCTGAATAACCATTAAATCTAACTAGCTTTGCAGCAGAGGATGGGCACTTGTGATGAGCACTGGGTGTTATATGTGATAAATCACTAAATTCTACTCCTGAAACCAGTATTAAAAAATTTAAATAAAACCTTGGAAATAAAAATAAATCTTACTTATTCTGTACATAGTAAGGAATTGAATACGCTAGCACATGCGACATCAGTGTGTCTTCCCTTCAAACTGTTCCTTTTTCCTAAGGATTTTGCTTTATCCTTCCCACTGCCTACAGAACTAAGACCTGTGTCAGGGAGAAGGCCAATATGACAAGTCATCCATGAATGGTGTCAACAGCATGGAGCCAAAACGGAGGCAAGAAGCCTGCCTTGTAAATCAGATTTTCATTCTGATCACAAGAACCAAGAAACAGGCTATTTCAGCTAGAAAAGTAAGGATACCTTACATAACCCAATACTTATTTGTGAGGAAATAAATCCAAAAATGCTCAGCTGAAGACACACTCTAGATCTGCATTAGTTCTGAAAGCAAGACTCACATGATACTTATGAAACATACTCGGGGCACCTGGGTGGCTCAGTCGGTTAAGCATCCAACTTCAGGTCAGGTCATGATCTCACACTCTGTGAGTTCGAGCCCCGCATCGGGCTCTGTGCTGACAGCTCAGAGCCGGGAGCCTGCTTCAGATTCTGTGTCTCCCTCTCTCTCTGCCCCTCCCCTGCTCATGCTCTGTCTCTGTCTCAAAAATAAATAAAAACATTAAAAAAATATATTTAAGAAACATACTGTATTATGGTTCCAATTCATTAGGAAGTGTTCTATTAGAGGAATTCTAATGCCATATCCTCCTCCAAAACCCTCTTTATGGTTTAAGTATTGCTATTCCAATTGTTAGTTTTCTTCTATCCTGAAAGGTAACCAAAACCTGTTTATTATCTGCATTCAAGCCCAGCTTTTCATCATAGCACTGGTGCATAAAAAACAATTCAATGGACTATAAGCAACGTAGGAGCTCTGCTTTTATAGATCTTTGTCTTCATCTCCTGCCTCCTTCCTCCCTCACACCAATTGGATCTCCCCTTCCTATAATTCAGGCCTGCCAATATTGTATCTTAATCCTCAAAGACAATGGAACCAAAGACTTCTGGAAAATCTCAGGCTACCAACATAGATAATAGCTATGGAAGTTAGTCACATGCTTTAAAAACTAGATAAAGAGCTGCAGCAAGTGATCAGATTTCCACCACTCATCTTGGTGAGATGGGACCCAGAGGGCCCCACCCCTGCTGACACCAACCATTCTTACCGGTAGTCTACCAACACACAAGCTGTCCACGGTAGAACACTGCAGACTGCAGGGCATTTAGAGGCTACATAGCTCCGAGTTCCTAGAACAGGAACCGAGGCTTGGAAGAAGGTCAGTGCAGCGCACTCAGCGAATGGATAAACTGAATCATCACTTCACAGAGCTGCAAGCCTATGAACTAGTCAAATCCCAACAAGGAACCAGAAAGAGATTAAGTTGTATTATTAGCTTAAATACCTTCATTTCAAGAAATCCATCTACTGGTGCACCAGGATGGCTCAGTCAGTTAAGTGACTCTTGCTTTCTGCTCAGGTCATGATCTCACAGGTTTGTGAGCTCAAGCCATAGGTCAGGCTCTGGGCTGACAACTGCAGAGCCTGCTTGGGATTCTGTCTCCCTCTCTCTCTGCCCCACCCCCATTCATTCTCACTCTCTCAAAATAAACAAGCATTAAAAAAAAGAACTTAGGGGCGCCTGGGTGGCGCAGTCGGTTAAGCGTCCGACTTCAGCCAGGTCACAATCTCGCGGTCCGTGAGTTCGAGCCCCGCGTCGGGCTCTGGGCTGATGGCTCGGAGCCTGGAGCCTGTTTCCGATTCTGTGTCTCCCTCTCTCTGACCCTCCCCCATTCATGCTCTGTCTCTCTCTGTCCCAAAAATAAATAAAAAACGTTGAAAAAAAATTTAAAAAAAAAAAAAAGAACTTAAAAAAAAAAAATCCATCTACTTGCTAGATACCTGGATTATTTTTTCAAAGGAGTTCACAAACAAATGAGTTGAGATCTGTACAGATCTTTTGCTGGGAAGCAAAACACCAATGCTAGAGGAAGTAGCTCCAACAAATTCATTCAAAGCTCAAATCCTCTGCATCCCCACCAAGACTCCTCCAAGCAGTTCCCTAGTCTATTATGTCCACAGCCCTCCGAAACCTGACATTTTACACATTACTCATGTTGATGAGAGTATTCAGAAACATTTACCACCTTATCCTTATGATCTTACTTTATGATCAACCCAAGATGAAACAGAAATAGGTTTAAGAATAAAAAAATTTACCTTCACCACCAATGCAGATGGTTCAGCAACATGGATAGAACTGTCTGAGGTTAAGCTTGTGTCATCTAAATTTGAGACACAAAAAGCATACAAAGAGGTCGCCTGCTTCATGGTGGGATTTCTTCTGCTTTGTGTCAGAAGTAGGACATGTTTCCCAGATCATTCTGATACAAAGATTTCAATTCTTCACTTTTATAACTCACCAGTTCCCTGGGACCCATCAGCACCAATGTTCAAGCTTTGTACTGCCCTCCATGGAAAAGCCAAATAAAAGCTTTGCAAGTGGTAACACCTACATTTGTACTCTTCATGATTCACACTGACCAGAATGAAAACTTATGGGTCTGACCCACCAAGACACATAAATCGTAAACTCTTCAGGCAGAAAACGCATACCACAGGTTAACATAAGCAACTATCTTGAGAAAATTACCCTTCCTCTCCAGACCACACAGTAGTACCTTAAAATATCACAACAAATTTGTTAAAGGAGAAGTGGGAGGGAGTCAAGCCAAAGACCCAATTTCTAAAGCAAAGGTAGTTCAGTCATTCCTTTGTGCCTTCAACTACAACTTACACACTCCCCTCTGTGTATTTATGGCTTGCATTTGGGATATGAAACAGCTGATGATTTCCACATCCCTCTTTTAGGAGAAAGATACTCTTAAGAGTAACTCAATAACCGGAGTACCTGCATGGCTCAGTCGGTTAATCCTCCAGCTCTTGATTTCGGCTCAGGTCCTCACAGTCCTGAGTTTGAGCCCAGTGTTGGGCTCTGCACTGTGTCGGGAGAAGCCTGCCTGGAATGCTCCGTGCCCCTCCCCCATTCATTCTGTCTCTCTCTCAAAAATTAAAAAAAAAGTAACTCAATCGATCCCAGCCCAAAATGTCCTGCAAGTGCTGTCATCAGAGCCTCAGGTTTCCACTGTCCAAAGTGGCACTGAACTCCATCATGGTAAACACTTATGTGCCCCTTTGTAACCTTCAATTGCCCAGAAGCTGCTGAAGAAAACCACCTTTAACCATCTTTGGTTCCTCAATACTGGGGGGAAAGTTAATTTCAAAAATGGTCAACAACGCTTATATTTTATATAGCATATTGTTGCCTTAGAATTTATCAGTCCTAGATCTGACAAGATTTGAAATAGGCTTACTAAGTAGCCTCTAACACGACCTAACCCACTCATATCACACCATTTCAGAGAGAAGAATTAACAAGTGATTCTCAGTCAAGGGACATTTGGCAATGTGTAATTTTACTCTCGCTACTGGAGAGAAGGGAGTGGTCACCTAGTAGAGGCCAGGGATATTGCTAAACACACATTTACAATGTACATACCACAACAAAAACTTACCAAGACCAAAATGTCCATAGTACTCAGGTTGAGAAATCCCACCTTAAACTAAAGCTGTATATTAGACATAATCTAAGTCTCACCGAACGAAAATTTAACCTCAGAATCTAGAAAATTCTCCCTTGGCCATTTCTTCCCATAGCACAAAAAAAGAAAGAAAAAAAAAGTGAGATTATGACCTACTAAAGTGGCATTCACAAATGAGGATCCTAAGACACTGTGTGCAAGTTACTGATCCAGAACTAAGGTGTGGGCAGCTCTGATAAGTCATGCTTCCCAAGCTTAGAAAATTAAAAGAAAAATGAAGTCATTTAGTATAAACTCCAGGCCACAAAAATTACTAAGTTTGGACTTGCTATAGTATTGTTAAAAGTTCAAGACTGTTCCTATACTAACACAAATTGTAGGTCATTCTTCCATCCAAGCTGGAGGAGAGTAGCATCCCTACAACTTCCACACCAGTTTAAAGAAAAACTCGCTGCAAACCAGAGCAGTACCTCAAATATTAATGACTGGCTCTGAGGAGACACCATCCACCCAAAGTCCATATAACCAACTAGTGAAAGACCAAGTTGTAACAGCAGTAGGTGGGGAAGGGTATCACCTAGCTCTTGCAAAGCTTTTGTGTTAAGCTTCAGTCCAGTAGCAATTTAAGAATCATTAAAAAAAAAAAAAATCCAAGAGTCAATGAGGACCCTTAGAAAGATACACACTGAACCTGAGTAGAAACTCAAACATGCTGCCCAGCTATTTTAATGACTTTTTGGCAAAGGGAAGGCTCAGAGAACCTAGAAAGTACAAAATGACTAAAGGCCAGGGTTAACTATCATTGTTGCAGAAAAACGGTTCCGCATAATCTCCAATTATTTTCCTCTACCCATCACAGAAAACTCCAGACACCAGGGAACTTTGGGGGACAGGGAAGCTCATTACTAGTTTATCATGAAGAGAAGGCCTAATGGTGTTAATCCTTTAGTTGACTTTTTCAGGAACTAAACTTGGGAAAAACCTATTTTCCTGAATTTAAAGACCAAGATATAATCTTTACTATCAGTTGAGGACTAGTTAAAAAAACAAAATTAATCATGTATCTCTTCTCCTCAACTACTTTCGGGGAAAGGAGACAAATCCCAAAACCTTCAGCTAACGGATGTAACTAAACGGAAATATCAGGCTACCAAATACAAACCAATACTCCTTTTAGTTTTGCTGAACAAGCCAAAAAGAGCACTTGCTGTACAAGCATTCAAAACCCTCAAGAATCATTTATGTTCCCTACTTAACTAGTGGACCTAAACCCAATGAACCCTTATCCTCATGTAAATCCCAAAATAATCAGAATATTTAAACTTAGAACATTTTCAGTTTAAAAATGTAAAATATTTCAGGGGCACCTGGATGGCTCAGTCGGTTAAGCGGCGACTTCGGCTCAGGTCATGATCTCACAGCTTGTTGAGTTCGAGCCCCACATTGGGCTCTGTGCTGACAACTCAGCCTGGAGCCTGCTTCAGATTCTGTGTCTCCCTCCCTCTCTGCCCCTCCCTTGCTCATGCTCTCTCTCTCTCAAAAACAAACATTAAAAAAAAATTTGTTTTAAATGTAAAAAATTTCAATTGACTAACAAGGCTGTATTGTGGCAAGAGGATAGTTTGCCTAAGATTTGACTTCCTGTTTGTTTGGTTTTTTTTTTTTACACTTGTCCCAAACTCCCTTTTGCTCAACAGTGAAAACCACCTAGACTTGATCCACAGCATGGCTAAGCATCACAGATAAAAGCAAAATAAAGCTGTGAGTTTTAGAGTAGCATTTTACTAAGCTTTATTATTTCCCAATTTTTGTAATTAAAAAAAAAAAAAAAAGGGGCGCCTGGGTGGCTCAGTCGGTTGAGCGTCCGACTTCAGCTCAGGTCACGATCTTGCAGTCCGTGAGTTCGAGCCCCGCGTCGGGCTCTCTGCTGACAGCTCAGAGCCTGGAGCCTGTTTCAGATTCTGTGTCTCCCTCTCTCTCTGCCCCTCCCCCATTCATGCTGTGTCTCTTTGTCTCAAAAATAAATAAACGTTTAAAAAAAAAAAAATCAGGAAAATTCCATACAATCCTCGCCTGCACCCACTAAAACCAACAGGCAGGAAACAGCCTTTATACACTTCCAATTCTGCCGGAGCATCAGCGTGGTGGGAAAATTATTTTAAAAGCCAGCTACAATCTAGTGTGGTAACAGGAAGATAGTTGAAGGAGTTAACTCCTTTTAAAAAGCTGTAATAAAACAGATTTTGGAGGAAGAGGTGAGGTATCAGGTGATAGAAATAAAGTCAAATTGCTGTCAAAATTCCTATTCAACACCTAAACTTCTATAGACAAAACTACCGCTGTATTTTACAAAGAATCATGGTCTCAAGTTCCCACTTACCTCTCAGTTAAAAAAAAAAAAAAAAAAGAAAGTTAAGTTTACTTATTTCAAATTTCAAAAAAAAGAACTACCCCAATCAAGACTCTACTGTCACACACAAAGCTGCATTTCAATAACTAACAGAGCAGTGAGGGGCACCTGGGTGGCTAGGGTCATGATCTCACCTTTGAGTCCCAGACCCCCTAGGGGCTCTCTGCTGTCAGCCTGGAGTCCACCTCAGATCCTCTGCCCCCCCCTCCCCCGTCTCAAAAATAAACACTAAAATATGTATACATTAAAAAAAAAAAAAAAAAGAAGAAGAAGAAGAAACTAACCACACACGACAACAAGAACTTTGTTGGAAGAATCCAGCTAGCTGTGTTAACTTCGCTACTGACTACATGAAAGTGTCTCCAAACGTGCTGTGGATCAAAGGATGTCTTTGACTTTTAAGTATGTGTAACTCTAAGGTGCCTTCCAGGTCACCTACATTTGAAAGCGCCTTGTATTCTTTTTTTTCGTTTTCGGTCAGAAAAACTTTCCTGGTGATGATTCATCTGCACATAACGTTGCGGCTCGCACCCACCTCTACAAATTGCCAAACTATCTTAAGTGTAAATGACCAGTAACAAGCAGAGACTGGCCATTAAATCTTTACTTGGCCATAATACCCTGAATTTACTGCAACAGTTACCTTTCAGACCTCAAGATTTAGGGGGCACGGGGACGGTTTACATAAACGCGCAAGATTTTAAAAGTAAAAAACCAAGTACTGGAGAGCGCCTACTAAAAATTACAGAATTCCCGCAGTGACGCATTTGGCGTTTACAAAGTTGTGAGGAACAAGCGTCAGATTGGACTTGACGGAATTTCGCCAGTATCTGGGCCAAAGAGACCTTTCCCAAAGTGAGGGGGGCGGGGGAGAGGGGTCAGTTTGAAGGCAACGGCACCAAATTATGCCATCTGCGGCATGTCAGGTGGATTTCACCTTCACTGTTCAGTCTTTCCTAAGAGTTTTCACAACCTTCCACGCGAGAGCACATTCCCGAGTCTCCGGAGAGAAGCTCCGGGGACTCGCCGCGCGCTCTGGGTACCCGCCACCCGGGCTCGTGCTACCGACACCGATCTCGAGACTCTGGTTGTCGCCTCGGGTCCTCAGCGAGCGCCGGCACAGCCCTTAAAGGGGAAGAAGCAGAGAGCGCGCGGGGACCGGCGAGTACCCCCGCGTGGAGGGCTTTTCGCAGGGAGACACGGCGGCACGAGCAGTCCCCGGGAAACAGGGAAAGGAATGTGGGGGTCCGGGAGGTCGGCGGGGCCTCCCGTCCTGGAGCATGAGGGCGAGGAGGGCCTCACCTTGCTGCGGTCCTCCTCCTGCTGCAGCAACTCGGGAACCGCGGCCATGGCGACGCGGGACTCGAGCGGGGGCCGCCTGGCTGTGCGAGGAAAGAAGAGACTGGGCCGCCGCCGCCGCCTCGGGGGCGCCTCTCAGGGGCGGCCGCGGCCCCGCCTCCGCCAGCCTCCCTGACCGACGGCGGCAGGAGGCCTCCGGACTCCTCCACCATCCCAGCAGCCCCGGGAAAGGCCAGTGGCGCGCCACGTGCTCCCCCACAACGGCCTCCCCCGTCCCCGCTGCCGTCCATCTTGGAGCCGGGCAAAAAAGCTACTCGGGGCCTACCCTCGCTCCGGGCCACGCGGAAACCACCGACCGCAGAGCCGCGAGAAGGACGCGGAGAAGCAGACGCTCTGCCAGCAAAGCGCGTGTCAAGAAAGCCCGCTCTCTCGTGCGGGAGAATTTATTACTCAGCCAGAGTCCAAGATGGCGACCATCCGTGACGTAACAAGATATCGTGAGAGCGTAAGGGCGAGATTTGGAGGAGCGCGCGCTAACGCCTGAGAGGAGGGATTCCCCACGGATCGCGGGAGTGTCTATGGCAGTGAAGGAGGGGTTAGCTGCGGGAGTAGGAGCTTCGCAGTGCATGCCGGGACCACCGCCCCTTGGGCGGAGCCAAACTCGAGATCCAAGCGCGGGATCGAGGAAAGTACGGGTCCCGAGTGGTTGTCGGCGCTTTGGGAGTTCAGCGAAGTGTGGTGGCTTCGGAGGTACATACCGGTGCCGTGAGCTGGGCTTCTATTTAAGCCTTCTCTTCCTTAAATTCGATTTCCACACGAGGGGCCGAAGCCGTCCAGTCCCCACCCCGTGGTTCCACACGTAGGGCGGAGGCGGAGGCCGTCTTCAGGGGATCACGTTGGTGGGCCCCGCTGACCACCGCTTACCCCCTCGGACCTGGTGGGACCCTTCAAAAGCTCAGTTTCCACGTCTGTAAAACGGTGTCGCAGTAGTACCCACCTTAAAGCGTGTAAGGGCTTAAATGAGAAGTCTCCGCCCGGAATACCTAGCAGAGAGCCTGGTACGTAGGGATCGGTGGTTAACCGTGACCATGGTGGCCGCTGTAGGACGGGCTGGAGCGTTGCTTTTGTGTGTCTCACACACGCCTCCCTTTCTAGGCGTCCCGTTTCTTATGATTGAATATCGGGGACGTCTTGCCCCAAGCTGTAGCATTTCACATTTAACAAGTACTGTCCTTCCTGGCAAAGAGTCTTTCTTTGGAAATAGCTTTGTCCAAACACGTCGAAAAAGCTTAATGGAAGGAATACAATTTGATATGCCTTATGCTAATGCGGCTTTCATTTTGGCAGTTTAAATATTTAATACGTTTGGTATCTAATGCCACTTTTCTTTTTAGTAGGAGTGCAAAAATAAAAGGCCCTTAACATTGCAAGTAGAGTAGAGGAAAGTGAAAAAGCATCTAAAGATGAAGGCGTTTCAGACCATCTGCCGGCAGCTCAGAAGTTCAAAGGGGTTTTCTGTAGAACCAACGACCCGTGTGGATTTCTCCACTTCCTCTTATTCCTGTAGCCGGAAGAAAAAAGTGAACCCTTATGAAGAAGTGGACCAAGGAAGGTATTCTGATTTGGTACAGTCTGTCTTGTCATCCAGAGGCCTTGCTCAGACTCCAGAATCATTGTTCGAGGAGGATAATTTACTGTATGGACCTGTGAGTAAGTGTAAGCCCCCAAAGCAAGATGAGGCGGCAAAAGTTCCAGGAAACTGGTGTCCTCTCTTCAATCCAGAGAAAAGCATGAAACCAAATGCAACAAGTACTCCTACAATTCCTTTGAGAATCCCTTTGCAAAGAAACACGATTCCAAGTGTGACCAAGGTCCTTCAACAGACCATGACATCAGAACAGATTTTCTACTTGGAGAGGTGGAAACAGCGGATGATTCTGGAATTGGGAGAAGATGGCTTTGCAGAATATTCTTCAAGTAATTTTCTCAATCCTGATTCTGTATGGTTACTATGTTTTCTAGAAAATAGAGCACTGGTATCAAAAGAATGAGGGTATTTTTTGACCTGAACTAGTGAGACGCTACTTTAAAATGATAATTAGCATTAAATAGCACTCTATATTAACTCAATCATGACAGCCCTGTGAAGCATAGTATTCCCATTTCACAGATGAAACTGAAGCACAGGGATCAAGTATTTGACCAAATTACGTAGAAAATTATTTTGTTTTATAAGCTACAAACTTGAGTATTGGAGTTGCCTGTTTTCTCTGATTAAGGGGTCACCTGATAACAATTCTACTTGGCTAGGCATGCTATTCAGAATCTAGGAAATACCCCCTTGCTCTACTTTTCCTCTTTGACATGTAAGTTTAAAGACTGGCAATAAGCTGGAACACATAATTTGTTGTTTAGATCTTGGCAAATTGAGATAATAGATGCTCTTGATTGGTAATTGAAAATAAGTAAACTTTAGCATTCAACTCCTAACTTATTAACTTCTTAGACAAGTGAGGAGAATAGTTTCCTTAAAAACAGGTTCCATTCAAAAGCAAGGTGAGACGAAAGACCATTGGCACAGGTGAACTCTCTGGTCCCCATCAAGATTATATAGTTGTTTTTTTTGTTAGAGCTATGTTTTACATAGATCTTTCCTTAGCCCATGCTTCCCAGAGCAGTTATGTGTACCCCTAGTAGGTGGTACAGAGCACTTCCATTTTTAATTTCAGAAGTAATGCACTTGTTTTTAGGCACCTTAGAAAAAACTGTGTGTGGGTATCACATTAAACATGTGGTCACATCTGTTAAGTATTTATATAGGTTGTACCTGCATATGGCAAAAATGGTCAAGGTCCTAATCTCTTAGAACATTCCTCAGCTGTGTGGGGCCAAGAATCTATGCAAGAGCCACCTGCCTTTAGATAATAAGTAACAACATCTAAACTATTCTCTGTTTTCTAAACAAACAACATAAAAACATCTTTTAATGACATCTTAAAAGTTTTTTATTTGTACCACAAGAATTTAGAATTGACGTTGTTTCCACATGGGAAGTTGTTTTTCATTTTCCTTAAATCTGGAATGTCACAGCTGTGGGAATCCTGGAATTACTGAATCAGAAAAGTAAACGCAGAAACCTGCTAGGACTTGTGGGAACCTAGAACTTGTAGCCCTTGGCAGAGTAAAAAAATGCTCTGGGACCTCCTTGATAAAGGAAAGGAATTTCTGTTGGGAATGTGAACGAGCTCCACCATCCCAAAGCAGAGAGAAAACTATGGTGGTTTTACATATAATCAACTTTGTTGATCTAGATTATTACTCGGATGTGTTTCTCAGTTAACTCAGGATCAGTTTTAAGAAACAGAATCAGGGCATTTGGGTGGCTCAGTTGGTTAAGCATCCGACTTCAGTTCAGGTCATGATCTTGCGGTTTGTGGGTTCGGGCCCTGTGCTGACAGCTCAGAGCTGGAGCCTGCTTCAGGTTCTATGTCTCCCTCTCTCTCTCTGCCCCTCACACTCTGTCTCTCAAAAAAATAACAACAACAAAAAAAAGAACGGGGGGGCGGGGGATTGCTTTTTTTTTTTCTCAAGGGGGCAATCACATGAAGATTAGTGTCCTGCTCCTCTCAACCAATAAAAAAGAAAGGAAGAAAAGAAAGAGAAAGAGCATATCCTAACCCGCTAAATTGATTAATGCGTCAGGAGAGGCAGTTTTTAAGTAGTGTATTGATAAATTCCTTTCCACCTGGTCTTCCCAAAGTCTAGAGCATAGAGAAGTGCCCAGAGCTGGCATTCAGTCAAACATTTGGTCAGTTTCTCAAGCATCAATTTACCTTTTGAAGATTGCCAAGGATAACAAAGTTTGACTTTGATTTATATGTGTTGATCATAGTGGAAAAGATGGGTTTCTTCATTTTTTTTGCTACAGTGAGTTTTTAATCCTGCCGGTTCTATCAGTCAGAATCTTGGAGACTCATGGATTTTTTTTCTTTCATTCCTTTAATTTACTGAATGAATACTCTGACTTGATGCTTTCTGCAGTAAATGTATGCCTTTTAAATTTTACTTCGACAAATTCAATCATATTTAATGTTCTGAGCCTTACAATCTTTTTTCTTTTTAAAAAATTTTTAATTTTATTTAAATCCAAGTTAACATATAGTGTATAATAATGATTTCAGATACTACACTTGATCTTAGCCAAAAGGCCGAGAAGCGATTATAATAATGATTTCAGGAGTAGAATTTAGTGATTCATTACTTAGGTATAACACCAAGTGCTCATCTCAACAAGTGCCCTGCTCAATGCCCATCACCCATTTAGCCCAACACCCCTCCAGCAACCCTCAGTTTGTTCTCTACTTAAGAGTCTCAGGGCACCTGGGTGGCTCAGTTGGTTAAGTGTCCAACTCCTGATTTCAGCTCAGGTCATATCTCATGGTTGGTGAGATTGAGCACCAACTTGGGCTCTGAGCTGCGGGTGCAGAGCCTGCTTGGGATTCTCTTTCTGCCCCTGCTCTGCTCATGCTCATTTGCTCTCTCTCCTTCTCAAAAAAAAAAAAAAAAAAAAAAAAGTCTGTTATGGTTTGCCTTTCTCTTTTCTCTTATTTTTCTTTCCTTTCCCCTATGTTCATCTGTTCTGTTTCTTAAGTTCCATGTATGAGTGAAATTACATATTAATTTTCTCTGACTGGCTGACTTCTGAGCCTTACAATCTAAGGGATCCTGTAATCTAGCTTCCGATGTTCGTTGCCTCTTCTATGTGAAGAACCCAGCCAGGGGTTAAGTCTGCAGTGGAGAATGAGTTTATTTGCTTGGCAGTTGATAAAGTAGGATTTTTTTCTTCCTGTTTTTAACATGTTTGTGTTTTTCATTAAGCTAATGTATAGATGAATACTGTACTCTTACCTAGGTTTTAATTCCATCTGTCTTAAATTTCTTGTAGGCCTTTCATATGCTAGTAAGTCCAATTGAGCCAAGTACATTTGGAGTGTAATAACTCAGTTTCTCAGTTGAATTTCATTTAACTCTCCAAGTAATTCCCCAGAAGTGATTCCATTTTTTTTGTCAGTGGTAAAACTGACCTTTCAAAATCCTGGTAAAACAATAGTTGACAAATGTAATATGGTTTTGCTATTACCTTAGTGGAGGAGATTGTTTTCCTCATTTTCTATGGGTGTCTCCAAGCATGTATATTTCTTACTCTGCTCCTGTGCGTATCTAAATGATGGTCCCTGATTTTGCCTTCTTCACTGTGCTGTATAACAGACTGGAATTGAACATGGACTCAGGTGCCAAGCTGCTAGTCCACCTTTTTGCTTTGGGGCAAATTAACAGCACTGTGTAGGCTTCATTCATTAACTGGGAGTAATGATTCTTATCTTGCTGGGCTGTTGTGTTTGAAAGTGCCAAGGCCACTGCTTAGCACAATGCCTCTTCTTTGTCTCCTTCCCTTATCAAGAGTCAAGTGAATACATAGAACTTCTTGGGTTTGTTAAATATGTTTGGTTTTCTTTTCTTGAAAGTGTATGAGGATATGCAGATATCAAGTCATTATGTTGTGTGCCTGAAATGAATATAACGTATGGCAACTATAGGTCAAATTTTTTTAAGCATATGAGGAAAAAATTCAGGAAAAAATTAGGCTCTTCTTGCCCTAAAAAAAAAAATGCAGAAGAGTGTTACATATTTCTTTTCCTCACCCCCAAGTTCCAAAACATCCAATTTGTTGTTTTTAATTTGTATATGCCTTGATTTTCATTCCTTGCCATTTATTAAGCCTTAGTAAAAGGATTCCCCCACCTGTATTCATCAAGTGTTGATTGTAAAAAGAATTGTGAACAGAAGCAAAGTTCCTTAAATTTCCAATAATTACTTATCACAACCAGTTAAGTTACACTAATGGATACTTAAATTCACAGTACCCTAAACTAGGTGTGGTCCTATTGCCCCCAGATCTTCAATTGTAGCTTTGGCCTAATCCTAGAAATTCTTTATTTTAATGAATTTTATTGTTCAAGCTATTTCAGTCCCTTTGGTTTTCAAAGCGCGATTCTCAGGTTTCACAAGAGGCTGAAATGTGTATTTTAGGGATTGTCACTTTAAAGGTACTTTACGTAATTTCTAATTTTACTGTTCACAAGTTTTAAGCCATCTGTCTTTTAGTACTAGCTTTGTTCTTATTTGTTTTTCTTTTTCCCCTGATTTTCTTTTCAGACATATTTTTACAAGGGAAACGGTTCCATAAAGCCTTGGAAAGCATACTTTCACCCCAAGGAGACTTGAAAGAGAGAGATGAGAATCTTGAATCTGGATATGTCGAAAGTGTCCAGCATATTCTGAAAGATGTCAGTGGAGTGCGAGCTCTTGAAAGTGCTGTTCAACATGAGACCTTAAAGTATGTAGGTCTGCTGGACTGTGTGGCTGAGTATCAGTAAGTATTAGATTTTTTTTTTCCCATTGAAATGTGGAGATAAATTAACACAGGGTGGAACTGATGATGCCTATCAAATACTGTTTCTTCCTCTGAATTCCTGCTCCAAGGTGTAGTCTTGTGAAGTCAAAACCTATATGATACGTAAAAGAACTGGGGGCAGGGGCGCCTGGGTGGCTAAGTCAGTTGAATATCCAACTCTTGATTTCAGCTCAGGTCGTGATTTCAGGGTCATGAGATCAAGTCCTGTGTTAGGCTCCATGCTTTGCACAGAGCCTGCTTGAGATTCTCTCCCTCTGTCTCTCTCTCTAATAAAATTAAAAATTAAAAAAAAAAAAAAAAAGAATTGGGTATGGGGCAGGAAGTAAGGACAGATATAGGAGGAAGAGCCTCCTAATTCTTGTAAATCTGTGTTCCAAAATCAAAGTATTTGCTGGAGAAAAGGTATAAGTTTTCAATATCCAGCATGTTCCGCCTCCCCTAAGCCCAAGCAAACTACCAGCTGCAACATCCAATTTGATTCCTGCATTCTGTTTCCCCATTCCCCTAAAAATAGCACCTTTATCTATTGGCCCTGAAAATTAACTCTTTTCCTGGCTTCCAGGCAGTGTTTGACATAGATAGGAACTCTGAGCTTCCTAAAGCTTCCTGTGGTTTTTAAATTGCTGTTGTGTTACTGTTTTTCCCACTTATTCCATATTCCAACGGGAGATATAACCTGCAGATATCCCTATTCCAAAAAAAGGATGCAATACACAAGGATAGGGAAAAACCTGTGAGTGTAACTCTTGGAATTCTAGTTAAAATTTGAATTAAAAAAAAATTGACAGAGCATTTATTAAGTCTGGAAACTGTTTAGGCAATCAAACAGTTTTGTGCCATAGCTGCTTTGTATCTGTGAGGAGGCCTATGTGCCTAGAAATTTAATAAGCTATTTTTAGCTGCCCTTTAGATTAACCAAGGCCGCCGTTCGATCAGTTCTACCCAAGGCCTACAAGAAGTTCATGACGCCAAACGCTTAACCGCGCTGCACACAGTCCTGACGTTTGTTTTCTGCTCTTTAAGTGAAAAGCATCAACATTAAGAATATGAACATTGAACGTTTCTGAAAATTAAGTTTTCAGAAATTTTAAAAACACTTTTTAATAGGTAATATATGCATTTGGTTAATCCAAGCTATTAAAAGTAAATCTCCCATCCCCACTTTTTCTTTTAAAAAAGGTCTTTAATGTGGTAAAGTATATATATATAACATAACATTTACCATAAAATTCACCATTTTTAAGTATACAGTTGAGTATTATTACATACATTCATAATGTACAACCATCAATACCACCCATCTCCAGGACGTTTCATCTTATAAAACTGAAATCCTGGGCCCATTAAAGTAATCATTGTAATCTCCTCTATTTCCAACCTCTGGCAACCACCATTCTACTTTCAGTCTCTATGAATTTGATTGACTACTGTAAGTACCTTATGTAGGTAGAATCAAAGTATTTGTCTTTTTGTGACTGACTTATCTTTATCCTTTGATGCACAATTTTTAAAAAATTTTCCTGTATTTTTTCTTTTGTTGCCTGTGCCTTTGGTGTCACATCCATTAAATCATTGCCAAATCCAGTGTCATTAAACTTGGGCCTTGTGTTTTCTTCTAAGGGTTTTATGTAGTTTTAAGTCTTACCTTTAGTTCATGGATCCATTTTGAGTTAATTTTTGTATATGGGGTTAGGTAGGAGTCCAACTTCATTCTTTTGCATGTGGATAGCCACACTCTTCAGGGCCATTTGTTGAAAAGACTGCCATTTCCGCATTGAATAAACTGGATACCATCGTCCAAAATCATGTGACTTAGTGTGGTGAGGGTTTATTTCTGGGCTGTCTATTCATTTCTATTGGTCTATATATCTGTCTTTATACCAGCACCACACTATTTTAGTTATTATAGCTTTGTAGTAAGTTTTGAAATCAAGTATGGGTCCTCCAGTTTTCTTTTTCAAGGTTGTTTTGGCTGTTCAGAGTCCCTTGAGATTCCGTATGGATTTTAGGATGAGTTTTTCTATTTGTGCAAAAATTGTTGTTGAGATTTTTATAGAGATTATATAAATTTGTATATCACATTGGGTAGTATGAACATCTGAACAATATCAAATCTAATCCATGAACATGGTGTATTTACCATTTATGCCTTTAATTTCTTTCAGCAATGATTTGTAGTTTTCATTGTAGAAGTCTTTAGTCTCCTGGGTTAATTCTCAAGTATTTTATACATTTTGATGTTATTATAAATGGAATTGTTTTGTAATTTTCTTTCCGGATTGTTCATTGTTTACGTATAGAAATGCTCCTGACTTTTCTGTGTTGGCTTTGTATCTGCTACTTCGCTGAATTTATTTATATAGTCCTACCAGTTTTTGTGTCAATTCTTTATAGAGTTTTTTTGTTTAAGCTTATTTTTATTTATTTTGAGAGAGAGAGAGAGAAAGAGTGCATGCATGAACAGGGCAGGGGCAGAGAGAAAGAGAGAGAGAGAGAGAGAGAGAGAGAGAGAATCCCAAGCAGGCCTCACCCTCAACCCTCAGTGTGGAGCCTGACATGGGGCTCAATCCCACAGCTGCAAGATCACGTCCTGAGCCAAAATCAAGAAGCGGATGCGTAGCCAACTTAGCCACCCAGGCGCTCCTAGAATTTTTAATATAAAAGATCATGTCAACTGCAAACAGAGATAATTTTACTTCCTTTCCAGTTTGGATGCTTTTTTTTTTTTTTTTTTTTTTTAAGATTTTTAATGTTGATTTATTTTGAGAGAGACGTGGCACGAGTGGGGGAGGGGCAGAGGCAGAGGGAGACAGAATCCGAAGCAGGCTCTAGGCTCCAGGCTCCAAGCTGTCAGCACAGAGCCCGACATGGGGCTCAAACCCACGAGCCATGAGATCATGACCTGAGCCGAAGCCAGACGCTCAGCCGACTGAGCCACCCAGGCACCCCATCAGTTTGGATGCTTTTTATTTCTTTGTCTTGCCTGCTTGCTTTGGCTTGAATATCCAGATGCTGTTAAATAGAAATGGTGAATGCAGACAGCCGTGCCTTGTTCCTACTCTTAGAGGAAAACTTTCCAGTCTTTTACCATTGAGTATGATGTTTACTGTGGGTTTTTCATATATGGCCTTTACTATGTTGAGGTAGTTTTTTTCTATCCCTAGCTTGTTGAGTATTTTTTTCATGAAAGGATATTTAATTTTGTCAAATGCTTTTTCTTCATCAATTAAGGTAATTATGTAGTTTTCCTCATTCTGTTAAGGTATATTACGCTGGTTAATTTTCATTGTGTTGAATCATTTTTGAATTCCAGGAATAAAGCCCACTTTGTCATTGTGTATAATCCTTTTAGTATGTTGCTGAGTTTGGTTTACTAGTATTTTGTTGAGGATTTTTGCATCAGTGTTCGTAAGGATTATTTTTTTGTAATATTTATTTATTTTTGAGAGAGAGGGTGGGGGAAGGGCAGAGAGTGGGGAGACAAAAGATCCAAAGCTACAACAGAGAGCCTGGTGTGGGGCTTGAACTCACAAACCGAACCACAAGATCATGACCTGAGCCAAAGTCAGATGCTTAACCAACTGAGCCACCCAGGCACCCCTCATAAGGATTATTGTTCTGCAGTCAGTGTCTTTGTCTGGCTTTGGTATCACAGTAATGCTGGATTCATAAAGTGAGTCAAGAAGAGCTCCCTACTTTTCAATTTTTGGGGAAAAGTGTTGGTATTGGTATTAGTTATGTAAATGTTTGGTGGAATTCACCCATAAAGTCATCAGGTCTAGAGCTTTTATTTGCTAGTAGATTTTTGATTACTGATGAAATCTCCTTACTAATTATAGAGCTATTCAGATACTCTGTTTCTTCATGACTTAGTCCTAGTAGGTTTTATGTTTCTAGGAATTTATTTCATCTAGTTCATCCAACTTGTTTGCATATGATTTTTCATAGTACTCTTCTTTTTATTTCTGAAGTAGTAGTAATGTCCCCAATTTCATTTCTGATTTATGGAATTTGAGTCTTTCTTTTTTTCTAATCCATCTAGCTAAAAGTTTGTCAATTTTGTTCATCTTTTCAAAAAACCAATGTTTAGTTTCAGTGATTTTTTTTTTCTATTGTTTTTCTATTCTGTATTTCAATTATCTTAAATCTCTTATTTCCTTCTATAAGCTTTGGGTGTACATTTTCGTTTTTTGGTTCCTTAAGTTGTAAGGTTAAGATATTGATTTAGTTCTCCTATTTTTTAATGTATTTATTGCTATATATTTCTTCTGTAATACTGTTACAGTATTAAAAGAATGGTGTTCTTTAAGTTTTGATATGCTGTATTTTCATTTTTATTCATCTCTAAGTATCTTCTAATTTCCCCTGTGATTTTTTTCTTTGGCTGATTGTGTTAATTTCCACAAATTTGTGACTTTTTTTCAAGTTTTACTTCTGTTATTGATTTCTTTTAAATTTTTCTTTTTTTAACGTTTATTTATTTTTGAGACAGAGAGAGACAGAGCATGAATGGGGGAGGGTCAGAGAGAGGGAGACACAGAATCTGAAACAGGCTCCGGGCTCTGAGCTGTCAGCACAGGGACCCGATGCGGGGCTCGAACTCACGGACCGCGAGATCGTGACCTGAGCCAAAGTCAGCGCTCAACCGACTGAGCCACCCAGGCGCCCCCAGTTATTGATTTCTAACTTCATCTTGTGATTAGAGAAGATACTTTGTATGGCATCTTTTTAAATATATTGAGATTTATTCTTTATGGCCTAACATATGGTTTGTCCTGGAAAATTCCTGTGTGTGCTTGAAAAGATACATATTCAGTTGTTGGGGAGCAAGTGCTATATGTCTGTTAATCTAGTTGGTTTATTGTGTTGTTTTAAGTCCTTTATTTCCTTACTTACCTTCTGTCTGGTTCTACCCATTATTGAAAATAGATATTGAAGTCTCCAACTATTATTATAGAACTGTTTTGGGGGCACCTGGCTAGCTCAGTCGGAAGAGCATGCGACTCTTGATCTCAGAGTCAGAGTTCACGCCCCATGTTGGGTACAGAGATTTTTTAAATAAATAAAACTTAAAAAAGAAAGAAAGAAAGAAATGTATTTCTCCCTTCAACTTTTTTCAGTTTTTCCTTCATATATTTTGTTAGTCTGTTACTAGATGCATAAATGTTTATAATTGTTATATCTTGATGTATTGAACCTTTTATTAAAGACTGTTTTGTCTGGTTTTAGAGCCACCTTTGCTCTTTTTCAGTTATTATGTGCATGGAATATCTTTTTCTGTCTTTTCACAATCAGCCTATTTGTATCTTTGGTTATACTGTGAATCTCTTGTAGACAACATATAGTAGAATCATATGTTTTATCCATTCTGCCAAATGTAAATGGGGCGCCTGGGTGGCTCAGGCAGTTAAGCATCTGACTCTTGATTTTCGGCTCAGGTCATGATCTCACAGTTCATGAGATGGAGCCCTGCGTCTAGCTATGTGCTGATAGCATGGAGCCTACTTGGGATTCTCTCCAAAAATAAATAGATAAACATTAAAAAAAAAAAAATAGTTACAAGGAGGAACTTCTTTCATTTTGTTATTTATTTTTTACATGCATTATAGCTTTTTGGTCTCATTTCCTGTATGTTACAGTCTTCTTTTGTGTTTTATTTCCTTTTTTGTAATGAAACATTTCAAATCCTTTCTCATTTCCTTTTGTGTATATTCTATAGCTATCTTCCTTTTGATTACCATGGGGATTACATTTAACATCCCAGTTATAGTGCTTTGATTTGAATTTATACCAATTTAACTTCAATGGCATACACAGACTATGCTCCTTTGACAGCTCTGTCCCTAACCCTTTCAGTTGTTGATAGCACAAAATTGTCTTTATATATGTGCGGTTGGCGGGTTAAGGTTAAGAGTTAGAGAGGGAGTCAACATACCATCAAAAGTACCTTGGAACATGTCTAACTCGGGGTCTAGTAGAAGTGGCAAGAATTTGCCTAGTGGATCCAATACAATATGTAGTATTGGGATTTACAGGTGTAAGGAAAATGTAACCATGGAGCAGCTGAGACAAAAGAAAATGGCCGACTTGGAGCATGAATGAGAACTAGCTCCAATGGAGCCTGAAGTGGGGGAGAGACTTAAGTAAAAGGAGCTCATGTTTCAGCAGCAATAGCTGATAGTTCAGCTGGAGTTGGAAATGCAAGAAAATGAACAGGAGAACTGTAGAGAGCTCAAGAACAATTAGAGAAGGAGATGAGAATGTGTATAGAAAATAAGAGTGAAGATGTTTCACATTCAGAGGATAGATACAGCAGCCAACCCGGAAAACACAAGTTGAAATTAATGATCTGTATGGGGCACCTCACTTGAGCAGAGTGGAAGAACATGATGAGCCAATGCTATCTGATGTTTCATTAAATGTTGATCAAGATTTGTATGATCAACCAACCTGAGAAGAATAAATTTGTCTGCTTGCTTCAAGTTTTTTGTTTTAAACTGTAGAAAACAAAGTGGAGTTACAAACCGTTGTTACAATAATACTTGCTTTTATAATTGCCTGTGTATTTACCTTTATTGAAGTTTTTGAGCATCTTTAAGACCAAAAAGGTCTTTGGCTAGATCTGCTATTACATCTTTTTCAGGGGCAATTTATGTTGATTTCTTTTTTTCCTCTTTGAATGGGCCATACTTTCCTGTTTCTTTGTATGCTTTGTGACATTTTTTATTGAAAACTGGGCATTTGAATCTAGTATGTAATTCTGGAAATCAGGTTCTCCCTCTACCCCTGGGTTTGCCAGATTTTGTTCATTGTTTTTATTGGGGGTGGTGTTGTAGGTTCTTTCCTAAGGATCAGTCTGAGGTATAAACTTAAGGTCTTCTCAGGTCTTTTCTGAGCCTGTGCCTCTCCCTGGACATGCACAGTTACTGTCACTTTTTAATTTTCCGCATATATGCAGTTGCTTTTGGATGTTGTAGTCTTTAGCATCTAATTCCCAAAAAGGAAAAAAGAAAAATGAAGGGGTGGAAAAAATGTGCTTTGGCCCTTTAAATCCCCAGGCAGTCAGGCAGGTGGAAGGAGGGGCTTGCAGCAGTGGGTGTAGTTGCAATAACGATAGCTACCCTCCTCTTGTCTACACCTCTGTGAACAGAAACTGAAGTCGGTGTTGATAACACGGAGAAGGGGTCCTTTGTGTCCCCTCCCATTCCCACGAGCCGTGTGCACCTTGCTCCAGGATCCTGTGCACAGCTGCCTGCCTCATGAGGAGGAGGGGGATGGGTAGCTGCTAAGAGCTGAAATTGACCAAAATTAACCACAGTTTACCATCCAAGCCTTCAGTAGCCTCTGGATTTCCAATAATTGGATCAGACAGATTCTGCCACTGCAATTGTTGTCAAGGTGGGCCTACAGATTTCTGGTGCGTCTTACTCTTCCATCCTCCTAGAATCCTCTACCCCCATCCTGGTTTTAACCTTTGGTTAAAAGTTCTTGTGATCCTGAGATATTTTTATGACTGCATGCACTATCATTGGTCCCCACCCCCACTTACTAACAGTGCCAAACCCTGCTTTTTTCATTCTGAAAACATTCTAGAGATCCTTATTAGAGTTTATATGATCTGCAACATCCTTTTCTCTTTTAATAATTTTCCACCACTCAGAATTAGCAGTTATTAACACTTCATCACATCTGCTTCCAATTTTTTTTAAATATAACATAAATTAAGCTCACATCACCTATAACCACCTCTTATCTCCTCTCATAGACCCCTGGCCAAGGACAATCACTGTGATAAGTTTGCTACTGTGTCCTTCTAGGCTACTTCCTATATTATTTAACACACCCACAACACTGTATAATGCATGCACAGGTACACTGCCAGTCTACTCTGCATACACACACCACTGTGTATTGTTACATACATGTCTGTAATAGTCACGATACAGAGAAGTTTCTAGATATGTCTTATCACAAAGCTGGTAAGATACGAGGGTCGAGAGCCAGGCTGGCTGGGTTTCATTTCTGGCTTTTCATCTTAACGTTAGGCTAGTTACTTAGGCTCTCTGTACTTCAATTTGTTCATCTGTAAAATAAGACAGGCACTGGGTGGCTCAGTTGGTTTAGCGTCCAACTCTTGATCTCAGTTCAGGTCTTGATCTCAGGGTTGTGTGTTCAAGACCGGTGTTGGGCTCCACACCCAGCATGGAGCCTACTTAAGAAAAAAATAAAATAAGACAAAAGATAGGATCTACCTCATAGAGTTGTTATAGAGACTAAATGAGACATTCTCTGTATAGTACTTAAAATGAATACTATCTACTCAGTAACTGTTAGCATGATTATTTTGATCTTGTTCTCTGTTTTTAACTTATTTGGTATTCCTTTTTACTAATGAACCACATCCATTTCCCTGTTGGGGAAATTCAGGTAATTTCTAGTTTTTCACAATCACGAACTGCAGCAGTGAGCGTGTCTCCTTGTATACTGTTGTGAGAGTTTCTCTAGGCAGGCACGCAGGTTCATTTGCTGGTTTGTTCTGGTGGATGATATATACAGTTAGTCTGAAGTAGGCCTGGATATGAATACTTAAATTTTCCAGGCATTTGTCACTTTTATGACATTTTCCCAGGGTATCAAACCATTCTCTCCAGCAGGTACCTAAAAAGGAAATTGCTATGTTAAAGGGTATGTGCATTGTAAGTTTTCCCAGATGAAGGTGTGCTTATTTCTGCACAGTTTTAATGACACAGTGTTAGATATAATTTATTAACATTGTATCTCATAATTTCAGTATGCATTTCACTTAGGTTAGACTGAACATCTTTTCATTTGTTATGAACTGTCTTTGTTCAGTTTTAATTTGGAGTTATACTACTAAAAATCTTTTCCACATTATTAAGTTCTGCAAGTTATAGTATGAAGTATGTTTTGCAAGAGACAGCGGTCCATATCAGAAATCTTTATTTTAGGGCATTTTGATTTGCTCCAGGTTGAGAACTGAGGTTCTGGGGTTACTGGGGCCCTCTCTTCATTTGCATAGATTATAATTGTTTTGTAATATTACAAAGTTTGACAGAAATAGTAAAACTACCTCTAGACCTGCACATCTAAGAGAATACCCACTAGCTACATACGGCCTTTAAATACTTAGTGTGGCCAATCTCAGCTGAAGTATGCTGTAAATGGGCAAAGTAGGTTTCAGTGACTTAGTACAAAAAAGAAGGTATGGTATCCCATTAATAATTTTTTTCGTATTACATAATGAAATGATCAAATTTGGGGTATGTTGGGTTAAATAAAACATTAAAATTTCACCTGTTTCCTTTTTTCTTTTTTGATGTAACTACTAGAAAATTTGAAATAACACGTAGCTTGCATTTTATTTCATTTAGACAGTGCTACTCTAGGCTGACTTAAAATACATTGCATAGGTTGTAACTCTAGAGCTATGGTCACAAGTACGTAACATGCATACTTTGTACAAAATCTCCGTTTGGACCGCTGGTTTTGAAATTGAAGTTATGAAGGGCCCCTGGGTGGCTCAGATGGTTAAGTAGCTGACTCTTGGTTTTGGCTCAGGTTATGATCTCACAGTTTGTGAGTTCGAACCCCACATTGGGCTCTGTGCTGATAGTGTAGAGACTGCTTGGGATTCTATCTCTGTCCCGCCCCCCCCCCCCCCACTCATGCACACTCTCTTTCTCAGAATAAGTAAAATTTTTTAAAAATTGAAATCATGAAAGATTGAACAAGTAGTCACCAGTTGTCAGTCTACTGTCCCTGTGATCCTTCTGATCTCTGCGTTTGGCAAGTATAAAATCTCACCAGGAGAGGGGTAATGGGGAGAATGCACTGGTTATTTGACTTTCTTTAGAAACTGGCAGGAATTTTTTTCCCCCCAATATCCCTACTAGGAAGGCCCCCTGCCCTGTGTGTAAACTTTCAGGGCAGGGACCAGGTCTTCTTATCTGTATCTCTGCTTATAGTTGGTGCCTATTAAATGCTAACAGATTTTAGCCTCAGCTTTGGTTTCTGAGCAAGAGGATTTCTGAAGCACTGTGCTTCATCCTTTATGATGGGGACTTTGCTACTGATCTGTTGTGCTTCATCCACTGAGATAGTGATAGAGACATAGTTTCAATTCCCCTGTCAACTGTTAAAGAAAAGGAAGCCATGAGGGTCCAAAGGAATTTCGAGAAAGTTGAGAAACTAGAACTGTGGAAAAGTCCCCTAGCACTTCCACATGGGCCTGCCCCTGTCGTTGTCAGCCGGGTATTTCAGGAAGCACTTCCCATCACACCCCTGGCAGGCCCGTCACTGAGCTGAGTATAGGGCTCATCGGAAAGAGAACATCACACTTCTCTAATCCTCAGAAGTAGAGATCAGGGCCGCTGTCTTTTTGAAAAGTGGAGAAAGGGGCGCCTGGGTGGCTCAGTCAGTTAAGCGTCCGACTCTTGATCTTGACTCACTCAGGTCATGATCTCATGGTTCCTGAGTTCAAGCCCCGCGTCAGGCTCTGTGCTGACAGCACGGAGCCTGCTTGGGAGCCTCTCACTCTCTGCCTCTGCCTCTCTCTCTCTTTCAAAATAAGTAAACATTAAAGAAAAAAAAAATTTTTTTAAAGAAAAGTGGGGAGAGGTCATTGAGTGATAATAAACTATACCTGAGAAGAGGCTTAACCTATTAGGGTTTCTCAGTTTAGACAATTACCTACTAAGACTTCCTTTGGTTTCTCTTTAGGGGCAAGCTGTGTGTGATTGATTGGAAGACATCAGAGAAACCAAAACCTTATATCCGAAATACGTTTGACAACCCGCTGCAGGTAGTGGCCTACGTTGGTGCCATAAATAATGATGCCAACTACAGCTTTCAGGTCAGGACACTGCACCTCTGCTTATGTAAAGCCTTGGTCAATGCTTATGTATGGCCATTTAACTCCTTATGATTTTTATTCTGTTTGTGTCCCACTGTTTACTCCATTCCTTGTCCTTTTACCACCTTAAGAAGCACTTCCCTCTGTTCCTGAGCTTTCTGTCATTGCTAATAGTGCTTTAGTGTTTACAGTCCATTCTTGGATATCTTATTTGTCATCTTTGTGTTCTTATGTATCCTGATACAATCTTTCATCAACCCATCTTCGAAACCATTAGGAGATATTATTGTAGATTGTTTTGTTCTGAGTTTGCCCTGAAGCAAGACGGAAATGAACATCAACTCTGGCCCTACCGTATAAATACTGGAACTGCCCTGTGTTTCTTCCTAGGTTCAGTGTGGCTTAATTGTGGTTGCCTACAAGGATGGATCCCCTGCTCACCCCCATTTCATGGACACTGAGCTCTGTTCCCAGTACTGGGCCAAGTGGCTTCTTCGACTAGAAGAATATACGAAGAAGGAAAAGAACCAGAATATTCAGAAACCAGATTAGAGGACAGGACACTGTTTGGGAACATTCAGTAGTTCCTCACAGTTTGGGAAGATACATTGTTGTTTACTGTAGAGATGTGACAGGATCTAAGAGCTTCATTACACAAGTGGAAGTATTGTTGAAATGTAGTACAGCCAAAAAGATTGAAAAGCCAGAAGAGTTTAGATTTTAAAGGTTGGACTTGAGCATATAAAAAAAAAGCACAAGGAAGTAAGGTCTGTCACTTACCTGGAAAAGGGCAAGCAGGACTCACACAGCATTGGTGTCCCTTGGACTCCCCCAGCAAACTTTCTGTTATCCCAAGGAGGATGCCCAGTCTTTGAATTGAGATTGGAGAGGGTGAGGCTTGATGTGCAAGAAGTTCCCTCAGGGTACCCTGGGAGGGAAGGGGCCACACGCCCCCAGGCTATGTGTGGGGTGGGGGGAACTTGCATCAGCCAACTCCTACTGCCAGTGCAGCCTCCTAAAACTGGTTTTATATATTGAAGTTTTTTTTGTTTTTGTTTTTGTTTTAAATTTATTTTTAAGACAGAGACAGAGCATGAGCAGGGAAGGGGCAGAGAGAGGGAAACACAGAATCTGAAGCAGGTTCCAGGCTCTGAGCCAAAGTCGGACGCCAAAGGCCAACCAGGTGCCCCTGAAGTTTTCTATATATTTCATTTGGGGGAAAAAAGCTTCCTTTTAACTTTTTTGGAAAATAAATATGTGAGTCCTTAGCCTCAAATAAGCATTGCTCTCTGGGAAGATGGAGCATCATTGCCAGTCCCCCCTAGCATACACTAAATAACTCCCACAGGTATCCAGACCCCAGTCTGAGATGCGTAACTATAGATATTTTAGTAGCTTTATCCTGGTTTGAGTCAGTGAACCATGTGCACAGAGAAAAAGTATCATTTATGAGATTTTTCAGCTAGGGAGAACAATAATCTAATTTTTCTGTGTTTAATAAGTAATAAAAATTATTAGTTGTCACTAGGATCAGGAAACTTGAATAAATGGCCAGTGTAGCTTTGGGAGAAGGTTCCCTGTTGTATGGGATGGGTTAGCATTTGAGTGACAGCTGTGGTCTTAAAATAATAGGGTGCTACAGTCACTTTTTTCTTAGCTGTTAATTGTAAGAAATAAAATACAAGATGTGAGTAAAGTAATGAAGCCTTTGTTTCTGTTTCTTTTTATTTAGATTTGTGTGTTTCTAGAGTAATTTCATAAACCTGGAAATTGTTTAGATTTGGTTTTAGAAGTTCAGAAATCACAATTTTTTTCTAGGTTTAATTATTTATTTTGAGAGAGCACGAAAGGGGTAGAAAGAGGAGAGAGGGAATCCCAAGCAGGCTCCACACTGTCAGTGCAGAGCCAGGGTCCGAACTCACAAACTGCAAAATCATGACCTGAGCCGAAGTCAAGGGTTGGACGCTTAACTGACTGAGTCACCCAGGCGCACCCAGAATTCACATGTTTGCTACTGGCTCAGTAGCTTTGGTATGTGTTCTCTGTAAGTGCACACAAGAAGGAGGTGCTGTCCACCATGGTCACCTGGCAAGGAAAGTAAGGTTCAGGTAGGAGAGAGGAGGGTTGAGGGAGACCTTTCACTGACTCTATACACCTCTGCATTCTTTCCAAGCAGCAGATATTCATGTAGCCTGTCATTTCCAAAATGAAAAATCAAGTGAGATAATTAAAAGTTGTAACAGATTTTGCCACCCTGTGAGACCAGGGCCCAGCAAGACTTCATTTTAATACAGTTCTCTTGGGTTACTATAAATGCACCTTGGACCTGTCACTTTGCATCAAGAGTCTCCCGAGCTAATGGCACAAAGAGTTCCATGAAAGACTCAGAGTCTGACCAGGCACACGGTTCTATGAGAACAATGAGGGTTGATCCCTGGGCAGGCTTCCCTGAAAAAACCAGGGACACACCAGTTCCTCACTACAATCCTAATATTCCTCAGATGTCACTACTTCAAGAAGTCGCAGTCCTCTTGAGAGGGAAATGTCAATGAAAAGTTGTTTTCCCCACTAACACATAGGAGGAGAAAGCCAAATCTGCGTTTCTTAACTAGATAATTTTTCAAGAATTACCATCTATGGGGGCACCTGGGTGGCTCAGTCGGTTATACAGCGAACTCTTGATTTTGGCTCAGGTCATGATCTCACCGTTTGTGACTTTGAGTCCAGCGTTAGGCTTCGCACTTAACAGAGTGGAGCCTGCTTGGGATTCTCTCCCCCTCTCTCTGCCCCTCCACTACCCGCGCATGCTCTCTCTCTCTCTCAAAATAAATAAACTTAAAAAAAAAAAAATTACTATGTATGTTACTGAACTGTGGATACCACTTGTTCCCCTAAGTGATATGGCATATTTAACTCCAGTGAAATGAAACAAGATTTGTGATGAGGGATTCTCTGATTGAGGATGCTTAACATATTTTTAAAAGGAGGTATAAATTGCTTTTGTGAGGAGGCTTCCTTACAGTACAGGACACAGTATTAGAGTCTTTGGCTTTGAGACAATCCATTAGGTTCAAAGCTACCCACATAGCCTTCTCCTCCGTAATTTACATTCTTAGTGCACTCAGCTGCTGACAAAAGGTCCATGCTGGCACTAAAAACCAATTTTCAAATCTTTCTAAAATTATGCCTTCTGCCCTCCCCGTCCCCACCCCCAGACCTGGCCTCTTGCTTGGAGCCATTATCCCTGTTTAATCTGAGAGCATTAACCTCTATAAACCTATTATAGTTCTAGGAAAACTTGTCAACATATGACCTGTGGTTTCATATGTGTTGACTCTGGTAAATACAGGAAGAGGGTTAGTTGTAAGTCATTGTGTTTCTAGGTAACCAGTTTGCCTACTGGCTTTAAATGGAGTTGGAGGGAGGTAATTTGTTGGAATCACTGTGTCTTTCCACCTGAGCAATTAAACATTTGATTATAACCTGCCCTCCGCCCCCCTCCCCCCCCCCCCCACAAGAAACAGTGAAGCAAGGGAATAGTTTGAACTTTAAAAGAAACACTTCAGGGGCACCTGGGTGGCTCAGTTGGTGGAGCGCCCGACTCTTGGTTTCGGCTCAGGTGGTGATCTCATGGTTCGGGAGATGGAACCCATAAGGGGCTTTGCGCTGACAGCAAGGAGCTTGCTTGGGATTCATTCTCTCTCTCTTTCTTCTCTCTCTCCCTCGCTGCCCCTCCCCCGCTTGCATGCACACACACTCTCAAAATAAACTTAAAGAAAAAAAAATTTTTTAAATAAAAGAAGTTGTTTGGAGCTGGCGCCCTAAAGAGAACCGCTGTCTTAAATCAATCGCTAAGTACAAGTTAGAACTGACTCTCCCTGTCTCCCTCTTCCCTCCCCTCTTTCCAGCCTCAGAGTCCTGCACCTTAAGCAAAAACCATATGCTGCTGCCGCTGGAAGTCTCACCTTCGGAACCTCTTAGGTGATTTCTACTCTAGAAGGGAGCTCGAGAAAAGCTCTCTGGGGAGATGTCCCTGATGGAGGAAAAGGTTTGTGTGGTGGCTTGACAACAGCAGTTATCAGGCTTGAGGATTGCATTTGTAAAGATCCAATCATAAAAAATGATATTCTGGATCAGGCTAGGCTTTGAGCTTTTGCCTCTTTGCTCGAGACAGGTAGGTTAGAGAGAAAGAAAATAACAGAGCATTACAGATGAATTTAAAAGCCCTTGTCTTTTTGTTCCCCAAATCCCATTTAACCTTGCCCCTGAGACACCATCGTAAATTTGGTATATACCTTTCCGGTGTGTCCTTTTATAGTTTTACTCCCCTTGTTGGTCTCAATGAATAATATACAGTTTTGCTTCCTCGTTTTGATTTTTGCTTACTTTATCTCAGCATTTGATTTTGAGATGCGTACTGGTTGACCGCTTCTAGGTCTAGTGCATGGCTTTAACGGCTCTGCAGCATTCCCTCGTGCTTTATTGTCTCTTAACACACTGTTTAGGCTAACAAACACTGCTGCAGTGGATTCCCTCCTATATGTGTGTGGTGTGTGTTTCCGGGTGCACACGAGGCACGTGCAGTGTAGTGGAAGCAGGGCAAAGGTTGGGGCTCTCCCACTTAATAGCTCTGTAACCTCGATCAAGGTGCTTGACCTTTGTGTGCCTGGATTCCTCCTTGGTAAGTTGGGGGGGGGGGGGGCGGTGCGCGGGGACGGGAGAGTTGTAAGGAGCAAATGAGGTAAGCACTTAGGGCAGGGCCTGGCACATAGTGGGGACAAAGTAAACGTTAGCCGTCATCGTCATAATCAGATGATCAAATCTCCGTGTGTCGTGGCTGGGTCACATAATGTGCACAGCATGAACATTACCGCCAAATTCCTCCAAAATAGTGCTATCAACTCACTCTTCCGGTGCTTTCTGAAATTCCCTGCTGTCCCACACATTCACTAACCCAAGAGTTTTAGGACTTTTTTGTGCCAACATGATGGGGTGAGAATAGTTACTTTTTATTTTGAACAGCGTTATTGTTTGAATAAAATTTGCTTTAAAGCGGGGTTGCCATCTAGTGGTGGGAAAAGCAGACTGCAGTTATGTGGCACAAGCCAAATACCAGGGAACGTACCTGTATCTTGGGGTTAATTTAGGCATTTGCATCACTACCACAGGTCTAGTTGGAATTGAGGCAACTGTGTGAGGGTTCTTCTGTTATCTTTCCCCGCTTTTAAGCAGCTCGTGATTTTTCTCCTCATCTTCTCCGGCACAGCAACATGGAGACCTGTCTGTGCAACCCCGTGCGCGTGGCCTCACAGCCCAATGAATCTGGGTCACTGGCTCAGCAAAGAGGAGTGAGATAAATTAGGAACGAGGCTATTTACAAACTGGCCGGAGACTGTGGCTCCCAGCAGGGCGGGCTTTCCTTGAACGATCCTAACCTCCCCTCTGGGCAAGTGGTCAAGTAAGCGCCTGCATCAGACTCCTTCCCTCAAACCACCACAGAGGGCTGACCAGGGTCCCAATTATCGCCCTTCCAAATCAGGCACTTGGACCGTCTGCTGTGAAGACTTTTAAAATCATAGCCTACAAAGATTTAAGAGCGTGTGACAATGTTAGTGGTTAATCATCAAAGGCATAGGTGCATTTTTAAAGATCTGTACAAAAATGTTCCATGAAAGATAAAGGTATAGATAAAGCAATGTTACTGAAAGGTTATATAACCTTAGGCATTTAATCAAGTACTGTTACTAAATTAATGGGATATTAAAAGAAAAAGTCTCAACAAGCAGCATAGGTCAGCTGTGATTAGAAACAGCCACTCGGGCTGATCTAGACTGTCCCTTAGCAGGCTCGTGCCCATTTCCTTAAAAAAAAAATTTTTTTTTTTTTTAATGTTTGTTCATTTTTGAGAGACAGAAAGAGAGTGCAAGCAGAGGCGGGGCAGAGAGAGAATCCGAAGCAGGCTCCAGGCTCTGAGCTGTCAGCACAGAGTCCAACGCGGGGCTCAAACTCACAAACGGCGAGAACATGACCTGAGCCGAAGGACGCTTAACCAACTGAGCCACCCAGGTGCTCCTGGCTCATGCCCATTTCTAAGCTGTTATTTTGCGAATGCCTTTGCCTCAAATAACTTCCCTTCCTCCCTTTGTTCAGCCAGATCTTAATTTTCTAAGTGTTCGGGTCTAAACCCAATCCTCCCTCAAGTCTTCCCAACTCTGCAAGAAAGAAGATGCTGTGGTGTCGAAAGCAGGGGCCTCAGCATCAGGCAGACACCGAATCCGGCCTGCTGCCTGTTTCTGTACAGTCTGTGAGCTGAGGACTGTTTTCACATTTGAAATGTTTGACGGGTGCCTGGGTGGCTCAGTCAGTTAAGTGTCTGACTTCGGCTTGGGTCACGATCTCACGGGTTTTGAGTTCGATCCCCATTGGTCTCTGTCCTGACAGCTCAGAGCCTGGAGCCTGCTTCGAATTCTGTGTCTCCCTCTCCCTCTGCCTCTCCTCCACTTGTGGTCGGTCTGTCTCTCTCAAAAACAAATAAAATGTAAAAAAAAAAAATTGTTTTTTTTTTGAAATGTTTGAAAAAAGTCACAAGCAGACTAGTGACACAAGAAAATTATAAAAATTCTAAATTCATTGTCTAAAAATAAAGTGTTATTGGAACACAGCAACACCCACTTGTTTTTATATTGTTTGTGGCTGCAGAGTTAAGTATTTGCAACAAAGGCTATAGGACCTGCAAAGTGTGAGGTATTTGTTATCTGGGCTTTTACAGAAAATGTTAGCCATCCCCTGGTCTGGATGAGAGAGAGCTGATGGTGGCTTGGGCAAGAGAGGTGGCAGGAAATGCCGGGCAAGAGCCAGATCCGAGATATACTTTGGGAGCCTTGCCTGGCCATTTGGATGAGCAGGGTGAGGACGAAGTATAAATGAAGGGTAGCTCCTGGGTTCGGGGCTTGAGCAGGTGGGTGTCATTTGCTAGAATGGGAAAGACGAGAGAGAGAACAAACCAGGTGAAATCCTAGCTCTTCCCCTTGCCGACAGCATCATCAGCTCACTTTGCTGTTACAAATCACCCCGAAATTAGTGGCTTCAAACTTATTTCTCCTGAGTCCGAGGACAAGCTTGGCACTTCTGGTCTGGGGACCGAGCTGAGGTCGATCTAGGGTAGCTCAACATCAGCCGGGCCACGGAGATGCCTGGCCCTGCACCTCCCATCCTCCAGTGGTCTAGCCTGGGCTCGCTCAGAAGGCAGTGCTGGAAGGGGTTCCCAGGAGCTGCAAAAGAACAAGCCCCAGTGCACTGTGCTTTTCAAGCCTGTCTGGGTCACATTCACTGAAGCCCCAGTTCTCAGGAGGCGGGGGGCCGTTAATTCCACTCATCACTTCTTGACGAGAAAAGCCAAAAAGTCACACTGCAAAGGGGTGTGGATCCAGGGAAGGGAAGAACTGGGGGCATGTTTACAATCTACCGTGCTGATGGTATGACTCAGGCAAGTTACCCAAAGTTTTTGGGCCTTGGTTTTCTCATCTGTAAATAGGCAAGGCAACGACTTCATAAAGTTTTTATAAGGATTAGAAATAACAAATGTAGGGGTGCCTGGGTGGCTCGGTGGGCTAAGTGTCTGACTTGATTTCAGCTCAGGTCATGATCTCATGGTCGTGAGATCCAGCCCTGCCTCTGGCTCTGCTGCGGAGCCTGCTTGGGATTCTCTGTCTCTGCCCCTCCCCCACTTACCCACACAGGCAGACACACTGCTCTCTCTCCCGCTGTCTCAAAAATAATTTTTAAAAATAACAAAGGTAAAGTTTGTGGCATATAACAGATATTCAATAGTAACTGTTTTATTATGATAACGATAATGATCAAGTTTAATAATCTCTACTAGGGGCTAGTATTTCCTAAACTTCACTCTTGTGCCAGGATTTTGGCCATGTTTGAGGATCACTGAGGTTCTTATTTAGGCCAGATCTGAGGCCTCTTTGTTAGAAGAGGGTCTTCAAGAAAAAGTTGCCAAAGAAAACCTGACGTTTTCTTCTCCATATAACCAGCAGGATAGAAGACTTTGACCGCGTGCTAACACTTTCACCAGTGTTCCCTCCACAGCAGCACATAAAATGTGCAGCACAGAAACGGTCTGAAGTCATTTAGGAAACACGAGGCCAGACCAGAGACAGGAGGAGAGAATCGCTTCCCACCCTCATGAAGGCCCAGGAGACCTCTGAAGGGTAGGAAGAGGAGGGAGAGAAAAGGGACGTTTGGGGGACCCTGGGTTCCTCAACTGAAGAACGTAGTTAGGATCATCATACCTGCCTCACTGAGTTGCTGTAAGAACTAATCAAGGGCCTGTAAATGACAGTGCTTCTCAGTCTATAAAGTAGTATATAAATGGGGCAGATTATGAGAATATTCCCTGAGGCTAGGCATAAAGAAGTGCACAAAGAGGCGGGCCATACAGGAAGGGAGAGGTCGCTCACTAGCCGCTGGGACAGCTTACAAGATGTTGGCACGCTCCCCTCCCACGCGGTCTTCAAATCCCAGCCAGTTGTAGGACATGAGTTGGGGAGACAGGGCCAGTGGCCTCTCCAACCACCTTCCAGCTCCAGGACCCTCTGATTTGTCACCAGGGCCATCAGCCAGCTCTCCCTCCTAGCCTGGCACCTCAGGTGTTACTGAACATGTGGGACTGAGAGGTCTCCGCCTGCTTCTGCGCCGTGTAGCTTTCCGTGCTGAACGCCCGGGAAGAGTTTGCTAGTGAGGAATCCCACGTGTCCAGCATCACAGAAGGCAGCCGCCATGTGAGCGCAGTTCTACACGTATGTAACCCTGCATTCATATCTGCTCTCAAGCCCCCACTCATCTTCCCTGCTCTGCAAAGGTTCCTGGTACCCTCAGCGGTGATCTGCGTCTCGCGGCATTTGACGCAGGCCTCTGCACCCCTGTTCACCTCGTCTACTGTCTAACCATCTCCCCTACTAGGCTACGAGCAAGGATCTGGTTTAATATGCCCTCTGCTCCATGCCTGGGTGGCTCGGTTAAGCATCCAACTCTTGACTACGGGGCTCAGGTCATGATGACACGGTTTGTGAGTTTCAGCCTCGCATCAGGCTCCGCGCAGACAGTGCAGAGCCTGCTTGGGATTCTCTCTCTCTCTCTCTCTCTCTCTCTCTCTCTCAAAATCAATAAATAAAAACTTAAAAAAGTCCTCTGCCCCAGTGCTAGCACAGCACCCGACTGGGGCAGACGGCAGACAGGGCTGGTTGGTGGAGCGAACCCTCTCTCGCCCCACCCATACACCCTCAGCACTTAACTGTTCCACATGACGGTGCAGTGGACTGAATGTGTCACTCCGAATTCACACGTGGAAGCCTTAATCCCAATGTGATGGTATTTGGAGGCCAGGTCTCCCGGAGGTGATTAGGTCACGAGGGTGGAGACCTATGAGTGGAACTATTAGTGCCCTTCTAAGAAGAAGCCAGAGAGCCAGCTTGCCGTCTTCCCACCATGTGAGAATATGAGACGACGGCAGTCCGCAACCAGGACGCAGGCGTTCACTAGAACCTGGCCATGCCGGCACACTGATCTTGGACTTCCAGCCCCCAGAACTGTGAGGAATGAATTTCCATAGCTTATAAGCCACCCAGTCTACGGTGCGTTGTTAGAGTAGCCTGAACTAAGCCAGATGTCTCCTAGGAAGCTGAGAGCTGCCTGAAGGTTCTGTCCAGCGGCAGGGCAGGCTGAGGTTCCATGGAGGAAGTCCCCTGCAGCCACTCTCAGCCAACAGGAGAAACACAGGAGTTGGTGGATGAACAGCCCCGCCTCCTCACACCACAGGTGGGACAGCCCTGTCGAGGTCACTTGCTCACTGACACACCCCGTTGTTGCCTTTCTTCTCTCCCCTATCTCACCTCCTCACCACCCTGTCACATTCCCTGGGGCCAAATAACTACTGTCTCAGGGTCTGCTTCTGGGACAGTTGGTGAGTTGGTTGATTGGATGTAGCTAAGGATGCTTAGCAGCAAAGAAAGAAATGGAAGCCAGCTTGCCCGCTGTCCCTTAGCACATGCTGCCGCTTCCGCAGTGTCTAGACTACGTTGGAGCACGTGCACAGCCAACAGCTCTGGCACAGGAAAAAGCACTTCTCAGCTGTCCCCACCATCCTGCTATTTGTCATCCCATCCATCTGCTGTCCCCACGAAACGCTCACCCACGTCAGCTAAAATGGTGCACTGGGCTTGGAATCAGTTGGGAAAATGTCAGGCCGGTGGAAGAGAGGGGGGAACCGAAATAGCAACTGTGCGGACCATGGGGACCACACAAATCTGCCCCTTCACCTGGAAGGCACTCCTGGGGAGTTGTCACGGAGAAGGGGGTGCAGGTGGGCCCTGGGAATCAGGAGGAGCGGGGGCAGGGCCCTACGTTCTTCCTCCTGGCACCCGGGTGCTCTTTGCCCCTTCCTAAGCCTGGCTTAGTGTCAGCTACTGCTTCCTGCCCCCTCTTCGGGGACACAGGGCACTCCCAAACACAGAACTGGATCTGCTTAAAGTTGCTGTTTATGTGTAAACGTTCGGCTTACTTTTCCAATCAGCATTCCATGTAGAAGATGTGTAGGTCTCAGGCCCAAGGTCAGTGGCAGGAGGTACCGCATGGAACAGTGTGTGCCTTTATGAGCTGGGGATTGGCTGTTTTCTTCTCAGAAGAAAAGGGTCCTTCTGAAACCAAGGCTATTTTGATTGTAGAAGAGTGGCTATTTATTATATCCATTCAACACGTTCATTCATTGTTATTCATTCATTCAAGAGTTACTCATACACTTGAGTGCCTGTTACGAGCTGGGCACTGTCCTGAGCTCCGGGAAGGAAGCAGTGAGCAGAACAAAGACGATTCCCCCACCTTATGGAGATTACAGTCCGGTGGGAGAGATGGTGATAAACAAACTCATGTACGTATCGGTGTCCAGAAACTTGAAATGCAGTGAAGCAAAAGCAGAAGAGAGGAAACAGAAGGGTACTACAGCTTGAGTGGTCAGGGAGTGTCCCAGGATCTACAGCTGTGTGACAAAGCACCTCAAGATGACTGTTGTTTTAACAACCATCATTTTATGATCTCCTGAGATTCTGTGGACTGACTGGGCCCGGCTGGGGGTTCTGCTGTTCCCCACAGGTTTTCGCTGGGGCTGCAGTCGGCTGAGGCCTCACTGAGCAGAAATATCCAAGACACCTCACTCATGTGTCTGGCGTCTTGGCCAGGACAGCAAGGAGGCTGGGCTCTGCTGGAATGTCGGGACAGGTGGTCCCTTTCCCTGTCCAGGTGGCCTGTCCAGATGGCCCTTGCACATGGCCTCTCCAGCAGAGTGGCCAGACTTCTTCCATGGCAGCCCAGGGCTCCCCAAATTCAAAACGAGAAGCTGCCAGGCCATCTTATGGCTCAGGCCCAGAGTTGGCACAGCATCACTCCTGGCATTCTGTTGGTTCAAGTGGGTCACAGGGCCAGCATATACTCAGTGTGTGCATGCAAGGGACTGCACAGGGCAGTGGGCCCTGGGAGGCAGGGCTCACTGGGGGCCAGCCACCCAGGAGGCCTCACTGATTGTGTGACATCTGAGCAGAGACCGGCATCAAGTGGAGGAGTGATATGGCGCGATCCGAGGGCATGCAAAGGTCCTGAGACAGGAGTGTGCTTGGGGTGTGTGAGGAGAGCACAGTCCACTGCGGCAGGAGCTGAGCTGTGAGCCATGAGGTCAAGGGGCAGCTGGGCATCAGACCGCCTCAGCGACGCAGGCCATAGAAAAGGATTTGGGAGTTATCTCTAGTGTGACGGGAGGCCCAGGATGTGCTGAGGTACACGGTGCTCACCTGGTAACGCTGCCGGGTCCCAACTACGGGTCAAGACTCCCTCTTCTCACTCCGACCCCCCAGGGCCACCCTATTTAAACTGCACCCTCCACCCCTCGCTCTCTCCCTGCGCCTCCTCTGATGATTTCTCCACGCACTCAGCACCGACTCCATACGTGCTATTTACTAATTTATCTTTTGTGGGGTCTACCTTTTCCCTCTAGACTGTAAACTCGAAACAGGCTGGGATTTGGGGCTGTTCTGTCTGCAGGCCCCCCTAATGTTTGTTGTAGGAATGATAAATCAGGCGTGTCTAGCTCACAGGTCCGGTGGGGAGGGTGTGCCCAGTAAATACTGAACTATTGAATTAATTTGGCAACAAAACAACTTTTATAATCCCACTATGCTTATCTAGAAGTTACCTTCCAGTAAGCAATTAGCCGGGGAAAACGAAGAAGAAAGGAAGAAATCCTTCATAGCAGCCTCAATAGTGACTAAAGGTCACAGGTCAGCCCCTCATTTTATGATTCTAGTGTGCTCAATAAGCCGGTTATTGAGCAATTGTGGCCTGGAAAGACCTGGATTAAGGGGGGGGGGGGGGGGGGGCTATGATAGGACAAGAAGGAAAGCGATACCTGCCAGCAAGGGGAGGCAGAAAACTCCAAGTGAACACAGAAGGTACAGAGCAGAGCAGTCCCCAACGTAGACCTATGGGCCATGGATGCCATGCCTACAAATGGTATGACGGCAGGCCACATGTATGAGGATGACTAAGTCACTTTGAAAAGATCAGATTGCGCTGTCTCCTGAGATGAATAGGCACACCTACCTGAGAAAGGCGTTCATTTACAGCACCCCCACCGCCTCTCACCACGTCCCCTCTTCTCCTAGGCAGCTCCTTATTCTCCACGGGGCTCCCGCACACCTCACCTTCTGCCCTGGCGTGCCCAGGGCTCTCGTCATCACTGGAGTGTGACCGCGGCCAGCCTCCTGGACTCCTCTTTATTCCTCTCTCTCTAGTCCAGCAACACTCACGTTCCGCCTCCACCCCAGACCCGCCCACGACACCCCTCCACCTGCTCAACTTGTCCTTGTGCTCCCGAGGCACTTGGACGTCTCTGATTCCTCCTGACTCCGCTCCTCCCTGACCAGCAACTCTCGGTCACTCCATCTCGATGAATGGCACCACGATGCTCCCCGTGGCCCAGGCCAGAAACTTTAAAGCCGGTCCTGCCTGCTCTCTTGCTTCTCATAACTAGGGTGTCGTGTCATTCATTGTATAGGCTAGAACTGTCCCAGACAAACCTGGATGTGTGGTCTGTCCATCAACCCACATGCAATTCATCAGCAAACCCAGTTAGCTCTATTTTTAAGTACCCATCCGGCATCCGGCCAGCCTCCCCCGACCCTGCACTATCACCCTGGCCCAGCATTCATCCTGCCCTGCCTTGATTTTTGCAGTGGCCTCCTGACTGGTCTCCCCACTTCACCCGTGCCTCCCACCTCCAAATCTGTTCTCACAGCGGCCACAGCAAGCCCATTAAAACGTAAGTGAGATCGTGTTACTCCTCTGCTGAAAATTCTCACCGGTCTCCCAATTCATTGAGAGGAAAAGCCTAAGCCTTTACAATACGCTTGCAACTGGGGCTGCTCCTCCAGCTTCTGACCTGGTTTATCTCCCCATCTCTTCTCACTCCCGCTTAAGCTACACTCATCCTCGCTCTTCAAACTAGTCAGGTTGGCTCCTGCTTCCTGGCTGTGCCCTTGCCGGTCCCTCTGCCTGGAAGGCTTCCACCAGGTAACCACTAGGCGTGCTCACTCCCGCCAGCTGTGCGCCACGCCCCGCCCCCTATTTAAAACGCCAAAAATCTCCACCAACGTCACCTAGGCATCCTCATCCCAGCCCTCCTTGCCACGTGTGACAGTCCGCATTTTTAAAAAATGGCCATAGCAATGAGTATGCTCCCACAGACTCTTCTAGAAGCACTCCTCCCCTCCAAAGGGAGTCTTACTCCCCTCCCGTTCGTTCAATATGGGCCAACAGTAGGAACTCACTTCTACCAGATAAAATGTGGCAAAAGGGACACTGCAGGACTCCAGGGTGGGCTCTTCATAGGCAATACAGCCTTCTCTCTCTCTCTTTCTCTCTCTCTGTCTCTCTTAGGGCATTCTCCCTGGTAGCCCATCACATCAAAGGAAGCCCAAACTAGCCCACATGGAGAGACCGTAAGGGGAGGCCCATGTGAGGAGGAATCAAGGCCCCAGCCACCATTCACCACCAGCTGCATGAGTGAACAAGCCTTCAGGTGGTTCATAGGCCCCAGGCTTCGAGTTTTCCAGCTCTGGCCCTGGCCATCACAGAGCAAAGCCACCCCCTTGCCCTGCTCTGTGCCCTGCCCAAATCCCTGGCCCAAGAACCCCTAAGGTTTGGCACATTCTGTTACATGGTCAGAGCAGCTAAAACATCAAACTTGATTTTTCTGTATATTAGCTAAGACTGTGTATTTGTACTTGCTTACTTCTTGTGTCTCCCCGTAAGAAAACAGGAGCTCCTAGAGGGCAGGGATTTGTGTCCGTTCTTCCCCAGCCTCAGTATCTAGAAAAGTACCTGGCACACAGCGGGCACTCGGTAAATACTTGTTGAACAAACGAATCTTTGCTAATTAAAGAAAACTGCTCCGTACTATAATTGCAACACCTTCTGCTGAGGCACGCGACCTTTTCCTGAAGAAAGCGTCTCTGGTGTGTTTTGGATCAGCTCCCTGTTAAAAAATATCTCTTGTCAGCCATCTGGAAAATGATAAAGTTGGATCTATACCTCCCACTATGCGCCAGGAAACAGTCCAAACGGATCAAAGATTTATACGTGATAAAATGAAACCATTAAAGTCCTAGAAAAAGGCACGACAGAATTCCGATAGAACCTTGGAGAGGGAAGGCCTTTCTAACGACGACTCAATCTCTAGCAGCCATAAAAGAAAAAGATGGACCGATGCAAACTGCATAAAAATCACAAAACTTTTGTTTGGCCAAGAAAAAGCAGCATGAGCAAAATCAAAAGATAAATGACAACCTGGGAGGAAAGCCAGCAACTTCCATCACAAAGAGCTAAACCTCCTGATATAAACAAACAAGCAAACGCCTAGAAATTAGACAGAAAAGGGGGCCAACAGCTCAGTAGAAACATGGCCATTCAAGGCAGTTCACAGAAAAAGGAACCACAAACGGCCCTTAACCATGTGCAAAAACGTTCAACCTCTTTCTCTCACGCATCACTTTACTCATGTAAAGTAAGACCCATCACATTGGCCCAAATCCTGAACCATGGTGACCTAGGACTGGCAGGCCGATGAGGAGAGGGCTGCTCTCACATGTCACCGGTGGGACTGCAGATTTTTTCATGTCAATCAGTGTTACGGTGGATATGACTTAGCCCAGACAAGTACCTTTGTGGGAATTCATCCCATGGATAGGTTGGCACACATGTGAAATAACATACATATGAAATCACTCTCTGTAGCACCCTTCAAAGTAGCAAACCACTGGAAACAACAAAAATGCCCATCAGTAGGAGACAGGATGACCTACATTATGATACGTGCATACAACACAAGACTGGATGGCCGTAACGGAGAATGAGAACTTTGTTATAGGAGGAGCTACCAGATGCATTATTAAAAGGAAAATGCAAGGTTCTGAACAGGATGCATGATGCTATCTACTAATTCTAAAACATCTAGAGAATAATACTTGTATTCTTGTTTGCTTATATGTGAGTGAAGAAACTCAAGACATTTACAGAAGGGGAGCCTGGCTGGTTTAGTCAGAAGAGTGTGCAATTCTTGATCTTAGGGCTGTGAGTTTGGGCCCCATGTTGGGTGTAGAGAGTATTTAAATCAATAAAAACATTTTTAAAAAGTTACACAAGAAGCTAACAGTGGTTGATGATGACAGTAGAGAGGTGGGGTGCCTGGGTGGCTCAGCTGGTTAAGCATCTGACTTCGGCTCAGGTCACGGTCTCACAGTTTGTGAGTTCGAGCCCCGTGTCGAGCTCTGTGCTGACAGCTCAGAGCCTGGAGCCTGCTTCGGATTCTGTGTCTCCCTCTCTCTCTGCCCCTCCTCTGCTGCTCTCTCTCTCAAAAATAAATAAACATTACAAAAATGTGTTTTAAAAAATGATGGTAGAGAGGCTTGGCAGATGAAGCAGAGGTCTGGAGGGAAGACTGTATGCATTTTTTTCAAGTTTATTTATTTTTGAGAGAGACAGATACAGCGTGAGCAGGGAAGGGGCAGAAGAGAGAGAGAGAGAGAGAGAAAATCCCAAGCAGGCCCTGCACTGCCTGATGCCCACAGAGCCCAATGTGGGGCTCGAGTTTACAAAACCATGAGATCATGACCTAAGCCAAAACCAAAGCTGGACGCTTAACCGACTGAGCCACTAAGCGCCCCTCTGTGTGCGTTTTAATATGTTTTTTATTTCTCCCCAAAACAAACATAATTTGCAATGAGTGATTCACTCCTTTAGCTCCAGAAGAGTTCCCTTATCAAAAAGTAAATAGGGATGCCTGGGTGACTCAGTTAAGCATCCAACTTCGGCTTGGGTCATGATCTCACGGTTCATGATTTTGGGCCCTGCATCAGACTCTGTGCTGACAGCTCCTGCTTCGGATCCTGTGTCTCCTCTCTAACCTTCTCCCACTTGCACTCTCTCTCTCTCTCTCAAAACTAGATAATAAACATCAAAAAAACAATTTTTGCAGGGGGTACCTGGGTGGCTCAGTTGGTTGGGTGACCGACTTCAGCTCAGGTCATGATCTCACAGTTCATGAGTTCGAGCCCCGCATCGGGCTCTGTGCTGACAGCTCAGAGCCTGGAGCCTGCTTCGGGTTCTGTGTCTCCCTCTCTCTCTGCCCCTCCCCTGCTCATGCTCTGTCTCAAAAATAAATAAAAACATTAAAAAAAAATTTTAAAAACCAATTTTTTTAAAAGTAATCCATGGAGAAATAGCCAGAACCTACGGACCGCAAAGTTTTTCACCCCTAATAATCCATTCCTGTGATTAAGCCCCCAGCTGCTGAGAGCATTGGCAGCTACATAGCCCAGTGGTCATGTCCTTTTCCCCCTCCCCACCAGAGATAACCCAAAACCAATGATCGGCGCCCCGCCTCAAGGTGGGATGGTGTCTATGGTGGCATTCACCCTCCAGAGTTCCCCTGGGATCAGGTTGAGGCTAGACTCCAGCCGAGCCCACATCTTCACCTGGTTTCTTCTGTTGTAACTTGCTTCCATCTCCTCCTTACTGGTTTCTCCTGAGAGCCTCCTCCAGGGAAATCATTTAGCCCAGAATCCCTGTCTCAGGCTCTACTTCTAGAAACTTATCCAAACCACCCCCATTAATTGATAACAGATGCCTTTCTCCAAAAGGAACCACCAATAGGCACTTCTGACCAGCAGATGCATGAGTTTCCACACTGTACTGACCTAGTACCAACCCAAAGCAAGGACTGTTGGGGAGACTTTGTACAAGTGCATATGAGGTTTCCAGTGAGGGATATAAAATATGGACCATAACGCATGTAACTGCTATCCCACTATCCATGGGCCTAAGGTCCCGAGGCCCCCAGCCTGAGAACTAGTGCCCCCTAAATCGTGATCCTGGACACATTAGCTGGATTCCCTGACAACTGGCTGAGAGCAGGACACGCAGACAGGACTGGGAGGGGGAGGGGGCCAAAGGCCAAGGTGGATGTCAGCTGGCTTTGCCTGCCATAGCAGAGACTGTGAGACGTCCACCTCGTTCCATTCCCCGGTCCCAGCATATGAGGGCATATGGCCAAGAAGGTAATATGGCAAAATCCTCACCCCGGAACAGGAGTGGAAGGGCTCTGTGCCGTGTCCAGGCCAGCAGCTTCACATAGTAGGTGTGACCCTTCCACGCCTGTTCCAGACCCGGCACCACCCACCTCAGGTCTCCTCAGCTCTATGTGCTAGAGACTGCTTACGGCCAACCCCTGTAACCTGAGGGCTCTTCCTGATGTGGGAAACACGCTTGGCCAGTGCACAGGGCAAATTGGAAGGGCCCAGAAATGAATGCCCCTGATGCCAGCACCCTCAACTAAATCCAGAGGGATGGGGAGTTCGTGGACAAACGGTTTCCCATGTTCTCGAGGGAGGCAGCACGGAGACGCATCTGTCCTGTTCGTTTCCTAGAGATCCCCACTAGGATTAAGCTCCAGGCGCCACCGCAGTAACTCCCTTTATTGGCTGTCTGCTCTTTCCTGTCACACTTCCCCACTCCCACTACAGATGCTTCCTGGGATCGCCTCCTAACCCATTGACTTGAATCTGAACCCTTGCCTAAGAATCTGCGGAGAAAGCAAACCAAGACAACCCTCCTAACAGCCCAAACCCACAGAGACCCAGTTTCACCCAGGCATTATGTTAAAAACGTCCTAGGGCACAGCAGAGCAACAAAGGAAAGAAGTCGGGTCTCTGAGTGACTGCAAGAGGAAAACCATCTGCCAATCCAGGGCTGCTAAGTGAGAAATGATCTGCCTTCTTCCCTAAGCCCCAGAATTTGTAGGTCATCTTTGTTACAGCAGCTGTGCCTGTCTTAGCTAGGACAACAACCTGCCCAACATCCATTTCCTCTCTGGTCATGGCACCCGCTCTGCTGCCGGGGAACCACTTTCCTATTCCCAGACCAGAGGTATAGCTGACCCGCTCAGGGTGGACCCGAAAGCCAAATCGGACCAATCACAGACAAGAAGCACCAGCCCAAGATCTTTGGCTGAAAGACAAACCCTTCTTCTGGGCTGCTGCACTATGGGACAGAAATCCAGAGCACAGGGTGGCCATGGGGCCCCCACTTGAAGCTGCCTGAGAAAAAAGTCACCTGTGGGAAAACCAAATAAAAGAGAAAAAGATGAGTGAAGATAACATGATTTAAGCACCTGGATCCAGCCACCCCTGAAGCTGGACAACCCTAGACTTATCAGCCAATACACTCTCTTTTCTGTTCAAGTCATTAAGAAAAATTCTTTTATATTTTATTTATTTTTGACAGAGAGAGACAGAGCACAAGTGGGGGAGGGGCAGAGAGAGAAGGAGACACAGAATCTGAAGCAGGCTGCAGGCTCCCAGCTGTCAGCACAGAGCCCGACACGGGGCTCTCACTCACAAACTGAGAGATCTTGACCTGAGCCGAAGTCGGACGCTTAACCGACTGAGCCACCCAGGCGCCCCTGTTCAAGTCATTTTAAACTGAGTTTCTGTCACTTGCAACCCAGAGAATTCTGTTTAATAAAAATCTGCCCCAGGCACCTGGCTGACTCAATCAGTAGAGCCTGCAGATCTTGATCTCGGGGTCATGAGTTTAAGCCCCATGTTGGCTTATTTGAAAATTTAAAAAATTTTTTTAAAAGTTTAAAAATAAATAAAAATCTATCCCTAAAAGAGAATGTCAAGTCAGCTAGTTCACAATTCTCCATGCCACAGGCCAGCTGCCCCTAAATAACTAGTCATTTAGAGATTCCCTTATAGGAATACTCATTTTTGTTGTCAAAATTACCCAGATAAAAGCAAATCAAAAGCTTTCTAGACTCTCTCCTCTGTGTCAAGCATTAGGAAACACAACGTGATGTCAGCAATTGGTCCTGGAGCTCCCAGTGCTGGCAGCTCCAGGACTGGGGAGAATCTCTCTCTTGGCCGCCATGGTGCCCTGAGGGTTTGGGCCCTTCCTGCTAGCCCTCCAGTCACAGAAGGACCCTGGAAACCACCTTGCCAGCCCCCTCACCCCCATGGGCTGTTGCCTCTCTTCTGCCCTACCTAGGTCTCAGGTCGGCTTTATTGTTAACCTCCTGGGCCTCTGGGGCCAGGCCTCCCAGGTGAGGAGGTGCAGGTAGCCAAAGGTCACAGCACTCAGCAGTTACATGCCTCGAAAGAGACTGCTATGCCTCCCAAATGAGGAGGACGTGGGCCAGGCCAGCGAGCATTCCTCATGGTCCAGCGTTTTCCACTTCTCCCCCAGTGCCAGACTCAAGGGAGGGACAAGTGCCTACAGCCAGCAAGTCCTAGCCCCAGAAAGCCAGAGGCATCTCCACAGTAACACCACGGCCACAAAGAGTGACCAAAGCATCCGTTAAGTGCCCTGCCCCGTCCACCCCAGGAGTCTCTGCCCATCAGCCCTGAGGCCCCCGTTCATCTGCTCTCCTACCCAGCACTCAAGATATGCTTCTTCAAGCCCACCCACCAATACAAAATCACCCACCCAAAGTAACCTGAAGTCAAATGTCCCACAATAAGCCCTAAACAGGGAGCTAGAACTCCATGCTCTCCTGCCTTGTTTTTATAAGGGAAGTGTCACAAGAACGTTTCATTCATTAAAATAATTCCTGTAAACCCTTTCAGAATAATAAAATTCCTTTTCCTTGCTTGAGTAGCATTTCAGGTGGAAGGACTTTTATTTCAAGGCACCATAAAATGATAGTCTAAGAACACCTCTGCCTCCACATGTGAAAATCGTTTAAAAAAAAAAAAACAGGAAAAAAGAAAAATACCGCACGGCAATTGTGGCCATCCACGAACTTTTGTTAATGTGACTGTTCAACAGGACGTGGGTTACAGGGGGCTAGACACCACTATCATCATTGACAACCTTGGAACAGATCCCCTGCCGTGGCCCCGGGAGGGCAGAGGGATGAACTGAGCCCAGTGGGGCGGGGGACCCCCTCCAAAACCAAAAATCCCCTAAGCGTGGCAGCTCGAGCGTCTCTCCCCGCTCCTCCTCCTGTATCTCCTCACTTCTCCTCTTCCTCGCTCAGGGTGACATTCCCCTGGAGTGTGGACGTCAGCTTGGCTTGCAAAAGAGCCGCTAATTTTTTGGATGTCTTTTTGAGAAAGGCGCTGCCCGGGTGGGCACTGTTCACGTGCAGGTACAGGTCCTCCTGGGTGGGGCCCGTGTAGCCACAATCCTCACAGACGTAGAGCTTGTCCCGGCGTTGCTTGTAGGCGTACTGTTGCTGCACCCCGTGGATTTTCTTCAGGTGGGACTCCAAGGAGCAGCGCTGGGTGAAGGCTTTGTTGCAGATGTCACATTTGTAGGGGCGAATGCCTGCAAGGTCGATGGGCAGACACATCACCAGTTGGTCACGGCCAAGCCACAGCCTCCCAACCGCGAAGCCATTTAAAATCGTGATGCACAACCCGATAGCAGAAAACCAAACCACCTGATTCAAAAACGGGCAGAGAAATTGAATAGACCTTTGCTAAAGAAGGTGTGCAAAGTACCAACAGGGACATGACAAGGTGCTCGATGCCATTGATCGGCGGGAAAATGTGAATCACGACTGCACTGAAATGATCACCTCACGCCTGTTAGAATGATTATCATCAAAGACAAGAGATAACAAGTGTCCTTGAGGATGTGGAGAAAAGGGAACATTCGTGCACTGTTGATGGAAATGTAAATGGGTACAGCCACTATGGAAACCAGTATGGAGGTTTCTCAAAAATTAAAAATAGCACTACCCTATGACCCAACAATCCCACTTCTAGGATATATATCCAAAGGAAATGAAAACAGGATCTCAAAGAGACACTTGCACACCTGTGGTCACTGCAGCATTATTCACAATGGCCAAGATATGCAAACAACCTAGGTGTCCATTAACGAATGAACGGATAAAAAAAGATGTGGTATATTTATACAATGGAATATTACACAGCCACGAGAAAGGAGATAGATGTTTGCAACATCGTGGATGAACCATGAGGGCATTATGTGAAATAAACCACATAGAGAAAGACAAATACTGCATGGTATCACTTTTATATGGAAAAGTCAAACGCATAGGAACAGAGTAGAAAAATGGTTGCCAGGAGCTGAAGGGTAGGAGAAGTAGGAGAAAAAGGAAATCAGCATAGGGAGGGATTCAACATGAGGAAAACGATTCAGGCAAGACACAAAGTGTGTCCACAAAGGTTCACAACATCCACATGAGCAAACATAAAAAGGGATGCAAACTTGGCAAAGAAACACCACGTGGCTTTGGGAGGAAGAGCTTTAGTCTTCCCACTTGTATGCTTCAATGTTTTGATTTTATAGTGGGCAAAGTAAACCTTGTTTTTATTCTAGTTGCAGTTTTCCTGGAAACAGACCCTGTGACAAAGATTCCAGTAGCACCTGTAGGTGAGTGAAGAAGCGAGGGACGGGAAGGAGCCCTACGAGGTGGGGATAGCAAGGCAGTCACTGCTGTAGGCAGCCAGAGTCCAAGTGCACCAGGCAAGCTCAGGGAACAATGCAGAACCCTCACCTCTGAGTCACCCCCCCACCCCCCGCCCTCCTCCAGCAGCACTGTCTAGGGCCGCCTCTGGGTGGCACTGATTGTCCCTCCCTGTCCTGTGCCAGCAGGAACACCCTCAGGCAGAGTTGCAGGTGTGGGCAGTTGCTACGTGGATAGGTGTGCCCAGAAAAGGCAGGAGCCAGGGGCATGGGCTGGACATGGGTGGCATCTGCTATAGGTATGAAAGCATTTCCAAATTGGATCTCACGCTGGCCTTAGAATCGGGCTAATCTTAGTGGGGCTCGCCTTCTAGATGGAGAGCTAACAGGTGCCATATACACCAGGGAGCTCAGCCTCATCAAAGCACAGGCCTTCCTATTTCCACCAAGAGCACTCATCCTGAATGTGAGGTTGGAATGTCACACAAGCAGCGGTAAGGGCGGGCCCAACTTAGGCTCTAAAGGAGGAGATCCTGGTTGTAAAGGAAGCACAGTGTAACATAACCTGGAAGCCCGGGAGAGGGTGCGCATCGTGCTAGGGGTACGTGGAACAAAGAGGGCAGCCACTACAGTCAGACAATCTTAGAGTCCAGAGGTTAGCAGAGCTATCTCCTACAGGAACCTCCAAAGCCTCAGATGCCAAATTTAAGAGTATGCCAAAAACTCATCAGTCAAGATAAAATAATATTTCGGGGCACCTGGGTGGCTCAGTCCATTAAGCATCTGACTCTTGATTTCAGCTCAGGTCACGATCTCTCATTTGTGAGACTGAGCCTTGTGTGGGGCTCACGCTGAGCAAGAGCCTGCTTGGGATTCTCTCCCCCCCGCTGCCCCCCCAGCCCCTCCGCCCTTCTCCTGCTCACACAGGTGCTTGCATGCACTCTCTCTCTCAAAACAAATAAACATTTAAAAAAGGTAATATTTCAAAAACCAAAACACATTAAAAAAAAATCCATATGAACAAGTTATCAAAATCCTAAACAGGGACAAGACCCAGCAATGCTGTACGGGACCCGGAGGCAAAAGGAAGATGTGAGAGCCCTATGTAGGTGTTTTTGTGTATTTTTTAACTGGTTATTCTTTTCCCCATAAAGTTCTAATTGTTGAAGAAAAATACTAAAAAATTGAAAAGTAGCTGTAATTAAAACTCACGTTTTAAAATGTTTAACTATTTTTTTTAGACAAAAATGAAATTTATGATGATTTTACTATCCTGGCTTCAATGGAAGCAAACTTACCCAGAGATTTTTCAAAATCCACTTTTTTAGCTTCCCAATCATCGTGAGGATTTTCCCATGCTGGTGCTTACTGTTCAGCTTCACTCCTTTTCAACAGCACCATGGTGTGCTGTTGGACAGCTATACCCAAATGCTATCTTTCCCAAGCCAGAGACAGACTGCCTTGTACAACAGGGTTCCAACGTGCGCTTCCCGGACCGACAGTCAAATCACATTACCTGAGAGCTTGCTGGAAATGCAGAGTCCCAGGACCCACCCCAGACTGAATTGAATGTGGAGCAGTGGTCCTCAAACCTAGGGGGCTTGTCACAACACAGATTCCTGGCCCCACCGCTGGTGTTTCTGGTTCTGGGGTAGGAACGCACTTCTAACGCGTTCCCAAGTGATGCTGAAGCTGCCTGTACTGGGATCTCTCAGGGAGTCACAGCTCCCAAGCCATGCCAAATTAGGCATGACCAAAACAGAAGCAGGAAGAAACAGAAAATTGCAAGGAGACTGAACACATAATCCAAAAACCCCCAACAAACCGAAGTCCAAGACCAGACAGCTTCCTAGGCAAATTCTACCAAATTAGGCGTCAGGACTGCACTTTGGGTGTCTGAAAGCTGCCCTCCCCCCAGTATTTTCTCTTCAAGACTAAATGTCCCCACTTCTTTAATGGTGGCTTGTGGAGGGGGCTGAGAGAGCCCCTTCCTGTTCATGAAGTGCACAGATGATAAAGGAAGTTGAAATGGAAGTTGAAGGAAATTAAAGTAAGTTGAAATGGAAAAAAAGTCTCCCCCACCCCCATCCAAGCACTTGAATGAACCAAATCCCTTTCATGAAGCATATCCTAGAACACTCCTGTGAAAAAACCGTGGGGTCAATGCAATGGTGAGCTGTTACTCCAGTCTCCTCAAGCAGAGTGCAGGCCTATGTTATATTCCACACATTCTAGAAAAACTGCCAGAAGTTAAGAAATTCCTTCATGATCCTTGGCATTTGCAACATAATAGGTGCTCAGTAAATAATTTTTCAACAAATGAAAGAACGAACCCCTACCATCATGGTGAAGGAGGAGTCACAGAGGTTACTTCCTCGGAGCTAGTCTTCTACAAATTTAAGGAATAGGGCTGTTTGGGGTTTCATGCTTGCGCCATAGAGGGCTTTATGTTTCATCAGGCCTTCTGGGCCGGGACAGCAGCTGGCAGATCAAGCAGCCAACCTGATTTCAAACCTACAGCTCATCACAACAGAAATTCACCCAGAGACCAGTTACTCAACCCACTACTGTGTTAAAACATCCAAACTAAATATGTGGAAAAGGGAGCACACTTACCCCAGGCAAGCTCCTGGACCCCGGGGAAAGGACAGATTCTTCCAGTCCTGCTCTAGGAGGCCTGGCCCCAGCGGTGACCCAAAAAGGTGATCTGAAGTGGCTGCCGACCAGGGTTTCACCTGATCCCTGCCCCCTGGCAGAGGTGAGAGTGCCAGGAACCGGTCTCCTTGCCCTGCATCCAACAGGTCACCGAGCACCTTCCATGGGCAGAACACCCAGCAAGGTCTACACAGCAAAGGCTACAGACTGCAGAGTCCTACATCACCCAGATGACAAAAAAAATGGGGATGGCCGCTGTGGTGGAATTTTCCCAGGGAGGGTGGGACGTGAGCCTAGATCGGAGGACCGGTGACTCACAGACACGGAGATGGATGGAAGACAGCAGGTGCCGAAAGCTCTAGTTAGGGCAATTGTGACTTTTGCACACCTGCTCCTCCTCCCCTCTCTGCAAACACCACACTCATCCCTCACTCACTGACATTGTCATGCAGCAGCCCCTGGGTGACCCTTTTAAGGCTTGGGAACAAACCCCTTCCTCCTGGAGCCCCCACCCCCCATGAACTTGGTGCGGTGGGGGTGGCTGAGAGAGGAAGGTGGCCAGAGAGGACCCCTGGGCAAGGGGGACCGATGCTAAGTCCCCCCTGACTTTGGGGCCTCACCCACCTTAGTGCTCTGGAGCAAAGGCCAACCTTGTTCATGTCTGGAGTGAGATATCAGAACTAGAAAACACCATGCCTGCTCCAGACATCAGTAACTCACTAACACCCACACAGCAAGAGTCCAAGGCCACATATCTCCTACTCATTATGTGAGCCCATGAGAGATAGCCGAATCCCACCGAGCCTCAGTTTCTCCACCTATAAAATGGGGATAACATTCATACCCCCTTGTTAGGCTGCTCTGAGGATTAATCAAGACATCACATGCAAAGGGCCTGATGCGTATTAACATATTAACATTAAGTACTCGGTAGGATACAGCTTCAAGAGTTTACAATACAGCTCAAGAGAACACAAATATGCTCTACTCATTAACTGGCTGGTGGGCACATATGTAGTATTTGTCTATACGCTGTACATACACACACACACACACACGCTGTCCATATATATATACATACAGGTATATACACTTTTTCTATTTGCAAGCACTTGGGAATGTATTGTTATCTTACAGTCATTTGAAAAAAAGGGGATGGGGTGGGGGGAGAGGGGAAAGTGGGTGATGGGCATTGAGGAGGGCACTTGTTGGGATGAGCACTGGGTGTTGCATGGAAACCAATTTGTCAATAAATTATACTTAAAAATAAAAAGAAAAGAAAAGAAAGAAAAATTTTTAAAAAGGGACCATTTTTTTTAAATGTGGGCATTAGGTGTCTGGTGCAGAAGAAGCGTGCAGAGACCTCCTTCACTGTCACTTTTTGAAGGTTGTGCTGTAAGGCTTCTACTACCTCATCCAAAAACTACTTCATTGGGTTATCCAAAATGGTTTCCTGTCTTCAAATTTCCTATTTATTTATTTGTTTGTTTTTGAGAGAGAAAGCAAGAGTAAGGGGCAGAGAAAGAGGAAGAGAAAGAGAAGGTCAAGCAGGTGCCATACTGTCAGCGCAGAGCTCAACACAGGGCTCGAACCCACAAATCATAAGATCATGACCTGAGCTGAAATCAAGAGTCAGATGCTTAACCAACTGAGCCATCCAGGTGCCCCAAATTTTCTATTCCTATTACTAAAATAAAGGTTCGCATCACACATCTCCAAAGAAAATTCTTTGCTACTGGTGCTTTCTGCTTGCTCTCCTTGCTGTAACTAAGTGCGTCCATTATTGAACTTTATATAAACATGAACTTGTGGGAGTGGATATCTAGGGCAACCTCCTCTGGAGGCAGTGTGGTAATGACCACAAAATATTGTAACGTCGTCTACCCTTTGGCCCACATTAGGGAAACTATCTACAGAAAGACTCACACAGGTAGACAAAGGATGTACAAGAATATCGATGGCAGTCTGACATTTAAAAAAGAAAGGAAGAGAAAGAAAGAAAGAAAGAAAAGAAATGAAGGAAGAGAGAAAAGAAACAAAGGAAGAAAAGGAAGGCAGGGAGGGAGGAAAGGAAAGAAAAGAAAAAAGAAGAAAGGAAAGGAAAGGAAAGGAAAGGGAGAAAGAGAAAAAGGGAAGGAAGAAAGGAAAGGAAAGAAACTTTGAGATGGTGTTTGTTGATGGTGCCTCCGTATTTGAAATTATGTCAAAATCTCATTTATTTTTTAACTTTATTTATTTATTTATTTTGAAAGAGACAGAGACAGCACGAGTGGGGGAGGGGGAGGGACAGAGAATCCCAAGCAGGCTCTGCACTGTCAGTGCAGGGCCCGACATGGGGCTCAAACACACAAACTATGAGCTCATGACCTGAGCTGAAATGAAGAATCAGACGCTTAACTGACTGAGCCACTTGGGCGCCCCTTCATCTTGTATTTAAAAATGCTCTTGGGGCGCCTGGGTGGCGCAGTCGGTTAAGCGTCCGACTTCAGCCAGGTCACAATCTCGCGGTCCGTGAGTTCGAGCCCCGCATCGGGCTCTGGGCTGATGGCTCGGAGCCTAGAGCCTGTTTCCGATTCTGTGTCTCCCTCTCTCTCTGCCCCTCCCCCGTTCATGCTCTGTCTCTCTCTGTCCCAAAAATAAATTAAAAACGTTGAATAAAAATGCTCTGATAACTATTAAAGACAGTTAAGGTATGTCTACCTGTGCAGATATATGAAACAGTGTCCACGATATATAGGGCATGAAAAAAGTTATGTGTGTTAAAAACTTGGAAGTGAAATGGTGGTTTGCTTTCAGGTGTGGAACTGGGGCTTGGAAGGGGGAGGAAGGCTGACTTTTTTCCTTTCATTTTTTGTTCCCTTTCGTATTACTTTTTTTTAGCTAAAATGTAAGTCAAATAAAATAAAGCAGACAGTCTGATGAACGAAAGAGGTGATCCCACAGGACAGCATTCAACTCCCTAGGGGTGGAGTTGACTTTATTCTTTGGCAGCCATCGGCCCCACTCCAAACTTCTCCCAATCTGCATTTTTCCCAACTAGTCAATCCTTCCCTGTAGGCTCCAAACAAAGACACCATTGTTTCCTCTTCTTCAATCAAGATGGGATTTGTTTGCCTTCCAGTCCCTCTCAATGTGATCTGATTGGAAGATAAGGCCAGAGGGCGTCCCAAGGGGTGGGGCAGATACTGCAGCTTTGGCCAGTGCCCCCCTCCCCACTTCCCTGACCTCGAGAATCTAAATTCCTTTGCTCCTCTCCCTGGAACTCAGAAGCTTCCACAGGAACGACAGGTGCCTTGAACGGACTCCTTCATTCGAGTCATAAAGTTATAATCAACATGGGTTATACGCCATGGCACCCCCCCCCCCACAAAGGCTGCGCTGGAGACCCCACGGATGACTGTGTCCTTTTCAAGCTGCTTATAGTGGCTCATACTTTCTGGTCTACATTGGCTGGAGACTTTTACAGAATGAGTAGCCATTTTCCAAACAAGAAAAATAGAATACTTTCAATAAAGGCTGTACTTGTCGGAAGAGCCTGGTGCACCTGTTGGGAGCAGTAAACAATGCCCAGACCGCACCTGACACGCCGTAGCCCTCAGTGTGGTTCTGCGTTCCCAGCAGGCTCCCAGGTGGTGCTGGTGCTGCCGGTTCAGGAGTAATGAGGGTGGGCACTTGGTGCGGAGTCTGGCACATGCAAATACCGGCTATTATGTTTTATTCTAGAATACAGATCTCCCCCACCAAAAGCAAACCATTTCCTTCCATGGATGGCCATTCTTAGGAGGCATCCCAGCTGGCTCAACCTAAACACTTAAACAAATCCAAAAGAATCTTCTCTAAAAACAGGCCCATGATGTTTTTCACAGGCTGTGAACTAGATGTGCGTTCGTTTCTTTAAAGCTCATGGCTCCCTCTCTCCATTCTGACCATAATCTCCCATGCTGGCCTCAGTGGTCCTGTCAACCCCACTTAAATACCATGGTTTCCTCCACTACGTGCGTAGCAGATGCTGCTGGTCCCCTACGCTACCCCCTTTTCTGAGCTAGTGCTTCATTCTCTATCTATCATGTGTGTGGGTAGCTAACAGCTCCCGGCTGTCCCCTTCTCCAAGGAATGGGCACTGGGCAATTGACATCTGAGCCAAGGGGAAAGGCAGCCCTCAGCCAATGTCTGACATAAAAGTGCCCGCCACTGGCCTATAGTGCCATTCACACCCAGAACCCCCGTGGGACCGGGCTGAGGCCAGACTCCCCGTGAGACCACCTCTCTGCTTCCCCCTCCCTTCCAGGTTTCGTCTGACAGCCCTCCCTCAATAAATCATTTCATAAGAATCACCATCTCAGAATCTGCTTCTAGGGAACCCGACCCAGGACAATTTGGATTGAAAAATAGCCCCTTGTTTGCTGATGTACTTCCATGAAATGTTACACAGGTTTTTTGCACCAGTTTCTGTCTCCCAACCTTGAATCAGATGTCATTTGACTAACATCCCCCCTCCCCATCACACACACACACACACACACACACACACACACCCTCTGAGTTACTTTTTTCTTGGTGAAGTCATCCAAAAAAGACATCTTAATCTTTTCTTTCATCCACTTGGATATTAAGTAAGACATTTACAGGCTCCGGTTTCCCTGGGTCTCTTCTGAAATGTCTCCTGTTCTGAGTCTTTCCTTGGATGCCCTGTCCCTCTTAGCATGTGACAGGAGATGTGGGGGAGGATGGATTAATCCTGGTTCTCTATGCCACTCTCTTTGCCCGCCTCATCGATACTGTAGCTACAATTCTCAAAAGAAGGGTCCTGAGATCCCAGATACATCTTTAGTCATGACTGGGGGTGCAGGGGTGGCTCAGCCGGTTGAGTTGTCTGACTTTGGCTCAGATTATGATCTCGAGGTGAGTTCAAGCCCCACATCGGGCTGCTGTCAGCGGGGAGCCCACTTTGGATCCTATGTCCACCCCCACCCCCCCACCCCCGCCCCTCTCTGGCCTTGTGCTCTCTCAAAAATAAACGTTAAAAAAAAAGTTTAAAACAATTAGTCATGACTGGTCTAATCAGCCTGTAAGCAAACATACCCTTCACTCAACTGCTGTCTGCTATACCTGTGTTAACACTGTCCACATCTTTGCTTCTGGTCTAAATACATTTACTTGTAACAGTCAATAGCAAAAATCCAACCTTCATCTCTCAAACAAGACCCGAATCTGCAGACTTCTGTTAAGATCTTTTGGAACCAGAGAGGTTGTTCACATGAACCTTAAAAATGTTTGAGGGGTGCCCGGGTGGCCCAGTCAGTCAAGCGCCAGACTTTGGCTCAGGGCATGATCTTGTGGTTCATGGGTTCAAGCCCCACGTCATTTAAAAAAAAAAAAATTTTTTTAATGTTTGAGAATCCCAAATTTTTGCTCTTTTTACTGATTCATGGATTAACCCTTTTGTAAAGAGCTCAAGAGATGGCAGGGTGGCCCCTCACACCAGGACCTTGGTCTGCTCCTCCAGGTCCTGGCATGGGGATGTCCCCACAGCCAAGACTCCTTTTTCAGTTTGCTACCACCTAATTTGTCAGTAAGCCCTTTCCTCCCTCCTCATTCTGGTCCATTATTACTTGGAGGCACATCTCCAGCAGCAAATAAACCAGGGCAGGAAAAACAGGTTCAAGACATTTCCATAATTCTATCTGTTGATCATTTTAAGACTCAAAATTAGGGGCGCCAGGGTGGCTCAGTCAGTTTGGTGTTTGCCTTCAGCTCAGGTCATGATCTCGCGGTTCACGAGTGCGAGCCCCGCGTTGGGCTGTGCTGATAGCTCAGAGCCTGAAGTCTGCTTCGGATTCTGTGTCTCCCTCTCTCTCTGCCCCTCCCCCATTCACACTGTCTCTCTCCCTCTCAAAAATAAATAAACATTAAAATTTAAAAAAAGGAAAAAAAAGTCAAAATTAGGATTTAAAAAATTTTAAGTCATTACCTGTAGATTCGACCTTATAGTCAGGGCTGTCCAACAGAAATTAAAATGCAAGCCACTTTGTAGCCTTAAAATGTCCAGTAGCCTCATTAAAAGCAGTAAAAAGAGAACAGGTGAAATTAATTCCAACGATATATTTCGCTTAACCCAACGTATACAAGATATTCCCATTCCAACAGGGAATCAACATTAAAAACCGAGATGTTTTGCATTCTTATTTTGCATCAAGTCTTCAAAATCTGGTATCGGTTTTCCACTTATCGACACGTCTCAATCAGACCAGCCACATGTGGGGGGGGTCTCACCCATTACATGTGGCCTGGGGCTGCTGTGCTTTTTACCTTCTAGATGCCCCCCTCCCAGAGGAGAAACCGTGAAGCTCTTTGGGAAGGCCCTGGGTGGAAGGCATTATTATTCACCAATGTCAGCAATTTTCAGCCCCTCCCGGGGTCACTAGAAATTTCACATTTGAGGATCAAGAGACAGAGGAGCTCAAGAGTCGGAGACACAGGCCATCTTCTTTCTTGCTCACCGTGGGCATCTTGGCACCATTGAACACACACACACAGACTCCTCTGCGACCTGCTAAACCCCAGGCTGCAGTGTGCAGTTTCTGCCAGGCCCAGGTGTCCCTTTATCTCACCTTCTTGCAGAGCAAGCAGGCTTCCAGAAACCGAAACGGGGCAAGGCCGGTGAGGCCCCGGTCTTGGGGACAAAATTGGGGACGGCAGCGGGAGGCAAAGGGGACAGACAAGGGGACTTACGGGAAATAGAGGACCATGAACTTCGGCACCAGCCGGTCTGGTTCCCAATTCCACCATCCATGGTTATCTGACCTCCCTGAACCTGGTCTCCTCATCTATTAAGTGGGCCTAATTGACTCCTTGGGGTTGTATGAAGTAATAGATAAATGCTGAGGGCCCAGCATGAAGGAAAGTGGCTACTTGTAGCTCGCTGCCATCTGAGGAAGCTGAGTCACCCTCTGCGGGGACTCCCAGTCTCTGCCAAGTCACCCTCCTTACTTGCGAGCCCTTTTTCTCCCTTAGAGGACATCGTCAACACCCCACCCCAAGCCCCCAGCCTACCACCAGGTCATCTCAGTTCCAGTAATGTCAGTGGCTTCCAGCATCTCTCTGTTGGAGGAGATTCCCCAGGAGACACCGGAGACCTTCAAGGGGCTGGGGGGGAGGAGCTGCCTAGGACCTGAGGGTCCCAGGATGGACCCCCATCAAGGAGGGATGGGAGTGACAGGATAAATCCCCCAGCTTTCTTGCCCTGGAACAATTCTGTGGTACATTCTACGTGGTTCTTCAGAGGACCCCCAGTGGGGTTGAGCCCCAGGTGCGCACGGTGACACCCTGCTCAATAGCTTGCTCTTATTGGCTGTCTTCCCCTCCCCACGTCCCCTCCGTAACCCCTCACTATGCCCCCTGAGATCACCCCCAAAATAAACCGCTTACACCCAAATCCTTAGGTCAGGGTCTGCAACCCAAATTAAGACACTCGGCACCTGCAAGGCCCTTCCTCCCCGTCCAGCTGTGGAAATCTGGCTCATCCTTCAAGGTCAGCCAAAAGACACCTCCTCTGAGAAGCCTCCCTGATGCCCTGTCAATGCACGTGCCAGGCCTCCCCACTGGCATACCTATGCTACTTTTTCTTTTGTTTGACACCTCTTGTTTTTCTCATGTGACAGTCAGATGTCTGATTTCTCCCCAGGTTGGCTGAGCTCTCCATGAGCACAGAGGGGAGTCTAGGGCCTGTCCCACAGCAAGGTCTCAGGAAACCTCTGCCAATTATTTGAACTTTTGCTACTAATAATATTTAATATTTACTATGTGCTTACAATTATTGCCCTGAGACCTCACAATTATTATTTTAGGTTACAGGTCCCAAAATTATGCCCATTTTAGAGATGGACAAACTAAGGCCAAAAAAAAAAAAAAGATAAGTAATTTAGATACGGTTGCATAGTCAGCTAACTCAGATCTGTAGCTTTTAATCAGTACACGACTGGGTGAATTTGCAAACTCTTCTCGGAGAAGCAGTCCCTGATATTTCCATTAATGGAGAGTCAACTCGGTCACAGATGAGGCAACCCCACTGGCTCACTGCTTACTCCAGCTGAAGGTACTCACAGCCAGCAACGCTCCCTGAGACTCTTCACTCTGTCTTAAAGGCCAGGGTCAGGGAGTGACCACAGCGCCCACCAGGCAAGTTTCAGAAGAATAAGACCGTGTCCTCAAGGACATCCTCAGACAGAGATGGAAAGCCGAGAAACAGTCCAGAGCAACCAGGGACAGAGGACTGAGTGAGTGGCCCCCAATCTCCTCCAGCCCCTCGGGTCGGCTGTCTACCAAGTCAGATTGGTAGCTACCCGATGAGTCTACCTATAGCCTTGGGTCCTCCACCCCCTGCAGGACTCCCCACATCCTACAGAATGCTCTGCCACCCCAGAGAACCCTCCGCCCACCCCAACCTAAGGTGCCAACCTGACCACACAGAGATCAAACTTGAACTGATTCACTGGTGCTAGGGACTAAAAAAAGAAGCCTTGTATCCAGCCCGGAAGAGTACACACCATAGGATTCCATTTCTATCATGCCCAAAACCAGGCCCGGTAATCAATGCTGCTACAAGTCACACTAGTGGTGCCTCGTGGAGGGAAGGCGATAGTGACAGAGGGAGGAGCAGGAATTCTGGGCACAGGGCGTATGGTAGCCCTCCTTATCCGGGGGTTCACTTTCAGTGATTTCAGCTACCCGTGGTCCACTGTGGTCCGGAAGTAGATGGTCCTCCTTCTGACATAACATCAGAAGGTCAGTAGTATCCTAACGCTACATCACAATGCCTAGGTCATTCACCTCACTTCATCTCATCACGTAGGCATCTTATCATCTCACACATCACAAGAAGGGGGAGTACAGCACAATAAGAAACTTTGAGAAAGAGAGACGACATTCACTGAACTTTTATTACAGTATATGGCTATAACTGTTCTATTTTATTACCAGTTGTTGTTAATCTCTTATTGTGCCTACTATATAAATTAAATATTATCGTAGGTATGTATATATAGGAAAAAGCATAGAATATGTAGGGTTTGGTACCACGTGTGGTTTCAGGCATCCACTGAGGTCTTGGAACGTGTCCCCACGGATAAGGGGGTACTGCTGTATTCTGTTTCTTGGTCTGGGTGCTAGTTATATGGGTGTGTGTTCACTCTGTAAAAATTCCTGAACTCGTCAAACTATATGCTTATGATTTGTGTGCTTTCCTGGATGCAAAAATCCACTTCACTAAAGGTTTTTTAAAAGGAAAAGAGAAACTTTTGAGTATTCCAGCCCACTCTCTAAGGTGGGGGACACTCTTCCCAGGCCGGGCAAACAGCTCACAGCCAGCAGTCTAAGAACAAAACAGTGTGATAGGAGCTATAAAAGAAATCTGAATACACAGGATCGGAGAAGGGTCCTGTGTGAGGATTGAGGAGGGAGGAGTAGACATTTTCCCATCCCACCAAGATGCCAGAGGAAACCCCAAACTCTGCAAGGGCTTGAGGATCAGGAGACTATATGTAGTAAATTCTATGAGGCTATAGGGAGAATGGGTCATGACCAGGTTGGGGTTGAATGGTTAGGATGGGATGGGTTGAAATGAGATGAAATTAAAGAGGATGGAGATGGGATGGGGAGGGGTTGGGGGGTAAGGGGTGGGGCAGGGAGGGGGTGGGATGGGATGGGGATGGAATGGGGATGGAGACAGGACAGGTTGGGATGGGGAGGGGTGGGGTGGGGTGGGGTGGGGTGGGCTGGGGTGGGCTGGGGTGGGCCAGGATGGGATGGGACCAGAATTTGAAAATGGAACCCGGATTGTAAAGAGCTTTATATGAAGCCCATCAAGATGAGGAGTTGGGATTTCATCTTGCCCAGAGTTGGAGAATTTTTAGCAGGGCAGGGGCACCCTTGGTATTGTCCTCAAGGGATCCTTCTGGCCGGTGTGGAACTATGGGCCTCAAGGAGAAGCCTAGAGGCCAGATGTTTCTAAATTAAACTAACAAGATTTTACCCAGTCAGATGGGCCAGAGGAGAGGCGAATGGGCACTCCCAGGATTCTCTGTGAATTGAGCTGGTGAGGACCTAGATCCATGCTCAAGTCGGGGAACTCTGGAAGGTCCAAGGGAAGGAAAACACTTGCCTGCTTCACAGAGGAGCTGAGCGTTTCCTCCTCTTTCTGAGCTCTCAGGACCTGATTCTGAGACAGCTCACACCCCAACAAAGGAGGAAAAGACACCACCAGTGGGACCACAAGAACCCATTCTAGCAGGCAGCCGGACGAGGGCTGAATGAACTATGCCCCACGCGTTGCACCAGACGTCACAGCCCAGAACGCTTCCAGCCAGGGATCTGTCTTAAATGGCCCCAGAACTTGGACCATCATCACATCTCTTACAGAGGCAAACAGCCTCAGAAAAGGGGCTTGCCTGGCCCACCGCAACTCAGCCGGCTGGTGGCACAACCAGGAGCTGGACCGAGATGCACCGGCCCCAGATGCCCCATCCTGCAGTCTTTCCAGAAATATGACACTGCTCCAAGCTCCCGATTTAGTTCTTTGGTGGAGAGGGAGCAGGAGCTCTGTCGGCCAGAACAGCGAAAGCAACCGCGAAGCACACGCCCCTTCCTCACCTGTATGCGTGCGGACGTGCCTCTTCAGGTCAAAGGTGTCGTTGAAGCCCTTGCCACAGAAGGTGCACAGGTGTCTCTTCACCTGGTTGTGGCACTTGAGGTGGCGGTTGAGCATGCGCTGCAGGCGGAAGCCCTTGCCACACAGCTCACAGCTGTGAACCGCCGGGTCGCTGCATGTGCCTGTGGTGAACTGGGACAGAGAGAGGGGGGGTGAGGGCCCCGGCGCAGGCGGGCACCCCCAGTGGGCTCAGCCCGGAGCCCACCTCCCCGTGTGGCCAGGCTGCGGCTCCTGACCCCTAAGAACTTCCAAGCGGGTTTTGGGGAAGGTGAAAGAGATCACTGGCTGCTCCTCCCAGCATTCATTCTCCCCTTCTTCCTGAGAACAGACTTCTTCTTTTTTTAAAAATTTTATTTTGAGAGACAAAGCATGAGCAGGGGAGTGGGTAGAGAAAGAGGGAGAGAGAGAACCCCAAGTAGGCTCCCCACTGTCAGCACAGAGCCCGATGTAGGGCTCGACCTCACAAAAGAGAGATCATGACCTGAGCCAAAATCAAGAGCCGGACACTTCACCGACTGAGCCACCCAGGTGCCCCCCACCCCCCCCCACACACACACTTCCCTTCACCTTAGAACAGACTTGTGTTCCCTGCCCCCAGCTAAGTGTCTATACTTGCCAGCCTGATAGCAAGTCATGGCCGCAGGATGAGCAGGCCAATGAAAAATACACTCCTCTCTGGGGGAAGATGGGGCCCTCTTCCTCCTTTTCTCCTTCCTGCTGGCTACACCTCCAACTGCCCCTTTGGACCATGACAGGGAAGCCAGTGCTGAGGATGGAAGAGCAGAAAGAAGGGAGTCCAGGTCCTGATGATGTCATGGAGCCCGCCGTAGAGTCCCCAAAGACAGCCACAATCCACTCCTTTCTCCCCGCGCCTGCATGCTGCTCTATTCATCAAGAGACAGAAACCATTTCCTCTCCCCTGGGATGGAGGCAAGTTCTAGGTCTTAAGAGACTTTGCAGCTTCTATATGTTCCCTCGTGGAAGCCAGCTGCCATGTAAGATGTCCAAAGCCACCATGCTGCGAGGAAGCCCAAGCAACTGGTGGCCAGTGGCCAGTGGTCCAGTGGCGTTGGACAGCAAGGCCACTCGGAGAGGCACTGATGTGCCAGATATGAATAAAGCCTCCCTGGACCTCCCGGCCCAGCCCATGGCAGCCACCGGCTAAGTGACTCTGGCCAGTGCTACCCACAGTAGAACTGCCTGGCCATGCCCCAGCTCCTGATCCACCAAAGTATCAACAACTAAAATGATCATTTGGGGAAGGGACTTGGTCAGGATCCCACAGCTGCATTATCATCAAAACAATAACCAAACCCCAGGCCCTGGGCTCCCAGTCTTGTGGTCCCTCAACCATGCTGGCCGCCTCTAAGGAAGAAAATTGAATCTATAATTAAGTGGTGAAAAACACCAGATCTAATATATTCATCAAAGGTTTCTTAGTTACCAAACCAGATCATTTATAAGCTTGATCCAATTGCTCTACTACTTATAAAAGGGCCTAATAACCTTATTTTCATACAAACATCATTAGCAGGAAGACTTGGTCCTTGCCTGGCTCCACACACCTCCCTAGCCTCCAACACCAACCACCCCTCCACCCAGGGTATTGCCCTCCACTAAGACCCAGCTCAACTGTTGCCTCGCTGATGTAGCTAGCTTCTCTGCAGCTTCTGCCCAAAACTGGTTTCCTGTACCCCTAAGACCAAGGCCCTTAAACCCCAGCGTGCACACGGATCCCCTGGGGGGCTTGTTAAAACACAGGTTCTGATTCAGGAGGTGTGGTGGAGTCTAGACGCGGCATTTCTAACCAGCTCCCAGGAGATGCCACTGTGGCACAGACCATCCTTGAGACATGAGGCAGTTCAGTACTTGATTCCACTACTTCCAGAAGGTTCCATCATGCACAGATGTTTCATCATAGTTCATCTGGTTTCCTCGACTAAATGCCTTTGCAGAAGCCAGGAGGTGTTTGTGCACATTCCTGCCCCCCACACCCCAAGCTCAGACTCAGGCCAGTGCACAGCGTGTTGATGGGCAATGGCTCACAGGTGGCAAAATACAAAGAGACTTGTAGAAGGCACAAGACCCCAGAACAGGGTTTTTCGGTCAGCCTCCTTGTCTGCTTGGAGCTTAATTTGTCTCAGCTGACACTGGAGTGCCCTCTCTGCAACAGGCCCTGTGCTCAGAGCTGGAAGCAATACAGTCACCAGGATGACATCCCAAGAAGCTGCCAGTCTAGTAGGGAAGGAGATCAGTCAAAAGGCCCCTGATATCTGGGAAGCCCAAGGGCACAATGGACACCTCAGAGAGGCACCTACCCCAGACATAAACTGTGAGGGAAGGCACTTCCAGAGGAAATGAGCTCCTCAGCCAGTCAAAGATGAGGAGGAAGAGGAGGGAAATGGCAAAGAATATTCCAGAAGAGGGCAGCGGGAAAGAGAGAGACTGTGTGTGGTTCCACATGGCTAGCCTGAGCCATAGAGCTGTGGTAGCAGAGCAGGGCAGTGTCCTCCTTGGGGCTCTACCTCAAAAGGCAGAGGGGCCCCTGGAAGCTACAGTGGAGGACAGCCTCGGGGGTTGGGTTGTTGACCCAGTGGGTAACCATCCTGGGCCTCCAACTCCCACGTCCCACCTCTGCCCTGCATCCCCCAAAGAGGGTTGGGCCTGGCATTTGTCCTGAGGGAGACCCAGCTGAGCCCAAGACTTTCCTATTTCTGTCGCCAGGACAGGTCAGGTCTTCTCCTTGCCCAGAAGTCCCCATTTTGGTAATTTCAACCCTTGCAGGGATGTGAAAAGACTAAATATGGCCCAAGTCTTCGCAAACTGAATACCTGGAGCTCCTTGAGGCCATGTCTACACAGGAAAAAGGCCATTGAGAGCTAGCAAGTGCCTAATAAAGCAGAACATAGACAACTGACCCAGGTAATTTGATTAAGAATGTGCAGAAAGCTAGAACTGTCTTCCTGCAGAATGTTCTTTTTTTTTTTTTTTTTTTTTTTTTAATTTTTTTTTTTCAACGTTTTTTTTTTATTTATTTTTGGGACAGAGAGAGACAGAGCATGAACAGGGGAGGGGCAGAGAGAGAGGGAGACACAGAATCGGAAACAGGCTCCAGGCTCCGAGCCATCAGCCCAGAGCCTGACGCGGGGCTCGAACTCACGGACCGCGAGATCGTGACCTGGCTGAAGTCGGACGCTTAACCGACTGCGCCACCCAGGCGCCCCCTGCAGAATGTTCTTAAGGACTTGCCAACTTATAGTCCAAACCCAAACTCCTGTTTACTTTCTATTACAGTCCCAGATGAAAACTTCAAATCACTGGCATTATTTTGCTTGAAAAGAATAAAATCTTGAAAGATAGAAAGGAGATTAGTGACATTTTGAGGGAGTGCAGGGCCAATGGATCATCTGAGCAAGCTACAGAATGCCTTTTAACACAGGAGAAAACATGATAACGGGGGAGGAGACTGAGGACTAACCGCCCTCCCCCAGTCCAAGGGGGAGTTTCCTTCTGGTTTTCTTGGAACAAAATAGAAATTCTCCAAATGTGCCTCAACAAAGGCAATTTTTTCACTTCTCCACCATCATATACATCCCCATTCCACATGATGGAAAACTGAGCCAGCACCCAGGGGTTCATTTGAGGGAATTTCCCTAAGGTGCACCCTCCAATCCCTGAAGCACTGTCTGCCACCTCTCTATACCTATGACCAATCCAGCACCCAGACATTAACAAATTCTATTTGAAGCCTTAAGAGAGCCTTGTTGAAAGATCTAAGATGAACTAATGGCAAAAGATCATGGCTGAAGAAGCCAGCTTCTGCCAGACTGTTTCACTTCTCAGAAAGGAAGGAATATTTGTAGGATAAATTCCTAAATGTGAAATTTATCCCACAGAGTGTATTTCACACATCAGGTACCCTGAAATTCCATCTGTAATGGCAAAAGGCCAGGAAATACCTATATGTCCGTCAAGAGGGACTTTTAAAAGATGCTAGAACCACATAATCAAAACAGCTAGAAAAAGGAAAGAGTATCAGCTGCCAGACACATGAGTGAGCCCTCTGATGTCCAGCCCAGTCAAGCCCCCAGAAGACTCCAGGCGGCTGCCTTCTGACCGCAACCGCAAGAGAAACCCCAGGCAAGAATGGCCCAGCTAAGCCCAGTCAATCCTCAGAACTCGAATTCAGAATAAATTAAACTACTAAATTTGGGGTAATTTGTGAAAGAGCAATGCGTAACTGGAACAGTAAGAGATGTAGCACATTCTCTCCAGAACATCAGATCTGCCACATTTCCTAATGTTCTCTCCCAGGATGGGCTGCAGGGTACAGACAACACATCTGATTCCTGGAATGACACCTCATGGGTTAGAGGGCCAGCAATCCCTCCCCAGGTCACACGTCAGCTCACTGGGCCATCTTTACAATGTTTACGCATGTTTTTTGTTTTTGTTTTTTTTAATGTTTATTCATTTTTGAAAGAGACAGAGAGAGACAGAGAGAGCAGGGGAGGGGCAGAGAGGTATACACAGAATCCAAAGCAGGCTCCAGGTTCTGAGATGTCAGCACAGAGCCCGACGCAGGTCTTGAGCTCATGAACCTCGAGATCATGACCCGAGCTGAAGTCGGATGCTTAACCCAATGAGCCACCCAGGTGCCCCGTACACAGGTTTATACCTAACAATGAACCTCCTAAAAGTTCAAAATAAGGTTAACCAGTCTTACTTACCTTGTTACTCTGCAAGTAGACCCAAACTAGTTACATCTTGGCTATCTTAGTTACAAAATGAGAGTGCAGTGAACAGACAAGAAATGCTGAGTATCAAATAAAAACCTAGACCGGCTGTCATCTATTTGCGAGATGTCATTTAATACCCCTGAGCCACAATTTCCCACGTGTAAAAATGATAAAATGGCAAGGCACCTGGCTGGCTCAGGTGGTAGAGTGTGCAAGTCTTGATCTCGGGGCTGTGAGTTTAAGCCCCGCATTCGTGTAGAGATTTTTAAAAATGATAAAATGGTATTAGATGAGCCATCTTCAGAAGTATGAGGATCTGAGAGCACAGTTCTTTTCCTTTTTCTTAAGTTCAAGCCCTGATCCACCACTTACAGTCTGTGGGACGTAGGCAGGTAACTCCCCCTCTCTAAGCCTTAATTTCATAACCCGTAAAATGTGGACAATAACTATATTTGCCTCTCAGGATTATTAAGGAATCAAATAAGAAAAGCTACTTAAAAAGGACCTGATGGTCAATAACTTGTCACTCTTATAGACCAGTTCCAAAGTTCTGGGATCCTAAGTAAAAGGTAATTGGTCAAAATCCCTTGACTCTCCATTGGCCTTGTGAATTTTCTCTCTGATTGGGAAAAAGAAGAGAAGTGACCTTCAATGTGAGCTGCCAACTCCCAGTCCTTCCTCCACGACTCTGAAATCCAAAAATGCTCTGAAAACCAACATTCTCACATATCTCGTGTTAGCAGTAAAACTGGACCTGAGCAGACATGAAGCCGTGCAGACTTGATCCCATTGGGGGTCAATATTCATGTGTTTTGATATGGAAATTACTAACATGTTTAATTATAGGCTACTGCTCCAGACCTGCCAGGGTGGCATATGCACCATGCCACCTTCTGGAAAAGCTTGACAGTCTCACCCTTAATCCAAAAGCAACACTTTGCAAAAGGCTTACTAATGAAATGGGGAAGCTACCGTGGACAGTGGGAGAGGACATCAATCTGGACATTAATTCAGGGCAAGAAAGAGGAAGAGAGACTGAGTGGTTCTCCAACCCCATGGCTGGGCGCTTTCTTGCTTGCTGTCCTGTTTTCTGCAGGACCTTGGCTTTCATTTTAAAAAACACACAAGGTTCCCCTCTAGTTCTTCTTAAAAAAAAAAAAAAAAAAAAAAAAGTCTTTGCAGTAAAAACAAACTGATCATTGTATCAGGGCTGTGGAAAACTTCAGGAGTGTCGGGGGAGGTAAGGACTTAGGCTGGCCCCCAACCAACTTGAAAGCTGGCTAAGGTCACTTACCTGTCAAACTTCTAAACCAAAAAAAAAAAAAAAAAAAATGAAATGAAAATCCTTTATTGTCTGTTGATGCTTCCACCAGACAAGTCTATTAAAGTATTAATGGTCCTATTTCCTGTGGGAGAGTACTGCGTCCAGGCCACCTTGTGGGGGCCGTTTGGACAAGATTTCCAACTGACACATTTGCTATGCTTCAGCATTAACACATGCTAAGCACAGAGCGCCTGGCTGCCTCAGTTGGTAGAGCACGGGACTCCTCATTTTGGGGTGGTGAGTTCAAGCCCCATGTTGGGCATACAGATTACTCAAGAAACAAAACAAAACATGCTAAGCATATTGCCCAATTCCTTTGGGACAAAAAACTCCCTCCTGGTCCCTGTACCATTTCTTTAGACTTCACCGCTCTGCTATATGGTAGAATGGAGAACCTTCTCAAATGCGGAGATAATGAAGAGTATCCTTAGAATCCAGAAAAAACTGAGGTTCCAAGAGATCTAACCTGCTCTTGGTCACCTGACTTATCGGTGCGCACACTGAGATTCTGGATGTGGCCTGTTGTCTGCAAAACTTGTGCCTACACTTCCCCTGGACAGGCCCACGGGTCTGGGCATGATGTGGGGGGAAAGGGAGGGGATGAATCCTATTGTTTGTCTCCTATCACAGCTTCCTGTCAGACCATCAATGCTAATGGCTGCGGTGTCAAAGATACCTCCTACAATGCAATACAGCAACCCTAAAAAAATAAGGATCCTTGGGTTGAGCTTTGCTACTAAAAACTGTGATAAATTCAATGAACACACCTCCCGCCCCCCTCCCCCCAGGGCTTTACCTTTCTTTCCTTGCAAATGAGGGGACTGGACCACACAAGCTTTAAAGTTCCCTGTACTGGATCCTTTGGATGGACACTCTTCTCAGCAACTATTTCTACTTTTTCTGGTGCGCCTTCCCGTACTGCAGAGGCTAAAAAGCTACAAACTGCATTTCCCAGACCCCTTTACAGCTACAGGTTCTAGATGTCACTGGGGTTCCACCAATGACCCACACTATCAAGAGGTTTGAATTTGGGCCTGAGTTAACTGGACAGAGGCAGGCACATGGCAATCACTCTATACTCTGCATCAGTCGGTAGCCATAGAGGCAGAAGGTGGACCTCCCTTGGTGGCCCAGTTCTGCAGTGTGGCTCTGGGAGTTCAATCCTGGTTCTTTGTCCATTTACTACCCTATCATTAACCATTCTCAGCTGAAGCTAACTACAGTGGATTCTGTTGTCTGCAGCTAAACCCACTTCACCTATGTTCAAATTAAAAGCTGGTGCAATTAACACTTACATGGTTCCCCCATTCCTTTTCCCCCTTTTAATTAATCTGGCCTTTTTTTGAGCATCTAGTCCAGATATTTCCCCAGATTTACATTTTCTTCTCACCTATTTTCCTCCAAATGCTGTCATTTACATCTAGGGACTGTTGATTCCTTCTTCCCCGCCTGTACTTCTGTCCTATGTTGACCTATGTCCTGCTATGAGTCAGGCATTACTGTACCAGGTGCTGGGTATACAAAAAGCCCAGGAGGAATGTTCCTTGCCTTTGGTGGGTCTAGAGTCAAGAAGAGGAGGCTGGTCAGCCAAATGTAAGGGACATGGTTAGTGAGTTACAATGGGGGTGGGGTGAGGGGCATCCAATTCTGTCTTATGAGATAACAGACAATAGGTAAGGAGTTAGGGACAGAGCTATGTTCTCTTCCAAATATCAAATGGATGGGTTTTTTAAAACTACTGAAATCCGTGATTCACAACATATTTAAAAATAAACAAGTTGGCCATAGCTATGGAATTCTGGTGACCCAACCGGTTATCTTGAAAACTGGTAAATAAAGGGAATCTTATCTGGCCTTTCCTGAATGAACTGTCTCACTGGGAACCAAACAGCAGATGAGGCAAAGTGTATCTCTGTACAAGAATATCAACTAATAAACAAAGGACAGAATATCACAACCCCTAATAACCTACAATATTTAGACCCTGAATATCAACAACTGCTGACATCACAGAGAGACAACCAAATATTATGTGCTTTCCGGATGTTAATAGGTGCCCCCCACTGTGACAGACTATTTAGCTAAAACAAATACACCTGATCAGACACCTAAAGCAGTGTTGATAGAACTTTCTGCAATGAAAGAAATGTTCTAATTTGTACTGTCCGATACAGTAGCCACTGCTCACACATGGTTACTAAGCACCTGAAATGTGGCTTGTGCAACTGAGGAACTTAATATTTAATTTTGCTTAGTTTAAATTTAAATTGTCACACGTGACTTTCGCTACTACACTGGACAGTGCAGCTGCAGAACCAACTACCCACATTTAAAAAAAAAATTTGGGGGGTGCCTGAGTGGCTTAGTCAGTTAAGCGGTCGACTTTCGGCTCAGGTCATGATCTCACAGTCCGTGAGTTCGAGCTCCGCGTCGGGCTCTGTGCTGACAGCTCAGAGCCTGAAGCCTGCTTCAGATTCTGTGTTTCCCTCTCTGCCCTTCCTCTGCTCTCTCTCTCTCAAAAATAAAGAAACATTAAAAATAATTTTTTTAATTAAAAAAATAAAATAATTTTTTTAATTAAAAAAATAAAATAATTTTTTAATTAAAAAAATAAAATAAATTTTTTAACGTTTATTCATTTCGGAGAGACGGAACACGAGTGGGAGAGTGGCAGAGTGAGGAAGACACAGAATCTGAAGCAGCTCCAGGCTCTGAACTGTCAGCACGGAGCCCGACGTGGGGCTCAAACCCACTAACAGCGGGATCATGACCTGAGCTGAAGTCGGATGCTTAACCAACTGAGCCACCCAGGCACTCCACCCAATTACCTATTTAGAGAAAATCTAGGAGACGGAGGAGCATTAGCCTCTGTGGTGATGCATTCCTCAAAATCCAGATTGTTAGAAACTCTCCAAGCAAATTACTCATCTCTTCAATAATTAACTTGTAAGGAAATGGACAAGAGATGGGGGGTGGGGGGGAATGTGTAAATTAAAAGAGACCTGAAAGACATGTCAGTCAATTACAATGTATAGACATTGTGTGGACGGGACTCAGCAAACTGGGAAAAAAAAAAAAAAAAAGTATGAATTTATGAGACAATTAGCAATGTGAACACCATTGTTAACATGGGTGTGATCGTGTACCTTGATCTTTATCTATCACAGGCACATTCTGAGTTATTTATGGTTGAAATAATAGGATAACTGAGATTTGCTTCAAAATCACGTGTCGGGCGTTAGATGTGGGCTGGATGGGCAGGACCAGCCATAGAAGAACGGTTGTTGGGGTGGGGTAACGGGCCCTATGCCTCTGAAAGTCTCCACAAATGAAAAATGATGAGGAAAAAAAAAGGAAAAAGACTACTGCACCTTCACATATCTGGCACTACTTGAAGACTCAGACTACAGAGCCAGGTAAAAGACCAAAAATACTTTAGAAGGAATTCTACACTCAGTTCCTTTTGAAGTATCCTTGGAAGAGGCCAAAGGAAGGGAACAGAAGGGGAAAAGGAGGAGATTCATTTGCTATTCTATACTTGCACCTGGGTCCCACCACCCACTGAGACAGGAAGGAAAAACATCAGTCAATTGACTGATTTCACTTCAGAGTTACTTAGTTTCTGATAAACCTTCAAAGGAAGGGCAATGGTGATCAGGGTGTCTGGGGGTCTCTGCTCCACAGCTAGATTCCTGCAAATGGGCCCAGGACAAAAGAGACTTAAAGCCACCTAGACCTGTCACGACCGCCTTCTCAGATGCACATGATCTACCCCCCACCACCCCCCCACCCCCGAATCTGTTTGGAAAATTACTGAATCCTCAGCAGTAAAGAGACGATTTTGCAAACCGCACTGAGGCACACAGTCAGAAGGCAGACAGGCTGGGAAGAGCCATTTTCCTAACCAGCACCTAGGACTCCTTTCCAGATCCACTCACAAGCACAACCAGATTGGCAAATCCCTAGTCCCCACTGGAGGCAACAAAATACTGGACGTTAATGAAATCTGCCATCCATCACTATTAAACTAACTTCCTACTGGCAATTTATACATGCACAGAAGTGCTAGACATTCTGCAGCCCTTATTTCATCTAACCATCACTTCTGAGAGGCTGATTCCATTGCTTTTCCATTTTACAGATGAGGGAAGTAAGACTCAGGACAGAGGGGCCCGTGAGTGGTTCAGTCAGTTGAGCATCTGACTTCAGCTCAGGTCATGATCTCATGGCTCATGAGTTAGAGCCTTGCTTCGGGGAGCCCTCCTTCTTTCTCTCTCCCTCTCTCCCTTGCTCACTTGCACCCTCTCTCTCTAATACAAAAGAAAAAAAAAAAAAAAGACTCGGGACAGATAATATATCTCTAAGACAGCTGGTAAGATGGACCCAACTGAGGTCTTCCTTCTCAAAACCCTTCCAGAGCCCTCCTCCGCCTGCGCAAGCGCACCCCCACCTCTTGGCTTGGCCCCTTCACCACCTCATCCTGTCCCAGTTTCTCACCTCCCACTTGCTCTCTGACCCAGCAGGTCCATTTTCTATCTTCGGGCACCATAGCTTTGAGTCCTTTACTGACTCAAGTTTTGGGCTCAGCCATACGCCCCTAAAGCCTGACTCTCCCCCCCTTCCCCACCCTCAAATCCACACCAAGAAACCTTCCCTGCTCAGAATTACATCTTTGCACATGCTTTAGCATTCCCTTTGCTGTAACAGAGTTAATAATTAGTATTTGTGTCTCCCCACCAACCCAGACAATCCCAGCTAGAGTTAAAGAGCACCTACCACATTCCCCTCTTTACTCATTTATTTTCACCACTCTATGAGGTAGGTTTCATTATTATTCCCATTTCACAGACAAGGAAACAGAGGCCCAGAAAGATTTGCAACTTGCCTAAAGTCACACAGCTAAGAAGTGACAAAACCAGAGCCTGGGGGCTTAACTGTTTCGGTCAAATGATTCTAGAACACCAGGCTGGGAACATTTTTATCTCCTGGCTGCCTAGCACACAGAAGGCACTCCAAAAAATTAGATGGGATGTTGCCTCTCTCTGCAGGGCACTGGCTCAAACCTGCCCCTCCTCTACTCCTCTGAGCCAGCTGCTTAGTGAGTGTCTTGAAGTTATTCAAACTCAATCATTATGCTTCATGCATGGGCCTCATTCTTGAGTGGTATTTCTTTTCTTCTAGTTAAGAAACTAATTTTTTTTTAATTTATTTTAGAGAGAGAGAGCCCACCAGCAGGGGAGAGGGGCAGAAAGAGAGAGAGAGAGAGAGAGAGAGAGAGAGAGAGAGAGAGAGAGAGAGAGAATCTTAAGCAGGTTCCATGCTCAGCGTGGAGCCCGAGGAGGGGCTTAATCCCATGACCCTGGGATCATGACCTGAGCCAAAATCAAGAGGATGCTCAACCAACTGAGCCACCAGGCGCTTGGAGAACCTAATTCTTAAGAGTCCAGCATATTTTTCACAGAACAAGAGAATTACCCAATATGCTAAGTCACGGGCAATTTGGACAGTCATTTGAAAATGGCCAATACCACAGATGATAATTCTGGAGGCTTGGAGCATCTTAACACTAAGATATCTATTTTCGGACGGAAGCTGAAAGGGAAAAGGAATCTAAGCATCCTCAGTAAACAAATAAAACTTCTCCGGAAGCTATGCTAAGGTGGAGGAGCAAACTCACCACCCCGCAGCACTTGGGGCGGTTTGTAGGCAAGATCACAGAAATAAGATTGTGGTTTATTTATTCCTTTAATCCAGGGCTACGATGGCGCTGTTTACCTGAGACAAGAGAGAGCTCCTAAAATGCTGGTAAGGGACTAGACCTTTCTCCCCTGCCACTTTCTTCCCAGGGTAATCTGGGAAATTGGGGGACAGAGGGGCAAACGGACCACAGTCAATCCCAAAACAACGTTGCAATTGTCCTTCCAGCCCGGTGATAAATATGCAAGTGGGACACTTAGTAGAATTTCCTGGAGGGCAGAGCTACCAGCCTCAGGCAAACTGTCCCCTCCCACTTAACCCCATCTGGCCCAGAAAAGCCTCAGGCCAGCTGACTTTGAACCTCAGCAGCACCACTTACCACCGAGCAGCACGCGGCACCGCAGTAACCTTTAAAGAGGTCTTTTCCCGAGGATTCCAGCTCCAGCCTCTAGCCTCAATTCATAATCAAATGCACCCTAGCCCGCCCCCAAGCTAAACTCCAGGAACCAGGAATATGCATAGGGAGGGATGGCCTCGCCCAGGAAAAGTAACCTAGTGTCACCCAATCCACAGCGAACACTGGAGTTCCTCCTCCCCATACCCCCCCCGCCACCGCCCCGGGCAGCTGGGCTGCAGGACCGCCATGGAGCGCTCCAGAATTATCGCCCACTAAGAGGGCCTGGAGCCCGCAGAGTCCCACCAAGCTCGGAAATGGGGTCATGTGATTCCTAAAACACCACTCCCTGGCTCCAGCTGACTGAGTCAGTGGAATGGGATTCCTTAATCTTGGGGGTAGCGGATACATTTGAGCAGGCGATCATGGAAGTTCTACCCAGAAAAGCCAGATGGGTGTCCTGATAAGATGTCGCCTACAATTCTAGAAGACTAGGGGGAGGGGGTTGCTGAAGGATGGTAAGGGAGGGTAACAAACACTCCAACCCACTGGGGGCGGGGCACTGAGGCAATTTTCAGGTGAACCCTTTTATCCATCAGTTTAATTAAAGAAGATTGGAGAGGTATGACAAATTTAAAGTGCCCAGCACAGGCCTCGAGTCTAACGGGCACTCCATAATTGTCACTGGGAATAGCTGTTATTGCGAGAGGGCCACTGTGTGCCAAACTGCCGCCTCGGTCTCCAGAACGCAAGCGTGTGGAACTCAGAATTCACATAGCGCTAGGAAATGCGCCCCAGAGAACGGAATTGCTGAAAGCCTGGGTCCCTCCTTTCTGAACCCGGGAACCCCGACGGCCTGGTGATTCTTCAGGCCCTGCACACACACTGGGCTGCTGGAGGGAGGAAGCTGGGCCTGGGTCTTTTAAGCAGTTCCAGAGGCCACCCCGGCAGACTGTGCCGGCTCCAAGGTTCCAGCGGCGCGGGCCGCTGGCTGGCCGCTGGCTACCCAGCAGGCGGGAGGACACGCTGAGCCGCCCTGGCCGAGACCCAGAGGCAGGTGCAGGAACGGCGCGGCGGGCGCTCTCGGTGCCGGGGTGCACCGGTGCCCGGGTGCGCGGGCGGGAGCTGCAGGGAGGGGCGCGGGTTCCCGGAGCCCGACGCCAGGGCGTGGTGCAGGTGGCGGCGGGGGCAGAGTCGACACCATACCTTGATTTTCGACCTAGCGACTGGGCGCTGCATCGCCGCCAGGTGTCCACCCGGGCCCTCTGCGTCGCCAGGCTCGGGGATTTCGCGCTCGGGGGCGCGCGGGGACGAGCTGCTCTCGGCGCCTCCAGGCTCCCCCGCGCTGCTGCTGCCGCCGCCGCTGCTGCTGCTACTGCCGCCGTCGCTGCGGCAGTCCTCGGGGGGGTCGTGGAGCAGACGGCCCAGGCCCACTGCGGAGGGAGGGGCGGCGCCCCGACACAGACACGCGGCGTCAGGCCCGGGAGTCCGCGGCAGTTTGACCTGCGGGCGGTGCCGCCGCCCCGCCCTGGACCTGGGCACCAGGCCAAGTGGGCAACACGCGGGGGTGGACGAGAGAGTCCCCGGCTCGGCCTCCCGAGCGAGCACGGGGTTGGGGAGGGGGGCGGCTCCTCGGTCCCATTCCCGCGCCCACAAGGAACCGAGGGCCTTGGGCGGCTGGGGACACTACGCGCCAAGTTGCCTCTCCCTGGGATGAGGGGATAGGGGTCTGACTTCAACCTACCTAGCCCGAGGGGCTGACGGATCCTGGGGCGACTCTATGAGGGCATGGGACCGAGAGGAGCCCCTACTGGCCTTCAGTCTCCCCTCCTGGGCCACCTCGTCCCGCGCTGCAGCCAACGGTCCCGCCGCCGGGCAATTACAGGCGCCCATTAGGAGGAAGGGGGCGCAGGGCGTCGCGGGTTCCCCAGCCTCTCCCTCTCCGTCTTCACGCGCCTCAAGGACCTCCCCCCGCCCCGAAAGAGGGGGCATGGGGTGGGCAGTCCGGCCCCTGCGGTGAGCTGAGGGGACCCGGACACCCCTGCCCCCACCCCGGGAGTCCCGCGCCCAGGCCCGGCCCCCGCGCGGCGCTCACCTGGGATGTAGGTGTCTGCCCTTTCCTCATCCGGGAGCTCATCCCAGCTGCGGACAGAGACCCCCGGGCTCCTCCTCTTCACCAGGAAGACTTTGGGCATGGTGTGGCCCCCTCCCCGGCCGGCGGCCCCCTTCCTGCCGGCTGCTCCCCGATAGGGGCTGCGGCAGTGACTCGGTCCCCGGCTCCCGGCGGCCAGAGCCCACCTTCCCGCCTAGCCTGCCCTCTCCCTCCGCCCCCCGCCGCGCCGCGGCCCAGGCCTCTCCCCCGCACGCCCAGCGACTCCCAGCCTCCGGGCTCGGCGACACCTATGCCTTAAATCGCGGGTGAGACCACGCCGGGGAAAAAGTTTCATAAGGTGGAATAGAAGAGACACCAGGAAACTTGGGAGTGAGCATGCGCCCTGCAACATAACGGTGTCAACAAGCTCGCTACCTGTCCGACCGGTTCCGGCGGCCGGGGCTGCCTGTTCCAGCCCTTCCTTAGGCATGAATGTTTGCAAAAGAATTTAACGTCTGATTCTTTCCCCCCCCTCCCCTTTTTAAAAAGGGAAGAACGTTTTTTGATCAGCCTCTCGCCCCATTCCCCATCACGAGCACCTCAGGGCAAACTCTTAGAGGTTAGCCCCCAGGTCCGCTTCCCGGGGCGTCCATCCTAAGAGCTGGAGCTTCCTGCGAGTTGCACACACCACCACCATCCCCCGCCCCCGGGTGGATTTGTCTCCGACAAGCAAGCAAGAAAATGGCTCAGTTCCTCCGGACTTTGTGGATGGTTTCCGCGGCTAGTTGAAATCCCGGCGGGCGGAAGGGGGAGGAGGCAGGGAGATTATCCAGGGCTCTGTTCTGGTAAAGAGGGCGACTTGGGGACTCAAGATCCCCATCATTTACAACAGTCCCCCCAAATAAGCACAGTAATAATATGACTTAAAGCTCGGCAGCTTTAGAACACGTCGTTATTACTGATCTGTGCCACACAATCTGGGGAAAACAAGTCGGCTTGCTCTGCTAAAGCAGCTTCCATCCCAAGACCTACCACCCCAAGAGCCTCATCAACCCAAATAAACACACAATGGAAACAAAAGCCGAGCGCCTGTTATGCAAACGCAGCTCCGAAACAAATCTCTTATCCTTGCCCACTCCCATTACAGTCTTCGCCTAACTGCCCGCTCCCCGAAATCAGAGGCTGGGAAATACCTTTCCCAGTAAATGAAGACAGGCTGCTACTGGGGAGGTGGCTGGAGAGCTTTGTATTTATTTTTGGTTTTGGTTTTTCCTCTAGGGCTTTATTCGCGGAGGGGGAGTTGGGAGAGAAGGAAGAGGAGTTGGTAAGAGAAAGATGCCAAGTTTCTAAGACTAGCAGTGCCGGCGTTTGGGGCGCGCGCTGTCCCTCTCACGGCCCCTGCTCGGGTGCGCCCGGGGACGCGCAGCACTGCCTCCACCGCTGCGGTGGGCGCACCCCTCCTGTGGGTGAGCAGACTCGTGCGGGCTCGGGGGCTGCCGGGGCGCGTCTCGCCAGGAGCTCCCAGGCGCCCGCAGCTCGCCCATCCGCCAGACTCACCTGTCTGTAACCCGACCCGCTGCGCGCCCGGCCCACAGGGCCGAGGAACCGACACAGCGGTTTTCCCCGTCCTCTTCCGCCCTGGAATGGCCCTTGGGGACACAACAGCCTGGTAACGGATTTCTCGGCTCGGCTGGAGTACTCTTTCCGCGCACGGAGAGGGGGCGCAGCTCTCCTGGGTCTGCGAAGGGAAGAGAAGCGCCATGCCTCGGGGTCTGCCCTCAAGAGGTCACCCTGTCTTGGCTCAAGCCTGTCTGGACTCCAGATTTTCTGAGAACAATCAACGAAGAATGAAAAAGACTTTGATCCGGTTAAGCCGGGTGTGGAGAAGGAAGACATTTCTATAGCGGCACAAGGAAACGAGGCTTCTTTTTAGTCTTTAAGGCTGATGGCGCAGCTTCTGGGAGACTCTGAGGATGTATTTTACCTACCAACAAACTGAAGATTTTTCGGAAAGAAGGAGCTTGGTGGAATGAAAGTAAAATAAAGTAAAACTGTGAAATCACAGAATCACCTCCCATCTCAATAAAAATCTTTGGAACTTCCCTTCGTTCAAAATTCCTGATTTCATGAAAAAGTCAGCCAGCCCCATTAACATTTTTTTTTCTCTCTTATTGGATTTCAAATCAATGAGTGCCTGAACCACTTTGTCCTTTATCTGAAAAGGCTGTAGAATGACAGACTAATAAGGCTAGAAACCTGGAGAAGCAGTGCAAGGTTTGGGGGATTCGGAATAAAAAATAAGAATAAGTACACTTGCGTTCGAAGATTGTTGGAGGCGCACTTGCTGGCTGGTTTGGGGGGGATTCTAATGTGTTACCTTTCTCTTTTTCTTGATCGGACTTAGGGGTTTATCAATATTACTAACATTTTCGAGCAGTCCGTTTTGCTTTTGTTGACTCTTCTTTATTTTAAGGTTAGTTTTCTAAGTAGCTTTCTACGGAGCTGATAAAGCAAGCATCCCCCCAACATAGGATAAGAAATAAACTCAATTCTTTAAAAATCTCAAAGCTAGGCGTTGAAAGAGACAGAAGCAGTGATCCGGCCCACTCCCCGCCCCCACCGCTCCACTGGCTGGGGGAGGGGGGTGGCTGTGCGTAGTGTCCTTAGTAGGTTTGTATCCAGCCCTGCTTGAATACTTAGCAGTGCTGGGAGCTCACTTTTTCAAAAAGCAGGCTCTGGTTCGACGACGATGCTGTTGGAAAGCTTTCCTTCTGCTTTATGGAAAGTCTGTTTCCTTGTACTTTCACCTCCCCTCTGCACTCTGCACTCTGCCCTCTAAAGCTGCTGAGACTAGTTCTGTGCCCCCTCCCCCTGGTAGTTCTTCAAATGCAAGAAAACAAGCATGAGTGTTCTCACTTAAGACTTCCTTTCTACAGTAATATGTAGTCAGGTTGAAAATAGACAGGTACAGACCTGTTCAGTGGCATCCTGAGAGCATGAGGAGAGGTTAGGATGTTGGGGAAATATTCCTAAAAAAAAAAAAAATTTTTTTTTAAACTTTTTGTTGAGGAATAACATAGTGTTAGAAAAAAATGCACAAATCATAAGTACACAGCTTGATACATTTTTACAAACTGAATTCACCTGTGGAGCCAGCACCCTAGGACAAGACCAAGCTGCCTGCTCTGATCACTCCATTTCACACTAGACCAGCTTTTTTGTGGGCACAACAAGACAGAAAAAAAGAAATATAAGATAGGAAATCTATAATTCCTTTATAGAATTATAAAGGAAAAAGCAAAACAATCACCATTTATAGTGAGTATGATTATGTGGAGAACGGAAGAAACTACAGATAAATGATTAGAATTAATAAGAGTTTAGGAAGGTTTTATAGGAAATCTTTGTGTGTCAATTGCATTTCTAAATGTCAATAGCATTTAGAAAAATTAAAAATCTAATGAAAAAAATGACCTACAACCGAAACACAAAGTGCCTTGAAATAAATTTTTTTTAATATTGTGGAAGATCTTTGTGGGTAATATTAGAAAAATTTTGATTGGAAGACATTAATCAATGGAAAGATTTTTCATAGTAATAGACTAGGAGTCTCCGAATGAAAAAGAGGTTAAAAATCCCTAAATTCATCTGTAGACTGAATACAGTTCTTAAATGTACCTGAAAAAAAATATCCTTTTGTGAGATCTGACAAATTTATTCTAAAGTTTATATGAAAGAATAACTAAAACATTATCGTGAAGGCAAGGTGTGTAGATTCACTCTATCAGATATCATTAGTAATCGTGTGGCGCTGGTACACGGAGACCACTAGTACAGAGGGGAGAGCCCTGAAACAGACCCACACGCATGTGGACTTTGATTTATGACAGAGGGCATCACAGCTCAGCGGGGAAAGATGTGCTATTCAAATATGGAATGGGAATGACTGGTAATCCATTTGGGGGAAAATAAGGAAAACTGAGAAATGCACACACATATCATCAATTTCCAGTGGGTTAAACCTTTAAAAGTGTATGTGTATGTATATGCATAGATAGATAATGGAGAATATCTTTATGACCATAAGATAGGGCAGAATTTTATTTATTTATTTATGTTTATTTGTGTGTTTGCTATTTATTTATCTTATTGAAGTATAGTTGACACACAGTGGAGCAGAATTTCTTAAGGGACAAAAATAAACCATACAAGAACATATTTGATAAACCCGACTGCAGAAAAATTAAGAATGACTTTATCAAAAGACCTGGTAAGGGGAATGATAAACTAAATCACACATTGTGAGAACTTTTGGAACATATTTATCTTATAAATGATTAGAATCTACGCTATGTAAAGAACTCAAATGTCAGAAGTAACATAAGTTTTAAAAAATGACAAAAGGCATGAACAGGCATTCCCCAGAAGAGAAAACGTGAATGGCCCATCAACATATAAAAAGATGCTCAGTCTCATTAGTAAACAGGAAAATGCAAATTAAAATGACAATGAAATACTACTTCATGTTTACCAGACTGGGAAAATTAAAAGGTTTCACAATACTACTAAGTGTTGCTTTAGATATAGAACAATAAGACTGTTTATGCATTGCTGATAGGTATATAGATTCATTCAAACATTTTGGGAAAGAGTTTGACTTCATCTGGTAAAATTAAACATACACATATTCAATGAACCAGAAATTCTATTCCATTTTTTATTTTTTCATTTTAAATTTATTTTTAATTGTTAAAAAAAAAATTTAAGTAATCTCTACACTCATCGTGGGCCTCAAAATTCCCAACCCGAAGATCAAGAGACACATGTTCTATGCACTGAGCCAGCCAGGTGCCCCCCACCCTCTGCCCCCCCCACCAAGGTTTTAAATGTAGAAAAAGTCTTGCACTTTTGCACCAAGAATCACAGAGAAGAATATTCATAGTAACGTCATTCATCATATTCAAAAATATAAAAACCTGAACACAACTAGAATGTACATCAATAGCTGATGTTTTGTGATAAAATGCATCTAGTGGAAATGAATGGCCCACAGTCACACATATTAACAATGGTAAATCTCAAAAACATATTGTTGAATGAAAAAAAGCAAGTTACAGAAGAATTGTAATATGATTCAAATGATTATTAAAAATTAATCAAAGTAAACAATATCTTGCTTAGGAATACAAACCCACATGTTAAAACCATTAAGCACCAACCAACCATCTGGAAGAATCTCTAGAGAGCTACGCTAAATTAAAAAAAGCAATCCCAAGGTAATGTATTATCTGATTCCATTCATATAACATTCTTGAAATGAGAAAATCATGAAAATGGGGATAAGATTAGTGGTCGTCAGGAGTTGATTTCTAAAAGGACAACACGAAGGACGCTTGTAGTGATGGAAGTGTTCAGGATCTGTGGTAGATGATACCCAAGCTTACACATGTGATAAAGTTGTATAGAACTAAACACACACACGCGCGCGCACACACACACACACACACACACGAGTACAAGTAAAACTGGATCTGAGAAAGACCTGTGGATTGTCTCAATTTCGATATCCTGCTAGTGATACTGTGCCCTAGTTCTATAAAATTTATGCCTGGGGGAAACTGAATGAAAGGTACACAATTGCATGTAAATCTACATGATCTCAATGTAAAAAGTTCAATTTCAAAACAATCAAAAGTTGTGAAGAGAGGGGCACCTGGGTGACTCAGTTGGTTAAGTGGTCGACTTCGGCTCAGGTCATGATCTCAAGGTTTGTGAGTTCGAGCCCCATCGGGCTCTGTGCTGACAGCTCAGAATCTGGAGCCTGCTTCCGATTCTGTGTCTCCCTCTCTCTCTGCCCCTCCCCTGCTCACGCTCTGTCTCTCTCTGTCTCAAAAATAAACTTTTTTAAAAAAATTTTTTTAGTGTTTATTTTTGAGAGAGAGAGCACGCACGAGCGAGTGAGCATGGGTGGGGAGGGGCAGAGAGAGAGAGGGATACACAGAATCCAAAGCAGGATCCAGGTTCTGAGCTGTCAGCACAGAGCCGGATGTGAGGGTCGAACCCACAAACCGTGATATCATGACCTGACCTGAAGTCAGATGCTTATCCAATTGAGCCATCCAGGCGCCCCAAAAATAAATAAACTTTTTAAAAAATTTGCGAAGAGAGTAGATCTTAAAAATTCTCATCATAAGGGAAAAAATTATAATTATGTGTGGGGATGAATGTTAACTGAACTTATTGTGGTGGTCATTTTGCAATATGTACATGTATCAAGTCATTACATTATATACCTGAAACTAATAACTGTCACATGTCAATTATATCTCAACTTAAACACTAGGCAAAGCAAGAAAATGATACAAAAGTCAGAATAGTTGTAATCACCTGGAATGGGTAGGGAGGGACAAATGGGGGCAGGGATTCCAAAGTACTAATAATGCTGTATTTCTTAACCTGGAGGATAAGAATAATTGTTATTATTTAACCATGTACCCATATTATAATCACTCTTGTCTGTGTGATACATTTCACAATAATTTTTAAAAGAGAAAACCAGGGGCGCCTGTCTGGCTCAGTCAGTAGAGCATGCAACTCTCAATCTCAGGGTCGTGAGTTCAAGCCCCAAGTTGGGCGTGGAGCCTACTTTAAAAATAAATAAATAAAAATAAAAGAAAAAACCAATTAACTTGTGGAGCGGACATGCACCACGCATGAGGAAACCCGTTGTTCATCTTAATTTTGGGGTAGTTTTATGTTATGAGTCTCTCTTCCTCACAAGGGAGCCAGAAAATAGTTTTCCCAGACTCCCTTGCTATATACGGTGCAAGAAGGTGACCCGGGTTCTACAACTAGGATACACGCACAGACTCCATTTAGGAAGGAGGCCCTGGTCAGGTCCTGGTAGCCATGTCCTGTGCTCAGGGAGGGTGGTAGGCCGAGGTGCCCTGGGCCAGAGATGGCAGCCACAGAGCTACTGGAGAAGCCAGGAACTACAGTTTGAGCACCATTTCCAGCTTCTTCCTTATGAGACTGACTCTATGATTCCCCCAGAGGTTCCGAGAACCGCCTAACATCCTTTTTTTTTTTTTTTTTAATTTTTTTTTTAATGTTTTATTTATTTTTGAGACAGAGAGAGACAGAGCATGAATGGGGGAGGGTCAGAACGAGAGGGAGACACAGAATCTGAAGCAGGCTCCAGGCTCTGAGCTGTCAGCCCAGAGCCTGACGCGGGGCTCGAACTCACGGACCGCGAGACCGTGACCTGAGCCGAAGTCAGACGCTTAACCGACTGAGCCACCCAGGCGCCCCCGCCTAACATCCTTTAATGAATTGCTTTTCTGATTCAACTAGCTACAGTGGGTTCTGTTGCCACATCTTGGCTCATCTATTCTGCAATTGGCGTTGTCCTGCAGACAGCATTAAGATCTTCAGTTGTTGTCTTTATCAAGGACAAGATTATGGTGCCTCATCATCCCCACTTTACTGTAATTCAGAATGAAAACAACGTTAACCCACAAAATACGTGTGCTTATTTTATTTTATTTTATTTTATTATTATTATTTTTTTTACCTGTGCTTATATTAAATGTCTTCCTTCTAGAATAATTTGCAAGGTTTTGGGTAAACTCACTGAAGAAAAATCCTTATCTCTCTTTCCTTAGTCCCCTGTCTTTCATACCCCCTGCTTTTCTGGAGCCCTAAATATGTGCCTCATCTACCTCTAGTCCCGCCCTGTCCAAAGCAAGAACCACTGGTTGGTCACATGCGGCCACTGAGCACTTGAAAAGGTAGCTGATGTGAACTGAGATGTGCTATACGTGTAAAACACACACCAGGTTTTGCAAACTTACTACAGAAAGACTAATATATTTCATTAATAGTTTTGTATACTGATTTACATGTTGAAACGATAATATTTTGGATGTATTGGCTTAAATAAAATATAGTAATAATATCAGCTTCTGTGTGTTTTCTTGTTCATTTGGGTTTTTTTGTTTTGTTTTTACTTTTTTATGTGGCTACTAGAAAATTTAACATACCGTCTGTGGTTCGCATTTTATTTCTGTTGGACAGGGCTGGTCTACATTGTAATGACTGGCATAAGCAGTCTGTGTTGTTCTGAAAGGTGGTCCTTAGTCATCCCCACATTTTCTTGGTCAGCATTGTGATTTGGAGGATGACAAGAAGTCAACAACAACTTGGCTTCGAAACCTGGCTCTGCCACTGACAAGCTCTAAGGTTATGGCAAAATCATTTAAATTCTTTGAGTCTCAGTGTCTTCATCCCTAAAATGGGATAATAATGTGTCTCTTACCTAACCTCACAAGGTTACTATGAGAATCAAATGGGATCATATTTGTGAATGAGCTTGTAGGAAGTATTTTTCTATTGTTCAAATAACAATGGCCAATGTTAGTCAAATGCGTTCTCTGATCTGGACACTGGGTAATGTGCCCCAGACATACTGTTTCACTAAGCAATCCTTTGTGAGAGAGAAAGACTCATTTTATACCCATCTCTCACAAGAGAGAAAGCAAAGGTTTAGAAAAGTCAGGAACCCCTGTTCTTAAGCCTGTTATTAGGGATGCACCCGGGTGCCAAGAATGTGCATCCTGAGCTAAACAGAAAACAGCAGTGAGTCCAAGAGGGCATTCAGTCAGCACCGTGTGCCATGTGGGAGACCCCCTCACCTGCGGGTTACTCAGTTTGTAAACACACCGAGAACTTTCCACAAAAAAAAAAAAAAGACCTCAGTGTGTCTTCCACACTAACGAGCTCTCTGCTCCTGGGCATATCTAGGGTCTACCTGCGGAGGACACCTGGTGTTTTCACCTGCCCCCCCCCCCCCCCCCCCGCATCTATGCTGCCTTCCTCCAGTAACTGAACTGTGTAGTTTTGAGCAGGCTGACTCCACCCCCTCTGGGGGAGGCCGGCATCATCTAACCTGGCTAATTAGAGCCTTTGCCTTGGCCACAGTGATTGCCTCAAGGGCAGGCATATGAGATCCAAACTGAGATTCCGTTCCCCTGAGGTTGAGAGAGAATAGGAGCGAGCCTGGGACAGCCGGCCACTTTTCGCCACCAGCAGCAGCCTGAAGTTGAAGCCAACAGAGAAAGCAAAGCAAGGAGAATGGGAGAGCAATACTGAGCGCTCATGACAGTCCTGGATCTATCCCTGGCTGGACGCCCCCCCGCCCCGGCTCTCTTTTTAAAGTTTCTTTATTTATTTTTGAGAGAGAGAGAGAGAGAGCACAAGCAGGGGAGGGGCAGAGAGAGAGAGAGAGAGAGAGAGAGAAAGGCAGACACAGAATCCCAGCCCCACACAGGGCTCGATTTCACAAACTGTACGATCCTGACCTGAGCTGAAGTCAGTCACTTAACCAACTGAGCCACCCAAGCGTCCCTCCCTCTCTCTCTTGTGCTTAAGCCCATTGGAATTGTGCTTTCTTACTTACTGCCAAGAGTGTCAACTAAACACCTATTAAAATGACACTGGCTCACTTCGCTGCTGTCCCATGACTCATGGAAAAGGCAACGTGTCCTTTCCTGATGAACTGCAAGCCGGTTGTCCAAAAGCCACCAGACCACAGTTACTTTTCAGCTTACTCCTGTGAGACAGAGGGCATGGTTATGCGAATTAAGGGCATACTTGTGAAACAACAAATCTCTATCATTTGGGGTACCACAAAAATATAAAGGTAAATAGATAGATGGCTTGGGAGTGAGTTGGCTATCTTTATAAAAGTTACCGATCTAGGGGCGCCTGGGTGGCGCAGTGGGTTAAGCGTCCGACTTCAGCCAGGTCACGATCTCGCGGTCCGGTCCGTGAGTTCGAGCCCCGCGTCAGGCTCTGGGCTGATGGCTCGGAGCCTGGAGCCTGTTTCCGATTCTGTGTCTCCCTCTGTCTCTGCCCCTCCCCCGTTCATGCTCTGTCTCTCTCTGTCCCAAAAATAAAAAAAAAAAATAAATAAATAAATTAAAAAAATAAAAAAAATAAAAAGTTACCGATCTAATGTTCTTAAGATGCGTACAGGAATACCTGAATCCATACCCACAAACCAGGGTGGGAGACAATGTCCCATGATCGTATTGTCTTTATTTTGACTCAAGGGCCCATCCCAATGTAGTGGATTTGCCACAAATGCTCTATAAAACCATGCTCTAACCTCAGAGCTATGGAGTCACCCCACCCCTCTAGATGCCGTCCCTATGGGAAGGATCTTTTCAGCTCTCTGGATCCTGGGCCTCTATCCACCTCTCTGGCCTAAGACACCCCTTTTCTCCCTCCATGCTCCACACTTCTCTGTTCCTCCCTCATGACTTTAGGCTTTCTTTAAAGACTCCAAGAGAGGTACCTTCAAAAGACTTCACTTTTGCAACACAGACCTCCCCAAAGACAAGAAAGCATGCAGGAACATTTACCTGACTGGCATGAATGGAGAAAACGTTACTGCTAGAAGAAAACACAAATTAATATCCTAGGAATTTTCCCGTTACCAATAATGAATTCATCATTGTTGCCTATCAACCATGTGCAAGAATCTGGGACCATTTGAGGTGGCTCCCTGGTCTATGGTAAGCGTTAACTTGGAAGTCCCAAGTGAGAAAGTTATTCTCACTTTTGATCTCTCTGACAAGGTCCAGGAGAAGGTCTTAGCTTGGTGCTAATAGGTTTTTCACACATCTGTAACACTGGCCAGATTCCTTTTAATGCAAGCCGACTCCAGACTTGAATATAATAAGGAGTATTATAATAAGGATATAATAAGGAGTATTAATCTAGATTGTCCAAGAATCAGATGTCAAGCAGAGATTAAAAGCACAAGACTCTTATTAAGGGGTACGCCTATGAGAGAAGATGGAGAGGGGCCTGCGAGGAGTTTGGCTGGGGAAGGGGAAGGGTCAGACTGGGTGGATGTCTGGCCTCAGCGAAGGAGAGACAGAAGGGGGTTGGAGATTGGGTGGAAGTGTTGTACAGAGACTGCCAGGCAGATCTAAGGAAGGTTCAGCAAGGCCTTCGGGGACTCCTCAGTCAAAGTCATCTGTCAGAGGAGTTCCATGTCTCCAGGGAGCGGGCCTGCCTCCGTATCCCTGCTGTGAGCAAGCCACGGGAAGCGTGGCCTTGCCCCCAGGGAGGTGATGGATTTCAGAGCACAGCACTCAGACCCAGGGCTGACCACTTCCCAGCAGTTGGAGATGTAAGTGGCACATTCTCATGGCCACCATACAATGTCACAAGTGTGGCATCCATAGAGCTAAATTCCTATGGCTTGGGGGCAATGCTGGTCTGAAGGAAGGTGGCCTTTCAAGTGGGGGAGGCTGCCACAGTGATGTTCCCTCCTCTTCCTCCTCTCTCTCTCCCACTGTACCAGGCTGGAAAATGCCCTTTAACCCTAAAGAAATTGATGCCCTAGTCCCTAGAAGCCAGAATGTGATGTTATTGGGAAAAAGAGACTTTGCAGATATAATTAAGTTAAGGACATTGAGATAAGATTATTATCCTGGGTTTTATCTGGGGTGGGGACCTAAATGCCATCACAAGCGTCCCTGTAAGAGAGAGACAAGGATGTCACACAGACAGAGGCGGAGGTCATGGGACCAAAGAGGCAGGGATGGGAGTTATGCGGCCACAGTTGAGGGATACCAGTGGCCACCAGACCCTGCAAGAGGGCTGAAGTCTCTTGGGTGGGGGATGGGGGCTTGGCCCTGCCAACAGTTTGATTTCAGCCCAAGGAGACTGATTTCAGACTTCTGGCCTCCAGAACAGTGAAAGAATAAACTTCTGTTGTTTAAAGCCACCAAATGTGTGGTAACTTGCTACAGCAGCCCGAGGAAACGGATATATCCACCTTCCCCTCCCTCCTTTTCTCTCTTCCTTCTGTGCTTCCTCTTCATTTTGATTCTCTTTAACCACTTTCTGTGTTTCTTTTTTTCCTACTCTTTTTACTGAATCAGCAAAAGTACTTTCACTTGCTAAGTAATGTCCCTTACATTCCTGTTTTTCAGAAAACTCTGGTCCTGAATGTTTCTTCCACTTTGTTTTCTCTTCTGATTTCCCTCACTTGTCCTAAGTAGGCCTTCTGCCATTAAAACTTTCCCCAAACCTGTAACTCAAGATCACATTTGTTTCCCCAACCTGTGTTAGGTGATGAGGGCCCAAAGGTGAACAAATTGTGGTTCCTAACCTCAGAGGGTCACAATCTAGAAAAAGAAGACAAAAATATAAATTTTTAAAAATTTTATTTATTTATTTATTTATTTATTTATTTATTTATTTATTTTGAGAGAGAGAGAAGGCGCGTGAGCAGGGGAGGGACAGAGGGAGGAAGAGAGAGAGAATCCCAAGCAGGCTCCATACTATCAACACAGAGCCAGACAGGGGACTTGAACTCATAAACTGTGAGATCATAACCTGAGCCACAGTCAAGACTGGGAAGCTTAACTGACTGAGCTACCCAGGAGCCCCCAGAAATGTCAATTTAAGAGTCCTAACATCTTTTAAGTGCTTTGGTAAAAGTCTGTACTTTTACAGTATTGTTGGGCAGAGGATGTGGTTATTAATTCTGTCGCGGGGCAAGGAGTAAGGGTCCTCCCGTAGAGGAGGTGACCTGGAGTCCTGACTTCCCAATCCATGAAGGCCACCATCCATCAAACATCGTTTCATATCTACTACCCACCACATACTGAACAATGACCCACACGCATAAATGTGAGTGACATAATATGTCACAGTTATTGTCTACTAAATATCCATTCCGCACTTTTTCCTTGATAACGGACCTCTAACATTATGCAGCACAGTAATGTACTGAGCTCCATTCTCTCTCCTAGCCCCCCATTCAGCTAGTTATGGGCACGTGACATACTTTCATCCAAAGAATCCTAAACAGAGCTCTGCTTCAATTTGATGTCTGGAGGTGTGGCAGCCATATTGTGACCATGAGGATACCAGCACGATGATGAAAGCCCAGATGCCGATGTTGGCAGAGCAGGAGGAAAGGGCATGGCCTTTGAAGGCAACCTTGAACAGCTGAAGCAATATCTACAACTGTTCCTTTTAATATCTTTTTTTTTTTTTTTTTTTTTTTTAAAACGTTTTTTATTTATTTTTTTGGGACAGAGAGAGACAGAGCATGAACGGGGGAGGGGCAGAGAGAGAGGGAGACACAGAATCGGAAACAGGCTCCAGGCTCCGAGCCATCAGCCCAGAGCCCGACGCGGGGCTCGAACTCACTGACCGCGAGATCGTGACCTGGCTGAAGTCGGACGCTTAACCGACTGCGCCACCCAGGCGCCCCCCTTTTAATATCTTTTATAACAAGAGAAAAATATCTATTGTTTAAGCCACTATCATTTCTTGCAGCCAAAGGAATACCTAGCACATTAATATTTTGAGAAATTCTGATTTAGAAAATGTTAGAGGGAGTCACCTGGTTGGCTCAGTTGGTTGAGCATCTGACCGTTGGTTTCGGCTCAGATCATGATCTCATGGTTTGTGAGATTGGGCCCCGTGTCTGGCTCTGTGTTGACAGCACAGAGCCTGCTTGGGATCCTCTCTCATTCTCTCTCTCTCTCTCTCTCTCTCTCTCTCTCTATCTCTGCCCCTCCCCGCTCGCTCTCTCTCTGTCTCTCAAAAATAGGGAAATAGACTTGAAAAAAAAAAAAAGAAAATGATAGGGGGTAGGAAGAAAGAGTGGGGAAGACAGAGAGAGTGCTTTTACAACAGAGAATAGGGTTTATTTCACATCTGAATGACTCTGAGATTTTTCTCCCTGGCACTTCACTAAGGCCTTCCTTTGGAATCCTGGCAGGCTCTGTGAGAGCTTTGACCAATAGAATATGGTAGAAGTGATAGGCCAGTTTCAAGGCTATAAGGGAGCAGAAGTTTCTGCTTCCTGTCTTGTTGAACGCTCACTCTGGGGCAAGCTGGCTGCCATGTAAAAAGTTCAAGTTTCCTGAGAAAAAACCCAAGCTAGCACATGGAGAGAGGAATAAATACCTGACCAGCCCCAGCTGCTCCAGCACCCCCAGTTTAGGGCCAGGTATGTAAAGGAAGGCAACCCAAGCCTTGGGCACCATCTAACTGCGACCACTTGAGGGACCCCAAGAAACAGCCACCCAGCTGAGACCACCAATCCTCAGAACTATAGGAGATAATAAACAGTGTTTCAAATTCCTCTGTTTTGGGGTGGATTGTTACACAGCATTTAGAACCTAGGAAACGTATAATTATTATTATCATGATTTTAGAGGTGGGGAGGTGGACAATAAAAGGTGCTCTCCAGAAGAAATCAAGCCAAGATGTGGCCAGCCTGGATGTGAGCCCTTGTTTTCTGACTCCATTCATCCTGGTTTAGAGAGAGTTGGAAAAGGAGGATGTGGCCCAGTGTCAAGGGAGTGCGGGTCCTGCGGAACTTGGCCTGAGCGGGTCTGGGGAAGGAACACAGACAGATGGAGGAATGCATGCCTAGAGGCATGAGCAGAAAGTAAGGATGTGAAAAAACAGCAGAGATGATTCCTTCAAGATACTTGGCTATGAAAGGAAGGAGAGATGCAGGTGTATATCTAGAAAGACTATAGGAAGGGTTATTATTCTTATTAATTTTGGAGGTAATCTCTACACCCAATGTGGGGCTCGAACTCATGACCCTGAGATCAAGAGTCCCATGCTCTATGAATTGAGCCAGCCAGGCAAACTTAGGGAGCATTGTTTTTATTTAAACTTTTAATTATGGAAAATTTTAAATATACATAAAGCAGAAAGAATAGTATAATGAAGCCCCAAGTACCCATCACCAGCGACACTTCAAATGGTAGTGAGATTATTTTAAATACATCCCAAATATATAATTGCACCGGTTAATATTTCAGTATGTACTCCTAAAATATAAACAGCTAACACAGAAAACCAAAGTATCATTATTGATGTGTTTTTTACATCCCTTTTATATTTCCTTCCCATCTCTCTTTTCCTAATTTGTTCAAGAAAGCAAGTCGTTTACTTGGTAGAATTTTCTGCAGTCTAGATTTTACTGATTCTATCTTCTTGGTGCTGACATGTCCTGTAGATTGGTTGTTGGATCTAGAAGCCTGATCAGACTCAGTGTTCATTTTTTGGCAAGGATATATCAGGTGTGACTGAGTTCTTCCAGCAAGAGACACAAAATATCTTGTCCTTTTTTTGTGTGGTTTTAGCAGCCATTAACGAGCATTGCTTATATGAGCGTTATTTCATTGGTGACGTTGGGATTGTTGATGCTCTAACTGTATCATTCTTTTCTTTACAAGCTGGCATGTTCTATAAAGAGAAACTTGACCTTGTCAACAATTTATCTCTGAGATGGAATTTGTAGAAAACAGATAAATGTTTTACTCTGTGAGGGTCATTTTTACATTTAAGGACACATGTGAGAGTCCTTTAAGCTTCACGGCTGTTCTTGTCCATGGTCCTGCACGAGACATTCCACAGTCCTGCACTATAATCACTCCAGCCTCAATCCCCTTGATGTTTTGGGCCTCTCCCCTTTGGTCCTACCTATCTGGAAAAAGCCCACCCTGAAAGACCTGTATCACCCACCCTCTCTGAGCCTGTTGCTGAACTGTTGAGTGTTGCTGACAAAAAAAAAAAAAAAATCACAAACTAAGGGCCGCTGGTTTCACAAACCTCGAGCACCCTCCACACCCCCCTACAACCCAACCATGTCTCTCTGAGAACACATCATTGACCCTTAAGATGTGACTAGTGAGTCTGAGGAACTACATTTCTATTTTTATTTAATTTCACCTAACTTAAATATAAATTGTCTCATGTGACCAGCAGCTACTATATTGTGCAGTGTAGATTATAGGACATTCCTTTTTTTTTTTTTAATTTTTTTTTAATGTTTATTTGTTTTTGAGACAGAGAGAGACAGAGCATGAACGGGGGAGGGACAGAGAGAGAGGGAGACACAGAATCGGAAGCAGGCTCCAGGCTCTGAGCCATCAGCCCAGAGCCCGACGCGGGGCTCGAACTCACGGACCGTGAGATCGTGACCTGAGCTGAAATCGGAGGCTTAACCGACTGAGCCACCCAGGCGCCCCTAGGACATTCCTTGATTACAGAAAGTTCTATTAGGCCAGTCTTGGAAAGTTGACTTCCCATCCCCCAAGGTGTCTGGTTCATACCTTCTCCCTTTGTCTCAAATCTCCTCTAACATTGACTTGTACTGTCCCTTCATTCTTCCCTGAGAATACAGAATATTAGAAGTTTCCAGATAAAGTCTTCATCCTTCTTGACGATAAACAAGCTTTCTCAATCTCCCACTACTAATCTTCAAAATCTATGCACACTTGCTTCCTTGGGGTAAATGTTCAGTCTCCTAACAGAGGCCAAAGCCCCCATGATGCTCCAAATCCAGCCCCGTTTTGAGTTGCCAAGGACTCTGTCTTCATTTGTCCCTTCCCGTTCCACACCATCTGTCTTCCCAACTCTATTGGGTCACTCCCACTAGCAAGCAAATATGCTGTTATCTTTAATCTTTAGAAGTCCCCCTTTATCCCCACTCCCTGCCAGTTCTCTCATGCCCATTTATAGCCAAGAACAGTTCATTCTGACAGTGGTCCTCAGGCTAGTGGCATCCACATCACCCGGAAATTTGTTAGAATGCAGATTCTCAGGTACCGTCCTAGACCTACTGAGTTGGAAACTCTGGGCCCAGAAATGTTGGTCTTATAAGCCTTACAGGTGTTTGCCTGATTTCAAGAACCCAACATGTGTTCAACAATGAGTAACTACACTTTTTCACTTGGTGTTCACTCTTCCTCCCATGGAACCCACTCCAGCCTGGCTTCTGTTCTCAACTCTTCCTCAGAGCTTGGTCCTGGCCTCTTTCACCTTTTCTTTCCCAAGGAAATCTCACTCATTTCTTAATGTTATGAGTGCAACCTAGAGCTCCACATTTCCCGGGATTCAATTATTTGGTAACTCCATGTGAATGTCTCCCCCAGTAAGTCTTAAAAACATCTTGATGTTCCCCCTCAATCTCTCCTTCCCCATGTCCCCATCCCAGTCTTCCCCATCTCAATAAATGACATTCCTTTAGCATCCCCAGCCAGAAATCTCCAAGTTGTCCTTGATTCTTCCTTTCTTTCACTGCCCCTCCACATCCTTAATCAACTGAGCCACCCAGGTGCCCACCCTCCACATCCTTATGTGCTCTGTGTTGTGTAACACACTGATAAATTCTGGGGAGGAGGACATGGGCCTCTTTGGGGAGATGATTATTCTGACTCCTACACCATTTTCTAGGAGGTGAGGCATCACTCTTCACTCCTCAAGTGCGACTTCCTTCCAAAGGGGACAGGATAGAAAAGAGGAAGTTCATAGTGGAGAAACCTGACAAACACTGTCTCAACCAGGTGGTCAAGATCAACGTCAACAGTGATAGGTCATGTGGGTAATGTGCACTGTTGATGAGATGTGGTGAGAATGGCACTTTACTTCTGTTATCTTTCTCCCCAAACCCTGTAACTCCTGTCTACTCAAGAGAAAAGTCTCAGGTAAATTCCAATGAGGAACATTCTACAAAATACCTGTTTATACGCCTCAAAACTGACAACGTCATCAAAAACAAAGAAAGTCATGGGGCACCTGGATGTCTCTGTCAGTCAAGTGTCTGACTTGTGATCTCAGCTCAGGTGTTGATCTCAGGGTTGTGAGTTCAAGCCCCGTGTTGGGCTCCACACTGGGCATGGAGGCTACTTAAACACACACACACACACACACACACCCCAAAGAAAGTCTGAGAAACTGTCATTCTCAAGAGTAGTTTAAGGAGACAGGAAGACGAAATGTAATGTGGTGTCCTGGATAGTTCCTGGAACAGAAAAAAAGAGCATTAGGTAAAAACCAAGGAAATCCAAATAAATCAGGTACTATAGTTAATAATAATGTGTCAGGGGCACCTGGGTGGCTCAGTCAGTTAAGCGTCCGACTTTGGCTCAGGTCATGATCTCACAGTTCATGAGTTTGAGCCCCGCATCAGGTTCTATGCTTCTGTTCAGAGCCCGGAGCCTGCTTCAGATTCTGTGTCTCCTTCTGTCTCTGCTCCTCCCCTGCTCACGCTCTGTCTCTCTCTCTCTCAAAAATAAATATTTTTTTAAATAATTAAAATTTAAGCCCCCACTTTATTTTAATTTTTTTAATTAATTTTTTTTTTTTTTTTTTTTTTTTTTTTGAGACAGAGAGAGCACCTGTGGGCATGAGCCAGGGAGGGGCAGAGAAAGACGGGGACAGAAGATCCAAAGCTGAAAGCAGAGAGCCCGATGCAGGGCTCAATTTCGTGAACTGTGAGATCATGACCTGAGTCAAAGTCAGAAGCTTAACCAACAGAATCACCCAGGCATCCCTAAGCCCCCATTTTAAAGATACATACTGTTTCCTTCCAAATCAATTATAAACTCCTTATAAAAGAACACACCTAAAATAAAATTTTTCAAAGTTTAAAATACCTCTTAGAAATGACTTAGAGCCGGGGCGCATGGGTGGCTCAGTCAGTTAAGTGTTCGACTTCGGCTCAGGTCATGATCTGACAGTTCGTAGGTTCGAGCCCCGCTCAAGCTCTGTGCTGACAGCTCAGAGCCTGGAGCCTTCTTTGGATTCTGTGTCTCCCTCCCGCTCTGCCCCTCCCCTGCTCGCACTCTGTCTCTCTGTCTCTCAATCTCTCTCTCAAAAATAAGTAAAACATTAAAAAGAAAAAAGAAATGACTTAGAGCCAAACAATTTACCAGTGATATCCTCCAAGTGTCCAAGTTATGAGAATCAACTAATTCCCATGAAAAACAAATTACTGTATAAAAAGAAGAAAAGCAAAGAAAGAAAAAGGGAAGAAAAGACATTTTTCTAATGCCCCCCACTCCCCAAAAGATCAGAAGAGCCAGACACCATGGACAAAGTAAGCAGATCATAGTAAAGTATTTTTTGAAAAATAAGAAAAAAACCCACCATAGTTAAGAAATCTAGATAAAGAAGTATAGTCCTTTTTACAGTTACAAAAGTAACTATTGGAAGAACTTAAGATCATGAAAGAAGGGGGGGCAAGCAGGTACTGTAAAGATGCTGAATTGTCTTATTTGTGTTGGGGAGCTGGTAGCTGTTGCCTATTTTGAAACATCAACCAACTGAAGGGTGAGAATTGTGGCCGGCATCTGTGGGGGATTTCTGAGGGTCCGGCATTCATCCACTCCAGTTCCAGGAGCAGTTCTAAGTTCTGTTTGGATGTCCACACTTCTCAATCCTGGTCCATGTGCTTTAGGTGGAGATGTCTCAAACTTGGCTCATCTGCTCCTGTCAACTGAGTCAGCCACGCCATTTTGGGAGCTTTAGCTTGTGGCCCAGAATGCAGTGCCTGCCTTCAAACCTTTTCTTTCTTTCACAGGGCAGTTCCTGTGACATAGGGTCTGTTTAATGTACTCTCTTATTTCTACGGTATGGGCTTGATGTTCTCTTTCATTCATCAGAAGGAAGAATGTGTGTTGCCCCGGGGGTCCAGAGACGGACCCAACACCTGCTGTGGGAAAGGATCCCTGGCATGGGGCGAGGGAAGGTTGGAGGACATTCGTTATCCTGGCATCCTGTGGCAGACGCTGCTGGCAGGTCACAGACATCCCCTTGGCATTCACCTCTACACTTTGTGGCTGCTTGCTGCAAATGCCTCCAAAGTCTCTGCCTGAGGGCTTTTGTGGAGGGAGGAGGAATGTGTAAGAGCAAGCTTGGCTGGTGTGCAGGGCAAGCTGAAAGTTCTGGAGAATTAATGTCCTAGCAGCAGCTTAATAAACATGCTAGAGGAGGAGTTGGTGGGTAACTATTCAGTCTCCTTGCCCCTCTGTTGGGATAACTTTGAGGCAGGCTCTATACTGTATTCGAGTCCCCCAGTGGGACTGGGCTTCAGCTGCCCGCAGAAGAAACTTGCTTGATAGCATGTCCCTTGTTTATTGGCTCTCTTCTCGTTCTTCTCATGCTTCCCTACTCCTCTGGGATCATCTCCCAAATAAACTACTTGCCTTTGAATACTCAGCTCAGAGTCATATTACGGGGGAACACCAACTAAAATACATCCAATCTCACTGTCTCGGGGACACCACCTGGGGTTTGATTTCCTTGAAACACTCCCCCGCCCCACTCGCTCTCTCTGTCTTTGTCTCTGTCTCTGTCTCTGTCTCTCTCTCTCTCTCTCTCTCCGTTTCCCTAGTGGCCCCACTCCAGCTCCAGCAAGGAATAGATGGGTCAGATATAGCCAATCAGCTTTGATCTTTCACTAGCCACAGAGGGCAGCATGTGACCCATTCCAAGCCAATGAGATGCAACGAGACTTTCTTTTCACTGACTTTGAGCCTGGGAGGATTGTGAAGTTCAATGTAATGTGTTAATTTGACTGGGCCAGGGGTGCCCAAAGGGCTGGTAAAATATTATTTTTGGATGTGTCTGTGAGGGGGTTTCTGGACGAGATTAGCATTCGATTCAGCAGACTGAGAGATCTGCCCTCACCACTGAAGGCAGCATCATCCAACCCAGGGGGGAGGGGGAGCCCAAATAGAACAGAAAGACTATACTAGGGCATTAGTACCTGCATACACAGAGACATGGGTGGGGATTGTTCTCTGCTTACATAGGAGGAAAAACTCGAACAGGCTGCTCTGGTCCCTGAGGGGCCAGGCACCCCCAGCCCAGAGGGCAGCCTAGAGGAAGGAGGATGGCCAGTATGTTCAGCTAGAGCTCCTCTCTCCAGACTCCCCCAACTCAGAAGAAAACAAGCTGCCAGCAGCTCCTGATGAATACTACATACAACCTAAACCCAGGTAGCATTAAAGGCAGCAGATTTCTACTTTCCTTCCAGGGATATCTGAGCCCAAACAGACAAATCAGGATTTACATGAAAGCGGTCTGTACCCTGAAGGGTGACTTCAGGGAAACTGGAAGCCTTTCCTTACTCCAAAAACATCCATCCACTGACTGGCCCATGTCAATATGGGGACATAGTACTTCCCCCCACCCCCTGACCTCCCAACCACCACCACCAAATATTGTGCCAAGTCAAAATCCAGATGCCTTTGGGAAAGTCAGCTCTATTAGCTATTATTAGATTTTAATACTTAAGGGAGATTTATTATAGCATTTCACAGATTTTGTAAGAGGGCAGGTAGGAGGTAAGATGAGGAACCTGGAGGGAAGGGCTCAGTCACAGAGGCCTAGTGTAGACTTTAGACAGATCACAGGGAAGACAGAGACTCAGGGAACATTCTCTTCCTCCAAAGTAAAAATAAATAAATAAATAAATAATAATAATAATAATAATAACTTTGCCCTGCATTCACCTAATACTCTAAGCGTTTACCTGATTCTCTAAGACCCACCTTGAGTCAAATCAAGCCACACCCATTCATTTACAGGTGGCCTGTGACTGCTTGGGCTACAATGGCACAGCTGAATCACTGTCGTGGAGACTGGAGACTGTATGGCCTGCAGAACTTAAAATATTTACTATCTGGCCTTTTATAGATAAAGTTCGCTGACTCCTCTAAGCCAGAGGTTCTCAAACTTGAGTGTGTGTTAGAATCCCCCACAGGATTTGCTAGCAAACCCACAGCGAGGAGCCACAGGCCAGAGTCTCTGAGTCATTATTCCATCTGGGGGAGGGCCCAAGAATTTGCTTTTTTTTAAAGTTTATTTCTTTTGAGAGAGAGAGAGAAGAGCACAAGCAGGGGAGGGGCAGAGAGAAGGAGAGAGTCCCAAGCAGGCTCTGAACTGCCAGCTCAGAGTCCAATGGGGGCCTGAACTCACTAACCATGAGATCATGATCTGAACTGAAACCAAGAGTCGAAGCTTAACTGAGTGAGCCACTCGGGCGCCCTAAGAATTTGCATTTCTAACAAGCTCCCAGTGCTGCTGCTGCTCTACGCCCCTCTTTGAGAACCACTGCTCTAACCTCCCTACCTTGACACTTAATATAATGCCATTTCTTTCACTGCCTCATTCTACAGTTATGGCCACAAAGGCCCAGGCTACACAGCCATTCTGATTGCAGCCCATTGGGTCCTTCCACCAACCCCAATTCCCTGCTGCTTGTGGGTGCATGATGGCAGCTGCACTATGAAACATTCGGTAAGAGACAGAGGCTTCGCTGTGGTAATAGAGACCCCCAAATATAGAAGCTTAAATAAGGAAGGTGTCTGCTTGTCTCATGTCAACATTCCCGCGGACCCAGGATGACGGGGTGATTCTGGGTCACGTGGTCATTCAGAGACCTGCTTTCTCTCCACTTTGTGGCTCTGCCATCCCCCAGGATGTTATCCTTCTCTGCTTAGTCAGAGACCAGAAGGTTGCTCATATCATTCACTTCTGCCTACCTGCCACTGGCCCAGTATGGGAGGCCAGACAATGCTCCCCTTGTCGGGCAGGGCTATCTGGGGAGATGGAGGGGATCCGAGACGAGGAGCTGCCCCAGGGCACTGCCCTATTGTCCAGTGACTTAAGAAAACAAAGGCGTAGTACTCGCCTACATGTATGTTCTGGGCACAAGTATGCTACATGTATGTGCTGGGCACTAGAGGTGTGTCCAGGTTGGTGGTGTCCTTGCTTTAGGATCCAGGTTCAAGGAGAAGCATGACGTTTTGCAAATTTTGTTTTTTAAAAATAATTTTTTAAAGATTAAAAGAAATTTTAATGTTTATTCATTTTTGAGAGACAGAGCGTGGTTGGGGGCAGAGAGAGAGATACTAAATCTAAAGCAGGCTCCAAGCTCCAAGCTGTCATCACAGAGCCTGATGTGGGGCTTGAACCCACGGACTGCGACATCATGACCTGAGCTGAAGTCAGATGTTTAACCGACTGAGCCACCCAGGAGCCCCTAAGATTTTTATTTTTAAGCAATATCTCCAACAAACGTGGGGCTCAAACTCACAAGCCTGCGATCAAGAGCCACATGCTCCACTGACTGGGCCAGCCAAGCGACCCTCAAAATAATATTTTTGAAACACAGCATGCATAAAGAAGAGTGCGCAAGTCCAAAAAAGTGCACTGGAAGCCACCCCCTGCCCCGCCCCATGCTCCATCAAGTTATCGCCTCCCTGTCAAGAGTAACTGCCATCATGTCTAAGACTTAGATTACCTTTGCCTGTGTTTGAACTTTATATACCAAGTGTTGCTGGAGATGTGGAACAGCCAAGACCCTCATACACTGTATATCATATTGTACAGACCCTTCCATGTCCAATTCTGACAGCTAACATTTTGTTTGTGAGATTTATCCAGTGACTGCATACAGCAAACAAGCAATACAGGTTTATTGCGTGGTTGTTGGTTTGTTTATTTATTTACTTGTTTATTTGCACTGCTGGGTAATATTCCATTGATGAATGCTTTATCCATTCTACCATTGATGGACACTATGTTCCAGTATTTGACTATTACTAATTGTGCTTCTCTGCACACTCTAATGCATGTCTCTTGATAAATATATATTGCCTTTCTCTTGAATATTTACATTGGCATTGCTCAGTCCTAGGGACAGAGTAGGTGCATGCTCAGCCTTGGTACTTATTGCCAGGGACTTCTTCATATAGTTGTGCCTGTTCCCACACCCATTGGCAGTGTGGGAATTCTGGTTGCTCTATATCCACACCAACACTTACAACTTCAAGCACTGAGTCTGATCCAGTTGGACTTTGCCGGAATGTACACAGACAGACCAACATTCACTTTCAAAGGCCACAGGATGCTAGGAGAGACACACATGCAGTAGATGACAAGTATGACACATCATCCAGCGTTCTCATTCCTGGGACTAGGACGCTCAAATTGGCAGCCCAACAAATGTTACAGCCTAGTAGGCAATCTGGAGATTTCATATAAAAATATGGCTTTTTTGCTTCTGGAAAAAAAATGGATGATCCAGCAATACAAGGTCCATGCTCTCTCATGACTGTAATTGGCTGCAGTTGAGTGCTGGTGGCTTCCAACGCAAAGTGCCCACCATTCCCTATGCCTGCCATGATGGACCCTTTTCATTCATTTACCTTAGCTTCCTGACCACAGTAATTAATTGAGTTTCTTTTTTGTTTTTTGGTTTTTTTTAATTAAAAAAAATTTTTTTTAACATTTATTTATTTTTGAGACAAAGACAGAGCATGAACAGTGGAGGGTCAGAGAAAGAGGGAGACACAGGATCTGAAATAGGCTCCAGGCTCTGAGCTGTCAACACAGAGCCCGACGCGAGGCTCAAACCCACAGACCGCGAGATCATGACCTGAGCCGAAGTTGGACGCTTAACCGACTGAGCCACCCAGGCACCCCTAATTGAGTTTCAACACATGTAGTGAACTCCCCAGCTTCCCTCCTAGCTCTGATCAAGGCAACCCACATGACCAACCAAAGCATGTTATACCCTTTGTAGGATATGAGGAATGTATCAGAAATATCTTCTCTGCACCCCAAATATCTCCGCTATTACAGCTTTTACCTTGTATTAAGAATGTTCTCTTCCCACAGGCATATCTTAAATAGAAGAAAAATTACCAGGAACAATGAAACTGTAAATTGCCCTTTTGATGGTGAATACTTCCTGTTTCAGGTATTTTTTTTTTTCTGTGTAACAAACCATCCCCAAAACTTAGTGGCTCAAAACAACATTTCATGTGAACGTGATTTCATGGGCCAGTACTTGATCAGAGCACGGTGGGAAGAGCCCATCTCTGTTCTGTGATATCTGGGGCCTCAGCTGGATTAGCTCATGGCTGAGGTCTTGTTGACACAATCCAGCCAGGGTTGTATGTCTAGGGGCTTCAGGTCTTGCTGTTGACTGGGTCCCTCCATCCTCTACTGTGTGTCCTCTCTGTGAAGTTATCTTGGCTTTTCTTACAGCATGGTAGTGTCAAGAGAGTTGGACTTCTTATCGCAGTCTGGCTTCCCTTAGGGAGCAAACGTGGAAGTTGTTGGACCTTTTTCAAGCTTAGGCCTGGAATTACATCATGTCTGCCATGTTCTGTTGGTCAAAGCAAGTTCCAAGATCAGTCCTGATTCAAGGGGAGCAGAAATAGACTCTGTCCCTCAGTTGGGAAAATCACAAAGAATCGGTGGCCACCTTTAACACACCCCACTTCCCTTACCTGCCTCTGCTTCTCCGTCCTCCCTCATCCCTCTCTGCCACTCTGCTTTCCACACACACACACACACACACACAAATATGGGATCTTCCAGTCACAATGCCAGGTATAGGAGCACAGAGATAACACATAGTCCCTGACCTCAAGAAGCTTACTGTCTAATGAGCAAGATAAACCACAAACCAATAATGTTAACAGAGTGAAAAATACAATGATATGTGTATGTATATGGTCTTTAAAAGAAAGGCTAGGGGTGCCTGGGTAGCCCAGTTGGTTAAGTGTCCTACTCTTGATTTTGGCTCAGGTCACAATCTCACAGTGCATGAGTTCAAGTACTGCATTGGGCTCCACGCTGACAGTGTGGAGCCTGCTTGGGATTCTCTCTCTTTCCCCCCTCTCTCTGCCCCTCTCCAGCTTGTATTCACTTTCTCTCTCTCTCTCTCTCAAAAATAAATAAATAGGGGTGCCTGGGTGTCTCAGTCAGTTGAGCGTCCGACTTCTGTGCTGACAGCTCAGAGCCTGGAGCCTGCTTCAGATTCTGTGTCTCCCTCTGTCTCTGACCCTCCCCCGTTCATGCTCTGTCTCTCTCTCTGTCTCAAACATAAATAAACGTTAAAAAATTAAAAAAAATTTTTAAATAAATAAATAAATTTTTTAAAAAGGAGCAAAGATTTAAAAAATAAATAAAAGAGAAGCCAATATATTATTCATATTTCAAACACATCTAATCAAGGAGCCTGGATCAGAACCTCCCTCAACACTAATTGAACCAAAGAATTAATGAATGTTATTAACACCTGAGCAACAAATGAGTTTATCTGACCACTTCCTATGAAGAGAAATAACTAGAGGGATGTCTTGAAAAGTTTAATGAAATTAACTGTCCAATTATTAATTTGCCAAGTGATAAAAATCTCAGGATTTCAAATTTCCCATTGTTTCACATAAAATACTAATTTATGTTTGCAGAATTGTTGAAGCACCCCAGGAACCTGAAAATTCTCAGGAGGTACTGTTTGGAAATGACTGGAGTGAGCATTCCAAGATCACTGGGACACACTGTCGGGGAAGCAAGCAGAAGGAGGGACCTGCACAGGCAGAAGGGCAGGTGAGACAGTCAAGGGTAATTTCATTTAGCTCCTAGTTCTGCCTGCAGACCTGTAACTTAATTGGCACTTGTCACATCGAGGCTAACGTTGCCTGAGAAAACAAACACTTGTTTGTTTAAGCTCCCACTTATCGGGTGTTTTGTCCCTCTCGGTCAAATGTCAAGTGTTGAGTTTTTTTTTAAAACTCAACAGATACACAGAAAGTGGAGCCTTTGGGGGCAGAGGATAGAGAAATAGATGCTGCAAAGCTGTCTTGGGGCAGGTTCCCTAGAAGTAGAGCTGAAAAAGTAGAGCTGTGAAGGTGCTTTACTGGGGGGGGGGGGGGGGCAGAGGGGGTGCTCACAGGAAAACCTTGTAAGGAAGTAAGGTGTACAGGACCTGGCGGGAGGAAAAGCCAAACACGGATGTAGTTTCAGGTGAAGCCAGCCTCAGCTTGATCCCATGGGGAGCTCTGAAGTATAAATCGCAACACTGTGAATCTGTCCACCTTGAGGCAAGGGAACTGGGTTCTTGCACCCCATAATAGCCAACCATTGGCTGGGACCACCCCAGTGTGTGTGTGTGTGTGTGTGTGTGTGTGTGTTTGGGGCTGGGGCTGGGGGGTAAAAACCATGAGGCAGCTCTAATGGCCCAAGGGCAAGTGTTAAATAAAGTTGCAGGTGTGAGCCATTAGCAATAGCACCTGCAGCAGCTATGGGACAGTAAAGGGGATCCCAGAGGATCCAAGCAAGGTACCAACAGCATCTGCTCCAGAAGATGACTAATTCTTCCCATGATTTATGACAAACTTTAAAATATAATTACATACACACCTATAAGAAGGGCTAAAAGCTGACATGCGCACTGACCAGAATGTTTCCCAAATGCTGGCGAAGACAGGGAACGCTTGGAACTCTCTTATGTTGCTGGCCCGATCACTTTGGGAACAATATTTGGCTGTCCTTAAACACAGGAGGAAACTGTAATCAAGCAGCTCTCCTACAAACAAATCCAATAGAAGTGAGCGCTTATGCCCATCAAAAGGCATGTAATCATGTCAACAATAAAAAGGAATGTCGATGGCTATCAAAGGAATTATCCTAGTGAAAGAAGCCAGCCTCCAATGGTTACATACTACATAATTCCATCTATATGACATCCTCAAAAAGATAAAACTATAGTCATGGAGAGTAGATTAGTGGTTGTCAGAGATTAGGGGTGAGGGGGATAGGGAGTTCTTTGGGATGATGGGACTGTATCCTGATTGGTGACTGTATATATCCATATACATGTTAAAACCCATAAAATGACACCCCCTAAATTCAATAAATAGATTGAATTTTCCAAAAAAAAAGCATATGGACGAGAGTGTTCATAGCACTTTATTTATGACAGCTAAACTGAGAGCCTCCCAATGGATATGTAAATTGCGATATGTTCCAACTACAAAATACTACCCAGGGCAGAAAAAGAACAAACTAGTGGTACGTGCAATCGTATGGATGAATCTCACATAGTATTAAGTGAAAGTGGACAGACACAAAAGAGAACACAACGTATGATCCCATTTATATAATGCTCACCAACAAGCAAAATGAACCTAAGTTGATGCCAGTCAGGATGGTGACTGGAAGGGGATACATGGGAGGGATCTGGGGTGCTAACAATGTGTTCCGTCTTGACCTGGGGGTGACTCCACGAACTTATTTGTAAAAGGTCATTAAGCTATATACTTAAGACTTGTACTTTTACTTGTATATATGTATTTATGTATGTATGTATGTATGTATGTATTGAGAGTTCGTGTTTGCGAGCTCACGGGAGTAGGGGAAGGAGAGAGGGAAAAGGAGAGAGAGAATCTTAAGCAGGCTGTATGCCCAGTGCGGAGCCCAATCCCACAACCATGAGCTGAGCCATAATCAGGAGTTGGAGGCTCAACTGACTGAGCCACCCAGGTGCCCAGTATATGTGTTTTTAAATGCTTAAGAGGTTTAGATTATTTTCATCTGGTTTGTCCATGTGTAGCTGGTGGTATACAAAGTGCTAAGCTTCACTGTTGGTTGCTGGTTGCCAGCTTTTTTTTTTTTTTTAAAGCTCTAACACCCAACATGGGGCTCAAACTCACGACCCCAAGATCAACAGTTACACACCCTACCGACTGAGCCAGCCAGGCACCCTTGAGAATGGGCTCCTAATCTCCACTTAACAAATATGGACAGGGACACAGCTGAGTGAAAACACTGTCCCTGCCCTCAATAAATATTTGCCATTGATAGCAAAGCGGGGAATGATGATATTTGGAATCCCCCAAATTCAGGATTACATTTTGTCCCTGCTTGGTGAAAACACAGCTGCATGAGAACAAATGACCATCTTCCACAAGACAAAAAAGGTTTTTTACCTACCTATAATAGCACCCCGGGGGTGGGAGGGGATTAGACTGTGCTTACTACAGACCACTTCTAAAGGAAAAACTTGCCATGGACTGTAATAAAGCACAGATCAGAATTCATACCAGAATGATCTCAGGAGCAGAGGTTTTTGTGTGCCATTTAGCTTCTAATAGAGCTTCCTGGAAACATACTGTTCTTTCTCTTTGTCCTCATGTTAGTTTGATTTATGCTTGTTTTGTCTTATGCCTTCACGTTCCTCACAAAAAGTTCCCAAATAAAAATGTGAAAAAGAAAAAAAAGACCCAACAATTGCATTACCAGGTATTTATCCAAGGGACACAGGTATGCTGTTTCGAAGGGACACATGCACCCCAATGTTTATAGCAGCACTATTGACAATAGTCAAAGTATGGAAAGAGCCCAAATGTCCATCGATGGATAAAGAAGATGTGGTATATACACACACACACACACACACACACACACACACACAATTGAGTATTACTCGGCAACCAAAAAGAATGAAATCTTGCCATTTGCAATTACATGGATGGAACTAGAGGGTATTATGTTAAGTGAAATTAGTCAGAGAAAGACAAATATCATATGACTTCACTCATATGAGGACTTTAAGATACAAAACAGACGAATACAAGAGAAGGGAAGCAAAAATAATATAAAAACAGGGAGGGGGACAATACATAAGAGACTCTTTTTTTAATGTTTATTATTTTTGAGAGAGAGACAGAGAGAGAGAGAACAAGCAGGGAAGGGTCAGTGAGAGAGGGAGACACAGAATCGGAAGCAGGCTCCAGGCTCTGAGCTGTCAACACAGAGCCTGACACAGTGCTTGAACTCACAGACCGCGAGATCATGACCTGAGCTGAAGTCGGCCACCCAACCCACTGAGCCACCCAGGTGCCCCTAGTAGAGACTCTTAAATATGGAGAACAAACAGAGGGTGGCTTAAGGGGTTGCGGGAAGGGGGATGGGCTAAGTGGGTAAGGGGCATTAAGGAATCTACCCCTGAAATCATTGTTGCACTGTATGCTAACTTACTTGGATGTAAATTAAAAAAATAATAATAATAACATAAAAAAATGTAAAAAAAATACTAAACCTCAACTCCTTTATTTGAGGAGGTTATTTACATATGTTAGGTTTGAACGATGTTCTGATATGATTTTTACACTTACTTTCCCCCAACCTCCCAAGTACTTCCAAATCCAGCCTATCCTTAAAATCCAAAAAGTCATTTCAAACAGAAATAACCTGAGACAACTGTATTTTTTGACAACTGTATTTTCTAAATGATTTAAAAAGCACAATATTTATGAGATCAGTTATTATTCGAAAAGGAGAGATGTTGCATGCATTTTCCAAATGTTAACTCATTTATTCCACAAAGATCTGTTCATCATCTTTTTCAATTTATTTTGCTTTTGCACTGTAATAAATGATAACACTGTCAAAGATAAATACGACCCAGATTTTGCCTCCAGGAATTTTTTTTTTTTTCAGAGAGAGAGAGAGAGAGAGAGGGCATGCAAGATGAGGAGAGGGGCAGAGAGGCAGAGGCAGAGAGGAAAGGGACAGAGGGAGAGAGAATCTTAAGCAGCCTGACACGGGGCTCCATCCCACAACCCTGAGATCAAGACCTGAGCTGAAATCAAGAGTCAGACACTCAACCAACTGAGCCACCCAGGGGCCCCTGCCTCCAGGAACTTAAAAGATGACATCTGTGAAGAGATCTATAGGTGTGGTAAATTAAATAGTAATAATAGTACAAGAACTATACAAACTACACAGAACTATGTAAGAATCTTTTAAGACTCCTACAAGAACATCAAAAATAGAAGTGACACTGGTAGATACAGGATGATTAAAAATGATTGCAGGGGGTGTATTACGCTGCCTTTTTGGTAGAAAGGAGGGAAAACATTTGTATTTGCTTACATATATTTACTCTGGAAAGATTAATGAAAAAATTAAGACGGAGGTTATCTTGAGACAGAAGGAGAACTGAGCAAATGGGAAGAAAAGCTTTCACTGAGGGCCATCTTATAGTTGGAAATCTTGTGAAATGAACAAATGTGTTTTAAAATGTACTCAGAATTTATTTTAATCAGTTATGGTAGGACACTGGACATGGCAATGATTTTCACAAAGGAAGAAATTTGTACTTGTAGTCCCCTAGAAACAGGAAGTACAGGGGCACCTGGGTGGCTCAGTCGGTTAAGCATCTGACTTCAGCTCAGGTCATGAACTCACAGTTTGTGAGTTTGAGCCCCGTGCTGGGCTGACAGCTCAGAGCCTGGAGCTGCTTTGAATTCGTTTCCAGCTCTCTCTGCCCCTCCCCCGCTCATTGTCTCTTTCTCTCTCTCTCTCTCTCTCTCAAAAATTAATAAACACTAAAAAAGATTTTTAAAAAAGAAACAGGAAGTACAGTGTGCAAGGGAAGCACTAGGGAAATCAACAGAGTGGGCAAGAAGCATAATAGGAGAAATGATTAAGTATTAATGTGAGAGTATTTGCTCCTTCTTGGGATAGCTGTCTGACTTATGGCTCCACCTTCTCTGATACCCAAGATGCCCCCCAGTGGTCAGGTCTTCAAGATGACACGATGGTGTCCAGCCATGGCTGATTGGTCTAGAGTAGGCTCAAGACGGACCAATGAGATTCTCTCTTCTGAAATCTGAAGAGATTTCAGATACTTGAAAATACCAGACAAAAAGATTTCCAGAGCAGAGTTTCCTCAAGGGCAATAACAATTATTTTCCATACCTGACTGTCCAGTATGGTAGCCACTAGCCATATGTGGCTATTAAGGACTTAAAATGTGGTTAGTCTGAACTGAGATGTACTGTAAGTGTAAATTACACACCAGATTTTGAAGACTTAGTACAAAGCAAAATGCAAAATATCTCATTAATAAATTTTTATATTATTGCATGCTGAAAGGATACTATTTTGGATATACTGTGTCAAATAAAATATATAAAAATTAATTTCATCTGTTTTTGTTTTTTTTTTTTTTTAATTTTTTTTTTCAACGTTTTTTATTTATTTTTGGGACAGAGAGAGACAGAGCATGAACGGGGGAGGGGCAGAGAGAGAGGGAGACACAGAAGCGGAAACAGGCTCCAGGCTCCGAGCCATCAGCCCAGAGCCTGACGCGGGGCTCGAACTCACGGACCGCGAGATCGTGACCCGGCTGAAGTCGGACGCCTAACCGACTGCGCCACCCAGGCGCCCCAATTTCATCTGTTTTTGTACTAGAAAATGTAAAATGACATCTGTGACTTATGTTCTATCTCCTAGACAGCACTCTAGACAAAAAGAGATCTGTGAACGTTTGGTGAAAGTTTTTTTCTTTTTTCTTTTTATTTATTCAGTGAAAAATTTCTTCCATCTTCCCTTCTCACGTCTTGGTCATTCAACTCTTCAATAATTTGAAAACCTCATATGCTTCATATATGTATATGTATAAGCTAGCTGGAGTTCATTTCTATTTCTTGCCACAAAAGTAAATCATATGATGTTGCAAGCATTCAGAAAAGGATTAACCCAATCAGAGAGGAAAGACCATAAATTATACATGTGAATTGAACACATGTCTTTATCCCCACTCATCCCTGAGTCCACTAAAATAACCACATGAGGATTAAAATGAAATGAAAACAAAACAAAACAAAATAAAAATAAGCAAACCCTATTAAGACACAGAGAACAGAAGACGTGATAACATGCAGACAAGAGATGTCAACACAGTTTTGAAAGACAGACAAGCAAGCAACATCAGAACACTGGAAAAGCCCACAAATTAGAGGCACAAGAGATTGCTGAAGATAGGGGTGTATTAGTCATCCACTGCTGAGTAACAAATTACCCCAAAAGCTTAGTGGCTTAAAACAAATAGAACAATTTATCATTTCTCATGGTTCCCTTGGGTCAGGAATCCACACAGCACACTACAAGGACAGCTTGTCTCTGCTCCACAGTGTCTGGGATTTAGACAAAAGACTCAAAGGTGAGGGCTGGAGTCACCTGAGGGTTCATTCATAGGTAGTTAATGCTGGCTGTTGGCTGGGACCTTAGCTAGGGTAGCTGGGCAGAATACCCGCAAGTGGCTTGTCCATGGGGCCTGGGCTTCTTCAATCTGGGTTCTGTGGCAAGCTTCCCGAGAGAGAAGGCAAGTCCAGGGTAAATTCATATTACTTTCTATAACCTAGCTTGGAAACCACAGAATATTACTTTTGCTGCCTTCTGTTGTTGGTCAAGGCAGTTACAAAGGTCCACCCAGACTCAAGTGGAGGGAACATAGACCCCCACCTCTCAATGGAAGTGTGTCAACATTAGTTTGTAAAAAGTGTTTGTGGAGTGAGATTGGTGGGCCTATTTGGGAAAATATAATTTGCCACAAGGATAAGAGGTGGGGCATATTACGTGGATATCTATATAGGGAAGGAGTAGTAGAACTGTAGGCCTCTCTCCTGCCCCATGCTGTCTACCATCTTGTTTTGCCCAGTCCCTGAATAAAGAACCTCAACCAGAGAACCTTTCCACTTGGGGACACCAGGCACAGATAAGGCTTTAGTGGAAACAGTGGAATTGAACAGAAGTCTACCTCCTAATGGGGGATTTCTGGCATCATTCTCCTGCTAGGATCCTAGGATGTTGACTACCAGACCTATTACCTCAGAGTTGGGACATTAGAAGATTCTTTTTTGTAGAAATTCTCAATCTAAGAGAAAAGACCTATAGATATAAACATTCAGGGTTCCCCAATGAAGTAAAGAATGAGATACTATAAAAAATGATTGCTTATAAATGAAAAAGGGAGCTTCCAGTTCAAAAATGATGGAGTCAACATGTCTTCTTTCTGATGTGAAATACTCAAAATCAACAAGGAAACCAAGAAACAAAAATGCAAACTCATTGTCAGGAAAGCTTAGACTGTTCTGAAGCCTTAAACCAAAATATGGAGTCAGAGCAGCCAAAGTGCAGAAACAATATGGATAATATGGATAAAGGATATTTGCAACTGCAGAGATTAGAAAATAATCAGCCTAGAACACTTTTCCAAAATAAGTGTTGCATCCTAAGACCCTAAAACAAGTAACCTCCTGTTGCAACAGCAGGAAAGGGTTGTTAGGCTGTTGGTGGCATCTCCCCTGAACCCTTCAGGTAGAAGTCTTGAGACACAATCCTCCTCAGGCCTTTTATTCCCATCATTGGGATCAGGAGGGGACCCAGAGTTCTTAGCTCTCCTCTTCTCCAAGGATAAGGATCAGGAGAGATCCCCAGACCCCCATTCCTATCTATACCCAACACTCATCCCTGCTTTTACAACCTGCTTTGAATCTAGGACTTACATCATTACACCTTTCACTTGTGTGTAAGGAGCCCTGGAGGCCGAGCTCATCTCTCATCACCCATACACACCTGTCCCAGAAAAACTGCCCATTCTTTGTTCTGTCCTCTTCCCCATCACTGCCACTCATCAAACCTCTCTTATACTGCGCCACAACAAAATCCCCTGTATCCTTAACTTCTCTCAACAGCAACCCTCTTCCTGCTCTACCAGAAGTCTGATTTTCCCCTGAGGACCTGTGTATCCCCTCTGTCCCTCCCAGGGGTGGCTTTTTTTTTTTTTCCCACACCAGGCAGGAGGTAAGATAGGTGTTCTCCTTGCTCCTCATTGCTGCTTCCAGATCATTCTTCTTCTTTCCTCCCCAAATCTCAGCTTTAAATACCATCTACCAGCTTGTATCACCCAGTACACCACTGTGGCTGTCACCTACTCCCTGGGGACATTCCTCACCCCTTATTTCTTGACAATCTTAGCTCTTGGCTCAAAATCACTCTCTCTAAAACTTTTAACTCTGGGTGACTTCAATATACATGTAGGTGATCTTTCCAACCTCTGGCCTTTCACTTTCCTGAACTTCTCCAATGAGTTTGACCTTTATCTTACCTCAGCCACTCATTTCTATGGTCACACCCTAGACCAGAGCTACTTAGTGTGGTCCATGGGGAAGTGCTAGTGGAACTCTTATTAGTGGCCCACATGAGGTAAGCACAGAAATTGTAGAGGAAGCATTTAGAGACTTTCATAGCAATTTGACATTGCTGTGGCATCCATTCACATGATCAGTGTTTTTTTGGTCAGTGTATTTTATATCTTTAAAATATGTTTCCATTTTTTCCAGCTCTGTGTGTGTGTGTGTGTGTGTGTGTGTGTGCAGTTTGTGACAGATTGGGTGAGGGAGAAGAAAGAAAAACACTTACTCCATCACTGCAGCTGGCTAGCTGGCTTGAGATGCCCTGCCTACCCCTTGTCATTGCCAATAACTGCTTCTGTGACATAATCTCCCTTTTCAGGCATTCCACTTCTGACTACCATCCCTTATTGTATCTCCAACAATGAATCGTTTGACCCACCAGAACCCCCACTCCATTAATCTGGTCACTTTCCCCCCATCTCTCTTACCTTTTGTTCCATCCCCAGCCAGCTTACTTTCCATTACCGGTAGTGATCATCACCCCTCCCCCTCCCCCCCCCCCCCCCCCCCCCCCCGCCTTGCTTATCCCTTTTTCTCTTCACATACTCACTTGGCAAAACCTCAAAACTGATTAAATCCACCTCTCCACTTGTTCTGGCTTCGCGCCTGTGTAGCTGAACAAGCTAAAGAAAAACACTTGAAATGCACATCAAGAGCTTTAGTTGGACCCCCAATGCTGCCCAGGATTCATATTATGCTTTCTTTGTCCATTCACTCCCTGTATCTTCCTAGATGGTTATTGCACACCCTTCTCCTTTGTTCTCAAACAGTCAATACCTCCTCTATCTTCACTCTCAACTGATGACCTTGCTTCCTACTGCAAGAATCTTAGAATCTTAGCCTGTAGCTTCCACATCTCCCACAGCCCCATCTATCCACTTTTACCATCGGCACTCATACCCTGCTACCATTGACGCTGCAATCACTATTCATGCTCTTATCTAAAGCCAATCCCTCTTCCTCAACATTATTTCCCATCCTCTTTTGTGCATTCAAAGAAATCCCTCCAGTGATTCTCCCCTTCCCTCCCCACACCATCAATATATCCCTCCCTGCTGGATCATTTTTATCTGGAGACAAGGATGCTGTTGCTGCTCACACCTTAAAAAATGAAACAAAACAAAAATTCTCTTAAGTTTACTTTCACCATCATCTACCACCCTATGTTATTACTTTGCAGCCAAACTCCTCTGAAGGGTTGTCTGTGTTACTATCTTTGTTTTTGTTTGTTTTTGTTTTTTGTGGGGGTTTTTTTGTTTTTTGTTTTTTGTTGTCGTTGTCGTCATCATTGTCTGTATTCTCTCTGAAATCCGCTCCACTCTGGCGTTAGTGCCCCCAGAGAAAACCCCTGAAGTAGTTCTTTTCATGATCACCAGTAACCTCCACATGGAGAAATCCAGTCTTAGCCCTCCTCCTTCTTTTTTTTTTTTTTTTTTAATTTTTTTTTTTCAACGGTTTTTATTTTTTTATTTTTGGGACAGAGAGAGACAGAGCATGAACGGGGGAGGGGCAGAGAGAGAGGGAGACACAGAATCGGAAACAGGCTCCAGGCTCCGAGCCATCAGCCCAGAGCCTGACGCGGGGCTCGAACTCACGGACCGCGAGATCGTGACCTGGCTGAAGTCGGACGCTTAACCGACTGCGCCACCCAGGCGCCCCCCCTCCTCCTTCTTAAATTAGTAGCATTTGACACCATTGATCACTGTTCCACTAAACCAGATCTTGGGACATCTGGCTTCTTGGTTTTCTTTCTGTTCACTGGCTATTCTCTCTCAGTTGCCTTTGCTGGTTCTTTATCTTCAACTACCTCATGCTGGAGTGTCTGAGGACTCTTTCCTCAGTCTCCTCTATTTACACTTATTTCCTTGGTGATATCACACAGTCATATGACCTCAAATTCCAGGTATATGAAAACCTCAAAATGTATAAATCGGAACAGACTTCAACGTTGGATACCAGACCTGTGTATTCAAATGCTTGCTCAACATCTCTATTTAGATGTCTAGTACACACCTCACACTTACCATGTACAAATTGAACCATTGATCTTTGCCTACAAGGTCCTGTATCCACAGGCTTTCTCATCTCAGTAGATGGTGAACTCATCCTTCCAATTGCTCTAGCCAAAAACTCTGGAGTCATCCTTAATGGTTTCCTTCTCGTAAACCCTACAGTTAACCCACAGCAAATCTGGTTGACTCCATCTTGAAAATACATCTAGAATTTACCTACTTCTCGTCATTGCCACTGCTTCCATCCGGGAGCAAGCCACCACCCCTTGTTGTCAGGATTAAGGAAATAGTCCTATGACTGGCCTTTTGCTTCTACCCTTATCCTCTACAGTCTACTATCTGCCCAGCTGCTAGAGTGATGCTTTTCGGTGGTAATTCGGATTGTTCCAGTTCTCTACAATGACATCCATTCCACTCAGAGTAAAAGCCAAAATCCTTCCTGTGTTCTACAGGGCAATAAACGATGTGGCCCTGTCATTACCTTCCTGACCCTCTCTTATCATTCTCTGCCCCGATCACTCCGCCCTAGCCACACTGCCCTCTTTGTTATGCTCCAAACAGGTCAGGCATGGCTGCTTCTCAGAGCCTTTGCACCTACTATTCCCTCTGACTGGAACATTCTTCTCCCGGAGGCCCACAGAGCTCCTCTCGCAGCTCCTTCCCATCTTTGATCAATATCACATTGTCAGTAAGGCCAACGCTGGTCATCATATTTGTAATTGTAATCAGACTTTCTCTCCCCACTGGCACTCCTAATCCTCCCATCCTGCCCGGCTTTCCTTATCACTTTCCAATACACGATACAAGTTATCAACGTAAATTTGTATTATCTGTTTTCTCCACAAGAATCCCTTAAGGTTAGATATTGGTTTTATTTATATACATATATTCCAAGTACCTAAAACCACACCTGACCCTTGATAGGCACCAAATAAATATCTGTTGTAAATTTAGACTCATAGCTACAGGAAACAAAACATTGATTACAGGGGGTGGGTGGGCAGCAAAATAGGTGAGAGGGATTAAGAAGGAAAAACTTTCAGTTATCAAATAAATGTCATAGGATGTAATGCACAGAATGGGAAATATAGTCAATAATATTGTAATAACTTTGCAAGGTGACAGATGGTAACTGGAGTCGTCGTGGGGATTCTTTAATAATGTATAAAAATATCAACATACACCTGAAACTAATAGGATATTGTATCTCAGTTGTACTTCAATAAAAAAAAAATATATTTGTTGAACAAAGGAGTGAATGAATGAAGAATGAAAACAGGGCTGAATGAGAAATCACCAGAGAATTCTTATTTGGAGACTCAATCTATCAGCGAAGCTGGGGAGAATCAGGGGACGAAAAGAGATTCCTGACTGTGAGCAGTCATTCTTGTTTGGTTGAGGAGAGGTAAAGGCTAAATTCACTAACCATGAACTTTATATCATGAGGACAATTCTTGAGGTCCTGTATTATGTTCTGACCCTTCTTTCATGCATTTCTCCTGCAAATAGCACCACAGAGAACTCACTTCATTCAAAGATCAATAATAATGATGAAAATAATGATAATAATTATAGAAGAAGAAATGGTAAAGGATCTATGCGAATACCCACAAGAGAAACAAAAGGAGAAAAATAACGGAAAAAAAAAAAATGGTAGAGGAAGAGCTCTCACCAGAAACAATGTTGCCCAGGAGTAGATACAAACTTGACCATACATATTTCCATGACTTATAACACCCAACAAAGCAAGTTCAAGAACATAAATGAGAGCTACATGCGATTAAGTAAGCTATAATGAGACAACAAAAGGAAAGGAAGGGAGTGACAGGGGTAAAACGGTGAACTAGAAAGCACGTCTTACTTCAGGAATCTTGTCCACTCACAGAAACAGTCAGAAAACAACCAAAACGTCTCTGAATAAACATTGTAGGAGCTCTAGAAACCAACAAAAGGTTTTCAGCAACCAAATAAACACTCAGTCAAGGAAAAAACACCTTCTAAGGGGTGCTTGGGTGGCTCAGTGGGCTAAGTGGTGAACTCTTTTTTTTTTTTTAATTTTTTTTTTTTCAACGTTTTTTATTTATTTTTGGGACAGAGAGAGACAGAGCACGAACGGGGGAGGGGCAGAGAGAGAGGGAGACACAGAATCGGAAACAGGCTCCAGGCTCCGAGCCATCAGCCCAGAGCCTGACGCGGGGCTCGAACTCACGGAGCGCGAGATCGTGACCTGGCTGAAGTCGGACGCTTAACCGACTGCGCCACCCAGGCGCCCCATAAGTGGTGAACTCTTGATTTCAGCTCAGGTATTGATCTTGTGGTGTGTAAGACTGAGCCCCACATCAGGCTCCACACTGACGGTGCGTAGAGTCTGCTTCCGATTCTCTCTCTCCCTCTCTGCCCCTCCCCTGCTCATGCTTGCTCTCTCTCAGAATAAACTTAAAAAAAGAACCCACTTTCTAAATAGTGGGAAAGTTTTGTGGTAAAGGTAAATACATGAAGAGATAAAACATCTATACTAGATGATAATATTCCATATTTTATAAATATATTATACTTCAACATTTTATGTTTTATAATTGTGACACCGTAACTCCACTTTTTATTATCTGCAGGATTTAAAAGACAAATGCACAAAAATAATTATGTTAGCATGCACAAAATTATATAAAGATGTAATTTGTGATACCAAGACATAAGAACATAAAGAAGACGGATAGAGTTTTATAGGAGTAGCATTTTTGTGTGCAATTAGGTTAAGTGGCATCAATTTGAATTAGATGGGAATATCTATAAGATGTTATATGTAGGGGGCACCTGGGTGGCTTGGTCGGTTAAGCGTCCGACTTTGGCTCAGGTCAAGACCTCGCGGTCTGTGAGTTCGAGCCCCGCGTCGGGCTCTGGGCTGACGGCTCAGAGCCTGGAGCCTGCTTCAGATTCCGTGTCTCCCTCTCTCTCTGCCCCTCCCCGTTCATGCTCTGTCTCTCTCTGTCTCAAAAATAAATAAATGTTAAAAAAAAAATTTAAGATGTTATATGTAATCCCCAGAGTACCACAAAAAATATCTGTAGAATATACATCAAAGTAAATGAAAAGGAAGTAAAAATATATCATTGCCAGAAAATCAACTAAACACAAAAGAAGATAGTAATGAAAGAAATGAAGGGCAAAAAAGTCATAAGACCTACAGAAAATGAATAGTAAAATGGCAGAAGTAAGTCCTTCTTTACAGTAATTATTTTTTTTGAGATTTTATTTTTAAGTAATCTCCACACCCAAAGTGGGCCTCACACTTAAAACCCCAACACCAAGAGTCACATGCTCTCCCAACTGAGCCAGCCAAGTGCCCCATCACTATTTAAATAAATAGTGATAAATGCCCCTTATTTAAATGAAATGGATTAAACTCTCCAATAAAAAGGCATAGATCGGCAGAATGTATAAAAAACATGATCAAACTACATGCTATCTACAAGAGGCTCACTTTAGATCTAAAGACGCAGAATAAATTGAAAGTAAAACAATGGAAAAAGATATTCCACGCAAATAATAACGAAAAGAGAGCAGAGGTGGCTATATTAATATCAGACAAGGTGGATTTTAAGTAAAAAACTGTTACAAGAGACAAAGAAGGACATAATATATTGATAAAAAGGTCAATTTACCATGAAGATATACCAGTTATAAACATGTGCACCCAACATTAGAACTTCAAAATACAAGAAGGAAACACTGGCAGAATTGCAGGGAGAAATAGAAATTTCTACAATAATAGTAGAAGAATTCCACATATTACTTTCAACAATGATAGACAATCAATACGGAAATAGAGGACTTTAACAACACCATAAACCAAGCAGATATATACAGAACACTCCTCCCAACAACAGCCTATACATTTTTCTCAACTGATGTCCTAAACACTTTCTAGGAAGACCATATGTTAGGCTACAAAACAAATAGTAATGAATTTTAAAAGATTAAAATCATACAAAGTATCTTTTCTGATCACCATGGAATGAAGCAAGGACTCAATAACAGAAGGAAAACTGGAAAAGTTACAAATACATGTAAATTAATCAGCATGCTTTTAAACAAATAATGGGTCAAAGGAGAAATCATAAGGGAACTTAGAAAATACCTTGAGACAAATGAAAACAAAGACACAACATATGAAAATGTATGGGATTCAGGGAAAGCAGTGCTAAGAGGGAAATTTATAGCAGTAAATGCATGTGTTGAAAAAGAAGACATATCTCAGATCAGTAACCTAAACTTACACTGAGGAGAGCAAACTAAACTCAAATCTAGCAGAAAGAAGGAAATAATAGAGATTAAAGCTGAGATAAATGAAATAGAGAATAGAAAAACAATAGAAAAAAATGAACAAAACCAAAAGTTAGTTCTTCAAAAACGCCCATGAAATATTTCTTTGTTTTTTTTTTATGTTTATTTATTTTGAGAGAGAGAGACAGACAGACAGAGCATGAGTGGGGGAAGGGCAGAGAGGGAGGGAGGCACAGTCTGAAGCAGGCTTCAAGCTCTGAGCTGTCAGCACTGAGCCCAACAGGGGGCTCGAGCTCACCAGCCATGAGATAGTGACCTGAGCTGAAGTGGGACGCTTAAACAACTGAGCCACCCAGGCACCCTCAGAAAGGCCAATGAAACAGACATACCTTTTTTTCTACAGATTCTATTTTAGATAATCTCTACACCTATCGTGGGGCTCAAACTTATAACCCCAAGATCAAGAGTCACGTGCTCCATGGACTGAGCCAGCCAGGTGATCCTAGATAAACTTTTAGTTTGATTGACTGAGAAAAAAAATATAGAAGATTCAAATCATTAACATCAGAAATGCAAGTGCAGACATTATTACAAATTTTGCAGAAATAAAAATGATTGTAAGAGAATATTATGAATGTTTATATGCCAATAGACAGGATAGCCTAGATGAAATGGACAAATTCCTAGAAACTATCTAACAAAACTAAATCATGAAGAAATAGAAAATCTGAATAGAACTGTATTATGGAGATTAAGTTAGTAATCAAAAACCTTCCAACAAAGAAATGCCCTGGGTCAGATGACTTCATTGGTGAATTCTACCAGATATTTAAAGAAAAATGAACACCAGTCCTTCTCCAACTCTTTTAAAAATTGAAGAGGGAACACTTCCTAAGTCATTCTATGAGGTCAGTATTACCCTGATACCAAAAACATTCACTATAAGAGAAGAAATTTACAGATAAATCTCCCTAATGAATATTGATGTAAAAAATTCCCAATAAAATACTAGCAAACTGAGTACAAATGATATTTTGCCATGCGAGTAAAAAGTTGGATTTGTTAAAAAAAAAATCAGACTAGCAATTCAGCAGTATATTAAAAAGGATTATACACCTTGACCAAGTGAGATTTATTCCTGGAATACAGCCTGGTTCAACATATGAAAACCAATCAGTGTAACACATCACATTTATAGAGTGAAGGAGAAAGCCACATGATTATCTCAGTTGACATGGAAAAAGCATTTGACAAAAATTGACACCATTTTTAATAAAAAAACCACACACATACTTAATAAACTAGGAATGGAAGGAAGCTTTCTCAACATAATAAAGGCCATATATGCAAAACCAATAGTGAAAGAAAGAAAGACAGAAAGAAAATATGGAGAAAGAAAGAAAGAAAGAAAGAAAGAAAGAAAGAAAGAAAGAAAGAAAGAAAGAAAAAGAAAAGAAAAACCAATAGCTTACATTATCTTCAATGGTGAAAGGCTGAAAGTTTTTCCCCTAAGATTCAGGACAAGACAAGGATGCCCACTTTGGCCATTTATACTCAACATAGTACTGAAGTCCTAGCCAGGGCAACTAGGCATGGAAAAAAAAAAAAGGCACCTAAATTGGAAAGGAAGAAGTGAAATTATCTCTAATTATAGATAACATGCTTTTCTATGCAGACACCCCTGAAGAGTCTATACACAGTAAAAGAGAGCTAATAAATTCAGCAAAGTTGCAGGATACAAGATCAATGTTCAAAAATCAGCTACATTCCTATACATGAACAATGAACAATCCAAGAAAGGGATGAAGAAAACGATTCCAGGGCACCTGGGTGGCTCAGTCGGTTAAGTGTCTGACTTCGGCTCAGGTCACGATCTCATGGTTTGTGAGTTCGAGCCCCATGTCGGGCTCTGTGCTAAAAGCATGGAGCTTGCATTGGATCCTCGGTCTCCCTCTCTCTCTGCCCCTCCCCTGCTCACACTCTCTCTCTTACTCTCTCTCAAAATTAAACACTAATAAAAAGAAAAGAAAAGAAAAGAATTCCACTTAAAACAGCATCAAAAATAAAAGACTTAGAAATGAATTTAACAAAGGAAGAGAAAGACCTGTACACTAGAAACTCAAAACATTAAGGTGAAAATATTAATCCCTATCAAAATCTAAATGGTATTCCTTACAGAAATAGAAACACCAATCCTAACATTCACATGCAATCTCAAGGGACCCCAAATTGCCAAAACAATCTTGAAAAATATCACAAGTTGGAGTTGGAGGACTCAGCTTTGATTTCAAAACTTACTATAAACCTACAGTAATCAAAACAGTGTTGTTCTGTCTGGCATAAGGACAGACACACAGAATAATGGGATTGAACAGAGAGCCCAAAAGTAACCCCTCACATATACGGTCAATAATTTTCAACAAGGGTGTCAAATTCACAACAAATGATGCCAGGGGAAATTGGAGGAAAGGAGAGACTTTTCAATAAATGATGCTGGAGTACCTTGTAGTGCCAGAAAGAAATTAAGTATGAAAAAAAGAAAAGCCCACATTGGTGGGGATGTGTTCAGGGTACAGCAGCCAACTGAAAGAGCTCCCAGTGGCCAAAACTGGAATAATTTGAGCCACAATATTGCATTATAACCCAAAGTATAGGGGCGCCTGGGTGGCTCAGTCAGTTAAGCATCCAGCTCTTTTTTTTTTTTTAAGATTTTTTTAATGTTTACTTGTTTTTGAGAGAGATAGAGGGAGAGAAACAGACAGCGAGCGAGCAAGCAAGCATGTGAGCGGGGGAGGGACAGAGAGCTAGGGAGACTGAGGATCCACATTGACAGCAGAGAGCCCTATGTGGGGATCGAACCCACAAACCGTGAGATCATGACCCGAGCTGAAGTCAGATGTTCAGCCAACTAGGCCACCCAAGCACCTTAGCATCTGGCTCTTGATTTCGGCTCAGGTCATAATTTCACAGTTTGTGAGATCGAGCCCCGAGTCAGGCTCTGCACTGACAGCACGGAGCCTGCTTGGGATTCTCTCTCTCTCTCTCTCTCTCTCTCTCCCTCCCTCCCTCCCTCCCTCCCTCCCCTGCTCATGTGCATGAGAGCGCACGCTCTCTCTCAAAATAAATAAACTTAAGAAAAAATAACCCAAAGTATAAAGTAAGTATGTGTGGGTCCATACTGATACAAATAAATGATTGAATGCATTGCTAAATGGGGGAGAAGAGAAAAATCTCCTATGTAGAATTCCAAATAAAGTAAATAGATCCTCCGCTGAGTGCAGTGATCAATTCCACTGCCAGAGAAAAACCTGTGTTGGACTTACTGACGTGAAGTCTATTGTCTCCAGCATGTCACCTTCTTAAGGGACTTTCAAGGGCAGTTTTGACTGTGATTTTTGCTCTACATGCTGAGGGTTGACTTTAAAACTTAAACCTGAAGAAGATGGGGCCCTATTATATTCACTCCCTGTTAGAGCCCACTACTGGGCCATATGTGAGGCAGGGCTCCATGTTTGCTTTTCAAATAGTCATAGGGCGCTTTATGAGGTGCCCTGTGATGTGATGTTTCCGCAATCATCTGGTGCTGAAATTGGAACATTTACACAAAGGTTGGACAATGGTGCCAATTCAGCTGACACCCTCCACCTTTTTCCTAAACAAACCAGCCCCCTTGCTGCCTCCTCTTTTCATCACAGCCTTGCCCCAGAGAACCTTCTCATTCATTGCCTTAAGTGTCTGCCCTCACCTGTTACATTCATGCCCACCATCTATCCTACTTTAAACCCATGTCTTCCTATTAATATCTCCCAGTAGAGTACTGATGATTAATATTCCCTACAACAGAAGTGACTTGGAAACCCAGCTTTCCCATAATAGCTGCAAAGACTTGGCCCTGATTCAAGTCCACAAAACACAAGCCAAATTACACACTGGTGAAGGCTTTTTTTTTTTTTCCCCCAAATCCTGCCCTTATATGAGTTAAGGTGGAACAAGTATCATGTGAATACATTGTTCAAACACAGGGAGAGGACTGTACCCCCAACTTAGTTTCCATTTCTTGGTTCTTCTTCAAGTCCCCGATTTCCAACTGTCCTTATTTTTGATGCCTTGTCTTTCTTTAAAAGACGCTGGAGAGAGGGGCACCTGCTCAGTTAAGCATCTGACTTCGATTCAGGTCATGATCTCACGGCTCGTGGGTTCAAGCCCCATGTTGGGCTCTATGCTGACAGCTCAGAATCTGGAGCCTGCTTTGGATTCTCTCTCTCTCTCTCTCTCTCTCTCCCACTCATGCTCTGTCTCTGTCTCTCTCTCTCTCTCTCTCTCAAAAAGAAATAAACATTTGAATAAATAAATAAATAAATAAATAAATAAGGCTGGAAAGGAGGGCAGAGGGAAGTATGGGGCTTCATGCCCTAGGAATGTGGAACCAGGGAGAGGTGTTTTATGGTTTTGTTAAATCTTTTTTTTAATGTTTTTATTTGTTTTTGAGAAAGAGAGAGGCAGAGTGAGTGGGGGAGGGGCAGAGAGAGAGAGAGGGAGACACAGAATCTGAAGCAGGCTCCAGGCTCTGAGCTGTTAGCTCAGAGCCTCACACGGGGCTTGAACTCACGAGCTGTGAATTCTGGACCTCAGCCAAAGTCGGACGCTTAACTGACTGAGCCACCCAGAACCCCCAGGGAGAAGTTTTTAAGAAGGTCAGATTCATATTTTTGGTTTAGAAATTTAGCTCAGTCTGGTGGCAGTGGTTGTGTGTCCCAGTGATTTTACATAGGAAGAATCATCACTCAAGCAATCAATTTCAAAGGGACCTCAAGGTTTGAAAACAACTCAGCGAGGGTGGGGTATTCTGAAGCTCAGAGGCCTCCAGTACACCTGAGTTTGAACAGATTTGCTCCTGAGGCTTCCTGTTTTAATGTCACCACCGGCCCCTTCTCCAGCTCCCATCAGAAAGGATATTGAAGGGACAGGAGTTGTGAATGGAGCACTATTGTCCCTCTGTGGTGAGAGCAGTGGAGAGCAGTGGTCACCCTGGGCATACCTGGGTCAGTCCAAAGCCGAGAGGGCCGGGAGCTCATATGATCTCAGGGTACCAGAACACTAGAAGAAAGGCAGAGACATGAGGTTCAGAAGTTCTGGCCTACAAAGCAAATTGCATTAAACTAGCCACGGTTCCAAACTTTTGTCTCATCCTGATAAACATTAAAAAAAGGGAAATTTGTATAGCTTGCTGGGATCAACTTGAGGGAGCTTGGATAATTCTAAACAGAGCTTCATGGAAGGGTGCCTGGCTAGCTCTGGCTGTACAGCATGAGACTCTTAAATGGAACTTCATGGATAATAATTATTTACATTGTTTTTCTCTGTATTCTTATAAAAATAAAAAAACAAAAAATCTATGGTACTCTATAATTATGAGAAGAAAAATACAAACCAAGTTATTGGGGCAGATTTAAATATTGAATCCGTGTAAAATTTCTTGACAACTCTGTGATTTTTTTTTTAATGACAATCTACAGCTCATTTCTCTGTCTTTTTTATACCAGGTTTTATGTTTAAAATGTCTGCACATCAGAGCGCATGGCTGGCTCAGTCAGAAGAGCATGTGACTCTTGATCTCAGGGTCTAGAGTTCGAGTCCCACACTGGGTGTAGAGATTACGAAAAAAAAAATACCAACTTTAAAAAAATTTAAAAAATAAAAAACAAAATGTACATAAATCCCGATCAAGACATTTTAAATGATAATCTCTTCCATTCTTGATAGTTATCATGCATGGAGAACAAATTTTCTTGGCACAAGAAGCAACAATGATAAAAAGTACAAGCCGTTTTTATCAGTTCATAATTTTATGTAAGATTTTGCATAGAGGTAGGTCTTGGGGCACCTGGGTGGCTCAGCAGGTTAAGCGTCCGACTCTTGATTTCAGTTTAGGTCATAATCTCACGGTTTAGGAGTTTGAGCCCTGCCTCGCGCTGACACTGTGGAGTCTGCTTGGGATCCTCTGTCTCTCCCTCTCTCTCTGCCTCTCCCCTGCTCACGCGCGCTCTCTCTCTCTCTCTCAAAAATACAATAAAAAAAAACTTTAAAAAAAATCATTAAAAAAGAAAAAGAAAAGTAGGTCTTGCTACAGTAAAATCCGTGTGTCCCTTGTTCATTTTCATGAACACCCAGTACCAGCAACCAAGTCAAGAAACAGAATGATACCAGCATCCCGGAAGCCTCACTCAAGGCTTCTCACATCAAATAGTCCCTCTGCCCTCCCGATAGGGGAACCACCATGCCGACTTCTGGAAGTGTGATGTATACAGACATACTTGCACCTGTGTGTTGTTGCACACGTATGCAGTTCTGCTGGGAAGTGTCTGGGGGTGAAGTTGGTGGGTCACGGAGCTCACACCTGTTCAGCTCCAGCAGCTCCAGCTGAAATGGTTCCAACTCAAGGGGCGCAGTGCTCCACCTGCCCCGTGTCTTTGTCAACGCGCGGTGGTGTCTGATAAAGCCACAATTTTTTAACACTGATTTATAAATACATAGCAGCCGAAATCATGTTTCAAGGCTCTCATAGCTCTCTTCTTCCATTAACAATGGCAATGGTGACTTTTTTTTTTTTCTGACAATGTGACTGGATTTTGAATCCGAGAGAGGTCGGTCACACCGAGTATTTGGACACAATGAAAGTAATCCAGGGTTTGGGCAAGCTGGGTGAGAGGCCTCACTGCAGCCGCCTGCTAAGAGGTCACCAAAAGGCCCACTCAGTTGCAAAAGAAGAGACATTTCCTAAATAGGCTAAGCCAGGATTCAGGGTCACTCCCCACAGCAGCGGTGGGGGAGCCCTCTCCTCCCTCCAGGGCCGAGGGGTTCCCATCTTAAGGCTCACTGGCTGGGATGCGCCAACATGCATTATAACCAGATGCCTGACTTTGGTGTAGTCATGATACTAATTCATCGTCTCAAACAGAAAGCCAAGGAGGTAGCAGACATATCACTGTCCCCTTAGTACAGAGGAGGAAACTGAGGCCCCAAAGTGTAAGGGATCGTCCTCTGAGTAAAGCCAGAATCCCTGCTTTGCACCTTTTTGCTGCTGCAGAGCCTCATTCACAGAGGCCATCTTCTGAGAACAATATCCTGCTGGAGAGCTGCGAGCCTTCCCTATCAAAGGGAGGCGTGGAAGACCCAAAAACAGAATTCCAAAGGTGAGTGTTATTCCCTCAGAACCTACTGAGGCTTCCTGTGGGCTTCTCTGCTCTCTTCTGTTTCTCTCTCTCTTCCCTTTCCCATCAGGTGCCGAGTCCTGTCTTCTTCACTTCTTCCTCTTTTCCCTCTCTTGCCTACTCTCCTCCCATTTTTACTTATTTTTATTTTTCAAAAGTTTATTTACTTTTGAGAGAGAGAGAGAGAGAGCAAACAGGGAGGTGCAGAGAGAGAGGGAGACACAGAATCCAAAGCAGGCTCCAGGCTGAGTAGTGAGCACAGAGCCCGACACAGGGCTCGAACTCACAGCCCAGAGTTCGAGATCTCAGATCATGATCTGAGCCAAAGTTGGCCGCTTAACCGACTGAGCCACCCAGGTGCCTCTCTCCTCCCATTTTTAAAAAGTGTCTATTTGTTTATTTTGAAGGAGAGAGAGTGTGTGTGTGCACGAAAGGGGAGGGGCAGAGAGAGAGGAGAGAGAAAATCCAAAAGCCAAAAGCCAAGCAGGTTCCGAGCTACCAGCACAGAGCCCCACTTGGGGCTCCATCTCATGTGAGATCACAACCTGAGCCAAAATCAAGAGTCGGACACTTAACCGACTGAGCCACCCAGGCACCCCTCGTCCAATTTTTTAAGTAGCTAAATACAGGATGAGAAGATTCTAGATACACACATTCTCCTTGTGTCTGTAAGAAGATATCCATTCTCTGTTTTAAACTTTAAACCAGGCAAATTTAATCTTTTATGTCTTTGAATAGAAAACTAAAAACCAATTAGGTTGCTCTGTAACTTTCTGGCTGTGGGTAAGTTATCTAACACTGTGCCTCACTTTCCTCACCTGCAAAATGGGGACACGGACAGCACCTATTTTGTTGGGTCATTGTGAAGATGAAATGGGTTGATATATATAAATAGCTTTTTTCCCCCCACTTTCTTTTACAGCTTTATTGAAAAAATTAATATACCATAAAATTTACCCTTTTAAAGAGCCCACTCCAGTGGGTTTTAGTAGAGTCAGAATTGTACACCCGTCACCATGATCTAATTCTAGAACATTTTCATTATCTCCCAAAAGAAACTCATTAGCAGTCACTCCCCATCTCCCAAACCCCCGAGCCCTTGGCAAACAGTAGTCTACTTTCTGCCTCTATGGATTGGCCTATTCTGGACACTTTGTATAAATGGAATCATACAATACCTGGTCTTTTGTGACTAGCTTCTTTACTTAGCATAATGTTTGTAAGGTTTCAGGTTTCGTCCACGTTGTAGTATGTATCACTACTTCTTTTCTTTTCCTTGAGCATGGGTATGTGTGTGTGTATAATTTATTTTTTCTTCTTGGTGCTTTGAAATTTTTTCCTATAATTTCTTTTTTTCCTAACTTTATTGAGGCATAATTTACTAATAAAAATTGTTTCTAAGGTTGCCTGTGTGGCTCAGTTGGTTAAACGTCGGACTCTTGATTTGGGCTCAGCTCATGACCTCACAGTTGTGAGGTCAAGCCCCAAGGCTCCTTGCTGGGTGTGGAACCTGCTTAAGACTCTCTCCCTCTGCCTCTGTCTCCCTCAAGCGTGCACGTGTTCTTTCTCTCTCATAATAACAATAACAATAATAATAGTTTCTATTTAAGGTGTACAATGTGATGATTTGATATACCTATACACTGTGAGAGCATTACTACAATCTAGCTAATTAATACATCCATCACTTCACATAGTTACCTTTTTGGTGTGTGGTGAGAACACTGAAGATCTACTCCCTTAGTGAATTTCAAGTGTACAACACAGTAGTATTAACTAGCGTCACCACACTGTACTTTACACCCCCGGAACTCATTTATCTGGTAACTGAAATGGTCAACGGGTATACGAAAAGGTGCTCGACGCCACTGATCATCAGTGAAGTAAATTTGTGAAAACACAAATTACAACCACAAAGAGGTACCACCTCACACCTGCTAGAATGGCTATCATCAAAAAGACAAGAAGTAACAAGTGTTGGCAAGGATGTGGAGAAAAGGGAAGCACATTAATGTGCTAAGTGTTTGCCAATATTAATTTTAAGCCTTCTACCTTGTAGTAAGAGCTCTGCCTCGACTTACCTCTGTGATTATTAAAGGAGCCCCTCTTACTCAGAGTCTCCAGTGGTTAAGCAGGACTCTTCCATTAAGCTGGCATAAGTAATGATTTACCATTGAGAAAAAGGGAGTGAGGAATTCAAAATCAATCGGCACCTAGTTCCTGGAGGAAAGTTGCTGGAACTTTCTGACCCAGAGAAGCGGGTCTTGAGTCTTCTGTATTAGGTGATACTGACTCTGCAGCAGTAAATGCACACTCATACTTCACTTTGGGGAACAGTTCCTTGCTGTCTTACCTTGGGCTGCTAGAACAAAAATATCATAGACTGCATGGCTTAAATGGCGGATATGTGTCTGTCTGTTCTGGAGGCTGGGAAGTCTGAGATTAGGGTACCAGCCTGGTTGGGTTCTAGTGAGGGCCCTCTTCCTGGTTTGCAGATAGCTGTCTTCTTGCTGTGTCCTGACATGGTGGAGAGCGAGCTGTAGTCTCTTGTTCTTAAGAGGACACTAATCCAGCCTGGGGGCTTGACCCTAATGAGCCTATCTAAACCTAACTACCTCCCAAAGTCCCCATCTCCTATACCACCCCACCAGGGGGTTAGGATTTCAACATACAAGTGTTAGGGGGGACACAAACATGTGAACCATAGCAAATTGCTACTTGTCAACTGTCTCCCTGTCTTTTTTTAAGTAATGTTTATTTATTTATTTTTGAGAAAGTGGGGGAGGGGAGAGAGAGGGAGAGAGAGAATCCCAAGTAGGTTCCACCCTGTCAGCGCGGAGCCTGATGCAGGGCTCCATCTCTGCATGACCTGAGCCGAAATCAAGAGTTGAATGCTCGCTCAACAGACTGAGCCACATAGGCATCCCTCGTCTTTTGTATTGTGATTATTGGCTAGAGGAGTCTATACTCATTCCCTCCTATCCCTGTCATTTATGTGACAATAATCACACAAAACACCCTGCTGGGGGTCATAAATATTTAAACAGATAATCCACTTTTAAATTTGACACCGTTAACACATAAAGGATGTTTTGAAAGGAGAACAAAAGTATATTTCAAGAAGACAAGTTGAAAATTGGTTACAATAGTGAAAGGCCATCTAACTGACAAATTCTAAGGACATGTAGCTTGCTGAAGGCTCACTGACTTACAGAGAAAAATATCTGGAGTCCACCACAAGTAAAAAAGCAGTCTAATATTGTTTGTTCTTTTCCGAATCACCTGGGTGGCTCAGTCAATTAAGCGTCTGACTTCAGCTCAGGTCATGAAGTAAAAAAGCAGTCTAATACTGTTTTTTCTTTTCTATTACAAAAGAATACAAATACACCTTGAATTGAAGTGCTTCTAACTCCACAGTCTATTAGGGGAGGAACTCAGTTTCCCAATTCAGTGATATATCCTCCTCTGGCTGAGAAAAATGCCATGGACAAAATGTGGTTTGAAAAAAGTATTCAATTTTTTTTATTACATTTCTTACAAGCAATAATCATCTCATGCCATTTACACTAAGTAACAAACTGGAATAGCAAAGCACTACAGAAATGAATATTGGAGAAGCCCTTGGGTGGTGCTAACCAAGACCTGGTCCTAATCAGTACTGGCCATAGTTCTTTCCACAGGAAGAAGCTTGCTCTCTGTGAATTCCAGTGGGAAAGCATGACTTAATGGGAATACCTTTCCATTGCCTATTCTATTAGATACTTTACACTTTCCGGAAAGCCAAATTTCTTTCTACCACAAGGAAAAGTGAAAACGATGCCTTGCATAATGCCTTACATTCATTCATTCATTCATTCATTCATTTCCCTAGTAATGTGGGAATCAGGAATCCTGTCTTATTGGTGCAGGAACTGAGGCTCCAAAGGTATAAAGGCAATCTCTTAGTAATTACACGGGAAGCAAGTTGACCAGCGCTTTAAACGAAGAGGCATCGCTACCCAGTTAGCATGCCCTTTAGCCAGAAAGCTTTTCGGTTTTAAGAAAAATCAGAGCCTGACCAGCCAGCCCACAGTATTTAGATGAAAACAGGTGTCTACAACATTTAATTATGGATCTACAAGCAAAAACTCCATCTTCTGGTGGCACCTACCGCGCAAAGGGCCAAAGAGGCTGCGATTACTAAGGCTGGTATCGAGCAAAGGACCAGGGTCAGCAGAACGCTCAGAGGGGACAGATTATGTGTGTGTGAGGGGACGGGAAGAAGAGGCAACCGCAGCCACACTTCAGCAGTGCAGGGACGCCGCTCCGCGCTCGGCTCTCGATTGCTAGCGCCTGGCGCGGCGGGCGGTGCAGCGGCTGCAGGGGCTCTGCGCTCGAGCGGTCGAGCCTGACCCGCAGCCTCCGAGTCGCGTTCGGTTGCGGCCCTGGGGCCCGTGGCGGGTAGGCGGAGGCCGCGGCGGCCGGCGCGGGGATGTCGAGGAGCTCGAAGGTGGTGCTGGGCCTGTCGGTGGTGCTGACGGCGGCCACCGTGGCCGGCGTGCATCTGAAGCAGCGGCAGGACCGGCAGGTCGGTGTCACGTGACCTCCTCTTCCGGGGCCCGCGAGGGCGACCTAAGGCCCAGTGGCCTCTCTCCGCGTGGTTCTCCGTTGCTCCTCGTCTCTCCCTCTTTCGTCGGCTCCGCGGCGGCGCGATCCTGCGTCCCACCCATTCCTCGATCACCCCGGTCACGCGACTGCGGCTCCCACGCCGTCCGCCCGGCCCGGGCGCCGCAGCCCCCGCGGCCGCGTGCACCGGGAGGCCCCGGCGACCCCGTCCTGCCGGCGCGGGGGAGCCCCTGCCCTCCGCGCCCTCAGCCTCCTGGCTCCAGCTAAGGCAGGCCTGCAGGGTGGTGGGTGGCCCGGTTCCCAGGTCACCTCCAGCCTACAGTGGCACGGACTTTTCAGCGTGTCGCTTGGGCCGCTGCAAAGTAGAGGCGGGAAAGGGTTTTCGTGGGGGTGCACTCAGCAAGTTGTCGGCCTCTCCCCAACCCCAGGCCCAAGGTTGAGGCTCAACCCTAATGTATCTCATTTCCAGTGTTAATGAGATTTTATCCTAGGATTAAGGAGGCTGCCCCGAATCCACTTTCTCTGCCTTTAGCCAAGGTAATTTAGTGGATGCTTTTTGTTTGTTTGTTTGTTTGTTTGTTTGTTTGTTTTAAGAAACAGTATGCTGTGGAAACAAGATTCTGGGAATTAGAGATACCAGCCTCCAATTTTTCTTTTTTCTGTACCTGTATTTCTAGAAATATCTGTAACTTACTGATCGGTTGACCGACCGCCCGTTCCGTGTGTGTCAGTTCATATTGTTTTTACTCTAGTTGGCAAATGTTTAGTGATTGGTCTGTGTGTGCCAGGCACCACACTAGGCGCTTTGGGAAACAAAGATAGGAAGGACGGGCGTTCCTGAGTTTGTAACTGCTTCACACCGGTGCTGAAAGTTGAGTTGAGAACAGGCAACTAGGTCAGTGCGTGCGTTAGGGTTGGGCTTAGTTTTGCCAAGGGTGGAAGTAATGAACTGGATGAATCAATAGTAAATGGCCTTTTGTCGTACTGGGCTGTGCAGTGTGCTTGGTACACAGAGATGAAGCAGAAGAAGTGTTGTCCTTGTTCACAGTCTGGAAATCGGGAAGGTGTGATGGTATAAGAATTTGGGGGAGGGGCTATTGGGGTGAGTAATGAGGGCATGGAAGAGGTTAGAGATTGGGGAACAAAGTATGGGTTCTGAGGGCGGAGCTTTTGGAATAGAGGCAGGCAAGTTTCTCTTCTAAAAGTGAAAGGAGGGGCGCCTGGGTGGCGCAGTCGGTTAAGCGTCCGACTTCAGCCAGGTCACGATCTCGCGGTCCGTGAGTTCGAGCCCCGCGTCAGGCTCTGGGCTGATGGCTCGGAGCCTGGAGCCTGTTTCTGATTCTGTGTCTCCCTCTCTCTCTGCCCCTCCCCCGTTCATGCTCTGTCTCTCTCTGTCCCAAAAATAAATAAAAAAATGTTGAAAAAAAAAATTAAAAAAAAAAAATAAAAAAAATAAAAGTGAAAGGAAAAGAAGGTGATCAAAAGAAATCTGAGGTGGAGTAGAGGATGGTCAGATGTAGTTCTGAGGTCAGTGGAGGCAGAGATTTTCAGACTATGGGGTAGGGATGGATGAGAGCTTGGTTCTGAACTAACTCAGCATCTCTCGTTTTTACAATGTCACCTACTCCAGACCTCTTAAATCAGAATCTCTTGGATATGGGGAATCTTGATCACGTATGTGTTAAAAACCACCCAGGGGATTCTAACATGCAGCTGGGGTTGAGTATCTCTGTACTAGAGGGTGGAAAAACAAAGATTTAGGTATTTGGAAATTAGATGAAGAAAAGATTGACCGGAATAACCTGTGTTTATTTTGCATCCAGTCATTCAGTGGACTTTTTTTTTTTACACTAGGAAGAAGACAAATGATTGACACATTGGGTATGTTGGAAGGTTCAAGGAAGCAAGAAATAAAATAATGACTTGTTTTCTAGCATTTCTTGACTGTTTACCACAGGCCAGGCACTGACATTAATCCTCACAGGAACCCAGCAAAACGAGTTGTACTACATGAGTAATGGTGAAGAGGTCTTGGTGGTTAGTAAGAGAGTGATTAGTAAGGTAGCTAAGTGCAGGTCACAGGCAGTTGGCATACACTGCAACTTGAAAGAAGGTAGCACTACAATGATGGCAGGAGAGCAAGCTCCTAAGCCATATGCTGAAGTCTGAGGAAGGAAGATCAGGTATGGAAGATCCCAGAGGCAGGTATGGAAAGAATGATTCCAGTGGATGGTGTGGGCTTTGGGGGTGGGGTGGGGTGTGTGCATGGGTGTGTCATGGTACAGGAAGTACAGGACCCAAAGGACTGGGGAGGGAGGAGCCAAATGTCTCTGGAGATCTGGCTAAGGAGCAGGGTCCAAAAAAGATGGTTTTCAATTGTGTTATCTGTTCTAGGACTCTTAAACTTCCCAATTCCCCCCCATAATAGTGAGTGAAACTCTAGGCCTGGAGGAGATCTGGCAAGTAGGTACTTGGCGAGTTTCTTTAAATAGGCATAATAGGGACACCTCAGTAGCTCAGTCGGTTGAGCGTCTGACTCTTGATCTCAGCTCAGGTCTTGATCTCAGGGTTGTGAGTTTAAGTGCATTGTTGGGCTCTGTGCTGGGCATAGTGCCCGCTTAAAAATAATGATGGTAGTAGTAAAATAAAATAGACCTAATGATTACCAACAAACAAAACCCCAGGCCCTGGGCCCCACCCCCATTAATTCTACCTCACAAGGCTGCTGTTAAAAAAAAATTAGTATTTGGGGACCTAAAAACTAGAAAATGGCAATTATTAGTAATGACTGGACTTAGGCTTTAAAAAGTCTCATCTTAGGTGCCAAGTCCGTGTTCTGGAATTTCCGACCTGTCTTTAGTGCTTCTCAAAGTAACTACCACCTTTCTTTTTTCCTCTGGTAGTAGCATTGTATTTTTCCCGTCTCTCTCAGTCATGTAATTGATTAGTAATTCTGTATAATTTTTACTTCTTCTTATGCACTAGAAGAAGCTAAGATCTTTATTTTCTTGATCCTGATAGTTTGTTTAAATTTCAGGAATCTTTTTTTTCTTTGATATTTATTATTCAGCTAGGATCATTGCTAATAGGAAAGTAGTTTGTAAAGTTACTGTAGTAATTCTCACCAGATCTTTTAAAGCATTCAATTAAACTTTTAAAATTCACCTCAGGAACAGTTTTTTTTTTCTTTTCTTTTTTTAATTTCCCATGAAGCTTCTATACTGAATGTTCAGGAATTTCTTAAAATATGGTTAAGAAGTCATTTTAAGTAATAACACTGGTGGAGCACACGACCAAATTAATCTGATAGCTTGTTACATTTTACATTTATGCAGAAAGTTGAAATAGTAATTAGGTATTTGGAGTCTCAAAGTTTTCAGTGTATTTTGGTAGTACTGTTACTCAGATTGAATGGCACAAGGAAGGGAACCACCTGTTTGGGTGTTACTGAAATCTGTTTCTTGCGTTTTTAGAGGCTTCACGATGGAGTGATCAGAGACATTGAGAGGCAGAATCGGAAAAAAGAAAACATTCGTCTCTTGGGAGAACAGATTATTTTGACTGAGCAACTTGAAGCAGAAAGAGAGAAGATGTTATTGGCAAAAGGATCTCAAAAAACATGACTTGAAATGGATGCCAAATATTGATGGGACAGTGTTGAGTGTGGGTGTGTGTGGATGGAGAATAGCTTTGTGAGGTGTTCACCCTTTTTTTGTCACTGTCCTTTCAAACTTGACCAAAGACAAGGACAGTGGATCACATATTCTAAATTATTGCTTAAAAGTCCCTTCTATCTGAGTAAAGAAGTGGGCAGACACTCTCGTGAAGAGTTTCTGTCTGTGTGATCCTGGTAGAAGCCCCTTGAAGCCTGGTGTCCAGAGCTTAGGATTGTTCGTGAAAAGCACTTGAGAGCCTGGGAGAGGAAGGGATGGATAGTAACATCCACCTGAGTAGTTTGATAAGCCGGCATGATGATGAAGCCACGAGAACATCTACCTCAGAAGGGCTGGAGGAGGGGGAGGTGGAGGGGGAGACTCTCCTGATCGTTGAATCGGAGGACCAGGCATCAGTGGACTTATCTCATGATCAGAGTGGGGATTCCCTCAACAGTGACGAAGGAGATGTGTCCTGGATGGAGGAGCAGCTGTCCTACTTCTGTGACAAGTGCCAAAAATGGATACCGGCCAGTAAGGAGCTTCTCAATTCCTTTGATTTGTCAGTTCCAATGTGAAGGTTTGTTTTTCTCACCTGTGAACGAAACATGAATGTACAATGGACCTAAATAAAAAGATAATTATTAATTTATGATTAGTTTAGTTGGTTAATGACAGATTTATATAAAACATAGACACATTTGTGCTAATAAAAATTACTGTCAACCTCTCACATTGTTAAGTTAACATTTTGGACGACAACCCAATAAAAGAAAGTTGGAAATCCTGTGTTATTTAAAGAATTAGCCACATTGTTTAACAAGATCACGTTATGGATTTAGGGCCCAATACTAGGCCCAGTATAGAATGAAAGTTCAAGTTACTCTATTAATATTTAACTTCCGTGGAAAACTGCTGTTGTATGCTGAAGTAAATCAGAATTAGCAGATTAAAAATATTTTATGCTTTTTTTCTGGGACCATTCTTGTTTTCTGCTTGCTGGCCTCCTAGATCTGCTGACGACAGATATATATACACATGCTACCCCGATACCTCACTCTTTCAGCTAATCTTTTCATCTGCCAGTATCCTGGCTCTCAAGGAGCATGCTTTGGCAGCCATCACGAGTCTTACCAAAATGGGATTTTCCCATTCGGCAGAGACTAGGAAAGACATCGGTACCAGAGGAATTCTTTGTGTAATACTTTGTAACTAGGTCAGAGAAATTTCAGCTGAAACGGGTCAGTTTCTGGTATGTGGAAGTGTTTTTAAGATGGATTTAACTATTCAGATTAATAGTTACTATTAATAAATTAATAGTAACAGTTTCATAGGAAACAATCTAGAACTTTCTATGCATTAGCTAGCGTTTGCTTCTGAGCTCTTTCTGCTTGTGATTTAGGGCCCTGCCTGAGAAATCTCTGGCGTTCCACCTTGTCCTCTAAGGATACATTTTAAACTGTCCATCACGATAGGGTCCCTGCTAACTTCCTCAGCGTCTCTCCTCAGTATCCTGTCCCCACACAACCAGAACTTTGCAGTTAGGGTGAGCTTTTAATTCTCCACAAAAAAATTCTTATACCAAGGTCTCTGCACATTTTAATTTCCTCTCTGGAATATGTGTCTCTGTAGCCTCCGTGGGCTCCCGCCATTCACATAGGCACCCCTCTTCCCCTGGCCAATTCTAATCATCCTTCAGGTCCCCTGTCAATGCCACTTTTTCTAGCTCTCCCATCTTCCTTGTATGGGTTGGGCCTCCCTTTTATGTACCCTCGCATTGCCCTGTGGCACACACCACATTCCATTCCAGTGGTTGTCCTGTCTCCCAGAGCATTGGCATCACCTGGGGAACATTAGAAAATGGAGAGACCCAGACCCCGCCTTTTAGAGATTGGTTCATTCTGTGTGAGTAGGCCCAGGCATCTTTTAAAAAAACAAAACCACTCCATGGGTGATTCCAATGTACAGTGAGGATGGAGAACCGTTGTGCTATTATGATTACCTATTTCCTTGTACATCACCCTCAGAACTTCTAAAATGCCGAAAGCAGACTATCTTGGGCGCTGTGTTCCGGTTCCTAGGCCAGTGCCTGGCACGCAGTGGGAACTCAGATATTTCTTGAAAGAGTGTGGAGACCCATAAGAGTCAGGAATGTTAACAGTTGGAAAATCCAGTGAGAGCAATGAAAACGTGATTTTCCAGCATCTTTCTCCTAAAAGCTAGGAAGCGTACACTTAACAGGCATACGCTTTTCTTCTGTGCTTTTCTTCTGTTTTCCCTATTCCTGTCCTGCTATCATGGGTTAGCTGAAAAGGAGGAAGAACACACGGGAAGCATGGAAAATCTGGTTGATACACTGATAAATGCTGCTCTAGATAAACCTATGATGTGCTTTTTTGTTTTTCTCCTAGGTCAGCTGAGGGAACAGCTCAGTTACCTTAAGGGTGATAATTTTTTTAGATTCACTTGTTCCGATTGCTCAGAAGATGGCAAGGAGCAGTATGAAAGGCTGAAACTGACATGGCAGCAAGTGAGTAAAAAGCTCTTCCCCTAGAATTTGCAGGGTCAATCCCCCAAGGAATTCATTGGAATGAATATTCAGAGAACAGGGAGCTTACACATAGGCTTTTGAGCTGTTTTGAGGGTCGCTCCTTGCTTCACAATGAAAATGATAAATATAGGGAGAAAGGAGTTCTTTGTGAAAATACTCCCTGCTAATGTGGTGAATTAGGTTTGAGATTCTCGAAAACCTCACACACACAATTTCACATGGATATGATGCCAGACTCTGATTTTAATTGAATTCCCAATGAGGTTCATATTTTTCTGGCAGCCGTTTTTAGCACAATGTAAAGGTGACCACGTCGGAAATAGTTTGGGAAAGTATAACGTGGCTCATTGCAGAAGCCAACGTAATCTGGCTTTTCCGCATTTGAACAGGGATATGTTTGAATATTGTTGGGGGAATGAATATCTACGTCCACCTTTTAGCCGTCTCTAGTACCAGCCCCCTCCTCCAAGCCAACTGTAGCCTGAACAATAGCTTTTTACTGATCGCCAGCTTGTCTTAATTTTTTTGGTTTGTTTTTATATTACTAACTAGGTCTATTGCAAGGTACCAATGGCCATAGTCTGAATTCTAAAAATGAACGAATTACACATTACTTTGAGTTTTTATGTTTATTCATTTAACAAATATTGAGTGCCCATGATGAACCAGGTGTCATTCTAGGCCTGGAGACTGCTGTGATGAGGAAGACAGCTAGGCAGCTGACATTTTAGACATTTTAGACAATAAGCAGACAAATAAACAAGTTAATTACCCATAGCACTTTTTTGCTATGAAAGAAATAAACAGGGTAAATGAGAAAGAGTTTGGATGAAATGATCTGAGCCACTAAGGTATTCCTTATAAACTGCAGTTGCTTTAGCAGCTTGGACTGTTAATTATCAGTGCTTTACTAGGAGATGTGCTAATGAAATCTGTCAGTGGTGAATTTAGGGAGCCTTTTTTGACTTGGCTGAGTATGCAAGTAGAAAATGAAGGGATGTTTGTACTGAGGATATAGTCTTATGCGTATTGTAATTGGGATGTTTTTCTCAAGGTGTACCTGGGATATTGTGTCTAGGCAAGGTCAGATTAATATAATAGATTGTACACCCATCAGCAGATTTGCATTTGATCTGTAAGCGTCTCAAAAAGCTGTAAAGTGGAAGAAGAGCAAATATACGTAATTTATTGGCAAGAATATGAGTTTTTGCGGAGGTTCTTTTGAAGAGAACAACTGGCTTTTGGTTATATTGCTCAGAAGATACAATATTGGCTCAGTTTGCACATTTAATTAGGCTGACATCACTTGAAAATTATGTTTTCACTTCCAGAAGATCGATTGATGGTAGATAGTATCTTGGTACGATGAAGTGATAGATCAGACACGTCTGGTTCTTGGTAAACTACTGACCAGTATTTCTAGTTGCCTCTAAGAAACCCAGCCTCAGGGTGCCTGGGTGGCTCAGTCGGTTGAGTGTCTGACTCTTGATTTTGGCTCAGGTCTTGATCCCAGGGTCATGGGATTGAGCACTGCGTCGGGCTCCTCACTGAATGCAGAGCCTGCTTAAGATTCTCTCTCTCTGTCTCTCTCTCTCCCCCCCCCTCTCTCTCTCTCTCCCTCCCTCCCCCTCCCTCTCCCTCTCCCCCCTTTCCTCACTTGTACCTGCTCTCTCCCTCTCTCTCAAATAAATAAAATGAAAAGAATTTTACAAAAAATTAAAAATAAAAACCCCAGCATCTCAAGAAAGAGCTAATCAGATGGTGTTTTATAGATTCTATTGATGTCACCAAATAATATATTGGAATGTGGGGTTTCTGTCTTTTTAAATCTTAAACTTTATATTTGTTGATTTACCAAAGTAATAAGTAGAAATGCCTGTTTCACCACAAAATACCAACAGTACAGAGGGTCTGGTCTCCTGACCTTTCTTCCACGCTCTTTTTTGTGTTCTCTTCTCGTAGTGACTTGCGAACAGCAGTTTGAAATGCGGGAGAAACCATCATGTGTTTGGGAAGGATAGGGTAGTGGTTATATTCTCATCCTGGATGCTTATTCTTACATGGCAGGTGTAGCACGTACCGTGATCTGTGCTCATTATTTTTCTAGGTGTTTTTCAGCAGGTACTTGTGAAGTGCCTACTGTGGCTGAGCCAGCCCCGAGCTGGGCCCTGGGGATACTCTGTCACTGATAAGCTCTTGTGAGAGTGAAAAACTGAACTGGGATTCATTTTTTTTTAAGATTCCAGATTCCAGGCGAGGGGGAAAACCATGTCCTTCATAGATTTTGCAGTTTGCTTAATAAATATTAAGTGTTACAGAAAAAGTTATTTTCAAGTAAATGTGTGAATTTTAGCTTTTTAAAGTGGTGAAATAATTCAGACATGCAAAAAAAGTACCAGAAATAAAGTAGCAGACAGTGTCTCTACTGCCGAGATTAACAGTGAATACGTGTGTCTGAAGTACTTGAGGGGTCTGGGAGTAGGCAAAAGAAGCTGATTTCAGACTTTCCTTAAAGTATTTCTTGAACAATAGCTTTTAAAATTGAGGTAAAATATACATAACATGAAAGTTTACTATTTTAACCACCTTTAAGCATATAATTCAGCGGCATTCGGTACATTCACATTGTTTTGCAACCATCATCGCTGTCCATCTCCAAACATATTTATCTTCCCAAACTGAAACTCCATATCCGTTGAATAGTAAGTCCTCATGGACAATAACTTTTTAAGGACGCTGTTGGTTAGTTGATGTAGACCTGTTGCAACAGTGAGTGGAAGGACTGGACAAATCCGTCAATGGGATTAATTGTTTGGTGGGGTTTCTGCAGGTTTCACAAGTGTAAGGAGCGGGGAGCTTGGTTAGTGGAAGTGTCAGTATTACTGGGCCCTTTGAGTTGGAGGTTTTCCCTTGGACCATTGAAGGTCTCGAGCTGTGAGCACGGGGGTTGGGGAGCCTGAACTGCAGTTTACTAGCCTCCTTACACTTTCAGGATGTTCCTTCTGGAAAGAATAATTAAGTTAGATTCCTTACATAGATTCTCTGTCCCTTTTTCAATTTCAGTGGCCCCAAATCAATCATTATTTTCATTAGGTTGAAAATGTAGTTTCAAATAGCTTGTATTGTTTTGTTCATTTACATGAATTTACATCATGACAAAATTGCATATATATTGATGCAAAAAGAAATGCCTCAAAGGATAGTCATTGAACATGTTAAAAGTGATTGTTTCTTGATGGCAGATCTAGAGTGATTTTTACTTCCTTCTTTGCTTTTCTATTATGGAAGTCTTTTACAGTGAGCACACGTTACTTATATTTCTGGAAAACACTTCCCAATTCTGGGCTATGAATTAATCACCTGTAGACGAGCAAGGCTGGACCAGATGAGGAGTTTCCACTTGGAGCTCTGAGAGTAATGCTAATTTCATCAGAAGAAAGGTTTCCGCAGCTAAAAATGGCTAAACACCGAGTAGATGGTGACCAACATTATTTTCAGCTTTGAAATTCTGAGAGTCTTTGTTTTTGCTCTCTAAAGAGCTTAGGAAAGTATATAGATAGGCAGGGGTGACTTTCAAAATAAAGGTTAGCACCATCATTCAGAAAATGTGGGCTGCAGCAGATACCTGGATGCCTGACAGCCAGTAGTGTCCCTTTATCTAGTGCCATGTTGTATAAGATGGAGGGACACGGAGGGGGGGGGAGGGGGGGTGGCGGGACAGGTTGCTTGCATAGGACAGTCGTTGTTTATCATAATCAGTTCAGCCACACATTAGCCCTGCATGTGCAACGTGTAAGGAACAACGGCAGATACTTAAGTGGATTAGTGATATTGATCTAATGGAAGCAAAACAGAAAATAAAATTCTATACTGAGAGTATTCCAAGATATCACCCTTTCCCCCTCTGTTCCCCACCATTCCTACTCAGAATAGAAAACAAACTCTTGCCCCCTGAAGGTTAACATCCCTAATCGTGCTTGCCTCCCAGCCCTTGTTGCGTTTGTGTTCCAGGTCGTCATGCTGGCAATGTATAACTTGTCTCTGGAAGGAAGTGGACGGCAAGGTTATTTCCGATGGAAAGAAGATATCTGTGCTTTTATTGAGAAACATTGGACCTTTTTACTGGGGAATAGGTAATGTGATTTTTGGAAATCTTATACTTGCACAAAGAGGTGAAGAACAAAGTACACAAGATTTGAGATAGCCTAATGCAGCCCTTTAGGAATTAGAGTACCTGTGGCAATTACAAAGAATTTTTTAATTCAGAAAATGTTACTTTTTTAAGTTAAAACACGTGTTTGTGGAAAACCAAAGTGAAAGTATGTACTGTTTTTTGGATTTTTTTTAATGTTTATTTGTTTTGAGAGCGAGCGCAAGCAGGAGGGGCAGAGACAGAGAATCCTAAGTAGGCTCCATGCTGCCAGCAGAGACCTGTGTGGGACTCGATCTCGCGAACCATGAGATCATGACCTGAGCCAAAATCAAGAGTCGGATGCTTAACCAACTGAGCCACCCAGGCACCCCGGAAGTATATACTATTAAAAAATGTAGGTTTCCGGACTTTTCTAAAAGTCCTACTTTAGAGGACACTTTTGGTTTCTACTGAGCATGAAGAGATTTGAAGAGATTCTTAGAATGTTAAACAATAGAGAGCTTAATTCCATGAGGCTGTTTAATAGTTGGATGAATAACTAATTTGAGGATATATGATCATTTGTCCTTTTGAAATCAGTGTCTGATAGAAGGTCAGAGGAAGGAAGATAATGGCAATGGCTGACTTCACCTCTTTAAATTGCTCTTCATTAATAGACTCTTATCAGTATTTGTTTTTATGAACTGGAAAGTAAATACTGGTGATACGTTTTGGTATTATAGTGCTTAGCAAAGTCTAGGCACATTAATACGCATGTGGCTTGTTCATTCATTCCTCTACATGATAACGCATTGATTTTACTGCTGATCACGCCTCATTGGTGGCTGCTTTGGCTCATCACACTCAGATATGCCAGGGCACAGATCTTAAAACCACATGCTTTAACTAAAGATCCATGCAGATCAACAAGATTTTTATTGCCGTTAGGGATTAGTGAGTTTCCGACTGCATTTGCAAGTTGTATGAGATTCTGATTGTTAGTTGCCATCTTAAGTCCTGTGTGAGGCTCATATGTCTTGCTTAATTGGGTCAGGGTAGACGTGATACAGGCTCTGATCACATCAGGTCAGAACAGGAAGTTTGTACCTGTCCTTTCTCTGAATGCACTGTGGCCTCTGTTTCCTCGGGCGCCGAGAAGACACAGCTCTGCCAGCATCACTCGGAGCTCAGGGAGGGCAGTTGAAAGGAGAGGCGGCTTTCTGAAGGCTCGCTGTGAGGAGAAAATAGAAGAGATTCAGTACATTTTTACAAAAGGAGTTATTTTTGTTCTTGAGTTATTTAGTAGTACTAAGAAAAGAATTGACAGTATAACTGGTTCTTTTCTTAAAGAAAGGGAATCTGTTGTCTTAGTTTAATGATTTAGCACTATTTATGGAACTTAATATACCCCATTTATAAAGCACAAGAAAGGGAAAAAAACTGATAAAATTAGATCTTGGAATGTTTTCCTGATCTCTCAGTGCCATTCTGCTTAGTGGATTGTCTTCTAGAAGAAATTGGATTTAAATTGCCTGTTTTTAAGGATTTTGCTATATTTTAACATAAGTTGTTCAGTTGTTTCATTTGTTCATTTGTAGAGTATGTTTGGAGAGGAATCAGCCAAGGCTTTTTTTCCTTTTTAATCCTTTACTGAAAGGCATTAATTACTCTCCAGTTTCTGTGCCGTTTAACTGTTAAACTAGTGGTTTTTGGCCATGTTAGTGAATCACTAGAATTACCATTTACTTATTTGAATCAAGCCCCCCCCCCCTTTTTGTAAGTACATTCATTTTGAAAAGAAACTTCACACCGCCATGATAAGTGGAAAATTCGTATCATTTGCCATACATAGAATGAAACTATAAAAATAGGTGCACTAAAAATAACACAATGTTATTGAATTATAGCTGGATCTCATGGCCCATAAAGGCAATCAAAGCCCTCTTTCGTAATCAGAAAGGGAAGCAGTGTGTGCTTTAAGTTAGAACTTAAAGCAACCAACTTTCTTCTTGATCTAACCAGAAGGAATGAGAGATCATTAAAAATTACTCTGTGATTCCTTGTCAATTAGTTCCCTACGTCAACATTGTCCTTTGCTTTTGGAACTCTGCTATAAGCATCGGTGATTGGAAAAGCCACCGAAACCCCTTGCCCAAGGCAGTCAGCACGTGCTCAGACGGCTCTGTGTGTGAACATCCACAGAATCACTATGCCCCAGGGAAGCGGCCTGCAGAGAACATGTACAGTTAGATTTTTTTCATAGCTACTGAAGATTTTAATTCTGCTATCCATAGAACATTCTTTAAATTCCTAACAAGATAAGCATTTCTCATTTGCCGTATGACCTAAGAGAATAGTGTGCTGTGTAATGAAGTGCGGGATTTGAATACATTTTCTTTTAGATGTTTACAGGTTTTTCATTCGTGTCTTTAATGTTTTCCGAGTCGCCCTCTCTCTCTGCCCCTCCCCCACTCACACTCTGTCTCTCTCAAAAAATGAATAAACATGTTTAAAAAAAAAGTAAAAGGTTTAATTAATTGCTGCAGTTTAATTGCCTTTGTATGTGTGATCATTTAATCTGCTTTTATAATCCTGACCTTGAATTTTTCCAGGATTAAAAAAAATTTTTTATTAATTTTTTTTTTAATTCCAGATTGTCTAGGTGGCTTGGTTAGTTAAGTGTCCAACTTCAGCTCAGATCATTATCTCACTGCTTGTGAGTTCGAGTCCTGCATTGGGCTATGTGCTGTCAGCCCAGAGCCTGGAGCCTGCTTCAGATTCTGTCTCCCTCTCTCTGTGCCCCTCCCCTGCTCACACACTGTCTCTCTCTCAAATATAATATACATTAAAAATTTGTTTTTAATTCAATATTTAAAAAAGTTTTTATTTATTTATTTTTTATTTATTTTTGAGACAGAGAGAGACAGGGCGTGAGCAGGGGAGGGGCAGAGAGAGAGCGAGACACAGAACCAGAAGCAGGCTCCAGGCTCTGAGCTGTCAGCACACAGGGCTTGAACTCAGAGAGTGTGAGATCATGACCTGAGCTGAAGTCGGATGCTTAACTGACTGAGCCACCCAGGTGCCCCTTTAATTTAATATTTTTTCATTCCAGTATAGTTAACATACAGTGTTATATTAATTTCAGGTATGGAGTATATAAGAGGTATAACTTTGAATAATGAAGAATACTTTGAATACTTTTTTCTATTACTGTATTTCATTGATTTCTAAGATGCACAGTTTTTTTTTAAGTTTATTTATTTATTTTGAGAGAGACAGAGACAGTGCAAATGGGAGAGGGGCAGAGGGAGAAGGAGACAGAGAATTCCAAGCAGGCTCTGCACTATCAGTGACACGGAGCTCAAACCCATGAAACCGTGAGATCATGACCTGAGCCAAAACCAAGAATTGAACGCCTAACCAACTGAGCCACCCAGGCACCCCAAGATGCACATGTTTTAAAATTTTTGCATCTCTTTAAAAATTTTTTTTTTTTAATTTCTCATTTCTGACATTTGGATACATCTTATAAGGGATAGTGTGTCATAACTGATGGCTAGTTTTCTTCTTTTGTTGTAGATAAAATGGTATATCTTAAAGTCAGTGGGTCTTACATATGATGAAATATGATAAAGCACATTCATAGTATTTAAAATTTTTTATTTTATTATTTTTTAATGTTTATTTTTTGAGAGGGAGAGAGACCAAGCATGAGCAGGGGAGGGGCAGAGAGAGAGGGAGACACAGAATCTGAAGCAGGCTCCAGGCTCTGAGCTGTCAGCACAGAGCCTAATGCGGGACTCGAACTCACAAGCTGTGAGATCATGACCTGAGCTGAAGTCAGACGCCCAACCAACTGAGCCACCCAGGAGCCCCTCTTAGCCCTTCTTGATTCTATACTTTTTTCTTATTGTGTATCTCCTTTATCAGAAATCAACTCAGGGAAGGCAGTGATTTTGACTTATTTTCCTTCCATTGTTCTGTCCCCAGCTTCTTTTTTTAAAAATGTTTATATATTTTTGAGGGGGAGGAAGGGGCAGAGAGAGAGGGAGACACAGAATCTGAAGCAGGCTCCAGGCTTGGAGCTGTCAGCACAGAGGCCGGTGTGGGGCTTGAACTCACAAACCACGAGATCGAGACTTGAGCTGAAGTCGGACACTAAACCAACTGAGCCACCCAGGCGCTCCTAAAATTTTTTAAAGGGTGTGACAAAGATTCCAGGGGGATGGCAGAGTAGGAAGCACCAGAAGTCTGTTCCCACCTAGACAACAAACAGTTGAAATGGCAGAATCTGTCTGATGTAACTATTTTGGATCTCTGGATCTATATTGAAGGCTTGTAACTTCCAAGAGGAGACTTGGAAGGTAAATTGCAGTTGAATTTGGTCAAATTCAGCTGTTAGTAACATTTACCCATTCCACACCCTTCAACCCTGTGTCAGGCAGCAACACACTTGTTCCCCAAGCAGCTCACACGTAGCTTGTGGGAGCCAGGGTAGACAAAAAGGACCCTGTCCTCCAAATGTCAGGAATCTGTGTTCTGATCGCTGATTGCTGCTTCTCATCACAGAAATGCAGATGAAGAGGTGGGTTGCACCTCCCCTGAATGGTTGCAAACCCTTCTCCCTCTGGTTGAAATGACTTGAAGGAGATTTAAAGGGCTGGCACTCCCCCTACCCCACCCCATTTTATTTTTCTCTTTGTCCCCTTTGTGGAGCCAGACTTTAAAGATAAGACAATCAAAAGTAACCACATATACAGAGGAAATTAGAAAGTCACCATGGATGCCCAGGGAAAGGCACAGTCTCAGAAATGACCCGGGAAGACCTTAAGTTTATACCTCAGGTTGATCTTTGATACACAGACACCCTACAACAATAAAAAAACACACACACACAAAAAAAAACCAGACACAAAAACCCGTAAATCTCAGAGGAGGAAGAGAATCTGATTTCCAGAGTTACTACATTATTAAATTCAAATATCCAATTTCAACAAAAAATTACAAGGAATACAAAGAAACAGGAAAATATGGCCCATTCAAAGGAAAAAACAATAAAACAACAGAAACTGTCCCTGAAAAAGACCGACTGGCATATCTATAAGACAGACTTTACAACTGTCTTAAACATGTCCTAAGAACTGATGTGGAGAAAGTGAAGAAAATGTTGTATAAACAAAATAGACGTGTCAGCAAAGAGATAAAAAACCTAAAAAGAAACCAAAAAGAAATTCTGCAGCTAAAAAATACAGTAGCTCAAATGAAAAATTCCCTGGAGGGATTGAGAAGCAGCTTTGAGTGGGCAGAAGAAAGAGTAAGTGAGTCTGAGAGTAGGACAGTAGGAGTTTCTGGGTCTGAACAACAGAAAGAAGAAAGATGGAAGAGGGGCACCTCAGTAGCTCAGTTGTTTGAGTGGCTGACTTTGCCTCAGGTCACGATCTCACTACTCGAGGGTTCGAGCCCCATGTCGGGCTCTGTGCTGACAGCTCACAGCTCAGAGCCTGGTGCCTGCTTCAGATTCTGTCTCTGTCTCTGCCCCTCCCCTGCTCAAGCTCTGTCTCTCTCTCAAATGTAAATAAACATTTAAAAAATTTTTTTAAAAAAAGAAAAGTGGGCAGAGCCTGAGGACCTGGGAAGGCACCATCAGCTGGTGTATGAAAGCACCATGGAACCCCTCCCCTCCCATATCCTTTGGGCAAGAGGAGGGAGGCTTGGATAGTTTAGAAAAAGATACAAATGTGGGAGAGGTGCTCTGGGACCAAAACACTGGGGAGGAAACTGAGGTGTCTTTGTCCCCATCTCAGAAAATGCTCATGCTTATTAAAGTTTATATTTGTGAGGTTTTTTTTCTTTGTTTTCTAGCAGATCTTTGTCCCTAAGAATGCTTTTTTCTTTTTACCTCTTGAGCAATATTTTCCAACTGTTAAGACTGGCCTTCTTACAAAAGACTGTGTTATAGGATTTCTGGTACTTGTTTTTTAGAACAGTTGCCTTTAAAAGCATTTTCAACAGGAATCTGAATAGTTAACATTTTACGTATCATTAAAAACTTTCAAGAGCACCTGGGTGGCTCAATTCGTTAAGCATCCAACTCTTGATGATAACTCAGGTCTTGATCTTGGGGCTGTGAGTTCAAGCCCTGCCTTGGACTCTGTGCTAGTGTGAAGGCTTTTTATTATATACTTTTTTTTTTTTTTTTTGCCAAAGTTGGTTATTCCCCCAAAGTTCAACTCTATTTATGAAACACACTGTATAGTTTTATTTCACTTTACTATTTGTACAGGCAAATAGGAGCAGACTGAGATGTGCATCTGACTTCTGGGGTAAAATGAACTGTTTACCAGGGCCAGTGATTCTCTTGCTTGCTTGCTTTCTTGAGAGCTGGTTTTAATTCACATATAAAACCAACTTCATTTGGGGCACCTGGGTGGCTCAGTCGGTTGAGCATCTGACTCTTGGTTTTGGCTCCCAGCGTCATGGGACCGAGCCCCACGTTGGGCTCTGAGCTGAGTGTGGAACCTGCTTGAGATATTACCTCTCTCTCTCTACCCCTCTTTCTCTCCTCTCTGCACTGTCAGTGCAGAGCCTGACATGGGGCTTGATCTCACAAACCCCTGAGATCATGACCTGAGCTGAAATCAAGAGTCTGACACTTAACCAACTGAGCCCCCAGGCACCCATGTGGTAAGTGTTTTATGAGCTTTGTTTGAATTATTTTGTTTAATCCCCACAGCAACCTTGTGAGTTAAGTTGTTATCCTAATTTTAAAAAAGAGGAAACTGAGGCAGCCAGAAGGTGGTAGAGCCAGGATTTGAAGCCAGACAGGCTCCAGAACCTCTCCCTTGACTCTTATGCTCTGTTCCTTCAAAGATTGGAGGTTCCATAGCATAACACAGGCTTGGAGTCCTAGAGTATCTGGAGAGTGTATTTTCCACATAATGCCAAAATTGAAAAGCCAATAATTTTTAAATTCTTGGACTCTCCAGGAAGAAGACTTCGACCTGGTGGAGCACAGTAGCGGGTTGCCTCAGTGTGGGAAGCCCCATGTTCTTCCGTTCAGGGGCTCAAGAATTCGGAGAACCAGGATGGTGGAAGCTCGTTCACAACAAGCCACCAACAATGAAGCCTGAAGGAGAGAAGCTGTCTGCCTCTACCCTGAAAGTAAAAGGTACTCTTGTGAGAACACTATAGCACGTGCTGGCCAGGCCACAGCCAAGCAAGCATGAGTTTAGAAGACCTCCTGCTTGTAAGGCATAGGCCAGCTGCCTCAATGGAGCTACTCTGCTTGGCAGGTGTATTATTACGACACATTTTGTGTATGCTGTAAATAAATACCATACAAAAAATATTTTAGCATTTCCTAATCAAGTTACCAGTTCTGGAAATGTCCTTTGGTATCTGCAAGGTTCTCTTTTCTTCTAATGTTTATTTAAAAAACATTTTTTTTAATATTTATTTTTGAGAGAGAGACAGGGTGCGAGTGGGGGGTGGGCAGAGAGAGAGAGGGAGACACAGAATCCGAAGCAGGCTCTAGGCTCTGAGCTGTCAGCACAGAGCCCAACGTGGGGCTTGAACCCAGGAGCCTTGAGATCATGACCTGAGCCAAAGTCGATGCTCCACCAACTGAGCCACCCAGGTGGCCCAAAAATGTTTATTTATTTTGAAAAGAGAGAGAGAGAGAGGGCACACGTTCAATGAGGAGGGGCAGAGAAGGGGTAGGAGGAGGGGCAGAGAAGAAGGGCTGGACAGAGCATCTAAAGCGGACCTTGCACTATCAGAGTCAGATGCTTAATTGACTGGGTCACCCAGGTGCCCCAAGCTTCTCTATTTTCAATCTCATTTTGTTTTTACAGCTTTTTTTTTTTTTTTTTTAATTTTTTTTCTTCAACATTTTTTATTTTTATTTTTTTATTTTTGGGACAGAGAGAGACAGAGCATGAACGGGGGAGGGGCAGAGAGAGAGGGAGACACAGAATCGGAAACAGGCTCCAGGCTCCGAGCCATCAGCCCAGAGCCTGACGCGGGGCTCGAACTCACGGACCGCGAGATCGTGACCTGGCTGAAGTCGGACGCTTAACCGACTGCGCCACCCAGGCGCCCCAGTTTTTACAGCTTTTTATGTGGAAATTTGTAAACACCCACCAATACGAAGAGAGTGGTGTAATGAGTCCCTATGTACCTTTCTCTTCACTTCAGCAGTTCACTGCTGGCCATCTCAGTTTAATTTGGCCACTGGGTACTTTCCCCCAACCCTCCACCCATTCCACGCCTTGGATTATTTAGAAGCAAATCCCGTCATCAACATCTCATTCTTAAACATCTCAGTACTATCTTTAGGAGATAAGGATTCTTTTTCGTGGCCTAACCTGATGCCATTCTCCCACTTAAAGAAAACTCCTTACAATCACATATTGGTCTGGGGTTTTTTTAATCTAAAAAATTTTAGTGAGCTTTAAATTTTTAAAAATATATTTGAGAAAAAAATCAAATAGTGTTGAAAAGTATAAAGCCTGACAGTGTCCTCCTCCCCTACACCTGCCTGCAGTTTCACTCCCCAGAGTAACCACTGCTGTGTCCTGTGAATGCTTTTAGCATTTTCAATTGAAAAAATAAACTCATGCTGTAATACTTGTTCTCTATCCCTCTCCCCCACCTTACTAGGAGCCCCTGGACGTCTTTCCATAGCATTCCATGTAGATCTGCCTTATTTTCTTTTTTTCCAATTGTATCCCATTGAATGACCTTCATAGGATAATATAATAGGACATTCCTGCTATTGATGGATATTTTGGTTACTTCTGCCTTTTTGTTGTTGTTATTTTAAATAATACTATATGTGGGTAAATTATTTGTGATAAATTCCTGGAAACAGGTTGCCATATCAAGGGCATGTTTATTCCAAATATTAGTGTTGCCAAATCACCCTCCAAAAAGTTGTAATAAAAATTCACACCTTACTAAAAAGGCATGAAAATACCCATTTCCCCATACTCTTGTTGAACATTACCAAACTTTTAATATTTGCCAATTTCAACAGGCAAATACGGTATTTAATTATTTAAATTTGCATTGTAATCCCTTTTTTCTTGTCAGAAGCACCCTAAGTCCTAGTTTAGGACGTTCTTGTTGAACATTTCTCTATTTTGGACATGGTAATAGGTTCACAATTAAATTAGCAAAAGAAACTAAAGTTGAGATACTTCTCTTTTGGCAGCCTCCAAACCAGCTTTAGATCCCGTCATTACTGTGGAGGGCCTTCGAAAACGGGCAAGTCGTAATCCCGTGGAATCTGCCATGGAATTAAAAGAGAAAAGGTCTCGTACTCAGGAAGCAAAGGACATTAGGAGAGCCCAGAAGGAAGCAGCTGGCTTTCTGGACAGGAGTACTTCTTCGACCCCTGTGAAGTTTATAAGCCGCGGCCGCAGGCCAGACGTGGTTCTAGAAAAAGGGGAAGTGATTGACTTCTCGTCCTTGAGCTCCTCTGACCGCACCCCTCTGACAAGCCCGTCTCCTTCTCCCTCTCTGGATTTCTCTGCCCCTGGGACCCCCGCCTCTCACTCGGCCACACCCAGCTTGCTTTCAGAGGCAGATCTGATTCCAGATGTGATGCCACCACAAGCCTTGTTTCACGGTAAGACTTGCGTTTCTTGGGTCTTTTGTTTTTCGTGTGTGATAGAATGTGTGTATTTTCACTTTGTGGGCGGTGCGCCCTGCATTTCTTCTTTCCCGTGTCTTGATTACACTGTCTTGCACTCTGCGCAGACGATGACGAGATGGAAGGCGATGGGGTCATAGACCCAGGGATGGAGTATGTACCTCCGCCTGCTGGGGCAGCAGCTTCTGGGGCAGTGGTCGGGGGCAGAAAGAAGGTCAGAGCGCCTGAACAGATAAAGCAGGAGGTGGAGAGCGAGGAGGAAAAGCCTGACAGGATGGACATTGACAGCGAAGACACAGATTCCAACACATCTTTGCAAACGAGGACTCGAGAGAAGAGGAAGCCCCAGCTGGAGAAGGACAGGAAACCTAAAGGGCCCAAGTACACCCCCGTGAGCATATATGAGGAGAAGCTGCTCCTGAAGAGGCTGGAAGCTTGTCCCAGTGCCGTTGCCATGACGCCAGAAGCTCGCAGACTGAAGCGGAAATTGATTGTCAGACAAGCGAAAAGGGATAGGGGATTACCACTTTTTGACTTGGATCAAGTTGTTAATGCTGCTCTTCTGTTAGTTGATGGAATTTATGGAGCCAAAGAAGGGGGAGTTTCCAGGCTTCCAGCTGGACAAGCCACATATAGAACAACCTGTCAGGACTTCAGAATCCTTGACCGATACCAGGTAAGATTCCCGGGGGCAGCAGATGGGGGCGGGCAGGCAGCACTACAGAAGGAGGGGGCATAGCTGTGCTTGACTGGAAGTCCTGAGTGACTTTGGGAGAGAGAAGGAAACAGCAAGGGAGCAAAATAGAAAAATTTCTGGGCTTTGGTTTTTGAAACTATTCGGTATGAATACCCATGATTACAGCCGGGTTTGTTTGTTTCCTTTGGGCATTCAGGACAGAGCCTTGACGCTTTCTTTGCCTCTCCTAGTCCCGGATGGGGACTGAGTTTGCACATGGTTTGTGTCATAGCCCTGAGTGGCAGGCTTGTTGAGGACATATGATGTAGCAGACCACGTGCTGAGCAGAATCGGAGGACGTGTAAACATCTGTGTAGTTAGGAGACAACGCGTAGAAATAGATCCATGTGTGGCAGCATAGCTTGAGAATATTCAGGGGAATCCAAGTCTGTGAGTGCTCCTGGGAATGGTCAATTCCACTCAGAACTTCGAGAATGCGCCTTCCCAGAGCAAGAATGACAGGTCTGATTTCCCTGAGTCTTTGTTAGCACTTGCTCCTAAACAGCCTTTAACTAGTTTTGCTGGTCTGATGGCTGTAAAGTGAAATCGCATCTTTTATTTATATGTTTCTGATTACATTCTTATATCTCTGCCTGTGAATTGCTAAATAGGATTAAATAATTGCCAAATAAGATTATTTGCACGTTTTCTGTCTTCTTTGGAAACTAGTGGGCTGATATTGCTGGTGTTGCGATCTTATTCTGTGAGGTACCGTGTGTGGGGCTTTTTCTTCCACTGTGTTGGGCATGTGGTGTGTGGGCTCTTTCAATTTGAAACTCTCCTAGAGCTCTGGAACGTCTTAATTTCCTATATTCTATTTTCTCTCTCTCTCTCTCTTAAATGTTTATTTATTTATTTTGATGGTGGGAGCAGGGGAGGGGCAAAGAGAGGGAGAGAGAGAATCTCAAGCAGGCCTCACTCTATCAGTACAGAGCCCAACATGGAGCTGGATCTCACAAACCATGAGATCATGACCTGAGCCAAAATCAGGAGCCGGTCGCTCAACCGATTGAGTCACTCAAGCACCCCATCTCTGTTCTGTCTTTTTGGAACACATCTATTATTTGGATATTGAACCCTGTATACTAGGGGTTGGCAGGCCTTCTGTAAAGGGTCAGACAGTAAATGGTTTTGGCTTTGCAGGCCACACAGTCTGAGTTGCAACTACTCAACTCTGCTGTTATGTAAAAGCAAGATATAATGGATGGGCATGGCTGTGTCCCAGTAACACATTATTTACTAAAACAGGCTGGATCTGGCCTGTGGGATAGTTTGCTGACAACCCCTACTCTAGGTGGATCCCTTAATTTTTTTTTTTTCCTATTTTGCATCTTACCTGGGAAGTAGTAACCTGCCTGCCTACACCCTAGAGGTGAATGGGGTGGTCCAGGAGCCTACCATTCAGCTGGAAAACTTCCCTGAGTCTCCCTGTTTTCAGTCCCATCTTGGCTTGGCCAGGTGCTCTGGTGTCCAGAGTCTTTCCCAAGCCTCTCCAGACACTCTAGTCTTCTGCCCATGGAGGGAAAGATCATTTCTGGATGTGGGCATTGGGGGTGTAGTTGGAGGCTTCAACCTCTTAGGTAGAGAGACTCTCAGTCCGGAGTCTTCTTGCCCAGTCTCAGTGTTAGCAGGACCTGATCGATGCCTTGTTGCCTTTCCTGAGGCTCTGCATGTATATCATCCTGCTCCTGGCCTGTCTTCACTGCTGCCTTAAGTTCTGGCTCTCTCGTCTCAGGTGTTTGCCACTTACTCCTGTGCTTGGACTGCAGTCACCTGTTCGCCTGTTCTTTGTTCTTGTGGGTTTGTCTTTTTAATCCCTGTACTTAATTTTTTAAATTATGACATGTGACCTGTAGCTACAGAAGAATACATAGGACATGTTATAGTTTATGGGTTAATTTAAATAAATACTTTTGTATCTGTCTCTTGGGTTAAGAAACAGAACATTAGCAAAGAAAGGAAGAAAGAAAGAAAGAAAGAAAGAAAGAAAGAAAGAAAGAAAGAAAGAAAGAGAAAGAAAGAAAGAAAGAAAGAAAGAAAGAAAGAAAGAAAGAAAGAAAGAAAGAAACTGAGCAAGAAACTGAGCACACAAGCACCTTGGAAGTTCTGTGTACTGCCTACTCCCTCCCCCTAAGAGGGAGCCGCTCTGAGTTTTTTATGTCACTTTTAGTTTTTAAAAAACTAAGTAGGAGGCACAAATCTAGCTGTGTAAGAAATTGCCACTATTAGATGAAGGCTTCCAGGAGAGAATAAGCTAAGCAATCTCTCTGGGTCATTGTTAAAGATTGAATTGTGTCCCCCAAAAGGATATATTGAAGTTTTAACCCCTTGTACCCATGAATGTGAACTTGTTTGGAAATAGGGCCTTTGTAGATGTAATTAGTTAAGATGAGGTCATACTGGAACAGGGTAGGTACTTAACACAATATGACTGGTATCCTTAGAAGAAGAGAAGAGGCATAGAAACAGACACAGGGAGATCACCATGTGATGACTGAGGCAGAGCGATGTGTCCACAAGTAAGGGATACCAATGAATGCTGGCAACACCAGAAGGTAAGAGAAAGTGTGGAACAGATTCTTCCCTAGAATATTCAGAGAGAGCATGGCCCTGCTAACACCTTGATTTCTGACTTCTGGCCTCTAGAACTGTGGAAGAATAAGTTTGTTATTTTAGCCATCTCGTTTGTGACAAGCCATTGATATGGCAGCCCCAGGAAGCTCCCACAGTCACATTCTGGCTTCAGGTTCCATGACCCCTTTGTAGAGAAGTCAGTGTTCAAGGTCATTAGGCAGTTCTGGGGAGTGTAAGGCTTACCACAGTCTGAGCCTCAGGCAGGGCTGCAGTGTATAACACTCAGTGTGGCAGAAATCTGGGCAGGGACAGTGGGGCCTTCTGTTTCCTGCGTCTGGACTGATGTGGTTCCTTCCAGCTTGTAGGAGGTCCGAGCAGTTGTTTGTGGGGCATGTGTCCTCAACTGATCCATGGAGTGGGCATGGAGGTTGTAGAGGAGTCTCAGAGTACATGGTGAAGCCAAGCTGAGCACCAGTGATATTCTGGGCTACAATTCCTTAGGTTTTATAGATGGTCCAGTGTACCCTACGATCCAGTAATCACATTGTTTGGTATTTACCCAGAAAATACAAATACATGAATTCAAAGGGATACATGCACCCCTATGTTTATTGCAGCATTATTTACAACAGCCAAACTATGGAAGCGGCCCATGTCCATCGATAGATGAATGGATAAAGAAGATGGGGTGTGTGTGTATGTATGTATATGTGTATATATATATATATATACGTATATATATATACGTATATATATACGTATATATATATACGTATATATATGTGTATATATGTATATGCACACAATGGAATATCAGCCATAAAAAAGAATGAAATCTTGCCATTTGCAACAATATGGATGGAACTAGAGTGTATTATGGTAAGCAAAATAAGTCAGTCAGAGAAAGACAAATACTATATGATTTCACTCATGTGGGATTTAAGAAACAAAACAAACAAGTGAGGGGGAAAAAAGATAAAACCAACCAACAGACTCTTAACTATAGAGAACAAACTGATGGTTACCAGATGGGAGGTGGGTGGGGCAATGGGTGAAATAGGGGATGGGGATTAAAGAGTACTTATTTTTTTAAAGTTTATTTGTTTATTTTGAAAGAGAGAATGAGTATGAGTGGGGGAGGGACAGAGAGGGAGAGAGAGAATCCCAAGTAGGCTCCACACTGTCAGTGCCAACTGACAGGGCTCCAACTCAGGAGCCCAACTCAGGGCTCGAACTCATGAACCATGAGATCATGACCTGAGCTGAAATCAAGAGTCGGCCACTTAATCCACTGAGCCACCACCCAAGTGCCCCTGAAGAGTACATTTATGGTGAAAAGAATAAAATAAACTGATAAAAATGAGTAAATAAAAGATGGTGCAGTGCAGCAGGGACTTATGATAGCCTCTGTAGCTGCCCCTTGAGTGACACCTGTCACCCAGTAGTGGTCCTGGGCTGTCCCTTCACTGGAGACTCCTTTGCCCTTCTTCTGTTTTGAATCTTACCGTTTCCTGTGCCTCATCTTTGCCATGCTGTAATTTTAGTCCCTTGTTTTAGTGGAGCATATTCTTAGTGACTTCCTGAGGAAAGCTGCCTGGGAAGTAAAATCGGAGACCTTACATGTCTGAAAGGCCTTGAACTTAAAGCCAAAATTCCAAGCTAGTGTTGGGGCAGGCTGAGAGACAACTTCAATACCAGAAGCAGTGCTTTCCCTTTGTGAGGGAAAATGAGGCCGAACCTGAGAGTCTGTGTACATTATTCCATTATCTAGGAGCATCCTTTGACAAGGACCCCCAACATCTCTTCCTTGAGGTCTTTCCCCCTGGCTAGTCAGTCTCCCAGTCTCAAAATCCTGGTTACCACTTAGAGAAAGAGGGACCTTAGCCTTCAACTTGTACTCCCACCTTCGTGCTAGATGAGCTGTCCCTCCAGAGCGCTGGTTACACCTTCTCTAGAGATGGGACCTCCAGACTTCTGTGGGGAGGCAGCCACCTGGCAGCAGGGGATTGAAGATTTGGGAATCGAACTGCTGTGCACACAACTTTTACCTGCTCCTTCTACTAAGTACCCCATTTATTCCCAGCTCCAGAGGAGTCTGGTGCTGCCACTGGGTTTTATGAGGGTACTGTGGTACAGATTGGGCTGGTTCACACCTAACCCAAAGCCAGCTTAGGAGTTTGGGCTTTAAAGCAGTTAGTATTTATCCATCTGCTTCCCAGATGTTTTTTTCCCCTGATCTTCCTATTTTTGTATGCTTCTCTCCCTTTTTTAGAAGGCTGATTCTGTAGGTTTAGTGGGTTTGGGGAGGGAGTAAAATTGTGCATTTAATCCCCCATCTTAACCTGGAACTTTAGTACCGTTTTAATGCAGCTACACAAGGAGCAGCTCTAAATGCATTTGTTCAGCCCATACTCTTTCTTGTTTTCTGATAAATGTAGTCATAGCTATAAATATCCCTACAATACTGCTTTAGCTGTGACTCATGAAGTGATGGGAGTTTATTATCAATCAGTACTAAGCATTTTGTAATTTTTCTCATTATTTCCTCTGTAACACAACAGTTTGTTTCTTGGTTTGTTTACTTTTTACATATATAGAAATTTTTAAGGTATCTTTTAGTAATTGATTTAATTTCTAATCAAATATGTGTTGTCAGAGAAAGTATATTATGTTGATTCTTTGCTATAAAGAAAGTTATATGCTCAATTTTTATTCTTTTTGTGGGTTCTAACTTAGGACATCTATTTTTTCTCTTAATTTTTTAATATTATCATGTGGTCTTCCCTTCAAACAAAATATTTTTGTGTGCTCTTATCTGTCTTTTTTCTTTTGTGTTGTTTAGACAACGGTAAACCTCACTAAATTATTTATTCACCCTTACTTCCTATCATTTCTTCCTAGGTTAATTTTTTGCTAGACTACTTCCTCTAACAGTTTTTAAAAATCTGGTCTTTTTGAGTTTAATTTTGAATACCTGTATGCCTAAGAATAGCTTCATTTCACTCTTGAATTTAAATGATAGCGTAGCTGGATATAAAATTGTAATTTTGTTTTTTCTTTCAACATTTTGAAATTATTACTCCTGAGAGCCTCACTGTTTGTCTCATTCTTCTTTCTTTGTAGGTGGTCTCCTGTTTTATTCTCTCATATCTTGGAAGCTTTCAGAATTTTGTCTTTGTTTCTGATCTTTAATTTTATTTGCGCATTTAAAGTATTTTTTTTTAATCTCATTTATCGTGTACTTCTCCTTCAGTCACAGGTGTCTTATATGCTAATATGCTGTCAAAAACCAGTAACCTCTGCTTCAGAGCCCAGTACAACACAAGACAACACAAGAGTTTGGGATAAACACAACACAAGAGTTTGGGATAAAAAGAAACAGTAGATTTATTGCTTTGCCAGGCAAAGGAGGTTACAGCAGGCTAAGGCCTTCAAAACTGCAAGCCTGCCAGGAGGAAGGGTCTGGGGGTTCTATAGGGAAATACAGGATCTAGCCTGTTTTGTCAGGAATTGTGTCTGTGCTGCCAGCCTTGTTTGTCATGTCTTCAGCGTGGTACTGGGTTCCCAAAACAAAAGGCTAAGAAGGGAGGAGAGGAGGTTTCCGAAGAGAGTGAAAAGGTTACTTAAAAAAAATTTTTTTTTAATGTTTCATTTATTTTCAAGAGAAACAGAGCACAAGTGAGGGAGGAGCAGAGAGAGGGAGACACAGAATCTGAAGCAGGCTCCAGGCTCTTGAGTTGTCAGCACAGGGCCCGATGCCGGGCTTGAACTCATGAACTGCAAAATCATGACCTGAGCTGAAGTCAGATGCTTAACTGACTGAGCCACCCAGGCGCCCCAAACAGATTACTTTAAAGTGGAGCTTCACTGGGGTGCCTGGATCGCTCAGTTGGTTGAGCCTCCAACTCTTGATTTTGGCTCAGGTCATGATCCCAGGGTGGTGGGATTGAGCCCTGTGTCTCACTCTGTGCTGAGAGTGGAGCCTGTTTAAGGTTCTTCCTCCCTCTGCCCCCCCCCCCTCTCTCTCTCTCTCTCACTAGCACGTGCCCTCTCTCTAAATTTAAAAAAAGAAAATTGAGCTTCACTGAAGCATTAGTGTGAGCATTTAGATTTTTGTTCAACTTTATGCTTTTAAGCAGTTTGATCTTGACATTTATCCTCCTCTTGTTCTCTAGCTTCCTGGATTTGTGCTTTTTGGTGTGGTGTCTTGATTAATTTGGGAAATTCTCAGTCATTATTGCTTCAAATATTTCTTCTGTTCCTTTCTCTCTTTTCTTTCTGGTATTCCTATTATGTGTATTTTATACCTTTTGTCCTTGTAACACAGTTTTGGATGTTCTGTTCTGGGTTTTTTAGTCTTCTTTTATCTTTATTTTTCAATTTTAGAAGTTCCTCTTGACATATTCTTGAGCTCAGAAGTTCTTTCTTCAGCCATGTCCAGTCTACTAAAGAGCCCACAAAGGTGATTCTTCATTTCTCTTACATTTTTGATCCCTAGCATTTCTTCTTGATTCTTTTTAGAATTTCCATCTCTCTGCTTAAATTGTCTGTCTGTTCTTATGTGTTGTCTGCTTTGTCTATTAGAGCCCTTAACATACTAATCATAGTTGTTTTAAATTCCCAGTCTAATAATTCCAACATGTCTGCCTTGTCTGAGTGGTTCTGATGCTTTCTCTGTCTCTTTTAGACTGTGTTTTTGGATTTTTTTTTTTTAATGTTTATTTATTGAGAGAGAGTGTGTACGCGCAAATGTGCAAATTGGGTAGGGGCAGAGAGAGAGGGAGAGAGAATCCCAAGCAGGCTCTGCACTGTCAGCACAGAGCCCTTCACAGCTCAGTCCCACAAACTGTGAGATCGTGGCCTGAACCAAAATCAGGAGTCGGACACTCAACCAGTTGAGCCAACCAGGTGCCCCTAGAGTGTGGGGTTTTTTTTTGCCTTTTAATATGCCTTGTAATTTTTAGTTGAAAGCCACATATAACCTACTGGGGAAAAGGAACTGTGGAAAGTAGGCCTTTGGTGGTATGGTGGTGAGCCTTCTGTGGTCCTAAGATTAGTTCTCAGTCTGTTAGTGAACCCGTGCCTCTGGGCTGTGACTGACACAGGCTGCATGGAATAACTGGCGGGAGCTGGAGATGGGCAATTCACTTTCCACAAGTTGGTTAGGCTCTGATGAAACCCAGTAGGTTAAGCTCTGGTAAAATACTTTCTCTTGAGTGCAGGCCTTGTTAAGAAGACGAAGTACTCTGAAGTATTTTCAGAATGGCTGCTTTTTCCCTGCCGGAAGCTTGAGGGGATTTTTCTTTGATCCCTACCACGAGAACCTGGTAGAGCTCCTGGATGTAAAAGTCACAAAAATGTGCATCCCCCACCCAGAGTTTTGTCTCTCAGACGTTTCCACATTGTGTCTCCAGCACTTTGCTTGTTGCTCATTAAGTTTTCCTACTGGGCACTGGTTCCTGGAGGTTTCTACTCTGCTAAGTTATGATTCTCTGTATGCACGTGTTTGTCTTTCCAGTTTTGGGGGGAGTAGTGTGCCCTGTGATCTCAATTCTCTGATGGATCCAAGAAGAGTTGTCAATTTTCAGTTTGTTTAACCTCTTGTTAGAATGTATTGACAGCTTCCATTCTCCTTTTATGCTGGACAGGAAACCAGAAGTCTTCTTACATGATTCTTTAATCTGGGAAATTCTGATTTTTTTAAAAGTAGGCTCCATGCCCAGCGTGGGGCTTGAACTCATGACCCTGAGATCAAGAGTCATATGCTCTGCCAACTGAGCCAGCAAGGTGCCCCCATCTGGGAAAGTCCTTATCATTGTGTCTTGTGTTTTTTTTTTAATGTCTATTTATTTATTTTGAGAGAGAGAGAGAGAGAGAGAGAGAACGCATGCACGAGTGGGAGAGGGGGAGGGAGAGAGAGAGAGAGAGAGAGAGAGAGAGAACACATGCACGAGTGGGAGAGGGGGAGAGAGAGAGAGAGAGAGAGAGAGAGAGAGAGAGAGAGAGAGAGAGAGAATGAGAATCTTAAGCAGGCTGCACACCCATTGTGGAGCCCTTTGTGGGGCTTGATCTCACAAACTGTGAGATCATGACCTGAGCCGCAATCAAGAGTTGGATGGTTAACTGACTGAGCCGCCCAGGTGCCTCTATCATTGCTTCTTTAAATATATTCCTCCTTTTCTGGACTCCTAATATGGATGTCGACACATTAATTCTTTCCTTTCTCTCTTCCTTTGCCTTTGTGAAGAGATCCTCAATCTGTCCCTTACTCATTCACTGAGTGCTTTGTTTCAGTGGTCATGCATTTAATGTCCAGTAAGGAGTAAGAGATCCATCATAACTCCACTCATTCCTGTTTCTAGGTTTATTACCCTGGAGTCCATTTATTATGTTGTTTTTTTTTAAACGACCTTATTGAGATACAATTCATATACCATACAATCCCATTTAAAGTGTACAATTTGGTGGTTTCTGCTATATTCACAGAGTTGGATAACCATCATCATAATTAATTTTAGAGCATTTTCATCAGTATTACTGCCCCCCCCCCCCCCCCAGCTCCCAGCTTCTGTAGATTTACTTATTTTGGACATTTCGCATAAATGGAACCCCATAATACATAGTCTTTTCTGACTGCATTCTTTCACAGCATGTTTTTAAGATTTGTCCATGTTGTAGTATAGATTAGCATGTCATTCCCCTTTATGGCTACTTAATACCCCATTGTATAGGCGTACCACATTTTGTTTATCCACTCATCAGTTGATGGACACTTGGGTTGTTTCCACCTTTTGTTTTTTGGATTTTTTGTTTTGAGTTTATTTTATTCATTTTGAGAGAGAGAGAGATGGGGAGGGGCAGAGGGAGAGGGAGAGAATCCCAAGCCGGCTCCGCACTGTCAGCACAGGACCCAACGTGGATCTGAACTCACCAGCCGCGAGATCATGACCCAAGCTGAAATCAAGAATTGGACACTCAGTCAGCTAAGCCACTGAGGCACTGTTACTCTTTTTGATTGTAGCCATCTTTGTGGAAGTCAAGTGGTATCTCGTTGTAGTTTGGGTTTGCATTTCCCTGATGACTGTTTATTTGCTTTTTGAAAATTCTTGGCTGTCTGGTAAATTAATTCTGCTGTTTCCAGTGCAGTTGGTTTACTTTGCTTTCTTTTCATTTACACTCTTTGTTGACATATCTTGTTTTTTTTCCCCCTGTGAAAGAATATTCTCTTGGTGTCACCAGATGCCTTTGCTGGTATAAACACCTGAAGGGAAGAGCAAAAGCCTGGTTCCTGGCTTGACACCCTGTTAGCAAGTTTGAGGCTCCAGCAGTGTCCTGATGTGACCCCTCCAGCTGACACTTGCTGGCAAAGTTGATTGGCCGAGGTCCACCCAGAGCAGACCTTGCAAGAGGAAGTGGCCTAACTCGGAAGCTCCCCCTCCCCACCTGTGGTGTGGAGCCTTTCTGTGCTCTGGGCTGGCCTTTGCCGCCTCACGTGGACCCGGCCATCTTTGGTCCCTCCCTGGGGTTTCTCACAGCCTTTGTGTTCCGTCCTCCCTCTCACTTTTGTGGCATCTTTCAAGACAGATGGGAAGGAACACAGCAGCCCATCTAGTGCTCCTTTTATTTAGAACTAGAAGTTTGAAGAAACTCATTTAACATTTTCCAAACTTATTTGACTTTGGCATGCTTCTTTCCCCACCATTTTGTCATTCAGCAAACCTAAGTTGAATACTTCATGTGTGCCAAGCACTCTTCTAGCTGGGGACACCGCAGCAAATTAGGGCAGAAGGTGCCCACCCTATGGAGCGGGGAGATGACAGGACTAACTCACTAAATGGGATCATTTCCTGCAAGGCGGGTGTTGCGGTGGAGGGGAAGAGCAGAAGGCAGTGGTAGCACGTTGGATGGGTGCCTAAGGACAGTCTTGTGGTGGAAGTAGCACTTGGCCCAGTCCTGGTCCACAAGGAGGAGGCAGGCTAAAGGGGGTTCAGGGCAGAAGGCCCAGGGGCAGGCCCTCAGGCAGCAGGTAGTTTGGTGTGATGGGCTGGAACATAGTGATGGCGGAGGAAGTGGGTGGGAGGTGGGGTTGCCGAGGTAACAGGACAGATCCTGTAAGTCCCAGGTAAGAACTTTGAATTGCAAGGGAAGGCCAAATAGGAACTTTGACCAAGGGAAGTGAATTTACTTGTTTTTAAAAGAAGCTCCTGGCTCTGTGTGGAACGTGGGTGATAAAGGCTGAGAGTTGCAGCAGAGAAACCAATAGGAAGCAGCGGTAGTGATCCAGGCAGAAGTTGAAGGTGGTCTAGACTAGGGTGAAAGCAGAGATGGCAAGAAGTTGGGGTACTGGGTAACATCTGTGGAGTTCCACAAAACTGACCCCGAAACATTAACCAGATCGTCTCTCATGGGCCAGTGGTTCGGTGACTGGTATTTCAGTCATCTGTTGCTGCACAGCAAGTCATTCCAAGACTTAGAAGCTTAAAACAATATTTAATATTTCTTCTGATTCTCTGGGTTGACTGGGCTCAACTGGGTGGTGGTTCTACCCTGTGTGCTGAAGGCTGAGGTCACTCACGTGGCTGCCTTCAACAGGAAGCTGGATCAGGTTTGGAATGACCAGGATGGCCTTCCTCCGGGCTGGTCTCCATGTGGCCTCTACGCATTCAGTGGTCCAGCCTGGACACCATGGCTGCTGGACGCAAAGAGAGAGAAAGTAGAAGCTTCCTGTCCTCTTAGGGCCTGGGCTCAGGGTCGCAGAATGTTACTTCTGCACTTGGTAATTGGTCAAGGCCTGTCACAGGCCCACCCTCATTCAAGGGGAGGGAACAGACTCTGCTGTTTGACATGAGGAGCCACAGCACCCCACAGGTACAGGAGGAAGTGTTGAGGCCGTGTTTGGACACTACATGCCATAGCTCTGAATTGCCCTCCCAGACTTATTTGAAAGTGCTGGAAGAATTTCAAAGTCATCCTTTCAAAGTTTTGGTGTCCAGTTTGGGATAGTAATAAGAGAAATTACAAAGAAGAAATTCTTGCTCTCCTTCCAAGAAAGTTATTTTCTAAGCTAAAGAGCAAACTGACTCTCCAAAAACAACTCAGGTTTCTAAACTTCGTCCAGCCCTTGGCAAACCACTTTATAAGTGTGCCTTTTAATCTTCCATCTGGGCTCTTTGCTGTAAAACCCTAATTGCGCATGTTCTGTTACTACACGACTGAGGGCCCTGGGGCAGCACTCCCAGAAACAGACATCTCCAGTCGGGCTCCCAGTGTGAAACCCACCTGTTCTGTTAGGACACTCACCTAAGAAACGCAGACCACCTTCTCATTCAACCCCTGGCGGGGCTTCTCTGCTGTCTTGATTTATCTTAGGAATGCTAATCTACATCAGTCATACTCTTATCAAATTTACTCATTGGAATAGAGGCATATTTTATTTATTTACTTCTTAATTTTTTTTTAATGTTTATTTTTGAGAGAGTGTGAGTAGGGGAGCGACAGAAAGGGGGGGAGATGCAGAATTGGAAGCAGGCTCCAGGCTTTGAGCTGTCAGCACAGAGCCCAACGTGGGGCTCTAACTCATAAACCATGAGACCATGACCTGAGCCGAAGTCAGACGCTCAACTGACTGAGCCACCCAGCGTCCCGAGTCATCTTTTAATGAATCCATACACAGGGGCAGCAGTAATTGGCCCCTACCGCTCTGTGGATAACAGACTGCTCCTACAGTGTGACCCACGTGTCTGTCACCCAGTTGACGCTAGTGCAGGTTAGTATCTGATGACTGGGTTGGTTGTGTTATCAGGTGAAATGAAACTTGCGGAAGCTGTAAATCCAGTGCTCAGTCCTGCATTTCACTCACTTAAATGACTTAAAAATTTTTTTAAGTGACTTAAAATTTTTTTTAATTATTTAGATTTTAAACTGTTACAAACAGCCCTAGTTTTTCATATCTAGTTTTATGGAAAGGTACCTATGAGGTTTGTGCTGAAACTTGAGCTCTCCAAAGAAATAATACAAAAAGACCTACTTTCTAACACAAAGCAATGTCCTAAGTACTAGAGTGGCTATTTTTACATCACTGGGGTTCCTTTCTCCTAGACTGCCTTGCCATCCAGGAAAGGGTTTCGGCACCAGACCACTAAGTTTCTGTATCGTTTGGTGGGATCAGAAAATATGGCTGTGGACCAGAGTATCGTCAGCCCTTACACCTCTCGGATCTTGAAACCTTACATCAGGTACGTGGGGAAGAGCTGTGATGTCGAGTGTGTTGTGAGGAATGACATTTGTGGCTTCTCCGCCCTGGTCCCCTGTTAGAGTAAGTCAAGACCAACCCTGTAAGCAGGCGTCGGCACGGACTCCGCGTGCAGTCTGATCCTTGGCTTATTTGAACTGTACGTTTTTTTGCAGAAAGGATGGTCGTTTGACAGAAGTGTAAAAAGCAAGAACAAGTTAACACTGTTAGATTGTATTTCATTGTGTTTCTTTTAAATTTTAAAGTTGTGTATATTTAGTAGTCTGTAAAATGAGAACATGGGAGAGATGCCTCACTTGGGCTTGTATCTGGGGTGATGATGAGTCTTCTTGTCTAGGCAGTGCTGTGGAAGCCGAGCTGGCTAGGGCCCCCCAGTGCTGTCCTGAGAAAGCGTGTTGTCTTGATCGCCACAATGGCCCCAGAGTCCCAGGATCCTCCTTGCCCAGCACTGCCATCCCAGACCGGCCCCGTGAGAAGCAGTGTGAGAGCCTGCCCCAGCGGCCCTGGCAGAGCTGGACCATCCCTCCCTGGGCTGTGTCCTGGGCTGGAGCTCTCAGGGTTGAGTCAGGCTGCTGTTTGTTTCCTCACTCTGTTTGTTCAGGCTCCAGCACAAGCAGGCTTCCTGGTCGGTATAGAGGGGTTTGGTCTGATGTATGTTAACAGAGCAAATTTTAAATTTCATGCCAGAAAAGTATCGTAGCTCTTATCAAGCTCTCTGCCATATAAAGTAGCAGATTGAAGAGTTTATGTGAATCAGTTGGCTAGGAATAATACTGGGTATTTTTCTTGACTTGAATTTGTTCTTTTCTTGAATCTTGTTCTTCTCTTCTTGGAGGCGTGATTATGAAACAAAGCCACCCAAACTGCAGCTCCTGTCACAGATTCGCTCCCACCTGCATAGGAGTGACCCTCATTGGACCCCGGAAGCTGACGCACCTCTTGATTACTGCTACGTCCGGCCAAATCACATCCCAACAATAAACTCTATGTGTCAGGAGTTTTTCTGGCCTGGTATGTTCCCCCTCCCAAACTAGGCAGATCAGTTTTCTGTCTAGTTCAGGTTAGTAATTTTTTTAAAATTAGCGCATGCTGTGTGACTCTAAAACCTTTACTCACGATTTCATTTAGTTTGTCTCTACTCTCATGGAAAGAGTAAAATATGAACACCTCTTTCTTCCTAAGTTCAAGAAGGAGCCAGCAATTAAAGTAATAAACAGTGTTTTTGTATGTTTCTCAGTGCTGCCAGAGTAAAAGATTCATCCTATTTTGCTTCTACATATGTTTAGATACCAGGTAATGTCTACCCGTGGTATACAGGCTGGTAGTTTGGACATGTTTGGACATTTTTTATTTTTTGCTTAATAATTCTGTAATTTTGTTTACTTAGCTATTACTTGGAGAGTGTTAGTACAGCCAAAAGGGGTTTTTTTGTTTTTGTTTTTTTTGTTTTTCCTTGAGTTTATTTATTTTGAGAGAGGAAAACATGAGCGGGACTGGGAGAGCTAGAATCCCAAGCAGGCTCACGCTGTCAGCACAGAGCCTGATGTGGGGCTCGAACCCACAAACTGAGATCATGACCTGAGCCGAAGTCAGACGCTTAGCCAACCGAGCCACCTAGGCTCCCCGAAAAGGTATTTTTAAAAAGCCAAATACCCCAATTGCAGACTTTGAAAATAAGAGTAAACCCAATACGATTTGTCATTTTATCAGTCTTAATATATTGTCTTTCTGAAAACCGAAGCCATCAATTAAAGAAGCACATTTTCATTGTTAAATATAAGCCTGTTCTTTGTGGATCTGCCTTACTGCACTGCTTTGAAAGTAAAGGAAAATTACATGTCCTCCAGAGGTTAGATAAGATTTCCTCGGGATTAGAGCTGTGTCTTCTTTGTTGTGTGGTAATCATGTAACAGTGCACGTGGTGGCAGACTTGTGCTCGTTCTTTTAGGAGCGGTATGGAGGCCGAAAGCATCCTGGGAGCATCTACTATTTCTTGACCTTATGCTGGGTTGCCTTCCATACATGATGCATGGAATCATTTTTTGTTTAAACCCCTTTATTGTCAAATGTAGCATTTGTACAAAAGAGCTTATAAATTATACTTGTATGAGGTGAGGAACACAATAATGTGAGTTCTCTGGATCTTTGCTCCCACCCTATAAGGTCTAAGTGTACAGACGCTGAGGCCCACACATTTGGAAAGGCGTCAGCTGACACATGTTGTAGAAGTGGCTAAGTTCAAAGCCAGAGAGATGTATCCCATTCTAAACCTGGGTGCTCTCTGCTACCCACCCTATCCTGCCTACTTCTTTTAACATGTGTACTTGGAAAAGATGCTGTTAATTTTGATATTTTCTAAAATTCACTTTTGTTTTTATGATCTGAATGTATGATGTCTATGCTAATATCTTTGTCTTCAGTTTTTTGTTTTTTGGTTTTTTTTTAGCATGCAGGTGTAGACCAAACAGCTTGGCATGTGTTAATTCCAAAAGGCACATGGTTTTAATATCGAATTAACTCTTCTCTGTAGGCATTGACCTGTCTGAGTGCCTGCAGTATCCAGACTTCAGTGTGGTTGTCCTTTATAAAAAAGTTATCATTGCGTTTGGCTTCATGGTTCCTGACGTGAAGTACAATGAAGCTTACATTTCATTTCTGTTTGTCCATCCTGAGTGGAGAAGAGCAGGGATCGCAACTTTCATGATTTATCATCTGATTCAGGTAAGGCGTCTGGGCTCCCCTGGAAGACTTGAGGAGGGACAGGGCTGAGCTGGGCCTTCCTAGCACGGCCCAGCAGAATGGGTGGTCTCGCAAACCCAGTAAAAGAACGACAGTGACCATCACACAGATAAGAATCTTTGGCCCTCTAAAACAAGATCGCTATTTGGGCACCTGGGTGGCTCAGTTGGTTGAGCAGCCAACTTCAGCTCAGGTCATGATCTCACAGTTCATGAGTTCGAGCCCTGCATCGGGCTCACTGCTGTCAGTGCAGAGCCTGCTTCGGATCTTCTGTCTCTCTCTTTGCCTTTCTCTCTCTCTCTCAAAAAAAAGAAAGAAAGAAAGAAAGAAAGAAAGAAAGGAAGGAAGGAAGGAAGGAAGGAAGGAAGGAAGGAAGGAAGGAAGGAAGAAAGGAAGAAAGGAAGAAAGAAAGAAAGAAAGAAAGAAAGAAAGAAAGAAAGAAAGAAAGAAAGAAAGAAAGAAAGAAAAAAAAGAAAACCCTTGGCCCTCTAAAATAAGATCACTATTCAGGCCCAGGTTTCAAAGAAACCAGTTTGAGGGGCCCCTGGGTGGTTCAGTTGATTAAGCATCTGACTCTTGATTTCGGCTCATGTCATGATGCCAGGCTCGTTAGGCTGAGTGTGGAGCCTGCTTGAGATTCTTTCTCTCCCTCTCCGTCTGCCCCTGACTCAGTGCACATGTGCACTTTCTCTCTTTCAGTAAAATAATCTTCAAAGAAACCAGTTAGTAAACACATTATAGTAGATAAAATGAGAAAATACCAAAAGTGAGAATCCAAAGCCCCTGTACAATGACCCATATTGGTAACTGCTGCTGCTCTTAGAAGCACCATCGCCACGACTCTGAGAATGGAAGTGGAGCTGTGATTTTTAGGGGTTTTCTCCTTATGGGAGCATAAACGTACAGAACACACTCACTTCAGCCATACAGCGTAATGATCTGATAGATACTTGTCTATATTGTGAAACATTCCCCACAGTAAGTCTAGTTACCACCCGTCAATACACGCAGTTACAGACGTTTTTCCTCTTGGATGAGAACTTTTAAGATCTGCTCTCTTAGCAACTTTCAAATATGCAGTACAGTATTGTAAACTATGGTCTCCATGACATCCCCAGGACTTACTTGTGTTGTAAACTGGGTATCTTTTGACCCCCTTCATCTAGTTCACCCACCCTGTAGCTCTACCTCTGACAGTCACCAGTCTGTTGTCTGCATCTGTGAGTTCAGCTTTATATTGTTTGTTTTTTAGATTCCATATATAAGTGAGATCATACAGTGTTTGTCTTTCCCTGTCTGACTTGTTTCATTGAGCATAATGCCACCTAAGTTGTTGCAAAAATTATCAAGTATTTTTAAACATTTTAGCAAAACTCTATCAATGAGTAGTACATAGTCTATTATTGCTGATTATTCTTAATTTTACTATCACTGTAGAAGCTGGTATCAACCTTTTAAGATTTGATTGTAATATCAAATTATAATTCATCCTTTGATATATCTGTAACACTGTTGAAGAAAATATACCATATATTTATATACTAACATCAGAAAAACATGTAAGGGATTTTTCACCCCCAGAATCTTATTTAGAAACCATTTGGCATGAAGGATTGTGTGTTATGTGGGCAAGATTCCCTTTAAATAGAGGAAGGAGAAGATAAAATGTTGTTTTTCCAATCTTTTTAAGTTTATTTATTTATGGGGAGAGAGAAGGAGAGACAGCATGAGTAGGGTAAAGGCAGAGAGAGAGAGAGAGCGCGGTGGAGGCAGAGAGAGGGGCGTGGGAGATAGAGAATCCCAAGCAGGCTTCACGCTGTGAGCACAGAGCCTGATGCAGGGTTCAGACTCACAAACCATGAGATCATGACCTGGGCTGAAATTAAGTCAGACACTTAAACGACCGAGCCACCCAGGTGCCCCCAATTTTTCCAACTCTTAATGAAACTTGCTCAATACTTCCCAAATGTCGGCAGAAACCTAGAACCATTTTGTAGAAGTTGCTTTCTTCTCTCTTCACTTGACAGTTAACACGTGCTCCCTTGTGTTGTGTTCAGCTGAGACTCTCAGTTTTTCATACCACACCCCACCGCCTACCCCACTCACAGCCACAACCTCCACCCTGTTCACCCTTCCATCCTCGGCCGCTGCACCACTGCCTTTCCCATCACCAGCAGGAGCGGCCTTCCCGCGTGTGTGCCTGGCGGGGGGCCTGGCGCAGAGTCAGTCCTGACTGAGCGCTCACTGGGCAGGTGAGGAGTATTCGTCCTTTCATGCGGGTCCTGGCCCTCAGCCAGACCGTGAGTCCCGGGCCCAGGCAGCACTGCTCAGTCGGGCAGTAGTACTCGATGCTGTGGTGACACTGTGCATGTGTGCACGAAAGTCACTCCACGAAATTCATCTTACACACTCACAGTAACACCACAGGGCACAGAACGTGAATCAAGCAGAGAGAAGACGGCAGCTGTCTACCTGAGAGGCCTCTTAAATCTAGGCCTCGGGAACCATGGCTTACAAAACCTCAAGGACCCTGTCAGCCTCAGTATTTCGGTGCTTTCCTCATTAGAAAGCACATTCTTAGTTCATATGACTTTTGGTACTTTCTTCTGTGTAGCTAATTAAAGAATCTTAAGAACTTACCTCGTATTAGTAGAATGATGATTACTCTTTCCCCCTGGGATTAGGCCAATGCTGAATACAGAAATCACAGTTCTGAGAAGCTAATTCCATCGGTTTGTGAGGGATGGAGGGGGACTGTGGGATTCTGAACATCTGTACAGGGTTTTCAGGTCTCATAACTAGATGAAAGTCTTAATACCTCATATCTAGCCTCATAATGTAGCATCCTTTCTAGTAAGTCTAGGAACGGAAGGAATTTTTACAAGTTTGAGTACAGGATAACATCCAGTTTTTAAAAGCAGAACTTCTCGGAGCACCTGGATGGCTCAGACTTTTGAGCGTCCGACTCTTGGTTTCTGCTCAGGTCATGATCCCAGGGTTGTGGGAGCCCACGCTGGGCTCCGTGCTGAGCGTGGAGCCTGTTTAAAATTGTCTTTCTCTCTCCCCCGCTCACTGTTCCTCTCTCTAAAATTTAAAAAAAATAATAAAAAGCGGAACTTCTTGTCTTATTCTCTATTTCCTCGAGATTGTCAGAGTGCCTGCTATTGATAAGTGTGATATGTTTAAGTGTAATTGAATTCTAAATAAAATAATCCAGTTGACAATGAACTTTTCCCCGGGCCCTTGGCTTCAGAGAGCAGAAACAGCCAGCATGCCACCCGTTCCCTTGGTCTCGTAGTTTCAGTCGGGCTACCGGCTGTTGTGGCGTGTTGCAGTGCCTCAGCTGAGGTCCCTGCTGTCCCCAGTTGCCATGACTACCTACCTACACTTCACAGCCTTTCCTCACCTACTCATTTTCCCTCAGGCGCTTTCATTCTCATCCCGTACTTTTCCACTCTTTTGGCAGACCTGCATGGGCAAGGATGTGACCCTTCACGTCTCGGCAAGCAACCCTGCTATGCTGCTCTACCAGAAGTTTGGATTCAAGACTGAAGAGTACGTCTTAGATTTCTATGATAAATATTACCCGTTGGAAAGTACGGAGTGTAAACACGCATTCTTCCTGAGGCTCCGGCGCTGAAGTGAGCACAGCGCTTCACAGAGAGACGCATGTGCTGTCAGAGGTGGGTCCTCACGTAGGCCCGAAGGCAGGTGTTCACGTCCCTGTGGGCCCTCATCTCTGCGATCAGATGTCCCTTCAGACCTCTCGCTGGAGGCTACACAGGCGGTGGGCAGAGGAATTGAATAGTGCGCAGCCCGTCAGCAGAACCACTGTCCTGTCCTGTCCTGTCCTGCACAGGCCTGGGCCCACATCTTGGGACTCCACAGTTAACTGGAATCGAGCGGTGCTGCTGTCCTTCCGCCAAACAGCTTCAGCAATAAAGGATTCTCGGGGAGAGAGAATCTGTTCTAATTTAAAGGATGAGGAAGGGTGGCAGCCATTAACGAGGGGTGCTGTGTCATCGGGACAACGGGAGATTACAAGGTGATCACACAAAGGGCCGGCACTTCCCCAGCCGTTGATGAGCCATCATTGAACCCGGAGGACCTTCAGGGCACTGAGGTTCTGCTATCTCCCTGACTTTGGCCACAGTCAAAATAAACATGGTGTTTGTGTCCACACGTCCCGTCACCTGGTCTGCTGTTAGTACCTCCTGCTGGGGGCTTTGGCCGAGGAGTGGACACCTCTCCCTGTGCCTGTGAAGTTGCTTTGGGGTCACGTTGTCTGAGCGGCCTGTCCGTTAGACTGTGCTGGCGGGGAGGTGCGGGTGGTGGAAGCAGAGCCAGCTGAGGACGGGCCCTGTGTCTCCAGGACCACTCTTGTCGTAGGGGGTGTTGGAGAGGGACTGTCCGTCAGGGTGTTTGGATCCAGTAGGAGCTTTTCCAAAAATATCAGATGTTCCCAAATAAAGATCTTTCCTTATGACCATCAATGGCCAGAGCTCCAATCCGGTCAGTTTGCTTTCAAACTCTATTTAAAGAGTGGTGGCTCTTAACTTCTGGGGACATGGATCCCTCCCTGCGAGAATCCAAAGAAAGCTGGATATTCTCTAGAAAACTGTGCATGCACATTTAAAATCTTGATCAGAGATCTGTGGACCACCGTCAAAAGCCTCTGTTTTAGGGGCTACGCTTGCAGCCAGCTCGAATCCCTTTGCTCAGAGGAACGTACTGCACCTCGCGCGAAGCCTGGAAGTTCTGTCCTTGGAGAGCAGCCCAGGCTCCACTCCACTGCCTGAGGCCCAAGAGTGGCATTACCTCCTTTCTTCCTTTCCTTTTCTTTTCATCCCTCCCTCCTTCCTTCCCTTCTTTCTGAGAGTTTTCTACCTTTTAAGGATTTGGGGACTAGGACCCCAAGAAGTAAAATTGAAGAAGTGACATTTTCCGAACCTGCAGTCCAGCTTGTGATTGTTGTACGTGAATGTCAAGCGTTTGCTGCAAAAGGTGGCCGAAGCAAGTGTCTCCCCTCGCTTCAAGGAACTGGGGAATTCTGTGATTACATTAATCAGTTCTTTGTTTTACATTTCGATCGATTGATTGATTTTATTTTCAAGTAATTGCCACACCCAACATGGGGCTCCAACTTACAACCATGAGATCAAGAGTTGCACGCTCCACCGACTGAGCCAGTCAGGTGCCCCACATTTTTAAATTACGATACAACAACCCCCTCCCCATATTCAGTAATTATCAAGATTTTTGCCCCATTTGCTTCATCTGTCTTTTGCTGAATATTTTAAGGCAAATCCCAGATATCCTATACTTTCACACCTACTTCAGTAGGTATTTCTTAAAAAATAGGGATATTTTCTCACATAACCTCAATACCTAATACCACTCACAACAAGGTGAGCCCATTTCTGGAATTAGCTAGTAGTCAGTGTATCACATCCTGTGGATGGTCTCAGAAGTGCCTTTACACTTGGTTTGTCTGGATCAGCATCTGAGTGGGGTTCACACGGGTGGCTGACGGTCCTGTCTCCACAGTCTGTCCATGGAGACGTGCCCTGCCACACCACAGTCTTGCTCCAGTGTCGGGCTGGGCGACCTCCCAAGATGGGTCTGGTGGCCCCAGTACAGCAGACAGCTGCTGGTTTTGATCTGCCTTTGGCCTTACAGCTGACACTGTAAGAAACCTCTGTCCACCCTCCAAAAGTGATACTTAACAATGCATACAGATGGGGCCCAAGGTGCCAAGAGTGTTCTCAAATTACCACGTTCTGGTGGACTTTCAGGTATAATTTATTTTGAGATTTCAAAATTCCAAGTAAGAGGAGGGCTTGTTTCTTTCTTCCACAGAAGTGGGTGTGAGCTTTAAAAAGCTGAGGAACCCCATCTCCAGCTGTGTGTTCCTGGGAGTCTAGATTGTCCTTGACCTGTATCCAGGCCTTCCTGGCCCTGGGGAGGTGGCTCGTGGTAGCCAAGTGGGCCTTCAGGGTCCAGGTTGGAGTGAGACCAGAATTAACTGTGTCTTTATTTACCCAGAGTCTTTCTAGGGAGATTGAGCTCTTTGCAGCAGGATGTTTGAGAACCAAAACCATACTTTTGAATTTTCCAGATTTAGTTAACATGCTTTATGCAAAATGCTCATCACCTAAAAGCCTTCCCTGGAACGGTCTTCTGCAAGTGGGCTCAGTGTTCCCACTAAGCCCTAGGGGGAGGCCTCCCAGGTCCACTCCACAAGGGCTGGGGTGTGTGGCACACTTTGGTTAAGGATGTGCTTCTGATATCTACTAGCAGGAGGTTGGGATAAAAAACTGTATCTTAGTACTGGGGTATGGCCATGGAGTGGTTTTAAGACTATTCATCGGTACACACTTAACTCACATACTTGCATGGTCAGGCATGGGCTTGACTCTGAGAAACATGCTAAGTTAACAAACTTAGACAATGTCCTACCTCAGCTTGCTCCCTTGTACGATGGGGTTGATGACACCTACGTGGCGGGTTTGCAGCAATAGGCACGACAAGGCTAAGAAAAATCACTAATGGAGGACCCTGAACTCAAAGGCAGGTAGTCTGGTGTCAGCCCACAACCTTCCCCACCCAGGCCCTGCCCAGGATCGGGAGTGGCCAGGGGCGCGTAGGTAGGAGTTCTGGGAGGGATCAGTGCGTGCTTGGCTCCCGACTATTCCCAGTGCCTAGAACTGCCTGGTGCAGAACCAGTACCCTCTAAGCCTTGGGTGAGTGAGGGGAAAATGAAGCATCTTACTGTGTGCATCTGGGCTCGGTGGGGGGACAGACCTCAGTAAGTGGCTTCCCCGCCCCCCCCCCACTTTCCAAATCTCATATGCACAGCATCTTTCTGTTTATCACAAAGTTTTCTCACTTCTTGGAGTCTGCATGAGTACTGGCCCCTTCTCTCTGGATGGGAAAAGGCGGCTCTTACCTTTTAGAACCTTACAACACTCTACACAGGTTCCATTAGGCCGGGAGAATCCTACCCAAGTAAACAGAGACTGTAATCATTTGGATTCGATGAGCTAATGGAGAAGACTGAAGGTTACTCAGGTAAGAGCTGGAGGGGGCCCATGGCTGTACTGCCGTGGGTGGTATGGCTTCAGGCAAGTCCACATGTGCAGAGGGCAGCTCAGCCTCCCCCTCCAGCTTCACTAGATGGTTTCCTACTGTGGGTGACATTATAGCATGTGTCAGTGTCAAGAAGGCCACTGCTCTAAACCCTCAGCCCTCAGGGCAGCTGGAGCCCCTAGGTGTTTGTCCCCAGGGGCACGCAGCCAGGGGTGTGCTGATCAGTATTTGACCACTGGTGGGGGGTGAGGTTCAGGGAGAGAGGAGCAGTAAGTCAAGGCCCCAGGTGCAGCATTTGCTGATTTCCATGGCATAAATATTCGCGCCACGGCAGATCCCAAGCCACCAATGTGCTGTCACTGAACCCAGAGTTGGAAAGACACGCACAGTAGCACACCGTGACACAGCACTGCCATCATATACATACGATGGATGGGTATCACTTCGAGAGCATAGGTAACGGTCGTGTGGTCTAATTATCAGCCTGTGGTGAGTTTTGAGAATTTATTACCTTTATTTTTAACATGATTCATGTAATTATAAGTTCATATAATTCAGCATTTAATAATGGCTCACAAAATTCCCGGAAATGTCACCATCAGCTCCCGCATGCAGCGGGCACACGGCAACATGAGCCCAGGTGAAGGTGAACCTGTGCGGCTGGGCCAGGGAGGCCTGGGTCCCAGCCCTATGTCCACCGACGGCTGTTGTGGCCTCTGAGCTGGCCACAGGGAGACCTCGAGGGAGCTTCCCCAACACTTGAAAAGATCACGTGAAGATAAGGCCTTTGGGTTCAAATTCCATTCACTTTCACAATTATCAACATTACTTGTGTCCACGAGAGAAACAAAGTGGGCTGCTAGACTATCATTTCAGCTCTTCGAAATTTTTCAATTAAAAAAGGTTGAATATCACCTCCTGTTAACTACTTTTCTCATGGGTGACAGTCAAAAGCTAGAAGAGAATTAGTGAACATTCATGATCGAGAATTGTGTGTAATAATTTCACTTATTTTTTTTAATGTTTATTTTTGAGAGAACACGAGCGGGAGAGGGGCAGAGAGAGTAGGAGTCACAGAATCCAAAGCAGGCTCCAGGCTCCATGCTATCAGCACAGAGCCCTACGCGGGGCTCAAACCCATGAACTACAAGATTGTGACCTGAGCCAAAGTTGGACGCTCAACCGAGTCACCCAGATGCCCTGTGTGTAATAATTTAAAACCTAATATCTAATATTTTAAAAAAATGTTCCTGGAAGCCAGACGAAGTTTCTCATGAAAACATCTGAAGAGGTTTTGGGGGTAAACGGCATACAAATTCAGTATTTAGTGTCATAATTACTTTACCTTTCTCCTATTGATATAAACATTATCTCCTTCACTAAGCCCTGGGTAGAGGTGTCCCATCCCTGCATTGCACCCAGCATGCTGTACGTGTGTTCTTTGGGTTGTGTGACATGACATGAGGCGAGCTGTGCGGGGCCCCCCGTCTTCCCCACACAACAGAACATTCTCAAAACCTGTGGTGTCAGCCAGCCAGCCACACAGGGCTAGTGGTTAGAGTAACCAGGGCTTGGCAACAGCCACAGAGGGAACAGTCTGTGTTCTGTGCAATTTATGGCCATTACAAGCTATTTGTTTTTAGCATATCTCTCTTTAAAAATAGAAACAGCAGGGGTGCCTGGGTGGCTTGGTCGGTTAAGCATCCGACTTCGGCTCAGGTCATGATCTCACGGTCCGTGAGTTTGAGCCCCTCGTCGGGCTCTGTGCTGACCGCTCAGAGCCTGGAGCCTGTTTCAAATTCTGTGTCTCCCTCTCTCTCTGCCCCTCCCCTGTTCATGCTCTGTCTCTCTCTGTCTCAAAAATAAATAAACGTTAAAAAAAAATTAAAAAAATCAAAAAATAAAATAAAAATAGAAACAGGGGCGCCTGGGTGGCTCAGTCAGTTAAGCGTCCAACTCTTGATCTCAGCATGGGTCGTGATCTCAGAGTTTGTGAGTTCGAGCGCCATGTCCAGCTCTACTGACAGCACGGAACCTGCTTGGGATTCTCTCCCTCCCTCTCTCTCTCTGCCCCTCCCCCCCCTTTCTCTCCTCCTCTCTCTCAAAATAAAATAAACATAAAAAAATTAAATGAAAATGGAAACAACTTGATCAAATTAAATTACAGAATTTTGAAACCATTGAAATTGAATGTTGGGGGAAAAGTGAACATAAGGAACTATGGGAGAGGCCGTTTGCGGGTGTCTCCCCACGTTATATTTCACTTGGGAAACGAACAGGCCTTTGCTTGGTAAAATGTTAGCTCACGTCAGTGCCCATGTGGGCGCTGTGGTCTCTATCAACCAGGTTTGCACTCCCTGGGAGCAGAGGCCATGTAACATGTTTGTCCTCCCCAGTACCTGGCGCAGGGCTGGACTCATACAGTTGCTCAGCTGCCAGGTTCCCCGAAGCTTACCTCCAGAACACGAGTCCTCTGGCTCTTAATCACCTTCCTCCCCTTCCCAGGGAACTACACCAGTACTTCCTAGCCTAGCCCTGCATGGACCTCAACAGAGCGGTGGGGGGCGGGGTGGGGGGGAAGCCAAGCCATAACCTGACATGCACTCATGTCCTTTAAGATTTATGTGTCTAAAGTTACAGCTACTTTGTTGTTAATGTTTTATTTAGTTTTGAGAGACAGCAGGTGGGGGACGGGCAGAGAGAGAGGGAGACAGGATCTGAAGTGGGCTCCGTGCTGACAGCAGAGAGCCCAATGCAGGGCTAGAACTCATGAACCGCAAGATCATGACCTGAGCTGAAGTCAGATGCTCAACTGACTGAGCCACCCAGGTGCCCCTCAAATTACAGGAATTTTAAATTTTGTTTTTAATCTTTATTTATTTTTGAGAGAGAGAGACAGAACATGAGCGGGGGAGGGGCAGAGAGAGAGGGAGACACAGAATCCGAAGCAGGCTCCAGGCTCCGAGCTGTCAGCACAGAGCCCGACGTGGGGCTCGAACTTCCGAACCGTGAGATCATGACCTGAGCCGAAGTCAGACGCTCAGCTGACCCAAGTGGCCCTCAAATTATAGGGATTTTATGTTCTACTCTTTAAGTGTGTCTGTTTTAATGTTAAAATGATGGGTTTTTTTCACCCAAAGCTTCAGGGTGAGTCGGCGGTCTAGGCAGATGGGCAGTTTGAGGGTGTGTGCAGAATGCCCGCCGGGTGTGTGCCTGTGCAGCACAGCTCTGCAATCCTGTTCTTTTCCTCCGCAGTGAACGCTCCAGGGGCTCAAGACAGACCTGTCTGCCCTTTGAATGACACCGTATAATTCACGTCATTTTGAGAGAGAGTTTCGAGGCGAAGATGGGCAGCTGTTGAAAAGCAAACATGCTGCTGGTATGCTTACTTTTGGCCAAAGTGTCTAGCTCTCTAGTTAAGCTGAATATGGCTGAGGGCTAAACTAAATGAAAAAGTATGTCCAACAGGAGGCATTAGGCCCCGAGTGGGATGAACAGCAAGGGTCTGAGCTCAGAGGCCCTTGGGAAAACAAGAATTATGGGCAACTCGGGCCTCTGGGGCTTGCGGCTCAGGCGGTGGGCTCGTGTCTGAGTGGTTTGTCGCTGAGCAGTGAAGCAGCGCTCACCGTTTCCAGGGCGACACGAGTTAGAAATGGCAAGGTCCGTAAGGCATTGATTATGCACACATTCCAACGGCTCCGTAATGGCCGTGCTGGAATTGCCTCTGTTCTGTGGAAGAGAAAACTGAGTCTTGAGTGCTTGAGTAACTCAGTGCCGAGGGCATGCCCATAGAAAGCAGAGGACAGCAACCCGGGTCCCTGTTGGAACTGCCACTGCGCCTGCCCCTCTGTGTCTGCAGAGGGGTGAGAAATGGAGGAGGGGCTCTCGCTCAGGCCACTCTTGGACCTTAAACGGCGTCCTGTGGTTGAGAGCCACACCATTCACCTCCCACACTCACTCTGCTGCTTGCGCCTCCTTAGACTTTTGTACGTGTGGATATTTCTTTGCTGGTCTCCCAGGCCAGGGAGTAGAACCGGAGGTGGTGGTGTGCAAAGGCAGGTGTATGTGAGTGTGTTGAGTATGAGTGTTTTTCTGGAGAGGGGCCTGAGGCTTCATCAGATGTTCACAGGGATGTGTGAGCCAAAAAGAAGTAACAAGCCCTCTTCAGACTGGAGGAAGGAACTTTCTAGAGCCGGCTGGGAGGTTGGGACAAAATTTCAAAAGAAATGACACACCAAACAATTCCTTCAACGTGTTTTATTTTTACTTTTGACATAATTCCAGGCTTGACGTACAGTTGCGAAAGAGAACAAATGTTAATATTTTACACACTTGCTGCCCCCGACACATACACATACACGTACCCGTGTGCACAGACACTTTTTTCTGAACCATTTAAAATTAAGTTACAGGGTGGGGCGCCTGGGTGGCTCAGTCGGTTAAGCGGCCGACTTCAGCTCAGGTCATGATCTCATGGTCCGTGAGTTTGAGCCCCGCGTCAGGCTCTGTGCTGACAGCTCAGAGCCTGGAGCCTGTTTCAGATTCTGTGTCTCCCTCTCTCTGACCCTCCCCCATTCATGCTTTGTCTCTCTCTGTCTCAAAAATAAATAAACGTTAAAAAAAATTTTTTTTTAAAAATTAAGTTACAGGGTATTAAGCAGGGCACTTGTTATGATGAGCACTGGGAATATGGTATGTAACTGATGAATCACTGAAGTCTGCTCCTGAAACCCAATATTGCACTGTGTGTTAACTAACTAGAATTTAAATAAAATTTTGGAGAAAAGAAATAATTAAAAAAGTAAGTTGTAGGGACGTCTGGCTGGCTCAGTCGGTAGAGCATGCAACTCTTGGTCCTGGGGTTGTGAGTTTGAGGCTCACATAGAGTGTAGAGATTAACTAAAAATAAGATCTTAAGGGCACCTGGGTGGTGGCTCAGTCAGTTGAGTGACTGACTCTTGATTTCGGCTCAGGTTTGTGAGATCAAGGCCCGTGTTGGGCTCAGTGCTGAGCACAGAGCCTGCTTGGGATTCTCTCTCTCCTTCCATCTTTGCCCCTCCTCACTCATGCATGCTCTCTCTCTCTCTGTCTCTCAAAAATAAATAAATGTTAAAAAAAAAAAAAGGCTTTAAAAAAATTTTTTTTACATTTATTTATTTTTGAGAGACAGAGAGCACAAGTGGGGGAGGGGCAGAGAGAGAATGAGACACAGAATCTGAAGCAGGCTCCAGGCTCCGAGCTGTCAGCACAGAGCCCGACGCAGGGTTTGAACCCACAAACCGTGAGATCATGACCTGAGCCGAAGTCAGACGCTTAACCGACTAAGCCACCCAAGTGCCCCCCCCCCGCCAAAAATAAAGTCTTAAAAAAATAAAAGTAAGTTGCAGATACCATGCTCCTTTTAACATTACAATGTGCATTTCTAAAAGCAAGGAATGTTCTTACCTAACCACAGTACGATGACCAAAATCAGGGAAGTTAACACTGACACCATGCTGTTACCTGATCTACAGACCTAACTCAGGTTTCACTAATTGTGAAACTGCCCTTAAAAGCAGAAGAAAATCCAGACCAAGAGTGCATTCAGTTGTCAAATTTCTTTGGTCTCACAGGAACCACCCCCGAGTCTTTGTTAAGTGGACCCTTTTGAAGGGTAGTGGCCAGTTGATTTGCAGAATGTCCCTGAGGCCGGGCTGTCTGCTGTGTCCTCCTGTTCAGAGTCCTGTGGGGCCCTTTGGCAGGAACACCCTACATGTGCACCACTTAGCAAGTCCCTGCTGCCCCTTAAGTCCCATTTCTGGCAAAGTGAACTCTGTCCTTCACTCTGTTTGCAAATAAGGCTTCGAGGGGAGATTGAGAAGATGCAAATATCCTGCCTCTCCTCAAGTTCTGCACCCCCCGTCTTAGCATGCAAACGATGTCCTTTTGGCCTTCTAGATGTGCATTCCCTTGAGGAAGCAGCATTGAGAACTCAGCACTGCCCGCAATTTCACATCGCAGCACAGTGAGCACCCAGCCTAAATGAGAGCCTGAGTGCAGGCAGTAACTCTTGGACCCCTGACCCCCCTTCGGTAAAATGCCTGCTACCACTGCAGGAACAGCAGAGTGTTGTGGGAAGGTGGAGACGCCTCAGCCTGGGGTCGTGCGTCTCAACATTTACCAGAACTTTTCTGATGACAGAGAAGATAAAGGATGTCTTACTGCTGTATAAGAAGCCACCACAGAATCTAGTGGCTTGAAACCATAGCAGTGAGTTTTCTGGGTGGTGCTCTTCCCATGGTGCTGACCAGGGCACCGGGGCAGCTACTGGCATCTGGGAGCTCAGCCGGGGCCGCTGGCCAGTGGTCTCAGTTCTCCAGTCCACGTGGGCCTCTGCACATATTTGCTTGGACTGCGTCATGCCACGGTGGCTGCGTTCCAAGAAGCAACATTCTTCCAGCACTCCCGGGGGACAAACCCCAGCTGGAAATGCTTCCCAAGCCTCTACCTGCAACATGCTTCCTGCTGCCCCATTGCCCAGAGCCAGCGACACGGCCAAGCGCCAACACCACATGGGAAGGCTTCACAAGGGACAAATACCAGGATATGTGGTCCGTGAGGGGGGCCACCAAGATATAGTCAACACAACAGGCTTTTATAGAAGTTCTAACACCTTGATGTGGCCGCCCCACTTGGAGTAGTTCCGCTTTGGGGCAACTGGGTGGGCCAGAGCTGGTGGGCACCTCGTGCACACTAGGAATGATAGGGCAGCACGACTAGTGGCCAGAGTGCAGGAGCCCTGGGTGGCCACGTCTGTAAAAAAAAAAAAAAAAAAAATTAAAAAAAAAAATAAGGGTAAGACAGTCCCAGACAGACTTGAGGTAAGGGGCTTCTCCCTGAGGCCTGGCTGTGTGAGGCCCATCCCAACCCCCATTTAAATTACCCCCGACCCCCCCCCCCTTAAGTTTTATTAAGGTATAATGTACATACTGTAAAATTTGCCAATTTTCAGGACACAATTTAGTGATTTTTAGTAAAATTATAGAGTTGTGCAACCATCACCAGCCCAGTTTTAGACCATAGGCCCAAATTGCTCTCTGGAGCTCCTCTGTGGCCAACCCCCACTCCTACTCCCAGTGCCAGGCAACCACTAATTGGTTTTGTCTCTAGAGACTTACCTTTTCTAGACATTACTTGTCAAAGGACCCTTTTTTGCATTTCCTAAGAGTTGGCTTTTCTGACCCAGTAGTGCCAATCACCTTAGAAATTTTAGTATAAATCTTCCAAAGCCTTTTCTTTCGCTTACATAGACATGCCCTTGTAATACCATTTGGTTTTTTCATATACTACTTTTTAAAACAAACTGTGGTCATATTGTATACCTTGTTCTATAAGGCATTTAAATTTTTTCTATTTTTTTTCTGTAGGTGATCAGAAATAGCATTCCAAGTTATCAAACATTGTTTTAAAACTGTCATGTATGGGGACGCCTGGGTGGCTCAGTTGGATGAGTGTCAGACTCTTCATTTCAGCTCAGGTCATGATCTCAGGATCGTGGAATCAAGCCCACGTAGGGCTCTGAGCGTGGAGCCTGCTTGGGATTCTGTCTCTCCCTCTGCCCCTCCCCTGTCCATGTTGGCTCACTCTCAAAGAAACCAAACCAACCAAACAAACAAAAACACATCATGTATGATAGAATTGTATTTCATTATAGGAGCGTAACATAAGTTAACAAATGCTCCTTGTTTCAAATTTCTCTATTGTAAACGATACTGCATTAAACACTCCTGAAGCTAGATCTGGAGGCACATGCATGGATGTTTCCTTAGAATACATTCCTAGAGGGGCACCTGAGTGGCTCAGTCGGTTAAGCGTCCAACTTCGGCTCGGGTCATGATCTCATGGTTTGTGAGTTCGAGCTCCGCGTCAGGCTCTGTGCTGACAGCTCACAGCCTGGAGCCTGCTTCAGATTCTGTCTCCCTCTGTCTGCCCCTCGGCCGCTTGCACTCTGTCTCTTGCATTGTCTCAAAAACAAATGCACATTAAAAAAAAAAAAAGAATACATTCCTAGAAGTGGAATTGCTGGATAAAAGGAGACACAGTGTCTTGAAATACAATCAGTAGAAATCATAATCATGCCTATCATTTACTGAGTGTTTCTGATGTGCAAGCACCATTCTAAGAGCCTTGAACAACTTGGAAACTTATTTAAATCACCATAGTTTGCTGAGGTACACACTATCATGATTCTCGTTTTTCTCAAGGGAAAAAAATACTGAGGCACAGAGAAGTTATTAACTTGCCCCAAATCTCACAGCCTGGCAGATCCTGGCAGTCTGACTTCAGAACCTTTACTTTTAACCACACAAATAATTTTTTTAAATTTATAATTCAATCCACTGTGTTATAACTACAATCCTTTCTCTTGTTACTGTTGAATAGACAACTTGTAAGATTCAAGAAGAAATTCCAGAGCAAAGTTGGAAAACTTGGAACTCTCATTTTCAAAGCTTGCTACAAAGTCACAGTGATCAAGGCAGTGGGGTGATAGCAAAAGGGCAAACAATATTGAACAATCGAATAGAAATGAGAGCCCAGAAATAAACCTTATATTTATGATCAACTGACCAATGGGAAAGGAATGATCTTTTTAGTAAATGGTGCTGGGACAACTGGATATTCACATGCAGAAAACCCTACCTCACACCATACAAGAATTAACTCAAAATATATCAGAGACCTAAATGTGAGAACTAAAACTAGTAAGTTCCTAGAAAGAAATATAGAAGTAAATCTTCACAATCTTGAGTTTGGCAATGGTTTTTCTGAGATACAAAACCAAAAGTACAATTGATAGAAGAAAAAAATGGATAAAATTTGACTTAATAAAAATGAAAAACATTTACACTTCAAAAGACACCATCTAGAAAGTAAAAATACAACCCACAGACTAGGGGAAAATACTTGGGAATCATGTATCTGATAAGATGCTTCTATATAGAATGTATACAGATCTCTTAATACTCAACAATAAAAGAACAAACAACTGCCTACATAGGTTCACTGGTAAATCCCACAAAGTGTTTAGGGAAGAAATGATACCAATTTTCTACAGTCTCTTCCAGAAGATAGAAGCAGAAGGAATACTTCTTGCTTCCATGAAGCCAGCATTACCCTAAAACTAACACCAAAGACATTTGCAAGAAAACTACTGACCAGTTAGATCTCTCATGAACATTGATGCAAAAACCCTCAACAAAATACTTACAAATTAAATTCAACAATTTGTAAACAGAATTATACACCGTGACCAAACAGGATTTATTCCAGGTGTGCTAGATTTGTTCAACATTAGATCATCAACTAATATAATCCATCAGATCAGCAGGCTAAAGAATAAAAATCACATGACCATGTCACAAGATACAGAAAAAACACTTGACAAAAGCCAACATGCAGTCATAACAAAAGCCCTCAGAAAACAAAAACAAAAACCAACTCTCAGAAAAGTAGTAAAAGAAAGGAACTTCCTCAACTTGATAAGTTACTTCTACAAAAAGCCTACACCTAAGCACCATACTTAATGGTGAGAAACTAGAAGCTGGCTAGCTAAGATCAGGAATAAGGCAAGGATATCCTCTCCTACCACTCCTTTGAACATTGTACTGGAATCCTAGCTAATGCGATGAGACAAGAAAATGAAATAACAGATACACAGATTGGGAAGGAAGATGTAAAACTCTGCAGATGACATGATTGTCTCTACAGAAAATCTGAAAGAATTGACCCCAAAAGTTAGAACTAATAAGCAAATAGCAAGATTACAGCATACAAAGTCAGTCACAAAAGTCAGTCACTTTCCTATATGCCAACAATGAACTAGTGGAATTTGAAATTAAAAACACAATGCCATTTACATTAGCATCCAAAAAACTTGAAATACATAGGTATAAACCTAACAAAATATGTACAAGATCTATACGAGGAAAGCTACAAAACTCTGATGAAGGAAATCAAAGAGCCAGTAAATGGAGAGATATTTCATGTTTGTGAATACAAAAACTTAATATTGTCAAGAGGTCATTTCTGTCAAAATTGATGTATAGATTCAAGGCAATTTCAACCAAAATCCCAGCAATTATTCTGTGGATATTGACAAACTGATTCTAACGTTTATAGCCAAAAGACTTAGAATAGCCAATACGATATTGAAAGAAAAGAACAAAGTTGAAGGACTGACACTAGTCAACTTCAAGACCTACTATAAAGCTACAGTAATCAGGACAACGTGGTATTGGTGAAAGACAGACAAAGAGATAAATGGAACAGAATAGCGAGCTCAGAAATAGACCACTGATCTTTCACAAAGAAGCAAAGGCAATACAGTGGAGAAAACATAGCCTTTACAACAGTGATGAAACAGCTAGATAGACGTCCACATGCAAAAAAAAAAAAAAAAGAATGTAGAACTTAGGCCTTTCACAAAAATTAACTCAAAATGGATCATAGACCTAAATGTAAAACACGGAACTATAAAAGGAACTATAAAAGCCCTAGGAGAAAATCTAGATGACATTGGGTATATAACTTATTTATTTATTTATTTATTATTCAAATGGGAGTATTTATGTAACATTTAAAATTCAATTTTAATTTCTTTGTTTTTAATATGAAATTTACTGTCAAATTGGTTTCCATACAACACCCAGTGTTCATCCCAACAGGTGCCCTCCTCAATGCCCATCTCCCACCCCCCACCTACCCTCAGTTTATTCTCAGTTTTTAAGAGTCTCTTATGGTTTGGCTCGCTCTCTCTCTCTTAACTTTTTTTTCCTTCCCCTCCCCCATGGTCTTTTGTTAAGTTTCTCAGGATCCACATAAGAGTGAAAACATAGGTATCTGTCTTTCCCTGTGTGACTCATTTCGCTTAATATAACACTCTCCAGTTCCATCCATGTTGCTACAAAAGGCCATATTTCATTCTTTGCATTGCCACGTAGTATTCCATATTATTTTTAACATTTATTTATTTTTGAGAGAGAGAGAGACGGAGTGCGAGCAGGGGAGGGGCAGAGAGAGAGGGAGACACAAAATCCAACACAGGCTCCAGGCTCCAATCTGTCAGCACAGAAGACAACACGGGGCTCGAACCCACGAACCGTGAGATCATGACCTGAGCCGAAGTCGGACGTTTAACTGACAGAGCCACCCAGAGGCCCCATGATAACTTTTTAAATACCACACCAACGTCACCATCCATGAACGAAAGATTTGATAAGCTGGACTTTGTTAAAACTAAAAACTTCTGCTCTATGAAAGATACTGCCAAGAAATTGAAAAGACAAATGGCAGAATGAGAGGAAATCTTAGCAAAATACGCATCTGATAAAAGGACTGTTAGCCAAGATATACGGAGAACAGTTAAAATTCTACGATAAGAAAATGAACAATCGGATTAAAAAATGGTGGAAGATATGGACCCCTCACTAAGGAAGATACACAAAGAGCAAATAAACATATGAAAAGATGTTCCACATCATGACGTCAAGGAAATGCAAATGAAACAACAATGAAGTACCAATACACATCTATTAAAAAGGCTCAAATCCAGAACACTGACAACACCCAGTGCTGGCGTGGATGTGGAACCACAGGAACTCTCTCTCACTGCTGGTGGGAATGCAAAATTGTACAGCCACTTTGGAAGACAGTTTGGCAGTTTCTTACCAAGCCAGACATAGTCTTACCATATAATCCAGCAATCATACTCCTTCATATTACCCAAATTGAGGTGACAATTTATATCCACATAAAACTTTATCCATATTTGCCAAAACTTGGAAGCAACCAAGGTGTCTGTCCTTCAGTAGGTAAATGGAAAAAAAAAAAAACAAAACTGTGGTACATCCAGATAATGAAATATTTTTCAGCACTAAAGAGACATGATTATCAAGCATGAAAAGACATGGAGGAAACATAAATACATACTTAGTAAGTGAAATAAGCCAATTGGAAAAAGCTAGATACTGTGTGATTCCAGCTATGTGACATTCTGGAAAATAGCAAAACTGTGGAAACAGCACAAGGATCAGTGCTTTCTGGGGGTTAGTGAGAGAAGGAGGAATTATTAAGCAGAGCATAGAGGATCTTTAGGGTAGTGAAATGACTCTGTATGATAGTACAATGATGGATATAAGTCATTATACATTTGTCCAAATCCATAGAATGCACTTCAAGAGTGAGCCCTCATGTAAACTACGGACTTTGGAGGATAATGTGTCAATATAAGTTTCCTGTAACAGATGTACCACTCTGATGTGGGATTTTTTTTTTTTAATTTTTTTTCAACGTTTTTTATTTATTTTTGGGACAGAGAGAGACAGAGCATGAACGGGGGAGGGGCAGAGAGAGAGGGAGACACAGAATCGGAAACAGGCTCCAGGCTCCGAGCCATCAGCCCAGAGCCTGACGCGGGGCTCGAACTCATGGACCACGAGATCGTGACCTGGCTGAAGTCAGACGCTTAACCGACTGCGCCACCCAGGCGCCCCATGATGTAGGATGTTGATCATGGAGAGAGGGCTGTGATATGGGGGCAGGGGTCTGTGGGAAACTCTGTATCCTGCTTAATTCTGCATGAGCCTAGAACTGCTCTAAAAAATCAAACCTATTTTTGTTATTTTTTAAATGTTTATTTGAAAGAGAGAGAGAGAGAGAGAGAGAGAGAGAGAGAGAGAGAGAGAGAATGAGGGAGGGGCAGAGAGAGAGGGAGACACAGAATCTGAAGCAGGCTCCAGGCTCTGAGCTGTCAGCACAGAGCCGGTCGCAGGGCTTGAACCCACGAACCGCGAGATCATGACCCAAGTCAAAGCTGGGCGCTTAACCGACTGAGCCATCCGGGCACCCCAAACCTATTTTTATTTTTAAAAAATGTTTATTTGTTTAATTTTTGAGAGAGCATGTGTGCAAGTGGGGGAGGGACAGAGAGAGAGAGGGAGAGAGAGATAATCCCAAGTAGGCTCCATGCTGTCAGCATAGAGCCCAAAGCCGGGCTTGATCTCATGAACCGTAAGATCATGACCTGAGCCAAGATCAGGAGTTGGACACCCAACTGACTGAGCCACCCATGCGCCCCTTGAATTATTCTTAAAAAGACAAACAACCCAATTTAAAAATGGACAAAGGATTTGAAGAGACAGTTCTCTGAAGAAGATATACAAATGGCCAATAAGCTCATGAAAAATGCTCAGCATCATTAGCCATTAGGGAAATTAAAATGATACTCACCAGCATGGCTTTAATCAAAGAGACATAATCAGTGTTGGCAAGGCTGTGCAGAAATTTGAGCCCTTGTACAATGCTGGTGAGAACGTAAAATGGTGCAGTCACGTTGGAAAACTGTTTGGCAGTTTTTCAAAACGTTAAACATGGAATTGCCATATGACTCAACAATCTTCTCCAGAGAAATGCAAACATATGTCCACACAAAGACTTGTACACGAATGTTAATTCCAGCACTATTCAGAATAGCCCCCAAATGGAAACAACCCAGTGTCCATCAACTGATAGATGGACGAACAAATACAGTATATGCATACGATGGAATACGACCCAGCAATAAAAAGGAGCGAAGCACTGATAAATATTCCAACATGGATGAAACTGCCTGCATGAAAACGTTTCAAAACATTATGTTCACTGAAAGAAGCCACACACAAAAGAATACATACTGCATGATTCCTTTTATAAGAAATATCTAGAGAAGGCAAATCTATGGAGACAGAAACATTAGGGGTTACTCAGAAGGGCCATAGGAATGGGAAGTAGCTGTAAATGGGCACAACGTTTCTTTTTGGAAACGTGGAAACGTTTTAGAATGGGATCCTGGTGTGGTTGCACAACTTTGTAAATAGGCTACAAAATCATTGACTCCTATACAAAAATGGGTCAATGGTAAGCTATGTAATTCACACCACAATAATGCTGGGTTTTTGTTCTTGTTTTTGTTTTAAGGAGAAGAGAGAGAAAAGGAGGAGCAGAAGGAAGAGACCCCAGGTTCCTTTGCTGACAATCTGCTCCCCTTGCTGTGTTTTCCATCCAAGAGCAGCACCACTGCTCAGTGCATTGCCCAAACTAAAACCTTGAGCCTCAGTTTACCCCACCCCGCTTCCTTTTTGGCCAGTCAGGACAAAATTCTGCCAGTCAGCTTTCTAAATATCTCTCTACTCTGGCCCACCCTCTTCTCTCCGCTTTCTGTCACCTTCTCTTGGCATCCCTTCCCGAGGTGCTGTGTGAGCCTTCTCGATGCTTCATACTCCCCGTCCACCTTTCATCCTGCTACCAGGTGGTGATGCTTCTTTTTAAAAAAGTTGGGGCGTGCCTGGTTAAGTGCCGGTTAAGTGCCGGACTTCAGCTCAGGTCATGATCTCGCGGTTTGTGGGTTCGAGCCCCGCATCGGGCTCTGTGCTGACAGCTCAGAGCCTGGAGCCTGCTTCGGATTCTGTGCCTCCCTCTCTCTCTGCCCCTCCCCCACTTGCACTTTGTCTCTCTGTCTCTCTCTCTCTCTCTCTCTCAAAAATAAATAATTTTTAAAAATAATAAAAATTTAATTTAATTTAAAAATTGGATGCTTTGTATATAAATTATTATAAGCATAATAAAGAACATTTTTTAAAAGAAAGTAAAAACAATTTTGCGCTCTAAAATTGCCTTCATTCGGGGGGTCCATTTATTTTTTAAGCACAGTATAATGCTGGAACACATGAATTCCATGTCCTGAGCATATCACTTACTGTTTTATATCCTCATGATTTTTCCCACTTGCTAAATTGTTTTCACGCCCAATTTCCAGTGGCTCTATTTTCCTAGTTACTCTTTATTTTTCCTCATTAAGAGGTCCGCTTTTGTAAATAACACTCCAGGGACATATTTGTGCTTAAGGCTTTTTGCCACAGATTGGATTTGTTTAACTTCTGGATACAGCAGTGGTTTTCTCAAGTCAAAGGATGTGACCATTTTCATGGCCACTTTCTCCTCATCAATATGGTCGTTAATGTACCAAGGTAGCAGTCTTGCCCCAAAACTACCAAGATTGGGTTCTATCACTTAAAGACATTTGGCTAATTTTTACATAAGCAATAATTTGTCACTTAAATTATTAGTGTGTTTGAACATTGTACATTGTTTCCTAGTAGCACTTCTTTTGTAAACTTTCTGTTAATCTCAAGGGAATAGGGGAGTCTTGGTGCTTCTCCTTATTTATTTATAACCATTCTTTCTACAATCAAAGTAGTGATTTTTCTGAGTCTAACCTGGCTGGCCCCATCTTGGGAATTTGCAGAGAGGGTCTCTTGAAAGTTTTTTTCGAAGGAAAGAGGGAAGCAGTAGGGGGTGGAGGAGGGAGGGAGGGCAAGAGCAGGGAGAGACCAAAGCAAAAACAAAACAACCCTAAGGCAGGTGTTGGGGCATTTTTTTCCAGGCCCTCAGCTGGTCCTCAACCAAGCACACTCCATTGCGGAGTCCCGGGAGCAAAGGCTGTCAGGAAAAACCGGGCTGCTTAGCCTGATTCCCTTCTCCATCTGCTCCCATTGGGCTTTGAGGGCCTGGCCACCCCCAGGAACCTGGCTTCCTTCTCCAGGCTCCGTCCAGCCAGCCACAGTGGACTGTTCATTCTGCCCACCCAGGCCGGGCCCTGTTTTGAACCTCATGGAAATTTCTGTCTTACGTCCTAATTCTCAGGTCGTTTGAATCACAGAGGTATGTGTGCGACTGTAAAAAGCTTGGCCTCTGGACTGTTTGGGCTTGACTCCAGCACCTGCTGCTTGCTAGCTCTGCCTCGGTTTCCCTATTTGTTAAAAATATGTTATTTGTGGTGGGGATCACCTGTGATACCATGCGCGGCATCTGGCATGCAGCCTGGTAGCTGGTGGGCACATAATAATGGTTATTACCCTCAGGGGAGCGGAGAAATCCCTAGTTAAAACGGGACCGTGTGTATACCCCAACCTTGCCCACAAAAACACCAGGGCCTGGGGCCTATCCCCGGAGAACTTGATGTAATGGGTTTGGGGCATGGCCATGGCACAGGGATTGTTAAAAGCTTCTCAGCGTGGGGCACCTCGGTGGCTCAGTGTCTGACTCTTGATTTCGGCCCAGGTCATGATCTCACAGTTCGTGAGCGCAGAGCCTGCTTGGGATTCTCTCTCTCCCTCTCTCTCTGCCCCTCCTCGCCTTGTGAGTACACGGCATGCTTGGGTGCACTCTCTCTCTCTCTCTCAAAATAAATAAATAAAGTTAAAAAAAATTTTTTTAATGTTTATTTATTTCTGAGACAGAGAGAGACAAAGCATGAGTCAGGGAGGGGCAGAGAGAGAGGGAGACACAGAATCAGAAGCAGGCTCCAGGCTCTGAGCTGTCAGCACAGAGCCCGACGCAGGGCTCGAACTCACGAACCGTGAGATCATGACCTGAGCCGAAGTTGGTCGCTCAACCATTGAGCCACCCAGGCACCCCAATAAATAAATAAACTTAAAAAAAAAAGAAAAGCTTCCCAGCTCTGGTAGTGATTCTAATGTATGGCCAAGGTTGAGAACCACAGGCTGGGGGAACTAACCAAGGATGGAAATCTGTGCACCTGATCTCACACCATCTGCACACTCACAGTTCCATGCCCTTGCTCTGAGCCTGGCCCTCAAAGGGTTCCCAGGCACGAGATTCCTCATCTCTCTTTTTGAAATGCGTTCCTTCTCCAGGCCTGACGATCTGAGTGTTCATAACTAACCTGCTCTGAAAGAAGCCAGAGAAGGACCCGCTTCTCTTCTTTAGGTAGAAGCTGACTCTGTTCAATTTCATCTTGTGCTCACAACCCCTTGTCTTTAGCCTCAAAGTGGTGTTCGTTCTTGCCCTCCCTGCCCATCTGTAGACAGGAAGCTAGACTCGCTGGCTTCTGTGCTCCAAAGGTCTAAACCCTTGGAGCACCTTGGAGGATACCAAGTGTAAGTTAATGTTCGGGGAAAGCAATGCCTCCTCCCCAAGGTCATCAGGGATTCCCTAGGGCTGGAGAAGATGAGGCCAGGAGGGAGGCAGGGAGAAGGGTTGTGCAGGTGGCTGAGGCAAGACGTGTTAGGCTGCAAGTAAGATAAGCCTCAACTCAAAAGTGGCTCAAACAACCACCACCACCACCAATTATTGTCACTCAAGTGGAAGTCCAGAAGCAATATGTCCCATGGTCACATAACCTACTATCTTACTAACTAGGTGACCTTGAGCAAGTTGCGTAAACTAGTTTCCTTATCTGTGAAAAAGGATTGTTGTTGGTATAATGACTTAACATAAGTAAAGATCTTACAAAGATCCCTAAATTGTTGTTTAAATATTAGCTACTGTATTGGCCAGTCATTGCTGTATAACAGACAAATGCAAAACTCTCAGTGGTCTTCTGCAACAAGTATTTATGTCTCCTGTGTCTACAGGTTGGTAGGGGTTGGCTGAGCCACTCCAGATCTATTTGTGTATGCAGCTAGGTTAGGCTCAGGTCTGCCCCACACCTGTTCCTTCTGGGTCCCAGAGCAACACTGAATCAGGTGCCAGAGGTAAGCTCTTCTCAAGACAATGGCAGAGGTCCAAGATACTGGAAACACAGAAGGCCTTGGTCAGGAACCAGCACATTCTCACTCTGGCCCCTTTCATGTGGCCAAAGCAAGTCACATGTCCCAGCCCAATATCAGCAGGGAAGGGAAGTAACCACCCATTCCAGTGAGTGGGTATATAAAGTCACATGGCAAAGGACAGGAATTATAAACAATCTGTAAAGGAAACATAGGGGCACCTGGGTGGATGGTTCAATCAGTTAAGTGTCTGATTTCGGCTCAGGTCATGATCTCACAGTTCATGGGTTTGAGCCCTGTATCTGGCTCCATGCTGTCAACTTCAGATCCTTTGTACCCCCACTCACTCTGCCCCTCCCCCATTCTCTCTCTCAAAAATAAATAAACATTACAAAAAAAAAAAAGCAAACGTGAATCTGTAGCTTAGATGGGAGTACTCTTCTTTAACATTGTTAGATTCAAAATATATTCTCATGTCTCCATGACTGCCTCTTTGACCCATGAGTTGCTTAGAAGTAAATCATTTAATTTCTGTATCTTGTGGAAAATTTCCATATATCTTTCTGTTACTGATTTCTAGTTTAATTCTCTTGTGATCAGAGAACATAATTAGCATCAATGCTAAATTTCTGAAGATCATGACCACCCTGTGGTCCTATTCTTAGGACCACAAAAACACATCAAAGAATTTAGGGGTAAATTTCCATGATATATGTAACTGACTCTCTAATGGATTAGGAAAAAAATTCGGGGTGTGTGTGTGTGTGTGTGTGTGAAGATCCCAAGCAAGAGAGAGAGAGGGAGAAAGTGAGGGATGCAGATGAGAACATACATGAATCATTTAGTAAATAAAAAATAAAGTGAAAAAAGAGGGTATAAGCTAACAAGCTGCCCCCCCTCCAGGTGTGTATCCTTCTGTACCTTCTCTATACCACACACAAGCTCATACTAATATTTATTCACTTAGATGGGATTTTGTTGTTTTATAAAAATGCGATCCTTCTCTATGCATTAATTATTGTGTAACTTGATCTTCTCCTTTAACAATACAGCATAGAGATTCCCTCCAGGTCAAAAGACATGGGTTTAAACACAGCTGCATAATATTCCATAGGTGTAAAACTATCACAATCTTTTCAACCGCCTCCCTAACGATGGATATTCCTACAGTGTCCAGGTTTTTTGCTGCTACAAACGAGGAAGCAAAAAACCATCCTTGTGCATCTAAACCATTGTATTGGTGCTGAAGCTGGGACTCACTTCTGAAATGAGAATTCAAGCACCACAAGTTCTCGGTGATCCACTAAAGCTCAAAGCTGTTCAGCAGTGGGAGGAAGGCACGCTGCCAGGGGCCATCTGCTCGGGTCCAGTCGTATGCAATCCCAGCTTTTCCCAGAGGAGGGCCCGAATGTCCTCCAGGAAGCTGGGAATGGACTGTTGAAACCTGTCTGCTGGCTCGCAGCAGGTGCCCAAAATTTGCACGGCAGGTGAGTCCAGCATCACATGTCCACCAGACTTCACACGTCCCTTCTCAGCTAGTTCATCGGTGTCTGTTAATGATAGAACTGTAAAAAGGTTTGGCTAGAAATTTTAGGCAGAGCCCAGGCTTCTGTGGGCGGGGCCACATACGGGTCCACGAGTGGCCTTTTCAGTGCTCAGGTGGAGTCAACTTCCAGCGTAATTAATTCGGCCGAGATTGTGGGTTTGATCTCCTTGTTGAGAGTAACAGTATTCGTGGAATGTGGCCTCGCGCCAGCCACCGAATTACACTTTTACACAGACCCCCTCCTTTCATTCCCTCCAGAGCCTGTGAGGTGCGTGAGGCACATAATCCTGTTACAGTGCTTTCCTGTGCTGCAATGGTTTTGCAGGAAACCACCTCAAAACGTAGCCGTTTAAAACAACCACTAATCATGTGCTTGTGATTTCGTGAGTGAATAATTTCGGTTGGGCAGTCCTCCTGGCTTGTCCTGGGCTCCATCGTGTGTCAGCTATGGGTCAGCTAGGTGGCTCAGCTTTTGGGGGTCGGATGGCTGTTGGCTGCAGCCATGGGGGGTTTGGATCCACGTGGCTCCTCACCCTCCACCAGGCTAGCGTGGGCTTGTTTCCACCATGGGGGCAGAATTGAGAGGGGAGACGGGTGGAGGAGAAGAAGAGGGAGAAGGACAAAGGGGGAGCGAAGGCCTGTGAGGTCTAGCTCGGAATCGGCACAACGTCACTTTTGCCACATTCTGTTGTCCAAAGCAAGTCACAAAGTTGGCCCGGATTTGAGGGGTCGGAAAATAGGCTCAACCTCTCCAGGGGAAAAGCTGAGAAGTCACTTGGCAAGGGCTGTGGGTACAACGGGGAGTGGAGGTTTGTGGGCATTTTGGTAATTTCCCTCACTGGCTTTTGCAGGTCACAAGACTGAGGAACAGAGAGGTTTCTTAAAATTGCCCAGGCTCGCAAAGCCAACAAGCGGTGGGTGTGAACCTGAGTAATCAGACGCCAGTGACTCGTTCAACCTCCCTCCCATCTCTCTGTGTCTGTGAAGGCTTCCTGACTGTGAGGACAGCCCTCAAGGATGTCATCCTCTCTGAAAATCCCCAAGACACGCAATCAACCTCAAGAAGAAAATCACCTCCAAAGACCCTCGGCTCCTCACGTGAGGGACAGAAGTTGGAGGTGACAGGCCGGCGGGCTGGTGGATCAGTGGCTCCATAGATGGTTGGAGGCCTCAGTGGACATGGCGGTGGACGGCTGGGTGGATAGGTTGTTGGCAAGAACATGACATGATGGGCTGAGAACCGCCCTAACCTCATCTCTGCATGGGTTCTACTAAAGTTGGAGAACAGGAAATAAAGGAATCGGAGACACCAGGAGGCCTTTCCTAGAACCTCCAGCTGAGGGCCTGAGGTCTGAGGTCTACACTGGGATGAGACAGCCATACCATCAGGGAGACATGAGCAACTTTGGTCCTCTGAGCTGGGGACAGTAAGTGCAGAGTCTGCCTTTCTTCGGAGGAGGGAGTGCTCAGTCGATTTTTGAACATATTCTTTCAGTCCCAAAGCTTGGGCTGATCATTTTCCCTGTCTCTTTAAAGATTTCCTTTTAGGAGAGCCTGGGTGGTTCAGTCGGTTAAGCATCCAACTTCGGCTCAGGTCATGATCTCATGGCTTGTGAGTTCGAGCCCCACGTAGGGCTCTGTGCTGACAGCTCAGAGACTGGAACCTTCTTTGGACTCTGTGTCTCCCTCTCTCTCTCTCTGCCCCTCCCCTTCTGGTGCTCTCCCTCTCAAAAATAAACTTTAAAAAATTTCCTTTTAAGTATGTATATATTATTGAGTCAGCTTGATGATTTTTTTTTTTAACCTAGGTATACCAGACACCTAGATCAAGGACACTGTGGAAAGTAACTTGTGCCTCCCCCACTTGGTATGCTTCAAGATCACCATTTTTCTTTCTCTCTTTTTTTTTAAGTTTATTTATTTATTTTGAGAGGGGGGGGAGAGAGAGAGAGGGAGAGAGAAAGAGAGAGAGCAGGGGAGGGGCAGAGAGAGAGAGGGAGGGAGAGAGCGAGAAGCCCAAGCAGGCTCTGCACTATCAGCACAGAGCCTGATGCAGGGCTCAAAGTCACAAACTGTGAGTCATGACCTGAGCTGAAGAGTCGGACACTTAACCAACTGAGCCACCCAGGCATCCGTATGGTCAATTTTCTGACCTTTATCCCATAGGTGAGTTTTGCTTGTTCTTGACTGTCATAGAAATGGAATCCTCCTGAAGCCTATGCTTTCCTGTATTCACACTCGTTAATTTGCAGGGCTGGAGCTCCTCGAGGTGAGAATAGGTCTTAATCACCCATGGCCCGTTCCCTTCTCCCCAAGGCTGATGCAGAGCAGGTGCACAGTGGATGTTCCTTCCATGAAGGCCAGTCTGCCTCTCACGGCACACACTGATGGGTAAGAACACAAATCTGACATCCACTTACCACTGTGTGACCTGGGGCAGGTGACCTAACCTCTCTGTACCAAACCAAGGAGAAAAATAGCACTTGTTTTATAGGGTTATTGTGATAATTAAGTGCATCAATATTTATAAAGTTCTTCCAAATGTCTGGAACATAATGAGGCTATTTAAGTGTTTGTTAAATGAAGACATGAAAATACATATTTCCCACCTCAGCAGCTAAAGGCAGGGCTCTGCCTTTTTTAACCACCATCTCCTGAGTCACAGGTCAGCAAGATTTTGTAAATAAAGTTTTATTGGCATACATACAGCAACACCCAATGGTTTGTGTTTTTTTTTTTTTTTTTAAGTTTATGTATTTATTTTGAGAGAGACAGAGAGAGCACGAGCAGGGTAGGGGCAGAGAGGGAGGGGGAATCCCAAGCAGGCTCTGTGTGGTCAGCACAGAGCCTGATGTGGGGCTCAAACTCACGAAACTGTGGGATTTTGACCTGAGCTAAAATCAAGAGTCGGATGCTTAACCAACTGAGCCACCCAGGCACCCAATTTGTCTTCTTTCACACGTACGACAGAACTGAGTGGTTGCGGCAGACCATATGGTCCAACAAAGCCTAAAACATTTATTATCTGGCCTTTTCCAGAATAAGTTTACCACCTCCCCTCTAGGTTTTCTAAACCCTTGACCACCAAAGCTATGCTATAGCCTTAACGCAAACTGCTTTGACCTGGGGGGGGAAATGGTTTCTGTGGATGTGGTAGCACGTTTAAATGCCTTAGATATTCTCTGTGTGTGAAAGCCCCTTGACTCTCAGGGGTTTCCTTGGCCTTCCTCCTGGTCTTTGGTGGGTTTGAACTTGTAATCTCTAAGAGTGGGGACAGGTGAGGAGAGAGTAGACACGCCCTCTGGGAATGAAAGGCCCACCCAGAGAGACAGCGGGCTCCCTCTCTGCCACAAGGGGCACAGTCACAAAACAGTCCCGTTTGAAGTAGATTATTAAGGGTTGGCCTCGGGGCTGAGCTCTGGCAAGTCTGCCATTTCTTCTAGCACTTTCCACCAAGCTTGTGTTGGAGATTACTCAGGAAGGCGCCAGAGAGAAGATAATGAGATGCAATTTATTATATAAATCTGGGGCTCGTTTTAGCAGGCCAGCAGGGTTTGCTGGGGCTTCACCCAAGGCCTTGTAGAGAGTTGCTGTGATGTTATTTCTGGCAACACACCCACCCACAGTTCCTAAGATCACTTAACAGACCGCTGCCTTCACAGACTCACTCATGAATTTGCCCTGTTTCCTGGGTCCGACTGCCAACTGGAAAACAAAACAAAACAAAGTGGCAAGAAGGCAAAACTTACTTGAGGGGAGGCATGCAGGGAGGAAAAAATAGAAGACCTTAGTATTTCTACAGGAAAAATCCAGTCAAATGTCACTGCAGGGGTAGGAGCGTGTATCAGAACAATCTTTCTGGAAAGCAAATTGGCAATGTGGGTCAAGAACGTTAAAATAGTGATGACCTTTGACTAAGTCTGTCCAATTATGCTAATGAAAAGATCCCCCTATTAGTCAGCTATCACCGCAATTCTGCTATGTAACAAACCATCCGCAAACTCAGTGATTTGCAAGAATAAACAGTTTTCTTGTACATGGGTGTCCAGAACTGGGAAGGGTCAGAAGTTTTATCCTATGCCCAAGTTAATAAGTTAGCCCTGGACTGGCCTTGTGGGCAATGATGAGGCAGGATGTAGGCAGTGTCCTCAGGAATTCATCCTCAGGAATCAGAGGTGTCACAGAAGGATTTTGATGAGCTCATCTTTGTATTACATCTAATACATCTTCACTTGAAATGCTGGTTGCTGGAAGACTGAAGGAAGCCGTCTGGAGCACAGGAGACATTACTTTTAGTATGTTTCTGCCACTGGGTCTCAGGGGTAATGGGGACTACCATTCCCATCTTTGTAAAGTGGAAATAATACGCTGTTCCATGCTCCCTGGGAAGCCATGAAGATGACATGGGCCAAGCAAGGACTCTGAGCCTCTCAGAAGAAGATGTCAGTCCAGGCTCTGTGCCCCCCTTGCTCCAGGGCAAATGGCTTGGAACAACGCACTTTAATCAGTACACTCCCAGGAGGGGAAAAGGGGACCAGGAAGTAATGGAATCTACAAGAATGTCTCCCATGAGGAGGGCTTAGTTTCTTTTGTTTGTGTTATGCACTGTACCTAAAACTGTGCATGGTGTATAGTGTGCTCAAAAACAATTATTGAGTGGCGCCTGGGTGGCTCAGTCGGTTAAGTGTCCAATTTCAGCTCAGATCATGATCTGGCAGTTCGTGAGTTCAGTCAGTCTCTGCACTGACAGTGCAGCAGGGATTCTCTCTCTCCCTATCTCTCTACTCCTCCCTCCCCGCTCATGCTCTCTCTCTCTCTCTCAAAATGAATAAACAAACTTAAAAAAAAAGAACTGTAAGTTTATCTTTAAAAAAAACTATTGTTGAATCAGTGAACAATTTCTTTTTTTTTAATTTTTTATTTTAATGCTTATTTTTGATGGAGAGAGAGAGAAAGAGGGAGAGAGAGAAAGACAGAGCACAAGCAGGGGCGGGGTAGAGAGATAGAGCGAGACACAGAATCTAAAGCAGCTCCAGGCTCCTAGCTGTTAGCACAGACCCCGACGTGGGGCTAGAACTCAGGAACTGTGAGATCGCAACCTGAGCCGAAGTTGGATGCTTAACCAACAGAGCCACGCAGGCACCCCATAATAATTTGTGATATGTATCCCCAAGTTGTAAATGAGGAGATGAAGACACAGAGCTTCTCTTCCTCTTTTTCTCCTGAGTCCCTCCTCACCCCCACCCTCAGTCTATCCTGTGCACCTGATTCCCTGGCTCAGGCTCTGGTCCAGGCAATCCAACCAAAAGTAGCATTTACCCATCGATAGTTTTCAAGGAGTTTTTGTGGCAACCTCCCTGTGAGGGTCCATTGATCTATCCCCATATTAAATATTCATAGCACCTTGCTGGGAACATAGTCAGGACTCAGTAAATGTTAATTGTATGAATTCATCTTTGTATATTCTAACTTTTTGTTCAGTGAAACTAAAGCTGCAAATATCACTCAATTAATGTTTGTTAGACACTTATGGACTTTCTGGCAATACCTCAGCCATCATGTAAGAGGGCAAATCAAGGGAGACATAGCCACAAAGTTGGATTTGTTTTATTTAAGTCGAGTAAGTCAAAGAAATATCAGCAAATATTTTTGCTAGTCATTTCCAAAACCAGATGTATTAGACATTTGCAATTTGATTTTGGGGAACACTAATAAACCCCCCAAAATATAGTGCCAACAGGGTAGATGATAATTGCTGTTCTTTTTTTTTTTTTTTAAGTTTTTCTTTTGTTTTGTTTTTAAGTTTATGTTGAAAGAGAGCGCGAGGCTGGGGCAGAGACAGAGGGAGCCAGAGCATCCCAAGCAGGCTTTGCACGTCAGTGCAGAGCCCGATGTGGAGCTTGAACCCACGAACTTCAAGATCATGACCAGAGCCGAAGTCGGACGCTCAACCAACTGAGCCACCCAGGTGCCCCGATAATTGCTGTTCCTGCTTAATTTTTTTTCTTGCCTGCAAGCTGGCTTCTCTCAGCTGGTTCTTTTTTATCTTAAACTACATAACTTCTCAATGTTTTATCTTCAACTATACAACTTCTCCTTTATATGGATCATATGGAAGTATTTCTATACAGTAATAACTCACAAATTACTGTTTCAGTCAGCTCCCAAATGAATAACTTCTGAAGAGTTCACTTCCCTTGTTTGAGACTTGAATATAATCCAGCCTGATGTTGACTTCCTAAACATTGTCATGAATGGTAAAGAAAACATGCTGTTACAAAGAATTAGAGTTCTCAACCCTGGGTTTGGGGCTCGCTGACCTGAGCAATTGTCTGAGCCCTGACAGGGTCTGCTACACTTACTAATATCTATTAGGCTGAAGAGACATTGGATTCTCATCCAACACCAGCTCACCTGCTAGAAGGAAGGGTTTTCTTTCACGTTTATCAGGAAAGGAGCCAACATCTACTGAAAGGCCACCCAACAGATCATTTCAAAAACATTGTCTCCTTTAATCTTGAAGCTGCCCTAGAAAGATGGTTTCACTAGCCTCATTTTGAGAATCAAGGAAGTGATTCAGAGATATTTAGGAGCTTGCCCAGGGTCATGCAGCTAATAAATTGGGCAGCTGCGACAGGTACACACATGTGACAGTCACCCTGGCTGCTTCCTGAGGACTTGCTTGGGAAATGGATGACCAGGATGAATCCTTGAAGAGCCTGAAGACCATCTTATCAATGTAATTTTACAACAGTGAACGTGTGGTCTTCTGATGCTGCTGTGTTTGTTCCCGAGGACTGCCATGAGAAAACACAACAAATGAATGTCTTAAGACAACAGAAATTTGCTGTCTGGAGGCCAGAAGTGGGAAATCAAGGCATGTCAGCAGGGGCATGCTCCCTGTGAAGCTCATGCCTCTCTCCTAGCTTCTAGTAGCCTCAGGTGTTCCTTGGTTTGCAACACATGACCACAAGCTTATTTCACATGGCATGCTCTGTGTGTGTTCACATCATTTTGCCTCTGTGTGTCTGTGTTCAAATTTTCCCTTTTAATAAGGACATCAGTGTTCTTATTTTTTTTTTTAAGTTCACTTATTTTGACACAGAGAGAGAGCAGAGGAGGGGCAGAGAGAGGGGGAGAGAGAGAATCCCAGAGAGGCTCTGTGCTGTCAGCACAGAGCCCGATATGGGTCTCAAATTCACCGTGAGATCATGACCTGAGCCAAAACCAAGAGTCAGACGCTTAACCGACTGAGCTACCCAGGCACCCCAGGACATCGGTGTTCTTAACTTGGTTATCTTATCTTATCTTTACTTGGTTAAATCTGCAAAGGCTGTATTTCCAAACAAGATCACCTTCTAACTGGGAGTTAGGACTGCAACATATATCTTTTTCGGGAGGGACACAGTGCAGTTCATAGTAGCTACATATACTTCCAATGATTTTGGTACGTTTTTCTCATCTAGCTTCCAGTTTCCCAGAAATAAAGACATAAAAAATTATAGAGATGCAGGGATGCCTGAGTGGTTTAGTCGGTTAAGTGTCTGACTTTTGATTTTGGCTCAGGTCATGATCTCACAGTTTGAGTTTGAGCCCCACATCAGGCTCTGTGCTAATAGTGTGGAACCTGCTTGGGATTCTCTCTCTCTCTCTCTCTCTCTCTCTCTGTCTCTCTCCCCTTCCCCCACTTGTTCTCTTTCTCTCTCTCAAAATAAGTATACAAATTTAAAGACGATAGAGATGTAAAGAAATACAAGAGTTCTCTTATGCTCCTTTTATATTCTTTAAAAAAAAAATTAAAACAATACTTCCTTTGCAGCAAGCTCTCTCAATGCCTGGGAAAATACGATCTATCCCCAAAGCTGTGGGTTTGAGTTAACTGTAAGCTTGGCATGATGTTAAGAATCCTATTCTTGCTAAACAGCTTCCTATCAACTAACAGAACAACAAAAATATCAATTTAAGGGAGGGGCGCCTGGGTGGCTCAGTCGGTTGAGCGCCCAACTTCTGCTCAGGTCATGATCTTACAGTTCGTGGGTTTGAGTTCCGTGTCGGGCTCTGCACTGACAGCTCAGAGCCTGGAGCCTGCTTCGGATTCTGTGTCTCCCTCTCTCTCTGCCCCTCCCCCACTCACGCTCTGCCTCTCTCTCTGTCTGTCTGTCTGTCTCTCTCTCGCAAAAATAAACATTAAAAAAAAAAAAACTTAAAAAAAAGTCAGTTTCGGAGATCCAGAAAGTGAGTAGTATCTTTGCATCACCTGGGGGAGGGTTCTCAAACTTCAGTCTTCATGTTTTTTCATTGTCTTGCTTTGTGTTGAACACTCTCTGGCTTTTCTGTTGGCTCCCATGGGAAGTGTGCCCGGCAGTGACCTCTCTCATGCTTTGGACAAGTTTACAGCACCGGGAGACAGAGGTGCAGGCTGGGAACCTGGGATTCAAGCAACCTCTGTCTTCTTCACCCCTGCCTTATTTTGATAAGAAAACCTCTGTGCTGACAGGTGGCAGGTCCCAGCTGAGGGTGATGCTTCTTGGAGCATATATGTTTTTCTTGGCTGGATGCCAGAACCAAAATATCCAGGGAACGTTCACAGAGAAAAATCCCTACATTTGCTTGCTTTGCTTTCTTCTTCTCTCCCATCAAGACTTGAACAATGTCAGGGTTGAGAATAAGCAAATCCAACATCAACACAACCAGGAAAATATGCTGGTGAGGCCTGTCGGCTGGGCCTGCAGGCTGGGAGACCCTCCAGAGGTGGTGATTTTCTGAGTCTTGTGTACATCCTTGCTGTGTCCTGCCTCCTTCTTTTTCCTTACCTTTCCCATCCTGGCTTCTGCAATGAAGGCCTGGAATTGTGGGCCATTCTGAGCTTAAGACCCGAGATGAGCAGAGATGTGATCCAAGCGTTTTCTCTATATCTTAAAAGAAGAGAAACATAAATTCAGACTCGTGGATAGTTCTTCTGAAGGTAAGAAAGAAAAATGCTGATGTGGAACATGCATTCTCAAAGGTGTTATGATATGACCCCCTGTGTGTCTAGATATTACTTAAATGGCAAACAATAAAATAAAACCACAGTATCTAAACTAATTACAGAGTTTGTAAATGGTGGTGATATTGAGGTCTGGGATATCATTTTAGTTCTATCAGGCAGATATCAATAATTATATCTTGTTATGAGCCATCTGGGCGGCTCAGTCGGTGAAACGTCTGACTTTGGCTCAGGTCATGATCTGAACTCGCAGTTCATGAGTTCAAGCTCCACACTGGGCTCTCTGCTGTCTGCACAGAGCCCACTTTGGATCCTCTGTTCCCCTCTCTCCCTCTTCCCCTCCGTGCTCATTCTCTCTCTCATTCTCTCTCTCTCTCTCAAAATAAATAGATAATCTTAAAAAATTGTATTGTGTTTTATTCCTGATCTGTTACACAGTAGTATCATTAGTGTTTCTATACCAGGACTGGAGCAGGGAAAATATCAAATAAGCCTGAGGCATCGTGGGGGCTAGTAAGGAAGGAAAAATTTGGAAAGGATGGGGACACGTCAAAAGGCACAGGAAGCAACCTGAAAAAGCTCCTAACGGTCAAAGCTGGAACAATTGAAGCAGCAACATAAATAACAGTAATGTCGGATTGATCATAACCTGCAGAATAAAATAAACATCCATGGGTCCGTATTAATACAAGTAAATCAGTTTTAAAAATCACTAAATAATTAAGTAAATAAGGGAGAAAGAACAGCTCTTCCTTATATAAGAATTCTAATTAATAGATGTAGAAGGCACAAGAAAATAGAAAACTACCCTGAGAACACCATAGTGACAACTGTCTGATCGACCAACGAATGCTGAAAGTCGTCAGCAAAAATTTGAGGAAAAATGGTATTTGCAGTCTCAACTAACTGTGCCAAGATGTTTATTAATGACAAAGAGAAAAACAGTGATTTTATAATGGACAAATCCAGCAGATGCCACCTTAACCAAGAGATCAGAAGCAACATTACCCAGAAGAGGATATGTTACCATGAGGCACTGGGAAGGGCATGACATCACCAGAGGTGTAGCTGCCAAACACGTATTGCCTCTATCTGATCCTGAGACAAGCCCAAACTGAAGGAGATGGCACTAAATAACCGATCAGAACCTTTTTTTAAAAGTTTATTTATTGGGGCGCCTGGGTGGCTCAGTCGGTTAGCGTCCGACTTCGGCTCAGGTCATGATCTCACGGTCTGTGAGTTCGAGCCCCGTGACAGGCTCTGTGCTGACAGCTCAGAGCCTGGAGCCTGTTTCAGATTCTGTGTCTCCCCCTCTCTGTGTCCCTCCCCAGCTCATGCTCTGTCTCTCTCTGTCTCAAAAATAAATAAAAACATTAAAAAAAATAAAAATAAATAAAAGTTTATTTATTTATTTTGAGAGAGAGGGAGAAAGAGAGAGAGAGCGAGAGAGAGAGAGCATGAGCAGGGGAGGAGCAGAGAAACAGAGAGAGAGAATCCCATTCAGGCTCCACGCTGTCAGCTCAGAGACCAACGTGGGTCTGAAACTCACGAACCATGAGACCATGACTTGAGCGGAAACTGAGAGTTGGACGCTTAACCAACTGAGCCACCCAGGCACAGTACTTTTCGATAATGTCAAAGTCATGGAAAGCAAGGAGAGTAAAGAACTATCACATTTGAGGAGATTGAGAATATGGGATGTGTAAATGCAATAGTGGGGAAATTCTTGAAATTCAAATAAAGTCTGCAGATTGATTAATAGTATTGTACCAATGTCAAGCTCTTAAATTTGATATGGTTATGCAAGGTGTTAATATTGGGGGGGGGGCCTGGGAGAATGTAACTGGGAACTCAAATTTTTGCAACTTTTGTCTAGACCTCAAAATTTATTTATTTATTTATTTATTTATTAGTTAATTTATTCCTTTTTTGAGAGAGAGAGAGAGAGAGAGAGAGAGAGAGAGAGAGAGAGAAGGGGAGGGTCAGAGAGAGGAAGAGAGAGAGAATCCCAAGCAGATTCCGCAAGGAGCCTGATGCGGGGCTTGAGCTCACAAACCGTGAGATCATGACCTGAACTGAAATCAAGAGTCAGATGCATAACCAACTGAGCCACCCAGGTGCCCCATGGACCAAATACATTTGAGAGCAGGTGTCTTTTCGGTTGCATAGAAAAAGATTTACCGTTAAGGTTCAGAATGGTCTGGTTTTATAAGGCACCTGTTTACCATGGACTCGGGGTACGTAGAGAGAACCAGCTTGTGTGTCTGTAGAGAAAGAGCCAAAAACTGTCAAGGTAACGGAGACTTTCCTTCTTGCTTTGCTCCTTGCTGACCCAGCATTACCACTGTTTTGGTTTTTCAAGTTGTATAAATGAACCCCTAGCTCATAAATACTACAAATGATTGTAATTCTTTGCATAGGGTAAAGTAGCACATACCATACTTTGTTCTAAAAAATAAAGCAATACAAAAACCAGTTGGTGTGAATTCTGTTTACCTGAAATCAGATGCTGCGTTTACCCTATGACTTCTCTGGGCATTGATGTCCTCAGACCAGATCCAGAAAGACTATCTCCCTCAATACAGGGCTTTGGTTATAGGGATCCAAGTGATGGGAAGGAAAACACAGAACAAGGGATTTCCTTTCTAACTAAAATCTTAGCACTTTCTGACACAAAAAATAAAATTTCAAGTAACCAGAAAGATTTGCAGGTCCCTCCGGGTCATGAAAATCACAGCAACCAACCCTTAGCAGGAAATTGGGATGGTGACTTTTGTATTACACCAATGAAACAATTGAAAAGAGCAGAACATTCCCTATTTCTACTTTTTAAAAAAGATTTCATTCATTCATTTATTTTTTATTTTAGAGGGAGAACAAGTAGGGGAGAGGGGCAGAGGGAGAGAGAGAGAGAAAGAGAATCTTAAGTAGGCTCTATGCTCAGCCCCGACTCAGGGCTCGATCCCACGACCCTGCAATCATGAACTGAGCTGAAAACAAAAGTTGGACACTCAACCAACTGACCACCCAGGTGCCCCATAAAGATTTTGTTTTTTAAAGTAATCTCTACACCTAATATGGGACTTGAATTCACAACCTCAAGAGCGAGACTCACATGCTCTACTGACTGAGCCAGCCAGGCATCCCTACTTCTACTTCTTGTGTGCTTTAAAAAGAAGCATTTATTGGCACTCCTGGGTGACCCAGTAGATTAAGCGTCTGACTTTGGCTCATGTCACGGGTTCAGGGTTCGTGAGTTTGAGCCCTGAATTAGGATCTGAACTGGTAGTTCAGAGCCTGCTTGGGATTCTCTCTCTCTGCCGCTCCTGCACTTGATCTCTCTCTCTCTCTCTCACTCTCGCTCTCACTGTCTCTCAATAAATAAATAAATAAACTTTTAAAAAAAAAATTAAAAGAGGGGCGCCTGGGTGACTCAGTCGGTTAAGCGTCCGACTTCGGCTCAGGTCATGATCTCGCGGTCCGTGAGTTCGAGCCACGCATCGGGCTCTGTGCTGACCGCCCAGAGCCTGGAGCCTGTTTCAGATTCTGTGTCTCCCTCTCTCTCTGACCCTCCCCCGTTCATGCTCTGTCTCTCTCTGTCTCAAAAATAAATAAATGTTAAAAAAAATTTTTTTTTTAATTAAAAGAGGGGCACTTGGGTGATTCAGTCAGTTGAGCATTGGACTTCGACTCAGGTCATGATTTTGCAGTTCATGGGTTTGAGCCCTGAACTGGGCTCTGTGCAGACAGCTCAGAGCCTGGAGCCTGCTTCAGATTCCGTGTCTCTCTCTTTCTGTCCCTCCTCCACTTGCATGCTGTCTCTGTCTCTGTCTCTCTCTCTGTCAAAAATAAATAAACATCAAAAATAAAAAGAAAAGAAAAAGAAACATTTATTTTTAAGGAAATTGCATTTTTCACAACAGGTGCTATATGTTCTTTCCATGTCTATGAAGAATAACACTGGCCAAGTAGGGGAGAGAATGGTTCTAGCCAGGGCCACCAATGAACAGTTGTGCATGTTGTGCACTGCAAGAAAGGCACCCAGTCGAAGGGCTAGTGGAGCTGAAATCCCTCCTTTGCTCTGTTCCTCAAGCTGCATGCCTATGGGATTGTTTATGATTACACAGAGGTGCCGATTGGCCTGCTGTAAGCTCTAACAGTAGGTGTGATGTGTGTGTATGACCCTTGGGGCAAACAGATTGGGAAATGTAAGTTTGGGATGGGAAAAGGGATTTTGACAATCTATGACTATTGAAAATTCTTTACTATTCTATGGTAAATATTCCTTTCTAAATTTATCGAGAAAGTGGGGCGCCCGGGTGGCTCAGTCGGTTAAGCGTCCGACTTCGGCTCAGGTCATGATCTCGCAGTTTGTGAGTTTCAGCCCCGCGTCGGGCCCCCAGTCACTATCACTCCTCATGTACCCTTCAGAAATATCCTATACACATACATATGTGCGCACACACATACACATACATGCGTATTCATCTACACAAATGGAAGTTTACTATTATATCCTTTGCTTTTCAAAAACTTTAAAAATATCCTTTTTATCATTCTGATAAAATGTACCTAATACAGAATCTACCATCGTAACCATTTTGAAGAGTACAGTTCAATGGCACTAAACACATTCACGTTGCTGTCCAACCATAACCAGAGCTCTTTCATTCTCCCAAACTGAAACTCTGTCCCCTAAACACCAACCCCCCTCACCCCCATTCCCCCGGGCCCTGGCAACTGCCACTCTAGTTTCCGTCTCTATGCTTTTAACTATCCCAGGTACCGCATGTAAGGGAAGTCATAAGATATTTGTCCTTTTGTGTCTGTCTTACTTCACTTAGCATAATGTCTTCCTGGCTCATCTATGTTGTAGTATATATCAGAATATCCTTTGTTTTCAGGCTGAATCATATTCCGTTGTATGCCTATACCACACCTGTTTATCCATTCCTCTGTCAGTGAACACTTGGTTTGCTTCGACATTTGTAGCTATTGTGAATTGTGCTGCTGTGCATATGGGTGTGCTAGTATCTCTTCAAGATCCCGCTTCCCGTTCTTTTGGGTGCACACCCAGAGAAGGGATTGCTGGACCATAGGGTCATTTTATTTGTAAGGTTTTGAGGAACGATCATAGTATTTTCCACAGCAGCTGCACCATTTTATATTCCCACCAACAGCGCATAAATGTTCCAATCTCTCCACATCCTCGCCAACACCTGTTATTTTGTGGGTTTTGGCTTTTTTTACTTTTTATTTTAGAAAGAGAGAGTGTGTAAGTGGGGGAGAGGGGCAGAGGTGGGGGGGATCTCAGTTTCCACACTCAGCGTGGAGCCTGATGTGGGCTTGATCCCACGACCCTGGGATCAAGACCTGAGCCAAAATCAAGAGTCGGATGCTCAACCGACTAAGCCACCCAGGCTCCCCTTCTGTTTTTTTATTTTTAAACAGTAGCCATCTTTATAGGGATAAGATGGTCTCTCATTGTAGTTTTGATTTTCATTTCCATAATGATTACTGATGTTGAGCATTGTTTCATGTGCTTATTGGCTATTTGTCTGTCTTCTTCAGAGAAATGCTTTCCCTGAATTACTTGTTGAAAAGACTGTCTTTTTCTTATTGTATGGTTTGGGCGCCTTGGTCAAAAATTATTTGACCCTATGCATGAGGATTTATTTCAGAGCTTTATGTTTTATTCTATTGGTTTGTATGTCTGTCTTTATGCCACACCACAGAGTTTGGATTAGCATAGCTTTGTAGTGAGATTTGAAATCATGAAGAGTGAGTCCTCCAACTTTGTGGGGCGTTTTTTTCCCCAAGATTTTTGTAGCTATTTGGGGTCCCTTGCAACTTAAGGGTGGAATTTTCTATTTTTGCAAAAAATGTCATTGGGGTTTTGATAGGGATAACACTGACTCTATCACTCTGGGTAATTTTAACATCTTAACAATATTATCCTGCAATCCATGGAAACAAACTGTCTTGCCATTTACTTATGTCTTCTTCAACTTTCAGAAGTATTTTGTACTTTTCCCTGTGGACGTCTTTCACCCCCTTGGTTAAGTTAATTCCTAAGTATTTAATTTTTTTTGATGTTACTATAAATGGACTTATTCTCTTCATTTCCTTTTCAGATTCTTCATTGTTCACGTACAGGAATGCAACTGATATTTGCATGTTGATTTTGTATCCTGCACCACCCCTTGCTTTTTAAAATGTATGCATTAGGGCTTTTCCACACAATCAATATTTAGACATTCCTCATCATTCCCTGGATAGCTTTCCGTTTATGGATATTCTAGGCCAGAGACCAAAGCCTCCTGTTTTCATACCTGAGCTGAGAATAATCTTAAAGCAGTACCTGCATAATAACCTCTGTTCTGCCTTGTCTCACAAAGCCTCAAATACCATCTGGCCCTTTAAGAAAAGTTTGTCAATCCTAAAACAGTTGGCCAGCTGCCTATTGAAAGGCCATTTGAAGTGCTTCCAATCCAGGGCTATGATAAAAAATGTTTCTGTAACATTTTCATTCACTGGGTTTTGCCCTCGGGTGTATTTGTAGGGTAAACCCCTAGTCCAGGAAGAACTACTGGTTGAAGGGGTAGGTGCATTTTTGTTTTATGACAGATAACACACAATGGCCATGGGAAGAAATTCACTGTCCCACTACTGAAATTTCCATTTCTTACAGAGCTTGAGCACCTTTTCATTTATAAACTACATGTTCTTGTCTTTTGCTCATTTTCCTTTCGGGTGGTTGGATTATTGGTACTTACCAGCTCTTCTGGTTTTTGTTTTTTAAAAAATGTTTATTCATTTCTTTTTGCCAGAGTGAGAGAGAGCACGCACATGCAAGCATGCAAGCAGGGGGAGGGACGGAGGGAGCGGGAGAGAGAGAATCCCAAGCAGGTTCTGCACTCAGCACAGAGACCATGGGGCTCGACCCCACTGCCAGGAGATCATGACCCAAGCCAATATCAAGAGTCCGACGGACGTTCAACCGACGGAGCCACCCAGGTGCCCCTGGCTCTTTTTTGTTTTTAAATAACAGTTCTTTACGAAGTAAGGCAACTGAGTTTTTGTCATATGAGTAGCAAACATTTTTTTTCCAAGTTTTTCATTTTCAAAAACTCTTAAAATATTTTTCCCTAAATAAACTTTATATGTACATAAGTGTGGCAGTCTTTTCCTTTATGGCTTCTGCATTTTATGTCTTACTTGGGAAGATCTTCCCTATTTGGAGATGATCAAAAACAACCCTCAAGTTTTCTTCTGGTACCTTTATGTTTTTAAAAGTACTTTAATCCATCTGGAATTGACTTTGGTGTAAGGAGTAAGGTATGGCTCCAGCTGGCACTCAGCTGTCCCAAAGCCATTTCTTGACTAATCTGTCTTTTTTTTTCACTGCTTTGAAATGCCACCTTTCCGTATGTATTTGGGTCTATTTTGGGGCCCTCTAGTTTGTTCCATTGATCTATTTATCATTCATATGCTTTCTCAAGCTTCTTTAATTAAGTACAGTTTTATAATGCGTTTGATTATTTGGAAGGAATAGTCTCCTTCTAGTCTCCTGCTAGTCTTTTGTAGAATTTTCTTGGCTATCCTTGTAGGTTTTCCTTTTCCGATGAACTTCAGAATCAGCTCATCTAATTTAAAAGTAGATATTTTCACTGAGATTGGATTAAGTTTTTAGATACATTCAGAGAGAAAAAACATATGATTTTTTCTTATTGGAAAACAGGGTGTCTTGCCATTCATTCGATTGAAAAAAGATTCTTCGCCATTTTAAAGTTTGGGTTTATTTAGATTCATTTTAATTGACTTTATAATCGGTGGGTATTGATTGCAAATGGGATTTTTCTTCTATTGTATTTTCTAACAAGTCCTTTGCACATCAAAAAGCAATTGATTTTTGAATGTTAAATTTGTAAGCGGCCACATTATGAATTTTCTTAATATGTCTATTTATTTTTCAGTTTTCTCCTGGGTTCCCAGAGAGCAATCACATCACCTGCGAGTGACAATAGTTTTACTCTCTAAAAGTGAGTTTACATGTTTACGTCTACAGGATTGGTCACAGGGCCATGCCAGGAGCAACTCATTCCGTCCTGGAAGTGTGTCCCCAGCTAGAATACACCAGCTCCAATAGGCTCTGCTCTCTATTCTGGGTCCCAGGGATTTGGAGGAGTCCTATTTCTCAGACACAATGAGATTCAAGTCCTGCCTCACAACCCCTCCGCCCAGCAGTGGGGTCTCTGCTGGGTCCTGAGATGTCCCATCTGGAGGCCTGAGGATGGCCAACCCAAGGATCCCAGGTCATCATTCCCCCAGCTAGCATGGGCCAGCTTCTCTGCTATGGGCCATTTCCCCTGCATGCAACATGGCCTGGGAGCTGGGCCCTCTGTCACACTGACCTTCCTCACTGCATCTACCTGACCATTCTAACCCTCATCAGCCGGGACACCTAAGTCAAGTTATTTAACCTCTCTGTGCCTCAGTCTCCTCATCTGTAAAATGGGGATGCTGAATGCCTACCTCAAAGAGTTGTTATGAGAAGTAAATGCATTAATATACGAGTGAGTGTTGTTCAAGTGTTTAAGTAAATAAATGCAAGGAGAGAATTTTGTATTATGAGTATTAAAGAAGAAGGGCAGTGTTATTTGAGAATGGGGTTGATGAAAACACCAGATGATTCTTGGGGTGCTCCCCCATGTCCTCGCCTTCTTGCTGTGCACAAGCTGGACCCAGAGCTCACCTGTCCTTGACAGTCCACTGTGCTGTGGGGAAGCAGGCCGTGTGACAATTCTAATTTCGTTAGCGTCTTCTCCCACTAATCTTAGGTCTTTTGTAGTCTTTATTTTTTTAAGTTATATATATTTAGCAGTGAAGAAAACCTTTTTATGGTGCATGTAAACACATAGAAACGTGTGAGTGTGCAATCCAACGCCTTTCCACAAACTGAACACCCTCTAGCACGAGATCAAGAAGCGGAACGTGAGCGGCCCCTCCCGGTCACTAACCACCATCCGAGCAAACTCCTGACTGCGTGGATGCCCGCTGTCACACTTGCACATTGATGGAATCCCAAGTACGCTCTGCCAGCTCCGGCGTTTTGGGCTCCACATTACGAAGGTGAGATCAATTCATGCTGCAGAGCGGAACAGGACTATGTTTATTCTCACTGTTTCTTTCAAGTACTTCCATTGTTAGAAAAAGGTTATGCTGTGGGGCACCTGGGTGGCTCAGCCGGTTGAGCGTCTGACTTGGGCTCAGGTCATGATCTCACAGTTCACGGGTTTGAGCCCTATGTCAGGCTCTGTGCTGACAGCTCGGATTCTGTGTCTCTCTGACCCTCCCCCACTCACACTCTGTCTCTCTCTCTCTCAAAAATAAATAAATAAACATTAAAAAAAATTTTTAAAGGTTATGTTGTGTAAATAAACCACAATTTGTCCATCATCCTGTTGATGGACATTGGAGTTGTTTCCAGGTAGAGGATGGTACAAACAGAAATTCTGAGAACATTCTTGCCTGTGATTCTGGGTGGCCCTATGCACTCATTTCTCTTGAGTGTACAAACTTAGGAGCAGGATTGCAGGCTCAGAGGGTGTGGGTGTTGATCAGCTTTAGGAAACAGTGTCAAGCGTATTTCCCAGGGGATTGTACCAGCTCACTCCTGCCCAGAGTCTGTTGACTTAAAGTTAAGAGCTGGAAACTTTTTTTTAATGTTGAAATAATTCCTGTATTTGAATAATTCAAATGAGGCCTGGTGTGGCTTATAGTAATCCCAACTGGCTTCATTTTCTAAATTAAAAAAATTTTTTTTAGTTTATATATTATTATCTTTGAGAGAGAGAGAGAGAGAGCAAGCATGGGAGGGGGAGAGGGATGGGAGAGAGAATCCCAAGCAGGCTCTGCGCCACCAACACAGAGCCCAATGCAGGCCTCAAACTCGCAAACCAAGAGATCATGACCTGAGCAGAAACCAAGAGTCAGATGCTTAACCAACTGAGCCACCTGGGTGCACTGCCCCCCCTCCCCCCACCCAGCTGTCTTCATTCTCAACAGAGGGTTGTAAAATGCTGCTCAGGAAATGTACTTTGCTTCCCACTCACTGATAGTAAAGGAGGGAAGTTAATTTATTCACCTAAAGACCCAGAGAACAATGGAAACAAGCGTTAACAGAGCGCTTGCTGGTCAGAATCTTGGGCCCTGGAGCCAGCCTCCAGAGTGCAGGCTGCCCCATCAGCCAGCCGGGCATCCCAGGCAAGGAAATTGACCCCTGGTGACTCGATGTCCTCATTTGTAAAGTAGGAGCACAGTAGTACCTACGTCATAGGGTGGTTGTGGGATTGAATGAGATCTTCTGTGTGGAATGTTCAAAACAGGACATGGCATATCATACACGCTCAATTAAACACCAGCTATTGTTTTGATATCCTCAAAAGAGTAGCAATCACTTAAAATGGGATGCTGGACTAAAGATATTAAAACAAACAAGACTGGTAGCTGCTTATTACCACACAGACCTCCCCAGCCAGAGCCAGTTAGTCAGAAACACCACCGGAGAGAGTAAACACAGCAGGCTGTAAGAAGCCAGGTTATTTCAGTCTCCACACTAAGGCTCAAGTTCAAGATAGGTAGCACAGTCTGTCACTCTCCCTGGCACCGGGTGGCAGGGCCCGAGTCTGGTGAACCGTGCACGCAGCCTGCTGCTGGTTGGGACAGAAGGATGTGGCTGCAGGCAGGCCCCAGCCACAAGGAGTGACCAGTGGCCGTAAGAGCAGAGGCAGAATAGATAGAAGGTGTACAAGCCTTCAGGCCCTTCCATGTACTTGGGCCCTGAAAGGGTTCCCATCATAGCAAAGAACAAACAGTAACTGATGTTTCACATGATAATCCCAAAGCATTAAGAAGACAAATAACTTTCTCTGTTCTCTGTCTATAAAGTAAGCAATAAAAAAATTTCTTTTCTGATAAAGAGAATTTTTAAAAAGAGAATTCAGCGTTCTTCAACACAATGTAAGGAAAAAAAGAATGGAAGGCAAATCTTTACATGGGATACTTAAAAATCAGATCACGGGGTGCCTGGGTGGCTCAGTCAGTTAAGCTTCAGGGCAGGTCATGATTTCACAGTTCGTGAGTTCCAGCCCCGCATCGGGCTTGGAGCCTGGAGCCTGCTTCAGATCCTGTGTCTCCCTCTCTCTGCCCCTCCTCCACTCACGCTTTGTCTCTCTGTCTCTGAAAAATGAATAAACCTTAAAAAATATTTTAAAAAGTAATAAAAATCATATCACAATTATAATGTGAGCTCCTTATTTGAATCTTGATTTTTAAAAGATTATTTTTGAGAGAGAGAGAGCAGGGGAAGGACAGAGAGAGAGGGAGAAAGAGGATCTCAAGCAGACTCCGCACTGTCAGCAGGGAGCTGGACATAGGGCTCGAAGTCGCCAACCGTGAGATCATGACCTGAACTAAAATCAAGAGTCAGAGGCTTAATGAACTGAGCCACCCAGGCACCCCAGAATCTTGATTTTCTTTTCTTTTTTTTTTTTTTTTTTAAATTTTTTTTCAACGTTTTTTATTTATTTTCGGGACAGAGAGAGACAGAGCATGAACGGGGGAGGGGCAGAGAGAGAGGGAGACACAGAATCCGAAACAGGCTCCAGGCTCCGAGCCGTCAGCCCAGAGCCTGACGCGGGGCTCGAACTCACGGACCGCAAGATCGTGACCTGGCTGAAGTCGGACGCTTAACCGACTGCGCCACCCAGGCGCCCCTTGATTTTCTTTTTTTTTAATCTGCTTAGGGTCATCGGGGTGGCTTAGTTGGTTGAGCCCAACTTCAGCTCAGGTCATGACCTCACAGTTCATGAATTTAAGCCCCGCATCAGGCTCTCTGCTTCAGCATGGAGCCCACTTCGGATCCTCTGTCCCCCTCTCTCTCTCTGCACCTCACCCGCTCACATTCTCTCTCTCTCTCAAAAATAAACGTTTTTTAAAAATCTGCTTTAAAATGTCAGAAGTCTTGAATTTACTAAATTAACTTGCCCACTCTACCTCAAAAAAAAAAAACAAAACTCTGCTTAAGAAGTCTGAATTTGTGACACAATTGAAAATGTGAACACAACCGAGCATGTGATGATATTCAGAAATTATGATTAATTTTTTACATGTAATAGCAGTAAGGCAATTATGTTCAAAAAGAGCTTCCTCTTTTAGAGATCCAGGCAGAAATATCTAGACGCGAAGCGATCTAATGTCTGGCATCTGCTTCAGAACTGGTGTGGGCGGAGGGTCACCGGGGAGGGTGTATCCGGCAGACGTCACCATCGAGCTGAGGCTCGATGTCAGGTACTGTCGACTCATTCAGATCTGAACTATTTTTGTGTGTCTTCAAAACTCATAATAAAGGTTGTTCGGAGCTGCTCTGGGGAGAAAAAAAAAACATAAGGAAATGTGTATTTTAGAAAAACTTCTATCAAAACTGCTAAAATAAAAATTGGCACTTGAAGAAGCAAAAAAAAAAATTGCAGGAAAGCAGTAATGTGTTTTACAAAGATGTTCATCTAAAATATGAAGACGTCTTCGCCGCATGGAGGAGTAGAGGGTAAAGTCGTGAGCGATCTAAAGTTGGCTGCCTAGGAGAACTCCTGAGTGGGCTTATTCATCCCTCTGAAACTTTCTGACAACCCACTGTGGGTGGACAGTCGGGGACCCAGGCACCAGGGAGGCATCTGTGGCCGCACTGCTCTCCAGGCACTCGTGCGGCACTCACTTCCCCATGTCGTGAGGAATAAAGAGAATCATGGATGTGGGTGCCTTCCCTTCATGGAGGAAGCCCCAGAGGATGTGGGGGACAGATTTGCTTCTGGACTGATGTTCTGAGAAGACAGGGTGAGCAAGTGGCTATTCAGACTCTGAATTCAATATGGCCCCAGGGGCCTGCAGTGAGTTAAAACCATATGGAACAGAATTAGGAGAGCACATGGAGGTGCTTAATGCAGGCACTCCATAAACTTACTCATTGTTACTACAATAATAATGCAGCATGGCATTTATTCTGATACCCCTGGGTCCCTTAAGTATGTCTGGGGCCAGCCTATGTTTGCAAAATGGTGAGAATCTGCCATAAGTAGCTTAAGCATCTTTTTGACAAAGTCATGATTGATAAAGGCTGTACCTAATCAGCTTAGCTAGGAACTCAGAACTTCAAAATGGCCAAATAGACCTTTAATAACTCTTTGCTCGGCCGGCTGAGTGCCTGACTCTTGATTTCGGCTCAGGTCGTGATCTGAGGGTCGTACAATCAAGCCCCGCATCAGGCTCCTCACTGAGTGTGGAGACTGCTTAGGATTCTCTCTCTCCCTCCCTCTCTTTCCCTCCCATCCCTCTCTCAAAATAAATAAACATTAAAAAATATATAAAGCTTCTGTAGTTCATGTCCAAGGTCACATGCCGGTATGACACAAACCTTCATTTCCCTTCCCTGAGAAATGGGCGCACCTCCTCAAGGTGGCAGGAAAGAAAAGCCACTGTTGCTAATGGAAAAGCCTTGGCATAAGGGTGAGACTGGAAGGTCCCAGGAGGGTGTCCCAGGTAATCCCTCTCCTTTCGTGTTTTCCAGACATTTCTCCTGCCTGCCTTACCGTGAGCTGCTGGGTGATTCACTGGGCTCAGTCTGGAAGCAGGCACAGAGCTTCCCAGACACACAAGGATCCCAGATTTCTTTCTCCAAATCTTGGTATCCTCAGCTAAGTTCCTGGGGACTGGCTGCCAGCCGTGGGAGAGTGGTGGACCCACTGGCTCCTTCCCATGGGCATTAGTAGTTAGGGGTATTAGTCACCCAGCAAAGCTCTCACACTTCGGTTTGGTTGATGTAGCAATAGACAAGCTCCACACTGGCAACTTCTTTGGTATTCCAGACTCTGTCATCTCAAGAAAGCCTCATCAAGCCATTGCCATGTACTCAAAAGTACGATACCCGTAAAAGCATAATGCCAGGGACGTGGGCTGCATGCTTGGCTCCCAGTACTCACACTGTTCTTTATTTTAAAAGCCCTCCGGCAGCCTCTCCCCAAATCATTTGGGCTCAGGATGTCACTCCCTCGTCACGCCTAGATTCTTCACTGATTTAAGTTTTATGGAGAAAGGTTCCTCTCTATTATTTGCTTGGTAAATACTGTTTGGCGGCTGTTTGGAGATGATTACAAGAAGTATATGGAGAAGAAGCGGAGGAGGCCCCACTCGCATGTGCTCCGGCAGTTTTCCAGATACCTGAGGGGCCACACAGGGCCCATGTGACACTGGTTGGGGGTGGATCATTTACCTACAGATCTGGACACATGGACAAGTTGAGGGCAATGCTGAGCATCCCCACAGGGATCCCCACAAACTCCAGTGTCCCCCGGGTTAGGCTACAGGGAGCAGCAGAAATATGGTGAACAGGAGAACGCTTGCCCCTTCCAGAAAGCAGCGCCTGCCCCTTTAGCTGACTATTGACTCATGGGAATGAGTGCCCAGCTTTGCCAGACCTTCTCATTTGTCCAAAGAAGCCAGGAATTTGAAGCTGTGAAATTTTCAAGTTTTTCATGTTGGCAACTATTAAAAGAAAACCAAAAACATTGTACAAGCATGTGAAAAGGTGCTCAATATTACTAATCATTTAATCTTTTGGGAAATGCAAATCAAGCTGCAATGAGATACTATGTCACCCCAACTAGGATGGTGATTGTTAGAAAAGAGGGGAAAAAACCTAAATAACAAGCATTGGCCAAAATATGGACAAATTGAAACTCTTGTGCACTGTTGATGGCAATACCAAACAGTACAGCTGCTGTGGGAAACAGCATAGCTAGCCATCAAAAAATTAAAAACAGGGGCGCCCGGGTGGCTCAGTCGGTTAAGCATCCGACTTCAGCTCAGCTCATGATGTCACAGTTCGTGAGTTCGAGCCCCACGTCGGGCTCTGTGCTGACAGCTCAGAGGCTGGAGCCTGCTTCAGATTCTGTGTCTCCCTTTCTCTCTGCCCTTCCCCTACTTGTGCTCTGTCTCTCTCTCTCTCTCTGACTCTCAAAAATAAATTTTTAAAAAATGTAAAAAAAAAAATTAGAAACAGAACTACCATATGATCCAGCAATTCCACTTCTGGGTATATAGTCAAAAGAATTGAAAGCAGGGTCTCGAAAAGATATTTGTCTACCCATGTTTGTGGCAGAAGCTTTCACATTAGCAAAAACACAGAAACATTCCAAGTGTTCATTGATGGATAAATGGGGAAGCAAAATGCATAAGAGAATATTATTCAGCCTTAAAAAAGAAGAATATTCTAGTACACGCTACAACATGGACTACCTTGAGGGCACTATGCTAAGCCAAATAAGCCAGTCACAGACAGACAAATACTGTAGATTCCACTTACATGAGGTACTTAGAACTGTCAAATTCATAGAAATTCTACTGAGAGTAGGATGGTTTCCTGGGGGGCTGGGGAGGGGAGGGTGGAGAGTTATTGTTTAATGGGGACAGAATTTCAGTTTTCCAAGATGGATGATGGGAGTGGTTGCACGACGATGTTAAGGTGCTCAGTGCCAGCGCAGATCAAACAAAACTTGTCTCTTGGGGTGTGCCCAGCTGGCTCAGTTCGTTAAGCATCTGACTCTTGGTTTCAGCTCAGGTCATGATCTCATGGTTCATGAGTTCAAGCCCCACACCAGGCTCTGCACTGGTGTTATGGAGCCTGCTTGGGATTCTCTCTCCCTCTCTCTGCCCCTCCCTCACTTGCACTCTCTCTCTCTCTCTCTCTCTCCCTCTCTCAAAATAAATAAATAAACTTTAGAAAACAAAATAAAACAAAAACTTGTCTCTTGTCCCAGTGGGTCCTGAGGCTGCTAGCTTGTCTCCTCTTCTGTACATGACCCTGAACATCAGCCTGTTTGCTGTATCCACTTTCTTGCCCAGCTCAGATCTGGAAGCCTGTCTCAGCAGCGGGGCACACCTGGGTTTGAAACCTGGCTCTGCCTCTGACTAGTCATGAGATGTTGGATACTTCTATCGATAGCTTGGGAGATTAGAAAAGCTTTGTCACTGTGTTTGCCTCATACCCAAAAGTCTCTGGAGGTACTGATTCCAAATGGCTCAGCCCACAGTCGTTTCTACCTACTGCTGATTCCAATATGCCCTGCGTGATACCAGTCTTGAGTTCAACTCCTGGCCATGTGGGCTGGTTACCAGCACACTGATTTTGAACAGTGCTTTAGAATTACAAATTCTCTTTGACCTATGCTTAACCTCTGCCTTTAATTTTTTGGGGTTTTTTTTTTTTGATAGAGAGAGAGAGAGAGAAGGCATGAGCAGTAGAGAGAGAATCTTAAGCAGGCTACACACCCACATTGAACATAACGTGAGGCTTCATCCCATGACCTTGGAATCATGACCTGAGCCCAAATCAAGAGTCAGACACTCAACCGACTGAGCCGCCCAGGGGCTTCAACCCAAGCCTTTAAGAGAAAGGCAGCAAAATCACCGAGGTGTGCGGAGGGGTGGGGGTCAAACTAAAACATTGAAGAAGAGGAGGGAGGAGACGTATTCACAAAACAGGTTTTCTAAAAAAATAGATTTATTTTTGAGCAAGAGAGGACACAAGTGGGGGAAGGACAGAACAAGAGGGAGACAGGGGATCCAAATCCGGCTCTGAGCTGTCAGCACAGAGCCTGATTTGGGGCTCAAACTCACGAATCATGAGATCATGACCTGAGCCGAAGTCTGATGCTTAGCTGACTGAGCCACCCAGGTGCCTTCACAAAACAGTTTATAAATAATTTCTCTTCACAGTTTTCTTATAGTGTTTAGCATTTTCATTGTTGCCTGTGTTCTCTGAGGGATTCCAACTCAGGGATTCTTCTGGCACTATAAATTTTGGTAAAGGTAAATTTGTTCTTTTCGTTCTTTTGTGAATGAAATTTTTGAGTTATATTGTTTAAATGCACCACCTTTTTTTTTTTTTTTTTTTTGGACAGGTACTGAGGATTCAAAAACAAGTAAGTTGTGCAGGATCCCTGCCTTCAAGGAGCTCATATTCTAGAGGAAAGACAGGAAATTAGATGTGATATTTTAACTTCTGGGTAAGAGGGTGCAACAAGAATAAGTAAGTGAGCCAGCTGGAGAGGAGAGGTCCGGGAGAGTGTCCTGCTGGAGAGGATGCTGGAGCTGCACATGAGGGGTGACCAGGAGTTAGCCCAGCGAGCAAACAGGAGTGGGGCCACAGGGGAGCATACAGAGAGAAAAGTCTCGTGCCGGTGACATAAGATCTAAATTCAGGGCCCAGTATTAGTGCTGCCTTGACACCTGGTGAAACTGAGGAAGCCTCAAACGCCCCAAAAGCAAGTTCCCCTCCCCGGTCTGCTCCTGAGGAGAGGGTCCCCTAGCCAAAGAGCACTCCCTGGCCAGGGGGGCAGGTGCAGTTCCCCCATGAGTCCACGGACTTGTTCAAGCAAGCCAACCACTTCCTTCCACTGACCCGGGGGTCAGCCCATCCTCTTCATAACACAGAGCCAACGTCCACAGGAAACAGCTTGCTCTCTCTGTTTCCAGGGCAGCCCCCGTGTGGCGCGGAGGGATCTCCTCCCCGGGCTGTGAGTATATGTGCCCAATAAACTGCCCTCCATCTCTCATCTCTCTGGTGCCATGTGCGTGTACTTGGCCATCCTCGTAACCTGAGATGGGAATCCCTCCTCACCAGCAAGAAGAACAGGAGGTAATTAAAACAACACCCTCAAGGGATGTGTGTGAAGGGTGGTGAATCAGCATTGCTGGAGGAGTCGGTGAGGCCAGAGCAAAGGGGCGGCCTGCATGGGAAGTGAGCAGAGACCAGGAAAATTCTAGTTCTGGTACTTTAACTGGGCAGGGTGGACCCCAGTGTCAGGAGCCCCTGCAGGGCACCGAGCAGGGATGAGAGCTGGCCATGTCTGAGTTTTAAATCTATGACTCTGGCCAGTGTGCGGGCCAGGATCCGAGAGGATGAGACCAGAGGTCTCAAGACCAGAGGTAGCAAGTCTCATTAGGGAGCTACTGCAATGTCTGGGGAAGAGATGGTGAGGACCTCCTAGGACCAGGAGTGTGGGGTGGAGAGCCTTGGGAGGTGTTTGTAATGTAGAGAATGTAATCCTTTTGGCCCTACTTAATCAAAAGGCTGCAAATGTGCTCTGAACACATTGGTGAATGAAAGCATTTTAATTGAGCTCTTGCCCGGTCGCCCAGCAGGCCCGCAGGGTAAGGTTGTGCAGGGTGAGTGTCTCCCCAGGGCTGCCAGCCTGAAGATGAGCGGAGGGCTGAGACAAAGATATGCCCCCCCCCACTCTGCCCCCCCCCCCCCCCCCCCCCAGCTCATGACTTGGATTTGTGAACCCAGCAGGTGCCTGTGAATGCATGCTAACTAATTCAGGCTGGGCATCCTGAGTTTGAAAAGACAAACACCATCTCTCTCCATTTTCCTTTGTGACATAAGCATTGGACTTCCAGGAAAAAAAAAACAAAAAACAAAACAAAACTTTCATTTCTTCCCTTTAGTAACTCTCCACATGCTGACTCAAGTGATTTAGTCAATGGGCCCAAATTTAAGATTTTCTTTCATCAAGGCCCTTAAGGGAGTGTTACCAGGGTCCTCTGGACTGTGACTGCAAGAGAAAATCTAGAAAGATGAGAAAGTCAGTGAATGAAATACTAAAGAGCTTTATGCCGGTGGTTCTTAACCTTGACTGCACACTAGAAACATCTGGGGAGCTTCTTCAAATACTTAAAGCCAGCTGCACACCCAGAGGTAGTGATAAAGTATCAGAGCTTTCACCTTTTCATTCCCACAGGGGCTGACCGATTGGGTGCCTGCAGGGTTTTTAGCTCAGGCACTGGTGAGAGAGGAAATGCACATTGTGAGGCCAGCAAGCAACATGTTATATTAAAACATTTTTTTTAAGTTTATTTATGTATTTTGAGGAGGGGGAGGGACAGAGAGCAGGAATCCCAAGCAGGCTCTGCACCGCACTGCCAGCAAGGAGCCTGACACAGAGCTCAATCCCACTAACCACAAGATCATGACCTGAGCTGAAATCAAGAGCTGGGTGGCTCCTGGGTGACTCAGCTGGTTAAGCGTCCGACTTCGGCTCAGGTCATGATCTCAAGGTCCGTGAGTTTGAGCTCCGTGCTGGGCTCTGTGCTGACAGCTCAGAGCCCGGAGCCTGCTTGGGATTCTGTGTCTCCCTCTCTCTCTCTGCTCTCTCCCGCTCATGCTCTGTCTCTCAAAAATGAGTAAACGTTAAAAAATTAAAAAAAAAAAGAGTTGGATGCTCAACCGACTGAGCCACCCAGGCGCCCCTTAAAGGACTTTTAAAATCACCAGCTTTCAGTACCCCATGTTATTCACATATTATACTATATCAGTGTTCAAAAGTCTTGCACATGTTCTCAGACCAAGCATTTAAGATTCAAGTACAGGAAAGCTTCAGGTTGACAAAAATATTCAAGAAGACTCCATCGTATTGACTCAAAAGTAAGCACATTATCGAGCACTTTGGAGGACTGCTTGTTATCCAGCATGTTGGACAGGTTTGGAAAAGTCACCAAATAATTAGACAAATACATTAGATGCCATGCCTGCAAGCTTTGGCCATCAGGTTGGCATCTTAAATTATAATGACAGTTTTTGTTTGTCTTCTCCCTGCCCCAAAGAGCACCATAAATCAAGGTTTACAAGGACTTAGAGGATTTTTTTTTTTTCCCTAATAAATCCCCAGGAAGGTGTGGTGGAGTCCGGGGAAACCTGCTTTTCATATGCTCCTGGGCTCAGCTGCCGATTCATCCTGTGGCTTTTAGCAATTTCTTCTCAGTTTTTCCATCAATGTAATGAGTGAAAGTCACCACACCCCGGTGAACAACATCCACAGCAAGGTGAGACCACCAAGTACTTTCAAACACACTGCTCTTTCCTCTTTTCTTTGTTACCTTCTTTTGGATTGTTCTAGGTATTGAAATACATGTTTTTAACTTATAGTCCGCTTCAAGTTAATACTGACTTAATTCCGGTAAAATATAGAAAAATTTCCCCAGTATAGATCCATTCCCTTCCCCTCCTTATGATATTATTGTCTTAACTATTACATCTCTATATGTTATATAACCACTCGTACTCACACAACCTTTATATTTATTATTCATACAATATTTATTATTCATACAAATATTCATACAATAATATTTGTTTTAGCATCTTGAGTCAGTGTGGTCTATATGTAGTAATTGATGAGCCACTAATATTACATTATTTTTAACTAAAAGTCTATAATTTACATGGGGGTTTATGTTTTTTGTGGTATAGTATAGAACTATAGGTTTTGGATAAATTCATATGGTCATGTATCCACTATTAAAGTTTCAAAGAGAATAATTTCACAGCCCTAAAAATCTCCTATGCTCTGCCTACTCATCCTGACTCTCCAACCCCAAACCTCTGGCGGCCACTGGTCTTCTTGTCTCTGTACTTTTTTTCCAAATGTCATATGGGAAGAATCATACAATATGCAGGCCTTTCAGACTGGCTTCTTCCACATAGCAATATGCATTTAAGGCTCCTCCATGGCTCTTAGTGGCTTGATAGCTCATTTCTGTTAATAACTGAATACTATGCTGTTGAATTGGGGCTATCACAGAATATATATTCAGTCACCTACTGAAGATCATCTTGATTGCTTCCAATTTGGGGTGCGTATGAATAAAGCTGGTGTAAACGTTCATGTGCAGGTTTTTGTGTGGACAGACATAAGTTTTCAACTTATTTTTTTAAAAGCCTGGGAGTGTGATGGCTGGATTGCATGATACGAGCGTGTTTAGTTTTGTAAGAAGCAGTCAGACTGCTGTCCAAAGCCACTGTGCCATTTTGCATTTCCACCAGCAATGACGAGAGTTCCTGTTGCTCCACATCCTTGCCAGCATTCGGTGTTGGCAGTGTTTTTGATTTTAGCCGTTCTATCAGGTTTGTAGTGGTTTCTCATTGTTGTTGTAATTTACAATTCCCTTGTGATGTGTGGTGCTGAGCATTTTTTTCATATGCTTGTCATCTGTATGTCTTCTTTGATGAGATATCTATGTAGATCTTTCACCCATTTTAAAAAGTAGGTTCTTCATTTCTTATTGTTGACTTTTAAGAGTTCTTTGTATATTTTGAATAACAGCCTTTTATCAGATAGGTGTTTTGCAGAGATTATCTTCCACTCCATGACCTGTCTTTTCTTTTAATATAGTCCATCTTGTCTATTTCTTCTTTCATAAATGGTGCTTTTGGTGTTGTATCTAAAAATCATTTCCAAACACTTAGCATAATGCCCTCAAGGTCCACCTATGTTGTCACAAATAGCAGGATTTCCTGCTTTTTTACCGCTGAATAATATTCCATTGTGTATATATACCACATTTTCTTTCTCCACTCATCTGTTGTGGACATTTAGGGTGTTTCCATATCTTGGCTATTGTGAATAATGCTGCAATGAACATGGGTGTGTAGGTATCTCTGCAAGACCCTGTTTTCATTGCCTCTGGATATATACCCAGAAGTGAGGTTGCTGAATCATATGACAGTTCCATTTTTAACTTTTTGAGGAACTGCCATACCATTTTCCGTAGTGGCTGGGCCAATTTACATTAGCAACAGTATACTACTCTTGTTGCACAATCCAGTGTTGAACTATCTTTGCATCCCAGGGATAAATCCCATTTGATCATGGTGTATTATCCTTTTAATGTGCTGTTGAATTTGGTTTGTTAATATTTTGTTGAGAATTTTTATATCTATATTCATCAGGGCTATTGGTTTGTAGTTTCCTTTTCTGGTAGTGATCTTATCTGGCTTTCATATCAGGGTAATGCTGGTCTCATAAAATGAACATGAAAGTATTCCCTCCCTCCTCTTTAAATTGTTGGAAGTTTGAGAAGTACTGGCATTAATTCTTCTTTAGATATTTGGTAAAATTCACCAGTAAAACCATCTAGTCTTGGGATCTTTCTTTCTTTGAAGGTTTGATTACTGATTCAATCTCCTTAGTCGTTATCGGTCTGTTTCAATTTTCTATTTCTTCATGACTCAGTCTTGGTAGGCTGTATGCTTCTAAGAATACATCCATGTCTTCTAAGTTGTCCAATTTGTTAGTGTGTAATTAGTTCATCATAGTATCTTATGACCCTTTGTATTTCTGTGGTGTCTGTTTAATCTTTCTTCTTTCATTTATATCTTTTAATTCATTGAGTACTTTTTCTTTTTTTCTTGGTAAATCTAGCTGATATTTTGTCCCTTTTGTTTATATTTTCAAAAAAACAATTCTAAATTTCACTGACCTTTCCTAATCTTTATCTATTCTCTATTTTGTTTATTTCTGCTCTGATCTTTATCTCTTTTCTTCTGCGAACTTTGCCTTAGCTTGTTCTTTTTCTAGTTCTTTGAGATGGAAAGTTAGGTTGTTTATTTGAGATCTTTCCTTTTTCCCAGTGTAGGCATTTATCACTATAAAATTTCCTTTCAGAACTGTTTCCTGCATCCCATATGTTCGGTATATTGTATTTCCATTTTCATTTGTTTCAACATGTGTTTTGATTTCTTCTTTCACCCATTGGTTGTTCAGGAGTTGTTGTTTAATCTCCACATGTTTGTGAATCTTCCAGTTTTCCTCATGTTATTGATTTCTAGTTTCATGCCATGTGGTCAGAAAAGATACCTGGTATGATTTCAATCCTTTAAAATTTGCTGAGACTTGGGGGCACCTGGGTGGCTCACTTGGTTGAGCATCCAACCTCAGCTCAGCTCATGATCTCACAGTTGGTGAGTTTGAACCCCACATCAGGCTCGCTGCTGTCAGCACAGAGCCTGCTTTGGATCCTCTGTCTGTCCCTCCCTCTCTGCCCCTCCCCCACTCATTCTCTCTCTCTCTCTCTCTCTCTCAAAAATAAATAAACATTTATAAAAATAAATAAAATAAAATAAAATAATATAAAATTTTCTGAGACTTTCTTTGTGATGTAACGTATGATCCATCCTGTAGAATGTTCCATGTGCACTTGAGAAGAATGTGTATTCTGTTGCTATTGGAAGGAATGTTCTCTATATGTCTGTTAGGTCCATTTGGCCTAAAGTACAGTTCAAGTTAAATGTTTCCTTATGGATTTTTAAGTCTGGGTGACCTACCCTTTGTTGAAAGTGGGGATGTTGAAGTCCTCTGCTATGATTGTATTGTTGTCTATTTCCCCCTTCAAATCTGTCAGTATTTGTTTAATATATTTAGGTGCTCTGGTGTTGGGTGCATATATATTTACAATCATTATATCCTCCTGACAAACGACCCCTTTTTAATTATATAATGGCCTTCTTTGTGTCTTGTGATAGTTTTTGATCTAAAGTCTGTTTGTCTGATAGAAGTGTAGCTACCCTTGTTATCTTCTAATTTCCATTTGGTGTGGGGTATCTTTTTCCATTCCTTCACTTTAGTCTCTGTGTGTCCTTGAGGCTGAGGTGAATCATATGTAGGCAGCATATAGTGGAGTCTTATTTTTTTAATCCGGATATTCAGCCACTCTCTGCCTTTTGTTTAGAGAGTTTAATTTACATTTAAAGTAATTATTGATAGGTAAAGACTTACCAATGCCATTGTATTCATCGTTTTCTGGCTGGGTTTATAGTTCTTTTGTTTCTTTCTTCATCTCTTACTGTCTTCCTTTGTGACTTGATGTTGATTTTCTGTAGCAGTATACCCTGATTCCCTTCTCTTTATCTTGTGTGAACCTACTGTAGTTTTTTTGTTCTGTGGTTACCCTGAGGCTTCCATAAAACATCTTATAGATATCACAGTCTATTTTAAGCTGATAACAACTTAACTTTGATGACACAAAATCTCTATGCTTTTATTCCCTGCCCACATTTCATGTTTTTGATATCACAATTTACATCTTTTTGCATTGTGTATACATTAACAAATTATTGTGGCTATGGCTATATTTAATACTTCTGTCTCTTAACCTTGGTACCAGAGTTAAGTGATCAACACACTACCATAGTACAGTATTGGAGTATTCTGCATCTGACTATATACCTACCATTACCAGTGTATTGTATATTTTAACATGTTTTCATGTTACTAATTAGTGGCAAGGAGAACTCTTTCAACATGCTTATTTATTTATTTTGAGACAGAGTGAGTATTAACAGAGGAGAGGCAGAGAGAGAGAGGAAGAGAGAGAATCCCAAGCAGACTCCGTGCTATCAGTGCAGAGCCCGATGTGGTGCTCGATCCCACGAACTGTGAGATCATGACCTGAGCCAAAATCAAGAGTCAGACGCTTAACTGACTGAGCCACCAGGTGCCCCAAGGAGAACTCTTGCAAACCAGGGAGCTCCTCTTGGCACTGAGTGGTGCCAGGCTAAGGAATGGGCTGGCGATGACAAAGTAGAGCTGTTCTTCCTGTTCTTTTTGTGCATTTATTCTCAGGTTTTTTGTTCCATTGTGTTGCGGAGGCATCTTAAGTGGACTCCTGAGAGCCCCCAGAGCTGTTTTCATTCACAGATACTTGTCTGTTGACCTTTTCCAGAGGACAGAGGCTGGGGTCTCTTACTCCACCAATTTTGGTTACCTATGCACATACTTTTTTTTTTTTAGGGATTTTAATTTTAAGTCATCTCTCCACCTACTGTGGGGCTCAAACTCACAATCCTGAGATCAAGAGTAACATACTCCACCGACTGAGCCAGCCAGGTGCCCCCATGTGCATATTTTTTTTAAGTTTTTATTTTGTTTTTTATTTATTTATTTTTTAACTCAGAGAGACAGAGAAAGCATGAGTAAGGGAGAGGGACAGAGGGAAAGAGAGAGAGAGAGAGAGAGAGAGAGAGAGAGAGAGAGAGAGAGAGAGAGAGAGAGAATCTTAAACAGGCTCCATGTTTAGCATGTAGCCAGGCACGGGGCTTGATCCCACAACCCCGGGATCATGACCTGAGCTGAAATCAAGAGTCAGTCACTCAACCAACTGAGCCACCCAGGCGTCCCACACATACTTTTAAAGAAAAAATATACCTACTGATTTTTTCACTTCTTAAATTACAAATACAGGGAGTTAATTTTAGATAAAATTATTCATTCAACAGATATTTATGTCCTTCTTATACATTACTACGTACAGGTAGGACAGAGAAAACAGAAGATTGGTGTGTGACTACCAAAGAGCCTAAATCCTCACACAGGTGGGGTCTTTAACCTTTTGTGAATTAGGGTAAATTATCTCATTGTGCCATGTTAGTATTTTTAGTGTTTATTTTATGGTGCCTATTAAAGGCTTAATTAAAAACATTAAAGTAATTATATTACTTATCCCTTAGTTTCTCTTTCTGTATAATCACTGTTGGGGCAGAATTTCTTCCTCAGGGCATAATAAAAGATAAGTGAAAGATAGGTAATAGTGCAAGATATGAAATACCCAAATAATTAGGTTTCAAGCTTCAAATTTGAGATTTCATTCTCATCTTGGCATTTACCTGGAGAAGCAGCAAGATGCAATTGAAAGAGTGTTTTTTACTTAGAGACATGTATTTCCGTCCATCTTTAGTCCCAGAGACTGGTACCCTCAGCAGCTTCCCTGACCCATTCATGTAAAGGATTCTATGGCTGCTCTGGGTTTCCTAATCTACTGTGTATGGAGTCTGTTTCCTGCGGATGGCCGGAAGGAGTTCGTATGTGTCTAGGGCTTACTGATGGGAGTTTTCGCTCTGAGGGGTAAAGGCTGCCCAAGCAGCGAGACCTTTGTCTCACTACAGGAAGAGTCTTGGCTTTCCCTGGACAGTCCATCAAATTTTGCGAGAGAAGAGTTCTCTTGTTCTGTTTATTCCCTTTGCCCACCTCTCAGTTTCCTCATCAGTGAAATGAGGTTAACAACCTTTTTCTGTCAGGATCATTATGAGGAGTAAGGCAGTTCCTGGCACCGAGCAGGTGATTGAGAAGTAAATCAATAAGGGGCACCTGGGGGGCTCAGTCGGCTGAGCATCTAAATCTTGATTTTAGCTCAAGTCATGATCTCACGGTTTGTGAGTTTGAGCCCCACATCGGGCTCCATGCTGACAGTGCAGAGCCTGCTTGGGATTCTCTCGCTCTCCCTCTCTCTCTCTCTGCCCCTCCCCTGCTCTCTCTGTCTCTCAAAATTCATAAATAAACTTAAAAGACTCTTTTAAAAAAGAAGTAAATCAATAAGGGATGAGTTCAAGCTTATCCCCATATCATTCCATTAGGGACACACGGTACACCAGGGTTGGTTTGAGATACTTGCTGAGGCTCACAGGCCCACAACCCACCTTCAGTGAAGGCTCCATGTTCTCTCAGCAGGAGTCTTCCCAAAAGGCCAGCCCACACAGTAAGGCTTCTGGCCCTGCTGCCAGAGGGGGTTTCTGCAGAGAATGACTGATACAGCTGGCCTGCTACCATTGCACACCTAAGGTAGACTGGAGGTACAGAGCAGGTGGTGACGCTCCAATAAACACTTGGGGAGGAACTGGAAAGTTGAAGGGATGGTCCCTGCAGGTCCCTCTTTTTCACAGTTGTCTCGAGGTCCCTGTGGAAAAGGTGAAGCTGGGTTTAGCCAGCTCTGCCTTCTGATTTACCTATAAGACCGGGAGCTGCCACTTGGCTTACAAGCATTCAGATAGCCGAAGTGCCTACCATGAAAGTTTGGGGTTATAAAGGAAGGACACGGCGAGTCTCTGATATACCCTCTTCCCGTCCGATATTTACAGAGGCAGGAGCTGGGTCTTCTGGAAGGTTAGCATGGTAGTTTTAAAATGAGTCCCCAAATTCTTTGAAATGCCTCCCCTTGAAAGGTGGATCTAGTCCCCCCCCCAGAGCTTCTGGGCTTCTGATGAATAGCCTTTTGAGGACAGGCTTTCGGCTGGCCCTCTTCTTACTTGCTCTTGAAACCCAGCCACCATATTGTAAAGAAGGTTGGGCCACATGCAGAAGGGATGTGTGGCTGCTTCACCAGCCACCTCAGTTAAGCCCTCAGCCCACAGCCAGCATCAAACACCAGACATGTGAGTGAAGGAGCTTTCAGATGATTCCAGCCCCAAATCTTTGAGTCTGATACACTATCCCCTTTGTGCCCTGTCTGAATTCCTGTCCTCTAGGAACAGTAAGAAATGATTACTATTGCTGTAAGCCACCACGGTTTTGTGTCATTGGTTATGCAGAAATAGATAACAGGTATAGCCAGTTTGTTGTGACAAGTCAGAGCATCTTCCACAATCAGACCTTCTCACTAACACTTAGACACCGGCTGCGGATGACTGTTAGCCATTTATTTTCCAAAGGCCATTGAAGGGTCTAGACAAGAAAAGCATTTTTCAGTCTGATGAGAGGTAAAACAGTGATTCTCAGCAGGGCACCAGTCCCAGAGAGCATATTGGAAATATCTGGGGAAGGGTGGCTGGAGGTGAAGCAATGCTCAAGGCAGTCCTGAAAAAGAAAGAATTAGCTAATATCCCACGCAGCTTTCAATTGTTCTTTGCTCAATGGCTCCTGTTGGATCCGGCCAACGTGAGGCCCTGAGAAGAGAATGGAGGGTAGAAGGAGAGAGGTCAGGGTACTTACCATTCTGGTTTCCTCCCCGCCCAGCACCCAGTGGCCCGTTTTATGTGGCCACGTTCCTCTGCTCAAAGCTACAACACTGGTGTAGCCAGCTCCATGACTCACTGAGTTCCATCTATTGCTGCTTCCCTTTGAACCTGCAGGAACTTTCCGTAGCCCCTAGGGAGTCTCAGCCCTCCCTGATGGTTTCCCATAAGCCTGCCTGTACCTTCATGAAACATCCTTCACTTCCTCCTTCGCGCATGCTATTTCCTGTTGGGATGCTCATTGATACTTTTATGTCCACCATGTCCCTCTTCAGAGGTGTATTGGTCCTAACATGTTATCCCTGCTTACGTTAAGATTAGTGTCCTATTTCTTTTTTCAAATGCAAATAAGTCTGGTCCATCTTACCTGAACACTAGTTTTCATTCTATCCTCTACCCTTAAATGCTGTCTTTTATTTTTCTGTACTTCTCATATGGAATGTATTTGGAACTTCTCACTTACTTTTAAGTCCAAACTCATTAATTACAAGTAGGTATAACTTTGACTTCTACATACAGGTACAGGCATTTGTTCTTTTGTTATGTTTTCTAGTGTAGTCATGATAGAACAACTGCATATTGAAATACATGTTATGTAGTATTTCTTTATAAATTACTTTTCTTCTACTTTTATTATGGTTTGGACTATTATATAGTCTGGAATATATACATGCACATGATATATATGATGTATATATGATGTGTATGTGTGTGTATGTATGTATACATGTATTTAATTATATGCATTTATTATCTGTGAATTTCTTTTCCAGACAGTGAAGGGAATTTACCCAATTATACTAGGAAGGTTGTTAGGTCTCATGGTGTTGAGGACCTGCAAATAAGAGTTCCACGGCATTGGAAAAGGGTTGAAAACAGTGTCCTCTGTGACAATGACATTGACTACCCCACAGACCCCCTGCGCAACATGTAAGATTTTGTGGCCTTCCAAAGAATGGCTATCCATCAATCCATGAAAAAGCCTCCCGTGTGCAGGAAGCTTCCATTTGACTGCCTTCCCTCTCAAATCTTCCAGAAGTCCAGTGCACATTCTGAACCCCACTCAACCAACTGGAAGCTTCAGAATTGCTCAAGTTGTTGATCAAAGTCACAGTCCCCTAGGGGGGAAATGCACAATGTGGCTTCCTTGGCCTGAATTTATCACTCCCGTCCTCCACTTCCCAAGACGATGGGAATTTGCACCAACTAGACAGAGGAGCACAGACAAGGTCATGAGGACCTTCTGAAGTAGATCACTGAATCCAGGAGTGATCGCCTGGGGCCATGCCAGTGCTTTGTGGAGAAGACCAGTTGTTACAAATAGTTGTGTGGAAAGCACATGATTATAACACATCATCCTACATATTGACTGGTAGTCTTAATTCTCTTACCCTTCTATGTTCCCGCGAAATACCCCCTTCCTTTAGAAGGCTGCTGGTTATAATGAAACCAGACGCAAGACACAATGGAGCAGAACTCATTAAAATCAGTTAGACTCTCTACTGCTGTAATCATCATGGCTTCGTAACATCATCTTCTTCCAAGGAGCTGAGAGTCATTTGCAGACATGACCTTATTTGTCTATATGACAAACCTATCCACAGGTGGAGTATTATCATCCCCATTATGCCTCATGCAGTTGGGGCATCAGATTTCTCAAGATCACCTGGAAAATTGGCCATAAAGATGAAACTGGAAACAGTCTTGTAATTTTCACTTTCATTCTGGACCTGTTAGAGCTTGTGGCCACTGGCTGCAAGGCATGTGAGACATCTGGGAAAATGCATATGCATGTTGCCATCCAAATGTGAAAACAGCAATATCAAAGCCTAGGTGTTTGAAATGCTCTCCAAAAGAGGAAACAAAAAAGATTCTAACATATTGCTAAAAGAAACTGTAGAATATCTCTGGCTAACACTCCTGCCAAAAGCACTTGGGTCTTCTCAGTGTCACATCATGAAAATAATAGGAAAAAAAAATAAAGAAAAGAAATACGAATGAAAAATAAAGAGATAAAATCAAAAGATAAAATCAAGAGACATTCCTTTTAACCAAACAGTGCAGGTAACGGAGAGATAGATTCCTTTTGGAGCCCTTGGCTACTAGAGGCGTTACAATACTCACGCATGAGAGAGAATCCAAGAAAAGGAGAGAAATAATTTGCCTTTTTAAGACATCCAATTTTCATCTCCAATTCACTGCAGTCTTCTTCCTGTTTTGGCGTATCCTTCAGTGACAACCAAGAATCTGAAGCAACTCAGGGTATTATTCTCACTTAACGCATATTCCCTCAACACACATGCTGTACTCATGACCCTGTGTGGTTGACGTAAATGTCAACTCTGGAACTGAAAATATCCTAGCTTATTGTTAATCTGAAGCTTATTTCCTAAATCAGAAAACTTAACTAAAACTATAGTAGAACATAGTATAAAAATAAAATTTGAAAACATCTCTCTAACGCTTTGAGTTTAGAACTTGGTTTCCACCTGGCCTGGTAACACAAAGCTTTCTCAGCATGGCCGTCAAGACGTTAGAGCATCTCGTGAAGTAGGATGAGGCACTAGACCTGGGTGACCTTGTGCACACCACAGTTCCTGTGCCTGGATACTTACTTCATCGTAAAGGAATAGGGCCAAAGCAGAAGACAGCTCCCACCTGCTTATACATGAATTTGCTTGATTATACTGCATGCTTTTTTGGCCACACTTGGAGCTAGCTTGTGTCCCCCTTTGTGATGTGTACCCCAGCATCACCATTTCATCAACCGATTATCTGATTGAACTTTGTATGCCAACAGAATGTTACAGACCTTTCTACATCACTACACTGATGTGAATATTTCTTTACTTCATCAACTCCCCAGTGAGACTGAATGTCTTTTTATTTTAATATTTAAAAAAAATTTTTTTTTAACATTTATTTACTATTGAGAGACAGAGAGAGAAAGAGTGTGAGCAGGGGAGGGCAGAGAGAGGAGGAGACACAGAATCTGAAGCAGGTTCCAGGCTTTGAGCTGTTAGCACAGCTTGAACTCACAAACCACGAGATCATGACCTGAGCCAAAGTCGGACACTTAACTGAGTCACTCAGGCGCCCCTATTTTATTTTAATATTAACTAATTTTTTTAACGTTTATTTATTTTTGAGAGAGAGAGAGAGAGCATAAGTGGGAGAAGGTGAGAGAGAGAGAGAGGGGACAGAGGATCTGAAGTGGATTCTGCGCTGACAGCCGAAAATCTGATGCGTGGCTCAAACTCGTGAACCATGAGATCATGACCTGAGCCAAAGTTGGACACTTAACCAACTGAGCCACCCAGGCCATCCCCCTTTTTTTTTAAAGTTAATTCAGTGACTTCTTTTGTTTAAGTTTATTCATTTATTTTGAGAAAGAGAGAGAACTAGCAGGAGAGGGGGCAGAGAGAGAAAGAAAGAGAGAACCCCAAGCAGGCTCCACACCATCAGCATGGGGCCCAATGCAGGGCTCAAACCCACGAAGGGTGAGATCATGACCTGAGCCTAAATCAAGAGTCTAACACTTAACCAACTGAGCCACCCAGGTGCCCCGAGATTGAGTATCTTGAGTGCAGGAACAGGATTTTCCTTTGAATCCTAGCAGCCCAGCTGAGCAGGGCCCAGTAAGTACTCAATACACAGCTGTTAGTTGTCTATATGTTAGAGCATTTATCAAACCAACATAAATAGATAAGTAATATATCAAATTAATATAAATAAAATTACATTATATGGATATATTTATGGAGGATGCATTTTTTAAAAAATTAATTTACTTCAATAATAATCTGACATTTTTGTTTCTTAAAAAAAAAAAGCAGTGGGGGGGCGCCTGGGTGGCTCAGTCAGTTGAACGTCCGACTTTGGCTCAGGTCATGATCTCACAGTCTGTGGGTTTGAGCCCCACGTCAGGCTCTGTGCTGACAGCTCAGAGCCTGGAGCCTGTTTCCAATCCTGTGTCTCCCTCTCTCTCTCTGCCCCTCCCCCAGTCTCACTTTGTCTCACTCTGTCTCTCAAAAATAAATAAATATTTTTTAAAAATTTTAAAAAAAAGTTTCCAAAAAAACTGTTTCCAGGCAAAAGGAAAGTGAATGTGGCATTTCATCAAGGAAATTTAAGCATGATAATGAGTCCCAATCATATTTTATTTTCAGTCAAATCTTGAACTCCAAGGAATTCAAAATGTATCATATAAACAAGACTGATTTAGCTTTTGTAACATATTTGAACAATGAACTGGAAGAAGAGACAAAAATAACCATTCAATATCTGCCCCCTTGCTGGAGTCCATAAACCAATTCCAGAATTCTGAAATTTCAATTCACTGAATTAGTGATTTTTTTCCTTAGTGTCTGTATTTCTAAAGACGATCAGTTTATAGTTAACAGCACAGATTCTCTTATTTCATTTTGTAAAGCCCTAGGCCAACTGGACCCCAGAATGTCAAGTGGCACAAAACAGGAAAACATCCTGGGGAAAGTTCTGATTCTTAGCACTCCGAGTTTTCTAGTTGTCTGGACAACGAGGGGTCTGGCAGGCAACAGCAGTGCCCTCCCTTCTATCTCTGCAGCTCATCGGACGTTGCTCAACAGTCCCCTGAGTCACCTGCCTATCTCATTGTTCTTATCTTTCCATGTCAGGGTTCCAGCCAACTCCTGAGGACTTGTTGAGTGTCAGCTCCGAGGGCGTTAGGTATAAAATGAGACCTGGCACCTCTCCTGGGGGAGCTCATTCCTGATGAGAGAAAAAGCCAGGAGAAACATGCCGCACGGCCCCGTGATAAGAAGCATCGAGGCAGAGGCTTGTCACACATGCCAGGAAAGCCACATGAAGTGGGGAGTGAGTGGGGAGGCTTCAGAGAAGAGGCGACACTTGAGTGGGACCTTGAAGAATGGATAAGAGTTTGCTGGGGGAGGAAGGTGATATTCAACCCATGGGGTACTGGAAGGTGAGGGGCTTGAAGCACGACATTTGGAGGAGATTCTAAGTAGTTTGAAGTGGCAGAGAGGAACCATGAGATGAGCGGGGGGAGCAGAGAAGAGGGCAGCGAATAGCACCTAAAACTAGGGGCGAGTGGGGTAGGCTGGAACAGAGTTCCGTTTTTATCCTGAAGGCTGTAGGAGCGTCTGGAGATTTAGGAGTAGTCCGGGTAAATGGACAGAGCTCTATTTGGACAACAGGAGGGCAGAAAATTGAAAGGAGGGGAGGGGCCTCCCGAATGCCAGAGCCCTGGCTCCGAAGCTGCTGCATTCCTCCCGGGAGGCAGCACCACAGAGAGAACCTGACAGACTGAAGAATCTAGAACAGGCAGTGGGTGCTAGGTGATGGATTTGCCATTGGGGTGAAGGGAAAGGGAGATGTGGACAAAGACTCTAAGAAGATGGTTAATTACTGGAGAAGCTGAGAGGAGAGCAATGAACATGGTGGAGACTGAGGACAGAGGAGACAGACGGCTGGGAAGGAAAGCCCTGGGGTGAGTCGGAGACATGCTAAGCTAGGTGCCTCATGGCCACACAGAGACGTGCACCTGGCACCGGAGACTAGGTCTGGAGCTCCAGAACACTGAGAAGGGCTGGATCTTATATGCTACAGGCAGAGTTTTGTGTGTATACACACACACACACACACACACACACACACACACACACATATGTGTTTATTCATTTATTTTGAGAGAGAGAGAGAATGAGAATCCTAAGCAGACTCCACACTGTCAGCATGGGGCCCGATGAGGGGCTCAAACCCACAAACCATGAGATCATGACCTGAGCCAAAATCAGGAGTCTGGTGACAACCAAGCCACTATATATTTGTTTACTTTAGAGAGAGAGAGAGAGAGCATGTATACAAGCAGGAGAGGGGCAGAGGGAGAAAGAGAATCTTAAGCAGACTCAGCGTTCAGTGTAGAGTCCGACATCGGACCCGATCCTACAACCCTGGGATCATGATGAGCCGAAATCAAGAGTCAGATGCTCAACCAACTGAGCCACCCAGGCACCTCAGAGTTTGGTTTTGATTCGAGAGATTGCAGGGCTCTCATAATCCTGAAACGATGGAGCAGTACTCATTCAAAAGATGGGATGAGAGCATGAAAGCTAATGTGGCAGCTGAAAACGATGGCCTGATGCTAGACCAGACAGGGATGTCTCCCAGGTTTTAACATTTTGTTTAGTTTTGTTTTGTTGAGGGTGTGTGTGTGTGGCATTTTATTTGCTTGCTTGTTTGTTGTGGTCATCTAGATGTGAGCTGACGGTCTTCTCCCAAGAATGTACTTAATTGCTAGGATCTGGCATAGACTTATTAACCACTGGCATAAAAATTTATGCTTGCCTGCAGGTGAGAAGAGCTAGTGACGAGAGGAAGGGGTAGAAAGAAGGCAATTACAAAATAAGGTTATGAAATAAGTTGCTCTCCTGCTTCTTTCTTCACAGGACTTGATGAGACCCATCAGGAGAGCTGTTTGGTATCACTGCACAGGGTGGGCACTGAACAAAACTAGGGAGTGCAATTCACATCTCAGACCTTATAGAAATGGACATTGAACGTGAAAAATTTCAAGAAGATGGAAGTAATGTGCCTTAAGGAAGGGGACATCTTTTTCTAATTTGCCCAAAGATACTGTCTTGGCTTAGTAGAAACTCTTTTTTCCAGTTGAGGATGTTTCACTGGTGACAAATGTAAGAGCAGGCCCATATACCCATTTCACCCAGATTATTTGAAGGCTGAGGAAACACAATCCACTCATTCTCTAGTTGCCGGAATCATACTGCAGGTATCAGCCTGAAATCCAGTCTTCAGCCAGAACAAACACAATTCAAGATTTAATCAGGTCTAAAACCTTGTTACAGTCGAATGCAATGTTCTGTTACCAAGAGAAGGTCTAGGATCTCCACCTCCTGCTTACATGTTGTGAAAGTGGAGAAGGAAGCCACGGGATATCTTGACTTAAGTTCTTCGCTAGGATTCATGTATCGATACCTTAAGTGGAAGATGTTTTCTTACACAAATACGTGTCTTAGTCCATTCCTGCTGCTGTAACAAAAATACCACAGGCTGGGTGGCTTAAACAACGAACATTTATTTCTCACCGTTCTGGATGCTGCAAATCCAAGATCAAGTCACCGGCACATTCCATGGCTGGTGAGAGCCCACTTCCTGGCTCATAGACAACAGTCTTCTCCATATGTCCTTGCATGGTGGAAAGGGTGAGGGAATGGTCCAGGATCTCTTTTATAAGGGCACTAATCCCTTTTATGAAGGCTCTGCCTGTATCACCTAATCACCTCTCAAAGGCCCCACCTCCAAACTCCAAACACTGGAGATTAGGTTTCAACATACAGATTTTGAGGGGACATAAACATTCAATCTATAGCAGCACATCATCAAGAATACCATAAATGTTGGGGCGCCTGGGTGGCTCAGTCGGTTAAGCGGCCGACTTCGGCTCAGGTCACGATCTCGCGGTCCGTGAGTTCGAGCCCCGCGTTGGGGTCTGTGCTGACAGCTCAGAGCCTGGAGCCTGTTTCGGATTCTGTGTCTCCCTCTCTCTCTGCCCCTCCCCTGTTCATGCTCTGTCTCTCTCTGTCTCAAAAATAAATAAACGTTAAAAAAAAAAAAAGAATACCATAAATGTGAGCATTATAAGAGTTGTTGTAATGTAAACCAATTTGACACTTAATTATGTAAATAAATAAATGTTTTAATTATAACTAAAAAAAAAGAATACCATAAATAATACTTCAATGTTGTTAAAATTAATTCCAAAGAAAGAAACACAACTTCCATCTATTATACCCTCACTTGTTTATTTATTAACAAAAAAACCACAAACAAACAATTCATTGCCTGGCATTGCCCCCAGAAATTGTAAGCTCATGAGAAGGTAGACATTGTCTTGTGTATGCCAAATCCTTAGTGCCTAGAACAGTGCCAGACACATAGTAGGTGCTCAGTAAATCTTTTTTTTTTTTTCGGACTGAGCAAATTGAAACTAAGGTTTGAAAATCCAGTCAGGATGAGAAGAAATCAGGCCAAATTGAAACCATAATGATAATTATTTTGATGGCTATGGTGAATATTTATTGAGTGATGACGATCTCCCAAGCCACTGCTCTACTGGCTCAAATATATGGACCCACGGAATCCTCACATGACTCACTGAAGGTAGAGTAAGAAACTTCCCCAAAGTCAGCCAGTCGGTGAGTGGCAGAGCTGGTATTCAAACTGGGGCAGCCTAATTCCAGAACCTGTGTTATTCACCATGAGAGATGCATTAGTTACCAGGGTTAGTTTGAACGCTAATATCCTTCCACCTGCGGTACTGCCCTTGAGACTGATAAATACAAACTGAGCTGGCTTTCTGTCTAACTCTCTTTCCAAAATGTTGTATCTCTGCATTTAACTCATCTTACAGTAATTTTCTCAATTACCCCATTTTGCTGGTAGTAAAACTCCTGAATAGATAAGCAGACTTTCTACCCCATGAGCAGTTTCTTTTGAATACTATATGATGTTTTTAAGGGTTACCTGTGGTTATCTCAAATATGGCTCCACATATGCATTCTGACACTGAGACCCTATCTCAGCCCATCACCTTCAAATGCTCACACAGCATAGGCTTTAATGGGAGCAAGGGCTTTGTTTCCTTAATGCTACAAACAAACAGTGGTTGGCACATAGTAGACTATCAATAAATATGAATGAATGAATGAATGAATGAATGAATTCATGTTTTGAGAACCTGGGACATTATGTCCACTCCCCACCCACCCTCCAAAAAGAATAGCCCTATTACTTATCTGTGTTTAATTCTAAAGCAGTAAATTACCATAGAACTATAAGAATATGGGTCCTTAGGGGCGCCTGGGTGGCGCAGTCGGTTAAGCGTCCGACTTCAGCTCAGGTCATGATCTCGCGGTCCGTGAGTTCGAGCCCTGCGTCGGGCTCTGGGCTGATGGCTCGGAGCCTGGAGCCTGCTTCCGATTCTGTGTCTCCCTCTCTCTCTGCCCCTCCCCCGTTCATGCTCTGTCTCTCTCTGTCTCAAAAATAAATAAAACGTTAAAAAAAAAATTAAAAAAAAAAAAAAGAATATGGGTCCTTATTTTAATCTTCTTCAATAATATTCATACTTAGACTACAATGAAATGTTTCAGTCTCACTAATATTTGGAAAGATACAAAAACCAACAGAGTCCTCTGAGGCTTTAGCTACCCGTGTTGTTCAGGGAGGAAGCTGGCCACTGGACAACTGAACCCTGAATTTCGAGAACTTGTCCGGCTCCCACTCTCTCCCTGAATCCCCAGGAATGCCTGGAGGGAAGGGAATGGATCTCTGTGCTTAGGGCGCCCCCTGCTGTTCAGCGGTGCCGCTGGGAGAATGGGGCGGGGCTTTCGAAGGATGAGGCGTTGGGGTGAAAGGTCGGAGAACCACCTGTTTCATTTCTGAAAAGGACCTCAGAGGTGACTAATTCAAACCCACGTATTACAGATGGGGGAACTGAGGCCCAAAGAGGTCAAATGTCTCATCCACGGGGACATAGCTGGTTAAGTCTTTTAAAGGGGGAAGAAGCTGGATTCCCTGACCTGTGCCTCTCAAACGAGGGAAATTGAACTTGGAACTCGTCTCCTTAAAAATTTAGATCGTCATAAAAATGGCTTGCTGAAATCCAGCCAACCAAAATGTGACATTAATGCAGAACTCACATTCAGAGGAGCTGCAGGAAATGGGCTATTACGGAGCATAGAATTCAGTTTAATACAGACCCAGGATGGAGCCGTAGGGGGAATTACAGGGTAATGGATAGAATGTAAACTATGTCAATTTTGACAATAAAAATAGCTCGCAAAAATTGAATTTATATATACATACGCTGATTTCCACATTTCTCACAGAACATCAATAGGTACTGCCTAAAACTGAAATATGGGGTTTAAAAAAATACTCTAGTCACTTTATGACTTTCATGATTTTGTTTTCCTTATCTTCAGAAGAGTCACTTAGAGAAGGGTCATATTATAATAAATGTTGAGCTGATGTTCAGAATTTATTTAGATTATTTTAATTTCCCCTTTTTTCTCTAAATTCAAGTAAATCTAATTTACTATGTTTAATTTAAATAAATGATTTAAATAGCATAACTAATATAATCCCAGTTTTGAAAAACAATAGCCAAGTGGTTAACAGTCTGAATTCTTGACTCAGATTGCTAATGGGACCTGCAAAGATTACTCACTGCTCTGTGTCTGAGTTCATCTGTAAAATGAGATTAATAGTCCCTAATTTATGGCATACAGGTAATCCACGTAAAGCTCTTAGCACAGGGTTCAAATGTAAGCTATAACTATCTCTCCTTCCATCTCTGTTATTCATAAAGATGTTATTCATGTCTGTAATGGTATTCACCAAATGTTAATGATAGTTGTTTCTGGATGATGGCATTTGGGCTGATTTCTTTATTTTTCATGCAGTTCTGTATTGCTTGGTGTTTGGGTGTTTTTTCATCTTTTATAATGAATTATACAAAGCTCTCCCTTAAAAAATAATTTATATGTAATATATGTTATATAAATATATAATAAATATACATATATGTTTTAAAAATTAAGAATGATTAATTATAAATTCAGTGCCCATTTCTTATGATTTATATCTTCCACTTGCTATAATGTGAACTGTTGACATTTCAATACATGATTTTAAAAATAAAATCATCCATTATTTTTGTATCTCAAGGGCTTCCCGTGAATGGCTCTTCTTAAGCACTAATGAGTCCCCTGCCTGTTTTTAGCCTAGGCATTTCCTTCATTATTTTTTCTCCATAGGCCTCATATTTTGAAGGCTTTTTAATTTACCAAATGACACACACATTTAGAAGGAAAATGTGTTTTCTGGCTTCTAAAAGCATAGATACAACTGCCATGTATGAAATGCTATGCTACTGACTGATATTATCAAATGAAATTAGATGTGTAAAACACTTAAAACAGTGGCTGAGACAGAGTAAACATTCTGGAAACGTTAGCTATTATGATTACGTGATGCCAGCCAAAAACTAAGGGGGCTAAAAGCTATTTTTGTCAGTCTGTGCTGCCTTGTGGAAAGTTAATGTATCATTTCTCTTTTTTTTTATTAATTTTTTTAATGTTATTTCTTTAAGAGAGAGAGACAGATCATGAGCAGGGGAGGGGTAGAGAGAGAGGAAGACACAGAATCTGAAGCAGGTTCCAGGCTCTGAGCTGTCAGCACAGAGCCCAACGTGGGGCTCAAACTCAAGAACTGCAAGATCATGACCTGAGCCAAAGTTGGACACTTAAACGACTGAGCCATGCAGGTGCTCCTAATGTATCATTTCTACTTGACATTTTGAAATATTAAAAATAATAAGTGTTCAAAGGTGACTCTGAGAATACCTGGAGACCTAGGAGCAACAGGCTGGGGCTGACTGCCATCAGCCATTGACTCTCCTACTTTGGGGGAGAGAGGGGTGCTCTGCTCTCACACGGGATTATGATGCTCCTTGACTGAGACTGTTGATGTATGTATGTACCTTGGTGTGAAGGCCCATCCAACCCTCCAACCTTTCTTACCACTCAACTAAAACAAATGTTTCCTGGGGCGCCTGGGTGGCTCAGTCGGTTGGGCGGCCGACTTTGGCTCGGGTCATGATCTCGCGGTCCGTGAGTTCGAGCCCCGCATCGGGCTCTGTGCTGACAGTTCAGAGCCTGGAGCCTGTTTCAGATTCTGTGTCTCCCTCTCTCTGACCCTCCCCTGTTCATGCTCTGTCTCTCTCTGTCTCAAAAATAAATAAACGTTAAAAAAAAAAAAATTAAAAAAAAAAAAAAAACAAATGTTTCCTATGAACTAATTTTTAAAGATGTGTATCTGGAGTCTACTCAATGTACAACTGTTTGCTAAGACCCCAGGCTTCTCAATAAAAAATTTTAAAAAAGGACTCATTCCATTTATGTGATCTAGGACAGCAATCACTAATCTAGCAATTGTCTCTGAGACCATGGGATGAAAATTGACTAGGAAGGGACAGTGGGAAGTTATGGAGTGATGGGAACATTCTACCTCTGGAGAAGGGCTTGGGTTCCATGGGCATCTGTGTTTGTCAAAATTTGTCAAAACACACACCTAAGGTTTGTGCGTTTCATTGTAAGTAAATTTCACTTGAAGAAAAGGACTGTAAACAAATACTGAACTCTAGTTAATGATATGCATGAAGGCTTTTTTAGAGGTAAGGTACCTGATATTTGGAACTCTGTAATGCATTAAAACATTAGAGCAACCAGGGCGTTTGGGTGGCTCAGTCCGTTGAGCGTCTGACTCTTGATTTCAGCTCAGCTCATGATCTCACAGTTCATGAGATTGAGCCCTGAGTCAGGCTCTGCACTGACAGCATGGTGTTTCCTTGGGATTCTCCCTCAATCTCTCTCTCTCTCTCTCTCTCTCTCTCCCCGCCCCTCTCCCCCACCTGAGCTCTCTCTTTCTCTTAAAAAAAAATTGAGGGACTGATGGATGACAGAGAGGTGTGTGACAAAAGTACACAATAAAATGCTAACTGCGGTGGGCATCTGGAAATTCATCGCACAATTGTCCCAACTTTTATGTTGGAAAAATCTTCACAGTAAAATGTTAGGAGGGAAAGAGTTAAGGTAGGCTGAATCATTTATTATCTTTAAATATGTTACTCCAGCATATTTAATTCTCAAGATTCTATTTTAAAAGGGCGTGTATTACCATTCCAGCCAAAGAGGTCTACATAGCAGAAACCTAATGCCGTGGTGGTACTTTTCTTTACTCGCATGGCTGGATGGGAACTGCTTGCAATACATCCTTCTTCCTCTTAGTCTGTGCTGCTGGGGGGCAGGGAATGCCACATCATTTAATGAACCCCATGAATGGTGTGTGGTGGGCACTTCACTAATGCATGGTAAGAGCGGGATTTTGGAGACAGAAGGTTCAAATTTGGGTTCCGCAGTTACATGCTGCCACCAGCTCTGAGATTCTGTGTCCCTATCCTTAAAAAGGGAGTAATCCCTGTTTGGCTGTTCCGAGGCTTCAGTGAGATGATGTAGGTAAAGCTGGACCCTGCGAATAGCTTTCAAAAGTACCTGAGACCTGAGATTGAGCCACACCTGCATCATCGAGCCCTCAAGGAACTACTGGGGACCACAGTCCCAACGGGCTGGGTGGTGGTGGTGACTGTTCATTCTCATCAAGACTGAGGTATCTTGTCATTCAACTGCTCCTTCTGTAGCTTGCCTTATCCACACCCTCCCTGTCATTTACGACAGGCCTCCTGGGGACCAACAGCTCAGAGGGTGGGCGCCGACCAAGAGCATCTCACTCAGTGTGGAGCTCAGGTCCCTGAGTCAGGATCTACATCTTATAAGAACGCCCAGCATATTCATCTTTGAGAAGCTCCAGTCGACATTAGATGGGATTTCTGACAACTCGCAGTTGCCCATCGACTATAAACCTCATTTGTCTTTAGCAGAGGTCCACGGCCCTTTACTCTCTTTATCTTACTTCTTATGGCTCCTAATCTCTTCATTCCTCAGAAACTGCTCTTCACTGTCGCTGTTATTGTCATTGTTTATAAAAATCTGATCATGATGCTCGGGCTTGTTTAACTCTGAATATGATAAAAAATTAAATGAAGGGACAATTGGCTTTTCTGCAAATATTAAATATATGGGTACATGGGAGCATTATTTAAATAAAAAATTACATTGATATGGGGTCCCAGGATGGCTCAGTCGGTTAAGTGCCCAACTCTTGGTTTTGGCTCAGGTCCTGATCTCATGATTCATGAGTTCAAGCCCCACGTCAGACTCTGTGCTGATAGTGCAGAGCCTGCTTGGGATTCTCTCTCTCTCCCTCCCTTTCTGCCCCTCCCTTGCTTGCTCTCTCACTCTCTCTCAAAATAAATAAACTTTTTAAAAAACATTAAAAAATTATATTGATAAAGCTCTTTTCTCCAATATTAGGTTTTATATTGTTATAATTTTATAAGCTCACCAATGTTCAGAATTGAGTCTGTACACCTGAGCCAGGCACACAAAGAAGTGCACAGAGCCCCCGGCCTCCCTCACTAGCCTTGCCTCCCACCACCCCACCTCTGCTGCACTCCCCAGCTCCTCACAGCTCACTGTACTTCCAAAGAGCCTTGGTGACCCTGGGATGAGGGCTTTGCACATCTATCTCTCACTGCTACCTGGAAACACTGCTCTTTTAAATTTTTTAATGTTTATTTATTTTTGAGAGACAGAGAGAGAGAGAACATGAGCAGGGGAGGGGCAGAGAGAGAGGGAGACACAGAATCCAAAGCAGGCTCCAGGCTCTGAGTTGTCAGCAGCACAGAGCCCAAGGCAGGGCTCAAACTCACAAACTGTGAGATCATGACCTGAGCCGAAGTCGGATATCCAACCTACTGAGCCACCCAGGAGCCCCAACACTGCTTTTTTTTTTTTTCTAGATTTTTTTTTCAATATATGAAATTTATTGTCAAATTGGTTTCCATACAACACCCAGTGCTCATCCCAAAAATGCCCTCCTCAATACCCATCACCCACCCTCCCCTCCCTCCCACCCCCCATCAACCCTCAGTTTGTTCTGTTTTTAAGAGTCTCTTATGCTTTGGCTCTCTCCCACTCTAACCTCTTTTTTTTTTTCTTCCCCTCCCCCATGGGTTTCTGTTAACTTTCTCAGGATCCACATAAGAGTGAAACCATATGGTATCTGTCTTTCTCTGTATGGCTTATTTCACTTAGCATAACAGTCTCCGGTTCCATCCACGTTGCTACAAAGAGCCATATTTCATTCTTTCTCATTGCCACGTAGTACTCCATTGTGTATATAAACCACATTTCTTTATCCATTCATCAGTTGATGGACATTTAGGCTCTTTCCATAATTTGGCTATTGTTGAGAGCCAACACTGCTTTTTAAAATAACATTCCATTCCAATGCCTAGTGCCGACTGGACAATATGGAAGGAGTGCCTGCATTGGAAAATTGTAACTTTGTAACCGCCACAGTGAAGACTGGCTTAGGCAAGAATCATTGATGGGTATACAGTCTTGAGGTATCTCCCCAGGGATGGTCTTAGGTAGAGGTAGGAGGAAAGAGTAGTAACTGTACGAGGCAGAATAGGGCACCACCTAATGGGAAAGACACAACCCAGGCGTGTCAGTGCTCTGACTAGGATTGTACATTTGAGTGTACACCTTGAATGGGAACCCCCAAGCAAGAAACGTTCACCTGCCAAAAAGAAGGCCCTTGTTCTGCAAGATGTTATTGTCATAAAAGACAAAAACAAAAACAAAACTGAGAACTATTCTGGATTAAAGGAAAGGAGGGACATGACCACTAAAGTCTTCGACTAGATTCTGTACTAGAGCGGGGGAAACGTATAAAACACATTACCAGGTTAATTGTCAAATTGGGATAGGGATGGTAGGTTATGTAAAAGTATCTCATCAGTGTTAAATTGACTGTACCTGATAACTTCTGTAGTCATGGACGAGAATGTCCTAATTCCTGGGAAATGCGTGCTGACATATCTGAAGGTCTATGGTGTATGCAACTTACCCACAAATGATTCAGGGGAAAATGTGTGTACGTGTGTGTGTATACAGGCAGAGAGAGAGAGAAAGGGAGAGAAGGGAGAGAAAGCTTGCTCACTGGGGCAAATAAGAGCACCTGGGGCAAAATTCGTCTGTTGGTGCATCATGAGTGTACTCATGTTCTGTGTACTACTTTTGCAATGTTCTATAAGCTTAAAGTGATTTCCAAATAAAAAGCCTAAAATTAAAAAAAAAAAAACAAACCTATTTCTTAGGGTGCCTGGGTGGTTGTCAGTTAAGCGTCCGACTTCAGCTCAGGTCATGATCTCACAGTTTGGGTTCAAGCCCTGTGTCAAGCTCTGGCTGATAGCTCGGAACCTGGAGCCTGCTTCTGTGTCTCCCTCTCTTTCTGCCCCTCCCCTGCTCATGCTCTGTTTCTCTCTTTCTCTCAAAAATAAATAAACATTAAAAATTTAAAAAAAAAAACTATTTATTTCCAAATTAAAAAACAATTTTATTCAATGACATGTCTTTCGAAGCAAAAGTACACCACACCATCAGGAACCAAAGTGCAATCACGTTTGTGAAAAACCACCTGGTGCAAGGTGAGCGGAAGGCAGTTTTGGGGGAATGTGGAAACAGTGGTGGTGAATCCTAGCTAACAGGTATTGAGCTCCCATTCTGTGCCAGGTGCTCTAGCCACCTTGCGTGTCTGTTTTCTAATTTATCCATTCATGCCTTTCTGTTTCTTCTTGCTATTTTTTTCTAACTTGGGTTGAAGTTTTCTTACCTTTTTAATTTTTTCTTTTGATAATACAATCATTTAATAGTGAATTTGCTGTGATCAGAATTCTGGTTTTCATATATAGTATTGTTTTGTTTCTAATGTAAAACAAAAATGGGGCTTAAGAAAAGGCCTGAGTCTATTATATGCACCACTGACAAAGTTTCCCAGACTGTTCATTAATAGGGAAAGGTCACATTTTAGAATGTTTGAAAGTAGAAAGTGTGTTTCACTGTGGCTAGGCTCATCAAGGACTGAAAGCTAGCACTCTGCACAGATTGGAATGAATCCACAAAACTGCTACATGATTGGCTAAAAGAGGTTCCATTTTTCGGAGGTCAGGAAAAATTCTTGAGTTAAATCCAGAAAGTTTTTGGCCTAATGAGGGTCATTCAAAGTTCATGGTTCTTAATAGATTTAGCTGCAAGGAGACAGCGTCTAATTATCTTCCAAGTAAGCGTTGCTCTGAATAAAATATTTTCCTTTTACTGTCCCTCCTTCTGGTCCTTTCCCTTCCTAAAATGATGGGATGGCCATGCAAATAGATCGCAGCCAAATGATCAGGTTTTCAGTTCTACACCTCCACGCTGTTTTCAGTGTCATTCTCACAGAGTTTCTTTGCTTTTATCAGACTTGCTTCAATTTCCTTTTGATACAAAATCATCTGTGGCTTGTACTGAAGGGTTGGTAGCCAAAGTATTTAATACCTTCTTAACAACACACTTGGCAGAAGCAACAATTGGGAACAAGTATGACTATAGCCTAAGTAACACGTGTAGAGAATCCTCTAACCAACTTCCTATTTGGCCAAACTGAGTCACATAAAGGAAAATTTGATAGTCGAGTTTGTCCTACCTGGGATAACCAATTGGCTTGTTCTTGCACTTTATTATTCAGAAGGATGTATCCAAATACAACCAAAAATGACGAACCACACACAAATGCAAACTTGTTTGGTACATAAGTATCTCAAAGCAATTCCTTGTGTTTGCAGCAAGTGATTTAAGGCTTTCTCTTGAGTTTGTATAGTAGACATAGGTTACATGGGCCATGGCCATCATCACAAGGGACAGGTTCCACATGTGTCCTACTAAGTTCAAGTGCTCAAGACCAAGGCAGAAAGCAGGACACAAAGCAATAGAAACCAGTAATCTCCTGGGAAGACTGCACTTCCTCCTGGGAAGTCTGAACTTCAACAGGCACATTGATGAGGGAAGATTAAGTCATTTGAGATCTGGGCAAGGAATGTAGACATATTAAACTAAATAACAATATAAAACCATTCCTCCTGGGCAGACTCCTTCCTCTTTCCAAAAGTGACTTTATGTGGTGATCATACGTTGGCATAAATACATCAAGCCTGGAAGGGATACAACCAGAGTAAATTTGATACCTTCTGTAACTGTATTTATCAGATGTCAGGAATATAACAAAATATGCATTAGGTTATGATTTAAAGGTGTAATTAATTCAACCAGAACAAGGACATTGATTAACTAGTTGAATGTAGTATTATTAGTTATGTCCTGTAATCTAACGTCAGCACAATTAAACATTTACAAAATTTTACAAAAAAGCTAAACTATCATAGAGCTGAGGATAACAGTAACACCAATCACATACCTTTGAAATGTTCAATCCATTAAACTAACTTATTTTGCCTGAAAACTGGTTCCTCTGAATATCATTAACCTGTGAGATCTTTTTTGTGAGTTGAAGAGAAACATAATTAACTTTGTGGCTGAACTTTATCACAATTGCTGCTGAAATTTTTTTAGGGTGCCCTAATAAAATGTACCTTACAAGTATTCCAGAGAAAGAATGACAAACCTAACAATTAAAATTCCTTGTACAGCCACGGCCTTACTAATTCTTTATTGAGGTATAACTGGTATAACAGAAAACTGCTCATGATTAATGTATACAATTTAGTGAGTTTGGACATGTGTATACACTCATGTTGCTATCACCACAATCAAGGTAATAAAGATATCCATTATCTCTAAGTTTCCTTGTGCCCTTTTGTGTGTGTGTGTGTGTGTGTGTGTGTGTGTGTGAATACTTAACATTAGATCTATTCTCTTAACAAATTTTTAAGTGCACAATATCTTGCTGTTAAGTATAGTCCCTATGTTATTTGCCAGGTCTCTGGAACTTACTTATCTTGTAAAATTATAACTTTATACCCACTGAACAATTCCCCAAATCCCCTTCCCCAACTATCATTCTATTGTCTGTTTCTGTACCTTTTTAACTATTTAACTGCCTCATATAGAAATCATGTAGTATTTCTCCTTCCGTGTCTGACTTATTTCACTCAGCAGAATGTCTTCCAAGTCCATCTGTGTTGTCACAAATGGTAGGGTTTCCTTCTGAAACATGAGAAGGAAATGTTTCCGCTCATGAGCGGTCTTATTGATTCTAACAAATTAGTTGCCTATACAAAGGATTAGTCCTAGAATTAGAATGGTTGGAAAAATAAATATAAATTTTGTTGTTAAAAATAGTTACCAGATGAGGGACGTCCGACTCTTGATTTCGGCTCAGGTTATGGTCCAGGGTCATGAGATCAAACCCCACATTGGGTGCCACACTGAGCATGAAGCATGCCTAAGATTCTCTCTCCCTTCCTCTGTCCCTCCCCTGTTCATGTGCATGTGTACTCTAAAAAAAAAAAAAAAAAAAAAAAAAAATAGCTACCAGATGAACGTGCTCTGTTGGCCATGACAGAGTAGCTGGTACCAAACCATTATTTCCATGATAAATAATCCTAACAGTGGAGAAAGTATGAGGTAACTGCTTTTAGGCACTGGACCACAGGCAGCACAAGACTGTGACCCCTGAGGGAGAGGAAACTCCTACGGGAGTCTCACATTTCCCTGGTTAACTGGCAAGCTTGGGGATAATTTCTGACCATGATATAGCGGGGTGGGTGTAGAGCATTCTGGTCCCACTAAGGTGAGGAGGCAAAAAGGACTTCAGGTTTGGTAAAGCAGACAAAATATGTCAGGCAGATCTCAAGAGGAGGCAACTGTGCAGAAGGGGCAGCACCCATCCCTGCTGAGGGTGGGCCATGCCTGTGTGGTATGAACTACACAAGGATTAACTACACAAGCTACTGTGCAGCTGAGAGAGGACAGAAATATTGAAAGTTGAGACTAGCAACTGCAGTTTTGATTCCACCAGAGTGGGGAGGCCTCACTGACACAGTCATTCAAGCTGAGAAACCAGAGAGGCCATGCCACAGGGGTCAAACCACATCTTTTTTTTACAGTATTCACCTAATATCTTACCATCTATAACTGTAACAATCCCAAATTTCCAAATTTTAGGTTAGATGAAAACACCTTTTTTAACACATTATTCTTGAATAATAATTTAGCTGGCATAGGATTAAAAGTTGAGAATTACTCTTCTTCAGTATTCTGAAGATATTACTTAGGGTTTTGATCGTCACTGTTGCTGTTGAAATATCTGCTGTCAGTCTAATTGCTGTTTCTTTGTAACCAATCATTCCTTCATTTCTTTCTGTTGTTGCGATATAATTTTTGTCTTTAAGTACTGATGTGTGCAGGCATGGCTTTCCTCTTATTTCCTAGTTTTTATTTCTTTTATTAATTTCCTTTATGCTGCTAGGGATTAAAAATTAATTTTGGAAAAAAAATTCATCCATTATTCCTTTATCTATTATCTCTCCTCCACTACCTATATTGTCTCTTTCTTATTTTATCTTCCGTATCTCTTAACTGCTCCTTAAAAATTTTCCCTCTTTGTCTTTCTGTGCTACGTTTTGTGTAAGTTTGTGGCCTTTATCTTCCAGTTGACTTATTCTCTCTCAACTATCTAATGTAACATTTAATCCGCCACTGAGAAAAACCACATCTTATAGTAACATCTTCTCTAGACGTGATCTAACAGAAACTAGAATAAAGATGTAATATTTGCATGGGTGAAAGAACTTTAAATTTGAGTGCTGCCAAGTTAGAGAGGCTTGATAAATACCCTGAATGCTCAAAGATCTACCCTAATAAAGCATAAAAGAAGCCTACGCAAGTTCAAAATGACCAGCCAATAACTAAACTATCTATAAGAATAAAAAAACACACTCAGAGGAGAGGAACAGAAGAGAATTTAGTCTTGCTAACAAAAATGCCCAGGATAAAGTTGAAAAATTACTGGACATGCAGAGAAACATAGTCAAGACAAAAAAAAAGCAGTCAACAGAAACAGATCTCGAGATGGCCCAGAGGTTTTAGCAAAGACTTTACAACAGGTAATATAAATATAATGAACACATGTGCATAATGAGTGAACAGATGGGGGCAACCTCATCTGAAAGATGGAAATTATGAAAAAAAGAACCAAGTGGGGATTGTAGGACTAAAGAGCATAATAAATAAAAATTTTAAATTTATCAGAGGGGCTTAGAAGATTGAAGATGACAAAAGATAGTGTCAATTTCTTTCGTTTTTTTTTTTAACATTTATTTATTTTTGAGAGAGAGAGGCAGACTACAAGTGAGGGAGGGGCAGAGAGAGAGAGAGGGAGAGACAGAATTGGAAGCAGGCTCCAGGCTCTGAGCTGTCAGCACAGAGCCCAACGTGGGGCCTGAGCTCACAAACTGTGAGATCATGACCCCAGCCAAAGTCGGACGCTCAACCGACTGAGCCACCCAGGTGCCCCGTCAATTTCTTTTGAAAACTTCCCTCACTGAGTCCAGGACAATTTACCCAGTGACCAAGCTCCTAAGACCTTGACCTCACTTCCTGCTCTCTTCTCACTGGCCTTTCTCCAACTCTTCATCTCATCTACTCCCTCAGGGGAGCTCAGGCAGTCTCTCATCCTGGAAGTCTCCCTTGGTCTCTCACCTCCAAGGCCCCTGGGATCCCAGCCATCTCTGCCCTTGGCATACAGCAAGCATCCCTGGACACTTACACATGGATGTGTCTGCATTGTTACTTTGAACCTTCATGGATGTTAACAGGTAATTTCTTGGTGAATGAGTCACGGGTGGGGCAGAGAGGAAGTGTCAAAAGAGGGCTCCAAGTAAGACTGAGCATTTCTCCAGAACCAGGGATGAACTAAATTCACTATGAACAGGCAGCGGGCCAAAAGAAGGGAATGGATTCATTTTCCAAAAACAAAAACAAACAAACAAAAAACCCTTATTTTCAACCAGACCCCGGAACAAAGACCTAAAGAGCTAAGTCGACAGTGGGCTCTACCCCAAGCTATGGTCCAACAGTGAGGCTCCTGTTCTCCAGAAGACAAATGAGAGTTTGCCCAAAACTCTGGGGACTCCAGCAGAAGAAAAAGGTCTCCGGGCATCCGAAATGGGTTGTTCGGGTTGAGGGCTTATGCTCAGAATCCAGGTCTACCTCGCTCGGGACGGGAGACCTCGGGAAGACTGCTCTGCCTCTCTCAGCTTCCACCCTCCATGGGCCTCAACCGAGTTAAGAGAGCACGTGAGCTGGACTAGACCACGCCTGCAGGGCGCTCACTGAACGCCCCCGACCGTGGTGTGCAACCCCGCCGCTGGAGAAGGGCGACTTCACCCAACTGCCGCCGACCTCAGCCAATCCCAGAAGGCAAACCGATCTTTCCCCCTTGACGCGTCATTTCCGCCCACCGAGAGGCGGGCCGGCACCGGTTGCGGAAGTCACAGTAGGGGTCACTGGGAAGTGTAGTCTTTGAGGCCGAGGCGTTAGAGAAGAGGTCACGGCAGGTCGAGAAGCTTCACCCGGGAAGCATGTTTTGTGGACGCGGATTTAAGAAAAAAGACCGGGGATCCAGGTGCCACAGTGGTCATTCTCCACAGTGACCGGGCACATTACACAGAAACGGCTCCCTGGGAGGGCAGTGGAAGCCGAGGAATGTCAGCGCTCGTCTGGTTGCGCGGAGCATCTTGGGAAGTGTGGTCCCGGCGCCACACCGAGGATGCTGGGGAGTGTAGTCCCGGCGCCCTACAGAAGTAGGTCCCCAGCTGGTGGCTGGAGTGACCCCTTGTTCTTTGGTGGTGCTGGCGAGTAAGGCTCCCGTGGGACCCTTGCCGCAACTGTGCCCTTCCTGGCGCGGAAAGGTAGGTCCTGAAAGGCTGGTCTTTGGGCTGAGGCTGGGGTCGGTGCAGATGGCGGGGAGAGGAGGTAGTGTGGGGACACGCTGTCGTGGCTCAGGCCGTGCTCTCCCGGATGTCTTATTTTGGGGGTGTGGGCGCGCATCTCCGAGGAACGTGGAGGAAGCTCAACGGCGAAGTCCAGTGGTGGTGGGTGCTGGGCTTGGGCCTTTCGTTCAGGGATTCTTGTGGGTGGGGACAGGTTCGGCCTTGGCCGAAATCGCGATATTGAGAGAGGGGGTCGCTCGTGTCACAACTCCCCGGGTTTGCGGGGAGTTTAGTAAGTAGGCTTTGGGGGTCTGATAATTTCCCAGGTGGTGGTGTGGGAGCCGTCCCTGGGGCCACGTGTCTGGGGTTTGGGTGGGTGGGTGCTGATCGTCTTTCTTCGGGTGTACCCCTCAGCTTTGCCGCGGCGGAACGATGGGCAGGCTGGCTTGGCCAGACGTGCCCGAGTTGCACTGGGTGTGGAGTGGCCATTTTGGCGCGATGCTAGGCTCTCAATTTGGCTGGTCGCCCTTGGGTTCCGGCCTTGGAGGAAGAGGTCGGGCCAGGGTCCACTGGGCAAGTTTTTCAAAGGTCCCGAGGATCGTCATTGTCTACAGGAATCCCAGATTCCCACGTCTCTGGTGTGAACGGGCTTTGGAATTTTAAGTTCCATTTTAACTTTTTATGGAGAAATTTCAAACAGTCAGAAGTAGATAGAATTCCTTAGACCCATTACTCAAATTCAGTGCTTATCACCCAAGGAGCATTCTTGATTCTTATCATGGATACACTGAGAATCCTTGCAACCCACAGAGATTCACCATCACTGCCCTCACTGGTTAAGAATATGGCCTCTGCAGCCAGATTTTATCCAGGCTCAGTCATTTTATAGCTGTGCCACCTCCGGTAAGAGACTGACCTTGCTGTGCCTCAATTCTTTCATCTGTAAAATGAAGATAATAAATTGTACTTCACTGGGTGAGGAGAAAGGTAAAACTCACAGTGCCTGGAACAGTCTCTGGTGTATACTCATATATACTCAGGGCCCACTAAGTACTATTCTTACTAAGAACAAAGGTGAGAGAGGATCAGCTCCTGCTCAGTGTCAGCAGCGTGTCAGGGCAAGCTGTGTTCCCAGCAAGCTGTGCACAGTCTTTTCTTCTGTGATAGGTCCATTCCTCCTTAAAGGAAGGAAGGTTGGAAGAGGCCCTACCCTACTGGAGCATGAGGGTTTCCTGTAACTCTGAGTGTTTTTTTGTTCTTGCTCTGCCCCCTGCAGCCCCTGCCTGCCCAGAGAAGACTGCCTGGTGGGCAAAGAGAGGACTCCCGGGCTCCTGACAATCCAGCTTCAGGTGGGGACACTTTACCTTTTGCTTGCTGAACCACAGTGGGTTTTCTTTGCTCAGCTTTGCATCTTGTGTCCTACAATGTCCCATCCCCAGGAAAGAAAGCCCATTGTCAGGGTGACAGTTTTCACAGGGACTCTTCTTCAGACCTTGTGCCCTCATTCATGACCCCTTTGATTTCTCCATGCCTCTCTGCTTCAGTATAAACCCTGTTGATTGAGCTCAGATGCCATCCCACTGTAGAACATTCCCGGATTTCCCCAGGCAGTACTTCCAGTGTCCTCGTCAGCAGCAGAACAGTCGACACTCTCAGGATTCTTGGGCTCCCAGGCTGCACTGTGACTGTCCAACTGTCCCACTGGATCATGATGTAGTTCTTGGAGGATTGGGCACCCAATTAGACTAAGCGGGTGATGCAGTGTGAAGGCACAGAGTTGTCGTTCTTGCTGGCTGGGAAGGAAGTTCACAGGGGAGATCTGATTGGAAAGGTGTGGGTTCGGTGTTATTGGAATGAGTCCTCAGTGACAAGCTAGTGAGTGTGGCCTTGATCTCAGGGCAGCAGGGAGCAGAGCAGTGGCATGATTTCCCCCTCCAGCTGTTGCTCTGTGTTTTTCCTCCCCGTCAGAGCTAAGCTTGAAAGAATTGCCTCTGCTTGCTGTCTCCATGTCTGTCCTTTCTTCATCTCTTAAATGTTCCTATGAGGCCTTTTTGGCCCTCCCCACTGAAACACATTGTTGTCAAGGTGCCCATGCTCTCCCTGTGGCTAAAGCCATAGTCCGTTCTCAGCAACATTTTACATAGTTGCGTACGTCCTCTTCCTTAAAATACCCTTTCACATTGGTTGCTCCTGGTTTCCGGGTTTTCCTCCTATCTCATAGGTCACTCCTCCTCTCTCTTGCCAGCTTCCCTTCTCCCAGATCCCTACTGTGGAAGGCCCTGGTTCGGTTCTTGGACTTTTCATCTTCTCCAGCCATACTGTCTCCCTTGTGACCCCGTCTCCTCTCCAGGCCTTAAATGCCATCTTTGAGGTTCAGCCTAGACCCATGCCTTCCTCTCCAAATTCTAGTCTCCTGCTGTCTGCTTCGAATTTCCTCCTGGGTATCTCTTGGGCATCCCAAACTTAATGTGTCTGACAATAAACTCTGGTCACCTCCCAAACGTGCTCCACCCAAGTGGAGTATAGACCACTCTTTCAGGGAGTTTAATAAGCTCTAATAAGGGGCAGGGACATGGCATCTCCTTCCTTCAGATTGCTCAGGCTCAAACCCTTAGAGTCACCCTTGGCTCTTTCTTGCTCTTACACTCCATCCCCACTAAGCAAATCTTGACTCTAACTATCTCCAATCTCCACTATTTCCACTGGGGCCCGGACCACCATTTCACCTCACTCACCTGGATGATCAGAGCCCTTGAATGATCCCTTTGCATCTTCCCTTGTCCCCCTAAACTATATTAGTATGGCAACCAGAGGAATCTTTTCAAATTTTTTTTTTTTTAATGTTTACTTATTTTTGAGACAGAGAGAGACAGAGCATGAACGGGGGAGGGGCAGAGAGAGAGGGAGACACAGAATCGGAAGCAGGCTCCAGGCTCTGAGCCATCAGCCCAGAGTCTGACGCGGGGCTCGAACCCACGGACCATGAGATCGTGACCTGAGCTGAAGTCAGACGCTTAACCGACTGAGCCACCGAGGCGCCCCCAGAGGAATCTTTTCAAATGTCAGTCAGGGCACCTGGGTGGCTCAGTTGTTTAAGCTTCCGACTTTGGCTCAGGTCATCATCTCACGGTTTGTGAGTTCAAGCCCCACATTGGGCTCTCCTGCCAGTGCAGAGCCTGCTTCAGAACCTCTGTCACCCTCTCTCTCTGCCCCTCCCCCACACACAATCTCTCTCTTTCTCCCTCTCTCTCTCTCTCTCTCTCTCTCTCTCTCTCTCTCAGAAATAAACATTTAAATTAAAAAAATAAAATTGTTTTTAAAAAATGTCAATCAAATTGTGTCATGCATTTGCTCAAAACCCTCCAATGGCTTCTTATCCCAAAGTCAAAACCAGTATCCTGCAAAGCTGAGTCTGATCTCCCCGCCCCGTGTTTACACTTGAACTTTATCTCCCCAACGCGGTCTCAAACACAGCACCCCAGCCACAGTGAACTCTGTACCTTAACTGTGCACTGTCTCTGACCTGCGATGCTCAGCACACCAAGCACAGTGAACTGTCGCTTTTCATAGCTACCCGCGTGGCCACTCCTTCATATCCCTCAGATTTCTACTCTGTTGCCTTATCAGAGAGGCCATGTCGAACCGTTAGGTACAATTTCAGAACCCCACCCTGCTTCTGTTACTTTGCTCCTTCCCTGCCATATTGGTCTTCACCTCACTCATCACTTCCTGGCATCCTGTGTGTTTTATTCATTAATTGAGTATGCCCATCTTCCTCCTCTGGACTTTCGTGTCAATAAGGGCAGGTTTTTTTCCTTTGTTCCGTATTCCCAGTGTCTGAATCGTGCCTATATTTATTAAGTGGGAGCTTAATAAATATTTTACTGAATGAATGAATGATCCAGCCATATGTATATGGAGCCAATTCTGGTAGGAATGGATGAGGCCGACTGGAATGTTGGGAGAGGGTCTGCAGACCCTATCAGGAGAGACTGTGACCACTGTCTTACCCCAGCTGGTGTGGGATAAGCTGGTGTGGGAGGGGTTGAAGAGTTCTTGGAGATGGAACCGGTTGGCCCAGGTAATGGGCTTGATGTGGCAAGTGGGGAAGTAGTCCTGGTGCCTGAGTAGGCACATGGGCTAGAGGGAAGGTGCTACTGTCATTAAGTAGGTTGAAGAGGAAGACGCCATAGCATGTCTGGAAGGGTTCTGATTATTGATTGCTGCAGAACAAACCCCCCCAAAACTTAGCGGCTTAGAAGAATCAGCATGCTATAATGTCTCACAAGTCTTTGTATCCTCTAGGATTAGCTTAGTGGTTCTTCTGCTCTGTGTGAGTTATAGATCTGGCTGTGGCCACAGTCTCTCGGGGACTTGTGTGGGTTGGAACCTCAAAGATGGTTCCCTCACATAGTTGGCCCTTTATGGGTTGACTAGAAGGCTGGGGTCAGCTGGGACAATTGGGCCTCACTCTCTCCATGTAGTATCAGGGCGTCTGCATGGTCTCTCTGGCAGAGGAGTTGAACTTCTTGCATGGTATCTTGGGCCTCCCTAGAACATAAGCTCTCCAGCCTTCCTAAGACCTAAATCAGTAACTGGCACAGTGTCACTTGTGCCACATTTATTGGTTAAAACAGGAACAAGGCCAACATGCAAGAGCTCCCGATGTTTGAAGCTGGAATAATTTGAGCAAGAAAATAGTGATGATATTCTCTTGTAACTCATAGGATAAGATATGAATCCATACTGATATAAATAATTGAATAAATTTAAAAATGAGGGAGAAGGGACAGCTCTTGCTTACAGAGCAGTTAACGAATTTAGAATCAAAAAGGGAACTAGAACATCGTCATTTGGTAAATACCACAGTAATATGTTTTGCGGACACGTCCCACAGATGCATGCTGACATTAGTGAGTGGAAGTTTGAACAGAAACAGGATATTTGTATGATCTCAAAGTATCTGTCCCAAAATACTTATTAATTATAAAAACCCAGCAGACATCGCCTTAACCAAGTGATCAAGATCAAGGTTAATATCATCAGTAATGAGACATATGAGTATCATCAACCCCTTGATGCAGTGCACTGAAAAGGACATGACATCACTTCTCAAGTAATCTAGCCAAAAATGAACTAACCTCCTTCTGATCATGAAAAAACATCTGACAAATCCAAAATTGAGAGATATTCTTCAAAAGTGTCAAGTTCATGAAAGACAAGAAAGGACAGGAACTGTCACAAATTGGAGAAAATTAAACATACATGGCAACTAAATACAATGTGGGAACTTCATTTGAATCCTGGACCAGAAAAAGGACATTAGTGAAAAACTGACAAAATTTGGTTAAGGACTGTGGTCTAGTTAATAGTATTGTGTCAATGCTAACTTCCTGGTTTTGATCATTGTACTATGGTTTTCTAAGATGTTAACACTAGAGGAAGCTGGATGAAGGTTATATGAGAACTGATATTTTTGTACCTTCTCTGTAAGTCTAAAATTAGTTCAAAATAAAAAGTTTTAAAAATCCTTCAATCTTATATTCTTGAGTTTTTTTTTTTTTTTAAGTAAGGAATGGGTGCTGAGTTTTGTTAATAATTTTTTAGCATGCATAAAAACACTTGGTTTTTCTCCTTAGATCTGTTGATTAATAAGGTGTATTATAGCAATGGATTTCCTAATATTGACCCAATCTTTAATTTCTGGGAATCCCACTTTGTCTTGGTGAAATATTTTCTTATTGTTGTGTTGGAGTCTCTTAGCTGATATTTCTAGAATTTTGCTCCAAATTCACAAGTGATAATGGTCTTTAATTTTTAATTTTTTTATAAAATTTTTTGATGTTTTATTTTTGAGAGAGTGCAAGTGGGGGAGGGACAGAGAAAGAGGGGGACAGAGGATCTGAAGCAGGCTCTGCACTGACAGCAGCAAGTCCGACGTGGGGCTTGAACTCACAAACCGTGAGATCATGACCTGAGCTGAAGTCAGATAGATGCTCAACCGACTGAGCCACCCAGGCGCCTAATTTTTAATTTTCCGAACTGCCATCAAGTTGAGGTGTCAACATTATAGTTGTTTTATAAATAGAATAAGGAAGTTCCCTTCATTTTTCAGTGCTCCCGGACAGTATTTAGAGCACTGGGACTCTGGTTTGAAAGTTTGGTTGAATTCCCTCGTGACCATTTAGGGTCAATTATATTTCCTTAGAAGTTGTGCACTTCATCTAGGTGTATAATTATTTTATGGAGATCTGAAAAATACTCTTAAATGACTTTTAAAAAAATGTGTTTTGGTGATTTGGTAGTTATTTCCCCATTGTTGTTTCTTATTTGGGATATTTATGCTTTCTCTTTTCCTGATTAAGTTAGGTGTGTTTAAAATCTCCAGCTATACATTTCCCTCACCTCGCTGTTTCCCTTTCCAAACTGGAACTTTGTACCCATTAAACAATAACTCCCTATTTACCCTTACCCTGAGCCCCTCTCAACCACTCTTCAACTTTCTGTCCATGTGAATTTGATTACTCTAGGTACCTCATATGAGTGGAATCATACAGTGTTTCCCTTTTTGTTTCTAACGGGTTGTTTCACTTAATGTTTAATCCATGTTGTAGCATGTGTCAAAACTTCCTTTCTAAGAATTTCCTTTTAATATCCATATGTGTGTCTGTCATATTTTGTTTATCCATTCATCTGTTGATGGACACTAGGTTTGTTTCCATGTTTTTAGCTATTATGAATACTGCTGTAAATATAAGTGTACAGGGCACCTAGGTGGCTCTATAAATATAAGTGTACAGGGCACCTAGGTGGCTCAGTCGGTTAAGTGTCTGACTCTTGATTTCAGTTCACATCATGATCTCAAGATTGTGAGATTGAGCCCTGCCTCACACTCCATACTGGGCATGGAGCCTGCTTAAGATTCTGTCTCTTCCCCCTCTCTCTGTCCCTCCCCTACTCGTGCTTGTGCGTGCACATATGCTTTCTCTCGTAACAAAACAAAACGTAAGTGTACAAATATCTGAGTCCCTGCTTCCAATTCTTTTAGGATATTCCCAGAAGTGGAATTGGTAGATTACATGATAATTCTATTTTTAATTTTTTGAGCAACCACTATACTGTTCTCTATAGTGGCTGCACCATTGTACATTCTGAGCACTGCCCAACAGTTGAATGATGATTTTGATCATTATGATGGAAGTCTGGTAAATTTTTTGCTTGGAATCACTTAGGAGTCTTGTTCTTAAAAGCCTGACCATTTTTTCCAGTAGATACCTTGAAGTTGGTGATTGTGAGTAAACTTCCCTGGTACTCAGAAGTAGGCCCTTTCATATTTAGATTCAGGTCATCTATTTTTGAAGTTTTCTTGGGCTATAGCTTAAAAAAACTTTTTTTTTTTTCATGTTTTATTTATTTTTGAGACAGAGAGACTGAGTGTGAGCAGGGGAGGGGCAGACAGAGAAGGAGACACAGAATCCCAAGCAGGCTCCAGGCTCTGAGCTGTCAGCACAGAGCCAGCCGCAGGACTCGAACCCACCAACCATGAGATCGTGACTTGAGCTGAAGTCAGATGCTTAAGTGACTGAGCCACCCAGGTGCCCTTTGGACTATAGTTTTAAGTATTCTCTTTCCTTTTTTTGTTTGTATGTTTTTGTTTTCTTCTTCAGGAACTACAATTATATGGGTGATAATCCTTTTTTTGTCTGTTTTCCATTTCAACCACTTTCTCTCCGACCCATTCTTTATTTCATTTTTATTCTCTTAAGTGGTTTTCCTGCTACACTTAAGTGCCCATCCTGTTTTCATTTCAATCTATTCTTCTTCAGTATCTTGTAACTTAGTTTCATTTCTTTCTGAAGTTCAATCAACTTTCATTTTGTTTGTTTCTTTTCTTTTTGGCCCATTTTTGTTTTTAGCTTTCAAATTTTGCTTCCAGTTTTGTTGAAGTATAATTGACATATAATATTGCATTAGTTTAAGGTGTGCAACATATTGATTTGATACATGTATATATTGGGAAATGTATCACAATAAGTTTAATTCTATCCATTTTCATAACATAGGTACAAATTTGAATTTTTGATTCAAGATGATTTCTCATATGCCCAAATGTTTGAGGATCTTGAACTCAGCTTAGAGTGTTTTATTACAGCTATTTCTGTGTCACTTGTTTTTGGTAGAATTTTCTTTAGCTGAACTTTGGATTCTCATTTTCTGTTTTGGTTTTCTATACAGGAGAACTACTCATCTGCATTTCTGTAGACAGAAATCTAGTAAATAAGATCTAGTGTGTTTCTAATTTTCTAGTTCAGGAAAACTCTTCTGTCTGTGTAGCTAGTATGGTTTCTTTACTGGATTGCAGGAGGAGGAGATATTGTGTCTTCTTCCTCCTCCTCCTCTTCTTTTCCTTCTCCTCCTCCTTCTCCTCCTCCTTCTTCTCCTTCTTCTCCTCCTCCTCCTCCTCCTTCTTCTTCCTCTTCCTCTTTCTCTTCTGTTTTGCAAGACCCTGTCTCCCCCCCCCCCCCCTTGCTTATTTTTCCCTTTATCTTGACATTGCCGAGAGGTGCCTTTTCCTTGCTTGTGATCCCCCTTTCCCCTGGAGCTGTACCTTCCCGAGACTTCTGTGCTCCATCTGCCTACCCTTTTTAAGTCCTTTCCCTTTTATCAGTATTTTCTCATATATGGTAGCTTTTCTTTTTGGGCGGTCGTTTCCTCTCAACTAAGTCCACACAGTGCCTCTTTTCTCTGTTTCATGTAGTTTCCCTCTTAGCTCCTCTTCTGCTCCCCGTTGGCTCTGTGTAGGGAGTATAAGAGATAGCTCACTGGTTTAGTGTTTTATGCCTTATTTATTTTTATTACAAGTAATTTGAAGTTAGAATATTCTCTGTGTAGGTATGCTGACAGGATGTATGTTTTGTGTAAATTACCTGTGTTTCAGTAGAAGGTTATCTAAGGTATTTAGCAATCTTTTACTTGATTGGCCTCAAGCTCTGAACTCAGTCTCACCTGTGAACAGTAGCAGACACCTGCACAGCTCATTTGACCTTCCATCCACTGTTATCCACGTTAGCTTTTTGTTGTCTTGCCTTATGTATTCAGCCAACTGTGGGAGGGGCTTGTGTAGATTTGAGACTCCATCCTTTGTTGCTGCCACTTTTCTGGGATTATGCCATATGGTTTCCAGGAAGTCTGGAAGCCACAGACTCTTGATCTGTTCCCCATGTGCCACATGTACTAGGGAGCGCCCTTAAATGAAAAGACAGTTAAATACAGGTCTTACCCCATGTGCGTCCTTCCTTTCAAGGATCATATCCCTTCTGGTTTCTGACTGCTTCTGGTTGTAGTGTCTTCAAATAGTTGTTTTTTATATTTTGAGTAGGGTTTATTGTTGTTAGTAAGAGGGTTAGTTTGATAGAAGCTGTCCTCAGTATCAGAATCTAATGCTACTCGTTCTTTTTATAAAAAAAAAAAAAAGACATTTTCTTCTGCTTTTCTTAGTTTTTGTTTTTCTCCTACTTTCTGGAGTAGAAGGCAAGTGAAAACAATTAGTTGGTTGTTTTTTTTAAACCCAGTACATTGACACTTCAAAAAACTGAAGTCAAGTATTTCCCCTCTGTGGTTTCTTATTTTGAATATTTATATTTTCTCATTTCCTAAAATAGCTGTGTTTATTTCACTAATTTTTAAGAAGTTAAGATTTCACTTATTATACTTTTTTCTGTTCATTAATTTATGTTCTTGTCTTTATTGAAATATCTAAAGCTATACATTTCCCTCACCTCACTGTTTTAAATAAATCTCACACATCCATAGTGTTTTCATTGTTTTTAGAAATTCTATGGTTTCATTTGTTTTCCCTTTACCTCCTACCTAATGCAACATTCAGTAAACTTTTTCTACTTCCCTATTGCCTTTTCTCTTCTCCCATTTTAGTGGCATTTCTACTTTATCTGGACACATAGGCCTTCTACCATTAGTATATATTTTTCTTCCCCACTCTTACCCACCATTTAGTGCTAGATCTACAATTATGTATATTAAATGCTCACTATCAGGCCTTTACCTGGTTTTCCCTGTCCTGTCCTATTATGTCTAATGTTCATCTTCCAGTAGATTCCTCACAAAGAGCTCATGGCTATAGAATTCCTCAAACTCTTGCATGTGTACAACTGTTTTCCTATAGTCATCTTACTTGAAGAATCCCTTGGATGAATCAAGTGTTACCAAAAGTGTGGAAAGGGGCACACTTATTGTGTAGTCATTGGGATTGTAAATTGGTCGGCCTTTGGAGGGCAATTTGGCAGTGTGAGCATATGTTTGGTATTAAGTCCAGTAATTACACTCCTTTAGCACTCATACAGAAATACTGACATGTTTGCAAAAAGGTATTGCTTTTAAATTTCTAGTGATAAACACTACACTCTGTCAGTTGACAGAGGAACACTTTGTTAAAGAAAATGTGGTCTGCTGATGGACATAGTATGAGTTATCAATAAGAGTGGAGTAGGGGCGCATGGGTCGCTTAGTCGGTTGAGTGTTTGACTCTTGGTTTCAGCTCAGGTCAGGATCCCGGGGTCTTTGGATTGAGCCCTACATTGGCCTTTGTGCTGAGTGTGGAGCCTGCTTAAGATTCTGTCTTTCTCTCTTCCTCTACCCCTCTCCCCTACTCGTGCTTTCTCTCTCTCTCTCTCTCTCTCTCTCTCTCTCTCATAAAAAATAAGGGGCACCTGAGTGGCTAAGTCTGTTGAGCTTCCAACTTCAGCTCAGGTCATGATCTTGCAGTTCACAAGTTTGAGCCCCACATCTCTGCTGTCAGCACAGACCCTGCTTTAGATCCTCTGTTCCCATCTCTCTCTGTGCCTCCCCTGCTTGCACATTCTCTCTCTCTTTCTCTCAAAAATAAACAAACATTTTAATAAAGTAATAATAATCAAAGAATTGAGTTAGGTCTGTGAGTACTGGTGTACACATAACCCCAAAATATTAAATGCACATAAGTCAAAGAATTATACAGATGGTTTTTATTTATAGGAAAGTAACATTATTTGCACGTGTACCCAAATATGAATGAAAATGAAGAGATAAGATTATAAATCAAAGAGTACTCATGAAATAGTTAACAGCAGTTACCTGTTAGCAGGTGGGCCTGGGGCAGAGTCCAGAAAGAGAACTGAACTTTTTCCTTTATAATCTTCAGACTACTCTGGATTCTTTCTAACACTAACAGATTTTAATTGCCTGTATAATTAAATAGAATGAAGTTAAACGACAAAAATACATTTGTTGAAAAATGTCTTCTGACTTTCCTTATGAGTGATTTGCAGTTTTATTTTACTTCTTTCCTGACCACTTCATCCAAGTCATAATATTTATTAGTTTAATTTGAGTTGTCATACTTTATTCTTTTAGAATTGATACTTCATTCTTACCAGTTTCTGTCCCCAGGTATTGCTTTCGATTTTGCTAATTTTGTTCTCAATACAGTGTTGTGTTTTTTTCTGTCCTGGCTATCCAATGAAAAATCGTATACTTTTTGCTTTTTTAATGAGAAAGCGCAAAAATAAAGGAGATAGTAGCATAATTACCATCCTTATGTACATCATCTTGATTTAACACTTCTTAATGCTTTACCATATTGCATAAGCTTTTTTGGTGGTGTTTAAGAATTTTAAAATAACTCTTTATTAACAGAAGACTTTCAAACATGTTCAAAAGAAGCAAGAGTATTATAGTAAAGCCTCAGCTTTAACAGCCATCACCATGTTGCAATCTTTGTTTCTTGTTTTTGTCTCATTTTTTTCTAAAATGTTTTTAATCATTTTCATCCATAAATACTTTAATATGTATTTCTTTGGAAGAACAACCAGAATACCATTTTCACAACTCTTCAAATTCATAATACTGCATTTAACATCACCTACTGCCAAATAAATGGCTTCAGAAATTTCCTTTTACGTTTAATTTGTTTTGATCAGGAGAGTTTGGAACTGACCCTGCTGAAGGCTTGGCTCCCTGGACCTTTTTCCAGGGCCCTGATAGGGAATCAGACTGTTAAATTCCCCGTCATGCCACACTTCCCCCTTCCCCCAAGTGAGGCCCTGCCTCACTGATGGGGAGAGTATTTCCACCTGACACCCTTTAATTTCTGTTTTCCTTACCCAGATCTGCCTTCTGAGATATCATCCTTCTTTAGGGATACCAGGAAAAATGGCCACAGGGTCCCGGAAAGCCAGGGTAATGGTGAGTGTTTTCTGTATTTCCATACTGGCTGTTTCAGGATGGACACATTCTCTTATCCTGACTGTCTTGATGATACCTGGCAGAATCTAGCATTAGTCCTGGAGGTATGACTTACCTTACCTGAAACCTGTTCGACCCATGACTTAAGTCATTCACCAAGTGGCTAACTCTGAACAACACACAGTTCTATAGGGCAGGATAGAGTTTGTATTCCTTTCTTCAGCTTTAAAACTTTTACAAGCTGAGAGTGACATCAGGGAAAATGATGAGGTAGGAAGCACCCAGAATCTGTCTAATGTAATATTTTGGAACTCTGGAGTCTAGTTGAATGCTTGCAGCTTCCAAAGGAATGCTTGGAACAGTCAGTTTCAGCTCTTAGTGCAGTAACTATCACCCACCCCCATCCCCATGGCAGAAATGCATGCATGTGTACCTGGAGCAGTTTGACAGCTTGTGGAAGCCAGGGTGGACAGTAAGGACCTTGTCCTCCAAATATCGAGGACCTGTGCTCTGATTGCTGCTTCTGATTACAGAAATGGGCACCATTGTTACAACTCCTTCTGACTGAAGTAGGGGATTTAAAGAACTAGATCCTGGCATGGTTTTTTTTCCCCTTTATTTTTTCCCTTTTTCCCCTTTTGGGAGCCAGACATTTTAAGACTAGAACATCCAAAAGAACTGCACATACAGGTTATTTAGAAAGTTACCATGCATGCCTATGGAAAAGCACAGGATCAGAAAAGCATAAGAAAGACCTGAGGAAACCCTAAGTTTACACCTTAGGCTGAATCTCAGTGCAGATGGCATACAGCAGTTTTAAAATCCAGAAAATACTGAAGAATCTGAGTTCTAAAGCGGCCATATTAAAAGATTCAGATATCCAGTTTTACACACACGCAAAATCATGAGGCATACAAAGAAACAGGACAGTACAGTCCATTCAAAGGAAAAAAATAAATCAACAGAAACTCCCTGATAAAGGCCAGATGGTGGACTTACTAGACAAAGACTTTAAAAGAGCTGTCTTAAAGATTCTCTGGGCTAAAGGAAGATGTGGAAAAGTCAAGAGAATTATGTTGGGACAAAATGGAAATATCAGTAAAGAGAAAACTTAAAAAGGAACTAAGAAGCTCAACAAATTCCAGGTAGGATAAGCTATCAAAGAGACCCACACCACAATACAATGTAATCAAACCCTTGAAAGCCAAAGGCAACAGAGAATCTTGAAAGCAGCAAGAGAGAAGCAGTGTGTCACATACAAACTGTCCTCTAAAATCAGCAGATTTCTAATCAGTAACTTTCGAAGCCAGAAGACAATGGGTTGATATATTCAGTTCTGAAAGAAAAAAAAAAAACCTGTCAACCAGGAATTCTATATCCAGCAAAACTGTCCTTCAAAAGTAAGGGAGAAGTCATTCCCAGAAAAATAAGAGGTGATACAGTTTTCAGCCACTAGACTTGCCTTGCAAGAAATGCTAATGGGAGTCTTTCAGGTTGCAGTATGAGGATACTAGACAGTTACTTGATGCTATATGAAGAAATAGTTCTACAGTAAAAATAAATAAACCTGCACTTATATAAGCTAGTGTTATTGTCACTTTGGTTTACTACACTTTTTCTTTTCTGCATGATTTGAGAGACTAATGCCTTAGCAAAAAACACAATTGTGAGTCTATATTTTTGGACACATGATGCATACAGGTGTAATTTTATGACTTTAATAACGACAGGAGGTGAAGATGGAGCTATATGAGAGAAGAATTGTGTATTGAAGTTAAACTGATATCAATTCAGATTAGGGTCTTACAACTTTAGGATGTTAAATTTAATCACTGTGATAACTATAATGAAAATAGATATAGAATGTACACTAAAGGAAATAAGAGGGGAATTTAATGTACTAAAATCAACTAAATAACAAGACAGTAATACAGGAAATGATGTTCAGAAAAGCTACAACTCATGTGAAAACAAATAGCAAAATGGCAGAAGTCCCTTCTTATCAGAAGTTACATAGTATGTAAACATATTAAACCCTCCAGTCAAAACACAGGATTTTGCACAATGTATAACAACAACAGTAAAACTATGATCCAACTATACACTGTCTATAAGAGACTCACTTTAGATTCAAAGACACAAATACATTGAAAGCAAAAGGATAGCAAATGATACTCCATGCAAATAATGACCAAGAGAGAATAGAGGTGTCTATACCAGTATGAGAAAAATAGATTTTCAGCCAAACAAGATTACAAAGGTAAGACATTATACATTAATAAAAAGTTCAGTGCAGTAAGTGGATATAAAAATCCTGCATACTTACCTACCTAATAACAGACCCTCAAAATACATGAAGCAAAAGTTGATAGAATTAAAAGGTGATATCGACAGTTCTACAGCAATAGTTGGAGGCTTCAATACCCCACCCTCAACAATGAATAGAGCAACCAGACAGGAGTAAGGAAACAGAGGACTTGAAGAACACAATAAACTAACCAGAACTAACAGACCTATACAGAACACCCTGCTTGACAACAAAGTACCCCTGGGACATTCTCCAGGATAGACCATATGTTACACAACAAATTAAGTCTCAGTAGATTTATTTAAAAGATATGTGTATCTTCTCTTGCAGTGGGATGAAGTTAGGAACCAATAACAGAAGGAAAATGGACAGTTCGCATATTTGTGGAAATTAAACAACACACTCATGAACAACCAGTGGACCAAAGAAGAAATCACAGTGGAAATTAGAAAATACTTATAAACACAGGCGTCTGGGTGGCTTAGTCAGTTGAGCGTCCAACTCTTGATTTCAGCTGAGGTCCTGATCTCATGGCTCATGGGATTGAGGCCTGTGTGGGGCTCTGTGCTGGCAGCATGGATCCTGCTTGGGATTCTCTCTCTCCCTCTCTCAAAAGAAATAAACATTAAAAATTATTTATAAACAAATAAAAACAAAATACAGCATACCAAAACTTATGGGATACAGCAAAAGAAGTGCTACGAGGGAAATTTATAGCTACAATATATATATTGAAAAGGAAAAACATTGTCAGGAAACAATGTAGTTTTACAACCTAAGAGTCTAGAAAAAGAACAAACTAAACCCAAGGTAGCAGATGGAAAGAAATAATAAAGATAAGAACAGAGTTAAATATAGAAAATCAATAAAACAAAAAAATTGGTTCTTCAAAAAGTTTACCAAAACTGAAAACTTTTAGCTAGCTCGATTGAGAAAACAAATGGGCTCAGATTGCTAAAATCAGAAACAAAAGTGGGGCATTACTACTGATTCTGTGGAAATGAGGATTATGCGAGACTGTTATGAACTATTGTACCCCAACAAACTGGATCGCCTAGATAAAATGGACAGCTTCTTAGAAACAGAATAACTTCAGGACAGAATCATTAAGAAATAAAATTCCTTAATCGAATAGTAAGGGGATTGAATCAGTAATCAAAAGCTCCCAACAAAGAACAGCCCTGGACATGATGCCTTCACAGGTGAATTCTACCATACATTTAAAGAAAAACAATTCTCAAACATTTCCCCCAAAAAACAAAGAAGGAACACTACCTAGCTAATTCTGTGAGCACCACCGTGGTACCAAAGCCAGAAAAAGACAATAAAGGAAACTACAGGTCAATAATCCCTTATGAATACTGGTGCAAAAATTCTCAACATAATTCTAGCAAACCAAATTCAGCATATTAAAAGAATTATATGCTTTTCTATGTTAGTAAAAGGATTCTATGTTGCTGTATAGAATTAGACACCATTAGACACATATTAAAAGAATTCCACTGACCAAGTGGGATTTAGTCCTAGAATGCTAGGATGCTTCAACACATAAACATCAGCAAATATACCACATTAACAGATGAAAGGCAAAAACCTCAAGATCATCTCAACTGATGCAGAAAGTATTTGACAAAATCCAGCACTCTTGTATGATTAAAATACTCAATAAACTAGGAATAGAAGGAAACTACCTGAACATAATAAAGGCCATATGTGGAAAACTCACAGCTAACATACTCCATGGTGGAAGACTAAAAGCTTTTTCTGTAAGATTAAATATGACAAATAAGCTCACTTCTGCCACTTCTGTTGAACACAGTATTGGAAGTTCTAGCCAGAGTAAGTAGGCAAGAAAAGTTGGAAGGAAGGAAGGAAGGAAGGAAGGAAGGAAGGAAGGAAGGAAGGAAGGAAGAAAGAAAGAAATCTAAATCAGAAAGGAAGAAGTAAAATTATCTGTTTGCAAATGACACACAAAAATCTGTTAGAACTAATACACAAATTCAACAAAATAGCAGGAAACAAAATTAACACACAAAAATCAGCTGCATTTCTACACACTAACAATGAACAATCCAAAAAGGGAATTAAGAAAAACTATAATAGCATCAAAAAGAATAAAATACTTAAAAATTAGCTTAATCAAGGAGGTGAAAGATTTGTACATTGAAAGGTACAAAACCTTGCTGAAATAATTAAAGAAATGGAAAGACACCAAGTTAATGAATGGAAATTTTAATGTTGTAAGATGTCAATAGGACCCAAGTTGATTCAGTGCAATCGCTACCAAAATCCCAATGACTTTTTTTTTCCCAGAAACAGAAACGTTCATCTTAAAATTCATATGAAATTTCAAGGGACTCTGAATAGCCAAAACAGTCTTGAAAAGGAACAAACAAACATGCAGGGCTTACACTTCTTGATTTCAAAGTTTACTACAAAGCTGCAGTCATCCAAGCTGTGTGGTACTGTGATAAAAACAGAATTGTGGACTAATGGAATAGAACAGAGAGCCCAGAAATAAACCTTATGTATATGGTCAAATGATTTTGGACAAGAGTACCAAGACCATTCAATGTGGAAAGGACAATCTTATTTAATAAATATTGTTGGGGAAACAGTATACCTACACGCAAAAGAATATAGTTGGACCATTACTTCACACCATATACAAAGATGAACTCAAAATGGATCAAAGACCTAAAAGATAGGAACTAAAACTATGAAACTCTTTGGAAAAAAACAAGGGAAAAGCTTCATGAAACTGGATTTAGTGATGATTTCTTGGACATTACACAAAAAATCCGGGCAACAAAAGAAATAAAACAGATAAGTTGATCATCAAAATTTAAAATGTCTGTGCAAATATATTTGCAAATCACTTATAAGTGATTAATATTCAGAATATATAAAGAACTGTAACCCAACAACAATGAAAATACAAACACCCCAATTCAAGCATGGACCAAGAACTTGAAGATATTTTGCAAAGAAGTTATACGAATGGGAAATAAGCACATGCAAAGATGCTTATCATCACCAGTCGTTTGGGAGATGCAAATTAAGTCCACAATGAGATACCACTTTGCACCCATTAGATGGCTGTCATCAAAAAAAAGCAACAAGTGTTGGTGAGGATGTGGAGAAATTAAAACATGTCTGCATTGCCGGGTAGGGATGTAAAATGATGTAGTTGCTGTGGAAAACTGGTTCCTGAAAAAAGTGAACATGACATTACCATTTGCTCTTGTAATTTCACTTCTGGGTATATACCCCGGGGAATTGAAAGCAGGTCATTAGATACCAATTTGCAAGGTAGTATTATTGATAGTGGTTAAAAAGTGAATACAAACCAAATGTCCATCAGTAGATGAACAGTATTTACATAAAATCGAGTATTTTTTTAGCCTTGAAAAGGGAGGAAATTCTGAGTTTGTGCTTCCGCATGAATGAACCTTGAAATTAGCCAGACACAAAAGGACAAATATTGTGTGATTCCACTTATTTACAGTGTGGAGAATAACCACATACATAGAGATAGGAACTAAAATGGTGGTTACCAGGGTTTGAGAGGAGGAGGGAGTTATTCTTTCATGGTGACAGTTTCGGCACGGGATGATGATCAAGTTCTAGAGACGGAGAGTGGTGATGGTTGTACACTTAATGCTACTGAAATGTACATTTAACATGGTAGCTATAGTAAAATATTTGTTATGTATATTTTACAATAAAAATGAAAAATTCTACAGACTGCTACACTCCACCTATTCTGTATTCTACTTTTTATTCCTCCCGGGTTGTCTTCCCTATCCACGTTGTGGCTTCCTTCCTTCCTTTGCTCACAGTGTCTTCTTCTCTGCTCCCCATATGCTTCATCTGGAATACGTAGCACTTCCCTCTCCTCTTGACTCCTACCCATCCTTTAAGATAAGTTCCTGGGGCTGCCTCAGGATACCTTTCCTGATATCTGTGTCCTCCATTTTTAAATAGTGTTAAGGAGATGAGTAAAACTGGGCAAGGGAATGAGAACAAGTGTAGAGATGAATTTGTAGGTCGAGTGTCCAAGAAGGTCCACCCGGAGCATCCACAGTGTGGGGCTGTGAATTTAATGTAGTATTGTCTACATTTCACTTGTTGACCTCAGAAGTGAACCCCAAACCCAGGTAGTACATTCAACCCCATGCACTTCACCAGTACCCACTTGTGCCTCTCAGATCCAAGGAAGCCAAGAGACCGTGGGATTTAGGGAAAGGACTGAGCTACAGTTTAGCCTGTGCCACTATTGAATTGTATAGACTTTAGTCATTCAGATGCGTCAATACTAACGTGATTGGTAATATTATTGAATCATTTAAATTCTGAAAAAGTCTGTTATGCTTTACTTTCATTTAATTTTTATATGTTATTTCCTCTTCTTTCTGCCTCGATTAAAAGCTCTTAAAAGTTAGGGACCCTTTTTGCACATATTCTCCAAACAGCCCACCCAAGATCTTGAACGTAGTAGACTCTCAAGTGTTGTTGGCTGGATAGCAACAGAGGTTTAACACGTGGCATCAGGGTCACAATCAAAGGCAGAATCTTAATAGCTCACCTGCCTCCCACAGGGCAACACTCTGCCTTCCCCTCACCCTGAGTCATGGGCAAGGCTGGCTCCTCAGTGAGCAGGACTGTGTTTTCTGTTACAGGCACACATGGCATTCAGAGATGTGGCTGTGGATTTCAGCCAGGAGGAGTGGATGCTGCTGAGCCCTGCTCAGAGATCCCTATACAGGGAGGTGATGCTGGAAAACTACAGCAACCTGGTCTCACTGGGTAAGCCCTGGAATCTCTGAGGACTCATCTTCTTGCTGCTGGGCATTTTAGGCTATGCTTGAAGTAGTCATCTCGCTTTCTGAGTTGGCCCTTGAACCCATTAACCTACAGCCACCTTGTTTTCTTTTCCTGTGAACAGGAATTCCGGTTTCTAAACCAAAACTTATCACACAGCTGGAGCAAGGGAAGGAAACCTGGAGAGAGGAGAGAAAATGCTCACCAGCCACCTGTCCAGGTGAGTGGGGAAGACTGGGCAAATGGAGCACAGGGCTTCAGGTGGCTCAGGGGGTGGGAGAAAGGAGGCATCACTCAGGTGCTGGAGAGGGCAGCCGTTCTCCTGACTCCTGAACGTTGTTTGCATTGCCGGGTGAGGCCTCCCTTCCAGACCTTCATCCTCGCCCGAGTGCAGGGCTGTGTCTTCCTCCTCTTCTTGTAAGGACACATTGGATCAGGCCTCTACCCTTGTGACCCCCTTTAACCTTAATTACCTCTTTAAAGGCCCCATTTCCAGGGCACTTGGGTGGCACAGTGGGTTAAGCGTCCAACTCTTGACTTCAGCTCAGGTCATGACCTCACAATTTGTGAGTTCGAGCCCCACGTCGGGCTCTGTGCTGATGGTGTGGAGCCTGCTTGGGATTCTGTCTCTCCTCTCTGCCCCTCCCCCACTTGTGCGCTCTCACACGCATTCTCTCTTTCTCTCAAAATAAATAAATAAACTTTAAAAAAATTTTTAGAAAAAACTAAGTAACAGGCCCCATTTCCAAATACAGTAACATTCTGTATAGGATAGAATACTGGGATATAAATGTATATACAGTTGGTTTTTAAAGTTCGGTTCATTGATCAAGGAAAATTGTGTTCAGGTTGGTCTAGTACAATCAATACCTGGTTTCTCAAATTGTTTGGTTATTTGTTGCATTCAGATGACTAGAACCAGCTTTGATGAAACGATTACAGTCAATGTTAACATCTTCTATACGTGAGGTGCTATAAGAAGAAATTTATATTGATGTCTGGGAAAATTTTAATTTAGATTAATTTTGAAAATTAACAGGGCTTCAACTGGTCAGGGGCACCAGGAGGGAACATCTTTAAGTCAGTGAGGGACTAGACTGTGTTCATGTTGCCCATTGCTGAAAACCTTGTAGAAATTCTGGCACAAAGTCATCCTCTAATAAATTTTTGTTAGTGAGTGGGGGACCTCCAGGCATCTCACGCACAATTCTTGAACCGTTTTTATGCTGCTTCCTATACTAGGGGCTCTCCAACCTGAATGACCACTCTTTCCATCTGTCCCTTTGTCCTCATGGGGAAATAGGGAAAGACATGACATTTACATATGGGTCCTCTGGTTAGATCTCTCTCAGAGAAAATACTTGTGGACACAGTTTATGTCATGTGGGTGGTTGTTAGAAGGTAATTGTAATAGCAGGGAAAGACTGTTACCTATTGGCCCCATTTAAAGAGCTGAGGGATGCCTGGCTGGCTTGGTCAGAGGAACACATGACTCTTGATCTCAGGGTTGTGAGTTCAAGCCCCATGTTGGGTGTGGAGATTACCAAAAAAAATAAACTTAAAAAGAAAAAAGTTTTTATTTATTTATGTTAATTTTTTTTTTTTTAACCTTTATTCATTTTTGAGAGACAGAGACAGAGCATGAGCCGGGAAGGGGCAGAGAGAGAGGGAGACACAGAATCCGAAGCAGGCTCCAGGCTCCAAGCTGTCAGCACAGAGCCCGACGTGGGGCTCGAACTCATGAGCTGCGAGATTACGACCCGAGCCAAAGTCAGACGCTCAACCGACTGAGCCACCCAGGTGCCCCAAAAAGAAAAAAAATTTTAATAAAAAATTAAAGAGCCAAAACCACCTGTGCTATTTTATAGCTGGCCACATAGAAGAGGCTGAGTAGCAGGTTTTCTTTTGTTTTTTGTTTTTTTGTTTTTTGTTTTTTGCTTTTTGAGAGAGAGCACACATGCAAGAGAAGGGGAGGGGCAGAGAGAGAGGGAGACAGAGGATCCAAAGCAGGCTCTGTGCTGACAGCAGAGAGCCCGATGTAGGGCTTGAACTCATGAACCGTGAGATCATGACCAGAGCCGAAGTCAGACACTTAACTGATTGAGCCATCCAGGCACCCCAGGATGTGGGTTTTCTGAGCCTGGAAAAGTAGATGATTTAAAGGAAGTCTTGACCGGGTAGCACTCAAGTTGTAAGCATTTTGAAGAACAGGGAATCAAGTCTCCCGTCAGACTAGGCAGAATTGCTCAGGCTGCCCCACTGAGTCTCAATTCTGACTCCAACTTCTCTCTCTGCAGCAGAACCAAAGCCGGACCTCCACCTGTGTCCTTTCTGCCCTTCGGATTTTTCCAGTCAGAAATTCCACATGCAACACATGCTGTGTAACCATCCCCCCTGGGTCTTTACATGCTTGTGTGCAGAAACTCCTGTCGAGCCAGGGGACCCCTGCCCAGGGGACCAGAAGCAGCAGCAACCAGCCTCTGATCGAGATTCCTGGAGTGATAAAGCGGAAGGCCAAGAGAGAGAAGGCCCCAAGCCTCTGTTTGGCAAGACAAAGAAAAGGACTTCGGGAACGTTCTCCAGGGCACCCCAGAGGCAGCCAGTGAGCTCTAGGAGCGGCATCAAAGGGGTGGAAATCAAGTCCAGCCCCGCTCCAGCGGGGAGCCCTGAGGAAGCGGACAGACTGTTGAAGAGGATAGAAGTCTTGGGATTTGGGACGGTCAACTGTAGAGAATGTGGACTGGGCTTCAGCAAGATGACAAACCTGCTCAGTCACCAGAGGATTCACTCCGGGGAGAAGCCGTACGTGTGTGGGGTGTGTGAGAAGGGCTTCAGTCTGAAGAAGAGCCTTGCCAGACACCAGAAGGCCCACTCAGGGGAGAAACCTATTGTGTGCAGGGAGTGTGGCCGAGGATTTAACCGGAAGTCAACACTTATCATACACGAGAGGACTCACTCAGGCGAAAAGCCTTATATGTGCAGTGAGTGCGGGCGAGGCTTCAGTCAGAAGTCAAACCTCATCATACACCGGAGGACACACTCAGGGGAGAAGCCCTATGTGTGCCGGGAGTGTGGGAAAGGCTTTAGCCAGAAGTCTGCTGTCGTGAGACACCAGAGGACACACTTAGAGGAGAAGACCATTGTGTGTAGTGATTGTGGGCTGGGCTTCAGTGACCGGTCGAACCTCATCTCACACCAGAGAACACACTCGGGGGAGAAGCCTTACGCCTGCAAGGAGTGCGGGCGCTGCTTTAGGCAGAGGACGACCCTTGTCAACCACCAGAGGACACACTCCAAAGAGAAGCCTTACGTGTGTGGAGTGTGTGGACACAGCTTTAGCCAGAATTCAACCCTCATCTCACACAGGCGGACACACACCGGGGAGAAGCCCTATGTGTGCGGGGTGTGTGGGCGCGGCTTTAGTCTGAAGTCACACCTCAACAGACACCAGAACATACACTCAGGGGATAAACCCATCGTGTGCAAGGATTGTGGGCGAGGCTTCAGCCAGCAGTCAAATCTCATCAGACACCAGAGGACACACTCAGGGGAAAAGCCCATGGTGTGTGAGGAGTGTGGGCGAGGCTTCAGCCAGAAGTCAAACCTCGTTGCACACCAGAGGACACACTCAGGGGAAAAGCCGTACGTGTGCAGGGAGTGTGGGCGAGGCTTCAGTCACCAGGCAGGTCTCATCAGGCACAAGAGGAAACACTCAAGGGAGAAGCCATACGTATGCAGGCAGTGTGGACTAGGCTTTAGCAACAAGTCAGCTTTAATCACACATAAACGGGTACATTCAGAAGAGAAGCCTTGCGTGTGCAGAGAGTGTGGCCAGGGCTTTATCCAGAAGTCACGCCTCGTCTTACATCAGATGACACACCAGGGGGAGAAGCCTTATGTGTGCAAGATGTGCGGCCAAGGCTTCAGCCAGAAGTCCCACCTCAGCAGACACAGGAGGACAAAATCTGTCCACTACAAACTGCCACTCACGCCCGACTCTGAGGCCTGTTCCGGACAGTCTCCCGACCTCTTACACTCTCTTTGAAAGTGCAGATGGTGAGGAGGACTAAGTAATCAAGATTGTTACACTTCCTTGAATTGAAGTAGAGAAATGCGTTCCGTAAGCGGTCAAAGGACATTTGACTCAGTTCACTTTCTCCACACTAAGTCTTCATGTTTTGTGGCCTTTTGTTCTAATAAACATTGCTTCTTTACAAATATGTGACCTTGACTGTGCACCTCATTCACTCATCTGTAAAGATAGGGAATAAGGAGTGGTGCAGATACCTTGGACTCCGAAGTCCACTCATTTTTTTGTTTTTTGTTTTTTGTTTTTTAATTTACATCCAAGTTAGTTAGCATATAGTGCAACAGTGATTTCAGGAGTAGATTCCTTAGGGCCCCTTACCCATTTAGCCCATTCCCCACTCCCTCCAGTAACCCTCTGTTAGTTCTCCGTATTTATGAGTCTTTGATGTTTCATCCCCCTCCCTGGTTTTATATTCTTTTTGCTTCCCTTCCCTTACCTTCATCTGTTTTGTATCTTAAAGTCCTCATATGAGTGAAGCCATATGATATTTGTCTTTCTCTGACTAATTTCACGTAGCATAATACCCTCCAGTTCCATCCACGTAGTTGCAAATGGCAAGATTTCATTCTCTTTGATTGCCGAGTAATACTCCATTGTATATATATACCACATCTTCTTTATCCATTCATCCATCGATGGACATTTGGGCTCTTTCCATACTTTGGCTATTGTTGATAGTGCTGCTATAAACATTGGGGTGCATGTGTCCCTACAACACAGCATTCCTGTATCCCTTGGATAAATCAGTAGTGCAATTTCTGGGTTGTAGGATAGTTCTATTTTTAATTTTTCAGAAACTCCACACTGTTTTCCAGAGTGGCTGCACCATCTTGCATTCCCATCAGCAATGCAAAAGAGATCCTCTTTCTCCACATCCTCACCATCTGTTGTTGCCTGAGTTGTTAATGTTAGCCATTTTGACAGGTGTGAGGTGGTATCTCTTTATGGTTTTGATTTGTAGTTCCCTGATGTTGAGAGATGTTGAGCATTTTTCATGTGCCAGTTGGCCATCTGGATGTCTTCTTTGGGGAAGTGTCTATTCATGTCTTTTGCCCATTTCTTCACTGGATTATTTGTTTTTTGGGTGTTGAGTTTGATAAGTTCTTTATAGATTTTGGATACTAACCCTTTATCTGATACGTTGTTTGCGAATATCTTCTCCCATTCTGTCGGTTGCCTTTTAGTTTTGCTGATTGTTTCCTTCACTGTACAGAAGCTTTTTATTTTGATGCGGTCCCAATAGTTCATTTTTGCTTTTGTTTCCCTTGCCTCCAGAGACATGTGGAGTAAGAAGTTGCTGCAGCCAAGGCCAAAGAGGTTTTTGCCTGCTTTCTCCTCGAAGATTTTGATGGCTTCCTGCCTTATGTTTAGACCTTTCTTCCATTTTGAGTTTATTTTTGTGTCTGGTGTAAGAAAGTGATCCAGGTTTTCTGCATGTTGCTGTCCAGTTTTCCCAGCACCACTTACTGAAGAGACTGTCGTTATTCCATGAGATATTCTTTCCTGCTTTGTCAAAGATTAGTTGGCCATACGTTTGTGGGTTCATTTCTGGGTTCTCTATTCTGTTCCATTGGTCCAAGTGTCTGTTTTTGTACCAGAACCATACTGTCTTGATGATTACAGCTTTGTAGTATAGCTTGAAGTCTGGGATTGTGATGCCTCCTGCTTTGGTTTTCTTTTTCAAGATTGCTTTGGCTATTCAGGATCTTTTCTGGTTCCATACAAATTTTAGGATTGTTTATTCTAGCTCTGTGACGAATGCTGGTGTTATTTTGATAGGGATTGCTCTGAAGCCCACTCTTCCACAAGATTTCAATTCCCTGGAAGACATTCAGTGGAATATCTACTGGAAAGTCCAGTCCTTTGTATAGGGAGAAAATCTAGGAAGGGTATTCAGGGATTTCAGGTGAGGGGAATCTTCCAGGTGTCTTCCCAAAAAAGTGGACTAGCAGTCCACTTTTATTTGCAACTATCCTCTTCCTTTGGTTTCTGTGATAGCTCCCTTTCCTGCTTCTCGCCTCCTAGCTCTCAAATGTCCATTTTATTGCCGTTGCTAAATCAGCCCCTAACCACCTTAAATGCTTTTTCTCAGGCATTATTTAGTCCCTGGTCCTCCCACCATGGAGGCCCTTCAACAGTACAGTGTCGCCAGCACTCCAGGCCCCAGTCCTGGTCTTTCAGCCATGACCAACCAGTTCTCTCATCTCAGAGCCTGGGATCTCCAGTCACATTCCTATCAGACCACTAAGAACATGGATGATCTCCAGCCACCCCCAGCCACACCACCTCATCAGCTCGCTCCTATAGTGTAATGACCGTTAACCACACACTCTCTTCAGCCCTCCATCCTAGGCCCAGGCCCTATGCCAGCCAGCCAGGAACTGGTCCAAGGTCCCTTAGCCACACCCTCAGTAGCTCTCCCATCACAAGGTTAAAGATATTCAGGCATATTTGAAGATTCTTAACCATACTTTCACTGTGTTGCAGTCCAAAGTGATTTTGTTCAAAACAAATGACATATATATACACACACACACACACACACACACACACACACACATATATATATATATATGTAATTTATTGTCAAGTTAGCCAACATATAGTGTGTATACACTGTGCTCTTGGTTTTGGAGGCAGAGTCTCATGATTCATCACTAACATACAACACCCAGTGCTCATCCCAACAAGTGCCCTTCTCGACGCCCATCACCATTTCCCCCCTCCTCTGCCCCCCCATCAACCCTCAGTTTGTTCTCTGTTTTTAAAAGTCTCTTATGGTTTGCCTCCCTCTCTGTTTGAAACTGTTTTTTCCCCTTCTCTTCCCCCATGGTCTTCTGTTAAGTTTCTCAAGTTCCATATGAGTGAAAACATACGATATTCTTTCTCTGACTGACTTATTTCACTTAGCATAATATCCTCCAGTTCCATCCATGTTGTTACAAATGGCAAGATTTCATTCTTTCTCATTGCCAAGTAGTATTGCATTGTATATATAAACCACATCTTTATTCATTCATCACTTGATGAACATTTGGGCTCTTTCCATAATTTGGCTATTGAAAGCGCTCTATAAACATTGGGGTACATGTGCCCCGATGAATCAGCACTCCTGTAGCCTCTGGATAAATTCTTAGTAGCACTATTGTTGGGTCATAGGGTAGTTCTATTTTTAATTTTTTGAGGAACCTCCACACTATAACCTCCACACAATTTGTTTTAGTGTGGAGGTTCCTCAAAAAATTGAAAATAGAACTACCCTATGACCCAACAATAGTGCTACTAGGACTACCTTTACCTTAAAGGTCATCTGAAGGATGCAGCTATAAACCCTTTTTTTTTAAGACTTAAGAAGGATTAGTGTATAGCTCCCAGATTCTCAACTACACAAAATGGTTCCTATGAATTTTAAAGATATCATCCCACAGCACCCTGGCAACCCAAACCAGAGAGAGCCTTCACTTGAAGAGCTTGTAGATGTGGTTTTGTCTAACGTAGTGAAGTTCTGTAAGAAACATGGAAAACCCATGATTTTGTAATAGAAACACCAGACTAGTCTGAAAAGGACAGAGAAAAATCCCTACTTTTCTGTGGGCAGAAAGGCAGGCTAAGAAATAAATCTACACTGCAAATATAGGCCATTTCTTAGAGAAATGGAAGAATAACTCAGTGTAGACATAAAAGCAATGGAGAATCACTGCCAGGGAGCAGTACTGGTCATTAATTAAGGAACTGATGGCATGTGCCCAGCTGAATTTCAAAATTTATATGAACTGGTGCCTGCTGTGTATTTGTTATTGCTCTACTTTTTTTTTAAATAGAAGCCTTCATTGTGGTTATTTTATCCCTAAATCAACATTGAGTGTTAGATAACATGTCTTTAGCTCTCAAGTCTTCATATAAAGAATCATCCATACTTTGACATGGTTTAGATAACAAGATTCTGAACCTTGAGCCAATGCATTAATGGGCTAAGAATTTGGGAGTCTTGGGGATGAATGTATGTTTCACATGGGATGGACATGAAGTTTGTTGTCAAGAGGGTGAACTGTAAAAATAGTCTCCCAAGATGGACATCATCAATTCCTTCATGTGTGTGGTCTATTTACCCTCCACATGGATCTGGATTGGCCTTAGTGATTTGCTTGATCAAGAGAATCTAGAAGTGATATTACAGGACTTCTGATGCTAGTTCAGTTTCAAGCTAGTTCAATCCTTACAGTTTCTACTCTTTGAATCCCACTTCCATGCTGCAAAAACCTCAAAGCCACATGGAGGTGTTCTGGTCAGTAGCCCTAGCTACACTAACCAGCAGCAAACATCAACTGCAGTTACATGATTGAGCCATCACGGAGCCTTCACACTTCAAGGGAGAACCATTCAGCTGAGCTCAGTCGACCCACACAACTGCGAGGGATGATGATATGAAAATTGTCTTAAGCCCTAAATTTTAGTGTTGTCCTTACATAGTAATAGATAGTTGTAACACCTTTGTAACATAGGGCTGACTTTTCTAACTAGGACTTAAAACCATGAAGCCATAATGAAAATAGATTGAGTTTGGCTACACAGAGGTAAATTCCACAAGACAACTCACACCTTCAGCCAAAACAAAAGACAAACTGGAGGAAAATGCTGAAGTCCATATCATAAAGAGCTACAAAATATCTCTAGAAATGGAGTTTTTATTTTTATTTTTTTAGAGAACCCCCCCTTTTTTTAATATCTATTTATTTTTGAGAGAGAGAGAGAGTGCACATGCAAGCAGGGCAGGAACAGAGAGAGAGGGAGACAAAGGATCCAAATCAGGCTCTGCACTGACAGCGGAGAACCCCATGTGGGGCTCAAACTCATGAAACGTGAGATCATGACCTGAACCAAAGCTGGACGCTTAACTGACTGAGCCACCCAGACACCCCAAGAAGTGGAGTTTTTAAAATCAACAATGCAACAAAAAATACTCAAACTGACTGATCAGACTCAGATCACAGTTTAGGAAGTCTTATTTTCATTTGAAAATGTCCTTAATGTTGGTGAAGATACAAATGAAAATCACACAGAGAGATTTACAACCTGTCAGACTGGCAAAAATTACAAAATTTGAAAACATACTCGTAGTCTGTGGAAACAGGTACGGTTACATGTTAGTCTTGGAAATATAAATTGGCACAAGTTTTATAGTGGACAACTTGGTGATATGTACCAAAATTAAAACTTCATATTCCCCTGATGAGTCCATAATCTCAATAGAATTTATCCAATAGCTGTATGTGTTCTTGTGCAAAATCATTTATATAAGTTCTTCAGTGCAGTGGTAACTTCAAATTTTAGTAAAGAAAAAAATGTTCACCAATAGAGGATCTAATTAAAGTCAGCCATGCATAAATAGAACAATATGCTGTATATTGTCAAAGAATGAGAAACATCTCTACGTATTTACATGGGAAGATCTCCAAGATTAATCAGTAGGGGGAGGGTTAAGGAAAACAGTCTAAGAATGCTACAGCCAGTGTTGCTATGTTTTACATTAAAAAGCAATAGAAGAACATATTTTTAGAAAATAAGAACTAAATTGAAAGACTTAAACTTCCCAATTTCAAAGCTTACTAAATCTACAGCAATAATTACTGGAGTTTCTTGAACATAAGCCCTACAGCAAAATTTTCTTCTCAAATAGCCCATGAAATGCAACTTTTCATACAAACTTACTCAAATAGCTTAAGTTTTGCACCTAAACTCACACACTTGGTTTTTCTTCGAAAATGGTCTAGAAAGACATTTTTCATCAAAATTAGAACAATAATTGGGATTTTCTGTCTATAATACACTATGTTCTTGAAAATATAATTTTTCATCCAAATTCATTAAGTCTTATGGGTTTGTGGAAATAATTCTTATCTCAGACTTTTCTAAGATGACCCAAAAGTGACTTTCCATCTAACTGTGCTCAAATTGTTCTATGTTACATTATTTTACAAAATTGCCCAGATACACTTTTTCATCCAAACTCATTCAAAACATTAGTTTTTGAGGGGCAAAAATCCTTCATCAAATTTTCCTCCCAAATGGGCAAGAAACATGATTTTTTTTAAATCCAATTTCATATAAGTAGTGGAGTTTTGGGAAATAAGTCATATGCTAGGTATTTGTCCCCAGATGCCCTAGAAATATGATGGTTTTCATCCAAGTCTGCTCAAATTTGGGGGCTTATTGAAACTAGGACCTACACCAGATATATATATATATTTTTTAATATGCAGAAAATGTGACTTCTGATCCAAATTCACTCAAATCTTGGTATCTTTTGGACATAAGTCCTGCGTAAGACTTTTCTTCTAAAAAGCCTGCAAGTGTGATTTTTCAAATTGGCTCAAATATTTTTTTTTTGGCATTTTTGAACATAACTCCTATGCCAGATTTTCTTTCAGAATGTCCTAAAATGGTGATATTTCATCCAAATGTCCTCAAATTGTAAGATGGTTTTTTGGTAAGCCCTGTGACAGACTGTTCTTTGTAAATGGCCATAAAATATTATTTTTTATTTAAATTTATGAGGTTTATTACATATAAATCCTGTGGCATATTTTCTTTCAAAATGGATCCCCAAACATATTTTTTTAAACCCAAATTCACTACAAAATGCAATTTCTTGGACATAAGTTCTATGCTAGCTTTTTCCTCCAAGAAGTGGGTTCTTTAGATAGAAGTCCCATGCAATTTTTTTCTTCCAACATGGTTCAGAAAGATAGCTTCTCATCTAAATTTTCTCAAAATTTATTTTTGGACATTATGCCATATTTTTCCTCCAAAATGATGCAAAAACAAAATATTTTATCCAAATCTGCTAAATCTTGGGAGATTTTGGACATGAATTATTCACCATAATTTTTCCAAAGAATGGCACAAAAATGCAAGTTTTTAAATCCATATTCAAACTGTAGAATTTTTTTGGACATAAATCTCAAGGCAATTTTTCTTCAAAGTCATCTAGAAATATGATTTTTTAATTCAGATCATCTCTAACTCTAGATTATTTGCATATAAATCCTATGCCAGATTATTCTTTTAAAATGACCTGGAAGTATGATTTCTTTTTTTTTTTTTTTTAATTTTTTTTTAACGTTTATTTATTTTTGAGACAGAGAGAGACAGAGCATGAACAGGGGAGGGGCAGAGAGAGGGAGACACAGAATCAGAAGCAGGCTCCAGGCTCTGAGCCGGCAGCCCAGAGCCCGACGCGGGGCTCGAACTCATGGACCGCGAGATCGTGACCTGAGTTGAAGTTGGCCACTTAACCGACTGAGCCACCCAGGCGCCCCTGGAAGTATGATTTCTTATTAAAAAAAAAAAAAAAAAAAAAACTTTTTTAACATTTATTTATTTTTGAGAGACAGAGAGAGAGCCTGAGCAGGGGAGGGGCTGAGAGAGAGGGAGACATAGAATCTGAAGCAGGCTCCAGGCTCCAGCACAGAGCCCGACGCGGGGCTCGAACTCACAAATCTCGCGATCATGACCTGAGCCAAAGCTGGACATTTAACTGACTGAGCCACCCAGGGGTCCCTTTATCAAAATTTTTATAAATCATAAATTTCTGGGGTTGTTACTCTTTGATAATTTTCAAGTCCTAGCATAGTGAATTACTGTTTTGACCAGGATAACTACCAGTGGATGAAAAAAAGCGTAACGCACATGTTTATACCATATATCCCAATTTTAATCATAATCAGTATCTGAAAATGTCTTTACTAAGAGAGTTAATGTCTCTGAATATGTGAGAGGCTGTACATCTATTCCAATGAGAATCCTTTATATGCTACCTACACATACAGGTTCTTTGGAGGCTAGGTGTTTGTTTGTTTTTAATTTTCTAGAGCCTGGTGCTTCTTTTTCTTTTTTTAAATTTATTATTTAAAAAACTATGTTTATTTATTTTTGAGAGACAGAGTGTGAGTGGGGGAGGGGCAGAGAGAAGGAGACACAGAATCTGAAGCAGGCTCCAGGCTCCGAGCAGTCAGCACAGAGCGCACCCCGCCCCCCACCCCAGGTGGGCCTTGAACTTACAAACAGTGACATCATGACCTGAGCTGAAGTCGGATGCTTAACTAACTGAGCCACCCAGGCACCCTGGTGTTGTGTCTTGTATTCTCACATTTCTTCAACAGTACTGAACACCTAGTTCATGAAAAGATTCATGTACTAAAAATTTCCCAAGAATGTTTCTGGTTCTGAACATCCTATAATTTTTCTGACCTTTGTTTTTAAGGAAATGATACACTTCTGATTGCTGTTAACAGGATAACACAGTCATACTGGAGTGATGTCACTCAAAATGGCAGAGTAAGGAACTCCAACATTCTTCCTCTCCACAAAAGTAAAGAATAAGTTGGCAGAAACTGTCAGAATCAACTTTTTCAGAACTCTGAAATCTATTTTAAAAAAACAACAATAACAACCTTACAACAACCAAGGGAATGATAAATGAAGACAGGAGAATTTTTCTGAGAGTGTTGTGGCATTATATCTTACTTGCTGAACATCTCCCACCCCCATCTCAGCAGCAGCCATGAAGACAGTAGCCTACATTTTGGGTGCAGGTTGTTACCAGAGGGAGCAATATGGACCCTATTCCCAAGGAACCATGGTTGTGTGTTTTGAGGAGTCTGGTGACTCCCTGAAGGATTGGCTCGAGGGCTTGCCTTTGCTGCATCTGACTTGGACTTTCCCCAGACAGAAGCAGCTTCTCAGATGGCATTTATTGAAAGCATTTAAAGATTAATATATTAGCCTCAGCCACCAGAGGCACAAGATATCAGATAGGGAGAGCAATCGATAGCCAGAAAGTCTGAGAAGGAAGAGGTTAAGGAGACAACTTGGGGGAATGAGTGCTTTAAAAAGCCCACACATATACCAGGAAATCTAGAAGGCCACATGCACTCACAGCCTGGACATATGATCAGAAAAGACTAGAGAAGACCCTAATTTGTCCCCTCTGGCTAACTTTTCAGCTCCACAGAAGGAGAAAGTAAAGGCTAAGGCAGAGTTTTAGACAGACTGGCTAAGCATTAAATAAATATTTCACACAGAGCCAACCTGCAAAACTGGGAGAGTATTTTGTATTTTTGGCTCTCGATGTTTAAGGAAATCGCTATCAAATCATTAGCTGACCACTGAGCTAAGAGAACAGAGACTTCAATGGCTATACATGACAAAGAATACAATCTTTACAAAAACAGTTTAGGAAAGTAACTGAATCAACAACAATCCATAACAAGCAGCAACAACAAATCCTGGGATGGGGCAGAACCTAATTTTTAGAACTGCCACATTATATTATTCAAAATCTCTACTTTTCAACCAAAAATTACGAGGCATGCCAGAAAAAAAAAAAACAACAAATTATGAACCATTCACAGGGAAATAAGAAAGTAATGATAACTATCTATGAGGAAGCCTAGACATTGGTCTTACTAGACCAAGACTTAAAAAAAAATTTTTTTAAATGTTTATTTAGTTTTGAGAGATAGAGACACAGAGTGTGAGGGGCGGGGGTAGAGAGAGAGGGAGACACAGAATCTGAAGGAGGCTCCAGGCTCCAAGCTGTCAGCATAGAGCCTGATGTGGGGCTCAAACCCACAACCCACAAGATCATGACATGAGCTGAAGTTGGTCGCCTGACTGAGCCTCCCAGGTGCCCCACTAGGCCAAGACTTTAAATAGACTGTCTTAAGATAGGTTCAAAGAGGGGTGCCGGGGTGGCTCAGTCGGTTAAGCGTCCAACTTCAGCCCAGGTCACGATCTCACAGTCCGTGAGTTTGAGCCCCGCGTCGGGCTCTGGGCTGATGGCTCAGAGCCTGGAGCCTGCTTCCGATTCTGTGTCTCCCTCTCTCTCTGACCCTCCCCCGTTCATGCTCTGTCTCTGTCTCAAAAGTAAAATAAACGTTAAAAAAAAAAAATTTAAAAAAAGATAGGTTCAAAGAGTCCAAGGAAACCAGGAAAATGATGTGTCACCAAATAGAGAATATCCATAAAGATTTAGAAATTATAAAACAAAACCTAATAAAAATTCTAGAGGTAAATTTTACATTCAGGGGTAATTGAATAATGCCTGCAGCCATTTAGCCTAAAAGGACAGGCCTTGACTGTCACAGGAAGAGTGATAGCACATTCAACTATGGATAGAACACTTGTTGCAGGTTGGAGGAACCACCCTTATTGGGTCATAGCTAGAAAAACTCCCACCACTGTCTCCAGAAATAGCCTTCATTTTGAGGTGTTTGTGCTTTTGTGTGCAAGGAACCTGACACACAGAATGCATAAAACTTCATGGAAGGCCATTCTGGAACACCATTAGTAAAGCAGTAAGGAGGCATCTGTGGGTTGCTGTGGCAGCTAAGCACCATGGATGCAATTCTTAAGAAGAGACAGTCTCACTGACCAATGACCCAGAGTAACTCAAAGTGGGACTGGCACTGTTAAGGATTTGTTTCCACAAATAGTCCTGAGTTTTCAATTTATATCATTGTTGGCATTTTCAATAAGGAGTTTTTACAGAAAATGAAGTTAAAGGGATTGACTAACTTGCCCTGAACAGATCTTTCTGTAAGCATAACATACTCCTCTGGGCACCTGGGTGGCTCAGTTGTTAAGCCTCTGACTTCGGTTCAGGTCATGATCTCACCGTTTGTGGGTTTGAGTCCCACATCGGGTGAGCTCAAGCCAGGCTTCAGGTGAGCACGAGCCCCAGGTGAGCCCCACTTCTCTCTTTCTCTCTTTCTGCCCTTTGTGGGATCCTCTCTCTCTCTCTGTCTCTCTGTCTCTCTCTCTCTGCCCCTCACTCACTTGTGCCATCTCTCTAAAAAAAAAAAAAAAAAAAAAAAAAGAAGCATAACATGCCCCTAACAACAGAGCCTCAAAATAAATAAGGCAAAACTGACAGGATTAAAGGGAGAAATCAGTCATCCAACAATAATTACTGAGACTTCAGTACTCCCTTTTCAATAATGGATAAAACAATTAGCAGATGAGCAAGGAAATTGGAAACTGAACACTGTCATTCAACCAGATTTGACAGACTGGACAGCTCTCTAGAGCACACCACACAGCAAAGCAGAATCCACACTCCTCAAGTCCACGTGAAACGCTCTTCAGACAGAACATATATTAGGTTATAACAAGTCTAGAGAGAGTTCAAAGGTTTGAAACCATACCAAGCAATTTTTCCAGCCACAGTGGAATACAACTGGCAATCAATAACAGAAGGAAGACTGGAAAATTCACAGATGTGTGGGGCTCAAACAGTACACTCCTGTATAATGAATGGGTCAAAGAAGACGTCAGAAAGGAAATTAGAAAGTACTTTGAGATGAAATGAAAACACGACACACCAAAATGTATGGGATGCAGTGAAGCCAGTACTCAAAGCAAAACTCATAGTTATAAATATCTACATTTAAAAAGATCTCGGGGTGCCTGGGTGGCTCAGTCGGTTGAGGCTCTAACTCTTGATTTCAGCTCAGGTTATGATCCCAGGGTTTGGGCTCCAGCTCTGCATTGGGTTCCACACTGAGCATGGCACCTACTGGGGATTCTCTCTCTCTCCCTCTCTCTCTCTCCCCACTCCTCTCTCTTTGTAAAATAAATAAATAAAAAGGTCTCATAACAATAATAAACTTCCACCTTCAGAAACTAGAAAAAGGAAAACAAACTAAACCCAAAGCTAGCAGAGGAAGAAATAATAAGGGTTAGAGAGGAAATAAATGAAATAGGGAATAAAAATAGAATCAATGGACCCTAAATTTGGTTCTATCAACAACACTGATAAACCTTTAGCGAAACTAAGAAGAAAAGAGAGGAGAGAAAATAATATTGGAAATGAAAGTGGGCACATTATTACTGACTTTACAGAAATAAAAATGGGTGTAAGGAAATACTATGAACAATTGTATGCTGTTCAACAAATTAGATAACCCAGATGAAATGGACAAATTCTAGAAAAAGGCGACCTACAGAAATTGACTCAAGAAGAAATGCAAAATCTGAACAGATTTATAACAAGAGATAGAATTAATAATTTTCAAAATGTTTAGTATGGATGGAAGAATCTCAGAAGCATAGAGATGGACAGGGTACTTAGGCTACCTCAAAGCACACAGCTAGGATAATAGTAAGGAAATCAGATTTGCCAGGCAGGATAAGTTCAATTCCTTTACAAACCCAATAGTCCAGAATGGAGGAGTGATAACTTACCTGCCTGCTCCCCATCCTTGCTGCTAGAAGCAAAGCCTGTGAAAGAAACTCCCAGCCCTACTCCAGCATCACCAGGGACAGGAGAAAGTGTCCATACCTACCAATCTTGTTGGTCAGCCACATATTAATACTGACCACCCACAAAAACCACTGAAGAAAATCCACCATATTACATGTAACATGTATAAGTGAGCACAACACCACATCTGGCAGCCAGGCATACATATATTTGATTATGTCCATGAGGTTTAAGAGAATAAAAACTTTCTAGTTGTTCCCTTGGGGAAAACATGGAGGATTATGAGAGTTCTGGGGTGAAACGTCTATACATCATACACATTTACATTTTTCAGTAACTGGGTTCCTGCGTTGTGTGAATAACAAAACTGAGAGAACACATAGCATAATTTACCATGTATTTTCCGTTAACACTGGCAAGTTTATATCCACAGGAGATGAGTGTACCAGTTCAAATGCGTGTTTCTTAAATAAATAAGGGGTATCTCCATGAAACATTGGTATGAGCCTTCACTGAGAAAGAAAAATGGACAAATCAGGCAATTAGTCTATCATTAAGGTAAATACCAAATACTGGATCTGCAAAGAAATGGTGGGGGAGGGGTAACTGTTAGAAATGAATGGAGGGACAGGAGGGGTTGGAGAGGTGGGGAAGGGGAAGATGAAGATAAGGGCCAGAACAGAGGGCTGGGGTAAGAGGGGAGGGGAAATTTAGGGGAGGAGGCTGGGAAGCAGAGTCTGCAATATTTAGCAAATTCAACGAAGGCAGCTAGGCCCAATCTGAAACATGTTAGGGGTTGCATCCTAATAAAAAGCTTCCCCTCCACCCACAAAAAAGGATGTTTTAACAAATGTGTACAATTCTAGGCTTCCTTTGTCACTGAATGATCAATGTATTTAAGAGCTTTCCCAGCAGTCTGCCCCACCGAGGGGCAACAACAGTCTGGAGCCCCCAGGGCATCATGGATGCCCACCACCTGCAAATTCCCAGGTCCTAGTTGACTGAGCAAGAGGCCTTCAGTAGCAGAAAGGAAAAAGCCAGATTTCTAGTAAATTGGACACATAAAGGGCTCCCTCCTCCAGCCAACCAAACCCATTTAGTGACACTTGGAGTGTCTGTTATGCTGCAGCTCTACTGGCCCAGTCTCAGACCCCCCTCCAGGGCTTGGATAAAGAAGTGTCTCCAAGGACTTCCCAGCTTCTAGACACCAGGGAATAGCTATGAGCTCTAACAGAGTTAAGGAAGGAAGACCTTCATATCTCGTGTATCTGCTTTCTTTTCTTCTGCATGTCACTGGCTCTGCTTGATCAGTGTTGGGGACACCCACATCCTGCACTCTCGCCTTTAGGTTCTACTTGATGTTTTCAGGAAGCTGCACATCTGTCCTTTTGCCTGAGAGTTGCTGGTGTCAGTTTGGAGCACAGGGCCAAGAGTGGAACCTGTCCTAAGTGGAAGGAAACCGGCGATGGATTCTAAGCGGTCACCATAGGGGTCACCTTCGTGTTGACCACTCTGGCAGCGATAACAGTAAAGTGGTTGAGGAACATAAAGCCAGGGTGGGGATCTGGAGGAGGGCAATTTTATCAAACCTGCAAGAGATGACCTTGGCCAAGCCCATGGCTACAGGAAGAGGAGAAAAGGGAGCCAGGAGACCCAGTCCGCAGGGCTTGGTGCCTGGATGCAAATGGGTGGTGGGGGAAAGGGGGGAGCTGGGGCCAAATGCCAAGGAGGACCCTTGGCCACCTCAAGCGCTCCCAGATGAGATAGGGAATAAGTGACACAGCAAGACCTTGGGACCTGAGCTCACCGTTAGTGAACCGGGCCCTTAGGCTTCTCTAAGAGATACAAATTGACAAGAGGGGGCACCTGGTGGCTCAGTCAGAAAAGCAAGCCGTTCTTGATTTCTGGGGTGTGAGTGTGGGCTCCATGTTGGGTACAGAGAGTATTTTAAAATAAAATCTTTAAGGGGCACCTGGGTGGCTCAGTTCGTTGAGTGTCTGAATCTTGATTTTAGCTCAGGTCTGATCCCAGGGTTGTGGGATGAAGCCCTGTCTCTGGCTCTGCACTGTGCATGGAGCCTGCTTGAGATTCTTGCTCTCTCTTTCTCTCTCCTACCCCCCCCCCTCTCCTGCTCGCCCTCTCTCTCTCAAATAAAATTAAAATTAAAAAAAATAATAAAATCTTTAAAAAAAAAAAAAAAAGAAAGAAAGAAATTGACAAGAGGCCAAATGAGAGTTTTAGGCAAGGCTTTATTGGGGCTTATGCTCCAGCACAAGGGAGACAGCAGAGGAAAGAATCCTCAGGCTGACTCCCCAAGGAGTAAAGAAATTTAGGTGGGAAAAGGGTGAGGTTTAAGTACGTAGAGGTGGGGTTTTTCTTGGCGCTTGTGTACTGAGAGATTATGCTTTCCGTACAATGCATGCCTCATTAGCATGTTAAATCTCCCCCTCTGGGTGTGACTTTTAGCATTTCAATGAGGGAAAGTTAACTTGAGGGTACTCCTGGTGGTCACAGTGCATACTCTGAGGTCAGCATCAGAGGTCCACCCTGGTGCAGACTGGTTTGGTCTGGATATCACTAATTTTTTGCACGCTTGTCTTCAGGTTCTGCTTGGTGTTTGCAGGAAGCTGCCCGTCTGTCCTTTTGCGAGTTTCTTTTGAACTGATGTCCTGTTTTCTGCATTCCTGTAAGATATATTGCCCAATAATTTTCTTTTAGGGAGTTTTAACCATACGGTATAGTCGGTTAAAGGTTTGGGGTGGGGCCCCGAGTCCTGACCCTATTCTCTCTCAACCCTAGGGACACAGCGTAGCAAGGTGAGCCTCATTATAGGTGATTTCTCTCCAGAATTCACCGAGGGTTCTGAATAGTTTGGTTTAACTTTTTTTTTAACTGCAAAAACCTGGAAATGTAACTTTACAGTTTTCCCCATAATAAGTGCAGCCCATTGATAAAGATTCAGTATGTGCATTTGATCCACAGAGGATGCAGTCAGGCAGCAGGTCCAGAATGGAGCTTGCACAGCAGCGTCCCTGTGCCAATGCCTCTAGGCTTCCCCTCTGGCTGAAAACGTCACACCCTTGCTTGCACCTTGCGGCTACCACCTGGGGAGGATAAGAGGAAACAAAACAGTAACAAAACCATACATTTCCGCGGTGCTGTTGGCTCCATTCTGTGGGGCATTGAGAAACGTGGGAATGTGACACTGGACGTGCTACCTTCCAACTAGGTCACCGAAAGGGCACAAACGTGAAAACCACCAGGCGCCCCGGCACACTTCAGCTAAATGTGAAGTCATCGCGCCCTCTTCGGAACTTTGAAAAGTGACACGTAAGAAACACGAGAAGGGGCTTGAGTAAGAAATTTCAGCTCAGAGAGGGGCTTTCCATCCTGAGGTATTATTCCATTTGTGTGCACCTGTGTCCAGGTTTTTTTTTTTTTTAAGTTTTTTTCTTTTTTAAGTGTATTTATTTTGAGAGAGACAGAGACAGCACAAGTGGGGAGAGGCAGAGAGAGAGGGACAGAGAGAATCCCAAGCAGGGATCCTTGAGATCATGACTTGAGCGGAACTGTGAGATCATATGAGATCATAACCTGAGTGGAAACCAAGAGTCAGTCATTTAAACGACTGAGCCACCCAGGCGCCCCTCACGACAGTGTAAAGGGCGAGCATGGCTAGCCTCCTGTAGCCCGGGAGTAAACTATGACCTATGTAAGCTTAGAAGGACCCCAGAGTTGAGATGCTGAACCAGTGTTTGTTTTGGGCTCTCCTAGAAGTGCTATTCCTGTTCCCTAGATATTAGTTCTGCTTAAAACCACATTTGCTGAGTTACTGAGAAATAGAACTTCCTCTTAACTGCTTGTTTGAGCTTCTGTAAACCTGCTTGGCGTAATCACCTTCCCCATTCTCGGGCACCGCCTCTTGTTCGAATAGATAGAAGACTAATATTGTAAACATGATTTAGCATTCAACTGGCTGGAGTCAACAAGTTATATCTTAAAATTCTTCAGGACTGTGTGATTGGTGCCTGCCTTATATTTTAAAAACCTACAACATTGTGTAATTGGTGCCTGCCATTTCCAACTGCCACCCTTTGCAACCCAGTTGGTCGATACAGCCTTTATAAGACATTCCCAAAACTTGTTCAGGGCCAGACTTTCGGGACCTGTTGTATTTCCCTGTCTGGCCCAGCCGTAATAACTTGTTTTGATCCTGTTTTTGCTGTCCGGAGTTCATAAGCGATCGCAACCTACAACAGAGAGGTATTTCACAAGGTATTTTTCTTGGTATATGGGGTAAAACCAGGATTTTTAATAAGGAAATAAATGTCAATATATTATTGAACAAAAATATTTATGTAAGATAGTCTATGTGTAGAGAGATGTTTAGGAAACTATCTCTGGATGGTGGTATTTCAACAATTCTTCTTTATTTGAGTTTTCTGCATTGCTTTAATTTTTTTTTTTTACAACAAACACATAATGGTTTATAAAAGCAATTATTTCAATAAGACAAATAGTAAATTACTCAGACTGCCAGCGTTTAATGGGGCTTAAATATCTACCTTGACTATAAACGTGGCTAAGAGGCAAAACATACTACATTGCCTGTCTTGTAACAGCACATAAACCCACAAAACAGGGTATTATTTTACATTTTAAAATATTTATTTTGAAAAGTTTAAGTTAGGGTGGGAGGGAGGGGAGGGTGGGTGATGGGTATTGAGGAGGGCACCTTTTGGGATGAGCACTGGGTGTTGTATGGAAACCAATTTGACAATAAATTTCATATATTGCGAAAAAAAACAAAACAAAAAAACAAAAATCTAAACTAAAAAAACAAAAAACTAAAAAAAAAAAAGAAAAGTTTAAGTTAGAAAAGACAATACCCAAATATTTTCTAATCTACTGACATGCATACTTTTATTTTTACCTACAAACTTAGAGCAGAACTATCAGATTAAAATTAACAGAAGAAATGGGGCACCTGGGTGGCTCATTCGTTTAGAATGCCTGACTGTGGGGAATAGGTTTAGGAATTCCCTGGGCTTGCACCAACCGGTTAAAAAGGCATAAAAAGAATTACAAAGCCATAGGATGCTCACACCCAAGTTTGGGTAAAGAAGATTAGGTAATTAAGTATAGAGAGGGCGGGGCAAAAGTTCCAGTATAGAGAGGGGGGGCAAAGGTCCTAATACAAAGGCATATGAGGTAAATAAGATTAGGTATTCAGGGTGGATAAGCCCCCCAATTTAACACTGTAGCAGAAAGCTACTTTCACAGGAAGGAAGGACCAAATTAGGTAAACAGGTAAATAGGGCTATAGACCTTGACAGGGTGAAGTTGCCCAGAGCAGAGCTAATTAGCAAAAGAAAGGTGCCTTGTTGACCCTGAGGTAGCATGCTTTATCTTTCTTATCCCGTAGGCTAGCTAAGATAAACTGACCCAGAGCCTCAAGTCTGAGGTTAACAACCATCTGCTCCTCCAGGATTTTGGTTTACATTGACCCAAACCCCTAACAGTATATCTTCAAAGCCCCCTTTCCCTCATGCCCATGAGCTAATGTTCACAGACTTATTATCTTTGTGCACGTTTATCACCATGTTTGTAAGCCTTCTGATCCTAATAAAAATGGAGCAAAGACCCTTAATTGGGCTCTTGTCTTCTCCCAGACATTAGCCATCTCTCGCATTTTAATCCTGCATTCCGCTTTCTTGCTGGACAAGAAAGAACTTTAGACCCAGAGTCTACAACACCCAGCTCTTGATTCCGGCTTAGGTCATGATCTCACGGTTCAGTTCATAGGATCAAGCACCGAATTGCGCTCTGCGCTGGCAGCATGGAGCCTGCTTGGGATTTTCCCTCACTCTCTCTTTCTGCCCTTCTCCTGCTTATGCTCTCTCCCTCTCTCTCAAAATAAATAAACATTAAAAAAAGTAAGAATTGTGTATTTCACAGCCAAGACACCCTGCCACAAAGTCTACAGTTTGGCTAGAAAACTTTCTGCCCCAAAAGCCACGCAATGTATTGCATCAATAGCTATTTTTGAGAACCTACCACATGGCAGAAACTGGATTTAGTGCCCACATATGTTCAGTGTCCTGGAGAGATGGGCATATGGCCAGACAAGTTCAGCAGGGACTGGTCATTTCTTCCAGAGGGAGAAGCAGAGGCAGTTGAGGCAGGCAGCCACAGGTGCACAGGCCCAGGGCTGAGAGAGCACACCCAGGTAACTTTTTCAGGCTCAGGTACAGTCTCAGTGAGGAACAGCAAGGAGAGAGGCTGGAGTGATGGTTGCGGCCCTCTAATCCAGGAGTCACCTGCCAACTTGGGGAAGGCGTTTGGATTTCTCATGAGGACAACCGTGGGTCACCTGAAGAAAGGCAGGACGCAAGGCAGGACAGGAGGAAGGAGGCGACAAGGGGACCAGAGTGGGTGGATGGGGGCCTGAGTAAGGCACAGGGTTGGGTCCTAGAGCCTGGCATCTTAGCAGGTGCAGTGTAGGGGTCCCAGCCACAGGTACAGCTGGAGGTTCAAGAATGACAGGCCTCTTGGGGGTGGTGATAGAGATCAAAGCAAAGGTATCTGAAATCCCTCTATGCCCAAGTCAAAGGCTCTAGGAAAAAGAACAAGATGTGAAAATGACAAATTCACTGACCTGTACACTAAGTCACTCCAAGGGGAAAGAAACCACATAGTGATGATCCATGTGTAGAGTAGTAAGCTGGAGGACACAGTAACTCTGGAATGATGCAACCCTGAAACTTACAGGACTTCAGGCCTGAAGAATAACCTGAGCAGATGAAGTGGCTCCCAGCTGGATCCAAGGCAGGCAGAGATTTCTGTCCAGACCGAAACGTGGACTTGAGCCACTGGTCTCATTCGTGCAGGCAGCAAAGGGCCACGACTGGTTGAGGGTGTTCACAACAGAATTGTTACCCGGAGGGAAGCAGAAGGAATCCAGTGTCTCTAGACCTGACAGGCAGGAGGGGGGCCAAGTAGACATATGCCACCTGCAGCTGCCTCCCCACCATGACATATGAGAGGGACAATAGGAACCGCTGGATCCTGGAAGAATCTGCTTTCCACGCAGGGACTTTAGGTCTCGAGAAAGAGTTCATTCAATATGCTGCTTCCTTTAGCAGGAAAGATTTGCTGCAAAGTCAACCAGGCAAAACTGTGTGCTTGTGACTTAGGGGTTCCACATTCTGAACCACGATCCTTATCTTTTTGGCCCGGAGTTAAGCTCATGGCCAGATAACATTGCACAGACCTCCTTTTGAAGAGCATGGTAGTTTTCTACTGCTCTATAACCTACTACTACAAAAGTAGCTGCTTACAATAACCCACATTTATTATCACAGAGTTTCCATGGGGCAGGAGTCTGGGCACAGCTTGGCTGAGACCTCTGCTCAGGGTCTCACTGGGCTGAAGTCCAGATGTTACCTGCGGCTGTGATCTCATCGGAGGCTCAGGAATCTTTGCCCAGCTAACTGGCTGTTGGCAGAATTCAGTTCCTAGCAGCAGTAGAACTGAAGACTTCAGTTCCTAGAGCCTCACACCAGTCTTCCCACAAATATCAGCTTGCTTCTTCCAGATCAACAAAGGAGAATCTCTGCTGTTCCAAATCTCCAACCTCTAGATGCTCTTTTAAAGGATTCCACTGATTAGGTCAGACCCACCCACAGTGATCTTTAGATTAACTTAAAGTTAACTGATTATGGGCTTTAATTACCTCACAGAGTCCCCCCACTTTTGGCATACCACATAATCTACTCATGGGAGTGGCGTCCCTCGTATTCACAGGCCCTCTTGGCCGGGCTACGTAAGAATGTGACTCACTGGGAGTCACTTTAGAACTCTGCTTTCCATACTTAGCCTCCAGTACTGTGTAACCCCAGTTTGAAGGAAAGAAGAGAAGGAATATAGTCCTGGAATATCAAAGGAAAAACCAACAATAAAGGAGTGCATTAGTCAGGGTTCTCTAGAGAAACAGGAACAGTAGTACAGGGTAGGAAGGAGAGAGATTTATTATAAGAAATCAGCTCATGCTGTTACGAAGGCTGAGGATCTTCATGCCATGCCAGCTGCAAGCTGGAGATCCAGGAAAGCCAGTGATGTAGTTCCAATCTGAGTCCAAAGGCCAGAGAACCAGGAGAATCGGTGGTGTAAGTCCTAATCCAAGGTTAGGAGAAGATGGATGTCCTAGCTCCATAGGCAGACAGTGAATTCTCCCTTCCTCCAACTTTTTGTTCCATCTGGCCCTCAACAGATTGGGTGATGCCCACCACACTGGGAACGACCATCTGCTTTACTCAGTGCACCAACTCAAGTGCTAGTCTCATCCAGAAACACCCTCACAGACACACCCAGAGATAATTAATGCTCAACCAAATATCCGGGCACTCCATGACCAAGTCAAGTTGACACATGAAGTTAACCATTGCCAGCAGCTTCTCCAAAGACGGGCATGGTGGCTGGGAGTGGGGGCAGGGAGGGCTAAGATGAGCAAAATAGGAAGCCATGTGTGAAGCTACATTTCTCTGTGCACGTTGATAAATGATAACTCTACCCCATGTACGGAGTATGAAAGCAGGAGCCTGAGACAGACCGGGACAAAGAGATGCGGTGGGACTTAGATGGAAGAAAAGTCTGGGATTGCTTGTCTTGGTGAGAAGCAAATTGTCCTCAGAGACAGTCTGAGATGGCAGAGCACTTGGGTGCTCAGTGGCATCTGTGATTTTTTTTTTCTGATTACCATCTAAAGATAACACTGATCATGGAAAAATGGAAAGAGAAGAGGGGAGTCAGGTAAGTTAACTTGAATTAAATTGAATTCCTTTTTTAAAATTATTTATTTAGAGAGAAAGTGGAGCAAGTATGAGCAAGAGAGGGGCAGATGGAGAAGGAGGGAGAGAATCCAAGGAGGCTCCATGCCCAGCACAGAGCCCGATGCAGGGCTCAATCACACTACAATGACACTGTTACCTGAGCTGAAATCAAGAGTTGGACACTTAACTGACTGAGCTACCCAGGTGTCCCAAATTAAATTTCATTTTCTTTAAGCTTATTTATTTATTTTGAGAGAGAGCATGCACACATATCAGTAAGGGAGGGACAGAGAGAGGGAGAGGGAGAGAGAAACCCTTATTTTTTAGAAAATCTATTAGTGACTCTCATCAATTCATTCTACTTTTTTACTCACGGAAGCAACCAACTTCCCAAACGGCCCCCTCATGATCCTTGCCTCCTGTTATTATGTCTTTGTGGTTGACTCTCGCACTGAATAGAGCTGGCCATGGTAGGAAGAAGTGGCACTGATGGGGTGTAATCCCCATTGTAGGGGATCAAAGACAAGGGTCTTCCACCTTGCTCTCTCTTGGATTGCTCACTTGAAGGGAAGCAGGCCACCATGTTGTGAGGTCACTCAAGCAGCCCATGGAGAGGCCCACACCAGGAAGGATGGCCTCACCACAAAACCAGCAGTGTGTGAGCGAGCCATCCGGAGGCATGGCCCCAGCCAAGCTTTCAGGTGAAAGACCCCAAATCAGAACCACCCAGCTCAGCTGCTTCTAAATTCTTAATCCACAGAAACAGTCAGATAGTAAGGTTTTATTATTTTTAAGCTACTAAGCTTTGGAATAATCAGTTATGCAGCAATAAAAATCTAATATACTTAAATATTTACGAAGCCCTTGGTCAAGAGAGAGAAATAGCAGATGGTGACTTTGCTGCAGTGGTAGATCTCAGAAATGGAGGGTCTGGGGTGAGCGATGGGTGTTCTGGTGGAAATGTTGGCTGGAACAGTGGTGAAGAATCTAGAATTTCTGAGTAAATAGGGCTGCTGAGGTAAGATGGTAGTATTACACTAGCTCAGAGCAAGCCCTCTCTAAACCCAATAAAATTAAAGCAAATAAGTAAAAACACAAATAATGCCCCCACTATTCAAATTTTACAGGAAGGGGTGTTCAGAGATAGAAGTTTCTAGAAGTTATGTGTCTCATACTCCATGAAGCTAACATCTCCCTCATCAAAGCATCCTAAGGGAAGGGGTTGAAAGGTCAAATGCTAAAAATCTCTAATACCTCCCCAAATTTGAAAAGAAAACAACTGAGGAACAGACTACACTTGGCAAAGGAAAAGGCGTGAATGTTCCTCTAAGGGTAACCCATTCCAAACAACTACTTGCTCAGCAGAGAAAAGAATCGACCAGATTTTACCAGTTTCTTTTTCCATGCTTGGAGAAGGTAGGAAAGGGAATTTGAGGAGGAACAAGAAAAAATAAGAAAAGCACCCACAATAGCGGGGGCTGAGAATGTGAGTTAAGCCTAATAGTAGACATTTTACAGAATATTATATTTGAAGGGCACCTGGGTGGCTCAGTCGGTTAAGCATCCGACTTCAGCTCAGGTCATGATCTCACAGTTCGTGAGTTCTATCCCTGCATCCAGCTCTATGCTCACAGCTCAGAGCCTGGAGCTGCTTCCGATTCTGTGTCTCTCTCTCTCTGCCCCTCCTCCACTCTCACTCTCTCTCTCTTACTCTCTTTCAAAAAATAAAATAAACAGTAAAAAAAAAAAAAAAAAAAGGAAGGAAGAAAATTATATTTGAGAACACCTCTCTCTACTGCCAAAATCAGAAATGGTTTGGGAACTACTCCCAAGGATTGCCTCTTTCCCTTCTTCCATTTGATGGAGGAAAGGATGTCTCTACTGAGCAGATGAAGGATAAAGTGGGGGGAGGGTTTGGGGTAGAAAAGAATAAAATTTCTCATGTTCAGAGCTTGGGTGAGAAGTAGGATTTCTGAGGCTCCAAATGCATTGGGAGTAATTCATCTAAAAATTGAGCCATTTATTACCACCCAGCTGGAAACGTGGGGACCCCAGATCAGGGGCCTGGAACCTGCCATTTATATAAAAATTACAATAAATAATAAGTATTGAAATCATACCTGCTAAGTGTTAAAAGTCAAAGTGATTCATGAATGAGCTGAACTCTAATTCCAGGCTACCTCCTTTGAAGTAACCCTCCATTCCCCTCCTCTCCCCTCCCCTCCTCTCCCCCAGGAGAGGTCCCAGCGGTGGGTTAGTGGTCTGACAGTGAAGCAGACTTGAATTTTAGGTCACTCTGGTCCTTCCTAGAGGTCACGTTTGGGGACCAGGTGGGGCGGAGTGGGGAGAGGGGGGTTCAGCCTTGCCTGAAAGAACAGTGAAGCTCTGGGTAATCCTCACTACTCCGGCATTTTGCAGAGGGCGAGCCTCTTGCCGCTGCGAGCGTCTCCACTTCCACACCTATTGAAATAGTGGCGGCCAAAGGAGGGGTTAACAACCAAATCTAAATATAAAAACAAAAAAGAAGGATAATGAAAATCTTATGACCCCAAAACCCATGCAACTGGCAAAAAAAAAAAAATCTATAGCCTTATACAAAAAGGGAAACAGGATGCACATGTGTGTATTACCGATTTTATTCAAGTGGGGGTAGAAAAAAAGAAGAAATAATTGATGACACTGTGATGGAGGCTGTGATGGGCTTCTTTTAATGTGTCGACTTGCCTGAGCTCCAGCCCTCACTCACGCGCTAATTCAGGTGTTGCTGGGAAGGTATTTGCAGTCTGATTAAAGTTCATGGTCAGCTGACTTGAAGAAAGGGCGATCATCCTAGCAGGTCTGGGTTGGCCTGATTCAGTTGAAAGACCTGAAGTAGAAAACGAAGACCTCCCTGAAGAAGGCCACAGCTGCAGGCCGCCCTTCCGGACACCCACGCTGAGACTTTGGACTTGCCCAGTCAGCACCGACAACCACCTAAGCCCGTGTCTTGTGACAAGTCTCTAGATACACATCTCCTACTAGTTCTGCTTCTTGGTGTGAGCCCTGATACAGAGGACAAAGATTTAGGACTGAAAATCATAAAGCCCTGAGTTATACTGAAAGCCTTCTATCATATCTGCACAAAATAATTCAGTCCTGGGGCGCCTGGGTGGCGCAGTCGGTTAAGCGTCCGACTTCAGCCGGGTCACGATCTCGCGGTCCCTGAGTTCGAGCCCCGCGTCGGGCTCTGGGCTGATGGCTCAGAGCCTGGAGCCTGTTTCCGATTCTGTGTCTCCCTCTCTCTCTGCCCCTCCCCCGTTCATGCTCTCTCTCTGTCCCAAAAATAAATAAAAAACGTTGAAAAAAAAATTTAAAAAAATTAAAAAATAAATAAATAAATAAATAAAAATAATTCAGTCCTGTGTTTCAAAAACCTCTCTAAAGTACTGGGAAAAAACCGGAAGGCTGTAACATTGTGAGTCTAGCATTATTTTGGTTCCAAAACAAATAACAAAAACAAATGGAGGTCAGTTTCATTTAATAACAAGCAGATTGGGGCGCCTGGGTGGCGCAGTCGGTTAAGCGTCCGACTTCAGCCAGGTCACGATCTCGCGGTCCATGAGTTCGAGCCCCGCGTCAGGCTCTGGGCTGTTGGCTCAGAGCCTGGAGCCTGTTTCCGATTCTGTGTCTCCCTCTCTCTCTGCCCCTCCCCCGTTCATGCTCTGTCTCTCTCTGTCCCAAAAATAAATAAAAAACGTTGAAAAAAAAAAATTAATAACAAGCAGATTGTTAGCAAATAAAATCCAGGAGTGGAATTCAGTAAGAATGTATTATATTCATCCCAGCAATGAAGGCTTGATTCAAAAACATACTATCAATGTTACTCATGGGAAAAATTTTATTTTAGTGGATGCTGAAAATCATTAACATACAGTGTTTTTGTTTTGCTTGTTTGTTTGTTTTTAGAGAGAGAGAGAGAGCACAGGTGGGGAGAGGGGCAGAGGGAGAGAGGCGGGGGATCTTAAGCTAGCACGGAGCCTGACACGGGGCTCAATCCCAAGACTCCAGGATCATGACCTGAGCCAAAACCAAGAGTCGGTTGCTCAACCGACTGAGCCACCCAGGTGCCCCATGCAGTTTTCATTCCATTACAAATTGTAGTAAGTTAGGAATCAGCGGAAACTAAATGTGGCTGCTAGAAAACATTTATGTGGCCAGCGTTGTATTTACATTTGATACTGCTGCTCTAGAGTCTAGAATTACACTCTGATTCTAGAGGATATAAATCACCTCTCCAAATCAACAAGGAAAATTGGTCAATAAACACGTGGGAATGCATTCACCTTGATGGTAAGGAGGGTAATGGTAAACTCCAGGCCACTGGAGCCTTGTGGGATGTGGGGACAAAGCCACAAAGCAAGGACAGGTCCTCCAACAGGAGTGGCTGGGCCTTGGGAGTTGTTGGAAGTGGGTCCAGATGTAGGAAGGTCACAGTGACCTGAGCCACCAACCAACGGACAGTGAGCTGATTTTCACCCCATCTGGGGCCCAGCAGCACCCTGAGCACCAACCACCGGGCCTGAGCTGAGCCTGCAGGGTGGGGGCTCTGTGATCAGGGTCACTGCTGCCCTCCCTCGCATCCCCGGGGCAGGCTTGCTGGTGCGTGCGGACAGCTCCCGCCAGACCTCCTTCCAGCAGCCAGGGTGGGAAGGGCAGTTCCATGGAACACACAGAGATGCACCATCCACGTGCCCCGCAGGCAGGGCTGACCACCTGGGGGTAGGGAGTGCAAGCAGCAGACAGGGCAGCAGGCCGCCCCCAGCCATTAGCAACTTCAGAGAGCTTCCTGGCCTGAAGTCACAGCTTTCCTGGGACAGCTGTCAACGAGCGACTGAGCTACAGCTGTCCAGGCACAGTGGGATGACAGGCAATCCTCCTCTCCAGCACCCCGACCCACAGTCGGCTGCAGCTTGTGGGGGCTGCATCTGGGGTGACTTCTCCTGCTGCTGCACCACCTCCTTCTTCCTTCCGCAAACGCTGATGCCCTATGAACATGCGATCTCCTCTGTCTCTCGTCCCTCAGCATCTCAGGTCTGCTCCTGAGACACCTGGAACTAGTTCCCTGCTGAAGGGTGCCAGCAGCTGCTGCAAGCCGCCGGTGACCAAGAGGAGAGAGGGGAAGGACTGGGCCTGCGGGCTCCAGTCTGTCCTCGTTCATCCCACTTGGAGCCCACCTTTCCTTCCGTGCTGTGGCCCTGCTGAGCTACGGCGGCTCCAGGCCCACGCAGGACCAGCCTCACTCACCCCCGCGACTGCTGTGGCCCGGTTCCTTTAATAACCCCTCACTCAGCGTCACTATGGTGGTTCTCCCGTATCAAGCCCTGATACAGTGGCATGAGGAAAAAACAAAAACTTCACAAAGGACAAGAAATAACATGAATTTTGAAATCAGAAAGGCCCTGCCTGAAACAGGTGTTTCACTTTATTTTTCCCGAAAACATGTTGTTCAATGTTTATGTAATGTTTTACATAACCCTATAGGATTTTATCAGAAAGTTCCTGGATTTGAAACTATGTTCTTGAATCTTCAGCCACCTGTTCACTTTGTAAATGAGATTTGATTCTGAAGCAGTGAAACTCAAGGGTAATTTGGGTTGTGGGTGGGCTTTAGTGAAAGGCATGAGAGGTCAGGTTTGTGCTTTGTTGCTCCGGTAGAGGGCAGGACCCTCCCCTAGGAAGTGTGGAAGCCCAAGGAACAGTAGAGATGTGGATCCTGTGCTCAGGGTATGAAAGTGACCCCTGAGAGCTCCAAGAGGATTGTTTCTGGAACCCACGGGTCCTCCGGGCCTTCCCTGCTCCCTGAGCTCTGGGGAAAATAGTCTTGAACTCTGTACCCTCCTCCTGCAGGATTGATTCCAGAGCCTGTAGGGTGTGAGCGGTGGCAGCGTCTGGTGCCCTAACCCACCCTCCTAGTGTGATGGCTGCGGCTTCACTTCCACCTCGGGAATCTGGAACCTGGTGCAGTGACTCTTGCAGCCAACCCTGAGCTGAACCATAAAGGCAGAGAAGTCTGGGAAAGGTTGTATCATACAGCCAGGTTGACAGTGCAAACCAGCCCTGACATCAAACCACCCGACCACGCTCCGCAGGTCTCTCAGGACACTGGTAACCTTGCAGTGGCCCCCACAGCAAAGACGGCCGGCCGAGTCAGACAGGGGAGAGCCAGTGCCGGTGCCCCCCAACCCCATGCGGGGGCTTCCCTCCCAGAGACTCTGCGCCTGTCCTCCCGCAGTCACCGTCTCGGGAAAGGAAGTGCAGGTAGTGATAACAGCAACCACTCAACCAGGTCTATTATTTATTGTGCTGAATTACTCATTCTAAACTAACAGATACTCTGTCAACATAGTTTAACAGGAACTATTTAGGGACTCCACGATTGCAGCGTTATCACCCAAAGACTGAAATAACAGTCTGAAAAAATGAGTGAGTCAAAATTGCACATTCCTGCACATGGGCTTATTCAAAGCTTGTTTGTCAACCGGAGAACAAACCACAACAATAGGAATATTTCACATTAGAAATGAAAGTCTTTAAATAAAGTTAATCTTAATGTACTAATTTGGAACCACCTACAAGAGATATTAAGGAATAGAACAAGATGTAAAACATCAGACGGGTGTGTAGTTTGTTAGTACTTGTCTTAAAAGAGGAGAAAGAATATATCTGTTCTCTGTATTTGTATTTTATACATACCCTATATGTACATATGCATATGTTACGCACATGTGCTTATATAATCCTCCACTATTTCTGGAAAGACGCAGATGACACTGGTATCATTGGAGCCTCTGAGGAGGGGACGTGGGTGGCTGTGGGACAGGGATGGCAGAGTTTTTACTACTTAACACTTCATACTGTTTAGCTTTGAACCATGTGCAATTATCTATTGAAAAATAAATTTTAAAGAAAACTCCAAAATAAGCAGCAACAGACCCTTTAAAAAACATATGTTAAATTCGTCACCATCCAGAGCATATTGGGAAATGCCCACATGGTGGCTTACACTGTCATATTAAAAAAAAAAAAAAAAAATCTTATGCGTTCCTCTCAACCTCAATTTCCAAACCACAAATAACACATCTCAGAAAGAAACAAAGAACAGCTAGAGCTGGATGGTTTCTTGAAATCAGGTCCCGCGCAGGCTCTTGGGTCTAAGAGTCATCCAGGCCGAGCTTAGCAGCAAAGAGTGAGGTGATGACCTCATCCCCAGTTTTCAGAGCCAGGTCATATGCCGTCTGGCCATTCGTGTTCTTCTTTTGGATGCCTGCATTGCATCTGCCAAGGAAACAGGCATGAATAGAGGCACTCAGGTGCTTGAACTCAAGGATGGCTCGTCCCTGACACAGAGGCCGGTCTGGGAGACGCTGGTCTGGGAGACTCCCAGACCAACCTTCCTACACCCGTCCCCAAGAGGCCACCATGACTCACTCTCAAGGGTGGCTCTACCCTGAGACCTTTTGAGGGGCTCTGTGATTTCAACATGTTCAATTGCCAATCCTGGCCATTGGCTCCCATTGTATCAAAGTCCTACAACCAAGTGTGTTGGGTGGGTGTGTGGGTATTTTCGTTGTGCTTTTAGAAGCCCTCAGTACTGGGGACCCACGGTGGGATGGTGGCCCCCATTCACAGAGTTAACTGTTCAGGAACTGGGGCCTTCTGAAATCATCATAGTCAGCAGGGGGATCGCTGTGGCCCTCAGAAGTCTCCCCCAGAGGCCGGGAACATACCGCAGTAAAGCAGCGACACACTCCCTTCCCGCCGAGCCAAGGAGGGTTGCTTCATGAAGAGCTGTATTTCGGAGCCTGTTTGGGGGGAAGAAAATCATCCTGCTAAAGCAGTTGCAATGCAGGATGCTATGGGCACACGGACAACGAATGTCTCAGTCACACCAATGACACTGACCCCCTCCTTATCTTTCATCTTTCCTTTCTCCCTGGTAGTATAGGGCTCAACTGTTGGTCACTTCACCACTCAAGTTCCTTGGGTCTTTATATGGCATTTACCATTGGAACCTGCATACATTCATGGAGTTGCCATATCTCCTGAGAAGACGTATGATCTTCTTCCTTCGTGACTCCCTCTCAACTGAGAGAACGTGCATTCCATTTACTAGGTGGGGAGGGGGTGCCGTGGTTAGATTTTCTGTGTAACCACGGTTCAGTTTTTGAAAGTAATGAATTGTGACTGCCAACTCTAACTTTGTACACCGCCCCTCAAACAATGCAACTCCAACATGGCAATGGCACTTGATGGAATACCCTCTTATCAGGACCCCATGCTTCAGAGTAGAGGTGATACCCTACAAATCTGTTCCTCTGAACAGCTTGGTACTATATTACCAGACCTTCTAGAACGTGTTTTGTACAGCAGGTACAGTATGATGTTCTGTGAATTTGTACTTTAAGTTCTTTTTAATGTTTATTTTTTTAGAGAGAGAGAGACAGACAGAGTGCAAGCAGGTAAGAGGCAGAGAGATAGGGAGACACAGAATCTGAAGCAGGCTCCAGGCTCTTAGCTGTCAGCACAGAGCCCCATGTGCGGCTTGAACCCACGAACTGCAAGATCATGACCTAAGCCGAAGTCAGATGCTTAACCAATTGAGCCATCCAGGCGCCCCCTGTGAATTTGTACTTTAAAGAAACTTTACTATTAATGCACAAACAACTCAAACTGTTTATTCAAATCTAAATATCAGGGAGGATGAAGGCACATTCTTTCTTTGTAAATTGTGAATTACCTAATAGAATAAATCTCCTCAGTTGAAGCTCTAAGAAAGACTGATGGTTACATTTGTCCCTCCTGGCTACTGGGGCAGAGCTAAGGGATGAAATGTTTGAAACTGCCAGTGAAGGAGGGCAGCTGTTGTCCAAAAGCAAATGGCACTTTGCTTTGCCCCTCTCCTAGTGAGACCCTGAATCTGTGTTTGTGAAATCTGCCCGTAAGAGGTATCGGCTTTGGTGAAGAATGCGTACTTCGCCTTAGCCATCCCTTTGGGTTGAATATGAGTGTATTCTGGTAGGAAAGATACAAACATTGGAAACAGAAACACTAAGGCGGGGCTTTCTGCTACCCACTGAGCTACCTGACAGGAGTTACCTTGCATAGAGACTACCTTGACTGCTTCTTTCCCCTAGCCAAACAAGCTTGGGGCAGGGGTAGGGGTGGGGGTCGGGGGAGGGGGTGGGGAAGAGCTTTCTAATCCTTGTTTGCTAAGGAACAACTCACTGAGCCTCTTTTACAGGAAAGCCAGATCTCTCCATGGCTTGTGCATGAAGAGCAGTAGAATGGTTGGAGTCTTAAGGTCATGTTCCTGGATCTATAGAGGTCCAGCTGTGGGGCAGAAGCCAGGCTGACCCAGGTCTCAACACTTAGAACTAACAATTATAAACCAGACTTAACAGAGTTGGCTCCTGGTGGAAAAATCTGCTTTCTTCTATTGGCATAAACTAAAATGGAAGAAGAGATCTCTGTGCTCTATTTTGAGGGAGGGCTTCTGGTCTGGCTTTCCTCCCTCCCCTTCCATGGAGCTAAACTCTGCTAACTGGGCTAATGCAGTGGGAGAGACAACAGGCTATCACACACTGTTCAGACAGATGGTACGAGCAGAAAGTTAGTAGCGACGCAACGGGATTGCATGTGGATGAATGTCGATTTATAGAATGGTAATGAAGCAAGAATGGAAACTGAGGAACACCAAGGAAAAACAGGTAATCTGTTCCGTGTCCAGAGTAGTTTCTTCCTCTCAGCTAGACTTTTCATAAAGCTAGGACACCTTATACATAAGCATCAATTCAAAATCTGCTTAAGAGATTTTGTATCAACCACATACATTATATGTAAGTGCTCCAAGAAAAGCTTATCTGATTTGTGCAAATATAAAGTATACCTTAACAAGGTGACATTATTTTTATGAATAATGAGTGTGGGTAAATGAAGAAGCTGACAAAGTATGCAGAATGTGAATCCTGAAAAGGTGAGCAAGTAAATGCCAGCCACTAAATATGTATACCAAGTGTGCCAAACATTCTGCTAAAAATGGGGTCATGTCTTGATATAGCTGTCCTATTGGGCAGAACTTATAAAAGCACACATAGAAAAATTAACAGGGATATATATTTCTTAAACAATTTTTTAATGTTTGTTTATTTTTGAGAGAGAGACAGAGTGCAAGCAGGAGAGGTGCAGAAAGAGAGGGAGACACAGAATCCAAAGCAGGCTCCAGGCTCTGAGCTGTCAGCACAGAGCCCGATGCGGGGCTCGAACTCACAAACTGCGAGATCATGACCTGAGCCGAAGTCAGACACTCCACCGACTGAGCCACCCAGGTGCCCCAACAGGGATATATTTTCAATAAAAACACTAGAGGAAATTTTGAAACAGAGAAAGCCAGAAGCAAAGCTATTTAACTCTTGGCCCCCTGTGCTGGCTGCATGATGCTCTGACGGGGCCTCAGTCTGGTCTCAGAAATAACTCAGGGGGCAGCAGTGTCAGATATCTGCAGGACCCCTGGAGAACTTCTAGTTCGGCAACTTGTTTGGCAGGATATAAGCAATTAACATATGGAACCCGTCCTCAAGGAACATTCCACCCCACCTTTCCAAAGTACAGTAAAATCTTGGTTTGTGACCATAATTCGTTCCAGAAACATGCTTGTTATCCAAAGCATTTGTATATCAAAGTGAATTTCAAGAACCATTAACTCAGTTGTGATCATGTGACATCTGGCATCATGTACTACTCGTATCCTAAGACATCGCTAGTTTATCAAGTTAAAATTTATAAGAAATGTTTGCTCATGTTGCAGCACACTTGCAGAACAAGTTATTCACTATCCCAGGTTTTGCTGTAATTTGCAAGAGAACAACAGAATCACGAAGCTGGGAGAAGTCAAGAGGCAGGACAGCCCTGAGACTAGGGAAATGACAGAAGCACCCAACAGGACTTGGTATCGTCCTCCTGCTTCACCAAATCATGTGGTGAACTCTCATGTGCAGGCTCGCCCCCAGGGTGTCAGCATCCAGAGACAGATGGATAAGGTTTTCTTTCTGCAGTAATTTCATGGGTACATTTCCACAGGGAATACACTGGGGCCACTACTCTCTTATGGATGTCAACAGCTCAGATCATGATGAAAATGTCACCTGACATCCCAAGGGCAAAGGATTTGCCGGCCCCACAACAGTATAAATTCATGAGTTAACAAAATTTATCCTTTATAAAAGCTACAAAAAATCAGGCAATCCAATAGTCCATTTAAAAATTTTTGTTTTCCCTAGATTTGGGAAATAGAAGCAGGTAAGTCTCTGATTAAGGCCCAAATGGGTTTAAAAATGGTTCTGACTGGTTCAAATTGAACAGGGCACACGTGCGAGGTCACAGCTGGCCGCGACATTGCCAGGGCTGCCCTTTTACTGTGTCTTACTTACGGTCCCCACCGCTGCTCGGTATCTGCTCCTCTCTGCACAAGAACCGTAATCGCTTCGTGGTGCTTATTCACAACAGCCATGGTTATAAGGGGTCGCTCCTCACCGTCCCTGCAGTTGGGATCTGCTCCCTGCAGCATAAGGAAAAGGACAAACTTGCCACAAAACCCTGCTCTCAGCAGCATCCACCTGCCGTCCTATGAAGTGTAACAAATATGCTTTCCATCAAAAGAAAGGAACATCAGGAAACCTAAGATCTGACCTATAACAGAGCTGCGGGTCATGGTGCCATAGAACTTGTGCTGTCCTCATCAGGAAGGCAGGCACCCAGACAACTTTGCTTCTTTAGGAAACATGAAGGTCACATGGGGTCACAGACCAGGGATTCTGTCCACCTTTGTGCACATTATTTGGGCTCATATGACTTTTTGGTATATTTTCTCTGCTATAAAAACTAGCAACCAATAACAATTAATGTAAAGTTCTGGACTGGCCAGTTAATCCACTTGCAGTTTAAAATGAAATGGCCCTGTGATGATCCCAGTACTGAACAAGACTTCCACATGAAAGAGACACAGGTGAAACACGAGGCTGAAATCCTCAGAGAGATTTCTTTGGGATGTACTCACCTCATCGAGCAGCTGTTCAATCACAGAGACTCTTCCTTCCCCTGTTGGTCCCACTTCCTTCAGCAGGAGCCTGTTTTCAGGCTGTAGGATTATACAACACGGTCATTTCCACCACCATAAAATATTGCTGCCCCACTTGTGTGAACTCAACCCTCAAGGCAAATGCCTCCTCTCCAAGGTTAAGTTCTGAGTCCCAGGGACAGGCGAGTGTGAGCAAGTGCATGCATGTGTGTCCGTGAGTGCGTGTGTGTGATCTTTGACAGCCAGCAACACAAATAAACCCAGCTAATGTAAAGCTTGCTGGTCTCTGAAACCTTGTCTTGGGAAAGGTTTTATATTTGGGGACATTGTTTTATATTTATTAAGGATAGGGATGCAATGAGAAACCTCACAAAAACCCAGAAACCCCACACTAGTTTTATTACAAAGGAAAACAAATATTCCTAGGAAAAGCAAACGGGTGAATCCTACAATTCACCCTGCATGCTATATAAGGTGTTCAGAATCAGCCTAAGTATGACTATCCAGAAAACACGCTCACCCGACACATGAGTGAACCGATAAAGTCAACTCTTGTTTGGGGGTTAAAAGCTCTCACTTATCATCAGAAATCTGAAGAGTTTATTATCTTTTCTCTATTTTCAAAATATGATGAAATTCATCATTATATACAATCTTTATAGAAAGGATTTCAAATGCTGGCTGCCACAAGGTTGAAGAGGCAGTCTAGAAAGCTGGAGACATTACTTTCAGTGTGTTTCTATCAATGGATCTGAGGGTGACTTGGGATGGTTCTGGGACTCCCAGTTTCCTGTATGCATAGTGAAAATAATATCTACCCCCCTCCTGGCTCTCTGGGAAGTCAGAGATGAGGGCATTGGTCAAGCCTCTGAGCCTTTCAGGAGAAGATGCCGGGTTCAGACTATGTCCCCTCTGCCCCCATTCTAGAGTGATTAGCTTGGAACAATGTACTCTAACAAGTGAAACCCCAGGCAGTCTTGGGGGACGCACTTGTTCTGGCTGAATTCCATTCCTTATGGAAAACTATACTAGAATGCACTTAAATGTCAACCTCATGAGGTCTGAGACTTTTATATCTTTTGTTCACAATTTATTTTTACCACCAAAAATTGTGCCTGGTGCATGTGTGCTCAAAATAACTGCTGAATGAGTGAACCACTGAATGCTGTTATTATTTTTTTATACTTAACCCCTAAATACAGATGAGAAAATAAAGGCACATAACAATGGGGGATTCAGGTCACACATAGAATAAGCAGGTGGAGTCTCGAAAACTGTTAAAGTTTATGGAACTTTATACTTAAACTGGGAGAAAGCCAAGAGTATGAGGAATCATAAGCAATACAAGTTAATGTAGTTCTATGGCTAAAATTAACAATTCAGGCAACTACAGATGTTGGTGACAATGCAGAGAAAGAAGAACCCTTAAAAAAAAAAAAGACAAACCCTCTTGCACTGCTGGTGGGAATGCAAATTGGAAAACAGTATGGAGGTTCCTCAAAAAATTAAAAATAGAACTATGACCCAGCAATTGCACTACTAGGTATTTACCCAAAGGATATAAAAATGCTGATTCAAAGGGGCACATGCACCCCAGCGTTTATAGCAGCACTATTGACAATAGCAAAAGTATGGAAAGAGTAAGTAAAAGTATGGAAAAAGTAAGCAAATGTCCATTGATTGATGAACGGATAAAGAAGATGTGGTATATCTATATAATGGAATATTACTTGGCAATCAAAAAGAATTAAATCTTGCCTTTTGCAACAATGTGGATCGATCTAGAGTGTATTATGCTAAGCAAAATAAGTCAGAGAAAGACAATATCATATGATTTCACTTATACGTGGAATTTAAGAAACACAACAGATGAACACAGGGGAAAGGAAGCAAAAAAAATAAGATAAAAACAGAGAGTTAGACAAACCATAAAAGACTCTTAAATACAGAGAACAAACTGAAGTTTGCTTATTAGGTCTTGGGTGGGGGGACAGGCTAAGTGGGCAATGGACATTAAAGAGGGCACTTACTGGGATGAGCACTGTGTGTTATAAGTAAGTGATGAATCACTAAATTCTATTCTTGAAATCATTCTTATGCTATATGTTAACTTAACTTGGATTTAAATAAAATAAGTAAATGGGGAGTCTAGGTGCCTCAGTCGGTTAGGTGTCTGACTTGAGCTCAGGTCATAATCTCGCAGTCTGTGAGTTTAAGCCCTGTGTTGGGCTCTGTGCTGACAGCTCAGACCCCGGGGCCTGCTTCATATTATGTGTCTCCCTCTCTCTATGCTCCTCCCCTGCTCACACTCTGTCTCTCTCTCAAAAATAAATAAACATTAAAAATTTTAAAAATAATAAATTAAATAAGTAAATAAATCAAAGCCAGGGAGAAATAGATTTTTTTAAAAAGTTAATACAATTCTAAGGTCTTCTTCTCACATATATTGGTGTTTATGACATGTAAAGCATGTAGTGGAAAAAAACAAGTTGAGGCGAGAAATCACCTGCCTTTGTAGAACTCATGATGACAATCTGGGCACCAGTATGTGCACCCCTGAGGATGCCCTGAGGGCTTGGGTTCACGAAAAGAGGAGGGAAGAACTGACTTGTGCCCATCTCCATCTTGGTGGAGACCCAGGCTTTGGGTTTGTTGCTAAGCACATCTGTCCTCCTACTGCAGCCAAAGAGGACCAAATGAAAGGCAAGGTGGTGGACTGAACAAGGGCACCCACTGTCTCTTTCTCCAAAGCTCCCATTAAAATGTTAATGCTCTATATATTTTGAAGAACAAAACAGCTGTGGGAAACTGGAAGAGTGCCATCAGTGGATCAGGAATCGTGAGAAATTCCAAAGATTGAAAGTAGGTGGAATCTGACTGAGAGGGAAATCAAAGCAAAGAAAAAGCAGTTGAAGACACCAGAGATATGAGTGTGTTTCCTCCAGGAAGCCCTGAAGAAGCTGAGTTAATCAACAAGGAGGGCAGGTGTTGGGTGCAGGCTGGATTCATGAGCATTTTAGGAAAGGGCTGAGCTGGGTGATGTCCTCCCCTCTCTCCTGTGCTCTCTGCTTAAACCCTGATAACTATTTTCCAGAGATTTAATTATTTGCCTAACAAAGAGTCCTCCTGGGAGTACTGGGCCCAGGAAGGCCAGAGCCCAGACCTCTATGACAACACAGATGGAAGGAGAGCAAGGAAATAAAAAGAGCCCCATCCAGGAATGAAACACTCTAGAGCCCTTCACAGCACAGACTCACCTCTAGGGGGAAGGCAACTTAGGGGACCCCAAGGCATTCTCTTGTGTTCTGCCCAAACACTCTCCAGGGAGACAGCATGCCCACCCCCACCCCCCCCCCCCACACACACAGGCACCTCAGGCCCACACACCCAGGGCAAGCACTGGCACTACGCAAACTATCCCTTCACTTGTCAACATGACCTGGCAATCACAGATCATCACATATTTGAGACCAACCAAAAACAAGACAGAGAAAGATGGACAGACAGAATTGACCCCAGAGGAAACAGAGGTGATTCAGGAAACTGATGAGAACTTTAATTCTAATTAATAATCTTGACATATTTTAAAGGATTCTATAAAATAAAAAATATACCCAAAAAAGGCACAGAAAATGAAAAAGTATTCCTCCATTTAAAAATCTCAAAGTAAAACATTAAACAGATAGGCCTAAGAAGACAGCTGTGAGGACAAAGGAGTACACTTACTGTGAGCTGCTCCTTTTCTTGAAATGTTTTGGTCTTGAAATTCTTTGCCCTCTTGACGTTTTCAGTGGTATCGGAGGTGCTCTGGCTGTAGTTGCTCACTGGAATGACAAAGAGTTGAGGACCAAAACAATGTCCCCCTGCCACTCCCCACATATAATATAGACCTATCCTACTATTGTGCCCCTCAAGAGGTCAGAAGAATAAAATGGCTTTTATAGAAATTTCTACTTGATTGAACCTCACAAGAAGTAAGACCAGAGGATGAGTGGGAAGGAAGGAATAAAAGGGACTACAGTTTATAGGCCCCAAAGAACACCCCCCACAACCTATCTCCCCAAGCCCTGTGAAAGACTTGAAAAATCTCACCCCTGACTTCAGAGAAGCCAGAAGAATAAAATGGTTGGAACATTACAGTGAGATGCATGGTTGGGCTGGAAAACTATAAGCAATTCCCTGCCATCCTTGCCAGGTCAATGTGTTCCTGGTCAATTGTTTTAAAGTCACCATAAGGGTACAACTCACCCAGGCTGGACCTGCTGCCAAATGGCCCATTACCACCCTCAGTGACACTGCTCAGGAAGTGGCTGCTGAAATCCACAGCCTTGCTGAGGTAAAGGTTCTGGACAATGAAAACAATTAGTCACCATGAATGACAAGGCTGCTGTGTCCCCACAGAAGGAACAATCTCCCTGCTAACCTGTTCCTCTCTTTGTTAATGACACCTTTAGCTACACAGTCAAGCTTGAACCTGGACATCCTTCCTGACACCTCCTCCCCTCCCTGTAATGTTTTGTCCATTTTGCCTCTTAAACGGCTCCTCAGTGCAGCCCTTCTTCTCTGTTGTTACGGCCACAGCCCCTTTTCATATGCCAGAATCACCCCAAGGGCATCCCAACAGGTTCCTGCCAGCCCACTTTCCATGTGGCTGCCCCAGTCATCTTTCTAAACTGTGTAAGTACTGGTGTCCTTTCCCTGCTTAAAACCCTTCTGTATCTTGGAATTAGGGTGACATCATGGGGAGACTCGAGCCACAGAGTTTGAATCCTGGTTCTATTACTAGTTTAGGGACCTTGGAAGAAGCAAGTTGCTTAATTTCTCTGAACCTCAGGTTCCTCACCTGTAAAGTGGAAATATTATGGCCTACCCCAAAGGGATACTGTGAAAGTAAAATGAGGTAAAATGGAGGCCTATAAAGTTAGGATAGATGATACATGGTCCAGACCTGGAATTCTATATCCACCTGGACCGATTCCACAGCGTGGCATCCTGCCCCACCCTCACCTGGTTGCCTCTCCCGCCACAGGGAACCACCTGCTACTTCCTCAACACTAGAACACACAGGTTAAGAAAAAACACATATTAAACCCGAAGATAATTACTCCACTTCTACTTGATAGCACATTATATATGCTCTCGGTGCCCACCCAAAGCATACCCCTCCCAGCTGCTGGGTTGGCTGCTAACAGCTCACAGCTGACTCCCTCCTCTGGCCAACTGCCTCCAGAGATGGGTGCTGCCTTACCCTAGAAGCTACAGCCCTCCTTTTCTTGCCTCAGTTGGGACAACTTCGTGATGTGACCCATATTTCAGAGCTCCTCGTGGATCAGGCTAAAGCCAAAATTTATGTGTGACCACTCAGCCCGTTCCCCGTCTCATGTCCCTCACTCCCCTTCTCCTCAAGTACCTCTCTGACCCAAGCTCTGCTCTGGCCACACAACTGAAAATATGGCATTTAGCACTTTACTTGACTTCAAAGCACTTTTGTGGGTGTCAGCCCACTGCACACTCCCAGCCTCTGAGTTAGGCGGTGCCCGTATGTCTGTCCTCATTTTAAAGACACTGCTAGCTCCCTGCTGGGCATATGGCCAGGGCCTGATAAATGCTAGTTCCCCTGCTTTTCCTGGCCTTCTTCATCCACCTTCTCAATCCATTCATTATTCTTTTGTATATTCTGATTTCTTGCCCAATGAAACTAAAGCTGCCAGTATGAATCAATTAATGTTTGCCACACATTAAAGGCTCTGTAGCAAAGTTGCAATCACCATATAAGGAGGCAGATCAAGAGAGACATAGCCACAAAATTTGGCTTATTTATTATAGGCAAATAGGTGAAAGTACAAACAGGCAAACATTTTGTTGGTCTTTCATCTACACCCAGACTTCAGTGAGTATAAAAAAGCCTGAGAACCACAGGACCAATAGGGTCGACAGTAATTCCTACTCTTACTACATCTTTATGTGCCTGAAACCTGACTTCTCTGAGGTTTAGCACAGTTATTTACCTAATCCTATGAAATTACTGGCCTTTAGTCGAGTTTTATAATATTTGAAACTTATGTCTTCCATGGGTTACCCAGAAGCATTTCAATAGACTATAGGCTACAATTTACTAGTTCAGTCAATTTTCAAATGAACAGCTTCTGAAAGTCTTACGCACCTTGTTTGATACTTGAATGTAATTCAGCTGGATGCTAACTTCATAGCCATCTTCATGGACAGTAGCAGAGATAAGCTTTTAAAAAACCGTTAGAGAGAATTCACAACCATGCATGTGGGACTTAATGTCCTGAGCAACAGCCAAGAAATCCTGAGATGTTAAACCGTAAATTTAACCAAACATTTAATTAACTCAAAAGAAGGCAGGAAAAGAGAAACAAAGGAACAAAACCTAAGTAAGATATAATACAAGTAGCAAAACAGCAGACACAAATCCAGCTATAGCTATAATTCCGCTAATTGTAAATGAACGAAATTAATGTTCCCATCAAAGAGCAGAGACTGCCAGAATGGATAAGAAAGACCCAAATTTATATTCTCTGCAAGAGACACACATTAAGTTTAATCAAGCCACCTGGCTGGATGTCGTCAGCTGGGTGTCTGGAGGAGCCAGGCCTTGTTAATCAAGAGCCAAGCATCATAGTTGACAAGCTTCCTCTGTAAGCAGCAGGAGGAATTTCCCTCAAACAGGGGTCAACAAATTCTTTAAGGATCAGATAGTAAGTAGTTGAGGTTTTGTGGGTCATTGCCATTGTAGCACAAAGGCAGTCATGGACAGTAAGTAAACAAATTAGTTATAGCCGTGATCCAATAACACTCGATTTGTAAAACTGAGTAATGGGCCTAATTTGCCCCACAGGCTATAGTTTGCAGACCCCTGGATTAGGCGAGAGAATGAATAAACCCCCAAAACATTATCAAGGGAAACTAAGCACTACTTGACAATGAAATAGTTTCAATGTTGGCCAATTTGGTGGTAGAGGATCAAACAGGCTGATTTCTAAAGATTCCTTCTAGTGTTCTGACAAACAGAAGAGGTCTTCTCACAGAGCTGTCTCTTACAGTGGTGGCATAATGCCAGAGAAAGAGCATGGGACTTCAAATCTGGAATCCCCCAAAAGACCCAACAGTGCAGCCCTGGGCAGATCACCAAAGCTCTTTGAGCCAGTTTTCCTGGGTGTCAAAAATAAGGCTTGTTCTGATTATCTACTGCAGTGTAAAAAGCCACCTCAAACTTAGTGGCACTGAACGACCATTTTATTAAGTTTGTGGCTTCCCACAGGACACAGAGGGGACAGATGGTCTTGTCTCGACACATCTGCCACCTCAGCTGGGAAAACTCAAATGGCTACAAGGTGGCTGCATGTTTGGAGGCTGGAATGACCCAGGCTCTCATCACTCGTCTGCCTGCCTCCTGACCCAGGATGACTCCAGGCCCGGGTTCAGCTAGGGCTGCAGACGGTGCACCTACACGTGGCCACGCCATGGGGCTTGGGCTTCTCACAGCAGGGTGGCTGGGCTCCAAGAAGGAGTGTTGAAGGTGAGCGTGCCAAGTAAGAGGACCACACCCTGAGAGTCCCATGGCATCACTGCCACTGCACTCAGTTATTAGCCCAACTGCCATAAGTCCTCCCACCCGTCCACGGGGGACAGGGACTCTGCCCTTTGCAGGGAAAACTATCAAAGAATTTGTGGCCATTATTAAAAACTGCCACAAAGGTAATATCCCTACCTTGTAGGTTTGTTATGAGTGCTACAGATCGATGAACATAATGTACATAGTGAGTGCATCATTAAACGGCAACTGTTATGATCACTACCGCTGCTAATACAGAATGGATTTCAGTGTGCAATTTGGCTAGACTAAACTCTTCTGGGTCTTTTAGCTCTGACCACAAGAATCTCCATAACACATGGAATGTAAAAGCATGGATGGTTCACAATTTACTATTTTACCTTGCTTAGGTCAGGTGCCCAGAAGCAGACCCTGAGACAAGGTTCATGCACAGGTGATTTATTGAGGCCGTGCTTGTAGGGGAGGGCAGTAAAGAAGGGTGGAAAGCAGGACAGGAAAGGGAAAGGAGCCAAGCAAAGTGCGATTTCAGGTGAAGTCAATGGAGGGGAACTGCAGCCTGAACCCATGCGATGCTCTGGTGTGGAAATTCCAGTCAGAGCTCACCCACCTTTCCCATTCTGGGTTCTGCAATCAAAGCCCTGAACTCAGGGTTGTTCTGAGCATAAGACCTGAGGTGAGCAGAGATATGATCCAACTGTTTTCTCCAGTACCCTAAAGAAAAAGAGAAATCCATCCACGTGGATAATTCTTCTGAAGCCAAGAAAGAAAAATGCTAGTTTTCAACATGCATACTCAGAGAGGTTATTAATTTTTTTGGTCAAATTTTGTGATGGTTTGGCTTACTGAACCTTGACTATGTACTAGAATAAGTTCCATTTTTGTTCCCAGCTTTTTTTAAAATTACACATGATTAATCACAGAATAGTACAGAATATCAAAAGAACATATCTTGAAGAGAGAGAGAGGGAGACAGAGAATCCCAAGCAGGCTCCATACTGTCAACACAGAGCCCAACACAAGGCTTGTACTCATGAACCATGAGATCATGACCTTAGCTGAAATCAAGAGTCAGATGCTCAACCGACTGAGCCACCCAGGCACCCCCTATTTTATTCTTTTAAAATTAACCATATTGAAGACCTACCCTATGACCCAGCAGTAGCACTGCTAGGAATTTACCCAAGGGATACAGGAGTGCTGATGCAGAGGGGCACTTGTACCCCAATGTTTATAGCAGCACTCTCAACAATAGCTAAATTATGGAAAGAGCCTAAATGTCCATCAACTGACGAATGGATAAAGAAATTATGGTTTATATACACAATGGAATGCTATATGGCAATGAGAAAGAATGAAATATGGCCTTTTTTAGCAACATGGAAGGAACTGTAGAGTGTTATGCTAAGTGAAATAAGTCATACAGAGAAGGACAGATTCCATATGTTTTCACTCCTATGTGGATCCTGAGAAACTTAACAGAAGACCATGGGGGAGGGGAAGAAAAAAAAATGGTTAGAGAGGGAGGGAGCCAAAACATAAAAGACTCCTAAAAACTGAGAACAAACTGAGGGTTTATGGGGGGTGGGAGGGAAGGGTGGGTGGGTGATGGGTATTGAGGGCACCTGTTGGGATGTGCACTGGATGTTGTATGGAAACCAATTTGACAATAAATTTCATAATAAAAAAAAAAGAAAAAAATAAATGGTAGAATTAAACGAGTGGAAAAAAATTAAAAAATAAAAAATAAAATAAAATAAAATTAACCTTTTTGAGACATAACTTTAACTTTTTTTTTTACATTTATTTATTTATGAAAGACAGAGACAAGAGTGCAAGTGGGGGAGGGGCAGAGAGACAGGGAGACACAGAATCCGAAGCAGGTTCCAGGCTTGGAGCTGTCAGCACAGAGCCTGATGCGGGGCTTGAACTCATGAACCATGAGATCATGACCTGAGCTGAAGTTGGATGCCCTGCCAACTGAGCCACCCAGGTGCCCCAAGGCATAACTTTTAAGCATACAGCTTGAATTTCAGCAAGCGTGTTTTTTACTATATATTTACTTTTACTCTACATAGTTAGGTCTTGTCTATGGCTTGCATAGAGTTGTTTTTCTTTTTTTTTCTTTTGGCATGGAGCCCCAGTGTGGCACTTGAACTCATGACCCTGAGATCAAGACCTGAGCTGAGATCAAGAGTTGGATGCTTAACCAACTGAGCCACCCAGGATCCCCTGTTTTTTCGTTTTTTAGAAACCCATGATGACAATTGCTACCTTCTAATGAAATGTTCAGTCCACAAAATTAAATGTAATTATTGATATGTTTTGGTTTTGCCTTACCATTTTATTATTTGATTTATACTTTTCCCATTTGTTTTGTTTTCTTTGTTCCTATTTTCCTGGGGGTTTTTTGGGGGCAACTTGAATACTTTTTAGAATTATATTTAAATTTTCCCATTAGCTTTTTACCTGTATTCCTTGGTATTCTTTTTGAATAGTTGCCCTATTGATTAAAATATCACTCTTTAAAAGTGTATTTATTCATTTTTGACAAAGGCAGAGTGCAAGCAGTGGAGGGATAGAGAGAAAGGGAGAATCTCAAGCAGGTCCTGTGCTGTCAGCCCAGACCCCAATGTGGGGTTCGAACTCATGAACCGTGAGATCATGATCTGAGCTGAAATCAAGAGTTGGACGCTCAACCGAGCCACCCAGCCACTCCTATTTTATTCTATTAAAATTAACCCTATTGAGATAACTTTTAAGTATACGGTTTGAATTCCAGCAAGCATATGCATCCCAATCAAAACATAGAACATTTCCATCATTCCAAAAACTCCTTTGTGCCCTTCTACAGTCTGCACAGGTTTAAACACACTTGAATTCACTAACTGCCACCATTTAACACTTGGGAGATGTCACAAGAGTCTGGATTTCTGGTGTCTTGTGGGCAACCAGGAGATGCATTTACAGGAAATGTCCACAACAGGCTAACCTATAAAAACAGAAAGTAGCGGTGCCTGGGTGGTTCAGTCGGTTAGGCATCTGACTTTGGCTCAGGTCATGATCTCACGGTTCATGAGTTCGAGCCCCACGTCGGGCTCTGTGCTGACAGCTCAGAGCCTGCAGCTTGCTTCGGATTCTGTGTCTCCCTTTCTCTCTGCCTCTCCCTAACTTGCGCTCTGTCTCTCTGTGTCTCTCAAAAATAAATAATAAACATTAAAAAAAATTTAAAAAATAAAAAACAGGAAGTAGATTTGTGGTTGCCAGGCACCTGGGTCAGGAGATGTGAGCAGTGATTGCAAAAAAGAGTATCAGGACTACTTTTGGGGTGATAAAAATGTTCTGGACATGGTAATGTTTCTATACTGCTGCTAATGTACTATCACTGAATTGTACACTTCAAAATGGTCAAAATGGTGAATTTTGTTATGTGAATTTTAGAACAGTAAAAACAGAGAGGTATTGGCAGATAGCAATGACACAGACTAACAACATTTCTACCATCATAGTTGCAATCCATATGTGCTCTTTGATTTACAAACTAGATGATGGGGCTATGAGTCAAAACATCAGAGTACTAAAAGTTTAATGAAGAGCTATAATACAAAGGAAAATTACCTAAAGAAAAACGATGGAATTTACTTTTTTTTTTAATGTTTATTTATTATTTTGAGAGACAGACAGAGCATGAGCAGGGGAGAAGTAGAGAGAGAGGAAGACACAGGATCTGAAGCAGGCTTCAGGCTCTGAGCTGTCAGCACAGAGCCCAATGCGGGGCTAGAACTCACGGACCGTGAGATCATGACCTGAGCCAAAGTCAGACACTCAACCGACTGAGCCACCCAGGCACCCCAAGGGATTTACTTCATTCATTCATTCATTCATTTATCCATTCATTCATTTATTTTTAATGTTTATTTATTTTTGAGAGAGAGAGCACGAGCGGGGAAGGGGCAGAGAGAGAGGGAGACACAGAATTCCAAGCAGGCTCCAAGCTCTGAGCTGTCAGCATAGAGCTCGACACAAGGCTCGAACCCACAAACTGTGAGATCATGATCTGAGCTAAAATCGGACGCTTAACAGACTGAGCCACCCAGGAGCCCCATTTACTTTTTTTTTTTTTTAAATTAATGTATTTATTTTGAGAGAAACAGAGAGAGAACCAGTGGGGGAGGGGCAGACAGAGAAGGGGACAAAGGATCCAAAGCAGGCTCTGAGCTGACAGCAGAGTGCCCAACGTGGGGCTCGAAGTCACGAATCATGCCATCATGACCTGAGCCAAAGTTGGATGCCACACAGGCACCCCACTTTTCTTTTTAATGTTTGTTTATTTTTAGGAGAGGTGTGGGGGAGGGGCAGAGAGAGCAGGAGACAGAGGATCTGAAGTGGGCTCTGTGTTGACAGCAGAAAGCCTGATGTGGGGCTTTGCACTCACAAACCACGAGATCATGACCTGAACTGAAGTAGGATGCTTTAACCGACTGAGACACCCAGCCGCCACAAAGGGATTTACTTATGTATAGAAATAAAGCTAAAGGAAGAAAAAAAAATGCAGTTTTCTTTCAGAGAAAGAGGGAATTCTCTCCTGACAAGAAAGTGTACTTTTTCTCTCACCTCTTCCTGGGCTGACAGCTGTGAGGAGAGGTTTATGGTCACTCATTTTCTCCTGCCTCTGCTTTTGAGAAGCCATTTCCAGTTCCTTTTTGGCTAGTAGCGCACCAGATGGGTAGAACAGGCCAGTAGTCTGTGTGCCCACGTCCTTCCGAGTCCCAGCCTCAGGTCTGAGCAAAGGAACATTTAGGGACTGCCAGGCAGATCGGGGCTATGAGCAAGGCAGAAAACATAAAATACTAGAATATAATTTCATTAATTCTTCATAATTACTTATAGAAAAGAATTCTAATCAGAAGTAAAAAATATCTCCAAGAAACTGTACTCTGAACTAAAAAGAGGTTTTCAGCCCTTGCCTCACCTTCCTTGGTCTGTCTCTCCCAGGAACTCCCAGCCTGACCCATAAAGCCAGCCTCTTCTGCTTGGCCATTTACTATCTCAAACTCAACAAATCAACTAAACTAATATTCCCTGTCTTGCTGCCCGAGGCCCTAAAGAAATCTATCCTCTCAGTTCTACAATCCAATGGAGTTACTACTCATCTACACTCAACTACTGGGGACCGGTATTTTCTCTGAGGCACTCCTGCATCTGGACATGGGAACTTGAGAGGACCATCATGTAAGGTTGTGTAGGTTGTGTACTGTACAACATCACTGCATCTAATGAGCTAAGATTCACATGGTAGGCATCATATATTTGAAAATTTATTAGGACAGTTTTTCTGGTAGGTGGAAGAAAATGTCTAACAAAATTAGTATATTACAATCAGTTTCCAACAGATGGCAGTCTAGTGTCTTGAGGAAAGTAACCCTTGGTCTCATTTGCACAAAGGTGTCAATATGGTCTACTGACACTCCCAGGATCCATAAGTCTCAGTCTGGGTTAAGAAGGCCATGAACTCCCTAAAAATGAGTGCAAAATTACTGAGTGCATGTGCATTCTAAGGACTATCAATCTTCACATTCTTCTAATGAAGAGCTAAAAAGAAACCTGAAAAGTCTTCATCTAGCTTAGAGAAATTCACAAAAGGCTAATATCAAGCTGGTTAGAGATTAAGTCATTCTGAAAATAACCCTGTAAGACTTTCCTTAAACTATATGCAGTTGTTTTAAATAGCAGCAGCAATTTCATATACCTGATATAAGTTTTCTAAAACATAAAACAATGGGAGCAATGTTCCTAGTATGCCTCATGAGAAATGCACGAGGACATTCTGTCTCATGTATTTATTTTACTTTTTTTCTGTCTCAGGTATTTTAAATCCACTTCTCCTTCATGACATTATGTCAACTTACATTATTTTTATTAGTCTTCCAAATGCAATTAGACCTCAATCTACTACAGATAAACCCTTAGATCTTTGAATGCAGACGAAATCACTTGAGTGTTGAAAACTTGAATTGGTTGAATTTACTTACACACCTAGTTGAAAATCCATGTGAAAAGTCTGTATTTTGGCTCTCTCTCCCCGGGTTGATCCCCAAGGTAGAGAACACAAATTCAGAGTCCTAAGCTCTTCCCCAGGCACCAGCTCTTACTACAGTGGAGGCCTCACCTCAGCAAAAGGGCGAAGTTCTCCAGCGGCAAGAGCCAGGCTGTTCTCCATGCTAAGTCTTGCCAAGGACTTCACATAAATACCACAGGAACCACAGAATCGGGCAGATGGGTGATTGCTGGCCCCACATTTGGGGCAAACAGAGTAGCAGGCAGAAATGCCTGGCTAGAGGATAGAAAATATTTTTACATCTTCATAAATATTAGAGTCCTAATTTTCCCATGTAAGTTATTCTCATACCATACAATCCCCAGCCATCAAAATAACATATGCCTATATCCCTGACCCCAAGTCTACCTTCTAGACTTTGCCCTACAGATGAACAATTACACAAAGCAAGTATATTTAAGACCATTCCCCACAGGATTGTGGTTTTAGAGAAAATAACTGGAAACCATCTAAATATCCAGCAATAGGGGATGGTCTCAATATATCATGGTACATACAGAAAGTGGTATATTACAGAACCACTGAAAAGAATGAGAGGCTACAAATAAGATATATTGCTAGGTGAAAAGAACTGAGCCAGTGTTCATAGTAAACTACCAGTTTACTTATTAGCACACTGAACAGCTCAAAGAACACTCAGACACTAGGTGATGGTGACTGCTTCTGGGATAGGCTCTGTAGGCCTGGGATGAGAAGGGAGACTACCCCTTCACATGAAACCTTTTGTATTATTTACATGCAACGCTTATTTGAATAAATGACTTTGAGTGTTTTATTAGAAAAGTAAGCAGACAATTCATAAAAGAAATACCAATAGTCAAATAGAAATAGGAAAAGTTTAACCTCAAAGAAACAGCAATGACAGAGCTTTCTCAATTTAAGAGAAGTATCTCTGTCTCCGGAGTCTTAGGTAAATAGGTGGTAGTCTTCAAATCGCAAGGAGTGATTTCTGTAGGGCAGGGGAAGAGGAGGAGCTGGGCGTCTCTAGGGTGGTGGTGAGGCCTCAGCACCAAGAAACTCAGATTTAAAATACCCACCGTGGCTCCACACCAGTCACAGAAGCAAGCTTCCGGGCGATTCCTGCGACCACACTTGGAGCAGGAAATGGTCTCCCCTTTCTGAGTGGGGGGAGGAGGGGCTTTATCTCCACTGCGCATGGGCTGCTGAATGCAATGGCATTTATCAATAGGCAGATCAATACTAGATTCTGCAATCCCCCTCTGAATCCAGAAAAAAAAATCCCCAGATCAATGCAAACCCTGGAAATAAGGTATTTTTGCCCCAAAGAATAAAACTATGATAAGCTTCACTAATGAATACATTAGTACAAAGAGGACATATTACTTCACAGCAAATAGATGAAACCGGTGGCTCGTGCATCTTGATATTCCTCAGTATCTTTTTTTTTTTTTTTTTTTCAACGTTTTTTATTTATTTTTGGGACAGAGAGAGACAGAGCATGAATGGGGGAGGGGCAGAGAGAGAGGGAGACACAGAATCGGAAACAGGCTCCAGGCTCCGAGCCATCAGCCCAGAGCCTGACGCGGGGCTCGAACTCACAGACCGCGAGATCGTGACCTGGCTGAAGTCGGACGCTTAACCAACTGCGCCACCCAGGCGCCCCATTCCTCAGTATCTTTAATACCAAACATGGTAAGCCTCCTCCTGATTTACTATGACAACATTTTTAAAGAAAGAATGTATGGGGCACCCAGGTGGCTCGGTCAGTTAGACAGACATCCAACTCTTGATTTTAGCTCAGGTCATGGCCTCACCGTTTATGAGATCAAGCCCCACGTTGGGCTCTGCACTGGCAGAACAGAGCCTGCTTGGGATTCTCTCCCTCCCTCCCTCGCTGCCCCTCCCCCCCGCTCACGTGCATTCTCTCTCTCTCAAAATAAATAAATAAATAAGCATTAAAAAAAAAAAAAAAAAAGAATGTGGGGCACCTGGGTGGCTCAGTCGGTTAAGGGTCCAACTTTGGCTCAGGTCATGATCTCATAGTTTGTGAGTTTGAGCCCCGCGTCAGGCTCTGTGCTGACAGCTCAGAACCTGGAGCCTGTTTCAGATTCTGTGTCTCTGTCTCGCTCTCTGCCCCTCCCCCACTCGCGTGCACGAGTGCACTCACGCGTGAGCTCTCTCTCTCTGTCAAAAATAATAAACATTAAAAAAAAAAAGGAATGGAAGCAGACCCATGCTAGTAAGGTGTCACAATTGAGGTGTATCTTCTATTTTTTTAGGGCTTTGGTTTCCATCTGGGAATGTGAATTTATTTTCCACCCCTGCCACACAAAAAGAATTATTTTGAGGAGAGAGAATTGTTTGGTGAGAATTTCTGAAACTTTGTTAGGCAGGCCTGGATGAGAATTTTTGCTCCTGCTACATATTTATTGACTAGTAAGAGATTTTCTCATGAGACAAATGAGGATGATAGTATTCGTCACTGCTACGTGATCACCTGCTGTATGCAGGCACCATGCTGAGCACTGCTCCTGTAGTCTCGCATCAAACCACACAACAGACCTGTGAGGGGGGTGCTATTGTCACCTGTGTTTTACAGGTGTGTGTTTTACGGTTGGAAACCGAGACACAGAGGTGAGAGTTGATCATAGGCCATCTGATTCTAAAGCCTGACCTTTATCCATGACTCCATGCAGCCTTTTCACAGGTCTGTAGGACGGGTTCAGATGGTTAATGTCAATTAAGTATGGAGGCGTGCTTGGCACAGGGTCGGGCTCCATATGTCAGCTTCCCTCCCTTCTCTTGCTTTTCACTAGATCTTAATTTCTTTAAGGGAAAGGCATACTTCACATTTTTTCCCCACTAAGACAGTACCTTGCACCTTGGCACATAGAAGTCATTCAGTTACTGAATGAATGAATCAATGAATAACTGATTCAATTGATAACTGCCACCTGTTCCATGTATAGAACTAAGAATGTGCACACTAGGGGAGACATTTTCTAAAGGATGGTTTTTCCTCCAAGATGAATATTTTAGTTACTTTATTTGCCCAGCTATATCCTCTTTTACTTTGGGGACTGTTCTGTTATCCTAAAACAGACATCTGTCCAGAAAGAGGTCTCATTAGCCCTCAATATCCACAGAGACTGAGAATGAAGATCTCTCTTTGCATACACTTACCCTTACCCCATTTCTGTGCAATTAGAACGAGACTCCTCGGGACAAATCAAAAGAGAAACCCTTTACATGCTTTTGCTTCAGACTTAAATTTCAATTTATCCTACTGCTATAACAGGGTTTTGACATAACACTTGTTGATCTGGGTTTCTAAATATAAAGCCTTCAGGGGTGCCTGGGTGGCTCAGTCAGAGAAGCATCTGACTTTTGATTTCGGCTCAGGTTCGATCTCATAGTTCACAAGATTGAGCCTGGCATCAGGCTCTGCACTGACAGCACGGAACCTGCTTGTGATTCCCTCCTTCCCTCTCTCTCTGCCTTTTCCCAGCACATGTGCGCTCTCTCTCTCTCTCTCTCTCTCAAAACAAATAAATAAACATAAAAAAATAAATATAAAGCCTTCAGATCTTTTATTTAAATGCATCCATCTAGGGGTGCCTGGGTGGCTCAGTTAGTTAAGTGTCTGACTTTGGCTCAGGTCATGATCTCATGGTCTGTGAATTCGAGCCCTGCGTCAGGCTCTGTGCTGACGGCTCAGACCCTGGAGCCTGTTTCAGTTCTGTGTCTCCCTCTCTCTCTACCCCCCACCCCCACCCCATTTGTGTTCTCTCTCGTGCGCGCGCGCAAAAATAAACATTAAAAATTTTTAAATGCATCTACAGTTCAAGTGGAATTTTCTCCCATAATATTGCTTTAAAGAAAGAAAAGTTATTTTAACCCATCCATAGTAATGCTGCTAAACAAAGAAAAGACATAAGCTATCAGAATGAATACACATTATTACTTTTATCGCACTTCAATGATATATACCCTCATTGTGACATCCAAACTCTGATATACCTTTCAAATAGAAATCAAATTTTGAAAACAAATTCAATTTTGTAATTGTTCCTGAAACAGTTTTGCTGATGTGAGACCCAGAAACAACTACATCACTGACGGGTAATAAAATCAATTTAAATTATTTTACTATTTATGTAAGAAGTTCAGATTATCTGAGAAGGTACATTTTTTGCTTGACAATTTACTTAAATTTATCAGCAAGATCACTCCAAGAATTCCAAAGCACTACTGTCTTCTTTTTTTATGCTTTCTTAATCTCACTATTTTTCTCTCTAGCACCTTGGAAAACTACAAAGTGTGATTTCATGATGAGAGCGTGACATAAAGTCTGAAACCATGCTCAGTCAGAGGAATAAACGAAAAATAATCAACAAAAGAGTAAAATTGTATCAGACTTGATTTGAGAATAGATGAGTTTTCTTATTCAACTTGCCAGTTCAGTAGCATATTTTTTTAGGAAAAAAAAAAAAAGCCACACCACATATTATGTAACAGAAATCATCTTTAAAAAAAAAAAAAAAAAACCAAACCGGGGTGCCTGGTGGCTCAGTCAGTTAAGCATCCGACTTTGGTTCAGGTCATGATCTTGCAGTTCGTGGGTTCAAGCCCCGTGTCCAGCTCCGTTACTGACAACGCAGAACCTGGAGCCCACTTCAAGTTCTGTGTCTCCCTCTCTCTCTCTGCCCCTCCCCTGCTCATGCTCTCTCTCTCTCGCTCTCTCTCTCTCTCTCTCAAAAATAAATAAACATTAAAACAATATTAAAAAAAAAAACTATGCAGATTTTTCTTTTGGTAATGACAGAATAAGACCATACCAAATCACTCCCAACCAGAAAACTATCAAATCTTCTCATAATTTCTGAAGGCACTGGAGAATGAACAGAAGCAGATAGACTCTTGTAACAAGTACATACAAGGAGGAGGGGAGTTATACAAAATTAGTTTCATTTGAGCCTGGGGCTAAAATACTGCATGTGAAACAGTGGGGAAAGGGCAGAATTCTGACTAGGAGAACAAGAAAACTGAGACTGTGAAGTATTTGGCTACTGAAGAGGTGGGAACTCCCAGAAAGAAAAGAAACAGAGAGGTGATCCCCAAATTCTGTATTCACATCTCTTACTGACCCCTGAAAGATGCAGGCACAGAATACTCAAAGCAGTTCAGCTAAAGACAACATATCTAAACAGAAACCAGAATTTCTGCCCCCTACCTCTAAAAAACCCCCAGTTTTCTTGGCTGTTAGTATGCTGAGGAATTTTAGATTGGATCTTAGCGTTATACCTGTTAGTTTGTGGAGCTTCTGAATTCTGTTACTAGCCTCTGATGACTGCTGGGTTTGTTGTTTGCTCTGCTTTGCTTTGCTTTAGCAGGCAATAATATGTATACCTGGTTTGGGGAATTCATTGCCTGGAATGAATTACAACTAATACCTCTCAAAAGAAAAGAAAATCAATTTAGCCCAACCCTAGGGTAAATCAGGTATTGGAAAAAGAATTTTAAAGCAAACATTCTTCCTATAATGAATAAAAAGTTAGGAAATCTCAGGAGAGAAATAGAAACAATGGAAAGGGAAACAAATGAAAATTCTGGAACAGAAAAACACATTTGAAAGAAAATATTTGCTGTATATACTTAATAGCTAAAAGGAGATGGTAAAGGGGAAAGTAAGTGAACTTGAAGAGAGAGCAGTAGAAATTATGTAGTGTAGGGACACCTGGGTGGCTCACTCAGTTAAGTGTCCACCTCTTTGATTCAGCTCAGGTCACGGTCTTATGGTTCATGAGTTTGAGTCCTGTGTCGGATTCCATGCCGACAGTGTGGAGCCTGTTTGGGATTCTCTCTCCCCCCCTCTCTCTCTCCCTCTCCCCTGCTTGCACTATCTCTCTCTCTCAAAAATAAATAAAATAAACTTTTTTAAAGAAAGAAATTGGGGCACCTGGGTGGCTCAGTCAGTTGAGCATCCGACTTCGGCTCAGGTCATGACCTCATGGTTTGTGAGTTCGAGCCCCACATCGGGCTCTGTGCTGACAGCTCAGAGCCTGGAGCCTGCTTCAGATTCTGTGTCTCCCTCTCTCTCTGCCCCTTCCCTGCTTGTGCTCTGTCTCTCTCTCAAAAATAAATAAACATTTAAAAAAAAGAAAGAAAGAAGTTATAGGGGCAACTGAGTGGCTTAGTTGGTTGAGTATCTGACTTTGGCTCAGGTCATGATAATTGTGGTTCGTAAGTTCGAGCCCTACATCGGGCTCTCTGCTATCAGTCCATCAGTGCGGAGCCTGCTCTGGACCCTCTGTCACCCTCTCTCTGCCCCTCCCCCACTTGCACTCTTCCAAAAATAAATAAATATTTTTTAAAAAAAGAAATAAATTTGGTTCATCTGGGTGGCTCAGTTGGTTAAAAGTCTGACTTTGGCTCAGGTCATGATATCGCAGTTTGTGGATTTGCGCCCCAGGTTGGGCTCTGTGCTGACAGTTCAGACCCTGGAGCCTGCTTCAGATTCTGTGTCTCCCTCTCTCTCTGCCCCTTCCCAGCTCACACTCTGTCTCTGTCTCTCTGTCTCTCTGTCTCTCTCTCTCAAAAAATAAACATTAAAAAGTTAAAAAAAAAAAAAAGAAATTATACAATGTAAAGAAGAGAAAAAACGATTTTTAGGACCAAACTTCAGTATTTCAAGGACATCTCAAATGAGAGTTACTAGATGGGGTTAAAATAGCTTCCATTCATGCCACCACAGCAAGAATCAAGAACTCTGAAAGTTGAAGCAATTACTTCTTTGGATATATAACAACATATTAAAGCATGTCAGAGTGCAAAAAAGGAGGCATTCAACAGAGCAAAAACAAGCAACAGGCTGGTTGTCTTAACAGGGGATTAAAGAAACTCTTTCTGGAGCTCAGTCCCAGGAATTAGAGCAGTCTCAGGCAGACAGACATCCAAACGTGGGTTTTGATGGAGTCTTATTTACAATTTAGTCAAAGGCAAGCTCAAAAAAACTGAGGTTCATGTTTCCCCATCACTGTAGTTGGCTCTTGAAACAACAAAGTGAACCTCTGGTTACTTCTCACATGTAGGCTGCACAAGAACCCAGTGGCAGTGATTCTGACCCTAGGTTGACATCTCCGGGCCGGAGATCTGAGCTCCTTGGGCAGGACAACCTGGAAGTGCTCCTGTACCAGCATCTCCACAATCTGCTCCTTTGTCTGAATATCAGGTCTCAGCCACTGTCCAGAAAGTTTCTGGAGATGTCGGAGGACATCCCTGGGTCCAGCTGCATCCTCATAGTGGAATTTCCTGAACGTCTGCCAGGAGGCTGCAGCGTTGGAAGGATTCCTTTGGGACATGGTCTCATGGTCTTCGACAGAGTCTTCATAGAGGCTCTCTGATGGAACCTGGGCCTGGGGAGCTGATATTAGGACAACTTCTGACTCCTCGGTCATCATCTCATTTGATGGTGACCTTCTTTTATCATTCTGGACTGATTTGTTTGAGTCTCTAGGTACCCTTCAGTCTCCTTTCTGGGACTCTGGAAAGGGATGTCTCAGACTCCTGTACAGGTACCACAACGGAGGGCAGGGCAGGGCAGGGCAGGGCGGAGCTGCCTGGTGACCAGACTGGAAGCCTGAAGCCCACTCTAAGAAAAGGAAACCAACTACCTGGCACAGAGCTTTGTAGCCCACCACTGGGACCAGACAAGAGACTTTTTTCTAATGAACAAAACCTCAGGGACCTTAAATTATATCAAACAATTCAACAGATGAATATATGGCATCCAAGAAGGAGAGCAGAAGGGGAGAGGAGGAGCTAGGAGAGAATTATGGGAGAATTCCTTCCCTGGAGCCTCACAGGGAGAACAGCACTGCCAACAACACTTGGATTTGGGACCCCTGGCCTCTAAAGCTGTGAGAAAACAAATCTCTGTTGTTCTAAGCCGCTCAGTTTGTGGTACTTTGTTCTGGAACCAATAATACACCCCCATTCAATGCTAACCATGTCCAAAAGAGTGTGTTGTCTATCATTGGGGGGTACATTATTCTAGAAACATCAATTAAGTCAAAGTGAACGGTTGCACAGACCCTAATTGCCTTTGCTGACCTTTGTCTAGCTGTTCTAGCAAATGCTGAGAAAGGGGCATTAAAACCCCCAACTATAATTCTGAAATTGTTTGCTTCTCTCTTTAATTCTGCCAATTTTTGTATCATGTATTTTGGTAGGCTCATAAATGGTTTTGATTGTTATGTCTTCCTGATGAATTTAACTTTTATTGTTACAAAATAACAATCTCATTACATATATATATATATATATATATATATATATATATATCTTTTATTTTATCTCTCATAATATATTTTTCCTTGAAACTTATTTTGTCCTATATTGATAGAGCCACTCCAGCCCTCTTGTATACATTGTTTACATGGAATTTTTTACTATATATTTACTTTTAGTGTACATAGTTAGGTCTTGTCTGTGGCTTGCACAGAGTTGTTTTTTCTTTTTTTCTTTTGGCGCAGGGCTTGAACTCATGACCCTGAGATTAAGACCTGATCTGAGATCAACAGTCAGATGCTTAACCAACTGAGCCACACAGGAGTCCCTGTTTTTTCTTTTTATAGAAATCCATGGTGACAATCACTACCTTCCGATGAAATGTTTGGTCCACAAAATTTAATGTAATTATTGATGTTTTGGTTTTGACTTACCATTTCATTATTTGATTTGTATTTTTCCTATTTGTTTTGTTTTCTTTGTTCCTACTTTCCTGTTCTTTTGGGGGGGGGTAATTTGAATACTTTTTAGAATTATATTTGAATTTTCCCATTAGCTTTTTCTCTGTATTTCTTGGCATTCTTTTTGAGTAGTTGCCCTAGTGATTAAAACATAGATTTTTTTCAAGTGTATTTATTTTTTTTTTTTAACGTTTATTTTATTTTTGAGACAGAGAGAGACAGGGCATGAACGGGGGAGGGACAGAGAGAGAGGGAGACACAGAATCGGAAGCAGGCTCCAGGCTCTGAGCCGTCAGCACAGAGCCTGACGCGGGGCTCGAACTCCCGGACCGTGAGATCGTGACCTGAGCTGAAGTCGGACGCTTAACCGACTGAGCCACCCAGGCGCCCCTATTTATTTATTTTTGAGAGACAGAGTGCAAGCAGGGGAGGGGCAGAGAGAGAGGAAGAATATCAAGCAGGCTCCACACTGTCAGCCCAGAGCCCAATGTGGGGTTTGAACTCATGAACCGTGAGATCATGATCTGAGCCAAAATCAAGAGTTGGACGGTTAACCAACTGAGTCACCCGGGAACCCATAAAATATAGATTTTTACCTTTTTACAGCCTAATTATTACTGTACTTCATCAGATAAAATACAGAAATCTTACAACCATTGGTTCATATCCCTCTCCCTCCATCCTATATGTTAGAGTTCTATGTATTTCTACATCTACATATATTACAGACCCTATGAGAATCATCACACATCTGTCCAATTTCCAAAGGAATCTCTCTGAGATGAGAACAAACCCCCAAACACTCAAAAATATATACAATGGCCCCAAGGAAGCAAGTTTTTTCTTCTAAGTTGGCTAGTAAATGCCAGCTTCTTTTTGGTATCTATTGTTAGGCTAGGGCAACAGTCACCTGGAAGTCATTTTTAAAGCCCCCTCTTCACCAGAAACATCTTATAAACAACGAATCACCTAAATGGAACCATTCACTGTATTTAAGTTGCCCATACTCCTGTTCCTTCACTTTGAATACTCAAAATAGGCTGCTAGAAAATCCAGAAATGGGTACCCACCAGGCTCTCAATTTCAAAAGATAGCATGGCACGGTCAAAAAAGACATACTTCTGACTTTGAAAGAATTATAAGTGGTCCACTTTCCCACTGGCTACTGCCAGCCTTCCATGCAAAGTTACTAAGTGAAGTTGTAAGAAATTGCTGATTTTATTGACTCCCCCCCTGAAGTTAAGACTTTGAAAACAACTTTGTTTTGGTGAATATAGAAAGTCCTCTCCACGTTGAGAAATGTTGCTTTCAGTGTCTTTCTCCACTCTGCCACTTCTTCCCTCCTCTGCAGGTTGCATTTCTTCATTCTTATTAACGCTAGACATTTAGCAGCCACTAAGTATAGGACTGACACATGCAGTCAACCCACCTCCTGTGATGACAGCAGGGCCCCCTCACAGGTGACACAGTATTTCAGGTGAGCTGGATTCCCTGTGCCACAGGTGCGGCAGATTATTTTCTCCTTAAAAAGAAAGAATAAGAAAAACATGTTCCTCTGAGCAAACAACCATGCAAAGAAATCCTTGAGCAGTCTTTTCAATCAGCCATCTATTGGCCTTTTTTTTTTTTTTTTTAACACTCAGGATTTGTTTAGGAATTATTACAACATAAACAGTGTCAGAAATTTGAAAATAATTAAAAATTTTTTTTTATGTTTATTTATTTTTGACAGAAAGAGAGAGACAGAGCACGAGCAGGGGAGGGGCAGAGAGACAGGGAGACACAGCCTGGCTCCAGGCTCTGAGCTGTCAGCACAGAGCCCGACGCAGGGCTCGAACTCACAGACCACGAGATCATGACCTGAGCCGAAGTCGGACACTCAACCAACTGAGCCACCCAGGCGCCCCCCTGAAAATAATTTTAAAAGAAACAAAACCCAAATTGAAGAAACAAACTGAAAATGAGTGTTCATTTGGCCTTAAAATGCAAAATTTTACACTGATTATGTGTCAGTTTTTTGAGTTTTTTTCCCCCCCAATGTGGAAAACATGATTGTTGGCTCTCTGTCTTATGGCTTGAACAATAAACACAAAAGTCCAAGACTAGCAAAAGCTGATCTAGGCATTTACAAGCAATTTAACTCTTGGGGCACCTGGATGGCTCAGTCGGTTAAGCGTCAGACTCTTGATTTCAGCTCAGGTCATGATCTCACAGTTTGTGGGTTCAAGCCCTGCACTGAGCTCCACACTGACAGCACAGGGTCTGCTTGGGATTCTCTCTCCTTCTCTCTGTCCCTCCCATGCTCTGTCTTTTTCTCTCTCTCAAAAATAAACAAACTTAAAAAAAAATTATAAGTAATCTAGCTCTTGGACTGGGGTTTACCCCATGGGGCTTCATGTTAATGAATTTAGGTTTGCTCTGTACTTTCTCACTCAGAAATGGAAAAATGAAAAGACTATCTTAGAAAATAAATGGTAATGGGGCACCTGGGTGGTTCAGTTGGGTTAGTTTCCGACTTTGGCTCAGGTCATGATCTCACAGTTCAAGCCCTGCATTGGGCTCTGTGCTGACAGCTCAGAGCCTGGAGCTTGCTTTGGATGCTGCATCTCCCTCTCTCTCTCTGCCCCTCCCCCGCTCGTGCTCTGTCTCTCAAAAATGAATAAATGTTAAAAAGTTTTTTTAAAAAAGAAAAAAGAAAATAAATGGTAAGTGCAACTTTCCAAGTCAGGAAACTGAGGATAGGTTGCAATGCAGAAAATGGAAGGGATGAAGGGACAGAGGGAGAGAGAGAGGAAGGGAGGGAGGGGGAGAGGGGAGGAAAGAGAAGGAAGGAAGGAAGGAAGGAAGGAAAGAAAGAAAAAGAAAGAAGGAGGGGGGAACAAAGAAAGGAGGAAAGAAAGAAAGGAAAAGAAAAGAAAGACTAAAATAGTCTAACTAGAGTTCAGCTATCAGAGTTTTGCTAACAGCTGTTCAGTCACTGGACCATTCTGCACTATCAGGATACTATTCCCTTCAATTATCAATGACCAGTGGCACACAAATGTTCCTTTCTACTCCAGTGTCTACATTTCCCAGGTGTCCTGAAACTGACACCAAGTGTTCTGAAGCTCGACAGGCAAAGAAGACCATTAAGAGAAAGAAAATCCAACTCCCAAGGTTTTAGTTCCAATGCGACTAGGAAGGCTCTGAAGTCCCTGACCTTTCCAAGCCTGGTTAATTCCACTCTAGTAGAAGATTCCAAGTTCTTGCAACTCAAAGAACTCCTAATGTGCAAATGGCCGGCTGACTGCTATTCAAAATGGCAGAGGATCACAGACTTGCTCTCAATGGATCCTGACACTCCCTGGTTCCAGCATTTTTCAAAGTTGCTTAAAGTCTCTGTAGCATGATCTACAACTGCCAGAGCTTTTCTGTGAGATTTAAGGCTGTGATCTTCCTGAACATGTTGCCTCAGAAAAGATCTGGTGACACTTGTTGAGAAGTGAATCAAATTTCTTGTCCCTGTGTTAAAAAACATACTAAGATCAAACAAAAATAACATAGCTGTTTGCTGCAGGAAATATTCTGGAAAGAGTGTAAACCAGTAAAACTGCTTACTTATTAAGTCCAACAGCTTACCTCAAGACCCTCACCTTGCAGGACCCACAATCCAAAATCAGTATATCCTCACATTGTTAACATTTGTTTGTGTGCATTCACATGTGCACATGTGCATGTGACCTGGTAACACCAGAATCTACTCTCTTAGCAAATTTCTACTATACAGAGATGGATATGTTAATTAGCTTGACTGGAGTAATTATTTCACTATGTACGTGTATATTAAAACATCATCACCTTAAGTATATTAAAGTTTTATTTAAATAAACTATTTTTAGGGGCACCTGGGTGGCTCAGTTGGTTGAGCGTCCAACTGCAGCTCAGGTCATGATCTCACAGCTCGTGAGTTTGAGCCCCGTGTTGGGCTCTGTGCTGAGAGCTCAGAGCCTGGAGTCTGCTTCAGATTCTGTGTCTCCCTCTCTCTCTGCCCCTAACCCACTCATATTCTGTCTCTGTCTCTCTCAAAAATAAATAAACATTTTAAAAAATTTCTTTAAATAAACTAAATTTAAAACTAGCATGTCATAATTTTGCCCAATCCAAACTAACTCTGCCCTATCCCAACCCTGCCTTGCAAAACTCCCTTAAATTTTTTTTTAATTGTAGTTTTATTTATTTGAGAGAGAGAGAGTGTGCACAGGGGAGAGGCAGAGAGAGAGAGAGAGAGAGAGAGAGAGAGAGAGAGAGAGAGAGAGAGAATACTCAGCAATCACCCAGGTGCATCACTAAAATCCTATAAATACCTTCCCCTGCCTTCTCCCTTCAGAGACACTACCAAGACAAAGTACCAGTCTACCTTACTGTTATCAGGTCCAATAAGCATAGCCTTCTTGGTCAACAGGTGTTTCTAATGGTTTTGGTGGTGGCTTTTTAACACCATGTCATGGCTCACTTCCTTGAAGAACAGTGACCATAACCCACAGATAGAAATAATTTTACATCATAATCACTAACTCATAGATGTCGATAGGGATGACTTGGAATTGAGGCCACCATCAGACTACCTTAAAGAAGATGCTACACATCTATGATGAGGCCTTTTTTTTAAAAGTCAATACTTCATTGGCCACCTCACCCACAGCATTTGCAGTATGTCTAGTTGAATGGTTCTAAGCAATTTGGTGGACCCAGTCAGTTACTGGGGTAAAATTTTTCCTTGCGAAGTAGCTGGAAGATAAGAACAATTTTCTGATCTAGATGAAAGGCTTTGACAAAATGAAGTGAGGAAGAATGTAGTAGGTCATTGCAAACTTCAGCTCAAAGTGGATCTTGTAACAGATGCCAAGCTAAAGTTCTGCTTGATGCAGAGCTGTGGTCACCCTGGCTTCAGCCCGAAATCATTGTGTCAGAGGTGGGGGTCCCACAAGGAGGTAGCTGCCCCAGTCATGTGAATCATCAGAACTTTTTCACTAATAACTTCAAGAGGATCCCTGCCCTAAGCCTCTCAGATTTTGGGAACCCAATGTGACTGGAGACCTGGAGGTATGCTATATATTGCTAGTTGGAGTCCCAAGAAAACTGATGATCTCTTGGTAAAGGAAAGCTCATGTATTCTGGTGAAATACGAGATGCTCAAATTAATTTTTAACTTTAGAGAATGGCCAGTGGGATACATTTGTTTAAAAAGCAAAACAAGGGGTGCCTGGGTGGCTCAGTCAGTTGAGCATTTTACTCCTGATTTTGGCTCGGGTCACGATCCCAGGGTCATGAGATTGAGCCCCATACCAGGCCATTGCACTGAGCGTGGAGCCTGCTTAAGATTCTCCCTCTCCCTCTCCCTCCCTCCCTCTCTCTCTCTCTCTGCCCCTCCTCACCTCTAAAATAATAAATAAATAAAAACCAAAACAAATCCAAATCCAAATGTGTGAATATATATGCATGTTTCTGTGCATTCTAAAAAATACATAGAAGGGTATTTATTATCATCAGTTATTTCGGGAGGATAGAAATAGAGGTAGGGGCGCCTGGGTGGCGCAGTCAGTTAAGCGTCCGACTTCAGCCAGGTCACGATCTCGCGGTCCGTGAGCTCGAGCCCCACGTCGGGCTCTGGGCTGATGGCTTGGAGCCTGGAGCCTGTTTCCGATTCTGTGTCTCCCTCTCTCTCTGCCCCTCCCCCGTTCATGCTGTTCATGCTCTGTCTCTCTCTGTCCCAAAAATAAATAAAAAACGTTGAAAAAAAATTTTTGAAAAAAAGAAATAGAGGTGGGTGGGGAAATTATGCACTTCTTTGTATATCTTGGGACTATTTCACTTGTTACAAAAAATTAGAGAATTTTTAAAAGTGTAAAATCCTCTCTTATTCTGAAATATAGGCAACTGTGCCAGAGAGTAAATGGAGAAACTTCTGCTACTATAGCGTCTAATCTTGGCAGAAAAAAAAAAAAAAAAAAAAAAAAAAAAAAAAATATATATATATATATATATATATATATATATATATATATATATATATATATATCTCCATCCCTCAGCATTGACAAGTCCTTTAAATCAACAGATCGGTCCGTAGCAGCAGACTGTGGGCAGGAAGAGGATGGATGATGCTTTGTGCACTATGTGGAGTGAGATGGAGAACAACACAAAAATAACAGTCCCTGCTGGTGCCTTGGGGAAGGTAAGGCTGTTGGCTTCTGTCAACAACAGGAATTCCCACTGACCTTGGAGGTGCCTCTCTGGGTGAAAATGTTTTCTAAAAATCCACTGCCCTTGGGGTGCCTGGGTGGCTCAGTCGGTTAAGCGGCCGACTTCGGCTCAGGTCGTGATCTCGCGGTCTGTGAGTTCGAGCCCCACGTCAGGCTCTGTGCTGACAGCTCAGAGCCTGGAGCCTGTTTCAGATTCTGTGTCTCCCTCTCTCTGACCCTCCCCCGTTCATGCTCTGTCTCTCTGTCTCAAAAATAAATAAACATTAAAAAATTAAAAAAAAAAAATCCACTGCCCTTGTAACACTTGGGAAAGCCTCTGGGATGCAGATTCTCAGCCCAGGGTTTCCAAACAGGTATCCTGTGAGTAGAGGCAGCAATACTGATTGGCCATAAAAATCGGGAATTTTCCTTTAAGATCAGATGTTACGGTGATAAAAGTCTCTCTAGAAAATCAAGCCTGATTAAATCCTGTCCCTGCTTTCAACCCTTCAGGGTGCACTGGGAGAAATCTGAGCTGCTAAGTATGGTAGAGAAGGCGCCATCTTGCACAGCCCACAGCACCCCCAGCATTTCTGCAGCTCAACAAAACCAAACTGTTTACAGAGTTTTGAAGCACACCCTGCAGTTTCCAGTCTCTGGACATCTTCCTAGAATGCCCTCTACTCCACCCCACCGCCAACACACACATGCTTATACACACAAGCCACTTTTCTTTGTCCCATCCCTTCCCCATCTGGCAAACGCTTGTGCCTCCCACGATATCCCTCGGATGACACCCCCTTTTAAAAGCTATCCCTGGCCCCAGCCCCTGGTAAGAGTGAGTGAATTCTCTCTCTGTGCCCCCACCCACCCACCACGACTGCCACCTCCACCACTGCAAGTGTGTGCAGGCACAGGGGCAGTGGGTCCAGGGATCAGAGCCCAGGGAACGTTGGGTGCAGAGGACCAGAGAGTGGTCCAGGAAGCAGCACGCTGGGGAAAAGTCACATCGAAGGTGTCTTTGAAAAATCCCTTCAGCGCATGAGGGTTCATACCGGAGGTGCAAGGCAGAACTCAGAGAAACAGTTGAAGGAAGTTTCATGGCTGCACCATGGTGAGGGATGCTAGCAGCCTCAGACTAGGCCTGAATGCCGGTGACCCCTGGAGACTACTCCTTCCTCAGACCCCTTCCCTAAATCTTTACTATTCAAGGGACCCTAAAGTGAGTATCCACTGACTATAATACCTCAGGCTCTTACCACTCCCCGCTCCATCCATCCAACAAAAAAATTAGTAAATTTTCATCTACCTGACCTTGGCCCAGCCAGTTCTTCCACACCTCATTTCTGAAGGCTTGCACTTCTTGGAATACTTAAAAACCTTTCAGAGCCTAAATGTCCATCAACTGACGAATGGATAAAAAAATTGCGCTTTATATACACAATGGAATACTACATGGCAAGGAGAAAGAATGAAATATGGCTTTTTGTAGCAACGTGGATGGAACTGGAGAGTATTATGCTAAGTGAAATAAGTCATACAGAGAAGGACAGATTCCATATGTTTTCACTCCTATGTGGGTCCTGAGAAACTTAACAGAAGACCATGGGGGAGGGGAAGAAGAAAAACAAAATGGTTAGAGAGGGAGGGAGCCAAAACATAAGAGACTCCTAAAAACTGAGAACAAACTGAGGGTTTATGGGGGGTGGGAGGGAGGGGTGGGTGGGTGATGGGTATTGAGGGTACCTGTTGGGATGAGCACTGGATGTTGTATGGAAACCAATTTGACAATAAATTTCATTAAAAAAAAAAAGTCCTAAAAAAAAAAAACAAAAAACGAAACTTAGCAGAGAAAATGAGAGAAATCTTGAGAGTGCAGGCAGGCATGTCCAATTCAAGAATGTCTAGGAGAGGAAAGAGGATCATTTGGGGAGTAAATAGCTGAATGGTTAGAAAAAGTAAAAAAGATTTGGTTATCTCAGTCAAGAATCCTTAAGCAGAGCGGCAAATAGAGATTCAGAATTTCCTCAGTATCCAAAGTCCCCTTATTATAAAATTTTTACAAAACTTTAATAAATACGTTTAAACATTTTATCTCATATTAGTGGCATAAAATAAATATTAAGTATATTCAGAGTGTATTAATAAACAACTTCTTACCAAATTAAAAAAAAAAACTTTCAGAGTGAAGGGGAGCTTGGAGGTAGAAGAAAAAGTGGATTTGCCTTTTCTCCATTTGCCCAAATGAAAATCCGCAAAGTGACTTAGGAGTGTTACTATTCCAACTGACATTAAATCTATGCATTTTCCTTATTACTAAAAATGCTTGCTTTTTTATGCCTCAAATTCTCTTTGTTAAATCTATTTTATTCTATAGTGACATTTACTTGAGATTAAAGAGAAGGTGAATGGGACTATACATTGAAAAATGGAGAAAAGATACAGTTGTATGCTTAGTGATTCTACCAAAAATATTTTCATGGTATGACATTGTCTAGCAAAGTTTTCTGAATATATATGATGATGATATTTAACTTTTTTTTTGACTCTTGTTTTTCATCCATATGACTATAATTATTCTTTTCTGTATAACAGGGACCCATAAACAAATAAAGCGAATAAAAGCATAAAGCAATTTTAAGGACATGAGTAAAAGTTCTTAATTGCAATGTTCAAGTTTAAATACATAAAGTAAAAGACTGTCTAAGTTGGGGCGCCTGGGTGGCTTAGTCGGTTAAACAACCAGCTCTTGATTTCGGCTCAAGGTCATGATCTCATGGTTTGTGAATTCGGGCCCTGCATCGGGCTCCACAGTGTGGACAGTGTGGAGTCTGCTTGAGATTCTCTCTCTCTCTGCCCCTCCCACCTCAAAATCAATAGATAAACTTAAAAAAAATAAACTCTTAAAAAAATTGTCTAAGTTAGCTGTATGCATTTTGGCCTTCAAATCCAGGTTCAGGGAACACATTTCCTTGTATCTCTCTTACATTATAGATCCTATTGGCAGGTCAAACTGTTGGGCAGCATGCGTTCCCAACCATTAGAATGGATTTTGTTCACAGATATTAGTTTATCAATTGTTCACCAACTCCACCAGCTAAAGACATTTAACTGCTTAATATCATTTTCCATATATTTTATTCATGCTTTTACAGAATCACGTTTCATTACCTTCAAGCGGAGGCTGGCCTGTGGCTGCAGCTGTAGAGTAAGAGAGGCCTCACACACCACACAGATGGGAGTATTCATGGGCACCATGTTTCCACACTCTGCACATAAGCCCATCTGCACAAAGAAAGAGGTTTGTCTTGGAATGCAAAAACCGAAAGTATAAGTAGATCTTAGAATATAAGATTTGATTTGCTTTTGTAAAAAATGCTTTAAAATAATTACCTTTAATCTAATTTTGTTTCTTTTGTGAGTAAAAAATGTTTATTGTGGAAAACAGGCGTGTGAAAAACAGAAAAGAAAAAATATCTTTGGGACACCTGGGTGGCTCAGTCGGACAAGTGTGTGACTCTTGATCTAGGCTCAGGTCATGATCTTGCAGTTTGTGAGTTCGAGCCCCATGTCAGGCTCTGTGATGACAGTGCAGAGCCTACTCGGGATTCTGTGTCCCTCCCTCACTCATGTGAATGCACTCTTTTGTCTCTCAAAATAAACAAATTTAAAAACAATTTTTTTAAAAAGGAAAAAATATCTCTTTTTTTTTCAAGTTTATTTTGAGAGAGAGTGTGTGTGAGCAGGGGAGAGCAGAGAGAGAGAAGGAGAGAATCCCAACCAGTGTGGAGCCTGATGCAGGGCTTGAATCCATGGACCATGAGATCATGACCTGAACTGAAATTAAGAGTCAGATGCTTAACCAACTGAGACACCCAGACACTCCTTGTAAGCACAGTGGAGTAAGGAAGCCCACAAATCCTCTCTCCAAAAAGCAATTATAAAGTTGGATAAAACTGGGGAGCCTGGAGGTTCAGTCAGTTAAGCATCCGACTTCAGTTCAGGTCATGATCTCGGGGTTCGAGAGTTCGAGCCCATATCAGGCTCAACACTGACGGTGTGGATCCTGCTTGGGATTATTGTTCTCTTGTGTTTCCCTGCCCCTCCTCTGCTTGTGCTTTCTCTCTCTCTCTCTCAATATAAATAAATAAAAACTTAGAAAAAAAAAGTTGGATAAAACTGCCATTTTGGATACAAAATACAATCATTTCAGACTCTGAAAGTCACCAAAGGCACACAAGAAACTGAAAAGTGGTGAATTTCAGATAAAAACACTACAAGTCTACATGGTTCCTGCTTGAGGCTATCCCCACCCTCCCCCAGCTCTGTTAGTGTGGTAGCCTCACTGGGGCAGAACAGACTGCAGAAACCAGCAGCTGCTGATAGGCAGGGCTCACTTGATTTGGAGGACTGTTCAGATGGCAGTCTTAGTGGCAAGCAAACAGGGAGGGCCAGTGGCTCTACTAGCCTGAAATCATGGTCCTGTTTGAGGCAACTAGCTAGGGATTTAACAGAGAGTTCCAGGAGGAAGGTCAAATATAGGGGGTTTGAGAAGCTCCCCATATACCCTTAGTTGAGTGGAGGATATGCACATGTGTGGCATAAACCAGAGTGAACGTAAGCCACTAACACATCTCTGGCTGATGGAGGCTATACACGGAGATTTAAGGGAGTTCAGCATAAAGTAAAAGCTGGGGCAGACTTGTAAACAGTCTGAAGCTTGAATGTTAGGTCCAGCCCACACACAGATCCCTCAGCAGAGAGTGGAAGCCTTACAGGACTAAGGTATTTGAGCACAACTTCTGGCCAACATTCAGTTGAGCTCTAAGCTATGCAGACCCAGGGGTGATCCAGACTTATAAATAAATAAATAAATACATACATACATACATACATACATACCTGATATCAGTGGCCATACATTTTAGGGGAGACAAACATGAAAAATTTAATCCCAGTAAACAACAACAAAACAAAACAAAACAAAAAAAGAAAAGAAAAAAAAAACACTAGGAGAAAAAGTCAGAATCCAGAATTGTTACAATATATTATATAATCTAAAATGTCCAGAATTCAAGAAAAAATATGAGGTATGCAAAAACCAAGAAAGTGTGACCTATAATCAGGGAGAGGGAAAAAAAAAAAAGCCAAACAGTCAATACAAATAGTATCCCCAGATGTTGGATTTGGCAAAGATTTCAAAACAGCTATTACAGAAATGTCAAAAAGAACTAAAGGAAACCATATTTAAAAGATTAAAGAAAGTATGATGACAATGATCTGAAAAATAGGGAATCTAAATAAGGATATAGAAATTATTTTTTAAAAACAATCATATTAAAACGTGGAGTTAAAAATTAAAATAACTGAAATGGAAAAAAAAAAAAATCTCCAGAGGGATTCAACAGCAGGTCAGAGAAGACAGAACGTGAAGCAATGAACGTGAATATAGTACAATAGAAATTTTCTGATCTGAAGAACAGAGAGAAAAAGGATGGAAGTAAATAAACAGACTATCAAACAAACTGTGAGACAACATAAAACCTATCAACATACATGTAAAGAAGTCCTAGAAGGAAGGGAGAGAGAGAAAGAGGCAGAAGAAGAATCTGAAGCAATACTACCCAAAACTTCCCATATTTGAAGAAAAACATTAATCCCAAGAGAGATAGACACAAAAAAATCCACAGTTAGACACAATATAGTACAATTGTTGAATGTCAAAGAGAAAATCCTAAAAGTAACAAGAGAAAAAATGACTTATCACATACATCAAAAACCACAGAGGTCAGAATGTAGGAGAATAATATGTTCAAAGGGCTGAAATTAAAAATAACTGTCACACAAGAATTCTACATCCAGTAAAACTATCTTTCAAAAGAGGATGCAGAGTAAATGTTCTCGGATAAACAAAGGCAGAAACAGCTAGCACACATGCCTTTAGCAAAGGAGGTCTGCCAGGCTGAAAATAAGTGACACTAGATTATGACTTGAGTTCACAGGAAAGAGAAGATATGAAAGACCAGATTTCATAAATACGTGGGTAAATATAAATGAGTGCATAAACATCTTCTCTCATCTTTAAATGATGTAAGATCGTGTAACACTGCATTTTCAGTTCATAACGTATATGGATGTAATATGTAGGACAATATATGTTACAGAAAAGATAAGTAAGTGGGAAGGAAAGGAGTATAGCTGTCACCCATTGGATGGTGGGGAAGTTCATTTGGGGTGACATGGACCCAAACTGGCAAGAAAAGAAGCAAAAAACTGAGTCCAATGAAACTTGTTTGGAAATCTCCCTCTGGGGAGCCCGTAGAACATGCTGGGAAGCCACGTGCAGGCATGCTGCTGAAACTTGCTGGCAAACGGCCCACTGGGATGCCTGAGGACTGTCTGGAAGCTGGCTGGCATGCCAGTGAAACTCACTGAGCAGCTGTCCATGGGGTGCCCCCGAAACTCACTGGGGTTCAGCACAACTGGGTTCCTGTAGGTTAGTGAGCACCGTCAGAGCAAAGAGAGTGGAAAGCATACCGGAACCAGAAAGAAAAGCCAAGTCCATTCTCCTGCAGTGTCCCTCCAGCAGCAATGTCCCTCTACTAACAGAAATGAACACGTAGCCAGCTGGCACAGGAGAAATGTATAAAGGGTCCTGCTCCAGCACTCACAGGGCAGGACAATGAAGGGAGGACCTGGAGCTGTAAGGTGACTTCTGCATCTCTTATGAGACTGAGTGTCTTGGATCTAAGAGCCAGGAGGAGGCTCCACCCCTTCGAATCCCAGAAACCCAGCTGAGAGCAGGACACAATAAGTAGTTAATAAATAGTTCAAATTACAAAGCTGTTTATATATTACAGCATATTAACAAATATTATTTTGGGGGGCAATATAGATGTTTCAAAGTTCAGCTCATCATTTAAAATATTTATAATCTCTGGCAACTTATCCTCCCTGCTCTGAAAATCTGTTTTCAGGCAAGTGAAAAAGAACGGATGCTGCACCAACGAATGAATATAAGCAAGGAAAATTAAAACTGACAGGAGCTGTTCATATTTTATTTGCTGTTTTATCTTTATGAAGTTCCAAATATGTTATAGTAAATTAAATTAGCTTCTACAATAGTCTTGAGCAATGAATTAGAATAAATTATAAAAAGATACCTGTTTAGATTCTGACTCTTTGCTTGAAGATAGAACTTAATTCTAGAACTCAGCTTGACCCCACTGAATTAGTGGCTTTTTTCTTGTGACTATCTTTTTAAAAATGGTTATTTTTCAGTCCATATCACAGGTCCTTTTATTTCATTTTGTAAACCCTACTCCAAAAAACCCTAAAGTATCAAGTGAATAACAGATAATACATTTCAATGAAGGTTTTGATTGTTAGTAAACTGAGTATGTTTTCTAACTAACTATAAACTTATTAGTAGGTTAATACCAATTATTATCTACACTTAACAGCCAAAACTTTTTAACTGATCAATCTATAGCTTATACAAACAGCGTCTTTGGACAAAACGATATATCTTATAGATATACAGACTTGTAACAAATACCTCTCTCCATTTATTTCCAGAATGTATTTCCTTACTGTACCCAGGTCATGAACTGAAATATCACATGAGTGGGAAATACATATTTATCCATTCTTATTTATCATTGAAACAATAAGGCTTCAGTCTCCCTCTGAGCCTGTGCTTCTGTAAGGCCACCTGCACTGGCATTGCAAATAAGGTTTTTCATTCTTGAATGGAAACTAAGGCAACTTTTAAGGTTTTGGGGTTTTCCATCCTGAAGTAGGAGACTGGATAGTAAGGCATGAACCTGCCAGTAATTTTTTCAACAAATATTTATGCTTGTGGATCACGTGTCCCAGGTACAATGCTACTGCTGCTATTAAAGATCAGATAAACCAACGAAAGGCATTTTTAAAGATTCTGCTGCTCACCTGAGCTCCTTCTGGGGGTGGGAGACGACAGCCAAATATGGGCGGGACAGGAGAGCCGCATTCTTGACAGAAGCGAGCAAAGGGGTCAGATGGGCGGGGGGCCAGGCAGTGGGCACACCTACAACAAAATAGGTTCCTCATTGGCCACGTTCTGAGGGGTTCACATTTAGAAGTCAGGTGAAAATCTCACAGTGTTCAAACATTTTAGAAAATAAAAAGCAAAACAAAGAGCAGACCACTGTCAAAGGCTATGGACCAAGTTGAAGACAGGAGATGCTTCTCCAGTCATTTTATTACAAAGTGGCTTTCCACCTGGACCCACTGGTGCCCCTCACCTGGCCTGGCTACCTCACTTCCTGACAGTGGCAGAAGTTCAGCAGCAGCCTTGGTCCCACTTCAGACTCGTCCTATCACACAGGATCTGGCATGTGTGAGCCCCAGCAATTCCAGTAATGTCTACATTAATTATACTTTTCTGACTTGCTACATGACTTCTGAGTCCAGTCTAAGTGCCATGTCTTCTCACCAGGCACGCTGGAGGGCCACTTCTTGCCCAACGAAGATATACAAACGGCCAAGAAACACTGTTGTCATAAAAATGCTCAACATCACTTGTCATAAGGAAAATGCAAATCAAAACCACCATGAAATACCACTTTATATCTATTAGGATGACCATTAGAAAAATAGAAAATACAAGTATTGGTGAGGATGGTTAGAAATTGGAACCCTCGTGCATTTCCGGTAGAAAGTGAACTGATGTAACTGCTGTGGGAAGCAGTGTGGCAGTTCCTCAAAACATTGGACAAAGAATTACCATAAAATCAAAATTCTAGTCCTAGAAGAATTGAAATCAGGGACTCAGATACTTGTACCCCAATGTCCAAAGCAGCGTTATTCATAATAGTCAAAAGGTGGTAACAGCTCAAATGCCCATCAAGAGATGAGTGGATGAACAAATTCTGGTGTATACATAATAGACTGTTTTTCATCTTTAATATGGAATGAAATTCTGATACATACTACAACATGATAAACTTTGAAAATACTATACTAAGTAAAATAAGTCAGACACAAAAAAAACAAATATTGTCTGATTTCATTTACATAAGGTAACTAGAATAGGCAAATTCATAGACACAGAAAGGAGAACAGAGCTGGCCAGGGCCTGGAGGGATTGGGTAAAGGAGGTACTGCTTAATGGAACTGAGTTCTATTTAGAGTGACGAAAAAGTTCTGGAAATGGATAGTGGTGATGGTTACACACAACATTGTGAATGTACTTAATGCCACTGAATTGTACACTTAAAATTTGTTAAAATGAGGGTGCTCCTGGGTGGCTCAGTCAGTTAAGTAACCGACTCTTGATTTTGGCTCAGATCATGATCTCACAGTTCATGAAATCGAGACCCACATCAGGCTCTGTGCTGACAGCGTGGAGCCTGCCTGGGATTCTCTCTCTCCTTCTCTCTGCCCTTCCCCCGCTCACGTGCGCAAGCGCACATGCATGCGCTCTTTCTCTCTCTCAAAATAAATAAACATTTAAAAAATTGTTAAAATGGTAGATTTTATTTATGTATACTTTACCACAATAAAAGTATAAAGGGCCTCAAAAATTGATTATAGCAAATAAAAGTAATAATGTATTGTGGGGATCATATTTGTAGAAGTAAGATAAAGGACCACAATAGCACAAATGCTACTGTTACTCAGTTCCTGGAGGTATACTATCGTAAGGTTCTTATGCTATATATGAAGTGGCATAATGACACTTGAGGATAGACTGTGATGTGTTAAAAATATGTATTATAAATCCGAAAGCAGCCACTAAAAAAAAAAAGTTATAGCTAATAAGCTAACAAAGTGTATAAAATAAAATGGAATCATGAAACATACCCAATTAATCCAAAAGATGGCAGAAAAAAAGGAAAGAGCAACAGAGAACAGATAAGACAAACATAAAACAAATAGCATGATGGTTGATTTAAATTCAAACATATCAATAGTCAGAATAAATATACTCTTAACATCCCAATTAAAATGCAGATATTATGAGGTTTTTTAAAAAGCAAGACCTAACTAGATGCTGCTCAAAAAAAAAAAATTGTAGGGGTGCCTGGGTGGCTCAATCAGTTAAGCATCTGACTTTGGCTCAGGTCATAAGCTCGCAGTCCGTGAGTTCAAGTCCTCGCATTGGGCTCACTGCTGTCAGCGTGGAAGCTGTCAGCACAGAGCCTGCTTCGGATCCTCTGTCCCCCTCACTCTACCCCTCCCCTGCTTGCACTCACTCTCTCTCTCTCTCTCCCTCTCTCTCTCTCTCCCGCCTCTCTCTCTCATCCAGGCGCCCCTAAATAAACATTTTTTAAAACCTGTAAATAAGGAAAAACAAATAGGTTGTAAGTAAAAGGATAAAAAAAGATATACCATGCAAATACTAATCAGAAGAAAGCAGGAAGTGGCTACGTTGACATCAGGCAAAGTAGATTTCTGAGCAAAGAGTATCACCAGGGTTAAAGAAGTTTATTTCATGATTAAGAGAACCTAAGAATCCAAAAGGTTTACACATAATAATAAAGCTTCAAAGTATATGAAGCAAAATCTGATAGAAAGCATGGATAAGTAGATAAATTCATAATTATAGTCATAGATTTCTCAATCATTGACTAAGCAATAGACAGAAAACTCAGTGAAGGTAGAGAAGAGTTAAATAATAACATCAACCAATTTAACCTAATTCACATTTATAGAATACTCACTTTAGCAAAGTACACATCAAATAAACATGGAGCATTAACCAATCCCATCATACAATATATGCTCTCTGACCAAAAAAGGAATTAAATTTGAGATAAATACCAGACTATATAAGGAAAATCTCCACATATTTGGAAATGTAATAAAATACTTTCAAATAACCCATGGGTCAAAAAAGAAACCACCAGGATAGTTGTTAGAAAGGTTTATACTGAAACCAAATGAAAACACAACATACCAACATTAGGAGCTAAAGCAGTACTCAGGGAAATGCAGAATCCTAAAGGCCTATATTAGAAAGAAGAAAGGCTTCAAATAAAAGACTTCATTGCCTATATTAAAGAAATCAGAAAAAGAGGAGCAAATGAAACTCAAGGTTCACTTGAAAAGAAATAGATAAACCTAAACAGACTTATATCTGTCAAATAAATTGTGTAGTTTAAAATCTTCCTTAAAAGAAAACTCTGGACCCCAGTGCCTTCAGTGGTGTATCCTACAAACACCTAAGAAAGAAATAATACCAATTCTACACAAACTCAGAAAATTAAAAAAGAGAGACTACTTCCCAACTCATTTGATGAACCCAGCATTACCCTGACACTAAAATCAGACAGAAAGACACGGAAACTACAGACCAATATCCCTCATGCACATACATGCAAAAAATTCTTTATATTTTAGCAAATCAAATTAAACATTATATAAAATAGATAATACTTGAAGTGAGATTTAACTCAGGAATTCATGGTGGATTTAAACCTTAAAAATCAATCTTTGTAATTTACCACACTAACACAAAAAGAAAAATCACATGATCACTTTAATGGATGGAGAAAATGCTTTAGACAAAAATTTAACATCCAGTCCTGATTTAAAAACAAAACAAAACTTTCAGCAAGCTAGGAACAGGAGAAAATTTCCTCAGTCTGGAAGGGCAACAAAAAAATCTACAGCCGATATCACATTTAATATTGAGAAATGGAGTGTTTTCTCCCTAGGTTCAGGAATAAGGCAGAATAACCACTCTCATCACTTCTATTCCAAGTTTACTGGGATGTTCTGGCCAAAATAACAAGCCAAGAAAAAGAAAGAAAAGGGATCTGTATATGTTCCAGCTGCAGAGAGCAGACTGCTCTCAGCTTGCCCAGCACCCTAGAGGAGCGAAGAATATATGAATAAGGAATGTTATCATCCAGGTGGCTTTAGGATCCTGAGGAGTAGAGGGGGACAGCACTGAGGAGGTCTAGATGGATCTAATTTGTGTAGGAGTTCCCTGTAAATAAATTACTGGCCACCCAACCATTATAACCTAGTATGTAATGGCTGAATGAATATGTAATCAACTGCAGCGTAACTGAGGCATCTAAAGCTCTAGAACTAGTCAGGTGTACCCCCCACCCAATACCATTTCCTTCCCTCTAATCCTACCTGATATTAACAAAGCATTCATAATTCTAAGGATAATCTCTATTTTATTGTGCTCTTTTGTAACTTTTAAATAAATCAATTTATATAGAAAGAAAGAAAGAAAGAAAGAAAGAAAGAAAGAAAGAAAGAAAGAAAGAAAGAAAGAAAGAAAGAAAGAAAGAGGAAGGGAAGGAGGGAGGGAGGAAGGAAGGTATATCCATAAAGGAAATGAAGAAGTAAAACAATTGCCTTTATTTGCAGGTGACCTGATCACCTATGTAGATAATTCTATGGACTCTACCAAAAAAAGCTGAAAGAATAAATGAATTTATAAGAACACTACATAAAAATCAACTTTATATTCCAGCAATGAGTTATCAGAAATTTACATTTTAAAAGCAATACCATTTACAACAGCATCAAAAAACATGAAATACTCAGAAATCAATTTGACAGAAGATATGTAAAACCTGAGCAATGAAAACTACACAACACAGGGGCACCTGGGTGGCTCAGCTCGTTGAGCGTCCGACTTAGGCTCAGGTCATAATCTCATGGTCGTGAGTTTGAGCCCCACATCAGGCTCACCGTTGTCAACACAGAGCCCACTTTGGATCCTCTGTCCCCCTCTCTGTCTGCCCCTCCCCCACGTGTGCTCTTGTGCTCTCTCTCTCTCTCTCTCTCCAAAATAAATAAAACATTAAAAAAACCCACATATATAAGAAAAGAAAAAAGACAAGAAAAGAAACGTTAAAAAAAAAAGAAAATTACAAAACATAGTTGAAGGATGTTAAGAAAGCCCTAAAAAAACAGTAAGATACACCATTTTCCTGGACTTTAAAGACTCAAAATTGTTAATAACATCAATTTTTCTTAAATTAATATATAAATTAAATGCAATCCAAATCAAAACTCTAGCATACATTTTGTAGATGTTGAGAAGCTGATTTTAAAACTTATTTGAAAATGCAAAGTGCCTAGAATAACCGAAACATTTTTGTAAAAGAACACAGTTGGAGAATTCATAATACTTAGCTTCAAGATTTATTATAAAGCTATGGTAATCAAAGCAGTGTGGTAGTAAATATAAACAAACATCAGTGAATCAGAATACAGAGTCCATAAACAGATCCACACAAATATCAATTGGTTTTAAATATTTCAAATGTAATCAGTGAGGAAAGGACAACTGTTTTCAACAAATGGTGCTGGAATAAACTCACACCATAATCAAACATGGATCATGGACCTAAATAGCGATAAAACTTCTAGAAGAAAGCATAAATAAAATCTTGTAAGTGAAATATGTCATGGGTTTGAGAAAGACTTCTTAAATATGTCAAAATGAACATAAAGTATAAGAGAATAATAAATACACTGGATTTCATAAAAAATAAAAACAAGTGTTTCGGAAAAAAAAACTTTCTTAAGCAAATAACAAGCCAAAACTGGGAGAAAATATTTGTAAAACATATATTAACAAAAGAGAACATGTACAACTCAATAATGAGATATAGAACTCAATCTTTGAAAAGGGTAAAATGTTTGAACGGTCACTTTCCCAAAGAAGGTGTACCGATGGCAAGTAAGCACTTTTAAAGGCGCTCAAAATCATTAGTCACTAGGGAAATGCACATGAAATCCACAAACACCATCTCACTAGAATGGCTAAACATAAAAATTAAAGCATTGGTAAGGATGTAGAGAAAGTGGGATTCTCACACACCACTGGAGGGAATGTAAAATGGTGCACCTTCTTTGGAAAACAATTTGGCAGTTTCTTAAAATGTTAGACATATACCTATCATATGACCTGGCCATTTCATTCCAGGTATGTACCTAAGGGAAATGAACCTATTATGTGCATATGATGATTTATATACAAATTTTCCCAGCAGCTTTATCTGTAACAGTCCCAATCTGGAAACAACACAAATGTCCATCAATAGACAACTGAATAAACTGATTGTGATGCATCACATAACGGGATACGACTCAGCAGTCAAAAGAAATAAACATTTGAAACATGCAGCAACATGGGTGAATTTCAAAATAATTAGGAAAATGAAAGAAGCCTGGCAAAAAAGAGCACATACTGAATTATTCCACTTACAGACAGAACCAAATACAAACTAAGCTACAGTGATAAGAAGCAGATCAATAAGTTGCCTTAGGATAGGGAGGAGCATAAGGGAGAGACTTCCAAAGGGTACAGTGCAGGAAACTTTTAGAGGTGATGGACTTGTTCATCTTCTTGATTATGGTGGTAGTTTCAAGGTTATATGCATATGTCAATTGTACTGTTTCTTTTTGCAAAATGAGGAATTAAAAAAATGTTTTTTGAGTATAGTTGCCACACAATGTTAAATTAGTTTCAGTTGTACAACCTACTGATCCAACTTCTTTCTATGTTATACTATGCTCACCACAAGGATAGCTACCATCTGTCACCATGCAACACTATTACCATTGACTATATTCACTATGCTTTTATTCCTGCGACCTATTCATTCCATAACTAGAAGCCTGTATCTCCCACTCCTCTTTCCCCAATTTTGCCCATCCTTCTAACTCCCTCCCCTCTGGCAACCATCAGTTTGTTCTATGTATTTATAAGTCTGATTCTTTTCTTTGTTTATTCACTGGTTTGTTTTTTAGATTCTACATGTGAGTGAAATCATATAGTATTTGTCTTTCTCTGACTTATTTCACTTAGCATTATATTCTTTAGCTCCATCCACACTGTTGCAAATGGCAAGATCTCATTCTTTTTTATAGCTGAATAATATTCCATTGCATAAATATAATACATCTTCCCTATCCATTCGCCTATTGATGGACACGTAGGTTGCTTCCATATCTTGGCTATTGTACATAACACTGTGATATACATAGCGATCAACTGTACTTTTTAAAAAAGTGCAATTTTATTGTATATCAATACACTTTTAAAATTTGTAAAACTTTTGGGGCATCTGGGTGACTCAGTCAGTTAAGCATCTGACTTTGGCTCATGATCTCACAGTTTGAGGGTTCAGGTCCTGCTTTGGGCTCCGCACTGACAGTGTGGAGCCTGCTTGGGATTCTCTCTCTCCCTTTCCCTGTGCTCCTCCCCCACTCATGCTTTCTTTCTCTAAAAAAAAACATTTTGTAAAATGTAATGAAGGACAGTTGGGTGAGCAAACACTATTCTTATGTCTCATCCTTACATTTTTTTGACAATATGTCTCAGTAGGATTTAAGAAACAGTAAAGAAAATGTGATACTTACTTGAGAAAGTCTGTCTGTCTTTGAATTCTCATGATCTCTGTGCTTGTCAAACTCTTCTGGCCAGTTATGTGTGCAAAACTAGGGAACTACAATTAAGGATACATATAAAATCATGGTAAAAGCTATGGTATAGTAAAATTTCATTAAAAATTCATTCTAATGGGCTGTCTTATCATATCCAGTACCCATCTTTTAAAAACCATGACAGAAAAAACATTAAGTACTGATTACCCCAAGTACCTGACATTAAAAATATCAAAGTGCTATTACAATTAGGTATGTATATTTCATTAAAAACAAGAGTTTATAAGAAAAGATATCTGAATTAACCATCAGACAGACCAGAGTTTAGAATTTAAAAACCTAAGTTGACCTTCATTTTTCTCAAAAATCTTTGAGATCCTTAGGAAACTCAAAGTAGTCACCTAAAAGAACATATGCAGCAACTGTCTGTTGTTATCCAAAAACATTGAAATCATTTTGATATATTCTTATTTGAGCATTCACTTTGTAACAGGTACTGTGTTTGACACAGAAGGGGGGAAATATAAATATTACATGATACCTACCCTCCAGGACCTGAACTGGAATATACACAAAATACTGAAACACTGTAGGTTCAGTGTAGTATGTGTGTGTGTGTGTGTGTGTGTGTGTGTGTGTGTGTGTGTGTGTAGTCCCATGGGACCCTAGAGGACATAATCACACTTGCTCCAGGGGAGAAGGGCCTCCCAGGGTGCTAACATCTGAGCTGGGCCTGGGGTGTAAAGAAAGGTTCGTCAAATGGACACAAGGACAATGGGAATCCCAAGCAGAAGAAACCCATTTGCAAAGGCACAGTGGCAGGGCAGTCCTCAGCCTATCCCGGGGCTCAGCCGTTTGACATGGTTTGGAGGTCTGAGGGGCTGGAGGAGGAATGTGGAGGGGAGAAGCTATCACTTAAGGAGGGTCTGACACTACTAAAACGGCATCATGTGGCCACTATCTCCTTGACATTTCACAATGACCTTACAAGGTGGGTAGCATTTTCCCCATGTTTTAAATGTTTGTAAGTTTCTTTTGAAACTTAATTTAAATTTCAATAATTTCTTTTTTAATTTTTTTAACGTTTTATTTATTTTTGAGACAGACAGAGACAGAGCATGAACGGGGGAGGGGCAGAGAGAGAGGGAGACACAGAATCGGAAGCAGGCTCCAGGCTCTGAGCCATCAGCCCAGAGCCCGACGCGGTGCTCGAACTCAGGGACCACGGGATCTTGACCTGAGCTGAAGTCGGACGTTTAACCGACTGAGCCACCCAGGCGCCCCAAATTTCAGTAATTTCTTAATAATTTCAAACTTACAGAAGAAGTACAGGGAGAGTACAAATAACTCCTGCATACCCAGCTTGACCAGTTTTTCACATTAACATTTTGCCCGGTGCACTTCCCTTCTCTATCTCTCTCTGAACCATGTGAGAATGGACGGCAGTTACGATGCCCCTTTCCCCCTACATTCTTCAGTGTGCACATCCTAAGAACAATGATGTCCTCTCACGCAGCAATGTGATTATCAAAACCAGAAAAGTTAACAGCTACCCAATACTGTGATCTAACCCCCAGATCTTTACTCAAATGTCATTGTTTGTGCCAATGACGTCCTTCACAGGTATTTATTTATTTTTTTCCTGGTTTAGGATCCAGTCCCGTGTCACGCTTTGCATTTAGTGGTCATGTGTCTTTTGTCTCCTTTAATCTGGAATTGTTCCTCAGTCTGTCCTTACTTTTCATGACCTTGACATGTTTGAATTTAATTTGTAGAATCTCCTTCAATTTGGTTTTGTCTGATGTTTCCTCCTGATGGGATTCAGTCACGCATTTTGGCCCAAATATGAGAGAAATGATACTGTGTCCCATCTCAGTGCCTCACACAAAGAGGCACATATAATCCCCATTTTTGAGATGAAGATGCTGAGGCTCAGAAAGGTTGAGTCACTTGCTTGAGGTCGCATCAACAGAATGTGAACTGTCTCAGGTACCTCAGCCTATCTGACCCCGGTAGGGTCCCTATCTACCACGATACCTGCACGCAGAGCTTAGGAAGCTAGAACTTGTGCTGTAGGCAATAGGGAGTGGTCAGGGGTCTTGAGTTGCTTTCGTGTCAGGTCCAATGTGGCATAGACCAGGTGTCACAAAGTGGTGGTCTACTGGCTAAATCTCGCCTGCCGTTGAGTTCCATTTGACCCAGATATACTGGTCCACAGTGTTTCAAATTTTGATTTAATTGTTAATATTTACACATAAACAGGCAGGTTTCTGGCTTTTCTTGTAAAATCAAGATGTGGCAACACTGAGCCCATAGGCCTTCTTGTCAATAGTTGGCCAGAGCTGAGTAGAGATAACCCACTAACTGACTGGGGCATTCCACGTTGCTAGAGAACCCCCAACTCTTATGCCCCGAAACTGAAGCCTAGTGTAGGCTGTCATTTCTCTCCCACCCAGGCTGTACCATGCATTTACTCTGCTGTCTAGCCCCTGATGGCACCCCCAGGTCAGTGCTTAGTTCAGAGACATCTTGTCTTCCTGGTGGTTGCTGACATGTTATAATACCCACCAGTATCATTAATTCTGATGTTCGCTGAAGTATGGTTCAGATGGGATTCAGCTGGAATGTTGACAAGAGTCTCATACCAATAGGAATAAAAAGAGTGGAAGATAAATATTTCATGGTCCTTTTCTGGCCCCCTTGCTCCTCTGAATTCTAGTCAAAGTCCCCAAATGTGTCTCTAATGTTCCTATTTTTTTAGAGGATTCTAAATGTTGGAGTCTTCACAAATTGTCTTACTCTATCTTTTCCTTGTAACAACTCTATCTGCCCACCCACCATATTTCTTGGAGGGCCACAAAGCCCAGGCCGAGGACCACAGACCTACTAAGGCCTTCATGGAAACCTTAGTAAACAAAAGAACAACTATCCCTGCAATAGAAGATCACCCTTTCCCAGTCTTCTGGAAGAATGGTTCCTTGGTTACCAAATGGACTAATTTACACTAAACAACTGTGAGCAATGCTCACCACTGTAGCCATTATAGTGTATAATACTGATTTTTAGACAGAAAAATATCATTTTGAAGAATGAGTGGTGTATGACAAAATGCAATCATAACTGTTTTCAGAAGACAGTCTCACGTGACCATAACAATTTGTAATGTGTCCTGAAAGAGTTTCTGTTTTTAGGAGATTTTAAATGTTGGAATCTTCACATATTGTCTTACTCTATCTTTTCCTTAAAACAACTCTAGGTGGGCAAGGTAATCCAAATAGTCATACATAAAGAAAATCTCTCTCTCTTTCTCTCTCTCCCCCACAACTCAAAAATAAATAAACATTAAAAACAACTTTTTCTGAGGTTGGGTTCTTGGGACTGGTTTGAAGCCCCTCAGATGACTCTACTATACAGCCGTGTTGAGAACCACAGGGGTCTGTGCTCTGGCCCCAGCCTACCTTTCCCACCTCATCTCCTGCCTTGCTCACCATGCTCCATCCACACCAACCTCCTGGTACTCCCTCACTTTGCTATTGTTACTGCTTCCAAGATCTTTGCAGGGTTGGCTTCTGTTCATCTTGAATTCAAACATCAATTCAATTCCATTCAGAAGGTTCAATTCAAATTTAAGGAGGCCCTCTCTTGTCACCCCAAATTAGAACCACTCTTGTTCTTCCTCTGTGGTCATTCTCTATCCCACGGGTTTTCAAACTTCAGTATGCATCAGAAGAAGGACCAATTAAAACAGACACTGGGCCCAGCCTCGGAATCTCTGATTCAAAAGATCTGGGATGGGGCCCGAGCATCTGTATTTCTAATAAACTTCCACGTGACGCTGATGCTACTGGTATGTGGGGCCACATTTGAGAACCACTGCTCTATCCCATTACCCCCGCTTTATCTTTTTCATGACATTTGTCACTATTAAAAAATTTTTGTTTGATGACTTACATGTTTATTATCTGCCTACCCCCACCCCCAATACAATGTAAGCTCCCGAGTACAGGGGCCTTTCTTGTCCAACGCAGTATTCCCAGAACTGAAACGGTGCCTGGCACGTGGTGAGAAGGCTGGGGTACACTGTCTTAAAAGTATTTCATGAGAAGATTAAGAATATAGGAGGTATTTAGTACCATAAAGATTTTCTTTAGAAGTTACCTGAGACTGGCGGGTGGGTGGTCTAGAACCTGATTCTTCATGGTAAGGTGGGATTTCCAGTGGACTCTCTGAGAAACGAAGATCTTTCCATGTTTTAGAGTCAGTTCTTTCACCTACCTCAAAGTCTAAAATTATTTCAAAAAAATCATTCTGTGGACATCTGTAATTATATATGTAATCATGCAAATACATCTTTATAGTTGGAAACCTTCTAAGTGACCACTGTCATCATATCTTTAACTAGACGTAGCAAGTACATAAAGAAGCCTCCACTCAGTGAACTAGCACTAGGAAAGAAAAAATTAGCCTGGACTCAGAAAATCAAAATCTGCCCTGCTACATTCTACAACATTCCACATCAAGCTGAGAAAATAGACAAATCCAATGCCAACGTTAGCAGGAAACACTGTTTCTCCCAAAGACACACTGCAGCTGTAAAATGTCATACAGCCTCCCCCCTTTTTTGAGTGGCTATTGTTTCTTACTTGCTGAGAAACCTTGTGCTCTGAAACCAGAGATAATCAGAAACTTTGCTGATTGAAATCATATCAGCAAGAATGAAACCTCCGACTCTTGCCTGGAGGACGTAAGTCACTCGGACACAGAGAAGCAGCCTCAATTTCCAACCTTGGTGTAGAGCATCAGAGAAGGGTCTCTGAATACAACATTCCACATTTATTTTCATTTTCCAAGGTGAACAAAACCCTGGTTCCCTTTACAATACATATTTGATGGTGAGCACTTTACACCAGGCCCTGCTTTGCTTCAAGTTTGTCAAAATTCTGCTTCCCAAACTCCACCTGCCCCCCTAACCTTATAACTGTGTCTTTTCCTTTATTTGGTGAGATGCCCCATGGTTCCTCTGAGGTGTGGTATCCCTCGTTGCAATGGGTCGACAAATCTCACTTTGTTGGACTCCTTGATTATCCCTCTTGGTCTTTTTTTTATTTTAATATGAAATTTATTGTCAGAATGGTTTCCATACAACACCCAGTGCTCATCCCAACAGGTGCCCTCCTCAATGCTTAAACTGTTAGTGAGGACAGCACTAAGACTCAGATTATAGCTTACTTTTCTATTCCAGTATTTCTTATTCTAACCCTTCTTCACACAAGAAAACCAGCAGTGAACCTGTTTGGTGGTTTACAATTCTAAACCTTACCTTCGTCCTGCCATGTCATACTTGGAGACTTTCTAAGGTTAACGTTCCAACCCTGTTTATTTTCAGCATTCTTACATTTCTTCCGTAGTTTTGACCCAACAAACCCATTTTTCAATTCCTAGGAATGAAGAGATTTCATGTCAGTCACTTCATTACACCCATTTAGAATGTGAAAATTAAAAATTGCCAGGTGGAGACAGTGTCATGGTATGTACTTCTTGCTGGGAAGGGTTTACAGTAGTTTTTTTACATAGTAACCTCTGTTTTACTTTACTCTGAAAACACACAGCTTTGTATCTGGGCCCTTGGCTGGCAGCATGTCTGGTTGGTAGGGACCAGCAGTCAAACAGCCAGGAACAGCGGCCAACAGCAGGACATGAAGGCAGGATGTTACAATCATGGCAGTCTGGGGAATAACGAAGGGACCACCAGATCCAGGAAGTAAATAAAGGGTGGGGTCAGACCAAGATAGGACTTAAGTACAATACCTGCTCATACACAATCCTTATACTATTCTCCATGAACTTTCTTCTCCTGGATGCAGCCGGTTATGGCTTGTTCAAGCCTGAGCCCCTGCTGATGCATGTAGGCTCAGCCTCTGCTGGATGCCCCTGCCCACGGTAGATCTCTGATCTGATCACACTTGAACCCCACACTATACCTGCACCCACTGCTCTGCTCCCACAACCACCTCTATGGGCTCTGGTCCATACTTGGGCTGAAGGGACTCCCTCACAAACTTCCAGTCATCCCCATCAAGACCTCCATGACTGAGACTTGTTGGCTGGTTGCCTTACCATGGGTTAGCCCATCCTCTGTCTCTTGGATCTATCTCACCGATGCTCACAGCCCAGGGACTGAAGTTTCAAACATCCTTGTAGATAAGTCTAGTTCACTCTCTAAAGAGGTGAGGCTTTGGTCACAGATGGTTTCTACTAGTCTGATGTATCTGTTCAACAAATGTACACTCACTGCCTTCTCCTGCCCACCTCTATGGAAGGCAATGAGTATGGCAGTCATGCTCTCTGCCACCTTGGAATTTACGCCGCATGAAGAAGACAGACAACAAGCAAAGTAATCACATATTGAAAGCACTATACAGAAGGAGAAGGCCTGGATGCTAGGAGAGCAATGATAGCACACAACATACAGAGTCTAGTTTGGCTGCCATATATACAGGGGAGTCACAGAGCAATAAAGGATTACTGAAGACAGAAACTGATCACTTGGGATACCAGGCTAAAGGTTTCTGCTTTCATCAATAGGTAAGTGGGGAATCAATGAAGACACTGGAGCATGGGCCGTGATGCTGGGTAGGAATGTCTAATGTGCAGGATGAAACACGTGCAGGATGGAATGACCGACGGGTGGGAAATCACTCTGCAATGGCCACTACTGACCTCAATTATAAGGACATGTGAGCATAGGGTACGAAATGAAAAAGAAGATGGGATCGCTGAGAAAGGAGGAACCAAGAATGTGGTGACTATCTGAAAGGGCTACAGGTTCATTACTTGCCTGCTTTGAAGAATCTTTGAGAATATTTTCAACATTGTCTTCAGAAGACACTGCATTTGGTGGCTCATAGCCCACCTGAAACACCTTTGTTACCATGCCACTCTGTCTGCAGTCCCTGAAAATTATTCAAAATAGAAAGAGCCTCTGTGTCACACAAAGCTTCAAAGAAAAGATGGCTAACAATTAAGAGAACTCTATGAAGTTCCTTGGCCTCACTACTAAGGTTATTATGTTTTAAACTGGAAAAATCAAAGCACAACTTTTAAAGTCCTTCCTTACCCGGTTCTCAGTTAGATTATCTACTGCTATGTAACAAAGCACTCCAAAACATAGTGTCTTCACACACAAACTGGGTTAGCCAGGCCCAGCTGGGTAGCTCTCATTTGTTATCTCTCACATGGTCAGATAGATATCAGTTAGACTGGAGTGAACTGAAAGATTAGCTCAGCTGGATGTCTAAAATGCTTTCTTGGGGCACCTGGGTGGCTTAGTCGGTTGAGTGTCCGACTTCGGTTCATGTCATGATCTCGTGGTTCATGAGTTCAAGCCCCATGTCGGGCTCTGTGCTGACAGCTCAGAGCCTGGAGGCTGCTTCCAATTCTGTGTCTCCCTCACTCTCTGCCCCTCCCCCGCTTGTGCTTGCGCTCTCTCTCTCTCAAAAATAAACATTAAAAATTTTTTTAAATAAATAAATAAAATGCTTTTTTCCCTCATATTCAGAGACTGGGCTGGCATAACTGGAACAGCTGGGGGCTCGCCAGTCTTCTTTCTCAGCCTTGGTGTCTATCTGTCTCTGTTTCCCTCTCCCTCCCTCTTATGGTGGTTAGCTTAGGCTTCCTCACAGTATGGACGGCTCAGGGAAATCAGACATCCTTCATGGTGCCTGGCTTCACCCAGGGTTTATGTTCCAAGACACCATAGCAGAAACTGTAATACTTCTTTTTATCTAGACTTAACATCATTTCTGAAGCATTTTATTGGTCAAAAGTAAGTTGTAGGGCCAGCCCAGATTTAAGCAGAGGGGCTTTACTGGGAGGCATGGTTTATTGTGTTTTTGGAGTCCGCCACACTCACCATAAGATTTCATACCTTAAGCCTCAAACTATTCTAAAACAAAGAGTGGGGTTACCAATAAACCATTCCATGTGAGCCAAGAGAATTTTCCTTCCTCCAGCTGAAGGTAGCATCTGCTCTGGCAAGCTTAATTCCTTACATACCAGCAATTTTTCAATGTATTCATAACATTTCACCATTAATCTTGTTCCTCTTGGATACAATAGAAGTTCCATGAGAAAGCAATATAGAGGTGCCCATAACTAAAAACTGGTGGTGACTGCATCTCAGCACCAGCAGCTTGCCTAGACTTTTTTTTTCCATTTATTTTATTTTTATATTTTTAGAGAGAGCACATGCAAGGAGGGGAGAGGAACATAGGGGGTGCAGAGCCTGACACAGGCTTTTTCTCACAACTCTGGGATCATGACCCGAGCTAAAATCAAGAGGTAGACACTCATGGGCTGCCTGGGTGGCTCAGTCCATCAAGCATCCAACTTTGGCTCAAGTCATGATCTCGTGGTTTGTGAGTTCAGGCCCTGGGTCAGGCTCTATGCTGACAGCTCAGAGCCTGGAGCCTGCTTCAGATTCTGTCTCCCTCTCTGTCTGCCCCTCCCCCGCACTTGCTTGAGCTCGTGCGCCCTCTCTCAAAATAAATAAACATTAAAAAAAAAAAAGTTGGACATTCAAACAAATGAGCCACCCAGGTGCCCCTCTTAATTTTTAAAAACAACTTTATTGAGGTATAATTTACATGACATGAAACTCACCTATTTTAAGTATATAGTTTGAGAATATTTAGCAAATTTATACAATTGTGTGACCATTACCACAATCCAGTTTTAGAACACTTCTGTCACCCCACACCCCCAAAAATCCCTTATGCCTGTTTGAAGACACTCTTTGCTACCAACCCCTACCCCAGGCAACCACTGATCTGTATCTTATCCCTATAATTTTACCTTTTCCAGACATTTAAAATGAATTTCACCAGAGCACCTGGGTGGCTCAACTGGTTAAGCGTCCAACTCTTGGTTTGGGCTCGGTCATGATCTCAGTTTGTGTAGTCAAGCCCCACATCTGGCTCTGTGCTGGTAGCATGGAGACTGCTTGGGATACTTTCTCTTTTTCCCTCCCTCTCTCTGCCCCACCCCTGATCATGCTCTCTCTCTCTCTCTCTCTCTCTCTCTCAAAATACATAGTCATTTAAAAATTAAAAAAAATTTTTATTTTATTTTATTTTTTCAACGTTTTTTAATTTATTTTTGGGACAGAGAGAGACAGAGCATGAACGGGGGAGGGGCAGAGACAGAGGGAGACACAGAATCGGAAACAGGCTCCAGGCTCCGAGCCATCAGCCCAGAGCCTGACGCGGGGCTCGAACTCACGGACCGCGAGATCGTGACCTGGCTGAAGTCGGACGCTTAACCGACTGCGCCACCCAGGCGCCCCAAAAAAAATTTTAATTAAAAAAATGTCACCACACAAATATAGTCTTACATGTCTGGGCTCTTTTACTTTTCCATGTCCTAAAATGCTTTAAATTCTTTGATTAAGTAAATATTTGTAAACACATAAACATCAATTCCAAAACAGTTGAGAAATGTTAAACATTAAGCAATATACAAGTTTCAGGCTACATTTTTAGAAGAAAAGAATTATCAGAAATACATAATTCACGTCAATCACCACTATCTATCAGTGAGGGACAATACTGAAGAAATAATATGATCAATGGATACTTGCATGTTCATTGGCTGGAGCGATATACGGGTGGCTAAACTAAAACATGTTTTGTTTTGTTTTGTTTTGTTTTGTTCTTAATAACAAAACCAGTTTTACAGGTACAGAAATCTGGACGCAGATACAGATGATCTTTGCTTAACTCCTTCACTCCAACGTTCATTTCATCTAAATGTTCACTTTTGGCCTCAGGTCTGTCATCCAATATACATACAGTCATCCTCCTTGCTAGCATACTTCCCAGACACCACAAACATCTCCATTCAGGAATCGTTCAAAGCCTGGATAACTGCAGGGCTCCCTGAAATGTGTGCTTCTAGCCCTCACCCCATCACGCTGAGTAGAAGCCTGACTGCCCAGCCACTTGCTCTACTCCTGGAAGACATGGGTTGTTTCCACCATAGCCGGCACCTTCCATGGGGACCCAGCCAGGGTTCTCACCCATGGACTTTGTTCCCTCCAAAAGAAGCCCAGAAACTAGCTTCAATTGTCTGCTAAGTAGAAGGATTTCTTGACTGTATATCAAAAAAGGCTTAGGTTTGGGGTTGGAACTAGAAATCCTACTCAGCCCAAATCTCACTTGAATACACATAAATTTTTTCAAGGATTGAAATCAGAGGCCTTAAATATGGATCTTTAGGAGGAGTAATAGAAGGTACATTTGACAAAAATAAAATAAAATAAAAAGTTACATGTAGCTCTGTCCTCACAAAGATTATTACCCTCTCAATAAAACAACAGAATTACTTGGATGATTACAAGAGGTAAGAAGCTGAATCTGTAAGAATTCTGCAACTTGTCCAAGTCGGGTTTTCTCAATCTACTGAGAACTACTGAAACTTCAGGTTAGATAACTCTGTTGTAGGAGGCTGTCCTGTGCACAACATGGTTAGCAACATCCTTGATCTCCACCCATCAGATGCTACCAGCACACTCCCACTCCCAGATGTGGCAACCAAAAATATTTCCAGACATTACAAAATGTCCCCTTTGGGGCCCAATTATGCCCAACTGAGAATCTCTGGTTTAGGAACATGAAGGGGTTAAGTGGAAACCACTTACCCAGGCAGGCAGAGATTTTTCAAACACAGAAGCATGTCTTTTGAGTTGGGTCACACAACAGCAATCTGCTAGGCCTTTGTTAAGAATCTGAATAACAACAAACAACAATAACAGCTACTACATGTGCGATGCCAAGTGTATTGCCTCTGATCTTCATAATGGCTGTCAACTAAGTTTTATTAACTTCATTTAATAAATGGGGAAACTGAGAATCAGAAGGCCACATAACTTATTCAAGGTCAGACAAAGAGGAGCAAGAGAACTGGGATTAAAGTCCAGATCTGAAGGTCAACAACCTCCATCCTCTGTCCCACTGTCCAAACTACCTCTCTCGAAGCAGTGTTCTTCTTGCCTTTGTTGCTGCCTATGGAGATGACATCTGGATCTTTCCTCCACACGTTATATCCTGCACGGGGCTGCAGAGGGATGACCGTGACATGCCCTGGTAACCTGCTAATGAGTTTACTTTATTCCATTGCTGTAAAACTGGGATGTCCCTCATGGAAGAAAAATGGTTTTTCTTAGGGAACTCTGGCTCCCCCAACCACCTACCTTCAGTTCAAGACAACTTTTACCTCAGGGCAGCTCCATTTATCTTAACCGCCATATAAGGTAACTGACAAAGAAGGGAGAACCACCCAAGTTCATTCTCAAAACAATGATGATATCAAAGCGGGAATTTCCTGGCCATAAAGGTGGCTTTTAAAGAAGCAAAACAGATGTCAGAAAGTTTACAGACCCTGGACTAGACCATGATTATGCACCATTAAAACCTAAAACCTGGGGCACCTGGGTGGCTCAGTCAGTTAAGCATCTGTCTATTGATTATACAGCTCAGGTCACGATCTCACAGTTCCAGCCTCGTGTCAGGCTCTGTGCTGACAACGCAGAGCTTGCTTGGGATTCTCTCTCTCTCTCTCTCTCTCTCTCTCTCTCTGTCTCTCTCTCTCAGCCACTCCTCCTCCTCTGTCTCTAAATGAATAAATAAACTAAAAACCTAAAACCCACCCCTGCTTGCTGAAATGTCCCCAAGCTCCCAGCCCCTCCTGTTCACCTGTGTTCCTCATTGACCATGCTCTGATGTGAAAATTCAGGTATATATATAAGGACACATGAAGGCAAACACGTCCTTTTATTTCATTCTAGAATATTACACTTTAATAAAAATATATCTCATAGGCACCTGGGTGGCTCAGTGGTTGAGTGTCCAACTTCAGCTCAGGTCATGATCTCACGGTTCATGAGTTCAAGCCCTGGTTCGGGCTCTCTGCTGTCAGCACAGAGTCCACTTCGGATACTCTGTCCCCTTCTCTCTTTGCCCCTCTCCCTCTCAAAAATAAAATTAACATTGAATATATATATATATATATATATATAAATACATATATAAATATCTATATATATTTCAGGGACACCTGGGTGGCTCAGTCAGTTAGGCCTCCAACTTTGGCTCAAGTCATGATTTCATGGTTTGTGAATTCAAGCCCTACATTGGGCTCTCTTCTGTCAGTGCAGAACCCGCCTCAGACCCTCAGTCTCCCCCCCCACCCCTCCCCCACTTGTACACACTCTCTCTCCCTGTCAAAAATAAATAAGCATTAAATACATACATATATATATATATATATATATATATATATATATACATCATATATACATATCATATATGTAAAACCCTGGTTTGTGAGCATAATTCATTCTGGAAACATGCTTGTAGTCCAAAGCACTTGTATATCAAAGCAAGTTTCAAGAACCATTGGCTCAGTTGTGATCATGTGACATTCGGCATCACATACTATTCGTATTGCAAGACATCACTCATTTATCAAGTTAAAATTTAGTAGAAATGTTTGCTCATTTTGTGGAACACTCGCAGAACAAGTTACTCACAATCCAAGGTTTTACTGTATTTCGAAAAAGTTGTATTGGTCAAATCTCTCTAAATGGAAACATTTTGCCCCCATTAATGTGTCAGTTGCCACCTTTGGTTGCATATTAGAATCATCAGGAAACTTTAAAAATACTGATGCCTGGGTCTCACCCCCAAGAGATTGTTGTTTAGTTGGTCTGGAGTGTGTGACCTGGGCACAGAGATTCTGCAAGGCTCCCTGGGTGACTGATGGCAACCTGTGGTAGACTGTCACAATAACAGTCCAAGACATTATGACTTATCTATCTGCACCGTGGTGCCCTGGTGCCCTTGTAGAATCCCCTCACACATTGACTTTGAGTGTTGCCACATGACTTACTTTGGTCAATGAAACATTAACAAATATGACACAAGCAGAGACTAGAAAAACATCTGCACATTAGGGCTTGCCGTTTCTCTTACAGCTTTTGGAACTGAGTGAAAAAAAAAAACTCAGGTTACCCAACTGGAGACACAAGGCTCAGCCAACGACTTGCATCAACCACCAGAAACGTGACTCAAACTTTCTTAGACTAGCGGGCTCAAGGTGAGACCAAAATTACTGCTGCCATGTCAGTGACCTCAGGCAAGGCCAGCAGAACAACTACCCGGATGCATGCACACCAAAATGCTGATCCACAGAATAATGAGCAAATAAATGATGTTTCTTTTAAGACCACTAACTGTCAGGGCGATTTGTTATACAGCAATAGCCAACTGATTCAGCAGCCAAGCTTGAGAAGCACTGGTTCCATGATGATTTGGGAGATTCTGTGTTATTTCTGTGTATTACAAAAGCAATGCTCACTGTTAAATTTTGGAAGCTATAAAAATTATCAACAACAACAACACAAAAAGTGACTGAATCACCAGAGGCAAAGAATGCTAACGTGTGGCTTGTGTGTTCATTTTCAAATGACTTAATCATAAGAAGCAAACTAAATAGAAAGCTTACAGTAAAGAAGAATTACATGTCAGTACCTTTTGCAAACTGAGCTGGGACAGAAAGGGACTGGGGCTGTCCCTCAACCTGACCCCTTTGAAACAAAGACATCCACAGTGTCCCTGGCAGTCTGGCTCAGGGAAAGGGGAGATCGCTGCCTCCGTGTAATGGGCCCTCCTTGCCTACTGCTCACTCAGCTCTGGTCATTGCCCTTCTCCAGTTCTGTTCCAACGCATTTCTTTTTTTCTTTCTTTTTTTTTTTTTTTGGTACAACGCATTTCTAAAAAGTGTCAAAATACTATAGTGCACTCTTACACCCTAATTTGTTTTCATTTATATCATAAATATTTTCCCATATCACTCAAAACTTCATGACCATAATTTTTCCTCCTTTTAAAAAAATTTTTTTTTTATTTTTGAGAGAGAAACAGCATGAGCAGGAGAGGGGCAGAGAGAAATGGAAACACAGAATCCGAAGCAGGCTCCAGGCTCTGAGCTCTCAGCACAGAGCCCAACGTGGGGCTCAAACTCACAGACCGTGAGATCATGACCTGAGCCGAAGTCGGACACTTAACTGACTGAGCCACCCAGGCACCCCCATAATTTTTCCTCCTAACATTTTAGTGGCCTTTAATTGTTAACACTCTCATTTCAAATCCTTTTCTCCCTATTAAGAAATTAATTACCTTAAGTACCTAGAAAAAAAGGCTTAGGTGAAGCAGTATAATTTCTTTCCTGTCTTGAAGACTCAAAAACATTTTTGTATAAATACCTTCCCTGAGCTGAGCTCACCTGAAATACTAACAGTGCTTTCAGGACAGATGTTAAGTGGGCACAGAGCAAGATGGGGAGATGCATAAAGAATGACCTTATTTTACACTCTTTTGAAAGCTATGTTAACTCCTCTGAATTACATAGTTAGTAATTACTACTTCGTAGCATTACTGCCTGCCCCTTATAAGAGGGGCTGCCTTAGAGCATTAAGCACCAGAGTATTTTGCTTGTTAATTTTTTTTTTTTTTTGCTTGTTAATTTTTTTAAATATTTATTTATTTTGCGAGAGAGGGCAAGAAAGAGTGTGAATGGGGGAGGGGCAGAGAGAGAGAATCCCAAAGAGGCTCTTGGCACAGAGCCGGACATGGGGCTCAATCTTACAAACCACAAGATCATGACGTGAGCCAAAACCAAAAGTCAGATACTTAACTGACTGAGCCACCCAGATGCCCCTGCCTGTTTTTAATGATAATTGAGATGACTTGTTTCGACAGAAGTGGTTTGGCAAGTGAAAAAAGCCAATTTTTTCCAATCTTTAATTAAGAACAATAATGTGTATGAGAGTGTTTTGTTTTGTTTTGATTGTATTCTTTTTTAAATTTCCAAACGCCAAAGCAGTCATCTGTGTTTAATTTGTAGCTCTCCTCAAAAGCCATGCAGTAGCTCAGCCACCAGGGGGAGCCTGGAGAGACTTTTATAAAGTACCTGCGCAAATCCAGGGTATGGGACTTTAAAAGTGTTTCAAAAATGTGGCTAAACCTGTCTTGCTGTGCAGTAGAATTCTTCTATCACAGACACACAGACTGGCAAAGCATTTGAGTTATTTTCTCTATAACACACAGTTTCAAAATTAAGTGGTGTTTCTATACTTGAAAATTAGAAAAAGTCCTTGAGCAGGAAAGAAAGGACAAAGAAAGGAATAAAGGAGCTAATGTCCAAAGATTAAAATGGCAGTCGCCATGAAGGTCGATTAAGTCAATACAAAATAAAATAGAGAATGATGGTGGTGGTTGTAGGCTGTGTCTTACAGAATAAAAGAACCATCCACTAAAAACAGTATTTTCTTCAAAGTCTGATGAACCACTCCAAAGGTCCCAAACCCTGAAAAGGCTCTTCCTTCCCAAAATCCCAACGTGGAATTGAAAATACAAACAGTGTTGGGTCGCCTGGGTGGCGCAGTCAATTAAGCATCCAACTCTTGATCTCAGCCCAGGTCATGATCTCACATTTCTTGAGTTCGAGCTCTGCATCAGGCTCTGCACTTATGGTGTGGAGCCTGCTTAGGATTCTGTCTCTCCCTCTCTCTGCCCCTCCCCTGCTTGTGCTCTCTCTCTCTCAAAATAAAGAAATAAACTTAAAAAAAAAAAGAAAAACAGTGTTAATATATATTAATATACACACCACCTCATTAAACTGTATTCTCATGATTTGTACACTTTACAGTATACCTCAGTAAAAGACAAACAAAACACAAAAGTTATAGATATATGTTGAAATTAAAGTTACTTTCCCTTTAGTGACCTTCTAATACAACACTTATTCTTAAAGAAAGAAATAAAATTAAAACATAATGTCATTATCTGACCAGTTATTTTAATCACCATGCTCTTAACTTACTTAGAGACTGCAATAGCTTTAACTTGTATTTTTCCATCAGGTAGAGTAATAGGCTTCGTATACTTAAATGTATTGTTTTCACGATAACCGATTCTCTTCAGAAATTCAGGTTTGCTACCATCCAGCGTATAATATATGTTGACATCTGGGGTGTCTGAAAAACCCAAAACAGGGTAACTGTAATTAACACTAAAGTAGCAAAGTCTCTGAATAATACCCATGGGTCAGTTAATTAATGAGATTTTTTAATATATTATAAGAATGTGTAACAATAACTAACAATAATTGAATTCTTTCTCTGTGCCAGGCAGTGTGCTTTATATGAATTAGCTCATTGAGTGTGTACAACCCTATATGACAGGTCCTACTTTATACCTACTTTATAGATGAGGAAACTGAGTCCCAGGGAGGGTAAGAAAGTCATTCAATAACAGCAGAGTTGTTGTTTCACTTTGGCTACACTAGATCCATAGCCCATGCTCTTGAACCTCTTTGCTATTGTGCCACTCCAATAAGGCATCAGTATAAATAGAGTGGGGCTCAGTTTTAAGACCACAACACCCATGTAGAAAGCAGAAGCTAAGTTTTTATTTTTTGAGCATTGCTTCAGAAATCCTGGTATTATATTTTATTTGGACTTGGTAAATGATTCCTACACTTCTTGGAAGAATTTTAAAGGTAATAAATTTACAGAATTCAAAGTTCAACAGATCAAAAATGGTTGCTAAGAGAGGTGATCTCAAACGTTCTCATCACAAGAAAAAAAAATTGTAACTGTGTGGTGATGGATGATAACTAGTGACCAAAGTCCCTGCTCTCACAGAGCCTCTAGTTTATAAAAGACACACAAACAGTAAACAAACAAGTATATATGTGATATCAAGGGGTGGCTAAATCCAATGGAGTAAATAAAGCAGGGGATAAGGTCTGCTTAGCAAGTAGGCAAAGGGATGGGAGGAAGCAAATTCCCGTATGTTTAAAAGACACCTATGTTTCCTTTCCTATAAAATGTCCTTTCCTATCTTTTGCCCACTTTTCTTTTTTTTATTTTTTTATTTTTAAAAAAAATTTTTTAATGTTTATTTATTTTTGAGACAGAGAGAGACAGAGCATGAACAGGGGAGGGGCAGAGAGAGGGGAAGACACAGAATCTGAAACAGGCTCCAGGCTCTGAGCGGTCAGCACAGAGCCCGACGCAGGGCTCGAACTCACGGACCACGAGATCATGACCTGAGCTGAAGTCGGATGCTTAGCCGACTGAGCCACCCAGGTGCCCCACTTTTGCCCACTTTTCTATTGGGTTATTATTCTTTTTGTTATTAAATTGTACAACCTCTTTATTTATTGAACATTTTAAATATTAGGGAATTTGAATCCTCTATCATTGATATCATCATTTGTTAATAATCATCCCAAGTGCTATGGGCACATTTTTTTAAATTTGTATTTTGGGGGCACTTAGGTGGCTCAGGTGGACTCTCCACCTCAAGTGTCAGATTCTTGGCTCAGGTCATGACCTCATGGCTTGTGAGATCTAGCCCTTCACTGGGCTCTGCACTGATAGCACGGAGCCTGCTTGGGATTCTCTCCCTGTCTCTCTGCGCCTCCCCCACCCCCTCTCGCTCTGTCTCTCAAAATAAATAAATAAACTTAAAAAAAACTGCATTTTAGCTTGAGAATTTTAAACAATAATACTAGCTTTTAAGATAAAGAGAATTTTAAAAAATAATACTAGCTTTTAAGATGTAGGGGCACCTGGGTGGCTCAGTCAGTTAAGCATCTGGCTTCTGCAGGCCATGATCTCCCAGTTCATGAGTTTGAGTCCCCCATTGCGCTCTCCACTGACAGCTCAGAGCCTGGAGCCTCCTTTGGATTCTGTGTCTCCCTCTCTGCCCCACCCCTGCCCTCTCTTGCGTGTGCACACACTCTCTGTCTGTTTCTCTCTCTCTCAAAAATAAACATTAAAGAGGCGCCTGGGTGGCTCAGTTGGTTAAGCATCTGACTTCAGCTCAGGTCATGATCTCATGGTTCATGAGTTTGAACCCCACGTCAGGCTCTGTGCTGACAACTCAGAGCCTGGAGCCTGCTTCGGATTCTTGTCTCTCTCTCTCTCTGTCTGCCCCTCTCCCATTCATGCTCTATCTCTGTCTCTCACAGATAAATAAACATTAAAAATTTTAAATAAATAAATAAACATTTAAAAAAGATAAAGGGAGATATAGTATATTATAAAGTATGCTTAGTTGGAATTTGTCTAGGAAGTACAGGAGTCACCATAAAATATAGATAATTTTTACACATTATTTATTGAAATATATAATTGGAACTTCAAAATCTTTTAAAGCAAGTATTTGCTCACATATTTTATCTATAAAACTTTCCCAGGGCACCCGGCTGGGTAAGAACATGGATCTCTTTTTTTGTTTGTTTGTTTGTTTGGTTGGTTGGTTGGTTGGTTGGGGTTTTTTGTTTTTTTTTTTGATGTTTATTTTGAGAGAGAATGAGAGCACGTAGTCATGACTAAGGGCGTGGCAGAAAGAGAGAGGGAGAGAGAGAATCCCAAGGAGCCCCAGTATGTTACTCTTGATCTCAGGGTGGTGAGTTCAAGCCCACATTGGGCACAGACATTACCTTAAAAAAAATAAAATAAAGGGGTGCCTGGTGTCTCAGTTGGTTGAGCATCTGACTTTTGATTTTGGCTTGAGTCATGATCCTAGGGTTGCGGGATCAAACCCCATGTTGGGCTCTGTGCTGAGCATGGTACCTGCTTAAGATTCTCTCTCTCTCCCTCTGCCCTTCTCCCCCACTCATGTGCTCTTTCTCTCTCAAATTAAAAACAAAGGTTTAATTTCTCCTTATGTTAATTTTATACACACACACACACACACATACACGTGTACATATATATGTAGATATATATACGAGTACATGTATATACATTCCTGTCATTACCAGGAAATGTATTCACTGCTTTCTTTCTGTAATAATGTTAAGATTTATTTGGGCATTACTAATGTGCCAGACCCTGACACAGGGTCTAATGGCAGATAATATTCTCACTGTCTAACAATGAAAAAATGCAGACTCAGACTCAGAAAGGCTCAATAATGTATCACTAGAAGCTGTCAAAGTCAGGATTTAATCTCCAATATGCCTGACTGCAAAACCTGTGTTAGTAGGTCAAATTTATTATCCCAGCAAAATAGTAAGAATCCTAAGGAAGTCACTTAGGCTAATGTGAGTCAAGGCATTGCTGCAACTGTGTACTGACACAAATGAAAGGTTGGTCAAAGCTAACCATTTTACTTATTTATTTTTAAATGTTTGTTTCTTTCTTTATTTTGAGAGAGAGAGTGCACGCATGTGCAAGTAGGGGGAGGGGCAGAGAGAGAGAGGAGAGACAGAGAATCCCAAGCAGGCTCCACACTGCCAGCACAGAGCCTGATGTGGGGCTTGACCCCAATAACCATGAGATCATGACCTGAGCTGAAATCAAGAATTAGACACTCAACTGACTGAGCCACCCAGATGCCTCAAAGCTAACCATTTTAATTTAAATATATACGACTCCATAAACCACCAAGTACAACGCTATTGCAAATTTTGGGACTTGTACAAAATCCCCAAGGTCCTAATTGTAGAAGGCACGCAAAGTGAGAAATCAACGAGATGAACATAAGAAATGTGGCAATGTTATTTTACGTAATTTCAAGTACATGTGATTCTTACCTGATTTCATTTCTAAAAGTGTATTGCTATCAATTTCATGGTTGGCTTTTCCAGGTGGAGGCACTCGCAGTGGTATGATCTGAGGGACACACACTGAACCAGCAGTCATTTTCCCTCCTTACATTAAAAAAAGGTGGATGAATATAAATTCCAATAGGCACCTACATTTGAATACAAAAGTCAAAGAGAAGCACTTGTTTAAATACAGCAAAACTACTAAAAACTAAAGAGAATACCACCTAAAAATATTATTTTGTTTTTAACTCAAACAATTATTGCTTCAGATGCATTTTTTCTGTTGAGGTCTCGTGTGGAATTTTAACTATCTAAATACTAACCTCACTTCTGGGAAAAGAGCACAAACAAATGGGATATAGGAATAGAATTATTGTACACGAACAAATTAAACAAACACAGTAGTCCCTCCCTTATCCATGGGGGAAGTGTTCAAGACCCCCAGTGGATGCCTGAAACCATGAATAGTGCCAAACCCTGTATATACGGTTTTTCCCTATTTATACATACCTATGATAAAGTTTAATTTATAAATTAGCCACAGTAAGAGATTAACTACAACAGTAATAAAATAGAGCAATTACAACAACATACTGTAATAGGTTATGTGAATGTAGTCTCTCTCAAAATATCTTATTGTACTGTACTCACCTTTCTTGTGACGATGTGAGATGATAAAATGCCTACATGATGAGATGAAGTAAGGTGAGTGACTGAGGCACAGTGATGTAGCGTTAGGCTACTACTGACCTTCTAACATCAGGAAAAGGATCATCTGCGTCCACGCCCCAGTTGACTGCACGTAAGAGAAACCATGAAAAGCAAAACTGCAGATAAGGGGAGACTACGGTACATCAGAACAGAGACCATTACTCATGATCTGATCTGAGCTCCCCCTAGATCACTATCACCCTTTCCTTCCTCTTATTAATGTGCCACCTCTCCTGGCTTCAGGGCAACTCATCACACAAGAGGAGCAGAGTAACTCTGTACATGTCATGAAATGTTAATTTAGAGCCAACTCCCTTGGGAAAGCTCCACATTCAAGGCCCTACTGTTGTGGCCAAGTGGTTCTTGCATTTGAAAGCTGCAAAGAAATTTTAGAAGGATGGCAGAGTATCATGCCTCAGCTGAAAGGAAGCTGGAACAGATACAAACAGTGAGCAATGAACAAAAAGTCTCCCACTCTAGAGGCACCTGGGTGGCTCAGTTGGTTAAGGGTCTGACTCTTGATTTTGGCTCAGGTAATGATGTCACCATCAGTGAGATCAAGACCCAAGCTGTTAGCATAGAGCCTGATTGTGATTCTCTCTCTCCCTCTCTGCCTCTCTCCTGCTCACATTCTCTTTCTCTCTGTCTCTGTCTCTCTCTCAAAATAAATAAATAAACAAAAAAAGTCTCCCACTCTATCTACTGTATAAACAGTTAAGTACAAGTATGGAGGCCTTACTGATCTTTTTCTGTGGGAGGGAGTATGATTCTTAATACATAAAGGATATACAGGGGAAAAACAATGGTCACCTTAATACAACAACCATTTACATCTCTGTGTCACCTTTTCAAATTTCAATGACTTTTTTTTTTTGAGAAAGGGAGAGATGGAGGGGAGAGGGAGAGGGGGAGAGAGGGAGAGAGAGAGAGGGAGAGAGGGAGAGAGAGAGAGAGGGAGAGAGGGAGAGAGGGAGAGAGAGAGAGAGAATGAGAGAGAGAGAGAGAGAGAAGAATGAGAGAGAGAGAGAGAGAGAGAGAGAGAGAATCTTAAGCAGGTTCCACGTTCAGCACAGAACCCAGTGCTGGGCTTCATCCCATGACCCTGGGATCATGACCTGAGTGGATCATGACCTTTGGGACATTCAAGACTGAGCCACCCAGGCACCCCTTAAATTTCAGTGATTATGGGTATATAGTCTCACTCAGTTATAATCTATATGTTCATTACATTTTTACAGTATACTTCTTGCACTCTCACTCTATTATTTACAGTTTTCCATATACTTATATAATCTTATCATTGTGTGGTTGGGAATTTAGGCTATTACTAGTTTCTTTTTAGCTTTGGCTGGTAATTGTAAATAATGCTGCCCTGAACAGCTTGTGGCTTGAATTTTGTCACAGACTATATTCCCAAAACTTGGATAAATAAATTTAAGAAGTGAAATTAATGCCTGGTTGGATAGTTCCAGGTCAAAGGCTACAAATGTAAATTGCAGATGCCGATTTTAGAGTAATATCCTCTACAGAAGGGTGGCTGGACTGGGGCGGGGGGGAGGGAGAAGGAGGAAAGAAGAAGGTGCCGTTTCTCATTTTTCCACTTAAGAGGCAATTAAAATTTAAAAAGTTGAAAATTTTGTCATATATAAAAAATATATTATATTGTAAATATATATATTTAAATATATAATATTATAAACATATATTTAAATATATTATATTATAAATATGTATATTTATATATATAGGGGAAGGAATAACACGCGCAGCAAGTAGGAGCTACCCCTTGGGAGGCTGGGGCGGCCTGTGGGCCCCAAGCGAAGAGGATCAAGAAGTAGACCACCATGCTAGGCCCAAACAGCAGTGTAGGGTCAACAGCACCCCTCACCCATCAAATCCTTCCATCAAGACCGCCCCCTCGCCTCCCGGATCCGGAACCCCGTCCGGTCCCAGTCCCTGTCCATCAGGGGCAGATAGGGACGCCCGCTTTCTTTCTGCTGGAGTGAGGGAGGCCCTTCTCCTCCTGCTCCCTCTCTTCCTTCGACCACCAGAACCCGGACTGGGATCACCGAGGTACCGCCACTGTCCCCAGTCAGGCAGCCCACCTCTCACCACCTCTTGCCGTCTCCTCTGCTGCCTCCTGGGTTTCCACAGACGCTGCGAGCCGCGCCCCTCCCACTGAGAGCCGGGCAGGTGATTGGAGGACACCGACTTCCTAGCAACCAACCCCGCCTCTGCCGCTTGGCCGGGGGACTGGTACCGGCCTCGCGCGCCTTTCCTAAAAGCTTCACTGCAGGTCTCTGAGAATATGGCTTCACAGAGGTTGGAAAATGCTCAGAGGTGGCATCCCAACACAGAGTGAGGGAACCAGACTCGTTGGTCCGACAGGCATTGACCTTCTGAAAAACAAGAATAAGACGTAGCGGATCAGGCGCGGCTCGGCCACCTCAGGCCGACAGAACAAGTAAGGACCGGCTGCGACACGAGGAAGAAGGCCCCTTGCCAAACCTGGTGCTTTCTTTCCCCGGTTTCCTCGCTCCCCAGCTGGGTAACCGGCGACTCCGAACATCTCTTCCCACGAGGGACGGGAACTGGGCAGTGATGGCTGAGGTGAAGGTGAAGGTACAGCCGCCCGACGCGGATCCCGTGGAAATAGAAAACAGGTAAACCAGTGAGTGAGGCTCCTTCCCCGCTCTGGAGCCCCCCTCAGGCGGCTGGTCGTTTGGGCAGGCGGACCCCTTCCACGGGCACCGTCGACAGATACCTGCGCGCACAGGAAGGGGATTCGTGGGGTTTGGAGCCTCCCTCCCATCCCTGGACCGCAGACTTCTTTAGAAGTTCCGGGCGAGCTTGACAGTTTGCAACTTTACGTATCCGATCTTGCGCCGGTGCTGTTCGGAAAGTTGTGATGATGTGTTTTCTTCCTACATTAAGGTAACCGACTCCCAGAGAGGACTTGGCGATTTTCCCGTAGTACTTGTAGATACGTACTGTACTCTGATCCAGGATCGCTCTTGTCGCTAAGGGAACTCCCACGACAGAATGTTTGGGCGAAATTAGGATGCAGTTTGGATTTTTGAAGCAACACTAAGCCAAATGGTTTCCGTGCAGTATTTAAGGTTTTAGGTTACCTATCACGGCCCGTGGGTTCGAGCCCCGCGTCGGGCTCTGTGCTGACAGCTCAGAGCCTGGAGCCTGCTTCAAATTCTGTGTCTCCCTCTCTCTCTGCCCCTCCCCTGCTGACGCTCTTTCTCTCTCTCTCAAATATAAGGTAAAACAAAAAAAAAAAAAAAAACTTTTAAAAAGTCGGGGGGGGGGGCGCCTGGGTGGCTCAGTCGGTTGAACCTCCGACTGAGGTTCAACCCATGACCTCACCTCTCATGGGTTCCAGCCCCATGTCCGAGCTGACAGCTCAGAGCCTGGAGCCTGCTTCAAATTCTGTGTCTCCCTCTCTCTCTGCCCCTCCCCTGCTCACGCTCTCTCTCAAATATAAAACAAAAATTTTTTTTGAGAGTTTAGGTCACCTAAAGCCTCTCCTAATTTTATATTTTTAGGTTACCACATAGTTTTAAAGACCTTGACTTTCTCAAACTTGTGAAAAATGTACGATGATCCTATGACAAGGTGGATAGTTTGGTTGATTTTTGTTTGGTATAGATAATTCCCAAAGCAGACCCAGTTGTGGTTAATTGGCATAACAGATTTTTGTCTTCCCACCAGACGTGTCTGATTTGCCTCCTTGCAGACTATGACTGCCAAATGCACTGCATATTAACTTTGTCGTAGTTGTTCTGAGAAAATTGAAGCCCCAGCTTTAATATATTTTGTGTTTGTTTTCATTTGACTTTTCTAATTTAAAGTTCGTATTAGTGAGGAAAAGAAACACTCCCTTAAATAGTAATTATGTAAACATGTACTTTATCTTGCTCAATTTGTAACATGCTTTGATTCACAACCATCATAGAAACCTAGGTCATCTGCCAAATGTGAAAAAAAGGCACAATTTCAAACCATTCTGCTTGTATTTTTTCCTCATTGCCTCTTGAAATGGGTCAGAACATGAATAAAATCATTATTGCCTTTGTTCCTAGGATTATAGAATTATGTCACCAGTTCCCTCATGGAATCACAGACCAAGTAATTCAGAATGAAATGCCTCATATAGAAGCCCAGCAGCGGGCAGTGGCCATCAATAGACTGCTGTCCATGGTAAGGCAAATTCAACTAGTTGATGTAATTATTTATGTGCTATGGACTGTCATTACTTCCTGTTATGTAGACGTGAAACCATTCTCAAGTGTGTTAGGTTAAGACTCCAAACCAGGAAACAGCTCAGACTGCCTGAACTGAGGAAAGAAGAAATAATTACACATCATTTTCCAAGAAGAATGAAATAAATGTATTCTGTTTTAACTGTTGTATTTGTTAACCTAATTGTCATCGTGAGACACAGGGCACATAGGCCTAGTCTGCTCTCACCTTCTGTTTGCTTCCTGCTGTTGGTGTTGGGCCATTGCCTATGAAATATGCCCCATCTGGTTTTTCTGCAGGTTATCACAGAGTCGGTTCCTTAGGGTTTCATTCTCCACAATCTCACTCCTCACTCTGAGCATTCCAGGAGGCAGGAATGAGTCTAGTCACACTGCAGTGGGGTTTTTCATTGAAGCCCTTCTACCTGCTCTTATCTCTTCTCTTCTCCTGGGGCCCTAATATCATTCTCCTACACTGTCCCAAAACACCCCACCTTGTGGCACCCCACCCTCTAAATCTGCCTATTTCTCCTTTCATTTCTCCATCATCAAAACTCCCATATCTTGAAAGCATTTCAGTTTGGTTGTAGTAGAAATTGAATAAAAAATTTCTCCACTAAGGACTCATGGAAGTTTGAGGACAGGTGAACGTTCTGTTAAACTACTCCCTTCGACCTTCTAGCTCAATGGCTGGAAAACTTTCTGTAACGTGCCAGATAGTATGTGTTGTAGGCTTTGCAGGCCATAAGGTTTCTGTCATAACTACTCAACTCTGCAGGAAAGTAGCCATGAACCATTCATAAGCACATGAGCATGGCTGCATTCCGGTAAAACCTTATTTATAAAAATAAGCAGTGGGCCGGAGTGCTCGCCCTGTTTTAGTACTGTTGGTGATTTCTAATCAGTTCACCATGGTGAAGGACTCAGCTCCAGGAGGGATAGTGGAAGGGATGCTGGACGTTGTGCCAACGGAAACTGTTTTTGTCCTCTGACTACCCTTTGAGCCCTTTGCTTTCTGTCTGAAAATCCTCCTCAGTACCTCCCTCTCTTTCGCCATCTCTGCAGCCCCATCTACTGCCAGGCCTGTGGTCTACAGGTTGTAAGCAGTGGTGGAGCTATGATGACTTTTAATTATTAGTAAATCACAAAGGGTTGCTGCTTTTAGCTCATAAACAGCTCTCAGATTTGTTCCCTCCTTTCCATTCCTGCTACCTCTGCATGTGTTCAGGCTCTTGGCTTTTCCCTGGACTATCACAGTATATTCTAACTGGCTCTCCTGGTTCCATGTGCCTCAGTGCAGCCAGCCTGATTTTTTTTTTTTTCTTAAGTAGGCTTCACACCCAGCACAGAGCCCAATGCAGGGCTTGAACTTACGACCCTGAGATCAAGACCCTGAGAACAAAAGTCGGATGCCTAACTGACTGAGCCATTCAGGCGCCCCTTGATCATAATACAGATCTGACCAAGTCATTCGTGACCCAGAATCCTCTCAACACTACAGATTCAAGTCCACACTCCTGGGTTTACCACACCGAGCCCCTACCTTCCTCACCCACTCTGCCCCAAAAGTTAGGGTTCAGGGGAACAGATTGTCTTTGGTTCTCTGCCACATCATGCCTCAGGTCCTTTGTCTTCACTGGTTAGAAGGCCCTTCTTCCCTTTCTTCACAGACTAACTCCACATTCTCCTTCAAGATTCAGCTCTGCTATTGTCTCCCAGAAAGCTTCCCTGAAATCCCCCCAGGTTGGGCCAAAGCTGCTTCTCTGAGCGCCCATTCCACCCTTAACTTACCTCTGTGTTGATGCCGACAAGATGGTATTGACGTTAGCTGTGTGATTCTCTTTTAGAATTCATGTTTGTCCCCCACCAAACATGGATCACAGTATGGGTTTTCAGGAAATGTTCATGGGCTGAATTAAACGACCTCCAAATGGAACTTTGTGGTTCGATTTTCCTACTTAGTGGGGCTCGGGGAGGGAGGTTATTGCTGTTCATCCGTATATAAGCCTGTTTCTAAGTCATGTGTCATCCCAGTCTCAACGCACGGCAGTGGGGCCTCTCCCAGCCATGGATTCCCCAAACTGCCAGAAATCCCATAATATGGCCACCTGAGTGCTCCAGAGTTCACACCCAAGGAATTTCAAAAGCACACCAGACATGCTTTACTTTACTTTTGATTTGTTATATAAAACCAAAACTATTGCATCTTTTATTCATTGGTTGACCTAATTTTCATGTAATACAACAAATCACACAAATCAATAAATGTCATTATTTTGTCAGGTTTAGTTAATCATCATGTTATAGATTTATGCATGTTAGCCTTTATTTGAACTTCTTGTTTATATAAATTATTTATCTTTACATTTCATATACTGATTGAATTTATTTGAATTTGACTATGGATTTTTATTTATTATTCTAAAGCTGCTTCTTCAAAATTATTTATGCATTGGTCACATAACCAAGCCAGGACACCAGCATATAATTTGGAAAATGGTAACATAAAGCGCTAAGTTTTTGAAAATATATTACATGTGATATGTAGACAAAGACCGAAGTCTTGAGTGAGGAACTAACAAATAACTGCAAGGCAGGATGTTTTGGTTTGTGTAAACTTTTAAAGAATACATTAACATTTGTGATTGATTTAAAATAGCTCCAAAATAATTCATTATTTTCTGTTTAAAAAACTTTAGGGTCAGTTGGATCTCTTAAGGAGCAATACAGGCCTTCTGTATAGAATAAAGGATTCTCAGAATGCTGGGTAAGCACCCAATTTTTTATTTTTAGAAACTTTAATTATTACGAACATAATCTATGGTTTTGGGGAAAAAAGTCAATAGAGAATTGCATAATGTAATCTGTCCTGCATACCATTCCGGCCTCTTGTCATTAGTTCCATTTTTCAGAGATGACTGCTTTTAATAATTTGGTATATGTCCTTTCTTCTAGGTATATATATAAATATATAGAGATGATTATATATTTATATACTATATATATAATCTTTTTTTCTTTTTTTTTCTTTTTTTTTAACAAAAATGGGATCATGCTATCCATACTGTTTTGCAACTTGTTTTTTTCACTTACTATATCTTGGACATCTTTTCATTCTGGTACATACAGCCCTGTCTCATTCTTTTTAAGGTAAGCCCTTCTTTTGGTAAATAAGTCAATGTGATGACCTTGTTCACTAATTCAAGTAGTTATGTAGATTCTTAGATTATCCTGTATCTCTTTGCCTTTTTAATTCTACTTTATTCCCCTGCAGTAAAATGAAAGGATCAGATAACCAAGAAAAACTGGTATATCAAATCATAGAGGATGCAGGAAATAAAGGTAAGCATGTGAAGGAAGAAGCAGGAAAAAACTTCCTGGTCTTTGTCTTTAGGTCCAGAAATAGGGAATGAGATCTGGCTTCCCAAGCTATAGATCTATGTATAGAGAATGCTGCCATGTATGTTAAAAGAAGAGGAGATAGGACATAAACGTGTAACGTGCGTATGCTTGAGGGACACCCAGAAGTGATGCCATTGCTGCCTCCAGGGAAGGTAGGAGCTAGATGGCTATGGGCAGGGATGGAAAGGAACTTCTAAATTATGATCCTTAAAACTTAAGGAGTTGTTGTTTTGTTTTGTTTTTTAATTCTTTCTAAACTTTGGAGGCCTTTGTTTCTTCCTTTTCCTCTTATCTGTAAATTATGGATAATAACATCTCTCTGGTTTTTGGAGAAAGCAGAGGGATGTCTAGTGCAGTGTGGCAGTGCCTGACTGAGGTCCCTCAGCAACTATTAGATTTCTCTCTATCCCACTTACAGAATTCTATCTAAACTGCTGTTATCACAATTTAGGATTTGAGTCACTGATACTAGTTTCAACAATGTATCAACCATGATATAATTTGAAATCATATCATTCTTATATTTATTAGAAGTTAAATTAATATTTTAAAAATAGATTCATGAAAAAAGCATACTCTATCTTAAAAACTTCTTCCTATCTCATTATGCCTCTGTGCTGGGAAGAAAATAGGGTAACATGTTTTATACAAAATTCCATATACAAGCCTTTTTTAAAAGAGTAACCAGGGCGGCAGGGTAGCTGAGTTGGTTAAGTGTCCAACTTAGGCTCAGGTCATGATCTCACAGTTTGTGGGTTCGAGCCCCGTGTCAGGCCCTGGGCTGACAGTGCAGAACCTGCCTGGGATTCTCTGTCTCCCCCTCTCTCTGCCCCTCCTTCTCTCTCTTTCTCTCTCAAAACTAAATAAATAAGCATTTAAAACAGAGAGAAACCATAGACTCCTGCACAGGGCTTTTGGTGGCTGTGAGAACCCCAGTCTTCCATTTTTCATCTCTTAAATACAGTTTTTGTGTATACATAATGGGTATACATGCACACAGATGCTTACATAAAGTATTTTTTGCTCTACGCTGACAGTGGCAACTGACCTTGGCCCAAACTTGTTACAATCTAAATACAATCTAAAGTAGGGGCGCCTGGGTGGCTCAGTTAAGCATCTGACTCTTGATTTTGGCTCAGGTCATGATCCCTAGGTCATGGGATCAAGCCGCAAGTTGGGCTCTGTGCAGACAGCGCAGAGCCTGCTTGGCATCCTCTCTCTTCCTCCCTGTCGCCCCCTCCTGACTTGAGCTCTCTCTCAAAAAATAATAAATTAAAAAAAAGTACAAATCTAAAGTAAAAATAATAGGAAACAGAAGTTGGGATGCAAAAGGGGATGGAAGAGACAATGTAAGTCAATTCAGTACCATTCTTTTCTTCCATTAAAAAATATCTTTTTCAGTGTTTTTAGAAAGGTGCCATGCTAGGATTCCAAGAAATTTCTGGTTAGAAGATAGAGCACATAACTTAACATTTTATATGTTATGTTACCTGAGATTCTTACCTCTAAGTCACTGTTTTCTCTATAGCTGTGCTCTAGGGATATATACATATATACATACATACATATATATACATACTTTGTTATAGTTTTGGCATGAGATAGAGCAGGACTGTAAACACACATCCTATGGTGTTGAATTCATTTTACTTTATTTTCTTATAGGAATATGGAGCAGAGATATCCGATACAAAAGTAACTTGCCATTAACAGAAATTAACAAAATTCTAAAGAATTTGGAAAGTAAAAAGCTTATCAAAGCTGTTAAGTCTGTGGCAGTGAGTAGTTTTCTCTTTTCTTCCCTCAAGTGGTCATTGTATATGTTCTGGTCCAAGTACATTTTAAGATTTTTATTGTTCTGTAAGCTGTGTCATGATTTAAAACTACTGGTCAAAACGATTTCTAAAAATTAAGCTCAAGTTGGATTGGCTTGGAGATGTTGCCTAGATTTATCGCTGCTTAATTAACTCTTTGTGTCTCACCTGCCATTAAAGCTAAAACCACTTTACTCTTCAGTAAAGAATTTTTGGAATCATGAGCATTTTTCCTGGATTTCCAGTGTGTAAGATAATTTACTCCATCCTGGCATATTAGATTACTCATTCAACAAATAGCTATTGTGTGTTTGCTGTGTACCAGGTACTCTTGTAGTGCTTGGGATACGTGAGTAAACAAGTCAGAGAAAGATCTCTGCCCTGTCTGTTCTAGTACATGGTATTTCTCCTTCTCCTCATCCCACCCCAGCCTTATTACCTCCTCCAGGGGCTTCCACTCCAGAGCTGGCTGCATCAGGGACACCAGCTGCTGACTGCACTGACTTAGGTATCAGAAGAGCCAAGATTCCCCCTAAAGTTTGCTTGAACATGGATTTTAGGAAATAAGAATTCAATGTTCATCAGAGATTTTATCAAATAGTATTTTTGCCTTACCAATCCCTATTTTATACCATTATCTCCCTTCTGCATTTTTAATGGATAATTTCAAATTTTCACAAAAGTAGAGCCAATAATACAAGTCTCCAAAGTGAAGTACCTTCACTTTGCCAATCCTTCTTCTCCACCTTTATTTTTAATAACAGCCTTATTATTGAGATAAAATTGACATGCCAGAAAATTCATCTGTTTAAAATGTACAGTTTGGTAGTTTTTAGTATATTCCCAAAGGTGTGCAACCATCACACTGCTGTAATTTTAGGACATTTTCATCACCCGTGAAATGTGACCCCACTAGCAGTCAGACCTCTGCATCCCTGCCTGTAGGCCTTGATAACCACAAATGTAGTTTCTTTCTCTACAGATCTGCCTATTCTGGAAATTTTGTATAAATGGAATCATACAGTATGTGGTCTTTTGCATGAGGCTTCTTTCGTTTACACAATGTTTTCAAGGTTTCAAACTGAAGTAGTATTAGATTGTAACCCAAAGTCTAAAATAAATCTTCATAAGTCCATACTGATATAAATGTTGAAATAAATAAATGACCCATCTTCCCATGAGTGGAAAGAGGCAGAATAGACAAACCTCCTGTGCAGAAGAGTTCCAGGTAATTTAGGTAGTAGAACATAACTCTCCCTCCTTCAGTTTGGGCTCTGTGTACTGATTTCCTTCCAAACATGGCAAGGCTAGGGAAGAAAGTTTACAGTGGAGAAAACTGAGAAACACTACCTCAAGCCACATGATCAAGGTTAACATCAACACCGAAAAGTCTTAGTGATGGTGATCAGTCATCACTTGGTGACGATTGAGTACCCTTGATGGGATGTGGTCAGAAGGGCACTTCCTCTGTGGTCTTTTTCCTGGTCTAGTCCTGAGAAAAACATCAGACAAATCCCAGTCAAAAGGCATCTTACAGAATACCCAACCAGTAATTCTCAGAACTGGCAAGTTCTCAAAAACAAGGAAAGTCTGAGAAGCTGTCACAACCAGAAGTTGCCAAGGAAACATACCAAGTAAATGTAGTGTGGTATCCTGAATAGGTTCTTGACCCAGAAAAGGGACATTAGGGGAAAACTAAGGAAATCTCAGTAAAGTATAGACTTAGGTAATAAGAATGTATCAATATTGGTTCATTAACTGTAATAAATGTATCCTACTAATATGTAAGATGCTAATAAGAGGGGAAACTGAGCACAAGGTAAATGTATCATCTTTACAATAATTGTGTAAATCTAAAACTGCTCTAAAATACAAAGTTTTGGGTTTTTTTTTTAATCTTAGTTTCAGAAGACTTATGTATCTTATAACCACATCTGCTTGTGCATGTTTTTTCCTAGGCCTCAAAAAAGAAAGTATATATGCTCTATAACCTGCAGCCAGACCGGTCTGTGACTGGTGGAGCCTGGTACAGTGACCAGGATTTTGAATCAGAATTTGTAGAGGTGCTTAACCAACAGTGTTTTAAATTTCTACAAACCAAGGTGAGGCATAACTGAGGACACATCACTGCAAATCTTTTTTAAAAAGTTTATATCGTATTTTATAGGACTTGAAAAGGGTGAAGTTGATAATTTTTACTAAACAGTATATTCCATTGTTGATTTTCAGACTATATAAATTGTATTCAGAAAACACTATGCTGAAATTTGTGTTTCTACCCTTATAGGCAGAAACAGCACGAGAAAGCAAACAGAATCCAATGATACAAAGAAATAGTTCATTTGCCTCATCACATGAAGTATGGAAGTACATCTGTGAATTGGGGATCAGTAAGGTGAGAGCTTGGGTTTTGAATTTTCATCTTATTTTTTATTTTATTATTTTTTAAAAAATTTTTTTTTTTGACGTTTTATTTATTTTTGAGACAGAGAGAGACAGAGCATGAACAGGGGAGGGGCAGAGAAAGAGAGAGACACAGAATCAGAAGCAGGCTCCAGGCTCTGAGCCATCAGCCCAGAGCCTGACGCGGGGCTTGAACTCACGGACCGCGAGATCATGACCTGAGCTGAAGTCGGACGCTTAACCGACTGAGCCACCCAGGCGCCCCTCATCTTATTTTTTATTAAATTTTTTTAAATGTTTATTTTTGAGAGAAAGACACAGATCATGAGTGGGAGAGGGGCAGAGAGACAAAATCTGAAGCAGGCTCCCGGCTCTGAGCTGTCAGCACGGCGCCCTACACAGGGCTCAAACCCACGAGCCATGAGATCATGACCTGGTACGAAGTCAGAAGTTCAACAGGCAGCCACCCAGGCGCCCCTTCATTTTAATTTTTTAAAGTTACTCTTCATCACAGGGGTATAGTTTACAGTGTATTCTGAACATATTTGACCCAGACCCTTTTTTGAGGTGATACCTGTGAACATTGTGCAGAATCCACTTTTGGAAAGCACTGTCCTAAGCCATTTAGACAAAGGTGACTGTCCTGCCATCAGGCACTGTGTGATCTGTATATACTTAAGCTTGGCATATAGAGCAGCAGTGTAGAGGCCTGGCAGTGCACTGCACTCCCAAAATTCAAAAGTCTCTTCTGACAAGGTCTTGACTTTCTCAGGGACATTTCAACATAGATGACAAACCTCAATAACATCAGTTGTCACTTACTGGTATTATCCAACTTGTAAGAGGCGAGTAGCGTCATCAGCATATTCTTTTGAAGACCTATATAAAGACAGTGCTGGATGCTTTTCAGAATCAGAAGAAATTGAATCGGCCATTTGGACAAGCTGTTTTCATTTCCTAGACCCCAGATTTCTCATTTATTTAAAAATTTTTTTTTAATGCTTATTTATTTTTGAGAGAGAGACAGAGTGTGAGTGGGGGAGGAGCAGAGAGAGAGAGGGAGACACAGAAGCTGAAGCAGGCTCCAGGCTCTGAGCTGTCAGCACACAGCCCGATGTGGGGCTCGAACTCATGAACCATGAGATCATGACCTGAACCGAAGTCAGACACTTAACCGACTGAGCCACCCAGATACCCCACACAGATTTCTCATTTATATAAAAAACTAGGAATTTGGACAATTTGATATCTAAAATAACTTTCTGCTTGAACATTTTATAAATCCACATCAAGTTCTTGCTAAGGAAATGTTACTTTATAAGACTTCCAGATTTTACCTAAGGGTAGAAACATAGAAAGAAAGTATCAAATTCAGATGAGGTTAGAGTTCTGTCCTTAACATTTCAGTGCTTTCTGCTAGCTTGGGCTGTTGTTCAGCTCTGTGCTTTAAATCACCCATCGGTGCAATGCTTCCCCATTCATGGCGGAGTTGCGACCCTTACTGTTTAAACACCCTCAGATAGGATGTCTTCTTGTGCTTTCTGTGTCCTTTCTAATGTGTCCCCTTTTCAGGTAGAATTGTCCATGGAGGACATTGAAACTATCTTAAATACACTCATTTATGACGGGAAAGTAGAGATGACTATCATCGCTGCAAAAGAAGGCACAGTTGGAAGTGTGGATGGACACATGAAACTGTATAGAGCAGTCAATCCTATCATCCCGCCCACAGGTTTGGTCCGGGCCCCCTGCGGACTCTGCCCGGTGAGTTAAAGTGGCTTCATTTCACACCTGACTGCCACCAAGTGCAAATGCCACATAACTTACCAGCAAGCACACCCCAGTTTTCTGATTCTCAGAGTTGACCAACAGCTGCTCAAACCTCCACGTAAACTTTGATGACAGGCCTTTGATGAACAAGTCATGGCTTGATATTCCTTTTTAGAATAACCAGGTTAGGGAAATTTGTGTTTTTCTGGGTTTGGCCCTAAAATGGACAATTTTTAACGAGGGCTAATCATTTAACCTAAGTAGGGAGGGAAATAGGATTTGCTGAGAACGTGTCACAGGCCAGGTATGTTCTTGAAGATTTATGTGGTCTCATTTAATCTCCTCCTGTCCCTTGGAGCTAGTGGTGTTATTTCCGCATAAGCTTGAAGCTAAGGAAGATACAAGATATACAGCTTAGAAGAATCAGGATTCAAACCCAGAGATGTGCTTTCCCCTGCAGCATGCCCCAGCACTCTCCATCCATCCGTTCCCATTTACTGCTTGCCAGCTGCATGCTGCAGGCCCTGTCCCGGCCCTGACAGCTGCTGTTTTATTTCTTTATACTGGCCCTTGTCTATATGCCTAAGCTGTCTGTATGCTCGTGTCAACTCCTAGGGAAAAAAGCGAGCATATTGGGAATTCTGTTTAGCACCCTTCACAAAAAAGAATGTAGTTAAACACGAAACATTTGCCTAGTCAAACACACATACAGATCTGCTTTCCTGTATCCCTGTTACCTGCAAATAGCCTTTGGGCCAGTGGGCAGAACATGTCATCTTAGTGCTACAGTGAGAGGTCTCTCATTAACTAACTTTATAATCACACAGCAGGTCCTATTACAGCTCTAGTCTCTTTCAGTTTCAAAGTGTCACTTTTAATACCGCTTTAGAGAATGGTTGGGTCTTGGATATGTTGTTAACAGAAAGTATAGTTGTAGTTGACACTTAAGACTTTACCTATAATATAATAATTTTAAAACTCTCATTTGATTGTAAACTTTTTTCTTTTTAAAGGTTTTTGACGACTGCCATGAAGGTGGCGAGATTTCACCATCTAACTGTATTTATATGACAGAGTGGCTCGAATTTTAAGAGAGCTAGGAACTTTACTGACATTTTGCAAATGAAGTTACTTTGAGAGCAAATAATTTAATTCGTGATGGAACATCAAATACCCTTGAAAGCAAACTTCACAATAATGGATAGACTAGCTGCTATGAAAAAATATTTTTTTATCTATGAAGACTATAATGGTAGAGTAGGCAACGGAATATGAAGCAGGTAAGGCTAATACTGAAATCCATTCTTCGATAAATACTTAGAACTTCTGGAAGACCACCTTCTGAAGCCTTCAAGACTTGTGATGGCTCATGGAAAAAGAAGCCAATAAATCCATATTTGCCAAATACTATGATAATGGCTAGAGCTTAAAAATGCCCTTTTCCAAGTTAGTTATTAAGATCTTCATTGGAAATTTTTTACATCTACTTCACTATTGCCATTTGTTTTCTCTTTCCTCAGTGGTTTCATTAAGAAGTAATTAAAAGTGATGGGGCAGGAATAGCACTTAGGGAAGAGTGGGGAAGAGAGTGGAACATCTCTTTTCCGCACACTATTAATTCCTTATGTCAGAAATATTATTTCAGAGGATTATGCCTTTGTACTTACCTCAAATGCAAATGATGACTATTATCAAGGATTTTCAGCGCATAGTTACATTATTCTCATCTTCAAGAGAATGTTTTCACTGATCCTTTGTTAAAGTCTTCCAAGTTTCATTCTGTGGTTCAACTGTATTATTTGCTAGAACTGTCCCATAATCCATTACCCTCCATTTGTACTTCATTGTGAGCAGGGTACCATTCTTCTTTTCTTGTCCTATTTTAGATTTGTTTCCTTATTCTCTTCTAAAATCATGGTGTAATTAGTCTAGGCTAAGCAGAAAGCCATTATAATTGTTCTCATTTCTAATAGTACTTCCAGTCCTAATCATTAGCCATAGAGAAAACATTAGGTTATTCAGTGTACTGTTGCACAAAAGTTAGCTTTTTAGGATCTCAGCTATTGTATTTTCACTTTGTACCTCCACTCAGTGATTTCTGTGTCCAAGCCAAAAGTATGGGACCAAGGGAAAGGAATTGAAGGTCAGCTACTACTGACACCGGAGTTCCAACTACCAGTTTGGAGATTCTCCAAGTGGGCAACCATCAGAAGGGTAACTTTGAGATAGGAAAGGGATCAATGAAATGAAATCAGCTCAGTAACCAACTAAGAACCAGATGGAGTTTGTGGCCAGCTCTATAAAATAGCATTCGATGACACCAGCACTTTGAAACAAGGATCATTTCAAGTATTAAATATATAGAAGATACAGAAGAATCTAGGAGCCTGAAACTACACAAGCCTTTCTCTTCCACCCGCAAGGAAAGCTAGAATAGTAAGAACATTATTTGTCCTTCTTGGAACCTGGCCTGTCACAGAGGCGCTAGTCTTATTTAATGAGAAAACTGAAGTTGGGGGGAGAGGCAGATGTAGGGAGGAGGAAGCAGTTCATGTATTAACTACAGATTTTGTATTATGTCTTGATAGCCAAAGATTGATTTTTAAAGCTTACAATCAAAGGCTACAACAAAAGTTCATTGACTCACCAGAATAAAGAGACCCTTTAAATGGTTTTCCCATAGCAGGTCTTTCATTCTGAATATTAACTGAAGGAGAAAAGAGACAATAGTTTAAAAATATAGCACCTCTGAGGGTGCCTGGGTGGCGTCAGTTGAGCATCCAACTTTGGCTCAGGTCATGATCTCACAGTTCTTGAGTTCGAGCCCCACTTCGGGCTCTGTGCTGACAGCTAAGAGCCTGGAGCCTACTTTGGATTCTGTGTCCCACTTTCTCGGCCCCTTCCCCACTCATGCTCGGTCTCTGTCTCTCAAAGATAAATAAACGTTAAAAAAAACAAACAACAGCAGCTCTGATATATAGTTAAATCGATATTTACCCACCAGAAGTAAACTTTGACCAAAACAAATTATGGGGCTCTAGACTCATGACACCAAAAAAAATTAAAAAAAAAAAAAAATCAAATTGTGGTGAAGTCCTAATCCTTACAGTTGATTTCCATTTAGTATAAGGTATTTTGGTCACCTGAGAAGAGATACACCCTGAAGTCTGTCAGGGCCCTTCTGTTCTGCTTACTAATGATCATAGGGAGTCAGACAATTCTGGGAGACCATGATTCAATGGTTTAAATGGATAGTTTATGTGGCATAATTCTATAAAATTCCTCTGAACTTCGTTTGATGAGGAGTAAATTTTATGAGCCATGATTTTTATGGTGATCAGCTGAGTAAAAACTAGTCAAACAAGTAATTTCAAGTTGAGTGACTTTTACTTTCAACTATTACTCATTATTAGATTGTGGGTAAGGGAAGAAAATACATGCCCTAGATTACTGCTGCTGGACATTTTATAGTGACAGTATTCCACATCTGTTCAGTAAAAGTACCCACCTGTCACTTCGTGACTGTTAAGACTTGAATGAAAAAATGAATTCAATTTATGGCTACCTGTGGTTACTGGCTACCATATTATATAGTACAATCCTTACAGTCACATAGGTCTATGTTAATTATAGGAATGAAGGATATCAAAATTATTTCTCACTTGTATGTATTTTTCTGTGGAGAAAGAGGACAAAATATTATTAACTATCATTTGTAGTGTAAGTTTGTAATTTTTTGAAAAAGGACTTCAGAAAACAATGCCAAGAGTAAGTAGAACGATTACTAATTCCAAACAATTCAAATAGAATCAAACTTGGTTATAGACTTGGTCAAATCAAACATCTTTAAGAAAATTACTACTCAATTGGTTTATCTAATTTGCTTCTAACATGTCAAATGAGTTGTTTTAAACATAGTCATTTTAATTATAAAATACATGTTCACTATAACAAACTCAATCCCCAAGTGTACAAAATAAAAAGGAGACTTCCTTCACACTGTACCTAAAATGCCCATTCCCCAAAGATAACTGCTATTAAAGTTTAGAGTCTTTCCATATTTTCTTTGAACACATTTAGAAGCCAAGACTTTTCAGGTTAAAATGGTGGCTTTGAATCTCTTGTAGACATAAATAGTGAGGAAATTCATATTTTTGCAGCAAACATAAGGTTCTGTAACATGTACAAAGTCACTGGAAATTGTTTTGAGTCAATACTTAGGGATTGTAAAAGCCAAAAAATATTGGAAAGAAAAATTTTTTTGAAGGAGTATGATCAGAAGAAAAGTGGAATGATGCTTGAAAGTGAGCTAAAGGAACATAGAATTTAAAAGGTAGAACTCTTTACAGAACAAAATTTGAAATATGGAAAGATTACTTAGAATTTTGTAACAAAATCTAAATTGTTCCCATGATTTCATCCTTCGACATTAAATTCATTTCTCAGGCTTACAGAGAATCATTTAAAGCACCTGGCTAAGTTAATTCCTAATGGCAGAGATCACAAATGGGCGGCTTGGACTTTGTGTGTCTTGCAGTGTTTGTACATTTTTTATTTACGCTGTCGTTGTCGACTTACGTAATCCATATGTACATATATTGGGCATAATTCATATACATATAAACTGTGTATATAAACATATAGTCCCTAGATATGAAAACCACTGCATGAAGTTTTTCCCTCAAAAAATCAGAAAATTGGCAACACCCTGCTACCTTCCCAGATGGCTACAATTTAGAAAGGGCACAAGTTCTCCATGCTGCCCAAATTCCCACCACGCTGGTCTAGCACACATCTGGTTGGCTATACTGACATATTTGTACAGGCTGGGCTTCTGTTCCCTGCCCAACCTGGCAGACCTAACTCTTAGATCCATATGTATCCCTCTCCCTCAACATGTTTGAAGGACTGGGGCAGGGGTCAAAGATGAAGGCCCCAGTCTGGGTTTAATGTCTTGGGCCAGCTCAGAACAGCTAGTGTTTTGAGCTCTAAGCCAACACTCTGGACCTTTAGTCATTTTCCTCACCCCACCCCACCCTGCCAACTAGAAAAAGGTTCATTTCAAAGAGGAGTACAACTCCTACAACATACACAAACTAGTTTTAATGTGAACTGGGAATCAGGAAAGCTGGATTCCACTTCTATCTTACTCACTTTGGACAGATAAAGGTGGTTAAACTGTCCTTATGTCCCTGATCAAATGAGAAAAATACTGCTTTAGTTCATGGCAGTTTGTGAGATAGAAATCCAATGGAAAATGGAAACGCTGTTTGTAACTTAGTTTGAATATTGAACTTCTGGGTTATTTTTCCGGAACTTTGATCTGTTTTATGTGTCTACTAATCATCTCATAATAGATAATTTTTATCTATTAATAACCTGATCATTGCTCTACCCCTATATTGGAATGTAAAATAGCAGAAGTAATCCTACCTATGCTGGTACTTTCAGCATAGACTTTACCACGCTAATCAGTTCATGAAACTCCATATTCTGAAAGTGGCCACGGTCAGTGAATCTGTACAATTTGGCTTCCAACCTATCAGCCACTTCTTGTTGTTCCTTCCAGGGAAGGAAAGGATCATCAGTGGAGCCAAACTGCACAATGTAAGGGCAGTTGGCTTTGATCTTCTCCCACTGCCAGGGACGGTTGAAGTATCCTATGGGAAAAAATATACATATAGCCTATTACCGCCCATGGATAATTCCCATTCTAGCCATGGTAAAATATCTAGTGAAGACCATAGCAGACACACAGAATCCGAGCCTGTGAGTTACAAGTCCATTAGTTTTCAAATCTATAGGGCTTAATACCATAGCTACTTGTGAAGGGGCGTATGTGGCTCAGATAAAATCAGGCCTCTAGGGTTCAATGCATTAGAAAATGGTCTATCACCTCTCAAAGGGTCTAATTTGTAAAAAAGGGCAGCAAATGTTTCTCATCTGTTACGAGAGGGTTTTTTTAGCCTATTCAAAAGCCAGTACTGTTTAACCTGAACAGGTAGCCCTGTGATTAGAGGAAGGGCTTTTCTGAATCGGTTTCAAACTTACCACTGGCACGCTCGTTTTCATCCCCCAAGTCAGAGGTATATGCAGACACTAACACAATAGCATATACTTGGTGTGTTTCTGCATACCTAGAGAAAGAGAAATGATATCAACTAATACTTAATGTTAAATCTGATTGCCAAAAAGTAAAAAAACAAAAACAAAAACAAAAAAACACATGAAAACTCATTTGATCTAGCTTACAGAAAACAGGTGCTGTTGAGGTTAATTTAAAAAAAGTAAGGAAACTACAGAACTCCAAGCCCAGTGGTTAATAAATTACCCTTGGCTACTTGATGAGTTTCTACTTATTTTTCAAGGTAGTCCAAACCTCTTTGGTAATCCTTTCAAAAAAAAAACAAAAAGTGGGGGCAACTGGGTGGCTCAGTCGGTTGAGTGTCCAACTTCGGCTCAGGTCATGATCTCGCAGTTCATGAGTTTGAGCCCCACATCAAGCTTGCTGCTATCAGCCTGTTACAGCAGAGCCTGCTTCAGATCCTGTCCCTCTCTTTCTGCCCCTCCCCTGATTGCACTCTCCCAAAAAAATAATTTTTTTTTTTTTTTAAGTGTAATCATTCTCTTTGATGTGCCTATTAACCTACCTTCAGTATGCATCAGCATTGCTTGGTTGGTTAACATGTAGATTCAGTCCCGGAGCATCTGATTCAAAGTTGGTATGAGGCCCAGGGATCTGCATTTTAAGGCATGACACCTCCCCCCCAACCCGGATGACTAATACAAGTGATCTGTGAACCGTATTTTAAGAAATACTGTACCATAGCGGAAATGTACCTCTTTTGCTGCACATTCCACATTGTATTGTATTACTCTTTGCGTTGTATTATATGTCTTCCCCAACAAACCTTCAGCTCCTTAAGGGCAGGTGTGAGCCTTCTTGATTTCTATGACCCTGGTGCCTAGTACAGTGCCCACAAGCAGACACTTGGCAAAGATTAGGCTAGGGAAAGATGTGGAATAGTAATAGCTTCAAGGGGCCTTTGTGCCAGGAAAAATTTAGGGTTGGTATTTTGTTTTGCAGTCTAAACTTTTTGCCCAACAATTTATTTTGAAAAATTTCAAACCTACAGGACAGTTAGAACAACAAGCACTTGATTCATTAATTTTACCACACTTCACACCTAAATACATCAACTGTGTCCCCTAAGAACAAGGTATTCTCTTACATATCCACAGTGCCATTATTACACCCAGTACATTTAACACCGAGACAGTAATACACAGATCCTGATAATGGCGCTTGAACTCACAAACTATGAGATCACGAACTGAGCTGAAATCAAGATCCAGACACTTAAACAACTGAGCCACCAAGCACCCCAAAACTGCTTTTCAATCCTAGATCCAGTCAAAGATCACACATTGCATTTGTTTTTCATGACTCTTTAGTCCCTTTTAAATTTTTTGTTTTAAATGACATTGACATTTTCTAAGAGTTTAATAAGCCAATTAATTGTCTTGTATATCACCCCTAAATTGAATTTTTCTGTTTCCTCGTGATTAGACAGAGGTTGAACATTTTTGGCAAGAATACTACATAGGCAATGTGTCCTTCCCACTCCATCACATCAGAGACACACAATGCCAGTGTCCCTTTATTGGTGAGATTAAGTTTGATTACTTAAGGTGATATCAGATATCCATTGTAAAGACACAATTGTCCACTTTGTGATTAGTAAGTAATCCGCAGGGTGGTCCTCTGTGGCTCTACCAATATCCTTTTCCCCTACCATCTTATACCACATACTGGCATGTATTTTCTCCTTGCCTACCTTAGCTTTAGATGTTAATTTTTAGGTTGCAGACAATCCTGCAGTGAGTTTATTATTTTTTATTTTATTTTTAAGAGAGAGACAGAACGTAAGCAGGGGAAGGGCAGAGAAAGAGGGAGACACAGAATCTGAAGCAGACTTTAGGGTCTGAGCTGTCAGCACAGAACCTGACAAGCAGGGCCTGAACCCACAAACCGTGAGATTATGACCTGAGCCAAAGTCTGACGCTTAACCAACTGAGCCACCCAGGTGCTCCAGGGATCTTTTTCTTTTTTTTTAAGTTTATTTACTTTGAGAGAGAGAGAAAGAGCATGAGTAGGGGTGGGACAGAGAAAGAGGATACCAAGCAGGCACTGCCCTGCCAGCACAAAGCCCAATGTGGGGCTCGAACCCATGAACCATGAGATCATGACCTGAGCCAAAATAAAGAGTCAGACATCCAACCGACTGAGCCACCCAAGGCGCCCCAGTTACAGGAATCTTTAAAAGAAGGCACATCTGGGGCGCCTGGGTGGCTCAGTCAGTTGAACATCCAACTTCGGCCCAGGTCATGATCCCATGCTTCATTGGTTTGCACCCCGCGTCGGGCTCTGTGCTGACAGCCTGGAGCCTGCTTTGGGTTCTGTGTCTTCCTCTCTCTCTGCCCCTCCCCTGCTTGTACTGTCTCTCTGTCTCCCCAAAATAAATAAATATTTAAAAAAAATTTTTAAAAGGAAGGCACATCTTTATTAGCCAATAGCCTGAGAAAAATTCAGTTGGCCTTGAGTTGGTACAGATTTCAGCATAAAGGGATTTCTTCATTTTCCAGACAACCTTTGGCAGCTTATGAACACTAAGCTCCACACTGGAAAGCATTATCTCATAGCTTCAAATGGCAGAAAGGCTATGGAATTTGGCAGGGTTCCCTGACATGCAATTTATATGCCAGCCTGAGCGACTGCTTGGGACAAGAGGTTACACAAAAACTATATTCCTTCCTCATCCAGCCTAGCAAATGTGCAAGAAACCCAACCCTAATATGCTTATTCAGCCAGCTAAGTCCTATCCTCTAGGCCTCATAAGCCTAAAGGGAGAGACATGATGTTATAACCAACAGCATCAGGAAGTGTCATGAATCCTAAGGACGGGGGGGGGGGGGGGGGTGTACAGGGTGGTGTAATAGCCTCTGCCCTCCAACAAATATTTATTTAGCACCTACCATATGGCAGACACTCTTCTAGGCACTAAGGTCCCAGTGTCAGAGTGAACAAAGCCCCACCCTCATGTTGCTTACATTTTTATTGGCCAGAGACAGGCAAGAAATAAACAAGACATCAGATGTTGAAAAGTGTAATAGATTAAAAGAGGGATACCAAGATATAAAGGAGATAGGAGCCATTGTTTCATTTGGAGTGATTAGACTAGGCCTCAGTGAAAAGAGACATTAAGTAGAGACTTAAAGAAAAGAAAGCCATGCAAATACCTAGAAACAGTATACCAGGTAGAACAGGGGCCAGCACAGGCCTAAGGTAGGTACAGAGTTGGCAAGTTCAAGGAACTGCAGTGAGGTCTATAAGCCAGCTGGAGCCCACACAGGGTGACTATTGAACAAGGATCGCACCTCATGGCTGCAATGGCCCCAGAACTGTGGCCTATGATGATGGTCTTCTCATCACAGTGCAGCTCCGTCTCCATGAAGGGCAGCCAGATGCTCTCTCGAGCTGTAACTAAGGTTCAGGGTAAAGAAAGAGTGTCATTTGATAGGGACAGTCTTAGTCTAATACCACCCCACCTTTCTGACAGAGGACTACTTAGCATTTCTCAACTTAAGAACTTCAGGACCATATGGGAGACGGGGCTGTTTCTTTTTCTTTTTTTTTTTTAACATTTATTTTTGAGACAGAGAGAGACAGAGCATGAACGGGGAAGGGACAGAGAGAGAGGGAGACACAGAATCGGAAGCAGGCTCCAGGCTCTGAGCCATCAGCCCAGAGCCTGATGCGGGGCTCGAACTCACGGACCGCGAGATCGTGACCTGAGCTGAAGTCGGACGCTTAACCGACTGAGCCACCCAGGCGCCCCGGGGCTGTTTCAATAGAACCAAAGGTTTATATGTTGCTGTTTGAGAAATTCAAGTCCATAGCTTTGCTATATATATATATATGTATATATAGCTTTTATTTTTTTTTTAATTTTACCATGTTCTTATAAGAAAATACTGAGGAAATAATAAAAATATAATTCTGCAGCTTTAATGTAAACTTAAGAGATAACTCTAGGGCACCTGGGTGGCTCAGTCGGTTAAGCATCCGACTTCAGCTCAGGTCATGATCTCATGGTTCATGAGTTTGAGTCCCGCATTGGGATCTGTGCTGACAGCTCAGAGCCTGGAGGCTTCTTTGGATTCTGTGTCTCCCTCTCTCTCTCTGCCCCTCCTCTGCTCATACTCTGCCTCTCTCTCTCTCAAAAATAAATTTAGGGGCGCCTGGGTGGCGCAGTCGGTTAAGCGTCCGACTTCAGCCAGGTCACGATCTCACGGTCCGTGAGTTCGAGCCCCGCGTCAGGCTCTGGGCTGATGGCTCGGAGCCTGGAGCCTGTTTCCGATTCTGTGTCTCCCTCTCTCTCTGCCCCTCCCCCGTTCATGCTCTGTCTCTCTCTGTCCCAAAAATAAATAAAAAACGTTGAAAAAATAAATAAATAAATAAATTTAAAAATTTTTAAAAAAAGAAATAACTCTAGACAACATTCTCAAATTCACATGTATAAATATGCTTTCTTTCCTAAGAGGAAATTCCTGACACAAGTCATGGGCATAGTCAGAACAAAAGTGGCAGTGTTACATTTTGATATATTTGGATCTCATATAGGTGCTGTGAAGTTTTATCATATCTCTGTCTCACATGAAACACTCATACATTTTGCCTAAAAATATCTGTTGAATCTGTTGACTTATAGAAGGGAAAACTGAGTTGCTTAAGAAGTGGAAAATTAAATTTTACCAAGCCCGGGTGCTTTTCTCAATCCTTACTAGAATTTTCTATGATGCTTTTTGGTTTACACCCTTTTCCCCAAACTACTTGCCTTCATTCATTCTTAGGTATATATTCCCTTTGGCTTCTCTACTATGATATTCCTGTTCTATACCAGGAAAATGGCAAGATCAAAACCCAACATGATGAGGCTATTTAAAAACATGTTTAAAACTTACTTGGGTCAGGCATGTTTTTAGCCAAACACTGGAAACCAGGTATCTATGACATGAGGGGAAAAAAAAGCTATAATAAAGAGCTTAATTACAACTAATACTTTGCTAATAAGAAATGAGACACCTGATATGATCTCTATCAATTCAATAAGTCTTTGCTTACATTATGAAATGAAGCAGGTTAAGTGCCATTGGATTCCATGTGAACAGACAATCCCTCCTGATAAACTGCCTTCTTCTGTCTGTAGTTCTTACCTAGCCAGCTCTGTACATATTTGCATTTGTACATCTCTGTTTATCACTGTAGGCATGTATCTACAGAGGCATCATGAATGAATGCATTCTAGACAAACTGGAGTCAAAAAGACTGTGCACCAGGAAGTAGGTAAAACATGGTACAAAATGTGGTACAGAAAGTTGGAGATCCCACCCTTTTGGACAGCTTCAGTCCTGCTCTTTTTGATCTGTAGCTCTGGCCTTGGTTTTCAACCACAACCTGAAATTTTCTTCTAGACACATACTCTAGAGCTGTAAAGGATGGCAACCCAGGAAGCAGTCCTATTGACTGGTTATGGAAGAGGTTAAAAAAAAAAAAATCAAGATACACAAGACAATTACAGTGGGACACAACGCCATTTGTGTAAAGCTCACGAAGAAACCAAATTAAATAAGATATTGTTCAAAGTATACCCACATAGCTGCAAAAGTATGTTCATTTTTAAAAGAGGAGCAAATGAAAAAAATTTCAGGGAAATGGGATTGGGGGGGGGGGTATACATGTGGCTTCCAAGGTATTGTTAATGTTGCAGAGTTTAGTTTGGTTATGGAGTCTCAGGTATTCATTACATTATACTTCACAATTTCCATGTATGTTACATTCATCTTTTTCCTATATTAAATATTACATATTGATTTTTTTTTTTTAATCTGAGGCAGGAATCAGAGAAGACAGAGATACACTTATCTCGTAAGCCCCAAATCTGAACCAGCAACAGATGCAGAGAGACAGGGGGGTGCTCTAAGAGGTGGTGCCTTGTACTCTAACCACTGAATCTTCAGAGAAGTCTTCCGGGCAGTTTTATCAACCAAAATTCTGACCACTAGTTCTAGAGTTTGAGACAGGGCAGCGGGGAGAGCAGTGAAAACACAGGGCTTCGCTGAAGGGGTGGGGGGCTGGGGACGAGGTGAACACACGTTCAAACTTCAGTCCACTGTCCCCTCCGTCCCCTCAAGGCTCCCAGCGCGGTCAGGCTTGTCTCTTACCTGCTCCAGCCCCTTCTTCACCCAGCCGTACCAGCCGTGGGTGGCCACATCCCCACCTCCATTCCCAGGAACAATAACTGCCTTGTTCGGGGAAGCCATGAGCGCAGAGGGGCCGATGTCGACCAGCAGCAGGGCCTGCAGGGCCGGGAGTCCGAGACTGCATCCGCTTGGAGCCTGCACTGTGGCATTCTGGGAATTGTAGTTCTGGGGGCGCCGGTGGGCCGGCTCTTGGACTCTGGCCGCCCTTACTGAAGAAGGTGGCCAAAGGAAACTTCCGAGTTTCTAGCAAATCTAAATCGCCTTTCACTTGCCTCTTGCTAGCGTTCTGGTCCCCTCCTCGCCTTATTTAGGACAGGCTGTCACACGCCCAGAATATACTCTCCCTTTACTAGAATTATGATACATTTCTATTGGAAAGTGTGGTTTTAGTTCCAAATATACAGAAATAACCTTTTTATGAGTTGAGGACTCGTGGAATTCTTATTACTTTTCCTTCTGATTTTGAAACATTTGTTGCTAGTTCAGTTGTCACTGTCAGTCCTGGTTGTTATTTTTCATTGCTTTCAATGTTGTCGTTTTAAAAGCTATCACCATTGGTGATGGCACATGGATACCATTCACAATTGATGTGAGGAACAAAGGCAGAAGAAAAAATTAATATTTCTTTACAACTTACAGCCCAATGACAAGTCCTTGAGACAGGCAAAGTGATATTCCTCTGGAAGCTCAGCTCCCTTGATGATGACAATTTGCTAAGAGCAAAAGGCAATCTTAGCTTAATGTTATTTGGACCTCCAGGATCCTGTAAGTCTACTTTAAACATAAAAAAATTCCTTTGGAAACTTCCTTTATCTCTCCCCCTCCCCAGATATATGTTGACAATCGTACTGCAAGCTTACAGCCCCTTAATATACATCTGAAGGGTCTCATGATTGAGTTTTTACTAAACAGTAATAAATGACATTTTCCTAACAGCAACTAGCCCCTCAGTGTCCTGGAAACCTTGTTGCCAAAATACCTTAGAGACTTTCCCTGTCCCTAACCCCCTCCCAACCTGAAGGTATATAATCAGTCACCGTCACAACCCCAGTGCAGCACTTTCTGCGCACGAAGCCTGTCTCTGTGCTTTAATAAAACCACCTTTTTGCACCAAAGACATCTCAAGAATTCTTTCTCCGAACCCCAATATTTTCCACATCAATACTTTAACAAATTTAGAGACTGGGAAAACTGAAGTAGCAATGCAGTGGTTTACCTATTATAATATGGCAGTCCTGAAATTTTAGAAAACACATATACCTTATAGATTTATCAAAATCTTTTATACTGGGGTGGGCAAATGTATGCTCACGTGGTTAAAAATGGGAATAAACAGGGGCGCCTGGGTGGCTCAGTTCATTAGGCATCTGACTCTTGATTTTGGCTCAAGTCATGATCTCCCAGTGGTGGGATGGAGCCCAACGTGAGGCTCCACACTAGGCATGAAGCCTACTTAAGATTCTCTCTCTTCCTTGGGACACCTGGGTGGTTCAGTCAGTTAAGGATCTGACTTTGGCTCAGGTCATGATTTCACGGTTTGTAGGCTGTGCTGATGGCTTGGAGCCTGGAGCCTGCTTCAGATTCTATGTCTCCCTCTCTCTTTGCCCCTCCCCTGCTCGTGCGCTCTCTCTCTCTCTCTCTCTCTCTCTCTCTCTCTCTCTCTCTCTCAAAAATAATTAAATATTTAAAATAAGTTTCTCTTTCCCTCTGCCCCTCCCCTGCTTGGGTGCTCTCTCTCTCTCTCTCTCAAAACAACAACAAAAAATTAGAATGAACAGAAAAGTGTTTCTTATTCCTTGCCTCCTCTATGAACTTACTCACTTTGTACATCAGGCATGTTTCTGCATTTGTTACTGAGAAACACTCTTAGGCACTTTATTTTTTTTTTAAGTTTATTTATTTATTTTGAGAGAGTGAGAGAGAGAGATAATGAGGTGGGAGGAGCAGAGAGAGGGAGGAGAGAGAATCCCAAGCAGGGTCCACACTGTCAGCACAGAGCCCAATGCAGAGCTTGAACCCACCAACCACGAGATCATGACCTGAGCCAAAATCAAGACCTGCTGGCTTAACCAAGCCACCCAGGCACCCCCGCAGTTTATTGTTTGAACAGGCACAAGCAGGTGATCAAGATACACTGCCCCACCACCACATTCTTTAGGAAGAGCCACACATACTCTTTCTTCTTGAACTTTAGACTATGAATTTTTTGAAAAGCCCAATGTTATTGGAGTACCTGGGTGGCTCAGTGGGTTAAGCATACAACTCTTGGTTTCTGCTCAGGTCAAGATCTCACGGTTTCTGGGTTTGAGCCCTGCATCGGGGTCCATGCTGTTAGGACTCTCTTTCTTGCCCTCTCTCTTTGCCCCTCTCCTGCTAATTCTCTCTCTCTAAAAATAAATACATAAACAACAAGAACAAAAAAGTCGAGGGGTGCCTGGGTGGCTCAGCACATTGAGCATATATGACTTCGGCTTAGGTCATGATCTCGCAGTTTGTGAGTTCAAGCCTCACTGCTGTCAGAGGAGAACCCACTTCAGATCCTCTGCAGGTCTCTCTCTGCCCCTACCCCACTTGCACATGCTCTCTCTCTCTCTCTCAAAAATAAATAAAACATTAAAAAGAAGTCAATGTTATTGAATTTTATTTTTTTACTTTGAAATTACTTTATTAATTGCAATGTATAATATATTAATGCAAAAGCATAATAGTTTACTGAGGGAGTCATAATTAGTCTTTATAAATAAAGTACACAGATAATATTCATAAGGCCACTTCCATACATATTAGCTTGAATTTTATCATTTTTTAATGTTTATTTTTGAGAGAGAGAGAGAGACAGAGTGAGAGCAGGGGAGGAGCAGAGACAGAGGAAGACACAGAATCCAAAGCAGGCTGCAGGCTCTGAGCTGTCAGCACAGAGCCTAAGGCAGGGCTCAAACACACAACCACGAGATCATGACCTAAGCCAAAGTCAGACGCTTAACCAATTGAGCCACCCAGGCACCCCATATTAGTCTGGACTTTAAATGTAACCATATTCACTTCAGAAGTAATGAATTACTGAGACACACACCATCATGGATTAATCTCAAAATAATTATGCTGAATGAAAGATGCTAGACAAAAAAAAAAAAAAAAAAGAGTACATACCGTATTATTCCACTCACTTAAAACTGTGGAGGGGCACCTGGGTGACTCAGTCGGTTAAGCATCCGACTTTGGCTCAGGTCATGATCTCACTGTTTGTGAGTTCAAGCCCTGCATCAGGCTCTGTGCTGACAGCTCAGAGTCTGGAGCCTGCTTCAAATTCTGTCTCCCTCTCTCTCTGCCCTTTCCCTGTTTGCATTCTGTCTGTCTCCCAAAAATAAATAAACATTAAAATAATAATCATAAGTTAAAACTATGGAAAATAACAGGGGCACAAGGAAACATTGTGGGATGATATACATGTTCACTATCCTGATGGTGATAGTAGTCAAAACTTAACATATTATACACTTCAAATATGTGCTGCTTATTGTGTGTCAATTATACCTCAATAAAGCTGTTTAAAAATTATTTTATTTTATTTTTTGTTATTTTTTTTAAAGAGAGAGAGAGAGCAAGCAGGCACAAGTAGGGGAGAGGAGCAGAGGGGGGGGGAGAGAGAGAGAGAGAGAGAGAGAGAGAATCTCAAGCAGGCTCCACACTCAGCACAGAGCCTGATGTGGGACTTGATCTCATGATCCTGGGAACATGATGTGAGCCAAAATCAAGAGTTGCACTTGATCTTAGCCAGAAGGCCAAGAAGCGATACCAAAATCAAGAGTTGAACGCTCAACCAACTGAGCCACCCAAGTGCCCCTAAAATGTAAATATAAATTAAAACAAGCAGAGGCATTCCTGTAGCCTAGAGACCATTTGCTTAGTGGTTTTTAGTTCAAGGCACAATGACACTCTATTAAAAGGAACTGTGAGCTGAAAAGGATTTATCCTTCCTTAAGATTTAAGATCTTTTTTCAGCAGCTCTTTCTGCCCACAGGTCCTGTCCCTGTGCCCTGTGCTTTAATAAAATCACCTTTTTGCACACACATGCACACACAAAAAGATTTGTGTTTCTTTGCACTCACAAGGTAGTTGACTCTTCCTTTGAGAAGGAGAAAAATAAGGTAATGTTCTCAACTGTCAACCTTCTCAGATTGTTTTGTCGATAATGATGGCAAAGATTATGTACTTACCATTAAATCTGCCTTGTTTTCTTTTCTCCCTTCTATCTCTTGGGCAACCATTTTCTGAACTTGCCATTATCACAGAAAACATAGCTTGGTTTCAAAACTAAAACATCATCTTTATGAACTAAAAACATTGAAAATGCACATTTCTGTCTGGTACATCATTTGCTAACATTGAAAGAGCCATTCTCAAGAACTTGAGAAGGCTGTTTTCATTTTTCTGACACACTCAGCCACCACCAACCTCTAAGACTGTCTTTCTGAATCACCTTCCTTTGCCTGAACTTTTCTTTTCAGGTCAGAATCTCTTCTTTAGGCGGTTTGTCTGTGACTCTCCAAACTCACTGTCCAAGCAAATACCTTCTGAGCTCCTTTGCTATTTCTTTCACATATTATTGTTTTGACCAAGAAGAAGAAAGGAGAATATAAGAAAAGCTTCTTTGGAGTCTTGAAGGACACATCAGAGTCAAGTGGGAAAAGCATGGTGGTGACTGGGTGGTTCTTAGCAGAGAGGAGGGACATACAGGAGCACAGAGGTGAGACACAGCGTACAGGCTGGGAGAGACAACTGGTTCAATACTGTAGGACTGAGGTAAATAGATCATGGAGACCCTTGTACAGCAAGAGGGGACATCTACTTTATCCTGTGAGTGAGGGAAAGCTAGGTAGTTTTAAACAAGGCAAGGTCAGGGTCAGATGTGTGGTTCTGAAAAATCTCTCTGGCAACCAAAGTGAGTTTGGGTTTGGCAAAATTTTGGCAAAGAGGTCATTTAGGAGGCTATTGTGGTCATTTGGGAAAAGTGAATGAGGGCTTGAACTAAGTAGGTAGATGGAAATGAGAAGCATTTAGAATAAAAAAACCCACAGGTCCAAGTGATGCATTATTACTTTCAGGGTTGGGATGTTAAAGAGGTAGGGGAAGAAAAAAATATCTTTTCCTTCTACCCTTCTAGGTTCTTGGCTGGGGCTCTGAAACCAAAGACATATAAGCAAGAGAAGAGCATACAAAAAATTGATTTTTTTAAATATGTTTTACATGACATGGGAGCCTTCATCAGGAAATGAAAACCCGGGGCACCTGGGTGGCTCAGTTCGTTAAGTGTCCAACTTCGGCTCAGGTCATGATCTCACAGTTTCTGGGTTCAAGCCCCACATCGGGCTCTGTGCTAACAGCTCAGAGCCTGGACCTGCTTCAGATTCTGTGTCTCCCTCTCTCTCTGCCCCTCCCCTGCTCTCTATCTGTCTCTATCTCTCTCTCTCAAAAATACATAAACATTAAAAAAATTTTTTGTTAAAGGAAATGAAAACCCAACAAAGCAGTTAAACCGGATTGTTTTTATGCTAGGTTTTATGAAGAGTGATAGGTCATGAGGAAAATCATAGAACAAAAGCATATGAAATAAGGGTAGTTAATAAGGGAAGAAATTTAGCAAGGCCTATTCATTCTGATTCCTCTTGGCATCTGTTCTGTGAAAGGGAGGCATACACAAAATGACTTCCAAAGGCTCAAGGAGTCGTAAAACCAAAGGAAAATCCTGATAAATCCAGCTTGACAGAAATGTGGGGTTTTTAAAAAATGTTTATTGGGGCGCCTGGGTGGCGCAGTCGGTTAAGCGTCCGACTTCAGCCAGGTCACGATCTCGCGGTCCGTGAGTTCGAGCCCCGCGTCAGGCTCTGGGCTGATGGCTCAGAGCCTGGAGCCTGTTTCCGCTTCTGTGCCTCCCTCTCTCTCTGCCCCTCCCCCGTTCATGCTCTGTCTCTCTCTGTCCCAAAAATAAATAAAAAACGTTGAAAAAAAAATGTTTATTTATTCTGAGGGAGAGTGCATGCAGGCTGGCAAGGGGCAGAAAGAGAATCCCAAGCAGAGTCCCCTGTCAGTGCAGAGCCCAATGCGGGTCTTGATTATGAGATTATAACCTGAGCCCAAATCAAGAGTCAGACACTTCACCAACTGAGTCACCTAGGCACCCCTACAGAAATGGCTTACTAAGGGGATGAGTAGATCTCTGCGGTCCTATCTCTCCTAAGACCTGCTTTTTTAGCCCTAGAGACTGGGGAATACATTCTGGGAGACTCCCCACCCCACAGGAGGAAATGTTTGAGAATAGTTGTGTCATAGTCACATCTCCAAAGAAAGTTAAGAATGTTATGTCCCAAGGGTGTACTTAATAGTATGTTTAGACAAAAGAAAGTGTGGGAGGGGAGTAGCTATTATGGAGAATGCTTCGGGTCACAGAGAGATAGTCATTGTGGATTTATCCAAGATGGCATTTGTGTGGCTTACCCATCTGTCTGCAGAGGTAACAAATGTCTCCTCCTGGTAAAAACAGAGCACCTTTCATATGATGGTCTTATGACCTGTTTGAGGGGAGACAGGGAAGGTCAGTGGATCCTTCCTTGCACCTACCCTCTCTCAAAATCCTTCAGCTTAAAATATTAAATATGCTACTCTGTCATATTTTGGTAGTGTGTCCTGAACCCCACGAGAGACAAGGAGGGACCAAGAATAACTCCCTAGTTATTAGGATGACTGGGAGGAGAATGGTATCTCCAAGTGAAATAGAAAGTACAAGAGACAGGTTAGTTTAGGGCGAGGGGAACAATGAATTCAGCTTAGGACCATTAAAAGATAGACTGAGGCATACTAAAATTGTAAGAGTTGGGGCACCTGGGTGGCTCAGTCGGTTGAGCATCCAACTTCGGTTCAGGTCATGATCTCGCAGTTGGTGGGTTTGAGCCCCGCATCTGGCTCGCTGCTGTCAGTGCAGAGCCCACTTTGGATCCTCTGTCCTCCTCTCTCTCTGTCCCTCCCCTGCTCATGTGCACGCTCCCAAAAATAAACATTAAAAAAATTTTTTTAATTGTAAGAGTTTATTTGAGCAAAATTCAATTTGAATCAAACAGCATCAAACCGCAAGTGGTTAGGAGCCCTCTGTCAACAGGAGTCAGGGAAAACACTTAAACAGAAAAGGTGTAGAAGCCAAGAGAAGAAATTATTTGATTGTCCAGTTGGCTGTTGATTGTATTCAATGTTTCAATTTCATAACCTTGAGGCATTTCTGTACTTACATTTTAGTTTGCTTAAGTAGGCTGTCATGGCATTAGAGCCACATCAGTCTAATGGCCTTCTTTTTAATTAACTTGACAGGACACATGGAGATTCAGATGCCAAAACACCAGAGATATCTAGCAGGTTGCCGGATATATGAATCTCATGTTAGGTAAGTCTGAGCCAGAAACATAGAAATTAGATTATAGATGATGAATAATATGTCATGAAAATTGTGAAAGACTTTGAAATAGTCAAAAGTCCATGGGTGAACTTCCATGGAATGCTGGGCATTTTTTAAAGGACTCTCTGGGGTCATCTGATTGTAAGGGGTATGTGCCTCTATCTTTGACTAAGCTATTTTACAACTCTGCAGAGAAAGAAATTAATTTACAGAAAACTGATAGTAATGCAAATGTCTCCTGTCCATAACAATGCAAATGAGTCTTGTCCACAGCAATGCAAATGAGTTTTGTGTGGTAGGGAATATGAATATATAAATCAAATTCTTCCTTGAACCAGTCTGAACATCCTTACTTGTTACCTCATTAATAAATGAGTTGACATATGCTCATTTTATATTTGTATGAGGGCCAGAATTTTACCTTTTTGAAACTTTAACAATTTTGAAGGTTTCACCAATATCCCAATGGATTCACCTAACAAAATCAGGTAAATCATGTTGCTGAAGAATACCTTGTGGGCTGCTTAATTAAACCCGGGAATATTTTGCTTTTGGCTCTCAGAGTGAACAGTGAATATTCAAGTGGCAATCATACAACAATAAACTGATTCTGTTTCTCTAGGTTTTTTCTCTTTATTTTTTTTTAATATATGAAATTTATTGTCAAATTGGTTTCCATACAACACCCAGTGCTCATCCCAAAAGGTGCCCTCCTCAATACCCATCACCCACCCTCCCCTCCCTCCCACCCCCCATCAACCCTCAGTTTGTTCTCAGTTTTTAACCGTCTCTTATGCTTTGGCTTTCTCCCACTCTAACCTCTTTTTTTTTTTTTTAGGTTTTTTTCTCTTTAATGATTTTGTATTTTTGGTTTTGTTTCTGATACATCTACAGCCAATAGGTTTCTCATCATTGGTGGCAACAACAATCGGGAATTTGACTTTATATTCTGACCATTTGGTGGTCTCACTAAGTTAATTGGTAGTTATAGAGATATATTCTCTTTTGGATAAGAGATGACAGAGAATCTAGTTGGTCCTTTTTGTTTGTTTGCCTTTTTTGTCTATTTATGAGTTCAAATCAGTCAAGATTTTCATGGCTCCTGGAAAGAAGAATGACTCTATATCTGATCTGGTGAGTTTTTGTGTTTCTGTGTTCACTTCTGACCTGTGACTAAAGTTGTAGAATTAAAGCTGTATACTTTCTTTTTTTTTAATTAAAAAAATGTTTTTAATGTTTATTTATTTTTGACAGAGAGAGAGACAGAGCATGAGTGGGTGAGGGGCAGAGAGAAAGGAAGACACAGAATCCGAAGCAGGCTCCAGGCTCTGAGCTGTCAGCACTGAGCCCAACGCGGGGCTGCAACTCACAGACTTCAAGATCGTGACCTGAGCCGAAGTTGGACGCTCAACTGACTGAGCCACCCAGACACCCCAAAGCTGTATACTTTCTTTGTGTCTATGCATCTCTGTGTCTTTATGGCTATAACCAAGAAAGGCCCTCACATGTTGTGGAGTGTGAAATGTTTACTAAGTTTGGAGACCTCTAATAAATTAGATTAGTATGTCTCTTTTTCTTAATTAAATTTTTTGTTTATTTTGAGAAAGAGAGAGAGAGCGCGTGCAGGGGAGGGACAGAGAAAAAGAGAGAATCCCAAGCAGGCTCTGTGTGAACAGTGTGGAGCCCAACATAAGGCTGTCAGTGGGACCGGGCTGGAACCCAGGAACAGTGACATCATTGATGAAGGAGCATGAGGCAGGCTGAGGGCAAAATTCAGGCTGGTACTCTACCCGCCCCCCCCCCCCCCCCCCAGGTGGAATATGTGTGATATTCCTCAGACACTCCCAACTACCCAAGAACAAAGGAAAGGGGTTTAAGTGCTTGCCATGGTAATGTGGGAGACTAAGGCAAACGCAAAACTGAATTCCCTTACTGTCTACAGCCCACTGACAAGTCCTTGAAACCAGCAGAGTGACCGCCCTCTAGGAGCTCAGCTGCCTTGATAATGACACTTTGTTAGGGGCAAAAGAAAACCTTAGCTTAACATTACCCCAACCTCAAGGATCCTGTAAATCAACTTCCTTTATCTCAACTGCCCCAAGATATATGCTGGCAATCATATTCCAAGCTTATGGCCCCCGGATATGCATTTCATATGATGAAGAGTCTCATGACCCTTCATGAGGTTTTATTAAACAGTGATAAATGGTGTTTCCCTAGCAACAGCTAGCCCCTCAAGGTCTTGGAAACCTTGCTTCCAAAATTCCTTAGAGAGTTACTCTATCCCTGACCCCCTCCCAACCTGAGGGTATAATGAGTTTCCCTTCAAGACCCCAGTGCAGCTCTTCCTGCCCATGGGTTCTGTTCCCATGCTTTAATAAAATCACCTTTTTACACCAAAAACATCTTCAAGAATTATTTCATGGCCGTTGGCTCTGGACCCCACGAATCCCCCATCACCCCAAAAACTTCATCAGTTATGACCCCAGCCAAAATCAAGAGTTGGATGCCCAACCAACTGAGCTGCCCAGGCACCCCAGATTAGTATGTCTCTTAAAGGAGCTCTGTTCCGGAGTGCCTGGGTGACTCAGTCTGTTGGGCATCCAACTCGATTTTGGCTCTGTTCGTGGGACAGAGCCTGAGTCAGTCTCCACGATGTGTGTGGAGCCTGCTTGGGATTCACTCTCTTTCCCTCTACCCCTCTACGTTCTCCCCACTCACCATCTCTCTCTAAAATTAAATAAATAAATAAATAAATAAATAGGAGCTCTGTTCTGACTGGCTTATTGAGACAAATACATACTTACATAAATCAAATATTCCTAAAACTACCCAAAAATAATGAAATTAAACTTCCAATACTTTAAATGTGTAGGAATTTTTAAAACCCTTAGAAAATTCTAGTATAGAACGAAGCCAGGATCAAATAATTAAAGCAAGTCTTTGGTAAATGATATTCTTTTAACGTTTGGTTAAAAAAAAAAAAAAAACCACACAGCTATGTCTCTTCTCGGGGTAAACTATAATACAAATGTGTATTTATTTTAATTGAGTTTGCTTCCTTACTGAGAGATTAATGCAAACTGCCTAAATTTATTCACTTAATGATGTAAAACCTAATGTTATTCTGACATGGTTTAGGAACATGAAAACCGTAAATTTGTTCAACAAAAATGAATCGTTAATTGACAGACTTTTTATATTAAGAGTATGTTTCATAATATATTGACCTAAAACTAGTTTGTGTTCTGTAAGTAGCCGAAAATTTTGTACTAAGTTGAGCTAATTAATGGTAATTCTTGAATGTCTAGATATATTCTAAGCATCATTTTAAGTTTATATAGCTTTGCTTCTTTTAAAAAATATACTATAGACAGGCTGTATCTCGGAGTCAGATTAATAAACGTGCTCATTTTTGTCACTTAGAAAAAGGTATATAAAGGCTGTAGTGGCTGTAGAAAGTTGTGTTCTATATACTTAGGAGTTTGGTTAGTCTCCCAGGATGCGTGAATATGACCACTCCCAATTATTCACCTTCTCGTAGATGGAGGACAGAGCTAGACACGCAGAGTAACTGTGCGCTAGTGTCAATCCCCGAAGAGAACGCGAAGTCAACATAGCGAGCAGTAACATAATGAAGTATTGCTACGCGTGCTGAATTCCCAAGGTAGTGTGCGGACCCACGCTCCCTCCGCCCCGCCCCTTTCCACGCTGACACCTTTTCCCGGCAAGCTTCAGTTTCCTCCGCCTCTCCTTTTTCCGGTGCCATACGTCATCATTCTCGCTTCCCGGTAGCTAAGGCGATGAGAGGGACTTCCCAGTTGGGCGGGCGGAAGTCATGTTGGATCAGGGCGAATCCCTGAGGCGTGCCGGCTGCACCTAGGAAATAGTCGCGCAGGCACCTGAGTTTTCTGAAGCACAAACGTTTAGGGGTGAACGTGGAAGAACGTAGGGTCTGAGGAGCGGTGGTTTTGTGGCCTGAGAACAACCGGCTTGCCCCATTCCAAGATGGCGGCGTGGCTTCACTGAGAGTCTTGCTTCCGCTTCTCCGCCGGGGCAGGCCCTCTTTGATTGGCCAGAGGACGGCGCTGTGGCGTGACGCACAGGGTCGCTGACCAGTCGTCTGAGAGCTGAGCTGGACTTGGCGGTGGGAGCCGGAGCGGGGCTCTAGCAGCTGTGGGTGCGGACGCGGCCAGGTGAACTGCTCCGGCCAGGTGAGTGGGAGCGCAGGTGATGGGGAGCCGAGGGCACGGACTGGGGTCTCTGTAGGGACCGAATGGGTTGCTCCTGGGGCGAAGCCTCTTCTCGGCGGCTTGGCGGGCAGAGGAATTTAGGGACTCAGTGACCCAGGGGTCTGCTGAAGAGTGACGCGTTCCTCGTCAGGCGGTGCGGCCGGCCGGCTTCTGGCTCGGTAACCCTAGGAATCGCGGGGTGCGGAAGGATTCAGGTTTCTTTTTAGAGTTGAGTAACCTGAAATGGGATGAATGACTTCTGCCTCGTGACAGCTGCAACTAAAATCCGGGGCTACGGACTACGCTTGAAGCATTAAACTGTGCTTAAACTTGGCTACCGTGTCCTGAAAAGTTTTGATTTGATGGAATGACCGGTTCAGTTTTTGGCGTGTGTGTATTTTTGGCAGACACTTCTACAGAACCTTTAAAGTTCTTTTCATTCATTCATTAACTCATCCATTCATCTATTAGCCTTTTCAGAAACTCCTTCCCTGTGAGAATATGATGTGAGTCAAAGATCGACCGTCCTAGAAAAATGCACATTCGCTCATGCACACAATTTTGCATACAGCTTCAGAAGATTTATTGACGCTCTGAAGTGCCCCGTTGGTTTTGTGCCCAGATTTAAGAATCCATGTTCTAGAAGAGGCGACGGGAAGAGACAGTGGGAAACGGAAAGAGCAGGTTTTAATATGTAGCTGCCTGGGGACATTGGATGGAGCCAGTATCTTTCATTAATGTTTTGAGTGGGTACCAGTCAGTGAATGAAACCTGCTGAGGTACTTGTGGAGAATTGTGATATTAGAACTTGCGTTTATTCCCACCTGAGTTATCCCTTTGCCACTTCGTAGCTGCAGAAGGGCCTCCTATGTAAAGGGTGCTTCAGTTTCCCGCCTTTGTCAGAAATAACAAGTAGATACCTTAGAGTGTCAGTTGGAGCAAACATTTAGAATTTTTGTGGTCTGGGTTGTGTGTAGTGGGCTAATTCCTTCATTTGCTTTTCTAGCCGCATAAAATCATTCCCTGGGTGGCTACGTCGGTTAAGCATTCAACTCTTGATTTCAGCTCAGGTTGTGGCCTCACAGTTGTGAGATTGAGCCCGTGTCATGGAGCCTGCTTAAGATTCTCTCTCTCTTGCGGCACCTGGGTGGCTTAATTGGTTAAGCATCCGACTTTGGCTAGGGTTAATGATCTCCTGGTTTGTGAGTTCAAGCCCCCTGCATTGGGCTCTCTGCTGTCAGTGCAGAGCCCCCTTTGGATCCTCTGTCTCCCTCTCTCTCTCTGCCCTCCTCCTGCAGGAGCTCTCTCAATCTCTCTCTCTAAAATAAGTAATAAACATTTAAAAAAAAGATTCTCTCTCTCTCCCACCCTTTGCCCCCCACCCTCAAAAAATCATTCCCTTAGTCCGTATTATTTACAGTATGGCACTTCTCATAATAACACTTATTATTGGAGACACTTATTATTCAGCACCTCAGGAAGTGAGCACTAGAGGCCACTAATAACATAGATTCTTTAATTTGCCTGTTTTTCCCTTTTTCTTGAGGGTCTTGTTCCCGTGAACCCTAGGTGGCTGAGATATGTGTTAGCCTTAGCCTAGACTTTAGAATGCAAATAGGGTGTATGAAACACTCAATGGAGTTGGCATTGTCTGGGTTTGAAAAGCTTAGTCTAAATGGTTATTTTATCAACCAGAATTTTTCGAGGCACGAACATAAGCAACCCTGGTGAAAAGGTCCTGGTGAAGGACTCGCTCAGCACGATAGCAAATTTGGCATTATAATTTTGGTGATCCCAAGTAGAAATATTTTTGCTAGGAACTGGTGGTGGTTCTCATTACAAATTGGACTCACAACGTCAGCATCCAGTTCTTGTCTCCCCAGGTAACAGAGGAGGGGAAAGGGCACAAAAACAAGATCACTTGGAAAGTAGAATTTAATGCAGTGTTTGCTTTAATAAAGCAAGGAAGGGAGGGGATCAGGGAGGAAGGTAGCTGGATGCTGAAACAGGGCTTGAGACTGACTCTTGGGGAAGGGGAATTAGAACTGGCTTGGTTGAGATGTTGCATGATCTATGAGGAGGTTTACATTAGTATTATTCAACTACTTGCAGCTTGGAAATGATCAAATGATTGTAAACCCCCCACATATTTTCATTTATTTAAGTGCTAGAAAGGAGAGTTGAGAAAGGAATAGTAGGCAAAGAGAACTGTGAAGTTAATTGGCTTTGGGAGTCAAAGGGAAGGGAGATGTTGTCATCCTCCAGTGACCAGTTCTTCTAGACTAAGTGTTTAATTTTTTTTTAATCTTTATTTATTTTTGAGAGAGAGACAGAGGGCGAGCAGGGGAGGAACAGAGAGAGAGGGAGACACAGAATCTGAAGCAGCCTCCAGGCTCCCAGCTGTTAGCACAGAGCCCAACGCGGGGCTGGAGCTCACAAACCGTGAGATCATGACCTGAGCCGAAGTTGGCCGCTTAGCTGACTGAGCCACCCAGACTAAGTGTTTAAAGAACATTGTTGGGTGACCATCTTCTTTTTTGAAGTTTAGTTGAGAAATTCACATAAAATTAAAAAGCCTCATCTATAGTTTCTTTTCAGACTATGGCAACATATTTGGAGTTCATTCAGCAGAATGAAGAAAGAGATGGTGTGCGCTTTAGTTGGAATGTGTGGCCTTCCAGCCGCCTCGAGGCTACAAGAATGGTTGTTCCCCTGGCTTGTCTCCTCACTCCTTTGAAAGAACGTCCAGACCTGCCTCCCGTACAATATGAACCTGTGCTCTGCAGCCGGCCGACTTGCAAAGCCATTCTCAATCCACTTTGGTATGAATTCTTTTTAAAACTAGTAAAAAGGAAGAATGCAGTATATTATGATTTTTATGTGATTCTCATAAAAGTGATTCAATTTGGGCAAATCATCAAATTTGGGATTAGTAGTAGATGGTGAGATTCTGAGGTTATGAATGCTTGTAGAAGTCTAGGGTGGGGGGATGGGCTAAATAGGGATGGGCATTTAGGAGGGCACTCGTGATGGGCACTGGGTGTTATTTATATGTAAGTGATGAATCACTAAATTCTACTACTGAAACCATTCTTATACTATATGTTAACTAGGATTTACATACAATTAAAATATATATATATATATATATTTAAAAAAGAATGCTTGAAGAAGTTTGAGTCTTGCTGGCCTAATATTTGAGATAAAATTGGAACTTACAGGAATGAGGTAGAAGTCAAGGGAAAGGATTGGAATTCACTTTTTTTTCTGATTTCAATTTGTTTTTGGTTTAACCATAGATTATATTGGTACCTTTTGAAGCGTTTTCCCAAAAAAATCAGAAAGCTTTTGACGGTTTTCTCATACTTACCTGGTATGGTGATGCTGTATGGCAGGAAGTAATAGGTGGAAGAAATTATAACTCTTAATGATGGTTAAGTGTAATGTTTTGTACCTGAGATCATGACCTATGATATTTTCCTGAAATGTGGGCATTATTTGAAAGAATCTTTAAACAGGTGAAGAGTATCAGAAATATTGTCTAAAAGGTAAGACTTTTATATGAGGGAAAAACAAGACTCATATGAAGGAACATTTTTTACTTCATTCCCCTTACTTTTACTTATTACACCCATTCATAAGATGCTGTTACTCTTCTTTCAAAGAGGTAGCCATTGCTTATTAATTTTCTAAGTGCAGAAAGGGAGAAAAAACTAACCGAAGCATTATCTTTAACCAGTTCTAGGAAGCATGCCTCCCAACCTTTCTTCAAGTGAGGTAGGTGAGGTGAAAGTCAGGCAAGTGTTTCCATGTGTGAAATTTAGTATTGACATTTAGTGGTTTCACGTATCTTAACAATAAAAGTGCTAGAAAAATCACACAGATTATGTTAAGAACAGGACAAAAGGGAATAACCTGTAACTTGTATAAAATCATGACATTTTAAGTATTGTCAAGGGAATTAGAAAAGAGAAAAAAAGATTTACTAATTCTTCAGTGCTGCTGTTTGAAGGAAATTTTTGGTGTATTTAACAGCCATAACTCTTAACTGCAGTAGACATTTTACATCCCTCCATCCATTCATGCTCAGAATGATATCTGAAACATATCTATGAGATTTACTAAACTTAAAGATTACATTTGAATGCTTTCCACATTACAAATGAAAATGGTACCTAGCTATAATATTTATCTTTCTCACAGTCAGGTTGATTATCGAGCAAAACTTTGGGCCTGTAATTTCTGTTTCCAAAGAAATCAGGTATGTGAATTTTTTTAAGTGTTTTTCTGTGTTTCATTTTAGTTGAATTACTCTGAAAAAAATTAAGTAAGGTTGAATTTGTGTCTGTCTGGGTAGTCATCAATTTCTGCTGACCTCAAGGTAATTGAACACTGAACATATGTGATTTTTCTGTTGAACGATGACTCAGTTTCATTATGTGGGTTTTTATCATTTGCTCTGGAGGGGACATAAAATTCCCATTTTTGATGTCCTCTGTAGGCAGTGAATATGTTATCCTAAGAAAACAGATATGTCGTGTATATTTCATTTGACTTCAGTTTATTCTAATTGCATAGTGTGTACACTACTGAATTTTCACTTTTTGATCTTTATAACTTTCAGGGTCCAAGTACCAATGTTGAGCATTTCTTGATTTAAAAATTTTAAAACTACTGGGGCACCTGGTGGCTGTCGATTAAATGTCCAACTCTTGATCTCAGCTTAGGTCATGATCTCATGGTTCGTGAGTTCGAGTCCCACACCAGGCTCTGTGCTGACAGCGTGGAGCCTGCTTGGGATTCTGTCTCTCCCTCTCTCTCTGCCCCTCCCCTGCTCATGCACACACTCTCTATCTAAATAAATGTTTTTAAAACATCATCAAATTATACATTTAAAAGAGTGAATTTTATGGTATATATATCTCAATAAAGCTGTTAGAAAAATTTAATTATTTCCAGTATAGCATATAGTGGTTTAGTACCTCTTAAGATATTAATAACATGGATTTATTTATTCACATATTTAATCATAATTGCAGTTAATAATCTCATTTTTTGATACATCTCACAGTAAGTGAGATATCACAGTAAGTGATAAATAGACCAATCAGTGTACTAACTATAGGCTTGGGAATTATGAGCAGGTACCATTCAAAATTCACCTCCATGAGAGATTCAGGAGTATGTGCAACTCTTAAAGGCATTCAGAATTGAAGTCCATGTTTAATACAGTTATAGTGAAAATTCTAAGGCATCAAAAGACAATGTCAGCAGAGTAAAAATGTAGTCCACAAAATATTTGCTAATCATAAATCTTGTAAGGGATTAATATCAGGACATCCAGGGGAGGAGATAATGAGGAAATGTTTATAAGTTCAGAGTTTCAGTTTTGCAAAATAAAAAAATTGAGTTCTTAGGAATGCAAACTGGTGCAGCCACTCTGGGAAACAGTATGGAGTTTCTTCAAAAACTTAAAAATATTAGTACCCTAAGACTCAGCGATTATATTACTAGGTATTTACCCAAAGGACACAAAAATAGTATTTCAGAGGAATACGTGCACCCAGATATTTATAGCTGCATTATCTACAATAGCCAAATTTTCAAGCAGCTTAAGTGTCCATTGACCAATGAATGGACAAAGAAATGGAGACATATATATATATATATATATATATATATATATATCATATATAATGGAATATTACTATGCCAAAAAAACAAAACAAAACAAAAACAACAACAACAACAACGGATTCTTGCTATTAGCAAAGTCAAGTGACTGAGCTAGAGGGTATGAGGCAGTGAAATAAGTCAGGGAGAAAGAGACAAATATGTGATTTCACTCATACGTGGAGTTTAAGAAAGAAAACCAATGAGGAAAATGACAAAAAAGAGAAAGAGGCAAATCAAAACACAGACACTTAAGTATTGATAACAAACTGATCGTTACCAAGAGGGCGGTTAGTGCAGAATGTAATAAAAAGGTGATGGGGATTAAGGAGTGAACTTGTAATGATTACTGTGTGATGTATGGAAATGTCGAATCACTATATGATGTATATGAAATTATATTTCACTGTATGTAACTAACTGGAAATTAAATAAAAAATAAAAAAATAAATATATGGTTTCAGGTCTCACATTTAGGTCTTTAATACAGTTTGCTTTTATTTTTATATATCATTAAGAAATGATCCAGGTTCTTTCTTTTGCATATACCTGTTTAATTTTCTAATGGTGTAAATATATTGACCATGTAAGTGTGGGTCTTTATTCAGTTTCATTGATCTATGTAACTGTGCCAATACCATGATGTTTTGTATTTTTTCTTTGTGGTATACCTTGAAATCTGAAATTATGATGCCACCAGCTTTGTTCTGTTTTCTTTTTTTCTTTTCAAAATTGCTTTCTATTTGGATTTGTTTGTGGTTCCATTCAAATACTAGGATTCTTCATTCAACTTTTGTGAAAAATGCTATTAGCATTTTGATAGGGAGTCCATTGTATCTCTATGTTCCTCTGGTAGTATATATTTTTTATTAATTCTAACTCTTCCCATTCATGAAGATTGTACATCTTCCCATATGTTTGTGTCATCTGTCATTATTTTGTTGTTTTTGTTTGTTTGTTTGTTTGTTTAAATGGTATTCTGTTCTCTAAAAGGACATTTTCATTGAACACAATTTTCAGATTTTCACTTGGGCTTATTACACCCTTACAGGTTCAGGACACATGATAGTGAATGATTTTTAGAGTTAAGTTACACTGAAAAAGAAGTAATATTAGGTAGATGACAGGAAGGTACTCTCATGTGAAAATAAATATACAATTTCAGTCACTGTGTTTGTAAATCTCTGCTCTCTGATATTAAACTTCTGTCATCCATTGGAAAAAAAATTGAGTTCTGGAGGTGGATGGTGGTGATGAATACTTAAGACCACTGAACTGTACACTGAACAAAGATTAACATGGCAAAAGTTATACATGTTTTACCACAATAAAAAACATTGGGTAAGACATCAATCTAATTGATCTAAAACATCAATTTAAAGACAAAATGCCTGTGATACAATGTCAAGCATAAAGAACAGTTTGCAAAATTGTATATACAGGATGAGCTCATCTGTGCGGAAGTAGAAAAAGTCTGGAAGGAAATAAATGCCTACATGTTGACTAGCTGTCTCTAGTTGGTAGGAACATAAAGAGTTTTTTCTTCCTGTTTTCTTTTTTTTCTTTTTAAGTTTATTTTTTTTAGTAATCTCTACACCCAACTTGGGGCTTGAACTCTTGATCCCAAGATCAGGAATTACGTGCTCTTCCAATTGAGCCAGCCAAGTGCTCCTTTTCCTGTTTTCTTATATTTTCTTGTATTTGCCAGGTTTTCTACAATGAACATGTATTACTTTATTGATAACAGCTAAAATAATAAACCCAAGTAAAAGAATTAGTCATCCACATAAATTTTTTTTTCAGTTCCAATTACAGCTCTTTAATGCCTCATTTGCATAGGGCTCCTCTTGTTTATAAGAATTGCTGTTCTGTAGCTTCTTTTTGTTTTGTTGTTGGTTAAAACTATTTTTTAACTTTCATGGTTCATCAGATATTTTCCTGTATAAATGAAAATGTTCCTAATTTAAGTCTGTTTCCCATATTATGATTTTTAACTTTGAAGAAAGATGGTTTTATAGTTTCCTTACATATTTCCTTACAGTTTCATTTACCATTTCTGTTTCATATGGCTGCCATCTTTTACCTTCCTTTTCTGTAGAACCGTACTCTACACATATCAACATTCTATCATTTGGATCATTTGGATCCCTCTTCTCTGAACTCTCTCCAAGTTCTCTGTCCTCTTTGAAATGTGGAGCGAAAGGTTTGTCTTTCCAAAGTTTGAAAACAGAGGTTTGACTCTCCAAAGGGCAGTGGTGGAAGCTTCATGTTGTAAGACATCATGAAAAGAAAGATGGGGAAAATGAAGAGGAAGCTCTAGGGTGGTCCTTAGCAAGTTGCTTGAGGGTTCATTTCTATTTCCAGTGGCACTTCTCTCAAAGGCATTTTGCCTGGAGACTAGAGTCCCAGGCCAATATGTCTTGAACTACTCGTGGACAGTATATCAGTATTCAGCGTTCCTGACTTCCATCTTCTGCTTAGTTCACCAGTCACTTTCCAAAGGGATTTGAAGAGAGAAGCTCAGTCACACTCCTGGGTTCTGGCCTTGGAGAACACAGGGGGCTGCAAGGGCACTGCCAGCTGGTAAAGCACGGCCTCCCACATAAATTATTGATGAGACAGCTGAAGTCTCTGCCCTTAATTTGCAAGGCAGTGCTTAAAAAATGTTTTTTACTGGTGCATTTTTTAATCATCTCAAAGTTACAACATACCCTCAAACTACATTTTAAAAAGTTACAATGGGATATAAATGTAAGGCAGGGTTTCGATTTAAAATTTTGATTTTTGTATTTTTAGTTACATGGTCTGTGTTCTATGCTTTCAGAATTAATTCATGGACATTACCTATTTTTTATATATGGAAAATAAGAGGTATAACATAAATATCTTTCGCCCTAATAAAACGTTGCTTTGTTTCCTTCTCTTCAGTTTCCTCCTGCTTATACAGGCATATCTGAGGTGAATCAGCCTGCTGAATTGATGCCCCAGTTTTCTACAATTGAGTATGTGATACAGGTAACTTCTCTGTTGCATATTTAATGAATGGTGTTAAATATTGAGTTTCTCTTCGTCTTCTGTGTCCCTGGACAATTTAAAACTATGAGGGCAGATGGATCCTAAACACTTGGTCATGGTGTGTGTGCACTCATTGGCATTACTTACAATCTTGATAGAAGGCTAGAAAAGGGGTCACTGGTTGTGTTCAGCACCTGTCCCCCATAGCTTTCTCCAGCTCTGTTAAGGTTACTCCATCTTGTAGTCAAGCTTAAAAACTTTAGGTTCGTCCTTGACTTGTCTTTCTTGTACATTCCATATCCAATCCACGAGGAAATCCCATTGGGTCTATATTCAGAATCTATCCACAGTCCAACCACTTCTTTCTCCCCCACTTTTTTCCTGGGCCAGCCATCGCCTCTTGCTTGAATTACTGGGCAGTCTCTTAACCCTTCTCCCTAATTTCACCCTTTCCCACTTACAGTTTATTCTTAACCCAAAAGCCAGAGTAAGTCTTTAAAAACATGTCATGTTGTTTCTGTGTTCGGAAACCTCCAATGGTGAAAATGACTCCCTTTTACCCTGAGTGAGAGAGAGTCTTCAAAACTCTTTGTGGACTAGCTCTGTATTATCACTCAGACCTCAACTTGTTTTAGTGTCCTCGTTTAGCCACATGGGTCTCATGACTTTCTTTGGACATGCCAGGAATGCTCCTGCCTGTGGGCCTTTGCTCTAGGCTGGAATTCTCTTTCTCCTATGTCTGTATTGCTCCTTCCCTCTCCTCTGGGTTTTTGCTCTAATGTTACTTTCTTATTGAGGCTTCCCTGATCTCTTATGTAATACCGGAACCTGCCCCCTACCTCTACTCCTGGCATCCCCCTACTCTTTCCATCCAGAAAATCAGCTCCTTAAGGTAGGCAAAGATCTTTGTTCTTTTGGTTCACTGATATATCCCAGGACCTGGAACAGTGTCTGGCACATGGAAGGCATTCAGAAATGTAGAGGGTTACCAGGGTGGCTCAGTCGGTTAACTGTCTGACTTTGGCTCAGGTCATGATCTTACGGTTTGTGCATTCGGGCCCCGCGTTGGGCCCACTTGAGATCTTCTGTCCCCCGTCTCTCTGCCCCTCCCCTACTTGTGCTCTCTTAAGAATAAAACATTTGAAAATATGTAGAATAAATCGTTGGATACAAATAGTTTTTACATTTAGTTTGTTTTAATAGAACCTGTCATTTAACGAAGTGAGTAGAAGTTAGTTAGATGTCCATATTTCCTGACAGTAAATATAGACGAGACTTATTACTTACATACCTGATCTGCTTTGAAAAGAGCTGGTTATGTCTGTTTGTATACTGATCATCACACTGTGTTTCTTTGCGTAAAGAGAGGTGCTCCATCCCCTCTGATCTTCCTCTATGTGGTTGACACGTGCCTGGAAGAAGATGACCTTCAAGCACTCAAAGAATCCCTGCAGATGTCCCTGAGTCTCCTTCCTCCAGATGCTCTGGTGGGTTTGATCACGTTTGGGAGGATGGTGCAGGTTCACGAGCTCAGCTGTGAAGGAATCTCCAAAAGTTATGTCTTCCGAGGGACCAAGGATTTAACCGCAAAGCAAATACAGGTTTGTGCCTTGTTTGTACACAAGCAGGAGCAAGGAGATTTCTTAAAAAGTAGTTGGTTATTCAATCTAGTGTTGTGGGAAATGAGTCCTTTTGGTTTTTGTAGGATATGCTGGGCCTCACCAAGCCTGCCATGCCTATGCAGCAAGCAAGACCTGGTCAACCACAGGAGCACCCTTTCGTTTCAAGCAGGTGAGCTACCAACATAGAATGTTGCACACACAGTAGTGGGCATGCAGGGCATTCCACTGAAGGGAGGGAAGAAAAATGTTAGAACTTCTGTTTTCTTGTTTTTAGACAAAAAAAAAATGATTAAGCCTAACCAGTATTTAATGTTTAATGACTTGTATAACATGTTGGTATATATTTGAAACTAATAACTAAATTGTGTAGTTACACATACATATATACACCCACGTGTGTGTGTAGTAGATTTGTTCAGAATGTTTTTCCTCTTAGTGTTGTATCGTCACAAAGGTTTTGAGACCACTGTACTCGAGCCTTCCCCTCCTCTTATGCATGGCTATTGTCTTTTTTGAGTCTTAAATAAAACAACAGGTTTCTGTGGGGTGTCCTCAAGCAAACCTAGAACCAGGCACTTATTTTCCTCAGTCCATTGACTCCCTGGGCTGCCTATGGCCGGCAACAGTCAGCAAACATGATAAAATTCATTGTCTGACATTCTGGGGACAGCCACTTACTGTGGTAAGAAACCAGTGCTTCTCTGTGTTTACTCTGAAGGCTCAAGAAAAACACTTGAGAATCACTTTAAAGTGGATCTTTAGGGCCATCTGGGTGGCTCAGTCAGTTGAGCATCCGATTGTCGATTTCAGCTCAGGTCATGATCTAATAATGGTTCGTGGGATCGAGCCCCACATTGGGCTCTGCACTGACAGCATGGAACCTGCTTGGGATTCTCTGTGTCCCTGTCTCTCTGCTTCTCCCTTGCTTGTGTGTACATAATTTCTCTCTTTCTCTCAAAATAAATAAATACACTTAAATAAAGTAGATCTTTAGAATGATTAAGGTGGTCCATGTACATGAACTGTGCATGGATTGAATTCACATTAGACCTGTCTTTAGGATTTCTTTGCTGCTTAAAATGTAATTAAAACTGATATTTAAAATCATTTTTTCCCATACTATACATACATACACACACACACACACACACACATATGTATACACACATATATATATATATACACACACACACACACACATATATATAAATTGCTCTGTATTCAGTTTTAAATTGTTTCCCTGGCTAAAATTGCTTTGAAAAAATAAAATTGTAAGTTTTTTCTACTGTGAGTAATTATTTTGCAGAGCTGTGACTGTGTGTCACCTAGAGCTAAAAACCAGAGTACTTATTAAACCAGGATTAATGTGTCCATTGAAAATCATGCAGATTTCTGCAGCCCATTCACAAGATTGACATGAACCTCACTGATCTCCTTGGGGAGCTGCAGAGGGACCCATGGCCTGTGACTCAGGGGAAGAGACCTTTGCGATCCACTGGTGTTGCTTTGTCCATTGCCGTTGGCCTGTTGGAGGTAACTCAGAATTTACCAGGGCACCTCAAGTTGTGTTTGCTAGCCTTGTTTTAAAATCATTTGTGACCTGAGTCAACTGACTTAGAAAGCACTTCAGTTGTTATTACTATCCACAATGAAGGAGCCCCGTGATGATTTGAAAATGTCAGAAGTTTGCATGAGAAACACGAGGCCATTAGGGCAATGGCAGGTGCTCACAGTGAATTAAAAAAAAGTGTATGAAGCCCTTAGGCTGGAAGACACGGCTGCTTCTGTGCATTGTCATCTGTGTTATTTTGTACTGTCAACAGTGTTCAGCACAGCTGATGAGAACTGTTTGGAGTATTCTTTAGAGAAATGGAAGCATACTTGGGGTGGGCGGTATGTTTCTAAAATATTGCCATTTACTGTTTTAGGGCACTTTTCCAAACACGGGAGCCAGGATTATGTTGTTTACTGGAGGTCCCCCCACCCAAGGGCCCGGCATGGTAGTTGGAGATGAACTAAAGGTTCCTATTCGTTCCTGGCATGATATTGAGAAAGATAATGCACGTTTCATGAAAAAGGCGACCAAGGTAGGTACTCTTGAACACAGGCTGTAATTCTGGTATCCTGGTGCTGGGTCTAGGTTGCTCTGGAGTGACAGCTGCTTTGCTGAGACCATGCTTTGTGGTCAGCAAGTTGATCTTGATGAGATGACCTTCCAGATACTGGCTGTTGTTAAATTATTGCCCCAGTTCTGAATCCTTACTTAAGAGTGGGTGGTGTTAAAACTGCTAAACGTGTTTTGAGATTGAAAACTATATGTTTGATTTAATTTGGATGTCATAAAGAAAACTATCTCCATTTTCCTAAGTTTGGTTACATCCCTTTGGTATAGTAAGGCATACCTAGTGAATGACTTTGCTCTTTCCTAAACATAATTTTTCTCTCTTCACAGCACTACGAGATGCTTGCCAACCGAACTGCTACAAATGGTCACTGCATTGATATTTACGCTTGTGCCCTTGATCAGACAGGACTTCTGGAGATGAAGTGTTGTGCAAATCTTACTGGGTATGTTGACAACAAATACCTGGGAAAGGCAAGTATGTGTGTTTTAAGGAAAGAGAAGTGAGTGGTGGAACTATAGGATGTGCGTGGCTGACTTAAATAAGCTTTCAGAAAGCTCCAGGCTGTGGTATCAGTGGCAAGGAGCATGATGGACACGGAGCACATGCTCAGCCTGAGGGTGCGTGGTGGGGCATGCTTAGAGCCTATGTCTGTATTGTGTGAACCGGTCATGGTGTAGAGCATAGTTCTCAGAGCGTGATGGGGCCTCGCCAGCAACCTTCAGGGCTCCCAGGGACTGAGTAGAAGTGCACTTCCTCAGGTCTCACCCCAGATTTCCTGAATCAGACTATGAGGCTGCAGCCCAATAGTCAGCTTTTACACGTTTACCAGGGGACTCTGGTGCACAGAAAGCCTGAGAACTGCTCATGTGCACCAATGATCTGAAGCTGGCTGCATGCTAGAATCTCCTGGGAACTTTAAAAACTACTCTTGGGGCGCCTGGGTGGCGCAGTCGGTTAAGCGTCCGACTTCAGCCAGGTCACGATCTCGCGGTCTGTGAGTTCGAGCCCCGCGTCAGGCTCTGGGCTGATGGCTCAGAGCCTGGAGCCTGCTTCCGATTCTGTGTCTCCCTCTCTCTCTGCCCCTCCCCTGTTCATGCTCTGTCTCTCTCTGTCCCAAAAATAAATAAAAAACGTTGAAAAAAAAAATTAAAAAAAAAAAACAAACTACTCTGGTTTTGAGTCTTGTCCCTCAGAAATTCTGATTTAATTAGCATGGGGTATGACCCAGGCATCAGCATTTCTTAAACTCTCCTGGGTGTTTCTAATGTGAAGCAGGGTTTAAGAACCACGGTGTGGACCCTTAGTGCTCAAAGTGTGGCTGAGCACAGGCAGTATCAGCCTCACATGAGAGCTTGCAAGAAATGTAATATCTTGAGCCATACCCTAGACCTTTTGTATCAAAACCTGCATTTGAATAAGTTTCCAGGTGATTTGCTCAGAGCAGTTTGAGAAGTACTGGCATACACCTGTGGCGTGTTTCTGAGATTCTGCATTTCTAACAAGCTCCCAGCAATGCTGCTGGTCTTCACTGAGCAAAGAAGGGGGACGTAGAAGGTTGAACTCATCACCGAAGCTGTCCCAGAGAGCAGCAGATTTATTAGGTGACCAGGTCCCAAATGACACTGACATAGCTATACCAGTGAACTGCATTTAGTAGGATGAATTCCTACTGGTATCCTCCAAGAGCTCTTATCTTAGAACATCCATCAAAAAGCTTTACTGTGACCATCCCGAGTTCATACGCCTGTGTGTGTGTGTGTGTACGCGCGCGCGCGTGTGTCTCCAGTGGAGAGGTACCATCACTTCCATCAGATTCTCAGCGAGGTCCTTGATTCCTGAATGACTTGGTGTTTAGGTCGTATAACCTCTTACACAAATATGGTATCAGGGAAACATGTTAGCAGTGACATTAGTCTCAGAGGTTTTAGTTGTGGCTCAAGGTGAGCCAACCATTTGGGAGGACTTCCAGCAAAGGCAAGGTAGGTAGGCTGTGTTACAGGAATTGATTGTCTTCAGAGAAGATCATAGTGCTTAGTTTCCTTGGTGCCAGGCACACCCAGATTATATCGTCTTCCATTCTGAGCATTTTCAGTTTAAAAGGGATGTACAGATGAGCTGGGGCAGTTCAAAGATGAGCAGTAAGAGTGGCGGAGAGTACTCGGAACTGTGTCATAATGAGAGCGATTAAAGGATCTAGAAAAGATACCACTGAAGACAGATGGGGCATAAGATCTATATTGAACAATCGACTGCCTCTCCTGCGGAGAGGGTATCAGATTTGTTTGTTACATGTGTGACCAAAGGGGAAAACTAGAACCAGTGTTGGAAGCTGCTGGGAAATACAATTTGAGCCAGTATGAAGACAGACCGTATTAACGGTCAGCACTGTTCGTGCCTGGAATGGACTACCTGTGGAGGGTGTGGCCTCCTATGCTGGAGGAGTTTAAGTCTAATAGGGGTAATAATAACCTGGCAGGGTTGTGTGAATCAGGATTAGGTTTGTGTGAGTGCAACAGAAGTAGACACTGGAAATAGGCAGCCAGGGCTGGGATATTAGTTTCATTATCCCTGGGGCTGAGGCCCTTCCTGTGCTGTTCCACCACCTTTCTGTGCTACCTGAGGTTTAGGATGGTAACCGGGCTCTTGCTGTGTTATAGCAGCAGGAAGGAGGAGGGGTCCAAGGAAGATATGTGTCTTCCCATGAGAAGGCCCTCCACAAATCACAAAGGCTACCTCCAACAAACAAAGCTGAGTTACACAGCCACATGCAAGGCAGGCTGGGAAATGTAGCCTTTTTTTTTTTTCCCAGGAAACCATGGATCCCATGGCTAAGGAGGGTGAGAAGGGTGGACTGTATAGGGCCAAAGAGCCATCTCTGTTCCTGGAGGGGTCAGGCACTCTGAGATAGCTGGACCAGATGATCTTGTGTCCTGCTCAATTCTGAAATCCTATTGGATGATCAATGACTAGATGCATAACTTGGCATCAGGTGGTGCTTATCTGCCCAAATACATGAACTGCTGAAATTTTGAATAGTATTTTCCTCTAACTTCAAGAAGGGATACATATAGGTATTCATACACTAGAGATAATTTACATACAGGCGAAGATTCAATGTTTTGAGGCAGTGAATTAACCTGAAAAGGATTTCCTGCAGCCTGGGTATTTCCCCTGTCAGAGGAGAGTAAATGAGGGGAGCTGGACACATTTCCTCAGTAGATGACCCATTAAACCTGTGGGTTTACCAATGAAGGGTTCTTCTGTTTTCTTCTTCTTTTGAAATAATTACGGATTCATAAGAAATTGCAAAAATATTACAGAGAGGTCTGTCCATGCTCTTCCATTTAGCAACTCCAGTGGTTGTGTCTTAAGTTGTGTCTTAATAGAAATATAGCACAGTATCACAACCAGGGATTGACATTGTGTGATAGAATGAACTATATCATAGAGTCTGCTTTGACTTTGAGTTTGTACAGGCACTCATTTTTGTAACATGTGGGGGTGTATAGTATGAGGTTGTATCATCTGTAGATTTGTGTGACCACCTCTGTGGGACAGATTTAGAACTGTTCTAAGGAGTCCTATCTTTGATATTTTGAAAATAGTGTCTTTCCTAAGTACAAGTTGAACTTGCTGTTTCCCATTTAAGTTAGTAGCACCTTCACAGACATGGGGTTTTTTTTCTTTCTTTAAATTACTGTTTGTGAACACCGTGGAAGCATCTGAGTGGCTTTCAGTCATCCTAAATGTTCACTTTCTTCTTTCTTTCCTAGAGGCCACATGGTGATGGGAGACTCTTTCAACACCTCTCTCTTCAAGCAGACTTTCCAGAGAATTTTTACTAAAGATTTCAACGGAGATTTTCGCATGGCGTTTGGTGCTACTTTGGAAGTGAAGGTATGATAACTTTCTAAAATTTTAACGGAAGAAGAGTGTTGTTACTTATTTAGTAGTCAGATTTGTAGAAGCCTCACCTTGCTGGACATAGACATCAAAAAGTAAATTAAAAGGTTCCCAGCAAAATAGTTGAACAAGGTATATTGATGCTATTACTGTGCTTCTTGAGGGTGACCTGTATATTTACTACTGTTTTATGCAAAGAGGTGTCTGATTCCCCTGCAGGCTCTGCTTGGCCCTGCTCTCGGACAGCAGGCCTGAGAAGTGGCGGCAAGCTGAGCACAGAGGCTGCCACGTGGTGTTGAGCTCCCCCTGGCCGTCGGTATGGGCCACCACATTCACAAAGCCATGTTTATATTTAGTGGCTGTCTGCAGACTAACCAGAGCGCTCAGAAATAGTGCAGTAGTGGGAGTTTGGGTCCTCCTTTTTCTTGTAGGGACTGAAAACCCTACACACTTCATTCTGAGTTGTTGAGAAAACATTAGAAGGGGCTGCTACGTGATACAATTGGGATTATTACTTTGAGAATTAGAGATAAACTTTAAATAATCTCAAATGTTTGAGTTGTTTTTTTTTTTTTTTTGAGCTGAAGAGAGGTAGACTTTAATGAATTGAGATTTAAAAATCTAAGTATGTTGGCCATGTAGTTATGTTGGAGTTCATGAATTAAGCACTTTATTTATTTATTTGCTTATTTATTTATTTTTTACATTTATTTTTGAGAGACAGAGAGAGACAGAGCACAAGCAGGGGAGGGGCAGAGAGAGAAGCAGACACAGAATCCGAAGCAGGCTCCAGGCTCCGAGCTGTCAGCACAGAGCCTGACACGGGGCTCGAACTCACAAACTGTGAGATCATGACCAGAGCTAAAGTCAGATGCTCAACCAACTAAGCCACCCAGGTGCCCCTTGAATTAAGCATTTTTAAAGCAACATACAACAGTATATCCACTGATCACAGATTATAAATAATTACGGCTAAGTACTTGGGATTGGAAAGAAATGAATTTTTGGCGGAATTATTTTCTTCTATGTGTACAATAATTTCAAAGGTGAAAAAGTTCAAAATGCTGCATCATCTTTGGAACAAAGTTAATGCAGTTTCTAAAGGAGGATTTTATTCGTTTTTATCCGATTACAGTGGTCACAGAAAAGTTTGTAAGAGAATAATCCACGTAGGATTTCTTCTCACTGGAATGATAATGCTACCATATTTTTCCTGTAAGTTTTAGCTGTGTCTTTCGTGAGAGGATGGCTCTCAATGAATTTTAACTTTATGCTGTCTTGTATTTCCATTTTAGACCTCTCGGGAGCTGAAAGTTGCAGGAGCCATTGGTCCTTGTGTGTCTCTGAATGTGAAAGGACCATGTGTGTCAGAAAATGTAAGGAAAACTCCATTGTTCTCACCCCCTCTGCCCCAGGATTTAATTCATTAGAAATGTCAGTGGGGCAACCTTATGTCACTTGTTGGGATGTGTCTGTGTCTGTGGTGAGGGGAGAAGGGCCAATTCTTTACTGATGACCACAACTCTGAGAGGTGGTGTCTTTTCTGTCTGTCCTTCCATCTATCTAAAGGGTCAGAGAGGAGAAAACTGAGGCTCGAGAGGTCAAGTATCTTGTTCTCTGGGTCAGAACTGATATGGAGGAGCTAGAGCCTAGGTTCCCCTAACCCCACTGTCCTTGTTTGGGTCTCTGTGACAATGAGCCACAAGGTGTTCTGTGTAGCAAGGCAGGCATTCAGCTGAAGCCTTCAGGGATAAAGCTTTGTGTGTTGCCTTAGAGGTGATACCTTTGTCTCACTTCTCAGAGACCATCTTGAGTTGGTTGGGCATGAATGACACTGTTGTACATGCAGACAGGTATGTTCTTTGGGTAACACATTTTGAGAATATGTGAACAAAGTTAAGTTAACCCACTAGATGGTGAGGTGGCTTTGCTGGTGGCTCACTTCCTCTGCTTATACTTTAGCTGCTAGGAGACAGACCGTTGGGTGCAGTGAGGCCCCTCCAGAGTGGTTCTGGGCTGGGATTGTCATAGTTACGTCCTTCCTTTGATGTCCTCTTCAGTGAGGACACGCTGGACTCTGTAGAGCCAGATGTGGATACAAGGGTGCACATTTACCCCTGCTATCTTATGGCCTGGACAAGGTACTTAATCACTCTGGGATTTAACGTCTTTATCTAGGAAGTGGAGATAGTAATAGTACCTGTTGGGAGGGCTAAATGAGTAAGTTCAGGTCAAACGTGCAGATCAGCCCCTGGCACAATGGAAGCCCACATAGATTTCATCTTTCTCATCCTCTTTTTTTTTTTTTTTAACATTTATTTTTGAGAGAGACAAAGCATGAGCAGGGGAGGGGCAGAGAGAGAGGGAGACACAGAATCCAAAGCAGGTTCCAGGCTCTGAGCTGTCAGCATGGAGCCCGGTGCAGGACTTGAACCCACAAATTGCAAGATCATGACCTGAGCCAAAGTCTGATGCTTAACCGACTGAGCCACCCAGGCGCCCCTTACGTCCTCACTTTTATCTTCATCATCAGTGAATATTCATTTAGTGACTACTTTGGTTTTGTTTTTTTTTTTTGTTTTTTGTTTCAAGTTTTTACTTAAATTCTAGTTAGTTAACATACAATGTACTATTGGTTTCAAGAGTAGAATTTAGTGATTCATCACTTAACACACAACACTCGGTGTTCATCACAGCAAGTGCCCTCCTTAACGCCCATCACCCATTTAGCCCATCCCCTGCCCACCTCCCTCCATCAACCTTCAGTTTGTTTTCTAAATTCCACCAATGAGTGAAATCATATGGTATTTGTCTTTCTCTGACAGACTTATTTTTGCTTAATATAATGCTTACTGACTACTTTGGTTAATGTTTTGTTGAAGTTGCCAGAGGCAAGGTGATTTGAGAGAATATTCCTATAATCCCCTGGGCGAGGCAGGTTGCTGCCCTAAAGCCCATCTGAGGAGTCACTCATTATCCCAGTGTATGAAAGGACTTATACCCCTAATTCCTGGGAGGGCTTTGGAAGGTTACCCTGTTCCAAAATATTTTCCATAGACTTAAAATCTCCTTAGAAGATAATTTTATGAATCAGTGGAAGCTGATTAGCTGTTCTAGGAACCGGTAGGAATTCAACGATGAGGTTTTGGGAAGGGGGTGGAGGATGCAAAGAGGGGGAGATAGAATTCAACATACAGAGAAGCTTAGGGAAGTGGGAAAGAGTCCTGTATACCCACCATTTACAGTCAGTAATTGTTAACATTTTGTCTTAATTCTGTCCTCTATTTTTGCAATATTTGCTCTATCTGATTATTATCTATTGGCCATATTTACTTTATCATACTTCTTCAGAACCTTTAAAAACAAGTTGCAGGTGTCATGACACTTACTCTTTTGGTGTGTATCTTCTAAAATTAAGGATGTTCTCCTACCATGACATATCAAACCTAAGAAAATGATAATTTGCTAATATCAGCTGTATTTAGTCATATTCTTTCCCTAATTTTTCTCTAAATGCCCTTCATAGCTGTTTCTTCCACACGCTAACCAGTATTGCATCTAGCATTATGTATCCTTAGTCTTTTTAAGTCTGGAATGGTCTTTCTGTTCTTTGAGGTTTTTTGCTTGTTTGATGACATCGATTTGTTGAAGAGACAGTGCCAAGTGCCCATCTCTTCTGCAATAGAGTACCACACATTCTCAGTGTATTTGATTGTTTCCTTGTGGTGGCCGTGAACTGGTTTCTGTCCTCTCTGTATTTTCTGTAAAGTGAAAGTTAGATTAGTGATTAGATTCAGGTTAGACCATTTTGTCCACCACAGTTCCTGGGTAATCTTATACCTCATGCGTGTTTCTTCAAGAACCACTTCTGTCTGGTCTTCTGTGTTAGTGGTGCTGAGTTACACAGTGTGGTGAAGGTGATGACTGCCCCACATCTTTCTGTTATAAGGGCACATTTCCTTTTAGTCGTTAGCAGTAAATCTGTTGAACGAGATTGTGGCAAAATGTGAATATCTTGCTTGCCAACAGCCTTTTACCTAATGGTTTTAACATCCATTGATTATCCTTACTTGAATCATTATGTTTCATTGGAGATTATCAAATAGTGATTTCCTAATTTTATCTTCATACTTACTCTGGTAAATGCAAGGTAAATGCTTACATACGGAATTTGTGTATTAGTGAGAAAATGTACTTCTGGGGCTCTGGAGGGTTTGTGGCCCACTCAGGCATTGGTGCTGATAGAAGAGGGAAGATTTTCTTTTTGTCTACCCATCTTGATTTCATTGGCTTGGGCCCTGCAAACAAGACTGGCAAAGGACAGGTTTCATAATAGAATAAGTTAATGCACACATTACACGTAAACACATTGCATGTATGTACTCAGTAGGGAGTAAATCAAAGGGATGGTTAGAATTTGGGATTATGTGGTATCTTAACAAAAGAACAGTAAATCTGTAGAAAAGTGATAAGATACAGGAAAGGCACTTTGAGCCTCTAGGGCTGGCACAGTGTGGAAGGTAGATAGATGGAGGGAGCTAATGGAAGAGAAGGAGGGTTGGTCTTAGCATGTTTCTTGTATAGATTCGTCTTATGCCCTCTCTGGGCTGATAAGCATCTAGAGTTGTCTTTGATGATTGATAATCATCCTGCCCTTAGTAGGTGGAGGGCAGAGAGTTTTCTTATGTCTGTTTTTTCAAACTACCTTCAGCTTAAAATAACCCTTATGTCAGAGTGGTGTATTTTGCAGTGGCATACTCTGAATCCCTCGAATTGAAACTTTAAGTTTCACATATTAAAACTTGAGTTGTGGTATGGGAAGATTCGGGAGAAAGGATTAGCAAGCCAAGAAAGGGAGGCATGCAATCTTCTTTTGCTTCTTTGCCATATTCCCTCGGTGTGGCCCTTCACTTTCCAACAGATGTTCCCTGCTTCTATTAGAAAAGGCCACTAAAAGGGAAGGTGACATGTACAAATCCATCCATCTCACCAGCTTGCTTTGGAAATACTGATGAAACAGAGCCCTCTCTTCTCTCTACCTTAGAGCTGCTCTGTGATTTCACCTAAGAATGTTCCCTTCACCCTCTGACTGTCTCCTTCCTGAGATTGCTGGTTCTTTGGCCAGGTACAAAGACTCCTGGCATAGCTTTGTAGAGGCCACAGTGGTATCGGCTCTACTTACCTAACAGTGTACCATCTGGGTGCAGTGTACAATTCAGAGTCATACAAAAGAAATATGACCCTCTTGATGCATACTCATGTTACTTCCTAAAAAGCACAGTATTCTGGGGGTGCCTGGGTGGCTCACATGGTTAAGTGTCCAATTCTTGATTTTGGCTCAGGTCATGAGGGATCAAGCCCCACGTCAGGCTCTGTACCAACAGCACAGAGCCTGCTTGGGATTCTCTCTCTTCCTCTCTCTCTGCCCCTCTCCTGCTTGTTCTCTCTCTCATAAATAAACTTAAAAAAAAAAAACAAAACTTGGCATCTACTATTCTGCATTTTGATGAAGTATGTTAAAACATATATTTACTGAATGATAAGAATGTATGTTGCAGAATCTAGTGATCTTGGTTGACAATTCCAGGTATTTTTGACACCTGCAGCCTTTTCTTGTAGATGTCCTGATTAAAACAGCAACACTCTTCACATTTCAGTGAACTTCATTTATCATTGGGAGTCCTTCAGCTAGTCAATAAAAAGCAGGCTTCATACCACTAAAATCTAAATTCTCTTACAAAGATTTATATGTAGTTTTTGCATAAAGGAACTGGATTCAAAATTAATAATTAATAGTTAATATCCTGTAACTATTTCTTGTTCTAATAATAATGGTGAAACTTTCGAGCTAACTTTCAAGATAATTCTAACTGTGGCTTCTTTCAGCTAACTTCAGTGTTACATACTCTGTGTGTGTGTGTGTGTGTGTGTGTGTGTGTGTGTGTGTGTGTGTGTGTAGAGGGAGAAAGAGCTATCTTGGTGATATAATGGAAATTGGTCCAAGTTCTAATATAAAAAGCTTAATTTTAGAGGCCTGTAATAAATCTTAAACTTTATTCTGGCTTATTATTGTACTTTTTTTTAGTTAAATTTAAATTTTCATTTGGAATGAAATCTTTCAAGTAGCCTACCATTCTTAGAGTCCGTATTTGTCATCAGCAGTTAACCACAGGAGTAGCTTTTTGTTTTTATTTTTAATTCCTCTTCTTACCCCAGGAGCTTGGTGTTGGTGGCACGAGTCAGTGGAAAATCTGTGGCATGGATCCCACATCTACACTTGGCATCTACTTTGAAGTAGTCAATCAAGTGAGTTGGATTTCTTCATGAGTATTCATGTCTCTTGGTGTTGTGTTTTCTGGTTTATTTATTTTGAGAGAGTATGTGGGGGGGGTGGGGAGGGGCAGAGAGAGAGGAATCCCAAGCATGCTCTGCACTGTCAGCACAGAGCCCAACATGGGGCTTGATCTCACCAACTGTGAGATCATGACCTAAGCTGTAATTGAGTTGGACACTTAGCTGACTGAGCCACCTAGGAATCCCTGTGTGTTCTGATTTATTACAGACTGGTGGCCTCTAGCTTCTTTCTCTGAAGACTGATGTTTCTTTGGGCTTGTGTTTGCCTGACATCTGTCTGGCACGACCCTTTTTTTCCTTTCAGGGTTTGGTCAGAGTCAGACAGCAGATTGCTTTCATCACTTAAATTGTTGAACTGATAAGTTCATCAGAAGGGGAATAGCTTTTACCAGCCATCATAATGTTGGTGAATTTCTGAGTATGTCAGTTTTTCCCCATTATTTTATTTAGAAAAATTCAAATGTACAGAAAAATGAAAAGAATTGCAGAGTGAATACCTGTACAATTACAGGTATCCTCACCCACCACTTAGATTCTATAGTTCTATAGTTCCCGTTTTACCTTATTTTACTTTGCTTTAAGACAAATTCCTGTCGTGTCTTTCATCCCTAAACACTTCAGCATGCATATCAGTAACTTGAGTTTAATATTTACTTGAATTTGGTTGGGTTTTTTTTTTTTGTTTTTGTTTTTGGTTTTTTTTTGAGGTAAAAGCTGTGTACAGTGACATGCCCAGATTTTAAATGTACCGTTCAGAGTGCGTCGAGAACCTTACTGTCACCACTGTGTTAGTTGTTTTAGGAAGAGCACAGTGGGCTCTGTGACCATGTGTGTTTGAGTCATGCCTGTAACAGTAACCAGGTGTGTGGCCTATCATCTGCAGCACAACGCCCCGATCCCCCAAGGAGGCAGAGGCGCCATCCAGTTTGTCACTCAGTATCAACACTCCAGCACCCAGAGGCGCATCCGCGTGACCACCATTGCCCGAAAGTGAGCATCCTGGTTTCCTTTCTGTGGAACCACCAGTGCTTTTCTTTTGAAGAGATCATTTAACATCTGTTAGTTTATCTTAATAGTTCCATTGAATGGTTCTCACCAGTCTCACAGACTCATTTGATTAGAGAAGGAGGAGGAGGAAGAGATATTGCGGGCTAACCTAGTTAGGCCTGCAGACACTTGCCTAGAAGAATCCTCTTTCAGTAGGAATAAATTCATTAAAAATTAATTTTCATTTAATGACCCGTAAATACATCCTCCTTGTAAAAGATTCAAGCAGCTCATAACTGTATAAAGAATGGGTCTCTGCCCACTCTCCCCAGAGGTGAAATGCTATTACTACACCGGTATTTATCTTCACAGTCCCGTTTCTGTGCAGTTGTGTCGTGTGTGTGTATTAATGGACAGATGGCTTCTTATATTAGTATACTTAAAAACTTTTCTCAATAATGTATCAAGGACGTCTTCCACGTCAACACATATGACCTCCTCACTGGTTGTAATGGCTGCACAGCATTGCATGGTTTGAATGGGATGTACCACTCCTCTCTTCAAGGAATTTCAGGTCCTACCTTCCTTCCAACAGTGCTGCATTCATGGGTTTAGGTCTTTGTGTATATGAGTATTTCTTTCCAGCCCCTTCATAGAAGTAGAATTTTGTATCCTGTAAAACTGTCCTAAGAAGTTAATTTGTATTCTCCCTAATACTCTAAGGAGAGTCCTGTATTCTCATTAATAATTAATATTATTGATCTCTAACATGCTAATATAGAGCAGTTTGCCACTTTTATATGTATTTTAAAATACATATTTATTAATTTTTCACATGTTTATTAATGGGTTGAGCACTTTTGATGTTTACTGGCCATATATATTTCTTTTGTGATAGCCTTTGCCCATTTTGTAAAACCTGTTTCTTTTTCTTGTTCATTAATTTACAGGGACTCTATGTATTCTGGATATGATTATTGTTTGTTGTTCATATCTGTTCCTGGTCTGTCTATTGTCTTTCAATTTTGTTCATAATGTCTTTATTTGTTTAGAAAACTTTTGTATACATGCTAATTCTTTCTACCATGGGTATGATGCTGGAAAGTCATCTTGTATATTTGTAAACATATAGATTTTTGCAAGATTGACCTAGAGTAAGGAACTGGAGACTTAGGCACCTTTTGGGTATCTACTTTCATGATAACTTATGGCACATTGGGAAGTTCTGCGTAATTTTTCCTCTGTACTTACATCCTTCAGAGATCACATGAGGGCAAATGAGAATGTATGTAAAACTCCTGTGATTCCTTACTGAGTTCTAATCTATGTTGCCTTAGATGAAGTAACAGGACTTAGGTTTCTTTATCTTAACGGAAAGCTGGCTTTCTGGTCTCTCCTGAATATAAGCATGGCACTAATTCTGGAATTGTCAGTTGGGCAGATGCACAAAGCCAGCTCAGGCACATAGAAGCAGCATTTGACCAGGAGGCTGCAGCAGTCTTGATGGCTCGGCTGGGGGTGTTCCGTGCAGAGTCAGAGGAAGGGCCTGATGTGCTCCGGTGGCTAGACCGACAGCTCATTCGACTGGTAAGTTGGGCACCGTGGCACCAGGTTCAGTCTTAGTCTCTGCTCTACATTGAGAAAAGAAAGCTGATGCTTAAACCTGTCATTTCATACAGTTAGTCAACAAGAATTTTCTGTTGCTTACCTTAAGCCAAACACATTTACAAGTACCTTTTCCCCTCAAGGGCTTACATTATAGTTGGGAAGGAATGACATGCATGCACAGGACATTTGGCGAAAGATGCAAATCTGTGTACCCAAAGAGTTGATTTAGATGAGTCCCTGTGGAAGCTGTAGTTCTATTTTTTCCCTCCAGGTGTGGGTGATATTTTTCAGCAGTAGGTGTCTGTGGCCCATTGAATGTAGAAATGCCTCATGTGTTGTTCTGGGTCTAATCAGGATAAATCACACAGAATTTAAGCAGGGAAAGTTTTACTTAAAAATTACTGTCACAGGGCACCTGGGTAGCTCAGTCAGTTGAGTGTCCAATCCTTGATTTTGGCTGAGGTCATGATCTCAGGGTCATGAGACTGATTCCCACATCGGGCTCCACACAGCACGTGGAGCCTGTTTGAGAGTCTCTGTCTCCCTCTCTCTCTGCCCTTCCCCTGCTCGTGCATATGCACACTCACTCTCTCTCTTAAAAAAAAAAAAAAAAAAAAAAAAAAAAGATTGGGGCACCTGGGTGGCTCAGTTTGTTAAGTGATGTACTCTTGATTTCAGCTCAGGTCATGATCTCATGGTTCATGGGTTCAAGCCCCACATTGGGCTCTTTGCTGACAGCGCAGAGCCTGCTTGGGATTCTCTCTCTCCCTCTCTCTCTGCCCCTCCCCTGCTCTCTCTCTCTCTCTCTCTCTCTCTCTCTCAAAATAAATAAATAAAACTTAAATGAGTTTCATTGATGAGCAAACAATATAAGAAAATTAAAAAAAGACTCACGACAGAGGCTTTGAATAATGAGGGATTGGCTAGTAGTAAGAAGCAAAGAGCAGTCTAAAGAATATAGGAAGAGCAAATGTGTAGCAGCCATTACTTCTAGGCTCAGGTAGATCCCCCAGGGAAGGACCCTCTACTTCCCAGGGCTGATCTAGGTAGGAGGGCACAGCCTTGGCTCACTGAGTCTCTCTTGGCAAGGAAGTTGCCCTAGTGTCATGGCAGAGGAGCTTGACAGAAATTCACCCTCTGGAATTGGATGATGAAAGTCTACCCTTGGGGTGCCAAGGAAAACTCTTCATAAGGAAGTGTCTCACCAGAGGCACACGGGGTATACAGAGGTAGCTGCTGGCTCCAAGAGCTCAGCACTGGGGAAGCCACAGGCACTCCGGCTGAGTGAGCATCCTGGAACCCTGAAACATCCTTGCCTCCAGCACACTCTACTGACAGCTTAACATCATGACAACTGGCACAGGAAAAATATTCAAAGGGCCCAAGCCCTTTTCACAACAGGCAAGAGTAAATTTGGAGCTACAAAGCAGTAAGTCGGTAATTGACATAGGCTTACTGTTATGGAAATTCACAGCACGGATTCATGATCAAACACCTATTTAACTTTATTCAGATGTGTGTGTGCCCTTGCTGTCCCATGGAACCATTTTTTCAGGGAATGTCAACATTTGAAACAATTTGAAAATTGAGCAGAAGGTCCGGGTAGTTGGCAAGGTGAGCCTTGGGGAAAGGGGAAAGTGAGCTTTGAATCAGGTTTTCTTAAAACGAGCAGGGTAACAGATGAGAAGTCAGGGCCAAGCATGGACAAGCCTGTGGGACATAGCTGTGCATTTCAGCTTTTGCTGGGGACCTGGAGAGACCTCATGAGCCCAGGTTGTACGTTGGGGAAAAGCAGTGAAAGTGCTGCTTAATTGTAGAATGCTTCATTTTATTTATGATTTTTTTAATATATATTTTTTTACTTTAGAGAGTGAGCAGGGGAGAGGAGCAAAGGGGGAAAGAGAGAGAGAGAGAGAGAGAGAGAGAGAGAGAGAGAGACAGAATCTTAAGCAGGCTCCACGCTTAGCACAGAGCCCAGTGCAGGGCTTGATCTCACAATCCTGGGATTGCAACCTGAGCCAAAATCGAGAGTTGGACGCTCAACCAATGAGCTACCCAGGCACCTCTATGAATTTATTTTAATTTTTATTATTGAAGTGTGGTTGACATACAATGTAATTTTGGGTTCAGGTGCACTACATAGTGATTCAACAATTCTGTTGGATGCCTTGATTTTAAAGTGAAGTCACTGCCTTAATGTTGCGGGTAGATTCCTAAGCAGGGGAGTGCCATGAGCATGATGCTTGTGTTTACATCTACCATTACCATGTGAGATAAACTACAGGGTGAAAGGCTGCTGTTATGGAGACCAGTGGAGGATTCTGGAGGTTCAAAGGAGCTGAGACTAGAGTGTGGTAGGACAGTTAGAGGGTAGGGAAAGTTTGGAATCAGGATGTATGTCGAAAGAAAAATTGATAAAATACGGTCACACTATTTATGGAATCAAAAACCAAAAAATCGACATTGACTTAGGTTTCAAGTGTGGGTGACTGTAAGGATGAGGGAGGGGTAGAAGGGGTGGAAAATTTTTTTTTAATGTTTATATTTATTTTTGAGATAGAGACAGCACTAGCAGAGGAGGGACAGAGAGAGAGAGAGGGAGACACAGAATCTGAAGCAGGCTCTAGGCTCTGAGGTGTCAGCAGAGAGCCTGATGCGTGGCTCGAACTCATCAACCTTGAGATCATGACCTGAGCCAAAGTCAGACACTCAACTGACTGCGCCACCCAAGCGCCCTCCCCCCCAATTTTTTTTTTAGTGTACTAAATAGTTCGATTGATTTTACACATGAACTTGTGAAAATACGTCCGAGGGAAGCCATCCTGCATTTGGGTGCCCCTAACAGGCAGCACTAGATGTCGGGGTGGATTTAGATGACATCAGTCTGTTACTTATAGCTGAAGTAGTGAGGATGGGAGCAAGGGCCAAGGACTAGCCTCCAAAGAACCCACAGTTAGGAGGTAGGGAGATGAGGGGCCATGGAACAAGCCAGAGAAGGATCAGTTGGGGAGAATGAGAAATAAGAAAGTGCTGTGTTAGCAACTGGAGGAGAATTTCACGAGGTTTGGGGGAGCCACTTGGCCTGTGCTACTGGGGAGTCCAGGAAGGTGAGAGCCATACAAGGTCATCAGACTTGGTAGGAGAGGTAACTGTCAGAGATAATCTTTCCTTCAGTGGTGGAAGGTCCAGTTCTCTAGTGGCCAGAAGAGAGGTGCAAAACAAAGAGGAAATAAAGGCTGGAAGAGAAAATATTGTTCAGAAATTTGCCTTTGAAAAAAGGAAGAAAATTGAGGTGTAGAGTGATGCAACATCAAAGCTTATCTATTATTGCCAGTTTTTGGTGCACTTTGGGTTTTTTCCTATGGGAGAGGGCCCGAGAGAGTGCCTCAAGCCTCTGACCGGTCCAGGTAATCCTCTGGCAGCATTGCTTGGGAGCCCTGGGAGCTGGTGAGAAATGCAGGACGTCTCCACATCTGCCGAATCAGAATCTGTGTTTAACAACACCCTGTTGCTGGGTTGGCCCGACCATGCTTGGGAAGTGCTGGTCTGGGACTCTAAGTCAGAATTGAAATTGGAACATAGCTGTCCTACTGCAGGCATTTTTCCAGGTGACACTAACTTGGCTTTTCTCTCTCTTTTTTTCTTTTTTGCTGTTCCCTTTCAACAGTGTCAGAAATTTGGACAGTATAACAAAGAAGACCCCACTTCTTTTAGGTTATCAGATTCCTTCTCTCTGTATCCTCAGGTAAGTAATAGGTGTTTTTTAAGTAACTGTAGAAGAATAAATTGTGATCGAAATAAAATACGCTGCAAAAAAATTTTTTTTTTTACTCAGGCTCCGCACTGAGATTCTCTTTCTCTCTCCTCCAGTTGTGTGTGTGCTCGCTCGCTCGCTCTCTCTCAAAAAAAAAATTTTTTTTTTTGGAAATAAGACTCACTGCTCTCAGGCTAAAGTGAAGACTCTGTGTTTTGAGACTGTGTCTATAGGTGATGAAGGTTATTCTGTTCAGTTCTCTGTGTGTGAGACCGTGTTTCAACCCTACGGAAGACACAATGACATATGCAGGAAGAAGAGATGTATGTAAACCTCCATGAAAAGGCAAAACAGGGTCGTTGCTGAAGGCCACAACAAAACCTTTTAATTCGAATCAGTGCTGGGTAGACAGCTTTCTCAGCAGCAAATCAAGAAAATGGAGCACATGTGAAGACGAGTATAACAAAATGGGACCAGAAATAATGACAAATATTTAATGATAAGTCTGTAGTGACTCTGCTACATTATACCCAGGAAACAGCAGTAATAACAGCTCCTGTAAATAACTGCACTGTGCCCGAACCAGGCACTTGGGAGCCGTTGGACAGGGAAAGGAGGGAGAGAAGTGGGCAGAGCTTGAAGCCGCTGTCAGGGATCTGTGTATTTACCCTTTCTGAACCCCCATCCTCATCTGTAAATGAGGAAACTAGAGCTTGGCCCTGCAGGTGCTGTGAGGATGCTAGGCCGAGGTGGATGGAGTGTTCACCTCAGGGCCAGGTGCTCTCTAAGTGCTTGTTGGTGGGTGTGAGCCCGCTCCACAGCTGGGGCCCAGGACTCTCAGGTGGCCTCTTTGCAGTTCAGCTTTCCCTGAACCAGAAGCAATCCCAACCCAACCCTTCCCTTCCCTTCCCTTCCCTTCCCTTCCCTTCCCTTCCCTTCCCTTCCCTTCCCTTCCCTTCCCTTCCCTTCCCTTCCCCTCCCTTTCCCTCCCCTCCTCTCCCCTCCCCTCCCCTCCCCTCCCCTCCCCTCCCCTCCCCTCCCCTCCCCTTCCCTTCCCTTCCCTTCCCTCCCCTCCCCTTCCTTCCCCTTCCTTTCCCTCCCCTCCCCTCCCTTTCCCTCCCCTTCCTTTCCCTCCCCTCCCCTCCCTTTCCCTCCCCTTCCTTTCCCCTCCCCTCTTTCCCCTCCCCTCTTTCCCCTCCCCTCTTTCCCCTCCCCTCTTTCCCCTCCCCTCCCCTTCCTTCCCCTCCCCTTCCCTCCCCTTCCTTACCCTCCCCTCCCCTTCCATCATTTTCTTAAGAATTAGTAGAGAGTAGAAAACTTCCATTTTTTAATAAATTTGTGAGCACTTATATATGCACATAGGTGTTATTCTTTCAATTACTCAATTTGGAAAGTGGTCACAGGTTTCAGTTGTGAACTTGTACAGCTTGGACTCTCAGGATTAGAAGGGAACCTTAGAGATCACTTCACTTGACCCCCGGCCCAGGGCAGGGTTCCGTGGTCCCTAACACGTGGGCCTCTACCCTGTGCTGGAACAGCTGAGGCTGTACAGTGTTGTGGAAGGAGCCCTGGACCTGCCAGAGTCAGAGTGGAGTTCTGGCACTGGTTCTGCTGCTGCCAATTCTGGGTGAGGTCCTGAACCCCCTCCTCAGAAGGATGTTGATACCTCCTCAGAAGGAAGGAGTGGGTCTGGAGAAGTGGTTTGCAATCTCTTTGAAGCCGTGGAATCCTTTTTTCGAGAGGACCCCCTTAAAAGACAGCACGTAAAGCAGATAGACTTGCAGCTGCTTTGGTTGTGCCCACACACCACCCTCACCCACTGGGTGCTGCCACAGCACCCTCCCCCCCCCCCCCCCCCAACCCGTACCCTAAGGATCTGCTAGGACTGAAGAGCACAGTTTGAAAACCACTGAATGAGGTGGTTTCCAAGATTCCTCCAGTTGTGGCATCTAGGTTAGAAGTCAAGCCCAGTCTTTGGAACCCGATGCCTGGAATAGAGTGGCTCTGCCCCTCAGTGCGAGTGGCCATGGGCAAGTTGCCTATCCCATAGTTTGCTCACCCGTAAACTAGGGAAGGTAAGAGAACCTACTTCGTGGGCTTATTGGAAAGATGAAATCATTTTTGTCAGCTGCTTTGTGCCTTGCACATGAGATACATTGAATATCAGCCATGATTATTAGGAATCTATGATTCAATATTTGGAATTTCAGGAAACTTTATACTTCTCAGTATAGCTCGTTCTGGCACCTCATTAGATTGAGCTAAAACTCTGCCGTCCACCTTCTGATCCTCATGGTAAAGAGCGTAACTCTCCAGCCTCATCTCTTGTCCTTCCCTCTCTCTTATAACTTCTCTCTCCTATACCCCTCACTCCATCCTGAGTCCTGAGCTCTCCACCTACTTAACTGCTGCTGCAGCTGGAGTCCCCTTCCTCTGGCCTCCTCATGCACGACTTTCAGACCCCAGTGGCTTGGGAAATCTGCTGCCCCTCCATTCCCACCCCATCCTACTAGTACTTTCTTGTATTGTGCTCACAATTTTTGACTGTGGCTTCCCTGAGTGTGCCTTTTCCCCTGCACTGTGGCCTCTCTAGACATTCTGTCTTGCAACCTGGCCCAGTGACTTCAGAAATAAATGCTGCTTTGCCTTTTCCTTTACATGTGGAAGCGTTGACATACCCACAGGGTCCCTCCCCCTTTCTCAAGAATAATGTTCATTTCTAATTGAGGTGAAAAACACGTAACATAAAATATACCATCTTAACGATTTTTAAGTGTGTAGTTCAGTAGTTTCAAGTATATTCACATTGTTATGCAACAGATTTCCAGAACTTTTTTATCCTGCAAAACTGAAACTCTGTACTTATTAAACAGATTCCCATTTCCCTGTTCCCCCAATCCTTGGTAATACCATGTACTTTCTGTTCACATGAACCCAGAAGCCTTGTCTTAAAGTCTGGCTTCTCTTTCAGAGATCAAAGGCAAGTCCACTATCTGGGGTTTCTAAGAAAGTTACAGCTGTATGCATTTACCTTTTTTTTTTTTTTTTGTAAATGCAGTTCATGTTCCATCTTAGAAGATCTCCATTTCTCCAAGTGTTTAACAACAGTCCTGACGAGTCATCGTATTACAGACACCATTTTGCCCGACAGGACCTAACTCAGTCCCTCATCATGATCCAGCCCATTCTGTACTCCTACTCGTTCCACGGGCCACCAGAGGTGAGGTTTTACGTGAATGCTTTTCTCAGAGTTGGAATCACCTAGTATGGGTTGTTTCTTTTCTAGCACATTTACTCTTAGAACAAAGCTATAAAAAAAGAAAACTTTGAGTCTTAGTAGTAATTTAACATTATTTCTGAGTATTAAAAAATACACATAGAAAAAAGTCACAGGGCATACAAAGAAAGCTATTATCTGTGGAAGGCAGGATTACATGTTAAAAAAAATACGTAGGTATTTTTTTTCCAATGTGTTCATATACTTTGACCCAGTAAATCTATGTCTTGTGCCTGAAGGAAATCCTTCTAAATACAGAAAAAGCTTTGTTCAAAGAAATTGTCAAATGAACTGTTATGATAGATTAGAAAACAATCCACGTGTTTAATAGTAGGAAAATAAGTAATCTAAGAAATGTTTACAAAGTTTATGTAATGTGATAAAATATTAAAGTGTTACATGAAGGGGCTCCTGGCTAGCTCAGTCAGTAGAAAATGTGACCCTTTATCTCAAGGTCATGAATTTGAGCTCTGTGTTGGGCATAGAAATTATTTAAAAATGTAAAAAGGGGGGAAAAAAAACAAGAAAAAAATACAAGTATCACATTTAATAATTTAAAAAAGGGTGGGCATCAGACTGGCTCAGTCAGAAGAGCATCTGACTCTTGATCTTGAGGTCATGAGTTCAAGCCTCTTATTGGGTTTAGAGGTTACTAAAAGATATATGTTAAAGAAAAAAAACTTAAAAAAGTTACATGAAAAAATAGAAACTTTTATAAATTATATTTTTCAGCATATGAAAATTAAATAATGTGAAAATAAATTACAAACGCTTGTTGTACTTGAGTACAAATTTTCTAATTTTCCTTAATGAGTATGTTACTTTTATTCCTGAAATAGAAATCATAATAAAATGTATTTTGTAGTAAACTTTTAAAACTTGTATTAAAAGCTGGTTTTTTTTCATATAGGCAATCACTGTTCTCAGTCATCTACAGCAGTAGATTTGAGAGACTATGTCTCTGATGTGTTTCTGACACAAAACTGAGAATGTTTGGAATTAATTCTGGTTGCTGGAGCAAAAGATGTTCTTAATCTCTCTTCCCAGTTGATGAGGGATTATTTGGAGCCTGTTTCTTCTACAAAATTGATACTTCGAATTGCTGAGTCAGGGAGCAGAAAGGAGTTTCCTTAAAGATGAGAAAAAATGGGGAGAATCACCCTGCCAGGTGCCATTTGTAAGCAGCCTTGTAGCTGTGAAATGGACACCCCAGGTGTGGGGTTGGAGTGGTTGCCATGTGGGAACAGGGAAGACCAACGCTGTCCCTCTCCCTTTTTCTTCAGCCAGTACTCTTGGACAGCAGCAGCATTCTAGCTGACAGAATTTTGCTGATGGATACTTTCTTCCAAATCGTCATTTACCTTGGTGAGGTAAGAAGATGTTAATTTCTTTCCTTACTATTGTTTTGGCTTTCTTTTTATTAATTTAGGTTTCAGTGACATTTGAAATAATTCAGGCTTAAAAGACCCACTGTTTATTATAATGAGTATAGCAGTTTTCATTCTATTGAATAAAATATTTCTTCAAGTCCCTGAGGGGTATTTGTATGTTTGGTAATTTTTAATTTTATTTGCTCTAAGTAAATCTCAGGTGGTCCTTTTAAATCACTATAACTTACTGCTTTTTGAGTTGTCAGGCAAGGTCACTTTACTTTTCCTCAGTCAGCTTTTCACTCACACTGCTATCCTTTCGGAGTTATGTTAGAGTCATTAATAAACAATAAGTTTGGGACCAAAGTTTTTCTTTGATGAAATAACACTGGGGGCAGCTGGCAGGCTCAGTGGGTAGAGCATGTGTCTCTTGATCTTGGGGTTGCGAGTTTGAGCCCTAAATTGTGTGTGGAGATTACTTAAAATCTTTAAAAAAAAAAAAAAAAAGTGGCATGCTGATCCTTCCACTGGGTCTGTGGAGCCCAAGGATGACTGTAGATGGCTTTCAGGGGAGTCTCTTTCTTTCTCAACGGGATTTCCTGAGAAAATGAATGGCTCCTCTGAAGAAAATCCTTTCACTGAGCATTATGTTCATTGACATATTTTTTTCCTTCTACTGTCCATTCTTTACCTTCAATAAATTGTTTTGGTGTTTGACATGACTTCCTAGTGTCTTTACATTAGATGTAATTTCAGATGTCCTGCAGTTATACGTTGTGTTTCAGAATTCCTGTAGTAACTTCAATGATTAGTTTCTTGATTTTAATATGCATAATTTTATGGTGTTCAGCTTTTTTTAGCATATTAATGCTCACTCTGCTGGCCGCTTGCCCACAGACACTAGGTTTCAGTAATGGTCCTAGACCCAGGGCCATTGGGTGACCAACTGCTGCTCCCACTGGTCCTACAGAAGCAGTAATCATGACTAGGTTTCTAGCCTTCAGCTCTCCCCTTACAGATGTTTCTGACCACAACCCCTGTCCTGTCCATTCATATGTTTATTGAGCACCTTCTGTTGCATGCAAGTGATGGGTTCTAAAGACGAAGATAATGACATAGGTCTCACTCTCCAAAAGCCCCAAGTCTGCTGGTTGTGGGTGTTCTGATTAACTCTTGGACCCAAACCAGCTTATGGGCATTTCCTTTATGCCAGCAGTCAGTCAGAAATTAAGACCTGGAAGGGGCACCTGTGGGTATGTTGGTTAAGCATCTGACTCTTGATCTCGAATCAGGTCATGATCTCATGGTTTGTGAGATCAGGCCCTGAATCGGGCTCTGTGCTGACTGTGCAGTCTGCTTGGGATTCTCTCTCTCTCTTCTCTGCCCCTCCCCTGCACTTGTTTGAACTCTCGCTCACACGCGCACTTTATAAATACATACATAACATACATACATACATACATACATACATACATACATACATACATACAATTAAGACCTGGAAAATGTTATTGGAAACTCTGAGAAGAAGGGAGAACAGGCTGCAGAAGGAAGCATCTAAAGAGAATCCTCTCCCTGATAATCAGACTAACAGTTTTGTTTTTAAAACCTATTGGTCACTTGTTACGTCCTCTTACTCCATTTCCCCTCTCACTGTTTTCTTTTTTAAAATGTCCCCTAAATAACATGTGAAAGCACTTCAGATTATTTTAAAGATATATTAGTCAGCAAATATTTCTTGATTTCCTGTGTGCACAAGGCATTTTCTAGAGCATTGTTCTTGGGGATACAAGAGGGTGAGACACAGTGTTAGCTGAGGTGGGGGGATAGGTTTTACCTTCCGCATCATAGTATATTGCCTTCTACTAGCCTAATGAACACCTACACTGTGATTCTTGCAGCTTTTTTCTCTCCAGTCAAGAGTGTCCCAACTCAGAGCCCAGGGGAGGTGGGGTGAGTCTGTGTGACACTAAGCACTGGACGAGGGTGTAGAGGTGTGCCCCTAGTCACAAGAAGGGCGAACAGATTCTACATAGGAAGCCAACAGATCCCTTTCCCTACCAGCTGGAAGGACATGAGAGGCTGAACCGAGTGATGGCACTGGGAATGGAAAGGAAGGGTGGCTCTTTGGGACAGCGGTTCCCTGGGTGTTTTTAGCTAGTTGGTATGTACAGTTAGAAGGGAAAGAGGTAAGAGGTGCCTGGGTGGCTCAGTTGGTTAAGTGTCCCACTTCAGCTCAGGTCATAATCTCACAATTCATGAGTTCGAGCCCCACATCAGGCTCTCTGCTGTCTGTGCACAGCCCACTTCAGATCTTCTGTCTCCCTCTCTCTCTGTCCGACCCCTGCTCGCTCGCTTGCATATTCTCTCTCTCTCTCTCTCTCTCTCTCTCAAAAATATTAAAAAGAAAAGGAAGAGGTGTGACTGATGGCTGTGACATTTCTGGGAGAACTGTGTAGGTGGGGGTGTTCTGTCTGCACCTCTTTGCTTACTCCTACTTACACTACCCAGCTCCCCTCTGCGACTTGTCATTCTTGATGTAAGACTTTCTTAGGGGAAACAAGTTCTAGGTGGTAGTGGGAATGTCAAGAGTGTCAAGGAAAACTATTGTTTTGGTGTTTCCACGATGGTTTTGGTTGGTTTGTTTTGGTGCAGACCATAGCCCAGTGGCGTAAAGCTGGGTACCAGGACATGCCTGAGTATGAAAACTTCAAGCACCTTCTGCAGGCACCACTGGATGATGCTCAAGAGATTCTGCAGGCGCGCTTTCCAATGCCACGTTACATTAACACGGAGCACGGAGGCAGCCAGGTGAGTGAGTTGAATTCCAGCTCTCATGGTTGGTTTCCTGATGTATTTTCATGGCTATAAATCCAATGGTGTAACTAATATTTTATGTGGTGACATAAATTGACATTCAGCCAAACTTCAAATATGACTTTTTAAATGAGTGGTAAAAACACATTAACATAAAAGTAGAGGGTTGCCAAAATAAAACACATATCTCATGTTTTAAGAACCCTAATAAATGGGGAGTCATTGGCTTACATTAAAGAAATCGGTTCCTATGTAGTAGAAAAATGCTAATTTAACAAAAGAAATGTTGTAAACACTTTTTTTTTTTTTACTATTACACTAATATTAATGCCATTGTAATCTTTAAATGTCTTCCTTTTTTAAAGGCCCGATTCCTTTTGTCCAAAGTGAACCCATCTCAGACACACAATAACCTGTACGCTTGGGGACAGGTAAGAAATTGTCAGGTATCTAGGGGAGGAGGCCAGGCTCTTGTTGAAAAACTTGTTACCAAATAGATCTCTTTGGCCTTAGAGACAGAATTCACTCAGGTATTTTGCTGGGGGGTGGGGGTGGGGTGGAAACTTTGAATACCGTAGCTGGGGTGGGAGGGGACACTGGTGTGGATCTCCTGCAGTACACAGCATAATATGACAGATTCAGCCAGAGGACAGAACTCTGTAGCATGACCTGCATTTGGCTGTCCTCATAGACGCAACAATATCGCCCTCAGCCTTCTCCCCCCTCATCCCTCTCCCAAGGGTGCAGGGCAAAAACATCTACTCCTGCTCCCCACTGGTTCTGCCTCCTCACTTGTCAGCCTCTGATTCCTTCTTTATCTAATTATTCCCAACATTTGTGTCTCTCTCAAGTCTTTTCTTTCACTCTGTTTTCTTACGCTTTTTAAAGTTAAACTTTCTTTTGAGGTAATTGTGAATTTAATTGTAAATTTACAAGCAGTTGTGAGAAATAATGTGGACAGATTCCCTGTGCTCTTTACCTCGTGTCCCGCAGTGGGAACATCTTGTACAACCATAATGCGGTATCATGGCCGGGATACTGATGTAGATGTGGTCCAGATACACACTTCCATCACCACAGAGATCTCTCATTTGGCTTTTTATATTCACTCTCACTTCCCTCGCCTCCACCTGGCTACTGCTGCTGGTTTCTCCACCTCTGTGATTTTGTCATCAAGAAGGTTATGTATGTGAAATCACATGTTACATAACCTTTGAGGACTGGCTTTTTCCCTTCAGCATGATTATCTAAAGATTCATCCAGGTTGTTGCATGTGTCAATAATTTGTTCCTTTTTACTTGCCAAGTGGTATTCCCAGATGTACTGGTGTAGAGATGTACTGTAGTTGCTTAATCATTCACCCGTTGAAGGACATCTGGGTTCACAGTTGCTGGCCGTTAGGAATAAAGCTGCTGTAAATATTCACGTATGGGTTTCTTATGAACACAAATCTTCCTTTCTCTGAGATAAATGCCCTGGAGTATATTTGTTCCGTTGTACGGTAGTCATGTGGTTAGTCTAAGAAGCTGTAGCAATGTGTGAGTGATCCAGTTTCTGTGCATCCTTGTCAACATTTGGTATTGTCATCATTTTGATTTTAGTTATTCCAATAGGTGTGTAGTGGTATAACATTGTGGTTTTCAATTACATTTTCTCAGGGCGCCTGGGTGGCTCAGTTGGTTGGGTGTCAGACTTTGACTCCGGTCATGATCTCACGGTTCATGTGTTCAAGCCCCACATCTAGTTGGCTACTGTTAGTGCACAGCCCACCTCAGATCCTCTGTCTCTCTCTCTTTCTCAGGTAAACATTTAAGTGAATAAAATAAATTACATTTTCTTGATGGCTAATGATGCTGAGCATCTTCTCATGTACTTTTCCACTTACCTATTTTCTTCAATGAAATCTTTCTTTTATCTATCTTATAATTGGATTATTTGGCTTTTTTGTTGTTGAGTTTTAAGTTCTTTATGTGCTCTATGTGCTAGCCTTTTGTTGAATATGTGGTTTGTAAATATTTTCTCTCACTTGTTGCTATATCCTTTTCACAGGGTCTTTTGCAGAGCAAAAGTGGTTTTTAGGAAGTTCACTTTTATCAATGTTTCCTTTTATGGATTGTGTTTTTGGTGCCAAGTCTGAGAACTCTTTGCCTAGCCCTAGATCCCAAAGATGTCCCGTGTTTGTTTGCCTGATTTTACATTTACCTTTCAGTCTGTGATCCATTTGAATAATTTTTTTTTTATTAAAAAGAATTTTTTTTAAACGTGTATTTATTTTTGAGACAGAGAGAGACAGAGCATGAACGGGGGAGGGTCAGAGAGAGAGGGAGACACAGAATCTGAAGCAGGCTCCAGGCTCCGAGCTGTCAGCACAGAGCCCAATGCGTGGCTTGAACTCACAGACTGTGAGATCGTGACCTGAGCAAAGTCAGACGCTTAACCGACTGAGCCACCCAAGTGCCCCAATTTTTGAGTTAATTTTTATATACGATGTGAGGCTTAGTTTTATTTTTTGCATACGGATGTCTAATTGCTCCAGCAGCATCTGTCAGAAAGGCTGTCTTTCATTGAATTACTTTTGCATCTTTGTCAAAGGTTTGTCAGTCATGTATGAGTCCATTTCTGGGTTTTCTTCTCTGTTGTGTTGATCTGTGTTTCCATCTGTCTATCAATACAACAGTCTTGATTACTGTAACTGTACAGGTTGTCTTAAAGTCAGGTAGACTGGTTTCTCCCACTTCTTTTTCAAAATTGTCTTAACTATTCTGGTTCCTTCGATTTTACATAAACATTTGAGAATAATCTTGTTTATGTCTTTAAAAACTCTTGCTGGGATTTTGATAAGAATTACATCAATCCAGGGGTGCCTGGGTGACTCAGTCAGTTGAGTGTCTGACTTTAGCTCTGGTCATGATCTCATGGTTTGTGAGTTTGAGCCCCACATTGGGCTCGCTACTGTCAGTGCAGAGCCTGCTTCAGAGCCTCTGTCTCCCTCTCTCTCTGCCCCTCCACCACTCGCACACTCTATCAAAAAAAAAAATTTTTTTTTAAAGAATTACATCAATTCTCTATATCAATTTGGGGAGAATTGACATCTTTACTATGTTGAGCCTTTCCAGTCCATGAATTCAGTATATCTCTTCATTCTGTTTTGATTTCTTACTCTTTCTTTAAGGTTGAATGTTTTCACTTTTTTTTTTTTTTTTGAGTGATTGTGAATGGTATTATAGTTTTGATTTCAGTGTCCCAGTATTCATTGCTAATATATAGAAATACTGCTGATTTTTGTATTTTTATCTTACATTCTGTGACTTTCCTGAGTTACTTACTACTTCTGGTAATTTTTTTGTAGATTGTTGGGATTTTCAACATAAATAATCATGTCATCTACAAATAAGAACAATTTATTGCTTCCTTTCCAATTGAATACCTTTATTTCCTTTTCATGTCTTGTTTTTCTATTTCAATTCATTGATTTTTGTTGTAATCTTTATTTTCTTCTGCTTGCTTTAAGTTTATTTAGAAGTGTTGCTTAGTTGGGGCGCCTGGGTGGGTCAGTTGGTTGAGCATCTGACTCTTGATTTTGGCTCAGGTCATGATCTCATGGTTTGTGAGTTCAAGCCCTGTGTTGGGCTCCACACTGACAGCGCAGAGCCTACTTGCGATTCTTGCTCCCCCTCTCTCTGTGTCCCTCCCCTACTTGCTCGTGCTTTTTCTCTCTCTCAAAATAAATGAACTTAAAAAAAAAAATGAGTATCACCCTAAATTAAAAAAAAAAGTGTTGCTTAGTTTACAAGTATTTGGAGATTATCTTATTATTTGTAGGTTATTGATTTTTATTTTGATTACATTGTTGTTAGAGTATATACTTTGTATGGTTTCAATTCTTTTTTTTTTTTTTTGAGGTTATTTATTTATTCTGAGAGAGAGAGAGAGAGAGAGAGAGAGAGAGCACAAGCAGTGGAGGAGCAGAGAGAAAGGGAGAGAGAATCCCAAGTATGCTCTGCACTGTCAGCATGGAGCCCAACCTGGGGCTCGATCTCATGAATCATGAGATCATGACTTGAGCTGAAATTGAGTTGGACGCTTAACTGACTGAGCCACCCAGGTGCCCCTGAAGTTTGTTTTATGTCCCAAGCTGTAGTCTATCTTGGCATATATTTCATGGTCACTTGAATGTGTATTCTGCTGTTGTTGGATAGAGTGTACTATAAATGTCTCTTAGACATCCTCTTCTTCCTTTCTCTCTGGGACTCCAGAGATACATTTAGTTGATGTTGAGTTCTTACATATCCCTGCTGATTATCTGTCTAGTTGTTCTGTCAGTTTTTGAGAGAGGGTGTTGAAGTTTCCAACTCTAATTGTGAGTTTATCTGTTTCTCTTTTGAGTTCTGTCAGTTTTCATTCACATGTTTTGTAGCTCTGTTGTTTGTTGCATAGACATTTAGGATTGCTTTGTTTTGGTGGGTTGACTTTATTTCATTATATAATGTCTCCCTCTGTCTCTGGTCATTTTGTTTGCAGTGATGTCTATCTGACATTAATAAAGCTCGTTCTTTCTTTCCTTTCTTTCCTGTTACTTTTCATGCAAAAAAAAAAATATTTGCGGGGGCACCTGGGTGCCTCAGTTTGTTGAGTGTCTGACTTCGACTCAGGTCAGGATCTCACAGTTCGTGGGTTCAAGCCCTGCGTCAGGCTCTGTGCTTACAACTCAGAGCCTGGAGTCTGCTTCAGATTCTGTGTCTCCTTCTCCCTCTGCCTCTCCCCTGCTCATGCTCTGTCTCTCTTCTCTCAAAAATAAATAAATAAACATTTAAAAAAATTAAAAAAAGATATTTGCCTGTTATATGTCTTACCATTCTTTAACTTTCAACCTATTTCTTTATTATATTTGAAGTGAATTTCTTGTAAACAGCACATAGTTGGATCGTGGTTTTTAATCTGCTCTTAAACTCTTACAATTGGTGCATTTGGACCATTTATATTTAATGTAATTAATGATACGTTAGAGCTCAAGTCTGTCATTTTATTTTTTGTTTTCTGTTTGTTTTCTCTGCTTTTCATTTCTCTGTTTTTCCTGCCTTCCTGTGGATTACTTGAACATTTTTTAGAATTCCATTTTTATTTTTTTTTAAATTTTTGTTTTAGAGTGAACACTAGCAGGGGAGTGGGGCAAAGTGAGACAGAAAGAGAATGTTAAGCAGGCTTCATGTTCAGCACGGAGCCCAATGTGGGGTTGATCCCACAACCTTGGGATCATAACCTGAGTCGAAATCAAGAGTCAGATGCTTAACCAACTGAGCCACCCATGCACTCCTAGAATTCCATTTTAATTCATTTATAATGTTTTTGAGTGTATCTTTTTGTGTAGCCTTTTTTAGTGGTCACTCCTGGTTGTTGATAGTAGAGCGTTGTATTACATTATACATACATAGATTATCACAGTTTACTGATGGCTTTTTGACCAAAGTGATGTATAGGAAACTTATTCCCATTTATATTTCTTTACCCCATTTATAATATAATGGTGTTAAATATTTTTTTCTACATGCAGCAATGTTACAGTTTTTCTTCAACCATCAAACATAATTTATATATCTCAAGAGCAGATGCAAATCCAGTTATATTTATCCATAATTTTGCTTACTGTGTTCTTTATTCCTTCTTGATACTCCCATATTCCTTCTTTTATCATTACCATTTTAGGTAGAGATCTTCCTTTAGCCATTTTTCTTTTTTTCTTTTTCTTTTCTTTTTTTTTTTTTTTTGAGAATGAGAATTGTAAAGCAGCCTCCACACTCCGCATGGAGCCCAACAGGGAGCTTGATCCCATGATAACTTGGGACCATGACCCAAGCTGAAATCAAGAGTCGTACACTTAACCGACTGAGCCACCCAGGTACCCCCCCTTTAGCCATTCTTTTAGGTCTGATGGTGATAGATTCTTAATTTTTTTTCATTTGAGAATCTTGATTTCCCCCTCATTCATGAAGGATATTTTCTCTAGATAAAGAATTTTGGTGGTTGTCCTTTTCTTTAGGCAGCTGAAAAATATTTTGTGACTTCTCTTGGTCTCTCTGGTTTCTGATGAGAAATTTATTGTCATTCTCATTGTTTTTCCCCTATCGGTAAGATATCTTTCTCTGTCTGCTTTCAAGATTGTTTCTTTGTTAACACTAGTTTTCAAAAGTTTAAGTACCATGTGCTTGGTGTGGATTTCTTTGGATTTAACCTGTTTAGACTTTGCTCTGCTTCTTGGTTCTGTATATTTATCGGTCCTTCCAAAATTGGTTAGTTATCAGTTATTATTTCTGTGAATAATTTTTCAGCCCATCCTCTTCTTCATTTCTCTCTGGGACTCCAGTGACATGCATGTCAGGTCTTTTGTAGTTCCACACACCCCTGGGGCCCTGTACAATTTTTTCCCACCATTTTCTGTCTGCTTTTCAGTTGCATTATTTCCACTATTTTATCTTCCAGTTTGCTGATTATTTTCTCTGTTCCTTCTCTGCTATTGAGCTCAGACACTGAACTTATTTCTGTATTTTCCAGTCCTAAAATTTTCCTTTGATTCTCATTTATGTCTACGTCTTTCCTGAGACTTTCTTTGCTGAGGCTTTCTACTTTTTCATTTGTTTCAAGTGTGCTCGTAATTGCTCATTGAAGCACTTCTGTCATGGCTGCTTTGAAGTCTTTGTCAAATAATTCTAACACTGTAGGCAGCTTGGTGGCTTGGTGTTAATACCTGCTGACTGTTTTTCATTCACTTGAAGCAAACTAGGTTTTCCATTGGCCTCTTAACACGTGGGTGAGGGACAGTTCCTTGTTACTGCTAGGTGGAGATGGGCATTCCAGCTCCCCACCTAGTCTCCATATTAGTGCTGGGTGGTAATGAAAAGTCCTGACTCTCCACTAGGCTGCCTCTGATTCCCAGTGCAGGGGGCCTGGAGGACATCTCATTACTGCCAGGCAGGGGTGGGAGTGCAGGCTCCCTGAATGGCCTCTCCTGATAACCATGGCAGTAGGGAGACGTCCCCCTGGCCATTGGGGATGAAATTCCCAGTGTTGTCCTTGGCCTTCTCTGCCAGCATCCTGGTAGGGGTGTTGGGGTCCCTTGTTGCTGTCTTGTGAGGGTGGCAGTCTAAGGTGCCCACTCAGCTGTTGCTGGTGTGGGTTGGGACACAGTTTCTTCTGTCACCTTTAGAGTGCAGCAGTTATTATCTAACATTTTTTGGTCTTGCTGGGCTGTGCTGTTCCTTTAGCTAGAGAAAGTTGGCTTTTTCTGATGTTCTTGTCTATGTGCAGTGATTGTTTGCCAGCCTCTTCGGCTCCAGGTCTGAGATATGAGGCAAAAAGGAAACCCAAGGAACTCACCACTGTGTTGTTCCTTCGGCCTTAGGGACCTTGGTTTGTCTGCTCTCTTCTGTTCACCTTTTAGAGTCTTCTTATGTTTGTTTTATATAAAATGTCTGGGGTTTTTATTTGTACTTAGTGGAAGGAATAGGGAAAAGCACATCTACTCCTTCCCAGAAGAAATCTTATAAAATTTTAATTATGCTCATATTTTCCTAATTATACTGGTAGTATCATTTTGGAAAATTTGAGTATGTTAAAGAAAAGATTAAGAAAGAAAATTAATACCTATATTGCCACTGTGTAGAGTTAAGTATTTCCAGCTTCTTTGTAGATAATATAAAATGTGTATATCATGTATATTTTTACTTATTTTTTACAAGTTTGGAATCTTACTGGAAGTCAAAGTTTCTATTCAGTTCTTTTCCCCAAGCATGACATAAATCACAAGCAGTTTCGGATAATACAGATAATCCATCTGTTGTTCAGTGGTTGCACTGATCCACTGATTTGTAAATACACCCTCCTCAAGCGTCTGTTGTAAGCAGGCCATGAAAGAGCCTCAGGCTAGGTGCTGTCAGCGTGATGGGGAACATGAGACACGGCGTGCTCATGCCTGATGGGAAGCCAGACTCTGGACAGGTCATCAGAACTGTGGAGAGGATTAAAGTAGAAGGGCATATGCCTAGAAAAGTCTGGAGTGGCAGGGATGGCCTGAACTCAGGGGGTCAGAGAAGGGTTTAGTGAGGAAACTACACTTCAGTTGAAAGACTGGTTAATGAGGCAGAGGGACTACTCTGAGCAGAGATGGGAAACACTGTGAATGTTCTGAGGTGGAAAGGTCCTTAATAATTGATGAATTCTAACCAGCTTTTGAGATACCTGCCAATAAATGTTTACCATTAAATTTCAGGAAACAGGAGCACCCATCCTAACTGACGATGTTAGCCTGCAGGTGTTCATGGATCATTTGAAGAAGCTGGCTGTGTCCACTGCTTGTTAAGCTGGAGATGTGAGCGGAACATTGTCACATTGTGTTCACAATTGCTTATTATGGCTCAAAAACATTCCTTTCACTTTCCTTGTGAGTTTTAATAAATAATCAAAGGAAGCATTGTATGTAACTCTTTAGATTATAATTTATTTGTATTCCTTATTTGTGCCCCTTTTCTTGCAACATGAAATTGTAAGGTCATAAATGTTTTGGTACTTGTAGATGTTTATATGCTTTTTGTATCCTAACTTCACACTTAATGTAAAATCAGAGATACTGTATTTTGGCAACTTACTTAGATGAAAATCATAATGATCAGAAAGGAAATAAATATAGATAAAGAAAGCACTGGCTAAAATAATGCTAATACGAATTTGATTTCCTGAGCTCTGTGTGTGTTTTAAGTGACTCCCCCAAGAGATACTTCCTGAACTTAATCCTCACATTTTCTGTCTAAATGTTAATAGATCAAAGGAAACCTTGAAATATGTGAAACTTTGTCAAGGCAGAGTTGTCTGGAGTGCACTATCCCTAACTAACATGTAAACAGCCCAGCCCAAGTAGCCCTAAAGGGTGGCTACTGGGGGGAGGGGTGGGGCAGGGCACGCGCCTGGGTGGCTCAAATCGGTTAAGCGCCCGGCTTTGGCTCAGGTCATGATCTCATGGCTTGTGGGTTCGAGCCCCACGTCAGGCTCTGTGCTGACAGCTCAGAGCTTAGAGCCTGCTTCGGATTCTGTGTCTTTCTCTCTCTGCCCACCCACTCATCCTCTCTCTGCCCCTCTGCTCATCCTCTCTCTCTCTCTCTCTCTCTCTCTCAAAAATAAATAAACATTTAAAAAAAATTTTTTTAAAGAGTGACTGATGGGCATAAATAGCTATAACAAAATGACAGCCATTTATCTTGGGCATCAAGTAAAATAACTTGAACATTAGCACTGCTTTTTAATCTAATATCTGCATGGTTTTAAAAAAAGAGACAAAACTTATCCTAAAGAGCTTTATAACAAATAATAGTTCCCTCCACTCCCTGAGCCTAGATGCCGAGATGACTGGCTTTAACCTTTCCTTCAAGACTTTTGTTGCTGTATCAGTTTTAGCCAACCAGTGTCACTCAATTCCCATTTTCCAGAATGAGGAAAGTAAGACCTTTCTCTTGACCATCCAGTTTTGATCAGCTACACCTTTATTTTTCTATCAAGGTTGGTAAAATTTACATTCTGACCTATAGCCATAGTTCTGTCTTTTGTCTGAAAGTTCATTCTGAAAGTTGGAAACTAATAAATATCATTTACACAGTTGTGATCATGTAAACATTGTCTGTGTTCGGTCAGGCAATATTACATTTGTCTCCAGGGGTTTGCTGCCCCAGTCCTTCTACCACTTGAAGGAAAACATGTCCAGTGACAGAATTAGTTACTGTGCTCACATTCTAGCATGCCCCGGGTTGGTGTGCTTCCTTTTCACATCATGACTTCTTATATTGTTATTTTCCCTAGAGTTCCTAATTTTTTGTTTTGATTGAAGATTTTGTTTTCTATTTATTCAGAAATTCAAATCTCTTCTTCTACTGAATGGTCCATTGTTCTTTAAAGGTCACTGATCTCCCCTTTAATCACCGGCCAATTGCTACGACAATAGTAATCCAGGAATTTCTTTTGTCTGGACTCCTGGATTAGTTCTACTCTTTATCCCATAAGTCATTTGCTATCTTAAATGGCTTCTATAAAAAGTTACATGGGAGATAATTGACTGAATCTATTCTGTCTTCATACTTGATAGCTTTGCTGAGTATAAAATTCTAGGCCCCAAATCATTTTCCTCTCAGAACTTTGGACCTATTTTTTCATTCATTCAACAAATAATTGTTCAGTATTTGATATGTATGGAGTGTCTTACAGGCACTGGGAATGTAGCCAATAAAACAAAATTTTCTGCTTTTGTGAAGCTTATGTTCTAGTTAGGGAAGACCAATAATAAAAAAAATGGAAGTAAATTATATAACTTATTAGAAGGTACTGAGTGCTATGTAGAAAAGCAAAGCTGGAAACTCCTTTTAATTGACTGTTGGACCATCTGGATTGATTCTTCTCTATATTTCGAATTTGTATTACTACCTTTTGCCTTTGGTGTGTGTTCTCAGTGTTTCCTATCCTAAGCTGTTTAACACATTTTATTTCATTTCATTTTTTAAAGTTTATTTAAGTAATCTCTACATCCAATGTGGGGCTTGAAGCCACGACCCCGAGATCAAGAATCGAATGCTCTTCCAGCTGACCCAGCCAGGCTCCCTAGCACTTACATTTTAAATGCCAAGGGCTTGGGGCGCCTGGTTGGCTCAGTCGGTTGAGCGTCCGACTTCGGCTCAGGTCATGATCTTGTGGTCCATGAGTTTGAGCCCCGTGTCGGGCTCTGTGCTGACCGCTCAGAGCCTGGAGCCTGTTTTGGATGCTGTGTCTCCCTCTCTCTCTGACCCTCCCCCGTTCATGCTCTGTCTCTGTCTCAAAAATAAATAAACGTTAAAAAAACTTTTTTTTAAATAAATAAATGCCAAGGGCTTTTATTTTATGTATCTTTTCCATAGAATATTTTTCTTACTTTTTGGAAATAATTTTTAACTGAGACACATCAAATAGAAGAGTACATAAAACTGCATATACAGATTTAAGTGGAAACTGTTCCACCTGGTCCTTTCCATTTCAAATTAACAGAAGGTAGAATGTGGTAGACCCACCTTGCTCTGGTGTTCTCTTCAGTGACCATGAGTTCAGGTGCTGAGGTGAGGTGGCACCATTGGGTGACAACATCAAAGATGTGGTCGTGCAGGTGCCACCTCTGGGTACTGGTGGCTGTTTCCAGAGAGAACATGGAGGTGGGGGGTAGTATTGTGTGAAAGCAGCCATCCTGAGTAAGGAAGCATGGAGCCTAGTGTGGCTAATGAGGACTCTGAAATTCCTCTCCAAGGCAAGGAAAGCCTCTGACATTTTAAGCAGGGAAAGGATCAGTTAGGGGTTTTTTTTTTAAACACTAGAGAGTGGCAGGATGGATGGGAGGAAGCTGGAATCTAGGTGAGGCCTGAACAGAGGCAGGTGCTCAGACAGAGGTGACAGATAGGATATTAGGCAAGAGTCTGAATTCAGGTTTCTGGCTTGGGTGATCATGTCAATCATTCTCTGAATTACACAAAAGGAAGGAAAGAGTTCTTTTCCTCTTTCTTTCCTAGCATTGATAAATTCAGTCCTGGACATTTAAAGGAGCTTTTGAGATATAATAATGTCCAGCAGGTTGGAAGTAATTAATAGAAATTTGCCTTCAGGAGAATTTGGAGCAGATTTCTATCGTTAACAAATAACATGAGTAAAGTTGCTCAGGATGAGAAGAGAAACGAGTTTGGAACAGAATATCAGTGTTTTTGTTTTGTTTTTAACTTGACTGAGGTATAACTTACATACAATGAACTGCACCCATTTAAAGTATACAGTTCAATGAGTTTTGACAGGGGTACACTCGTGAAACCTCCACCACCAGATGGAACATCTCCATCACCCCCAAAGTTTTCCTTAGTAGGCAACTACTGGTCAGCTTTGTCCCACTGTAGATTAGTTTGCTTCTAGAATTTTGTCTGGTTTTGTGTCTAGCTTCTTTCACTTAGCATAACCCATTTGACACTCACCACATAGTTGCATGTGTCAGTAGTTCCTTTTTATTGCCGAGTGGTATACCACATTTCATTTAGCCATTCACTAGTTGATACCGATTTGGGTTGTTTCCTTGTTTTGGCTCTTATGAATAAAGCTCTGTGAACATCCGTGTACATGTCTATGTGGATATGTTTTCATTTCTTTTGGATAAATAGGAATGGAAGATCTGAGTCACATGGTATGTGTATGTTCAACTTTTTAAGAAACTGCCAGTATTGCAAAGAGGTTGTGACATTTTATGTTCCCACCAGTAAGAGATCTAATAGCTCCAAATCCTTCACATACCTACTAAAAGGCAACACATTTTAACAAACTCTTAACAATAGATACACAAATGGCCAAGACGCTCAGGGATATCATTACTCATCACAGAAATGCAAATTAAAACCACAAGACACCACCACACACCTATTAGAATGACTAGAATTTACATCTTACGTGTAAGGATTTTTAGTAGGGTTGTCTTTTTGTAATCGAGTTGTAAGTTGTCCTTATGTATTCTGGATACAAGTCCTTGGTGAAATATAGGTATCTGAATAATTAATTTTGTGGTTTGTTTCATTTTCTTAACTGCGACTTTTGAAAAGCAAAAGCTTTAATTTTGAAAACATCCAATTTACCAATATTTGAGGTTTTTTTTTTTTTTTTTTAAGTTTATTTACCTCTTTTGAGAGAGAGCAGGACAGGCAGAGAGAGACAGAGAGAGACAGAGAGACAGCATCCCAAGCAGGCTCTGCACTGTCAATGCAGAGCCCAGAGCCGGGCTCGAACTCACAAATCGAGATGGTGACCTGACAGGAAACCAAGAGTCCCACACTTAACAGACTGAGCCACCCAGGTGCCTCTACCAATATTTGGTTTTATGGATCATGTTTTCTGTATTATACAAAATCTTTACCTATCCCAAGGTGGCAAATTTTCTCCTGTCTTTTCTTCTGGGTTTGTAGTTTTAGCTTTTACATTTAAGCCTATGGTCCATTTAGAGTTAATTTTTTGTGTATGGCAAAGCAATTTCTGAAGGGTGGAAGAAGATCCTCGAAGGATACCAAGATACTAAAGAAGATTATGTTTTTGAAGTAGTGAAAGAAGCAGGTGGGGTCAGTGGTGTCAAATGCTTTAGAAGGCAAATTTGATTATGGCTGAAAAGTAGTTACTGGATATGGCAATTTACTGAACGCCCACTCTGTGCCAAGCACATCGTTTTTGCTCTCAAGTTGTTTGGTCTGTTGGAGTGGGGGTAGATTATGATTTGAAGAAATGTATGGGTAAGAGAAAAGTTGAAGGTGGACATAGTGGAAGATGTTTTGTTTTTGAGATGTGGGTAGTGTAATTGATGGGAAAGACCCTGAAAAGGCTGTAGAGAATAGGACCCAGGTCCTGATTTCAAGCCCCACGTTGGGCGTGGAGCCTACTTAAAAAAAAAAAAAAAAAAGAATTGGACCCAGAGCCCAGTGGAGGGATTAGCTTTGACAAGGAGGGACCCAAGGCTCACCCAGATTGGGTTCCAGAAAGGAAAATGGAGAAGAGTTGAGTTGGAAGACAGGTATTCCCGCATATCTGAGAGCTGGAGGAGTAAAATTAAACAATTACCATCTGAATCCTGCGTAACGCAGGTGTTACAATTTTCCACGCGAGAAGTTTGCTCCGAGAAATTGTCATTTGGTCCCCATCACGTGGTATGCGAGGCAGTGGGTGCATAGCACAGCACAGAAGCCGCTTAGACCCCACAACTCAGAGTCCAATCCCCGGCGCGACTCTCGGGACTACACGCTCCAGAATGCATCGGGGCCAACGCGAGAAGCGGCCTCCCAGAGTCGACTCTCGATTGGAGGCGGTGGCGGGGGCTGTGACGCGCCGACTGGAAGGCCCGCCTCCGCTCCGAGCTTCCCGGGATCAGTCTTCTCCGAGTAGCGCCATGCGTCCGGACCAGGCCACGTCCTGGTACCGGCGGATGTCCGCGGTCTACGCTCTGGGCGCCTGGACCCTGCTAGGCTCCTTGATTTTTTTGGGCCGGAAAAAGAGCAAAGTACCAGGTACGGTTCTCCGGCAGCCTTCGGTGAGGCGTCCCCAGGGGGTTATATAAGCGGTTTAGCTGTGCCGCAAGCACCGGGTTTATTCTGCAAAACCAGTGGGAACGATTGCTTAGAGCCAGCCATTCGTTATAATGGAATCTACCCGGAACCACTTTTTAAGTCCTCCTGCCTACGTCTTGTTGATGGAGGCCGTTTTTACACTTAGAATTTGAAGAATGTATTTAAGGCCCCAGAGGGAATGTCAAAGACCCTGGACGATGACTTAAAGAGGTGATGCCTCGGTTACATTAGTACCCCCCCCCCCCCCCCCCCCCGTTGTAGTTGGCGAGCAAACACTTCAGCACCCCCGCCAGCCGAGTACTAAAACCTTCCCAGTTACTGGGCGGAAAAGGAAATCCCTGAGCCTTCAGAAATATGCTGGAAATCTATAGATATCTGTAAGACTTTCTGGTTGCCTTGGGCTGAAGGGAAGGGGGGCGGGGCTTGCCAAACGGAATGGGGTTTCTTTTTGTGAATGAAAGCCATTTAGTGGTACATTTCAAAGGAGTTAATTGTACGATATGTTAAGTATATCTGGATAAAGCTGTTAGGTGATAACTGCTGAAGATTACATTGGTGATGACGATTATCAGTGGCCTGAGAATACTAGTGTCCATTATTGAGCATTTGAAAACATTGCAGTGTCTGTCGTGCTCATGTCATATTTATTTTTTCCTTTTACAGAAAGGAAATACGGTGTCAGAAATCTGATGGGGGTGGGGGTAGTTCTCACCTGAGTTTATTTGATTTCTGAGGATTGACTAATAATTTTAAGGACGGATTGCTGTCTTAAAAGTTCATCATTCAGGTGTTCCATTTTTTTGAAAGGCAATGAAGTAGAGCAAAAGGATGTCGCAAGAAATGAAATGCTCGAGCCGCCGAAAGGGTTTTACGTGGAAACAATTGTCACATATAAAGAAGATTTTGTTCCAGTCACTGACAGGATCCTCAACTTTTGGAAATCATGGACTGGTGGCCCTGGACCAGAATCCTGATTAACTGCTGAAAGCTGAAAACCGGGACTGGGTTCAGCATATACATTTGATGGATGCCTTAATTTCCAGTTTATGTTTGTGAAAAGTGTATCCATTTAATTTAAATTTTGCTGTGAAATATAATCACTAGTAATATGCAATAAATATTTCCTTGAAGAAAAGTAAACTCGCATATATGAGGTGTCCCTCAATACATGAATGAAAGGTTGAAGTGAAATTTCACATTGAGCTTCCATAAGCTCAGTTTTCTGAAACTAGTTCATGTAACTTTGTATTTCTTTCATGTTGCTGGAAGACACGGCTTTAGGGGTCCCTTTAAGGTTATATTCAGCAAGTCCCCACCTACATTTAGGGATTTATAGAAACCCTTTGGGTACTATTGAGTACTTGGTAAGTGTGTTATAAATTAGATTTTAGGGGCATCTGGGTCATTCAGTCAGTTAAGCATCTGACTCTTGATTTCAGCTCAAGTCATGATCTCACGGTTCTTGAGATTGTTCCCCGCATCAGGCTCTGCTGACAGTGCGAAGCCTGCTTGGGATTCTCTCTCCCTCTCTCTATGCCCCTCCCCTGCCTCTCAAAATAAATGAATAAATAAACTTAAAAAAATTAAAAATAAATCTGTTTTGTGCAGTGATACTTAACTGATAGCATCACATGCCTGGGCCCTAGCTGCAAAGGAGGCTGAGAAAGTGAATTTCTGGCTTCTGTACTAGGGATTCATGGACTTTTAAGGGAGGAAGTTCAGGGCACTTGGGTGGCTCAGTCACTTAAGCATCCAACTCTTTTTTTTTTTTTTTTTTTAATTTTTTTTTTCCACGTTTTTATTTATTTTTGGGACAGAGAGAGACAGAGCATGAACGGGGGAGGGGCAGAGAGAGAGGGAGACACAGAATCGGAAACAGGCTCCAGGCTCTGAGCCATCAGCCCAGAGCCTGACGCGGGGCTCGAACTCATGGACCGTGAGATCGTGACCTGGCTGAAGTCGGACGCTTAACCGACTGCGCCACCCAGGCGCCCCAAGCATCCAACTCTTGATATGGACTCAGGTCATGATCTTGCAGTCGTGAGATTGAGCCTCACGTTGGGCTCTGCCCTGAGCTCTCAGCCTAGAGCTTGCTTCGGATTCTCTCTCTGTCTCTCTGCCCCTTCCCCACTTATGTGCTATCGCTCTCTCTCTTGCTTGCTCTCTCTCTCATAATAAATAAACATTTAAAGAAATATTTTTTACAGGGGGAAGTTCTCCAGATATGCAAAGGATGTTCAAAAAATTCTGGGCAAGCAGATACCATGACAAATGTCCACTCCAGGCAGTAAGCCAGACTTTTTTTTTTTAAATGTTTGTTTATTTTTGAGAGAGACAGAGTGAGCAGGGGAGGGGCAGAAAGAGAGGGAGACACAGAACCTGAAGCAAGCTCCAGGCTCTGAGCTGTTAGCACAGAGCCTGACATTGGGCCCAAATCCAGGAACTGCAAGATCATGACCTGAGCTGAAGTCGGATGCTTAACCAACTGAGCCAGCCAGGTGCCCCAGACTTTTATTGGGAAGTACCAAAATGCCAGCATTTGTATATAGATCATTTTCCCCAGAGAATTTCCTCTAGTTTCCTACCTGCAGGTAGACACCTGGCTGTAGGAATTCTGGGAGGTGGATGGGGGAGGGGCTTAGGGTATTTGGTTAGAATATATATTTCCATGTAGTCCAGTGCTCTGTCCTCTGGCTGCTACCATGAGTATCCCCAAGCAGAAACCCCACCTCTCCTGAATAAAGGGCAGGGATATTACTGGCTCTGAAGTGGTGTTGGGCACCTGGGGTCCAGCTGCTTATACAGACCCATGCATCCTTCTGTTTTCAGCCCTCCCTCTCCACCTCTACCTCCAGTGTTCTGCTGCCCCCAGTTACTGAGATCTTTCCAGTTTCTGTGAGGCTAAATATCTGGCTTCTCATCAGTGTTCTCTTTGCAGGTCTTGGCAAAGATTCTTTGCTTGACAAAACTTAAGTTGGGCTCCTGAAACTTCTCCAAGGCCGCTCTGTGCATTTCCTTGTTAAATCCTGCTCTAGCAAGAACCCTGCTAAGTCATTTTAACTAGAACTCTCCACACTTAATACCTGATCACCTTGATATCTTATCAGGTTCCTCATCCTCCACCATCTGTCTGGTGATGCCTGAGCAGCCTAGCCTGTCTTCAGCAAGGATCCCGTTAGGTCAGCTTAACCAACCAGAACCTCCTTGTTGCTGATGTTTCCTTCTGGTAATTTCCCATCCGCTGACTCCCACTCTGCTCCTTGACTGGAAATTCCCAATTGCCCATGCTGTATTCAGAGTTGAGCCCCCTCTCTCTCCCTGCCCTGAATAAAGTCTGCCTTACTGTATTTTAACAAGGGTAATTGAATATTTTTTTCTTTAACAGCGCCAAGGATTCTGGTTCTTCCCCTCCATTATGTGGCTCCTAGTTTCATCAAAGTGGAAATTTGTGTTTACCCATGAGAAGATTTTTAGTGTCAGCTCTACTCAAAAAATTTAAAAGCTTTCATAGATAGATGATAGATAGATATATCTGCTTACATTTTCTTCTTGTTTAAAACACTTCAACCCCAACTGCTTGTGCTAAGATCATGTTCTTCCTCCACAACACTTCTCTTTTTTTTTTTTTTAAATTTTTTTCAACGTTTTTTATTTATTTTTGGGACAGAGAGAGACAGAGCATGAACGGGGGAGGGGCAGAGAGAGAGGGAGACACAGAATCGGAAACAGGCTCCAGGCTCCGAGCCATCAGCCCAGAGCCTGACGCGGGGCTCGAACTCACGGACCGCGAGATCGTGACCTGGCTGAAGTCGGACGCTTAACCGACTGCGCCACCCAGGCGCCCCAACACTTCTCTTTTTTACATTTTTTATTTCTTTATGTTATTTTGAGAGAGAGGCAGAGTGTGAGTGGGGGGAGGGGCAGAGAGAGACGGAGACAGAATCCGAAGCAGGCTCCAGGCTCTGCGCTGTCAGCACAGAGCCCGACGCAGGGCTTGAACTCAGACTGTGAGATCATGACCTGAGCCGAAGTCGGGCGCTTAACAGACTGAGCCACCCAGGCACCCCACAACACTTCTAACCAACCAGTAAAACAGAACAAATTGTGGCTCCAAACAGCCTGGAGCCACAGTGATTTCTACAGTTTAGCCAAATTGTGGCCTAAATAGACCTTTGTGGACTAATCTAACAACTAAATATAATTTATAATGTTTCTCTGGGAAGAAGTTTTAAGAATTCCAAACATCCATGTTGCAAATGCAACTTAAATGTACGTTCAGAAGTTGGGAACTGCCTGTTGGAGAAAAGTTCACAGGTTTGGAAACCAGCTTCCTTAAATTCAGAGGTCTGGCAGTATTGACTGAGTAACTTTTCTTTTTTTAAAAGATAGGCTTTATAGAAAGTGGGGGTTGCTTTTTGCTGCTAGTAACCGTGGCCTGACCACAGCAGCTTACATTCATAAGGGTTTGTTCTCATGGGAGCATCCAGCAGTAGGCTGTCCAGGGCTGGTAGAAGGGATTCATGGAGTCATCTGGGGCCCAGGATCCTTCTGTCCTTCTGATTCTCCATTCATAGAAAGTGGTTTCCATCCTCTCATTCACAGGATGGCTGCTGAAGACTCCACACTCCCGGACAGGAGGGAATGGAGCGCTGCAAAGGGACATGGGGCTGCCTGCCATCTCTTACCTGAGTATTCCTTGAGTCCCACCTGACAACTTCCGCTTACATCTCATTGGCCACCCTGAGCTGATGGGAGTTGGCGGTGCACTTGTGTAACTGGGCATATTGCTCTTCTGTTGCTAAGGTAGACAGGGAGAACAGATTTGGGGTGGCAACTTGGCAATCTGCCTTGGAGTCCCCGAGGAGGCCTTTCATCTGTGTCCTTTATAAGTGTGTAACCTAGTTGTGCAGAAGAGTCGAGAGAGCAGTCCTACATGGCTATCCTTAAAGAGACCGGCCAGCCAGGTAGGTCCTCGGCTGGCATCCAGGAACTTGGATTTCCTCTGAGTTTCTACCATTCTCTAACTGATAAGACTGGCTCCCTGTTGCTAAACTGTGCAAACAATGTGGTTCTTTGCGGAATACCTTCCTTTCCATTTGAGGATCTGGGAATTTGGTGCATGCTAGACAGAAGTGTGGTGTCTAAATGGGATGTCTCTTGATCGGATGGGTGCCCCCAAATGTGGGACGATGATCAGGTGGAAGTCGGTGATGCTCGAGGTGAAAGAGTTCACCTGAGGCAGAACAAAGGGGATAGAAGTTTACTGAATACACTGCCAGGGAGTGGCGGGCTGGATAGCAGAGGAGAGGCTGTCTGCAACGAGACAGTGGGTTAGAGCTGTTTTTAAAGGGGGAAGAAGAGGAGATACGGCGATGTATGGAATTCTCCCTTTTCTGGTAACTGCCTACTTGTAAGTAGTCCACTGGTCATTTAGGGTCTGTGGATATTTTGAGGTGGGTCACCTGAAGGGCCTGTCTGTATTCAGCCAGGTGGTCGCTGTGGGCCCTTTCCACATTCCATTGCTCAAGCCTGTTTTCCTAAAAGCAGCCTCTACAAGAAGGTACCTACATCAACAGTCCCCAGTCAAAACTGTGGGCACGGAGTCTCTAACGAGCTTCCTGGTAAACACTTTGGAAATGTCACATGATGCCAGAGGAATCCAGCACCGGAAAACTGTACCAGAAGAAGAGTCTGGAAGCCTGGGCCTGGTTCCCTCTGGACTTTGTCCCACGTGCCTTTTTCCTTTGCAGATTTTGCTTTGTATCTTTTCACTGTAAGTCGTCATAGCCATGAGTATGACTATCTGCTGAGTCCTGGGAGTCCTGTTAGGGAATCACCAAACCTGGGGGTGGTCCTGGGGACCCTGCGCACACTACCAATGCAAAGTCCATCTAGATACGGAAGGATGGCTATTCTAAAGTTGAGGATTGTCAAAATACACTTTTCAAGGGGCACCTGGCTGGCTTATACAGTAGACCCCACAACTCTTGATTTTGGGGTTGTGAGTTCAAGCCCTACATTGGGCTTAGAGATTACTTAAAAATAAAATCATATATATATATATATATATATATATATATATATATATATATAATTTTCAAAAAGTTAAAAACATGAATCTAATATAAAACCAGATGAGCAAATATCAAAGACTTGTTCAACTACTCAATGAAAAAAACAGTAGGATGATAAAGCTAGTTCAAGGAGCACAGGGGAACAGGGATAATTTAGGCATTGGAGAAAAATGTTAGAATAAGGTTTCTGGTTAATATTCTACAGGGTGGTAAATACCTATATTTAGGGGTTTTGTTTGTTTGTTTCCTAGACAGGAATCACTTTTATCCTCATTGGTCAAAAATCTACAAGTTGATGTGTAACCTTTTAATCATAGGTAAATGATGGGTCAAACAAAGGTGCATTCCCCTAGATAATTAAGGAACTTTTGAGTGGGCCTGTAAAAAATCTTTGAGTGGAGGGGCGCCTGGGTGGCGCAGTCGGTTAAGCGTCTGACTTCAGCCAGGTCACGATCTTGCGGTCTGTGAGTTCGAGCCCCGCGTCGGGCTCTGGGCTGATGGCTTGGAGCCTGTTTCCGATTCTGTGTCTCCCTCTCTCTCTGACCCTCCCCCGTTCATGCTCTGTCTCTCTCTGTCCCAAAAATAAATAAAAAACGTTGAAAAAAAAATTTAAAAAAAAAAAAATCTTTGAGTGGAAACTAATTACAATTGTGTGTCGAGGGGGGAGGTTCCCCACACCAAAGCAATTCTCGGACACTAGCTGTGGGTCCTACAGTTCAACTCCACTCTGACACTATTTACCCAGAGAGAGCATCAGATCCCACAGATCAAGGGCTCCATCCTGCAAGACTGTCACTTCCCCCCCAGATGCCAGTCACAGCCTGTAGAGCACAGCTCCTTCTCACCTGTGCTTCTGCCTGTGGCAGTACACTTCCAACTCTCTCTTTGGACTTCAGACACCAGTCTCAAGTCCAGGTTGTTACCTATATTTTGACCCACCGGCTATATATAGATCAGAGATTCCCATGACCCCCTCCTTGGGTTCCATTAATGTGCTAGAGCAGCTCACAGAAACTCAGGGAAACATTTTACTGACTAGGTGAGTGGCTTAGTATGAAGGGAAGTAACTCAGGGAATGTACATTTATTCCAATCAACCATCTAATGTTTTAAATTTTTTTTTTTAACGTTTGTTTTTGAGACAGAGAGAGACAGAGCATGAACGGGGGAGGGGCAGAGAGAGAGGGAGACACAGAATCGGAAGCAGGCTCCAGGCTCTGAGCCATCAGCCCAGAGCCCACGCGGGGCTCGAACTCATGGAACGCGAGATCGTGACCTGAGCTGAAGTTGGACGCTTAACCGACTGAGCCACCCAGGCGCCCCAACCATCTAATGTTTTAGATGGAAGCACAGGGCCAGGTGTGGGGAAAGGGAGCAGAGCTTCCATGTTCTCTCCGAGCACATGTCTCTCCAATATCCATGCATTTACCAATGTGGAAGCTTTCCGAACCCCATCCTTTTAGGGTTTTATGGAGGCTTCATTACACAGGCATGACTGATTAAATCCTGGGCCATTGTCAATGGAACCATATCTCCAGCCCCTTTACCCTCCCCAGAGGTTGGGGGTGAGACTAAAAGTTCTAACCCTGTAATCACATGATTGGATCTCCTGACAACCAGGCCTCATCTTTAGGTGGAGTCCAAAAATCACCTCATTAATGTAACAAAAGACACATTTATCACTGTCATCACTTAGGAAATTCCAAGGATTTTAGGAGCTCTGTACCAGGAATAAAAGAAGACCAAATATATATTTCTTATTATAAATCACAATATCACAGATTATTAAACACATTAAAAGCACTTGCTAGGGGCACCTGGGTGGCTCAGTCGAGTGACTTCGGCTCAGGTCATGATCTCACCGTTCATGAGTTGGAACCCTGCGTTGGGCTCTCTACTGACAGCTCAGAGCCTGGAGCCCACTTTGGAATTTCTGTCTCCCTCTCTGCACCTTCCCTGCTCACATTCTGTCTCCTTCTCTCTTGCAAATAAATAAACATTAAACAAAAAAATTTAAAAAGTACTTGCTACCTTCCTTTTGCCTGATACTCCAAGTTTAGGATAATTTTTCTTTACAGCGTCCTGACAGCACTCAGTCATTGGCAGTGTCAGGACTCAGGGGCTCAGTTTCCAGCCCTGCCTGGTAATTGCTGCCTCACCAAACACCACAGGTGAGTTGAGGGTCACATCCAAGGTAAGGAAGTAATTTGAGAGGATTTTGTGGAAGGGATCAGATAGGCAGGGCTGAGATGTAAAGGGAGATGATTCATTTTCAGAAATACCAAATAAAAGCTATGCTGTCTAATTAACAATAGGTTTACAACCTATTGGAAATATGTACCCCCCCCCCCCCCCTCCGTGGAGTCCCAAACCTTTAGACACTTCACTTCCAGGTTCTTCTTCCTGTCTCCCTTTTGTGGGCTTATTTTTGCTGGCTTTGCAATGAGCATGCGCCAAAGAACAAAGGGAGGAGGGACTGAAAGTCTCTACATCACCTCAGGGAATGTACATTTGTTCCAGTCGGACTACTTTTTTTTTTTTAATTTATTTATTTATTTTTGGGACAGAGAGAGACAGAGCATGAACAGGGGAGGGGCAGAGAGAGAGGGAGACACAGACTCGGAAACAGGCTCCAGGCTCCGAGCCGTCAGCCCAGAGCCTGACGCGGGGCTCGAACTCACGGACCGCGAGATCGTGACCTGGCTGAAGTCGGACGCTTAACCGACTGCGCCACCCAGGCGCCCCAAGTCGGACTACTTTTTGCCTTATATGCGCATAAGCAACATCTGGGTAAGGCTGTAACCTCTGTAGTACTCAGCCAATAAGGAACCAGGGGAGGGACTTGGATGCTAGGAGATAAATTGTCTGTTGTAACTGCCCGGAGTGTGCCTGTCCATCAGACACCTGCTCTTACAAGAATGTTGATTAAAGCCTCACTTCACCATGCTCTGAGTCTCCATGTCTCTCCTTTGATTGGGTTGATGGGCTTATTTCTAACAGGGTCTTTCTGGTGATAGCGTATCAGAGGGCTATCTTGCCACGTTTATGTATTTTTTCTGTCACAGATTCAGCATATGTCAAAATGAACATGAGACTCTCCTGACCTTTGTCTATTTTCAGAGAAGAAAATCATACCCAATTGTGTACTGATGGAACCAGAAATATATCTAAGTGGCAGCAGTCAAAGAAGCAACAGTTGAGGTTCTCCTAAGCCATCGAGATCCACCTACTGGGGCTGAAAAATAAGCTTTTGGGGGGACACTGTGCTCCAGAGTGCTCTAGCATGCAGAGTGTTGGCTTTAAACACTCAGGGGAGCTCTGCTTTACCCTGAATTAGACTTTTATTCAAACTTTTTTTTTTTTTTTTTTTTTGAGAGAGAGAGAACGCAAGATGGGGAGAGAGGCAGAGGAACACAGAATCTTAAGCACTGAATTAGAGTTTTTAAGATGAATTACACGATCTATAATCATTTCCAAAATGACAGATTTGGCCCAGACAGATATGATGGATATATGTAATTGTAAAAATATGCTTAGGTTATTTGCTTCAAGATCATTTTTTTGAGATCTCCTGTATTATGTTTACTCCTCACCACAATCCAGATAAGATATTATCTTCACTTTACAGATAAGAAGACTGAGGCCAAATGAGGTTAAACCATATTTCCTAAGGTCACACAGAAAGGCGTAGAGCTGGGAGAGAAAGCAAGGGTTTTCTGGCACCAAAGCTTAAGCTTTTCGCATCATACCAACCTCCTCTCATAAAGCAGAGAGGGAGCTATTGACTATAAGCTTTGAAAAGAAACACTGAAAACTTCTTATTTTTCTAGAATCCAAATGCCAGAAAGTTCAAGTTACTGGAATGTTTTATGCTGTTGTGAGAGCCAGATCACAAATGAAAAACTACCCAGGGTTCTAAATTTATTTTTTTAATGTTTATTTGTTTTTGAGAGAGAGACACACACACAGAGTGCAAGTGGGGGAGGAGCAGAAAGAGGGGGAGACACAGAATCTGAGCAGGCTCCAGGCTCTGAGCTGTCAGCACAGAGGCTGATGTGGGGCTTGAACCCACGAACCGTGAGATCATGACCTAAGCCGAAAGTCAGATGCTTAACTGACTGAATCAACCAGGTGCCCCTTCCCTCCCCCATCAGGGTTCTATTAGAAACAGAAGTTCAGGAGCACCCGGGTGGCTCATTCAGCTAAGTGACTCTTGATCTCAGCTCAGGTCTTGATCTCAGGGTCATGAGTTTGAGCCCCGCATTGAGCCCTATGTTGGGTGTGAAGCCTACTTGAAAAAAAAGTTCAGTGAATTTGAGATAATTAGCAATTTGGCCACATATTCTATCCATTGGCTATATTACATGTTATCTAATAGAATGGTGGTTGATGATTTGGGACAGAGCAGCATCCTATATCATCAGAGAAAGGATGAAGGTGCAAAGGGAATTTTTAGTATTACGTGTATTTCTAGTGCTAAAATATGTCATATCCAGATATTACTATACACAAAAAATATCTCCCATAGCACAACTAACTCAGAAGCAGAAACTGTCTAGTTCATTTTTCACTTATTCTTTCTTCATTTGTTCATTCACCTATTCAGGTCACGTCCATAGAGTACCTACCATAGTCACCACCCTGGAGGGAATGTAAAAGTAATTATTCTATGCACAACTCACAGGTTCTGGGATGAACAGTTACTTCTTTGTCTCCGATTTATATCAGGTTAATAACATCTTCTATTTAAAATGGCTGGAAATGGACAGTTCATTAACACAGTGTCTTCAGAAAAGTACTCCTATTTGGAATTTGTGGCAGAGACTGTTGACTTTTTCTTCCACAGGAGTATTTGTCAAAGTCTATTGCCTCTTTGAAAGGAAAGTGGGGCCACATCAGTAAGAGGGTGTGAGTGAGTGATGAGCCATTTCCTGGGCATGGGCTCCTCTTCCTGAGGCCCCTCCCACTGGAGAAGCAGGAAGGTGGGCCTGAGCCATCTGACTAGACCATTCGGATAAAGACAACTCCTAAAGAATGGTAGAACAACAAAACAAGGGATGCCTAGCTGGCTCAGTTGGTAGCATGTGCAAATCTCAGGGTTGTGAGCTCGAGCCCCACGTTGGGTGTAGAGATTACTTAAAAAGAAAAAAAATTTTTCAATATGAAATTTATTGTCAAATTGGTTTCCATACAACACCCAGTGCTCATCCCAACAGGTGCCCTCCTCAATGCCCACCCCCCACCCCCCATCAACCCTCACTTTATTTTCAGTTTTTAAGAGTCTCTTATGGTTTGGCTCCCTCCCTCCCTTTTTTTTTTCCTTCCCTTCCCCTCCCCCCATGGTCTTCTGTTAAGTTTCTCAGGATCCACATAAGAGTGAAAACATATGGTATCTGTCTTTCTCTGTGTGACTTATTTCACTTAGCATAACACTCTCCAGTTCCATCCACGTTGCTACAAAAGGCCATATTTCATTCTTTCCCATTGCCACGTAGTATTCCATTGTATATATAAGCCACATTTTCTTTATCCATTCCTCAGTTGATGGACATTTAGGCTCTTTCCATAATTTGGCTATTGTTGAAAGTGCTGCTATAAACACTGGGGTACAAGTGCCCCTATGCATTAGCACTCCTGTATCTCTTGGGTAAATTCCTAGCAGTGCTATTGCTGGGTCACAGGGTAGATGTATTCTTAATTTTTTGAGGCACCTCCACACTGTTTTCCAGAGCAGCTGCACCAGTTTGCATTCCCACCAAAAGTGCAAGAGGGTTCTCGTTTCTCCATATCCTCTCCAGCGTCTATAGTCTCCTGATTTGTTCATTTTAGCCACTCTGACTGGCATGAGGTGGTATCTCAGTGTGGTTTTGATTTGTATTTCCCTGATGAGGAGTGTCATTGAGCATCTTTTCATGTGCCTGTTGGCCATTTGGATGTCTTCTTTAGAGAAGTGTCTATTTATGTCTTCTGTCCATTTCTTCACTGGATTATTTGTTTTTCAGGGAGAGAGAGACTCTTAAGCAGACTCCATGCCCAGCATGACTGTGAGATTATGACCTGAGCTGATATCAAGAGTTGGATGCTTAACCAACTGAGCCACCCAGGTGCCCCTTATTAGTGTTGTTTGTAAATATTATAGAAATCAATATTTAACAATTTTTCTTAGTTGTAATTTCTAATATAGTAAATCTCCTTGGATATAAGCTAGATAAGCAAAAGCTATTTGGGGTGTTCCATAGTTTTTAGTAATGTAAAGGGGTCTTGACGTGGTTGTGCCTGGCTGGCTCAGTCGGTAGAACATGTGACTCTTGGAGTCATTGGGGGCAGAGTTTCTTAAAAAAAATTAAAAATATGGGGCACCTGGGTGGCTCAGTTGGTTGCTTAATTGATTCAGCTCTGACAGTTTGTAAGTTTGAGCCCTCAGCTGAGAGCCCTCTTCGGATCCTTTGTCCAGCCCCCTCCAACGCACTGGTTCTCCAGTTAATCTTTGTCAGTTTAATTGTCAGACCCAGCCAGAGACCCTAGGAGTGAGAAAAACTTAAAATCTGAAATTTGTTTACATTAAATCAGCAGAGCTTAAACATTTTACCTCAAGACCCCTTTCAAGTTTTTGTTTTTTTTTTTAAATTTTTTTTTTTTTTTTTGTCAACATTTTTTATTTATTTTTGGGACAGAGAGAGACAGAGCATGAACGGGGGAGGGGCAGAGAGAGAGGGAGACACAGAATCGGAAACAGGCTCCAGGCTCCGAGCCATCAGCCCAGAGCCTGACGCGGGGCTCGAACTCACGGACCGCGAGATCGTGACCTGGCTGAAGTCGGACGCTTAACCGACTGCGCCACCCAGGCGCCCCAAGACCCCTTTCAAGTTTTTAAAAAATTTTTAAGTTTATTTATTTTGAAAGAGAAAAGTACAAATAGTTATTTAAATTTTACATGACAGAGTGGCCTTCATAAGAAAATGAAGACCTGAAGAAACAGTTAGACCTGTGTATTCTTATGCTATTTATTTTTTATTATTTTATTAAACATTTTTTAAAGATGTTTATTTTTTTTAAGAGAGAGAGACAGAGTCTGAGCAGGGGAGGGGCAGAGAGAGAGGGAGACACAGAATCCAAAGTAGGCTCCAGGCTCTGAGCTGTCAGCACAGATGCCAACGAATGCTCTTCAAGCACAGGGCTGGAATCCATGAACGGTGAGATCATGACCTAAGCCAAAGTCAGACGCCCAACCGACTGAGGCACCCAGGCACCCCCTTTTACGCTATTTTTGATGGAGAGTGGACATCATGGAGGAATATGACAGGCCAAGGAGTATGAGGTAAGCATAGTAAACTGGAGGAAACTTTGAAAGGCCTGTTTGTTCTTGCCATCCCTTTGTCTTTGGAGATACGAGTGCACCTCTCACCTATGGGTTTATGGGGTGTTTCAGGATAGAAGGGTGGGAGGAAGGTCAGAGTGACTTTCCTGCTTCTGCCTCTTTCTCAAGCTCCATTAAAGTATTCAATATGCCAACGTGCCATATTTTGGGATAGCCTGTTCTTAATACCCAGTAATAACTAGAAGGCACACGGAAAGGGGCTTTATTTTTATCAGTGATAATAATTTGTTAGGGTAATACTTGTACAGTCCTTTGCGGCTTTCAAATCATTTTTACACAGTCTATTTTATTTACACCTCCTCTAACAACCCTGGATGGGGGAGCTGCTAAGTATTAGTATTAGAGAAACGCACTACCATGGCATGGTTAAGTCGAATGAATACTTACATACTGTAGTTAAATGGCTATTTTAGGCAGCAGATTCTGTTCTGTCTGGTTTCTGAGAAGCACTGAGGCAGGAAAACAAGAGAAAAGGAATTTGGGAACATCTGGACGGAAGGGTGGAAGGAGGAACACGGGATTAGGATTCAGAACAAAGCTGGGATTTAGGGATGATTGGCTCTTAGGTCGGAGATGTGAGAAACATCCGGTGCAGAAACTGCGGTTTGGGCACAACTGAGTCTGGGTAGGGGGTGACAGCTGGGCGCGGGTTTCTGGGTCCCAGGGTCCGAGCTGGGCCCACCTGTGGCCTGGGCGGGACTGAGGGAGGGGCGGGGCCTATCACCAGGTGGGCGTGACCTATGCAGGCGAGGCCAACCTGTAGGTGGGCGTGGCCAACGTAGGAGGGCCGCCGCCAACCGGGTCTGACTGGGCCGTCCGGCGCGCTTCCTGGTGTCACCCCCAGAGGGCGCCGGCCACTGAGCCGCACGCAGAGCCGGGAGGCCGGAAGGAGCGCGGCGCCGCCCCACTCGCCCCAACCGCCGCCATGAAAGCCGTGGTGCAGCGCGTCACCCGGGCCAGCGTCACAGGTCAGTCGGGCGGGGCCGGGGCCGGGCCCGGGAGGAGCCACCCCTGACCCCGCTCCCGGCTGTCCCCGGCCGCCCCCGCGAGGGTTCCCCCGCGCCGTCCCCGGGGCCCTTCCAGCCGCCAGCGGCCCTGGCGAGCTCGGCCCCCGCAGCCCCAAGTCCCCGGGCCGGCTCCGGGCGTCGCCGCGGCTGCAGAGCCGTCCACGTGCCCGGCGAGCCCCGGCGCGGCCCTGGCTGCAGGGCTCCGTTTTGGGTTCACGCTAAACGCGCCTTATTATTACCGTTTTTTGTTTGTTTTGTTTTTTGTTTTTGTTTGTTTGTTTGTTTTGGTCCTGACTACCGGGTGGCAGAATTTCCGAGCATCCCCGCGGCCCGTTCTTCGGTGGAATGTTGCACAAACAACACGTAGGCAGCATTTCCGGAGCAAGGACCCCCTCCCCCTTCCCTTTATAATGTTCTATTTTAAATTTCCTATTTTTGCCCATTGTCTAAATGTCCCAATGTTTATGGAGCTTGACTGCCAATAAAATGCACAGATATGAAGAGTTGTTCTTACGGTTGAGTTGTGACAGTTATGTACACGTGACCAGCGCCCCATAAGACAGAATGTTCCCCGCGTGAGGACACCTCTCACTCGCCTAACCCTGCAGGGATGGGGTCAGAATCTAAAGAATCTTGGATGAAATGTTTCTCTTTGCCACCAGTTTCTTGTGGACCAAGCCACCCGACCATTAGTCATCGCTGGATCTACTGTAGTCTAGTTTGAACATCAGGGGTGCAGATGATTAATGTATATAAGGTAGTCGTTTTAAAAACAAACCCAGTTAAAAAGATGTTAAAAAAATTAATGACTAATTTTAGATTGTCTTCTAGACTTCGGTTTGTTTTGTTTTGTTTTTGCAGAATTATACTATTGTCTCAGTCCAAGTATTTCCAGATAGACTTTTCTTCCAGCCGAGTCTACACCAAGTACATGTTCTTATGTCCATAAAAGTATAAATCTAAAAAAAACGAAGCAACAGAATCCCGTAAAGAAACAACCAAACCCAGGAAAACCATATATTTACATCAGAGGGTCTACTTTTCAACCCTGCCTAGTGATTTCTAAGTTGTTCTGTTAACTCGTTTTGGATATGGTCCTGAAATAGCAAGGAACAGAATAGCATTGGGATTTATGGGATTTTAAAACGAAGGTTTTTTGGCATTTCAGTTAATATTTAAATTCACGGAAACTGGGAAAATTAGTAGATGAGAAGATTTTTTGTCTCTTTGAGCAAAATTTTACATTCTACTCCATATGGTCATCACCAATGAGTGAAGTTTGGAGAATTTTAATCTTCTCTTACTTGAACTCTTCATTCTGCTGATCTGGAATATTGAAAACATGTGTTTTGTGAGATTTGCTAAATTGTTTGATTTTAATTTACAATTTAAATTGTATGCTCTTGTTAAAAACCAACAAACCTGCCTGTTAAACAAGTTAAGGGTATTAAAAAAAGATACAGGTATTAATTGTGGGAAGGTTTTGAATAAAATGGAATTCTTTCTCAGTGCTGGAGGGACCTTCAAGGTAGGCAGGCCTTCTAGTTCAATTGTAATGGAAAGACATTTTCTGATTCCTTTAGAATGTGACTGGCTTCACTGAAATGTGGTTGTACATGAATGGCATTTTATTTCAGAGGTTCTAAAATGTCACTTCTGATTTTATGGTTGGGACAGACTACAGTGTTAGGATTCATATTTTATTATATGACAGGCTCACTTAATGAGATTGGTCAAGCACATTTTGATGCCTTAGCATGGTTATTGTGATAATCTAATTTTAAAAACTTTATTATGGAACACTTCAAATGTATTTGTTTGGTTACACAGGCAGCAAAGTGTGGTAACCATGTCCCATTCCTCAGCTTCAGCAGCTAAAATTTGAATAGAATCATGTTGGGAAGAGGTTCTGAAATGCGTTTGAATGAATGAGTTAATTTGAGAGGTTGTGAATTCTTCTCAAAGAAGTGGTCAGAGATGATGCCAGTATACATGGGAAATTGACCAAAGATCTCAGGTCTTTTCTAGTCCTGTGATCTGTTGCCTAAAATGGTGATTCTCAAGTTTTTTCCCCTTGAAAATCCATTTGCCTATAATAAAAGATCCTTTTGAACCTTCTGGTTCTTCTACTTGTCGCTGGAGGTGGGGAGCAAAACTACTCTAGCATAAGAGAGCAGCTAACTGTGTCATATACAGGCTTTGGGGCATAATTTGTTTCTTATTAAAGCAATAGTACATTATAAAAATGTTGAAACTCCTCAGATAGTGATTTGAATCACTTTAAATACTGATTCTGCTTTTGAGAATATTCTAAGAAGAGAATCCTAATTATAGGAAAAGATTTAGAGCATGAATAGCAGAGCATGGAGCATTCTTACAGGGCAGTGAAACTACTCTATGATAATGTAAGGTGGATACATGTCATTATATATTTGTCCAACAAATCTATAGAATATCACATCAAGAGTGAACCCTAATGTAAACTATGGACTTTGAATGATAATGTTGTGCCAGTGCAGGTTCATCAATTGTAAGGAATGTTCGTTCCCCTTCGGTGGGGGATGTTGACAATGGGGAAGCTATGCATTATGGGGGCAGTGAGTATAGGGGAATCTCTATACCTTTGCTCAGTTTTGTTGTGAACCTAAAACTGCTTTAAATTGTAAAATGTAAAGTCTAGTATTCAAAGATTTTCACCACAGTGTTATTTATTGAAGTGAGAATTTTGAAACAAGCCATATATCCAGCCAAATGAGATGGTTAGTTGGTCCATTGGATGGAATGCAACTGTTCCACTTGATGGGATGCAACTATTAAAAGATGTTTAGTGGGCGCCTGGGTGGCTCAGTCGGTTGAGCGTCCGACTTCAGCTCAGGTCACGATCTCGCGGTCCCTGAGTTCGAGCCCCGCGTCAGGCTCTGGGCTGATGGCTCGGAGCCTGGAGCCTGTTTCCGATTCTGTGTCTCCCTCTCTCTCTGCCCCTCCCCCGTTCATGCTCTGTCTCTCTCTGTCTCAAAAATGAATAAACGTTAAAAAAAAAAAAAAAAAAAAGATTTTCCTAAACATCTTTTTTTTTTTTAATTTTTTTTTTCAACGTTTTTTATTTTTATTTTTGGGACAGAGAGAGACAGAGCATGAACGGGGGAGGGGCAGAGAGAGAAGGAGACACAGAATCGGAAACAGGCTCCAGGCTCCGAGCCATCAGCCCAGAGCCTGACGCGGGGCTCGAACTCAGGGACCGCGAGATCGTGACCTGAGCTGAAGTCGGACGCTCAACCGACTGAGCCACCCAGGCGCCCCAGGAAAATCTTATAACGTGAAAAAATCCTTATGCAATGTTAAGAGAAAAGGTGGAACACAAAAATTCATGTATGTTATTGCAGTAATTGAAAACAAATATAAAGTAAAACGTATGAATAGAGAAAATATCAAAGGGAAATTATTGAAATATTGAAGCGCTTGTCTTTGGGTGTTCTTTTTTCCTTCCTGTTTCTTATATTTTCCAAATTTTCTATGTTGTGTATGCATTAGTTTAATGGTGGATATAACTCAATAACCATTCTTTTTAAGCTTTTAAAACATACTATGGGGAAAATTTGAAAAATATTTTGATATTGTAAGAAAATAATATTGATTTATTTAAAGCACAAATAAAGCTTGATTGTGTTCTAAAGCAACAAGCCAGCCACCCCAGTTGTTTACTGCTTATTTCAGGTAGATTATTCCTGTTTCAGCTTCTGAGTCATTGGCTCAAAGGACAGTAAATCATTCATAGTCCATTGTAAGAAAAGTAGCACAGAAGAAAATATTTTTTTAGCATAAAAAGAAGAGAAATTAAGCTTTACTGATACTTTGTTTGGAATGGGTTGATGCTGATGCTTCCCTGGGGTCTGCATAGCAGGTGATCCCTTGTCAGGGTGAAGGAAGGGGGGGGGGGGTTTCTCATTCTTTCCTTAACTTGCTGGATATTATAACATGTTACAGTCTATGATGCCTTTTCAGATATATTTATAGATATTATCTAGCAGACGCAAACAAGAAAATGGCAGAGTTGACCCTTCTCCCGATTGGAATGTTAGGTTAATAGATGGTAAAATAACAAGATGTCAGTAACATGATGAGATTTGGCAAAAAGTTGGCCAAAAATATGGACAGTTATGAAGATTAACATTTGAAATACGGATTTAGGTTCACTGTAACAATGATGGATCTTAGCTTAAGAACTGAACCAGCACTGAGATACTGCCTAATGGTGGTAGAGCTATGCATTTGACTATAAATACATGCACAAATGTTTGGAATATATGTTTAGAGATTTGTTTTTTTGTGGATGAGGTACATGATTGAAAGGGATTTGGAGGTCATTGGCTTAGAATACAAACTTGAGTACTAAACTAGGACATAATAGAAGTTTGCTGACTTGAAGCTTAACTTTTAAACTATGGTTTGTGTATATATTTATCTTCTTGCAGTAAGAAAAATTCTTTTTCTGACATAAATGTTTATTATTTTGTACTATCTGTATATTATGTACCATATTTGCTAATTCTGAAGAAAAGCAAGCATCTCCTTTCAGAGAATTAGTGCAGCTGGGCTGGATTCCCTGGGGAGGAAAACTCTTGTGTTTTTACAGACAGGCAAACTCTATCATGGAAAGTTTGAGGTATCCTGCCCAAGGTAACACAGAAGAAAATGTGGCCCTAAAAGTTAGCTTAATGGTTGTTAGCTCGTTCATTCCAGATATAAAATCAGAAAGGACCTAAATCTTGATAGTCTTACTGCATTTATGAAACTCATTTTTCAATACCCACTGACTTTACCAAAGAAGTTCTAAGAAGTATGTGTGATGTTTAAACATTCTTGTGGTTACTTAAAAGTTCATCATGGCACCTGTTTGGTTCTGAGTTTCTTTCCTCTTTTGTTTCCTTTCTAGTTGGAGGAGAGCAAATAAGTGCAATTGGACGGGGAATCTGTGTGTTGCTGGGTATTTCTCTGGAAGATACACAGAAGGAACTGGAGCACATGTAAGAGGCGGATTTCTAAGTCATTTCTGTTTGAATGGGATATGTACTGGATATATCTGTAGCTCTGTATTTCTACCTGCCTAGCTATCTGAATTATGTATATACATACACTGGGAACTTCCATGATATTTTGTTTCTGTGAAGTGAGCCCCTGTTACTTTTTTTGTCTGTCCTGTTTGATTTAATGTGGTTATCTCTGTGTTTCAGATGAGGGGGCCAAGGAAGAGTAATTTGTCAGATGATACCCACCAAGTCAGCAGCAGAGCTGGACCCAACAGCCTCGGTCCCTATTTGCTGCTATATCCATGAACCATTCTCTTAATAAAACGGAACTTGTTTTCTTATGAATGATTTCTGTTTCCAGTTTGAACAGTATGATCTGGGCACCATTTATCCATTTAAAAAATGTCCAGTTGTTCATCATACACATAGGGTCTGGAGCTCTGATAATTCACTGACTTGCCTAAGATCATGAACATGTATTTAGCAAAAAGCCTGAATTCAAATTAGAATCTATGCTACCTGGGGCGCCTGGGTGGCTCAGTTGGTTACGTGTTTGACTTTGGCTCAGGTCATGATCTCGCCGTTGATGGGTTCAAGCCCCACGTCAGGCTCTGTGCTGACAGCTCAGAGCCTGGAGCCTGTTTCTGATTCTGTGTCTCTCTCTCTGCCCCTCCCCTGCTCATGCTCTGTCTCTCTATCTCTCGAAAATAAATAAACATTAGAAAAAAATTAAAAAAAAAATCATCTAGGCTACCTGACTTGGAAGCTGGTGCTCTTTTTACTGAGGTAGAGGAGTTTGTTGTTATGTTCTTTTTCAACAGGTGACACTTTGGGGGTATGGATGTGTTGGGAGCTTATGATTCTTCAGGTTTCTCTAACCACTGTTTTCCTGCTTAGGGTCAGAAAGATTTTAAACCTGCGTGTGTTTGAGGATGAGAGTGGGAAACACTGGTCGAAGAGTGTGATGGACAAACAGTATGAGGTGCTGTGCATCAGCCAGTTCACCCTCCAGTGCGTGCTCAAGGGGAACAAGCCTGACTTTCACCTGGCAATGCCCACAGAGCAGGCAGAAAGCTTCTACAACAGCTTCCTGGAGCAGCTGCGCAAGACCTACAGGCCGGAGCTCATCAAAGGTAGGCAGAAGGGTGAGCTGCCCAAGAGGAGAGTCTCTGGCATACTTCTAGGCAGGTCGAAAAGAGAATCTGCGATTATGACATCTCTTTTTCCAGAAAGTTTGTTGTTTGTGCTTATCACTTAAAACAATGTAGTGGCTGCTGCTACTACTGTTGTGGTAGGAGTTCTCTGAATGCCACGGATACTGTTTACTCTTTTTCATTCTTTATTTTTTTAATGTTTATTTATTTATTTTGGGAGAGAGAGACTGTGAGTGCCTGCATGTGTGAGGGAGGGGCAGAGAGAGGGAGAGAGAGAATTCCAAGCAGGCTCCTTGCTGTCAGCGCAGAGCCCCATTTGGGACGTGATTCCACGAACCGTGAGATCATGACCTGAGCCAAAATCAAGAGGCAACGCTTCACCAGCTGAGTCACCCAGGCACCCCACCCTTTTTCATTCTTCTGTTCACATTTGAAATATTTAGCAACCCAGAAGTGTGTTTGATATAGTGGTGTTTAATGTTGCTTGCTTATGATGTCTGACAGAGAAGACAATGCAGGTACAAATGTGAGTCAAGTGGCATTTTATTTAAAAATTTTTTAAATTTATTTTTGAGAGAGAGAGAGAGAGAGAGAGAAAGAAAGAGAGAAAGAGCATGAGTGAGGGAGAAGCAGGGAGAGACAGAGACACAGAATCTGAAGCAAGCTCCAGACTCTGAGCTGTCAGCATAGAGCCCCATGTGGGACTCAAATCCCTGAACTGTGAGATCATGACCTGAGCCGAAGTCAGACGATTAACTGACTGAGCCACCCAGGCGCCCTATAGCCACGTGTCATTTTAAATTTCTAGTAGCCATATTAAAAAAAAGTAAAAAGAAACAAGTGAAATTAATTTTATTTAGTTTTATTTACTTATTTATTTAAAAGTTTATTTACTTATTTTGAGAAAGAGAGAGAGAGAGAAAGAACATGAGCAGGGAAGGGGTAGAGAGAGAAGAAGAGAATCCCAAGCAGGCGCCACACTTGTCAGCGCAGAGTCCAATGTGGGACTTGAAATCACGAACCGGGAGATCATGACCTAAGCTGATGTCAAGAGTCAGATGCTTAACTGACTGAACCACCCAGGCGCCCCTGGAATTAATTTTAAAAGTATATTTTATTTAACTCAGTATATCCAAAATAGTATGATTTCACCTTTTAATCAATATAAAAAGTTATTGAGATAATTTTCATTCTTTTTTTTGTGCTAAAGTCATCTAAATCTGGTGTGTAGTTTATACATATAGCCCATCTAAATTTGGACCAGCCACATTTCAAGTACCCAATAGCTGTGTGTGTGTAATGGCTATCATATTGGATAGTGAAGGTTTAGGTCTTTACTTAACTGTTTATTGGAAGGAATGCCAACCTAGTTTGAGATTTAGTCTAGAAAATGCCTTACTCTAGTGGTCTTGGTTTACGGGAGAATTATGAATCTGAAATTATGTGTCTTTTTAAAAAGGGGACCATTCATTTCTAGTCTGTTTTCAGGTTTCTGGAGGGCAGATTGCATTTAATACCATCATGTTTTGTCTTTTTCTTCAGTTATTAGAATGTTTAGCCTCCTTTGGTAATACATCTCAGTGTGAGACTTTCCTAAGAATGTCTCAATATCTAATTACAGTTTCTTTTGCTGCCATCATACCCTTTTATAGACATCTAAGAGTTGTTAACAGTTAACTCTGTGGTATCTCCTATACTTTGACTTTCTCTGGAAGAAACAAACCCTGATCCCTTATTTATTGTATCTGTTTTCAACCTTAAGTAAGAAAAGTTACTGCCTAATTTTGAAGCTCTGTAGCAAAGCCCCACATTGAGGGTTATCAGCTCATCAGATTACTTACGTTTAGAAGAGTGATATTCCTATTCCTCTTTGGGATTTCCTTTTATCTTATTTCTCACTTGTGTAAGGTGTCTCTTTGCCATGATCAGGACATCCCTGCCTTAAATCCCACTCTTTACTTGGGTCCTGGTTGAACGGAATGTATTTGCCTCTTCTGGAAATAATCCAAGTTTAGAGCTCCATTCACAAGTCTGGTCATGGATGTCTCCAGTGTTTTCTCCCACCCTGTGTCAACGGGGTTCCTTCTGCATGGCCTTGCTGCAAACATATTTCTTCCAAAATTCAGTAGTTAAGTCTTCTGAATAATTATTTTTCTTTGCTGAGCTGGGGATTAAATGGTGTCATCATTGTCTCCTCTGATTGGTATTTGTAGAATCATCCCATTGCTGAGTAATCTCAGACAAATTTTGGAACACTCTGAAGTCCCTTGAAAGGACGAGCACAAGGAATACCATAAGAGTGTAAGTGAAGGCATTTTAGGTGGCGGAACACTGGTGCTTGTTAAGGAATGCCCAAGTGAAAACAAATGAGCATTCACCTGAGTCCTTAAAGAGGAGTGTTTTGTGTAGTATTAGGTGTTTTGTGTTCCTGTTACTTTTTAAATAAAGTTTACTTATTTATTTTGAGAGAGACAGAGAGCACATGAGCACTGCATGAGTCGGAGAGGGGCAGAAAGACAGGGAGAGAGAGAATCCAAAGCAGGCTCTGCACTGTCAGCATGGAGCTGATGTGGGGCTCGAACTCATGAACTGTGAGATTATGACCTTGAGCTGAAATCAAGAGTTGGGCACTTAACCAACTGAGCCACCCAGGCACCCATGTGCCTTTTACTTTTTGAAATGATGTGTATTTTGTCCAGGTAATTCTGTGAAGTGCCTGAAGCAGTGTACTGTTAACAATATAATTTTATAATGGGTCACAGTTTAAGTTTGTGGGGATATGATATATCTGATCGTTTTGATGAAAAATTGATGTGATTTATACAAAAAGTTTTAATCAATTTATTTCCAAGTCCTTCAGGCTTTCAGAAACAACTACAGTGATATCAGTAGGGTCTCTCTTGTTCTCTTTCAGCTTTTTATCTCTTTTGTGGTCTTTGATGGAACAAGATGCAGAGAGCATGTTGTACACACTTGCTATGTTTTGGTTAATTTTGAGTTTTTGGCTTCCAGCTCCAATATGGAGAGGCCCCCCCCCCCCCCCCCCCCCCGAGAGCTGAAGGGATGTTGGAACACAAACAAATTCCTAATGAATACATTTTATTTCTTTTTTTTCTTTTAAAGTTTATTTTATTTAAAATAAAGAGAGCACAAGTGGGGGAGGGGAGAGAGAGAGGTGAGACACAGAATCTGAAGCAGGCTCCAGGCTCTGAGCTATCAGTGCAGAGCCTGATGTGGGGCTGAAACCCACAAACCGTGAGATCATGACCTGAGCTAAAGTCAGATGTTTATCCGACTAAGCCACCCAGGCACCCCTATATTTTCTTTATTTTAGGATTCTCAGGGCCACTTCAGCAATTTTAAGACTTAAAGTAGTTTAATTTGTTTTTTGGAAAAAATTAAAATTTTTTTCTAGTTTTACTGAGATACAATTGACATATGTTAGTTTTAGCATTAGTTTTATTTTTTTTTTTTTAAATTTTTTTTTTTTTTCAACGTTTTTTATTTATTTTTGGGACAGAGAGAGAGACAGAGCATGAACGGGGGAGGGGCAGAGAGAGAGGGAGACACAGAGTCGGAAACAGGCTCCAGGCTCCGAGCCATCAGCCCAGAGCCTGACGCGGGGCTCGAACTCACGGACCGCGAGATCGTGACCTGGCTGAAGTCGGACGCTTAACCGACTGCGCCACCCAGGCGCCCCTAGCATTAGTTTTAGTTGTACCACATGATGATTTGATATGTGGGTATATTGTGAAATGATCACTAATGTTAGTTCAGTTAATGTTCATCATCTCACATAGTTACAGTTTTACTTTTCTTGTGATAAGAACTTTTTTTTTTTAGCTTTATTTATTTGGGTTACCTGGGTGGCTCAGTCAGTTAAGTGTCGCATTTGATTTCCCCTCAGGTCATGATCTAATGATTTGTGAGATCGAGCCCTATGTTGGGGTCTGCACTGACTGCGTGGAACCTGCTTGGGATATTCATTCATTCATTTTCTCTCTCTCTCTCCCTCCCCCCCCCCCCCCCCCCCGCTTGCACACATGCGTGCATGCTCTCTCTCAAAAATAAGTAATTCAACCAGAACAAAGTTTATTTATTTATTTTTGAGGGGGGTGGTGGGAGCGTCAGTAGGAGAAGAAGGAGAGAGAATCGCAGGCAGGCTCAGTACTGTCAGTACAGAGCCCAACTTGGGGTTTGAACTCACGAACTGTGAGATCATGACCTGAGCCAAGGTCAAGAGTTGGATGCTTAACCAGCCACCCAGGCGCCCCTGTGATGAGAACTTTTAAGATCTACTCTCCTAGCAACTTTCAAATATGTGATACAGTATTGTTAACTTTGGTCATTATGCCATATCTTATATCCCAGAATTTATTTATCTTACAATTGGAAGTTTGAACCTTTTGACCAGCTTCATCCATTTTACCCACTCTCCACCCCCTGCCTCTAGCAACCACCAGTCTGTTCTCTGTATCCATGAGATTGGTTTTTTAGACTCCATGTATAAGTGAGATTGTATAGTATTTGTCTTTTTCTGTCTGATTGAAAGCCCTTAATGTCCATCCATGTTCTTGCAAATGGAAGGATTTCCTTCTTTTCTTATGGCTGAATAGTATTCTATTGTGTATATATATCACATCCTTTTTTAAAATGGTTTTGTTATTATTATTCTTAATTTTTTTTTTTTTTTTTTTTCCAGAGAGAGCATACGAGCAGGGGAGGGGCAGAGGGAGAGAGAGAATCTAGAGCAGACTCCACGCTCAGCATGGAGCCTGATGCAGGGCTCGATCCCACGACCCTGGGATCATGACCTGAGCTGAAATCAAGAGTCAGAGGCTCAACCAACTGAGCCACCCAAGCCCCCCCCCCCCGCCCCCCTCCCCAGACCACTTCTTTTTTATGCTTTCATCTATCAGTAGACACTTAAGTTGCTTTCATGTGTTGGCTGTTGATTTAGTTAGATTTAGCATTTATTTTCACTCCCTTCCTCTTCAGTGATTGAACTTTATTTTAAATTTTATTGTTTCTCTTACTTTTTAAGGATTGAATAGAGGGAAGATTGTCCCTCCCACCCAGTGCTCACACCCAGTGCTCATGTGCTTTCAGGCATTTCCTCACCAGCCACGACTCTTCCACTTGGACCCCCGCCCACTTGGACCCCTGCCAGACTTAAATGAAACAGGGTTTATTGCTATATGACTGAAGAATGCAGAGGTATGATGAGTTCAGGTTCAGCTTGCACTGCATTCCTTCTGTCATTGCTATGACTGTTTCTCTGGGATTCGCTGAGCCCTGCTTTCTCCCATGTGTGTTAGCCTTGTCTTCAGGCTGGCCTTCTGTAGGATGGCCATGATGATTGCAGTCTTCACAACTTACCATCCCAAGGAGAACGAGCCTTTGTCTCTTCATGTCAAGCAGAAGTTCTGAAGGTCACTTTGGGCCAGCGTAGGTTGTATGTCAACTCTGAACCAGTATGGGATGGACTGCATGGCTCAGCTTAGGTCATGTGTTTCGTGGCCTATGGAGTTGACTTCCTGAGGACCACCGGAGTCACAGTGGAGGTCTGGGGCTCTTGGGAAGGGGAATGGAAGAAGTGGCTCTTGGAAGGCTACTGAAAGTGCCATTGTATGTCCTTCAGTTGCTTTTTTGGTAGCCATGGGGAGGTGGGATAAATAGAAGGGGTGTGGGCAAGAGGAGTAGGCAGTCCTAGCAGTGGGGATAGAGGGGATGGAGAGGGGACTGTCATAGATGTGTGCGCAATTAATGAGGGTGTCCTTTTCACCTGTGTCTCTTTTCTTTTTTTTTTTTTTTTTTTTTTTTAAATTTTTTTTTCAACGTTTTTTATTTATTTTTGGGACAGACAGAGACAGAGCATGAACGGGGGAGGGGCAGAGAGAGAGGGAGACACAGAATCGGAAACAGGCTCCAGGCTCTGAGCCATCAGCCCAGAGCCTGACGCGGGGCTCGAACTCACGGACCGCGAGATCGTGACCTGGCTGAAGTCGGACGCTTAACCGACTGCGCCACCCAGGCGCCCCACCTGTGTCTCTTTTCTGGGCACCTGGGAGGGAGGGGCTAGTGGCATAATTACCCCAAATGGCTCTTTGAGGCCTGCTCTGCCCCAGTTGGCCTTGAGTTGGTCCTTGAAAACCAGGCTGACCCACACACCTACATGACCAGAATTCTCAGCACCTTTGGCCTGTTTGGGTGTAGTCTGTTTGGAACCCTCTTTGCTTTTGCTGTGGCACACCCCCACTCTGCTCTCATTTGGCTGGCCGCCTGACCCTTTGGCTTTGTGAGGGCATCTCCTCTTCTCAAGAACTTGCCTACCTTGCCTTTTGCTCCTGTTAGCTATTGCTGCATAACACACCACCCCAAAGTTCAGTGGCTTAAAAATAACCATTCTGTTTTCCTTTTGTGGGTCAGGAATTGAGGGAGGGCTTGGCTGGGCACTTGTCTCTGATCCATTTAATATTAGCTGGGGCTGGGGTATCTACTTCTAAGATGGCCTGTGTGCATCTTGCTCCTCCCCTCCTCCCACCTTATCTTATCATCCAGGGTCTCCCCCCATCACTTGGGCTTCTCATAGCCTGGTAGTCACAGGGTAGTTTTCTTTCTTTCTCTTTCTTTCTTTCTTTCTTTCTTTCTTTCTTTCTTTCTTTCTTTCTTTCTTTCTTTCTTTCTTTCTTTCTTTCTTTCCTTCCTTCCTTCCTTCCTTCCTTCCTTCCTTCCTTCCTTCCTTCCTTCCTTTTTTTGAGAGAGAGTGCACGCGAGCAAGCAGGGGAGGGGCAGAGAGAAGGAGAGAGAGAGAATCCTAAGCAAGCTCTGCACTGTCAGCACAGAGATGTACAGGGGGCTTGAACTCACGAACTGTGAGATCATGACTTGAGCCAAAGTCAAGAGTTGGATGCTCAACCAACTGAGCCATCCAGGCGCCCCAGGGTGATTGGATTTCTAACATTGTAGCTGGCTTCTCCCACTACAAGCACTCCAGGAGCAGGTGTTTCAACAGACAGGAGAAGAAAGTGCCAGCCCCCTGAGGCCAGGCCCGGAAAGGGGTGCAGCATCAGTTCTGCCATATGCTATTGGCCAAAGCAGTCTCATAGCCCATCCAGATTCCAGGAGAGGGATGTAGACTCACCTTGCAATAGAAGGAATGTCAGAGTTTGTGGCCATTTTTAATCCTGCACAGTTCATAACTCTGGTGCTTTCAAAGGGTTTTTCCTGTTCTCTGGCTCTTCTTCCAGTAATTGCTTTAGGGGTGATAAACCTAATGCATACATTCATCAGTTTTTGCCCTCTACTGCAGGATGAGCCAGAGGTTAAGGGTGCTTTATTGGACACTCAGACTGATTGAGTGGACCCAGGAAACTGGTTTCAAATGTGCCCCTCAGCAGCCCCTTGGGAATCCCCATCCTTCAGATGGGCGCTGAAAGTAATGTTCAGTGGGAGGCATTAAATGCTCCTAAAGTTGAGTATTGAGCATGCATTGCTTTTATAGTTAGGAAAAAGTAAGTGTTATACCAAAATGGAATAATTGAAAAGAGAGATCTCTGCTCTCAAGATCTCTGTTTCTTGTTCCAACTCTGAGACATTTGTAATGGGCCTAGGAAAGCAATCACCTGCAGGCTTCGTTGAGCAAATCCAAAGCTGCCATGACATTAAAAAGAGCTACCTGTGTATTCTCTGTGGGGACTGATCTGTTGTGGGCTGCAAAGGGCTAGAAAAACGTTGAACGACATTTCAGGAGTGCAGCAGCTTTGTGATTGCCTCAGCTCTGTTCACTCCGTGGGGCATCCATTATGTCCAGGTCTCCTAAAGGTTCGTAATGCAAAGAGAAAGCACAGGAGGAGGAAGCCCACATCTAGTGTTTGCTTGTGGTTATTGTTTAATTTAGTTTATAGATTTGTTTAATTTTCTACTCTTTTTACTGCATAAAGCACGTTAGCAGCCTGAGTGAGCTTTCAGTGGAAGCCTGTTTTGTATACTTTGGCAAGGGCTGTGATGCCAGAGGCATTACTGTTGATGTAAATTTAGGAAATCGTAACGTGGGATCACATCTTCATTGATGATAAATGGCAAGCGGCGCCTGGGTGGCTCAGTCGGTTAAGTGTCCGGCTCTTGACTTTGGCTCAGGTCAGGATCTCGCAGTTCGTGTTTTGAGCCCCATGTCGGGCTCTGTGCTGGTAGTGCAGAGAGAGCCTGCTTGGATTCTCTCTCACCACCCCCCCTTTCCGCCCCTCCCCTGCTCATGTGCTCTGTCTCTCTCTCTCAAAGTAAATAAATAAACTTAAAAAAATAATAGTAAATAAATGGCAAGACTGGTGGATGGCGACACAGGCCGATGGCTCTAGTGAAGTGTGATGCATATGTGTGACTGATGTTGGTCAAATCAGTTAGTTTTCTGTCACTCCTTCCTTTTCATTCATTCTCTTCAGTGATTGGCTAACCAGCTTCCCTATTTATTTCTGCCTGTCTCTTTTAGGTCTCAGACTTAGACTAACTGCATCATCTCTGTGGCTACAGTTTACATTCCGTTTGCCCAAATGGCAAAACCATATCCGTTTTTGTTTTTAAATCCTAGCTTTTCATGATTCCTTGATTGGCTTAGTTGATTTTCCAAGGTGAACAACAGCCTACTTTTACCAGTTCTCCTTCCCCTACCTAACTGTCTGGGGCCCCCTTAAAACCAGTGTCATCATTGTGGTGGTGGTCCAGTACCCTGCATAATGGCAGAGTGCCTTATACACTGTAGGCACTCAGTTATTTTGTGTGACGAGCGTCCCTGGGCCCAGGGTGATGAGGACAGGCAGTGGCTCTGCTGTCCCATTCAGCTGCTTCCTCTCTGGGCTCCTTCTCCCACCCGTCTTTATTCCCCTTTACCCCTTTTATTTCAATTCCTGAGCCCTCTTCATACTTTTGTCGTGAATTGAGGGGTCAGCCCCTTTTTCTTGTGCAGTGACGTTTAAAATAGGAATATTTTAAAACCGTATTAATTTGGGGTCTACAAATTCAGAAATGTTGATACATTAGTTGGCCCTCTTTATATTTTATGCAAACAAAGGGTCTATAAAACAAATGAATAGTGTACATGATATGGTATCTCAGTTGCTTTCTCTCTCTTTGTTGTGCCCTGAGGGGATCCTCCAGTTTACTAATTTTTCTTTGACTGTGTCCAGTCTGGAGTTTAGCTTGTCATTTGAGCTTTAAATCAGTCACTTATTTTTTATTTTCAGTATTCTTCTTTCTAAAATTAACTTATTTTTTTTTATTGTGGTAAAATACACGTAACATGAAATGAAGCATTTTAAAGCATAGAGTTCAGTGATAGTGTATTCACAGTGTTGTGCAACCATCACCACTGTCTAGTTTCAAAACATTTTCATCACCCTAAATAAGGAGACCCTGTACCCATTAACCAATCACTCCCCATTCTCCCCCACTCCTAGGCCTAGAAACCATGAATCTGCTTTTGGTCTCTGTGGATTTGCCTCATCTGGATGTTTCATACAAATGGAACCATACAATATGCAGCCTTTTGTGTCTGGCTTCTTTGTCTTAGCATAATGTATTCAAGGTTCATCCTTTGAACATACATTGTGGGTGTCTATATGCATACATTGTAACATTTATCAGTACTTCATTTCTTTGCATGAAGAATATTCCATTGCATGAATATATCATGTTTTGTTTATCTGTGCATTCATTGTTGGACACCTAGCTTGTTCCCAACCTTTTAGCTGTTGTGAATAGGGCTGCTGTAAACTCGTGTACAACTTTTTGTTTGAACACTCACTTTCCATTTTGTTGGTTATATACTCAGACGTGGAATTGCTGGATCATACAGTAATTCTGTTTAGTTTAGTGATGCACTGCCAAATTGTTTACCATAGTGACATTTTGCATTCCCACCAGCAGTGAGGGTTCTGATTTCTCTGCATCTTTGCCAACATGTGTTACTTCCTTTTTTTTTTAATGTTTATAGGCATCCTACTGGGTGTGAAGTGCATCACTGTGGTTTTGATTTGCATTTTTCTTTCTCTCTCTCTCTTTTTTTTGATAAAATATTAATTTTTTTTTTTGTTAAGTTTTAGAGAGAGAGAGGGCTGGAGCTGGGGAGAGGAGAAGAGGGAGAGAGGGAGAATCTTAAGCAACCTCCACTTGCAGTGCAAAGCTAAATCCCATGACCCTGGAATCATGACCTGAGCTGAAATCAAGAGTGGGACACTCAACCGACTGAACCACCCAGGCACCCTCTATCTTTTTTCCCCTCCCCTTCCCATGTGTTCATCTGCTTGTTTCTTAAACTCCACATATGAGTGAAATCATAGGTACTTATTTCATGTGATACAATACACTCTAGTTCAGTCCACGTCATTGCAAATGGCAAGATTTCATTTTTTAAAAAAATTTTTTAATGTTTATTTATTTTTTGAGAGACAGAGACAGAGCATGAGCGGTGGAGGGGCAGAAAGAGAGGGAGTCATAGATTTTGAAGTAGGCTCCAGGCTCAGAGCTGTCAGCACAGAGCCTGATGCGGGACTCGAACTCAAAAACTGTGAGATCATGACCTGAGCTGAAGTCAGACACTTAACCGACTGAGTCACCCAGGCGCCCCAATATTTCATTCTTTTTGATGGCTGAGTAATATTCCATTTTGTGTATATGAGTGGTGTGTGTATGTGTGTGTGTGTGTCTTTGTGTATACTACATTGTCTGTATCTATTCATCAGTCAGTAGACATTTGGGCTCTTTCCATAATTTGGCTCTTGTGGATAATGCTGCTATAACCATTGAGATGCAGGTACCCCTTCGTATCTGTATCGTTTGGGTGAATACTTAATAGTGCTGGGTTGTAGGGTAGTTCTGTTTTTAACTTTTTGAGGAACCTCCACACTGTTTTCCAGAGTGGCTGCACCAGTTTGCATTCCCACCAGCAGTGTCAGAGGGTTCCCCATTCTCTGTGTCTTTGCCCACACCTATTTCTTGTGTTGTTCATTTTAGCCATTCTGACAGATGTGAGGTGGTACCTCATTGTGATTTTGATTTGTATTTCCCTGATGGTAAGTGATGTTGAACATTGTTTCATGTGTCTGTTAGCAATCTGGATGTCTTCTTTGGTAAAACGTGTATTTGTGTCTTCTGCCTATTTCTTTACTTTTTTTTTTTTTAACCATAAATACATACAATTTTTATTTGTCAATTATAGATTGATAAAGCTAGAAAAAAAAGACAAATGCAAGAATGTTCCAAGTAGCACTGTTTGTAAGAGCAAAAAATCTGAAACAATCAAAATGCCATTGACAGGAATATGATTAATTGTGGAATATCTTTTCAATGTAGGTGAAAATAAATGAAGTTACCATTCATGTATCATTATAGATGAATACTTGAATGCTAAATGAGAACAATAAGTCATAGAATAATACATACAGCATGATAACATTTAAAAAAATGCTTAAAAATAAGAACAGCTAAACAGTATATTGATAAAGAAGCTAGGGAATGAATGAGCTAGGGAAAGGGCACGTATAGATACAATTCCAACTGTTAAGTGGATGACAGTTCCATACATGTTCATTTTTTATTATACTTCTTTATGTATGTATCACATATGTAATAAATCATATATATGAAAAAATATAAAATATCTATCTGTAAGATCCCAAAGACCTTATATAGAAAAGGAAGTGTCCAGTGAAGTTTAAACAAAAGATATCTCTTCATTGGGAATCTCTTTCCAGAAACAAAGAACTTCATTGTCTAAGCACCTTTTAACAGTATTAAAAATTAAAGTTGTCTTTTCCAACATTATTTATTTCTGATTTTGGTGTTTATGAATGCCTCTGAAATTCTCGAATGATAAATAACAGAAAAACTTTCCCTGGCAACCTATTCTTTTCCTCCTTTTTCTTCTCCTCTTCTTCCTCTCTTTTCTTTCCAACCAATTATCAATCATTTGTTGCTTTATAATTGTTACTGATTTTTCTTAGTTGGATATACATAATTTCTAAGATGTTTGCCTCTAAAATACTTTTTTTCCAACATAGAACACTTTCCTCAGATGATAGCTTGTCTTTTCAGTATTTTCATTTAACTTTAAAAATAATTCTTCCATGGCTCTGTCACAGCTTGGAATTTCCCTGGAACTCCACAAACTACAATAGCCAACATTCATGTAGCACTTACTATGCTTTAGGTTGTAGTCTGTTACTGCATTCAGTCCTCATGAAAACCCTACAGTGTTATCCCTGTGTTGCAGATGAGAAAGCTGAGGCACAGAGAGGTCAAAAATCACAAATGACAAAGCTAGAATTCAAGCCAAGCAGTTGAGTTATAGATTCCTGCTCTTAACTACCACATCATCATGATGTCCTTTTGATTTTGTATCAACCAGTTTTCTGTCTGAAGCAGTAAGAGTATCTATTGCTTATAAGAACAAATTTTCGGTATCTTTCAACTCACCATTATTATTTTTTAAAACTTAAATTCAATTTCATTAACATACAGTGTAATCTTGGTTTCAGGAGTAGACCCAGTGATTTATCTCTTACGTATGATACCCAGTGCTCATCCCAAAAAGTGCCCTCCTCAATGCTCATCACCCATTTAACACATTCCTCTACCCACCTCCCCTCCAGCAACCCTCAGTTTGTTCTCTGTATTTGAGAGTCTCTTATGGTTTGCCTCCCTCTCTGTTTTAAAACATCCTTTATTTTTCCTTCCTTTCCCCTCTGTTATCTGTTGTGTTTCTTGATTCCACATATGGTGAAAAAATATGATCTCTTTCTCTGACTGAATTACTTTGCTTAGCATAATACTCTCTAGTTCCATCGACGTTGTTGCAAATGGAAAGATTTCATTCTTTTTCATCACCTGGTAGTATTCCATTGTGTGTATATGTGTGTGTGTGTGCAGCATACATATATATGTATATATGTGTATGTAGATATGTATGCATGTACACATGTATGTATAAATGTATATATGTATGTGTATATGTACATATGTATACATATACATATAATGCATATGTATGTATATGCATATGTGTATATATACATATGTACGTATATATACCACGTATTATTTATCCATTCATTGGTCAGTGGACATTTTCCATATGGGCAGTGTAGTCTTTCCATACTTTGGCTACTGTTGATAGTGCTGCTATAAACATTGGGGTGCATGTGCCCCTTTGAAACAGCACATCTCTGTCACTTGGATAAATACCTAGTAGTGCATTTGCTGGCTCATAGGGTAGTTCTATTTTTAATTTTTTGAGGAACCTCCATACTGTTTTCCAGCATGGCTGCACCAGTTTGCATTCCAGCAGTGCAAAAGAGATCCTCTTTCTCCACATCCTCGCCAACATCTGTTGTTTCCTGAGTTGTTAATGTTAGGCATCTGACAGGTGTGAGGTGGTATCTCGTGGTTTTGATTTGTATTCCCCTGATGATGAATGATGTTGAGCATTTTTTCATGTGTCGGTTGTCCATCTGGATGTTTTCTTTGGAGAAGTGTCTTTTCATGTCTTTTGCCCATTTCATCACTGTATTATTTGCTTTTTGGGTGTTGAGTTTGATAAGTTCTTTATAGATTTTGGATACCAACCCTTTTATCTGATATGTCATTTGCAAATATCTTCTCCCATTCTGTCGGTTGCCTTTTAGTTTTGCTGATTGTTTCCTTTGCTGTGCAGAAGATTTTTATTTTGATGAGGTCCCAGTAGTTCATTTTTGCTTTTGTTTCCCTTGCCTCCAGAGACATGTTGAGTAAGAAGTTGCTGTGGCCGAGGTCAAAGAGGTTTTTGCCTGCTTTCTCCTTGAGGATTTTGATGACTTCCTGTTGTAACATTTAGGTCCTTCATTTTGAGTTTATTTTTGTGTCTAGTGTAAGAAAGTGGTCCAGGTTCATTCTTTTGCATGTCGCTGTCCAGTTTTCCCAGCACCATTTGCTGTAGAGACTGTTTTTATTCCATTGGATATTCTTTCCTGCTTTGTCAAAGATTAGTTGGCCATACGTTTGTGGGTCCATTTCTGGGTTCTCTATTCTGTTCCACTGCTCTGAGTGTCTGTTTTTGTGCCAGCCATGCTGTCTTGATGATTACAGTTTTGTAATACATCTTGAAGTCCGGGATTGTGATGCCTCCAGCTTTAGTTTTCTTTTTCAAGATCGCTTTGGCTATTCAGGGTCTTTTCTGGTTCCATACAAATTTTAGGATTATTCTAGCTCTGTGAAGAATGCTAGTGTTATTTTGATAGGGATTGCATTGAATATGTAGATTGCTTTGGGTAATATTGACATCTTAACAATATTTGTTCTTCCTATTCAGGATCATGGAATATTTTTCCTCTTTTGTGTCTTCTTCAATTTCTTTCATTAGCTTTCTATAGTTTTCAGTGTACAGATTTTTCACCTCTTTGGTTAGATTCATTCCTAGGTATTTTATGGTTTTTGGTGAAATTGTAAATGGGATTGATTCCTTAATTTCTCTTTCTGTTGCTTCATTGTTGGGGTATAGGAATGCAACCGATTTCTGTGCATTGACTTTATAACCTGCTACTTTGCTAAATTCATGAATCAGTTCCAGCAGTTTTTAGGTGGAATCTTTTGGGTTTTCCATTAGAGTATCATGTCGTGTGTGAAGAGTGAACGTTTGACTACCTCCTTGCTGATTTGGATGCCTTTTATTCCTTTTTGTTGTCTGATTGCTGAAGCTAGGACTTCCAATACTATGTTGAATAACAGTGGTGAGAGTGGACATCCCTGTTATGTTCCTGACCTTAGGGGGGAAAGCTCTCAGTTTTTCCCCATTGAGGATATTAGCGGTGGGTCTTTCATGTATGGCTTTTATGATCTTGAGGAATGATCCTTCTATCCCTACTTTCTTGAGGGTTTTATCAAGAAAGGATGTTGTATTTTGTCAAATGCTTTCTCTGCATCTATTGAGAAGATTGTGTGGTTCTTGTCCTTTATTTTATTGATGTGATACATCACGTTAATTGTTTAGTGGATATTGAATCAGCCCTGCATCCCAGGTATAAATCCCACTTGGTTGTGGTGAATAATTCTCTTAATGTATTGTTGGATCCGGTTGGCTAGTATCTTGTTGAGGATTTTTGCATCCATGTTCATCAGGGAAATTGGTCTACAGTTCTCCTTTATAGTGGGGTCTCTGTCTGGTTTTGGAATCAAGGTGATGCTGGCTTCATAGAAAGAGTTTGGAAGCTGTCCTTCCATTTCTGTTTTTTGGAACACTTCAAGAGAATAGGCTTTAACTCTTCCTTAAATGTTTGGTAGAATTCCCCTGGAAAGCCATCTGGCCCTGGACTCTCTTTTTTGGCAGATTTTTGGTCACTAATTTTTTTTTTTTACTGGTTATGGTCTGTTCAGATTTTCTATTTCTTGCTGTTTCAGTTTTGGTAGTGTGTATGTTTCTAGGAATTTGTCCGTTTCTTCCAGATTACCCATTTTATTGGTGTATAATTGCTCATAATATTGTCTTATTGTTTGTATTGCTGCTGTGTTGGTTGTGGTCTCTCCTCTTTCATTCTTGATTTTATTTATTTGGGTCCTTTCCTTTTTCTTTTTGATCAAACTGGCTAGGAGATTATCAATTTTGTTAATTCTTGTAAAGAACCAGCTCCTGGCTCATTGATCTGTTCTACTGTTTTGTTGTTGTTGTTTTTTTTGTTTTGGTTTTGATAGCATTGATTTCTGCTCTAATCTTTATTATTTCCTGTCTTCTGCTGGTTTGGGGTTTTATTTGCTATTCTTTTTACGGCTATCTAAGGTGTAAGGTTAGGTTGTGTACCTGAGACCTTTCTTCCTTCTTTAGGAAGGCCTGGATTGCTACATATTTCCTCTTATGACTGCCTTTGCTGCATCCCAGAGGTTTTGGGCTGTGGTGTTATCATTTTCATTGGCTTCCATATATTTTTTAATTTCCTCTTTAACTTCTTGGTTAGCCTGTGCAGTCTTTAGTAGGATGGTCTTTAGTCTCTAAGTATTTGTTATCTTTCCACATTTTTTATTGTGGTTGGTTTCGAGTTTCATAGCGTTGTGGTCTGAAAATATGCATGGTATGATCTTGATCTTTTTGTACTTGTTGAGGGCTGATTTGTGTCTCACCGTGTGATCTATTCTGGAGAATTTTCCATGTGCACTGGAGAAGAATGTGTATTCTGCTTTAGGATGAAATGTTCTGAATATATCTGTTAAGGCCATCTGGTCCAGTGTGTCATTCAAAGCCCTGTTTCTTTGTTGATTTTCTGTTTAGATGATCTGTCCATTGTTGTAAGTGGGGTGTTGAAGTCCCCTAGTATTACGGTATTATTATCAATTCATTTCTTTATGTTTGTGATTAATTGATTTATATATTTGGATGTTTCCACGTTTGGAGCATAAATGTTTACAATGGTTAGATCTTGGTGGATACCCCTTAATTATGATATAATGCCCTTCTTCATCTCTTGTTACAGTCTTTATTTTAAAGTCTAGATTGTCTGATATAATCCGGCTTTCTTTTGGTGACCATTAGCATGGTAGATTATTCTCCATATCCTTACTTTTAATCTGAAGGTGTCTTTAGGTCTAAAGTGGGTCTCTTGTAAACAGCATATAGACAGATTTTGTTTTCTTATCCATTCTGATACCCTGTGTCTTTTGATTGAAGCATTTAGTCCATTGACGTTTAGAATGAGTACTGAAAGATGTGAATTTATTGCCATTATGTTGATTGTAGAGTTGAGGTTTCTTGTGTTGTTCTCTGTTCCTTTCTAGTCTTTGTTGCTTTTGGTCTTTTTTTTTTTTTTTTTTTCCTTGCATTTTCTCCCTTCAGAGAGTTCCCCTTAAAATTTCTTGCAGGGCTGGTTTAGTGGTCATAAACTCCTTTAATTTTTGTTTTTCTGGGAAACTTTTTATCTCTCCTTCTATTTTGAATGACAGCCTTGCTGGATAAAAAATTCTTGGCTGCATATTTCCACTTGAGCACATTTAATATATCCTGCCACTCCTTTATTGCCTGCCAACTTTTTGTGGATAGGTCTGCTGTGAACCTGATCTATCTTCCCTTGTAGGTTAAGGACTTTTTTTTTTTTTCCCTTGCTGCTTTCCTGATTCTTTCCTTGCCTGAGTATTTTGTAAATTTGACTATGATATGCCTTGTTGATGGTCGGTTTTTGTTGAATCTATTGGGAGACCTCTGTGCTTCCTGGATTTTGATGTCTGTGTCTGTCTCCAGGTTAGGGAAGTTTTCTGCTATGATTTGCTCACATAACCCTTCTACCCCTTTTTCTCTCTCTTCCTCTTCTGGGACCCCTATGATTCTGATGTTACTCCTTTTTAATGAGTCACTGATTTCTCGAATTCTTAAATCGTGCTCTTTTGCCTTAGTCTTCCTCTTTTTTTCTGCTTCGTTCTCCAGAAGTTTGTCCTCTGTATCGCTGATTCACTTCTATGCTTCATCCATCCTTGCCGCTGTGGCTCCCATTTGAGATTGTAGCTCAGTTATAGAATTTTTTATTTCATCCTGACTCATTTTTACTTCTTGTGTTCCACTATGTGATCTGTTTTGGAGAATGTTCCATGTGCACTGGAGAAGAATGTGTATTCTACTACCTTAGGATGGAATTAGAATCCACAGAAAGGGATTCTGTTTTCAACCCCAGCTAGTATTCTTATTATTGTGATTCTAAATTCTGGTTCAGACATCTTGCTTGTATCTGTGTTAAGTCCCTGGCTGTCATTTCTTCCTGTTCTTTCTTTTGGGGTGAATTCCTTCATTTTGTCATTTTGAAGGAAGAAAAGGAATTAACAGAGAAAAAAAATAATTAAAAACAACACAAAAAAATCAATAAAGGATGGTAGATCCTAGGTGTGTTTTGGTCTGCTTGTTGAAAGGAGCTTGATAGATTAGAGAAAAAAGGAAAAGATAAGAAAAAAAAAAAGGAAAAAATAAAAAGGAAAACATTTGAAAATTTGAAAAAATGAATACAGTAAAATAGAACAAAATGAAATGATGAACATAAACTAGAATTTAAAAAATTTACAAAAAAATAAAAAACATACTAGAAAAAAATTAAAGAAAAATCTTTTTAATAAAAATGGAAAATAAAAATAATTTTTTTCTCTTTCTGTATTCAAGAATAAGAAAAAGAAAAAAATTAAATAGATGGACCAGCAAATAGACTAAAATATTATTAAAATTACATCAGTTTCCCCTAGAAGTCAAACTATGAAGCACTTTATGGTCTGTAAACTAAGCAGGCGGAGAGACTTGTGGTGTTCCTCAAGAGCATAGTTGGCCCAGTTGGGTGGGGCTTAGTGCTCTGTTCTTCACTAGATGGCGCTGCTTAGTTTACCGGGGTGGACCGTTGTGGTGCATGTAGTCGTGTATGTGCATACATGGGAGGGGTGAAAATGATGTCACCCAGCTACCCAGTCTCTAGTATCAGAGCTCTGTTTTCTCCCCTCCTGGCAATCAAGCACCTGCCTTTGTCTTTGGCTTCTGTCCACTCCAGCTTTTACACTGTCTGTGACCAAGCCGTCAGGCTGCCAGGCTCCACCTCCCTCCTGAGTTTTATCTCAGATGCAGCTGTTTCCCAACCCCTCACATCTGAAGGACTGCGGCTATGACCTGTTCTCACCCTCCAAGGGAGGATCTCACCAAGCAATGGCTGGGTACCCACCTGACCCCAGGAATGTTTGTGGGATCATGCTGCGGCCAATGCCCAGAGACTGTGGCTAGGTGCCAGCCTGCCCCAGAAAAAGTTCACACAATCGTGTAGCAGCAGCATTTCGGGGATTATGGAAAATCACAACACACATCTGACATGAGACTTCCCCCTTAACGTCCTTGTTCCAACACCAGCAAATGTGGTTCCCCAGGGTCTGCTGGGACCTTTGCATGTTGGGGGGCCGCACAGCCTCTACCAAATGTCCTCCCAGCAGGGGAATTGCCTCTCCCTCTGTGGCCCGAGGACCCCTTGGACCTCGCTCTCTGCTCTTGGGAATTCGCCCTTCCCACTAGAGCAACGCCAGTTATCAAGCTGTGGAGTTTCAGACTCTGCACTCCCCCTGTTTATGGAGTCTTAATGGAATTTAAACCCTCCCTTTCACCTTTCTCCCTTTGTTGTTCAGTCCCTTGCATACTTTTCCTTTCCTCTCCAACTGCTTATGGATGTGGGGGTGCTTTCCTGTACTTCCCTCCCCCCTCCACCCCGTCTCTGTCCTCTCTCCACAAGCAGAAACAGTTCCCTGCCCTCCGCAGCTTCTCTATCCCCCAGTTCACCTCTCCATGTCATGTACCTGCTGATTTCTGTGGTTCAGGTTGTGCTAATTGTTGTGTTAATCCTCAAATCAGTTTTCAAGGTGTGCAAGATGGTTTAGTGTTGACCTGGCTGCATTTCAAAGACGAGAGATGCAAAAAAACTTACATGCTGTTCTGCCATCTTGCCCCCCGCTCCTTTTTTTTTAAACATTTATTTGTGAGAGACAGAGAGACAGAGCACGAGTGTGGGAGTGACAGGAAGAGAGGGAGACACAGGATCTAAAGCAGGCTCCAGGCTCTGAGCTGTCAGTATAGAGTTTCCCCCAGGGCTCAAATCCACAAACCCTGAGATCATGACCTGAGCCAATGTTGGATACTTAACCAATTGAGGCACTCAGGCACCCCTATTTCTGTGAGCTTTTAATATATGCTGTGAGTTGTAGATATTTTTCATCCATTTTGTTATTTGTTCTTTGACCTTGCTTTAAGGGATTGTTTGCTGGACAGACTTTTTTTTTTTTTTTAATGTTTATTTATTTTGAGAGAGAGAGAGAGAGAGAGAGAGAGAGAATGAGCAGGGGAGGGGCAGAGAGAGGGAGAGAGAGATAGAATCCCACTCAGGCTGAACTATCAACACAGGGCCTGATGTGGGGCTTGAACCCTCAAACCGTAAGATCATGACCTGAGTTGAAACCAAGAGTCAGACACGTTAACTGGGCGAGCCTCACGGGAGCCCCTGAGTGATGATATGGTGGTGGAAGGGTGTCCTTGCCCCGTGGGATCAGGCTCTTTCAGTAGGTCTGCACAGGCATTGCACAAGGCCCATGTAGGTCCGCTGGGGCCTCAGACATTACATTGTCCCCACACAGGCTCACTGGTGCCTCAGTGTGGAGACCTGGTAGCCTTCCATGCAGTTATCCCAGATAGAATGATGCCTGGGACCCCAGTAGAGCTCAGAGATATCCAAGCAAAGCCCTGATGGTCAGAGAAAACTTTGCCTTAAGCTTCCTTGTAATGCAAGGAGGGCTATAACAATTGCCTTGAATCTGACTTCAGAACTTTAGCTCAGATGAGAGTTTAATATCCTAGTGAGAGATTAATTGTAGGCCATTTCCCCCGGAAGCCCCCGTTTCCAGCTCTTTGGTTTGGAATTGGGCTGGCCCCCTTTGGTGACAGGTGCCCTGACTCTTGGGAGTAGGCACTTTCCATCCTGGGCCACGGGACTCGTTCCCCATTTTCTCTGGCCATGGAATCCCACACCTGAGACATCTGCTGCTCAGAGGAGGTATTTCTCTTGAGTGGATTGAACCACAACAGAGATAAGCACAGATAAGCAGAGACCACTGGTAAGGGGGACTGAGTCTGAGGAGAAGCCACAAGTTCCAGGGATCGCTGTTTGAGTTCCCTCCATGGGCCTGGACATGGAATGGAATCTGACAGTGGTTCTAATGCTGTCGACCTAGGCTTGGCTCTCATTCTCAGAGAAACTTGGCTGGCAGGGCCTGCCATGTACTCTTTCTCTGATAACTGAATAATTTCCCAGCTAAGTCATTTAGGAAGTGCCATTGCTGGAGCTGCTGGTCTTTGCTGATGGCTCCCAGAGCCCATGCCTCTGCTTTACAGGCTCCCTTGAGCCAGATCAGCCCACCGGGGAATCCGTGCCCTACTGGTGGCACCCTGAATTGGCTGAGTCCTCTGGGGATATAGGGCCAGGAGCACTCTAGAGAAGCAGTTCTATGCTGGTGGACAGAGCTGCCATAGTACCTGTGGCCCACCAGGGTCACACTCCTCTGGGCTCCAGGTGTGATGCAAGCCTGTGGGTCTAGACCACACTCCTTTAGCTGCAGTGGCCCTCGCCTTGCCACATGCTTATTTTGAGTACCTCACTTCCACACATTTTCTTGATTTCTTGGTTCCCAGCCTATGCACCCAGTGTTGGGTCCCCCATGAATAACCCTCTTCTGGGGTGCCTGGGTGGCTCGGTTGAGCGTCCAACTTCGGCTCAGGTCATGATCTCACAGTCTGTGAGTTCAAGCCCCGTGTCGGGCTCTCTGCTGACAGCTCAGAGCCTGGAGCCTGCTTCGGATTCTGTCTCTCTCTCTCTCTCTCTCTCTCTCTGCTCCTCCTCTGTTCATGCTCTGTCTCTCTCTGTCAAAAATAAATAAACATTAAAAAAAAAAATAACCCTCTTCTGTGCCTGCCCAGGCTCTGAATAGCTTTAAGGTAGAACAAAGAGGTAGCCTTGGTGGTGAGGACTTTGCCTTAGTGACAGAGGGAGCTGCCTTTGGGGATGTACTTAGATGGACTGGCCCAAAGGTAGGCTGGTCCCTAGAGGTAGGCTGAGTCCTAGCCTGATCTTGGCCATTGCAGGCTGGCTCTGGAAAGCAGAATGAGTGGGCTTGCTCCCAGCCAGGCCAAGAAATGACCATCATGCCTTTTGTTCTCCATTTTTCTTCAGTAGCATGTTCTTTCGGTGTGGTTTTCTTGCCCCCTGCACTCTCCCTGCCCCCATTTGTCCATATTCTACCATGGAGAGTGGTGGGAATGACAGTAGTAACAGAGACTCAGATTTCCTGTACTCTGACTGCCTGGCTGTGGGCCCAGTGCCATGCCTATACTAACATGCATCTTCCTTGTGGTGACTATCCTGCTATCATCCTTGAACAAATGGGCACGGAGAGGCAGGGCAGGGCTTCTCGGGGAGTGGTGACTGTCAGTCAAGCATGTTGAAAGGGAGGGATGTCAGCAGCCTTTGCACATTAACGGGGTGCATTGGTTTGGAGCTGGTAAGGCCCTTGGATAGTGGCTGCTGGAAACTAGGTCACAGCAGGTTTGGGGCTCATAGCTGGGAGTTTTCCAGCTGGAGCATGTGGCACAAACATGCCTGACACGTGCTTCTCCAGCTCTGGATAGAACCCTGGGACTTATATTTAAGGACGACTTGATCATATCACCACTGGAGCCCAGATGTAGTTTTGCAGATTTGTTGCTGTCTTTTAAGATTATTTTTTAAAAATGTTTTTATTTCCCCTGGCCAGTATAATTTTTCATGGGGCTTTACTCTTTGATCTGAACTATAAAAAATGTACCCATGTTAAGACCTCTTAAAACGTGTCTTTGGATTTATTGTCTGTACAAATGGAAGTTCAGATAATAGTTCTGTTCATAACTGAAGAAAAACAGGAAAAGAAGATAAATTTCTCACTACTTGGAATGATAAACACGGTGAAGCATATGCTGTAATCCTGGCAACAGAAATTCAAGGTCGGAAATAATTCCTTTCCTCCTGAGTCTGCCTTCAGCTTCCCTGAGGAGTGCAGCGGCTGAAATTTGCTACTAATTGTAGCCATAATTTTAGCATGCAATTAAACACATGATTTCCTTCCCAGCTGATGTCTTTTTTGCTAGTCTGACATGGATAAAACAAACGCTCTGTAGATTTGAATGGCTACTTTAATCTGATAGGAGTTCAAGAAAAGTCACCATTGTTTGAGCACATTGGGCTACCCAGTAGGAACTAAGTTAATCTTGCCTGTAAAAGTTGTGAACAACGTGGGTGCTTCTAATGTAGTTTCTAATGCTGCTGTCTGTACGTTGAAGAAAACTTTGGTGTGCCCATTTTGCTAAGACCCTCCATGAGGGTAAGGATCTTTGGAGGGAGCGATACCAGGGGAAAGAATCAGAGATGAAAATTGTGCAGTTGTGGTAGGAGCAAATGCTCACAGAGATCTCCTCATGCAATGGTGGGTCTGGTACTGGAGGGACCCCAGCACCTGAGAGCATAGCTGCTCTTCAGGAAGGAAAGGAGCCGGAAAGGCTCCAAGCTGGCCTGCCCTGGGTTAGTGTGTCCATTTGGTGCTTTTCTTTTCCTCGACCTCTCCCAGAGGGTCGTTTGCCCTGTAAAGGATGTTTTGTGTGAAAATAGAGCTCCTTGCCTAGGGGAGTTTGGGAACCACCAGGGTAAAGAAACGAAACAGATTTCTCTACTCAAGGATGTCTTGACAGCCTATTACTTGCTGCTGTGCTTTGTGATTCTCTAAGGGAGAGTTCAAACAAATGTGGTTTTCCAAAAGTATGTGACCGTGGTATTCTTTATTCAAGGCATACCTGGCAGGGCACAGGGAAGCATGGTTCTGGTTGTGTGGAGCCTCTCAAACATGACTTCTTATAATAACAAGAGCAAATGCTGGTTTTGCACACACCATATGTGAGCCGCTGTCCTAAGCACTTGCATGCACTGTTTCATTACATTTTCCCTGTGATTTATGCCCTCTTGTTAGCATCCCTGTGATACAGGCAAGAAACTGAGCCATTGGGAGGTCAGGAAAGTTGCCCCAGGACTCAGAACTTGCTGGGGCGGGGCCTGTCCTCTTCCAGCCTGGGTCTTTGTTGTCCTTCAAGTCCTGGACCTTGTGAAGCCTCATCCAAGAATCCCCCAAGGGGGATTTGGACCCTCCTCTGGCCTGCAGAGCCAGAATCCCTCAAGGTCTCTGCCATGCTGCATTGTCACCACAATGTGCCCAACTGTCTTCCATACTAGACCACAGGGTTCATGAGCGCCAGGGTTATCTGTGCCTTTGAGCTGAGTCGTTGATCTCTAGCGCCATGCCTGGCACAGGGTTGCTATGAGTGAAAAGTGGTGAGCGATTTTCAAATGTGGACTGGATCTCATATGCTCTCTTTGCTCCTTAATGGTGGGTGGCAGCAGAAGAGTTCCTGATGGTTCTCAGTTTCTGAGGACTTCTGTTTCACTCTGGACCCAACTCTTTTCTTTCTTTCTTTTTTAAATGTTTTTAGTTTTGATTATGTTGAGAGACAGAGAAGAGAGAGAGGGAGAGAGAATGCATGCACGAGCAGGGGAGGGGCAGAGAGAGAGAGAGAGAGAGAGAGAGAGAGAGAGAGAGAGAATCCCAAGTAGGTCCCTTGATGTCAGCATAGACCCCCATCTCAGGGCTGGAACTCACAAACTGTGAGATCATGATCTGAGCTGAAATCAAGAGTCAGATGCTTAACTGACTGAGCCACCCAGGTGCCCCAAGGACCCAGCTCTTCTCTTACTTTGGATTTATTAGAGAGAAATTGTCTTGACCAGTGTGTTACTTTGAGTAAGCATCCGTATGTGTCATCAACAGTGTTTAGGCCCAGGGCTTAACACTGGTACTTGGATGTGTGGAGTTGACATTCTGATATTCCATGGCATCATCTCTCAAGGCATATTCTTGGCTTTTTTTTTTTTTTTTTAAGTTTATTTATTTATTTTGAGAGAGACTGAGGTGAGGAGGGGCAGAGGGAGAGAGAGAGAATCCCAAGCAGGCTTACTTTGGTAGTGCTGAGCCTGATGCAGGGTTGATCTCACAAACCATGAAACCTAACCTGAGTCAAGAACAAGAGTCTGATGCTCAACCGACTAAGCCATCCAGCCACCCCTTGGCTTTCTTTATAAGTGTAATTTAGCATTTGGGGATTGATAGACACAATTGAGTGGGTTTGAGTGTTAGAAGGTTTGAAATAGGACATAGAGAGGTGCTCTTTTCTGGGGCAGCCCATAGCCATTTTGAAATGAGTCCTAGGGAGCTGAATGGTTCCAACAGTGAGGAAGCAGGACCTCCCTCCTCACCTTATCTTTTTCCTTTATTATTTAATTTGTTCGAAAATTTTAAATTATGAAGCATGCAGAAAGTAGATACTAGTGTACTCACTAGCCAGTTAGTCATATTTATCTGAGGTCTGTCTTTCTCAAATCCCACCATCCTCTGCCTTCTCTTCAGTATGAATGTGGCTCCTGTCCTGTGTTTGGCATTCACCTTTCCTGCTCACATTTTTTTGGAGAATATATATATATATATATATATATATATATATATATATATATATACACATACATACATATATATATATTAATATTTATAATAATTTAATTATTATTTAATTAAATAATGGATATGGGTGCCACACAGTATTCCACTGGGGAATTAAAGTAGAGTTTATGCATTTATCCCCCAATGAGGGGCAGATTGTGTCCACTTTTTCTGTTATAAACACTGCCATAATAAACACCCTTAAACATTCCTTTTGTATAAGAGTTTCTGAGTAGACTCTTCAGGGGGGAATTCCAGACTTGTAGAGTTTCTTCAAGCACCACCATGCCCTCCAAAGTGGTTAAACCAATTTACCTTCCTGCTATTTTATAGTCCCATAAGCCCACATGTCCCCACCCTGGTGTTCTCAGATCTTTTCATTCTTGCCAAGTCTGTAGGGCATGCAGTGGCACCCCTGCTGTTTAATTTTGCATTTCCCTCCCTATTTTTGGAGTTGATCACCTTTCCCCATGGTTACTGTCTAGTCGTACTCCTCCCGTTTCTGATCCCATTGATCTGGGTGGCTTTTTAGATAGGAGTAACCCGGGGCTTCCCTCTCTCATAACTGTTTGCATTGCTCTTTCAGATGGCAAGTTTGGTGCCTACATGCAAGTCCACATTCAGAATGATGGGCCTGTGACTGTAGAATTGGAGTCCCCGGCACCTGGCGCTGCTGCCTCTGACCCAAAGCAGGTAAGCCTGGACTCTCTTGGGTCTGTCTTCTGGCTTTGGTTTCACTGGAATCCCTGGAGCAGTTCTCAGTCTGAGGTGGAGTAAGGACTTCACTGTAGTAACCTGATACCTATTTTAATGCATCCCTTGCCAAGAATGCATCTGTTTACACTGCATGTCCTTGGTGCTGTGGTAGGCTCGACAGCACTTCTCCCTTGACTTTGTGTTCCAGAGAACATGTCCTTTACAAGAGCCAAGCTCTTCCTCTGGGCTCCTTTCCCCGTGAGGTGCGTTGGTGCCTACACGCCACTGGGTGGCAGCAGAGTAGCAGCATAACTCCACTGAGCCCTGGACTGGCCTGTTCACCAGTTCGGAATGGTTTCCTGGAGTGGGTTTTGTCCCAGGTGTCGGTACATGTGTCACCTGAGGTTGTTTGTAAATCCTCATTTTTCTAAAGTACTGTATCACCAGGATTTGCTGCCAGCTCTCTCTAAGCTTCAAGGAAAATTTTTAATTAAAATAGAGAAAGGAAATCTGTGATAGTTCTTGCAACCTGAATGGTTCTTATAGATGCTTAACACTTCTTAAGGCTTTAATTCATGTGCCCACTTAGCCTTCAAGTAGGCAGAGGAATGAGAACTGAAGGGACATTTCTTTCTTCCCCTTGTCTCTCCCTCCCTTGCTAGAAAGCTATGAAGTGGAATGATGCAGTAGGTGGGAGAAGTATTATATAAATTTAAAGCTGTATGTCACCTGTTTAAAGTTATAATGTTTTTTTCATTGGTATTTATTGAATAAAATACTTTTGAGATACTCTCTTCACAAGAATACAGTATGAGAAATGACAGAGTCCATAGTGTGAATCTTTTTTTTTTTTAAGTTTATTTATTTATTTTGAGAGAGAGAGTGCATGTGCGCACGCAAGTGGGGAAGGGGCAGAGAGAGAGAGGGAGAGAGAGAGAGTCCCCAGCAGGCTCTGCACTGTCTGTGGGGAACCTGATGTGGTGCTCGATACCACGAACCCTGAGATCATGACCTGAGCCGAAACCAAGAGTTGGACGCTTAACCAACGGAGCTACCATAGCCTGAATCTTCACGGACAGTGTCTGAAACCCACATAGTCCCCAGTCCAGCCACTGGGACAGAGTACTAAGGCTCTGTAAGCCTTACAAAACAGTTTGTGTGAATTATTTTGTGCCTGTTTGCTAATAAATTCTTTTTTTTTTTTTTAATTTTTTTTTTCAACGTTTTTTATTTATTTTTGGGACAGAGAGAGACAGAGCATGAACGGGGGAGGGACAGAGAGAGAGGGAGACACAGAATTGGAAACAGGCTCCAGGCTCCGAGCCATCAGCCCAGAGCCTGACGCACGCGGGGCTCGAACTCACGGACCGCGAGATCGTGACCTGGCTGAAGTCGGACGCTTAACCGACTGCGCCACCCAGGCGCCCCTAATAAATTCTTATCTTAAATATCAAAGACTGCGGAATGGCAGAAGTTGATCCGAGATTTGCCATTAGTATAACCTGATACTAGTCTATAGGAGAATAGCAGACTCCCATCCATTTTGGGTCCTTATTGTTATCAACCAAGAAGAACCTAATAGTTACGCAAAATCAAACTGGCTTGGGTCCGTTCACAGCTTGCAGCTGATGGTCCTCTCAAATGCAGAAAACTAAAACTAAACTCCTGCCGCCCCACCATCAGAATGTTCCTTCTGTCTACCATTTATCTTGTCATCCAGGCCAAAATCTGGTGTCCTCCTAATTTCATCCCTGCCTCTCCCAATATAATTTCCCATATGCCAGTATTGCTCTCAGTTTTTTTTTTTTAATGTGTTAAGTAATTTAATCTTTATCATTGGGTATGTTGAGGAAGTTGCAGCACAAAGCTTAAGCAGCAGCTTAAGGTCACATGGCTGCTAAGAGGCAGAACTAGGATTCAAACACGGTTTTAAAAATCAGAAAGCAGAAAATTATTGCCTAAAATCTGAGGTCACTGGACATTGTTTTTGAAGAGATATCTAGTAGTCTCTGAATGCTTGCCACCTCCCAGCCTTTTTTGGAGAAAAATGTCTGTGGTTCCTGTGCATTGGGGGGGCCATGGTTTATTTTTAATTTTTATATTCTTATTCAGTGTATTTAAACTAAAAAAAAAAATAAGCAGTTTACCCATGAGTGATTTTTTAAAAATAGTTTAGCTGTTGTCTTTTTTTCTTAGGTCAAAGTTATAATTTTTAAGGGGAACATAACCGTTCTTTCTTGTTACTGATTCTTTGGATTGATAGAGAAGCAGGAACACGTCTGACGTGGTAGTGTTGGACTTCAAAGGTGATAATCAAGGTTCCTGGAATTACTGATAACATTAAAGAAAATCACAAATGAAAAATCTACGTGAAAATTTAAAATTTATTTTGGAATAATTTGAGATGTAAAGAAAAGTGTCACATTTCCCATGTATACTTTACCCAGCTTGCACTAATTTTACTGTCTTACATAATCATGTCCACTGATTGAACATTGAGATTAAAATTGATATAATACCATTAATTACACTACATACCTTATTTAAATTTCACTAGGTTTTTTTTCCCTCTAATGTCCTTTTTCTATTTCAGGGTGATGCCACATTGCACTTAATTGTCATTTCTCTTCTCTAATCTGGGACAGTTCCTTAGCCTTTCCTTGTCTTTCATAACCTTGACAATTTTTAAGAGTACTGGTATGCTAGGGGCGCCTGGGTGGTTCAGTTGGTTAAGCGTCTGACTTTGGCTCAGGTCATGATCTCGCGGTCTGTGGGTTCGAGCCCCGCGTCGGGCTCTGTGCTGACAGCTCAGAGCCTGCAGCCTGCTTCAGATTCTGTGTCTTCCTCTGTCTCTGACCCTCCCCCGTTCATGCTCTGTCTCTCTCTGTCTCCAAAATAAATAAACGTTTCAAAAAAAATTAAAAAAAAAAAAAGTACTGGTATGCTGTTTTGTAGAATATTCCTCAATTTGGGCTTTCTCTGTTTACATTGAGGTTATGTATTTGACAGGAATAGCAAATAGCACAAAAGTGATGTGCCCTTCTCAGTGCATTATAAGGAAGTACGAGACTGATTTGTCTTAGTATAGGTGATGTTACCCTTGATCATTGGGTTAAGATGAAGTCTACCAAGTTTCTTCACCCTACATGGAATATTAACCTTTTCCTCCTTGTCTGCTCTCTTGCTTGTTCATAGGAGATGGCTGTCTTTCTGCTTCACAGAGAAAGAAGCCACAGAGAAGAAGGGCAGAACTGCCCTTCTCAGTGCTGAGGCCAGTGCCTCTCCTAGGCCAGGAGCAGCTCTGTAATTTGTGAGGCCTAGTGCAGAATGAAAGGGAGGGACCCCTTGTTAAAAAAAAAATAATAAAGAATTTCAGGATGGTGACAGCAGAGCATTAAGCCAAGGGTGGGCCCTTCTACATGTAAGGCCCCATGGGACTTCATAGGATGGGGCCAGACTAGTCTGGGCTGTGGCGCCTTCTCCAACCTCCTCCCTTCCCAGCAGCCTTCATTAAGCCCTTTGTCATCTTGTCCAGTCAGTGTGTCTCCCTCACTCATCCATCTGATTCCCTTGGCTTTTAAACCTTGAGAAATGCCTCTATTTCCTTTCTTCTTGCTGCCTGCTCAGTGTATACTGTAACCTGCAGAGGCTCCCGCCAAGGCCCCCGCCAAAGCCCCCTGAGCTCCACATTGTCTGATTCGGGGCTGGCAGGCCCTGATGACATGACCACTCAGCAGCTCTTGCCACTGTGGCCCGCTTGCCCCTGGACATGGTCTTGAACCTTATTTTCTGGGGCACCATTCTCTCCTGGTTTTCCTCTTGCCTTTGGCTACTCTCTGGTTTGGTTTGATTGCTGTTTTGTAGTTCTGATTTATTATTCTGCTTTAACTCTATTTGAAGAAAATTTTCAGTCAAGCTTTTTTTTTTTCATTCTAAATGTCAGACGCCCTCCCACCTTTTTCAAATATTTTATTTTTAAGTAATCTCTACATGTAATGTGCCGCTTGAACTCACAACCCTAAGACCAAGAGTCTCATGCTCCACTGATTAGCCAGCCAGGTGCCCCAGAAAGTCTTTTATTTTAGTTATTTCTGAGGCTGTCTTTTAGGAGCTTTCTTTTCAAATGCATGAATTGTGCTCTATCAATTTCATTTGTTTTACTAGTTAACTGGCCTGGGAGTCTCAGACCCTGCAACAGTGTGCAGATCTGTGTCTTTCACTCTCCAGTAGGTGGTAGCAAGTAGGCATGGAGGGCTGTTGTGATGGTGGATGCCAGCCTTTGCCTATGGTCTGTGTCTGCCTTTCCATTCTCAGTAAGATGGGGGTTCCTCTTTGGGCACATAGCTAGTTTGCTTTTGTCTTGGTAGGAAGACCGCAGCCAAATTCTTTTCACTGATAGATAAGTATGCCTTTCTATTCTGAGCTTTTAATTCTTTTTTATTTTCTCAGTATAACCCAGCTAGTAGTGAAAACTACATACATTGTAGAGAAATGGTTATTTTTCTATTTTTAAATACAGGTTCTTTAAACCATCTGAACAGATGTGCAGTGTGTGTGTGTGTGTGTGTGTGTGTGTGTGTGTGTGTGTATTTGTGCATCAAGTGTCATTTTAGTACGTGAGAGTGTACTGGGTACTTGAGGGAGAGAAAGAAGTGCTGTGACCCAGTTCCTGCTCCTGGTGGTAGCTCTAGGGCAATATAAATCTGGAAGGTTAATAACAGAGAGAGGGATAAAGAGTAGTTATATGGCAGAGTAGGCTGTGTCACAAGACCATCATGTCATGCTTCTCCTGGAAGCCCTTCAGTGCCTTCCAGATGCATTTAGATTACAATCTAAGTTCCCTCCTGTCACTTACCATGGCCTGAATGCCCAGACTTCTGCTGCCATCTGCCTCTGAGTCCCTATGCTTCACCTATTGTCACTGCCTCTCTGTTCTGAGAACAGATTGAGCTCTTTGCTACCTTTGGCTCTTGTCTCAATGTCAGTGTCTCCTCCTTCCTCAGAAGTGATCCTCTGACCCCCTCAATCCCAAGTAAGCCCCTGCTGGCTACTCTCTCACGGTGCTCTGATGATTAATTTCATAGCACTTGGCCTCCTATTATTATCTGCTTGTTTCCTTGTTCCTTATCTGTCTACCCCACTCCTAAAACTCAGGCTCCCTTGTTCTTGTTCACTGCCATGTCCTGGAAGCTGAGCCCGGGGTGTGTCATGGGCTGGGTGAGCTGTGCTGTCTGCGAATGTCCTAGGTTCTCAGAAGGCCAATGCCACTGCTCTTGCAGTCAAGTTGGGCAGGCCTCCCAGAGGATTGGAGGTTTCCACTGACCTTTAAGGACCCTGAGGGGAGGAGGCATTCTTGGTTATTGTTTCCAAACTTGCACTTCAGTTAGAGGTAGATTATTTCCATGAGTGCCAGAGCTCTATGGGTGATGCAGCTACTTATTGCTAGCGAAGCCTGGGCTGGTGCAGGTGACTAGTGGTTTGCCTGCCTTAACTAGATCTCTACTTGCTTTTGGAACGGGCCCTGCAGCTTCTGCCTGCTTTCCTGTGGTTACATTGGCAGCACGCCCCATGCGTTTATAAGTTGCTGTGTGGGTCCCATGGTATGTTCTGACTGTGAGAAGAAGTTGGAAGAAGAGCCTTATGTGGCTCTGAAAGAGGTATTTCCAAAAGGAACAGGGCATGGAAGCAGTAGCAGAACCACCAGACGGAAGTTCTTTTCCTTGTTGCATTCTTGTGGAAGAACATGATTCTGGTAGGAACATGCTGATGATTACCTAGAAAAGATCGCTAGAGCATGAGTTCTTCCATGGTTGGCTAGATATTGGGAGATTTCAGCCCCCTACTGAGCCATTCCTGGTGGTAGAAGGTTATTCCTGCTCTTGTTTTAATTAAATACCCTTCCCCTTAAGTGGGGGATGTTTGCCTGGGTCTCATGTAGATGGGGTTGCATGTATATGTGAGCAGATGGGAAGGTGTATTTTGTAATTAAGGAGCTCTTCCCTGAGGCCCAGAGCCCACCTAGTTCGTAGTGTTGACATTAATTATTTATATTCTCATTTATTTAGTGTGCTTGAAACCCTCACTTAATTGAAATACTAGAAGGAGGTGGAAAAAATGAACTTTGAAATACACATCTTTGAATTAGCTCACGTGTGTATTGACCCATTGCTGGGGTAAAGTTGGCCAGTGAAAAATGGTACCAGCGCTTTTAATTTTCTGCTTGTCTGAATATCACCATCATTTCATATATAACTTTCTCCAAAGACTTGTTTTATCAACAAGTATCCATCCCCATGCCTGGGAACCTTGGAATGCCTAGCTTCAGACATGCATGGCTTCTGTGGGATCAGAAAGAAATATGTAGGGTAGAGAGGTGGGTGGGGCAAAGAGCTCCATTTGGTTTTATTTATTTGTACTTCCGGAGACGAGGTACCCTTAGTAGTACATGCTATGGAAGCCAGAAGGTGAAATGGCAGACAGACTAGGACACAGGTGGCCGCCTGTCGCAGGTGCAGAGAGGCGGGCTCTTCATTCCTGCATGTTCCACTTTGAGGTTCAAATCTAATGAGAATTATTTTGACTGTAAGACAGAATTATGTTGATGTCCGTAAGTCTGTTTTCATAGAAAAAGTTTTATTTAATGTAGGTTTCTCTTTTTTTATTCTTTTTTTAAGGCTTGAGTTCCTAGTTTCTATTGGTTTCCTCTCAATTTTTGCATGACCTGAACCAGGCTTACCTTGTTGACTTGCCACAGGAGTGTGCTTCCAAGTCTGGTTGCCAAAGTGGTACCCAGATCCTGTCATTTATTCCAGTCGTTAGTTCATTTTGTCACATTGATTTATCAAACAGATGTTGACAAGAGTCCTGCTTTGTTTATACAGAAGTGTTGCTAAAACAGAAGCAGAAACTTAGCCAGAGCTTTTTCATTACAGAGTTTTTGTTGTTGCTGTTGTTCATCTTTGTCACGGTATCATGGTGGGCGTGCTGGTGACCCAGAGTCCTGGGACTTCACCTGTCTCACAGAAGGCTCCCAACAGGACAGGGCTGGCACTTTGCCAGATCTCTTGGGCTGCAAAGATTGCTCTTGATTTTCTTTCAGTGTGGACACTCACTTTGCTGAATTAGGAAAGCAGCATAACCCTCTGGGGAGAGAGTTGGGTGTGGAGGCTGGGTGGGTTCTTGACCTCCCTCAGCCCTGCCCTTTGCTCACCAGCAGTCACAATCTCTACTGAGTCCTGTCAGTATGTGTGTGTGGGTGCCCTGCCCTGGGCGTGCAGACAGAAAGGTTGGGAGCCTTGAAGATGTTTCCAAGAAGGCTGGCTTCTTCCTCGTTGGGGAGCTGGAAGGGGTTGCTTTTGTCTTTAATTTGTTTCCGTATAGATGATTGTCCTGAGTTGGTACACCGTAGAATTAAGAAGAGGCCTTTCCAGGGCACCTGGGTGGCTCAGTCGGTTAAGCATCTGACTCTTGGTTTCTGCTCAGGTCATGGTCTCATGGTTCGACAGATCGAGCCCTGTGTCGGGCTCTGCAGTGACAGCATGAAGGGTGCTTGGGATTTTCTTTCTCTCTCCCTCTCTCTCTGCCCCTACCCTGCTCGCTGTCTCTGTCTCTCGAGATAAATAAATAAACTTAAAAAAAAAAAAAAAGGCCTTTCCAAGAGGTATATGACTGTGTCTCTGCTTGAGGGTTCATTGATTGATCGATTGATTGGCCTTCATCTTATCTTCTTATATTCTTATGTGTTACTGAAATTACAAAAATTGAGTTTGTTCCCTCCTAGTGAAATATGGCTGGTAGGGGTGCCTGTGTGGCTCAGTTAGTTAAGTGTTTGACTCTTTCAAGAGGTGGGTTGTTTTTTTTTTTAAGTTGATTTATTTATTTTGAGAGAGTGAATGGGGGAGGGGCAGACAGAGAGTTAGAATCCCAAGCATGTTCCATGTGGACAGCACAGAGCCTGATGTGGGGCTTGAACTCATGAACTGTGATGTTCAACCGACAGCCGGATATCCAGGTGCCCCAAGTGTTTGACTCTTGATCTCAGCTCAGGTTCAAGTCCCACGTTGGGCTCTGCACTGGGCATGAAGCCTACTTTAAAAAAGTATATATGGCTGGTAAACTAAAAACTATGAGCCTTTCCTTTTTTGTTTTTGACACATAAAACATTTGTAATCTTTAACTAGGTTAAACAACTCACTCGGCAGTAATGTTTTAGTGCATTTGAAGTTTAAGGGCTTTATTTATTTGTTCCTGTGTATGTATTTTGGGAAGATTCTTAGTTATCTTAATCTTCTAATGTTATTTGTGGATGTGTTAAAAACACAAACTCCTTACCTTACTGACTTGACCTGCGAAAGATTAACTTTTCTTTTTCCCAAGAGGGGGAGGTAAAGTTTATCCTTCCATGGATTTATACTTTGAGCAACAGCAATACTTTAATTATACAGACTCAAGATTTTAATTGGGAATTTTTAGCTTTTTAGCTAATTTATTAGGAGGTTCATAGTCCTGGATAATTGTAGAAAAATGTTTGGCAAATCAGTGGTGTTTTATAGAAGGGCTTGTTCAAACATTCGCATTACTAGTGGAGAGAAAAGAATGATGTGGAAGAGATAGAAATAAAAAATGGGCTTTCATCAGATTCTCAGAAGGCCCTAAAGAAATGAAGATACTGGCGGGCTGGGGGCTGTTGTGTGCAGGGATTCCACACTCTCTCTTTCCACCAAAGTCACTCGGGCTGGTAGTCGTGTTCTTCTGAGGGCTTCAAGCTGCACAGGGTGCATATTAAAATGCAGAGGCTTGGTACATCCTCCCCCCCTCGCTTTTCTGAACCAGAGTTCCTGGCATGTCTAGATGTGGAAGGCAGAAGAGTAGCATATTGATGTTTTTAACTAGTTCTTTGTGTGTTCTCCAAGTACACTGATGTTTGAGAACTACTGGACCAGAGGAAATTGAACATTGCCATTTTTATCTGCTCCAGGCATTGGTCTCTCTGGACCACCCTGCCTCCCTCCGCCACCCCCCTCAGCTGCAGTGTCTAAAAATACTTTACAACCTGTGTTCCTGCAGCTGCCAGGAAGCAAGATGGCTGGGCTTGATTATTGAAGTCACATATGAGGCAGCTCTTATTAATCAGTGTCCCTTCAGTTCCTCACTCCCCTACCCCCCGTACACACAGCGATGATGAAAATATTCCCAGAGCCTTCTTGACACAATTGCAAATGTGTCAGGGAAAAGCCGATAGAGAACAACAGCTCAGTACATTAGTGATGGATGATGGGCTTCTCTGCCGAGTGCCACTGAGGCATGTGCTGGTGGAATAACTTCTTTCTTAAGGCACACCCAATGTGTGGATTGCTCAGTGGCTCCATGAGCTTGCCTCTTAAGCGTTTTGGTTTGAAAAGCAGTATATAGTTCTCTAGGTTTTTTGGGTATGAGGCATGGCTTACTCATTGGTTGATTTATTCATGGGACTTGAATAAAAACCCAGGGTGATCATCACCCAGGCCTTGGCTGGGAGAATTACAATTTAATGGAATGCATGAATGTTGAGGCTTTGTGGGCAGTTGGCTAATCATTTACTTTTAAACACAGGGGACATTGTTAGGGGTTCATATTTTATGATGTATTACTTGTTAAGTTCATGGTAAAAGCTTTTCACATTAAATTGTAGGATTAGTTTCCTGCAGATTGCTTACTATTTTTTGATTTTTTTTTTTTTTTTTTTTTTTCCTGCTTGTGTTCCTGGTCATCCACTTGAAATGAACTCCTTCCCTGTCTCCACCTGGTGCTGTCCCCCCCACCGTCTTTTAAGGTCCATTTCAGATAGTGCTTCATTCATGATGCTTACCTGAGGGCCGATCTGAGCAGGCTCTTCCTGCCTTTGAATCCTCGCTGCATGGTGTGGCACTGGTTGCATAGTGGTTAATGCTTTAAATAATGACCCATCCTTATTTATTTGTTAGTTTGTTTGCTTGTTTATTTATCCACCATGTGTCCATCCATCCATGTACCCATTCAACTGTCCACTCACCTACCCCACCCACTCCTCCATCTGTGTAACAGATACTGATAGGGTGCCTGCTCTGTGCTGGCCTTGCATATTAAGTACAGTACTGAGCTGATGTTGTGCCCTCATGGAGCTTTGCATTCTAGTGAGAAATATACAAAAACAAGCATAATTTAAAGTTGTGATTATATAAAGAAAACAGGGTGAGGTATAGAGAATACTGTTGGGGTCAGGACTACCTTAGGTATGAGGGCTAGGGAAGGAGGTGGAGCTGAGAGGGAGCCAGGCACATGAAGCCCGGGAGAAGAATGTGCTTGATGGAGGGGGCAGCAGGTACAAAGCTCTGGGGTGATCAGTGGAAGAAAGGCCAGTGTGGCCGGAGCTTGGAGGGTGTCAGGGAGAGGGTAGGACAGTGAGGGCAGAACTGTGACCCAGGCCTAATGGTGTAAGGCCTTGCGGCCAAGGCAGTAAGCCAGATGGTTGTTGGAATTTGAGAGTATCTGTGTGTGTTCGTGAAGCTGGCTGAGCTGGACTGTAGTGCAGCTGGAGAAGGGGCAGTGGGGAAAGCAGTTAGGAGCTCGTGCAACAGGTGAGAGGCCTTGAGAGAGTCTGGATGTACTTTGGATGCTTTTGACCATTCTGGTGTTCTGCCTTCCACAGTAAGACTTCTCTATAAATGATTCATGTTTGAATTTCTTTTATACGAGGGTTTGAGCAGTAGGACATACTGTAAAGTCTAACCTCCCACAGTTCACTACTAGAAAGACCCCATTTCTGCCTCCAGTGGAGGACAGTGAGGGGATTCCGTGGCACAAGTTTCTTTGAGTTTCTAGGATGAGATCAGACATTTAGACATCAAGGGGTATGATACTCACCCCTGGTTCTGCGTGATCCTGGGGCACAGTCTGGACATAAAACCAGAACCTCTGTTTGATGATGTCAAACAACAGAAAAAGCATATTTCAGGGATTTAGGTCCCCTTCTTCAAGTCAGCATGAAGCCACATGTTTCGCTATCAGCCAGCTTTTCCCCAAATGCAAACAACTTTAATTATAAAAAGAAATCATAAAAAGCCCCAAAAACATTTATGTTGAATTTGATTTACATATGCTCATGTCGTCAGGACAATTTCTAAATCTAAGTGTTCAGAACTTGTCGAGGAAAAAAAGGATTTATTTTTGGAAAAGTATGTTTCCTGGTATTCATTGATCTTGGAAATTATGGAGGTAATTGTCAGAAGGGCGGCAGCGGCTCCAGAGGTAGAGTGGCAGTCCAGGGCTGGAGGGGGCTGCTGTGTCGGGTGGACGCCAGCATACTGCTTGCTGGTAGCAGGTCACGGGTTTCATAATTGCCGCTTTCTGCCTGCTTTGTTCCACCATCTTACTTATTTCTGTCAATACAAAATGAAAAAGAATAGCACTTCTATTAAGATTCTTCACATTAAATGTATTCCTTTGACTACTCTCCATAAAATGTGAAGTCAATTTCTTTTTCTATTTTTAAGCATGAAAGTGGAGCCCAGAAGCCTCAATTTCTGTGCAGTGAAAAGATATAAGTTTGTGGCCTTGTTTCCATTCTGCCCTCCTCTGCTCGGGCAGGAGCAGGATGCCCATAGAATACCCCCAAGCAGTGGCTCTGTTCAGGAATTGCAGCACTGTTTGACTGCAGGGAGGGCAGAGGCTGTTATTAACTGTTGGTGGTGTCATTGTTGGGTCATGAAACCCTCAGGGGATAAGTACAAGTCCTATAAAATTTCATTTCAAAATCCAGACTAGATCTGGCCTTATGCTCTGTGGATTCTTTTTTTTTTTTTTTTTCCTGTTTCATGTTGTGCTTGCGCCCCCTTCATTTTCTCTTGGGAAGAATCTCCTATTATTGTTTTTTAAATTTTGTGCAAGCAGTGTATTAACTGGAAAGTACCAATATAGAAATGTTATTTTGTTACTAGTGAGTTTTTATAGTATTCCGGTGTAGGAAGTTATTTTTATAGAAGTTCTTTTCCTGTCTTTAAATTTTCTCCTGTGCTCATAATATGCCATTTTCATATAAAAATTTCTTATATATAATATGTAACATCAGTATCCTTTTAAAAATTAGAAGTTTAAGATATACTAACAATGATTTTGACTATAATCTCTCATTTCCAGAGGTGGCACTATTTATAAGTTTTATGCCTTTTCTTCCAGACTTCATAAAAATATGTTTATCCACATTTACCACATACTCATAGAAAACATGTGGTATCTCTGGGAGTGTGTATATCATAAGCTTTTTTAAAAATTATGATAGGTGGGTGATGGGTACTAAGGACGGCACTTGTGATGAGCACTGGGTGTTGTATTTGAGTGATGAATCACTGAATTCTACTCCTGAAACCAATACTGCATTGTATGTTTTTAAAAAATGTTTATTTATTGTGAGAGAGAGAGTGCATGTGCAAGCAGGGGAGGCGCAGAGAGAGAGGGAGAGAGAGAAAAGCCCAAGCAGGCTCTGTACTGTCAGTGCAGAGCCTGACATGGGGCTTGATCTCATGAATCACGACCTGAACCAATATCAAGAGTTGAACACTTAACTGACTAAGCCACCCAGGTGCCCCTGCTAACTAACTAAAATTTAAATTAAAAAAAATTTGTGGTAAAATATAAACATACTATTTTAACATGGAGGTTAAAGAACATCCTACTAAAGAATGAAAGGATTAGCCAAGAAATTAAGAAGAAATAAAGTATATGGAAGCAAAATGAACTGTTGGGACCTCATCAAGATGAAAAGCTTCTGCACAGAGAAAGAAACAATCAATAAAACTATAAGGCAGCCTATGGAATGGGAGAAGATATTTTGCAAATGACATATGAGATAAAGGGTTAGTATCCAAAATCTAGAAAGAATTTACCAAACTCAACACCCAAAAAACAAATAATCCAGTGAAGAAGTGGGCAGAAGACGTGAATAGACACTCTTCCAAAGAAGACGTCCAGATGGCTAACAGACACATGAAAAGATGCTCGACATCATTCATCATCAGGGAAATACAAATCAAATCCACAATGAGATATCACCTCATTACACCAGTCAGAATGACTAACATTAACAACTCCGGCGACAACAGATGTTTGTGAGGATGCGGAAAAAGGGGAACACTTTTGCACTGCTGGTGGGAATGCAAACTGGTGCAGCTACTCTGGAAAACAGTATGGAGGTTTCTCAAAAAATTAAAAAAAGAACTACCTTATAACTCAGCAATTGCATTACTAGATATTTACCCAAAGCATAAAAAAATGCTGATTCAAAGGGGCACATGCACCCCAGTGTTTATAGCAGTGCTATCAACAATTCCCAGATTAATGGAAAGAGCCCAAATGTCCATTGACTCATGAACAGATGATAAAGAACATGTGGTGTGTGTGTGTGTGTGTGTGTGTGTGTGTGTGTGTGTATATATATAATGGAATATCACTTGATGGTCAAACAGAATGAAATCTTGCCATTTGCAATGATGCAGATGAAACTAGAGTGTATTATGCTAAGAGAAATAAGTCAGAGAAAGACAGATACCATGTGATTTCACTCTTAGGTGGAATTTAAGAACAAAACAGATATGGGAAAGGGGAAAACAAGGAAGAGAGAGAAACAAACTATAAGAGACTCTTAACAATAGAGAACAAACTGAGTTTTGATGGAGGGAGGTGGGTGGGAGATGGGCCATACAGGTGATGGGTATTACAGAGGGCACTTATGATGAGTACTGGGTGTTGTATGTAAGTGATGGATCACTGAATTCTCCTGAAACCAATATTACACTGTATGTGAACTAGCTAGAATTTACACCAAAATTTAAAAAAAAAAGAAAGAAAAAGGAATACATTTCTCTGGTATAGAATATTGATGAATCATTAATTATACACCTGAAACTAACATAACACTGTGTGTTAATTATATATGAACCAAAAAAAGACATGGATCTTTTGAAATATAATATTCACTAAAAAATATATCATTGTAATGTTAAATAAGTTTAACATATGAGAATTATTTTTCATGCCAAAGAAAATTCTGGTTATGTAACATTAAATACGAATGTAAGACATATAAGTCATTATACAGTAGACCAATGTGTGATAGTATGTATAAAGAACAAAATATTTTCCAAAAATTTAAAAAAAAAGCCATTTTAACCATATTACCATTTTTGAGTGTACAATTCAGTGTCATGAAGCACATTCATGTTGATGGTGCAGCCATCAGCAACATCCATCTGTAGAATTTTTTCATCTTCCTAAACTGATACTCTACCCATTAAAGTCTAATTTCCTATTCCTTTCCATGCCCATCAGCCCCTGGTAACCAGTATTCTACTTTCTGTCTCTGTGAATGTGAATACTCTAGGTACCTTACGTGAATAGAATCCTTGTAATATTTGTCGTTTTATGACTGGCTTATGTCACTTAGCATAATATCTTCAGAGTTTATCTGTGTTGTAGCATATGTCAGAACTTCCTTCCTTTTTGGGGCTGAATAATAGTCCAGTGTAGGTGTATGCCACATTTTGTTTAGCTGTTCATCAGTTGATAGATTATGGGTTGTTTCCACTTTTTGGCTGTCAAGAGTAATGCTGCTGTGAATACAGGTGTACAGATATCTGTTCGAGTTCCTGCTTTTAGTTCTTTTGGGTGTATACATAGGAGTGGAATTGCTGGATCATAATCATAATATCTTTAATTTTTCGAGGAATTGTCCTATCATTTTCTGCAGTGGCAGCACCATTTTATATCCCACTCACAATGGGCAAGGTTCCAATTTCGTCAAATCCTTGCCGGCACTTATTTATTTTTTTCAAAATTTTATGTAAATTCTAGTTAGTTAACATACAGTGCAGTATTGGTTTCAAGAGTAGAATTTAGTTATTTCCTGTTTTCTTGATAGTAGCCATCTCCGTAGGTGTGAGGTGGACCTCGTGATTTGCATTTCCCTTTTGCTTTGTGGTATTGAGCATCTGTTCTTGTGCTGATTGGCCATTTGTGCATCTTCTTTGAGGAAATATCTATTTGTGCTTTGTTTATTTTTGAATTATTTTGTTGTTGTCTGGTAGAAGTTCTTTATTCTGGAAATTATCCCTTCATGAGGTACATGATTTGCAAATATTTCTCCCATTCTGTAGATTACCTTTTCACTTTGTTGATAGCATCCTTTGATACATAAAAGTTTTACATTTTGATGAATTCCACTTTATCTGTTGTTTCTTTTGTTCCCTGTCCGGTTAGTGTCATATCCAATATATAAGAAGGTTATAAAAGCTTTCTCCTATGTTTTCTTTAAGAGTTTTATAATTTTAGCCTTTTTTTTCCTTTTAAAGTTTATTTACTTATTTTGGGAGAGAGAAAGAGTGTGTGTGCAGGCACGTGCGCAAGTTGGGGAAGGGCAGATAGGGAGAGAGAGAGAATCCCAAGCAGGCTCCACACTGTCAGCATAGAGCCTGATCCAGGGCATGAACTCAGAAATGGTGAGATCATGAGCTGAGCTGAAATCGAGAGTCAAATGCTTAACCTACTGAGCCCCCACCAGGCGCCCTGAAATTTTAGCTCTTAATGTTTATTTTGACTAATTTTTGTGTATGATGTGAAGTAAATATCATAAGGCTTTACTTTTGAGACAAGTTAGAAGAACAGATATTTTTTCTAAACCATTTGGGAGTGAGTTGCTGACCTGATGTCCTATCACCCCTGAAAACATTGGTGTTTGGATCCCTGCAAACAAAGACATCTCTTACAAAACTCCAAAGCACCCATTAAAAACAGAAAATTACCATTGCCATTTCAGTACCATCTAGTCCTCACCTTTGAGCGGTTATCCCAATAACTGGTCTTTTATAATGGTTTAGAACCATGTGTTGCATGTAATTGTCATATGTCTTTAGTTTCCTTCATTCTAGAGCAGTTGCTCAGTCTTTCCTGACCTTGACTCTTTGGAATAGTATAGGCCAGTTGTTTTGAAAAATGTCCCTCAATTTGGGTTTCTTTAGGACTAGATCCTGTGTGTGTGTGTGTGTGTGTGTGTATGTGTGTTTGTGTATACATGTGTATGTGTGTGTGCATGCATGTTTGTGCATGTCCTTAACCTAAATGATACTGTTCTGAGACATGCTTCTTCTCCCAAATCAGCAATGTCATTTATTTTGTTACATCTACAACTAGTTCATTCATTTTAACTGCAGGAAAGGATTCTGTTATATGAGTATGCTGTATTTTGTTTAGCTGTTCTCTTTTTGATGGACTTACAAGGTTATTGGCAATTTTTGCTGTTAGTAATGATGCAAAAATCATCCTTGTTTACATTTCTTTTTGTGGATGTGGATTTTCTAGGCAAAGATTTTTATAATTTTTAAAATTTGAAATATTTCAAACATGCAAAAAGTATAGAGAATAATACATTAATACCCGACTTTAACAGATGTTAATATTGGCTCTGAATCTTTAAGTTGGTAAAGTTGTCATCCTATTCAGTGAGTGGGAGTTTTACTGGGATTTGCTCAAAGTTAGCATCTCACTGAGTGAGAATTACTATTAATGACAGATTGGATTGCCTCAAAAGTATGTAGTTTTATTCAAGAGAGAGATATTTTGGGAGAACCCGTCAGATTTAAGAAGCAGAAAATGTAGGCCTTCCACCCAGATGTGAACTGTGAATAAAATACCAGGTAGGCTCAGCCAAATTTTCTTTTAGGCGTCTTTCATGTCTTTCTTAATAGAACTTAATGAAATGAAACAGGAGGAGGAATCACGAAAGGTTAAGAATAATAGACCTGAGAAACTTGTTCATTTCTCCTCTTGGATCCCTTCCTTGGCTCTGGTGTTGAGTGAGGTGAGAAGTGCATCCAGGAATTCATTCCAAGCCTATTTTAGTACCCAGGATAGATCTGGATAAATCATGCATGACATTAGGCCAATCAAGGGAAGAAGAAGGAAAGGAATCAGGTCAGAGCCCAGCTTACTTTACGAAGCTACGGGAAATGGAATTGTCTAAAGAAAATAAATACATAAATTCAGGACTCTTGGACCTTTTGCAGCCCTCAGCCAGAGCCTAAGGCACGTGGCCAGTTGTATTTTCCTGTAAGTCCTGGAAAAATGTGACCCACTTAAACACCAACTTCTAGGGGCTTTGGAGATGTGGTCTTAGTACCTAGAAGTGAAGTCTCTGTGTTACTGTCAGAGGGTGTTTCCTGGATTTTGTTTTTAATGCTAAATAACATCCTTGGGAAAATTCTTTCTGGCTTGTCGATTAACAGTGGAATACAAAGGAACCACAGAATTCTTAACATTTACACTGCGTTGGGATCCCATTCCTGGCTGAAGTAGTGTTTGGTGGTAATGTGTCTTTCACTTTTTATGTTATGATTCCTGGAGAAAAGGCCTGTGGCCTCCAGCCTGAAAGATAGCAGTAACCACAACCAGGAGCTGGTTTGGGGCTTTCGTAGATTTCTTGTCCACGGTATTTGAAGTACTATATATGTTTTTTTTTTTTTTTTAATTTTTAAAAATGTTTATTTATTTTTGAGAGAGAGAGAGAGAGAGAGAGAGAGAACGAATGCACAAGCGGGGGAGGGGTAGAGAGAGAGGGAAACAGAATCTGAAGCAGGCTCCAGGCTCCGAGCTGTCAGCACAGAGCCCTATGTGGGGTTTAAACCCATGAACCATGAGATCAGGACCTGAGCTGAAGTCAGTCACTTAACTGACTGAGCTACCCAGGTGGCCCTGAGATATTATATATGTTAAGACTATAAAAATGAAATATCAGTATTTCAGTGTTCAGTGGAGTGGACATAACTTGTCTCAGTCACTGGTTTAGGATTGTGGTGTAGATGGGAATTCTGAGGGTTTTTTTCTGCATCCTTTCTAGGAAATCAGAGTATTTAGCATTTGAAGTGATGCTGTCTGGGGCCTCAGATTGCTGCTGCTGGTCTTGGAGATGTCAGTCTAATGAGCACCAAGTCACATTTGTCCCCAGGCCCTGAGAGACCAAGGCAGAAGTGAACCCTCATTGGAAAATGATGAGAGCAGGACAGCCATGCCAGATCTTTGCTGTGAACCGTGCTTTTGTGGCTACAGGGCTTATGTGCTGGCAGCTGGCATTGGTCTGGCAGTTTTTCTTGTAAGAGGCTAACGAGCCCACTGTAGAAGGAAAATGTCTTTATGGACTTGAACACTGTGCTTGTGCTGTAGGTGAACACTGGTCAGCCTGTGGTGTGGAGGGCAGGACTGCTTCCAGGTACACTGTCTACTGTTCACCCCACCTGCCTCTATTAAATGCTGGGAGAATACACACAGCACAGAGTATAGATTTTCCCTCCTTTTAAAATTTTCTCTCCTGAAGTCTCTTGAGGAGTTTGAAGGAACGAAAAGAAGAGTAGCCCAAAGCAGGACTGGGAGTTGGGTGCTTGGGAATTCTGGCTTGACTGCTGCTAGGTGACCTTGGCCATATCACAGAACCCCTCGTATTTGGTGTCTTTGTATTTCAGGTCAGAGGGTTGGGCCAAGTGATCCTTGGGGCCCTTTCTGTTTCCAGAAATCTGTGATTCTGTAATGTTGGTAGTTGGCCATTTATAAGACCTCCTTCCTCATCTGCCCTCATTGACTCTCTCTGTTGATGTATTTTTCCTTAGGCCTTTATTCGCCACAAGAAACCTACAACCCCAAATGGTTTTGCAGTCTCCACTGGAGACCATTAGAAACTGTGCAGGCATTGGTCTCTGTGTACTTGATGGAAATCAGATACCAGCAGAGGAGGGCGCCCCTACTCTGATCACATGTTAATGAGCCTCATAGGCTGATTGCGTTTTGGGTTCTTCAGCCTTGACCTGAGAGAACCACTTACACTTGGCTTTAACTTCAGCTCAGCAGAACAAAGTAAAAACATGACAGTGGAGAAAAAGAATTCCAGCTTTCTCTGCTCCTCTAATCAACCAACCTGAAAGTCTCAAAGGCCAAGTATTGCACAAATAACAAATGCAGATAACATTTGCATTCTGAGTATGTATTTCCAAATGTACATCTTCCAAAATGTATTGGCGTTTCTATTTGGTTTGAGTAGGAGGCTGATGTCTATACTTAATCCGTACCTATATATGTAGAAATTGGGCCAGTTACCTCTTTTCTTTTTCCTTTTCACAAATATTTGTTGCCTACTCTTCATGTGCCAGATTCTGGCTTAGTCATAGGTACAAGAAAGAGAAATAAGGCATGGTTTCTTTCCTCAAGGAGCCTGTCCTTTTTTTTTTTTTTTTTTTTTTTTAAAGTTTATCTTGAGAGAGAGCGAGCGAGCACAAGAGGGGGAGGAACAGAGAGAAAGGGAGAGAGAATATCAAGCAGGCTCACACTGTCAGCGCAGAGCTCAACACGGGGCTCGAACTCATGAATTGTGAGATCATGTCCTGAGCCGAAATCAAGAGTTGGATGCTTAACCAACTGAGCCACCCAGACACCCAAAGGACCTGTCCTTTAATGAGATGGAAATCCATAGGGACAGTTCTGAGAGGACATTGTTTGTTGTGGGAGTGAGTGGAATACACAGAATCTTGGGTTGGAGAATGTTCATTAGAACAGGTGTCCATGAGCAGATATCAAGCCTCCGAGTTGAGTCTTGAAGGGCGAAGAAGAGTCAGCTTGGTCTGAAAGATTGGGCAGGAGCTGGCACCTTCCTGGAAGAGCATGATCAAAGAGAGGGAGGCTTGAATCTACCCAGTGGGATAATGAGCTATTGAGTCTTGTGGCGAGAGGCTGCATGTGGGAAGGAGGGTGATGATGGAGAGGCAGGCAGATGGGATGAAAAGATGACAGTGCTATTCAGGGTCTTGGTAAGGAGTTTGGGGCTTGGTCCTTTGACAGTGTGCTGTCACCATGGATAGTTGAGCAGGATGGGAAGGTTACATTTGCTCTTTAGCTGTGACCCTTTTGGATTGGACTGGGCAAGACAGTAGAGGTGGGGACCTGAGAGGTGAGTACCACACTGGGTTAGGCTAGACAGGATCAGAATGTGATTCAGATGGGCAGCGGGGACAGTGGACCAGAAAGGAGGGGACTGATTATTGTGGAGGATGGGTGGCTTGGGTTTGTGGTGGAAGCAACTAGGGGATGCTGGCATCATCAACCTAGAGGGGACCCACATCAGGAGCAGTATCTTTTTTTCTTTGTTTTAAGTAGGCTCCATGCAGGGCTTGAACTCACAACCCTGAGATTCAGGCCTGAGCTGAGATCAAGAGTCCATCGCTTAACCAACTGAGCCACCCAGGTACTCCAGAAGTAGTATTTTTAAAAGGTCTTCTCAAGGGGTGCCTGGGTGGCTCAGTTGGTTGAGCGTCTGACTCTTGATTTCGGCTCAGGTCATGACCCCAGGGTCATGGGATTGAGCCCTGCATCGGGCTCTGAGCATGGAACCTGCTTAAAATTCTCTCTCTCCCTCTGCCCCCTCCCCAAATTGTGTATTCATTTTTTCTCTCTCTCTCAAATAAAATAAAAAAAATAAAAGGTCTCCTCTGTTCCTTAAATTACTGTGGCCCCCTATCCTTGCCATCCTTCTTCATAGTGAAGCCTGCCCTCCCTCCCTTGTACTCCCACCCCCCTACTTTGATCACCTTACTTCATTCAGACTGCAGTCTGTCCCTGCCCCTTGTTCCTGCTCTGTATCCAGGGCCCCTGCCCTCTCCACTTCTTACTTCTTTTGCAAGGCTTAACACCTTCTAAAGTATTATAACTGTGTCTGTAGGTTATTTATTTTGAAAAACTTTCTGTCTGTTTCCCCTGCTAGAATGTAAGTTCCTCAGGGGCAGGGATCTTAGATCAATTAAAGGAAGGCAATAGGCAGTTGAGAATTGAATATGTGATATTTAGTGTGTAAGAGTATAATATGTTATAAAGTAGGTATTACAAATTAATAGCAGATGGAAGGGTTTCTCAGTAAGAAGTAATTGGGAAACCAGTTGGCAATTATGGAAAATTAATCATTTTAGATCTGTACTTTATACTATACCTTAAAATGAATTCCAGTGGAATTAAAGAGATTAATTAAAAAAAATCTCACAGAGCATCCTGGCCTTCCTAGATATCAGAATGTATTACAACACTACAGTAATGAAAACAGATGGTGCTGGCAGAGCAGAAGAGAAACTATTAGCAGACTAGATGAGAGACCTGAAAGAATGATTTAGGGGAAGTTTAGTATATAATAAAGACAGCATTTCAGATCATTGGGCAGGAGGTGGATTTTCAACAAAGGTATTACAACTGGCTAGTTAGTTTTAAAAATTGAATGCAATAGAGGTATATGGACTTATGTGAGAAAACATAATGGCTGTATTATTGTATGAAATAAGCATTTCTCCGAAGAATACTTGTGATTCCAGTTATATAAAAGCAAACACTGTTGGTACACAGTCCATTTATTTGCATCCCACTTTCATGGATCCTTTGTTATCTGTCTTAAACTTCTCAGGATTGGGCCCCTTGAGAGTGGCCTCACTGCATCTTTTGGCCCTCTCTGCAATGCTGAGCAGATGCACTCCTGGCCAGTGTGAGAACTCATGGATCCTGGTATAAGGGTGAGCCTGGGCAGCCTGTCCCACCCAGAGACAGGTCAATGTTATTTTGGGGAAAGTGGTCCAAACATTAGGACTTTGCAGAGCTCCTCGGGATTCTAACATGCAGCTAATGCTAAGAACCACTGTTCTAGTTGGATCTTGTAAAAATTCCTTCTTTTGGGGTATAACATAAGATGTAGGCCAGGAATGCTGCTCTAAAGGATTAGGGCATAGGGCTCAGATTCTTCTCGTTATATAAGGATGGAGGTGTATCTGCTATATTTTTAACCAGTCCACTTATTTATTTATTTATTTATTATTTTTTTTAGCTTTTTTTTTTTTTAAATATATGAAATTTATTGTCAAATTGGTTTCCATACAACACCCAGTGCTCATCCCAAAAGATGCCCTCTTCAATACCCATCACCCACCCTCCCCACCCTCCCACCCCCCATCAGCCCTCAGTTTGTTCTCATTTTTTAAGAGTCTCTTGTGCTTTGGCTCTCTCCCACTCTAACCTCTCTCTCTCTCTTTTTTTCCTTCCCCTTCCCCCCCCCCCCCCCATGGGTTCCTGTTAAGTTTCTCAGGATCCACATAAGAGTGAAAACATATGGTATCTGTCTTTCTCTGTATGCCAGCCCACTTATTAAAGAGTGCAGAATGTCTTCCAGGGTTGTCTGTCCAGAGGATGGGAGGTGGGCCTTTAGCCACTGGTTCCTGTCCCCATTGGCTATCCAAGGTCAGCAGGATTTCATGGCTTCTGAGAAGGCCCTGAGGCAAAAAGACCCGCAGTGCTTGCCTGAGGAGTCTGACTGTCAGCTGAGCTGAAGCTGGCATGGAACTGTCTGCAGCAGCTGGGGCTGAGTTCAGAGGTGGGTCAAGGGGATGGTACTCAAAAGGGTCTGCATTTAAGTTTTTGTGTATTCTTATGCACCCTGTCCTTAGAATTTAAGTGCACTTCTAGGCAGTATGTGGGATTGTCAATATTACCTGGAACATAACAGTTGTAAGAGTAACATATTCTTTAAAGAAGTGAGAGAAAAGTCCCATTTCTGTTTTATATGTTTAGTCTGGAAGAGTAGCTCCTGGGAAGATTAGAAGCCAGTCAGGTCCTTAGCAATGCTTTTCCTTTCTGGTTCTGGTTTGGCTTCTTTTGGGAACTGGCAAGCTGAACCTGGATGGGCCCATCAAGATTTTTGGACCAAGTCGGGTAGCCTGGAGGACTTAGCAGGTGGTGAGGGGCAGGAGCAAGCACCCTTTCAGGGACTTATGAAGTGACCCTTCTGGTTCCTGTTTGTGAAGTGTGTCCCTGGGCAGAGTGTCAGGGATGGCCCTGCCAGGTTCAGTGTTTCCAGCCCACCTGGCACTTGGGTCTTACTTCTGAAAGGACACTCCCACCTTTAGTGTGGCATGCCTCAGATATGAGGGACAAGATGGCGCTGGGGATCAGGGAGGGAGATGCTCAGGAGCAGCTGGCTGATTTGCCTTAGAAGCCTAAGTATTTTTTTTTTTAACTTTTATTTATTTGAGTAATCTCTACACCCAACGTGGGACTTGATCTCATGACCCCCGACGTCAAGAGTCACATGCTCTTCCAACTGAGCCAGCCAGGTGCCTCAGAAATCTAATTTTTGCCAGTGGGGCTGAGACTTTCTGAAGCAAAAAGGGTTCATTTGGCTGTGGATGTAGCTTTTAATGAGTGTGTTGTGGCTTGAACATTGTGTTACCTAATATTAAGAACAGTGGCCAGATTCCATAAATTATCATTGTTTGAACTTAAATATTAATCTAAAGTATATATACAAATATATGAAAGTAGTAGTTGAGTATGAGTTTTTCTGTATGAAATAAAAATATTCTTAAAGTGGCTTATAAAACTGAATAATTTTACTCATCAGAGGTTTATAATTAATGTGAGAGGCACATCAGTTGAACAAATAGCTTGCTTGTTTGAAAGACATGAATTCATAAACTTATTTTTAAAAAATTTTTAAATGTTTATTTATTTTGAGAGAGAGTACAAGTGGGGGAGGCGCAGAGACAGAGAGGGAGACAGAGGATCTGAAGCAGGCTCCAGGCTCAGAGCTGTCATCATTGAGCCTGATGTGGGGCTCAAACTCACAAACTGTGAGATCATGACCTGAGCTGAAGTCAGACGCTTAACTGACTGAGCCACCCAGGTTCTCCAAATTTGTAAGCTTCTAATCTGCCCTCTCACTTTGTGTAGTAGCTCTGGTGTTCTTTCTATATTTTTATTTTGTGTTTATTTATTTAAATTTTATTTTTTATTTTTTAAAATTTATATCCAAATTAGTTAGCATATAGTGAAACACAGATTTCAGGAGTAGATTCCTTAATGCCCCTTACCCATTTAGCCCATCCCCCCTCCCACAACGCTCCAGCAACCCTCAGTTTATTCTCCATATTTATGAGTCTCTTCTGTTTTGTCCCCCTCCCTGTTTTTACATTATTTTTGTTTCCCTTCCCTTATGTTCATCTGTTTTGTCTTAAAGTCCTCATATGAGTGAAGTCATATGATTTTTGTCTTTCTCTGATTGACTAATTTCACTTAGCATAATACCCTCCAGTTCCATCCACGTAGTTGCAAATGGCAAGATTTCATTCTTTTTGATTGCCAAGTAATACTCCATTGTGTGTGTGTGTGTGTGTGTGTGTGTGTGTGTGTGTGTGTGTGTGTATAGCACATCTTCTTTATCCATTCATCCGTTGATGGACATTTGGGCTCTTTACATACTTTGGCTGTTGTTGATAGTGCTGCTATAAACATGGGGGTGCATGTGTCCCTTCGAAACAGCACACCTGTACCGCGTGGATAAATGCCTAGTAGTGCGATTGCTGGGTTGTAGGGTAGTTCTATTTTTAGTTTTTTGAGGAACCTCCATACTATTTTCCAGAGTGGCTGCACCAGCTTGCATCCCCACCAACAATGTAAAAGAGATCCTCTTTCTCCGCATCCTTGCCAACATCTGTTGTTGCCTGAGTTGTTAATGTTAGCCATTCTGACAAGTGTAAGGTGGTATCTCATTGTGGTTTTGATTTGTAGTTCCCTGATGATGAATGATGTTGAGCATTTTTTCATGTGTCGGTTGGCCATCTGGATGACTTCTTTGGAGAAGTGTCTATTCATGTCTTTTGCCCATTTCTTCACTGGATTATTTGCTTTTTGGGTATTGAGTTTGGTAAGTTCTTTATAGATTTTGGATATTAACCCTTTATCTGATATGTTGTTTGCAAATATCTTCTCCCATTCTGTCGGTTGCCTTGTAGTTCTGTTGATTGTTTCCTTTGCTGTGCAGAAGCTTTTTATTTTGATGAGGTCCCGGTAGTTCATTTTTGCTTTGGTTTCCCTGGTCTCCAGAGACGTGTTGAGTAAGAAGTTGCTGAGGGCAAGATCAAAGAGGTTTTTGCCTGCATTCTCCTCGAGGATTTTATGGCTTCCTGTCTTACATTTAGGGTTTTCATCCATTTGAGTTTATTTTTGTGTCTAGTGTAAGAAAGTGGTCCAGGTTCATTCTTTTGCATGTTGCTGTCCAGTTTTCCCAGCCCCACTTGCTGAAGAGACTGTCTTTATTCCATTGGATATTCTTTCCTGTTTTGTCAAAGATTAGTTGGCCATATGTTTGTGGGTCCATTTCTGGGTTCTCTGTTCTGTTCCACTGATATGAGAGTCTGTTCTTGTGCCAGTACCATACTGTCTTGATGATTACAGCTTTGTAGTATAGCTTGAAGTCTGGGATTGTGATGCCTCCTGCTTTGGTTTTCTTTTTCAAGATCGCTTTGGCTATTCAGGGTCTTTTCTGGTTCCATACACATTTTAGGATTGTTTATTCTAGCTCTGTGAAGAATGCTGGTGTTACTTTGACAGGGATTGCATTGAATATGTAGAATGCTCTGGGTAGTATCGACATTTTAACAGTATTTGTTCTTCCTATCTAGGAGCATGGAATCTTTTTCCATTTTTTGTGTCTTCTTCAATTTCTTTCATAAGCTTTCTATAGTTTTCAGTGTACAGATTTTTCATCTCTTTGGTTAGACTTATTCCTTGGTATTTTGTGGTTTTTTGTGCAATTGTAAATGAGATCGATTCCTTAATTTCTCTTTCTGTTGCTTCATTGTTGGTGTATAGTAATGCAACCGATTTCTGTGCATTGATTTTATATCCTGCAACTTTGCTGAATTCATGAATCAATTCTGGCAGCTTTTCGGTGGAATCTTTTGGGTTTTCTGTATAGAGTATCATGTCATCTACGAAGAGTGGAAGTTTGACCTCCTCCTGGCCGATTTGGATGCCTTTTATTTCTTTGTGTTGTCTGATTGCAGAGGCTAAGACTGCCAATACTGTGTTGAATAACAGTGGCGAGAGTGGACATCCCTCTCTTGTTCCTGAACAGACCGGTAACCAGTAAGGAAATCAAATTAGTAGTTAAAAATCTGCCAAAAAAACAAGAGTCCAGGGCCAGATGGCTTTCCAGGGGAATTCTACCAAACATTTAAGGAAGAGTTAATACCTATTCTCTTGAAACTGTTCCAAAAAATAGAAATGGAAGGAAAACTTCCAAACTCTTTCTATGAAACCGGCATTACCTTGATTCCAAAACCAGACGGAGACCCCACTAAAAAGGAGAACTGTAGACCAATTTCCCTGATGAACATGGATGCAAAAATCCTCAACAAGGTACTAGCCAACCGGATCCAACAATATATTAAAAAAATTATTCACCACAACCAAGTGGGATTTATACCTGGGATGCAGGGCTGGTTCAATGTCTGCAAAACAATTAACGTGATTCATCACATCAATAAAAGAAACGACAAGAACCATATGATCCTCTCAATAGATGCAGAGAAAGCATTTGACAAAATACGGCATCCTTTCTTGATAGTAGGGATAGAAGTAGGGATAGAAGGATCATACCTCAAGATGATAAAAGCCATATACAAGCGACCCAACGCTAATATTATCCTCAATGGGGAAAATTGACAGCTTTCCCTCTAAGGGAAAAGCTTTTATTGATGTGATGAATCACGTTAATTGTTTTGCAGACATTGAACCAGCCCTGCATCCCAGGTATAAATCCCACTTGGTTGTGGTGAATAATTTTTTTAATACATTGTTGGATCTGGTTGGCTAGTACCTTGTTGAGGATTTTTGCATCCATGTTCATCAGGGAAATTGGTCTACAGTTCTCCTTTTTAGTGGGGTCTCCGTCTGGTTTTGGAATCAAGGTAATGCCGGTTTCATAGAAAGAGTTTGGAAGTTTTCCTTCCATTTCTATTTTTTGGAACAGTTTCAAGAGAATAGGTATTAACTCTTCCTTAAATGTTTGGTAGAATTCCCCTGGAAAGCCATCTGGCCCTGGACTCTTGTTTTTTTTGGCAGATTTTTAACTACTAATTTGATTTCCTTACTGGTTACGGGTCTGTTCAAATTTTCTATTTCTTGCTGTTTCAGTTTTGGTAGTGTATCTGTTTCTAGGAATTTGTCCATTTCTTCCAGATTGCCCATTTTTTTTTTCATTATATGAAATTTATTGTCAAATTGGTTTCCATACAACACCCAGTGCTCATCCCAAAAGGTGCCCTCCTCAATACCCATCACCCACCCTCCCCTCCCTCCCACCCCCCATCAACCCTCAGTTTGTTCTCAGTTTTTAGCAATCTCCTATGCTTTGGCTGTCTCCCACTCTAACCTCTTTTTTTTTTTTTTTTTTTCCTTCCCCTCCCCCATGGGTTTCTGTTAAGTTTCTCAGGATCCACATAAGAGTGAAACCATATGGTATCTGTCTTTCTCTGTATGGCTTATTTCACTTAGCATCACACTCTCCAGTTCCATCCCATTTTATTGGCATATAATTGCTCATAATATTCTCTTATTATTGTTTTTATTTCTGTTGTGTTGGTTGTGATTTCTCATCTTTCTTGATTTTACTTATTTGGGTCCTTTTATTCTTGATCAAACTCGCTAGTGGTTTATCAATTTTGTTAATTCTTTCAAAGAACCAGCTTCTGGTTTCATTGATCTGTTGTACTGTTTTTTTTGTTTTTTTTGGTTTTGATAGCATTAATTTCTGCTCTAATCTTTATTGTCTTCTGCTGGTTTGGGGTTTTATTTGCTGTTCTTTTTCCAGCTCCTTAAGGCATAAGGTTAGGTTGTGTATCTGAGATCTTTCTTCCTTCTTTAGGAAGGCCTGGATTGCTATATACTTTCCTCTTACGACTGCCTTTGCTGCGTCCCAGATGTTTTGGGTTGTGGTGTTATCATTTTCGTTGACTTCCATATACTTTTAAATTTCCTCTTTAACTTCTTGGTTAGCCCATTCAGTCTTTAGTAGGATGTTCTTCAGTCTCCAAGTATTTGTTACCTTTCCAAATTTTTTCTTGTGGTTGATTTCAAGTTTCATAGCATTGTGGTCTGAAAATATGCACTGTATGATCTCGATCTTCTTGTACTTACTTAGGGCTGATTCATGTCTCAGTATATGGTCTATTCTGGAGAATGTTCCATGTGCACTTGAGAAGAATGTATATTCAGCTGCTTTAGGATGAAATGTTCTGAATATATCTGTTAAGTCCATCTAGTCCAGTGTGTCATTCAAAGCCATTGTTTCCTTGTTGATTTTTTGATTAGATGATCTGTCCATTGCTGTGAGTGGGGTGTTGAAGTCTCCTACTATTATGGTATTACTATCGACGGGTTTCTTTGTGATTATTTGATATATATTTGGGTGTTCCCACATTTGGTGCATAAATGTTTACAATTGTTAGGTCTTCTTGGTCTATAGACCTTTTGATTATGATATAATGCCCTTCTGCATCTCTTGATACAGTCTTTATTTTAAAGTCTAAGTTGTCTGATATAAGTATGGCTACACTGGCTTTCTTTTGTTGACCATTAGCATGATAGATGGTTCTCCATCCCCTTATTTTCGATCTGAAGTTGTCTTTAGGTCTAAAGTGTGTCTCTTGTAAATAGCATATAGATGGATCTTGTTTTCTTATCCATTGTGTTACCCTATGTCTTTTGATTGGAGCATTGAGTCCATTGACGTTTAGAGTGAGTACTGAAAGATACGAATTTATTGCCATTATGATGCTTGTAGAGTTGGAGTTTCTGGTGGTATTCTCTGGTCCTTTCTAATCTTTGTTGCTTTTGATATATGTGTGTGTGTGTGTGTGTGTGTGTGTGTGTGTGTGTGTGTGTGTGTATATATAACAATGATATAGTTGATATAGATATAAAGATGAAAATTTTCATCTTTTCTCCCCTCAGAGAGTCCCCCTTAAAATTTCTTGCAGGGCTGGTTTAGTGGTCACAAACTCCTTTAATTTTTGTCTGGGAAACTTTTTATCTCTCCTTCTATTTTGAATGACAGCCTTGCTGGATAAAGAATTCTTGGTTGCATATTTTTCTGATTCAGCACACTGAATATATCCTGCCACTCCTTTCTGGCCTGCCAAGTTTCTGTTAATAGGTCTGCTGCAAACCTGATCTGTCTTCACTTGTAGGTTAGGGACTTTTCTTCCCTTGCTGCTTTCATGACTCTCTCTATGCCTTGTAGATGGATGGTTTTTGTTGAATCTAATGGGGGTCCTCTGTGCTTCCTGGATTTTGATGTCTGTGTCTTTCCCCAGGTTAGGAAAGTTTTCTGCTATGATTTGCTCACATAACCCTTCTACCCCTAATTCTCTCTCTTCCTCTTCTGGGACCCCTATGATTCTGATGTTGTTCCTTTTTAATGAGTCATTGATTTCTCTAATTCATAAATCGTGCTCTTTTCCCTTAATCTCTCTCTTTTTTTCTGCTTCGTTATTCTCTATAAGTTTGTCCTCTATATTGCTGATTCTCTGTTCTGCCTCATCCATCCTTGCCGCCGCTGCATCCATCCATGATTGCAGCTCAGTTATAGCATTTTTAATTTCATTCTATTTTTTTACTTCTTTTAACTCTGCAGAAAGGTTCTAATCTATTTTCGACTCCAGCTAGTATTCTTATTATTGTGATTCTAAATTCTGGTTCAGACATCTTGCTTGTATCTGTGTTGGTTAAATCCCTGGCTGTCGTATCTTCATGCTCTTTCTTTTGGGGTGAATTCCTTCGTTTTGTCATTTTGAAGGGAGAAAAGGAATTAATGAGGTAGAGAAATTGAAATTAAAAAAAATTAAAATTAAAAATATATTAAAATTAAAAATTAAAAACACACACACACAGAAATCACATAGATGATCTAGATCCTAGGTGAGGTTTGGTCTGGGTGTTGAAAGTGGTTTGACAGATGAGAGAGAAAAAAGGGGGGGGAGAAAGAAAAAGGAAATTGAGAATTTGAAAAAATGAATACACTGAAGTAGACTAAAATGAGATGATGGGGGTAAAATAGAATTTGAAAAAATATACACAAAAGTAAGGAATGTAGTAGGAAAAAAATTAAAGAAAAATAGTTTTAATAAAAATTAAAAATAATGAATTTTTTCATTTTCTGTTTTTAATAAAGAAAAGAAATGAAAAAGAAAAAAGAAAAAAAATCATTTCAAAATTTGAAAAAGTGAATACACTCTAGTAGACTAAAATAAAATGATGGAAGTAAGATAGAATTTGAAAAAATTTACATAAAAGCAAAAAGTATAGTAATAAAAATTAAATAAAAATATTTTTAATAGAAATTGAAAGTAAAAATGAAGTTTTTCTCTTTCTGCATTCAAGAAAAAGGAAAAAATGAAAAAAAAGAAAAGGAAATTGAAAATTTGGAAAGGTGAATACACTGAAGTAGACTAAAATAAAATGATGGAAGTAAAATAGATTTTGAAAAAATTTAGACAAAAGTAAAAAATATAGTAATAAAAGTTAAAGATATTTTTAATAAAAGTTCAAAATAAAAAAAAAAGAAAGAAAATTGAATAGATGAACCTGCTAACAGATTGAAGTAGGACTGAAATTGCTTCGTTTTCCTCTAGAAGTCAGTCTGTGTAGCTGTTTATAGTCCATAAATTAAGCTGGCGGTGAGACTTGTGTTCTTGAAGTTGGCCTAGTTGGACGGGGCTCAGTGTAACAGCTTCACTCTTCACTAGATGGTGCTGCTAGACTACTGGGGTGTATGGTTGGGGCGCTGGTAGGTGCACATGTGTATGTGCATGCACGGGAGTGGTGAAAATGGTGCCACCCAGCTACCCAGTGTGCTCTCCCGGATCAGCAGTTGTGCACCCATCCTCCGTCTTCAGCTCTCGTCCACTCCACGCTTTTTCACTCTCTGTGACCAGGCCCCAGGCAGTACCTCTCTCCTAAGTTCTGTCTCAGATGTGGCTGCTTTCCCTGGCCCCCCACTTCCGAAGGACTGCGGCCCTGACACGTTCCACCCCTGGCCGGAGGGTCTCACCCAGCAATGGCTGAATGAGCAATGGCTGAATATCGGCTCCACCCAGGAGCCGCCCGTTGGACCCCGCTGCTGCCAGTGCCCTGAGACTGTGGCCAGGTGCCAGCCCACCCCAGAAAAACCCTAACCCTAACCCTACCCTAACAGTGTAGCAGCAGCGTTCCAGGGATTATGGAAAATCACAACACACATCTGGCACCAGGCTTCACCCTTAACGACCTTGCACCAGCACCAGCAAATGTGGCTGTCTTCTGGGGTCTTCTGGGACCAGGTGGCTTCACCAGTCTCTACCAAATGTCTTTCCAGCAGTAGAACGCTTTTCCCCATGTGGACTGAGAACCTCCCGGCCCCCACTCTGTTCCTGGGGATTTGCCCTTCCCACCAGAGCACCGCCAGGTATCGAGCTGAGGAGTTGCAGCCTTTGCGCTCCCCTTGTTTACAGTCTTAATGGAATTTAAACCCTCTCCTTTCTCTTTTCTCCTTTCTCCTTTCTCCTTTCTCCTTTCTCCGTTTTTAGTTTAATCCCTGTGGCTGTTTCCAATTTTCCACTTTTTCTCCAGCTGATTTTGGGAGCCGTGCCACATACCTGCTGAATTCTGTCGTTCAGGTTGTGCAGATTGCTGTGTTAATCCTCCAGTCAGTTTTCTAGGTGTGTAGGATGGTTTAGTGTTGGTCTGGCTGTATTTCATGGACGTGAGACACACAAAAAGCTTCCATGCTGTTCTGCCATCTTGGCTCCTCTTCCTCTGGTGTCCTTTTTATTTTTTATTTTATTTTATTTTATTTTATTAAAAAAAATTTTTTTTTAACGTTTATTTATTTTTGAGACAGAGAGAGACAGAGCATGAACAGGGGAGGGGCAGAGAGAGAGGGAGACACAGAATCTGAAACAGGCTGCAGGCTCTGAGTGGTCAGCACAGAGCCCGATGCGGGGCTCGAACTCACGGACCGTGAGATCATGACCTGAGCCGAAATCGGACGCTCAGCCGACCGAGCCACCCAGGCGCCCCACTGGTGTCCTTTTTAAATTTAACTGTTTTTCTTCCGACTTTATTTGTTTATTTATTTATTTACATCCAAGTTAGTTAGCATAGAGTGCAATAATGATTTCAGGAGTAGAATCCATGTATTCCCCCATGTATAACACCCAGTGCTCATCCCAACAAGTGTCTTCCTTAATGCCCCTTACTCATTTGCCCATCCCTCCACCCATAATCCCTCCAGCAACCCTCAGTTTGTTCTCTATATTTAGAAGTCTCTTATGTTTTGTTCCCCTCCCCATCTTTATATGATTTTTTTCTTTCCTTCCCTTATGTTCATCTGTTTTGTATGTTAAATTCTTCATATGAGTGAAGTCATAAGACATTTGTCTTTCTCTAATTTTGCTTAGCGTAATACCCTCTGGTTCCATCCACGTTGTTGCAAATGACAAGATTTCATTCTTTTTGATTGTAGAGGAATACTCCATTGTATATATATACCACATCTTTTTTTTCCATCCATCCATCAGTGGACATTTGGGCTCTTTCCATACTTTGGCTATTGTCCATAGTGCTGCTGTAGACATTGGGGTGCATGTGCCCCTTTGACACAGTACACCTGTATCCTTTGGATAAATACCTAGTAGGGCAGTTGCTGGGTCATAGGGTAGTTCTATTTTTAGCTTTTTCAGGAACCTCCATACTGTTTTCCAGAGTGGCTGCACCAGTTTTCATTCCCACCAGCAGTGCAAGAGATCCTCTTTCTCCACATCCTCGCCAACATCTGTTGTTGCCTGAGTTGTTAATGTTAGCCATTCTGACAAGTGTAAGGTGGTATCTCATTGTGGTTTTTGATTTGTATTTCTCTGATGATGAGTGATGTTGAGCATTTTTTTCATGTGTCGGTTGGCCATCTGGATGACTTCTTTGGAGAAGTGTCTATTCATGTCTTTTGCCCATTTCTTCACTGGATTATTTGCTTTTTGGGTGTTGAGTTTGGTAAGTTCTTTATAGATTTTGGATACTAACCCTTTATCTGGTATGTCATTTGCAAATATCTTCTCCCATTCTGTCGGTTGCCTTGTAGTTCTGTTGATTGTTTCCTTTGCTGTGCAGAAGCTTTTTATTTTGATGAGGTCCCGGTAGTTCATTTTTGCTTTGGTTTCCCTGGTCTCCAGAGACGTGTTGAGTAAGAAGTTGCTGAGGGCAAGATCAAAGAGGTTTCTGCCTGCTTTCTCCTCGAGGATTTTGATGGCTTCCTGTCTTACATTTAGGGTTTTCATCCATTTGAGTTTATTTTTGTTTCTAGTGTAAGAAAGTGGTCCAGGTTCATTCTTTTGCATGTTGCTGTCCAGTTTTCCCAGCCCCACTTGCTGAAGAGACTGTCTTTATTCCATTGGATATTCTTTCCTGCTTTGTCAAAGATTAGTTGGCCATATGTTTGTGGGTCCATTTCTGGGTTCTCTGTTCTGTTCCATGGATCTAAGTGTCTTTTTGTGTCAGTACCATACTATCTTGATGATTATAGTTTTGTAATACATCTTGAAGTCCGGGATTGTAATGCCTCCAGCTTTAGTTTTCTTTTTCAAGATTGCTTTGGCCATTGGGTGGGGGTGGGGGGTCTGGTTCCATACAAATTTTAGAATTGTTTGATCTATCTCTGTGAAGAATGCTAATGTTATTTTTAGAGATTGCATTGAATATGTAGATTGCTTTGGGTAGTATCAACATTGTAACAATATTTGTTCTTCCTATCCAGGAGCATGGAATCTTTTTCCTTTTTTGTGTGTGTCTTCTTCAATTTCTTTCATAAACTTTCTACAGTTTTCAGTGTATAAATTTTTCATCTCTTTGGGTAAGTTATTCCTAGGTATTTTGGTGCAATTGTAAATGGGATCGATTCCTTGATTTCTCTTTCTGTTGCTTCATTATTGATGTGTAGGAATGCAACTGATTTCTGTGCATTGATTTTATATTCTGCAACATTGCTGAATTCATGGATCAGTTCTGGCAGTTTTTTGGTGGAATCTTTTGGGTTTTCCATATAGAGTATCATGTCATGTGTGAAGAGTGGAAGTTTGATATCCTCCTGGCCAGTTTGGATGCCTTATATTTCTTTGTGTTATCTGATTATTGAGGCTAGGACTTCCAATACTGTGTTGAATAATAGGGGCAAGAGTGGACATCCCTGTCATGTTCCTGATCTTTGGGGAGAAAGCTCTCTGTTTTTCCCCATTGAGGATGATATTAGCGGTGGGTCTTTTGTATATGGCTTTAATGACCTTGAGGTATGATCCTTTCTTGAGGGTTTTTATCAAGAAAGGGTGAAAAACAAAAATATTTTCTCTGCATCTATTGAGAAGATGATGTGGATCTTGTCCTTTCTTTTATTAATGTGATATATCACCTTGATTGATTTGCAGATATTGAACCAGCCCTGCATCCCAGGTATAAATCTCACTTGGCCGTGGTGAATAATTCTTTTTTGTTTTTAATTTTTATTTATTTTTTTAAATGTTTATTTCTGAGAGAGAGAGAAAGAGAGAGATAGAGAGACCCGAGTGTGAGCAGCAGAGGAGCAGTGAGAGAGGGAGACACCGAATCCGAAGCAGGCTCCAGGCCCTGAGCTGTCAGCACAGAGTCTGATGAGAGGCTTGAACTCACAAGCTGTGAGGTCATGACTTGACCGCAAGGTGGACACTCAGCTGACTGAGCCACCCAGGTGCCCCAGTGAATAATTCTTTTAATATATTGTTGGATCTGGTTGGCTAGTATCTTGTTGAGGATTTTTACATCAATATTCATTGGGGAATTGGTCTGTAGTTCTTTTTATTTATATTTTATTTTGTTTTATTTTATTTTATTTTATTTATTTTATTCTATTCTATTCTATTCTATTTTATTTTTTATTTTTGTAGTTCTCCTTTTTAGTGGGGTCTTTGGTTTTGGGATCAAGGTAATGCTGGCCTCATAGAATGAGTTTGGAAGTTTTCCTTCCATTTCTATTTTTGGGAACAGCTTCAAAAGAATAGGTGTTAGCTCTTTAAATGTTTGGTAGAATTCGCCTGGAATGCCATCCAGCCCTGGACCCTTGTTTGTTGGGAGATTTTTTGTTACTGATTCAATTTTTTTACTGGTTATAGGTCTGTTCAAATTTTCTATTTCATCCTGTTTTAGTTTTGGTAGTTCATGTGTTTCTAGGAATTTGTTCATTTCTTCTAGATTGCCCAATTTATTGGCATATAATTGCTCATAATTTTCCTTATTATTGTGTGTATTTCAGTGGTGTTGGTTGTGATCTCTCCTCTTTCATTTGTGATTTCATTTATTTGGGTCCTTTCTTTTTTCTTTTTGATCAAACTGGCTAGGAGGTTATCAGTTTTGTTAATTCTTTCAAAGAACCAACTCCTGGTTTCATTGATCTGTTCTATTGTTTTTTGTTTTTTGTCTTTTTGATATCCTTGATTTCTGCCCCATTCTGTATTATTTTCCTTCTGCTAGTGGGCTTTATTTGCTGTTCTTTTTCTAGCTCTTTTAGGTGTAAAGTTAGGTTTTGTATTTGAGACCTTGCTTCCTTCTTTAGGAAGGCCTGGATGGCTATACACTTCCCACTTACTACTGCCTTTGCTGCATTCCATAGATTTTGAACTGTTGTGTTTTCACTTTCATTGGCTTCCATGTACTTTTAATTTCCTCTTTAATTTTTTGGTTAACCCATTCATTTTTTAGTAGGATGTTCTTTAATCTCCCAAGTATTCATGGTCTTTCCAAATTTTTTCTTGTGATTGATTTCGAGTTTCATAGCATTGTGATCTGAAAATATGCAAGGTATGATCTCAGTCTTTTTTGTTCTTGTTGAGGGTTGATTTGTGACCCAGTATGTGATCTCTTCTAGAGAATGTTCCATGTGCACTTGAGAAGAAAGCGTATTCTGCTGCTTTAGGATGAAATGTTCTGAATATATGTGTTAGGTCCATCCAGTTCAGTGTGTCATTCAAAGCCATTGCTTCCTTGTTGATTTTCTGTTTAGATGATCTGTCCATTGCTGTAAGTGCGGTGTTGAAGTCCCCTACTATTATGGTATTATTATCAATGAGTTTCTTTATGTTTGTGATTAATTGATGTATATATTTGGTTGCTTTATGGGGGGGGGACATAAATATTTACCATGGTTAGATCTTGGTGGATAAACACCTTAATTATGATATAATGCCCTTCTTCATCTCTTGTTACAGTCTTTATTTTAAAGTCTAGATTGTCTGATATCAGTGTTGGTATTCTGGCTTTCTTTTAATGACTATTAGCATGTTAGATGCCTCTCCATCCCCTTACTTTCAAACTGCAGGTGTCTTTAGGTCTAAAGTGAGTCTCTTGTAAGCAGCATATAGAAACTCATTGATAATAATACCATAATAGTAGGGGACTGATACCCTATGTCTTTTGATTGGAGCATTTAGTCAGTTTAGTGCTATTGTGTTACCTGTAGAGTTGGTGTTTCTGGTGATGTTCTCTGGTTCTCTGTAGTCTTTGTTGCTTTTGGTCTTTTTGTTTTGTTTTGTCTTTTCTCCATTCAGAGAGTCCCCCTTAAAATTTTTTGCAGGGCTGGTTTAGTGGTCACAAACTCCTTTAGGTTTTGTTTGTCTGGGAAACTCTTTATCTCTCCTTCTGTTTTGAATGACAGCCTTATGGGATAAAGAATTCTTTGCTGCATGTTTTTCCAATTCAGCACATTGAGTATATCGTTACTCCTTCCTGGCCTGCCAAATTTCTGTGGATAGATCTGCTGCAAACCTGATCTGTCTTTCCTTATAGTTTAAGGACTCTTTTTTCCCCTTGCTGCTTTCATCATTCTTTTCTTATCTATTTTGTGAATTGACTATGATATGCCTTGTTGATGGTCAGTTTTTGTTGAGTCTAATGGGAGCTCTCTGTGCTTCTTGGATTTTGATATCTATGTCTTTCCTCAGATTAGGAAAGTTTTGGTATAATTTGCTCACATAAACATTCTGCCCCTTTTTCTCTCTCCATCTTCTGGGACTCCCATGATTCATATATTATTTCTTTTTAGTAAGTCACTGAGTTCTCTAAGTCTTGTATTGTGATCTTTTGACTGTTTCCCTGTTCCCTTTTTTCTGCTTCATTATTCTCTATAATTTTACCTTCTGTATCACTGATTAACTGTTTTGCTACATCCATCCTTGCTGTAGTGCAGTCTTCATTTGAGATTGCGTCTTGGTTATAGCATTTTTAATTTCGGCCTGACTAGATGTTATTACTTTTATCTCCACAGAAAGGGATGTGTCTTCTATGCTTTTTTAACCCCAGCTAGTATTCTTACTATTGTGGTTCTAAATTCTGGTTCACACATCTTGCTTATATCTGTGTTGATTAAATCCCTGGCTGTCTTTACTTACTGTTCTTTCTTTTGGGGTGAATTCCTTCATTTTGTCATTTTGGAGAAAGAAAAAGAACGAATTAGTAAAATAAAAAATAAAAATTAAAAAATTTAAAACAACACAAAAAAATCATATAAAGGAAGCTAGATCCTAGGTGTGTTTTGGTCTGCTTATTGGAGGAAGCTTGATAGAATAGAGAAAAAAGGGAAAGAAAAGAAAAAAAAAAGGTAGGAGATTTTTTAAAAATTAAAAAAGTGAATACAAAAAACAATACAGTGAAATTAATAAGGTAAAATAGAATGACAAAAAATTTATAAAAAATATAGTAGGAAAAATTAAAGAAAAATCTTCTTTTATAAAAATGGAAGATGAACGTAAATGTTTTCCTTCTGTATTCAAGAATAAGAAAAGAAAAAGGAAAGAAAATTGAATAGATGGACCGGTGAACAGAATGAAATATGAATGAAATTACATCCAGTTTCCAATAGAAGTCAAACTATGAAGCACTTTATAGTCTGTGAACTAAGCAGGTGGAGAGACTGTGGTGGTCCTCTAGAGCTTGGTTGGTGCAAGTGGCTGGGGCTTGGTGTAACAGCTCCATTCTCCACTAGATGGCTCTGCTTACCTTACTGGTGTAGATTGTTGTGGTGCCTGTATGCATGTACATGCATGCGTGGGAGAAGTGAAAATGGTGTCACCCAGTTTCCCAGTCTCTAGCATCAGAACTCTGTGCGGTCTCAGATTGGCAGTCAAGCACCCCTCCTGTGTCTTTGGCTTCCATCCACTCCCTGCTCTTACACTGTCTCTGACCAAGCCGTCAGCCTGCCAGGTGGCACTTCCCTACTGAATTTTATTTCAGATGTGGCTGTGTTTCCAAACCCCTCACTTCCCAGGGCTCTATGGCTTGGACCCACTTAGACCCTTCGGGGGAGGGTCTTGCCAAGCAATGGCCAGGTGCTGGCCCACCCCAGGAATGCTTGCTTGACTGCACAGCTGCAGGTGCCCAGAGACTGCAGCTGGGTGCCAGCCCACCCCACAAAAAGTTTGCATGATCATGTAGCAGCAACATTTCAGGGATTATGGTAGATTTACCAACACACATCTGGTGCTGGGCTTCACTGCCTCCTGAAGTCCTTGTTTCAACACCAGCAGACATGGCCGTTCTTTGGGGTCTGCTGGGACCTTTGCCTGTGGGGAGGCCCCTTGGCCTGTACCAAATGTCCTCTCAGCAGGGGACTGCCTCTTCCTATGTGGGCCAAGGACTCCTCGGACCTTGCTGTCTGTCCCTGGGGATTTGCCCTTCCCACCAGAGCTCCTCCAAGTATTGAGCTGTGGAGTTTCAGACTCTGTGCTCCTCTGTTTATAGAGTCCTAATGGTATTGAAACCCTCTCCTTGTTTCCTTTCTCCTTTTTCCTTTTGCTCTTTCTTGTTCAGTCCCTTATGGGTGTTTCCACTCTTTTTCTTTCTCTCCAGCTGCTTTCAGGGGGAGTACTTTTTCTTCTGTTCCCCCCACCCCCCCCCTGCATCTCTGTCCTCTTTCCACAAGCAAAAACAGCTTTCTACCCTCCGTGGCTTCTCTCTCCCATTTCACCTCTAGGCGCCGCGTGCCTCCTGAGTTCTGTAGCTCAAATTATGCAGATTGTGTTAATCCTCAGAGCAATTTTCTAGGTGTGCAAAATGGTTTGGTGCTGATCTAGCTGCATTTCAGGGACGAGAGAAGTAGAAAACTTCCATGCTGCTCTGCCATCTTGGTCTCTCCTCCCTATTTTTTTCTTTTTTAAAGCTTATTTATTTTGGAAGAGAGATAGTGTGTGGGGGAGGGGCAGAGAGAGAGGGAGACAGAATCCATGGCAGGCTCCATGCTGTCAGCATACAGCCCGATGTGGGACTCGAACTCGAGCTTAATTGACTGAACCACCCAGGTACTCCTTTTTTCAAATGAAATACTGTGAAATGGTTTCTTTTTTGAAACGTGTAACTCTAAAGGTACACTTGTGCCTTTCAAAAATGAAATTGTTATACATGAAGGAGGATTGTGATGAATACCAGACTATGATTGTTAATAAAAACAGATTTGAGAACTGATAAGTTCCACATCCAACCACATGACCCACACAAGCACTGTGAGAGGGGAGCAGCTCACTTTTCACTTTAAGTGACTGGTTCAAGGTCATGAGACATGGCCATTAGGTAGGAGAGCTGGGTTCTGACATAAGGGTCTTTTTAAATTTTATTTTATTTTTATTTTATTTTTTAAATGTTTATTTTTGAGAGAGAAAGAAAGAGAGAGAGGCAAAGAGGGAGCGAGATAGAGAATCCCAAGTAGGTCCTGCGCTGTTAGCACTGACCCTATTGTAGGCTTGAACTCATGAAATGTGAGCTCATGCTGTGAGCCAAAATCAAAAGTTAGGCACTTTAACCGACTGAGCCACACTGACGCCGCCACAGGAGACAGTCTTTCAGACTGCACTACCTCAGATTTCTGACTTTATTTTCTTAACTACCATCTTTCTGATTTATTATGTGGTCTGTTTAAACAAATGAAGCCTCAGGATTTCTCAGGCTAGTGGGTGCTTCTTTGTCTTTCAGCGGACTCCAGGAGACCTGAGGTTTATGGGTCTCCCCAAAGGTTGGATGGTATTGACCAAAGTCCCTCAGTATCTGCTTGCAAAGCTGTTCTTTGGAGCTTACTCATTCTGTGGTTATTTCTCCAGGCCAGAGCTCTGGAAATCACTGGTCCGCCTCCAGAACCTCTTTATCTCACAGTCAGAGGCATTGTCTGAGTTTGACAGGCTGGAAAAAAAATTTATTTTGTAAAAGGTTAGCTTAGTAAGGGAGGCTTCAGTTTTATACATATGCAAATAAAAGTGTCTTACACTGTTAAAAGACCCCCCTTTTTTGAACATTACTCAATATTAACAGTGCTCTTTTGGTTAAGATTGTATTATTGTTAGCATTTTTATTTTATTTTTTATTTTATTTTATTTTAGTTTAGTTTAGTTTACTTTTTACTTTACTTACTTTTTTCTTTACTTTAGTTTTTTAAACATTTATTTATTTTTGAGACAGAAAGAGCATGAACAGGAGAGGGTCAGAGAGAGAGGGAGACACAGAATCTGAAACAGGCTCCAGGCTCTGAGCTGTCAGCACAGAGCCTGACGCGGGGCTCGAACCCACGTATCGTGAGATCATGACCTGAGCTGAAGTCGGACGCTCAACCGACTGAGCCACCCAGGTGCCCCAGCATTTTTATTTTATTTTATTTATTTATTTAAAAAAAATTTTTTTTTTTTTAACGTTTATTTTTGAGACAGAGAGAGACAGAGCATGAATGGGGGAGGGTCAGAGAGAGAGGGAGACACAGAATCAGAAACAGGCTCCAGGCTCTGAGCGGTCAGCAGAGCCCGACGTGGGGCTCGAACTCATGGACTGTGAGATCATGACCTGAGCCGAAGTCAGCCACTTAACCGACTGAGCCACCCAGGCGCCCCAAGCATTTTTATTTTAAAAAATAATCATGGCTTAGAAAATGAATACATGTATATGGATCATGTTTCTACATTTTATTTTAATCTTTAATTTAGATTATAAAGTTATTTCAAAGAGTGTTTTTTAGTTATTATAATGTTTAGCTGTGTTATGATAATCACATTTAAATTTAATTTCAGTAACACCAAGACAAGAACCTTGAAATTTAGGGTTTGCAGTACAGTGTAGGAAATGAGGGTCCATTGGGAATGCTGCCTATTCAATATCTTTGTTTTTCAGACAAGCTCAGGAACTCTCTTAAGTTAATGTAGATACAAATAGCTTCGATTACCACTGAATTTATGTGAGTGATTATGGTAGACTAATGAGTTAATCAGCTAGCAGCCCATTCTAGCCACTGATGTACTAGACTAATTGCTTTATTTGCCTGGGTTAGTTTTCCTGCCTCTTTTAGTGAACATCATAATTTCTGTTTATTACAAGGGTTAGTCAGTTTTAATTATGGCAATTTTTTCTGAAATACACATTTTTAAAACTTTGTACTGTAGAAAACTTCACACTCACATAGAGAGGACAGTGTAACAAATCTCCATATAGTCATCATCCTGTATCAGTAACTATCATCCATTACAGAAAATTCACATTTCTTGGGTATTCCGGTATGCATGGCATGGCTGTGGGGCCTGCTGGTTGAGTTCAGCTGGAGAGAGGTATGGGGCAGAACACACATCAGAGAGGGACTGTTGTGGGGACCACAGAAAATTTTTCACTGAATGTCTTCTTTCCGTATTTGCTGTCTTCTTCCCTATTTGATTTAGTTTGTTTTAATTTTTTTCCTAACACAGATAGGCAGTGTAGCAGTAAACTTGCTTGTATGTAAATCTTTGCCTCTTTGTGTATTTCTTTAGGACAATGGAAGGAACATCTAAATATGAAAAAGGCTTGAATATTTTCATTCTCCCCTATGAAGATATTATTGTAACCTGATCAATTTTAGCAATCTTGCCTTTTTCTTATTAGTTCTATGTCAGTTATTTACTTTTTTTCCTTTTTTTAAATGTTTATTTTTGAGAGAGTGAGAGAGAGAGTGTGTGTGTGCATGCAAGTGAGCACGAGTCGGGGAGGGGCAGAGAGACGGGGAGACACAGAATCCAAAGAAGGCTCCAGACTCTGAGCTGTCAGCACAGAGCCTGACGCAGGGCTCCAACGCATGGACTGTGAGATTGTGACCTGAGCCAAAGTCGGATGCTTAACCAACTAAGCCACCCAGGTGCCCCTAGGTCAGTTATTTTCTGAATGGAAGTATCTTTATTGGGATTATCTTAAATGCTAGCTGCTACAGCACACAAACTCAGAATCTCTGTGGCTTAACTCACAGTTAATCTCACCAAAGTATAACATGGTTTGGAGGGGATCTACTCCATTTGCTGACTTGGGGGTCCAGACTCCCTCCAGCTTATAACACTGGCCTCCCAGGCAGGGGAAGAAAGCAGTAGAGTCACCTCATCAACTCTTATGCATCACCTCTGCTCATGTTCCCATCTGAATCACTTCATGAGAGGCTGAGAACATAAAGTGTAATGCACTCCCAGACACTTGAAGTATGCCCACCAGGGAATAGGTGGTTTGAAATCAAGCGTTTTGACCATTTTGGCATAGCCTTTCCAAGTACATTCTGTAAGTCCAGCATCAGAGCCTTTCAAGGAATGGATTTAGTGTTATTTACATTTTAGTGGCAGTATTCTTTTTTGTTGTTGCTTTAAATGTATTTTAATTTTTAGACTTTTTAATTTTGAAATAGACATCTGTGGGTGATATGTTCAAGAATCCCTAGTAGATGCTTGAAACTGCAGATAGTACTGAACCTTACATATACTATGTTTTGTCCTATCTGGACATATATCTATGGTAAAGTTTACTTTATGAATTAGGCACAGTAAAAACTTAATAGCAACAACTATTGATACAATAGGAAGAATTATAACAATGTACTGTAATGAAAGTTATGTGAATATGGTGTCTCTCTCAAATATTTTCTTGTACTGTACTCACCCCTCTTGTAATGTGAGATGATAAAATGTCTATGTGATGAGGTGCGGTGAATGATGTAGCCACTGTGATGTATTATTGGGCTACTATTAACCTTCTGATGATAATGTCAGAAGGAGGATCATCTGCTTGATGACCACATTTTACCACGGATAACTGAAACCATGAAAACAAAACCTTTGATAAGGGGAGACTACTATTTTACAAAGTTGTGAAAATAGTACACAGGGGGCCTACTCAAACTTTCCCTAACATTAGCGTCTTTCATAAGCATAGTATAATGATTGAAACCAGAAAATTAACATGGATATACTAGTCTACAAATCTTGTTTGAATTTTGTCATAGGCAGTGGTATCAATATTAAAACCAGAGTTGTTCTCAGCTTCCTGTTTGCACATCCTCCTCACCCATAGGTGGTCTGTCTTTGCTTACAGGTGTCACTTACTTTATAAGTCAGCAGGATGAACTGAGAATCCCCCAAGTACTTGAGTCTAGGCCCACACTGCTGAGTAACATGTAAGCTAGCACTGGGCCTTTTGTAGTTCATGCATTACTACTTTGTTGACAATATGCCAGAACAAATCAGGGGAAGGAAAGACTTTATTTATTAGACAGTAGACAGAGAACCTCCAGTAGTCTTGGGGACTTTTAAGATAAATATGACCTAAAACTGCTTTAATCATCACTTTTCCATAACCTCCTCTGTGGCCACAGATAGCATCTCTAACCTTAATTAATTGGGTTACCCAAATATGGGCTTAGACACACAAGGGTCAGATTGAGGAAGTCTGGATCATTCAGCGGAAAATCATTCTAACTGCTGCCTTAATTCAAGTCTACTGAGTGCCTGGAACCTTGTAAAGAAATAGGAGTATGTATATTAGTGCTTTATTGCTATGGAACAAATTACCCAAAACTTAATGGCTTAAAATAACAATAACTCATATACTTCTTGTGAGTCAGGGATTCAGGATTGGCTTCACTGGGTAGTTCTGGCTCAGGGTATCTTGTGAGGTTGTAGTTATCAGTTGGCTCTGTAGTCATATGAAGGCTTGACTGGGGCTGGAGAATGTGCTTTCAAGTTGGTCCACAGGACTGGCAGTTTGGGCTTGGCTACTGGTGGGAGGCCTTGATTCTTCTCCACATGAGACTCTCTATGGATTTGTTTGATGTGGCTTATAATGTGGCAGCTGGCTTACCCTAGGGTAAACAGTTCAAGAGAGAGCAAGGTGGATCACAAGTCACACACCATCATTTCCACAATATCTGTTGGTTACATAGGTTAGCCCTACTCACTGTGGGAAGGGAGTATGCAAGGCCTGAATACCAGGAAGTAAAAATTCTTATGTGCTGTCTTGGCAGCTGGCTACTACAGTGGGAGATAGAGAAGCGACAAGGCTCTGTAATACTGTATGTGTCATTTATTGAAAACAACATTAATTACAGTTACATACTACTGGATATTTGGCTCTTGTGGCCATTGTGGTATTTTGGATTTTAATGAAAAATCAAAACCAAGAACTATCAAAAGAAAGTAGGCCGGAGTGCCTGGGTGGCTCATTTGGTTAAAGCATTCGACTCTTGATTTTGGCTCAGGTCATGCATGATCCTGCAGTTGGTGAGATCGAGCCCCACATTGGGCTTTGTGCTGAAGCGTGGAGGCTCTTTGAGATTCTCCCTCCCTCCCCCACTTTTACGTGTGTGTGTGTGCATCTACATTCACTCTCTCAAAAAAAAGAAAAAGAAAACGGGTCTCATTAACATTGAAGTTTGGTAGGCAGAAGTAGAGAGTTTGAGTCAGAGGCTTGAATTCCAGTATTGACCTCTGCTGCCTGCAAGATCGTCATGGGGCTTAAAGAGGATGGTTATCTCTGCCCTGTGGACCTCATGGGCTGTTTTGAAGGATGCAGTTGAGTGTGAGGGGATACATGAATTATGCAGTGTGTTACGGGAATATCAATCGTGATAACGAGAGAGATTTAAAAAATGCAGTGAGATTTGTTCAGTACTTAAACTTGGAAGCAACTGAGGTATTTTTCAGACTAGATGTTTTAGTATTGAGCTTTATTTATTTTTGTGCGGGATAGAAATACCAGTGACTACAAGTGCCTTTATTATGAGGAGCTGTAAGGTCAAAGCCATGGGCTTGGTGTGTGTGGAGGGTGGGTGGGGAACTGTCATAGTTCTGTAAGGAAGTTTAAATCCAAGCGACAAGTCCATTTGGAATTTTCTTTAGAGCCATTCTATCTAGGATTGGGCCTTTCCCCTCTTTGCCATTGCCTTTTGGCCTGTCGCAAATGTTTGCCTCTGACTTCTTTTCATAGATCAGTGTTTCAAATCTAAGGATTCTCTTTTGCTCTTTCATTGTGGGAAGGCAAAAATTCACTCAGGGGCCTCAGTCTAATGGTCGTTTATGAGGTCCATGGCTGAATGTGTGGGCTATGGTCCCTGAGATTTGAGTGACAGATCTTGGAGAAATGGCTAAAAAGTGAACTTAAGGTCAGGCAAAGATTTCTGAAAATCCATGTTAGAGGTAGGAAAAGCTTGAATTATCATAAATATTTGGTGCCCAGTGTTTTGCTATAAGGTTTGCTCATTAGTGTTACATCTGTCCACACAAAGTTATTATTATTAAGCACCTTTACATGGATATCTGGGGGAAGAAGCATTCCAGGGAGAGAGCTTAAAGGTTTGGGCTGTATGTAGATTTAAAGATGTAAAGGGACATCTAGCTGGTTCACTCAGTAGAGCAAGTGACTCTTGGTTTCAGGGTTGTAAGTTCAAACCCCACATTGGGGATAGTTTACTTAATTAAAACAATTAAAGTTTATAAAAAATTTTAATTTTAAGTCTAAATATCAAACTGTTACCATTCTCTTTTCTGTTTATGCTTAATTTCTATAACTGAATGCTTGTAATGTTTTATGTCTTTGCAATAGATATTAATACATGAAAGAGTTGATGAAATGTGCCTTTTTTTTTTTTTCTGAAATGAAGGAATTGTGCCATCCAGTTTCATTTCTCAATGGCTACTAATGATTTGTAGTTTGTGTTCAACCCCCAATAAATACACAGGTAATTTGGTTAGTAGGAGTATAAGAAGAGAGATTCATGACTTTACTGTTTTTCTTTTTTCTGCCAGATTTATTTCGTTTTTTAAAATTTATTATTATTTTTTAATGTTTATTTAGTTTTGAGAGAGAGAGAGAGAGAGAAAGAGCGCGAGAGGGTGAGGGGAAGAGAGAGGGAGACACAGAATCTGAAGCAGGCTCCAGGCTCCAAGCTGTCAGCACAGAGCCCTATGTGAGGCTGGAACCCATACGTGAGATCATGACCTTAGCTGAAGCCGGGTGCTTAACCAACTGAGCCACCCAGGCGCTCCATTTTTTTGCCAGCTTTATTGAGATGTAATTGACATATAGCATTGTGTAAGTTTAAGGTGCACAATGTGATAATTAAATACACATATATATTGTGAAATGATTACCACATTGAGAATTATAAGTTTTCTTTGGTGGCGGGAACATTTAAGATTATTCTCTTAACAACTTTCAAGTCTATAGAACAGTATTAATATAGTCACCATGCTGTACATAACATCCTCAGAATTTATTTATCTTATAATGAAAATTTTGTATTCTTTAACTAACATTCTCCCCATTTCCCCCACTCTCTAGCCCCTGGCAACCATCATTCTATCCCTTTATTAGTATTTTGTTAATTTAGATTGCACATACAAGGAGATTATACAGTATTTGTCTTTGTCTAACTTATTCATTTAGCATAATGTCCTCATGATCCATCCATGTTGTTGCAAATGGCAGGATCTCTTTCTTTCTTTTTTTTATGGCTGAATAATATTGCATTAGCTAGCTAGCTAGCTAGGTAGATAGATAGAGATAGATATATCACACTTTCTTTATCCACTTATCTGTTGATGGACACTTAGGTTGTTTCTATGTTTTGGCTATTATGAATAATGCTGTAATTAACTTAGGGGTGCAGATATTTCTTCAAGACAGTGATTTCATTTCCTTTGGATGTTTATCCAGAAGTGCAGTTGGTGGATCATATGATAGTTCTGTTTTTTCTATTTTTAACTTTTTTTTTTTTTTTAAATTTTTTTTTCAACGTTTTTTATTTATTTTTGGGACAGAGAGAGACAGAGCATGAATGGGGGAGGGGCAGAGAGAGAGGGAGACACAGAATCGGAAACAGGCTCCAGGCTCCGAGCCATCAGCCCAGAGCCTGACGCGGGGCTCGAACTCACGGACCGCGAGATCGTGACCTGGCTGAAGTCGGACGCCCAACCGACTGCGCCACCCAGGCGCCCCTATTTTTAACTTTTTGAAGAGCCTTCATACTGTTTTCCATCATGGCTATACCAGTTTCCATTGTCACCACTAAGGGTTCCTTCCCTTTTCTCCACATCCTCACCAGCATTTGTTATCTCTTGTCTTTTTGATGATAGCCATTCCAGCAAGTGTGAGTGGTTTGATTTGCATTTCTCTGATGATTAGTCATGTTGAACTTATTTTCATATACCTATTGGGCATTTGGAAAATGCCTGTTCAAGGTCTTCTGCCCATTTACAAAACAAGATTATTGGGAGTTTTTTTTTGCTGTTGTGTTGTATGAGTTTCTTATGTATTTTGGATATTAACCCCTTATCTTATATATGACTTGCAAATGTTTTTTCCATTCATTTGGTTGTCTTTTCATTTTGTTGATACTATTTGTTTTTCTTATCCCACTGTTTAAGCATGATTGACTTAAAAATTTATGCTTCTGTCTTTCTGAGGTAATATTTATTTTATTATTTATTTATTATTTTTAATTTAAAAGACTTATTTATTATTATTTTTATACATATATAATTTATTGTCAAATTGGTTTCCATACAACACCCAATGTTCATCCCAAAAGGTGCCCTCCTCCATGCCCATCACCCACTTTCCCCTCCCCCCCCACCCCCATCAACCCTCAGTTTGTTCTCAGTATTTAAGAGTCTCTTATGGTTTGCCTCTCTCCCTTTCTGTAACTTTTTACCCCCTTTCCCTCCCCCTTGGTCTACTGTTAAGTTTCTCAGGATCCACAATGAGTGAAAACATATGGTATCTGTCTTTCTCTGCCTGACTTATTTCACTTAGCACAATACTCTCCAGTTCTTTCCATGTTGCTACAAATGGCCATATTTCATTCTTTCTCATTGCCAAGTAGTATTCCATTGTGTATATAAACCACATCTTCTTTATCCATTCGTCAGTTGATGGACATTTAGGCTCTTTCCATAATTTGGCTATTGTTGAAAGTGCTGCTATAAACATTGGGGTACAAGGGCCCCTGTGCATCAGCACTCCTGTATCCCTTGGGTAAATTCCTAGCAGTGCTATTGCTGGGTCATAGGGTAGATCTATTTTTAATTTTTTGAGGAATCTCCACACTGTTTTCCAGAGCGGCTGCACCAGTTTGCATTCCCACCAACAGTGCAAGAGGGTTCCTGTTTCTCCACATCCTCGCCAGCGTCTATAGTCTCCTGATTTGTTCATTTTAGCCACTCAGACTGGCGTGAGGTAGTATCTCAGTGTGGTTTTGATTTGTATTTCCCTGATGAGGAGTGATGTTGAGTATCTTTTCATGTGTCTCTTGGCCATGTGGATGTCTTCTTTAGAAAAGTGTCTATTCATGTCTTCTGCCCATTTCTTCACTGGATTATTTGTTTTTTGGGTGTGGAGTTTGGTGAATTCTTTATAGATTTTAGATACTAACCCTTTATCCGATATGTCATTTGCAAATATCTTCTCCCATTTCATAGGCTGCCTTTTAGTTTTGCTGATTGTTTCCTTCGCTGTGCAGAAGCTCTTTATCTTGATGAGGTCCCAATAGTTCATTTTTGCTTTTAATTCCCTTGCCTTTGGAGATGTGTCAAGCAAGAAATTGCTGCGGCTGAGGTCAAAGAGGTTTTTTCCTGCTTTCTCCTCTAGGGTTTTGATGGTTTCCTGTCTCACATTCAGGCCCTTCATCCATTTTCAGTTTATTTTTGTGAATGGTGTGAGGAAGTGGTCTAGTTTCATTCTTCTGCATGTTGCTGTCCAGTTCTCCCAGCACCATTTGCTAAAGAGACTGTCTTTTTTCCATTGGATACTGTTTTCTGACTTGTCAAATATTAGTTGGCTGTACATTTGTGGGTCCAATTCTGGATTCTCTATTCTATTCCATTGGTCTGTGTGTCTGTTTTTGTGCCAAGACCATACTGTCTTGATGATTACAGCTTTGTAGTGGAGGCTAAAGCCTGGGATTGTGATGCCTCCTGCTTTGGTTTTGTTTTTCAACATTACTTTGGCTATTTGGGGTCTTTTGTGGTTCCATACAAATTTTAGGATTGTTTGTTCTAGCTTCGAGAAGAATGCTGGTGCAATTTTGATTGGGATTGTTTTCAATGTGTAGATTGCTTTGGGTAGTATTGACATGTTAACAATATTTGTTCTTCCAATCCATGAGCATGGAATGTTTTTCCATTTTTTTGTGTATCTTCTTCAATTTCCTTCATAAGTTTTCTATAGTTTTCAGCATACAGATCTTTTACATCTTTGGTTAGGTTTATTCCTAGGTATTTTATGATTCTTGGTGCAGTTGTGAATGGGATTAGATTCTTTATTTGTCTTTCTGTTGCTTCATTATTAGTGTATAAGAATGCAACTGATTTCTGTACATTGACTTTGTATCCTGAAACTTTGCTGAATTCATGTATCAGTTCTGGCAGACTTTTGGTGGAGTCTATCAGGTTTTCCATGTATAATATCATGCCATCTGCAAAAAGTGAAAGCTTGACTTCCATCTGTGCCAATTTGGGTGCCTTTGATTTCCTTCTGTTTTATGATTGCTGATGCTAGAACTTCCAACACTATGTTAAACAACAGCGGTGAGAGTGGACATCCTTCTCGTGTTCCTGATCTCAGGGGGAAGGCTCTCAGTTTTTCCCTATTGAGGATGATATTAGCTGTGGGCTTTTCATAAATGGCTTTTATGATGTTTAAGTATGTTCCTTCTATCCTGACTTTCTCGAGGGTTTTTATTAAGAAAGATGCTGACTTTTGTCAAATGCTTTTTCTGCATCGATTGACAGGATCATATGGTTCTTATCTTTTCTTTTATTAATGTGATGTATCACATTGATTGATTTGCAAATGTTGAACCAGCCCTACAGCCCAGGAATGAATCCCACTTGATCATGGTGAATAGTTCTTTTTATATGCTGTTGAATTTGATTTGCTGGTATCTTGTTGAGAATATTTGCATCCATGTTCATCAGGGATATTGGCCTGTAATTCTCCTTTTTTGTGGGGTCTCTGTCTGGTTTGGGAATCAAGGTAATTCTGGATTCATAGAATGAGTCCAGAAGCTTTCCTTCTGTTTCTATTTCCTGGAACAGCTTGAGAAGGAGAGGTTTTAACTCTGCTTTAAATGTCTGGTAGAATTCCCCTGGGAAGCCATCTGGCCTAGGACTCTACTTTGTTGAGAGATTTTTGATAACTGATTCAATTTCTTCACTAGTTATGGGTCTGTTCAAATTTTCTGTTTCTTCCCGTTTGAGTTTTGGTAGTGTGTGGTTGTCTAGGAATTTGTCCATTTCTTCCAGGTTGTCCAGTTTGTTGGCATCTAATTTTTTCATAGAATTCTCTGCTAACTGTGTTTCTGAATGGTTGGTTGTGATAAGTCCAATTTCAGTAGTGATTTTATCTAATTGGTTCCTTTCTCTTTTCTTTTTGAGAAGTTTGGCTAGGGACGTATCAATTTTTTTTTTTTTTTCAAAAAGCAGCTCTTAGGTTAATTGATCTTTTCTGTGTTTTTGGATTCTGTGTTATTTCTGCTCCAGTCTTTATTATTTCTCTTCTTCTGTTGTCCTTGGGGTTTCTTTGCCGTTCTGTTTCTAGTTCCTTTAGGTGTGCTGTTAGATTTTGTATTTGGGATATTTCTTCTTTCTTGAGATAGGTCTGGTTTGCAGTGTATTTTCCTCTTAGGACTGCCTTTGCTGCATCCCAAAAGGTTTGGACTGGCATGTTTTCATTTTCACTTGTTTCCATATATTTTTAAATTTCTTAATTACCTGGTTGACCTGTTCATTCTTTAGTAGGGTGTTCTTTAACCTCCATGCATTTGGAGGTTTTCCAAACTTTTTCCTATGGTTGATTTCAAGTTTCATAGTGTTGTGATCTGAAAATATGCATGGTATGATCTCAATTCATATTTCTTTTTTATTTTGAGAAAGGGAGAAAGAATGAGTGGGAGAGAGGGGCAGAGGAGGGGAGAGAGAGAGAGACATAGAGGGAGGGAGAGGGAGAGGGAGGATATCTTAAGAAGGCTCCATGCTCAGTGCAGAGCCTGACTCAGGGCTTGATTCCACAACCCTGGGATCATGACCTGAACTGAAGTCAGGAGTCAGACGCTCAACCTCCTGAGCCACCCAGGTGCCCTAAGAGATAATATTTGTTACTAACATAGCCCACGTTAATATCAAAGGCAGAATTTTTGGTACAGCCAGCTTGCCCACTTACTTAAGGCTGGGACACTGGTTAGCAGTTGAAGCTGTGGCTGTGTGGTGCAACACGAGCCTGCACTTTGAGGTGTAACACTCTAAGGCATGCGATCTGGTTCAACACTGCCTAGCTGTGTGGCTTTGGACAGGTTACTTACCCTTCCTCGTAGAAAGTAGGTAAAGCACCCGAAATGGCATCTGGCACATTTTAGGCACTGAAAATGGAACTTTATCATTTATAATGCTTTTAAGATATCTGGGATGTCTGAATGAATATGTTCTTTAAAAAAAGAACACATATAAGTACAGATAACTCAAATGTGCATGGCTGATTTCTTAAGAATCTACAATTTCAAAATAAGGTCTTTTTGTGTACCTCACAAGAAAAATGGAACAGGCATCTTTCTGTGATATAGTCTGATGGGTCAGATCCTGAGTCAGGTGTTGAAAAACTTGACCAAAAGCAATGCCTGTTGTTGGTTTGCACTTTTGGCCCTGTTGCCCCCACTGTGACTGCTTAGGCTGATATGGGTTGGGGGAAATGGGGGTGCTCTAACATTTACCTGGCTTTATAGAATCTTATCTCCCTCCTTCATGAGCAGCTACGTACACATATGCTTTTTCCATTCTATTCATGATGTTTAATTTCTCTTTTCTTGTCATATCAATTTAGCCTGAAATTGAGATCACAAAAACATCATTTATTTAAGATCATGTTTAGTAGGTTTATTTAATTTTATTATCTTTCATAGGGTTTCTTATGGCTAATTAAAACAGTACTTTTAAAGACTTCTTCCTTTAGCATAAAAGACTTTTTAAAATAGATGCTCTTTTTAGCAACTTCAAGAAGATTGCAAAGCATTAAAAAATTAGATAAATTCAGGAAACACAGAGAAGTAAATTTGACTGGATAAAAATTAACCCTTCATATATATAAAGAAATTTGGAAGATCGGGACAGCTGGCTGGCTTAGTCAGAGGAACATGTGACTCTTGATCTTAGGGTCATGAGTTTGAGCCCCACATGGGGTGTAGAGATTACTTAAATAAATAAAACTTAAAAAGAAAAGAAATTTAGAAGATAAAAGTTAGACTAGGAGAGTCTTTGGCTTTTGGCTTGGAGGAGGCCAAGGTGCAACTTTCCTCGGTTCATTCGACACCAGCCGCCTAAGTTCGACCCCAATGAGATCAAACCATGTACCTGAGGTGCACTGGTTGGGGAATTGGTGCCACATCTGCCCTGGCCCCCAAGATTGGCCCCTTGGGTCTGTCTCCAATAAAGGTTAGTGATGACATCACCACGTAGCCAGTGATTGGAAGGGTCTGAGGATTAATTACAGTGAAACTGACCATTCAGAACAGAGAGGCCCAGGTTGAAGTGGTACGTACGTTCTGCCTGTCTTGATTATTGAGGAACCACCAAGAGACAGAAAAAAAAACATTAAACATGGTGAAAATATCACTTTTGATGAGATTGTCACCATTGGCCGACAGATGCAGCACCGTTCTGTAGCTAGAGAGCTCTCTGGAACCATTAAAGACATCTTGGGGACTACTCAGTCTGTGGGCTGCAATATTGATGGCCGCCGCCCTCCTGACATCATAGATCACATGACAGTGGTGCAGAGGAATGTTCAGCTAGTTAGGAACTACAAAGGAAAATATTTCAATAAAGGATCATTTGACAACCAAAAATAAATACATAAAGTTAGACTAGGAGAAAATATTTTCATCTTTTCTTTTCTTCTCTCTCTCTCACTTTCACAAAATCAGCTTTATTTGTACAAACAAGGATATCATGGGAGTGATTTCCAAAGCCTTGTCTCCTATTTTCAACATTTTAAAATCGAATTTTTCATTGAGGTAGTTATAGGTTCACATGCAGTTTTAAGGAATAATACAGTGAGATATTGCATACCCTTCACCCAGTTTTCTCTAATGTCAGTATCTTATAAAAGTACAGTATAATATCACTGCCAGGACATAGATTCGGTTCACCTATCTTTAGGGTAAGTGATTTCTCTTTTTGCTTATTGATGTCCAATTGATCCAGCACCATTTGTTGAAAAGGCTGTCTTTTCCTCCACTTTTATCCTTTTGTCAAAAACCAGTTGGACTTGCTTGTGTGGATCTATTTTTGGGCTCTCTTATTTTGTTCCATTGACCTAGGTGTATATCCCTCCACCATTATCATGCTATCTTGATTACTCTAGCTGTATAGTAAGCCTTAGTATTGGGTATAGTGATTCCTTCCACTTTATTCTCCTTTCCAGACTTGTTTGAGTCTGTGGCCTGTGCTTTCCCATATAAATTTTAGAATAAACGTATCTGATAAAAACTAAGATGGGATTTTGATAGGAATTGCATTAAACCTGTATATCACTTTGCAGTGAGTTAACTTTACTATGTTGAGTCTTCTAATGCAGAAACATGGCTCCCCATTTATGAAATATTTTCTTTTCTATGAAAAAATAACTAGTACTTGGAACCCATAAAGAGCCTCTACAAATCAGTTTTTAAAAGGCCAGAGGTCATTAGGAAACTGGGAAAAGGCTATTTTCAGGCAATTCCCGTATGAAATACAAATGGCTTCTAAGATTTGAAAAGATGCTCAATCTCACTGGTGTTCAGGAAATGCAAATTATAAGATCCCATTGTTGTGTGTGTTTAGATTGGTAAAAATAAAACAGATAATATTATCAGTTGATAAGAGTACAAGGAAAATGGGTACTGTGATATGCTGATGGTGGGAGAAAGCTGATGAAGACTTTTTTTTTTTTTTTTTTTTAAGTAGGTTCCATGCGCAATGTGGGGCTTGAACTCAGGACCCTGAGATTACAAGTCGCATGCTCTGCTGACTGAGCCACCAGGTGTCCCATTGGTGAAGACTTTTTTAAAAGGTTACTTTTTTTAGTTCCAGTATAATTAACATACAGTGTTACATTAGTTTCAGGTATATGATATAGTGATTCAGCAATTCTATACATTACTCAGTGCTCATCATGGTAAGTGTACTCTTCACCTATTTCACCCATTCCCCATACCCATCTCCCCTGTGGTGACTATATTTAAGAGTCTGTTTGCTGGTTTGTCTCTTTTTCTCTTTATTCATTTGTTTTATTTCTTAAATTCCACGTATGAATAAAATCATATGGTATTTGTCTTTCTCTGACTGACTTACTTCATTTAGCATTATATCTTCTAGATTCATACATGTTGTTGCAAATGGCAAGATTCCACTCTTTTGTATAGCTGAGTAATATTCCTCTGTGTGTGTGATGTGTATCACATTTTCTTTATCCATTCATCTATTGATGGACAGTTGGGTTCCTTCCATAGTTTGGCTATTGTAAATAATGCTGCAATAAACATAGGGGTGTATGTATCTTTTTCAATTAGTGTTTTTGTATTCTTTGGATAAATACCCAGTAGTGGAATTACTGGACCATATTGTAATTCTATTTAAAAACAATTTTTTTTGATGTTTATTTTTGAGAGAGAGCATGAGTAGGGGAGGGGCAGAGAGAGAGGGAGACACAGAATCTGAAGCAGGCTCCAGGCTCTGGGCTGTCAGCACAGAGCCCATTGTGGGGCTCAAACCCATGATCCGTGAGATCACGACTTAAGTTGAAGTCAGACTCTTAGCTGACTGAGCCACCCAGGTGCCCCTCGTAAATCTAGTTTTAACTTTTTGAGGAACCTCCATACTGTTTTCCACAGTGGCTTCACCAGTTTGCATTCTTACCAACAATTCACAAGTGTTCCTTTTTCTCCACATCCTCATCAACACTGTTTCTTGTGTTTTTGATTGTAGCCATTCTGACAGGTGTGAGGTGATAGCTCAGTGTGGTTTTGATTTGCATTTCTCTGATGATTATTGATGTTGAGCATCTTTTCATGTGTCTGTTGGCCATCTGTATGTCTTCTTTGGAGAAATGTCTGTTCATGTCTTTTGCCCATTTTTTAAATTGGATTATTTGTGGTTTTGGTGTTGAGTAATATCAGTTCTTTATATATTTTGGCTACTAACCCATTTTCAGATATATCATTTGCAAATATCTTCTCCCATTCAGTTTTGATTGTTTCTTTTGCTGTGCAGAAGGTTTTTATTTTGGTTTAATCCTAATAGTTTATTTTTGCTTTTGTTTCCCTTGCCTTAAGAGGCATATCTAGAAAAATGTTGGTTTTTTGACAAAAATGGCTAATATCAGAGAAATTACTGCCTGTGCTCTCTTCTAGGATTTTTATGGTTTCAGGTCTTACATTTAGGTCTTTAATCCATTTTGAGTTTATTTTTGTGTATGATGTAAGAAAGTGGTCCAGTTTTATTCTTTTACATGTAATTGTCCAGTTTTCCCAACATCATTTGTTGAGGACACTTTCTTCTATAGCTGTTCAGTTTTCCCAACATTGTTGAAGAAAGAGACTTTCTCCTGCTGCATATTGTTCCCTCCTTTGTCAAAGATTAATTGAACATATAAGTGTGGGTTTATTTTTGGGCTTTCTATTCTGTTCTATTGATATATGTGTCTGTTTTTGTGCCAGTACAATACTGTTTTTATTACCACAGCTTTGTAGTATATCTTGAAGTCTGGAATTGTGATACCTCCACTTTTATTCTTCTTTTTCTATGTTGCTTTGGTTATTCAGGGTCTTTTGTGACTCATACAAACTTTAGGATTATTTGTTCTGTGAAAAATTCTGTTGCTATTTTGATAGGGATTATATTAAACGTGTAGATTGCTTTGGGTAGTATTCACATTTTAACAGATTTTTCCTTCCAATTCATGAATATGGAATGTCTTTCTATTTCTTTGTGTCTTCAGTTTCTTTTATCAGTATTTTATAGTTTTCAGAATACAGGTCTTTCATCTCCTTGGTTAAATTTATTCCTGGGCATTTTATTGTTTTTGGTGCAGTTATAAATGGGATTGTTTCCTTAATTTCTCTGTTGTTTCACTATTGGTGTATTGAAATGCAACCAATTTCTGTACATTGATTTTTTTATCCTATGACTTTACTGAATTCATTTATCAGTTTCAGCAGTTTTTTGGTGGAGTCTTTATGGTTTTCTGTATATGGTGTCATTGTATCTGCAAATAGGGAAAGTTTGACTTCTAAAAAAAAAAATGTTTTTTTTTTTTTAAGTAAGATTTATGCCCAGTGTGGAGCCCAGTGTAGGACTTGAACTCACGACCCTGAGATCAAGACCTAAGCTAAGATCAAGAGTCAGATTTTTATTTATTTTGAGAGAGAAAGAGACAGAGAGAAAGAGAGAGAGAGATGGAGAGAGAGAATGAGCAGGGGAGGGACAGAGAGAGAGAGAGAATCCCAAGCAGGCTCCACACTGTCAGCATGGAGCCCTTTGCAGGGCTTGAACTCACAAACCATGAGATCATGACCTGAGCTGAAATCAAGAGTTGGATGCTTAACTGATTGAGCCACCCAAGCGCCCCTTCCTTACCAATTTGTGGATGCCTTTTTGTTGTTGTTGTCTGATTGCTGTGGCTAAGACTTCCAGTACTGTGTTGAATATAAGTGGTGAGAGTGGCCATATTTGTCTTCCTGTTCTTAGGGGAAAAGCTTTTAGTATTTCACCATTGAGGATGATGTTAGCTGTGGGCTTTTAATATATGCCCTTTATTATGTTGAGGTATGTTCCCTCTAAATCTTTGTTGAAGGTTTTAATCATGAGTGGATGTTGTATTTTGTCAGATGCTTTTTCTGCATCTGTTGAAATGATCATACGGTTTTTATCATTTCTCTTGTTGATATGATTTATCCTGTTGATTGATTTGTGAATACTGAACTACTCTTGCGTCCCAGGAATAAATCCCACGTAATCGTGTGTGAATGATTTTTTTTATACATACATTTTTTTTTTTTTTAAGTAAACCCTACCCCCAACATGGGGCTTGAACTCACAGCCCTAAGATCAAGAGTTGCATGCTCAACTGACTGAGCTAGCCAGGTGCCCTTGATTTTTGGTTGGATTTGGTTTGCTAGTATTTTGTTGAGGATTTTTGCATCTATGTTCATCAGTGATATTGGCCTGTAGTTCTTTTTTTTCTGTGGTGTCTCTATCTAGCTTTGGTATAAGGGTAATGTTGGCTTTATAGAATAAATTTTGAAGTTTTCGTTCCTTTTCTATTTTTTTGGAATAGTTTGAGAATAGAAGATATTAACTCTTCTTTAAATGTTTGGTAGAATTCACCTATGTTGGTCTCTGCTCCTGGACTTTTGTTTGTTGGGGGTCTTTTGATTACTGATTCAATTTCATTGATCTGTTCAAATTTTTAATTTCTTTGGTTCAGTTTTGGGAGGTAACATGTTTCTAGGTATTTATCCATTTCTTCTAGGTGGTCTAATCTGTTGGCCTGTAATTTTAGATATATTTCAAATATTTCAGATATTCTCTTATAATCCTCTGTATCTCCGTGGTATTGGGTGTTATTTCTCCTCTTTCATTTCTGATATTGTTTGAGTCCTCTCTCTCTCCCTCTCTCCCTCCTTTTCTCCCTCCTTTTCTCCCTCCTTTTCTCCCTTTCTCTCTCTCTCTCTCTCTCTCTCTCTCCCTCTCTCTCTCTCCCTCTCTCCCCCTCTCTCCCTCTCTCCCTCTCTCCCTCTCTCCCTCTCTCCCTCTCTCCCTCTCTCCCTCTCTCCCTCTCTTCCTCGCTCCCTCTCCCTCTCTCTGTCTCTCTTTCTCTTTTTGACGAGTCTGGCTAAAGGTTTATCAGTTTTCTTGATCTTTGCAAAGAACCTGGTCCTGGTTGCATTGATCTGGTTTTGTTTGTTTCTATTTCAGTTATTTCTGTTTTAATCTTTATTATTTCCTTCTTTCTACTGATTTTGTGTTTGCTAGTTCTTGTTTTTCTAGCTCCTTTAGGTGTAAGGTTAGGTTGTTTATTTGAGATTTGTCTTGCTTCTTGAGGTAGGCCTTTATTGCTATTGCTTTTGATGCATCCCACAGATATTGTACTGTTGTATTTTGATTTGTCTCCATGAATTTTTTAATTTCCTCTTTGATGTAATGATTGACCTATTCATTGTTTAGTAGCATGTTATTTAACCTCCATGTATTTGTGGTCTTCCCAGATTTTTTGTTGTGGTTGATTTCAAGTTTCATAGTGTGTGGTTGGAAAAGATGCTCTACAATTTAAAAAAAAATTTTTTTTACGTTTATCTATTTTTAAGAGACAGACCGTGAGTGGGGGAGGGGCAGAGAGAGAGAGGGAGACACAGAATCTGAAGCAGACTCCAGGCTCTGAGCAAGCTGTCAGCACAGAGCCTGATGTGGGGCTTGAACCCATGAACTGCAATATCATGACCTGAGCTGAAGTCAGATGCTCAACCAACTGAGCCACCCAGGCGCCCTTTTTATTGTGTTTTTGTAATTTTTTTAAATGTCCTCTACTATTTTTTTAAAGTATTTATTTATTTATTTATTTTTATTTTGAGAAGGAGAGACAGCACAGGTGGGGGAGGGCGGGGGGGGGAGAGAGAGAGGGAGAGAGAGGGAATCCCAACCAGGCTCTGCGCTGCCAGGACACAGCCCACCATGGGGCTTTAACTCATGAACTGTGAGATCATGACCTAAGCTGAAATCAAGAGTTGGATGCTCAACCAACTGAGCCACCCAGGCACCCCTGGAGTCCTCTACTATTATTGTATTACTATTGATCACTTCCTTTATGTTTATTATTAACTGCTTTATGTATTTGGGTGCTTCCAGGTTGGGCACATATTTACAATTGTTGTATCTTCTTTGATTGTTCCCTTTATGAATGTAGTGTCCTTCTTCATCTCTTATTTCAGTCTTCGTTTTGTCGTTTTTGTTTTACAGTGTTTTAGTCTTTTTTGTTTCATAAGTATTGCTACCTCATCTTTCTTTTCACTTCTATTTGCATGATAAATGCTTTTCTGTTCCTTCACTTTCAATCTGCATGTGTCTTTAGGACTGAAATGAGTCTCTTGTAGGCAGCATGAAGGTGGGTCTTGCTTTGTTGTCTATTCTGTCACCTGGTGAAAACTGTTTAGAAGGCGTTTAGCAATGTTGATCAAAATTTGAACCACACATAAGTGGCCTGAGGAATTTCACTTCTTTGAACCCCTTTCAGAAGTTTGTGCACATGTGCATGAAGTTATTGGTATAGGGGGGCTCAGTATGGCATTATGGAAATGGCTAAAATGCTCATCAGTAAAGGAAAGGTTAGACAAATCATATCTATAGTGTAGAATACTGTGCACCATTTAAAAAGAATGAGGCTGGGGGCGCCTGTTGGTTAAGTGTCTGACTTCAGCTCAGGTCATGATCTCATGGTCTATGAGTTTGGGCCCCACGTTGGGCTCTGTGCTGTCAGTTTGGAGCCTGGAGCCTTCTTCAGATTCTGTCTCCCTCTCTCTCTGCCCCTCCCCAATCACGTTCTGTCTCTCAAAATATGAATAAACGTTAAAAAAAAAAAAAGAATGAGGCTGAGGGGTACCTGGGTGGCTCAGTCAGTTAAGCATCTGACTTTTTTTTTTAAGTATATTTATTTATTTTGAAAGAGAGAGAGAGAGTAAGCAGGGGAGGGGCAGACAGAGGGGGAGAGAGAGAATCCCAAGCAGGCTCCCCACTGTCAGTGCACAGAGCCTGATGTGGGGCTTGAACTCACAAACTGTGAGATCATGACCTGAGCCAAATCAAGAGTCAGATGCTTAACTGATTGAGCCACCCAGGTGTCCCTAAGCATCTGACTCCTCATATCAGCTCAGGTCATGATCTCGCAGTCATGGGGTTGAGCCCTGCATGGAGCCTATTTGGGATTCTCTCTCTCTCTCAAAATAAATTAAAAAAAAAAAAAAAGAATGAGGCTGGCCTATTTGTACTGACATTCAAATTAGGTAAGAATAGGAAAGAAGTCAAATTATACCCTCTCCTGTTTTTAGTTCTAGTTTGCTTTTAAACAGATATAAACTGGCCATCTGGTTTATTCTGACTTTCCTGTCACATTGTTGAACTGATACAGCTGCTTCAGATAATTACATTGTGGCCCAGGGAGTCTAAAATTACTGATAAATTAACTTTGTTTTTATGGTTCTTATCTTGAAGTCATCTTTATTGCTTTCGTGGTGTACCAAAATGGGAAATAAAGGTCCAGGGCTGTGGGGAGGGGGCTGTGCCTCAGGCAGGAATGATGTGTCTCTGGCTATGTCTACTGGTCTCATCCTGTCAGTGCCCTGGCCCTTTGTTATCCTACTCAGGTTAAAAGGGCATTGCTAACCTCTTTGAGGAATGGCCTTTTCTTTGACAGGGTCTTAATAGGGCTGGCATCTGAAGGATCCTTGTTTTTCTGATGCAGTTGGGAGAAAAGTTTCATAAAAGATAATCATGAAACAGTTGAGTAAATACTTTGATCTATATGCCTATCAGAATGAATTGATCATTACATTTAATAAAACAAAATACTTATTTTTTCAAAGACACATCAGAACAGAACTTCTGTGACCAGAGCTCATTTCCTGTATGTTCTTTTCCAATTAAAAAATTTTACTATGAATTATTTAAGACAAATAAGAAGGAGTAAGACAGTGAACACAGTGTATCTACCTCTGAGCGTAAGAAAGTAGGTTCTTGAAGATATCTCAGTCAGGAGAGGGCTGGCCATTTTCTTGCCCATTGTGCTAGTGCTTTCTGATTAACATGGGTATCTGAGGCTCAGCTCCATGCTGTTGTGGTGTCCTTCTAAGGCAAGGCCCAGATTCTGTAGTGATGCAGTGCTGCAGAAGAGACTGGACTGGAGGATCAGACTCAGAAAATTGCTTCTTGTGATTTCTTTGTAGGTGAAATTTAGTCTTTAAAGTTGATTGGAAGCTCTTTCCCCTGCTCTTGCCAAAGCTGTTGCAATAATGGCACCCTTGGGTGGGCCAGTGAGGCTCTTATCCTTTGCAGTGAAGGAGTCCAGATCTGGTCCCTTTCCCCCACATACTTCAGTGCCTTCCTATCCATCATCTCTCTGTCTATCCATCCGTCCTTCTGTCTGTCCATCTGTCCATCCATCCATCCTAACATCCTGGCATCCCTTCATCAATGCGGTATTCGTTGAGTATCTACTGTGTTAAGGCTCTGTGTTTGGCATGGCCAGGCTGTTGAAGTCCTGCTGAGAGCAAGAAGGGCAGCTATAGAGCACGTTGGACCAGCCCTGTTCATTATTCTGTATCTTCTTCTGGTCCTGCAGTGGTTTCAATATGGAGTCAGGGTGGAGCCATGCTCTACATAGGTGTTTGAGTCTGGTGTGGTACTGCTCATGTAGGCCACCCTGCCCAGCATGTGGTCAGGACTGACACTCTGGTTGTTGGAGTCACGCTGCTAGTGGCTGTCCAGGTGGCAGTAGATGCCCTTCAAAGAGGAGAACTGCTCAGGGCACATGGAGCATCACTTTGGTGTGGCTTTTGTGGTTGTGTTCTCATCAATGAAGATCTCAGGGCAATGGATGCATTGTAGGTCAGCCTTCTTGGAGAGCTAGGGGTGGCGGGTGAGCACATGCTTCTCCAGCCACCAGTTCTGGTTGTAGTCTGGTTGTAGTGTCCTTGCAGACCACTTCTGCCCACAAGTTTCTCCCAGTGTCCCAGCTGAGAGAAACAAGTAATTCTAGCCTGTTTTAGGAGCTTTTCTAAGAGAGGAATGTCCAGGGTACTATGGCAGAGTGTATTGTATGTGTATTAGTGTATATTTAAGAGATAGATGGAGAGAGGGAGGGAGGAAGGATCTGTGTATGGGTAAGTGAGAAGGACATAGGACGTTTCAAAGTGAGGGACAGGTTTTTGCAAAGACACAGGGAGAGAGAGCATAGCATATTAGGTATTTATTGTTAGGTAACGAAATACCTCAAAACTTAGTGGCTTAATATAACAGTATTTATTATCTTATATGCTTTCTGAGCATCAGGAATTCAGCAGCAGTTTAGCTGGGTGGTTTTGGCTCAGAGTCTGTGGTGGGGTTGCAGGCAAGGTGTCAGGCCAGGGCCAAAGCCATCTAAAAACTTGACGAGGGCTGGAGGGTCTGCTTCCAAAGTAGCTCACTTACATGGCTGGCAGGTTCATACTGGCTGTTGGCAAAACATCTCAACTCCTTTCCTGATGCCTCTTTCTAGGACTGCATGACTGTCCTCACAGCAAGCTGCCAGCTTCCGCAGAGCAAGTGATCCAAGAGAGAGCAGGGTGGAAGCTGCAATGTCTTCTGTGACCTAGCCTTGCTGGTCATTTCACAGTGTCATGCAGTGACAACCCCATACTATCATTTGACAGTGTCCTGTTGGCCACATAGGCCAGCCATATCTACTGTGAGGGGGATGGGGACTACGTAAGGGTATGACTTCCAGGAGGCAAGGATTATTTGGGCCTTCTTGGAGGCTGCTGCCACAGCATGGTCCTGAATCTGCAAGCTGGTCTGAAGGCTGGAGGGGGATAGCTGAGAGTGAGGGGAACTGATTAGGGTGGGGATCCCGGTACAGGTTCTTGACACTATTTTAAGCACTTTGTGTTTTATCTTCAAAGTCCTGGGGAGTCCTGGAAGGATTTTACTCAGGCAAATGACATGCTCAGTGTGCTTTTTAGTCTGTAGCTCTGGTAGAAGTGTGGCGTGTGTTGGGGGCGGAAGGTAGATGTGTGACACAAGGGCTGCTGGTGGTGGTCTGTTTAGATGTTCTGTAGGTCTCACCCTCCCTGGAGCACCTGGAGCTGCATTAGAGTCCCCAGTTGTGGTAAATCGCACCTCCCCCTACCTCCTTCTCCATAAGGGAGACTTGGCCATACAGACTGGAGAGGCTATAGACTTTTTTTTTTTTTTTTTCAATATATGAAGTTTATTGTCAAATTGGTTTCCATACAACACCCAGTGCTCATCCCAAAAGGTGCCCTCCTCAATACCCATCACCCACCCTCCCCTCCCTCCCATCCCCCATCAACCCTCAGTTTGTTCTCAGTTTTTAACAGTCTCTTATGCTTTGGCTCTCTTCCACTCTAACCTCTTTTTTTTTTTTTCCCCTTCCCCTCCCCCATGGGTTTCTGTCAAGTTTCTCAGGATCCACCTAAGAGTGAAAACATAAGGTATCTGTCTTTCTCTGTATGGCTTATTTCACTTAGCATAACACTCTCCAGTTCCATCCATGTTGCTACAAAGGGCCATATTTCATTCTTTCTCATTGCCACGTAGTACTCCATTGTGTATATAAACCATAATTTCTTTATCCATTCATCAGTTGATGGACATTTCGGCTCTTTCCATAATTTGGCTATTGTTGAGAGTGCTGCTATAAACATTGGGGTACAAGTGCCCCTATGCATCAGTACTCCTGTGTCCCTTGGGTAAATTCCTAGCAGTGCTATTGCTGGGTCATAGGGTAGGTCTATTTTTAATTTTTTGAGGAACCTCCACACTGTTTTCCAGAGTAGCTGCACCAATTTGCATTCCCACCAGCTGGAGAGGCTATAGACTTAATAAGCCAGTGGCCTCCAGGGTAGGGTGTGGGGGAAAAAAAAAGTCATTTGGAGTATGAGAAGTAAATATTACCACTTTTATTTGTATGTATCTCATTTTTTAAGATGTCTATTTTTAGGACTATTTTATGATGTCCTTAGCATGTGAGTACTGCAGAAGATGTATATAACTTATAAGTTAGTGAGTGTACATCATTGGGAGTATGTGTCCTGTGTCTTTTACCAATAGGGTAGATCATCACTAAGAGGGAGGCTGGTCCTGGAGTTGGGGGCAGGATCGGCAGTTGTGCCCAGTGTCACCTTCCATGACTGGGTGCTTTCATAGAGGCCCTGCTGCACCTCAGCACTGTCTTCAGGAGACCTGTGGTGGCATGGTGCCCACTTAAGCCCCTTGGTGGTGGCTGGCCCCTAGCAACTGCCCCTTGTGATCAGGGTCACACTGGGGAAGCCATTCTCAGGTATCTCCTGGCCTCAAGGGTCATACCTGCATTGACATCAGGCTTAGAAGCATTGGTAGTTCTTCCCTATGCAGGTCATTCAGTTTCTCTGAGGGCTCCTCTTGGTTTGTAAAACAAGGGTGGGCCACCTCTGCAGGGTGCTTTGGTGGAAGGGCCTTGCGCAGTGCCTAGCATGTAGTATTCTTCTGCCTTCCCACACCCCACGTTATGCATAATAGGCCAACATGGCTGAAGATTCCTTCCTGACAGTGTCCAAAGTCAGGACCCCAGGGAGGCTACCACTACCTGTCATTTAGGCCCTGGGGCCCCAATGACAAATTGAGTTCCAGGAGGATCCTGGCTTATTCACCTTGGTCACCCATACTGTGGTTAATGGTGCTCCTGAATTAAAAACATGAGAAGTAGCTTTGATAACAAAGTGAAATGTTCTTAGCAATTGGGACCTCTGTTCCTGAAGAATGACAGTTTTTAGTCTTTGATGAAGGTACCCATTCTGTGCAGCCTTTGTTTGCAAGGTGTACTTTGTAGTCTGAAATTAAAAAAAAAATAAAAGTCAGTTCTGTGGTCTTTCCAGTAACTTTGAAGTATCTTTACAAAAGAATGCATCTGGTCCACAGAGCTTATTTTTATAATCTCTTGCATGTTATTTGCAAAATATCTTTTTAACCTTTTATTTTGAAATAGTTTTAGATTTACAGAAAAGTAGTAAAAATAGTAATGAGGAGTTTTTGTACCCTCTTCTAACTTCCCTTAATGTTAACATTTTACATGAACATAGCACAGTTATCAAAAGCTATCAAGAAATCAAGAAATGAACATTGATATACATATCAAGAAATGAACATTGATATAATGTCGAAGTAAGTACAAAGTTGAAGTAAACTTCAACTCTTACTAGAATTTCCCTGATATTCCCACTAGTGTCCCTTTTGTGTTCCAGGATCCAATCCAGGATCTCACATTGGATTTGTCATCCTGGGACAGTGCCTCAGTCTCCATTTTATATTTTTGAAAATGTGTAAACCCGAGTTTGTAGAAATCCTTTGAATGTAATTTTGTTTTCTTCACAAAGTCCTTGTTGCCCCCCAGCTATGACCTGGCTTCTTCTGCTGGGTCATAGCCAGTTACATGGCTGGCACATAGTACTTGCTCAGTAACTAGCTGCTGTTGTTTTGATGGTCAATGAAGCATGGTCATTGGTATGCTACCAGTATTCTTTAGTTACTTTTGGAGCTTACTGTCCTCCTTACATGGCACCTGTGGAGAAATGCTTTCTAGTTTACTTAAATGCAGGTGTGAGATGGGAAAGTGCCTCAGACTGTGTGCCACAAGCATCTGTTTTCAGTGTCCGGATGTCTGGTGCAGGAGTGGGGCTCGGTGTGGTATTCTCTATCACAGATGCTTTACGCAAAGCCTGAGAAATCCCAGATCTCACTGTTCAAAGTTTATGCACAGTAATAAGCCACACTGTCTCGGGTAGCCTGACTGCTTATGGGATGGCTTTTCCCAAGACTCTTGGGGTTCTCTAGAAGTGCCAGGGCTGTGGAAGGGCACATGCAAAGGTGACACTCTGTGTATATAGACTATGGCAAGGAATTCTTTTCTTTCTAGGCCTGATATTAGGTAAAAATATATAGTGGTGGTAAGTGGATTGGTGGGGGAGGGTGTTTTATTCTAGAGTTTTCTGTAAAAGTGAATTCATTACCTGGATTCTAGGGTTGTGCCCAATTTTTTGTGTATTCAACCCACTGTGTGTGTGTGTTTGTGTGTATGCATGAGTGTGTGCATGTGCACCTGCGACAGACACACATACATACATACACACAGGGAGACAGAGACTGAGAAGTCTAGGTTTTCCCAGAACTGAGGGGTTCTCTGAGATGTGGGACTTGCAGTGCTAAAACTGGGACAGTCTCAGGCAAACTGGGACGGTTGGTTGCCCTGTAAAGGGCCTACTTGGGACAGAGGATGATGTGGATTGGTGACATCTACAAGATTCCCAGTGCCAAGTTTCTAGTCATAGTCTTCTGCCATTTGCTGTGTTCCTTTTTAAAGAAATCGTTATTTAATTTTTTTTATTATAGTTACCAGTATTTTATTATTCTTGGTTTATTAATTCCCTTCCTGTGTTTTGCTGGAGAGTTTTGAAACATTTCCCTGATACCCTCTCATTTCCTTACATTTGATTCTATAAAAACATGTTTATGTATATACATGTATATATAAAGTGTGTGTGTGTGTTGGACACCTGGGTGGCTCAGTTGGCTAAGCATCCAACTTCAACTCAGGTCATGATCTTACAGTCTGTGAGTTCAAGCCCTGTGTCAGGTTCTGTGCTGACAGCTCAGAGCCTGGAGCTGCTTCAGATTCTGTGTCTGTCTCTCTCTCTGCCCCTTCCCCATTTGTGCTCCATCTCTCTCTTTCTCTCAAATATAAACAAACATTAAAAAAATTAAAAATATATATATAAATTCCAGAAATGTTGCTGAGGATACAGAATTCTGAATACCCTGCATCCAGCATATCCATTGTTACCATCTTACCTTTCCATGGTTCATTTGTTAGAATTAGGAAATTGACATTGACACATTGCTATTAACAACATCCAGATTTTATTTGGATTTCACCAGTTTTTCCATTTGTATCCTTTTTCTGTTCCAGGTCCAGTCCAGGGCACCACCTTACATTTTATTGTCTGTGACTATTTCTGACATTGAGGGGTAGTGGCCAGGCATCTTGTAGAATGGCTTCAAATCTGGGTTTGTCTCATGTATTTTGTGATTAGACTGGGATTATGGGTTTGGGAAAGAGCATCACAGAGGTGAAGTGTCCTTTTCATCTCATCATATCAGGGGATCTGTGACACTCGACATCCCCAGTGATGTGAACCTGATCACCTGGTTGATGTAGCATTGGCCAGGTCTCTCCACTGTGGTGATACTATTTTTCCCTTTCCCTCTTTAGTTCTTCTAAGTAAACCCTGAAGCACACGTTACCTCAAAGCAGTTTAGGAGGATTAAGCTCCAGTTTCTAGAGGTGGAAGTATTACATGTATTATTTGTAGGGTTGCAGGACACCCAGATGACTTTGATTTTCAGATAAAAAATGAATAATTTTTTAGTGTAAGTGTGTCCCTTATGATATCTTAACTGCAAATTTAACTGGGCATCCTTTATTTTGTTAAATCTGGCAACCCTAATTATTTGGGATTCTTCCGTAAGAAAAATTAGTGTCTCCCCCCACTCCCCATGTTTGGTTTTTAGTTTGGTTCCACCATCTTCTTGGTACAGTTTTCTTCCTACTCTCTGTCATCCTTCAGCAGAGTTTGATATACTTAGTGCTTGTACTTTGTCTATTTAATTTTCTTTTAAAACAGCGTGGAAATAATTGTGTTTTGCTCAAAAATGAATTACTGTGTGTTTAATCAAAGGATTTTTCTCATTACATGAGCCAAAAAGCACATTAGTTTCCAACCTCTATAAATCAAACCCAGAGATGAAGGGAACAAGAGATTTGCACTGAATTTCCAAGTGTGGATCTTGAGAGGTGTAGGGAAAAGAGACTCTGCTATTACTTAAGCAGCCCCAGGGGGAGGAAGCACATGGATTCTGGCTGAACTTGGCAGTGTGAGGCACTTGTGATTGCTTAAGATCCCTGACTTCTGGCAGGTGTGAGAGCATGCTAACTAAGTGGATGTGGAAGTGAAGGTGGACTGGGGTGGTGGAGATGCCGAGGGGAATCCATGTAGTTTTCCTTTCAAAAGAAAACCAGACCTCTTGTTTCCTGAAGTGCACCTAGCCCATCAGATGGTTGCATTTCATCAAAGCGGCATTTCTGCAGCATGACTTCCTCGGGTGGTGTGCTCTCAGCAGCTGACACCCATTAAACCAGGGCCTGCTTCTCAGCAGCAGCAGGTGTTCTGGGAAGCGGCAAGGGGCTGCAGAGTCAAAGGGTGGCTCAGCTCCTCCTGGATGAGAGACTGCAGCTGTCTCAGGGACCCTGACAAGCCTTCCCAGAGCTGAAGGGCCAGGCAGAGAGGAAGTTTTGGAGCTTGGTTAACCGCATGTGGCTCTGCCCTACTGACCATTGCCTTCTTATCAGTTCTTTTGAAAGGATGGCACTTGAGAGGGTTCCTGTCACTTAAAGGCGGGATCCTACCTGGCACACTAGGTGTTTTATTAAATGTTTGTAAACCAGGTGAGTGCACTCATTCTTTGCTCTGCCACGTGTTCAGGTAATCTTCAGCAAGTTGTGACATGGATCTATCTCCCTTACCTAAACTAAACCCCATCTGCCTTGTTAACGCCATTCACTTGTCATTGCTTAACCTAAATCAGTTTTCCTGGCTACAGGGTCTGATTCCTTTTGGGTCTCCATTGAAAGTCTCCAATACTTCCTTTGACCCTACTACCGTCTCTTTTTTCCCCACCAGGATGGGGCTGCCCACACCTCTACCTGTTAAGAGCCTTTCTTTGCCATCTCATCTCTGGCACCAGGCACAGTCTTCAACCTGCAGAAAGTCCTGGTTGGGTACGTGGGGAGTAAATAAATACCCACCTTAGGCTGGAATGATTTCTATGTCCCAAGAAATGCTTACAGGTGCCCAGGGCAACTTATTAAAATATTCACACCTGTGTAGTGTTAATACATTTAGTCTGAGGCTGCCAATTCTTTTTAATAAGACATTAAGAAGCATCACTTTTAATATAGCTTCCTGAAGGTATTACGGATGTCTGTGTTTGGTTTTTATAATCTTCCTGAATAGAACGACATATGTTTGTCCATGTGTTTATATTTCTTAAGATACCACATGTCTGTAGTACTAGTTTTTATTATATGTTTTTGAATTTTGTTTTGAAACTTAAAAACACATTTTGGGATATTGCTATAGAAGTGAGTGCTGAGTGCTACCTGATTGTAGGGTATGTTTTGGCAAGGTATTTTGAGTTTTGAATTTTCTTGAATTTCTGGTTATTGGATGCCAGCATGTGAAATACACAAATTATAAACAGTGAGATCAGTCTCTCACAGCTCTAAAAAAGCAGGCAGTTATATTTTCAGTGAGGATTTTGGAAGGAAAGCCTAAGCCCTGAAGAAGGACAGCCAGATTCTGCTCCATTGAGACACGAGGAAGCCAGGAGCAGGGTACTGGGACAGTGGCATCATTTCTGGTTCCTGGTTGGCCGGTAAAGTCAACCTGACCCACAACTGTCAGCAGAGCCCCCATCCTGGGGGTGGCCCAGCAGCTTATGGCAGCCATGGCTCCAACTGTCCGTGGTCAGCGGCATAGGAACAGAGCCCTCCAGTAATTGTTATGAGGTGTGCCTCTCGGAGTCAGTGCTCTTCTGTGTCTGGAACCACAGAGGAATTGCTGAGTGAAATGAGCTACAGCGTCTTGTTTTTACAGAGATCACAGTTTCTTCTGAACTGCTCCCTGTTCTTTTATGAGGAAACCGAAACAGCTCTACTTACCCTTTTCCAGATTTTCTGCTGCTCCTTTTTATAGCAGAATATGAGGTCAGCAGAAGGTTTTCTTTTCGGCGTTAATGTTAGTGAATTGAACATTTTTGCAGCTGTGGCTCCTTGTTTTCAGATATTTGTTTCCCTGAGTTCTGGCTAACGAGTGTCTTGGAGGTGCAGAGAATCCCCCTCTAGAGGGGGTCTTTGAGAGGCACAGCTCACCTGGGGTGGCTCAGCTTCATCCTTATTAGTAGTTAGGCAAGGATTCTCCACAGAACACTTGTTTTCAAACTTTATTAGTAGGGGACCTCTTTGTAGACATGTAATTATATGCTGAACAGCAATAAAAGACCAAAATGAGTGAGCTGCTATGTGACGTGGGGACTGGGATAGTGAGACAACAGAGGGTGTAGAGCTGTTTCTGCAGGAGGTGGTGGGTAGGGGTGTCTCTGATGACACTTCTGGGGAGCCCTTGGTCACAGAGCCCGGAAGCCACAGCTCTGGGGTTGAGCATTTCTGGGTAGGGTCATCTCATGCAGTCGAGGGTCTGTCCTTGGTGCCGCCCGCCTCTCTCAGGCCAGCACCTCTCTGAGCTTTGGACCTACGTTTCACCAGAGGCCAGATAGTTCTGCTGGGAAGTCAGTCAGTCTCAGCATTTCTTCTACAGTGTTTCTCTTTTCCCTCCTGTATTCATGATCTGTCACTGGCTCAGGCTCTTGGCACCTGCCCCTCTTCCCTGGCCTCCTGTTACTCATCTGTACCCAGGGCCTGTTCATCAGTGTCTTGGTGATAATTAAAACAGCATTAAGTGGCCAGTGTTGATGGAGTCGTTGCAGTGTGAGGCTGCTGTCAGTGCTTCACTGTGTTATCATACTCACCCCAGCCTTCTCACGGGAGGCGCGGATGACCCATAAATTCCATTTCTTGAATCACTGCTGAACCTGAGTTCACTTCTCGCCTCACACTGGAACTATTCTAAATGCCCCTGATGAGTCTGCATGCTGGGGATTTCTTTCTGTAGTGTGTCTTGCATACCAGGGTTTGATTAATATCTCTTCACCACTTTGATCACAGCAGTCCTCTCTAGAATCCTTGCTGCCTTCACTTCTCTTAAAGATCAGACTTGAGCCCAGCACAGTTCTGGGTCTCCAGCCTTCTCTGTAGGAATTATCAGCAAGAACACACACTTCTTTTTTGGCTCCCAAGACCATGCTCAAACTGTTTGACCTACATGGTTGCAAATTAGTGCACCTTTTTCCTGCTCTCCTTTTCTTGCAGGAGTGTGTCTCTTGCTTTTGCATTTGAGTGGCAGGCCTGTCTTATTTGTGTATGTATGGTGCTGGCATGTACAGCCATTTGTTATCACTTTTATTGCCTTGAAATGTAAGTCATTTGCATTTGACTTCTCAAGATGCCATTAAATTAGGAACTTTCTATAAGAGAACCAGAATTTAAAAATCTCCCCAAAGTCTCCATGACAGTGCACAGAGCAGGGAGTCGACAAATATTTGCTTTCTATTAGAGCCCTAAAGAAAGTCGTTACTCGAGATGAAGCTTTGTCACTGCATGAGAACACAGTATTCCTAGTTCTCCAACCTTGTTCTGCATTGATGTTCCCTGTGAGAGGCTCACTTTGAACTAATCAAGCAGAAGAACAAGAAGCCAGTGGTGACACTTCCTAAGGTTTCTGTACATTGGGACAGTGAAAACACTGACATCATTATCAGTATTATCTATTAATAGAAAAATTAAGTTTGGGGTTCTGGTGCCATTCATAATTAATTATTTCACATCATTTCTTCTAATGTTTATGGTGTGGACCAGCTCCAGATTCTTGGGGTAGCAGTGGCTGACAGCCTCATGGAAAGAGGAACTGAGGGTGGCTTTGTCCTCCCTTAGTAGTGTGCTGACGCAGTCTACTGTGTAAGTGCCCTTGAATCTGCAGAGTATAGGGGCCTCTGTTGCTTTCTAGGAGAGAGGCTGCCCCCTCACATGACATTCTTAGACTGAAGGGCTCCTTCTCATTCTCTAGTATTTATTTTATTCTGAGACCTTGGTCTCATTATAGTTCAAATCTTGTTCTCTTAGTTTTGCAGCTTATTTAATTGAGAACATTTCAATGAAAAAAATGTTTAAAACATTGCAGTTGTAAAGAATCCGGGGTCATGCAGAGGTCTTAATTGATCCATACGATGAACGAATGAGTTGAACTCCCTGGTGAAGGGCCTCCTTTTCATTATTTCTCAAGGCCTTTATCCCATCTTGATCAATGTGCAACAGCTTAATGTTTTTGGCCGATTGCACTGTGAGTTATGCTACTTTTTAAAGCTTTGACTATATAACCGAGAGGCTGAAGCCAGAGTAAACTGGATAGCATACTCCTGTGCTATTTATTGCATGAGGCAGTAAAAACAGCACCAACGCGGTCCTTTGTTTTACTCGTTGTGGGCTCTGTCCTCACTTTAACTGGTTGCTATTAGAACAGATGTTTTAAAAGGAATATTTTGGCATGACTGTATTTGCTTATTTAATTTCTGATGACTTGCAGGACATTTATATTTATATTAAAAAAAAAAAAAAAAAAGGAGCTGTGGACCAGCAGAGCAGAGCAACCCCATTGGCCCTTTCCAGACCTGGTCCCAAGGAGAAATACTGAGGATCCCAGGGGGGAACTTTGCCGGGAAAGAGGCTTGAGGGAAAGAACCATACACTTGAAAACCCAGGACCAGAATGCAGAAACCTCTCCATGTACAGTCAGTAGAACATTCAATATCAATCCAAATGTCAAACCACCTTGAAAGGTAGCTTTTACGAATGCAAAATGCTGGGGTGCCTGGGTAGCTCTGTTGATTAAGCGTCCGACTTTGGCTCAGGTCATGATCTCACGGTCTGTGAGTTTGAGCCCCACGTTGGGCTCTGTGCTGACAGCTCAGAGCCTGGAGCCTGCTTTGGATTCTGTGTCTCCCTCTCTCTCTCTTCCCCTTCCCGACTTGTGCTCTGTCTCTCAAAAATAAATAAATGTAAAAAAAAAAAAAAAGAATGCAAAATGCCAATTTATCGGGGTTTTAAGATTGACAAAATTTAAAAAGAAAATTGTCAGGGCACCTGGGTGGGTCACTCAGTTGAGCATCCAACTCTTGATTTTGATCAGCTTGGGATTCTCTCTCCCTTTGCCCCTCCTCTGCTCGCATGTATGCCCATGCTCTCTCTCTCTCTCTCTCTTTCTCTTTCAAAAAAAAAAAAAAAAAAAAAGGACAGAAAAAAAGAAAATTATCAACCTGTTTAGAGAGAGCTTATGAACCAGTTAAAGCTTTCACAACTCTGATAACCTTTGTGAAGCATCGAACCAATTTCAGACTTGGACATGAGCTTGGTTCCTATGCTCTAGCTAAAGAATCCAGTGATTATCTTTGGCTCTTTGAATTTGAACATTCATAGAAAGGCTTATCAGTACTAACTTTCAAAAAATATTTGTTTCCATATATGGGTGAAAATATACTTGCTAAATTGCTATTTCATAACAAGGTTTGCAAAATAATAACGTAGCTTAGTATTTTGAAGAATTGTAGGTTCGGAGGAAGTCTCTAAGGATGGAAAGATTATTTTAAGGGTTCTTTACTCTTTTTACTATTTGAATCCTCTTATCTGCCCTTTTACAAACTTGGGTAAATGGGAGAACTCCATTGGTGAAACCTAAAGCGGACACCTAATAAGTCAACAGGCATTGTCATTGGAAGTGGTCATGACGGATCCTGTGGTCTAGCAAATTTCCTTCTATGGTTAATACAGTAGCTGATTTGGGGCTGTACCATTACAACTGTACAGAAAATGTTTATTTCAGTCAGCCAGACAGATGTTGCTCAACTTGTAATCTGAACTTCCTTGATGTAGATGCCTCTTGATTCTGAGCCAGGAAGTGAACATGCTCTGTCATCCAGCTGGGTTCTGCCTTGTTTTTCTTGCCATTGCACAGGACTTGTTCAGTGCATAACAAGCATTCAGTAACTGTTTGTCTAATTAATGAATTGCCAAAAGAGTTAACAAGTGACCAGATAGATGTCATTTGTACCTGGGGGTAGCATATTGCTGGAGTGCCACCTGGTTTCCATGGTGTTATTATCTGTGAGTGTTAATTGATAGCCAAGCTACTTAATCTGTCCAGTATGTTTAAGCCTGAAGTTGAAATTATGAGGTTTTCTTGAATGGTAGTAGGACTTTTTGTTTTTATGGGATATCTTAGACCATTTGAGATCAATTGAGCAATCTTTTTTTTTTTTCTTTTTTCTTTTTTCTTTTGGTATTTTGTACCCACCTAAAGCATTTTAGAGTTAATAAAATGTTAAACTGTTTCTGGGTTGAAAAATGGTACAGATCAAAGCACATGGTAGAGCATATGTAGGAATCATATTTTCTTTTGTGATTGTTATTCATTTTCACATGTTATTGGGGTAGAGGTTGGGACAGAATTAATTCTTAGCAGGTTGTTACTCTTATATAACATAGAGGGAAAGGTCTAGAGTGATGAAAATTATTCTTGTCGAGTTTGTGATTCTTGACCTTCATAAAATAATGTCTATCTCAGTTGATTTAAAAAAAAGTGTAGTTTCTTTGAGATACTGTCACTTATTTTCAAAAGAGCTCTTCAACTCTTTTTTTTTTTAATTTTTTAATGTTTGTTTTTGAAAGAGAGAAAGAGAGAGGATGAGCAGAGGAGGGGCAGGGAGAGAGGGAGACACAGAATTTGAAGCAGGCTCCAGGCTCTATGCTGTCAGCATAGAGCCTGACGTGGGGGTCAAACCCATGAACTGCGAGATCATGACCTGAGCTGAAGTTGGATGCTTAACTGACTGAGCCATCCAGGTGCCCCCCGAGTTTCCCTTCTTAAGTTACCAAATTAAGTGTCTCAGATTTTCCATTTTTTCCTTGTATTTGCATTGCTAAATTTTCTGTTTTTTCTATGCAAATTTGTATTAGAGGTGCTTCACTCCTACTTTGGTGATTTTTTTTTCGGTTTACTAATGATTTAATGGTATACATATATGTGGAAACTGTTGCTATTGAAATATTCTGAGCAGTAATAATTTTATTGACTTGAAAGCCTGAGTTGTCTTGATTTCCACTGGTTGCTAACAGTGTTTATGTAACTGACAACCCTAGGATCATCACCAATAGTTTATGATTAGAGAAAAGGGGGGCGGATAGGATGGGAATGGAAAAAATGCTGCTTGAATTACAAATTGCTTATGGCATTACATAGAGATTGCAGTTACCCCAAGTCCCTTAAAATATGGTCATACTATTGAGAATTAAAAATAATTTATCTGGGGAGGACCTCAAAAGTGAATATCAAAAAGTCCAAATGAGCATCAAAGGAATTACTGGACAGCATGCACCATTTTAAGTGTTCCTTTGTGGATTGTCACCCGTTCTGTGGGTTTGCCTGTAATCTGGGATGACAGATCTGTGTGATCTTGTGACTCCTGGATTGATTGGGAATTCCTCTTTGTTGACAAGGTCAGGTGTGGTCTCCTTTGGAGGAGGTAGTATCCCTCTTCTATTCCAGTTAGAGTGTGCACTGAGTCATATTGGAAGTTAGCTGGCTTCCCGGGTGTCACTGGAGGAGCCCTAGACATGGGTGATAGAAATGTATCCCTGCCTCTGCTCTCACTGGAGCTTCTGGCTGAGCAGCATACATGCCGGTGCTGAGACCTCCTTCCTGGCATCTGCCTGTAGCCATGCTGGTGAAAGACCCTCAACCTCAGCCCCTGCGAAGTTAATTCTGGCTGGGTCACATGGGTCGTAGTGTAAGTCAGACCATCTGTGTGCTGTGTAGCAAATTAATCTAAACTCAGCAGCTCAACACAATAAACACTTTTCACAGCTTCTTGCAGGTCGAGAATTCAGACCGTTTAGCTGAGTGGTTCTGGTCAGGGGTCTCTCATGCAGTTACAGTGTCAGCAGGACAGGCAGGAGGGCCTGCTTTCTGTGTGGCCCTCAGGAGGCTGGTAGGCAGGTGCTGGCTGTTGGCAGGAGGCCTTGGTTTCTTGCCATGCAAATTTAACTACAGGGCTGCTCAAATGTCATCAAATATGACAACTGGTTCCTCCCAGAGACCTACCCTTCAAAGTAACACACTGTCATTCCTGCAATATCTTGTTGGTTACACATATGAGCCCTGTTTATTGTGACTGCACGGGTCACGAATACCAGGAGGCCAGAATCACTGGGGAATCTTGAAGGCTGGCTGCTGCACCATCCCAAACATGCCTTCCTTTTGGTAGAATCCATCCTGTTGACCCATCATGAAGGTAGAGATGATTGTCCATACTGTGTATGGACACTGTAATGAATCATATTCTGGGAAGCTTGTGGAGATGGCTGCCTAGACATAATAGAGAAAAGCTTATCTTTGCTGAGTGTGTGGTAGGAGGGTTTTCTTCAAAGTCCTTTTAAAATCAGTGATAACACTTAATCCATTTTCACAAGGAACATGAAATCCTATTAATTCTACCCTCCACAGTACCCAAGTGCTTTTAGTTTTTTTCCACATAGTCCTGTTTTTCTGTGCCTATGTTAGCACATGCCCTTCAATATCTACTTATATATTTACAAAATGGGATCACACTGTATTTTTCCACTTCTAACATCATGGACATTTTTGCATATCTTCAAATAATCTTTTTCAAGCTCACTTGTGATGAGAGTTTACCACTGTGTCATAAGAGGTGTAGTCTCTTACCTAACTCACTATTGTTGGAATGAAGTTTTGTCCTAGCTTTCCATCTTAGGAGCAGTGCTGCAGCAAACTGCATTGTGTCCTAAATCTTGCTGTGTATCCTAGGTTGATTCTTGGCATGAATTTCCAGACCTGTAACTGCTGGGGCAGAGAACAGAGACATACTCAAGGTTTTGATGCTTTTGATCAGAAGCCCCCCTCCTGATAGCCCCCCTATTTTTATTTACTTATTTGTTTTAAGTAGGCTCCACACCCAGCGTGGGGTTTGAACTCAATGACCCTGAGATCAAGAGTTGCATGCTGCACCGACTGAGCCAGCCAGGCGCCCCGCTCCATGGTATCTTTAGAGTTTGCCTTTAGCTGGCAGAGTTCACCAGGTGCCCCTTGCTGAGAGTTGGGCTGAGCACATCAATGTGAATCTTTGCCAATTTGATAGATTAAAAAACGGAAAAAGAAATTTTGTTTATCTGGAGGATGTCTCACTTAAAAAAATAAAAAGTCAGTTAATTTCTGTTTGTCCAAAGAAATTGTATGGAGGTATAGTAGGGAGGAGGTGAAGAATGACCTGGCCCTGTAGAATGATCTGCCAGGCAATGCAGGCAGAAACCCAAGTAGCCTCCCCTGCAAGCAGCTGTTTTCTCCACCTGCGCTGAAGCCAATAAATTGGAAAATTGACTGTTGTATGTTTCATCTTTCATTTGTCTCTGCCCACTCTAAATCTGATGGTTCTGCGGAGCCACAGAACAGGCAAGAGCAGAGAGCAAAAGCACGGGGGTGCTCATCACCAAGGTGATCGGTTTATTTTCAGAGCATTGAAGGTGGTGATGTCCTATGTGCCTTTGCTGACTGCCACTAGTTATTAGGGTGGCATTTTGGTCATATCTATTCTCAGTATCTGCTGGTGGTTAATGCAGGGCTGGGTGACGGACAGACCTTTGACTCCCAGTCCAGTGTCTCCTACTTGTGTGTACTGGACACATACTTGTTGGCACTTTGATAATTCCGTCTCAGCCCCCCTGCCCCGAAAAGGGCAGGGATGGGAAGGAGAAGGGAACTTATTCAACACCTGACTCCTACTTGCCAGGCATTTCTCTTGTTTTTATTTTTACTAAATTCCCCTCACCCTTCCAGAGAAGGAAAAGAAATAGGCGTTTTGTATACATTATTTTACTCAAGTGACAAAGTAGTTACTCATGGTCATAAATAACGTACAACTTAAAAAATTTCTCTTACACATGAACTTTATGAGCAAGTAAATATTTTCTTATTTGGGGCCTTTGTTTTCTCTGCCTGATTCAAGAGTTTTACTACCCTTAATAGCCCATGTGCATTTAAATGGTTTGAGGTTTCAGTTTGCTGTTTCTATAAATGTAAGGAAAACATACACAACTTCTTTCATTGAGGAGATAACATGCTAACTTTTGCGCGCGCGCGTGTGTGTGTGTGTGTGTGTGAACTGGAGCCCTGACTTTGAACTGCTTGCCTAAGAATCCACGTTGTCTCTGTGCAGCTGTGAATGACCTTGGGAACATTCAGTGAAATTTCATTTCCTAGTTTACAATTGACCCTTGAACAGCATGGAGTTTTGGGGTGCTAGCCATACCCCTGCAGACAACAGTCCATGTGTAACTTTTGACTCCCCCCAAACTTAACTACTCATAGCCTACAATTGACAGAAGCCATAATCATAACATAAACAGAGTCGATTAACACACGTTTTATAGGTTATACGTATTACATACTGTATTCTTTTTTTTTTAATTTTTTTTATCGTTTATTTATTTTTGAGAGACAGAGACAGAGCTCAAGCAAGGGAGGGGCAGGGAGACAGGGAGCCACAGAATCTGAAGCAGGTTCCAGGCTCTGAGCTGTCAGCACAGAACCCATGTAGGGCTCGAAACCCACAGACTGCAAGATCATGAGCTGAAGTCGGATGCTCAACCGACTGAGCCACCCAGGCGCCCTACATACTGTACTCTTACAATAAAGTAAGATAGAGAAAAGACAGTGTTAAGAAAATCATAAGGAGGGGCGCCTGGCTAGCACAGTCGGTTAAGCATCCAACTTTATCTAAGGTCATGATCTCACGGTATGTGGGTTTGGGCCCTGTGTTGGGCTTCATGCTGACACTGCAGAGTCTGCTAGGGATTCTCTCTCTCTTGGCCCTTCCCTCACTTGTGCTCTCTCTCAAATAAATAAATAAACTTAAAAAAAAAAAAAATCATAAGGAAGAGAAAATACATTATAGTACTGTGTTTATCGAAAAAAATCTGCATATAAGTGGACCCACGCAATTGAAATCTGTGTTGAGTCCGCTGTATTTTACTGTTTTGTTTTCATCTTGGAGTTGTTTTCTATCATTTAAGAATATTGGACACAGGGGTTAGGGGAGGGTGGTAGAGATTATCAGACATGCCTTGAATGTCCACCCAGTGCTGCTCTGCTGTCTCTTGTGGAAATCTGCTCCCAGGGAATGCTTTCCAGAAGGCCCATGCTTACTTCTGTGCCTTGTGCCTTAGATGTTTAGCAAATACTGTTTAATGAAGATGTTTTACTTTCCAAAGCATTCAGAACCTTCCACAGATACTGTTTGTTAAATTTCCCTGTGTCTCAAAGTAGACCTGCTTGGATTTTACTGATGGGGCAGACAGAGAAACAGGGAGACTGAGTCAGATGAGAACTAGAGCCCAAACTCCTTCTTCTTTTCTTCTCTTTCCTTGACTTTACCCAGCTTTTATCTAAGTATGTCTACAAACAAAGGCAAAATTCAGCAGCGTCCAGTCTACCAAAGTCTTAAGCAATAATTTGAGAAATGTAGCTGCTTCTTTTAAAAAAAAGTAAGCCTCAGCTCTCCTTACTGGACATATGAGTGTAATCTTAAAAATTTTTTTTTAACGTTTACTTATTTTTGAGAAGAGAGAGACAGCATGAGCGGGGGAGGAGAGAGAAAGAGGGAGACACAGAATCTGAAACAGGCTCCAGGCTCTGAGCTGTCAGCACAGAGCCCGATGCGGAGCTCGAACTCACAGACCATGAGATCATGACCTGAGCTGAAGTCAGATGCTTAACCGACTGAGCCACACAGGCGCCCCTAGTGTAATCTTAAAATACGCTTGGCTAGAGGAAAGTAAGGGCTCGTTTCTAAAACACTGCACTCCTTGATGCTCTGGTCTTTGTGGAATAAATTATAAATGCAGGTTTTCCTGAGGTTTTGGAGATGATATGAGAGCCTTATGAGTGGAAAGGCTTAGAAAGCCTTAGAAGAAGAAAGGCTTAGAAAAGGTTAGAAGAAGAAAGGCTTAGAAAAGAATTTGAGAGCAAGAGGTGCTGTACATGCAGGACAGCAAAAGCAAGAAGGAAGTGAAATCTGCTTGTATGTTGAGGAATCTGATGTGGACAGCTTTGGGTTTAGAGGGATCTTGAGAAGCCTGTAGCCACCTCTCTCAGCTGGCCGTCGTCTGCAGGTGCACTGCGCCAGCCACCTGATGGGAGGAAGGAGAGTTCATTTTAAGAGGTGTCTAGGCAAGGGATGCGCTGTTAACACCTCCACTGGTAATTCAACTTTACTGTCTGGAAATGTTCTTTCTTTGAAACTTAAGTCTTTCTACATTAACACATTGTCTACTTTTCCCCACATCTCCCTGGAGATGTAGTATCTCTTGCATTCTGACACCATTTTCTGGAAACTCATCATAATAATTTTCAAGCAATTTATGTTTTGAAACTTGATTATGGGACCATATTATAACTGTGATCTTTTCTGAAAGAAGAGATCTGAAAAATATGTCAGAAATTCTACACATTTATCTAAATGCTTGATGTTGAGGTGAAATTTTTCAAGTAAACTGTTAACCACCCCCAGGAAAAAAAAAAATTTACTTTTTTTGTCCCATATTTATTTTTTGTGTTTATCTCCCCATACCTGTCTCTGTCCAGCCCCTTGTCACTACCTCATCCCCCTCTGCCTGCATCACCTCATCTCTCCCCTGTTCACCCCAGATTCCCATTGAGAATTGATTTCCCTTGAGGATATTTTGGGCTTGGAATCAGTAAACTCTTCTGGATACAGGTCTCCTCATGTCCTTTCCCTTGGCTTTCTAGGAGAGCTATTTCCTCCACATTTAATCTTACCATCCATCTGTAGGATGGCTTCTGAGGAGTGGAAGGAAAAGCTGGCAAGACCTCAGACTTCATGTCATGGGTTATCTTTGAATACTAAAGAAATGTCCGATTTGTTAGCAGAGTAAGACCCACAATGAGCCACATCCTTCTCCAAGTCCCTGAGTGAGCCAGGGCCTTCTTTCTGGTTTTCCTGAGAGCATACTTTGAGTTCTCAAAGTGTTTCTTGATTTACATTTTCTTTGATTGCATCTGAAAAGGGCTGTTGGCCTGACAACAGTTGCTATGGGGATGATACTTGTGGTTAGTGCTGCGGGGCAGTCACCATTATTGAGAGCACCAGGTGCCTATTTATTCGTGGTGTGGAATGAGGTCCTGTTCTAAAGCACATGAAAGTGACTCACCCTAACCTTGTTCAGTCTGATTATAGTCTGGGAGCCTACATGACACCTATTCCAACTGTGGTGTTTGTAATCTGCCACTGCTGGCTTTAATTTTCTAAGGAGTCTGGAACTTGAGGTACTTTTCTTGAAGAACAGATATTAAAAGTGAGATCTTAAATAATTACCCTTCCTGGTATGATTTATATGTAACACTGACCTGTCTGATTGACAGAAGGAAAAATGAATAAACCGCTTTTGAGAACCGACCTAATCAACCTGGCCATGCCAGCTCTTAGATTCTTTTTTGGTAGGTAATAATCACCATCAAAATGTGTGAGGTGTGTTAGGGTTAATTATTCCTTCCACCCACCTCCCTTTCAGATGTGATGGAAGTAAGTATCAGACCAAATTCTGCTCTATAGGATTTATTAAAGAGACACGCATTAACAGGCCAGCACAAAACTGTTCCTATAACTTGTTCTGTTAGCTTGCTAAAGCACTAGTGCTCAAGAAGATGCCGTAGCTTCTTCTAGACTTAGTGGCAGGAACTATTACCTGTACGGTCTATGTTAGGCCCCTGGATCTATAATAGGATCGTGATCCAGGATCAGTGTAGATAGCACTGCTCAGGAATTAAGGCTAGGGGCCCTTTCTCAGGCATAGAGGCTACAGACCTGGGTAGATTCTCACACCCTGTTTGTGCAGGGTCCTGGGAGTTTGTCTCAAATACTGTAGCCATTCCACGTTTCATGATGTGAGATGGGTGAGAATCCATTTCTAATAGCTGTTATGTGGATTAACCAGTCACTCATTTGCTACTGAAGGCCCACTTCTGACATTCATTTTCTCATAACACAGACATGGCCAAGGTGTGGATAATGAAGCCGGTGGTGGTGTGGTCTCTGAAATGTGGGCCCTGATTAGAACACAGGCTGCCCACCCCTGCCATGTCAATAATTGACAACCCATTTGGCCAAGGCCTCAGTGTCTCTGTTGAAGGGAGAGAGCAAAGAAGTCATGCACCTACTTTTTTTTTTTTTTAAACATTTTTATTTATTTTTGAGACAAAGTGAGACAGAGCATGAACGGGGGAGGGGCAGAGAGAGAGGGAGACACAGAATCAGAAGCAGGCTCCAGGCTCTGAGCCATCAGCCCAGAGCCCGACGCGGGGCTCGAACTCATGGACCGCGAGATCGTGACCTGAGCTGAAGTCGGACGCTTAACCGACTGAGCCACCCAGGTGCCCAATCATGCACCTACTTTTTATGGCATTTGGAGGCAGCTGTCTTATATAAGGTGACCTTGAGTAAGTGGGGGAGCTCATACTTCAGGAGGTCAGAGTACAAAGTGAATCAGTTTGGAGTGGATGATGGGTTCAGCTTTGGCAAGGTTATCTTAAGGTGGTTCCATGAATTAATGAGTTTATCTCTATCACAAGGATAATTTTTTACACTTAATAAAAGTCTTCCAGTTTGTTCCTTATCCCTAAAGCCACCATAGACTGGCTTCTGTTTGAGTGTGTATCAGTAGTTTATTTGGCTCATAATAGTTTTTAACCAGTCTTTCCATAAATGTGACAGGTAACCAGCTACATGAAGTAAGCATCATCTACTCTTTATCTTAGTGATTTATTTTTTTCAGTTTATTTATTTTAAGAGAGAGAGAGAGAGAGAGAGAGAGAGAGAAAGAGCGTGCTCAAACGGGGAAGGGGCAGAGAGAGAGAGGGAGACAGAATCCCAAGCAGGCTCCGTGCTTTTAGCACAGAATCCCATGAACTGTGAGATCATGACCTGAGCTCAAATCGAGAGTTGGACGCTTAAGCAGCTAAGCCACCCAGGCACCCCTTAGTGATTTATTTTTATTTTTAGGCCTGGCAAGTGACTAGTAGTTATTTGTTTAAGTGGTCCTGAGTACTGAGCCATATACCTTCATGCAGGAGCCTTCCAATGGAGAGTGGGAATCTGTTACCTCTGGGTCACACAACAGCTGGGCCTGCTGAGTTGTCAACTGGAGACGTTTTATGAGCAGACTTGTTTACAGGCTGGTTTGCTGGCAAGGTGTGGACTTATTTTAAGCATTATGATGTGAAAATTAGGTGAGGCCCTTCACAGACACCTTCATGACAAGATGTCCTCTACTTGAGCCAAGTTAATTTGCCTGGATTGCATGTAGTGTTCAGGTTTTACCTCATTGGGCATTTTTTGGGATCCTCTGTTTTTGGAGGAAGGTGTTTTGCTTGAAAGCTTTCAGTATGGAAATGAAACATCATTACCTAGAGAGGAATAGGGATAGGAATTAGAGTGGGCTTCTTGTCAGAAGCAGTGTAAGCAAGAGGAGAGTAGAGGAAAATATTTCAAGTGTTGAAAGAAAAACCCACTAATTTAGAATTCTACATTCTGTGAAGTTACCCTTCCAAAGTGAAGGAGAAGTAAAAACTTTCTCACACAAAAACTGAGAGAATTCATTGTCAGTAGACTTGTTTTGTAAGAAATGGTAAAAGAAGTTCTTTAGGCAGAAGGAAAATGATGTAGGTCAGACACTTGGGTCTCCATAAAGAAAGGAAGAGTATCCGGGAAGGAATCAATTATGGTGGAAGAAATGTTTTATCTTATTCTCAGTGGATCCAAAAGTTAACCATTTGTTCAAACCAATACCAGTAATGAGAGTATGTAGACAAGCAAAATCAGTGACAGAGGTGTCATAAGAGATGGGAGAGAGGAATTAGGAATTCTGTTATGTGGGACCTGCACTACACATGTTAACACTATTGTGTTAATTTGAAGATGACTTAGGTTAGTTTAAAATGCATGTTGTGAGCTCCAGGGTATTCACTAAAAGTTTTAAAAAAGAAATATAATTCATCCATTGAGAGAGTGAGCACACATTTGTGAAGACATGTGTTTATCTCTTTCTATTTTAGACAACAAATACTTCAATTCCTTGTTCCAATTCTTGGTCTGTCTACTACCCTGAAGGTGATGTGACATGATATGGGTCCATTTGATGTGATATTTCTTGTCCATTGTTGGACACTATGTGTTGTAAACTGTCTTGCTTGGTTTGAAGAAATGTAACCTGGTGGCCCAGGTGGGTAAGTATCTTTTGTTTCAGTCCTTCAGCAGTGTTTCGAGCCTTAGCATCTGCCACCCAGTCTGCAAAGCCCAATCCAGACTAAGTGTATGTTCACATCAGGACCTATTTATAGCATCCTAGATCGATAGGCAGCAATCCCTGTTGTCCATTTGCCAGCTGCATGCAAGACCTTCCTTTGAGGAATCTGCCCAAGAGCTTCCCAAGTCTCTTTCTTGTTAAGGATGGTCTTTGTTGGCATGTTGTACCTCAGAGGATACAAGAGGAATATGTTGACAGTCAGACCATCTCCACATGGCTGTAGCTCCACTGTATCCATTTATTTCATGGAGCTGGCTGGCTATCCCAAGTGAGTACACCAGGATATCCACTTGTTGGTTTCAGTCACCTTCTGATCCTGGAAGAAGGTTCTTCTTGTGGGCATGAACATGTCCATTAAGTCCCTTAAATTTCCACTGCAGCTTTCATGGCCCTTGCCCCATATGGATATCCCTTTAATAGACTAGTTTTCCATGCCCGTCTGCTTGACCATGTGGCAAACCATTGACTACTGCCCATGAGTCTGTATACACTCAAAGTTTAGTGCTCTTATTGTTGTCTAATTCTTCCATTATTTTAAGGAAAACAATATGCAGTTAGGCCACTGAGTTGATTTATCCTTAACCTTCTTTAATCAGACTATTTCCATGAGTTAGTTGTAGTGTGATATGTTTCCAAACAGGATACTGTCCATCCATCTTAGAATACCAGCTGAAAACCAAGCAGCTCTTGGTCAATTGGGAGTTTTCATAGGGCATGTGCTCAGCTCTATTTTTTTTTTTTATGTTTATTTATTTTGGAAAGAGAGAGAGAATGAATGAATGAGCAGGGGAGGGACAGCAAGAGAGGGAGACACAGAATCTGAAGCAGGCTTCAGGCTCTGAACTGTCAGCATAGAATCTGATATGGTGCTCGAACCCATGAACCACAAGATCATGACCTAAGCTGAAGTTGGATGCTTAACCGACTGAGCCACCCAGGTGCCCTTCTGCTAGCTCTTTAGATGGTTCCAAAGTTGTTGCTAGGGAAAATCAGGCTATCTGCTCATGAAGGCAGTAACTCTACCTTTCTCCAGTTCCCTATTCCTGCATAAACCATTTCCATTTAGGATGGCTCTTTTCTGGTAACTGCTTTCCTTATTAGAGTGTTTCTCAGACTTTACCTAAGACATGGGTATTTGAGATTTCAAGATTATTTTATGTCCTTCATTCATAGAGACCATTTTAATTAATACCCAGTAGCAAGCCAATAATTATATCTCAGATGGCATATAGCATACCACCATATCTAGAGATTTTCTCCTAAATTCCAGTGGTCACTGCTTAGTGGCACTATGGGTTTTTGCCATACACTCTAGTCTGTGTAAGTGCAAAATCTAAATCTGGATCCGGGGGCCCAAAGCCACCGCTTTTTGTAACTCTGACATAGCCTGATACTGTTTAAACTTGCATTCAAATAAAATATGACCCTCTTTTGGGTAGTTTTATGTTTAGGAGCTAGCAGTATTGCCAGATGTAGGATACTTGTCCTCCAAATCTGAGCAGCGTGCCCAGGCACTGTGCTTTTTGCTTAGTTCCAAGGGTAGACAAGGACAGCACTTTACTTTTAGTTGCCTGTGGAATACCACAGGTGGCTCCTGACAAAGTTATTTCTAGGAATTTTACTATTTGGTTGGGCCCTTGAATGTCTGTTGGGTTTATCAGCCAGCCTGTGTTAGTCATGTGTGTCATCACTGCATTTAATTCAGTTCTAGCTTGCTCTTCAGTTTCTATTATGATAGGAGTGTGGAGTACCATCACACTCAGGACCTGCGTTGAGTACAGATCCTGCCTAACCAGATCATAAAGTAAGCTGGTGAATTCAAGTAACTCTGTGGCAACACAGTAAATGTAAATTGGGATCCATTGTATGTGAAGGCAAATTGCAGTTGACTCTTTTGAGGTAGGTGTTGAGGAAAATGCGTTTGCAGGATCAGTCACTGTATACCAGTCTCCTATAGTTTGTATTTTGTGCACCATCAAAACCATATCAGGGGGGCGCCTGGGTGGCGCAGTCGGTTAAGCGTCCGACTTCAGCCAGGTCACGATCTCGCGGTCCGTGAGTTCGAGCCCCGCGTCAGGCTCTGGGCTGATGGCTCAGAGCCTGGAGCCTGTTTCCGATTCTGTGTCTCCCTCTCTCTCTGCCCCTTCCCCGTTCATGCTCTGTCTCTCTCTGTCCCAAAAATAAATAAAAAACGTTGAAAAAAAAAATTTAAAAAAAAAAAAAAAAAAAAAACCATATCAGGAACTGCTGATGCTATAGGTGGTACTACTTTATTCAAGCCTCAGTAATCTACTGTTGGTCTCCGTGAGCCATCTATCTTTTTCACAGGCCATGCAGAACTATTATACAGAACACTTGATGGTACTAATAAAATATCATTCATTAAGGCAATAATTTCTTTTCATCTACCAGGTATTTTGTGCTGTTTCAAATTAACAATACTAGGTAGAGAATGTGTTCCCCAGTCAGACATAATATCCGTCTCAACAGTACATTCAGGTAAGGGAGACACAGCCAGTTCACATCAAGTCTGTCCAAACACTCCAGTTATCATCTGACCTTTTATCTTAATCCCATCAACCATTGCATCCCCATTTCCTCCCAGTCTAATTGTAGCCCCTTTCAGGACTTCACCAGCAGGTTCTAGAATCACGGAGAATTGGACTTCTGTGTCAAGGAGCTCAGAAAAATATCTCCTTCACTCCCTGGTCATTTTACCCACACGTGCTTATGGCCATGGGTCCTTAGCCAGGAGTCAGGCCAAGAGACTGGCTCCTTTTTCACTTTTTTTTTTTAAATATATTTTTTTGACATTTATTTTGAGAGATGGAGAGAGGCAGAGCATGAGCAGGGGAGGGGCAGAGAGAGAGGGAGACACAGCATCCAAAGCAGGCTCCAGGTTCTGAGCTGTCAGCACAGAGCCTGATGTGGGGCTCGAACCAATGAACTTGTGAGATCATGACCTGAGCCGAAGTCAGATGCTTAACTGACTGAGCCACCCAGGTGCCCTGCTCCTTCACTTGTAATTCTGGTTAATCAGTCATCCTATTATCCCCAGTGATTGGGAGGTCAGGCTTCTCATTGTCATCTTCGCCTTCTGGCTTTTTTTTTTTTTTTTTTTTTTTTAATTTTTTTTTTTTTTCAACGTTTTTTATTTATTTTTGGGACAGAGAGAGACAGAGCATGAACGGGGGAGGGGCAGAGAGAGAGGGAGACACAGAATCGGAAACAGGCTCCAGGCTCCGAGCCATCAGCCCAGAGCCTGACGCGGGGCTCGAACTCACGGACCGTGAGATCGTGACCTGGCTGAAGTCGGACGCTTAACCGACTGCGCCACCCAGGCGCCCCCGCCTTCTGGCTTTTAAAATTCATCCAAACAGTAGTAAATAGAGCAGTTTTATTTAGGTCCCTTTAATATTAGAGGACCCTTCCATCAGTTGGCCCAACCTGTGATAATGTTATATTAAGGCCTTTGTGTTGACCCATCAGTGCCCAATTTATTCATTTCTTAATAACAGTTTAGAGATTCCACTCTGTTGGGAGAGTCCCTTGGCCATCTTCTTTATCTTTCCCCATTTTCTTGTGAACTGCCTTTTTTTAATTTTTAAAAATTTTTTAGCATTTTTAAGACCTGTAAGGGGAAGCTGAGCTATTAAATCTGATATAGCTTCTCAAAGTGTTCCCTGATTCTACAGCAGTGAGGTTACATGAGGACTGTGTCAAGGGGCTTCTTAATACCAACGTTTTTTCATGATCTTGGTAACGATTAAAGTGGTGAACATCGCAGTCATAAAGCCAATCCAGAATGGCTTGCTATTTGGCATTTAATGGAGGGGCAGACCTCCTGAGCCTTGCATCAAGAGCCTGCTTAGGCTTCTCTCTCTCTCCCTCTGCCCCTTTTCCCAATTTACACTTTCTCTCTTTTTCTAAAATTAAAAAAAAGTAAAGGAGGGGCAGGATAATTATCCTTTTTGTGTCAACAAACTTTATAGTAGCCTGTGTTCTGTCTACCAGGCTGGCTGTCCCCTTGGGAGCAGGCCACTGTGTGTTCGTATCACGTCAAGTATCTGTAATTGTTTAGTGTTCACTACTAAGCTGTGGGTATAGCATTAATCCAGACATGCTCCTCTGTTCTGTGGTAGTTAGAACCAAGGAGCCAATTGATTTTAGTTAAGTTCAGGAAGCTGGCAATATTGACCCACAAAATGAGAACGCTCCTTCATTGTGTACCCCCTGGTTTCAGTTTTAGTAGTTTCTTGGTTTTGCTCCCCACCCCTTGCCACCTGATTTACCTTCTTGGTGGCCAAAGGTCATAGAGGTGCTTTCTATTGTTTCAGTACAATTTTTCCATTTGGTAGTGACCATGAGGTTAGTGGTTGTAGCATGGACTGCCTGAAACTCAGACTTGATGTAATGCCAAGATCTGTTCCAAAGCTGTCCTTTAGTTTCATTTTAGTTATCATAGCTAACAGCAATCCAGGGATTGTACATATATCCTGTTTCTCATTATTTTGCATTCTTTTTTAGAGAGAGAGTGGGGGAGAGGAGCAGTGGGAGAGAGAGAGAGAGAGAGAGAGAGAGAGAGAGAGAGAGAGAGAGAAAGAGAATCCCAAGCAGACTCCATGCTCAGCATGGAGCCCCACACAGGGGCTCAATCCCATAACCTGATCATGATCTGAGCCAGAATCAAGAGTCAGATGCTTAACCAACTGAGCCACCCAGGCATCCCTATTTTGCATTTTTTATGTATCCAGTGAACCAACTCCTTAGGAGTTAGAGCCATCATTTCTAAATTCCATGGGAAGCCTACCTCCACCAATGATCAGAATGCAGCTGCTGTCTATACCATGGATGACTCTTGCCATCAGATATCAAAGGTTTGTCCTCACTGCTCCTTCATCCTTTTCCCAAGCAGTACTTTTGCCACAACCTAGTGAGTTAGAGTCATTTTAGTGAATCCCACTTCTGACACCTCTTACTTCTGTGTTGAGTCTCCAGGTCCACCATCAGACTTGTTTTTTGAGAAGGACTCACAGGACTGAGTAGTTACACTCATGGTGGTTTATTACATTGAACAGATACAGAGTAAAATTAGGGAAGGGAAAAAGTGCATAAAGTGGAGTCTGGAGGAAACCAGGTATAAGCTTCTAAGTGTCCTCCAAATGTCTAATTCCCCCAGCAGCAATGTGTGACAATATGTGCAAAGTGCTGCCATCCAGGGATGTTTACTCCACCTGAGTGTCCAAACTTTTTACTGAATGTCAGTTTGTAGGCATACGGAACCTTTGTGGCTGACCTCAGGTACTAAAGCTCCATGCCCCCAGAAGGAGAGCAAGTGTTCCCCACAAATGACATTGTCATTATGAACTATGTGGGTAAGCTTACAGTGTTGCAAGGCCTCAGGCATGCAAAAACATTCTTATACAGAAGATCTCCAAAGGCTCAGTTCCCAGGAGCTACCCATGGCTAGTCATGAAAATGGGTCTTTCCTGGACATATGCAGGGTTTAAGCAACCCAGGCTTGTGGAGTTAACCCTTTTATGCACACCTTGTTATTGTTTATTGACAGCCACACATGTTGGTTAGGATTTAGGAGCTGAGGTAAATAGATCTGATAGATCTTTTCTCTTTGTTTCAGGGAGCACTACACGAGCAGGGAAGAGGGGGAGGTTATGGGGGAGAGAATCTCAAGCAAGCTCCAACACAGGGCTTGATCCCTTGACCCTGGGATGATGTCCTGAGCCAAAATCAAGAGTTTGGTGCTTAACTGACTAAGCCACCCAGGTGCCTCTAAATAGACCTTTAATGTAAGGATTTACGTTAGTATGATTAGAGTTGGCTTTGTTTAACAGTTGTTGTAGTAAAAGATACCAGAGGCTTCAAATTTCCCTATTGCCCTTATTTTTGTTTTCTTGACTTTGGGCTTAAGTATTCCTCTGAGAGAAAGTCTGTGTCTTCCAGCTCTTTGAGCTAGAAATCATTGTTACTATACTGGAGCCCTGTTGGTGTGGTGGTAAGGAATACGGAAGGAGCATTCTATAATCTTCCCATTAAATTTTAGTTCTGTAGTGAACCTGTGTCTTGGGCTGTGGGGTGTTTTTCTCCATCCCCTCTTCCCTTCCCTGCCTGCAGCATTCCTAATCTGTTTCCTTGGAGCCCTCACCCTTTTGACAATATTTTCCCCCACTTAGGGAACCCGGAGGGGGCTAGAATGGGAGAAACTCTCCTTTCAAAGCTGAGATAAGGATCAGCAAAGTGTGCTTTCCTGGAGAGTAAGCCTTGGTTCTGGAGAAGTCCTTCACTGTGAGACTCTGGTTCAGTTCCTGGTGATAAGGTGCACGAGTGCAGGAACCCCCTGATGCTGTGCCCCCTAGAGTTTCTCCCCTACACTAGTGTACACCCTGTCTCCAGCAGTTCACTAATATTACCATTTAAGTGTTGCTACCAGTTTATGGCTCTGATGGCTTCTGTTCCAGGTAAGCAGACCTTGGCAATGTCTCTTGATGTACCTGTCTTTCCATGTTTCAGGGTGGTGGTTTGCCCACACCTCTGTGTGAAGCTAAAGTTACATCTCAGTACAAGAACATATTTCCCTGATTCTCAGGAGATATGTAGTCATTCTCTAATCCATTTGTTCATCTTTAAATATTTATTGATTACCTGCTATACCATGCATGGTACTGGGCTTTGGGGGAACAGAATTGACAGAACTACTCCTCACTGATTGTTCAGACTTATGGGGGTTAGGTAGACATTCTCAAAACAATAATAATAATAATAACAACAACAATTATTATTATTTATCTTAGCATGTGCAAGTGAGGGAGAGGGGCAGAGAGAGGGAGAGAGAGAATCTTAAGCAGGTTCCATGCTCCTCACAGAGCCTGATGCAGGGCTCCATCCCACAATCCTGGGGTCATGACCTGAGCCAAAATCAAGAGTCGGACAGACACTCAGCCAACTGAGCCACCTAAGTGCCCCTCTAAATAATAATTATTATATTATTCTCTAAATGGTTTTGTAGGTAAATATGTAATTATAAACTGTGATGAGTGCCATGAAGTGTAAATACAGGGTGTCGAGAGTGTGGATCTGGGGACTCATCTGGAGTGTCAGGAAAGCTTCCCTAGGGAAGTGAGGTTGAGGTAAAGACAGAGGGGCGTTAATGAGAAGTGGGATGGGAGGAGCATTCCAGGGAGCAGGGGCAGCCTGTGCAAAGGACCCAAGAAAAGACTGCAGGTTAACTCTGGGTATTCTTACATAATAGCAGGGAAATGTGTCATAGTCTTTAGACATAGCTAAATACACTTTGGGGGCATAAACAGCTCCCCTTTGAGCATCTGGAAGGTTCCTTATCTGGAGCAATTTACTATAATGGATAGCCAAATGTTATTTTTGTCATCTGCTCTCATTTTATTTTCTAGTGTTTGGTATTTTAGCTATGATGCATTCCCAGAAATTACCTGAGTGAAGATGTTCTTCTTAGGGAAGTGGTGTTTAATTGGATAACACATGTACCTGGGGGAAATGCCAACAGAGCACTGTGTTGGAGAGCTTGGAAGTCTTGGCCCCCGTTTGCTATTGATGGGGGTTGGGAAGGAGATAGAACATGTTGGAGCCAGCAGTCGCCAGGAGGGATGACCGAATGAGAAATAAAAAATTCAGAACCCTCTGAAAGCATTACAGACCATTATGGGAATTGAAATTAGAAACATTGTGTGCATTTTTAATATCCTGCTAGGAAAAAGACCTTAGCCATATTAATGTTTAATGCACGGCCTGTAATAGAGAGCTGAACAGTTCTCCCTGGCTCCGTTTGTTCCAGACTTGTCCAGAAAAAAAGAAGTTGGGTTCTATTTTAGGCCTGTATTTGAGAACTGGATTCTGCCATGGAATGAGAGCCCTTGAGGTCTGAGTTGCTTTTTCTCTCCTACATGACTAGGTATATTGATAGAAGAAAAATGGTTTGCTCTGGGTTATCTGCCTCTCACCCCCTTTGTGTATATGTTATGTGCAGTTTTCAGGGGCTGTACACAGTATGGCAATTATAAATTCTTTTGCCAGTTTTCTTTCCATATTTTCATAGAATCAGCTATAGACTTTCTTTAAGGTAGCTCTGTTAGGGACAGAAAAGGAATGGAATACACATTAGTCTTTTTTTTTTTTTCTTCACTTTTAGCATTTATTTGAGCAGTAATACAGCCAGGATTTTAGTGTGCTCCTTCATTAGAGTTATCCTCTGTCACTAGGCAGATTTATTTGGACAGTGGCATATTGGGAGAGTCAAGAGAACAGAGAGGAGTATTGTATCACTAATATTGTTTAGAATTGCCAGTGCATATTGGCAATAAAAACCAGAATGACTTTCAGTCACTTTTGTTATTGTTTCAAAACTATCTAGACCAGTGCTGTCTGATAGAATTTTTTGTGATGTATGAAGTATTCTGTGTCCACATTGTTTGGTGCATTAGCCATTAGCCACTTGTGTTTGATGAGCACTATGAGTGTGGCTAGTGTGATTGTGGAACTTTAATTTTTTTAAGTTTAAATTTAAATAGCCACATGTGGCCAGTGGTTACCGTATTGGACAGTGCAGGGCTGAGCAGTGCCGCACCTTGTTGCCTGAACCTGGGGTGGATTACTCCCATTCTACCCCTGGCCCCCACTGCTTGGAGAATCTTACACTTGGTAAAACATCAAGCCAGCTTGTAGACTGCCAACCACCCACTACTACCATGGTGTCAGTGCCATGAATAGAGGCAGAAGACTGAAGAGGTTGTGCCTGTGTCAGAAATTACCACCTTGCTTGCAACTTAAGGTGTGGTGGTGAATGTATAAAAGAACATACTTCTATTGAGTGCTTACTGGATACCAAAGATGTGTGAGCCAGACCCAAACTGTATTCTCTTCTGTAGTTTATTCTTCAGTTAGTGTACACATTGGCTAATGCAAGGACTGAATGGAGATTTTCCTCTTTCATGTGTAATTAAATACTAACATGATATCTGAGACAGGGAGTGTGCAGATTGGATGTTTGTCAGTGATGGAGATAATGAAATGGTTTCTAACTTCTTAGAGGAAAGTCTCTGGCATGTAGATGTTAATATACATATTTTTAAGTTTATTTACTTATTTTGAGAGAGAGAGAGCATGGGGGAGGGGCAGAAAGAGAGGGAGAGAGGGAATCCCAAGCAGGATCTGTGCTGTCAGCATGGAGCCCAACGCGGGGCTCGAACTCACAAAGAGTGAGATCATGACCTGAACCCAAACTGGGAGTTGATGCTTAACCAGCTGAGCCACTTAAGCATCCCTGGCTACTGATTTTTTTTTTTTTTTTTTTTTTTTTTTAAGATTTTATTTTGAGAGAGAGAGACAGTGAGTGCACGTTCATAGGGTAAGGACAGAGGGAGCCAGAGAGAATCTCTAACATACTCTACACCCAGCACAAGAGTTGATGTGGGGCTTGATTTCACGACTGTGAGATCGTGACCAGAGCTAAAACCAAGAGTTGGACTCCCAACCGACTAAGCTGCCCAGTAGCCCTGGATGTTGATATTTTTATCAGCTATAAACTGTTTTGATCTTTGCTTCCTTTAGCCATTTCTCAGTGGGAGTGCCTTTCATCTGGGGCACTTGGGGCAGGCTAGTGGAAGAAGAAGAGAGGTCATCTCCTCTGCCTTTATCACAAAGTCAGTTTCATCAGGGCTAGAACAAGACCCCACTGGTAGGTAGGATCATATAGAGTAGAATACAGATGCTCTGCCAGCCAAGATTTAGTCATCTCTGAGGTTAGTAGCTCAAAGGGATGTGCTGGGGGGGGGATCAGCCAGATTGGAGTTGGAAGGAGCCCTGCCAACATGCCTGAAATGGAGAGACGTGGCTCTGAGCCTTGGCTCTTGGCGGTAGGCACCATAGGCCTAGAAGGTATGTTTACTTTCCACCTCTCACAGTCTTTCTACCTCACAGGATAGAGCTGCACATGAACTAACCAATACTGTCAATACTCTTCCTTCTTGAAATGTCTTATACCTTGAACTCTTTTAATTTGATATATTCTACTTATATATTTGAACATTTTCTGGAAACATGACATGGATATTGATTCATCTTTTCTGCTATTAATTGGCACCTGAGTAACCATGACTCATTTCTTGATAACTGGTATATTTGGTAACAAAATTGTTATTTGCTTTTTTTTTTTTTTTTTTTGACCTTTTCCTACTCTTTCTTGTGGTGGTTGGTGGCAGGTAGAAAGGGAGGTGACGTTTGTTCTCATGACTCACTGATGTCAATGAAGAGAAAGTGATCAGTGACTAATGTTTCCCACCAGCTTTTGTTGTAGTCCCAAACTTGTGTCTTCAGCATGAGTCATGCTTATTTGATTCATTTAGTTTCTCCTGTAGTTCCTTAACTAAGCATCTTGAAAGTAGCAGCCTTAATATCCACCATGTGTGCAGGGCCAGCATGGTTCACAGAGAATCAGACTTGAGCGGGAGTAAAGCCTGGAGCAGAGATGGGAAGCATCACCAGGGAATGTTGGTGTTCTGTGGGAAATCAGGAGAGGTTAGACCTGAGTCCAGCAAGGGGGTAGTCGTAGCCATGGAAATTTAAAGTCATGAAAATCAAATAAAGTAGAAAATCCTCCTTAGTCCCACTGGCCACATTTCAAGGCTCAGTAGCCACATGTCTCTAGTGGCTACTGGACAGCCAGGTATAGGATATTTCCATCACAGAGAAAGTATTGGATAGTGCTGTGGTAGCCATTTTTTGGAATGCGCTTTATTTGTCCAGTCAGCAGATAGTGCTGAATATCTTATCCTTGTCAGACCCTGTTCTGAGCACAGGGACACTGTGAGGAAAAAGAAAGGCAAGGCCTGGCCCTCATGGAGCTACTGTTTCAGTGAGGAGCAAGGTGCAAGAAGCTCAACCAGAAATTCCCACGTAATAAGTATCAGTACTTCTGTGCCCACCACTCCCTGGGGACACAATGATGATTCTGGGGATCCTATCCCTCTCTCTCCTCGGCAGGGAAGAAAGATAATTAAGCAGTGTTTTTATGAAAGAGGAAAATGATTAGTACAAAGAAGTTGAGCCCAGTGTGTGCCTTGCAGTTAATCTCTTAACTTCTCTGAGTCTCATTTTCTTCCATTTTAATAGTGGGGTTTTTCATACTTGTCCTATGGAGCAGTGGTGAGGGTTAAAAGAAAAAAGATATCTGTAAAACCTAGTGCTCAGCACTCAGCATTAAATAAATTGAGGCTATTATTACTCTAGTCTTTTCCATCATAAAAATGGTTTAGAAGCTTAAAAAGCAACTTCAGCAGAGGCAGGGGGAAGGGAGGCCTATTCCAGGAACAGGAGCAGTGGGGTCAGATGGAGCTGGCCTCGAACTGTCCATGAGAAATGACTGCACCACCTAGCAAGAACACTTTCCAATGAAATCCCTGTTGAAAATGGGACACTTGGCATATTCTGACCACGTTTTTATGGATGTTGTTTTGATATTTGTATCCAGGCTCCATTGAACTCTGTGTAAAGAGCACAACTCCGCTCATGAATCTTTCCTAGATTTCTCCAGAAATGAGAAAAATGTAGGCATTACTTCAGGTCCCAGGACATTTCTTTACCAGTCAGAACTGCGTGTCTTTGAGCAAATCATGTCACTTGTCCAGGACAGTCTCATCGTGAGTGAAAGTGGGGATGACATGATCTTGTCATGATGAGGAAAGATGACACCTGTGGTTTTCATGTCTTTCTTCTTAGATTTTGTTAGGTCTTCCCCTTCCCCTTTAGGTCATGCTGCCTGAATGTGCCCACCCTCGATTTGGGAGTCCTGTTGGGGTAGTTGAAATGTGCATTAGTGAGGAAATTTATGAGACTGAATAACATGTTCCAGCGGTCTAGAAAGTTACTGTGCTCTTAGATGCACTATATTTTTTTTATTGCTTTTTATTTAAAAAATTTAAAACTAGAGAAAAGATAGTTTATTTATTTATTTTTAGGTTCTTATTTAAATTCCAGTTAGTTAACATACAGTGTTATATTAGTTTCAGGTGTACAACATAATGATTCAACACTTCCATACATCATATGGTGCTCATCATGACAAGCGCACTCCTTAATCCCCATCCCCTATTTTACCCAGCCCCCCAGTCCCCCGCTCTGGTAATCATCAGTTCTCTATAGTTAAGGGTGTTTCTTGGTTTGTCTCTCTCTCTCTTTTTTTTCCATTCGCTCTTTTTTTTTTTTTTTTTAATTTCTTAAATTCCAGGGCCGCCTGGGTGGCTCAGTCGGTTAAGCGTCCAACTTCAGCTCAGGTCATGATCTCATGATCTGTGAGTTTGAGCCCCACGTTTGGCTCTATGCTGTCAGTTCAGAGCCTGGAGCCTTCTTTGGATTCTGTGTCTCCCTCTCTCTCTGCCCCTCCCCCACTCATGCTCTGTCTCTCAAAATATGAATAAACGCTAAAAAAAAAGTTTTAACTTTCTTAAATTCCACATATGAGTGAAATCTTTCTCTCATTTATTTCGCTAAACATAATACTCTCTAGCTCCATCCGTGTCATTGCAAATGGCAAGATTTCATTCTTTGTTATGTCTGAATAATATTCCATTGTGTGCACACATGCATACATGTGTGTATACCACATCTTCTTTATCTGTTCATCAATTGATGGACACTTGGACTGCTTCCATATCTTAGCTACTGTAAAAAATGCTGCTATAAACACCAGAGGGTATGTATCTCTTTGAATTAGGGTTTTTGTATTCTTTGGGTAAATACCCAGTAGTGCAAATGCTGGATCATAGGGTAGTTTTATTTTAATTTTTTGAGGAATCTCCATACTGTTTTTTACAGCGATTACACCAGTTTGCATTCTCACCAACAGTGCACGAATGTTCCTTTTTCTCCACATCCTCACCAACACTTGTTGTTTCTTGTGTTTTTGATTTTAGCCATTCTAAGAGGTGTGAGGTGCTATCTCATTTTAGTTTTGATTTGCATTTTCCTGATAGTAAGTGATCATGAGCATCCTTTTATGTGTTTGTTGGCCATATGGATCTCATCTTTGGAGAAATGTCTGTTCATGTCTTCTGCCCATTTTTTAATTGGATTATTTGTTTTTTTAGTGTTGAGTTGTATCGGTTCTTTATATATTTTGGATACTAACCCTGTATTGGATAGGTCATTTGCAAATATCCTCTCCCATTACATAGGTTGCCTTGATTTTGTTTTGTTGATTGTTTCATTTGCTGTGCAGAAGCTTTTTAATTTGATGTAGTGCCAGTAGTTTATTTTTGCTTTTGTTTCCCTTGCCTTAGGAGACACTTCTAAAAAAAGTTGCTATGGTCAGTGTCAGAGAGGTTACTGCCTGTGTTATTTTCTAAGATTTTTTTTATTTGAGAGAGAGAAAGAGAAAGAGAAAGAGAACCTTAAGCAGGCTCCATGCTCAGTGTAGAGCCTGACATGAGGCTCTATCCCACGACCCTGTGATCATAGGTCAAAATCAAGAGTTGGATGCTCAACTGACTGAACTGCCCAGGCACCCCTCTTCTAGGATTTTTATGGTTTCAGGTCTCACATTTAGGTCTTTAATCCAGTTTGAATTTGTTTTTGTGTATGGTGTAAGTAGTCCAGTTTCTTTCTTTTAAATGTTGTTTTCCAATTTTACCAGCATCATTTGTTAAAGAGAATGTTTTTCTACTGTTGGATATTCTTTCCCTGCTTTGTTGAAGATTAACTGACCATATAGTTGTGGGTTTATTTCTGCGGTTTCTGTTCTGTTCTCTTCATCTAGGTGTCTGTTTTTGTTTTTGTTTTTTAAATTTTTTTTAATTTTTTCTTTTTTTTTTTTCTTTTTTTTTTTTTTTTTTTTGGGAAAGAGAGTGAGTAGGGGAGGGGCAGAGAGAGAAGGAGACACAGAATCCAAAGCAGGTCCGGGTTCTGAGCTGTCAGCACAGAGCCCGACATGGGGCTTGAACCCACAAACCGTGAGATCATGACCTGACCGAAGTCAGATGCTTAACTGACTGAGCCACCTAGGCGCCCCTAGGTGTCTGTTTTTGTGCCATTGCCACATTGTTTTTATTACCACAGCTTTGTAATCTAACTTGAAGTCCGGAATTGTGATGCCTCCAGCTTTGCTTTTCTTTTTCAAGATTGTTGTGAATATTCAGAGTCTTTTGTGGTTCCATTCAAATTTTAGAATTGTTTGTTCTAGTTCTGTGAAAAATGTTGGTATTTTTCATAAGGATTGCATTAAATGTGTAGATTGCTTTGGGTAATATAGACATTTTAACAATACTTGTTCTTCCAATCCATGGGCATGGAATGTCTTTCGATTTCTTTGTGTCATCTTCATTTTCTTTCATCAGTATTTTATAGTTTTCAGTGTAAAGGTCTTTCATCTCTTTGGTTAGGTTTATTCCTAGGTATCTTATTATTTTGGGTGCAATTGTAAGTGGGATTGTGTGTGTGTGTATATATACATATATATATATATATATAATGTATATATACACATATATATATATATACACACACACACATATATATATGTATTGGTTTCCATACAACCCCCAGTGTTCATCACAACAGGTGCCCTACTCAATGCCCATCACCCACTTTCCCCTCTCCCCCACCCCCCATCAACCCTCAGTTTGTTCTCAGTTTTTAAGAGTCTCTTATGGGTTGCCTCGCTCCCTCTCTGTAACCTTCCCCCCTCCCTTCCCCTCCCTCATGGTTCTCTGCTAAATTTCTCAGGATCCACAATGAGTGAAAACATATGGTATCTGTCTTTTTCTGTATGACTTATTTCAGTTAGCATAGTACCCTCCAGTTCCATCCATGTTGCTACAAATGGCCATATTTCATTCTTTCTCATTGCCAAGTAGTATTCCATTGTGTATATAAACCACATCTTCTTTATCCATTCATCAGTTGATGGACATTTAGGCTCTTTCCATAATTTGGCTATTGTTGAAAGTGCTGCTATAAACATTGGGGTACAAGGGCCCCTATGGATCAGCACTCCTGTATCCCTTGGGTAAATTCCTAGCAGTGCTATTGCTGGGTCATAGGGTAGATCTATTTTTAATTTTTTGAGGAACCTCCACACTGTTTTCCAGAGCGGCTGTACCAGTTTGTATTCCCACCAACAGTGCAAGAGGGTTCCTGTTTCTCCACATCCTCGCCAGCATCTATAGTCTCCTGATTTGTTCATTTTAGCCACTCAGACTGGCATGGTATCTCAGTGTGGTTTTGATTTGTATTTCCCTGATGAGGAGTGATGTTGAGTATCTTTTCATGTGTCTCTTGGCCATGTGGATGTCTTCTTTAGAAAAGTGTCTATTCATGTCTTCTGCCCATTTCTTCACTGGATTATTTGTTTTTTGGGTGTGGAGTTTGGTGAGTTCTTTATAGATTTTGGATACTAGCCCGTTGTCCAATATGCCATTTGCAAATATCTTTTCCCATTCCGTTGGTTGCCTTTTAATTTTGTTGATTGTTTCCTTTGCAGTGCAGAAACTCTTTATCTTGATGAGGTCCCAGTAGTTCATTTTTGCTTTTAATTCCCTTGCCTTTGGAGATGTGTCAAGCAAGAAATTGCTGCGGCTGAGGTCAAAGAGGTTTTTTCCTGCTTTCTCCTCTAGGGTTTTGATGGTTTCCTGTCTCACATTCAGGCCCTTCATCCATTTTCAGTATATTTTTGTGAATGGTATGAGAAAGTGGTCTAGTTTCATTCTTCTGCATGTTGCTGTCCAGTTCTCCCAGCACCATTTGCTAAAGAGACTTTTTTCCATTGGATACTATTTTCTGATTTGTCAAATATTAGTTGGCTGTACATTTGTGGGTCCAATTCTGGATTCTCTATTCTATTCCATTGGTCTGTGTGTCTGTTTTTGTGCCAAGACCATACTGTCTTGATGATTATAGCTTTGTAGTGGAGGCTAAAGCCTGAGATTGTGATGCCTCCTGCTTTGGTTTTGTTTTTCAACATTACTTTGGCTATTTGGGGTCTTTTGTGGTTCCATACAAATTTTAGGATTGTTTGTTCTAGCTTCGAGAAGAATGCTGGTGCAATTTTGATTGGGATTTTTTTCATTGTGTAGATTCCTTTGGGTAGTATTGACATGTTAACAATATTTGTTCTTCCAATCCATGAGCATGGAATGTTTTTCCATTTTTTTGTGTATCTTCTTCAATTTCCTTCATAAGTTTTCTATAGTTTTCAGCATACAGATCTTTTACATCTTTGGTTAGGTTTATTCCTAGGTATTTTATGATTCTTGGTGCAGTTGTGAATGGGATTAGATTCTTTATTTGTCTTTCTGTTGCTTCATTATTAGTGTATAAGAATGCAACTGATTTCTGTACATTGATTTTGTATCCTGAAACTTTGCTGAATTCATGTATCAGTTCTGGCAGACTTTTGGTAGAGTCTGTTGGGTTTTCCATGTAAAGTATCATGTTGTCTGCAAATAGTGAAAGTTTGACTTCATCTTTGCCAATTTTGATGCCTTTGATTTTATTTTGTTGTCTGATTGCTGCTGCTGGACTTCCAACACTATGTTAAACAACAGCAGTGAGAGTGGGCATCCCTGTCATGTTCCTGATCTCAGGGGGAAAGCTCTCAGTTTTTCCCCATTGAGGATGATATTAGCTGTGGGCTTTTCATAAATGGCTTTTATGATCTTTAAGTATGTTCCTTCTATCCCGACTTTCTCAAGGGTTTTTATTAAGAAAGGATGCTGACTTTTGTCAAATGCTTTTTCTGCATCGATTGACAGGATCATATGGTTCTTATCTTTTCTTTTATTGATGTAATGTATCACATTGATTGATTTGCGAATATTGAACCAGCCCTACAGCCCAGGAATGAGTCCCACTTGATCATGGTGAATAATTGTTTTTATATACTGTTGAATTTGAACTGCTGGTATCTTTTGAGAATTTTTGCATCCATGTTCATCAGGGATATTGGCCTGTAGTTCTCTTTTTTTTGCTGGGTCTCTGTCTGGTTTGGGAATCAAAGTAATGCTGGCTTCATAGAATGAGTCTGGAAGTTTTCCTTCCCTTTCTATTTTTTGGAACAGCTTGAGAAGGATAGGTCTTATCTCTGCTTTAAATGTCTGGTGGAATTCCCCAGGGAAGCCATCTGCTCCAGGACTCTTATTTTTTGGGAGATTTTTGATAACTGATTCAATTTCTTCACTAGTTATGCGTCTGTTCAAATTTTCTGTTTCTTCCCATTTGAATTTTGGTAGTGTGTGGGGGTTTAGGAATTTGTCCACTTCTTTCAGGTTGTCCATTTTGTTGGCATATAATTTTTCATAGTATTTCCTGGTAATTGCTTGTACTTCTGAGGGATTGGTTGTAATAATTCCATTTTCATTTATGATTTTATCTATTTGGGTCCTCTCTCTTTTCTTTTTGAGAAACCTGGCTAAAAGTTTATCAATTTTGTTTATTTTTTCAAAAAAACCAACTCTTGGTTTCATGGATCTGCTCTACAGTTTTTTTGGATTCTGTATTGTTTATTTCTGCTCTGATCTTTATTATTTCTCTTCTTCTCCTGGGTTTGGGGTTTCTTTTCTGTTCTGCTTCTAGTTCCTTTAGGTGTGCTGTTAGATTTTGTATTTCGGATATTTCTTCTTTCTTGAGGTAGGCCTGGATTGCAATGTATTTTCCTCTCAGGACTGCCTTCGCTGCATCCCAAAGCGTTTGGATTGTTGCATTTTCATTTTCATTTGTTTCCATATATTTTTATATTTCTCTCTAATTGCCTGGTTGACCCATTTATTCTTTAGTAGTCTTTAACCTTCATGCTTTTGGAGGTTTTCCAGACTTTTTCCTCTCATTGATTTCAAGTTTCATAGCATTGTGGTCTGAAAGTGTGCATGGTATGATCTCAATTCTTTTATATTTATTAAGGGCTATTTTGTGACCCAATATGTGATCTGTCTTGGAGAATGTTCCATGTGCACTTGAGAAGAAAGTATATTCTGTTGCTTTGGGATCCAGAGTTCTAAATATATCTGTCAAGTCCATCTGGTCCAATGTATCATTCAGGGCCCTTGTTTCTTTACTGATTCTCTGTCTAGGTGATCTATCCATTGTTGTAAGTGGAGTATTAAAGTCCCCTGCAATGACCACATTCTTATCAATAAGGTTGCTTATGTTTGTGAGTAATTGTTTTATGTAGTTGGGTGCTTTCGAATTAGGTGCATAGACATTTATAATTGTTAGCTCTTCCTGATGGATAGACCCTGTAATTATTATATAATGCCCTTCTTCATCTCTTGTTACAGCCTTTAATTTAAAGTCTAGTCTGTCTGATATAAGTATGGCTACTCCAGCTTTCTTTTGACGTCCAGTAGCATGATAGATAGTTCTCCATCCCCTCACTTTCAATCTGAAGGTGTCCTCAGGTCTAAAATGAGTCTGTTGTAGACAGCAAATAGATAGGTCTTGTTTTTGTTTTATCTGTTCTGATACCCTATGTCTTTTTATTGGAGTATTTAGTCCATTTACATTCAGTGTTATTATTGAAAGATATGGGTTTAGAGTCATTGTGTTGTCCGTAGGTTTCATGCTTGTAGTGATGTCTCTGGTACTTTGTGCTCCTTGCAACAAAGAGTCCTCACAGAGTCCACCTTAGGATCTCTTGTAGGGCTGGTTTAGTGGTGATGAATTCCTTCAGTTTTTGTTTGTTTGGGAAAACCTTTATCTCTCCTTCTATTCTGAATGACAGACTTGCTGGATAAAGGATTCTTGGCTGCATATTTTTTCCGTTCATCACATTGAAGATTTCCTGCCATTCCTTTCTGGCCTGCCACTAGTCTTCAGTAGATAGGTCTGCCACTAGTCTTATGGGTCTCCCTTTATAAGTTATGGCCTGTTTATCCCTAGCTGCTTTCAGAATTCTCTCTTTATCCTTGTATTTTGCCAGTTTCACTATGATATGTCATGCAGAAGATCGATTCAAGTTGCGTCTGAAGGGAGTTCTCTGTGCCTCTTGGATTTCAATGCTTGTTTCTTTCCCCAGATCAGGGAAGTTCTCAGCTATGATTTGTTCAAGTACACCTTTAGCCCCTTTCTCTCTCTTCTTCTGGAATCTGATACAGATATTGTTCCATTTGATTGCATCACTTAGTTCTCTAATTCTCCCCTCATACTCCTGGATTTTTTTTTTTTATTTATTTATTTTTTTTTATTTTTTTTTTATTTTTGGGACAGAGAGAGACAGAGCTGAACGGGGGAGGGGCAGAGAGAGAGGGAGACACAGAATCGGAAACAGGCTCCAGGCTCCGAGCCATCAGCCCAGAGCCTGACGCGGGGCTCGAACTCACGGACCGCGAGATCGTGACCTGGCTGAAGTCGGACGCTTAACCGACTGCGCCACCCAGGCGCCCCTCCTGGATTTTTTTATCTCTCTTTTTCTCACCTTCCTCTTCTTCCGTAATTTTATCTTCTAATTCACCTATTCTCTGCCTCCTCAATCCATGCTATGGCTGCCTGCATTTTATTTTGCACCTCATTTATAGCACTTTTTAGTTCCTCATGACTTTTTTAGTCCCTTGGTCTCTGTAGCAATAGATTCTCTGCTGTCCTCTATGCTTTTTTCAAGGCCAGCGATTAATTTAATGACTATTTTTCTATATTCTGTCACCCTAATGTCTTTTAATTGAAGGATTTAGTCTGTTTACATTCAAAGAAATTATTGATAGATGTGTATTTACTGCCATTTTATTATTTGTTTTATGGTTGTTTCTAAAGATTTTCTCTAATCCTTTTTTGTTTTCCTTTCATGTTTTGCTGATTTACTTTAGTGATGTATTTGGATTTATTTCTCTTTATTCTTTGCATGTTTATTAGTAGTTTTTGACATATGGTTACTATTAGGTTTGTATATAACCTAATAGTTGATGGTTGCTTAAGTTTGATCCATTCTTTTCTCCTCTCCTTCCCATGTTTTAGGTATATATTATTATATTTCATATCCTTTTTTTGTGGTGAGTTTCTTGACTAATTTTTTCAAAAATATTCATTTTTACTGCTTTTGTGGTTTCTATCTTTAAACTGTCACTTTTGGTCTCTCCTTTCCACTCAAAGAGTCCTCTTTAATATTTCTTGCAGGGCTGGTTTAGTGGTCACAGACTCCTTCAGCTTTTCTTCATCTGGGAACTCTTTATCTCTCCTTCTATTCTGAGTGATAGCCTTTCTGGATAGAGTATTCTTGGCGGCAGATTTTCCCAGTCATGCCATTTATCATGCTACTTTTCTGGGCCTGCCAAGTTTCTGTTTAAAATCTTCTAGCCTTATGTAGTTTCCCTTATATGTTACTGTCTTCTTTTGTCTTGCTGCTTTTAAGATCTTTTTTTTTTTTTTAGTGTTATATTTTGCAAATATGTCGTGGTGTGGTTCTGCTTTTGTTGATTTTTAGGGGAGTTCTCTGTGCCTCCTAGATATAAATTTCTATTTTCCTCTTGCAATTAGGGAGTTTTCAGCTGTTATTTCTTCGAATACATTTTCTGTTCCCCTTTTTTTTCTTCTTCTCGGACTCATATAATAGGAGTGTTATTATGTTTGACGGAGTCACTGAGTTCTCTAAATCTATTTTCATTTTGTGTAATTCTTTTTCCCCTCTTTTGTTCAGCTTGATTACTTTCTATTACTCTGTCTTCTAGGTCACTGATTTGTTGCTTTGTTTTCCTACATCTTACTATTTATTCCATCAAACGTACTTCTTATTTCATCTATTGAGACCTTTATCTCTGCTATGTTATTCCTTATCTCAGTGTTCAGGGTCTCATTCATGTCTTCCACTCTTTTCTCAAGTCCAGTGCTTATGATCATTGCTTTAAATCCTCTATCGGGTATGTTACTTATATCTGTTTTGTTTAGATCTCTGGCCGTGGCCTTGTCCTGTTCTTTCATTTGGTATAAATTTCTCTGTCTCCTCATTTTGTCTGCCTCTCTGTGTTAAGAAATTCAGCTATGTCTTCTGCTCTTGAAAGTAGTGACTTTAGGGCACCTGGGTGGCTCAGTTGGTTAAGCGTCCGACTTCGGCTCAGGTCATGATCTCACGGTCTGTGAGTTCGAGCCCCGCGTTGGGCTCTGTGATGACAGCTCAGAGCCTGGAGCCTGTTTCAGATTCTGTGTCTCCCTCTCTCTCTGCCCCTCCCCTGTTCACACTCTGTCTCTCTCTGTCTCAAAAATAAATAAATGTTAAAAAAAAAATTAAAAAAAAAAAAAAGAAAGTAGTGACCTTATGAAGAAGAGGTCCTGGAGTGCCCTGCAGTGCAGTGTCCCCTGTTCACCAGAACCTGGCACTTCTGGAGAGTATCCTATGTGTGTTGCTTATGCCCTGCTATTGTGTCTCAGTCACTTTTCCTTTCAGTGAAGTCATCTGTGCTGACTCTCTGCCTATTGTGGGCTGTACTTGTTTTCTGTGGTGTTGGTGGGACCCATGAAGTCCAGCTCTGAGGAGCGGGGTGATGGTGTTAGCAAAATTTGTGCTGGGCTGTTAAACCTATTTTGGAGCCTCCAAAATGCTGCTATGGCTGGGGCTGTGCACCAGGATGGCCTGGGGCATGAGATTGGGTGTAGCGTGTGAAAATGGATAGCTGTGCGTGGCTGGTCCTGGTGCATGATGGTTGCTGGAGATGTGTGGGTGGGTGTGATGTGGCAGCTGGGTGGGATGCACATGCAACTTTAACAGAATTTGCCCTGAGCCAAGGCTATAAGGGTCTCTGCAGCCCTACCTCTTGCAGGTAACTCTTTGTTTATGCTGGGAGATGGGGGGGGGGGGTAGGGAAATGGCACCTGCGAGCTCCCTTATTTTTGGAGAAGTCTCCCACCATACTCTGAAATCAGTGTGAACAGATCTTCCTCCTGTTTGCCCCTGAGCATTGTGTAAACTGCTTTACACACACACAAAAAAACAAAAAACTGTTTTTATGTTGCCTGTCTGCATAGGCTGCTTGTCTCTTTAAGAGCAGCGACCCAGCTATCACTCTTACTCTCAGCTCACCCAGTGCTGAGTCAGCTGACTTTTAAAGCTCTAGGCTCCAAGTTCCACTATTTTTACAAACTCATGGAATTCAGCCCCTCTGGTTTTTAAAGCCAAATGTTATGGAGACTAGTCTTCCCCGTGTAAACTTCCTGATGCGAGAGCCCATTTCTCTGTCCTGTCTGGGTGCACAGGTCCCTCCCTTCTGTGGGAAGCCTCCATCTGCCTTTCTTTCCTTCCTAACCTTCCAGATGCAGCTTCTTTGTATTTAGTTGTGGAGTTTGTTCTGTCAGTGTTTGGATCCCTCTCTGGTTTTGTGGATTTGGATGTGGATGATATCTAGTTGTAAACGTGGGGCCGATGAGCTCAAGGTCCTTTTACTCTGCTATTTTCCCAAGCTCCAACTGAGAAATTCCAGTTTACTACAAAACGTGCATGGCACTCTCTTATCTGGCCTTAGAAGCCTCAGGAAGAGACTGACTGAGAGACATATGTCATGTTGGACCCTCCCATTTTAATGCAGACTCTTTTGAGTAAATTTGTAAGAAGTTGAAACAATTTTGGGTAACAGAGGAAAAGACATTGTCTCCAAGTTGGATGGGAAGATGATCTGGCTAAACAACCTGTTAATACACCATGACCAAGACTGGAAGCTTGATTTGTTACTGACGGCTCATATTATCTTTCCAGCCCTTCTCTCCCAGTTAGCTGTACTGAGATGTAATTGACATATAACACTGTAGCAGTTTAAGGTATACAACATAATAATTTCATATATGCATAGCATATTTGTGAGAGGACTTATGTTTGAAATAATTTCAGACCTAATGTTGCAAAAATGGAACCAGTTCCCATATACCCTTTGCCCAGTTTCCCCAGCTGTTAACACCTCACTTCTCTATAGTGGTGATGAAAACCAGCAACTTACCTAATATCACTAACTAATCTATCAACCTTCCTCAGTTGTCCGTTGTCCCTCTTATGTCCTTGTTTTGGTCCCAGATCCACCTTAGAATCCCACGTTGCATTCAGGGATTGTGTCTCCTTAGTCTTGTCTGATCTGGGACAGTTCCTCAGTCCTTGTCTTTCATGATCTTAACACTTCTGAAGAGCATTGGCTAGGTATTATGTAGAATGGCCCACAGTTTAGGGCTTATTTGATATTTTGTCATGATTCAGCTTTTGTGTTTGGCAGGAACACCACAGAATTGATAGGTCCTTCTTGTGCATCACATTAGGGGTACTGGGTATCAATATGTCTTATTACTGGTGATGTTGACTCTGATCAGTCATTTGATCAAGGTGGTATCTTCTAGGTTTCTCCACTGTAGAGTAACTGTTCCTTTATTTATTTTTGAGAAGCATATTTCTCAGGCTTTTTAAAAAAAACACAGTTGCTTTTAAAAAATGTCTCATCTTTTGACCATCCCCAGTAATCTCTGCTGGCATGTTAAAAAAAAAAAGGTTAGCATGCCCTTGGTTAGAAAAGTCAAACAATATAAAACCATAAAAAAAGAAAATTCTCTTACTTACGTATTTCTCTAGAAAAGTTTTCCTGTATACACAGTGGTGACCTTTTTTGACGCAGTTTCAACAGAGTGGTGGAGCTGAGAATCGGCTGTAGGAGCCTGGTATGTGAATGGAGGTTCCAGGAAGCCTGATGGGGAAGAGAAGGCTTAGAGCAAAGCACAGGGAGGAAGGAAGGCTTTCACAGGACAGATTGTGTGGAGAATGGCTATAAAATTACTTCCAGTACAAAGCACTGTACAGATTAAAGGTAGCACTAAAGTAGTGCGTAATGTTATGAAGTGAAAAGCTACCTATGTTTTCCCACAGTGTTTTCTGGAGCATTCCTAACAAAGGTCAGTACATCAGTAAAGCACAAGTTGATTGTTTTTTTTTATTCATTATGAAGTAACTCAGGGGATGCTGGGTTTTCCCATCAGGGATTATGAGCCCCAGAGAGTTGCTGTCACGGGGAATGCTGGCAGGTTTTCTGTCCCCTACCTGGTGCCTCCCACAAGAACACAACTTTTTCTGTATGTGAGGTCCCTGGGCCACAGAGAGAATGTGTCGCCTAACAGACTTGGCTGAATGAATTCCTGATAAATGAGATGTACCAACAGGTACCCTAGTAAAGGGAACATATAGCAAATGTCTTTAAAAACATTACAAATGGCCTTCTTTAAATAGGCTAGCTCCTAATAATTCATTGTGCCATTTGCTAGACCCTGGCAATATTCTTTGAACTTTTTAGGCCTTTTCAATAATAGAGTTTTTGCCCTTAAGACTTTATACTTTTCCTTTATTATGTATAATCTGCAGGCAGGTTGGAGTAATAGATCAGGGGACATATCTCCAGGGCACTTGGTTCTGCTGCCCTGTGTGAACTGAATTCACTCAAGGAATCCCTCTGGCCTTGGAGTGTCCAGCACAGTTAGGATGGAACCAAATGGCTCACTTAGGAATTATCATTTGCCTTGTCCTAGTGCTGGAGACGTAGTAGGCTAACTTTCAGTAAATATTTACTGAGCGAGTGATGTTCTGTGTGTATACTTTGGCTTCTGCTTTTAAAGAATAATTTATATGGAACCACAAAAGGCCCCGAATAGCCAAAGTAATTTTGAAGAAGAAGACCAAAGCAGGAGGCATCACAATCCCAGACTTTAGCCTCTACTACAAAGCTGTCATCATCAAGACAGCATGGTATTGGCATAAAAACAGACACATAGACCAATGGAATCGAATAGAAACCCCAGAACTAGACCCACAAACGTATGGCCAACTCATTTTTGACAAAGCAGGAAAGAACATCCAATGGAAAAAAGACAGTCTCTTTAACAAATGGTGCTGGGAGAACTGGACAGCAACATGCAGAAGGTTGAAACTAGACCACTTTCTCACACCATTCACAAAAATAAACTCAAAATGGATAAAGGACCTGAATGTGAGACAGGAAACCATCAAAACCTTAGAGGAGAAAGCAGGAAAAGACCTCTCTGACCTCAGCCGTAGCAATCTCTTACTCGGCACATCCCCAAAGGCAAGGGAATTAAAAGCAAAAGTGAATTACTGGGACCTTATGAAGATAAAAAGCTTCTGCACAGCAAAGGAAACAACCAACAAAACTAAAAGGCAACCAACGGAATGGGAAAAGATATTTGCAAATGACACATCGGACAAAGGGCTAGTATCCAAAATCTATAAAGAGCTCATCAAACTCCACACCCGAAAAACAAATAACCCAGTGAAGAAATGGGCAGAAAACATGAATAGACACTTCTCTAAAGAAGACATCCGGATGGCCAACAGGCACATGAAAAGATGTTCAACGTTGCTCCTCATCAGGGAAATACAAATCAAAACCACACTCAGATACCACCTCACGCCAGTCAGAGTGGCCAAAATGAAGAAATCAGGAGACTATAGATGCTGGAGAGGATGTGGAGAGACGGGAACCCCCTTGCACTGTTGGTGGGAATGCAAATTGGTGCAGCCGCTCTGGAAAGCAGTGTGGAGGTTCCTCAAAAAATTAAAAATAGACCTACCCTATGACCCAGCAATAGCACTGCTAGGAATTTATCCAAGGGATACAGGAGTACTGATGCATAGGGGCACTTGTACCCCAATGTTTATAGCAGCACTCTCAACAATCGCCAAATTATGGAAAGAGCCTAAATGTCCATCAACTGATGAATGGATAAAGAAATTGTGGTTTATATACACAATGGAATACTACGTGGCAATGAGAAAGAATGAAATATGGCCTTTTGTAGCAACGTGGATGGAACTGGAGAGTGTGATGCTAAGTGAAATAAGCCATACAGAGAAAGACAGATACCATATGGTTTCACTCTTATGTGGATCCTGAGAAACGTAACAGAAACCCATGGGGGAGGGGAAGGGAGAAAAAAAAAAAAAAAGAGGTTAGAGTGGGAGAGAGCCAAAGCATAAGAGACTGTTAAAAACTGAGAACAAACTGAGGGTTGATGGGGGGTGGGAGGGAGGGCAGGGTGGGTGATGGGTATTGAGGAGGGCACCTTTTGGGATGAGCACTGGGTGTTGTATGGAAACCAATTTGACAGTAAATTTCATATATTAAAAAATAAATAAATAAATAAATAAATAAAGAATAATTTATAAGTCTTTCTGACTGCTGATTTGTACATCTATCAGATAAAACGTAGAAAGTAAATTGATGATTCTGAATAGGAACAGAACTCATTTCTGGTTGATTTAAAGTATCATTTAGAGTTGCTTGTTTTGCACAGAGCTAATGTAGTGCAATGTGCCCGATGTCCATTTTAAGGTCCTGTTAAGGTAACCTTATCATTGTTGATAGGAGAAATTTACCTATAATCACTTTAATCTGTTGCATAATAAGCATTTAGGGGTCCTCTTATTCACTTCCACATCAGGGGTTTTTAGAATACGCATCTATTTGTCCTTCAAAAGAGACCAAAGGTGAAGCAGAAGTGGTAAAAGTAGAGATCCAAGAGAGGGAAGAGGGGATACTCTTTCAAAGAAAGGTTTTGGTTTCCATTCCAAAGCCTGTAAGTCTCCCCACCAGTGTATGATGCCGCCTTTCTCCTCATTCCCTTCCTCTCTGTAACAGGCTCTCCTTCCTTAATTTTTCTTTCCTTGGCAATGCAGCCCTTCAGTTGGGTGCCATTAGTTACCTCCCTGTTTTAAATTCCCCTTTTCCCACTTCACAGCCTGGGCAAGTATTGAGTCCAGCATGACTTGGGAAGGTTGGTGGGTTTAGCAAGTGGTGTGCAATAAAGATCCAAGTCCAAGGCAGACTGGAGGAGCCACGCTGGGGTAATAAGCACCAGAGGTCCCAGATGGCAATCAGCTGCAGTGGCCCGCCTGCCCTGCAGTGTCAGTACTTGAGGCAGGGTGCCACAGTAAGCAGGGCCATCACAAAAGATGGAGATCAGATGGAGATCAGATTGCAAAGCTACCCCTACTTCTGTTGCAGGGCGAATCATGTCTGGAGTAGGCAAAAAGGGGAATTGTTTACACATATTTTTTATTTTTTTCAAGTTTATTTATTTTGGGAGAGAGAGAAAGCACAAGTCAAGGAGGGACAGAGAAAGAGAGAATGAGCAGGCTCCACATGGTCAACACAGAGCCTGACATGGGACTTGAACCCATGAACCATGAGGTCATGACCTGAGCCTAAGTGGGATGCTTAGCTGACTGAGCCCCCCAGGTACCCTATACACATTTTTAAAAGAATTGGCAAACTAATGTCCTTCTTAGCACATATCTTTGCCATATTCCTCCCTGTCAGCCTTGGTTCCTTTCCTGTGGGACCAGTTTTCCTCCCTGAGCACCCTGACCTGGCCCCGGCTGAGTGGCCTCCGGGCCTGCTGCTGCCCACAGACAGTCCCAGGCCCCTGTACCTGCACCCTGGGTCCCCTCCTGTCTTCATCATTCTTGGGTTGCTTTTTTGTTTGTGCTGAAGTCCATCTTCAAGTAGTTATTTCCTAGGAAGAAATGACTTCTTTAGAAATCTGAAATGTTGGGGCGCCTTGGTGGTTCATTTGGTTAAGCGTCCAACTTCGGCCCAGGTCATGATCTCACAGTCCCTGGGTTCAAGCCCCACCTCCGACTCTGCGCTGATAGCTCAGAGCCTGGAGCCTGCTTTGGATTTTCTCTCTCTCTCTCTCTCTCTCTCTCTCTCTCTCTCTCTCTCTCCCTTTCCCACTCATGCTCTGTCTCTCAAAAATAAATAAACATTAAAAAAAATCTGAAATATCTATATCGTTCCTTACACTTGATTGTTAGCTTGGATGGATGTAAGATTTAAGCTCAAAATTGTTTTCTCTAGAATTCCCAGTCGTTAGGTGTTTATGCAGTGATGTTTGCAGACCACGTTCTCATTGCTTGCTTGGTTGGTAGCCTTTCTTTTTTATTTCTGGGATCCTGTTTTTGTTCTCTGGTGTCCTGAAATTTCACAAAGATTGTTCAGTTTTCATCTTGTTTAATGATAATCTAGGATTTTCTAAATCTGAATATTCTTGCCTTTCTTTAGCTCTGGGAAGTTGTTTCTTCCTCCTCCCCCCTGCCTCCTCCTCCTTGTTCTTCTTCTTATTATCATCACTATTACTGTTTTATCCCCTCCATTTATTTTTCTGTTCTCTTCCCTGGAAAGCTTGGAGATCAATTGATAGTCTTCCTAGATTGGTCCATTGCCTTAAATTTTCTCAATATTTTCTTATTCTTTTTCTGTTTTTTTTTCTCTGTTAGACAATTATTGAACTTTGTTTTTATCTTTTTAAAGTTTATTTTATTAAAAGTATTTATGTATTTATGTATGTGTTTGTTTGTTTATTTATTTATTTATTTATTTATTTTGAGAGAATGTGATTGGGGGAGGGGCAGAGAGAGAGGGAGAGAGAGAGGGAGAATCCCAAGCAGGCTCTGTGCTGACAGCACAGAGCCTGATGCAGGGCCTATCTCACAAACCCTGAGATCCTGACCTGAACCAAAATCAAGAGTTGGAAGCTAACTGACTGAGCCACCCAGGCACCCCTATTTATTTTATTTAAATTTTTAAAAAATGTTTGTTTATTTTTGAGAGAGAGAGAATATCCCAAGCAGCTAATGTGGGGCTTGAACTCATGAACTGTGAGATCATGACCTGAGCCGAAATCAAGAGTCAGACACTTAACTGACTGAGCCACCCAGGTGTCCCAGAAGTTTATTTATTTTTCTGTAATCTCTATACCCAGCATGGAGCTTGAATTCATGACCCCCAGATCAAGAGTTGTATGCTTTTCCAACTAAGCCAGCCAGGTGACCCTGAATTTTTAATGTTCAGTCATATTTCAGATAGCCAGGAACTCTTTTTTTGTTGTTCTAATGCTTGCTAGTTTTTGTTTTTGTTTTGTTTGCTTATTTTGTTTCTAGGGATATTCTGTCTCTCTGATACTCTCTGAAGAGGCTAATTGGAATTTTAAAACATTTATTTGTATTTGCTGAATTAGATCTTGGAGTCAGTTCTGTTTATTTTACTTGATCCTTCTCTTTTGAGGAATGGATGTTCCCTCAAATATCTGGATGTTTTGGTTGTGTGTCCATACTTAAGAGTGCTGAGTGAAGTAGATTAATACAGGTGGTTGGTGAGTAGTTTCAAAGGTAGGTCATTTTGGTCTTCAGTGGGCCTCTCCCCTGAACAGGAGGGCAGCTGGATGCTCACCTTGTGTGCACATGTGGGAAAGAACCTCAGAAAAACAGTGTAGGTGCTTTGATTGACTCTGATTTTGAAGGGGGATGTGGAAAGAGTGAAAAAGGGTACCTAACCAAGGGCAAGTGTGAGACAGTAGCCTAGTCTGGGAATACCTGTAAGTCTAAGGTTACAGGTATTCTAAGAACAGTGCTGGTGTTGTTTGTTTGTGTTTGTTTTTTAAAGCTATTTCTACTGTAATTGTTCTTAATCATTTTGCACCCCAAGGACATCGGGTAATTATCTGGAGACATTTTTGGTTATCACAGCTGGGGAAAGGAGATGTGCTACTTGGCTTCTAGTGAGTGGAGGCCAGGGATGCTACTAACCAGCCCAGAATTCACAGGATAGCCCTCACATCAAAGAATTCTCTGGCTCCAAATGTCAGTAGTGCTGAGGTCAAGAAATGCTACTGCAGAGGAGGATCTCAGGGCAGGGTGAAGGATGTCAGGAAGCATGTCTCATAGGGTGTCGGTTTCTGTTTTGCTTGTCCATGCTGCCAAGGGGAGACACTTGGGTAAGTTAACGTTTCCATCCCAGAGAATTTGTAAAAAAAGATGTCTAGACATTGTCCAGTGCAGTGTTACTAGCCACAAGTGGTTATTTAAATGAACTAAAATAAAAACTTTAATAGAGTTGCATTAGCCACATTTCTTGTGCTCAACAGCCACTTGTGGCTATTGCACTAGAGAGTACAGTGATAGAACATTTCCATCATCATAGATAATTCTCTTTTACAGAGCTGGTCTAGACAGTATTGGGAATGTTTCAAGGAATTTGAAGACTAGAAGGGACGCTGTTTGTTACAAAATTTAGTTTTGTATTTCAAGGTACCAGGGGATAAGGGGAGTTAGAAAGAGGTTACAATTGGCACAAATTCTCGTTTTAACAGATTGATTAATCAGAGTTTATCAGTGTCCTCACACGTAGACAGATATCTGTACTACACTCCCCACACCACCCCAGAAGCCTACTCACACACCCATAGCAACCCCTGCCTACAGCCTGTACCATTTCTGCACTGTTGGTTCATAGCTCCTATATGAAGAGGGATGGAACTCAAGTAGATGGAAGGTGAGGGCAGCTTTAGATTCATGAAGTTCTCCAGGAAGGTTCAGGACAAAGATGTTCGGTGCCGAGTCCAAGGGTGCTGTCGAGATTATAATCCCAGCCGCATTTGAGCCCATGATGTCTTGTTGGATTGGATGTTCTTCTAGGGGGTCTAATGTCATGTTCAGGCATCTTTTACCAAGTGGGTGTCTGTGAGATAGTGCTGACCCTGAAAGGGTTAATGACTCTCTTCAAGGTGAACTGGTGTCTGTCTCTTCACAAGAAGGCCTCCTTGAGGCATCATGTGTTAGTCCCATTGGAGACTGATCCACTGTTGACGGTGGATCTTAGAGCTGTTTTTTTCTCCCGGATAGGTAGATTTTGCCACTGGAAATCTTAAAAATACATGATAACATACATGCGTGTATGCCTGCAGGCACACATGTCTTAATGCTGTCTCCTCTCTAGCCAGGAGAAGAGTAGAGCAAAGGTCTATAGCAGATCACAAGTTGCATTCAGGTGCCAGTAGAATATCAGATTTGGAGTCAGGGTGAGCACCCCAGACAAAGGAAGTGAATGCAAGACCTTCTCAAACTGCCAGTAACTAATCAGTGATAGTGGAGGAAATGAACATTCACTGGAAAGAATACATTTATTTTTGCAAGTGCTACTTTGCTGGGGGATAATGTGAGAAGGAGTGTAGCTTATCGATAAGATAGCTTATTGTGGAAGGTGAGAGTTCCATATTTTCCTGAAAAGATGCTCACGAATCTGAACACTTTAATAGCATGATGAGCTCAAACACAGATGTCTCAGTGGAAAGGAGGAGATGGACGGAAGTGATTTAGCTCTGTCATGGTGGTCGCCATGAGTTAGGAGATCTACTTCATGTGAGAATGACCAAATCAAAGACAAGGGAACTCCATGAGCCCCCACTTCCCTTCACCTGTGTAGAGACATATGTCTGCTACAGGTGTACTTTTTCTTCCTGGAGAAGGCAGTGATACTCTGCTCCTTTACAGACTTTGAAAGAACTTAAAAGAATTGAGTGTGGAGATGTTAGAGACAAAATGCCAAAGGACAGAAGCAGTATTGGAATCTTAAATACGTTCTGAAATGGAAATTTGATCTTGTAGCCCAGTTCATTCTCAGTGTGTTTGCTGGTGTTTGAGCCAGTGTCCTTTAAAAGGCACAACCTTTTGAATTCTTCTTTTGCACTGTTTTTGCCCTGACTGTCTGCTGGTAGAGCCACAACTGATCAAACTTTGAGCTAAGACTGTACTAGAAAAGGGTACTGGCTTAATGTTCGTAGTTTTCTTCAGTTCTCTCTCTCTCTCTGTCTTTTTTTTTCCCCTTAGATTTGGATAAAGAGGCTAAAGATTAAATGAGCTGTTATCAGCAGTTGGGGTTTGATGGTAGAGATTTAACAGCTGTTGACCAACCAGAGCTTTTGGAACTCTTTCCCTGCATCAGGGGCCTTGAAGGCCGGGGTGGTTGTGCTTATAGGTTGTGCTGTTTATGCTGGCCATGCCCTGTGTTCATGGGGGTAGATTTGCCTTCCTGCATGGGAGTTTATTAGGGGGCATTGCTCTTCTTTAGTACCTGGAAAGGTCTCTTCATGAAGGACACCATTGCAATCGCAAGTAAAAAAAGAAAAATTAAAAGATAAAATCTCTTTGCTACTGCTTTCGATTTTCTCCTTGTGGTGTTGTGAAATAGAATCTTTTTCCTTTGATTTCCAAACAGGTATCTTGTCAAGTGGGTGGGATTGCTCTTGGTTTGGGCAGTTCAGGGGGTCATGGTTGACTTTGGAAAAGGAAAAGGAATATTGGAACTTCTTTACCAGTGGAGGATCCACTACCTTTAAAAATGAGACTTGATGCTTTGACAGTGATGTGGGAAGTTGCCTCCAAGGAGCTAGATTAATAGCTAATCTGTTGAAAAAATAACACAGAGAATGACCTTTTCGTTCTGTTCTCTGAGGCAGATCAAGTGGAGTGCATTTGTAGGCAGAAAAACATTTTGTGTGAATTATACCCAAGGAAGCAGTGTGACTCAGTGCTCTGTAATTAGCCCTGTCCTGGTGTTTAAGCTTCTGAAAGGTAGCACTGCCTTTGTAATTGAGTTCTTTTTAATCTCTGTAGTGGTACATTTACATATTTTAATTGAATGTTTCAGCATTCCTCAGGTGAAGCATTTTTGAGTGTTGCCATCATACCCATCAGGTGTGCCCCATCGAGAGTGCTGTGCCCAAGGCGGCTGAACAGCAATGTGAGCCCAGGGCCAAGAAAGGGCCTGATTTTAGATGGCTTCCCGCACATTGTGTTTTTCTTGCGTGGCTTGCCATTTTTCACCTGGTGTTCATCTCCTTTAAGCAGTTAATATCTTCATGAGAGAGGTGCACAATCCTGATAACTCTAATCTTCTGAGCTTCCTCAGATATTATCAGGATTTCAGTTTGTTCAGAAAGAGAGCTTTCTTGGATAAAGCACATGGTAATTGATTATGGGAAACCAGAGACCTACTTGGTCGCAGCTCAAGTTCTTCAGTTTAAACAACCTCTTTAGTGTTTAAAACCACACATAGTTGTTGTCTAAGTAAAATGCTTCTGAATGCATTAGGATAGATTATTTCTTGAGCACTCTATGTCTGGGACTAATCTTGTTCTTTCATACATGTACCTGGTCTTACAAAATAGAAGCTGTGGTGGTCAGTGTCTTGGGGACATGCCAACTCCTTAGGCCAAAGAGTACTGTGTAATATAATGGAGCCCTGGTTGCCTGAAAGGGTTAATGACTCTCTTCAAGGTGAACTGGTGGCTGTCTCTTCACAAGAAGGCCTCCTCGAAACATCATGTGTTAGTCCCATTGGAGACTGATCCACTGTTGACGGTGGATCTTAGATCTGGTTCTTTTCTCCCTGGACAGGTAGATTTTGCCACTGGAAATCTTAAAATACATGATAACATACATGCATGTATGCATGCATGTACACATATCTTAATGCTGTCTCCTCTCTAGCCGGGAGAAGGGTAGAGAGAGCAAAGGTCTACAGCTTCTTAGAGCTCCTTCCCCTGGCCCTCCCCATGACCTGCTGATCCTCAGGAACTTGGTGTCCAGCCCGGCCAGAGGCAGGACAGAACTTTCCTGTAGGGCCCAGGCTCCAGCCCCCAATACCTGGCCACTGGCCCACAGGCCTTCTAGGACAGAGGTCTTGTGAGTGTGTCTATGTGAGAATTGTGGTGCAAGGAACACCTTTACAGACCTAGCTGTTCAGCTAACCTTCTAATGAATGGGCAGGGCTTGGAGGATTGTGGGCCATGCACATAAAGGGTGGTCAGGAGCTTGGGGAGGATGGGACTTTCTGTCTGTCTCTTGAAGTGTGGCTAGTCCTAACTGAAATGTGTTGTAGGTATAAAGTATACACTGGATTTCAAGAAGTTAATAAAAAGCAAAGGTATAATATCTCATTAATAATTTTTATGTTGATTACATAATATGTATTGTAATTAATTTCACTTTTTCTTTTAATTTCTTTTTTTATTATTTATTATTATTTTTTTTTTATTTTAGAGAGAGTGTGAGAGGGGGAGAGGGGCAGAGGGAGGGAGGGAGGGAGGGAGGGAGGGAGAGAGAGAGAGAGAGAGAGAGAGAGAGAGAGAGAGAGAGAGAGAATCTCAAGCAGGCTCCATGCTTAGTATGGAGCCCAACTCGGGACTCCATCCCACAACCTTGGGACTGTGACCTGAGCTGAAATCAAGAGTTGGACACTTAACTGACTGAGCCACCTAGGCTCCCCATTCTTTTACTTTCTTAATGTGCCTACTGGAAAATTTAAAATTATATTGGTGCCTCTTATTTGTGGCTTGTGTTATGTTTCTGTTGTACAGCACTGATTTTAAGGCCTGTAGTGTCTAATTGCTATCAAGGACAGTCTGGTGAACAAAGTACATCTTGACACAATGGTATGTGCTGGCTTTTGGTCTTTAACAAAACGGTGTCATCTGTAGCGACTCTTAACGAGAAGATTACAATAAAAGCAAGGAATGTGTGTTTCTGTGTATGTGTGCCTGCATGTAGATATAGTCATATATGGATGCATGTAAATTGCCTAGGACTTTGAGAATAAAATGACTAAAATCTTAATTGTAAACTGTGACCTTTCTTCTCTCCACAACTCTTTCTCTACATCTCATTAGGGTATGTTGTGGGAAAATCATATGAAAATTAATTATGTAGTAAAATGTTTCAATCTCAAGAGAGCAAGAAAGTGCATTTACTGTTGAAGTAAAGTTTCTTTGAATAAAAATGTTTTTATATACAAGGAGGTGATTTTACTGATCACTGGCTTATTGGTTTATTATTTTTTTTAACATTTATTTGTTTTTGAGAGACAGCACAAGGGAGAGGGGCAGAGAGAGAGGGAGACACAGAATCCAAAGCAGGCTCCAGGCTCTGAGCTGTCAGCACAGAATCCGGCACGGGGCTCAAACCCACAAACCATGAGATCAAGACCTGAGCTAAAGTCAGACACTTAACTGACTGAGACACCCAGGTGCTCTGGTTATTCATTTTAAAAAGAGGAATGTAGTTTCAGAATTTTTTATCAAATGAAATTAATTGTTCATTTGAAATGATTCTTCGTGTCCCCTCTTTGTTCCACTTGATACTGTTCTGCTGCCGTTCAGGTAAATAGGATGTATCCGTCAGCTACCTAGAGAATGTGAGTTCAGAGGGAAAAACGGTTTTTCATATTAATGGTCAAATTATAATTTTTGAAAAGTTGAGACCTAATTCTCCTACAAATGTACAGTAAGTAGGTGTGAAGGATTACTTAACTCCTGAGTGAGGTAGCCGGTTGGATGGCAGTGGAGTCGGCAGAGGCAACAAGAGAGAGGTGGGAATGAGCAGTTAGCTACAGAACGTTAGAGTAAGGGCACTAAGGTAAATACAAATTGGTGAATGGCCATCAAACCATAATCTTGGGAATGTCTCTCTGTTTCTACAGAAGTCATTTGCAGGTCCTCCTTCAGTCTTTTAATATCTAACTTCACAGGGTCAGTAGTGACCAGTAAGTCACACAAAGCTACATGCCCTGAGAGTGAGGTCGGTCTTGCTAAACCATGCTGCACAACAACATTGAAGGACAGCCAGCCCAGTTATCTTTCGGTTCCATTTCCAAATTCGGACTAGTTTTTTCCTCTTTCCCAGTAGAACAGGCTTATTTGATCTTTAGTGTTCATGATCCCCCTGAGGCCTTTTCTACTCTTGTAAACTCTAAAGGGTACTTAATGATGTTTCAGGATCACGTGGGCCTGCAGTTATGCTTTCCCACCCTCCCGGTCCTCTTCCCCTGCCCCGTGTCCCCACTCATGCCAGACCAGCTTATGGTCTAAGTCTCACTGACTGGGCCCGAATGCCCAAGGAGAGTTAAGTGGAGGGATGGATTGTTTAGTTAGAGAGGTGCTTCTCTCACTGTCTGTGGGGAAGTGTAGGTGTGTTGCTATTGTTTTTGTTAGTGTTTTTGTTTGTTTTTAATGTCCAGTCTCTTGGGGACCAATATAAAAATGCACAGCAACATCAAATTGCTGCAAAAACTTCTGAGCACTCTCACTGTTTGTACTTACATCCTCACAGAACTGCACAGTTTAGGGCAGGCAGTGGTCTGTTGCCTTTCCTTTGAATAGTGTTGTCTTAGAGGGCAGTCTCTTCCAGCAGCATTGTCAAGATAGAGATGCGGTCCCCCCTCATCTGCAACAGCAGTGGCCCTACGAGTGGCTGTGAGATATGTAGCCCCCCCCCCCCACCTCCTGGGTCTCCATCAATCCTGCCAGCTGTTCAAAGTACATGCGTCATGTAAGTCAAAGTGAAGGGTTTGCAGTGCACATATGGCTTCAAGACAAGCCCCCCCCTTCTTCCCTCCACTGAATTGGCACAGCCAAACAAACCCGTTGTAAATAGAAATTCTGGAGCCATTCCTACTTGCTACCTCTAGGAAAAATGTGCTTTCTTTTAGACTACTGGTTGAGACTTTCAGTCTTCACATGCTTTGAAAGAAAGACTTAGGAATGTACAGAGTATGTTATTTCCTGGCCTCTCTCTCACAGAATAAGACACTTACGGAAAGAAATATACACAATAAAGAAAATCCCCATTTGCTCAGAGAAATTTTTGGTCTTTCGGGAAGAGGCTAGCTAGTTTTACTTTCACAGGCATCATCAAACTTCCCTTATTCATTATTTACAAATGAACTTCTATTTATAAGTTACTTAAAAAGCAGATCAGAGAAACCCCTGCTATCTTGTAAGTTTGGAAAGACATTTTCCTTCCTTGACAGTCTGTTTCTTTAGCCTCATCATGTTCCAGGGAGCTTCTGTAAGTGATGTGACTGGCTTTTCTCTTGGTGTTTGATGCCTGCTCAGGTCTGTAGGGTGGGCGGTTGTTTTCCTGGATCCAGTGGGCCTGTTCCTGTCCAGACTTGATAGAACCAGGGAGCATTGTCACGGAGGTCACAACACCTCCATGGCTTCTCTGCTCAATTTAGAACAATTGTCCACCAAATGGGTTTCTGTACCTACATTCTTTGATAGCACTGGTTATTCTTACTTGATGGTTGAATGTGGTCTTCCTGTTGCCCTTTGGCTGTTGAATTTCTCTGGTAAGGGAAGAGCACATGTCTCCTTGGAGATGGACTGATGTACATTATGACTCCCATCGGGTCTGTGGAGGTCTGGGCATAGCTTATATTCTTACTTCCACAGCTTTCTACAGTTTGTGCAGTACTCACCTAACTGTCGCTTACCAAAGGTTTGTTGTGCCCAGATGAGACCCTATTTTAAGACAGTATTTTGAAGACTGGTTCTAATTTTATTTAGGGGATTTGATTAGGTAAGGTGAATGCTCAGGCTGTGTACTTATGGGCCATGGGCAGTACAGACATAATTAATAGAATAAGTGTGGTGACCTGAGTATTGGAGACTCAGGCTTACAGACTGGGAGCCCACACAGGTGTGTTTGGCCAGTCAGTATGTATACCTTTAAAGAAAACTTGTTGCTATTGTTATAAAAAGTTCCAAGTTTTCAGCCCCCCTCCCCCGTCCAAGAATCTGGCTTCCATGGATATCCTGATGGCAGTGGGTTGTTGGCCCTTGAGTCACAGCTGCCTCTTTTTGCAGGATGCCCTTGGTCTTGTCACATTTGCCCTCTTTGTGTGTAGCTTTACTTTCCTCATCTCCCTGAGGCATTAATTTTGGTTCCCCTGATTTCATATGCCTTTGCTGATAATTTTGGGGATGTTAATTGGTAGTGAACTCTTGTCTGAGCACGGATCAGTTTCCAAAGTCATCATGTAAGGAGGAAATTGGGTATGGTCTCAGTGACCCATGGTTTTGTATAGATGGGCCTCCACAGTAGAGAGCATATTTCTATAAATCTGTTTGGTATGCACTGGTGAACATGGTGAAGTCCATAAGAGTGTGACTAATGGTGACATCAGTGGGCTGCCGTTCCTCTTTGTTGTCATCATTGTGTTTGGATAAACATGGTTAATCATTTTCCTTACTCTCCCGTGGTCATTGTTTCTCTATGACCCTCTCTATTCCTTCTTGTCTTCCTGGAAGGTGTTGAAGGAGCCTTACCACCCATCTGCCTGGCCCCTAAAGGTCAAATCTCTGCCCAAGACCTGTGAGTTCTAGCCACAGGTCTCCTCAGATGGATGGGTGGTCCCTTGTTGCCATTGCCACGGGCAGATTCTCACCAAAGGTGATGGTTGGCAGGAAGTCTTGGCCTATGGGAATCTGAATTCCTTTCTTTTTTTCTGAGTGCCAGGTAGTTGAATTCTTGTAAATTAAATGTATCTATGATATAATTGATGATACTGGTGTAGACTTGGCATAAAAAAAAATCTTAAAAGTTTCCCTGGGGAACCTTACTGTCAAACAAAGGGAATGGAAGCAGCTGGTAAGGACTTACTAAGCCACCTTACACTCAGAAGTTAGGGACTAGGAAGGGATGGGGCATTTTCACTTGTGACTGTTCTTTTTTTCCTTTATTTATTTATTTATTTATTTATTTATTCATTCATTCATTCATTTATTTAAATGCCTGGAGAAATGTAGAAAATGGGCAATCTGGAAAGTTTGGGCCTTCATTTTGATCTTATTTTTGATTCTGGGATACATTAGGCTCAATCACTTCTTGTGGTTATATTTGAGGATTAGGTCACTTTAAGAAGTACAGTATGCTCGCTTCCATTATGAATAGGGCTACCCTAATATACTGTCCAAACTTGGGGCACTTTTGAGAAGAAAGAGGACAGTAGGTATGAACTTTGATTGTTCTGGGCAAACCATAATGTGTGTTCACCATGCTTATGAAGATCAGTTTGAGTTAGTCCTCTAAATTCAGCAAATGTGTGTGGTTTTTTTGTTTTTGTTTGTTTAGTTTTTTTTATTGAGAACAATTTTGATAGAACTCAGATTAGGTACTCATAATCTTTCTGTAATAGGAACTCATAATATAATAGAAATAATAACAATTATAGAAATATGTATTATAATACAGTAGAGAAATTTAAAAAACTATGTAAATTGTCTTATGAAACAAATCTATACCAAGGTCATTTCACAAAAAATGGAGTTTTTGACAAGCAGTGCATTATACTCTCAGAATCTTATTAAATTATTTTGAGAAATTTTTTTATGGACAGTATTTAGAGGTAAATAGTGACAGTGGTTCATCTTGTGGAGAATTCATGTGTAAAGCAAGCTACTTGTTTGAAATTACCTCAGAGATTCATAGATATCACTCAAATCTTTAATAATCAGCTTATTTTTACAGGATGGGTATTTCTAATAAAATTTTATCTCATGATATAGAATTTTGTTCTGTAAGATAAGCTTGATAAAATATGAAAGGAAAAATTTGCACCTCCATTATATTAAATTGTTCCAGCGTGAGAAACAGCCGAGTAATTAAGACTTGTCTAAGCTTAGAAAGCTGTAGGGAAAGATTCACTGCACTATTTCTCAAACAGCAGCCCTTAAATGAAGGGGGCCAGCAGTGACAAATGCCACTGATAGGACTGCACACTGATGTGCTTTCTGAACCCAGATGATAGTCCCACTGAAGCCCTGTGCCTTCCTGTGCAGAGTCAGGAAGGGGCTCCATGCATTGAGAGTAATGGTTTATGTTTTCTCTGCATTCCCTTGTGTGGCCATTTGTGGGTTGGGCAGATTTTTTGTATTCCTATAAATTCCTATATTTTTGTATTCCTATACAAAACATTCCTGTATATTTTGTATTCCTATATTTTTGTATTCCTATAAATATTCTTGAGCTTTTAGTTGAGTTGCTTGGAATCAGTTTGATTCTCTTGGGTCTTGCTTTTGTGTGATTTCTTGAGTCCAGAGCATTGCTCATTCTAGGGCCAGTTGTTCCTCAGTACTGAGGCAAGACCTTTCCGAGCACCCTACCTACTGCCCTGTGTATTAGGAGGTTCTTCCGCCTGGTGGGTAGGAAGAGGCACTGTTCTCAGCCCTATGTGAGCACCAGATACTGTAACCTCTAATGCTTTTGAGCAGTTCTTTCCGGCCCTTGAGAAGTCTCCTTACCCACAGGCACTGCCTGGTGCCCTGTCGAGTGTTCAGTCTCTGTCGATCTCCAAGGCTGTCCATGCAGCTGTCTCTGCTCCAGTGCTCTGCCCCAAGTGCTTTAGCTGCATTGGCCTCCAGGATTCTTAATTCCATCTTCTCCATTCAGGAAGGCTTCAGGCTCTGCCTCAGTTCCCTTCTCTGTACTGCAGCCTGGAAAGTCTCAAGGTTGTTGGCTGGTGCTGCTACAGGATTCTCCTTGTTTATTTCCTGTGTCATCATCACTGACCTTTGCTGCCTTAGGTCCAGTGTCGTGAAAACAGTGGTTTCTTACAGTAGTCTGTTCTTTCTTCATTTCCTTTTTTTTTTTCTTCAGGTGGAAAGGTATATCTATTTCCTGTTGCTCTGTCTTTGAAAGAAGCAGAAGTCTCAGGATGATTTTTTTTTTTTTTAAGTCTTGATTCACTATAACCTTTTTTCCTCTTACGAACTGTTCTGGCTCACAGTCCTTTCTCTAAGTCAAAGGTGGTGTCTGGGTTGCCTTGAAGTCCCTCCTTCTCTGTGCTGCTTATTTAGGTTCAGACCTTCTGTAAGAACAAGCCTAGGTCCGGCTTTCTCCCGCAAATCTTTTTTCACTGGCTCCAGTTTGCATGGCTTCCCTGTCTTCAAGAACTCAGAGATGTTAGCAGCCAGTGGTGTGCCTTCCTGCAGTACTTCATCTTTATCTGTACAGTGATTAGATCTTGCCTTTCCAGGGGTCCTTGTTTATATTTTCTCGTGTCTCTCGTATTGAGGAATAAGCCCAGAAAACAGTAGCAGCTACTTGTTCATGGGAATACTTGCCTTTGTGGCCAAAGAATGCACAGAGAATGTCATTTTGAGAAATATTCTGTGCATGTGGGTTTGGGACGCAGTAATGGCTCTCCCCGCACAGTCAGATGTCAACATGACCATCCTTACTGTTGCAGCAGCCCCTCTCAGTCTGCCTCAGGCGGCCTTTTATTTACCATGTGAGTGTTGGGTCACAAGTCAGCAAGGTCACCTGAGGGACCTTATGAAAACCAAACCTTAACAATCGATACAAACACGGTCAGATTAGGTCATTCCCCTTTCACAGGCCTTTTAATAAAGCAGCAGTGGGCTCACTGCATCTGCGTAGGTCCCCAGTGGAAATAAAGCCCCCAAATGCACACATGCAAGATCTGTAAGCATACCGGGTGTTTTTCTCTTGTGGCTCTATCTCAGTTTAAAGTGGTCATGGTCTTAACACTGACTCACATGGAACCTATTTTCCCAGTAGCTGTGCTGACGCTGGAGTCTTCTTTCTTCAGTCCACACAAGGCCTTTCGTGTGCAGACCCCCCTCCTTGCCACCGTACATGAGGTACCAATTCCAGCACAGGGGTCTGGCACAGCTCTCGAGGTTTGACTGTCACTAGATCTCCTTGTAATGCGATTATCGTTTTAATGTGTTCTCTGTCCTTCCCCTGCCTGGGGATTTCCATTTCCCCAGCACTCCTTCTGTTCCTGGTGCCTTGGCCGGAAGGGGCTGCTGGAGAGCTGCTCTCAGGGCTTGTCAAAGCCTCTGCTGCCCCTCCGTGGCCTCCTGCCGAGGTTGGCCCACAGGGCATCCTTTGCAGGAGTCACTCTTTGAAAGATGCCTCTTTGTGCTCTTCTTCCAACTGCTCTTTCTTCCTGGTGCACGTCCCCTTGGCATTTTAGGAGCTGTTTCACGTAGTGCCTGGCTTTGTAAGTGTGTACCTAAAGACAATAGAAAAAGCTTTAATTTTAAACAGGTATTTTCTTCCCTAAACCTTTTTGCCCTTTCAGAGATGTCCTCTTGTTAAAATCTTCCTGGAGTCCCTGTGTGCGGTTGAGGACTCGACTCTCCAGTTTCCTTGGATGAGCTAGCCCAGTAGGAGCATATCCTACTTCCTCTAAGGACATTATGTTCTGCTTAAGGGCTGGGTCAAGGACCCGACAGGATCACGATGTTGTGAGTGTGGTTGGTTGAGATTCTCAGTATTTCTGAAGTGGGTCCTTGGTGCAGTAGTAAAGATTTGGAGGATCCTCAGCCTGGGTTCATGTCCCCATCTTTTTTTTTTTTTTTTTTTTTTTTTTTTTAAATTTTTTTTTCAACGTTTTTTATTTATTTTTGGGACAGACAGAGACAGAGCATGAACGGGGGAGGGGCAGAGAGAGAGGGAGACACAGAATCGGAAACAGGCTCCAGGCTCTGAGCCATCAGCCCAGAGCCTGACGCGGGGCTCGAACTCACGGACCGCGAGATCGTGACCTGGCTGAAGTCGGACGCTTAACCGACTGCGCCACCCAGGCGCCCCCATGTCCCCATCTTTATCTGACCACATCACTCATCACTCCTTAGTTGGAGCATGAGGCTGCTGCTTCTGCATTGCTCATCCCTGATCATTTTTTCACATTTACTTCTCTCTGTTCCTTCATGCTTTGCCTCTGGACTGAGAATTCTTCCTGCTAATCTGGGCTCCATCCATTCTTGAGGGCCCTGCCTTAGACTGTCCTCAGCAGTGCATGGTGTTCTCTTGAGGGTCTGCCTTCCTTGGCTTTGCATCTCTTTCTGGACCTGGCACGACTATGGATAGAGTGGGTTGTCATTAGATGTGTTCATCGTCTTGATGTGGGTGAGCCCTGGTTCACGCCCAGGAAGCCTGACCTCAGGCCTCTACTCTCTTGTTCTCTAGAAATGTGAACCTGGGAAGGCACGGAGTTCTCTGACCTTCTTTTCTCCTGCCTATCAAATGAGGATGATAGTGAGGCCTGCTCAGCCCCTAGGTCATTGTGAGGCTCCAAAGAAAGGATGGGAGATGAGGGGGTCTCAGGTGAACACAGAGTGTTCTCATATCAAGTCACTTAACCTCTCAGGCTCCACTTTTCTGACCTGTGAAATCAGAAGACTGTCCTAGATATATATATTTGAACCAAATCGCTTGTTTGATTTTCCCATTTCTCATTACTTGTAGGTTTGTTTATGTATTTACTGTTGACCTGAGTCCCATGTCACTAGGCTTCATGTGTTACTGCCTTACCACGTGAGTTGTATGGAAGCTGTTTTTGCTGACATGAATCCCCCTGTTCTGTGTGGATGACTTCTGCTATAGGGATAATTATTTTCACTTCAAGTTTTTTTCTGCTTGAAATTAGCTTTGGAACTTTTCCTTGACCCTGTGGTTCCAGGTAGACTAATTAGGATAAGCAGGTTTTTTCCCTTGGTTCAATTCAGTGATTCTTGGCCTACAACAGGCTGATTAAGCACAGATGTCGGGTGATGGGTTCAATGAGTTCTGCTTCCTTCGGTGCTGCCCTGAACCAAGGTGGAGGCCAGCCTGGTCAGCGGTTATCCTCTAGGTTGGGCCCAGTGAGGCCATCCTGTAGGAGGACTCAGGCCCCTTTGCTTGGTGTCCTGCTCAGCTAGGAGCAGTTAAGAGTATTATATGTGATTCATCATCTAAGTCCTGGAGAAGTTTTAAAAATTTTCCCTCAGAGCAAAACTTATTTCTTATTTCAACTAGAAGATTTGTTAAAATAGGCTGTACATTCAGCACCTCAAAGGGAGACTGGACTGCTGACACTCCTGCCCCTTCAGCCAAACCCCCATGCATGATACGAACCAGTGTCTAGTGTACAGGGCTTTTAAGAAGTCTCTGGTTCCAGTGTCCAGGCCAGTCCTGGATCCCAGGCTCCGAGGATCTTCCTGTCCCTAGTTGCATGCTCAGTCACAGTGTGAAGATCAGTCCTGACCTTGGACCTCAGGGGTGGATGAGGTGAGACTCTGCCTTCACCTCATCTCCAGCTCTGATAGTGGGTGTTGGCCCTGTGCCCTGGTACTTACCTGAGTACTGCCAGACACCTTTTCCCCTTCCCCCATTCCCTCTGGAGCCTGAATACAGCACAGCCTGTCCCTGAGGTCAAACCCTGAGAGACCTTCTTGTGGAAGAATGCCTGTCCCCCAGACCGTTCCCTTTACCTAGGCCTTGCTTGTCCACAGCATGAGGCATGCTGCGCTGGCCTTCTCACCCACCCCAGAAGTTGGGGCGCTCATCTGCATATCTGCTTCATTTTAGGGTGTGGCTCTTCCCACGCCACCTGTCTCCTGGCCCTGGGCTAGGCTACAGCATCAGTAGGTAGAGAACATGAGAGGAGAACACCAAACTAAACCCAAGTCACAGAGTCAGACATTTTGGAACTTCTGTTTGGGTGTGGGAAGGGATTGACACTATTGTTTAAAATGAGACTCTGGGATTTTCTGTGGATATAAGCTATAAAATGAAGACTAATCAAAAGTTGGCAAAGCTGTTTTTGCTTTCTTTCCTCATTACAAATTCTTTGGACTCTGAAAATTTCCCCAAATTTCTAAAGGTTAGTGTATCAGGTTCTAATTCACAGGCTTTATGTTCTGTGCAAACAGCAGGGGTTCATTACTTTCACTGCTTTTTCCTTGGGAGGATTTTGGTGTTGAATCTCTGGTGAATGGATATTCTAGGTGTATTTGGAATCCGTCATTGGTGCTGACTCTTGTCTGACCTAGTTTACGTCATGTTTGAAATGCAAATCGAGTAATTTGAAGTTGGACATACTATTATAAGAGATTTTGATAAGGAAAGGCCAATCCTGCCATGCTTTTGTTTACTGAATGTTTCAACTATTTTTCAGGCATTTGGCATTTAATAAAACCCAGCACATTTCAGTGGTACCTTCTCCCTCCATTGTGTTTTTTCCAGTAAATGTAATCCATGTGATTCTTTTGATTCCTTTGATACCCCAGAAGAATTTAGATTCCCCTCTCTCTCTTAAAAAAAAATTATGTTTCCCCACTTTCCAGAAAGGAGAAACAATGTTTTAAGACTAAAAGGGAACCTGAGCTTTAAAATGTTTCCAGATTCTGGTTTGTGGCATGTGGGGCCTGACTGGTTGGGCAGCCTTGTCACATCATCCTGGCTCTTCCACATAGAGGCCAGACAGTGACACATAAACTTCTCAGACATCTGCCTGGCAAGCCCCGCATCTTAGGAGGAGGCCCATGGACTCATCCAAGGTCTGCTTTCTGACTCCTAAAAGGAGTAGACCTAAACTGTCTGAGACATTTGGGGCCTTCTCTATTCTGAAAGGAGATTTTACAGTCTTTTAAAATAGCATAACAGGCCAACTTATGATTTTATAAATTTTGATTTAGGTAAAAGGGTAATTCATTTTTTGGTAACGAAACCAGTTTATCTCCTTTTGGGTTTGTGATTGCCAAGAGGTCCTGTTACTTTAATCTTTCTGACTATCCCCTTGGAAAGTTTAGAGCTTAAGCTAAATGTAATCAGTGAGGCCTTTTACTTAACTAGCTACTCTGTGTTTATTCAAACTTCCTCTACAGAGCATTGTAGGTGGAAGGGGAGAAATTAGTATGCCATTCTCCTTTAAGCTGGAAAAAAATATGATACTTTCTAGTCCAGGATTAAAAATTTAGAAGGTGAGGGGCGCCTGGGTGGCGCAGTCGGTTAAGCGTCCGACTTCAGCCAGGTCATGATCTCGCGGTCCGTGAGTTCGAGCCCCGCGTCAGGCTCTGGGCTGACGGCTCGGAGCCTGGATCCTGTTTCCGATTCTGTGTCTCCCTCTCTCTCTACCCCTCCCCCGTTCATGCTCTGTCTCTCTCTGTCCCAAAAATAAATAAAAAATGTTGAGAAAAAAAAAAAAAAAAAAAAAAAAAAAATTTAGAAGGTGAAAAGAGCTAGGAGAATGTAGACAAAAGAGAAGATCTGTCTGTGTTTCTAAGAAACTTGTCTATAAGCCTCTTGGGAAAACAGCCAAAGAAAACTGAATGGAAAGAAGCAACAAGGGAAGGGGTTCAGTTTAGGATTAGAGTTAGGTTTTCTTAACCAGTCTTTATTAGTTTCTCCGAGTGGATTTTGAATTTATTTCTTTAAAAATATTCAATGAGCTTTGAAGATTCACGTAACATTAATAAAGAGATTTATTTTGGATGAAAAGTTGGAAATCTATGCTTATTCATGGAATGAAGCTTAGATTGTTCAAAATTAGAAATGTAGAACAAAGCCATTAGGATACCAATAATCAATGCAATGTTATATTTGTATTTAATATTTAATTTTGATAATGTGTAATATACAATAATACATGCTACATAGATTATATTAGGTTGAACTATATGACCTTGCTGCTCTTTGACCATATGTTACCACCAATACTGCAATTTTATATGACTCAATCTAATATAATGTTAAGTGTAAATTCAGAAAATTCTCAAAAAGAAGTTGAAGAGGAAAGATACCAGCTTGGTAGCTAGACCTCTCCAAGTTAAGGCAAACTTCTTGCACATTCCCTTTGGCCCACATAGGAACCCAGAGTTAGGCAGGATGGTGGTGGGGACTCTCTCTTCTTCACGTTGGCTAGAGGCCAGACCAGATGCATGACTTGGGTCCCTGTCTGCCGTGAGCAGAGAGCTATAAGCCTTTATCATTGCTTGCGGAGCATGTCTCCGGTTTTCGTTTTTTTATGTAACTTTCTGCATATATGAATATTTTCGATACCTGTGTATTTCTCCACATCTCTTGTTGCCCTAACCTAGTTTCTAACATTGCCTTAGGCAGAGTTACTTATTTATGCACATCTAAAGACACATCCTAGACCAGTTTCACAAATGATTCCTTAAAATGTGGCTTCTGAGGGATTTGCTGCTAAAAATCTTCCGTCAGCTTGAGTGGCTGGAACATTTAGATGAAATGGGTGTGGTAGAACATCACGTTATGACGAACTGTTGGGACAGAAGTTATGAAAGCAGGTGTTATTTTGTGCATAAGAGCGTAGCATCTTATGGATTGAGTTGTTTTTCCAAAACAAGCTGCCGGAGACTGAAGCTGTATACCAAGACTTAAGCCTCCAAGGGGCACATGTGAGGGACAGGGAAAACTGCTATTTCCCTGCCGAAAGTGTCCCTTATGTCATAACAAGGGTGCTAGCATTCCAACAACTGGCCCTTGCTAATGACTTATGATGCTTATTATTTTTTAATGTTTATTTATTTATTTTGAGAGAGAGAGAGAGAGAGAGAGAGCGGGCAGGGGAGGAGCAGAGACAGAGGGAGACAGAGAATCCCAAGCAGGCTCTTCACAGTCACTTGGGTCTGAGATGTGAGGCTCCAACTTGTGACCTGTGAGATCATGACCTGAGCTGAAACCAAGAGTCAGACACTCAACTGACTGAGCCACCCAGATGCCCCAGTGACGCTTATTTTTATATAAAGATGTAACAAAGCATTTAAATCATTTTGTCCGAATAACTAGTTTTGTCAGAGAGTGGGACATTTTATGAAGTCGTGATCTGTTGACATTCCAGAATTCTGATTCTTGAAGAGTCTGGTCTTATTACTGTTGATTAAAATAGAGCCACACTTTATTCAAAGGCTGAGAGGGCATGGAGTGCAGCTTTTTAAAGATTTCTTGTACAACAAACAGGTGACAATTTTCTTTTAGATATTAGACTTCAAAGTATAATAACATCAAACTGTAAGTAACATTATAGTCTTCTCTGATTTGCATGGAGAACCTGTCTGGTTTGTAAAGTGTTAGATCCAGTGGTTCACATGCCACACTCAGGTTTTACCAGTAATCATTTCTGTATGGCTTAGCAGGGAGGAAAATGGCCAATAGATTTTTCGCCATTGCGTGTTAAGAACTTTTTTTTAACAACACCAATGCAGATCAGACATGAAACATTTGTTTAAACCAGATCACTTCATCTGCACCTGTCTGCAGAAAATCTTTAAGCCAGCAGACCTCTTCCTGAGAAATATAAGATAAACTTGGCCCTTTCTCCCCCGAATTACCTAAAATTTTCAGGAAATATTTGTTTAATTTATTCTGTTTTAATCATTTCTCTTCATCCTTATTGTATTTTTAGTGTTTTATCAGCAGATTCTCATTTCTACTCCCAAATGGTTATTTTTAAAAGTTTATTCACATGTTAGGTGTGATTTTAATTATTTCCTGTACTGTATTTTTTCTCTTTCTTTCTTTCTTTTTCTTTCTTTCTTTCTTTCTTTCTTTCTTTCTTTCTTTCTTTCAATTTATTTTACTTTATTTATTTATTTTTATTTTTATCATTTTTTTAAATTTTATTTCTAAGGACACATTAATTTAGTTATTATATACAACAACCTTTTTGTTTTTTTTAATTTTTATTTATTTATTTTTTAACATTTCATTCATTTATTTATTTATTTATTTTCAACGTTTTTTATTTATTTTTTGGGACAGAGAGAGACAGAGCATGAACGGGGGAGGGGCAGAGAGAGAGGGAGACACAGAATCGGAAACAGGCTCCAGGCTCCGAGCCATCAGCCTAGAGCCTGACGCGGGGCTCGAACTCACGGACCGCGAGATCGTGACCTGGCTGAAGTCGGACGCTTAACCGACTGCGCCACCCAGGCGCCCCGGACATTTTATTTATTTTTGAGACAGGGAGAGACAGAGCATGAACAGGGGAGGGTCAGAGAGAGAGGGAGACACAGACTGAAACAGGCTCCAGGCTCTGAGCTGTCAGCACAGAGCCCGACGCGGGGCTTGAACTCACGGACCGTGAGATCATGACCTGAGCCGAAGTCGGACGCTTAACCGACTGAGCCACCCAGGCGCCCCATACAACAACCTTTTTATTTTATTTTATTTTATTTTATTTTATTTTATTTTTTTTTTACAACAACCTTTTTAAACAAACTTTCCAATAGCTTAAAATATGTAGACTGTAGATTATTTTGGGTTTTCCATGTAGATAGTCATACCAGCTGAGAATAATGATAATTTTTACTTTTGGCACTATAATCTCTCTTCTTTTTATTTCCTTTTCTTATCTTAGAATACTACTTAGTATTTCAGTACAGTGCTGAACAGAATTGGTGAGAGCAAACTCCCTTGTCTTTCCCTAATTTTAAAGGGAATATTTCTCTTGTTTCACCATTGAGGTGGTGATTGCTATAGGGTTGTTTGTTTTAATAGATATTCTTTTTCGGATTTAAGGAAGTCCTTTTCTGTTCCCACTTTCTTAATATGTGTGAATGTTGAATTTTATCAAATAGTGTTCATCAATTTAAGGCAGCCACATGGGTCCTCCCCCCTCAGAACCTGTCAATGCAGTGGAGTAATTTTCTTATCTAGTCTTAAACTGACCTTGCATTTCTTGACAAAAGCCTGTTTGGGTCATGATATATCACCATTTGGTAGGTTTGGCTTAATATTTTACATAGGGCTTTTGTATCTGTGTTTGTGAGTGAACTTGGCTTATCATTTTCCTTTTTTTTTTTTGGCTGTATTATTATCTGGTTTGTAATTGAGTTAATATTATTTTCTTAGAATTAATTAGTTGGGTGTGTTCTTTCTTTTTCTCTCTTCTCTGTTACTGTAGAAGCTTGTATCTGATTACCATGATCTGTTCCTTAAATGTTGGTAGAAAATATCTATAAAACTGTCTGGACTGTGGTTTTTTGTTTGTTTGTTTGTTTGTTTGTCTTTTTTGTGGGAAGTGTTTTTTGCCTCCACTTTCAAAGCCATACTTGGTTCCTTTTGGGTTTAAAAACCTTCTGCAGGGGCGCCTGGGTGGCTCAGTTGGTTGGGTGTCTGACTTTGGCTCAGGTCATGATCTCGTGGTCCGTGATTTCAAGCCCCCATCGGGCTCTGGGATGACAGCTCAGAGCCTGGAGCCTGTTTCGGATTCTGTGTCTCCCTCTCTGTCTGACCCTCCCCTGCTCGTGCTCTGTCTCTCTCTGTCTCAAAAATAAATAAATGTTAAAAAAAAGATTAAAAAAAAAAACTTCTACAGACTCTGAAGGTCATTTGGGATGGTGGTGGAGACAGACAGGAAGCTGCAGGGGTTAGGCAGGCAGTAATGGTCCTTCTTCAGCTCCAGCCCTGGGCTCTGTCCTAAAAGAGGGACAGGTGGTCACATCAGCATCTGTGCATCATGGGAGATGAGGAGACACCATTCTCTTCAGGTAGCTCTCTAGAATTGAGTTGGAGCCATCCTGGGGCTCCTTGAGGGTCTTGGCATTTTTTCCATCTGACCCACATCTGTTAGCCAGGCTCCAAATGACAAGCAAGTCTGCTCTGGCCACCCATTATTTTTATTTTTATTTTTATTTAATTTTTTAAATGTTTATTTTTGAGAGAGAGAGAGAGAGAGAGAGAGAGAGAGAAAGAGAATCCCAAGCAGGCCCCACACAGTCAGTGCAGAGCCCGATGCAGGGCTCAAACCCACGAAACAAGAGATCGTGACCTGAGCCAAAATCGAGAGTTAGACACTTAACTGACTGAGCCACCCAGACACCACAGGCCACCCCTTCTTTTTTTTTTTTTTTTTTTACATTTTAATTAATTAATTAATTAATTTTTTAAAATTTACATCCAAATTAGCATATAGTGCAACAATGATTTCAGGAGTAGATTCCTTAATGCCCCTTACCTATTTAGCCCATCCCCTCTCCCACAACCCCTCCAGTAACCTTCTGTTTGTTCTCCATATTTAAGAGTCTCTTATGTTTTGTCCCCCTCCCTGTTTTTATATTATTTTTGCTTCCCTTATGTTCATCTGTTTTGTGTCTTAAAGTCCTCATATGAGTGAAGTCATAGGATATTTGTCTTTCTCTGACTAATTTTGCTTAGCATAATACCCTCCAGTTCCATCCACATAGTTGCAAATGGCAAGTTTTCATTCTTTTTGATTGCCGAGTAATACTCCATTGTATATATATATGCCACATCTTCTGTATCCATTCGTCCATTGATGGACATTTGGGCTCTTTCCATATTTAGGTCACCCATTCTTTTTAAAAAAAAATTTTTTTTTTAACGTTTATTCATCTTTGAGACAGAGAGAGAGCATGAACGGGGGGGTGGGGGGCAGCGAGAGAGGGAGACACAGAATCTGAAACAGGCTCCAGGCTCTGAGCGGTCAGCACAGAGTCTGACGCGGGGCTCGAACTCACGGACCGTGAGATCATGACCTGAGCCGAAGTCGGACGCTTAACCGACCAAGCCACCCAGGCGCCCCAAGGCCACCCATTCTTAAACACACACATGTTGTCCAGTTCAGACCTCATTCACACCTCCTTTTGTTTCCCTGTACCCTTTCCTTTGGCACAGTCACATGTTCTTACAGCTCTAGTGGACACATTCACACTATAGTCTGTGAGAATGGGGTCCCCTGGAGGTAGGCCCTGCCCCGCCTGCGCAGTCCCAGCCACTCTGCATCCCTTGGAATCCTAACATATCTGGGACATTTGCTTAGAATCCAGTGGTGGAAAGGCATAGGGATGATGTGGTGAGGTGCGGCATGGCATATGGAATTGGGCACATGCATTTTAAGTGAAGGTGAGTGGGATGGTCATGTAGGAGGGGATGGGAAGATTTTACAGGTGTGTTTAAGATATCCACCATATTTGATCATTTTTCTTGACTGTATGCGTGATTAGAGATTTACAGTTTTATGTTGGGTTCATCTGGCCTAGATGAAATGTACTTTTTATTGACTCATTATCCATCTACATGAATTTTGTTAACTTGTGTGAAACAATCTAGCTGTGTTATTGGGGACCATGCTTGTTCATCATAGCACACTCTGAAGGCTGCACTGTTGAGAGCAGAATAAGAGACATCATATAGGTAGGTCGACCTGCTGAGTCTGCAAAGTATGCTTTCAGGGAATGGGCTGTTGTAGTGTAGAAATGTAGATGGTAGATTGGTGCTTTGCAAAATCATCATTCAGATAAAGCAGATTTCAGGCATGCCTGAAATTTGTATGTAAAGTTCCCTTGAAATCTAAAAATTCTGTTCTAGTTGGCTGAAAAACAGAAACAACATAAAATAAATGGTGGAGATTTAATTAAGTTAATGAAATCAGTTTTTTTATGTGTCTGGCATGTGGAAGGAGTCACATCACTTTAGACCCGGTCTTCTCAATTTTGACACCATTTCCATTTTAGGCCAGATAATTCTTTATTGTTGGGGGCTACCCCATGCATTGCAGGATGTTTAGCAGCATCCCTGGCCTCTGCCCACTGGATGCCAGCAGTTCCTCCACTCAGTTGTGACAAGCAAAAATGTCTCCAGACACTGACAAATGTTAGTCCCTTCCCCAGGGGAAGGCCTGGAGAGGCAGGAGGAATGCTAAGTCCCCTCCAGGTGAGAAGCACTGTTTTAGATGCTTTGCTGTTCATGTGCTCACCTTGGGTGCTTGCTTTGCTGTTTTGTACTTGCTACTTTGCTGTGTCGTGAGGCACAGACTAGTGATAGCAATAGTTGTATGTTGGAAAACTTAGCCAGCTTCATCTATACTGCTTATCTAAAGCATTCACCAAAGCAGACATGTTCCAAAGGATTCAGTGTTCCCAAGATTTTAATTTGTGGAATAGAGTCTGTTACCAGGTTGATCACAAGAAGAAAAGATCATCATATTCCAAACATTATTTTCTGTAGTTAGCTCTGATACTCAGCACATGGTTTGGGTTTCACATTGCATTATACTTGGTTTTATGTATATACTTCTGCATGGTGATACGCATGTGTAATTGTGTAATGTGCAGTGTATAATAAAGACTGAATTATTTAATAACACAAGAGATTGTTACAGGTGAATTTGCATTCATCACATGCATGTTGGTTCCAGTTCTTTTGTAGAGTAAAAGCATTTAACTTATTGCTTCCTACACTTAACGGTTCTATGAGTTTGTATATTTTGGCTATAGGCATAAAAAATGTTTAGGTGGTTTAAATGATAGAAACATTTATTGTATCACATAACAAAATGTTTAGTGGTCAGGCTTCATTAATACAATGGCTCAAGTAATGTCCTCCAGGTCCAGGTTCCTTTCATTTTCCACTTACCTTTCTAAGTACATTGCCTTCATTGACTTTTTTTTTTTTTTTTAAACATGGGGGCTTGAACCATTGACTCTGAGATCAAGACCTGAGCTTAGATCAAGAGTCTGATGCTTAGCCGACTGAGCCACCCAGGCTCCCCCGCCTTTATTCACCTAAGTGTACTTCCACGTGTTGCATGCAGACAGACAGTAATGTCCAAAGGCAGGAAAAGGACCATCTCCATCTCATGTCCCTTTTTAAGACCTTCCCCAAAGCCTCTAGCAAACTTTCCTTCATGTTTGTTGGCCAGAATTCTATTGCATACTTTTGTCTCAGTCAATACCTGTCAAGATATAGGGGGTACATAGGCCATATTGGCTTAAAGTGGGACCCCTGAGAAAAGTGGGTGGGCAGGAAAGGAGAGTGCCTCCTGCCGAGGTATGTCAGGAGTGGTGCCTCTGAGCACCATGTCCTAATTCAAGAAATACAGCTAGGTTGTGGGGTTCCTGTTCTACAGAAGAGTGATGTTCTTTCTTGCCTTAATAAACAAAGTTTTCATATTTTTCTATTTTTGTATGAGCTCTTGATTATAAACATTAAAGTTACGTGGGAGTATAAATGCCAATTTTAGGTACAGCGTGGAGAATCCCACAAACGAGGACAAGATAGCAGCAGTGAGTAACAAAGTAGGGAAGTGATTAAGACAGTGGTTGCAGATGTTCATAGGAAGTAAAGAATATCCCACGTTAGCACAGGTTAGAACAATTATTACCTGAAGGGTGGCATCAGCCTTTGAAGTTCAGAGTCTATACATGTTGACATAGGTTTAAAAGTGGCTTATGTTGTCATGGGGAAGACCAGCCTTGGGTACTCATCCGAACTACATAGAAAAAGGAAGTGGAGGTTCCTCAAAAAATTAAAAATAGACCTACCCTATGACCCAGGAATAGCACTGCTAGGAATTTACCCAAGGGATACAGGAGTGCTGATGCATAGGGGCACTTGTAGCCCAATGTTTATAGCAGCACTTTCAACAATAGCCAGATTATCGAAAGAGCCTAAATGTCCATCAACTGATGAATGGATAAAGAAGTTGTGGTTTATATACACAATGGAATACTATGTGGCAATGAGAAAGAATGAAATATGGCCTTTTGTAACAACACAGATGGAACTGGAGAGTGTTATGAAATAAGTCATACAGAGAAAGATACCATATGTTTTCACTCTTATGTGGATCCTGAGAAACTTCAACAGAAGACCATGGGGGAGGGGAAGGAAAAAAAAAAGTTAGAGAGGAAGAGTGCCAAACCATAAGAGACTCTTCAAAACTGAGAATAAACTGAGGGTAGGTGGGAGGTGAGAGGGAGGGGAGGTTGGGTAATGGGCATTGAGGGGGGCACCTGTTGGGATGAGCACTGGGTGTTGTATGGAAACCAACTTGACAATAAATTTCATATTAAAAAAAAAAGGAAGTGGAAAAGAGAGACAGAGGCTTCATGTGTAACTTTTTAATGCCAAGTGACCCTTCTTGCTAGCAAATTGGACCCCAGCAATAGCCTGGAATTTTGTCCAGAGTCCTTTCTCTTAAGGAGAAGCAAGGGAAAGAGGAAGAGAGGGAGGTAGACAGGTGGGTATGTGCTTTTGTTTCTTTAAGGACACTTTTAGCCCAAGCAAGGGGCATGTAGAGGATGGTCTAGCCTCAAGCATGTTGACTTCATCCAGATGGTTCCAGTTTAGGGATGTGGAACTCGGGGGTTCTTTTTTCCAGGAGACTCTCACATTGGAAAATTTGGGGAAGGAAATGCCATGCAGATTTAAACATGATCAGTGTTTGGGATGTGATGCTCCTCTTCATTTACCTGACTCTCACTGCCTGGTGCCAGCTTCTGGTCCATGTCTGCTGGGGGCATGTGAAGAGACAGGGCTGCGCTCAAGAAGATAAAAATTAAAGCACCAGGCAGCAAACCGTGCTTAAGTCCAGGAAGCCTCACAATGTTCAGAAATCTGTAGTAAGAATCATGTACCTAAAAGGAATGGATATGTAGGCCTGCAAGTGCTCAGAAAAGAAAAAGCTAGGAAACAGAGGTTGGGGTGGTGGTCCAAGACTTGTATTCCCTGACCTTTTGTGTTTTGTCTGTGATTTGTCCTCAGCCTTATTTGAGAATTCCATGGCCGTAAACCTCAGTTCTTCCACCATAATTGCTGATCGTTTTTAATAAATTGGCTCCTACTACGTGATATTAGATTTCAAAATTCCACTGGTAAATATTATTATCAAAACAGACAATAATGTGAATATCACCCTACAGCTCAGTCATGGTTTGTATATTATGTTTCTAACCTAGAATGTGATTTGGGATCTGTAATGTGCACTAAATTGTATATATTTTTTCATTTCCCCCCAAATTGTCCTCAAAAGAAGAGCCCTCCCTTCCTCTGGCAAGACTTAAAGTATTTGAAAATATTATTTTAGTTTCAGATAAATTGGGATCTATTTCATTTTTTGTGTAAGATTTCCAAAGAAGGAGATCTGTAAGCATTAGCGACCTGTTGTACGCCCTCCCGAAGTAAGCTAGTTCTTAAATAATAGAAATTGGACTAGCATGCCCCCTCCTTTTTTTTTAGTAATGGAACGGATGATAAATGGATTTATATTTTTATTTGTAGTTTATGAGAAAATAGTTATGAACCTATTCTTCAGCCTCTGTTGGGAAGTCAGAAATTTGGCGTAATTTGGTTCTATCAGGCCCAGTTCTGTTGGCTCTAGTTCTCTGACCTGACAAGTTCATCATGCCTTGGCAGGAGCCACTTTTTGATGACATTTTCTGTAAGACACTGTAGTCATCTCGAGTGAGGTGCCATGATAGTCTCACTTTTAACTCTCTGAGGTGCTTCTAGGTTGGCTCAGGTTATACCTCAACTCCTTAGACCTCAGCTCCTAGTCACCGTGTGTTTTCAGTTGACTCACATCTCTCTCTGGGTGACAACAGTCCGTGTCATTATCATACTACATCAGCATTTTCTCAGACTCGGCCTCCCAGTTATACTGTGCTTTGGCAGAAACCTCTAAGGCATGGTCAACACTTACTCTCATTCCCACATCTTGGTCTGTGTCTGGTGTGGTGTTTGTCCCTTGGAATTCAGGTGGACCTTCCTAGGTGGTCGGAGGCAGACGTCAAGGAGCCCTGAATGCCTTCCTCACTCCCCTCTACTCTCAGACTCTTTCCAGGCAGATGGGTGCTGTGGTTGGTTCTAGAGAACTGGCATCTCTGTGTGCTGCTGCCTCTATCTGGATGGTTTTGTTTTAGTGGAGGAGGTCGTTTGGTGCCAAAACATTGGATTGTCCTCAAGTTCACTTGTTCAAGGTCCTCACGGGTTCAGGGATGTTTCTGAATTTATGGGTGTGGGTGGGAAGGCCTCTGGCAGAGCCAGTCTATGAATAACTGATAGAACCTGAAATTTAGACATTTATCTTGCTGGCCTGACCTTTCTGGTGACAGCGGAGGCATTTTCTTTTCATGCTTCATCAAACTCATTCTTCATCTATTTGTCCAGAAATGTTCCTGATCTTGATCTAATCACTGAAAGCCACGCAATTTGTTTGTCCTCCTGTGAGTCCATATTTACATTAATTCTCATTGTGAAATTGCATTGTAAACTGATCTAACACCCTAAGTACCATCAATGAAGGGGGGGGGCGGTGCATGCCAATCCACAATCTTACAGGGTGCTGACATAATTCAGCCAGTTATCAGTGTATGCATCAGCTGCTGGCACTAAAATTTAGGTGCTTTGTGCATGGATGTGAAGAGAGTGACACCTTAGAGATGTTTCTGAGGGATGTTTTTTGGATGATTGGGAATTCACCTTCAGGAAGGTGGTTTCAGTAGAGATAGTTGCCTCTTTGCCTGCTGAGGAGGATCCAGATTTAGCCCTGTGGCTTTGGTATGATTTACTGCCATCTGTTGCACTTTTGCTCCCAGTCCAGACTAAGGAAATGGGGACACAGTGTTTTCTTAAGAAGTTAATTGCCAGTGGAGGGGTAGGGAGAAGGAACGTGGGAGTGACTTTCCCAGAGAAGGGAAATGTTGGAGACTGAAATTGGAAAATTACTATCTTCATATTCCAGGAGCCTGTTCGTTGGCCTTGTGAGCTGAGAACCTGTGAGGATGGTATCTGGCTTCTGTGTGCTGGAGCCTGTGGTGGTGGGGAGTGGGTAGGGGGATGGTGTGGCCCTTCCTTAGGTGTGCTGGGACAGGGTGGTGGTATCGGGCCCCATGTTTGACTGCATGCACATAGGCCTGGTCGGAGCTAACTGTGAGCTCTAGAGCTACAGGCCAGACTGGATGCTCTCTGAGCCCCTGGAACGTGGGGGGCTACACTCCTCGGGGAACCTGGAGGAGGGTTCTCGGTCAAGCTCCCAGAGAAGACCAAGATGCTGAAGCTGAGGCTTTGAAGATCATTAGGAGCGGGGTAGCATGAGAGTCCAAGCATGGACATAGGCCTGGGCAGGAAACAGGGTGATAGGGTGGGGTTGGGAGACTTTAGAAATCCTAGAGCATGAAAGACAAGGTGAAAGTGGGAAACGAAGCAGTTTGAGGCCAGTTCATGGAGAACTTTCTGTAAAGCACTGAGGAGCATTGACTTGGTCCTTTGGAAATGGAGCACCTTGGAAAGGTTCTAAATGGGGAGTGACTTTATTTTTTCAACAGTTTTATTGAGATAATATTCATACATAGTTCACCCACTTAAAGTGTACAATTCAGTGACTTTTAGTATGTTCAGTATGTTCCCACAATGGATTTTAGAACACTCCCATCACCAGAAAACTCAGTGCCCCTTAGCTGTCACTCCCTATTCCCTCCGTCTCCAACCTCAGGCAAACAGCACATTTACTTTTTGCGTCTACAGATTTGCCTGCTCTGGACAATTCATGTAAGTGGAATCATGCAATATATGGCCTTCAGTGCCTGTTTTTTTTTTTTTTTTTTTTCTTTTTCACTTAGCATAATGTTTTCAGTGTTCAGCCATATTGTAGGATGTATCACTAGTTTAGTCCTTTTATTTCCAAATCATACTCTGTTGGTTGGCCATACCAAATTTTATCCGTTCATCAGGTGATGGACATTTGTGTTGCCTCCACTTGCTGGGTATCATGAATAATGCTGCTAGTGAGTGCTATTTGCAGGCTATTGAACTGTCATTTTGACTACATCTCTTGCTGAGTACAGAAAAGGTGTGAAGGGGACAAGATGAGGCAGGGAATATCGCTAGGTAGTTACAGAAGTCTCTAAGTCTTTTCCACAATTCTTTAGGTGTGGAATCTTGGGTTTTAGCTAAAATCCATGCAGAAACAGAGTGTACAAAACATTAAAGGGAGCTACCCTTGACAGTGGTGTGGAGGCCTAGAATCCCTTGCCTTCAGCATCTCCCTTCTGTGGGGCTGATAGTGGTGGCGGTGGTGGTAGTTGCTTTTTGAAAAGTTATAAAAGTTGGTCATATTGGTCAAAGAGGGGTTCCCATGGGCAGTGTGACTGGCTGGAGGAGAAGGAAGAAGCCAAGAGCCAAGAGAAATGAAATGGAGAGTTTGGGAGAATCAGAGCCTAGGTGCTGATGGCTGAGAGTGGCATACCGAGTTTTACTCTTCTGAAGGTGAGAATTCTGGGTAGGGGGTAGCTATTGGAATAAGGAGCCCTGGGAACTACGAGGTTGGGAAGCTGGGTGGACCTTGATTAGAAATAGTGTTGCCCAGGGTGATAGTGAGGCCTGGGCCAGAGACTGTGATGGGGCTCTGTCTGGAGGTCAGAAGAAGAAGGATAGAAGGTGGTGTGGCCCCAGCTTATAAACTCCGCACTTCCTGGGGTGGAGTGAATACACTGGGGACAGCCTGGGGAGGAAGGGTAACAGGGAGAGGCAGGCCTCCTAGTGAGTGGTGGGCAGGAGGGTAAGGTGGAGTGGAAGTTCTGCCCTGGGGGGCCTTCAGAGGAAGCATTATCCACACGGGACAGGTGGCCTAAGGTAAGGCAGAGGGGAGGCTACTGTAGAAGAGGGGCCTGTGTATACCATGGAATGGAGTTCCTGGATGAGAGATGCGGCCGCAGGAAAGAAAGCCAGAGCTTCGAACAGAGTGTGTGTTTATGTATTTACAAGGGGTGGAGGGGGAGAGGCCTGGAGGGGTTTTGATTTGGTGAAAGTCATTGACTCAGAGTCTCATGAGCCCCTAGTAGCCCCCTGCCTCCCTGTCTGGCATAGACCACTTAGTGAGTAGTAGCAACCCCTCAACTATAAGGCTGGTGGGATAAACTGGCTGAAAGGTCCCAGGGAGGTGTGGGAAGATGGAAGGCAGTCACAGTGGGGTGGATGGCTTTTGGTCAGTGGGGGTGGGAGTCACTTCTTCCCTCCATAACCTCCATTAGCCCCTCTCCAAATTGGCTCACTGCGATCTAATTGAAGACGGTGCTCCTCTACATCCTCAGATTAAGATACGCCGTTTAGCCCGGTGTGTCTCAAAGTTAAGGTGCACATGAACCCCCGGAGGGTCTGTTCCAACACAGACTCTGATACTGCAGGTCTGGGTGGGACCAGAGAGTCTGTCTTTCCTTCTAACTCCCAGGAAATGCTTGGAGCATCTTGGAGCGGCCGGGGAAGCTGGGTGGACCCATCTCCAAACAGGTTGTTGCCGCTCAGCCTCTTTTCTTTTGGTGTCTGGATGTGGGAATTTAGAAAGTAGAGGGAAGCAGAATAACCAAAGGTTGTCTTTTTAGGACCTTACCGGCATAAGAAACTTGACAACAGCACCTGATTAGGATGCAATAGGTCTTCCTCCTAGTGCAGAGTGGGGCTGATGCGTTAGGAGAAGCACCTATACTGTTCCCTGGGTCTGTTTAGTAATATATGTATTTTGAGGCAGGGGAATCAAAACAGTAGGACTGCTATATGAGCAATGCTTCTATTCTCTGATTTCATTGTTAGCAAATTTCCTCTCAGGAGGGGATACTCCTGATAGCATCCTGAAAAATGAGTTGTGCCCAGTTACAAGTTTATCTTGAAGCGGGGTGGAGCAGCTTTCATTTGTACTGAAACTATAGCTGATGCTTAGTACAAATATGTTTTCTCCCACACAAATGGCATTCATGAGCATTTTAGTGATGGCTTGCTAACATTTCTTTATAGAGGTAAATAGTAATGATAGCAATCATCAGATTTCAGAGAAAGTTTGCCTACTACAGTTCTGGCTTCTAGTGGGTTTTCTGCATGTGGACGCTGAGACTAAGTAAGCAAGCCCCGCCACGTTGCAGGGGCATTCGGAGCTGAAGTTGCAGTCGAATCCTTGGGAGTGTTGGAATAATACTATTGAAGAGCACTTCCTTTTCTCTGATAGGCTGTATCCTTGAGAACTGTAAGTTTGTGACCAGGAGTTTTTTTCCTCTGTAGATATTCTCTTTGGAGCCAAGTCAGAGTGTTGGAACTGTTTGGGCAAAGGAGTGACTAAAGATGAAGTGTCATCACTCTTGTGTTCTAAAAAAATTATTACACAATATTTGATAGCTGGAAGAGAATGTATATAAAACACATGTGTGTACATTGAGATGAACACCCAAGGATCTGCCTCCTAGCTTAAGAGTAGAGCATGTGCCCTACGCAGGGGGCCTTCCTGTTTCCATCCTTCACCACTGTCTCCCACCTCACCTGCCCGGCTATGACCACTGTACCACATCCTGTGGCAGTCAGCTCTGTTCCTCTCTTTCAAAATGGCTTTAAGCACATGTGTATCACTAAGTGGCAGTGTGTGGCTTTCTTGTTTAAGGATAAAGAGATGAGAATTGTAGCTTCAGATGACTGCAGTCACAGACTTTTTTATAGCAACACCTCAAATCAGGTGAATCAGTTTGTACAGAATGTCCCATACTTTATTTAAAGAATCCCTTTTATAGTAGAGTTTTAGGTTGCCCCACAGTTTTAACTATTGTAAAAACCAGTGCAGTGAACGTATTTTTGCATGTTATCTTTGTGTACTAAGCCACTTGTTTTCCACAAGATAGATCTGAAGAGGTGGAATTACTGGGTCATACTGTGCTTATTAGTGCTTTGAAATGGGCATTGCCAACTTTTGCCCCAAAGGCCCAAATTTACAGTCTCCATCACCAATAATATATAATGTTCTTTTCCAAAAACGCTTTCAAAGGCTGAGTATTATCATTGTTTAATCCTTGGCAACTTGATGAATAATCATATATTGTATCTTACTGTTTTTATTTGCGTCAACTTAATTGCTAGTGAAGTTGGACATCTTTTTCATAAACTTATTACGTGTTTGCATTTCTTCACATTTAAAAAAATGTGAGTCTGGATTTTTGGATCCTGATAAGTTTGATTAATTTCTCATTTGCATTTTTTAATTCACTAGCTAGTTCTGGAACTTATATAACTCACTTTATTGGTTACATTACTTAACACAGTTTCCATTATTACTCTCTCAAGAGGCTCCAATTCTATGAGTAATTTATTTACACCTTTTTTTTCTTTTAAGGATAGGAATGGCTGTAATACTTTCTGAATACTTGCATGTTTGCAGACATCCTGGTCAATAGGGAATATTTGGGTCACCGTCTTTTACCCTCAGACCCTGCAGGCATTGTCCTGATGCTTGGTTGGTTTTCTTCTTTCCCTTTGTCCACTCGTCTTTCATCATGCAGTCAGTCTTTCATTGCTCCAACACGCTGTTTGTTAGTTGTTCCTGTGTCCTGATTCCCTGGTGGCATTTAGTGGCATGGAAGAGAAGATTGTGCCCTCTGGATTTCTTTTAAATTTCTCTGATGGTTGGTTCTCCTAGGACATGCTTGAGCCTTTCCATAGCTGAGGTTGTCCTCTGGTGATGGCTTTGCTTATTGTTTTTTCTGTATTTTCTCTGATCTCTTCTTTTACAAATTTTGTCCTACAGCTGACTTCTCAGTTTCTGCTTTTTCTTACTGTCTCTTCCTCTCGATATTGGAAGGATTATATGACTTGATTTTCCTGAATCATTAACTTTTTTTTTGTGGTATTGGATCTGTTACTATAGCCACTATATGAGTTTTCTTTCTTAAACAAATTTTAAATTGTTTATTAAAGTAATTATGTGCATACACTCAGATCAATGGAACAGAATAGAGAGCCCAGAAATGGACCCACAAACGTATGGCCAACTAATCTTTGACAAAGCAGGAAAGAATATCCAATGGAATAAAGACAGTCTCTTCAGCAAGTGGGCCTGGGAAAACTGGACAGCGGCATGCAGAAGAATGAACCTGGACGACTTTCTTACACCAGACACAAAAATAAACTCAAAATGGATGCAAGACCTCAATGTAAGACAGGAAACCATCAAAATCCTTGAGGAGAAAGCAGGCAAAAACCTCTTTGATCTTGCCTGCAGCAACTTCTTACTCAGCACGTCTCCAGAGGCAAGGGAAACAAAAGCAAAAATGAACTACTTGGACCTCATCAAAATAAAAAGCTTCTGCACAGCGAAGGAAACAATCAGCAAAACTAAAAGGCAACCGATGGAATGGGAGAAGATATTTGGAAACGACATAGCAGATAAAGAGTTAGTATCCAAAATCTATAAAGAACTTATCAAACTCAACACCCAAAAAATAAATAATCCAGTGAAGAAATGGGCAAAAGACATGAAAAGACACTTCTCCAAAGAAGACATCCAGATGGCCAACTGACACATGAATAAATCTTCAACATCATCATCATCAGGGAACTACAAATCAAAACCACAATGAGATACCACCTCACACCTGTCAGATGGCTAACATTAACAACTCAGGAAACAACAGATGTTGGCAGGGATGCAGAGAAAGAGGATCTCTTTTGCATTGTTGGTGGGAATGCCAGCTGGTGTAGCCACTCTGGAAAACAGTATGGAGGTTCCTCAAAAAACTAAAAATAGAACCATCCTATGACCCAGCAATTGTACTGCTAGGTATTTATCCATGGGATACAGGTGTGCTGTTTTGAAGGGACATATGCACCCCAATGTTTATAGCAGCACTATCAACAATAGCCAAAGCATGGAAAGAGCCCAAATATCCATCAACGGATGAATGGATAAAGAAGATGTGGTATATATATACAATGGAGTATTACTTAGCAATCAAAAAGAATGAAATCTTGCCATTTGCTACTATGTGGATGGAACTAGAGGGTATTAGGCTAACTAAAATTAGACAAATATCATATGACTTCACTCATATGAGGCCTTTAAGAGACAAAACACAGGCGCCTGGGTGGCTCAGTCTGTTCAGCGTCCAACTTCGGCTTGGGTCATGATCTCACAGTTCGTGGGTTCGAGCCCTGCATGGGGCTCTGTGCTGGCAGCTCAGAGCCTGGAGCCTGCTTCGGATTCTGTGTCTCTCTCTCTTTTCCCCTCCCCTGCTCATGCTCTGTCTCTCTCCCAAAAATAAATAAACATTTTTAAAAAAAGTTTAAAAAGACAAAACAAATGAACATAAGGGAAGGGAAACAAAAATAATATAAAAACAGGGAGGGGGACAAAACATAAGAGACTCTTAAATATGGAGAACAAACAGGGAGTTACTGGAGGGGTTGTGGGAGGGGGAATGGGCTAAATGGGTAAGGGGCATTAAGGAATCTACTCCTGAAGTCGTTGTTGCACTATATGCTAACTAACTTGGATGTAAAATAAAATAAAATAAATAAAATAATTATGTGCATAATTAAAAATCAGGTAATAACTCCCTTTGCCTGCTTTTCCTCATCCACCCAAATGAGCAGCTTTAGCATATTTTAAGCTATTTCCTTTGGTACTTTCTTCTCTATCCCTAAATAATAACCTTTTACTGTTTCTTAATATATTAAAGTCTGGCATTATTTCATGCTACTTAGCACTGTTCACCTCCTACCCTCTCCATCTTTTATTTATTCTTGATATATTTTTAGGTTTATTTCTTTATTTTTGAGAGAGAGAGAGAGACAGAGAGAATCCCAAGCCGGCTCTACTCTGTCAGCACAGAGCTCATTGGAGGGCTCGAATCCACGAACCCTGAGATCACAACCTGAGCTGAAACCAATAGTCCGACAGTTAACCAACTCAGCCACCCAGGAACCCCTGATAACATTATTTTTAATTAAATTAATAAATTGTGTTTACACTGTCATGACTCTGTAACTGTTAGTCACCACAGAGTCAAACTGTATTTTAGGATTTTTTTTTTTCTTTTCAGCCTTTTGCTTTTCTGGGAGTATGAACTTTTCTTTCTCTTCTTGAAATTTTACTGAAAGTACTGTATTTACTCCTTCTCCCAAACTGCTGTTTGCCAGGCATCCCCTCTGTGAGAACTCACCTCTGAAACCCTCACCCTGCTCCCCATGGATGGGTCACTCGCCAGGCTGCCAAGCCCTCATCTTGCCTAAGCCTGGCCATGATTTCTCTCCCAGAGAATGTCTACTGTTTCTTTGGGTCCAATGTCTTCCTCTTTTCTGGATTATTGTTATTTTGTACAGTAATTCTTCATTGTTCCCAATCTGCTTCATTGGCATTTGTACAACATATAGACCAAGTGGGGCATAGAAAATGTCCCACTCCCCCTTTTTAAAGACTTGCAAATTGAAGAAACATTTTGAATCATTTAAAGAACACTATTGATTTGAAATGCTTGTGAACAGTTTTCTGTTACCAATTATGCCCTGGAATAGCAAGACTGAAATTGCTTTAGTGTCTCCTTAAACTTTGCTACAGTTCATGATTATGAACCAGACATGTGCCAACAGCGTGATAGATGTTGACTTCATTCTAAAGTAGATGTTGACCAAAGAGTTGCCTGTTATTTCTGCCCTCACATAGCTTATGGCCTAAAAAACAATAAATGCACATAGGCACGGAGGAGGAAAGAACCCATTTGCTTGGTGTGTGGAGTGGAAGACGGCCAGCCTCTGGACTCCCAAATGCTGTGGGTTGTTCCTTCCCTTATGGTGGAGGAGAAGTGCTTACTTCTTTTCCGTAACTCTTGAAATTTTAAAATTAGCCCCCATCGAAGGAAAAGCCCAGGTCACTGATATAATGAAGAGTTGAGGATTGTTAGAAGTGCAGTGATAACCCTGTTCTCCAGTAGAGTTAGGCAATGGAGTGCAACATAATAAAAACCCTGGCTACTAGAATATGGAGTGTGCCATGTAGATGGGTGATCAGTGTTCACAACATCAGTATATGTAATAAAATGTCACAGGATTACACTCCTGACTTGCTCAGTTGTCCCTTCACGTGTCTGCATCATTTAGGGCTGTGAGTGGGGTTGGAATCCTAAGCATTGCCACTGCCTTCCAGTGTCCAAGTGTGTAAACCAGTGTAGGATACTGGTTAGTAGGGGGCCAGGTAACAAGTTACACATAGCGAATTATCACGTTAAAACACGGCTTATTTTGAAGAATTGAAATGTTTCAGGTTGGGTCTTCCTAGAGTAAGAGGATTTAGATGAAGGTAGTTAATTTGGGAGGTCTTCCAGGAAGCATAGTGAGACAGGACAGAGAAAAGCCTATTAAGGCTGTGTTGATGATCCCTGGGACCCTCTGGGGGACTATGTAGAACATATTTCAGAGTTGGCATGATGGGTGAGGAAGCTGAGGTTTTGAACCCTTCAAGTCTCATTTCTTGGTGACTGAGCTCACTCCTAGAGGTGTTGACTTCCTGATTATTCTGGCCTGCCCTGCACTCAGGCCTCACCCCTGCCCATGGCCAGGGGGTGTCCTGAGGCAGAGAGTTGTAGGTCGGAAGTCATGGGCTTGCAGGCTGTTGCCCGCTGACACTGGAGTGACCTCTGGACTGGGGGACACGGCGGGCCCTGGTAGCATCTGCTGCAGGGGACTAACTTGGAGATCTGAGGGCAGCTGCACCGATAGAGAAACACATGCCTGGGCTGACCTTGAAGCTCTTGGTACATCCCACAATGGCCTAAAATAACCCCCACTGGGGCCTAAAGTGTGTGCCTGCGTGGTGAGAGAGTACACCGAAGGGGACTTAGTGAGGTAGAAATAATAGGAAAGACCACTGAACACCCCCATCCTCAACCCTCCGTCATTTTTGCATGCCTAAGAGGGTTTTTGTAAACAATGGGGAATTAGAAAATAAAATTAGCTTGCATGATTTCAGATGGGAACAGATGCCTGCCTGCTTGCTTTTTTTTTTTTTTAATTCCCACAAAAACCTCAAGCAGAGTTAATAATGTATGAAAATTAGGTACCATGTGTGTACTTTGCTTCGTAATGTTTTTATTAAGCAGCCCGTTGATTTAAAAATAACACGACAGTTGACATAATGGCAGACACTGTGGTGTATATGGAAACATCCTCTTCGAATGTTCTGTCAGGTTTTCCATTACAGAAGGATTTTTTTTTTTAAAAGCTTTCAGAATTATCACATAATACGAAATTAGATCAAATTACAATTTGATAAAACAAATTGCCCAAATACAAATTCCAGTTCCTTTTTTGAAAATGGCCTGGTCAATTAGAGACAGTCTGTAGAAGTTTTACAGATTGTTTAAAATTCCACAGTAGATTCACACTTCTTTCTTCTCAAATTTTACCCATATCATTTGCTGGTTGGAATTTGCCTTCTCTTCTTTCCCCTTCTCACCCTCTGCCACTCTCGCCTGTAAGCAGTATAAAGAAACAAGGAGAAGCTGAGGGATTTCCAGTCCCTGTTCTGAAGGCAAAGCGAGTCTATACCAAGTTGATCTGCAGTGTTGGACTAGTAGGTGAAGTATCCCCTCCCAGGGTGCCATTCCCTGAAGAATCCACTTCTAAAGGTGTCCCAGTCCATTCTGGAAGGGTAGCCGATGGCTCCAATCACTGTGCTAGCCCCTTTGGGCTCTACTGCATCTCCACGGTAGTAATGCAAGGTTGCCTCCCGGTTTATGTGGTCTAGGAAAGCACACTGAGGCACAGGGAAGTCCAGTAATTCAGCCTAACCCTCAGGAGGTTCACTGCTGATTGAATATTTCTGTATTCTACAGTGCTTTACTTATACATTACCTTGGAATTATTAATCAACAAAGCTTATATCTAGTGTCAGCTTGTTTTGTTTATCTGCAGGGTGAGTGAAGATCACACAGGCAGTTTAAATGACTTGACAGAGTCAGGACATTTTTTAGTAGCAGTGGGAGTTGCTGGACACTTAGGAAAGAGCATTGTGGAAAGTTCTAAAACTATTGAAATGAGTTAAGGGGGCTGATTGGTTTGGGGCATTTTGTCCTTTAACTCATGTCCTTACTTCTAAGGGAGCCTGGCTGGGCATGTCCTTCCTTTGCAGCATCCTGTGATGACCCAGTTGTGCCTCCTGACACCGGCAGGGCCACAGGTGTGGGCCAGCGCCCTCAGAATAATAATACCTTGTGGTATTTTAGAAAGTGATTGCAGAGGAGACATTTGATCTTTATAACTTGCACCATAAGACTTTCTTGGAATCTTTGCAAGGGGTTGGTTGGAACAGAACTTTTCCATCTACACTACGGTCTATAAAAATCATAGTAACTGACTTCATGGGGCTTGAGTTTTTCTTTTGTTATTTTCTTCACTCTCTAATTAGATTTTGCTCATATGTGGGACAGAATAGCCTGGCAGGAAATAACGAGCATTAAAATAACTCAAAGATGGGGCCATGGGGGCCGGCTCAGCATTGCGCTAGCAAGAATAGAGACCAGGTTTGCTGCCCTGGACCTGTGGCTAACCCCGGGAGCTCCTGTCCTGGTGAACATTTGCTCCTAAAAGGGGCAAGTCGACTGGAGGCTTGGCCAGGAGTCCAGAGACCTGGTGCTCTTCCTAGCCTGGGAGATGACTGGATGTGGTCTTGGGTTTGCTCTCTCTTGACTGACTTTGACTCTGTAGTGCTCAAAAGCAATCTGGGAATCATATCTCCCCTTGACTTCTTGGAATGCTAAAGGTGGCAAACTGGTTGTCATAATCTAAGGGGTCATTTATTTCCCGAGCATGAAGAAAGACTTCAAGAACAGAAATTAAATTTTCAGCTTATGTCCATGGGACCTTGGAGGAAAGAGATGCTCTCTTCTGTCTAGTGTAGGCTCAAAAAGAAGAAAGGGGAATATGTGAAGTGGTCTTCATGGCCCGTGTGGGAACTTGTGAGGACATCTATAAGAAGCTGTAGTTTTTCACCAGTAGTACCCCAAACCACGTTGGAAGCAAGTTTAAGACACCATCACTCTAAGAGTGATCCTTCCATCAAGAATTCTTGGGTACCTGTTTTGTTCTGAAATGATTTGCAAAGAAGTCCGTTTTCTAGGGCCCCTTCAAACCTGCATCTGGCACCTAGCGGCCTGGCAGGCTTGGATGTTCCCCAGAGAAGCAGGCAGAAGTGACAGCAACAACAGATGTGGATCAGCTCTGCTTACACCCTTCCAGCCCACGTGGGTGTCCCTCACCTGAGCTTCTCCTGGAGTGGGTGGAGTCTAGGGGAGCCTGGAGTCCCACTGCCCACACAGCACTGAGCTCTCAGATTTTCTCATCAGGGTACTCCTGGCAGCTCATTAGTGTCCAAAGAAGCCTGAAGTTACCCACTCGTTTTGTGTTTTATGACATTGTCACACTGGAAGATTCCACAGTGTGAAATGATCAGTCTTTGAAGATCCCTCCAAAGTGCTGTTTTGTGTGTGAAAGGACAGAGCAGGTAAGAATGATCCCTGTGTGTTTGGTGCTTTCCACATGTCAGCTCGTATGCCCATGCCACAGTGTCCTCACTTGTGCCCTGGGCAGGCCGACTGGGCGGATAACCATGTAGCATTTACAGAAAAGCGAATGGAGGTGTGGAGGATAAGTGGCTTGCTCAGAAGCGCCTCCTTTTCGCTTTCCAGTAAGCTGCTACCTGCATAAGAGACAGCTGTCTGCCCCAGAAGCCAGACTCACTGGTAGGGCTGACACTCAGTGTGTGCTGCTGGGCGGGGGCCTCACACTGTTTCCTTCCCCCCGGATGCTGGGAAAGAGCTGTTCAGGCACAGAGGTAACATGAGCAACAGTTTGAGTGTCCCTTCTCTCTGGGGCTGTCACCTGGTCACTCTTGAAACAACAGGTCCTGTTCATTCATTTCTGCACTCACTCATCCAGGGTTTTGTGTGCCACACCATGCAAGTCACATTACTGTGGCTGTCTTAGCTAGGGGGGAACTTGGGGGAACATTTGTTCCTAGGGCTCCCACATACCAGCAGCACCCCAGCCTGCCGTTTGCTCTGTCTGGTCTGTCCCCCAAGTCTCTGGTGATGGTTCCCACCAGCAGTGTGTTGACTCACCTGCCATTCCCGGATGGTGACACTTTGGTTTCTGCCGGTGGGGCACTCTCACCAGAATTCACCTCTCACTCTTTCTTGTATTTTCCTGGGTTGTCCCTGCCCCACCTTGGCCTCTTGCTCTTCAGCCTCTCCTTCTCTTCTGTCCTCTCTGCCTGTCGTTTTCTGCTCGGGTGGTCGCACTGCCTATGCTTTCCACCTTCATGTGTCTGAAGAATCTTCATTGTTCTTGAAGAATCAATATACAGAGGATGCTGCTGGGCTCTGGAGTTCATGTGGCTTCTAGCCCTCCTACAGGACACTGACCTGACCCTACCCTCAGCCATGGCTTCCATTGGCCCTCGCTGACCTGCTTTTGCCAGTTCCTTCCTGACCTCCCTGAACTTGGGGCTTGCTCCTCCTTGAGACCCACCACTCTCTGGCTACTCTGTGTTCCTTGCTGCGATTCTCTGATACTGACTGCTTGCTTTGGTCGCCCCTCCTGCTCGTAGCTGGGTCTCGAGAGCCCCTGTCCTGCCTGCATTCTCTTGATGCTGGCAGCAGACTGTTTCCTGCTCTGTATCTGCCATGTATCAGTGAATGGGCCTGGGGTTAGATTCCTCTCTCTCAGCCTGGTCTGCCTCTCCCACTGCTGTTGACAGGCCACACAGGGTGACATGGTCTTTTCCTGAGGACCAGTGCCAGGGATATCAGAGAACTAACTCTAGACCTTGTTGCTTTGAGCAGTTTTGCAATGGTGGCAGCTCTCAGAATGAGGAAGGGGTGTCTAGAGGTATGCAGAAGCCTCTGTAGAGCTGTGGCAGGGCCGAGCTGGGGGTGCCACTATCCTATAGGTGAGGTCATCCAGCTCCTTCCTCTTTAAGCCATACTCAGGTAGGTTTATAGCTCTAGCAGCTGAAAGCAGAGTGTCTCATAAAATGCCCACTGAACTAAATGAGAATATGGGTGTTCAGTAGGTTATGTAACTTGCGTAAGTTTTCACAACATGCAAGTGGCTGAGATGGGACCAGACTCCAGGCCTACAGTCACCAAACTCCACATTGCTTTCAGGGAGCCACATGCCTTCTCTTGCTTAATTGGTGAACTTCATTTAAGGTGTATATTGAAGGGTGTCCGGGTGGCTCAGTTGGTTAAACATCCTATTTGAGCTCAGGTCATGATCTCACGGTTTGAGTTCGAGCCCTGCATTGGGTTCTGCGCTGACAATGTGTAGAACCTGCTTGGGATTCCCTCCCCTTCTCTTCCCTTCCCTCCCTTTCTCTTCCCTTCCCCTTCCCTTCCCTCTCTGCTCCTCCCCAACTTGTGCTTTCTTTCTCTCAAAATAAATAAATAACTTAAAAAAAAAAAGACCGGGGGCGCCTGGGTGGCTCACCAGCCATGAGTTCGAGCCCCACATCGGGCTCTGTGCTGCCAGCTCAGAGCCTGGAGCCTGCTTCAGATTCTGTGTCTCCCCCTGTCTCTGTCCCTCCCCTGCTCACTCTCTGTCTCTCAAAAATGAATAAACATTAAAAAGAGAGAGACACATATATTGAGCACTGGCTTAGGAGTCCTGCCCCATTCTAGGTTTGAGGGACACAGAGGCAAACCAAGCAGGCCCCCTGGCTTCCTGGGGCTGACTGTCCACCAGGTATATGGTTGGTGATGTCCACTCATGACAAGCCAGTGTTCTAAGCACTTGATATGTATGAAGAGTAATATTATAATCCCCATTTTAAAGCAGAGAAAGCTGGGGGTGCTGTCAATCGTTGGCACTCTGCCTGTAGCATACAGCAGGCCAGTCTGTGATCCTTCTTTGCTCTTATCTTCTTTGCTAGAAAATACACAGGGACCTCAAGGCCATCTCTGTGCCAAATTAAAGAGAAACTCGTCCAAATGTAGGTCTAGCTCCTTGGTGGTTTAGCAACAAGCTGCCGCAGGTTTTGCCTGTACATTTCTGTCTTGATGGTTGAAGAATTCAGAAAGCTCAGACACAATAACTCAACATTAATCAGCTGGGAACAAGGCTGGTTGATAAACCTGTGTTTATTAGGGAGAGAAACCTTTCTCTGCACCCCTCCTGCCCCCACAGGCCCCTCAGGTCCTGTTGGCTTTGATCTTCATTATTATGCCCATGAGATAGGAGGGTCAGAGATTGTCACTTCTGAAGTGGCAAGTTGCTGGGGTCAGCAGGGAGGGAGGAAGAAGCTGGGAAGACCTGTAGTGCCAGCAACTGATAGTGCTTTGCTTTGCTTTGCTTTGCTTCTCTTCTCTTCTCTCTCTCCTCTCTCCTCTCTCCTCTCTCCTCTCTCCTCTCTCCTCTCTCCTCTCTCCTCTCTCCCCTCCCCTCCCCTCCCCTTTTCAAGTTTGTTTATTTTGAGAGAGAGCGCAAGCAAGCAGTGGGGAGAAACAGAGAGATTGGGAGAAAGAGAATCCCAAGCAGGCTCTGTGCTGCCATCCCAGAGCCCAGTGTTGGGCTTGATCCTATGAACTGCAAGATCATGACCTGAGCAGAAAACCAAGAGTCAGATGCTTAACAGACTGAGCCATCCAGGAGCCCTGACAGTGGTTTCTCTGTGGGACATTGATGATAATACCACTGTTATGGGTTGTTCAGAGCAAATGGGATCACACAGGTGGATGTGCCAAGTGGAGGTTCCTAACAGGTGGCTCATATCTGCCTCATTGACATTACATTTGTCCAGATGCTTAAAAAGAAATGTGAATGTCCTTAGGTGGGGCTTGTCCTCTCCAGTGTGGCTGCAGTCTCCACCATGCCCTGTTGTCTCATGCTTTGTTACTTCCCTCTTTTGCTACCTGCCTGGTCCTTCAAGGTATGTAGGTTTGCAAGCCCTACGTTAGTATTTGTGTTCAACTAGTTTATTCTTACATTTTGCTATTTGAGCATGGAAATCTTAACTACAAAGAAAATCCTTTATTTTCTCAGTGGATTTAATCATGAGTTGGGGTGTTTGGGATCTAGATATTCCCATCCCCCCCTGCTTCATCCCCCAACCCCCAGCTTGCCAAGATCTACCATGAGAGGTACAGGCTGGCCATAGGACAGTTATCTGGCCCCTGGCAGTGTCTGTGTGCCCAGGGGAAGGTTGGATTTCTCCCCATGACACTAAGGCCTGTGTGGTTTGGACAGTGTTTCCTTTGCATTATGGACACCCTCATCAGTTAATTAAAAAACAAGCAAACAAACAAAAACCCAAAAGTACTCCATTTCAGTGTTTGTGGATCATGTGTTCACAGGGCCTGTACTGGTTTACATTCTCCTTGACATGCATCTCCCTGTGAATTTGAAAGCTGTTGACATTCTACATAATTCCATATGCATTACCAATTTCTTTTCTGCTTCTTTTTCTTTCTTTCTCATTTGTTTTCTTAAAAAAAAAAATCCAACTGCTTTCTTGCCTTGAGATGCAAATTCCAAGTTTTATTCTGCCTTGGATTCCAAGTTTTCTGAGAAAAGGCTTCAATTTATTAGGTTAGTTCACAGTGTTCTCACAGAGAACTTTGAGGCATGGAACCATATGTGGTTGGGTTGTATTAAGATAAATAATGTAAGAGAATCAGCATCACATCATTTATAGAAACTCAGGCTACGCTTGTCATTTAAATAATTATCACACATGATTTACAAGTGTGGTCTGTGGTGGGAGGGGACAGGGTTGGGGTGAAAGGTCAAACCGATGTTTCCACAGTCTCACACTCTTTTGATGGCACCTCTGAGTCAGTGCAGCATCAGATAGGTACTGCAGGTACCCAAGGAACCTCGGAGAAACCTCCTTTAATTGGGAATGATTCCCTGTCACTCTCCCAGAGTCTGGTTTCTCACCAGCATTTAAGAGCAGAAAGTGAAGAACAGGTTGAGACAAACAGGCTTTTGCATGAGATTGAATCTTAGCAGTGGGGGGAGGCTTGGTGTGGTTAAGTCATTGGTGATGTTCACATTTTCTGTATTTATACCTCTAAAGAGGGGAAACATAATGGGGAGAGTCTCTTTTTAAAATAAAAATCATGCTTTCTTAGTGTCTAACTTGGAACATGTTCATGGTTTTCTATGTGTATGTGTATAATTTGTCTATAGATATGCATATATTATACATACATGTATAAACACATACATAGACACTGATGTAAATGTAAGCTGCTGGCAGCAGAAGGCAACTTATCACAGTTCACTGCAGAACACTGATTTCCAGATGTTTGGATTTCATGAACTAGGAATATAAAAAGATAAAAAAGAAATTGGGGGGGGGGGACGTCCAGCATAGAGTGCCAACTCTGTGTTTTCTAAGATCACTAACAAATTTTTTTTGGTGATGGCTGTTAGCTAGACTTATCGTGGTGATCAGTTTGCAGTATATACAAATCAAATCATTATGTGTACACCTGAAACTCTTGTAATATTATATGTCAATTATATATAGCACAATGAAAAGTTTTTTTAATTGTCATAAAGTACACATAAAATTTACCATCCTAGCTATTTTTAAATATACAATTCAATAATGGTAAGTACATTCACATTGTGCAATCCAAGATCATTTTGCCAAAAAAAAAAAAAAAAAAGGAGCAAGACAGAAGGACACCCATCTACTATCCTCATCATTTCATAAAGAAAAGGAGCATTTTAATTCCAAAAGAGGAATGGGGATGGAAGGCTGCCACCTTAGATACAGGAAATTCCTCCTTTATCTGTGGTAAAATAGTACAGAGAAAAATGCCACCAAGTACATGGTTCAGTAGCTGATACTTTCACAGCAAGGCTTTGTTGATGAAGGAAGTTATGTGTTGGTTTACATCCCGGTGCAAGCATTTTACTGGTGGGATGGTCTAAGTGCTGGTAGCAAGCAGTTCACATACTAGCACTGGTCAGCAGCCCTGTTCTATACCTGGTGTGTTTTTATAAAAGTAAAAGTTGACAGTTATGGTGTGAACCCATGTATATTCATTCCACTGTGATCGCATTCTCTCCTCTGTCTCCCCATAGTTAACTATTGTACTGAAATTGGTTTGTATTCACCTAGTTCATACCATATCTGCATAAGCCCATTAGCAATATATAGTGTTGTTTTGTGTAAATGGAATCCTGCTGTATATAGCCTTTGAAACTTAATTTGGTTTGCATAACATGATTTTAAAGACTTACCCATTTTGATATATGTAGATCTGCGTTATGGTATTGCTTTATTTGAGCATATATACCACATTACATTTATCTATCCTTATGTCAGTTGACATTTAGGCTGTTTGGGTTTTTGCTGATACAAACAGTAGTGCATTGCTCATTTCTGTGAGCCTTTCCTGTGCACACGAATGAGAATTTTTCCAGAGGAGTTACCTGGGAGGAGAGTTGATGGGTCAGAGGTGAAGTGATGTCTTCATTCACAAAATCTACTTAGCATGTTAACCAACCTCATTGTTTACTAGAGCTTTTCAGGTAAATGGGAAGTGGGAAAGATAGTGTTTTAAGTCAACCATTAATAAATGTGATTTTCTAGACCAAATTGAGAGCAGCTGATTGTTGATTGATCTTAAGTTTTTGCTCAGTCTGTCTGTAATCAAGAGATGATATGGCAGGTTGCTTGTAGGGAGTTTTCTTTGTGTGTTTGGATGTGGGACGTGGACCGGCAGGGAGAAGAAGCCAGCCCTTCATTTAGTTTCCCTCTTTCCATGTGAACTATGAAATGTTTGCAGTCTTTGTCTGGGAGGCAGATGAAACTGGGTGTTGCTGTCTCTCGGGCTTTGTTACAGATGGCTTTTTTGGTCTGAGAAAATCCTGTGGGCTCACACTTGGCCAGTGTGCTCTGACAAGTTTCTCAGCAGGCCTTTCTGGAGTGGACTTGCTGTTGCTCAGGGTGTCAGATGATCTAAGTTTCTTTCAACTGTCTAGTCTGTGGTTTCCACTGGAGAAGTGGACCCTGGTTCCTCCGGAGTCGGGTGCCAGAGGCATGTCCCCCAGCCGGCCTGAAGGAAGTCTGAGAGGGCTCCCTGTGGCCAGTGTCCGTGTGTAGCCACCACGTGGCCTACTAGGAACACTTGCGGTTTTGGCTGTGGATAAGTTCAGTCTCAAAGAATAAATTGAGAATTGAGACGATGTCTAAATGTGCTTAATGTACTTTATTCGGAGCCTTCTCTGTTATCTTCAGCAAATAGTGGAGTGTTTTGATCAGTCTTTAGAAAACAGTAAGTGGGAAGACAATGTGCTTAGAAAAAGCTGGAGAAACATCAGAGGGAAAAAAACGGATAAAAGACTTTTATTTATAGGGCTCTTCTCATCTCAGCCTATCAGAGAAGCCTGTTAGCTGACCATTTTCAAATAGCACATGGCAAGATGAGTTATGGGTGGGGAAAGTTCGGAGAGATCACACACGTGACTAATCTGTGTCAACGACTCAGGTGCCTGACTGACTAACGTACATGTTGCTGGCCACTCGGCACATCTGAACCGTCACGGCACACAGGCTTATCAGACAGAAGCACTTTCATTGGTTGCTACGTGGAAAGTAATCGGTGTTTTGGATATACAGGCACACGTTTACATTTGTAAAACAAATCTTTTTACTTTTTATAATCAGCTGTCAAAGCTTGAAAAACAGCAGCAGAGGAAAGAAAAGACCAGAGCCAAGGGGCCTTCCGAATCAAGCAAAGAAAGAAATGCCCCCCGAAAAGAAGACCGCAGTGCCAGCAGCGGGGCAGAGGGCGACGTGTCTTCTGAGCGGGAGCCGTAGACTTAAGGATGGAACTCAGGTAGGAGCCTCCCCTCCCTGCATAGCTCCATCTTCTGACATTTTGGGCAAATGGTAACAAATTGAGAACAGAATGGCTTTTGAGGCAGAATTCACTTTATGGACATTCATCCATAGCTTCCTGAAATCTGCCGCCTTCCTGGATGGAGAGAAAAGTTGAGGTGCAGGGTCGTGTTGGGGGTACCCATGGGCCTGGAGTGTTCTCCTTCCTCACTTGCCTTTGTCGGCTAACAACTGCCGCTACTGTGAGCATTTCCAGAGTGTTCGCAGATGTGTGATCCGGACCTGGAGCCTCACCCAAACCGTTCCTGGCCATTGCGCCCTCCTCTCCATTGCTGCTCTCGGCAGCTCCAGCGGGGACCACAGTCACCTGCAGCCACCTCCTCTCATAGCTGCCCACCCCATCCTTCAGTTCGCTCTGCCTGTCACAGCACCTTGTCACCTCCACACCCAGGAGTGCCTCTCAGCTCACTGTAGTAGTAGTCTCCCTCTCTGCCTGAAGGTCAGAGGCATCTAAACCTTGACCTGGCTGTCTGATGGCCCTTTGCTCAAGTTTGTTCCCCCAGTGAGCATGTTATTGAGAGCCTCATACTTGCCAGAGTTTACAAGTTCAGGGAGAAGCAAAGGAATAATTGTAGCATGGTTTCTTGTGGGGGTGGTGGGAATGTGAGGCTCTGCGGAAGGGAGGATGTGTGGAAATGGGCAAACGAGGGGCGAGGTGGGAGCTGCCACAGCCAAGAGAAAAGCAGATGCAAACACTGTTTGGTGTGGGGAAGGATAGAGAGTTTTGGAACAGAGGTAGAGAAGAGTGGCTAGAACACTGCGTGCAAGTGGGCAGTGGGGTATCCAGGGAGCTTCTGTAAAATCAGACAAATAGGATTATGGGTCATAAGGGTCTGGTGTGCAGTTGGGAAATTTGGGTTTCATCCTGAGGTGGCAGGGAACCTCTGAAGGTTCAAAGATACAAATGACATGATCAGGTGCAAAGTTTAAGGAGATGACTCCAGCAGCCATGGGGAGTGAGGCTGGAACCATCAGGCCAGTTAGTAGGTAGTAGCAGAAATCAAGAGAGGAGCAAGGTCTGGCCATACATTTCAGAGCTTTCAGCTTATACATAGTCTGTGGTTCAAACCATGTCAGCATATGGGTTCATCCTGGAGATGCTGAATGGTGAGAGAGGAGAACATTCTTAAGATGGTTTTCTGCCTTCTCTTTCCTTCTGAAAGGGAAGTCCATTTGTGAAATGACCTTTAAGATGCACACTACTAGACACTGAGATATATTAGAGAGTCTGTAGTGATAATTGGGTGTTGTGGAATTGGCTTGCAAACATAAACAGACCAAAGGAACAGAACAGAGAGCTCAGGAAGGTTATGTTGTTGATCCACTGATGGTTTTTTTTTCAATGTTTATTTAATTTTGAGAGAGAGAGATAAAGCGCGAGCAGGGGAGGGGCAGAGAGGAAGAGAGGGAGACAGAATCTGAAGCAGGCTCCAGGCTCTGAGCTGTCAGCACAGAACCTGATGCAGGGCTTGAATTCATGAGCCATGAGATCATGACCTGAGCCAAAGTTGGACGTTCAACTGACTGAGCTGCCCAGGCGCCCTGATTCACTGACAGTTTTAAGGGGAGGGAGACACTGGATAATAAATCCTGTAATGTCCTCTTGACTTTTCCCCTAATCACTCTGTTTCCTTCCAAGTAACTACGGGAGCAACAGAGCCATGGTCACTTGTCTTGGCTGATTTTTCTCACACTAATGGGAAAGCAAAGCAGGAATCAGAGGGAAGTTTTTTTCACACTCTGCTTCATTTGTCACAGTCACAAGCTCCCCCTTTTCTTGGCCTTGACCTAAAGACATGGGTTTTTATTCATGAACTGACACAGTTGGTGTGAGTTAGGGAGAGTCTTCTGAAGCTTGCTATGTGGTGTCTAAATAATTCACAAATACACAGTAATATTTATGTGGCATTTATATCATATAAAACTTCCATTCCCACCCCCTTAAAATTTCTGTGATGATTTGCTCATATTAGCTGTGAGTTTTGTCATCACAAATATTGCTAGTGCTTCTGACTTACAGTCTGTTCACTAACCCTAAATTTCTGAGGGGTGAATTGCACCACGCAAAGACAGTGCGCAGAGTGCCTTTTTAAGTTACTTTTACAGTTACGCTCATTAAGTGGGTCCAGCGGTCACACAGGATCTCACTGAGTTCTTATTTCCATCCTGCCAATTTCTGTGTGACATTAAGTTATGTAATCTTTGCTTTCTTGGTTTTCTTTATTAACTAAGAGAGTCAAACTCATTCCTTTCACTAGTGGTGTTGTGAATGTCAGGCGGGTAAAGCCATAATGCCTGGTGACAGTCCTAGCAGGCTGGGGTGGGAGGGGCAAGTTGAAGGGGACTCTCCCTATGTTTCTGTGGCACCTCCCTTGCCCCCTGGCGATTGTGTTGGAGAGAGCATCCCAGCATCCACTCCTGACCCCTGGATGAAGGATGAAGGACTGGCTAATCTGATGGGCAGGGGATGACATTCATTATAGTGGGTGGTTCCTTGGTTCAGAAGCAAAATCCAGACCCAATATATTCTATTTCTGCTCCTTGAACTGAGGGCAGCTGCCCAGCCTACATGGCTTTTTATTCTTATGGCCCTACTCTGACACAGCACCATGTCTTTTCCATGTAGTTTTAAGATTATAAATAATAGCTTTTTCCTCAATGAGTATTGGGACCTTACAGTAAATTTTTAAAAATTGAATTTTCAGACTCCCATGATGAACTCAATGCATAGAAAAGTAATAAATATATAATCACTCCTCTCCCAGTAACCAAGCACAGCTTATCAACCTAAATGGATGCACGCGCACATGTGTGTGCACACACACACACTCAGATGTGCCTTGGACCTTGTATTTTCAAAATGGCTTTAAAAAATTCTTATGCCACCTAGTTGCATCTTTTCTTGATTATATTATCAACCTGCTCATATATTTTATAAATTTAATGTCTTGATTTTTGATGTAACTGTGTCTGTTCAGTACTACAAATCTTTGTTTTGTTTATTGAGGGGTGTTGTTGAATTCTACTCTTTATAACAGTGCAAAACATAACTTTCTATTTGAGTTAGATTTTGGCCTTAGAATAATCCCAGTAGAAAAGTATCCTGGACATTAGTTTCCTGTACCCAGTGGGTAGCTTGGGAGTGATTTTGCCATCTCTATGGGCAAGAAAAACACCTGAATGCCTCATGCGTAGAGAAAGAGACAGTAACCGTGTGTCACAGAACATGCTAGAGGACACATTCACAATAGAAAACAAGGGAAGAGGTGAAAGTGGGCATCTCTTTCCAACATCTCCCAGAGTTTAAGAGGTGAAATTTCTTATAGACTGGTAGGTATCTATTTTTGCTTTTCTAAAATTGATGGAAAAGTTAAAAACTGTAACCATATTTATTCTCAAGGTATTGCTGATTGGGTAGTGTAGAACTTGGGGTAAATCCTACTACAGCTGACTCTTGAACAACACGGTTTGACCTGTGTGGGTCTCCTTATGCATGGTTTTTTTTTGTTTTTTTCCAATATATTGGAAACATTTTTGGAGATTTACAACAACTTGCAAAAGCTTGCAGACAAACTATGTAGCCTTAGAAATATAAAGAAATTAAGAAAATGTTAGGAATGTCATGAATGCATAAAAAAATCTATGTAAGTACCAGTCTATTTTACCAGTTACTACCATAAAATATACATACATCTATTATAAAAAGTTAAAATTTATCAAAATTTATACACACCAACACTTATGTGGCACCATTTGCAGTGGAGAGAAATGGAAACAAGTGAAAATGCGTAACTGCATAAATTAGCTATAGTACGTGCTATATACTACTATAATAATTTCCTAGCCACTGTTGCTATTACCGTGAGCTCAGGTGTTGTGAGTATCCACTTAAAATATCACGTGACGCTAATCATCTCTACGCGAACAGTTTGTCCCTGCCGTAAGTTGTGTATTGTAGTAAAATGTGATACCTCGTGATTCTTGCGTACTTTTCATCGTGTTTATTAGTACAATACCCTAAACCTTGAATAACACCATGGAACTCATCCAGAGTGCCACTAGTGATGCTCGAAGTGCTCCCAAGAAGCAGAGAAAAGTCATAACACCACAAGAAAAAGTTGAATTGCTTAATATGTCTCATGGATTTAGGTCTGAAGCTTCAGTGCCCACCATCTCAAGATAATGAATCCAGCATCAGGAACATTGTAAAAAAAAAAAAAAAAAAAATTTGTGTAGCCATTGCTGTAGCAATGCCAGCAGGCCTGAAAGCCTTGCACTTTTTATGAAATATCCTTTTATCTCATATTGGTAATGCAGCTTTTATGTTGGTACAGGATTGCTATAAGAAAGACATACCGGCGCACCTGGGTGACTCAGGTGGTTAAACATCCGACTTGGCCCAGGTCATGATCTCACAGTTCTTGAGTTTCCAGCCCCGCATTGGGCTCCGTGCTGACGGCATGGAGCCTGCTTGGTATTCTCTCTCTTTACCCCTCCCCCTGCTCTCTCAAAAAATAAATAAACTTAAAAAAAAGAAAGGCATACCTATAGACTCTTAAGATGATTTGAGAAAAAGTGAAATCATTATGTGACAACTTAAAGCAAAAGCAAAGAGAAAGATCTAAAGCTGGAGAATTTAATGCCAGCAAAGGATGGTTTTTATAATTTTAGAAAAATGTTTGGCTTTACAAATATCAAGATAATAGGAGAAGCAGCATCTGCCGATCAAGAGGCAGCAGATGAGTTCCCAGATGCCACTGAGAAGATCATTGAAGAGAAAGGATATCTGTCTGAACAAGTTTTTAATGCAGACAAAAGTACCCTATTCTGGAAGAAAATGTCCCGAAGGACATTTATTAGTAAGGAAGAGAAGCAAGTATCAGGATTTAAGACAGGAAGGGAGAGGCTAACTGCTGTTTTGTGTAAATGCAGTTGGGTTTATGATCAGGACTTCCCTAATCTATAAAGTTGCTAACCCCCCAAGCCTTGAAGGGGAATAAACACACACCAGCTGCTATCTTTTTGCTTGTATAACAAGAAGGCCTGGACAATGAGAACTCTTTTTCTGGATTGGTTCTATTGATGATTTGTTCCTGAAGTACGGGAGTACCTTGCCAGGAAGGGACTGCCTTTTAAAGATTTTTTTGGTATTGGACAATGTCCCTGGCCACCCAGAACCCTGTGAGTCCAACACTGCAGGTATCAAGTTGGTCTGTGGCCTCCAAACACATGATCTCTAATTCAGGCTGTAGATCAGGGAGTCATGAGGACATTGAGGGCTCATCACACACGGGACTCCATGGAAAACATTGTTAGTGCTATGGAAGAGAACTCTGATAGAACATTAAGAAGGTCTGGAAGGATTACTCCATTGAAGATGCCACTGTTGTTCTAGAAAATTCTGTGAAAGCCATCAAGCCTGAAACGATAAATTCCTGTTGGAGAAAACTCTGTCCAGATATTGTACATGACTTCACAGGATTTATAACAAAACCAACCAAGGAAATCATGAAAGAGACTATCGATATGGTTTTAAAAAAGGTGAGTTGGGGGGAGGGTGGTAGAAAGGTTTCATGATATGGATCTTGGAGAAATTCAAGAACTAGTAGGCACCACAGAGGAATTAACAGAAGACGACTTGAGAGAGATGAATGCTTCCGAAACAGTTTCAGATGATGAGCAAGAAGGCATAGAAGCAGCAGTGCCAGAAAACAAATTGTTCGTCTGGCAGAAGGGTTCCAGTTATTCATGACTACTTTTGACTTCTTTTATGATTGGACACTGAAACTAAAGCAAAGGTGGAAGAATGATTGGTGCCATATAGAAACATTTGAAAACAGAAAAGAAAAAGCAAACAAGTCAGACAGAAATGACAATGTTTGGTATTTCCATAAAGTTACACCGAGCGTGCCTGCCTCATCCGCCTCCCCTCCTACCTTCTCTACTTCCTCTGCTTTCCCGCCCCTGGGACAGCAAGACCAGCCCTCCTTCCTCCTCCTCTGCCAACTCAGCGTGAAGACAGTGAGGATGGAGACCTTTATGATGATCCACTTCCGCTTAATGAATAGGAAGTCATCATCATGCCATCCGTACAGTTAATAAACTTAGGGTTGTCTATGTGTGTGTCCTTGTGTGAAAACCGATTAATTGTATGAGACATTTTTTGTCATCATCTTCATTGTCTACGTATTCATCATGTAGAACGTTGTGTGCAAGACCTGTGTGGAGGTGGAGAACCTGTCCTTACAGAGGCGTAAGGTGAGTGATAGTTGATATGAAATTGAAAATGTGTTTGTTCTCTTACTGTTTTACAACTTTTCTTTCAAAGAATTGCTATACAGTATGCCCCTCTCTCTTATAATTGGAGAAACTGCATATTGGCCTATTGTCACAGTGGTAAAGTGGTCTTGACAGTACTGTATTATGAATATGACCGTAAAACTGTATGCCACAAAAATTTCATAACCATTCATTCATTAGTGTGTACGCTAGCCTACCATAAAGCAATCCTGTTGCTACTACTTCATTATTAATGCATGAATCATTACACCTGTAAATAAATATGAATTTCTTTTTCACATTATCTTCTCATTTTTGAGTCTAGCATTGGTAATACGTATAAAGTGTATAGTGTTTTGTATCATGTAGGATGATGATGTAAGTACTGACAATGCATCTTGTTAACAGATGAAAACTGGTGATAATAAACTCAGTACAGGACTATAAATGTATTTTTTCTTCATGATTTTTTAAATAACATTGTCTTTTTTCTTGGTTTACTGTAAGAATACAGTGTATAATATGTATAACATACAGAAAATGTGTTGTTTATGTCATCAATAAGGTTTTGGGCAGCAGTACACTGTTAGTAGTTAAGTTTTTGGGGAATCAAAAGTTATATGGACTTTTACTGTGTAGGGGTTGGCGTCTCTAACCTCCATATTGTTCAAGGGTCAAAAAGAACTAACCAGAGAGGGGACACAGTAGTGGGGGAAGCAAACTCAAGGGCACAGTGTTTTGAAAAGAGTAGATGTGTTTTCCTTTTCCCTGTAAATCAAGCTCACTGCAGCTGTGTCATCATCATGGCCCTAGGGATGAGGCAGGGAGAGGGTGAGTGCAGAAGAATGATGTAGAGGGGCCCTGTCTGGTAGGAGGGAAGGTGAAGGAGAGCTTCAGTTTAGGAGACACAGTGGGAGAGAGAAAAGGGACATATGGAGGAGAAGCCCAAGCCCGCACTTGGTGTTCTGGCTCCAGGCTAGAGTCCTTGGGGTGGTGGTTAGGTTGATGGGAGAGCTGGAGGCCTGCGGTCCTGGTGCTCTGGTCCCTGGTGGGAATTCTGGAAGGAGACTGCTGTGTAGGATGGCTGCAGGTCTCTACGAGACTGCTGCAGCTGAGTAGAAGGGGCAGCAAGAAGTGGTTAGGTATCAGGATGCAGCAGGAGCTAGTAGAGGGTCTCACCTGCCTTGTGAGGTGTGCAGAAGAGAGGTTTGTGGGGGTTCATTGGGCTGGCCATAGGTCCTATTAGAAGGGGTGAGGTGAGCCTGCCCCAGAGGCCGAGAGAGGCCAATGTGCCCAGAAAGCCAGGAGGGTCATGACCTCAGCTCTTCATAGCACTGAGTCTTTGCACGTCTCAGCCACGATCTCCATGTGGTTCCCAGGGTAAGGCGTGAGGGGTCTATAGTGCTAGTGAGAGCTGAATTGAGGTCAGGTCAGACAGGGGTGGGGGCTCTGGCCCCTGAGCAATCAGGTGCTGCTCAGTGGTGTGCCCCAGGGCTCAGCACCAGGTGCTGAACCACACCAGCCACCGAGGCACAAAGGCCACTTGAGGACTCAGCTGTTCCAACACCCAGGCGAGCAGAATTACTGTGCGTTCAAGATTTCCCCTGCTGCTACTCAGCGGGATGGAGACTTGTGAGGACATTTAGATGGGCCCATGAAAATACAGAAGCCGTGTTTTCTTTGCATATTTAGCATATTTAGCACTGTAGCACTGTCTGGGTTTTTGACTGAGTTCATGAGGAAAACCATTTGCTTATTGGCAGTTTAAGGTGGATGTCCAGTTGGAATTCAAACCAGAGATGACAGCAGAGGCCGGGTGGCTGGTGCTGACATCCAGGTATGGACAGATGTGAGGAATCCTCTGAGGCACCTCTGCTGCAGCCAGCCAAGGATCAGGGAGGAGCTGGGGCACCCACCCCCTCTCCTGCACCTTTCTGGGATTATAGACATGTACTCAGATTTGAAGACCTTAAAGGGGGCCAGGAGTAAATGACAGATGGTCTTCCAGTTATGTATTTGGGGTTTTTGTTGCCCATGGGCTTTTGTTGCCCCATCTGCTGAAATTTGTCATCCCAGTAGACCCCCAAAATCACCACTGAATATTCAGATATCTGTAAGAGCTGAATTAAGTAGTGACAGACAGAAGGTGACCTTGGCATTGACTGTGCTCCACAGAAAAACAGCAAGCCCCACCCCTGCCTCTGTGAGGGGAGCTGCAGTTTTCATTTGCTTTTCTTTACAAACAGGAAGAGCCCTAGGGAGCCTCACAGGACCTAAGGGAGCAGCTTGGAGTTTCCAAGGCATGAGAGAGAAAGAAAAGGCAGAAGAAAGTGGAGTGAGAAGTTGCATGAGCTTGGGCATATTTTTCTTTGAAAATGAGAAACCTTTAGAGGATACTCCCAGGGTGTTGACATTTCTGTCACATTGCAGATGTTTCTTATTTTATCAAATGAACATGGAAGTGCTAAAGTGCACCTCTGTTTTTGTCCTCTGCCTCATTCCTTCAGGCTCACTCACCTTGCTGGGAGGTCTCAAGGTTTTCTGTGAGGCTGCACCTCCCATTTCCCCCTGTGCTAGCTATGGCAGCCTCTCTGTGGGACCATGTGCTCTCTGCCTTTGATTGCAAGGTCAAGTATTGCCTCATTTGCATATTTATTTGGCTGCTGTCATTAGGGTGTGAGAGGAGCGTGCTCCTGAGCAGCACCCCACATTTCTGTCCTCAAATGTCAACACACTTGAAACCAAGCAAGGAAAGTGTTTTGGAAACTGCCATCTGTTTGCTTTTTCAACTTGACCTTTGTCTGAATAATAAGACATATCTGGCTGAGCACATTTCTTCCTAATGAGCTAGAGCAGGGTGTGTGTGTGTGTGTGTGTGTGTGTGTGTGTGTGTGTGTGTGTGGTGTGTTGTGTGTGTGTGTTCTGTTAAAGGATAGTCATGTTTTCACTGTGTTTTTCCCCTGTAGAAGGTAGAATCTCTTTCATTTCCACAGCTTTCATTTTGCTTCCTGTGTCAACGTGTGGTGGTGTTTCATGTATAAAACTAACTATGCCTCTGAAGTGCTGTTTCTATTTTTTTTTAATTAAAAAATTTGTAGTGGTTGCCCTAGAGTTTGCAGTACACATTTTTTTTAATTTGTTTTATTTTTTTATTTTTTTTTAAATTTACATCCAAGTTAGTTAGCATATAGTGCAACAATGATTTCAGAAGTAGATTCCTTAGTGCCCCTTACCCATCCCCCCTCCCACAACCCCTCCCGTAACCCTCAGTTTGTTCTCCATATTTATGAGTCTCTTCTGTTTTGTCCCCCTCCCTGTTTTTATATTATTTTTGTTTCCCTTCCCTTTTGTTCATCTGTTTTGTCTCTTAAAGTCTTCATATGAGTGAAGTCACATGATTTTTGTCTTTCTCTGACTAATTTCACTTAGCATAATACCCTCCAGTTCCATCCATGTAGTTGCAAATGACAAGATTTCATTCTTTTTGATTGCTGAGTAATACTCCATTGTATATATATACCACATCTTCTTTATCCATTCACCCATCGATGGATATTTGGGCTCTTTCCATACTTTGGCTATTGTTGATAGTGCTGCTATGAACATAGGGGTGCATGTGTCCCTTTGAAACAGCACACCTGTATCCCTTGGATAAATGCCTACTAGTGCAATTGCTGGGTCGTACGGTAGTTCTATTTTTAGTTTTTTGAGGAACCTCCATACTGTTTTCCAGAGTGGCTGCACCAGCTTGCATTCCCATGCAGTTTTAACCTAAGTCCACCTTCAGATGACCTGTACAGCTTCACGTGTATCACATGTTATCACATGCTAATAACAGCGTCCCCACTTCCTCCCTCCCCCGTACCCCTTTCCCTCAGCTTCTTTCAGGGATTTCTCTCTCTCTCTCTCTCTTTATTTTTTCCCAGTTTGGGATGTTCTTAGCCATTATTATGTCAAACACTCTGCTCTTTTCTCTATCTCTTCCTGATATTCCAATTATATGTATATTATACCTTTTGTAATTGCCCCATGTCCTGGTTGGTCAATTCCCTTTTTCCTCCATTCTTTTTTTTTTTTTTGAAATTTATTTATATTGAGTGTGTGTGTGTGTGTGTGTGTGTGTGTGTGTGTGTGTGTACATGCACACAAGTGAGCAGGAGAGGGGCAGAGAAAGAGAATCCCAAGTAGATTCCATGCTATCAGTGCAGAGCCTGACATGGGGCTTGACCCCATGAAACAAAATCAAGAGTTAGATGCTTAACCAACTGAGGCACTCATGCCCCCCCACCTCCTTTTCCAATTCCGTTCTTTTCTCTCTTTGCATTTCAGTAGTTTGGAAGTTTATATTGACCTATTTTCAAGCCCACTGATTCTTCCTTTGGCTATGTCCAGTCTACTGATGAGCCCATCAAAGGCATTCTTCTTCTCTGTTATGGTGTTTTTTATTTTTAGCATTTCTATCTCTCTGCTGTATTATCCATCTGTTCTTGTATATTGTCTACTTTGCCCATTAGAGCCCTTAACATATTAATCATAGTTGTTTTTCTTTGATAATTCCAACATCTGTATCACATCTGAGTCTCACTCTGATGACTGCTTTGACTTTTCTGAGCTTCTTGAACTGGTAAATGTTTGTCTTTCAATACGTTTGGGAAATTTTAAGCAGTCTTTTGTCAGAGATTATTTTCTGCCCGTTCTCTTTCTTCTAACCTAGAGGAGGTTACTGTTTCCAAACCTTAGTGTTATTCTGGCCATTGCTATACATAAGGCTGAACTGCTTCCTCACTGATGCACAGTAGGCACATTATGTTTCTTTACCAGCAGTAGAATTGGATTTTCTGCATACCTAGCTTCCGCCTCAGTTTCATTTATTAGAAAATAAATTGGCAAGAAGCTGGCCACAGTTAGTGATTCTGTTTTTTGCTGAAGTGTTGAGCTAAGCTTACAGATAACGTAGAAATATGCCATCTGATGCAGTAGGTACTACCTATGTATGGATACTTAAGTGTAAATTAATTAAAATTAAGCAAAATTTAAAATTCATTTCCTTAGTCACAGTAGCCACATTTTAAGTGCCCAGTAGCCACATCTGGCTAGCGGTTGCTATCTTGGATGGTGCTGAGGTAGAACAACCCTGTCATTGCAGAAAATTCAGTTGGACAAGTGAAAATTCTGAACCACTGCCAGTTCTGTAAGACAGGCATGATTAAATACGTACAAATATATGTGAGAAATAGGGTAGAAGTTAAGCCCAAATTAAAAACTAATTTCTTTTGGGAGTTTCTTCCTTTAGTACACCACACCAAGGTTTCCTGTCTTAATGGGGAAATCAGATCACTGGCCCCTTATACACATCACCAGGTCAGGACCATCAGCCTCGAGTAAAGGAAGAGATTCTTCACCTGACAGTTCAGTGCAGGCTCACTGGAATCACAATAAATGCTAGGTCAGAGTGAATCCTTCTCTGATAACGTGGACTTCTCAGCAACCCATGTTTTCTCATAGAACAGCCTTTCTTTTCTAGGTAAGTGAATTCAGATTGGATTCCTAGCTGTGGCCTGAAATAAATATATAAAATCTGGGTTCTTTTGACAGTGGTTTGGAGAGCAGGTCTGTGGTCTGTGTATCTTAACTCAAGCACTTACATCTGTGGTTGCTCGAATGGCCTACAGCCAGAAGCAGTTCGGCTGGAAATCAGCATCTTTGAGAGACTCCAACAGGCTGTTGAGGAATTCCTTGCTTCTGGTGCTGGATTATCCCCCACTGCCCCCAATGTTTGCAGGCAATAAAAGAGAACCATTCCAGAAGCTTCTTTCCACAAGGCTATGAAATTATGGTGCTGTTATCTCAGGTGCTTACTACTGCCTGTTGCCTCCAGCCTGCGGGTCATGTCTGCCCTGAGATAGCTCACCTGACTCACAGGGAGTAGATGCCGTCCTCTGTTGAGCTCTCATATGGAGGCACCTTACCCTTCCTCCAGGGTTTCTAAATTTTGACACCCTCTTGTGCAGAATTGTGTTTGTCAGTTTGCACATGACTTCCACTCAGTGCTTCTGATGTGGCAGGTGGACCTCACAGATAGCTCCTCCCCACCTCCCTTTTCATATGTCTAGCTGTGTGAGTGTTATGATCTCCAGCCACTCCCACTTGACAGCCAGCAACCTGGCCTCTAGGTTTTTCCTTGGTCATGTTTAAGAAAATGAGAAGGAGCATTTGTTAAAAGTGAGATCGAAAGTAAAAGTGGCATCTATTTGACCAATCCATGTATTGTGAGGGGCAGGGGGCAGTGTCTTTCAGGTGGGACAGTGTCTACTGCTTGGCCAGAAGGCTCTTGCATGCAGTTTGGGAGCTCATCACTCATAATATTAATGTTGATGTTATGATTAGGTGCACCTGTTGGGTATTCCAGTATTAGAACAGTTAATTCTTGAAGGAATTCTTAGTTCAAATCCTTCAGGGTCAGTGCTTAATGTAGTCCCTAGGCCTAAGTGGTTTACTGTAAACTTTGAGAACCCCTGGCATGAAACCTCTCAGGATCCCTTCTAGTTCTGTGATTCTCTGGTAGGGAACTAGAAGTTCTAAATTGTCTTCCTCGTAAAATTTCTTTTGAAAGCCATTTTGTATTATAGAACTAATGCTCATTCATCACAGAAAATTTTTTAAAATGCCAGAATGCTCAAAGAAAATAAAAGTCACCCGCCATCTCATCAAAGATAATCATTATTAACATAATGCTTTTATAACAATTTCTCTAATCAGATAATTCTGTATCTTTCTCTAATTTTACGTACTTAAAGATAGACTGTATATATAATGCCACTGCTTTCATCATCTAATGGAATATTGTGAACATTATCATTATGTAAACCTTATCATTTCCATCTGCACATCAAACATTGGAAGCATAAATTTATTATCTCAAAGCTTTAAAACATCTAGGATATTTATCTGAAGTTATTGTAAAAGAATAATATATTAAAGCAGGGTCCCAAAGCTCATTTTAAGTTCAAAACAAAGGTTTTAATCTGCACCAAGATGAAGTTCCCCAAGGGTCAATGTGAGATCCAGTTTCAGGATTTCAGTTATTACTATTGCAGATGAGGAAAGAGGCTTTAATACACCCAGGTGCCTATGTTTGGGTTACTATCTTGATTAAAATATAGGAGCAAATGGACTGCTTTTCTTGACTTAAAAATACAACTAAATATGGTCCCCAGGAATTATATTGTATAATCCCTATTCCTTTGTGGTCTTTGAGATCTCTTAGAAATAGTGCAACACTATGACTGGTGGGTTTTAGAGCATGAGGGTAGGCCTTGGGGGAAATTTTAGTTCCTTGTGTGGGTCTAGAGAACTGAAGAACATAGCTGAAGTTATAATTAGCCTTTCTGGTGTGGGCCCATGGGCCTCCATGTCAAGCTGGGCGCAGGAATGGAAGGCTGTTAATTCTATTGAGGCATCTGCTCATAATACAACCCTTTGTTAAGAATGTGACCTGTGCTGAGTGTACCCAGAAGCATATTCACAGATGTGGTATCACTGTGCAACCCACTATTACCAGAATCTTCTGCTTTTACCAAAGTTCATCCAATTAGAATTTAGATCTGAGAGAATAGAAACTGCTGTGTTAAGTTTGGGGTTTAGACTCTTGGTTGACAATTGCCTGCTTCATAGATCTTGGCAAGACCAGCTGGTTTTTGTTGTAGCCTCAGAATTACAGAAGAAAACTTGAGGCACTTGGAGATTTTATACTGAAGAGCCTACCATTATCCTTTGAGCAGCATTAAAAATATCCCAAAAGCAAGTGTTTAGCTTATTCCCTGTCTCTGTGCTTTATTTAGGTTCCTCTCTGCCTCCCTCATTATTAAAAGTTTTTGGAAATAAGGTTTTGTATCTTTTTTCAAAGAATTTGTCCATTTCATCTGTGTCGTCTAATTTGTGGGAATTACGCCATGGTATGTCCTTTTTTATCCTTTTAATGTCTATAAAACATGTAGTGATGTTGCCTCTTTGATTCCTGATATTCATAATTTATGCCTTCTTTTTTCTTGGTAAGTCTGGCAAGAGGTTTATCAGGTTTATTGATCTTTCCATGTATTTTTTGTTTTTGCTTGAAATTTCATTAGTTTCTATTCTACTCTTTATTGCCTTGGGTTTACTCTTTTATTCTTTTAGTTTCTTATGGTGGAAACTCAGATTATTGATGTGACATCTTCTTTTCTAAGGTAGCCATTGAATGCTATGAATTTCCCTCTAAGTGCTGCTTTAGGGAGTATCACAGATTGTGATATGTTGCATTTTCATTCACAGTCACGTTTTAACCTATTTTCTAATTTGCCTTGTGATTTCTCTTTGATCAAAGGCCATTTAGAAGTGAGTTAATTCCCAGGTATTTAGTGTCTTTCTGAGCTCTAAGAATGAGGTTCTAATAAATTGGAGACTTTGATGAGGTGTTTGGATTTATATGTGACAGCTTGGCAGATTTTTCGTGGTAAAGTGAAACTCTGTCACGGTGTTGTCATTGTATGGACTGAAAAGGTATCTTCGGCTATTTTTTTTATGCTTGGTAATATTTTTAAAATAGGATTTGAAGGCACCTTTTCCTGTAATGTGTCTTATCTTTGTTCTTTTTAGTGCATTATCATCGGGTGGAACTGGATCCTGAAAAATTCATGGAAGATGCTAAGTACCTACACTGCTTTAAGAATTTGGAACTGAATCATGAAAAGGAAGACAGAAAGAAGAAATAGGGAACCTGAGTAGCCCTGCAAAAACAAAGCAGAATGAAACCAAACACCACCACCAAAGGAACGTTACCATTCTCTGTTGTTGCTGTGGTCTGACGGAAAGGTGGGTGCCGGCAGTGCAGGGGAGCACACCCCGTGCGTATTGCAACAGGACAGACACCCATGCTCCCCCCACAGAAAGACTTTGCTGGTTCCTGTGAATTCTTGGCTTGCTTTTGGAACAGGTTGGTCCAGCGTTATTTGTCACCGAGTCCTCCTTTCACACTGTGGTGTATTTCTGCGTGTCCGTGATGGGTCGCAACTGCAATTCATGCTGTCCATGCTCTTCCCAACACCGCCTTAGCCAGGGCCCGTGTTAAGGTGTACAGAGAACAGACTTTAGTGATAATGTATTGTGTAAGACCTTTGCATCTTGTAAATTTTCTCATTTTTCTAAAAAGAAATAATAAAATTCCAAACCTCAACAAACCACTTTATTATTAAACAAATCCTTCTGTGTTTCTGCTTAATGATTTTGTCTGTAGAAATACAATGTGTCTGACCCCACTCTGTGCATATTAGTTTTAAATAACCCTGTTGCAAGAGGCGTTCCCTGAGTGGCCCACACAGGCCTCTGATTCCATGGTGAGAGCCTATCAGTGGCAGTTTGTAGTTGATGACATTTTACTCCAACATGGGAAGGGAAAAGAATGGCCAAATGATGGAGACTAAGTGTGGCTGCAATCTCTCATTTATCCAGCATTGGGAGGTGGAGAAAGGCCACAGCATGTTGGACCACACAGATGCCCCTTTTCCAGGAGCTGAATGGTTGTCCATATATCCAACCAGTATTCTCACAGTTCTGTGAAGAAGGAACTGTATTCTGCCAAAGAGTTTCTTAGCTAATTTTACTGTTATTAGTGGCACAGTTGTACTGGTCGTTTTTAGACATTATATGATGTTAGCAGTTACATATATATTATTATATGGAATATATATTTATATGACATCTATAGTATTTTAGTGCTTATACAGAGTTATCCTCTTTTGAAATACTTCTTGCCCAACTGTAAAGGAGACATTTTTATTTGGCATTTTTGTAATGCTGAAATTCTATCTGTGACCTTTATAACTGAGCCTGTCTAATCTGACCCAGTTGTCTACTTCAAAGAAAAACATAGTTAGAAAATGTGAGGAAAAGAAAGCTCAAATTACACCTCTAATATGCATTCAAGTACAAGGATATGGAATTGGAAAGGGGTTTGCCAGACTGCCTTTCTCCGAACCAATACAGGTGGTCTGGGATAATCCATGATAGCAATAAACTCTGGATTTGAAATCATTACATTCCAGATGCAAATCCCTGGTCAGGGATGGGATGCCCAGTTGGATGGGCAGTGAGGTCCAAGAAGCTCTCCTGTTTGATTTTTCTACATAGGCTTTTACAGAATGAATTAAAATTCACTTTAAAGTTACTGCAAACTACAGTTTTGTAAACTTGGCTTAGGGTCATGGACTTGCTGAACACATTTGTCAGACATTTCTCTGCCACAACATTTTATCACCACCAATTAATGCTTGCTGAACAGCTGCAACCTGTCCTTGTGCTAATGGGGAATGAGGATGACATAGAATAGCTAATGTACTTGACGTCTGGACGGTGGGAAAATGATAAAGACCCTTGGAGCCCACAGTTTAGTTCCTGGATCTCATTTTAAAGGGACATAGACAAATTGGGGCATAAGCAGAGTCATGTGGGTCGTTTGCTGAAAACCATAAAGGAAGAAGGACTGAAGGGGAGAAACAAAACTCTGAATATTTGAAAGATACGAACAAGATACTTGGGTCGGGAGCAAAATAGGAGTAATAAGTATAAGTTGCATTAACATAGATGCTGGCTTGATACAAGGTAACGCTTTCCAACATGATTCAAAAGTAGATGTCGATGTCAGGACGGTTCAGCATTTGGGCAGAAGTTCTGAGCCTACTTACATGTGGCGAGAATTTTAATTAAAAAATCTTTCCTCCCTGATAGTATGTAGTGATTGTCAGAACCTGTAGGTAGCACTGGATTGGAGGAAGGTTTTTCCCTCATCCTGAAGTCCACTTTAAGCTCCTAGAAACAGAAGCAGCAGCATGTACACTAAAGACTGGCTCCATAGGGTCTAACCACAGGCCAAGGTTGTGCAAAACAACAACAACAAAAACACCCGAAAGCTCAGGATGAATCCCCATGAAACCCACAGCTGCATCCAAAAAGAAGTTAATTCTGCCTTCCCCCTCCCCTTCGCTCTGTTTCTGAAGGTCATTTCTAACCCTTACTGTGGAACTCATGGCTAAAATTAGATTTGGGGTCCAGTTCCTCTTGTGGAGTATAAAACTCGGTCTTTACACCCTCCTAACATCTCCTCCTGTTTTCTGCTTATTTTTAAGCTTGCTTTTTATGGTCCATTAACACATCATTTGAATGGGGATGGGAGAGGAGAATCGTCCCTTGTATGGCTTCTCTGAGAAGGCTTGGCAGACTGCAGGCCTGTACTTTAAACAGAACACTGTCTGATAACACTGGGTAGCAGGGTCTGTTTCATCTTGCCTTTCATGGCTTACTTTATAGGAGACCAAGCTCTTGGGAGACACACAGCATAGACCAAAGAAAGGCATGTCCTGGGGCTGGACATAGCGTCCCCTCATGGTTGGTGGTCCTTAGGAAGGCATTTTCTCTACCAAGTTGCATCCTGCAGAGATGGGTGCACACTGGCAGATGGAGAAAGCGCTATTACATTGAGTTGATCATAGGGAACAAACATTCTGCAAACACACTGTGTCCTCTGACATGCTGCCGTTTTAGTCACTCCCAAACCAGGGAGGTGACCTTTTCTGTCCAACTGGTTTATCAGAGTTCTTGCCCTTTTTCAGCCAGGCACTGACAGAATTCTTGATTTGCAATTCATTACTGATTTGGCTCTTTTAGGAGTAGAGTTAACCTCATTTTAGAAGTCCTGGAATAATATCAGAGGTAGAGCCTCCCATTGATCATATGCAGGAAGAAGATGGAAAATCACGATTTTGAGGCAGGTCTGCCTCTCGCTGCTGCTGCTAATGTCTTTGTCTTCTTCTGGGGTGCCGACACGTGCATTAAATTTGTAGAGGTCTGGAAAACAAAACCTTAAATTTCCATCACCAAAGTATCTATTAGTGATGGTATTTTAGATTTATTAAACAATTTTTGATAACATAGTTCATATATGTAGCGGCCCTTGAAATAACTCTGCTTGTTTTTGAATCTTCCCCAGGGTTTGGTGCATGAGAGGCTCCGTCATCAAGCAGGAAACGTGCTGAGGTGTCTGTTGAAAGAGATTCCGCCGTCATCCTATAGCAGGGGGTGGGCTCAGACCAGGCCTGGGTCTAAGGTGGCCATCTCCCAAAGGGAGCTGAGGTCTGGGGGATGGGGTGGAGTTGGCCAACTGAAAGGGGCACGCCATGGAGGAGAGCAAACCATCAGGTGCAGCGGAGGGGGGCTCAAGCAGGCCGGTGGGGCTGGATTCAGGGAGACAGGAGGCATGTGGAGGGACATGGACAGACACAGGTGGGCAGCAGGGACAGGACCCACAGAGGTCTGGTAAGTTGTGATTATGTACTTAGGCTTCATCCGTCTCCCTCTTTCTCCAGGCTGACTTGTTCTAGTTCCTCTGCAGTTTCTCACGTGGCACAGCTTTGACAGTGACCTGCCTGGAGGACTGGGTGCAGCTCTGCTGGTGTGGGGTGACCAAGGCCACTGGACAGTAGTGTGGAGGTCTCAACAGGCCAAGGGGTGGCCCAGACTTGGAGTTGCACCCTGGCTGTGCAGTGGACGTGCCCCATGATCTCGGCACAGCGTACATGTTCTTTCAGCTCTCTGAACTTCATCCTCTTCCTGTGTGTCTGGGGCATGGTTAGGGTTAAATAAGATGTACACAAGGCGTCGGGCATGGTGCCTTATGGCGGCACACACTTGGGATGCCGGCACACACTTGGGATGCCGGGCCACATCCCTGTGATAATGCATCTCATTGTGACTGAAGCTGCTTTCTTTCAGTGGCTTGCATCATGTCTCTGGCTCTCACCAAGCCTTCAAGTAACTAAAATCTTGCTGTTGTTGTTGTTGTTGTTTTTAAATTTTTTTAAGTTTATTTATTTTGAGAGAGAGAGAGAGAGAGAGCACATGCAAGTGAGGGAGGGGCAGAGAGAAGGAGAGACAGAATCCCAAGCAGGCTCTGCACCATCAGCACAGAGCCCAGTGAGGGGCTTGAACTCACAAGCTGTGAGATCATGACCTAAGCCAAGATCAAGAGTTGGATGCTTAATCAACTGCACCATCCAGGTGCCCCAATCCCATTTTTTTTTTTTAATTTTTGTTTTTGCTTTTTTTTTTTTTAACTAAATTCCCGTAGCCACTGTCTGGCCTGTGAGGAACCCACATGAAGAACTGAATTCTGTTCCTATTGGGCTAGGCTGTGGAAATATTTCAAATGGTATGCTGGCTATTCCTCCCAGCTTTGTGTCATCTTCAGACCTATTTTCTGTGTTTTTGTCCAAGTCTAGGCTAACCCCGATGCACGGGATAGAGTTGGCCCTTCATTAGAAACCTTCTTTCAGGTCAGTAGCTGCATTATTTATATTCCCATTCAACCCCCGTTCCTCCATCCCATGTCACCCTTTTCTGCGGAAATCATGCTACACTGTTTTCACAGTATTTTGGTGGTTAACCCAGTAATCCTGTCAGAAAAAATATTAGTACCATACAGCACGTTACTTGTGAACTCGTGCTGGCTTCTAGCGTTCCCTGTGTTCTTTACCATAGGCTCACAGACCATCTGCTTCATCATTCATTCTAGAATGTTTTCAGGAATCTGCATCTCACTGGCCTGTGTGCTGTGCCTGGAATCTGTCTTTTGAAACTGGGATTTTTGACATTTTTGGTCTTCTCTCCCCTCTTTTCTTTTCAGAAGACTATTTTTCAGAGTTACAAGTAGTACGTCTGTTCCATGATCAATTCTGTAGGTAATTTCAGGACTTCTGAAACTTCAGTTCACTCAGAGACCCTAGTAAGTCTGTCTCTTCCCCCACCATGGGCTTCAAGTCCCCTTTTATGATATTTCTTTTCCTTTTTGAAGTTTGAAACATTTGCCATACAGTACTAGATAAAATCACTACCTTAACTTGAGCGTGTGTTTGGGACTGAAAGCTATTCTAAGTCCTTTATGTATATCAACACTTGAAATCCCCACAGCCCTTTTGTTGTTCCCATTTTGCAGCTGAGGCAACTGAGACTTAGAGAAGTGAGCTGTCAAGGCTGCGAAGGGCTTGAGATCTTGCCCTGTTGACACAGTAGCCAGCTGGCCTGCCACACAAAGTCTCCTGGGTGCCAGCAGCACACAGGAGGCCCCAGTCCAAGACAGGGCTGAGCTTTGTTGCTCACAGCACTAGTGGGAGCTCGTGTCAGCATTTGTGCCAACTCCCTGCACCCCAGCTTCCATAGATGACACTGAGGAGGGCCAGGTGACGCCTCACACACAGCGGGTTATGCTACAGAAGAACCCAGAAAACCCAAATCTTTTATGATGCCTGACCTTTGCTCTGGAGAGAGATACACTCTCTCTCTTCCAAGGCTGTTTGCTACTTAAATATCCTCAGAAATATAGTCAAGCAAAGATAGTCAACACCTGTGCTCACAAGATGTATAGAGACACCAGAGACCATGAGTGTTGTCACCCCATAGGAACCTAACCCAGATCAGTCCGTGAGCAGGTAGTGGAGTCAGGGTTCAGAGCCAGGCTGGCAGACCCCAATGGACGGCCACTGCCATGACAACATGAAGGTGCCCTCCTGACACGCCGTTCTCATCACCTGACATCGTTCTCATCCCTCCTTTCCTTACCACTCATTTCATCCATGCCGCGTCACTTCGCGATGTCTGTGTCCAGAACCCCTCTCTGCTCTTCCCTGAGGCTGACCATGTGTGCTTACTTCCAGCTTCCTGTCAAGTTCGGACCAGGGGAGGCATCAGCAGATGCTCTGAGGACTGAGAGAATGAAGGCTTGGTGTGGGTTTCCTGGCTCCTTCCCTCCATGAAGGCCAAGGCCACAACCCTTCCAGGCAGCCATCTCCCACAGCTCCCCCTGCCTTCCCCATGCCACAGCCTGCTGCCGTGGCCCAGCCGCCCTGTCTCAGGGTTTCCTTCTCTGTGAAATGTGCAGCCCCCTCAACTGTGCCTGCGTGCTGAGATTGAAGCCACAGGGCTGTTGCCAGCTCGGTTAATTTCTTTGAAAAATTGTGGGGATTTTTCTTTTCTAGTCCTTCCTATGTCACGTACATTGTGTAATGGTTTTACCTGAGCCCCCTTTCCCCTTTTGCTTTGAAGTCCCCAGTCAAGGTCCTGCATTTCAAGTGTTTGCTGCCCTGGTGTTGCAGACCAGAGAAGGCCTGGACCTTCTTCCTCTTCTAAAACTCACCTTATTTTTATTTTTTTTTTTAATGTTTATTTTTAAGAGAGAGAGAGTGTGAGTGGGTGAGGGGCAGAGAGAGAGGGAGACACAGAATCCGAAACAGGCTCCAGGCTCCAAGCTGTCAACACAGAGCTCAACATGGGGCTAAAACTCATGAACTGTGAAATCATGACCTGAGCAAAGTCAGATGCTTAACCAACTGAGCCACCCAGGTGCCCCTAAAACTCACTTAAAGGAAGAGATGGTAACACCCCATGTGTCCCTGGGTCTCTTGGTTTCTACCCAAATATCAGAACTTTTAGACTTGCACTGTCCAATTTAGTAGCCACCTAGTTACATGTCACTAAATTAATTAAAATTAAATAAATTTAGGGGTGTCTGGGTGGCTCAGTCTGAGCATCTGACTCTTGATTTCGGCTCAGTCCCACGTGGGGCTCTCTGCTGAGCATGGAGCCTGCTTAAGATTCTGTCTCTCCCTCTGCCCCACTCATGTGCTCTCTCTCTTTCTAAAATTAAAAATATAATAAAATAAAAATGCCACATTTTATTTATCCATGTGTTCATCAACAGACACGTAGCTTGTTTTCATATCTTAACTTTTGTGAATTATGCTGCAATGAATATGGGAATGTTGGTGTCTCTTTAAGATACTGATTTTGTTTCCATCGCTTATATACCCAGAAGTATGATTGATGGATCATGTGGTAGTTTTATTTTTAATGTTTTGAGGAGCCTCCATACTGTTTTCTGTAATGGCTGCACCAATTTACATCCCCATGGACAGTGAACAAGGGTTCCCTTTTCTCCACATCCTCACCAGCACTTGCTATCTCTTGTCTTTTTGATATTAGCTACCCTCACAGTGATATCTCATTGTAGTTTTGATTTGCATTTCTCTGATGACTAGTGATATTGAGCCTCTTTTCATGTGCCTGTTGGCCATTTGTATATTTTCTTTAGAGAAATGTCCATTCAGCTCCCCTGCCCATAAATCAGGTTGTTAGTATTGTTATCATCATCATCATCCTCATCATCATTTTTGCTATTTTTTTTGACATGTATAAAGTTCTTTATGTTTTGGATTTAACTGCTTATCACATATATAGTTTACAAACATTTTCTTCTATAAGTTTGCCGTTTCATTTTGGTAACTGTTTCTTTTGCTGTGCAGAATCTTTATAGTCACTGATTTAGTCCCACTTGTTTTTGTTTTTGTTGTTTGTGATTTTGGAGAAATCATTGCCAAGGTCAAGAAAGTTTTTTTCCTATGTTTTATGCTAGGAGTTGTTTTTCTTTTTAATTTTTTTTTTGATGTTTATTTATTTTTGAGAGAGAGAAAGAGAGACAGAGCATGAATGGGGGAGGGGCAGAGAGAAAGAGGGAGACACACAGTCCAAAGCAGGCTCCAGGCTCTGTGCTGACAGCTTAGAGCCCAAAGTAGGGCTCAAACTCATGAACTGTGAGATCATGACCTGAGCCAAAGTCAGATGCTCAACCGACTGATCTACCCAGGTGCCCCTTATGCTAGGAGTTGTATGACTCAGATCTTAGACTCAGATCTTCATTCCACTTTGAGTTACTTCTGCGAGTAGTGTAAGATAGGGGTTCAATTTCATTCTTTGGCTTGTGGCTGTCCAGTTTTCCTAGCACCATTTATTGAAGAGACTATCATTTTCCCTTTGTGTGTTCTTGGCACACTTGTCAGATATTAGTTGACTTATGTAGGTTTGTATCTGGTCTTTCTGTTCTTTTGATCTCCATGTCTGTTTTCATGCCAGTACCATACTGTTTTGATTACCATAGCTTTGTAATACAGTTTGAAATCAGGATGTGTGATGCTTCAGCTGTTTTCTTTCTTCAGATTACTTTGGCTGTTTGGGGTTTTTGGTGGTTCCATATGAATTTTAGGATTGTTTTTTCTATTTCTGTGAAAAATGACAATTAAATTTTGATAGAGATTGCATTAAATCTGTAGATCAATTTGAATAATATGGATATTTTAATAATATTAATTTCTCCAATCCATGAGCATGGAATATCTATTAATTTATTTGTGTCTTCCGCAATTTCTTTTATCAGTGTCTTATATTTTTCCATGTATAGGTTAAATTTATTCCTAAGTATTTTCTATTTTTGATGCTGTTGTAAATGGGGTTATTTTCTTAATTTCTCTTTCAAATAATTTGTTGTTAGTGTATTGAAGTACAAATGGGGGTGCCAGGGTAGCTCAGTCGGTAGAGTGTCCAACTCTTAATTTTGGCCCAGGCCATGATCCCAGGGTTGTGGGATTGAGCCCTGCATTCTACATGCTGAGTGTGAAGACTGCTTAAGAGTCAGTCAATATCTCTTTCTCTCTACGCACCCCCCTTCTGCCACTTTCCCCTTCTCACACACTCTCTCAAAATAAAAAAAGAAATGCAAATTATTTTTATATACTGATTTTGCATGCTGCAACTTAACTGAATTTGTTTATTCTAACAGTTTCTTGGTAGAGTTTTCATAGATATATATATATATAGTTTTCATAGATATATATATATATATATATATATATATATATATATAATCATGTCATCTGCAAACAGATAATTTTACCTCTTCCTTTCCAGTTTGGATATCTTTTATTTCTTTTACTTGCCTATTTTTTTCTGCCTAGGACTTCAAGGACTATGTTGAATAGAAATGGGAATAGTGGGCATGTTTGTCTTGTTCCTGATTGGTTTTGACCATTGAGTCTAATTTTAGCTATGAGCTTGTATATTTGGGCTTTATTATGTTGAAGTACATTTCTTATTTACGTGATTTATTGAATTTTTATCATGAAAGGATGTTAAGTTTTGTCAAATTCTTTTCTACACCTATTGAGGTGATTATATGACTTTATCCCTCATTCTGTTAATGTATCACTGATTTGCATATGTTGTAACTATCCTTGAATCCCAGGGATAAATCCAACTCGATCATGGGTATTATCCTTGTAATGTGTTGATGAATTCCATTTGCTAGTATATCGTTGAGTATTTTTGTGTCTATATTCATCAGGGATATTGGCCTATAATTTTCTTGTAGTGTCCTTGTCTGGCTCTGGTATCAGGGTAATGCTAGCCTCATAGTATGAGTTTGGAAGTGTTCCCTCCTCTTCAGTTTTTGGAAGAGTACAAGAAGGATTGTTAAATCTTCTTTAAATGTTTGGTAGAGTACAGGGGCACCTGGGTGGCTCAGTTGATTAAGCGTCTGACTTTGGCTCAGGTCATGATCTCGCGGTTAGTGAGTTCAAGCCCCACATTGGGCTCGCTAATGCTGTCAGCACAGAGCCTGCTTCAGATCCTCTGTTCCTCTCTCTCTGCTCCTCCCTACTTTCACTCTCTCAAAAATAAATAAAACATTTTTAAAATGTTTGGTAGAGTTCACCCATAAAGCCATCAGGTCCTTGGCCTTTTATTTTTGTGGAGGTTTTTAACTACTGATTCAGTCTCCTTACTAGTAATTGGTTTATTCAAATTTTATATTTCTTCATGATTCAGTCTGGTTAGAAGAAGAACAAACTAAGTTCAAAGCAGAAAAAAAAGGAAATAACAAAGATCAGAGCAGAAATAAATGAAATAGAGACTGGAAAAACAATAGAAAAGATCAATGAAACTAAAAGCTATTTTTTTGAAAAGATAAACAATATTGACAAATCATTAGTTAAACAAAACAAAAAACAAAAAAAGAGGACTCAAATAAGTAAAATCAGAAATGAGAGACCTTGCAGTTGATACCACAGAAATACAAAGGATTGTAAGAGATAACTATGAACAATTGCATCCCAACAAACTGCATAACCAGGCCAGGTGCTGACAGCCTCCCATATGCCTTCCGAGGGCAGAGCTGAACACCAGGTTTGTGTGATATCTCCTGATCCTGCAGAGTTAGCCAACTTTCTGTGCATGATCCCTGGCTGTCTACAGAGGCTTGTACTTGTTGCTGCCCTTGGTAACTACACAGGGAGCTGTCCGTGGAGGAGGGGTTATGTGAGTGAGGTGTGCAGAACATTGGGGTGCCAGTGGGCCAGTTGGGGGGATCTACAGGTGAAGCATCTCTATTGGCCTATGGGTGAGGTAGTTAGTAGGATCCACATCTCTTTGATGCTTTTGCAGACATGACCCCTATGCTGAACAGTTCTGTGCTAGAACCAGAGAAGAATCATCACCATTATGTAAATGAAGTCACCAAGAGGAAACTGACTTGCTTGAGAGCAAAGAAATAGTGATGCAGCCATGGCTTGAACCTAGGGATCCTGTTGGGACTCACTACTTTTTCATTTGTTCATTCACTCAGCAGTCTGTCAACTACTGTACTAGCTGCTGGGCACATGCAGACAAATGTAACTGAGCCCTGACCCCAGGATGCACAATCTGCTGAGAAGACAGACAGGCAGATGGAGACCAGAGCACGGTAATGAGTGCTTCAGTACATTGAGCAACAAAGGCCTCTGAGGATGGCTGAGCAAGCATTCCAGAACATCTGGGGAAGTGACATTTGAGGGGGATTTCCAGGGAAGGTTGGTTGGTGGTCTGGGTGGTATCCTGAGGGCAGCACCAGCACTCTAAGCTCTGAACCATTTGGTGTGGTATTGAGAAGAAATGGGCTTTGGTCCCAGGGTCTTGTCTCTTCTTGGGCCAGGCACAGAGGCAGGCTTTGCCTTATTTGTGGTATAATGAATGGGTGCTCCTCACCCCCAGAGGCTCTGTATGGGATATGGGAAAAGCCACTGGTGGCCTAGGGGGTGGCATTTGAAGCAGATTGAGCAGAAAGAACAATATGCATTGGTCAGAAGCCCCAAGTCTGGCTTCTCATCCTATGCAGTTTCTCAGCCTTTTTACCTCTGAGTCTCTTGTCTGTAAGGTGGCTGTGCCTCTTGCATGTGAGACTCAAGACTGTTATGTCAGGGGACAGGTACAGCAGGATGGCAGCTGCTCCACTGATGGTTGGCAGCAGAAGAGAGGACAGGGTTGGGAGTAGGGGGCTTTTGCCTGCTTTTCCTGCAAACTCTGGGCCCTAGACTTGGGTTCTGAAAGTTATGGGCTGGGATCAGATCAGGGAGCAAGAGGGCATAAGAGAAGCCTGCTGGGTCTCTGCGGGCATCCTGCTGACTTCAGTTTTTGGGTTACTCTTTGGCATACATCGATGCAAGTATTGCTGCTCAAAAGGAAAACAGAAATTCCACACTGATAACTGACAGCAAAGCAATGTTCTTTCCACGTCTCTCCCTACTTCCTCAAGATGGGATGTATCCAAATAAGGACAGGGAAAGAAGAGGCCCTCCCTGCCCAGGGGGTAGTCCCAGAGAGAACCAAACCAAGCTGTGCTTTGATTGAGAACAAGGCCTCAGGCATAATTGTGTTCAACCCCAGCAACCATTCACCTTGAATAGAGTGGGGTTGGTTCCCCCCCCCCCCACATACCTTATTCCAGATGCCCTTCCTTCCCAAGATGGCAGTTACGCATTTTAGTAAGATCACCTCTCTGAAAAACAGTGTATATTAACAAAAAGTAAGTACACTATATTTTGGCATTTTGGGGCCAGTGATACTAAAAATATGAAGGAAAAAAAAATCCCTGGATTTCCAGGAATGTAGAATTGCAACCTATTATTTTATTATGTGGTTTAAAGGATTACTTTTTAAGCCTTTTATTTGGAAATAATTTAAACTTATGGAAAAGTTGCAAGAATAGTGCAAAGAATAGTCCAAAGAACCCATATATCCTTTATCCACTATTGCTTACTGCTAACATTTTGCCCCATTTGCTTTATCATTTCTCCCTGCCCAAATACATAAACATACACATTACCTAAATATATACATATAGATATACACAACCTCAGTTTAATGTTCTTTAATGTACTTATTCTAATTTTGTTGAATGACCCATTAATGTCCTCTGTTGCTACATTTTACCTTTCAGTACTGGATTCAGTCTAGGATCAGGCTGCCTTTCTGTAGCTTCTTTTTCTTCCAGACTAGCAGAGCACTACCCCACTGTGGCATAGTTTCCTCATCTGTAAGATATGGGAGCCAGAGTGGCTGACATCTGAGTTCTGTGATTATCTGATGGCCTGGGGTGCCCAGCACAGTGTTCTACGTAATAAGGTGTTCTTTAGATGTTTAATGGAAGTCCGCTTTCCAGAAGGATTAGGACTAGTTTTCTTTTTTTTTTTTTTTTTTAAATTTTTTTTTTTTTTCAACGTTTTTTTTTAATTTATTTTTGGGACAGAGAGAGACAGAGCATGAACGGGGGAGGGGCAGAGAGAGAGGGAGACACAGAATCGGAAACAGGCTCCATGCTCCGAGCCATCAGCCCAGAGCCTGACGCGGGGCTCGAACTCACGGACCGCGAGATCGTGACCTGGCTGAAGTCGGACGCTTAACCGACTGCGCCACCCAGGCGCCCCAAGGACTAGTTTTCTATTTGAGGGAGCATTTGTGTCTCCTCCCTCTTTAAAACAGGACTGCTGGCATTGGAAACAAATCTAAGGTTCTAGTCTGGTCTCTAAGAGATCACAAAGGTAACTGTCTAAAGTAACAATGGTAAAAATGTATTTGGTCATCACAGCATATGGATAAGTGAAAGGAACAATAGCAATGTCACCAAACATGTTGGGGGCAGGCGGGGGGGGGGGGGTGGTGGAGAAAAATCTGTTACAGCGTACCTGAACTACAAGAGGAACAGAATAGTGTTTTTTGATGGTGAACTTAGATTGGTAAAAATGTACATTTTATTACTTGCTTTCTTACTTAACTAGATTGCTGGTTTGTTATAAAAGGATATAACTCAGAAACAACATAGGGGCAGGCATGGAGAGGTGCATAGGGCAGGCAGGCATGGAGAAAGGACACAGAGCTCTCATGTCTCCCTGGCCCCCACACTGCCACAAGTTCACCAGTCAGAAAACTCTCTAAAATGTATAATTTAACCTATAGGGCAACTACTATATGTTTTCTATAAGAAAACTATTTTCAAAATAAAGACTGATAGGTTAGAAATAAAGGGATAGAGAGGGGTGGACCATGCTAATAGTAATCAAGAGAAAGCTAGAGCAGCTATATTAATTTCAGACAGAGAACGCATCAGAACAAGGAAAATGATTAACAAGGATAAAGAGGGGTACTACATCATGATAAATGGGTCAGTTCTCCAGAAAGACATAACAATGTATGTACCTAACAACAGATCATCAAAATATGTCAGGCAAAAATTGATAGAGCTAAAAAGAGAAATAGACAAATCAACTATTGTAGTTGGGGACTTCAATATCCCCCTGTCAGTAATTGATAGATCAAGCAGGCAGAAAATCAAAAAGGATAGAGTTGACTTGAACAGCACTATCAATCAACTTGATCTAATTGACATTTATAGAACACTCCATCTACCAACAGCAGAGTACACATTTTTCTTAAGCTCACCAAGATAGACCACATTCTGGGTCATGAAACACTAACAACTTTAAAAGATTAGCAACCATACACAATCATTTGCCAGACCACAATGGCATTAGACTAGAAACCAGTAACAAAAATATTTAGGAAATCCCCAAATATTTGGATATTAAACTACATACTTCTTTAAAATTTTTTTAAATGTTTATTCAATTTTTGAGAGAGAGAGAGACAGAGACAGAGCGTGAGTGGGGGAGGGGGTAGCAGAGAGAAAGAGGGAGACACAGAATCTGAAGCAGGCTCCAGGCTCTGAACCTATGCAGTGCTCTAACTCACTGACTGCGAGATTATGACCTGGGCTGAAGTCAGACACCCAGCTGACTGAGCCACCCAGGTGCCCCTAAACTACATACTTCTAAATAATTCATTGGTCAAAGAAGAGTCTTAACAGAAGTTTAAAAATGTTTTTAATTAAATGAAAATGAACATACAGCTTCTTAAAATTTGTGGGATGAAGCAAAAGCAGTGCTTAGAGGGAAATTTATAGCATTAAAATTCATATAATAGAATAGAAGAAAGAGCTGAAATTAATGGCCTAAGCTTCCATCCTAAGAAAGTAAAGAAGGAAGAGTAATTAAAAACTAAGGCAAGTGGAAGGAAAGAAATTAAATATCTATTCAGCCCCTCGCCCCCAAAGTTACTAGACTGGAGGAATAAGTGTGATAATAATAGTAACAATGGCATCAACAGTGATGATGTACCAGCTGCTCTTCTAAGCAGTTCTCATATACTCACACATTTAATACTTACAATAACCCTAGGAGGAGGGTAAGTCCTGTGAGGAATCCCCATTTCACAGATGAGACAACTGAGGCATAGGAGCCAGTTAGTAACTTGCCCAAGGACACATGGCTACTAAGAGGAAGAGAGAGGATTTGAATGAGGCAGCCTGGTTCCAGAAGAGGCAGAACCAAGAACCACTCAGTTCCTGTTCTGTGTCTGTCTTCTCCAGAAGAACAATGACCGGTCTTCTAGAACAATTTATGTAGGTAGACCAGGAATATGTCAAGTATATAAGGGGAGACCGAAGATGCCATCATGGGGTGTACAGATGAGTTATGACCCTAGGGAAGCTGTTATTAATGTTTGAGAACTCATGGAGGGTAGGAATGCTCCGGGAGGTTTGTGGTGGATAAATTCTCCATAAGAATTTGCTGAATGCCATAAGGCTGGGCTCCAGACAGTACATTTATCAATGTCTTGGATGAAGTCAAGCTCATCAAATGGCAAATTCCACAGAGTTGAAAGGAGAGCCTCAAGTGATGCCAACATGTAGAGCTCACTTTGAGTTAAATACAATTACATGATATTTGGGTAACAGAAAACTTGCAAAATATAGAGTAGGCAGGACCTGAGTGAAGAACAGTTTTTGTGAAAATGAATTTGGGGCTTAGCAAACCACAAGCTACCAATGGGTTGGAAGTGCGATGTAGCTGCCAAAACATCTGGTTCTGTCTCTAGCTGCACTGAAAGTGATGTGGTGTTTGTGCTGGAGGCTCTTAAGTTGGACAGCACATCAGAATCATTTAAAAATTGTGGATGCCTGGGCCCTACTTCCACAGATGCTGACTCAATAGGTCTGGACTGAGAATGTTTAAAAGCTCTCAAGGTGTTTGGAATGGCAGGTGGGATTGAGAACTACTGGTCTCATGGGTCTAATAGTTGTTTGTTGCCTAACGATGGTTCCGGAAATGGAGTCAAGGTTGTTCTGAGCATCAAAGTGGGGAAAGTCTGAGGAGCCAGGCCTTCCAGGGTCAGTCTGGTTCATGGCAGAGGCCAGAGGCCACACAGGCATTAGCAGTCTGTGGCCAAAGATGCCTCTCAAAGCTGTTACTTCACTTAGTCTTGGGCTGTCAGAGCATCTTAATCTTGGTCAACTCCACAAGGTAGAGGGACCTTCCTTCTGGTTTTTTCCAGCTTTCATCAGAGATGTCAAGAGACTGCAGGCTTGGGCTTAATTGTGGTTAGAAAGTATCTCAAGGGGAGTCTGGCACACAGAAAGTCCTCCCCTCCAGAGATGTTGGAGCCCTGTCTGCCTTTCCTTTTTTTTGCTGTCCAGGTGTGAGGCATGCACTGTAGCAATGCAGCCTTTCAAGTGGTGTGGTAGTGAGCTTCCGTGATGGCCCTCCAGTTTCATCACCTCCTGGCTTCCAGGCTCTTGTGTAGTCCCCTCTTTCATTGAATCAGAATTGGCCCCTGTGAGCAGTAGAACACAGCAAAATTAACGATAGGGGCTACAGGGGTAGGTCAGAAAAGACCTGGCAGCTCCAACCTTGTTTTCTTAGATTGCTTGCTTTGGAGGAATCCAGGCACCATGTTACAAGGACACTCAAGCAGCCCATGGAGATCTCCACAAGGAGAGGAATTGACTCTGACACTAACTTGCCAGTCATGTGAAGGAACCACTTTGGAAGTAGACCCTTCTACCCCCAGCTGAGCCTTCAGATGACTGCAGCATCAGCTAGCAACTTGCTGAAGTGTCACCAGAACCACACACCTCATACCTTCTTATTACATGAAACAAACAAATAAACAAACAAACAAACAAACTACTAATTTGTCTAAGCCAAGTGTTGGAAAACTACAGCCCATGGGCTGGCTGCCTGTTTTTGTAAGTAGTCTTATGGGAACACAGCCACATGCATTTTTAAAAATGTATTGTCCATGACTGCTTTTACATCGCAATGGCAGAGATGAGTACTTGTGACAGAGACTCTGTCCCATAGACTGAAAGATTTACTATTTTTCTGGCCCTTTGAGAAAAAGTTTGCCAATCCTTTGAGCCGTTGCTTCTTTTTCTTTCTTCTCTCCAGCAGCTGAAGATAATACCTAAGTGATAAATTGTCCAATCTGCAGGACATTTCTTTTTAAAGAACCAGGAGGCTCAATGATGTGGAAGCTCATGGAGAATCTTGTCAGAAAGACTATCTGGCTTTCTAAACTCTACATCGACCAAAGGTTTAGCATCAGTCAGGAATTAGAATCCATCTTAACTGATGTAAGAGACTTTAATGAAAGGACTTACTACAGAGGTGAGAGAGGGTCAAGAGAGAAACACAGGATATTGGGACACCCAGAAACCTGTGACAGCGAAGGAAGTGGTTTTACCAGATGCTATTTGGTACCCTTGTATCCTACTGATACATTAGGATCAAGCAATTATGGTTCAAACTACTCCCAAGAATTCAGACCCAATTTGAACTGGCTGGAACAGTTACCCAGAGGAGGCAGCCTCTGGGATCCCTCTTTGCTATAAGTCTACTGGGTAATTGAGCAGAGTAGTTTGTGGCCTCATTGGTCTGTACAGTTATTGCCTCTTTACTTGATTTTTCACTGATAAACTGATTTTTCTATCTTACCACATATGCCCAAACCATGTTTTAGTTTTCTTGTTTTACCAGATTTTTTTAAGCCATGAGTATTATCTGTAATTAAAGGGGAAACCTGTGAGTTCTTGTGGCATTTTTCACCCTAAGAGAGGCTCACAATGTTCAAACTCTTTCCCAAGTACAAAGTAGTCTCTTCTGTAGAGATTTTTGAATTTTATGTTTGCTGGGTCAAACTAAAAGAGGCCTTGAAAAACAGAAGCATACAGGGTCTCCTCTCATTGCCCTCCCAAGTGGGTCAAAGCCAAACCCTCAAAGTGATCTCACCTCGTAATTTGAAAACATTGCCAAGCTGAATCTTATTTTGGGGGTATCAGAGGTCTTACTAGACCATGCTAGAGTGCATGCTAGAGCGAGATAGCCATCTTCCTTTTTTAGGCACTGACACTCAAGTTCAACCCCCCACCACAGTTCAGATGTTTAGCTGAGAGGCTAGATTCCTTCCCCTAAGATGCCACCAGGGACTCTGCCTGTATCACAAGAGGAATTTCAGAATACCACTCTGTTATATACATGCTTTTTTGTACTATAACTTGCCACACCAGTTACAATTGCTGTTTAACAAATTACCCACAAAATTAGCCACTGAAACAACCATTTTATTATACTTAATGAATTCAGGCAGAGCCTGCCAGGGATGACTCGGCTCTGCTTCACAATGTCTAAGGTCTTACCTGGGAAGATTTCAGTGCTGGTGGTGGGGGTTGGAATCATCCAAAGGCTCCTTTGCTTTCATGTCTGGTGCCTGAGATGGAAAGACTTAAAGTTTAGGACTGGAGCATTCACCGCAGCTTCTCCATGTGGCTGGGCTTCCTCACAAAATGGTGGCTTGACATGGTTGAGCTTCTTCAGGGCAGGGCAGACTCCCAGTGCTGGTGTTCCAGTGCACAAGGCAGAAGCTGCATGGCCTTTTTTGGGATCCAGTCTTGGAAGTCACACAGCATCATTTCTGCTTTTCTTTATTGCTCCAAGCAGTCACAAGCCCATCTAGACTCAAAGGAAGGAGAAATACTCTCCTACTCTCTCTCCATGAAGGGAGAATCATAAATTTTAGAGCCATGTTTTAAAACTGCTGTGTTTGCAAATGAGGGAGCAGTTTCAGTGGAAAGAGACATAAAGTTAAATGTAGCATTTTCTCATCGGGAGATTGGAGAAACCCCATGCAGATACCTGTACAGGCCAGGTTGAGTGAATTTTTTAACTGGACTGCAGAGGCCAGAACTTTAAACTCCAAATAATGGATGTGTGGCAGTGAGGGTGGTGATGCAGTGGAGTGTTATTAAAGAACTGTGGGTTGGCCATTTCTGTGCCTTCTTTCTCTCCTAACATTTGAGATCCATTGCAACCCTGACAGGAGAAACTTAGGAAATCATATAACTGCCCTGTTGGGGTAGAGTAGAAGGATGAGCTAAGGAAGGACAAGGTTCTGAATAAGGTGTGGCCATTTTCTAGTTTCTAAAAGAGATGGGGCTGCTATCAGGCTGAGCAGACCATGGAGCCAGGAGCAGGAAAAGACAGTGGTCAAAGGAGGCTAAAGAGAACTTAGAATGGATTGGAAGAGAAATCCAGATCTATCAATAGCTAGTAAGTAGTTATAAAGGGAAACTTTGGCTTTGGGGGGGCAGGAAGGAAGAGGAATGAATTTAATGGAGGGCATGGCTAACAGTCATGTGAGGAAGAGATTTAGAGACCCTCAGTACAGTCTCATGAACAGTGGGGCTAAGGTGTTGCTCTTGGTTTGGAGGAAGCAAAATAGAAATTTCAAGGCTGACCATGTGACCAGCATGGACATTAGACATTTTCCAGGTACTCTAATGGAGGAAGCTCATAAGTATATACCAATAAGGTCATGCTTTTGCCATGGAACATCCCCAGGAGAATTGGCCTCCCATACACTGGCAGAAGCCCTTATAATGGTGTGATTGGCCATTGTTTGCACATATGCTAATATTCTGAGAATATTAGGACCCAGTGGCTTCTTGATGTTGCATGATTAGCTGGCCCTTAAGTTTGTTTAGGGCTTTTGCATTCATTATCTCATCTACTCTTTAAAGTTTGTGAAGTAGGCAAGGAAGGTATTATTAGGCCCATTTGGGGGATGAAGAAACTGGAGTTGGCTTCTCCAAGCCAGGCGGCAGCAGGGCCAGGACTAAAATCCAAGTCTCATGCCTCCTGGTATTGCCAGGGCCTCTGGCCTCTGCCCCATCACCTCCCATGCTGACCCAGAAGCTCAGTTGTTTTGTCAGCTGGCCGGCCCCCTCTTCCAGGAGCACATGCGAGCAGTAAAGTCTGACTGCTTCTTATATAGTTAAAGTCCATTTCAACTTCAGTCTTCCTTCCCTACACATACATACACCCACTTTTAGCCTGGTACATGATGTTTCTGTTATAGTTACCAGAGTGTTTCAAAAGCTGCAGGGCCCTGTGCTCCTTTTCTTTCCGCATTGATCCGTTGTCTACTGCTGTGTAATAAACCACTTGAAACCCTGGTGACTTAATACCATTTATTATTTCTCACCTTTCTGTGGGTCATCAGTCTGGGCAGTTCTTCTGCTGATCTCACTTGGGCTCATGTATGTGGCAGAGATCATCTGATGACAAGGCCAGGCCTCAAGAGCCTGAGATACCCTCACTCTCTGGAGGTTAGCAGGACACTTTGGTTCTCCTCCAAGTGGCCTGTAATCCTTCAGTAGGCTGGTCTGGGCTTCCTCACAACATGGTGGTCTCAGGGTTCCAAGAAGGTGAAAGTGGAAGCTGTGAGGCCCTGTAAGGCCCAGCCTCATGAATCTATGCAACTTCACATCCACCAAGTGCTATTGATCAAAACAAGTCATAAAAACAGCCCCAATTCCAGAGGGATAGAGAAATAGACCCCAAGGATGGAGTCTTGATGGGAGGGGTAGCAGTGTCCCATTGCAAAGGGGCACAGACTCACTGGCCACCATTATCATAATGATCAACTACACTCCATGATCTGCTAAATAAGGATTAACCAAAACATGCCCCTAACAGGAAAAAAGCAAGCCTCTCTCTGCTACTGCACTTGCCTATCAGCAGCTAGGGTTCTTTGGTGGCAAACAAGAGAAACAGACTCTAGTTAACTTAAGCAGAACAGTCATGTAGTAAGAAGCCATCAGGAGTCTCCCAGACTCAACTGAAGAGTTTTACAATGAGACCTCAAAAGTGAGAGGAAGAGAGCAGCTCTGGGGAGGTGGAGGGGCAGTCTCTGAAGCAGGGATTGATGGACAGCCTTTGTAGGGAACCACCACTGGAATAACTTAGTTCCAGCTGATTTTTTTTTTCTGGTCTTTGTGTCGTTTGGCTCAAGATTCAGATTCCTTGGGGAGCTGACTCGGGACATGTTCACACTGCTTGGGTGGGTAGTTGTAGCTGGGCAAGTTGATAGATTGGATCACCTGGAATGGGGGAGGTGGGTGTTCCAGCAGAACAGCCAGGAACTGTGAAAAGTGGGAGAGGGCCTAGGCAGGCAGAAGTGTCAGCTGCCTATTGATTCCTGACCAGTTCCTGTGGGTGCTTATTTGGATCTATTGGGCCTGACAGTCACTTCTCTATGAGCAATATCATTCTGTCTCAATGCCTCTTCTTCCCCCTCCCCATCCTTCCCCCAAGAATGAAAAGTTAAGCTTTTTTTCCTTCTCCATGCAAAATGTAATCTTAGATTAACTTTTGTCCCACTGGACCTAACTTCTTAAAGGCAAGTGTTCCCCAATGTTCTATCATTCACTCTCCTTTGTTCTCAGTGTCCTTTCTGAACTGTTTTACTCCCCATCTCCCTGCAGGCGACTCCTTGATCTCCCATTAAGTCGTCGCTACTTCCCATGTTCAATTTCCTGTGGGAATCCTCCACCCAAATCCATTGGCCTCAGCCTGCTCTCCCTCCAGAATATGTTATGACAGATACCACACGGTGGCTTGCTCAGCACCCACTTCAGTCCCTTTATGCATGCCTCTCTGTACTGGAGAGTCTGGAAAGATAAAAATGACGTTTCTCAAACTCCCGTGCAGCTAGGGAGCCATGTTTGATTGGCTTCCACCAACAGGCCCTTCCGCGTGAGGCATGGGAGGCATAAGTGGGTGATGTGAGTGATGGGGCTCTATGGAAGCTGAATGCATGGCCATGTGGGTGCCACATCTTGTGTCCGAGGCATTTGGTTCTTCTAGGGCAGCACCGGAGCTGCTTCTGTGGATGGTGGGCAGCATCAGGGTTTCTGCTAGGGAAGTTTGTATGCATCTCCTGGCTATATGTCACTTGGTGCTTGGCATTGGAAATGTGTGATACCTAATGGACTAAGCCTTTTCTGCTTGTTAGAGTGGATTCTGTTGTCTGCAACTAAGACCCCTGCCTGATACAAACACTCCCTGTCTCCCTCAGCGCTGTTCTATGTTAATAGACATTGAACAACAGGCTCTTTGGGGGAAAATTTGCACTTCCACCAGCAGTGTGTGAGTGTCTCAGCTGCTCTTTCTCCTTGCCAGCACCTGCTTTTGTCAGCACTTGATTGATGTTGGTAAAAGAAACTGTGTAATTTTTAAAAATGTTCCAATATCATAACATGACTTTGAATAGGAGGTAAGATCACACACACACACACACACACACACACACACACACACACACACCTTACATTACAGTAAAAAAAAAAAAGCATGTCTCTTATTAACACTGACTGGGTCTTGTGAATATAACTTCTTTCTTTTAGCAGCCTATATAGTACAGATCAAGAATTTAGGCAAATCTGCAAGCTATTGTTTGACTTAAACTAGAAATACATGTCTGAATTTGTAAACATAGCTTCCCTAACTGTTCCTGTCTTCTCTCCAGGTGGGTGGATGGCCTGGGGACAGAGCTGCCTCATCATCAGTGCAGGGCACGTTTCTTCACACCCTGAATTGTCCTTTTTTTTTTAACTTTATTAATTTTGAGAGAGAGAGCACACAGGAGGGGCAGAGAGAGAGAGAGAGAGAATCCTAAGCAGGCTCTGCACTGTAAGTGCTGAGCCTGATGTGGGGCTTGAACCCACAAAGCATAAGATCATGACCTGAGCAGAGATCAAGGGTTGGATGCCCAACCGACTGAACCACCCAGGCACCCCCTGAATTTGTCCTTTGAATGGGGGAGGAAACTATGAATAAAATGGCTCACGTACAGAAGTTGAGTGTCTGGACCAGTCTGTAATTTAGCCATTATTTTCTTTTTTCTTTTTTTCAATATATGAAGTTTATTGTCAAATTGGTTTCCATACAACACCCAGTGCTCATCCCAAAAGGTGCCCTCCTCAATACCCATCACCCACCCTCCCCTCCCTCCCACCCCCCATCAACCCTCAGTTTGTTCTCAGTTTTTAAGAGTCTCTTATGCTTTTAGCCATTATTTTCATGTTGAATTGGGAGGCACATTTAAAGACAAGAGGCATATGGTTAGTGGCTAATCAATGGCCTTGATAGAATTCTTAGCATTTCAGGAGGCTGTGCTCGTTTGAAACTAATGCTGGCTTCCTCTGTTAATTCTGTTCTGTTCCCCCCACCCCTTCCCCAAGCTTCCTCCCTGATTCCTAAAGTCTGTTGCAGAGCTGGGTGAGAGGATTTCCACCTGCATGCCAACAATGACCCAAATCTTGCTGAAGTTGGAATCTGACCACAGGACCCCAACTTTAGTTTTTTGTCTGAGGGGGATTTTCTCATTTCACCTTCCAAGGCAATGTTCAAACACATGATCCTTGACATCCAGAGAAATCCTTGCCTATTAGTGTCAGGCTCTTTTTTATGGAGAGACTAGGGCACCGTGTTGTGTTGTGTTGATGGGTGTGTGTGTTGGGGGGAAGATAGAGAGCAAGGTGGGTGGGGAGGGAGGTGGCAGAGGGGTGGTGAGTTCACCCATTACAGAGAACCAAATAAATTATTTCTGCATAGTCCATCAGTTCAAATTTTCCTGTTGCCTTTTCTTTCCTCCTTGGTGCTGATGACTGGACTCTTTGGGATCCAGTGACCGAAGAAGGACAGGCATGTGGTGAACTTGCTCACGTTGAAGCATCTCATACCCTTTGCCCCTTTGAAAGTAGATACAGGAATTGCATTCCTTATCTTGTGCTCCACTTTTGAAACTTCCAGAAATAGGAATTTTGCTGTCAGTCCTCAGTGCAGGGAATCCCTTCCCTTCACAATAAGAAAGAAACTAAAACAGCACACAGTGGGGCCTGTAAAGTGTGGTGTTCTTGTAAAATATCAGACCCAACCTTTTGTCTGGTTTTAACTAACAAGCCACACTGTAGGTATGTCTATAACTCATTCCTGAATTCCATGACTGCTGTATTATTGTCTGTTTTTTCATGTATGTAGGTGACTCTGAGGTGACAGATTTGATTTCTCTTTGATTCCCCTCCCCACCCAAGATCTGACCCAGTGTATCAGTTAGCTTTTGCTATGTAACAAGCCACCCCAAAACTTAGTGGCATCGAATAACACATATTTTATTTTTTTTTTTAAATTTTTTTTTCAACGTTTTTTATTTAGTTTTTGGGACAGAGAGAGACAGAGCATGAACGGGGGAGGGGCAGAGAGAGAGGGAGACACAGAATCGGAAACAGGCTCCAGGCTCCGAGCCATCAGCCCAGAGCCCGACGCGGGGCTCGAACTCACGGACCGTGAGATCGTGACCTGGCTGAAGTCGGACGCTTAACCGACTGCGCCACCCAGGCGCCCCGAATAACACATATTTTAATAGACTGTATTTTTTAGAGCAGTTGTAGGTTCACAGAAAAATTACATGGAAGGCACAAAGATTTTTCATGCACTCCTACCCACCCCCTCATGCACAGCCTCCCCCAGTGTCAATATCCCCCACCAAAGTGGTACATTTGTTGCAATTGATAAACCTACACTGAGACGTCATTACCATTTAAAGGCTATAATTTACCTTAGAGTTTACTCTGGGTGTACATTCTGACAGTTTGGAAAAATGTATATTTGGGGCGCCTGGGTGGCGCAGTCGGTTAAGCGTCCAACTTCAGCCAGGTCACGATCTCGCGGTCTGTGAGTTCGAGCCCCGCATCAGGCTTTGGGCTGATGGCTCGGAGCCTGGAGCCTGTTTCCGATTCTGTGTCTCCCTCTCTCTCTGCCCCTCCCCCGTTCATGCTCTGTCTCTCTCTGTCCCCCCCAAAAAAAAAAATGTATATTGACCTGTGTTCACCATTATAATATCATACAGAGTAGTTTCACTGCCTTAAAATTCCACATTCCATCTATTCATCCCTCCCTTGCACCCCCTCACCCCTGTCGACTGCTGGTTTTTTCACTGTGTCCATAGTTTTACCTTTTTCAGAATGTCACATGGTTAGGATCATTCTTTTCACCTTTTCAGGTTGGCTTCTTTCACTTAGTAATATGAATTTTGAATTCCCTTGATACCTTTTCATGGCTTGATAGCTCATTTCTTTTTATCCCTGAGTAGAATTTTATTGTCTAATGTACCAGTTTATTTGTCCACTCACCTACTGAAGGACATCTTGGTTGTTTCCAAGTTTTAAAATTATGAATAAAGCTGCTATAAACATCCATGTGTAGGTTTTTGTGTGGACATAATGATGAATGAATACCAGGGAGCATGACTGCTGGATCATATGGTAAGTTTTGAAAGAAACTGCCAAACTTTCATCCAAAGTAGCTATACTATTTTGCATTTCCACCATCAATGATGAGAGTTCCCGTTCCTCCACATCGTTGCCAGCATTTGGTGTTGTCAGTGTTTGGGATTTTGGTCATTTTATTAAGTGTGTAGTGGTGACACATATTTTTAATTTTTTAAAATGTTTATTTACTTTTGAGAGAGGAAGAGAGAACGTAGTGGAGGAGGGGCAGAGAGAGAGGGAGACACAGAATCTGAGGCAGGCTCCAGGCTCTGAGCAGTCAGCACAGAGCCCGATGCGGGGCTCAAACTTACAAACAACAAGATAATGACCTGAGTCGAAGTTGGATGCTTAACCCAATGAGCCACCCAGGTGCCCCACATAGATTCTGTGGGTTGTCTAGGTGGCTTTTCTCAGATGGCAGCTCAGCTGGGACTGGATAGTCTAGGGTGTTCTCACTTTTACTTCTGGGGCCTTGGCCAGAATGGTGGGGGGACCTTGTTTCATGTGGTTTCTCGTCCTCCAGCAGGCTATCCCAGGCTTCTTCTCATGGTGGAAAGCGTTCTAACAGCAAGAGAGGGCGTGTCCAATTGTGCAACACTTTTGAAGGCTCTACTTATGTTTGGTACATCCCATTGTCTAAAGCAGGTCACATGGCCAGGTCCAGACTGTAGAGATGGAGAAATGAACTCCACTTCTTGCTTAGAGGAGGAAACTATTGTGACCACACTTTCCCATTCACAGCAGTTGGTGAACGTGATGTCTAACTCAGGAAAGGGATAATCTCTGACGTTCCTTTAAACCACTCTCAATCCCCACCCCAGGGGGGCACCCAGAAAAGCAGTTATGCGGGGAAATATTATAGAAAAGATATTAGGTAATCTCATTCTTCTTTTCTCATTACCCAGTTGGTATTATTCCAAAGGGGCAGTGATCATTTCCTCAGACCCTAGCATTAAGAACTCACAGCCTCTGGTCCTAATGTCCCGTACAAGAAAAGCAACACATTTATTCTTGTCTTCATTTCTTAACTGCCGAGAAAGAGGTTGCTGAGGTTTAAGGGCTGATAATTAATTATGCCTCTTCCCCTTCCATCTTTGGAATCAGTTGAGAAATAGATGCAAGCATGGGAATTGGAGGTCAGAATGGCACCTCTTTGCTGGCAGCGCTGGACCAGAGAATGTGGTTGGGACTACGGCCAGACAGGCCTTCCTGCTTCTTCCCCTCAGGACAGAACTGGGCTGTCCATGGAGGGGAGCCTGGGTCTGCAGAGCAATCCACCAGCCTGGCCAGACAAAAGGAGAATTGTTGCCTCTCACTTTCAGGTCATGGCAGTCAAGACAGAAGGATCAGAGCAGGACTCAGGAATGGGGAGATAAAGGGCCACCCAAGCTGTGGGTGGCTATGGCTCCTCCTCCCTCCTCACCAGCAGTTGGGAGCAGACAGAAGGTTAGGTGGAAGCTTTCCCCGATACTTTCCATTTTGAGTTTTTTGCAATTTTCTCAATGCATATATTTCTTAAACTTCTTTTTGAAGCATAATGTACATATAGAGAAGAGCACACATCATAAGTGTGTGGCTCAATACGTTTTCACAAATTGAAAACACTCATGTAACCAGCACCATATCAAGACTCAGAAAATTATCAGCTCCCTTCTGGCACGTGGGTGGCTCAGTCAGTTGAGCGTCTGACTCTTGATTTTGGCTCAGGTCATGATCCCAGGGTTGTGGGATCGAGCCCCATTCTGGGCTCTGTGTTGGGTATGGAGCCTGCTTAAGATTCTCTCTCTGTCTCTGTCTCTCTCTCTCTTCTCTCTCTCCCTCCCTCCCCCCTGCCCTTCCCCCTCCTCATGCTCTCTGTCTCTCTCTAAAAAAAAAAAAAAAAAAAAAAAAAAAACAAGGAAAAGAAAAAGAAAATTACCAGCTCCCTAGAAGCTCTATGGAGTCTTTTTTGTTCTGGCTTGTTTTGCTCACAATTATGATTGTGAGCTTCACCATGTTGTGTATAGATTTATATTGTTAATTTTCATTGCTGTGTAGTATCCTACTCTGTGAATACCGTGTAATTTACTTCCCTTCTACTGTTGATGGGCATATGTGTAGTTGCCAGCTTTGGCTTATTTGAAACGTTCTAATATATGCCTTTTGTGAAAATATGCAGTTATTTCAGGTTGATGTATCCCTAGAAATATCCCCTGGGGCCCAGTGATTCTACTTCTAGAGTTACAGTCAACAAAAATGCCTAGCCGTTTTAGAAACTGAAACTGTTTTCCAAAGTGGAACTGTTTGGCACCCCCGCTGGCAACATTATGAGAGTTCTGGTTGCCCCCCTCCTTGCCTCCTTATACTGTGGAAAAGACAGAAGTTCTTGTTCTATACATGAAGGTGAAATACCAGGATAGGGAGGAAATGAGTCCACCTATAAAAGAAGAATGAAAGGTGAAGAATTTTACAAAGAATTTAAAAAATGTGTCAATCCATCTTATTTTTTGATGCATTTCAAACTAAGTTGCAGACAATTAACAGATGGGGTCTTTTTAGGTGCCAAACACCCCCCTATAAGCAAGAGAGTGATTTGTGATCTAACTTTAGACACTCGAAATGCTCTCAAAGTCTCACCCAGCTCTGTGGAGGAAGGGTTTGCAGACAAAATGTTCCCTCGACAGAAATTGTGATAAAACACCAATTAGTGACTGCAGCCACGAAGTGGGAGTGTTTAACCTTTCAGGCGTGCCAACAGTGTGCTCCTTAATTCGAAAATAGGGTACAAAGTGTTAGCAAGTGAAGAATAGTAATCATTCATCACTCAACTTGACATATCTCCTTTGCAGCAGAGGCAAAAGAAGGAATCCTCTGCACTCCACTTATTCTGGCTTTCGTCTAACTTCTCTGAGAAAGGGCCTGATGCTCTAATGAGGGGTAGCAGACACAGAAAATATCCAGAGATCAGGAGAAAACAGGCTGACAGCTTTCCCCTCGAGAAGCCTACCTTCCTTCCAAGCTCCTCAGCGTACTTTATATGCATTACCCAGCGGCAAGTCTTATTATTCCTTTTTGCAAACGTAGAAAAGTGGTGCAGGGAGGCTAAAAAGGCTCACTGGAGGCTACAAGGGAAGCCAAATGTTCAGCTCAAAATAGAAACCGAGAGCTCTGGGAAACTCAGGCAGCCTGAGAGGGTCCTTTAATCTCTGGACCCTTCCGTGTCTTTTTAGACAATAAGCCTTTCCTTGAAAGAGCTTTTATTCCCCCAATGACAGGGCTGCCAAATCTCCCTCCAGGATGTTGTAAAAAGGTGACATTTAACAGTGGAAATTGAAACTGTAATTGACTTCTTTTAAAACAGAAAAACAAGTGCCCTGTATTCCTTCTCGTGGCCAGATGTTTGTAATTGTCCCCTTGGGATTCTACCTTGAGGGAAGCTGAAGAGGCAAAATACAACAGTTCACTTGAATTAATAGAGTTACACTCTCAAGGTTTGTTTTTACTGCATGGACGGAAACCCCATCCAAGCAGATGGAGGTTTCAGGAAGAGGGTTCTAGCTCATGTCGCCTAGCCCTTGGGACCAAAGAAGCCCCAGAATCTCTTGCAGTGATAAGTAAAGAGCTGGAGGTGAACCCTTCATTTCCATATGTGGGTGTATGGGAGCCCAGGATTGTTTAGATTAATTGTGTTACTTGCTCTAACCTAGTGAAGTTTTGGCAGAGATCATGTGAGCAAAGTCTTAAAATGTACTTCTACAGGAAGTCTTGCCTTCTTGTATTTCTGTCATCATCATCATGAGAAGAACATGCCTCAGGGAGCTTGCTGGTCAAAGAGGATGAGAGACATATGGAGCCTGGAGCCTAGTCCAACTGAGCCTAGCCTAGACCAGCCAATCTCTAGCCTCTCTGCAAACATGTAAGCAAGAGACAATTGCTTATTGTTTTGAGCCCCTGAATTTTGTGGTGTTTTGTTATGTGGTGCATTATGTTATAGCTGACTGATACAGGCCCATTGAAAGGGGGATAGGGAGAGAGAGATTCTTAGTGGGCTGTGGACACAATTTGCAAAAATGCTCAGCTTGGGGTAGTCATTACAGCAAGCACCTCATAACTGTGAGAGGAGCTGAATTCAGTGCGGTGACTGTATTTCATATATCTGAGGAAGAATGGAGTGAACCACACTGTGCTCTGAATGGCAGGCCTGCCTGTTGATATTTTCTTCTTAATTGTAACTTTTATAAATCCTTCTCTAATGGTTTCATTCCCATCTCTTCCCCAGTCAGTATGTTGACATCTCCTTATGACTCGATCTTGAGCTGAACCATGAATACCTATGTAACCACACTTAGATTCTACAATTAGCATTTTGCAGTATTTGCTTTGTTGCATGTCTGTCTGTCCATCCTTTGTAATGCCCCTGATTTCAAATCTGAGAGACCACCAAGGAGCTGATACTGATGCAAACACATGAGGGTTTATTTGCAAGCTCGAGCTTGGGCCCAAGTATACCCGACACAGCGGAGCAGGGACTTGGACCCCTAGGTTAAGAGGCGTAGCAGTTTTATAGGGGCCAGTGGCCAATGAGATTGTAACACACACAGAAAGTTGCATAGTCATGTCAGTCCACATGCAGGTGGCCAGTTGAATTACAATTTACCCTATAGTAACTGTTTGAACTAGCCTATCACTCTGGTCAGAATTGGCGTGCAAGTTTGGCGGGCAAAAGGTGGGGTTTAAGAATTGGCGCGCAAGTTTGGCGAGCAAAAGGCGGGGTTTACATTCTTTGGTGGTTAGGGGTTCCACATTCCTATATGAGCCGGTTTCCAGTAAGGGTGTGCTCAGTGGCTTGACTAGGGTGGGAGAGTGTCTTAAGCAATAAGTAGGTCATGTGGGGGTTATACATGAGATGGTGGGTGTAGCACAAAATGGAGTTAGTCTTGCTCTGCTTGTCCAGGGGTAGGGGATTTTTGTTAAATTCCTTGGGTCCCACACCTTCTTTCCCTCTGTCAATCCATCTTATTTTTTGATGCATTTTGAAATAAGTTGCAGATATCAGTATACATCACCCTGATGGTGAATTTTGACAAAGGCATATATCCATCACCACTGAAAGACTATTCTGATTTTGACTTTTTTCTATTATAGATAAGTGTTGCCTTGGTTTAGTGTATAAATGGAATTATACACTATGTAGTCTTTTGTGTCCAGCTTCTATTTGGCGTGTTGTTGTATCAGTAAGGTCCTCATTTTAAAATGAATAATTAGGGGTGCCTGGGTGGCTCAGTCGGTTAAGCGGCTGACTTCGGCTCATGTCATGATCTTTCCGTCCGTGAGTTCGAGCCCGTGAGTTCGAGCCCTGCGTCGGGCTCTGTGCTGACAGCTCAGAGCCTGGAGCCTGTTTTGGATTCTGTGTCTCCCTTTCTCTGACCCTCCCCTGTTCATGGTCTGTCTCTCCCTGTCTCAAAAATAAATAAAAAACATTAAAATTTTTTTTTAAATGAATAATTAGACAAGATCTTTGAGGGTTCTCTTTACCTTAAGGTTTTGAGCTTCTGTGATGTCTGTACAATTATAGTAACCACTGTTGAGTGATACACTTGAACCAAACATCCTTCTGAAACAGACATCTCTCCTGCTTGTCTGTTACAGATCTAGTCCTTTGGTTTCACTCTCTCTCCCCACCCACCTCTCTTTAGGGTTGATAAATCTTTCAAAACTGCTGAGGGAATTTATTGAGATTTGTCCCACGGGCACAGTGCTTTTGATTTACTGAGTTGAGTAAAATGTAGGGGCTGACTGAGCTCTTTGGATTAATTGCATCTGACTTTTCCCTAAGGGGTCATCAGCAGCTTATCCTTCGTAGGACTCACAACAGTGTGTCCAAACTGTGGGTTAGTGGGAATGATTGAAAGACTTGGCAAGTTGTCTTTCTTACTTTGCTCGGCTCTGGTTGGGCAACCAGAATCCATGGCAGTGAGTGGTAAAAAAATGAAAGAAAATAAGAATAAAGTGACAATCTTCTTCCACAGTAGCTAAAAGCCAGTGCCTTATCCCTTAGACTTGGCTTGAGGATTTAACTAATTTAACTACAAATTAAAGCCACACTCAGTGTGGCGGGCTCCTGGCTTTGTTCCGGGTCAATTTAGCTAAGCTGGAACTACGTTTCCCAGAATTCCATTCTCTGCAGACTTCCGGGATTAGCGCGGACCGCTTTGCGACTTCGCGAGCTTGGGAAGACGGAAGTGACGCAACGCTGGGGTCTTTAAGTCTTTGAAAGGCTGGTGCTGGTGCGGCTCGGGTGCTGTAGTAGGTCTTGGGATTGGGTTAGATCCCTGGCTCACCGGTGGGCGGCGGACAGCGGGCGGTCGCCGCGTTCCTGCAGCCCTTTCGACAGCTGAGCGGCGGTAGGCCAGCAGCAACTGCCATCAGCTTCCCTGACTTGTGGGCCAGGCTGCCTGTTGCGCGGCCGGCCGGGCGCCACCGAAGCAACAGCTGTGCCTAAGCGGTGCAGCCAACTCCCTCCCACAAATGTACCACAAGGCCCGTATTCTGTGTTACTCTTGACGCTCCTGCCTCTCTGATTGAATCCCGAGTGATTTCCCGCCACAGAGCATGTGCAGCGTTCACTGCTAGTTCTCTCTTTTCCTCCCTAACACCCAGGTTTGGTTCCAGGATTTCACACTCCTCCACGCAGCTAGGAGATTCAGGGAAAGCTGGATGAGCGCAGCTTCAGAGGTGACTTGGTGAACCTAAGCCAGTGTTGCTAAGGGTAATGGACCCAGTCCTAGCCTGCGGGATGGGGGAGAAGTCACTGAAGGACTTCTAGAGAATAAGCCATTTGGATAAAAGAGAGAAATATGGGAGGAAATGGCTTTGTGTTGTTCTACTAGATGTTGCCCCAAAGTGTTGCTTCCACAAGGCACATGCTATGGGAAGATGGAAGGAAGGACGTTGGCCCGTGAAAGCTCATTGAGCTGCTCAAGAAACCAAACCTGAAATAGCCAGCTTATCCCTAGTTGTCTAGGGCTTTCCCAGGTTCAGCGCTGGAGGTCCTGTGTCCCAAGAAGCCCTTCAGTCCTGAGTATGCGCCATGGGGATCACTCTCCCCCTGCCTCAAGACTTCAATGTGAGATAATAATTCCCTTTACTGTTTAAGCCCTGTGAGTTGTGGCTGGTTTTGGTGCGTGTAGCTGAAAGCATTCTGAACGGTTACAGGGCAGTAGAAGAATGTGCCTTTTGTTTCTGAGAGCAGTTATAAAAGAGACACTGTAAACCCTGTTTTGTGTAAAGGCAACATCATTAGAAAAGCGCCACTGATCTTAGACACTACTTGTGTGTCAGTTTCGTTTATTCAAAATTAGTGTTACTAATTTATGGGCAGGCATAACTTAATACATTTTACCTAATTAGAAAAAAATTACCATTTGGACATGCCTATGATATATTACAAGATAAATATAACTTCTGTTTTAGTTATTTACATGTCTTTGGTCTTTTATGTAGCTTCCTCTTAAAATAGGAGTGCCCTTAAAGCCAATGAAGTGATGCCTTTTGGGTAGGGAGGGAGGGGGTGATCTCTGTTCTTTATGATTAAAATTCTTAAATAAGTTATAGCAGCACTTTCAACAATAGCCAAATTATGGAAAGAGCCTGAATGTCCATCAACTGACGAATGGATAAAGAAGATGTGGTTTGTATATACAATGGAATACTACTTGGCAATGAGAAAGAATGAAATCTGGCCATTTGTAGCAATGTGGATGGAACTGGAGAGTGTTATGCTAAGTGAAATAAGTCAGTCAGAGAAAGACAGGTACCATATGTTTTCATTCATATGTGGATCCTGAGAAACTTAACAGAAGACCAGTGGGGAGGGGAAGGGGGGAATAAACGTTACAGAGAGGGAAGGAGGCAAACTCTAAGAGACTCTTAAATACTGAGAACAAACTGAGGGTTGATGGGGGGTGGGGGAGAGGGGAAAGTGGGTGATGGGCATTGAGGAGGGACCTGTTGGGAGGAGCACTGGGTGTTGTATGGAAACAAATTTGACAGTAAATTACATATTAAAAAAGGGATAACAAACTTTCAGTTATAAAATAACACCTTGGGATGAAAAGCACAGGGTACAGAACATACTCAATAATACTATAGTAACTTTGTATGGTGACAGGTGGCAATTACCCTTACCATGGTAAGCACTGCATAACATGCAGAATTGTTGAAGCACTATGTTGTATACCTGAAACTAACATGACCTTGCACATCAACTACACTTAAATAAGAGAGAATTTGAAGTCCTAATACAATGAAATAAAATAAAATAAATAAAATAAAATAAAATAAAATAAAATAAAATTCTTAAATAAGTTACTGGGACTTTAAGAATATATTTGTAGGTGAGTTTGGTGTCATTTAGTTGATTTTTTCCCCCCAGAAATAAAGGCTTCTAGGGCTTGACACTGTCCTCCTGTGGGTGTGGAAGATTAATTGCATCATTGATCTTTACCCTTTCCTGTGTCTACACCTGTCCTAGCATGGGCTGCTGTAACAAAAATACCATATTGGATGGCTTATACCTAACAGGAATTTATTTTTCACTGTTCTGGAGGCTAGAGGTCCCAAGACCAGGATGCCAGCATGGAGGGGTTCTGATAAGAGCCCTCTTCTGTGTTGCAGACTGCCAACTTCTCATTGTAGCCTCATATGGTGGAGAGCAGAGAAGGAAGCAAGCTAAGCAAGTTTCTTGTGACTGTAATGATAAGGTACACTAATCCCGTTTATGAGGGCCCACCCTCATGCCTCATCTAATCCTCACTGCTTCTTAATACTAACAAATTATGGTGGTAAAATTTGATTTTATGAATTCTTGGGGTACACAAACATTGAGTCCATAATAACACCCTTTGCCATGTAGGCTGTGCCCTCCCACTGTGACTGGGTTTGCCCTGGTGTTGTTCTTTGTCCAATAGGTGCCAGCAGAGGCTGGAAAAGTACTCACATAGTTGGGATTGTTCATGCACTGCCTCCAGTATGACAATGTGCCTAGGTTAGCCTGTTAGGGAACGAGCGTCACATGGCATGACCACACCAACTGAAAGACAAACTGCCAAATGTGAGTGAGCCCAGAGGAGACAGAAGAATCACCTAGCTGAGCCCAGCCTAAATTGCTGGCCCATTAACTCATGAGCGAAAGAAATGGTTATTGCTTTAAGCCAGGGAGTTTGGGGGTGTTTTATTACACAGCTTTATTGCAGTAATGGATAACTAAAGCCATCTTTTATCCATCAGGGACAGTTTGGAGGAGCTGAATGTGTTGGCTTTACAGACAGTCATACCTTGTAGAATTTAACTCAGAAGTCGCCCAGTAATTACTCACTTGGGCGTGCTTATGTTCTATTCAAAGATAAATATAACAGTACCATTAAAAAAAAAAAGTACCATTTTAAGTATAGATCTATATCTATATCTGGTATCTATATCTATATAGATATAGATCTATCTTTAGGTCTTTAAAGATCTATCTTGAGCTTTGTCCAAAAATGGGATGCCTTCACATGGACCAGATCCCACTAATGGGAGCTGGTCTCTGTTCCACATGTATAATAGTCTCAAGGGAGTTATTGGGGATTTTTTATATGAGTCTGGTGTAATTCAGCAATTAAATTCAGGGACAGCATCCACTAATTTCCTTATGGTGGTTAAGACAGTATTGGGTTTGTTTCCTAGAGTGCTGATGCAAAATCATATTTGACTATTTAAATTTGAATTCATTGTAACTAAATAAAATTAATCTGGTTCTTCAGTAATACTGGCCATATATCAAGTGCTCAACACCCACAGATGGATAGCGGCTACCGCTTTGGAGAGCACAGATACAGAACATTTTCATTATCTCAGAAAATTTTATTGGGCAAGTGCGGTCTCAGTGCTTCTGTTCACATTTCTTATTTACAACATCTTTTCTGTCTAAGCTTCTAGTTTCTGCTGACTGCTTGATTCTGACAGCCCCTCAATCTGTACCCTTTGGGAAAAATGAATTATTGTTTTCTAGATATTTGATAAAACTGAAGCTAGCCTGTTTTGACATTTACAACGTTAAATGTTCTCTTCGTTTACAGGTTACAAAACTAACTGACAGAAGGAGTATCCATGCAGTGAGACTTGGCGGGGGTAGTGAGGGCAGCTGAGAGAATCCCTCAGTTTGAGTTGTAAAATCCCCGAAAAAACTTGAAGGGTAAAGAGAAGAAATTGAGTGTGGGGTGCCTGAGTGTTTCAGTGGGTTGAGCATCCGACTTTGGCTCAGGTCTCAAGCTCGTGGTTAGTGAGTTTGAATCCTGTGTCAGACTCCGTGCTGACAGCTTGGAGCCTGGAGCCTGCTTTGGATTCTCTGTGTGTGTGTCTTTCTCTGCCCCTCCCCTGCTTGCTCTCTCTCTCTCTCTCTCTCAAAACTAAATATTTAATTTTTTTTTAAAAGAAGAAAATGAAGCACAAAGAGAGACTATTGGGCAAAATTGTGTTGCATTGGTCAGGTGCCCCTGAACTTGCCCTCCCCACACCCACTGCAGCTGAGCTAGCTTTGCTAGAGGACAGAGCCCACAGCTGGTCTCTACTCTCTGCTTTCCTCAAGAAGGGATTTCCTCCCAAAGCAACTTTTTTTAATGTTTATTTTTTTTTTGAGAGAGAGACAGAGACAGAGACAGAGACAGAGAGAGAAAGTGTGTGTATGTGTGTGGGTGTGTGTGCGTGCGCTCACGTGCACATGCCCATGCAAGTGGGGGAAGGGTAGAGAGAGAAGAGAGAGAGAATCCCATGCAGGAAGGCTCCACGCTGGCAGTGGCAGAGCCTGATGCAGGGCTTGATCTCACGGTTTATGAGATCATGACCTGAGTCAGACGCTTAACCAACTGAGCCACCCAGATGCCCCCATCCCCTCCAAAGCAACTTCTCCCTGGATCACTTCTGGCCTCTCTTCACCCTTTTACTCACTTGAATGAGAGGACTTTTTTTTTTTTACTTGGTTTTATTTTATTTTTATTTTGAAACAATCTCAATTATAGAAAATTTGCAAGTGTTCTAATTTCCTGAATCATTGTTTTAATATTTTTAATTTTAATTCCAGTATAGTTATCATATGGGGTTATATTAGTTTCAGGTGTATAATATAGTGATTCAACAGTTTTCTATGTTACTCAGTGCTCATCATGGTAAGTGTACTCTTTATTCCTCATTACCTATTTCCCCCATCCCCTCACCACCTCCCCTCTGCTAACCATCAGTTTGTTCTCTTTAGTTAAGAGTCTGTTTCTTGGTTTGTCTTTCTTTCTCTCCTTTCTCATTTGTTTTGTTTCTTAAATTGCACATATGGGTGAAATCATATGGTATTTGTCTTTCTCTGATTGACTTATTTCACTTAGCATTCTCCAATTCCAACCATGTTTTGCAAACAGCAAGATTTCATTTTTTATGGGTGAATAATATACCTTTGTGTGTGTGTGTATATATATATATATATATATATATATATATATATATATATATATATATATATTCATTCCACAACTCCTTTATCCATTCACCTATTAATGGACACTTGGGTTACTTCCATAATTTGGCTATTATAAATAATGCTGCCTTAAGCATAGGGGTGCGTATGTACCTTTGAATTAATGTTTTTATATTTTGGGGGTAAGTATCCAGTAGAATGCTTACTAGATCATAGAGTAGTTCTATTTTTAACTTTTTGAGGAAAATCCATATTGTTTTCCATAGTGGCTGTACCAATTAGCATTCCCACCAACAATGCACGAAGATTACTTTTTCTCCACATCCTACCAATACTTGTTGTTTCTAGTGTTTTTTGTTTTTATTTTAGCCCTTCTGACAGGTGTGAGGTGGTATCTCATCATGGTTTGATTTGCATGTCCCTGACGATGAGCGATATTGAGCATCTTTTCATGTATCTGTTGGCCATCTGTATGTGTTCTTTGGAAAATGTCTGTTCATATCTTCTGCCCATTTTTAAATTGGATTATTCATTTTTTGGGTGTTGAGTTGTTTCAGTTCTTTATATATTTTAGACACTAACCCTTTATCAGATATGTCATTTGCAAATACCTTCTTGCCTTTTATAGTTGATGGTTTGTTGATAGTTTCCTTCGCTGTGGTAGAAGCTTTTAATTTTGATGAAGTCCCAATAGTTTATTTATGCTTTTATTTCCCTTGCCTCAAGAACATATCTAGGAAAGTGTTGCTACAGCCAATGTTAGAGAGATTGCTGCTCTATTTTATAGTACTTGTGGTTTCAAGTCTCACATTTAGGTCTTTAATCCATTTTGAGTTTATTTTTGCATTTGATGTAAAAAAGTGGTCCAGTTTCATTATTTTGCATGTATCTCTCCAGTTTTCCAAACACCATTTGTTGAAGAGACTATATTTTGCCATTGGATATTCTTCCTTGCTTTGTTGAAGAGTAATTGACCATATAATTGTGGGTTTGTTTCCAGGTTTTCTATTCTGTTCCATTAATTTATGAGTCTATTTTTGTGACAGTACCATACTGTTTTGATTACTACATCTTTGTAATATAACTTGAAGTCTGGAATTGTGATGCCTCCAGCTTTGCTTTTCTTTTTTAAGTTTGCTTTGGATATTCCATCTTTTGTGGATGCATACAAATTTTAGGATTGTTTGTTCCAGTTCTGTGAAAAATGCTGTTGATATTTTGGTAGTGATTGCATTAAATGTGTAGTTGCTTTAGGTAGTATAGACATTTTAAAAATATTTGTTCTTCCAATCCATGGGCATGGATTGTCTTTCTACTTCTTTTTATCATCTTGGTTTTTTTTAATCAGTGTTTTATAGTTTTCAGAGTACAGGTTTTTCATCTCTTTCATTAATTTTATTCCTAGATATTCTGTTATTTTGGGTACCAGTGTAAATGGGATTGTTTTCTTAATTTCTCTTTCTGCTGCTTCAGTATTATTGTATAAAAATTCAACAGATTTCTGTATATTGATTTTGTATCCTGCAACTACCAAATTCACTGATCAGTTTTAGCCATTTTTGTGTGTGTGGAATCTTTCAGGTTTTCTATATATAGTATCATGTCATCTGTAAGTAGTGAAAGTTTTATTCCTTCCTTACCAATGTGGATACCTTTTATTTCTTTTTGTTGTCTGATTGATATGGCTAGGACTTTCAGTGCTATGTTGAATAGAAGTGGTGGTGTGGGAGTGGACATCCTTGTCTTGTTCCTGACCTTAGGGGGAAAGCTCTCAGTTTTTCCCCATTGAGTATAATGTTCACTGTAGGTTTTTCATATAAGGCCTTTATTATGTTGAGGTATGTTCCCTGTAAAACTGCTTTGTTGAGGGTTGTTCTCATGATGTTTGGGATGATTCTTTTTGGGTGTTAAACCTGGGAAGTATAAACTAAGCTCCTCCACGTCCAGAACTTTCCCTTGGTAGGCCCCTCACTATAATCCCCAGGCATTAGCCTCTCAGGAGTGGGGCTGATAGGTAGTTGGATAGCTCTTGGCTGTTGTGAAAAATGCTTCTATGAACATGGATGTACCAATATCTGTACAGGTGCCTGCCCTTACTTATTTTGGGTATGTTCCCAGAAGTATATGATATACTGGATCATATAGTAATTCTATGGTTAATTTTCTGAGGAGCCACCATGCTGTTTTCTATAGTGCTGCGCCATTCTTCATTCCAGTCAGCAGTGTACAAGGGTTCAGATTTCTCCATATCCTAACCAACATTTGTTTTCTATCTGTGTGTATTCTTAACAGTGCCTGGCCCAGTGCTTTCCATAGTAGATGCTCAACAACTATGTTGAGTGGATGGATATGATGGCAAACTTTAGGATCCTTGAATACTCACATTATCCAAATTCTTGTAGGATTTTGATGAAATTTAGTGAAGAAAAGATCTCAGGAATTCTGGGACATTTCCTCAGAACACCTGACCTTTACAAAGAGGTCATCCTGATGATAATGATGACAGTGAGTTGTGGGGAGCCCTTCCTGCCTGAAGTGAGCTGCCTCCCCTTTTTCTTTAAAAATTTTTTTAAATGTTTATTTCTGAGAGAGAGGGAGAGAGACCAAGCACAAGCGGGAGAGGGGCAGAGAGAGAGGGAGACACAGATACTGAAGCAGACTCCAGGCTCTGAGCTGTCAGCACAGAGCCCGATGCGGAGCTTGAACCCCTGAACTGCACGATCATGACCTGAGCCAAAGTCGGACGCTTAACCAACTCAGCCACCCAGGCGCCCCAATGCCTCTCCTTTTTCAACGCTGACTAATTTGTTGCCAGATGAAGATGTGGATCCAAGGTTATGAATCTTTCCATGCATATGAAAAAAGTCACAAATCTGCATCTTAAAATGTGGATTCTCTCTTTTTTTATATGTCAGTAGCTGTGGCAGATTGCATTGTTGGTCCTAACTTTTCTCCTCTCCCTGCCTCTTGCCCCATCATAGTGTCTTCATGGGTAGGGTGTGCTCCCCCAACCTTAGACTTTGCTCCTGGCTCTGAGAGTTGCTTTTGCTGCTAGTCTAGGGCAGGAGTGGCATTGAGCCAGGGCCGAGCCTGGGCCTTTCTGCTTGCAGCTCTTGTATTTCTGCCATTACCACAGGAGGGACATGCCTGGCTGGCCCATTGATTGCAGAGAGGTGAGAGACATATGTGTCCTAGAAGAACAACTTCATCCTCAGCCGAGGGCAGCACACCCCAGCCACCCAAAAGACGTGTGAGAAGTAGCTGTTTAATGTTAAAAACTGAGTTTGTTTGTTTGCCACATAATATAGCAAGAGTTAATTGATATAAGACTTAATTAAAAAGTTTAAATTATGCATCGTAGTGCAATAATAGCAACTGATAGATATAGGAACTAATTAAATAAAAAAGGATCCACTCTTCCAGAGGGCTTGTGCCCTCTGCTTTAGACAGAGCTCATATCAGTAGCAACATGCCTCTTTTTGTTTTTAAAGCCAGGTTTATTGAAGTATAGTTTACATATTTAAATGTATCCCTTTTAGTGTACAGTTCTGCATTTTGTTTTTTTTTATTATATTTTATTTTATTTTATTTTATTTTTAAACGTTTATTTTTGAGACAGAGAGAGACAGAGCATGAACGGGGGAGGGTCAGAGAGAGGGAGACACAGAATTGAAACAGGCTCTGGGCTCTGAGCTGTCAGCACAGGGGCCCGATGCGGGGCTCGAACTCACGGACCGCGAGATCATGACCTGAGCCGAAGTCAGCCGCTTAACTGACTGAGCCACCCAGGCGCCCCTACAGTTCTGCATTTTGACAAATACATACAATTGTGTAACTACCACCACCATCAAGAAAAGTTCCATCACTGCACTCCACGCCCACCAAAAAAAAAAATTCTCTCTGTCCATTTGTAGACAAATTCACTTTTTACCCCTAACCCACTGCTCATTTTTTTGTTTGTTTGTTTTTACAGTTTTGCCATTTTTAGAGAGTCATATGAATAGAATGATATAGTATGTCATCCTTTCAATCTGTCTTCTTTCTCTCAGCATGAGGCCTCTGAGGTTCATGTGTGCTGTAGAGTGAATCAAGAGATCATTCCCTTTTGTTGCTGAATAGTATTCCATTCTATGATTATGCCAATTTTCTTATCCAAGAGGAAGGACATAAGAAAATATTTGGATTATCTCCTCTGTTTTGCTTTTATGGACAGTGCTTTTGGGAACATTTGTTATGTGTCTTTTTGTAGACACGTTTTCATTTTTACTGCATAAATACCCAAGAGGAGAACCTATGGGTTGTGTGATGAGTGTATGTTTGACTTTGACCACCCTACCAAGCAGTCTTCCACAACTGCAGCAACCTTGTGCACTCCCACCCGCCATACACAGGAGCTCCAGTTGCTCCACAGCCTTGCCAACACTTGCCATTGTCAGTCTTTCCAATATTAGCGATTTTAGTAGATGGGAAGAAATCTCTCATTATAGTTTTAATTTGCATGTCCTCAGGGACTCATGATGTTGAGCACCTTTCCATGTGTATATTGGCCATTCATACTGGAATTCCTTTTTAAAGTTTATTTATTTTTTTTATCTTAGAGAGAGAGAGAGAGAGAGAGAGCGCTAGGGAGGGGCAGAGTAAGAGGGAGAGAGAATCCCATGCAGCTCCCCATGAACCATGTGATGAGCCAAAACCAAGAGTCAGACACTTAACTGACTGAGCCACCCAGGTGCCCGCATACTGAAATTTCTTTAATGGTAGAAATACTTAGTTGTAAAAGATAGGAACTCATGAAGGGGACAGATATGGGCTTGGAACTGTGTTCCCCTCTGACATGCTGAGGCAGGAGTGGACCTGTGTGAATAATTCAGAAGGAACAACCCTGTCCTGAGGAAAAGCAGTTATGGATGGGGTGGGTGGCAATGGGGCCAGTTCACTGTTGACGGCTCACAGCAATATTACTGAGGAATTGCTCACCTCTTCATTTAAAATTCTCTATGCAAATGTCCATACCAGGTGGCTTCAAGGTGAAGTCTTGGTTTTGGAGGCCACTGGGTTTTATTTAACTGCTCCATGTTGATAATACCAGCTCATCCATCATGTACCAAAGAAAATATACCAAACCTTTTTTTTTTTTATTTTCTGCATTCCTCCCAGAGAGAACAAAGCTATCAGCAACTCCATTTAATATAGTTTCACTTGCATATAAAAGCAGCATGGCTAGGAAAGGACATAGACACCCACTTGGTGGAGCTCCCAATGGCCAAACATGGGACAGTGTGAGCAAGAAAATAAATAATGATAGTAATAGATTATGACCCACAGAATAAAACAAATATTACAAGTCCATACTGAGATAAAAATATAGTCGAACAAATAAAGAAATGGGGGAGATGGGACAGCAATTCTTACAGCAGAATTTCAATTGTTAAATCCAAGGGGAGTGATGGAGATGAAAAATGGCCATTTGGCACACATCACACAGATGGACCACTGATGGATGCAAAGAGGAGACGGTTGAAGTATGATTTGAAACGGGGTATTGGCAAAGTCTTAGTATCTCCTTATAAGTTACTTATTACAAGGGAGAAACAGTAACTGCAGTGGAGAAAACTTGTGGACATCACCTTGACCAAGTGATCAAGGTCAGTGTCACCAGTAATGGGACACAGCAATACCATGTAGCTCCTGATATGATGCACGGAGAAGGACACAAGATCATCTCTGTGGTACTTTGGCCCAAAATGCATAACCTCAACCTGATCATTAAAAAACATTAGACCCCAATGAGGGACATTTTACAGAATAACTGGCCAGTATTCAAAAGTCTCAAGGTCATTATAGACAAAGACTGAAGAACTCCCAGACTGGAAGGCACTAGGAAGACATAAAAACTAAATTCAGTGCAGGACCCTGGACAAGAAGGTGGATTGTGGACCAGAAAATAGATATTAGGGGGACAATTGGCAAAATTTGAGTATGGTCTGTAGATTAGTTAATAGTATTGTATCTACATTTCTTTCCTGGTTTAGATCATAGTACTGTGCTATGTAAAATATTAACATTTGATTAATATTTGGGGAAATGGGATGCAGGTGATACAGAAAATCTGTACTGTTTTTAGAAACTTTTTCTAAGTCTGACATTATTTACAAATAAACATATACTTGGGTTGTAGAGTCATTCTACCTCTGTTTAAACCTGGCTACCCTACTAACTAGTTGTCTGACTTTGGACAAGTCATTTCATTCCTTGCCTCAGTTTCCCTATCTATAAAATGGGAATAAATATAGTACCTACCTCAGAGGGTTGTAATGAAGATTAAAAATGTTAGTACATGTGCCATGCCTACAACAGTGCCTTCACACAGTAAGGGCTGTATTATTACATGCAATTATCGTGTGAGGTCAGCAGCATCTTCTATTGATCTTAGGGATATTCCTTTCTCCCCCCTCTCTCACTGTGCCTATGAAACTTTCTGATGCAAGTCCTGGTGCTGATTCTTTCTCTGACCAGCCATTTTTCTCTAAAAGCATTTCCCCTTCCGTCAGCAGCCAGGTAATGCCAAATCCAACATCAGGATCTGTGCATTAAGGATTATCCACTTTTGAAGGAATCAAAATAACTGCTCTCTGAGTTAAGATTGCTACCAGAGATGCCTGCATTGGAAAGACAGAGCTCACATCACCGAAGAACCTTCTGGGGTCCCTTTCTCTTATTCCTAACATGGGGTCCAGAATTTTCCAGACTTGTGAGACTAACAGCCCTGATTGGTTTGAGGGAGTGGTGGTGTGGATATGCCTCACAATTACCTATCTGAGACTTCACCCCATGTCACATTTTAGTATCTGTTTGACCAATAAGACTGCAGCACACACACCGGCCTCATTCCTTGCTTGGGCCTTACCTTTGATGTCACAATCTGACTTATAGATATTAATCTGGCCACAGCTGCTCACAAACCAGACGGCAAGGTCAAGCGGAGCAGCACAGTAAGATGTGGAAGAGAATTGACCATCAACCCAAAATCAAAGCAGGGGATGGACCTCAGGCAGCCCAGCTCAAAGAACTGGGTGCAGCTCAGGAACCTGCCATGTCACACGCTCTAGAGCTGTCAGAATTCCAGAGCTTTCCTGTGTTTGAAGACATTAGCCATCACATCAAAGAAGAGGGGGCCCAACTGGTAAAGAAAGTCAATGCCATCTTTCAGCTGGACATCACCAAAGATGGGAAGACCATTCTGCAGTGGACCATCGATCTGAAGAATGGTTCTGGGGACATGTATCCAGGACCTGCCAGGCTCCCAGCAGACACTATCTTCACAATCCCAGAACCCATCTTTATGGAGTTGGTTTTGGGCAAAATGAACCCTCAGAAGGCTTTCCTTGCTGGCAAGTTCAAAGTGAGTGGCAAAGTTCTGCTTGGTCAGAAGCTGGAGAGGGTTTTCAAAGACTGGGCTAAATTTTAAGCATGTAAAATAACAAGGAAATGATCAGAACTTCTCTCCGATTATGTTGAGCAGAAATCATGCTTGAACTGAAGATTAAAGCAAAAGTATCCATTATTTTTACTCAAATGCTTCCTATTCAAGTTTGATTAATTTTCATGCTGATGTGTTCATTTTTAGTGAGGGTTCTAGAGCAGTAAAGAGTGTTGGAGTACATCACCTAAAATCTTTGTCTTTTTCTTTTTTTAGACTCATGTATGCTATAATGTGCTAGGGTGAAAGCCATACAGAAAAATGGGTGGTTTTGACAGTTGGATTTAGATGCTTTCACGATTGAGTTCCTGAGAAGTTTGTTTGTTTGTTTATGCTTTGGGGAAAGAAGTGCCAACTATCATTGTGTAGGTTTGCATGCCAGTTGGTAACTTGCTTCTTGGAGGAAATTTTAAGTTTGCAGAGCTCTGGGAGGGTGGGCTCCATAGCTGTGTGGGTGGAGCAAGGTCTAGAGGTCTTGGTGTATCATGACTTTGGATGCATTTAATTCCAAGAGAATCCAAGGGCTTGGAAGATGTTCTAGGCTACTGGATCTTAAACTAGAGCCCATATCATACCACTTGCAAGACTGGTGACAGCCTGCTGGGGTCCACCTCAGGGTTTCAATGCCATAGGTCTGGGCTGGGGAGAATGTTCATTTCTAACAGGTTCCCAGGTGATGCTGATGGGATCACCGCTGGAGAACCTTTGCCTTAGTTCATGCTGCAGCTTTCAGGACTGACCAAAACCATTCTGTTCTAGACCGTTGAGATGTTGCCATTATTTAAAGGATCTCTTAGAATCTCCCCACACCCATGGGCCATTTCTGAAGTGTCAGGAGCTTGTGCACTGAGCATTTTAAAAAACCAAAGGTCATCCTGGGAGATTTTCCCTCTGGGAGCCCTGTCCATACATTGGGAGGACTGGAATGAGCCAGCTGCTGCCTGATGTGACCTCTATGGGTGACATTTATTTCCATGTGGTCTGTGTATACCTTTACCATGCATACCTTTATACTGTGAAACCCACACGAAAGGGTCCTTAAAACAGTGTGCTCAAACATATGCCTACCAAATGATCCAGGTATTCTGTTCTTAGGTATTTTCCAAGGAGGAAAGAAAGCATGTGTGCAGGCACAAAAATGTGTACTTGAGTGTTCACAGCAACTGCATTTGCAATAGTCCCAGACCGTAAATAAGCCAAAGTCCATCAATAGGTGAATGGATGAACAAATTGTGCTATGTTGTACCCTGGAATACTACTTGGATGTACAACAACATGGATGAATGTCAGAATATGCTGAGTAGAAGAAACCAGAGAAAACCAAGTATGGGCTATGTGGTTCTATTTATGTAACATATTAGAAAATGCAAACTGTGAGGACAGAAGATCAGTGGTTGCCAAGAGACAGGGATGGGGAGCCGGGGGGTTTGGGAGGGGCGATTGTAAATGGCTATGAGGAAACATGGGGATGATGGATAGGTTCATTATCTTGATTGTGATGATGGTTTCAGAGGTACATATATAGGTAAAACATCAAATTGTATGCTTTGTATACACATAGGCAGTTTATTTTGTGTCAATATAAACTCAGCAACACTGGACAACCTGCCATCCTTGTCCAAAGTGAAGGCTTTGTAAAGAGTATTTAAAGCTCTGCCTTTCTCTCAGCACAAGTCCTCTGACCTCATCATGTGCCTTCCTTTCCAAGCCATTACTGATTTTGGTGGCTCTGTAGAGGCCTTCCTAAGTTCCCCTTGTCAGAAACAGGCAGAGTGAGGGCTTGTTGCTAACAAAATCTCATTCTCTCAGTGGGAAACAAAGAGGCCCTTTGTTTAGTCCATGTTCAGCTCTGTGGTAAGGGACTGTTCAGGGTTTATGAGTGGGGATGTGGAGCACTCCCTGGTCTCTTTCCTCACCTCGTCATTAGGTAGATGATGTGTGTGGGGATCCTGCCAATGCCCCTGCCTAGGGGAGCAGTGGGCATCTCAGAGGCTTCTGACTGATTTTGAGTGCTGTTGTGACTATTCAGCTTGCCTGGTCCGTGCACCTCCATTACAGCCATATTTAGGAGTTGTCAGGCATAGCCAGGCAGGTGTTTGGGATGCTGTGTTCAGATATGGCTTGCTCAAGCTCATTCCCTGAGTTGGTCCTAGCCTCTGGGGGCTGGCCTTGAGATGGGGGTTGCTCAGAGATGAGGTAGGAGGGGGAGAGGGGTGAGAGTCAGGGAAGGGTTGCAGAGGGTCATGTCTAGGCTGCCATCTGACCAAAGGGAGGCCCATCACATAGACTGGACAGTGACCTACGACCCATTATGGCTTGGGTCAAAATGTGTCCCAAACCAATTAGATCCCTTTCTCAGGGATTTGGAAGTGAGAAGCAGAAAGGCTGAGCTACAGGTGAGCAGTGGGAATGGAATCCATCTGAAAGGCTGGGATGTGGGGTATTGGGGTAGGTGAGGAAGGCACTGTGGGGGATGAGCAGCCACCATGGTACTAGGTGGAGTTGGAAGAGCCAAAGCCTTGAATAAGAAGAGTGATCTGGTTCATACCTGAGAGAAGAATCCATACCTTGGGAAACACAACAGTAAACCCCTTTTCAAATCGCACAGTGCTGGGATGCCATGTGGAATAGCTGGAGCAACTCAGATTTTAGAATGAGAAACGTGGTTTTGGGCTCTGGGTTACCACTTCACATCCAAGTAATAACAGGGAATTACTGAACCACCCTGTACCTCAGCTGCCTCATCTAGAAATGAGGCCACTAGGTCTTATGACATCAGGTTGTTGGGTAGCTCCTAGTAGGTCATGCTCAGTGTAGTCACTGGCCCAGGTGGGTTTTCCATGCTTATGTAAGTGAGTTCCATTATTTCTGGATGAGAGGGAAGAGGGGACTTTCCCTGGCTTCCTGCTGCCTCCCAAGAAAGTCCATATTGGGAGACTTTCTTTCTGCCTTTTCACCTATACTCAGTTGATGCCCCAGAAGGTCACATCTAGCTCAGAACACACATCTGTATGTTGCTTGGTCTGCACAAGTTTGGTTAGTAAAGTGTTTTTAAAGATTGAATGAAGATATTTTATATAAAAATTAGATTTCTGGATTCTCTTGAAAATTTGGATTATTTGGTCACACTGAGCCTGAACTCCTGCCAGACAACAGCTCAGGAAACAGAGAATGGGGTGGACTCTCCGGACAAGCCTGGGCCCCACCCTCCACACTGTCTTCTTGACTCCCAAGATGAATTTTGGTGGCCCTCTGCCCTTGAGCCTGGGCTGTCGTTTCCTCCAGCTGGGCCTGGTTTGCTGGGGCCCCTGGAGGTGTTTGCCTTCATGACCGTACCTCCCCACAATACATGGTCTTACTCTTCCCCCTAATGGAAATACCTGGCGTTAGTTTTCTATTGCTATGTGACAGATTACCATAATTTAGCAGCTTAATACAGTGCCCATCTGTTATCTCACAGTCTCTGTGGGCCAGAAGTGTGGGTGGACTCAGCTGGGTTCTCTGCTCTGGTGTCATCTAACAAGGGCTAAAGTCAAGATGCTGGCCAGGCTGGGCTCTCATCTGGGGTTTGGGGGGAGAATCTGCTCCAAGCTCATCTGGGTGTGGCCTTATTCAGTTCCTTGTGGTTGTAGGACTGAGGCCAGTGTTTCCCTGCTGATTGTGAGTCAAGGATGCTCTGTCAGCTCCTGAAGGTCCCCCACATTCCTGGTCACATGGCTCCTCCATCTGCAAAGCCAATGGTGGTGTGGGAGGTCCTTCTTAGGCTTCAGACCTCTCTGACCTCTTCTGCCTTCATCTTCTGCCTCCTTTTAAAGGACTTGAGGGATTGTGTTGGGCCTACCCAGAAATCCAGGATAATCTCCCTATTTTTGTGTCAACTGATGAGTCACCTTAATTACATCTATGGATTCCCTTTTGCCATGTAAGGTGATGCTAAGGACTGAATGATTATGCCTCCTTCCCCCAAGTTTATCTGAGCTCCCTCTTTTCTATCATGTGAGGATATAGCAAGAAGATGTCACCTACAAGCCAGGAGGAGAGAGTTCACCTGCCCCTGACCATGCTAGCGCCTGATCTCAGACTTCCAGCCCCCAGGACTGGAGGAATAAGTATCTGTTATCTGTTGTTAAAAACACCCAGTCCACAGCACTTTTGTTATGGCAGCTTGAGCTGACAGGCAGTATATTCATGGGCATGACATGCCATCACATCCGCAGTCCTGGGGACTAGGGCATAGAATCATCCTGGGGCCATATTCTGCTCACCTCCCCCCACCCCTCCAAATCTACCATCTAAACCCTACCCACCCTTCCTCCAGGAAGCTACCCCAACTCCACTGTCAGCTTCCTCTCCCGCAGAGCTTCTGACCCTCTTCTTTCTAGCCCACGTGCTGTGGGTGCCTGACCTCCTGTCTGGGCCATCCAGACACCTTGGGTTGCTCAGCACAGTTTCATTTTACATTTCTGGCTTGATGTTCGGTTTGTGGCACTGCCTCCTTCAGAAGGGTCTCAGCGTGGATGATGGGAGATGTGGCTGGCCTGCACACCTCCCTGTGCTGGTACACTGCTGAGGGTAGGGATCACTCAGGGCCTGGTTTCACTTTGTCTCATCCTTTCAACGCCTGGTACCCACTGTACATTCCCTAAATGTGGAATGAACAAACAAACTCCTTAATTTTTTTTGAAAACTATGCACATGGAAAAAGAATTCAAATAGTGCAAAAGAATATGTGAAGAAAATTTGCTTCTTCATACTTTTCCTGACTCCTTTCTCCTAATTTTATGCCAAGAGGCACCTAGAGTTACCAGTTTCTTGCGTGCTCTCCCAGATAGGTACAAATCCCCCTAATGTACATGTGCCAATTTCCACTTTTTTGTTTTTACAGGAACAATAGCTGACCACAGAGACTGTTCTCCACCTTGCATTAAAAAAAATGTTTTATTTATTTTTGAGAGAGTGCAAGTGGAGGAGGGGCAGAGAGAGGGGGACAGAGGATCTGAAGTGGGCTCTGTGCTAACAGCCATGAGCCCTATGTTGGGGCTTGAACTCACGAACCGTGAGATCATGACTGGAGCTGAAGTCAATGCTCAACCAACTGAGCCACCCAGGTGACCCCCTCCATCATGCATTTTAACTTATTCTAAATGGTTACACATAGATCCCTTCTTCAAAGAGTGCCCTCCTGAAGCATTAAAGGTTCCACTTGACTTACCCAACTGAAACTTGTCTCACATTTCCTTGTGTTCTTTAGGGAAAACCTGACAATAGGCAGCTTTCCTGGCGAAGGTTGCAAAGTGGACTCCTCTTCATTGGGAAACAATCCTCAGGGCAGGAATCTTGGGTTTAGAGAGGCTAAAGTATGCTGAGATTCGGCTGGAGAAAGGAGTTAGGTCAGGGCTTGGGCTAAAAGAGCTTCCTTGGGGATCCACCTCCTTCAGCTCAGAAAAGACTTAGCCTACTTTGGGCCTGGAAGGGATGAGGCAAAAGACTCATGACCCCCATGGCCCTCATGGAGGTTTCTCTGATTACCCATGCTGGGGTATAGTCCAGCCTGAGGTTCTGGAACCTGTGGCAACTGTTAGGGCTCCTACTGTTTTGCAGCTGATTTCCTAGCTCCACAGAGGGGAAATGGCAGTCTCAGCTCCGAAAGGTAGGTTTGTTCACATGTCTTTAGGCATGATATCCAGGAAAGCATCAGCAACAAGGGCAAGCTTTCTGTTCTGGAGAGTTTAAGTTAGGGCAGATTTTGGATTTTTAGCAGTGAGCTGCCAGATTTCATTTGTTCATAGGCTGATTAATTCAGTAATCTAATAAATATTTGCTGAGCACTTATCATTTGTTAGACACTAATGATATTATGTTGGTATTACACCAGTGATTTATGAGACCAGGATTCGTTTCGTTTGGTCAGACCCCATTATGATGGGTTTCTTCTTTACCATACTTGTTACTAAATACTCTGGAAATCACTGTTGGTTCTAGGTGCTAGGGGACAAGTGCTGAGCAAGCAGAGGTTCCTCTTCTCCTAGGCTTTCATTGTTGGACGAATTGTTGGATGGGGGCCATATGTGGGTGGTGGGGAAACAAAGAGTAAACAAATAACCAAGCAAAATGATTTCAGAAGGTGAGCACAGTTGTCCCACAGTGGACACGGGTCCACTTACATGTAGATTTTTTTTTTTATAAATGCAGTACTGTACTTTGAATATATTTTCTTTTCCTTATGATTTTCTTAATAACATTTTCTTTTCTCTATTTCACTGTAAGAATACAGGATATAATATATATAACCTACAAAATATGTGTTAATCAACTGTTTATGTTATTGGGAAGGTTTTCAGTCAGCGGTAGGCTATTAGTAGTTAAGTTTTGAGGGGGGTCAGAGTTATACATAGATTTTTTTACTACATGGCGGGGGGTCAGTGCCCCTAACCCTCATGTTGTTGAAGGGTTGACTGTATAACTGAAAAGGAGAAAAGTGGTAATGTAGCTACGGGGAGCTGGGTGGTCAAGGAAGGTCTCTCTGAGAAGGGGCTGCCTGAATTTGATGCCCTGGAAACAGACCACAGGGCAAAGATTTGACTGACAGCAGCTTACCTGGAAGGCAGTCCTGGGAAACACCTGTCAGGGAGTGGGGACTATGAGACTGGACAGGAAGGCAGGAGATTCCTGTTTGTAATTGAACCCATGGGGATGTTCAAGGAGATACACGTTAGAGAGAATCATCTCACCAAGGAAAGGCTGTGGAATTTTTAAACCAACTCCCATCAGCCTTTGGTGGATAGCTGCTCCTGGACCAGGGGCTGTTGGCTCCCAGGCAGAATGAGCTCCAGGCACCTAAGAAAGCTCTCAAGCAGGTGGAAATCAACTGGAGTATACAGTGATAGACCAAAAAATGGACCGTAGTAGGTGCTGAGTTTGGCCACCCTAGCAGGACTCTAACTTGTTGGGGGTAAGAGCTTGGACTTTAGGATGAGACTTCATGGGGCTGGGTCTTGCCCTTGCCACTTCCTAGCTGTGGCACCTTGGGCACATTGCTTTTATTCATTTACTTTTTTAAATACACTTTTTGTAGAAAAAAGCTTGCAAATCCTACGTGTGCAGCTCAACAGATGTTCCCAAATGGAATAAACCCCCATAACCAGCACCTGGCTTGGGAAATAAGACAGATCAGTATCCAGGAACCCCCCTCTCATGCTGCCTCCTACTTACTTCCTCCTTGAGGGTACCCACTATTTTGACTTCTAACATTGTAGATTTTAGTATTGCCTGTTTTTGTATATATATAAATGGCTTCTTCCACCCAGCATTCTGTGTCTGAGACTCATGTATACTGTCCAGTGTAGTTACGGTTGTTCATTTCACAGTTGAGTGGTGTTTCATTGTATTCAGATTGTTTCCAGTTGATTCCAGGGCTATTTTGAATAGTGCTGCTGTGAGCTTTCTTGTAGGACCGTGTGACCAGAAGTCCCTCTCTGTCGCTTAGTATCTGAGTTTGCAAAGACAGCCGTGGCATAGCATCTTGCATAAGTAGGTACTTCATGAATGTTTGTGGCATGAATTGAGAGGCGGGGCAAGTCCAGAGGTAGAGAAATAGCTCATGTTGGGGTTGGGCATGGGATTTACTTGTTGTCTGACCTGCTCCATGGTCATGGACTTTGGACCCCACTTGCTGGGTTTTGAAGGGAAACTCTTCTAGCTGGAAAGAACTCTGCCCAGTGCCTGCACTGGCCTACCTCATGGAGTACCCACAAGCTGCTGCTGAAGATCCTTTTTAACTTTGCTTTGTGGAAAAAAAGTTCTTCCAGAATTGTGACTTGGCTAATCACAAGAAACATCTGTGACCTCCTAAAAATATCTGCTTTATACCATTCTGTGGAGCACAATATTTATATAGCCCAGCAGTGTACTTAAGTTCATGTTTAGCCAACTCTGAAAAACAGCTGGGGGCTCCTGAAGTCCAGGACAAGATTTGCAGGTGGCCAGTGAACCCAGATGGGAAGGAGGCCCCTGAGGATGCTCCCACAGCTTGAGGGGGGAGGAGTGTGGAGTGATCTGGAGATGGGGGTGGGGTGAGGAGTCGAGGAAAATACCATGATGGAGGGCCGCTTGGCTCACTGGGGCAGCTGAGTAGTGACTATCTCCATGGTTCTGTTTGGCAGCCTCTGGAACATTTCCGGCCGAGGAAGGCTTTCCCTTAACTGATCAGAAAGTGCCTCATCCCTAAGTACCTTTTTTCATTGTTTTGTAGCTTGAGTGTACTAAGTGGGGGACTGGTAGATTTTTCTGGAGATGTTCGTGCTTGTTTCCAGGGAATTACATATATTAATCAGGATTTTAACCAATAAGGGGGTGGAGCTGTGTGTGCTTTCTTTCTCCTCGAGGATAAAGAAAAGAGCATGGTTGAAGACATCTTTTTTAGACAAAAGGATCCCCTAGCTTTTCAAGTTTATTTGAGTCCCTGGTGGCCTGCAAAGCAGGATTGGAACCTGTTACAGGCAAGTGATCTCAAAACTTCTCTGAAGGCTTGAGGACTCCATTCAAACATGGGTACCTTCAGGAGTGCTTCCAAAGCACAAATGTTTTGGGGGGTGGGATTCAGAAGGGCCTCTGGGGGAGTTTGATGAGAAGTTGGGAGTTAGGAAGACAGTTCAAGGCTGGCACCTCTCCCTTTGACTATCTCCTTCATTGGGAATCCTGCTCTTTGCATAAGGAAAAGGGACAAACTGTTGATGTTGCCAACCCCTAAGCATATATTCATGCATTCAGTGATAATTACTGAGCACCTACTATGTAATGTGTCTGCTCGGCCTTGTACTGAGTGTAAAGGATGCAGTGGTGAGCAGTGCATGGACCCCTCCTCTCCTCTCCCTGGCTACACATTGTGGTGAGAGCTCATAAGAAAAATCTGAGGGGGTTCTCGCAGACTGCATGGGGGTCAGGACAGTCTTCCTGGGGAATGAGATCAGAGGAGTGAGTGGGAGGAGATGGGGCAGAGATGAGACCATTCCAGGCACAGGAAACAGCATGTACAAATGCCCTGTGGCTGGCAGAGCAAGATAAATTCCAGGAACAGAAGACCAGGCCTGTGGGGCTGGAGCATGGTGGTCAATGATGGATATTGTCAAAAGGCTGGTCAGGCATGGGAGCCAGCCAGAGCATGGCCTTCTAGTCTGGTGATAGGACTTGTCCTCCTCACGGGATCTGAGTCTGAGAAATGCCTGCAAAGATGTGGACACAATGTTGGCTGGCCCTGTATAATGGAAGAGTAGGTTCAGATGGGGGATGTTACTCTCCAAATTGGGTCCAAATACTCCTAAAGCTGGGATTTCCAGAGGATACAGTTTTTGGTACCCCAGATTCCTCCAGGCTCTGTTGGTAAACCTCATGATGAAGGTGGTTCTGTGACATCACTGAAGGGACAGTGACCAAAGACCTAAATATAAGACTCTGCCCCAGGAAACTGAGGGTTTTGTATCAGTGTCTGTCCAGGCTGCAGCCTAATGGGTCAGTAAATAGGCTCGAGAGGAGAAACAGGGGCGCCTGGGTGGCTTAGTTTGTTGAGTGTCTGACTTGTGATTTCAGCTCAGGTCATGATCTCAGGGTTGTGGGATCAGGCCCTTTGTGGAGCCTGCTTGGGATTCTCTCTCTCCCTCTCTCTCTGTCCCTCTCCCACTCTCCAAAAATAAAAATAAAAAATAAGATGTTAAAAAAAGAAGAGAAACAGCTAAGGGGAGAAAGAAAGCCGCCCATTCCCAATGGCACTATCTTTTCTCCTAAGTCTAAAGGAATCTTGAAGCCATGAATTTGTGGCAAGGCCATGGTGTGCAGCAGGCAGGCTGGGGACGTGAGGCAGTGGGAAGCTGTAGGAGGGTCAGAGAACGCCATGGCATCCTGGTTCTATGGCCAACCAGACGTGCGATGCCATCCTTCCATCCCCAGTGGGCCTGTTTCTCTTCAAGCCTGTGACGGGAGACACAACCCCAGCTGATCCCCATTTGCCTTGGATATTTATAATTCTTAAAAAAAAAAAAGAGAGAGTCAGTATTTGAAAGTTACCTGGGAAAGGAGATGTCAGGTCAGTGAAAAGAGTGAGGTGACATCTTGGGCACATTTGTCTAGGTGCCAGTCACCTTAGTCCCTTGTCATCTCCACTGGGAGAGGTCCTGAAATTATTTGCATGTCTACTGGGAGGGTGAAGACCTGGCAAGGGCTAGGCCTCAAAAAGATGATGGCGCTTCCTCCCACTTAACACATGTGATTAGAAATAAAAAATGTGCTAAACTATAAATCAAGCACAAAGATAGACCAAGGTCTGGGTTTTTCTCCATGATGACTGGTTTGATGTCTTTTGAAATGTTATTACATATAATTTTAGTTATTTTTAATGTGAATTTGAGAGACGTGATTCTGAAATCATTTAATATAAAGTTATAACAAAGTCTCACTTCATGATACAAACATAGAGTATCATTACATTAAAGTTGGTTGAGAATTGCAAAATTTGAAAGCTGTCAAGAAAGAATGGTTTGTAAGGTGCGTTTAAGATACTGCCCATGGCAGCAGGCTGCTTGAGCTGGTAAAGCGAAAACCCACCAACTTTTGTGAGGGTCTTGCCTTATGTGAGCTGGGATTTACACAAGGTCTTCAGGAGAGCATCTTTCCAATAAATACAACTGCCACATAGCAAATTATTTTTTGGGAAACAGAGAAACCCTGAGTGCCTTTGAATTGCATGTGGCCGTGCTAGGGACTCACTCTGCCTGCTGGGTCATCTGGGTCATCTAGGGGAAGATAAATTGGGTGACTTGGACAAGGGCACAAGATAAGGGTGGGGACAGGATTTGAAAATAGGGACGTTTGACTCTAAACACCTTATTGAGAGAGGTTTAGTGTCCTTAACCTCCTCCCATAGAATTGTTTAAAAAACAAAAATCAAAGTGCTAGATAGGACTTTGAAATTCACCTAATCCTGGGTTTACCTTTCAGAGTGGAATAAACTTAAATCCAGAGGACTGAAGAATGCAAGGCTATGGTTGTTGTAATCCCAGGGGTTTACTGGTCTTCCTGGGAATCTTCTAAAGGTGGACCTGAGCTCTATTCCAAGCAGGTTCCCAGCCTCACTTGTGTGACCACCAGGAGGAAACTTGCCCTCCATGAGCTCCAGCCTTGCCTTTCTCAGGGAATCAGATAAGTTGGATTAGGTGGACTCCCACATTCCTGCAAGCGCCAGAGTTCTCTAACTCTGATTCCAGATGCTTCTCGCTGAGCTACTTCCCCTGTCTCTTAGGAAAGACATTGTGGTGGTGGAAAGGGGCCCGTCCCATAAGGGATGGGGTTGTGTAGGTGAATCAGTAATGCATAGGTGATCATTTTTCTGAGAGAAGTTTATTTAATAAAGGTCAAATAAATTTTTCTTTCTTTTTTTCCCTTTTATTTAAAGAAATAGCCAGCGTCAGAGCTCAAGACAATGGACTAGTGACTGTGGAATTTTAATTGTTCATCATTACAAAGAATCATCCAAAGATGCTGTCCCATTTTCATACTCTGCACACAGCACAAAATCCACTTGCACATACATGTGTATCCCATACCCTCTGGGACTCAAGCATCACGATGAGCAGGTTATCAGTGAGCTGGTTCAAGGCAGCCAGGTATGAGCAGGACTCAGGCAGTGGCTTTGATGGGACTCTCTGGACAAATCCACCCTGTAGTTTCATTCTGGAACGTCATTGACCAGCCTGGCTGACATATTAATTTGTCTCCTATTTACGATGTCTTCATCTTAGCCAGTGCTCTCACACACTATTAGTCATAAGGCTTTCTCACATTTCCTAAATATTCTTTCTGAAATGGGCCCCATGTCATTTTTGTGTGGCGTTGCACCATTTACTTAGAACCACAAAAGCCCTGTGTTACAGGCTATGTCAACATTCTGTGGCTTGACCGATGCTGAGTTATTCTCCTGGGTCTGCAGGCTGGCTGAGGGTCCTCTAATCTTGGCCAGGTGTGGCTGGGGTGACTTGACTGTGCTGCTTCGGTCCCTACCCCTTTTCCTCCTCCTCCAACCAGCAGCCTGGCCCTACCAGGTGTGTTTCACCCATGGTGATGGCAAGCCTGCTTGCACAAACCTGTTCCAATCTCATGGGCACATCACTGCACTAACATCCCACTGGCCAGAGCAAGTCACATGGCCATACCCAAAATCAGAAGGTAGGGAAGTGCATTCTGCAATCAGAAGTGGTGGTGGTGGGGCACCTGGGTGGCTCAGTCGGTTGAGCATCCGACTTGGGCTCAGGTCATGATCTGGCGGTTTGTGGGTTCGAACCCTGCGTCAGGGTCTGTGCTGACAGCTCAGAGCTTGGAGCCTGCTTCAGATTCTGTATCTCCCTCTGTCTCTGCCTTCCCCTGCTCTCTGTCTCTCTCTCTCTCTCACATGAACACAAGGGAAAGGAAGCAAAAATAATATAAAAACAAGGAGGGGGACAAAACATAAGAGACTCTTAAATGTGGAGAACAAACAGAGGGTTACTGGAGGGGTTGTGGGAGGGGGGATGGGCTAAATGGGTAAGGGGCATTAAGGAATCTACTCCTGAAATCATTGTTGCACTATATGGTAACTACTTTGGATGTAAATTAAAAAAAAATTAAAATAAATAAATGGTAATAAATAAATAAATAAATAAATAAATAAATAAAACAAAAAAGTGTGGGAGGAGAGTGAAATATTGGGGCAATAATTGTTGTCAGTATCCACAGTTATAATGTACAGGTGGTGGTGGTTTTAAAACATGCCTCAAATTCTTACACACTCCTCCCATGAAGAGGTGGAATCTTGGTCCCCTACCTGTGAACCTGGGGGGCCCTTGTGATGGCCCTGTTGGTTATAAAGTGGCAGAAGTGATGCTGCATGGCTTCCTAGGCTTCTGCCAGGGTCTCATGGACACATTCAGCCCATGTGAGAGGTCCTGCCACCCCGAGGTCACTGCATGGAGATGCCACATGGGGATACAGAGAGACCTGCCTGAGGACCCCAGACCCCCAGCAAGGGGTCCTTGGAGATGAACACAGTCATACCACATCTCTCTGCAAACTCATCAGAGACCCTGAGTGAGGACTGCCCGGCTGAGCCAGTTAGCCCTCATACTCTGAGCAGAGCAAATTCCTGTTTTAGCTGCTGTTTTGTGGTGGCTCATTATGCAGTATTAGATAACTGGAAAATCAAGGTTATAATTTCCAACAAGGAATGGAACTCTGGGTGAATCACAGCTCCCCTTCTTGCTGTGCTTGGATAAGCCCTGTGAGCCCTCTGTGCCTCAGTTTCTCCATCTGTGAAATGGCCATGTTTCCAGCCTCGTATGATTGTTGTCAGATTATATCAAACACCTAGCACAGGACTATGCCATGGCAGGTGTTAATCAATGTTGGCCGAATAAATAATCGCTCACTGTTAAATTTAACAGTGAGTAATTTAACATTCTTAACGAATGTTGGAGGAAGGGAAAGTAAAAACTGGCTGGAAAGAGATTGGGGGCCACCAAACAGACAAATGGAATGAATGAAATAGAGCTATGATTTAGCCTAAGTTGCAAATTATAGCTATCAGAGGTTTTGAGTGCATCATGTGTGCACGTGCGTGTGCATGCATATGCTGGAAGTCTTCCTTTAAAAAGGAAGCTGATAAAAGAGTAGATCTTAAAAGTTCTCATCACAAGAAAAAACTTTGTAACCAGGTGAGGTTCTGGGTGTCAAGTGAACTTATTGTGGTAATTGTTTTGCAATATATACATACTTCAAATTATCATGTTGTACACCTGAAACTAATACAACGTTATATGTCAATAACAGCTCAATAAAAATGGGGCCCCAGGGAAGGAAGCTGACGCCTTTCAAAGCCTTGATTGACACATGTGTGAAATGCATTTCTGAGGGCTGTCAAGGGAGTTCTTTTTTGTTTGCTGAGCCTTGTTTCATTAAGTTGTAGTGACATACAATATATAATTAGCTTGGAGTGATGCTTTAGTTTCAGGCAGGATGATGGAAGTGGAAACCAATGAGTCAGGGTTGTCTCCTTTCTCTAGATCCTATAGGCAGCCTGTTTGGGTTTCTCTCTAGTCTCAGTGACCAAAGGAATCTTCCCTTTTAAAACACTTTTTATTAAAACTAAGTTTTAAAACTTAAAAGAAACCTTTAAGCATACATACACGAAGAAGGTCCATACATTGTAAGTGTACAGCCCAATGACTTTTCATAAAGTGAACATATGCAAGTAACCACACCCAGACTATTCCGAGCATCCTTATGCCACCTCCCAGTCCCTTCCTGGTCTCCCCACCCAGGGAAACAGCAATCACAACATAAAATAACATTGTTTAGTTTCTCCAGCTTTTGCTTTTTATTTATTTAATTTATTTTTGCTTCTTATATAAACAGAATCATGCACTCTTTATGATTTATGCTTTTGGATTCTTTGGCTCAATGTGCTATCTGTGCCGTTCATGAGTTTCTTGTACATTCTTTGACTTGCCTGTCCTGTTTGTTGCACCATATTTCCTTTTGTGAATATACTGCAATGTGTTTATCCAATCTACTGTTGGTGGGTAGTTTCCGGATTTGCTTTCTGTCTATCTCCCTGGCATGCAGATTATTTAACATTTTCCGAAACACCTACAACATTTACTTGGAACCTGAAGGTGAGAAGGCACATTCTTTTGTAAATTCAAATCCATTCCCCCCAGGTTGTCCAGGCTGTCCATGTGTCTTCATTGGCTCACTTCACCAGATTTCAAAGAGTGGTGGGTAAGAACTCATTCCTCACTCCCCCAACCTTCCTTTTTGACTGCCAGTGCCTGAATCCCATTCTTAGAGGCTCTTCCCTTTGCCACTGCTAAAATGCAAGTATGCTAGGGAACACATGTTCTCTTGAGCCTTCCATGTCCTCTGTCTCCCAGGGAGAAGAAAGGAACAAAGATTTTTCTGAGAATTGACTCAGACAAGGAATCCAGTGGTACTTGATATCTGAGGGAAGAGGTTTTTCATTTAAGAAGGAAGGGAGAGGGAAGTGACATAAAGTGAGGGTGGGGATGTGGACTAGGAACTCAATGTGGCTCATGGTTCTGCCTGCATCTGGCCCCCTTTTGAGCACTGTGATTGGGGAAGAGGTTTTTCATTTAAGAAGGAAGGGAGAGGGAAGTGACATAAAGTGAGGGTGGGGATGTGGACTAGGAACTCAATGTGGCTCATGGTTCTGCCTGCATCTGGCCCCCTTTTGAGCACTGTGATTGGGGAAGAGGTTTTTCATTTAAGAAGGAAGGGAGAGGGAAGTGACATAAAGTGAGGGTGGGGATGTGGACTAGGAACTCAATGTGGCTCATGGTTCTGCCTGCATCTGGCCCCCTTTTGAGCACTGTGATTGGGGTGAGAGATTAGATCTGGGATCTGGTGAAGCCCAGTATAAAATACCGTCTTTAACCCCACCTGGTCTTAAAGTGCATTTTTATTGCTGTCTCACCAATGAAGAAAAAGCATTCCCATGAATACTTTGGCATCCTGCTTTCTTATCATTCAGAATTTATCTTTAACTTATTTGAAAGCACTCTTTCAGACTCAATTACATGAAGATTTTATCATATATTCCTCTTTGGTGAACATAAAAAAATACAAGCAAAACAAATTGGTGAACGTACTCTAGATTTCTTAACACTTACTTAATTGTTAAGTCCGACTAATCGGACTCACTTTTGACTGGTTCCCTCTCTCTCCCCAGAAGTATTGTCCTCAGTGTCCTCAAGAGATACGTTGGTGTAGCAATTCTAGATGTAATCCATACAAGAACTAAAAGCCCTTGGCTTTGGGCTTATAAGCTGGTTTTGTCATTATGGAAAGCTAGCTTGCTTTCAATTCCTGCTCTATGGGGGGCCGCTGAGCCCATATTTCACCTTCTTCCCACCGCCACCAATCCGGTGCTCTGCTGTTGGCTGCCACCACCCTGCCAGGTTTGATACTGGTGCTCTTGACATTCAAGCACATGTAGGCCACAGTTACTAGACGACTACTTCCTAGAGGGAGTGTTTTTCAGGAACCTTTTTTTTTTTAATTTTTATTTTTTTAATTTTTAAAAAATTTTTTAATATATGAAATTTACTGTCAAATTGGTTTCCATACAACACCCAGTGCTCATCCCAAAAGGTGCCCTCCTCAATACCCATCACCCACCCTGCCCTCCCTCCCACCCCCCATCAACCCTCAGTTTGTTCTCAGTTTTTAACAGTCTCTTATGCTTTGGCTCTCTCCCACTCTAACCCCTTTTTTTTTTTTTTTCCTTCCCCTCCCCCATGGGTGTCTGTTACGTTTCTCAGGATCCACATAAGAGTGAAACCATATGGTATCTGTCTTTCTCTGTATGGCTTATTTCACTTAGCATCACACTCTCCAGTTCCATCCACGTTGCTACGAAAGGCCATATTTCATTTTTTCTCATTGCCACGTAGTATTCCATTGTGTATATAAACCACAATTTCTTTATCCATTCATCAGTTGATGGACATTTAGGCTCTTTCCATAATTTGGCTATTGTTGAGAGTGCTGCTATAAACATTGGGGTACAAGTGCCCCTATGCATCAGTACTCCTGTATCCCTTGGGTAAATTCCTAGCAGTGCTATTGCTGGGTCATAGGGTAGGTCTATTTTTAATTTTCTGAGGAACCTCCACACTGCTTTCCAGAGCGGCTGTACCAATTTGCATTCCCACCAACAGTGCAAGAGGGTTCCTGTTTCCCCATATCCTCTCCAGCATCTATAGTCTCCTGATTTCTTCATTTTGGCCACTCTGACTGGCGTGAGGTGATATCTGAGTGTGGTTTTGATTTGTATTTCCCTGATAAGGAGCGACGTTGAACATCTTTTCATGTGCCTGTTGGCCATCCGGATGTCTTCTTTATTTTTTATTTTTTATTTTTTAAATTTTTTTTTTCAACGTTTTTTATTTATTTTTGGGACAGAGAGAGACAGAGCATGAACAGGGGAGGTGCAGAGAGAGGGAGACACAGAATCGGAAACAGGCTCCAGGCTCCGAGCCATCAGCCCAGAGCCTGACGCGGGGCTCAAACTCACGGACCGCGAGATCGTGACCTGGCTGAAGTCGGACGCTTAACCGACTGCGCCACCCAGGCGCCCCCGGATGTCTTCTTTAGAGAAGTGTCTATTCATGTTTTCTGCCCATTTCTTCACTGGGTTATTTGTTTTTTGGGTGTGGAGTTTGATGAGCTCTTTATAGATTTTGGATACTAGCCCTTTGTCCAATATGTCATTTGCAAATATCTTTTCCCATTCCGTTGGTTGCCTTTTAGTTTTGTTGGTTGTTTCCTTTGCTGTGCAGAAGCTTTTTATCTTCATAAGGTCCCAGTAATTCACTTTTGCTTTTAATTCCCTTGCCTTTGGGGATGTGCCAAGTAAGAGATTGCTACGGCTGAGGTCAGAGAGGTCTTTTCCTGCTTTCTCCTCTAAGGTTTTGATGGTTTCCTGTCTCACATTCAGGTCCTTTATCCATTTTGAGTTTATTTTTGTGAATGGTGTGAGAAAGTGGTCTAGTTTCAACCTTCTGCATGTTGCTGTCCAGTTCTCCCAGCACCATTTGTTAAAGAGACTGTCTTTTTTCCATTGGATGTTCTTTCCTGCTTTGTCAAAGATTAGTTGGCCATACGTTTGTGGGTCTAGTTCTGGGGTTACTATTCTATTCCATTGGTCTATGTGTCTGTTTTTATGCCAATACCATGCTGTCTTGATGATTACAGCTTTGTAGTAGAGGCTAAAGTCTGGGATTGTGATGCCTCCTGCTTTGGTCTTCTTCTTCAAAATTACTTTGGCTATTCGGGGCGTTTTGTGGTTCCATATGAATTTTAGGATTGCTTGTTCTAGTTTCGAGAAGAATGCTGGTGCAATTTTGATTGGGATTGCACTGAATGTGTAGATAGCTTTGGGTAGTATTGACATTTTGACAATATTTATTCTTCCAATCCATGAGCAGGGAATGTCTTTCCATTTCTTTATATCTTCTTCAATTTTCTTCATAAGCTTTCTATAGTTTTCAGCATACAGATCTTTTACATCTTTGGTTAGATTTATTCCTAGGTATTTTATGCTTCTTGGTGCAATTGTGAATGGGATCAGTTTCTTTATTTGTCTTTCTGTTGCTTCATTGTTAGTGTATAAGAATGCAACTGATTTCTGTACATTGATTTTGTATCCTGCAACTTTGCTGAATTCATGTATCAGTTCTAGCAGACTTTTGGTGGAGTCTATCGGATTTTCCATGTATAATATCATGTCATCTGCAAAAAGCGAAAGCTTGACTTCATCTTTGCCAATTTTGATGCCTTTGATTTCCTTTTGTTGTCTGATTGCTGATGCTAGAACTTCCAGCACTATGTTAAACAACAGCGGTGAGAGTGGGCATCTCTGTCGTGTTCCTGATCTCAGGGAAAAAGCTCTCAGTTTTTCCCCGTTGAGGATGATGTTAGCTGTGGGCTTTTCATAAATGGCTTTTATGATCTTTAAGTATGTTCCTTCTATCCCGACTTTCTCAAGGGTTTTTATTAAGAAAGGGTGCTGGATTTTGTCAAAGGCCTTTTCTGCATCGATTGACAGGATCATATGGTTCTTCTCTTTTTTTTTTTGTTAATGTGATGTATCACGTTGATCGATTTGCGAATGTTGAACCAGCCCTGCATCCCAGGAATGAATCCCACTTGATCATGGTGAATAATTCTTTTTATATGCTGTTGAATTCGATTTGCTAGTATCTTATTGAGAATTTTTGCATCCATATTCATCAGGGATATTGGCCTGTAGTTCTCTTTTTTTACTGGGTCTCTGTCTGGTTTAGGAATCAAAGTAATACTGGCTTCATAGAATGAGTCTGGAAGTTTTCCTTCCCTTTCTATTTCTTGGAATAGCTTGAGAAGGATAGGTATTATCTCTGCTTTAAATGTCTGGTAGAACTCCCCTGGGAAGCCATCTGGTTCTGGACTCTTATTTGTTGGGAGATTTTTGATAACCGATTCAATTTCTTCACTGGTTATGGGTCTGTTCAAGCTTTCTATTTCCTCCTGATTGAGTTTTGGAAGAGTGTGGGTGTTTAGGAATTTGTCCATTTCTTCCAGGTTGTCCAATTTGTTGGCATATAATTTTTCATAGTATTCCCTGATAATTGTTTGTATCTCTGAGGGATTGGTTGTAATAATTCCATTTTCATTCATGATTTTATCTATTTGGGTCATCTCCCTTTTCTTTTTGAGAAGCCTGTCTAGAGGTTTGTCAATTTTGTTTATTTTTTCAAAAAACCAACTCTTGGTTTTGTTGATCTGCTCTACAGTTTTTTTAGATTCTATATTGTTTATTTCTGCTCTGATCTTTATTATTTCTCTTCTTCTGCTGGGTTTAGGCTGCTTTTGCTGTTCTGCTTCTATTTTCTTTAGGTGTGCTGTTAGGTTTTGTATTTGGGATTTTTCTTGTTTCTTGAGATAGGCCTGGATTGCAATGTATTTTCCTCTCAGGACTGCCTTCGCTGCGTCCCAAAGCATTTGGATTGTTGTATTTTCATTTTCATTTGTTTCCGTATATTTTTAAATTTCTTCTCTAATTGCCTGGTTGACCCACTCATTCGTTAGTAGGGTGTTCTTTAACCTCCATGCTTTTGGAGGTTTTCCAGACTTTTTCCTGTGGTTGATTTCAAGCTTCATAGCATTGTGGTCTGAAAGTATGCATGGTATAATTTCAATTCTTGTAAACTTATGAAGGGCTGTTTTGTGACCCAGTATATGATCTATCTTGGAGAATGTTCCGTGTGCAGTTGAGAAGAAAGTATATTCTGTTGCTTTGGGATGCAGAGTTCTAAATATATCTGTCAAGTCCATCTGATCCAATGTATCATTCAGGGCCCTTGTTTCTTTATTGACTGTGTGTCTAGATGATCTATCCATTTCTGTAAGTGGGGTGTTAAAGTCCCCTGCAATGACCACATTCTTATCAATAAGGTTGCTTATGTTTATGAGCAATTGTTTTATATATCTGGGGACTCCAGTATTCGGCGCATAGACATTTATAATTGTTAGCTCTTCCTGATGGATTGACCCTGTAATTATTATATAATGCCCTTCTTCATCTCTTGTTACAGCCTTTAATTTATTTTTTTTTTTTAATTTTTTTTCAACGTTTTTTATTTATTTTTGGGACAGAGAGAGACAGAGCATGAACAGGGGAGGGGCAGAGAGAGAGGGAGACACAGAATCGGAAACAGGCTCCAGGCTCCGAGCCATCAGCCCAGAGCCTGACGCGGGGCTCGAACTCACGGACCGCGAGATCGTGACCTGGCTGAAGTCGGACGCTTAACCGACTGCGCCACCCAGGCGCCCCCCTTTAATTTAAAGTCTAGTTTGTCTGATATAAGTATGGCTACTCCAGCTTTCTTTTGGCTTCCAGTAGCATGATAAATAGTTCTCCATCCCCTCACTCTCAATCTAAAGGTGTCCTCAGATCTAAAATGAGTCTCTTGTAGACAGCAAATAGATGGGTCTTGTTTTTTTATCCATTCTGATACCCTATGTCTTTTGGTTGGCGCATTTAATCCATTTACATTCAGTGTTATTATAGAAAGATACGGGTTTAGAGTCATTGTGATGTCTGTATGTTTTATGCTTGTAGTGATGTCTCTGGTACTTTGTCTCACAGGATCCCCCTTAGGATCTCTTGTAGGGCTGGTTTAGTGGTGACAAATTCCTTCAGTTTTTGTTTGTTTGGGAAGACCTTTATCTCTCCTTCTATTCTAAATGACAGACTTGCTGGATAAAGGATTCTCGGCTGCATATTTTTTCTGTTTAGCACACTGAAGATATCGTGCCAAGCCTTTCTGGCCTGCCAAGTTTCAAAGGAGAGATCAGTCACGAGTCTTATAGGTCTCCTTTTATATGTGAGGGCACGTTTATCCCTTGCTGCTTTCAGAATTTTCTCTTTATCCTTGTATTTTGCCAGTTTCACTATGATATGTCATGCAGAAGATCGATTCAAGTTACGTCTGAAGGGAGTTCTCTGTGCCTCTTGGATTTCAATGCCTTTTTCCTTCCCCAGTTCAGGGAAGTCCTCAGCTATAATTTCTTCAAGTACCCCTTCAGCACCTTTCCCTCTCTCTTCCTCCTCTGGGATACCAATTATGCGTATATCATTTCTTTTTAGTGTATCACTTAGTTCTCTAATTTTTCCCTCATACTCCTGGATTTTTTTTATCTCTCTTTCTCTCAGCTTCCTCTTTTTCCATAACTTTATCTTCTAGTTCACCTATTCTCTCCTCTGCCTCTTCAATCCGAGCTGTCGTCGTTTCCATTTTGTTTTGCATTTCGTTTAAAGCGCTTTTCAGCTCCTTGTGACTGTTCCTTAGTCCCTTGATCTCTGTGGCAAGAGATTCTCTGCTGTCCTGTATACTGTTTTCAAGCCCAGCGATTAATTTTATGACTATTATTCTAAATTCACTTTCTGTTATATTATTTAAATCCTTTTTGATCAGTTCATTCGCTGTTGTTATTTCCTGGAGATTCTTCTGAGGGGAATTCTTCCGTTTGGTCATTTTGGATAGTCCCTGGAGTGGTGAGGACCTGCAGGGCACTTCCCCTGTGCTGTGGTGTATAACTGGAGTTGGTGGGCGGGGCCGCAGTCCGACCTGATGTCTGCCCCCAGCCCACCGCTGGGGCCACAGTCAAACTGGTGTGTACCTTCTCTTCCCCTCTCCTAGGGACGGGATTCACTGTGGGGTGGGGTGGCCCATCTGGGCTACTTGCACACTGCCAGGCTTGTGGTGCTGGGGATCTGGCGTATTAGCTGGGGTGGGTAGGCAAGGTGCACGGGGGCAGGAGGGGCAGGCTTAGCTCGCTTCTCCTTAGGTGATCCACTTCAGGAGGGGCCCTGTGGCAGCGGGAGGGAGTCAGATCCACTGCCGGAAGTTTGGCTCCGCAGAAGCACAGAGTTGGGTGTTTGCGCGGAGCGAGCAAGTTCCCTGGCAGGAACTGGTTCTCTTTGGGATTTTGGCTGGGGGATGGGCGGGAGAGATGGTGCTGGCGAGCGCCTTTGTTCCCCACCAAGCTGAGCTCTGCCCTCCGGGGGCTCAGCAGCTCTTCCTCCCTTTGTCCTCCAGCCTACCCGCTTTCTGAGCAGAGCTGTTAACTTATGACCTCCCAGACGCTAAGTCGCGCTTGCTGTCGGAACACAGTCCGTCCGGCCCCTCCGCTTTTGCCAGCCAGACTCGGGAGCTCTGCTTGGCCAGGGAGCTGCCCCTCCACCCCGGCTCCCTCCCGCCAGTCCGTGGAGCGCGCACCGCCTCGCCGCCCTTCCTCCCCTCTTCCGTGGGCCTCTCGTCTGCGCTTGGCTCTGGAGACTCCGTTCTGCTAATCCTCTGGCGGTTTTCTGGGTTCTTTAGGCAGGTGTAGGTGGAATCTAAGTGATCAGCAGGTCACGCGGTGAGCCCAGTGTCCTCCTACGCCGCCATCTTCCCTCCCCACCAAGTGCCTCACTGTATCCCCATGGCTGCCTGTAGACTGGCTCCCCGACTCCCAGGACCCAGACCTTCCACAAGTCTGCTGCCTTGTCATGATCACAGCCTGTGTCTGCACACTTGACTTTTCTATGGCTCCTGAAGATATTGTCTGCAATAGATGTCGCTCCATTCCCCACACTCTTCCAAAACAAGCCTAGTAACACAGCTCAGTGATGTTTCTGGAGCAAAATGGAAAGGTAATGTCAGCCCTCAGACCCAGAGGAGCTGTGGGTGTGTTCATTATCTTTTTGTGAAACGAGTCAGCATCAGAGCAGCCCCTAGAGGGTTGGGGCTATGCTGCCTCCCACTCCCACTCCTGGCCTTCAACACACCGGCCCTCCTAGTAGGGTGAGCCACATTCTGCACTGATGAGGACGGAGGGCCAGCCAGGGAGAGGAGCTGGAGCACAGGCTTAATTTTCTGTTTGATTTTCCCAGCTTGCCTGGGGATATGCTTTAGGGCTAGCAGATGGATTTGCTCCATGAAAGAGTTGCCCCTGAGACTCCTATGAAAGAAGTTTGTATTGTTTGTTTTTTGGACAGAGGTTCATTCAGAAAGAGACTCATGCAATTCCCCCGGGGAACCTGACTTTATTTTGAATGGCTTGGGAGTCTGGAAATTCCATATTCATCTCCCTGACTTGAGAGCTCACAAGTGAAAGAGTTTGGAGGGTGGACGGTGATGGCTTATTTTTCTTTGTAGAGTGACATAGTGGATGGCTCAGCAGCATCAATAGCCACAGACTGAGGGGCTCTTCCTAAGGTACATGTACATTTTAGGTAAATTTAATTTTTTAGCAAGTTTCCTGGAGATGGGTGGGACAGATCTATTTGTACTAAGGAGATGTGCTGAGCTTGGAGAAGGAAACAATGCTTCAGGTCTGAATGAAAGGGAAACCATCTTGCAGAGATGAAGAGGAGGTTTTTTCTGGAGCCCTGGAGGGAGGTGAAGTGAAAAGAGGAAAGTAGAGGGAGGTGGTGTGGGGCTGAGGGATGGCAGGAGACACCACAGTGGGAGTTTGAATAGCTAATCTCAGTTCTCCCCTCCCCTCTGGTGTTATATTGCCACACCTTTGCCGTGGCCTCATGGATGGGGGGCTGAGTGTTGACCCCACCTCTTGACTTTAGGCTTGTCCACTTAACTTGATTTGGTTGATGAGATGTTAACAGATATGACATGAATGGAAGCTTAAAATGCTCTTGGGCAGGGATTTTGCTGTGTTGCATTTCTCATTTTCACCATGGTAAAAACATGCCTTGGATATATGCAAGACCAAGGGCAATGAGGGTCATGTGGAACACACCTGTACCCAATCCACAATATGTGCCATGCCTACTTAAAGTCTACACTAAATCAGCCAAACCCCGGCCATTCCATTGATATGTGATCAGGGAATAAATTCTTATTGTATGCCACTGGGTTTTGGGAATGTTTGTTACACAACACGTTGTGGCAATAGCTGACTAATCCAAGTATCTGTTTTTTACTGTCTCAAAATTTTAGTAAAGTCAATGAACTCATGAAATGCTTGAGATAATTTTTTTTAATGGAAACCAGTGAGGGGTTGGGTTTGTGTATGAATTACAAGACAGTATTAAGAGAGAAAGAAGCATTTAAAAGAAACCTCTAGATGAAGAGAGGCCATAGGGAGAGCTTTGAAACCTCACACAGACATGGAAATTGGGGGTGAGAAAGTTTTATCAGCTTCTTGAGAGGCATAGACCACCCAGCTGACATCTAGTTTACGTCATAGAAGGAACATAAGCCAGGCACCAAAAATATGGATGTATTAGTTAGGGTTCTCCTGAGAAACAAAACCAACAAAATGTGTATGGAGACGAGAGAGAGAGAGAGAGAGAGAGAGAGAGAGAGAGAGAGAATATTAAGGAATTGGCTCATGTGATTATGGAGCCTAGTGAGTCCAAAATCTGCAGTGGGCCAGGAGACTGGAAACTCAGAAAAGAGCTAATGTTGTAGTTCATGTCCAAAGATGACCTGCTGGCAACATCCCCACTTGCTTGCTTGGGGGATGTCAGTCTTTTGTTCTGTTCAGGCCTTCAACTTATTGGATGAGGCCCACCCACATAAAAAACCAATCTGCTTTACTCAAAGTACACCAATTTAAATGTTAATCGGATTAAATGTTAATCTTATCCAAAAACACTCTCACAGAAATGTCCAGAATAATGTTTGACCATATGTCTGGACACTGTGGCCCAGCCAAGTTGACACATAAAATTAACTATCACTATGGACTTTAACCTTTCTCTGGCCCTGAGAAAAGGAAACCCATTGGTTCCATGCCAACAATTTGTAAGTCAGTAGTAAGAGGGCCAACATCCTACCACAGTGCTTTTATTTACCTTATGATCATATATCCCAGTGAAAGTGACTGGGGCTATTGTTGAGGAAATTTTGGATTGGACCCACTGAATTCACCAAGCTTTGTCAGGATACCATTCCTAACATTCTTAAAAAATATCTCTTACTGAATTATAGTATACATTCACAAAGTGCACAAATCAGTGCAGCTTGCTGAATTTTCACAAAGTGAATCAGCCCTGGCTCAGAAAATAGAGCCCCTCTCATGTTACTTTCTAGTCACTGCCCTCTTCCTAATGGTAATAACTATCTTTCCTTCTAAAACCATAGATTGGTTTTGCCTATTTTGTATATTATGGTAGGTATGTTTTTCAAAGATGAATGTACTAATGTAACCCATCTTACCTCTTCTGAAAATGTGATGCTGACCTTCCTCCTTTGAGGGGTGGAATCTCCATTCTCTCCCTTTGAATATGTGTGGACCTGTTAACTATGGTGGAAATCACACCACGTGGCTTCTGGGGCTAATTTATAAAAGGCAGTATGACTATTTGCTGATCCTTTTGGGATTCTTACCCTTGGAACCTGGCCACTTGCAAGACTACATGTATATGTTCCAACCACAGTCCCAGTTGAGGATCCAGCTGAGAGAGGACATCAACCATCACATGTGTGAGCAAGGAGCCTTCAGATGATACAGGTTTCAGCTTCCCAGTGTCCCCTTCTGCCTCAGAGTGAAGCAGAGATGAGCTGCCCTATGGAGCCCAGCCCAAATTCAGATTCATGAGCAAACAAATGTTGTTTAAAGCTACCAACTATGGTATCATTTGTTACACAGCAGGACATAACTACAACATGATTTATGCAGATGGCATCATACAGTATGAATAATTTACTTATATTCAACATCATATCTGTGAGATTCTTCCATTTAGTCGTTATATGTAGATGTAGATTGTTCATTCTTATTGCTTTATAGTATGTGATATTATGTGAATACAAAACAGTTTATGTGTTCATTGTGCTGTTGTGAGACACAAGTTGTTTCTAGTTTGGGGGCTATTAAAAGACAGACATCTTAGTATATATCTTTTGGTAAACATAGTATGTATTTCTGTTGGGTGTGTACCTAGAGTTGGAATTATTGTGTCATAGAGTATCTATGTTCTGCTTTAGTGGTTACTGCCAAAAAGCTCACTAATATTTTTTCTGAACAAAATATTAAAAGCAATTTCCTGAGCTTGTTTATGGACTGAACTGAGTATAGGAAAGGAGGTCCGATTGGAGGTATCCTTGTCATCACTAGAAAAGGCTCTAGATCAAGACTGTTTGATTTATTCACTCTGAAACCCCAGACCCAGTAGGCTAGCAAGGAACATAAATTTTAACAACATTGATTTGCAGAATGGGAGCCTCCTAGTGTCGTGTGACTTTTTAGTAGCTCTGTTTGATATTCCTCCTTTCTCTTCCCTTTAACATATCTGTGAAGACACACAAAAGCAAAATTTGGCCTCATCTTTGGAAACTGTTATTGCCATGCAGTCCAAGGAAGTTACTTGTTGGTGTTCTATGATTAAGCAGATTCCATAGAGGGTCTGGGTGGCTCAGTTGGTTGAGCATCTGAATCTTTATTTTGGCTCAGGTCATGATCTCATGGTTGGTAGAATTGAGCCCTGTGTCGGGCTCTGCACTGATAACGTGGAGCCTGCTTAGGTTTCTCTCTCTCTCTCTCTCTCTCTCTCTCTCTCTCTCTCTCTCTCTCCCCCTTCCCCTCTTGCTCTTTCTCTCTCTCTCTCTCAAAATAAATAAATAAACTTAAAAAAAGTATTTTCTTCTAGAAAATATTCTGGCTATTTTTTCCATACTACCACATATATATGAAAAAATTTCAAAATAGGCTGTCACTAGGTAAATGTGATTGAAGCAGACACATATAAACTAAATGACATATAAACTTTAGAATCCTGCATATGCCAAGGGAATTGCCGAGACTACCATTCACATGGGCAGTAGAGTCTATTGGTCAGAAGCTTATGTTCTGCTGGGGTTTGAATCCCAGCTCTGCTGCTTACCAGCTGTGACATTGGATAGGTCCCTTAACCCCCTGGAGCCTCCATTTCTTACCTGTAAAAGGGAAATAATAGTAGTGTCTATTACATAGAGTTGGTGTGAAAGCTAAATTAGTTAGGTAGTTAGGTAGGAAGAAACCTAATCACATCTTGGGCACATAGATAACACTCAATACTTACCAGCTATTATATTTGCAATGGAAGGGTAGGTCAGGGCCAGATTCATAGGGCATCCTGGTTAGGTGAGTGCTGAAAACCATTTTTTCCAGGTTAGACTAAATTAGAATTAGGCTAATTCTAAATTAGTCCTCCTTCCCCTCAAAGTCCGCCCTCGCTGCTAATGCCACATGTCAGAATGAGACAGGGAACACATGGCTCATCTTGGGGAGGTTGTAATGAGAACTGAATGCAGTTGACAGGCAGAGGAAGGCAAGTCTTCATGCCAGGATTTGGTTGACAGAAGGCAGCAGATTCCTGAATATCTACATCAGGCAAAAGATGTAGAGGCTGTGTCACTCTAGCAGAGTGTTGCATAATTGCTTTCATTTCCTTAGGTTTCCTATCAAGACACTATCTGTGTTTCCTTTGAAGGGCAGCTCCCTCCTGGTGTGCCTGCAGCCCCAATACCTCCAGTGCACCTGACTTTTAGATGGTAAGGAGTTGGGAGAGAAGGACCTGGATGTCTACAGATGGGCTTGACCAAGAAGCCACCATCCCAGGCTCCACTGTCCATGTGAGAGTCAAGGTTGAGGTGGGACTGGCCTACTGCACACAGCAGACATGCAGCTGCCCAAGGGACTTCTGTAGAGGTCCTTCTTCTTGGTTGTCCAGCATTAGCACCACTTCCTTGATGGGTTTACAAAATGTCCCACCTTACTTATCTTGACAGAAAACAAGACCTAACCCCCAGATAGAGTGGCTACAAAATGCTGGATGCTTAGTGTTTTTTTCACACTCCTTTGTAGCCGGGGTGCAGGTGTGTGCCTCAGATCCTGCCAGCTCAGACTTGCTGCATCCATTTTCAGACCTGGGCACAGGATCTAGTGCTGGAGAGAAGCCAGAAACAGAGTACAGTCTTCCCTGGAAGGGTGGGGCAGCAGTGATGTGAGCTACCCCATTCTCTGAGGTCACAGTGAGAATGGTTACAGCATCAGTGTCCACTGTGGTTGGTGTCACTGCCCAGTAGTAGTCAGCAGTAGTGGCACTGTGTTGCTTCCTCCCCCCACCCTCCAACCTGTTCTTCACCCTTCTTTGTCCTGATGGGTGTCCTGAGAGGCTGACCTCTGTGGGCTTTATCACTGGACTCTCTTGCCTTCAGGCTTCCAGTTCAGTTTGGTCACTGGGTGGTACCACAAGGAAAGAAGACAGAGGTTAAGGTGTCTCTTCTCTCCTTCCTACCTGCCTGGGCCAAGTTTCTTCAAATGCCCATATCTTTCCATGTCTGTAGCTCCTGTCCAATGGCTCCTCCTCCAAGGTTCTAGTGCTCACTGGACTCCAGTTAAAGCCGGGGGTGGTAATGACTTCCTCCCATGGTTAGTCTCTGCATGCGTTAATCTGCCCTATCTTTATTCCTTAAGCCTTCCCACTTTAATCAGTTTCTTAAACTACTCAGAGTTGGGTTCTGTTCCTTGTTTTTGCTGAACTCTTAGGAAATTTCTCTACCCAGACTTGGGTCTTGGAAAATTGCTACTTTGCCAGTTGATGATGTTGAGATTGAAGAGCTGTCCCATGGGAAGCATGATGAAAAAGTGCCTTGAATTTAAGCCCATGTGAAGTGGACAGTCCTGGGGTGTTCTTGGACCAAAGCTACTCTATGAAGGATATTTTAAGTCTGTTTTCATAGTTTCTGGACTCTATGATAACTGGTCAAAGGATCCTGTGGCAAGCTATGGAAAGTTGCCAAGACTAAAAAGGACCACACTTGTTCATTCTTTGCCATATCTTTCTCTCCTGCACTATGACTTTGCAGCTCCTCCTGTCCAGAGGGGAGTCTGTTTCCATAATCCTTGAATCTAGCCATTTTACTTGCTTTAGCCAATAGAATGGAGTAGAGAGGGGTCTGTGCCTCATGGGGCTGTGCAAGCTTTTGCTTGCTTCCTTCAGATCCCTGACTCTACTGTGTTAGTAGGCCAGGGCTGTCGTGCTGGGGGATGAGAGGCCTACAGCACCTGGAGCCACGTTGTCCCTGTTGAGGCCCATACATGTGAGAGAACCCAGACAAGATCCGCAGAGCCCCTCTACAGCTGGCTGCAGGTGAATGAGGGCATCCAGCAGAGATTAGAAGAACCAACCAGCAGAACCCGGCCTAAATTTCTGACCCACAGAATTGTGAGCTAACTACGTTGTTATCATTTTAAAGAAATGTGTTGCAGAGCCATAGCTAACTGATACAGTGTCCTTTGGGTGGCCCAGCAAAATCTTCCAAGGGCTAGGTGGGTGGGTGGCCACTTTGGCCACGTTAGACTATTGACAAACCAACCCATTGCTGACCTCATTTCTTGTTACAAGGAGGTGAAGAAAATATCTTTGTTATTGAGCTTAATAAGGGAGTGTGAAGTGGCAAACCAGTTGCTTCTGCTCTCGGTGTGTATCTCTGAGAGTCAAAGTTAGTAGTTTAGCTGATACTGTCCCTCTCTCAACACTGCTTCCTGTGTCCTGACTCCTCTGTTGCTTTTTCAGTGGAAGCAGCTGCTTGCCTGCTTGTGGTCTGTCTGTATCTCACAGCTAGTGCTGCACTAGTGCACAAAAGGCAGACTCCAGAAGCAAAGAACTCCCGCGTCTTCACTGTTCAGCTGGCTTCTGAGCCATCCAGGAAGTGGTGGGAACCTGCCTCCCTGTAGCTCTAAATGGGAAATTAGCAAACACAATGTGATAAAATTGGCTTAAATTGGGAGGATTAACGCAAAGGATATGAGATGGACGGGAGCAAAAACTGTAATCAGGAACTATGGCAGGCAATGAATAGAGGGAAATGAGAATGCCCCGGGTGGTGCCCAGAGCCTAGTCTTGCTGATCCTTCCCCCACAGATTCCTCTTCTCCAGGCTTCCAAGCTGGTTTTGCTTATCAGATACTTGCTGCTGGCTTCCTTGCACTAGATCCCGGCCATAGGACTGGGTAAGCTTGCAGGGGCATCGTCCCCCTGGGCTCTGGGTTGCCCTGGCCCACGATCTTCAGTGAAATGATGGTGTGAACCCAGACTGACTGCACACTGACCCCCATCTCCTCCCCCAGAGGACTTGACTGCCCTTGAAATCCACAGCCTGTGTCCACAGGTGTCCTTAGTGTGGATGTAAGGTTAGTGTGCCCGTGTTGTCTGTCAGATTGGTGAACTAGCAAACTAGCAAAGTCAGCCCCAAAGCGGGAGGGACAGGGGAGTCCGATGTAGTCTGCAGCCATGGTCACCACAGAAAGAAGTGCAATTGGGGCAGGCAGTGAGGAGTTCTCTTTTCGGGAAGTTTCTGTATTTGGGGGAGTCCTGAACTTATCACCTTGGGTCAGAAAGCTCTCCAAGAAGCCAGGCTTCACCTCAAAACAACTATCAGTTCATGGGAAATAGCCTCATAAGGAGTCCAGTTACAGCTGAGTTGAGGACTCCTGCTTTGAGAGCCAGTCACTTCATTGTGGGCAGTTAAACACTTTTCTGATTGAATCAAGAGAAGTAGGAACAATAGTTTTTAGTCAGTTGACCAGACCGTGGAAGTAGATATAGATGTTAGCTTTGCTGCCCTATGGTACACTATTCAGGGCTTACCTGTTGCTTCAAGGGGTATAATTGGAAAGTCAGCACCATATAAAGAGGTAATGGCTCCACAAAGAACAAAGAGTCTTATTGATTTCCTGTGGCTGCTGTGACACATCATCATAACCAGAGTGGCTTAAAACAGCACAATGTGATTCTCTTATATTTCTGGAGGTCAGAAGCCTGAAATCACTCTCACTAGGCTAATGGGAAGGTGTGAGCAGCGCTGGTTCCTTCTTGAGGCTCTGAGAGGAGAATCTGTTTCCGTGACTTTTCAGCTTCTTACGTCTGCCTGTCTTCTTTGGTGTACTCCCTCTTCTTTCATCTTCAGAGCAAATCACTCCAGTCTCTGCTTTCATCATCATATCACCTTCTTGGACTCTGACCTTCTTGCCTCCCTCTTATAAGGACCATTGTGATTACACCTGCATCCATGCAGACATTCTAGGATAGTCTTCCCATTTCACACATCTGCTAAATCCCCTTTGTCATGTAAGGTAACATTCACAGGTCCCAGGGATTGGGACAGGGACATGTTAGGAAGTAATTATTCAGCCAACCACAGGGTCATTTGATCAGCCTTTTGGAAAATGAATTCTACATTCATTCAAGGCCAATGGTTCCAAATAGACCATTTCTCTCAGGACAGTGATGTTGTCTTTGAATCTGACAATACATTTCCTATTTTGTGAGGGGGATATTGGAGGCAGCAAGGCCCCCAAACAGTGCCTCTTAGCAGCTTCTAAAGAGCAGAACATTTTAAAATCCAGTGTAGATATTGGTGGAGGTGGAGGTCATGCACGCGAGCAGATGGCACCATGGGGTGACATGTGCAGAAGAGTGTTTATGAGAAACAAATTCCCAAATGTCAGCTAAGTTACAGGTCATGGAGAGAGCAGTGGAAAACAGGGCACAGTATCATAGTAGGTAGCCGAAGGTAAACGGCCAGATGGAGGCCCTGGGAGCTACCAGCAGAGACTTGCTACTTCTCCCGGAACACAGCTGGTGGGGTTTTCCGAGGTCCTGGCTAATTGGTTTTCTCTCCCAGCTTTAGAGCACCAGCATTTTCTTCTTGCATTCCGCCACTTGCTCCACTGTCTGCAAATATGTAGGAGGTTTTGTATAAGCCATGTCAGAGGCAATTTCACAGCTGTCTTTGCTTAGTCTACAGCCAGCAGACTGGAGGGGGCTGGCACGACTGGGTCCTTCCACCCCACCAATGCTTTAATGTGTGCAGAAACAGGCTTAGTGGATGGCCAAAGAGGGACAATGCAGATCTGCTTCCTTAATGGGGAGACTCTGGAGGATCTGCTGTTGCAGAGTGGGGCAGAGAAAGCCCAGAGCCTTCCCAGATAGATTAAAAATAGAAAGTGCAACCACTATGGAAAACAGTATGGAGGTTCCTCAAAGATTAAAAATAGAGCCATCCCAGAAACAGATCCATAAATATGGAGAACAAACTAAACTGGTGGTTGCCAGAGGGAGCGGGGTGGAGAGGTGGCAAAATGGGGAAAGGGAGTGAGAGGTACAGGCATCCGGGTAAGGAATGAATAAGTCATGGGGGTGCAAGGTTCAGCATAGGGAATGTAGTCAATGGTATTGTCATAGCATTGCATGGTGACAGATGGTAGCCACACTTGGAGTGAGAATAGCATAAACATATAGACTTGTGGAATCACTATGTTGTACACCTGAAACTAATGTAACATTATGTGTCAACTACACTTCAATTAAAAACAAATAGAACCACCATATGATGGGGCAATTCCACCCATGGATATACCTAAAGGAAATGAAATCACTATATTGAGGACATATCTGCACTCCCATGTTCATTGCAGCATCATTCACAGTAGCCAGCACATGGAAACAACCTAAGTGTCCGTAGATGGAGGATGGATAGAGCAAATGTGGTATATAGATACAGTGGAGTATTACCCAGCCATCAAAAAGAAGGAAGTCCTGCTATTTGTGACAACATGGATGGAACTTGAGGGCATCATGCTAAGTGAAATAAGTCAGAGAAAGGCAAATACTGTATGATTTCACTTTTTTGTGGAATCTTAAAAAAAACCCTCATAGATATGGAGAACAGATTAGTGGTTGCCAGAGGTGGGAGGTGGAGGGTGGGCAAAATGGGTGGAGGTGATCAAAGGCACCAACTTCCATTTATAAAATAAGCAAGTCCTGGCGATGTCATGTGCAGCATGGTGACTCTAGTTAACAGTACTGTACTGTGTATTTGAAAGTTGCTAACAGAGCAGATCTTAAAAGTTCTCATTACCATGAAAAAAAAAAGTGTGTGTGGTGATGGATGCTAACTAGATTTGTTGTGATCATTTTGCAGCATATACATGTATCAAATAATTACGTTGTGACTTGAAACTGATATAATGTTGAATATCCATTATATCTCAATTAAAAAGTATATACTTTGGGTGGGAAGCAAAGCTTCCAAGACTGCAATTTGGGGCATAAAGAAAATCCTGGGAGAACTGACAAAGGATGACCTAGTGGGTGTTCTCCCTCTCTCTTGTTCCGTGCCCCCACCAAAATCACACCTATGTGTGCACACACATGACCCTTTTGATCATGCAGGTAGACTCATGGCCATGATTCAACATGTGGCCTCAGGAAAATATTACTTTCTAAGTAAGCAGTGTGAGAGAATCAAAGTCCAGGAGATACTGTTTCTGGTCTGAATCTTCCTTATTAAGACCCAAAACGTTTATGGACCATCTGTGAAGTGAAAGCTTTATCTAAATCGACGGGTTTTGATATTTTGGGTGTCAGGACCTCCTCAGGAATCCCACACTCATACTACGCTTTTCTGTGCAAAGATTATATAAAACCACGGCATCCTGCTTCTGTCCCACAAAAAGCAGACACTCCCAGACAAGGACTTGAGTGTTGGGGTTTTATTTGGGAGGTGAGTCCAAGAAGTCCAAATAAGGGAATGGGGAAAATGAGACTGAAAAGAGAGAGAAGCTAAAAAGGCATGTGCTAACCAGGAGGGTTACCTCTGTGGACAATAGGGACTCCATGCCACTGGAGACCCCAGGAATAGCTACTTCTCACAGTGTGATCCCTGGACCAGCAGCATGGGCATCACCTGGGAGCTTGTTAGAAATGCAGATTCCCACGTACCCACCCCACACCTACTGATCGGTCCCAGTGGTGGTCCTCAGCAATCCATGTTATTTAAGCCTTCCAGTGATCCTGATATATGCTAAAGTTTGAGAATCACTGGCACAGAATTGCCCCATGGAGAGGTTGAAGGGTGGGGAAACTGGAGTGATCATCCACCACCTGTCTTCTCTTACTGGTTGAGGTTGCTTGGTGGCCAACCTGGACCCCTTAGCACTCTGGGTTGCCCTGTGCATGGTCTGAGAAGGACCCCTGGTGCTTTCTCTGGTTATCAGGGACAGAAGCTGCAAGATACAGGTGCCTCCTCAGGTGGATGCCACCAGTGCACACAGGAACCGTCCACCATAGCTGCAGGTGAACTCAAGAGGTTAACCGAGAGGCTCTGGGGTGGGACAGCAAAAGAATCTGCCCCACATACTAAGAATTCAGTGGCATTGTACATATTTGCAAATGGAGGTGCATATAGTGTGTGCATACATATATTCATTAGATTTATGGTAAGGGCCTAGTTAGATGTGGAGAGAATACTTATGTTGCTTGCTTATTGACATTATTATAAAGTGTACACATTGATGGACTGACCAGTCACATGCTGTGTAATAACACCATTTTGCCTCATCACCCATGCTAGAATTTGTGTGGAGAGACATAAATTTTATTTTTCTGTGAAAAGTGGCTCAAGAAGAAGTCATCAGCTAATGTTGGACATATAGGCAGTGAGAAGGTGAAAGCTCCTAGTTACACAAGAGAGCTGCTATAAAGAAATGATAGGTACTGGTGTCATCTGTGTGTTATTTGGAGAGGTGGGTGCAGAAAGGTGTTGGACTGTAGCTTTTCCAAGCATCAAAGTCCTCTGCCCAGTGTGCTTAATGGTTTTCACTGATTCTCCCTCTCTAACATAGGGAGGGAGATTGGCAAGAATTAGGCAGGGTGGTGGGTCAGAGAACTGGCATACAAGGCACAGTAATTTTGTCAAAGGAATTGAGTCACTAAAAGAGAAACTGAGGCAAAACCCAGTTGTCTGGTCTGAGCCATGTGTAAACATGAAGGTTGGTGGACATTGAGATGTGGACAGCTTCCCCAGTAGGACATATTCCAGGCTTACAGTTCCACAACAAATCGCCAACCCCTTGCTGGGTGGTGGGGCAAGAGTTTATAGGGGCTGGATGGTAGCAGAAGTGACTTATGCAGCATTCTTGTTGTCTCACATCACACCCCCATGCCAACCTTTGTCTTCCATTGTGGCGGCGGTTTGTCTTCTCGGGGAAGCAGATCCTGGGTCTAAGTGGGGAGTGCAGAAGGTTTACTGGGGAGTAACAGCTGAGAAAAGAAAATAAAGGAAGAAAAGAAAAAATAGGGGAGCTGTTAGACCCTAGTGCAGACCTGGCAAAGTCTGTAGCAGCCAAGACTACCCATCAGAGGAGTCCCGTGTTGGATGGAAATCTCTAGGCCCTTTTTTGTATCACAGCCTTGCTCAGTCATTGGCTGGGCACTGCTCCAAGAAGAATGTGAATTTGGCCTCATAGTCAATGTGGACCCTGAGGAGTTAAAGCTGCAGGCTGTTAGCAGGACCAGGGACATATTTTGCGGCCCCTAGTATAAAATGAAAATGGGGGCCCCTGCCCAAAAACGACTAAGAATGTCAAGATGATGGAAGCATGGCAGTAAGCCAGGTGTGGGGCCTGTGGGGGCCTTCTAACTATGGCATCCTGTGTAACTACAGGGGCCACATATCCATGAAGCCTTCTCTGGCTGTATCCTACCATGCTGCTTGCACCTGCATGGCACGTCCTACCTTAAAGGGGATCTGAGCGATGTACCCCCACTTTGCTGCAGATCAGGACCTTCTGTGAAGTCACTGGAAGTAATGCAGCCTGCCCCTGGCTGTCACCCACAGGCGTGGGTCAGTTAACACTATGAGGGCAGCCCTCAATCCATGAAGGGACAAATTCTGTGGTGTGTTCTAGGTGGTTCCTCAGAGGGATACCAACAAGATTGGGCTGTGGTTTCCCACAGCAATAATCAGCTCAATAAAACGCATTTTATGTGCTTTCCCTTCTTCCATGCCCCACTCTGTCCACTCCTTCACTTTGGTGTCCTAAGATCACTTCCCATATAAACTTTCTTGCACCCAAGTCCTTGTCTCCAGCTCAAAAACACACACCCTTGTTCAGGATTAATTTAGGAACTGGTGCCTCTGACTGAACACAGAGAAGGAAGAAGCTGATGCTATTCACAAAATAAGTGATGTTTTGTTTCAGTTTTTAATGCTTATTCATTTTTGAGAGACAGAGAGACAGAGTGCAAGTGGGGAAGGGGCAGAGAGAGAGGGAGACACAGAATCTGAAATAGGCTCTGGGCTCTGAGCTGTCAGCACAAAGCCTGATGTGGGGCTCGAATCCACGGACCGCGAGATCATGACCTGAGCTGAAGTTGGACGCTTAACAACTGAGCCACCCAGGCCCCCTAAGTGATGTTTTCTTACATCACAAAGTGATTTGAGTGGACGAAGAAACTAAGAAAAGTAACATTTTATTAGTAAACAGGCAGCACCCATTGCTGGGAGCAACGAGGCCATCACTTGCTTTGGCTGCAATGAGGATCTCACCCACCCCTCTCAGAGACCCTCATTCGCATGGCCAGTCATCCTTGAGACCATGGGACGGCCTTGGATTGAGGCCAAGTATTGGCTATCCTCTCTATGTAATGGGGGGGGTGGCGGGGGTGGCAAATAACATTTTCTCTAGAGAATGGAAATTGAAATGAGTCCTTTCCAGTAAAGACCTTGAGTAATTTACAGAATGAAGGAGGGTATTTACAAAGTGCTGTTAAAGTTAGGGCTGCCCTGGATTAATTTTTCCCCTAATCTTATTGAAATGTAATCGACATATAACATTATATTAGTTTTAGGCCTACCTCATAATGAATTGATATATGTGTATATTGCAGAAGGACACAGTATATCTAGTTAACATCTATCAGCTCACATGGCTACAAATTTGTTTCTTGTGATGACAACTTTTAAGATCTACTTTTTAGCAACTTTACCATATACAATACATATTGTTACCTATAGTCACATGCTGTATATGACATCCCCAGAATTTATTTACCTCATAACTGAAAGTTGGTACTTTTTTTTAAAAGTTTTATTTATTTGAGTAATCTCTCACCCAATGTGGGGCTTGAACTCACAACCCCAAGATCAAGAGTTGCATGCTCCCCTGACTGAGCCAGCCAGGTGCCCCAGAAATTGGTACCACCTGCACCTATTTTGCCCACCCCCTGCCTCTGGCGATCACTAATCTGTTGTCTGTTTCTATTAATTCATTCTTTTAAAGATTCCACATAAAATGAGATCATACAGTATTTGTCTTTTTCTGTCTGATTTCACTGTTTTTTAAAGTTTATTTATTTATTTTTGAGAGAGAGAACGTGGGGGAAGGGAAGAGAGAAAGAGGGAGAGAGAGAATCCTAAGCAGGCTCCACACCTCAGCATGGAGCCTGATGCAGGACTTGAACTCATGAACTATGAGATCATGACCTGAGTCAAAATCAAGCATCAGTCAGATGCTTAACTGACTGAGCCACTCAGGTGCCCCTGGTAGTTCTATCTTTAATTTTTTGAGGGACCTACATACTGTTTTCCCTAGTGGCTGCACCAATTTACATTCCTACCAATGGTACAGGATGGTTCTCTTTTGTTTATATCCTCACTGACATTTGTTGCTTCTTGTCTTTTTGATGGCAGCCATTCCAACAAGTGTGAGGTAATATCTCACTATGTTTTGCATTTTTTGTGTGTTTTTTTTTGTTTTTTGTTTATTTTATTTTATTTTATTTATTTATTTTTTTCATTTCCCTGGGGTGCCTGGGTGGCTTAGTTAAGCGTCTGACTTCAGCTCAGGTCATGATCTCATGGTTCATGAGTTCCAGCCCCACATCAGGCTCTGTGATGACAGCTCAGAGCCTGGAGCCTACTTAAGATTCTGTGTCTCCCTCTCTCTCTGCCCTGCCCCACTCGTGTTCTCTTTCTCTCTCAAAAATAAATAAATTTTAAAAAATAATTTAAAAAATTTTCATTTCCCTGATGATTGCCCTGTTTTTTGTTTATTTTCAATGTGTGTGTATACATTGGTCATTCATGTCAGGGTGAATACTGCTATTCATAATAGGAATATAGGCCAAGGAGCGTAGGGCTGGGTTCATGCTCAAGAAATAAGGGAATTCTGGTTATAAATGAATTTTGGAGACTGTGGTGGGTTCTATGGGCTGTCCACATCCTCCTTGTGAAAGCCCAATTCTCCCAGCCTCTGGCAGTACTGCTGGAAGACAGCCCTCAACTGTCAGCCCCTTTGGGGATTGGCTGGTTCAAAGTCAGTCCTCCTTCCAGGTCCAGCCTGTATCCAGTGATTGGTCGATGTGGGGTATGAAGGCCTGGCCCACTGGCCCCCGAGGAGTCTGCACTGGGACCACTTGAACACCACACTCCCCATGGATCAGCTGAGGCCTTTGTTGAGACTATATCACAGCTCAGCTCTTCCTTCTGCCCCATCCTGCTTCCATCTTTTCCTTTCTACAAACAAGAGCCCTCCTTAGAAACCCTCCTGCAAGCTGGTCTTCATTCCAGAGTCTGCCTTCCAGAAAACCCAATCCTTAACAGCGGCATTGTCCATGACATCATATATTAACAGCAACTCTCAGCTAAGGAGGCATTCTGTCGCGTTTTGCAAATTGGGTTTGTCCTAGGCTCAAAGTTTTCTGTTCACCGGCCTTCCTCCAGGGGAAATTCCAAGAAGGCTCTGATGTTTAGAACACTGCTCTTCTTAAATTTTCAGTGAAAGGGCTGGCGCACATTTCCCAGTGACATGTCTGCAGTTAGGGAGAGAATTTGTTTCTTTTTAAGTTGAGGTATAACTCATATACAGTAAAATGCAGATTTTAAATACAAAGTTTATTTTCTTTTATTTTTTTTATTCCAAAACTTGCATTGTTTTATTATTTAAGGAAAAGATGAGTTTGGGGTGTTATTTCAACACTAAAAAGGGTGTTTATTGTTTATTGTCTTAATGTTGTTAAAGTCGATTTGTAAACATCACTTATTCTAGAATTTTGTTATATATGAAATATATGTAAAGAAACAACTCCAATTATAACTCTTTTTTAATTTAAATTCTAGTTAATATACAGTATAGTCTTAGCTTCAGAAGTAAATGCAAAACTAAAAGGTAACTGACAGAATGGGAGAAGATATTTGCAAATGACATATCAGATAAAGGGCTACCAAAATCTATAAACACCTTATCAAACTCAACACCCAAAAAACAAATAATCCAGTGAAGAAATGGGCAAAAGACATGAATAGACACTTCTCCAAAGAAGACATCCAGATGGCCAATCAACACATGAATAAATGCTCAACATCACTCATCATCAAGGAAATACAAATCAAAACCACAATGAGATACCACCTTACACCTGTCAGAATGGCTAACATTAACAACTCAGGCAGCAACAGATGTTGCCGAGGATGCGGAGAAAGAGGATCTCTTTTGCAGTGTTGGTGGGAATGCAAGCTGGTGTAGCCACTCTGGAAAACAGTATGGAGGTTCCTCAAAAAACTAAAAATAGAACCATCCTATGACCCAGCAATTGCACTACTAGGTATTTATCCACGGGATACAGGTGTGCTGTTTTGAAGGGACACACACCCCCCAATGTATAACAGCACTATCAACAATAGCTAAAGTGTGGAAAGAGCCCAAATGTCCATCGATGGATGAATGGATAAAGAAAGTGTGGTATATATATACAATGGAGTATTATTCAGCAATCAAAAAGAATGAAATCTTGCCATTTACAACTATGTGGATGGAACTGGAGGGTATTATTCTAAGTGAAGTTAGAGAAACACAAAAATCATATGGCTTCACTCATATGAGGACTTTAAGACACAGAACAGATGAACATAAGGGAAGGGAAACAAAAATAATATAAAAACAGGGAGGGGGACAAAACAGAAGAGACTCATAAATATGGAGAACAAACTCAGGGTTACTGGAGGGGTTGTGGGAGTGGGGAATGGGCTAAACGGGTAAGGGGCACTAAGGAATCTACTCCCGAAATCATTGTTGCACTATATGCTGACTAATTTAGATGTAAGTTTAAAAAAATAAGAAATAAAATTTAAAAAAAGAAGATGTTTATACATATAATGGAATACTACTTGGTGATGAAAAAGAATGAAATCTTGCCATTTGAAACAAAGTGGATTGAACTAGAGGGTATTATGCTAAGCAAAATAAGTTAGCCAGAGAAAGAAAAATATATGATTTCACTCATATGTGGAATTTGAGAAACACAAAGATGAACATAGGGGAAGGAAGGCAAAATAAGACAAAAACAGATATGGAGGCAAACCATGAGAGAATAAACAGGGTTGCTGTAGGGGAGGTGAGTGAGGGGATGAGTTAGATGGGTGATTGGCATTAAGGAGGGCACTTTTTGGGATGAGTGCTGTGTGTTATAGTTAAATGGAGTTTAATGGTTTTTCACAAATGTTTATGCCGGGGTAACCAACATCCCCATCATGATACAAAACATCTCCCTTACTCAACAAAATTTTCTTGTGACCTTTCTTGTGCCTCTGGTCAATAATTTCACCACCCCTTTTCCAAAGGCCACTCACACAATTTCACATGAATGGAATCATACAGCGTGTACTCTTTTGTATCTGGTTTCTTTCACTCAAAATATGATTTTGAGATTCATCCCTTGTCTCACTCAGTTTAGGCTGCTATGCAAAAATACCATAGACAGGGTGCTTAAACAACAGAGATTTATTTTGCATGTTTCTGGAGACAGGAAGCCTGAGATCAAAGTACCAGCCTGGTGAGTTCCAGTGAGAATCATCTTCTTGGCTTGTAGCTGGCCATCTTCTTGCTGTGTCCTTCTATGGCAGAGACCGAGGAAGCAGTGTTGTCTCTCATGTCTCTTCCAGCAAGGGCACTAATCCCATTATGAGGGCTTCACCCTCAGGACCTAATTACCTCTCACATGTCCCATTTCCAAATATCATCACATTGGGCATTAGGATTTCAACATAGGATTTTTTAGGGGACACTAGCATTCAGTTCATAGCATTCGAGTTATTGCACATATTATGACTCACATCTTTTTATTGCTGAGGAGTATTCCATTATTGGGATGGAATGTAGCTTGCCCATTTTCCTGCCGATGAACATTTGCGTTGTTTCTAGCCTTTGGCTATTTAAACATTCATGTATAAGTGTTTGTGTCGGCATATGTTTTCATTTCCTTTGGCTAACAAGGAGAGGAATTGGTGGGTTATAGGCAGTTAAAAGAAACTGCTGAACAGTGTTTGGTATTTGAAAGTGGTTGTGTTTATTTACCCTTCCCAGAGTGAGAGTTTGGCTATTTGATTTTCTCTTGATTCATAGGCTTATTCAACGTTGGAACAAATGGTGATCTTGTTGTTTCTTGCACTTTTCTGTCAAGCACCCTCTAACATTAGGAGAGGAGAAAGTCATATTTGGGAATGGGAGAGTGTCCTGAAACAGCTCACCAAGCACCAGTGAGTCTTGTGGTTTATCCTAAAGATTCATGGAAACTTCAGTTCTACTTATGGTGTATCTGTATTTTTTTAAAAAAATATTTATTAACTTTTTTTAATGTTTATTCATTTTTTGAGAGAGAGAGAGAGAGAGAGAGAGAGCGCGCAAGTGGGGGAGGGGCAGAGAGAGAGGGAGACAGAATCTGATGCAGGCTCCAGGTTCCAAGCTGTGAACACAGAGCCCAACACAGGGCTCAAATCTGCGAACTGCAAGATCATGACCTGAGCTGAAGTTGGACGTTCAACTGACTGAGCCACCCAGATGCCCATATGTGTGTGTGTGTGTGTGTGTGTGTGTATGTGTATGTGTATTTGAAAGCACAAATATTGGAGCTCGATTCCCAGGCCCCAGCCAGGTGATCTGAGGTGTACCTCTGGGGATTTAAGCGTGGTTTTTGACAAGCACACATTTAGCCACCTCCTTTGTTCTACAGATTGGAACTCGCCTGCAGGGAGGTCAGGTAGCTTCTCTCAGGTCACACAGTCATCTCTTGAAACAGCCAATTACTAGAACTTGATTTTCTTAACCAGCAGCCAAGAAAAAACTGCAGAGCTGGGTCACTCCTTATACCCTGGTCACTCTTCCTTACTCCTCAAGTATAGGCAGTGAGAGATTTGGCTGAAAGCTTTCTTCTTTGCCAAGGGGAGTTTTTTTTAATGTTTTAGATCCACTTCCTCAACTGATGAAGCTATTCCTTCCAGTTCCTCTGAAGGGAGAAAAGGGCTCTAGTTTTCCAGGGGAATAAAACCCTACCTTTCCCTTTAAGCAGCTTCAGGATGCAACTATGCATGAAATTCCCATGAAATAAACTGTTAATATACCAAAGGGGATGCCAGCAAGTGGCAGTAGCGATTAGAAACACAAGCATCAAACTGCAGGAAACTTCCCAGAAATAGCAGCCTCCTCCAACCCCCCGATGGGGAGATTAGCGTGTAAGGCAGAGAGATGACAGTGATGCGGGAGACATCTGGCTCTGTGTTCTATCTATTGTTGGAGCAAGTGTCTCTTCTTCCCATTGTATGCAAGAGGTTACCAGGAACTAGGCAGACGCACACCTTGGATGGATTCACATTACGGCAATTGTACCGACAGGACCCTGCTATGTAAGGGCTCTGAGCTGGCCTCTATGTGTCCACCTCAGACACCAGCCTTCGGCAGACCCAGTGTACAGAGGGGTGAGTGCCATGTCATGATGGTTTCATCACCAAGCATCTTGTGATGGTGAAAAGAGATGATGTGGATTCTTTTCTTTTAAAAAAATTTTTTTAATGTTCATTTATTTTGAGAGAGAGTGAGCAGTGGAGGTGCAGAGAGGGAGAGAGAGAGAATCCCAAGCAGGTTCTGTGCTGAGAGTGCAGAGCCTGACGTGGGGTTCCAACTCACAAACTGCCAGATCATGACCTGACCCAAAATCAAGAGTCAGTCGCTTAACCTACTGAGACACCCAGGTGCCCCAAAAAGATGTGGATTCTATTCATGGATCTGCCATGAACTGTGTGACTTTGGGCAAGTCGTTCCACCTCACTGGAAGCGTTTCCTCATCCATAAAAGAAAGCATTATTTGTGTACTCATTCATTCTTCCTCTCTTGAACTCAAAAACAACTATTAAGTACATGCTGTGTACCTGGCACAATGATAAGCTCTGAGGATACAAAACGAGGAAGACAGGGCTCCTAACCACAGGCGCTTGGGTAGATTGCATTAATGCCCTAATTCTTCATCCCACCCTGTATCTAATCTATCCCCTTCACATTTGATTTTTAGCCCCTCCCACTAAAGAGGTGGAGTCTATTTATTCAACCACTGACTTTGGCTAGATTATGGGACTTGCTTGGGATGATAGAATGTGGTAGAAATAACAATATGCCAATTCTAAGCATAGGCCTTAAGAGGCCTATGTTTCCTTCTTGCCTCTGCTGTTGCCATAAGTACATGCCTAGGCTAGCCCTCTGGTTTCAGGAGGAGGATAAGAGACATATAGAGTAGAGCCATGCCAGCTGAGGCCAACCTGATCAGCTGACCCTCAGTTAACTCATGGACACAAGCAAGACAAGCCAGGATCATCAAAGCCCCTTAGCTCAGATTAGCACATTCCTAGCTGACCTATTAGCTACCTATTGGTGGCCATGGTTAGCTGTACAGAGCTCTTGGGTCATCAGACATGTCCATATAGTGGGATAGTTCTGATAGAGGGAAACAGAATGATGAGGAGGTGGAGGTGGGCTATATAGGTACAGAGGAGCACTTAGCCCTGAGTGGGACTCAGAGAAGGGCCAAGGAGGAGATAGAGCCTTTACTCTGTCCTGGGTAATGAGTAGAACTTAGATGAAGTGGAGGGAAGCGGCGGATTGGCTAAAGATCAAAAACTGGTTGCTTGAAGTGTGACTACAATTCAGTTATATTTTATTTGACCTGAACAGCATTTAGGAACTTTTTAGTTAGTTCCCAACATTTAAACATGGGAAGATTTCTTATTAAAATTCACATTTTACCTTTTCTAGAAAAATGGAAAAATCTGGTGGCCCTGGGCCTGCCCCTTTGCTTGGCAAAAACGTCTTGGAGGAACATAGTGAATGCCTCTTTAGAAAGGACGTGTCCACTCTTGCTCACTATAGTCCCTGGTCATCTCACTTCACTCATTTATGAATCTGTGCAAGGTTATAACCAGTTGAGGTTATCCCACCGGTGTGCTTTCCCCCATGACTGTTTCTTTTTTATTTACAAGATTTTCAATCAGTCTTTCTATATGCATCTTTTCTTTTTTCATATCTTTTTTAAAATTAAAATTAAAATTTTGAGGTAATTGTAGATTCACATGCCATTGTAAGAAACAATGCAGAGAAATTTTGTGTAACCCTTTATCAGTTTCCTGCAGTGATAATGCCTTGTGAAATTATGGTACACTATTGCAATCAGGATTTTAATATCAATACAACCTACCCACTCACCCATCTTGCTTAGGTTTTTCTAGTTTTACTTGTGCTCATTTGTGTATGTGTAATTAGTTCTAAGTAATTTGATCACGGGTAGTTTTGTGTATTCACCACTACTGTTATGATACAGAGCATTTCCATCCCCACAAAGATCTCTCATGTTGCTCTTTTACAGCAATACCCATTTTCCTTCCATTCCCTGGCCCCAAACCTGTGTCCTTACTTCCTGGCAAACACTAGTCTGTTCTCCATTGCCATAAAGGAATTGTACAGTATGTAACTGTTAGGTCAGACTTTTTTACTCAGTATGATTTCCTGGAGACATATCTCCAGCTTAACCAGGTTGGTGTGTGTATCAGTAGTTCATCCTTCTTTATTGTGAATACATTCCATGAACAGTTTAAGTATTCATGTCGAAGGACATCTGGGCCATTTCCAGCTCTTGGCTATTATGAATAAAGCTGCTGTGAACATTCATGTACAGATTTTTGTATGAACATACATTTTCATTTCTCTGGGATAAATGCCCAAGGGTACACTTTCTGGATTATATGGTAATTTCATATTTAGTTTTATAAGAGGCTTTCAAATTGTTTTCCAGAATGGATGTGCCATTTCACATTCTTACCAGCTATGTGATCCAGTTTCTCCACATCATTGCCAACATTTAATGTTGTCACTCTTCTTTCTTTCTTTTTTTTTTTTTTTGACATTTTGTTAGGTTTGCAGTGATATCTCACGGCAGTTTCGATTTGCATTTCTCTTATGGCTAATGGTGTTGAACATCTTTTCGTCACATGCTTTTCAATATGCGCTTTCATCTATGTATGCTCTTTGGTGAACTGTCTGCTTTTAAGGAAGCAGGTGGTTTGATTTGGTTCCTGGAATCAAGGTGGATTCAAATTTTTCTATCTCCTTCAGCCCTAAAAGCCATAATCCCAGGCAGCAGTGGGCTACTTTCTTTTGGGCAGTCTCCTCAGAAGCCCCACCCCAGCTTCAAGCAGTGAACCTGGTATCTTGTATTGGAACAGCTTTGTTCCAATTACCCTAGCTGGAAAGTCCCAAACTTTGCTTGGGGAAACCCACACTGAAAACACTTCCTCTGTGTCCATCCAGGGCCCCCCATTTCTTTGTTCTGTAGCACCTGCATCTTTGTTTTCCAGAAGAACATGGATATAAACTCAAACTCATGCTTACATGTGTTTTTGGGTTCTGTGCCTGATGCAAAGTCAGTGACAGGTGACAAAAGGCTGGGTGGGGGATCTTCTGCATGAAGGGCAAGAGTTAGGTTGGGTTACTCTAATGGACACTGTAGGTACCCTGTCCATATCTTCTCAGCCCATCCAGAGGTCACTTGTGGGCAGTTCTTGTACATATCATGGCTTCTTGTGTCTGCCTCAGGGCTTCTGGTTACAGGTGTGTGGTCTGTCCACAAACAGGGCAGACTGAAAGTGTTGGGAAGTCAATGCCCAGAAACAATTCTAACAAAAGAGCACATATTGGTGGGTAATACTCCTGTTTCCTTCCCTGCCAATGATACAAGTTTCACGCATGTTCACAGAGTCTCAGAGGTTCCCCAGAAGGACTGAGGATTCTGCCATATTTACTCATAAAGGCCCAATGCTCCCAAGAATAGTACAAAAAACTCCTTTTACCCCAAATGTTAACATTTGTCTCATACATTTGCTTTGTCTTTCTCTCTTTCTGACTTCCTCTCTCTCTTTCTCTCTGCCCTGTCAGTATACATTTCCTAAAAAGCAAGAAAATTCTCTTCCATAACCACGATACATTTCTCCAAATAAGGAAGTTAACATGGATACAATACTGTTGGCTAATATGCAGATCTTATTCAAATTTCTCAAATTTCAATAGTATTCTTTACATCAAAAGAAACATTTTCTGATTCAGATTCCATCCAGGATAATGTATGGTATATAACTGCCATGCATCTTTAGACTCCTTTAATCTGGAACAGTTCTTCAGTCTTTCTTTGGCTTTCACAGATGACCTTGGTATTTTTTTGACCTTGACATTAAAAAAAATTTTTTAAACGTTTATTTATTTTTGAGAGACAGAGAGAGATAGAGCATGAGCCAGGGAGGGGCAGAGACAGAAGGAGACAGAATCTGAAGCAGGCTCCAGGCTCTGAGCTGTCAGCACAGAGCTTGATGCGAGGCTCAAACTCACAGACACGAGATCATGACCTGAGCCGAAGTTGCATGCTTAACCGACTGAGCCACCAAGATGCCCCACTGACCTTGACATTTTTAAAAGTAGAAGCCAGTTATTTTGTAGAATGTCCCTCAATTTGGGTTTGTCTGATGATTCTCATGATTAGATTTAGTTGAATGTGCTTTTGGGAGGAACACCCCGGAATTGATGTATGTCATTCTCAGTGCTCCCTATCGAGAGGGAGATGTTGTCTGTTAGTTCCACATTGGTGATGTTAGGACTGATTATTTTGTAGAGTAGGAATTTAAAAGGAAGTCATCAAGTAGGATCTCTGTGTTTTATATTGAGTGAGGATTCATGTGCCATGGCCTGGTGGAATCAGATCTCCTTTGTACATTCTCTCACACAGATTATTCATTTGTGCCTTGAGGACAGGTCTATGCACATGGAAGGTGATAGATATGCCCACATATCGAGTCTAAGTTCTGGCCTCAGGGCCTGTGTAGGATAAGAATTCTGCTCTCATCCCTAGCCTCTTAGATTCAGAGGCAGCTGGGGAATGAAGAGATGGGGTAGAGACAGTAATATTATGTCCCTTAGGCACTTTCTGTTCCACCCAGCTCTGGTCCTGACTTGAGTTTGAACAAGTTACTTAAACCCTTAAATTTCAGTTTATTCATTCATAAGATGATAATTCTAATACATACTTTTTAGAGTAATCAGAGGATAAGATGATATAATTGATATAAAATGTAACATGCACCTGGAACACATAAATGCCCAATAAATACTATATGTTATTGTTAATGATAATTTAAAAAGCCCACACTGGGAGTCAGGGAATCTGGGTTTGAATCCCAACTCAACCCCTTCCTGACTTTGTGACCTTGGACATCTCATAGCCTCCGAGCCTTGATTTCCTTGTCTGTAAACTAAGGATAATCATGTCTTTCCCAGCTGCCTCAATGGGCCATTGGAAGGATGGGCCTCTGTGTGTGAAAGCCATTTATCCAGTGAAGAATTCTGTTCTTCTTCATGTGAGGATATCTTGGCATTCCCTCTTTGACATCAGCCTGGGCTATACACCCATGAAGAGGGACTGGGCTGTGTTATAGTGCTGGGGCTGTGCTATAGCGCTGGGGCTGGAAATGATGGTTGATGCTAAGGCCTATCAGGGAAACCACTGAAAATCTTACCTTGATCCTTCCCTGAGTCCTGACTCTCCCTAAGTTTGGCCCCAAAATGGCCCTCAGGATGCCTTGTGCCTCTCCAGGCTCATTCGCCATGTTGGTGTCTACTAGACCACGAGGGCACCTTTGGCCCTGCAGATCTCCACCTCTGAAACTTCCCTGACCATTCTGTTGCCCCTGGCATGGAGCATACCCCTTCCTTCATCGGTGTAATTGATACTGTTAGGCTTCTTCACAATTTCTTAAAGATCACTGTATCTGTTGTTCTCAGCTTTGACTGCACAGTTGCTATCCCCTGGGAAACTAAAAAACGCTGGCTAGAACCCAGACATGAATCCTTTTAAAGCTGTCCCAGTGTTTAAAGATGGAGAACTACTGCTCTAGACTATATTTTTCTCCGAGCCAGAATTTTAAGGCTATGCGGGCTCAGAGGCAATCTGCCCCACATGGACTGGGACCCCTCTCTAGTCCAGCTACAGTTGGACTATCTGGTTAGCCAGGGGACCAGCGTAGCATGGTAGAGGAGCAAGACAACTCCTTAAGGCATTGCTAAACAGTAACTAACATTTATCAGCCTTTAGCCAGTTGAACATTTTTAAAACATTTATTTATTTATTTATTTATTTATTTGAGAGACAGAGAGAGCCAGGGAGGAGCAGAGAGAGAGGCAGACACAGAATCTGAAGCAGGCTCCAGGCTCCAAGCTGTCAGCACAGAGTCCAATGTGGGGCCTGAACCCACAAACCAGGAGATCATGACCTGAGCCACCCAGGTGCCCTAGCCTTTAGCTAGTTTTGACCCTACATCATTTTGGCCTGATGGCTTGACTTGGGAATCTTCTGTCTATGAAAGTATGACTCTGATGTACAAAGTGATTTCACAATTCATTCAATCCCTCCTGCAATCCTGTGAAGTGGGGGACTCATGTAAAACCCACTTAGCAGCTAGAAAAACAGACTTCGGTGATGGTGTATGGTTCAACAGCATTAATTGCTAAGTGGTGTCACTAATCTAGGTCCTGCTACTACAATTTGTTACTCAACTACTTGTGTCACCAGCTGTTGTCACATTTCCCACAACTTCTAGCACAAGAATGGGTATGTGGTGGGTATTTATTAGGACTGTTAAAAAGCATTTTTATAAAAAAAAAAGCCAACATTTGTAAAGCATATTATGGATTGCAAAGAACATTCATACCAATCCCCTTTCTATTAAAATGCTTACTGAAGAGTTATGAATAAGCAAATGGGCACGAGGTTTGAAACAGAAGTTAGATGTTTGTACTAGTATCTTTTCAAACTCCTTGAATATTCAGGAGGCAATTTCATGGTCTTTGCCCATGGATGGCTTGCATCTTTAGTGCAGTTAATATCATACTTTGTTCTTCATTCTTTTTTTTTTTTTGGTTTTCTTTTTTTTTCTTCAGAAAGGGGGAGAGAGAAAGCATGAGTTGGGGGAGAGGGGGAGAGGAGAGGAGAGAGAATCCTAAGCAGGCTCCACACTGAGCATGGAGCCCGATGTGGCGCTCCCCACGACTCTGGGATCATGACCTCAGCCAAAATCAAGAGGTGGACTCTCAAATGACTGAGCCACCCAGGTGCCCCGCTGGTTCTTCATTCTTCATGCTCATCCTTCCCAGCATCTCCCCTGGCATCTCTTAGAGTGATAAACCTATATCTTAATTGGCTGCTCAGAGAACACTTAGGTTTAATCATGTCTCTGCCTCTGACTACCAGCATGAGCCTGGACAAATCATTTCTATGGATCTTCATGTGACAAAGGGGAGAACTGGACTAGATTGGTGGCAAATACATGGTAAGTGTATGCATCTCTCCTCACCCGGGCACAAGCCAGACACTGCTAATTGATTGTACAACTTCTCGCCCACTGTGTTTGGATGCAGGCTCAGAATCTTCTGAATCCAGAATGCCAGGCAGCCATTAACAAATGAACTAAGTTAGTTAGCATTGAAGATGAAACGAATTAGCCATTCTGGCAGTAGATGGATTCTGAGTTCCCTTCCAGCTACCCTTTGTCCTCTGGTTTTAAAAGGTTGGGACTGTGTGGAGAGCATCCTGCAAGCTGTTATGATACTAAGGGTGGAACTGGCAGTGTAACTGGGGATGGCCAGGGCACTGATGGGGCTCAGCAGTGATTCCCTGGTTTGGCTGCACATTGGAGTCATCTTGGCAGCTTTTTAGTTTTTTAATTGAGGTAGAGGTCTATCATACATACAGTGAAGTGCATACATCTTAGGTGTGCAGCTTGATGGATTTTTCCATACATATATATCTGTGTAACCACTATCCTAGTCAACACCAGAAGAGATCTTATATCCCTTTGCATTAATATTCCAACGGTAGCCACTATTCCATTTTCTATACCACAGATTAATTTCTCCCGATCTTGTATTTTATATAAAGTATGTAGTCTTTTGCTCATCTGAATGATTTTAAGATTAATCCATGTTGCTGAGTGCATTGGTGACTAGCTTGGTTATATCACCAATTAGTATTCCGTTGCATGATTATATCATGCATTATCCATTTTCCAGTTGATGGTTGTTTGAGTTATTTCCAGGTTTGCACTGTTGTAAGGAGGGCTGCTCTGAGCATTCTGTACTTACCTTCTGGTGGAGATACACTCTCATTTCTCCAGGAGTGGAGTGGTTTGCTGGGTCTGAGGGCAGAGGTATAGCCAATCCTCAATATTCATAGATTCTGTATTATGAATTTGCCTATTTGCTAGAATATATTTGTAGCCCTAAAGTCAGTACCCATGCACTTTGGCAGTCATTTGTGGGCATGTGCAGAGTGGCAGAAAATTTGAGTTGCTCTTCCCAGCTGAGATCAAACAAGGAAACTCTCTGCCTTCTTGTTTCATATCTCATTCTGAAAACCACTGTCCTTTTCACTAGATATTTAGTGTCACGTTGTTTTTTGGTTGGGGTTTGTTTTTGTGGGGTTTTTTTTTTTTTTTGCATTTTTGTGCTTTTGTTGGTAATTTCAATATTTAAAATGGCCCCAAGCCAAATGCTGAAGAGCTGTCTGTGTTTCTAAGATCTAGAGGCTGTGATGTGCCTTATGAAAAAAATGTGTTAGATAAGTTTCATTCAGGCATGAGTGATAGTGCCATTGGCCATGAGTTCAATGCTAATGAATCAACAATATATATAAGATTTATTTAAACAGAAACACACATAAAAAAAGGTTATGTATTGGTTGACAAAAATGTTATGACCAGAGGCTCATTCCCCCAACAACAGTGGTTCAGTATTTACTAATTCAGCGTTCATCATGACTTTATAGAACATAACTACCCCAAACAAGAACTGACTGTATGTCAAACTTTAACATTTAAAAACATTTTTTAATGTTTATTTTTGAGAGAGAGAGCAAGAGAGACCATGTGTGAGGCGGGGGAGGGGCAGAGAGAGAGGGAGACAGAGGATGCGAAGCAGTCTCTGCACTGACAGCAGAGAGCCCAATGCGGGGCTTGACTCATGAACTGCAAGATCATGACCTGAACTGAAGTTACCGCTTAACCAACTGAGCCACTCAGGTGACCCTGTTCAACTTTAATAAACACTGTTCAATAGTTTCCTAAAGTGATTATATCATCTGAGGAGCTTTTTTTAAATTAACTTGTTTTATTTTTTATTTTTTAAAATTTACATCCAAATTAGTCAGCATATAGTGCAACAGTGATTTCAGGAGTAGATTCCTTAGTGCCCCTTACCCATTTAGCCCATCCCCCCCTCCCACAACCCCTCCAGCAATGCTCAGTTTGTTCCCCATATTTATGAGTCTCTTCTGTTTTGTCCCCCTTCCTGTTTTTATATTCTTTTTGTTTCCCTTCTCTTATGTTCATCTGTTTTTTCTTCAAGTCCTCATATGAGTGAAGTCATATAATTTTTGTCTTTCTCCAATTTCACTTAGAATAATACCCTCCAGTTTCACTCACGTAGTTGCAAATGGCAGGATTTCATTCTTTTTAATTGCTGAGTAATACCCCATTGTATATATATACCACATTTTCTTTACCCATTCATCCATCGATGGACATTTGGGCTCTTTCCATACTTTGGCTATTGTTGATAGTGCTGCTATAAACATGGGGGTGCATGTGTCCCTTTGAAACAGCACACCTGTATCCCGTGGATAAATGCCTAGCAGTGCAATTGCTGGGTCATAGGGTGGTTCTATTTTTAGTTTTTTGAGGAACCTCCATACTGTTTTCCAGAGTGGCTGCACCAGCTTGCATTCCCAACAACACTGCAAAAGAGATCTTCTTTCTCCGTATCCTCGCCAACATCTGTTGTTGCCTGAGTTGTTAATGTTAGCCATTCTGACAGGTGTAAGGTGGTATCTCACTGTGGTTTTGATGTGTATTTCCCTGATGATGAGTGATGTTAAGCATTTATTCATGTGTCGATTGGCCATCTGGATGTCTTCTTTGGAGAAGTGTCTATTCATGTCTTTTGCCCATTTCTTCACTGGATTATTTGTTTTTTGGGTGTTGAGTTTGATAAGTTGTTTATAGATTTTGTCATTTGCAAATATCTTCTCCCATTCTGTCAGTTGCCTTTCAGTTTTGCTGATTGTTTCCTTCGCTGTGCAGAAGCTTTTTATTTTGATGAGGTCCCCGTAGTTCATTTTTGCTTTGGTTTCCCTTGCCCTTCCAGAGACACGTTGAGTAAGAAGTTGCTGCAGCCAAGATCAAAGAGGTTTTTGCCTGCTTTCTCCTCAAAGATTTTGATGGCTTCCTGTCTTACATTGAGGTCTTTCATCCATTTTGAGTTTATTTTTGTGTATAGTGTAAGAAAGTGGTCCAGGTTCATTCTTCTGCATGTTGCTGTCCAGTTTTCACAGCACCAATTGCTGAAAAGACTGTCTTTATTCCATTGGATATTCTTTCCTGCTTTGTCAAAGATTAGTTGGCCATACGTTTGTGGTCCATTTCTGGGTTCTCTATTCTGTTCCATTGATCTGAGTGTTCTTGTGCCAGTACCATACTGTCTTGACGATTACAGCTTTGTAGTATAGCTTGAAGTCTGGGATTGTGATGCCTCCTGCTTTGGTTTTCTTTTTCAAGATCGTTTTGGCTATTCAGGGTCTTTACTGGTTCCATACAAATTTTAGGATTATTTGCTCTAGCTCTGTGAAGAATGCTCGTGTTACTTTGATAGGTATTGCATTGAATATGTAGATTACTTTGGGTAGTATCAACATTTTAACAATATTTGTTCTTCCAATCCATGAGCATGGAATCTTTTTCCATTATTTGTATCTTCTTCAATTTCTTTCATAAGCTTTCTATCGTTTTCAGTATATAGATTTTTCACCTCTTTGGTTAGATTTATTCCTAGGTATTTATGTTTTTTTGTGCAACTGTAAATGGGATTATTCCTTGATTTCTCTTTCTGTCACTTCATTGTTGGTGTATAGGAATGCAACTGATTTCTGTGCATTGGTTTTATATCCTGTAACTTTGCTGAATTCATGAATCAATTCTAGAAGTTTTTTGGTGGAATCTTTTGGGTTTTCCATATAGAGTATCATGTCATCTGCAAAGAGTGAAAGTTTGACCTCCTCCTGGCCAATTTGGATGCCTTTTATTTCTTTGTGTTGTCTGATTGCAGAGGCTAATACTGACAATACTATGTTGAATAACAGTGGCAAGAGTGGACACCCCTATCTTGTTCCTGACCTTAGGGGGAAAGCTCTCAGTTTTTCCCCATTGAGGATGATATTAACGTTGGGTTGTTCATATATGGCTTTTATGATTTTGAGGTATGCTCCTTCTATCCATACTTTCTTGAAGGTTTTTATCAAGAAAGGATGCTGTATTTTGTGAAATGCTTTCTCTGCATCTATTGAGAGGATCATATGGTTCTTGTCCTTTCTTTTATTGATGTGATGAATCACGATAATTGTTTTGTGGATATTGAACCAGGCCTGCATTCCAGGTATAAATCCCGCTTGATTGTGGTGAATAATTTTTTTTAATATATTGTTGGATCCGGTTGGCTAATACCTTGTTGAGGATTTTTGCATCCATGTTCATCAGGGAAATTGGTCTATAGTTCTCCTTTTTAGTGTGGTCTCTGTCTCGTTTTGGAATCAAGGTAATGCTGGCTTCATAGGAAGAAGTTTGGAAGTTTTCCTTTCCTTTCTATTTTTTGGAACAGCTTCAAGAGAATAGGTGTTAATCCTTCCTTAAATGTTTGGTAGAATTCCCCTGGAAAGCCATCTGTCCCTGGACTCTTGTTTTTTGGCAGATTTTTGATTACTAATTCGATTTCCTTACTGGTTATGGGTCTGTTCAAATTTTCTATTTCTTGCTGTTTCAGTTTTGGTAGTGTATATGTTTCTAGGAATTTGTCCATTTCTTCCAGATTGCCCATTTTATTGGCATATAATTGCTCATAATATTCTCTTATTATTGTTTTTATTTCTGTTGTGTTGGTTGTGATCTCTCCTCTTTCATTCTTGATTTTATTTATTTGGTCCTTTCCTTTTTCTTTTTGATCAAACTGGCTATTGGTTTATCAATTTTGTTAATTCTTTCAAAGAACCAGCTTCTGATTTCATTGATCTGTTCTACTGTTTTTTGGTTTCGATAGCATTAATTTCTGCTCTAATCTTTATTGTCTTCTGCTGGTTTGGGGTTTTATTTGCTGTTCTTTTTCCAGCTCCTTAAGGCATAAGGTTAGGTTGTGTATCTGAGTTCTTTCTTCCTTCTTTTAGGAAGGCCTGGATTGCTATATACTTTCCTCTTATGACCGCCTTTGCTGTGTCCCAGAGGTTTTGGGTTGTGGTGTTATCATTTTCATTGACTTCCATATACTTTTAAATTTCCTCTTTAACTTCTTGGTTAGCTCATTCATTCTTTAGTAGGATGTTCTTCAGTCTCCAAGTATTTGTTACCTTTCGAAGTTTTTTCTTGTGGTTGATTTTGAGTTTCATAGTGTTGTGGTCTGAAAATATGCATGGTATGCTCTCAATCTTTTTGTACTTACTTAGGGATGATTTGTGTCCAGTATGTGGTCTATTCTGGAGGATGTTCCATGTGCACTGAAGAAGAATGTACATTCTTTAGGACGTAATGTTCTGCTTTATGGACGTAATGTTCTGAATATATTAAGTCCATCTGGTCCAGTGTGTCATTCAAAGCCATTGTTTCCTTGTTGATTTTTTGATTAGACGATCTGTCCATTGCTGTGAGTGAGGTGTTGAAGTCTCCTACTATTATGGTGTTACTATCGATGAGTTTCTTTATGTTTGTTATTATTTGATTTATATATTTGGGTGTTTCCACATTTGGCACATAAATGTTTACAATTGTTAGGTCTTCTTGGTGGATATACCCCTTGATTATGATATAATGTCCTTCTGCAGCTGTTGATACAGTCTTTATTTTAAAGTCTAGATTATCTGATATAAGTATGGCTACTCCAGCTTTCTTTTGTTGACCATAAGCGTGATAGATGGTTCTCCATCCCTTTATTTTCAATCTGAAGGTGTCTTTAGGTCTAAAGTGGGTCTCTTGTAAACAGCATGTAGATGGATCTTGATTTCTTATCCATTCTGTTACCCTATGTCTTTTGATTGGAGCATTGAGTCCATTGATGTTTAGAGTGGGTACTGAAAGATATGAATTTATTGCCATTATGATGCTTGTAGAGCTGGAGTTTCTGGTGGTGTTCTCTGGTCCTTTCTAGTCTTTGTTGCTTTTGAGATATATGAGATTCCCCCTTAAAATTTCTTGCAGGGCTGGTTTAGTGGTTACAAACTCCTTTAATTTTTGTTTGTCTGGGAAACTTTTATCTCTCCTTCTATTTTGAATGACAGCCTTGCTGGATAAAGAATTCTTGGCTACATATTTTTCTGATTCAGCACATTGAATTATCCTGCCATTCCTTTCTGGCCTGCTAAGTTTCTGTGGATAGGTCTGCTGCAAACCTGATCTGTCTTCACTTGTAGGTTAGGGACTTTTTTTCCCTTGCTGCTTTCATGATTCTCTCCTTGCCTGTTTTGTGAATTTGACTATCATATGCCTTGTTGATGGTCGGTTTTTGTTGAATCTAATGGGGGTCCTCTGTGCTTCCTGGATTTTGATGTCTGTGTCTTTCCCCAGGTTAGGAAAGTTTTCTGCTATTATTTGCTCACATAACCCTTCTACCCCTAATTCTCTCTCTTCCTCTCCTGGGACCCCTATGATTCTGATGTTGTTCCTTTTTAATGAGTCACTGATTTCTCTAATTCTTAAATCATGCTCTTTTGCCTTAATCCTCCTCTTTTTTTCTACTTCATTATTCTCTATAAGTTTGTCCTCTATATCACTGATTCTCTGTTCTGCCTCATCCATCCTTGCTGCTGCTGCATCCATCCATGATGCAGCTCTGTTATAGCATTTTTAATTTCATTCTATTTTTTACTTCTTTTATCTCTGCAGAAAGGGATTTTAACCTATTTTCAACTCCAACTAGTATTCTCATTATCGTGATTCTAAACTCTGGTTCAGACATCTTGCTTGTATCTGTGTTGGTTAAATCCCTGGCTGTCGTTTCTTCATGCTCTTTCTTTTGGGGTGAATTCCTTCACTTTGTCATTTTGAAGGGAGAAACGGAATTAATGAGGTAGAAAAATTAAAATTAAAAAAATTAAAATTAAAAAATATTAAAATTAAAAAATTAAACACACACACAAACACAAACAAAATCTAATAAATGATGCTAGATCCTAGGTGTGTTTTGGTCTGGGTATTGAAAGTGGTTTGACAGATTAGAGGGAAAAAAAGGGAGGGGGGAGGAAATTGTTTGGGAATTTGAAAAACTGAATACACTGAAGTAGACTAAAATAAAATGATGTAAGTAAAATAGAATTTGAAAGAATTTACATAAAAGCAAAAAATATAGTAAAAAAATTAAAGAAAAATATTTTAATAGAAATTGAAAGTAATAATGATGTTTTTCACTTTCTGCATTCAAGAAAAAGAAAAGAAATGAAAAATAGAAAAAAAAAGAAAAAAGAAAACAAGGAAATCGTTTGAAATTTTGAAAAGGTGAATACACCAAAGTAGACTAAAATAGAATGATGGAAGTAAGATAGAATTCGAAAAAGTTTACACAAAAGTAAAAAAAGTTAAAGAAAAATATTTTTAATAAGAATTGAAAATAAAAATGAATTTTTCTCTCTCTGTATTCAAGAAAAAGAATACTGTAAAAGAGGGGAAAAAAGGAAAAGAAAAGAAAGAAAATTGAATAGATGGACCTGCTAACAGATTGAGATAGGAGTGAAATTACTTCACTTTCCCCTAGAAGTCAGTCTATGTAGCACTTTATAGTCCATAATCTAAGCAGACGGTGAGACTGTGTTCTTGAAGAGGGAAGTTGGCCCAGTTGGGCGGGGCTCATAACAGCTCCGTTCTCCATTAGATGGTGCTGCTAGCCTACTGGGGTGGATTGTTGCAGCACTCATAGGTGCATATGTGCATGGGTGGGAGTGGTGAAAATGGTGTCACCCAGGTACCCAGTCTCTAGTATAGGAACTCTGTTCTCTCTGATCATCAATCATGCACCCGTCCTCTGTCTTCAGCTTTCATCCACTGCCCGCTTCTTCACTGTCTGTGACCAAGCCCTAGGCAGTACCTCTCTCCTGAGTTTTGTCTCAGATGAGACTGTTTTCCCCAGCCCCTTACTTCTGAAGGACTGCGGCTTTGACCCATTCCGCCGCTCTGCAGGAGGGTCTCACCAAGCAACGGCTGAATGCTGGCTGCACCCAGGAATGCCTGCTGAACCCTGCTGCTGCCGGTGCCCTGAGACTGCAGCCAGGTACCAGCCTGCCCCAGAAAAAGTGTGCAAGATAGTGTAGCAGCAGCTTTTCAGGGATTATGGAAAATCACAACACACATCTGGTACCAGGCTTCACCTTTAATGACCTTGTTCCAGTACCAGTGAATGTGACCATTTTCTTTCTTTTATTTTTTCAACGTTTTTTATTTATTTTTGGGACAGAGAGAGACAGAGCATGAACGGGGGAGGGGCAGAGAGAGAGGGAGACACAGAATCGGAAACAGGCTCCAGGCTCCGAGCCATCAGCCCACAGCCTGACGCGGGGCTCGAACTCACAGACCGCGAGATCATGACCTGGCTGAAGTCGGACGCTTAACCGACTGCGCCACCCAGGCGCCCCGAATGTGGCCATTTTCTAGGGTCTGCTGGGACCAGGTAGCTTCAACAGTCTCTACCAAATGTCCTTCCAGCAGTGGAACCACTTTTCCCTCTGTGGCCTGAGAACCTCCCGGACCCCACTCTGTTCCTGGGGATTTGCCCTTCCCACCAGAGCACCACCAGGTATTGAGCTGCGGAGTTGCAGCCTTTGCTCCACTTGTTTACAGCCTTAATGGAATTTAAACCCTCCCCTTTCTTCTTTCTCCCTTTTTGGCTTAGTCCCTGCAGCTGTTTTCAATTTTCCACTTTTTCTCCAGCTGCTTTTGGGGAGGGGTGCCTTTCCTGTATTCTCCCCTGCTCCAGTCTCTGTCCTCTTTCCACCTGCAAAGGCAGCTCTCTGCCCACCGCCGGCTTCTCTCCCCAAGTCCACCTCTCCATGCCATGTACCTGCTGAATTCTGTGGTTCAGGTTGTGCATATTGTTGTGTTAATCCTCCAATGAGTTTTCTAGGTGTGTAGGATAGTTTAGTGTTGGTCTGGCTGTATTTCACGGACGCAAGACACACAAAAAATTTCCATGCTGTTCTGTCATCTTGGCTCCTCCCTCATCTGAGGAGCTTTTAAAGCTCCCCTTGGTCAGGCCACATGTAGGCCAATTACATTGGCATCTCTGGCTGGATAACCCAGAGCTGGTGGTCTTAAAGCCAGTGACCATCACTGATAGAAATACAAGGAGAGAAGACAGGATTGTCACAACATGGAACACAACCTGTATATATAACTGTTACTAGATGAATACTTGTTGTTTTCACTTGAATGTATTCTTTTCAGTTCTTTCCATTAAGTGTTTCACTCTCTACATATGGTTTGTACATTTAAAAACACAATTAATGAGAAAAAACCAATCACTTGCCTGGAAGATAAATGATAAGAATTATCCCCATAGCAAGCTGCAAGTCTAACTCATGGGCTTGGACCTGATTATAAAGAGCAAACAACTGCTTGACCATCAGAAATAAAGAATTACTTACCAGGCACATGTACCTCTCTCAGCACCTGTAATCTTGAGCAAAGGGAGAACAAAGAGGCCATGTAGCAATCAGAAAGTTGCTGCAACAGGAAGCTAAGGTAAGGATTGATTTCCAAGTGCAAAGGAACAGCTCTGTGTTATTAGGAATTCAGTATTTCCTGTCAAAGCCAGCAGTGCCAATTTCCATGGCAGTCTGCACAAACTTACCTGAGAAATATCAAACTTCCACTATCTCAAGAGGATTAGCTTTGTTGTTGAAATTGTTATAACTACTCGGGTTAAATGGTTAGATAGTAAGATCCACTTCTCATTCACCAAGACAACCAAGAGCTGATGAAGGTACTTTCTTTACCTAGGCTTTTGGTACCACCTGAAGGTATCTATGTACCTCCAGAGTGGGAAGCCCTAACCATTAGTATTCAGGGTTGAATTGGAAAGTTCTGAAGGCACGTCTGAGTTGTCCAGCAGTTCTCAAAGTATGGTTCCCAGACTGCAACAACAGTATCACCTGGGAACTTGTTAGATATGCACAGGTTCAGGCCACCCCAGTACGGTTGCTAGATAACATACAGGTTGCCCAGTTAAGTGAGAACTTCAGATAAACAATGATTTGTTCAGATAAAAAGCAATGTTTTTTTTGTATAAGCATGTTCCATGCAGTATTTAGGATTGAATATTTATAATATTTGGGACTGTTTAACTGGAATTCAAGTCTAACTGGGAGTCATATATTTTTACTAGCAAACTTAGTGGCCCTATGTCACAGACCTATGGAATCCAAAACTCTAGGGATGGGGCCCCACAAAATGTATTTTGAAGAGTCTTTCCAGTGATTTGTATGCATGTTGAAGCTTAAGGACCATTGCTCTGGTTTCAGATTTCTATCTTACCTAGTTGACCTAAGAAAGGGTTAATTTTACCATAGTCATATCTCAGTGGTTGGATTTTGCTAGCAAGAAATATCTGAGAGGGGTGCCTGGGTGGCTCAGTCGGTCAAGGAGCTGGCTCTTGGTTTTGGCTCAGGTCATGATCTCGTGGTTCTTGGGTTTGAGCCCTGCATCAGGCTCTGTGCCAGTGGCACAGAGCATGCTTGGGATTCTCTCTCTCTGCCCCTTCCTCGCTAATGCTCTTTCTATCTCAAAATAAATAACTAAACTAAAAAAAAATATCTGAGAGCTAAGCCTAATTTTTTCCCCTCAAATTGGAACTAAATAATTCATTATTTAGGTCCCTTTGTAACTCATGTTGGCTAGGGCCCCAATTTTAATCTCAAGAATTGGCCATTTCTCGGGGTGCCTGGGTGGCTCATTCAATTGAGTGTCTGATTTCAGCTCAGGTCATGATCTTGTGGTTCATGAGTTTGAGCCCTGTGTCGAGCTCTGTGCTGACAGCTCAGAGACTGGATCCTGCTTCAGATTCTGTGTCTCCCTCTCTCTCTCTGCCCCTCCCCTCCTTGCTCTCTCTCTCTTAAGAATAAATAAACATTAAAAAAAAGAAAGAACTGGCTATTTTTCTAGAAACAGGTGGATGCTTCAAGAACATTTCATGGGTTTTGGTGGCTGCACCCACTGCAGTTTGCTACTGCGTGGGACCTCTGACCAGTCAGGTGGCAAGATTGTCTGTGTCTGTGACCCATGGTGAGATTGATGTACAGACTTCCTTGTCTCCAATGCTGCCACACCACAGCAGCTGTTGCACTTTTTCACCTGTGGGAGCCCACCAAAAGCTTGTCTCATCTGGAGAAGGTGACAGTGAATATAATGATGCCATCCCTGTTTTCCACAGCAGTAGCCACCACTTTGCTATAGGAACCCACTATTACAGACTATCTGAGAAGGGCAGAGCCTGGGTAAAATAACTAGAGTCTGAGTAATGGTGATAACTAAAAATAACCAGCATTTATTGGACACCTACTATATGCCAGGAATTGTGCTAAGTGTGTATAACATTTAACATCTCATTTAGTCTTCATAATATCCCTGTGAATTATGGTCTGTTTTCCTCATTTTAAAGTAAGGGGGTTGAGATTTAGCAAAGGCATATAACTTGTTTACATTCTCACAACTAGGAAATAAAATTTTTGAACCCCCATCTGTCCAACTCCACAGCTAGTTCTCTAAACCATAATGTCCATTGATTTCCTTTTGGAAAATGGACATTAGTTAAAAGCCTCTGTGCTAAACACCACATTCATTGACTCATATCAAGTGGCTACTCTGGCTAGACACTGTGTTAGGTGCTATGGGAATCAGAAGTACCTCAGATATAGTTTCTGTACTCTGAAAGTCATACATGGATGATGGGGTAATGTGTTTGAAATAATAACCAATATCTCTCCTCCTGTGTATTTATCTTCCCTTCTGGAGCTAGCTCTATGCACTCATGCAAGAACTGGGGCAGCAAAAAATAAAAAAAATTAAGAAATCTCTCTTTTTGTCTCTTGAATTTTGAAGATTTAATATTTTAGAGAATGGGAAGGACTCCCCCAATGGGTAAAATTTTTGGGAGAATACTTCATGAGAGGAACAAGTTGTTCCCACTCTTAGACTAGAAAGGGATTTCCAGGATAGGAGAGGAGAGAAGGCTCACAGAGAGTGAGGATTCTTGGTCCTGTTTTCTAAGCCATGTCCTAGGAAGGCAATAGATACCCCCACCCTCTGATGGTTGTGGAGACTACATAAACAGGGTGGCCTTGGACTCTAATGCCAGAGTGGGGCTCAGAAGGATGGCAAGTCCCAGGGTAAAAATGGCAATGCTAGTGTCTGGGCAGGCAAAGCTTTAAATGCCCTTTATAGAGTTTCGTACACTTCAACATGGCACAGTTCCAGAGGATGAGTTTTTCTGTACTCCTAATGGGCACTGAAATACATCAAGAATTTCTAGACATGAAGGAGCCACTGGTGGGAACAAGGGATATCTCCATGGCAATGTATATGGACTGATGTCTACCTTAGGACTCTTCAGTGTGGAGGAATGACACTGAAGACCAGATGGACCTTTCCCAGTAAAGTCACCAACCTTGGTTCCCCCAGAACTTAATTGCCATCCCTGGAAAGTAACCACAAGTTGACTGAGATAAAGTTTCTGCTATCTAGGCTGACTGGGTACTTGAAATAGAAATTAAGACTAGTGATAGGAAAATAGCAACAGTTGGTCTGGCTCACTTGTGCCAGGAAAATTTGTGGAAGATTTTGGAATTGGTGAAAAAGATCATTGGATATGCTAGTGTCTAGGGCACTCTTCCAGGCTATTTTAGCCTTTCATTGCTTTCAAACTATCTTACAGCTCTATACATTATAGCAAAACTATAGTAATTCAAATTATTTTTGTCCATAGAAATATAAATAGTGTCAATTAATTTCAGTTCATGCAGCTGTCCATGCAATTAATTATTGCTCAGTGGGTATTGGCCAGTTTTGCATCTGCTTATAGATTCATTTCAGCATTTTTGATTGTTTATATATGTGGGTGTTTTTTTAAATTCTCTTTTGAGTTGATTATAGCATCTCACTAGTTCCCTCATTAATTGATGAGTTAAGTAAATTTTTGATGTGTAGTCATTTTATAACTGTATAAGAGTAATAATTTTACCTTTGAAAAAAATTATCTTTCTGGTTTCTGGTTTGTACATAGGAGTTTAGAAGTCTTTACTCCATCTAAACAACCAGCAAAAATCTAAGCAAGATGAAAAATAAAAAACTCTTATATTCATCAGAGAATTGAGGTCACAGGGCAAACTAGTACCCCCAAAACTGGAGAGATAGGTGGATACAGAGAATCACAACTTACTGGTATAGAAACCCCCAAGCAAAATCCTCCATGGAAACCAGTTCTCTGGTAGGAAAACCTGAACTATTATTGATGATTTTCTGGAGGCTTAACGTAGACAAGTCTGAGACATAAAACTTCAGGAAGACCTGCTTATTTGAGAGCCCCCCCAAGTTTTTGTACGTTTTACATCTAGGAGCTCTACAAGTTCTCATGGTGAAGAAGGAAAAAAATCCTCTCAAGCTTCCCACCGGAGGAGTCATTTTGAAAACCCAAGAGCATTCTGTTCTTCTCAACACCGCTTGCACTCAACAGAAGATATTTTACCAGAGCCTATTGAGGTTTTATTAGAACCTAACCAACCTGGAAAAAGGGAAATCTCCAACTTCAGGCCCTTTTAACCATCCTATACCATGTAAAGGGGTGGAGAAAAATTGAGAAGCACTTACAAAGTTCATAGACAATGATTACACAAATGAAATGAATGACAGCAATGATATGAGGGATTGGAAGAAGGAAATGAGAATGTTTTGTTATTATAAGGTACTTGCACTACCTGTGAAACAGCATACCATAGTGTCATTTGGAAGTAGACTTGGATTAGTTATACACGTATAGTGCAAACTCCAGGGCAACCAATAAAAAGAAAAAAAAATTAAAAGGGAAGTGTAATGAATATGTTATGAAAGGTGAGAAAATGGAATCATATAAAATACTCAATTAAACCCACAAAGGCAGAAAATGTGGAAGACAAAAAAAGGAACAAAGAACAAAGTCAATGAATTGAAAACAGTAACAAACATGGTTAGGTATTAATCCATATAGCAATATTTATATCAATGTCAATAATTACTTTAAATGTCAATGATCAAAATACACCTCTTTCAGTTGGTGATTGTCAGAATGGATCAAAAAACAAGACCCAAATGTATGTTGTGTATAGGAAACACACCCTATCTGGCATGACGTGTCCCACACTGCATTGGGACCAGTCCAGTGAGGAAAGCTCCCAGTCCTTGGAAACTGGGCGGGAACAGAAAGGGGGCCACTGCCTTGCCCCTCACACAATGCAGGTTCCTGGGGAACCTGGTGGTAAACCATTCATAGATGACCTGCTTCTAGGTCCGGGTTTCATAGATAAGCAGAGTAGCTCTTTCATTGAGATCTATTGAAGGTCAGCTTGGATACAAGGTTTTTATTTTGTTTTAATTAAAAAAAAATAAAGCCAGAAAAAGAGAGAAAGAAACACACTTTAAATATAAACCCACATAGATCAAAAGCAAAGGGATGGAGAAAGATATACCATGCTAACACTAATCAAAAGAAACTTGGAATTGCTATATTAATTTCAGACAGAGTAAATTTCAAAGCAAGCAAATTTCAGAGACAAAGAGGTGTATTACATAGCGATAAATGAGACATGAGGATCCCTAGTGCATATATATGCATGTAACAAAAGAATGTCAAACTACATGAGGCAAAAACTGACAATTGCAAAGAGAACTATTTGAATCCATTATTATGGTTGGGGACTTCAAACCACTCTTTGAGAAATGGACAGATCTATCAGGCAGAAAAGCAGTAAGGGTATCATTGACCTAAACAACACCATCAATTAACTAGATATAATTGACACTTATACATCATTTCATCCAACACCAGCAGAATATACATTCTTCCAAGTTCACATGGAAATTTCACCAATATATAGACCACATTCTGGGCCATAAAGCACACCTTAAGAAATTTAAAAGATTAGGGCCGCCTAGTGGCTCAGTTGGTTAAGAGTCTGACTTTGGTTCAGGTCATGATCTCACAGTTTGTGAGTTTGAGCCCCGTGTTGGGCTCTGTGCTGATAGCTCAGAGCCTGGAGTATGCTTCATTCAGATTCTGTGTCTCCCTCTGTCTCTGACCCTCCCCTGCTCATGCTGTGTCTCTCTCTCTTCTTCAAAAATAAACATGAAAAAATTTAAAAAAGTCAACACACTTCTAAACAGTGCATGAATGAAAGAAAAAAAATCTCAAGAGAAATTAAAAAAATACTTTGAACTAAATGAAAATGAAAACACAACTTTGAAGATTTTGTGGGATTCAGTGAAAGTAGTACTTAGAGGGAAATTTATAGCATTAAATGTACATATTAGGACAGAAGAAAGATCTAAAATGAGTAATCTAAGCCTCCTCCTTAGGAAACTAGAAAGAGGAAAACAAGTTAAATCCAAGGTAAGCAGAAGAAAAGAAATAATAAAAATAAGAGCAAAAATTAATGAAATTGAAAACAGAAATTCAATGGAGAAAATGAAGGAAATCAAATGCTGATTCTTTGAAAAGATCAATAAAATCAATAAGCCTAACTAGGAAAAAATAAGACACAACTTACTAGTATCAGAAATAAAAGAGAGGACATCACTACAGATGGCATGGACATTAAAAGGATAATAAAAGAATATAATGAACAACTCTGCCAACAAATTCAATAGCCCAAATGAAATGGACCAGTTCCTTGAAAGACATAATCTGCCCAAACTCACACGAAAAGAAATAGACAATCTGAATAGGTCTATATCTATTGAATCAATCAATTTATCAAATTGAATCAATAATTAATAACCTTCCAAAATAGAAAGTACCAGGCTCAGATGGATTAACTGGTGGATTCTATCAAACATTTAAGAAATTATACCAGTTCTCTATAATCCCTTCCAGAAGATAGAAGCAGAGGGAATATTTCCTAACTTATTCTCTGAGGCTGGCATTATGCTATACCAAGACCAAAGACATTACAAGAAAACTACAGATCAAAATGAACATACATGCAAAAATTCTCAAAAATATTGGCAAATCAGGGGCACCTGGGTGGCTTAGTCAGTTGAGCATTCAACTTTTGATTTCAGCTTAGGTCATGATCCCAGTGTTGTGGGATTGAGCCCTGTGCTCAGCACAGAGCCTATTTAAGATTCTCTCTCCCTCTTTTGCCCACCCCCATCTCTCTCTCTCTCAAATTAAAAAAAAATGGCAAATCAAGTCCAACAATGTATAAAAATAATTATTCACAATGACCAAGTGGGATATATCACAAATATACAAAGTTGATTCAACATTTGAAAATCAGTTATTCTAATCCATCACATCAACAGGCTAAAAAAATCACATGATCATATCAATAGGTGCAGAAGAAGCATTTGACAAAACTCAACACCTGTTCATGATTTAAACAATCTCAGCAAACTAAGAATAGAGGGGAGCTTCCTTAACTTGAGAAAGAACACCTACAAACCCCCTACAGCTAAGATAATATTTAATGGTCAGAAACCAGAAGCTTTCCCATTCAAATTAGGACAAGGCAGTAATGTCCCCTCTCACTACTTCTTTTCATCAGCATACCAGAGGGCCTGACTAGTACAGTAAGAGAAGAAAATGAAACAAAAAGTACACAGATTGGGAAGGAAGAAATAAAATTGTTTTTGTTCACAGATGACATAATTATCTATGCAGAAAATTCAAGACTTGACAAAAAAAATAACAAAAACCAAAAAATATCCTGAACAAATAAGCAGTTATATCAAGGTTTACAGGATATAAGGTTAATATATAAACTCAACTGCTTTCCTCTATACCAGCTATGAACAAGTGGAATTTGAAACTAAAAACATGTTACCATTTACATTAGCATCCCAAAGTATTAAATTTATATAAATCTAACAAAATATATACAGGATCTATATGAAGAAAACTATAAAGCCCTGATGAAAGAAATCAAAGAGGAATTAAGAAAATGGGGAAATATTACATATTCATGGATAGGAAGACTCAATATTGTCAGATGTCATTTCTTTCCAACTTGATCTTTAGATTCAAGACAATCTCAATCTTAGTTCCAGCAAGTTATTTTGTGGATATCAACAAACTGATTCTTCAGTTTATATGGAGTAATAGCAGACCCAGAATAGGCAACACAATATTAAAAGAAAAGAACAAAGTTGGAGGTCTGACACTACTGGACTTCAAGACTTACTGTAAAGCAAATTACCAAGACAGTGTGGTATTGGTGAAATAACAGATGAATAGATCAGTAGAACAGACTAGAGGGTCCAGAAATAGACCCACATAAATACAGTCGACTTATCTTTGACAAAAGAGCAGAGGCAATACAGTGGAGCAAAGGTAGTCTCTTTAACCAATGGTGCTGGAACAAACTGAACATCCACATGCAAAAAGTGTATCTAGACGCAGACTTAACATCCTTCACAAAAAATTAACTCAAATGGATCATAGCCCTAGGTATAAAATGCAAAACTGTAAAGACAACATATGAGAAAACCTATATGACCTTGGGTATAAGTGATGGCTTTTTAAATACAACAAAGACATGAAACATGAAAGGAATCATTGATAAGCAGGAATTCATTAAAACTGAAAACTTCTGCTCTGTGAAAGACACTGTCAAGAGAATGAGAAGATAGGCAAAGACCAGGAGAAAATATTTGCAAAAGACATGTCTGATAAAAGACTATTGTCCAAAATATACAAAGAGATCTTAAAACTCAATGAGAAAATGAAAAATCCAATTAAAAAATGAGCCAAATTCCTTAGCAGACACCTCACCAAAGAAGACATACAGGTGGAAAAATAAGCATGTGGAAAGATGCATCACATCATATGTCAGCAGGGGAATGCAAATTGAAGCAAAAATGAGATATCACTATACACCTGTTAGACTAGCCAAAATCCAGAATATTGACAAGACCAAGAGCTGGTGAGGATGTGGAACAAGAGTAACTCTAATTCATTGTTGGTGAGAATGGAAAATGTACAACCACCTAGGAACATAGTTTGGTGGTTTCTTAAAAAACAATATGTACTCTTACCATAGGATCCAGCAATCACACTCCTCGGTATTTGCCTAAAGAAGTTGAAAACTTGGGTCCATGCAAAAGCCTGCACACGGATTTTGTAGTAGCTTTGCTCACAATTGCCAAAACTTGGAAACAACCAAGGCATCCTTTGGTAGGTGAATGAATAAACTGTGGTATGTCCAGTCAATGGAAAATTATTCAGTAATACAAAGAATTGTGCTATCAAGCCATGAAAAGACATGGAGGAACTCTAAATGCATATTTCTAAATGAAAGATGCCAATATGAAAAGGCTGCATACTGTATGATTTCAAGTATATGACATTCTAGAAAAGGCAAAACTCTAGACACAGTAAAATGGTCAGTGGTTGTCAAGGGGGTGGGGGAAGCGAGGGACAAAGAATTAAAGCACAGAGGATTTTTTCGGGCAGTGAAACTATTCTGTGTGATAGTGCAATGATGGATACATGTCACACTACACATTTGTGCAAACCCACAGAATGTACAACACCAAGAGTGAATCGTAATGTAAACTGTGAGCTTTGGGAATTGTGATGTGTCAATGTAGGTTGATCAATGGAAACAAATGTACTACTCTGGTGGGAGATGATTGTAGTAGGGGAGACTGTGGGGGATAGTGGGGAGGGAATACACGGGAATCTCTGTACCTTCTACTCAATTTTGCTGTGAATCTAAAACTTCTCTGGAAACAAAGCCTGTTATTTTATTTTATTTATTTATTTATTTATTTATTTATTTATTTAAAAAATTTTTTTTAACGTTTATTTATTTTTGAGACAGAGAGAGACAGAGCATGAACAGGGAAGGGTCACAGAGAGAGGGAGACACAGAATCTGAAACAGGCTCCAGGCTCTGAGCTGTCAGCACAGAGCACGGGGCTCGAACCCACGGACCGTGAGATCATGACCTGAGCCGAAGTCAGACGCTTAACCAACTGAGCCACCCAGGCGCCCCACAAAGCCTGTTATTTTAAAAAGTCACCCCAAATGAACTCATACACTGTGTTAAAAGTGTTTTATCTCAGCCCTTGGGAATATAAAAGGCTGGTTGGAACCTTGTTGATATTTTCGAGTTTGAAACACAAAATCTAAAAGATTTTACACCCATCAACATGAGGACAGTAGCATTTACTTTCTTTTACTCTTCATTTGTTCCAAAGGAAGCTGGAATAGAAAACTGAAATGAGGAATTGCCTGGTATGGATGCTTTAGATTAAGGAAGGCATCAGAAGGAGACTTGCCAGATTGTATAGTTTATCAGTTTGTGTGGACAGAGGAGATGAGGCTGGGAAGTAACATTGGTAAGACATAGCATCTGCCTTAGTTTTGTTTTCCCTAGTGGCTGAGTCTGAAACAAGGGGTCAAGTCCAAGTCCTTTATTTGGGCAATGAAGGGAACCCCAAAAGGGGAGTCGAGAGGTAATGCAAGGAAGGGAAAGCAATCAATACACAGTGTCTCATCAACTCAGCCACCCCTGTGGGCAACTGGGGCTTGAGTCTGCTGGGAAAACTATAGGCCAGTATAGAAAAGGCTACAATGGGGGCACCTGTGGCTCATTCGGCTTAGTGTCTGACTCTTGATCTCAGCTCAGGTCATGATTTCACAGTTTGTGAGTTCAAGCCCCATGCCAGGCTTTGTGTTGACAGCAAGGAGCTGTAGTCCACACTTTACAGATGTTCAAAGTGATGTTTGGAGAAACAGGCAACTCGTCTGGCTGGTGAAATTAGCAAGTAAAACTCAAGTTTGAATTTGCTGACTCTAGATCATGCTTCTTCATCTTCTCTTTTACCAGCTTAACTGTCAGTTTCTTTTTAAAAAAATGTTTATTTATTTGAGAGAGAGATAGAGAGGGAGTGGGGGAGGGGCAGAGAGAGAGGAGAGAGAAGATCCCAAATAGGCTTCATGCTGTCAGCACAGAGCCCAATGTGGGGCTCGAACCCACAAACCATGATATCGTGACCTGAGCCGAAATCAAGAGTTGTATGCTTAACCGACTGAGCCACCCAGGCGCCCGTCAGTTTCTCAAACCATGCAGCAGATGCTGCCACTACCTCAGGCCATGACCCCTCAACCCTTACACGTCAGCACTCGGGGCTCTGTGTGGCTGCCAGCACCTGCTCTGCCTCCCTGTGCCCACTGGAAGTACGCACCCCTGGGAGCCACCCTCAACTGGTCACTGCCCACTTTAGTGTACAGGGGTTGCTGCAGAAATTTCTCAGTGACCCTGCCCATCAGGGGGAGAGCTCTGGGTTGTGAGTTCTGCCCTGTTTCTCAGACGTCCCCAGCAGGATGAAGCTGCAGGAGCCAGAGCAGTGACCCGCTCAGTAACTTCCTAAGTTACTCAGTAACTTCCTTCACCTCCTTGTATCACCACCCCCATTGTTTCCAGGGATCATCTCCTAAAGAAAGTACTTACACTTGAATCCCTGTCTTAGGGTCTGCATCGGGGGGATCCAAATAAATAAGACTCCTTGTGAAGTGTTATGTTCCCTTACCATTCCAGCCTTCCTCACCAACCCCCTTTCAGTGTTCCTTAAAGACCGGGGTCCCAAAAAATAAAAAAAAAACACAACTCCTGGGATGGGATTTAAGCAGACTATTGTGGGCCTGCTGAGGTCTCAGGAGAGCACTGGGAGGGTAACCAGGGCAGTTTATACACTTGCTAAGTTCCGTGGGGCTGATGTGAGTCTAGGTATGATTGTATAGTCAAATTGAGACACATTTGAGAACATGAGCAAGTGGGAAACTGGGACCAGTTGAGACTACTCTGGCCAACAGAGTGGCCCTCACATTTCCCTTTAGGAGAAAGTAGTAAGTGGAGTGTGGAATATCAGCTTGGCTTGAAGCTTTGATGTGGAGGTGCACATGTCCTTTGGGGCATTGTCTTAGGTGGGGCTCCCTGGAAGTGGGCCCTGAGATGATAATCTGCATAAGTGTTTCATTTGGGCAGGATTCTGGAGAGAAATTGATAAAGGGGAAGGCAGGCTGGGGAGGGAAGAAGAAGTAAAGGTGTAATTTCAGGTTATTCCCACCCTCAACCTGATCCTGTGGGTGGTTCCAGACTGAATTGCACAGAGTTGGCCTTGTCTCAAGGCCCAGGAGTGGGGATTTCACATCTATACCAGGATGGGAACATTAAGCCCAAGGCCCTTCTTGCTTTTTGTGTGTGGGCAGTGGTTCCATTCATACAAGGGCACTGAAGTAGCTTGCAGGTGTGAGTAATAGAGGTGAAGGGACCAAAGTGGGAGATGGGCACACAGAAGTGTTCTCCTAGTCAGCTCAGGCTACCACAGCAAAACACCACAGTCTGGGGGGCTTAACCAACACAAAACTATTTCCTCACATTTCTGGAGGCTGGAAGTCTAAGACCTACTAGGTGATAGCGGTTGGTTTCTGGTGAGATCTCTCCTCGGTTTGCAGACATCTTCCTATGGTACTCTCAGTTGGCCTTTCCTCCATTCCCACATGCCCCTGGTGTCTCTCCCTCTTCTTATAAGGACACCAGTCTTACTGGATTAGGGCCTCACCCTAATGGCCTGATTTAACCATATTTACCTCTTTAAAAGTCCTGTCTCCTAAGTATAGTCACATTAGGGGTTAAGACTTCAACTTATGGTCTTTGGGTGGCACAGTTCAGTCCATAATAAATGGCGAGAAGGATTTGAGGCCATCTGGGTGAAGTCCCAACAGTGTCTGCCAGTAACCACCTCACTGTACCTTCTTTAGTGATCACCAGAATCCCCCAGTCTTTTTTTTCTAAAATTACATCCAAGTTAGTTAGCATATAGTGCAATAATGATTTCAGGAGTACATTCCAGTGATTCATCCCCTGTGTATATCACCCAGTGCTCATCCCAACAAGTGTCTTTCTTAATGCCCCTTACCCATTTAGCCCATCCCCCCACCCACAACCTCTCCATCAACCCTCAGTTTGTTCTCTGTATTTGTCTCTTTTGTTTTGTCCCCTCCTTGTTTTTATATTGTTTTTGCTTCCTTTCCCTTGTATTCATCTGTTTTGTATCTTAAATTCATAATATGAGCGAAGTCAAATGATATTTGTCTTTCTCTGATTTCACTTATCATAATACCTACTAGTTCCATCTACATAGTTGCAAATGGCAAGATTTCATTCTTTTTGCAGAACCCCCCAGTCTTGCACAAGAGCTGTTCCTTCCCATGACTGTACAGTTGGCCATTACCACGTTCTCAGTCTTTAGTCTTCTGCAGGGCTGTGTCACTTCATTAGAGCAGAAGGGACCTCTGAAAGGGCTGAGTCCATGGTCTCCTTTTGCAGGTGGAGGAAACTGAGGCCCTGGGCATGCCAAAAGCCTCCCTGGAAGTCTACCATCTTTGTGGGAGAGTGGGCTCATCTTCCAGACCTCCAGACTCAGCAGGGTATGAAGTCATAGTTTTCATTGGATGCCGCTTCTCTTTATGTGTAGAAGAATGTATGGCTTTCCCTCCCTGCCCTCCATCAGATTTAGGAATTTGCTTCTGGCTCTCAGGGATGCAACGTTTTTCCTGGGGTTAATGGTATTTACACCAGTCTGCGACACCAATTAAGCTGTTCCATAAGCAAACAGGAGCTTATGAAGCTTTTCTGACAGGTTGAATATTTATAAACAGGTTTATGTTAATTCAGATTGCTGAGTCATCAAGCTGGAAATGTGTGTTGTTTTTTTTTTCTCTTACACAATGTCTTTGAGCTGGGACATAACTGGAGGTCAGATTTCCGGGGCTGCAGTTGGGAGGAGACTTGGTGATTGGGTGAGCTGGTTGCACAGTGTGGGAGAGGGATAGCAGTTCATTCATAGGCAACCCGAAGGACACCTCTCGAGAAATCCCTTTCCCTTAAACCAGAATGGTTCACACTCAGCCTGGGGCTTGGCACTAGCCCTCCTCTTTAAAATTTTTTTTTAACGTTTATTTATTTTTGAGACAGAGAGAGACAGAGCATGAACAGGGGAGGGGCAGAGAGAGAGGGAGACACAGAATCTGAAACAGGCTCCAGGCTCTGAGCTGTCAGCACAGAACCTAACGCGGGGCTTGAACTCACGGACCGTGAGATCATGACCTGAGCTGAAGCCGGACGCTAAACTGACCAAGCCACCCAGGCGTCCCTAGCCCTCCTCTTTAAAAAAGCAACTTGTGTGATAAGCAACATGCTCATTCTTGCACATGCTTTATGGGGACTTCTGTCTGGTGTAGGTAGAGATATGTCATTTCAGCAGAGACATCTTCTCTCCCTCAATCCTGTTTGCCATAGCAAATATCAAATGGGAATAATTTACAGGATGAATTGGTCAATCTACCTAAAGAATTGGAACTTTCTTGTTCTTAAACTGTAAATAAAGTCCCACATCCCAGAAACTCCCTCAGCCCTGATTGGTCACTCTCTTTAGACCAAGAGGAGGAAGATCTTCTCATTGGAATTGCATTACATCCCACAGTAGCCCATTACATCTCCAGTGGTCTCTAGTTTACAGTTCAGCTGGAGATCAATGCATTTGGCTTCTAGAGTGTGACCACCACCTGTACCTCTCCATAGCCATTTTCTTCATAGACTTGCTTGTATCCTCCTGAGAGAAACTCTTCCTCTTCCACTTCGCTCCCCTCTCCCTCCCCAGATATTGGCTGGGGCTTCTCTGGGCAGACAGAATCCAAGATGGCTTCTCACATGGCTGCCAGCTGGGAACAGATCTGGGTTGTTGGTCGGGGTACCCACAGATGGCTTCTTTGGAGTGGTGGTCTCAGGGTAATTGACTTAGATGGTAGCTGTCCCCCATCCCATGAAGAGGACCTATGGAGTTGCAGGACTTTTCCCACCCTGCCTGGAATTGACTCAGCACCTCTTCTGCATTCTGTTAACAAATGTGTCCCTGAAGTGGGCCAGGTTCAAGGACAGGAGATGCAGACTCCACCTCTGTGCGAGGAGTGCTGAACAGTTTGCGGACACGTTCTCAAACCATAGCAGAAGTGTCACATGAATTTTTCACATTTTCTGTGCCTTCATGGATATTTTGGTGGAAACTTGGGAGAAGCCAACTAGATGTTGTTTTGACCCAGTGGAGAATCCATTTTTATCATAATGTTTAGAGGAAGACTCTTCTCTCTGTTGGTTGTTGGTTGGATCCTGGGGTGTGCCCCTGATAGCAGAAGGGAATCAGGGTGCAGCCACACAAGAGAGCTTCCCAGTAACCAGTTAGACACACTCCCAGCACACAGAAGGCAGTTGGGGACATAGTCTACACAAAGACTTATTGAAGTCTGGAGTGGACCTGAGATTCTGCATTTTTTTAATTTTTAATTTTTTTTATTAAAATTTTTTAAAAAAATATATGAAATGTATTGTCAAATTGGTTTCCATACAATACCTAATGCTCATCCCAAAAGATGCCTTCTTCAATACCCATCACCCACCTCCCCTCCCTCCCACCCTCCATCAGCCCTCAGTTTGTTCTCAGTTTTTAAGAGTCTCTTATGCTTTGGCTCTCTCCCACTCTAACCTCTCTCTCTCTCTTTTTTTCCTTCCCCTCTCCCATGGGTTCCTGTTAAGTTTCTCAGGATCCACATAAGAGTGAAAACATATGGTATCTGTCTTTCTCTGTATGGCTTATTTCACTTAGCGTAACACTCTCCAGTTCCATCCACCTTGCTACAAAGGGCCATATTTCATTCTTCTGCATTTTTTTAAAAGTAGACTCCACAGGGCTTGAACTCACTACCCTGAGATCAAGACAGGAACTGAGATCAAGACTTGGATGCTTAACTGACTGAGCCACCCAGGCACCTCAAGATTCTGTATTTTAACAAACTGCAAGGTGATACTGATTCTGCTTGTCAATTGACCACACTTTGAATAGGAGGGGCTAAACCAAGGGTCAGAAACCTTATGGCTTTGTGAGCCAAATCCTGCAAGCAGTATGGCCATAGGTTAAGAATGTTTTTTTATGTTTTTCAAGGGTTTTGAAAGAACAAAGAAGAACATGTGACAGAAGCATAAGTAGTCTGCAAAGCTCAAAACATTTACTCTTTGGCCCTTTGCAGAAAATGTTTGCTGACCCCTAATCTAAGCTATACAGAATTCACTGTGGCTTTTCTGCTCTTCAATTTGTCCCAGCTCCTACGACAAGTGTGGTGCTTTAGTTTTGGATCCTTGGAACACTCTGCATTAAGCTACTAACTCAAGGATGGCTGAGAACACTCCTCCCCATTTCTCCCTTCATGATTCTTGAACTTACACCTTGTGATCCCTCTCCCTATAGTCCTTTCCCTAGTATTAGGTCAGACTTCAGTGGGAATGTCCAGCCACTAAGCTCCCTGTGTTGCTGGTAAGGCCTAGGCTGGGCTAGGCTGGGGGTGGGAACTATGAGACCCCCAGGGCAGTGGAGGCAGAAAGAAGAGGGTTTTCTGACCTTGAGGTGTATTTTCTAAATAACAAAGCCAAGCTTTCACCCTGCCAGGATTAATTTCCAACATTTGTTGGGGCGCCTGGGTGGCTCAGTCGGTTAAGCGTCCGACTTCAGCTCGGGTCACGATCTCGAGGTCCGTGAGTTTGAGCCCCGTGTCGGGCTCTGGGCTGATGGCTCAGAGCCTGGAGCCTGCTTCCGATTCTGTGTCTCCCTCTCTCTCTGCCCTCCCCCATTCATGCTCTGTCTCTCTCTGTCTCAAAAAATAAATAAACGTTAAAAAAAATAATTTCCAACATTTGTATCTGCTATATGTAGTTGTGGTCATTTTCAAACAAGGTCCCCAAATTTTTGATATTCCTCACATGGAGAGATTGGTCTGTGTTCCCTTCACTTGAATATAGATTCTGTGACTGCTTGATCAGAACATGGCTGATGTGATTCTCTCACTTCAGTTTTAAAACCCAGGTAGTTTCTTCTCCCTGTCTCTTGGGATGGTCCCTGTTGGAATCCACATGCTGGAAGGAAGCCCACCTGGCCTGGGAGAGGCCACGTGGAGGGACCAAGGCTCCTGGCCACATGTGGCTGAGCTCCCAGATGACAGGCAATCCCACCTGGGAAAAAGGGGAATCATTACAGTGGACCCTCCACCCCCGACATGCAGCAGAGATGAGCTGTCCCTCCACACCCTGCCCAAATTACAGATTTGTGAACAAAAAATGGACTCTGGTTGTTTAAATCACCAAGTTCTGGGATGTTTTTCTAAGCAGCAGTTCATAACTGGTAGATTTCAACTGAAAGATAATCTTTTTCTGGGCCTGGACTCATGTGACAAGGCTCATGTAATTGTGCCTCTAAGCCTTGGGATATGTCAGGGCCCAGGAAACTTAGGGTAAGAGAGAGAAAACACAGACCTGTCCTATAACAGCTGGATGGGTAGGGATCACCTTGATTACCATACACATTTTGTAATTTCCCACTAGCTTTTGGGCTGTCTTACTCAAAGACAAGTGGAAAATGCATTTGTCACAAAAACAAGGCAAAATAACCACCCTACAATGTGCAACACTACATAGAAACCGTTAAAGGAGATCCCATCTGCCAGTGTCCCCACTAGGAGCAAATAATTTAGCATAGACTGTTTTTTCTCTTATAAATGGACTTGTGTAATGGGTTTTTCCCCTCCTAGTATTCAGAGACCTGGGGCATACTTTTTCATATCCTAGTGTCCCTTGCTCTAAAACTGACCCTTGGACATCCAGATGGCCAACAGGCACATGAAAAGATGCTCAACATCACTCCTCATCAGGGAAATACAAATCAAAACCACACTCAGATATCACCTCACACCAGTCAGAATGGCTAAAATGAACAAATCAGGAGACTATAGATGCTGGTGAGGATGTGGAGAAATGGGAACCCTCTTGCACTGTTGGTGGGAATGCAAACTGGTGCAGCCACTCTGGAAGACAGTGTGGAGGTGCCTCAAAAAATTAAAAATAGATCTACCCTATGACCCAGCAATAGCACTGCTAGGAATTTACCCAAGGGATACAGGAGTGCTGATGCATAGGGGCACTTGTACCCCAATGTTTATAGCAGCACTTTCAACAATAGCCAAATTATGGAAAGAGCCTAAATGTCCATCAACCGATGAATGGATAAAGCAATTGTGATTTATATACATGATGGAATACTACGTGGCAATGAGAAAGAATGAAATATGGCCTTTTGTAGCAACATGGATGGAACTGGAGAGTGTGATGCTAAGTGAAGTAAGTCATACAGAGAAAGACAGATACGATATGTTTTCACTCTTATGTGGATCCTGAGAAACTTAACAGAAGACTATGGGGGAGGGGAAAGAAAAAAAAAGTTAGAGAGGGAGGGAGCCAAAGCATAAGAGACTCTTAAAAACTGAGAATAAACTGAGGGTTGGGGGGTGGGAGGGAGGGGAAAGTGGGTGATGAGCATTGAGGAGGGCACCTGTTGGGATGAGCACTGGGTGTTGTATGGAAACCAATTTGGCAATAAATTTCATATTAAAAATAAATAAATAAATAAATAATAAATAAATAAAACTGATCCTTGGGCATTCATTTGTAGGAGGTCTGTTGTAGATGCATTTTGGGGGTGTTTATAGTTCACAGTGAATTCTTTATGCTCCCTCACCCACAGGGGTGGACTGTATTCACCAAGTATGATCCCATCTCTCAGGGCACAGTTGATTGGATTGGGGTGGGGAGGATAGGGAGGTGTTGAGCTCAAACTGTGATTGTGTCTTTGCTGGTAGCAGGGAAGGGGGATTCAAAGGGAAAAATGTAGTCACATGCAGAGACAAGCTGGGACTGTGGACAAAGAGAGAATCCTGCCAGCATTCTCCAGGGCTCTGTTTCAGCCCTTCCTGGCCTGACTGCCATTCTTGCTCAGGATTCCCTGGTTCCTGATGCTGAGCATCCTGTGTTACTTATATCCATTTCTGTTATTTTTCACCACATTGTTGTGTACAGAACTGCTTCCCTAGGGTCATTCTCCTTTATTTATAGATACAAAATGGGTTGTAAGACATGATCTGGGGCCACACTTGCCTATATTTGCAGAGCCCTCAGCTAGGTTCAGGGGAGACAGAGATGAGCCCAGCGTCTGCTGTGTGCTCTATCTGCCCAGTCCCTGTGAGTCTGCAGAGAACTGCATTGTGGGAAGATCCTCTATCCCTCACACGACAAGGTACCATAGCAACCAAGGGTGCCTGGTCCCAAGTGTACCAAACTTTGATGTTTTTGGTTCCAAAGAAGAAAATGAAAAGGGCCCTCAAATTTGTTGTCTCCCTTCAAAGGTTATTTATTTTTCATATTGAGGGAAAAATAACACAGTCACTGAGTTCTGTTTTGTAAAGTAGATTTGGGGACATAGAGACCTTTTGAGTAGACCAAGAGGCCCAAATAAAAACACAAATATGTAACTAAAACTCTGAGACTGGTGCATAAGCCCAAGTAACACTTTACCAGAGAGGAGGAAGGAGGGGGGAGGGGTTAAATAGATGATGGGGATTAAGGAGTACACTTGTTGTGATGAGCACAGGGTGTTGTATGGAATTGTTGAATATCTGTGCTGTACACCTAAAACTAATATAACACTGTATGTTAACTGGAATTAAAATTAAAACTTAAAAAAAAAGAAAATAATGGTACTATCAATGCTAAGGGCAGAGGTTGATTAATAAATTAATTAAGTCACCAAACAAGTGCTTACTATATCCCAACACTAACTAGGCCAAGGGAGTCTAATTTTTCTTTTAATGTTTATTTATTTTTGAGACAGAGAGAGACAGAGCATGAATGGGGGAGGGCAGAGAGAGAGGGAGACACAGAATCAGAAGCAGGCTCCAGGTTCTGAGCCATCAGCCCAGAGCCTGACACAGGGCTCGAACTCACGGACCGTGACCTGAGCTGAAGTCGGGCGCTTAACCGACAGAGCCACCCAGGCCCCCCCTTTTTTCAAAAAATTTTTTTAATGTTTATTTATTTTTGAGACAGAGAGAGACAGAACATGAACGGGGGAGGGGCAGAAAGAGAGGGAGACACAGAATCAGAAGTAGGCTCCAGGCTCTGAGCCATAGGCCAAGGGAGTCTAGGTGTGTGTAAGACACATGTCTCTGCTCTGTGCATCTGTGTGGTCTTATCTTCCATTTGCAGTGTCAACAAAAATGCATGTACCTGCCTTCCCTTTGCTAGGAGCTTGCAGAAACAGAAGGAAGTATGAGACATTGCTCATTCCTTCCAGGGCCTCATCATCCCAATGGGCATATATAAAATAATGAGATTCAGCATAAAATGGTGTGTTCAAAATCTGCATGGGTGATGTGGGTGAGACCTGTCTGTGGGACTCAAGAGGGAGGGCCCAGTGGACTGGAGTGATCTGGGAAGCCTTCACGGAGGAGGCAAGTCTTGTCTCATTCCTCAAATAAGAGATTTTTTTTTTTTTCTGTGCAGAGAGATGGAGGGAGGGTGTTCCAAAGGGGAGGTTGTTGGAAGTGACACAGTCTCTCCCTGTCTCAGCAGATTGGCTGGATGCTGCCCTGGGAAGCCAGGCTAAGTGTGGATTGTGGAGACCCTTTGTAGGGAATGGGAAGCCATGACAAGTTTCAGAATAAGGAGTGTCACATACAAAGTTTGGCTCCATAGAGCTTATTCCTCTTGGAGTTAACAAATGTGTGGAGTGCTAGAGGCCAGAGCCCTGTTTGGAGGTAATAGGCATAGCTAGGGTGAGAAGTGCTAGATACTTCCAAGAGTGTTAGGACATTTAAATGGCCTAACCAAAAAATCTGTAGTTGAAAATCTGGAATCACCTTGCCTCCTGAGTCTGCAGGGTTTTCTTCTAGGGAACTGATTTTATTATTTGATATGAGGAAGTTCAGTGCATGCTACTCCAAAATATGACACCTTGGCATATTTGGAATATCTCAAGCTGAAGGAGTTTGAGAAAACAATAGAAAGGTCACTGTGATCCTTGACCCTGCCCACCCCTTGTCCTTCTTCCCTGAAATAGATCATGAAACTTTCATGTTAAAGATACCCTCCCTGTATCAGGAGGAAGAAAGACGCTCTTATTACTGGAGACTGGCATTTGGGGAGCCAAGAAATTTTACAAACAAACCTTGTTAAACTTCTCCTTATCTTTCTAGTTACTTCTTCACCATTTACTCCCTAGCCCAAACTCCTTTGTCATGTCGATTCTTCATAGATTTATCATCTCTTTGTCTAGGAGGTATAAAAGCATCTTATTCCAGGCACTTCTTGGGGTCTTCATTTTCTTATGAAGGTTCCCATGTACATTTAAAAATTCAACAAAATTTGTATGCTTTTCTCCTGTTAATCTGTCCTTGTCAATTTAAATTTTTGGACCCATTCAGGGAGCTAATAGGGTTGAGGAAAATGTTTTCCTCCCCTACAGATGCCAGTAGACATCTGTAGACATTTATAGACATCCCAGTGACTGAGGGTATGAATAAGGAGGCTGTGGAATAGTGATTGAACCTGGCCTGAGCAAAGCTACAACAATGTCCAATGATGTTGAGCTGTATTCACCCAAGAGAGGAGACAAGGGTAGATATATTGTACACAGGGCTCAGAAAACCCAACTGTCAAAGTTGGCTGATCTCACAGTATCAGTACCCCATCTGTGTCTGTGTTCACTGTTCAGTGCATACTGAGGGCTTTTTACTGCAAGTACCTCCAGCTCTCTGCCTGAGGGCATTCTCTGGTATGCTTAGCCAAAGATGGATAGGCTGAAGTTAATACCCCTGGAAATAGCCCTCAGCAAACCATGGTGGTATTTGATAGGTTCATACCCCAACTTCGACACCACTGTCCCAAGGGTGTGCCATGTTCTACAACATTTTGATTGATCCTCAGTTGACCACAGTGATGTCCTGATGTATCTCACATCCTTTGTTGGCTGGCTTCTCTTTCCTGCCTCAAGTCCCTATTCCTCTAGTGGTACTTCCTGGGACCACCTCCCAAATAAACTACTTGCTCTCAAATTCTCATTTCAAGGTCTTTTTTTAGGGATTCCAACCTAAGACAAATCAATCAAAACTAGATAACTGGTATTCTGCATCTAGACATTCTCCTTTAGCAGAAAGGAAATTGGAATCACTGATTATAAGACCATGAGCTTTAATTCTTAGCACTTCTGGGGTAGGGGCTCTCTGGGTCACCTTCTCCAATATAGAGAAGTTACTGGTGGCTTGCTGTGGGATGTCCCCCAAGTACCATGCTTGCTCTAGGCCACACCTTCACTTTGAGTGTTGTAGTATCTTCAGATTTCTTTCAATCAAGAGGACATATAGGGACAGTCTGTGAGAATCAGCTTTACACCATTTGTTAACTCTGCAGATGGAAGAGAGTTCATGGGCTGTGTGGCATTTGGAAGGAAGGCCAGATCTAGGGATGGAGGGTAGGTGGCAGCAAAGTCTTGGTCATATTCATTGGAACTTAACAACCTCTTTTCCTTGTGTTGGAGATGAATTTCAGACTCACCACTCCAGGGGTTTGACATTTTTTTCTAGTCATGACTCTGTTTTCAAACAAGCTGACATATCCATCCTTGAACTCAGCACCCTCTGTGGTCATATTGTTTCTGAAACCGTTTATGTGGCCAAGTTTGAAAATTTAAAGCCAAGAAAGAGATGGTTCCAATAAAAGTGAATTAGGGAGGACCCTTAAATATCACAAATCCACCTGTCTGTGCATCTGAGGCTGATAGATGTAATTGAATAAGAGTAATTGCTTAACTCCCACTGACTTTTCTTAGTTCCTCTTTCTGAGCCTGACTTTTCTGTGGCTCCTTAGAGAGGGAAGTCAATGGGACTGATAACTGAACTGATCTGGTGACTGATCCCCAAGTAGGCAAATTAGACCAAACCAGAGAGCCTATATAACACCAAATGTGCATTAAAAATTAGGAGAGATATAATTATTAATTTTGAAGATCAAAAAGTGATTCTAAATAACTGAGAGTATTATATTAGTAGTATTGTCCTTTAGGTAACAAAGTCCATTGCTAAAAAGCACATGAGAGCATTTTTCTTGGGCAATTTTCATTCCCAGTAATATTTTGAAATTTTTCTCTGAAGTCTCAGGTGGGTTCCAGTCTCAGCCTGTCTGAGCGTCTGAAATGGGCCTTTGTGACCACAGCCACCATCATGAAATCTTACTTCTTTTTACATTCTCTCTGGACCTATGCTTATTGAGAGGGTGATTTTGGGGACAAAGTTAGCAGTGACATAAGTAACCCATCCATCCATATATAATTAGCTTTCATGATGGGTCAAGGGGGTTTGGGCAGCCTTTTTCATCCCAGAGACCCCTCTAGAGTCACATAATGTGTCCAGCACCAGAAGTTATTGATAATATGCTAAGAAGATAAAGGAGTTTCCCCTTGAAGTGGTGGGAACCTTTGCTAAAAGATTGCAATGACTTATCTGGGAGAGGAGGGCAATTGGATCAAGGCACCAGAATGAGTACAACTGAAAACCATGCCCTCTTCGGTGATAGATCTCTAGCAGTTACATAAAACACATCCATTATGCCCCTGTAAAATGTCACATATTGCCTTTGATGGACCTGAAATTATGAGGAATGCATAAAAGCCAGTAAGGAGATGAGATCAGACTGAAAGTGAAGTTCACCAATAAAATACATGCAGGATGAGGATTCTGTAAGAGGTGAGAGCAGTCCAGGGATGTTTCATGAGGGCTCCAGAGAGCTCTGAGCTTGAGGATATTAGGCAAAGAGAGAGGAGCCCTTGGGGTCTCCTGTCCAGGAGATGAGACATTGCTAGAGCAGCCAGATGGGTTGCCACATACCTTTGTCGAGCAGCAGCAGGCAAGTGGGAGCAGTAAGCACAGGTAATTGGGAAAGAGGACAGTGTAGTAGGTAGTTGCTGCTATCAGGAATTGACAAGCTACTGACACATAACATCTTAATATAAAGTATCTCCCAAACAACTGTAGCATATCCATCAAATTTGTGAACAAGACAAAGATAGCACAATCATCACTATTATTAAACATTATGCTAGAGGCCAATGCAATAAGGGGTAATAGTGAGATACTTGGAGATGATATAATTACTTAGAAAATCAAAGAAAATTGAATGACAGGTTATTAGAACTAGTTAGATTTCTATAAAGTGGTCTGATTTAAGATTTGCATAAAAATCAAAGATTTCTTAAACATTAGCAATAATAAATTAGAACATGTAATACAAACTAAGATTCTATAACCACAAAATTAGAAAATATCTAGTAATAAATGTAACAACAAGTGTGTAAGATCTACCTGGAAAAAAATTCAAATTCTTATGAAATATCACCAGTAGGAATCTGAGTAAGTGAAGAGTCATGCCGTATTTCTACACTATTTGTCAATTCTCACTAAATTAATTCATAAAACACAAAAAGGATTTTTAAAAAACATAATATGGAGTACACTATAGATTCTTGCCTTATCCACTCTAAAAATATATCATGGTATTTATTACATATATACAATACATTAAAAGCCAAATGTACAAGTTATAACTATGAAAGCATTAAAAGAAAATACAGGAACATTTGTTAATAATCTTAGGATAGATAAATTTTCTTTAGAAAGACACAAAATGCAGGGAGCATAACTGATAGATTTTAATAGATTACATCAAAATTAAAGTTCCTATGTGACAAGTGGTAGCATAAAACTATTTAATTATAATAATATAACAAGAAAATATTTGTAACATATGGCAGTTAAATGATTAATATCCAGACTACATAAAGCACTCCAAAAAGCAATCAGAAAAAAGATAAAACAATGGTATATAAAAATGAGTGTGTCTGAATCACAAAATTACCATACACTTAGAAGTGCAGACAATGGGGCACCTGGATGGCACAATCAGTTAAATGTCCAACTCTTGATTTTGGCTCAGGTGATGTTCTCACTGTTCATGAGTTCCAGCCCTACATTGGGCTCTGCGGACAATACAGAGCCTGCTTGGGATTCTCTCTCTGTCACTCTCTCTGCCCAGCCTCCTCAAGAATAAATAAATAGGGGCGCCTGGGTGGCGCAGTCGGTTGAGCGTCCGACTTCAGCCAGGTCACGATCTCGCGGTCCGTGAGTTCGAGCCCCGCGTCGGGCTCTGGGCTGATGGCTCGGAGCCTGGAGCCTGTTTCCGATTCTGTGTCTCCCTCTCTCTCTGCCCCTCCCCCATTCATGCTCTGTCTCTCTCTGTCCCCAAAATAAAAATAAAAAAAAAACGTTGAAGAATAAATAAATAAATTAAAAAAAAAGAAGTGCAGACAAAATGTATTCTACTTTATTTCTCTATGCTTGATCTTGTCTCTTCTATTAGGATACCATAATTTTGTGCACTCTAGTAAGCTTACTGTGAACTAATACATTAAGCATTTTCTTTAGGTAGATGTCAGTCTCATTTGAAATTTTTTTAATGTTTATTTATTTTTGAGAGAGGCAGAGTGCAAGCAGGGGAGGGGCAGAGGGAGAGGGAGACACAGAATCTGAAGCAGGCTCCAGGCTCTGAGCTGTCAGCACAGAGCCCGACATGGGGTTCAAACTCACAAATCATGAGGTCATGACCTGAGCTGAAGTTGGACACTTAACTGCTTAACTGACTGAGCCACCTAGGGACCCAATGTCAGTCTCATTTGGATGAGATACCTAGGTTTTCTGACTTCCAGGTTTTCTGACCTTGTGATGGTAAGATCAAGTGGAGAATTCATATGTTGACTTCTGGATCCTCCCTCATGTCACTTTGGTCCATGGATTGTGACCATCCAGGTGCCACCTGTCCTATGCCCAAGTCTTCCATTTCCATTGGAATCTGTGGCTGAAGTCTGCATCCATGTCTTGGATTCTGGCTCTCTCCCAGCTGGGTCTACACCAGTGCCCTGTTCTGGCTGACCAGTTTCCACTGCTGCCTTCACTGTGGTCTCCCTGAGGTCTACTTATGTCCCCAAGACATGCGGCCCATCCTGTAGCTCTTACCTATGAATGAACCACTTTCCTCATCCGTCCTCCTCCCACTTTGGCATGCTCTGCAGCTAGCCACCCAGCTTCCTTGGCACCCGGAGAGGCTGCAAGAAGTTCTGCATTCCATCAGTGCCACAGAGAGGATTGCCAGATAAAATATAGGCTGTCCAGTTAAATTTGAATTTCACATGAACAGTATAAGTTTAATGTTTTAGTATAAGTATGTCCCAAGTATTGCATTTCTCAAATATTATATGGTGCATAGTTACACTAAGAAATTATTCATTGTTTATCTTATATTTAAATTTAACTGGGCAGACTTTATTTTTATTTGCTAGATCTGTCAACACTAGCCATGTGGAAACCAAGGGCTGCTTGAAAAGGTTTAGCTCAAGCCCTCCCTTCTGTCTGGCATATCTTCCACCACATTGCACTTCTTCTGTCACCTTGCACACTGGGTTGAGTTGCTTGTACCTATCCCTGCTGGGGCTGGGGTTGAGCGTGAAACCATCTCGTTCCACAGCCTGGAAGAGAAGGGAGGTTGAGGTTCTGTTGCTTTTGCTTTCCCTGCAATTTATACACATGTCTCCACTCCTTCACCCAGAGCAGCTGAACTAGACACAAGCCTCTCTTGGCAGGGTACTGGCCTCTCTTTTTCCCCTGTCTCCCAGGTCTGTACTCTCTTCCCTTAGGTCCTCCAAGCTCTTGATAAGTTAAAGGAGGGAGGTAAAGGAATTAAGAAAATCTCTCTCTCCCCAAAGCCTAAGTTTAGAACCCATCATCTTGCTGTGAACTCCAACCTGATGTTCAATATTGGAATCTGAATACTAAATCTTGGTATCACTGTTGTAGATAATTCTAAAATCCCTCCCTGGAGTCCCTAGCCCCAAGTGCAGCTGAATTCCTCATGCTCACTAGGGAAATTCTGTTAAGGTGCAATTTTCAAGAAGTGTGAAACAAGACCCTTATACAAATATAAAGTGAACATGTGCCAAAGGTTTTATTTAGCTCATTAATTATCAAAGGAGTCAGTCAGTTGTTGAAACAGGTTCAAATCAGAATTTGAGTTGCAGAAATTTATATCCTCTCTGGGACAAAATCCATTTACATTGTTATGGACGGGAACGATTTACATTGCTACTACTTGTCTTCAGTTTCATTGCTATCCTTACAGGCATGTAAAACAGCCTAACCAATGGAAAGTTAAGCAGAGGACCACTCCTTTATGGAATTAGATAATCCCTGGAAGGCCTCCTAACCATGCCCCAGTAGCCACTGAGATGATTCCCAGGGATCTCTTGCTCATTTGCAAATCTTGGTCAATTTTTCCTATAAAAGTATAATATTCTCAAAAAAAAATTTTAACCTGTTAAAAATACTAGAGAATAAGCTCAAAGAAGAGGAAATGCAAATGGCCAATTAGTACAAGAATTTCATATGATGTTCAAGTCACCAGCATATGCACAGGAAATCCTAAATAAATAAATAAATAAATAAGAATTTTCATCACTCAATATCCAGGATGGAGCAGCAAAAACTTCCATTTATTGATGTTGGAAGTATAAATTGATTACATTTTTTTGAGTGTAGTTTGGAAATGTCTACTGAAAATTTAAATGTGTGCATGTTTACCAGCAATTTTGTGTGTAGAAATATTTCCTAGAGAAACATTCACAGTAGGACCATTCATTCACGTACCAAATGTTCATAAAGTACTTATTGTATGCCAAGCTCAGAGATGCTTGAGATAAATCAGTGAGCAAACCAAGCAAAGATCCCTGCCCTCAATGAATTTGTATCCTTATGGGGGTAGATGGACAGTAAGCAATTAATGTAAGGAATATGTAAATTCTCTAGTATTTCAGAAGATAATATAAGGGAGGAAAAGGGAAGAAAAAGTTTTCCTTGACCCTCTTAGGGTCCCGGGCTGGGTCTGAACATTAAACTGACAAAGATTAACAGGAGAAAAGCATACACATTCACTAAAAATAAGTTTTATGTGACATGGGAAACTTCATGAGGAAATGAAAACCCAAACAAACAGACCTATGTATTTTTATGCTTGGTTTGATGAAGAGTGGATGGTCATGGAGGAATATGGGAGGTTAAAGAGTATGAGCTAAGCATAGTAAACTGGGGGAAACATTGCTAAATTCAGATGCTTCTTGCCAACCCTTTGTCTTTGGAGATAAGATTGCTCTTTGCACTGGGTGTTGTATGGAAGCCAATTTGACAATAAAGTATATTAAAAAAAAAGAATGCTATTCCTCTGGGTTGTAGGGAGGGCACCTCTCAAGTGAGAGTTTATTATCGTTTCAGTGGAGAAGGGTGGGGAGAAATTCAGGGTGACCTTCCTGCTTCTATGTTTCCTTAAACTACGTTAGCTTAAAGTATTCAAGATGTGAAGGTGCCATATTATGGCGTAGGGTGCCCTGAATCTCATTAGGAGAATCAGAAGTATTTACAGCAGGGGTGAAAGTGAGGAACAGGCTTCAAAATTAAATAAGGTCACTGCGGTGAGCCTCACTGAGAAGGTGAGATCTGAGAAGGCCTTGGAGGTGAGGGAAGGAGTTGCACAGGTATCTGGGGGAACAAAGGGCAAAGACCCAGAGCTAGGAGTGGGCTTGGCATGTCTGAGAAATAGCAAGGAAGCCCGTATACTTAGAGCAAGGTTTATGCAGGCAGGGCATTACTTGCTCTATTAAAAAAAAATAGCGTTTATTTTAAGAAGCTAAAAATAATCTTTTTTAAAAAATTTAAATTCAAGTTAGTTAACATATAGTGTAGTATTGGTTTCAGGAATAGAATTTAGTGACTTATCACTTACATGTAATACCCAGTTCTCAACCCAGCAAGTGCCCTCCTTAATGCCTATCACCCATTTAGCCCCTCCCCCACCCACCTCCCCTCCAGCAACCCTCAGTTTTTTTCTCTGTATTTAAGAATCTCTTATGGTTTGCCTCCCTCTGTTTTTATCTTATTTTATTTTCCCTCCCCCCCACTCTGTTTAAGAATTTTATTTCTTAAATTCCATATATGAGTGAAATCATATGATATTTGTCTTTCTCTGACTTCTTTTGCTTAGCATAATACACTCTAGTTCCATCCACACTGTTGCAAATGGCAAGATTTCATTCTTTTGATCACCTTATAATATTCCACTCTTTATAGATACCACATCTACTTTATCCATTCATCAGTTTATGGACATGTGGGCTCTCTCCATAACTTGGCTATTGTTGATAGCACTGCTATAAACACTGGGGGTCCATGTGCCCCTTCGAATCAGCAGTTTTGTATCCTTTGAATAAATACCTAGTAGTGCAATTGCTGAATCATAGGTAGTTCTACTTTTGACTTTTTGAGGAACTTCCTTACTGTATTCGAGTGGCTGCACCAGTTTGCATTCCCACCAGCAGTGCAAAAGGCTTCCCCTTTCTCTGCATCCTCACTAATGTCTGTTGTTTCCTGAGTTGTTAATTTTAGCCATTCTGACAGGTGTAGGTGGTATCTCATTGTGGTTTTGATTTGTATTTCCCAGATGATGAACAACATAAAACATCTTTTCATTTATCTCTTAGCCATCTGGATGCATTCTTTGGAAAAGTGTCTGTTTATGTCTTATACACATTTTTTGCTGGATTATTTGATTTTATGGGTGTTGAGTTTGACAAATTCTTTAGAGCTTTTGCATACTAATCCTGTATCTAATATGTCATTTGCAAATATCTTCTCCCATTCCATTAGTTGCCTTTTAGTTTTGTTGATTGTTCCCTTCACTGTGTAGAAGTCTTTCCTCTTGATGAGGTCCCAATAGTTCATTTTTGTTTTTGTTTCCCTTGCCTCTGGAGGCATGTCTAGTAAGAAGTTGGTGTGGCCGAGATCAAAGAAGTTGTTGCCTGTTTTCTCCTCTGGGATTTGATGGTTTCCTGTCTTATGTTTAGGTCTTTCATCCATTTCAAATTTATTTTTGTGTATGGTGTAAGAAAGTGGTCCAGGTTCATTCTTCTGCATGTTGGTGTCTGGTTTTCCCAATACCATTTGGTAAAGAGACTGCCTTTTTTCCATTGGATATTCTTTCCTGCTTTGCCAAAGATTAGTTGCCCATACATTTGTGGGGCCATCTCTGGGTTCCCTATTCTGTTGTATTCATCTATATGTCTGTTTTTGTTCCAGTACCATACTATCTTGATTACAGCTTTATAATACAGCTTAAAGTCCATAATTGTGATGCCTCCTGCTTTGGTTTTCTTTTTCAACATTATTTTGGCTATTTGAGGTCTTTTCTGGTTCCATACACATTTTAGGATTGTTTGTTCTAGCTCTGTGAAAAATGCTGGTGGTATTTTGATAGGGAGTGCACTGAATGTGTAGAGTGCTTTGGGTAGTACAGACATTTTAACAATGTTTGTTCTTCCAATTTATGGGCATGGAGTGTTTTTCCATTTCTTTGTGTCTTCTTCAATTTCTTTCATAAACATTCTATAGTTTTCAGTGTACAGATATTTTACCTCTTTGGTTAGTTTACTCCTGAGTATCTTATTTTTTTTGGTGCAGTTGTAAATGGGATTGATTCCTTGATTTCTCTTTCTGCTGAAGCTAAATATAATCTTAAAAATATTTGACAGCTATGGCCATTGGCTTTCTCAAACTGTACATGATAATGCTCCCATCTCATTTTTTTTATTGCAAGAAACAATTTGTTGTACTCATGTACAATAAATTTTGAAGGTTCCAAAAAGCATAAAGTCAGATATCACTCAGAGATAATCATTATTCAAAATTTGTTGTATTTACTTTCAACCTCCCCCTCATGCATATGCTGTTAAAGAAAAAAGTTAGGGGTGCCTGGGTGGCTCAGTCGGTTGAGCGTCTGACTTCAGCTCAGGTTATGATCTCGTGGTCTGTGAGTTCGAACCCCATGTCGGGCTCTGTGCTGACAGCTCAGAGCCTGGAGCCTGCTTCAGATTCTGTGTTTCCCTCTCTCTCTGCCCCTCTCCTGCTCACGCTCTGTCTCCATCTGTCTCAAAAATAAATAAAACATTAAAATAAAAAGTTATTCTGACACTTGTTTTTAAATGGTAAAGAAGACTTTACTCGGATTTTGTGGTAGGTGACAAGGCTGTTGCCAAGGAGGCAATAGTGGACAGAGATTGGACTTAACTCTGAATACAGCAAGGACAGGTGGCAGTTTATCACCAATGAGTAGAATGAGAGGGGTCAATAGGTGGAGAATTACTAAAAGGAAAAGTCAAGGGCAGGGCAATTCTCACTGAAGACAGGCCAGGGTGATCTGATATCAAGATTCTTGCTAAGACTAGGCTATGAAGGCCCAGGTAAGGATAGGGGACAATGTTGAGACCTAATTCAGAAGAGGGCTCAGAGGAGCCTGACTGAAGTTTTGTCAAGGAGAGACTTTGTCAGTGCAGTGGGGACAAATGGAATATTTATTTAGGAGAGACCCTAGCCCCTCCTTTCATCTCTTGTCACATGAGCCCTCACCAGCAGAGTTGGAAAGCAGAGAAATGGAAGAACAAGGATAATAGAATCGGAGTAAGCCAGTGCTCTTGAGGAAGTTAAAGCAAGCTGAACAGAAGACAAACTGTGCTTGCCCTAAGGGAAGAAGGGAAGACTGTGTCAGAGAAAAAGGATGGGAACCTGGATATCATAAACAATTTTCTCATAATACCTCTTGATAGAAACTAAAGCTGTAACATTAGGTATTGGGATTAGTATTTATGATTCCCCAGGGAAGCACTGATTTTGACAGATAATAGAGTAGGGAGCTCCTAATTAGCACCTAATGAAGCTAGCTCTGACTGTTAAGACACAAGGTCAACTTTGTGCTGTGAGGCAGGTGGCTCTGTGTTTAATTTGCTATTCAGATACCACTCTGTTGTGTAACCTTGAATAAGTCACTCAACGTGCCCAGGGCTTTACTTTCTTTATCAATGGGTAAAGTGAATGAGTAGAATCGGTCCATTTGTAAGCATCTATGAATCTATGAAATTAAGGTTGTTGTGAAATGAGGTCTGTGCTTTCCCCTTGTCGTGGGCAGCCTCACTCCCTGTCACTTTGGCAAACGGACATGCCTTCCCATTCCTTCAAAATGGTGGCTGGCTCTTTGGTATCTGTTTATTCCTGTGGTCTTTCTGGAAGAGCTCTTCCTGTTGACTCATTGCACCAACTTCAGAGTGCTCAGAAAGAGCAGACTAGTGATTACCAGGATGTACTGTGGTGATAGGAATATTTAGAGTCTGGACTAAGGTGAACCTGACAGGAATGGTTTTTTAATGACTTTGTGTGGGCAGCGAGATGCTCTATGTAATGGTAGGTAGAACTTAATGGAGATGCTTCCTCCATTCTCTTCTTCCTTCTACTTTCTCCTCCAGGCCTGCTCCCCACCGGAATTATACTACTTAATTATCCTTGCTGATAAAGATGAATAGTAATCATTCAGTTTGTGAATGAGTGAAAAGAGAAATTGCATGTGAGTCACCCAGTGTCTTCTTCCAAACCTTGCTGGAAACTAAGCTGTGTTTTTAATGACTTCCATGCTTTGCAGGGACTCTAATTTCCCCCCCATTGGTGACCATTACAGTGCTTTTTATAGAACAATGAAACAACATGGCACATTAATCTTTTTGAATGACACAGTCGGACAGTACCTTCATAAGCAGCAGGCTCTGTTGCAAACATGGGCAAATGAGACACAACTTTAGCTTACCTGCAAGACTACTACTTTGTATAGCTTTTCCCCCTATGACATAGATAACATCAGCTTTGTTTTGAACTCCTAGAGGTAGGAAAGGGGGCTGTCACAAATGGCCAGTTTAGAGCAGGATGTGGACATTTGACCTATACTCACAAACCCCTCTGCTGCCCCCTGCTCTGGGCCATCTTCTCTCCCCTGGATTATTGCAATAGCTTTGTGACTGGGCTACCTCTTTCTATGGCTGCCCCCACAGTGTATTTTCAAATCAGCAGCCAGAGGGATCCTTTCACAATGTAGGTTAGATCATGTCACTGCTCCTCAAAGCTTCCCCAGGCTCCCCATCCCAGTCTGGATAAAAGACAGTCTTTACAATTCCTCAGTTACTTCTCTGCCCCCTTTCCTGGCTCACTCTCCCTGGAAGAGGCTTTGCACTGGCTGTTCCCTCTGCTGGGAATTCTCTTTCCTTCCTTCAGGATTTTATTTCAGTGAGGTCTTTTCTGCTCTGAAGGTTCAAATTTATCCCCCACACTCCCCCTTCCTCTTCCCTGGCACTGATCAACATTTAACATGCTGTTTTTAAATTTAAGGCAAACAATCTACTGGTCACTTGCTTTGAAAATTATCCATTTTTCATATATAATCACAATTTACTGTTGAACAACACAGGGGTGAGCAACCTGCTATGCAGTTGAAAATCTGTGTATAACTTTAGACTCCCGAGAAACCTAAGTAATAACTTACTATTGACCCAAAGCCTTACTGGTAACATCAGTAATCAATTAACACATACTTTGTATGTTATATGTATTATATGGTATTCTTAGAATAAAGGCAGCTGGAAAAAAGAAGAAAATATTATTAAGAAAATCATAAGGATATATATAAAGTCATTATATTTTATATTTAAAACTAATACACTGTTATATGTCAATTATATTTCAAGAAGAACTGGATATCTTTAAAAAGCATAAGGAAGAGAAAATGCATTTACAATACTGTGTTGTATTTGTTGAAAAAAAAATCCACAAGTGAAATAAACTTCATGAAGTTGGGGCTTTTTGTCTGTTTTGTTCCCTGTTCTTGGGATTATATCCTTTTGAACAGTACTGCACAAACTTTCACATGCCCAGGAATCACCTAGGGATGTTTCTAAAATGTAGATTCTAATTTGGTAGCTTTGGGATAGGACCTGAGAATCTGTATCCCTAACAAGCTCAGGTGATCCACATCTGGAATAGCCAGGCTGGCATCCCTGTGGATCTCCACCTACAAGCAGAGCCACCAATTGTTTTCTTTCCAAAGCCAAGTTCAAACTCCCAGGGCTGGATTGATGATATCAGAATCATGTGGGAGATCTTTCCGCTAAATTCCTGGGTGCCTACCTCAGAGGCTGTGAGTTAGTAGGTCAGAAGTAGGGCCTTGGAATCTTGTTGTTGCTTTGTGGGTTTGTTTTTGTTTTTGTTTTTGTTTTGAGAGAGAGTGTGCACATGTATGGGGGAGGGGCAGAGGAGAGAGAGTATCTTAAACAGCCTCCAAGCCCAGCACGAAGCCCAACAGGATGTTCAGTTTCACCACTGTGAGATCATGACCTGAGCTGAAATCAAGGGTCAGATGCTTAACCCACTGAGCCACCCAGGTGCCTCAGAATCTTGTTTTATAAAGCTCACCAGGTGACTGGAATGTGCAGCAGCCAGAATGGGTAACCACTGATGTAGAGAAATGAAGAATTCCTTGCATGTACAGATGTGATTCTGATTTTGCCAAATTGTCATCTAGTGAGTACAGAATGAAAATTGACGTCTTGATTGAATATAAAAAAATTCTCTTTTCCTCATTTGCATCATTTGGTTGGCCTCCAAAGAATCTAATGATTTCAACAGAGAAAAAAGCAAACTGTGTATAATCAACTCCGAATATACCCATTCATCCCTTTAAAATTCTGTTTAGTATTATGAAAATAACACAAGCACATGGTAAATAATTCAAACAGTAAAAAGGTATGCAAAGAAAATCAGGCTCTTCCATCCCGGATTTCCAGTCTCATTCCTTGGAGGAAATTATTGTCAACTGTTTCTTGTGAATATTTACAGAAACTTTTTAAACACACACACACATACACACACACACACACACACACACGGAGAAATGTGGGGCACCTGTGTGGCTCTTGTTTAAGCATCTGACTCTTGATTTTGGCTCAGATCATGATCTTGTGGTTTGTGATATTAAGCCCCGAATCGCGCTCTATGCTGACAGCACAGAGCCTGCTTGGGATTCTCTCTCTCTCTCTCTCTCTCTGCCCATCCTCAGCTTTCTCTCTCTCCCTCAAAATAAATAAACATTAAAAATGGTTGGGGGGGTATGACCAAACACTTTGTGCCAGGCCTTTCCTTATCAGTGTGTATCTTGGTTAGCTACATAATGCCTGTTGTATTTTCTAAGATGGCTGCAACCCTTAGATGCCCCTGATATACCTCCCACTGAGAGGTGGGATTTATGATATGTTACTTTGAATCTGGGTGGGTTTGTGACTATGTTGGGAGTGACACTAAGTCACAATCAAGGTTAGATCATTAAAAGTGATACAACTTCAGGGCACCTGGGTGGCTCAGTTGGTTAAGCATTCGACTCTTGATTTTGGCTCAGGTTGTGATCTCACAATTTGTGAGTTCAAGCCCTTCATCAGGATCTGTGCTGACTGTGCAGAGTCTTCTTGGGATTCTATCACTCCCTCTCTCTCTGCAACCCCCTCTCTCTTTAAAAAGAAAAAGTGATACAACTCCCATCTTGTCCTTTGGGATGCTCACTCATGGAGCAGTCACCAAGAGAGACCACATGGAGAAACCATGTTTAGGTTTTCTGGCCTATAGGCCTAGTCTGGGCCAACATCTAGCATCAACTTCCAGAAATGTGTGAGACTGAAAGAGTATTCCAGCCTCCAGCTTTAGGCCACTCCAGCACAAAGCAGAGATGAGTTGCAAAAAAATTGGAGACAAAATTTCCTGATTCTATTTAAGGGCAACACAACAGAAGTTACAGGAGAATGCTATAGCCTGAGTGTCATTTGTAGATATTCTTGAGTCAGTCATTTTGTATGAGTATGCTAGGTTAGGCAAAGCAGCAAAAGCAAACAAATTTCACATCTTACAACTTTACATCATCAGTGTTTGTTTCTCACTTGTATTACAGTTCAAGGAGGAGCTGGTGGCTTTCCTCCACATCATGATTCAGGGATCCAGTTTCCTTTCCTATGATGGCTCTTCTGCCTTCAATAGCCTTCTTGGAATCCTTTACTGTATCCTCTTCATTTAACTGGCCTATGAAGAAAGAGAGTGTAGAGGATCACAAAGGAAATTGCATAGTTTGGCCTTCAGTAAGTTCTATTACTTCTGCCCACAATCCCCTGGCCAAGACCCAAACATTTGGCCCCATCCTAACTGCAAAGGAGTCTGGGAAAGATAGTCTTCTTGAGCACTCAGGGAGAGCATCTAGCTAGTTTCTGATACATAATGCCTCAATTTGCTCTCTGTGGATGAAGATAATAACAACAACCTTAGGTAGCTGTGAGGACCAAAATGTAACAAGTTATCTCTGAAGTAGTTGAGAGGGCTGTACACATTTTAAGTATCATGATGTTTAAAGTACCTGAGATGATAGACACTTTACACCATAATTCTGGGATCCCCGTGGATAATGGACAACAATAAACCATTGCCCCTGCCCCAGGCTGTCTTATATCTAAGTACTGGCAACCATTGCCCTAATACCAACAACTGCTTCTCCCTGAACAAACAATATATTATACAAAGCAGCTCACTCACATGTTATTCAGACTCAAAGAAAGAAATATCAGGAATGTAGCTGGTTCCTCACCAGGCAACACTCAAGTGGGACATTAAGCAGATATGCACTTGTTCTTTCTGTCTTCAGTTTTGTACTATGCTCGTGGCTACCCAGGCTCTGTTTCCATAGCAGCATATAAACTTCATATAAACAAGAGCAAGAGAAAGGTTAAGTAAAAGGAGTTGAAAACAAATAACGTCAACTCTTTTAGCTTTGATTGTCCACAAGGCTTTCTTGTCCACTTCTTCAGTAAGGTACTTAAATTTGGGGAAGCCCAGTTTTTTCATCTGTACAATGGGGATGATAACACCTGAGCTGCCTAGCTTAAGCACTTTGGAGAGGATCGCTTAAAGAAATGCTCTGGAGAGGGCTTTATAAACTGCACAAACTGTATACTATAAAGAGATGAGCAATGATGCTTCTCCTACTATTGCCTGAGAAGCAGTGGGCAACAGTCTTACTGTGCAACTCTAAAAATTCACAACCATTTTATGGTTTATAAATTTTCTGTATAAAACTTGGAAAATACAGGAAGGTATAATTATAGCTTCTGTTATTGAGTAATTTCTGTGTCTCACTGATTCACCTCATGGGATGGGCAGTAGGATCCTGTCTTCCTGCTTGTATACCAGACAGCTGAATGAACCTATTACATTTGAGGTACTTAGGCTGCTTGCTTTAACTGTTTATTTCCAAAGCAAACAGCTCAGCAGTTTCACAACATGTGTCAGGGCCTGGAAAAAAGTCCATTTCCTTTGACCATATATGTTTCTTCCTAAGAATCTTTCCTGAAGGGATAATCCTAAGCACAGCCCGGATTTATGGCCAAAGATCCAAAAATGGCAGCTGCAGGGTTATTTACAAAAGTGAGAAGTTGAAAATGTAAACATGTGTCATTAAAGTAATGATTAAGTAGATCATGGAACATTCCTGCAGTAGAATATTATGGGATTCCTTAAGAATAATGTTTAAGTTTTACTTTTAATTATGTAGGGAATTGCTTATTACATAAATATTCCAAGATGGTGAATGCTATATAGAATTTCATCTCCACTGGGTTCAAAATGCATGAAAACATGATGGAGGAAGACATAGGTCAAAAGGAACTGTATTGATTCTGGATGGTAGAATTATGAGAAACTTCTTTTTTTGGTGCATTCTCTTCCCCCACCACACACTTTTCTGTAGTACTTTTAAAAGTTTCTACATGAAGCAAGATTAGAAAAAAAAAAGTAAAACCCTGAGTTAAGTTTAAAATTCTGCAAATTCCTCTCGAATGGACGTTCCCTATTTTGAATCCATTTGTCTCATTTGTTTACAGTTTCATTTGCTTTTTCTTATACATGCTTATATAGCCATTGGTGCCATTAGCACTAGGTGAAATTCAATGCCAAATATGTAAAAGCTGGAGCCAGCCACTCACAAAGCCTTCATCTGCTGAGCAGATCTTCAAAGGAACTGAGAAGTAAGGGGTTCTCATATTGAATTTCCACCTTCAGGCATGGGTCAGAAAGCACAATCAAATGTTTTCCATAATGGCAAGTGTATCTTTCACAAAGAAGATTAAGAGGAAAAGGAAGTATTAACGTGGATCCGATTATAGCTGTAGCCTGTTGGAGATTAACCTCCATGAAAAATCAGGTCAATTTAGAGAGGACAGGTTTGCTGAGGATGCAAACAGATTCGATTTCCTTTAAAACTTGATAATCCCTGTGAGAAAGGCTCAGGGGAGTTTCATGTGAGTGGAGACTGAATGTCCTTTTGAGGAGTTTGCATGGAGGATAGCCAATGAAACAACCTATAGGTGTGATTTCCATCATCAGAAGTAGAGTGTCCATATTCGACATTTCCAGGATCCATTTGTCTACCTCATAGACAAATGAGTTCCCCCATTTGGGGAACTCTGGGTTCCCCCAAAGGTCTCTAGAAGATTAAGTCACATGTGGAGTGACTTCTAAGCAGAGGCCAATAGAGTCTGAGGTGTAATATCAGATACAAAGGCAAGGATATTATTTATTCTGAGTGTCAGTATTTCATAAGGCCTTGCAGAGTTCTTGACACCTGGGACCCTACAGATGTTCACTCTATTTTTTCTGGTGGGAAGGTGAGTCAAATATAGATTTCTTTTATTAGAAATTGCTTCAAAACTCAAAATTTGGGTTTTGATTGGAGGGTAGACTTAGTAAATGCAATGATGTTTATTGATCCCAGGAATCTCAGAGACATCCACACTTGAATGGGATCTTGAGGCTGAACACACTTTATTGCCCTCTGATTTTTGTGACTAATGTCTGATGTTGGTTCATATATCAGGTAAGGCTTGTGTTAAGACTATCATGTGGTCTTGAACTTTTCTGGAACCAGGAGTATTTGTTAAGGATGATGTTATACATGGGATAGTCTAGTTTTGAGACTCAGCCACCCACAGTTTACTTGCACTGATAAGAGTTTCATTTCCTTGTCTCTCTCATGATGTGGTTCCTGCCTCTTTGCTTTGTCTCTCTCTTCCTTTGTCCCCATGAGGGATTCACCAACTCCTTTTACATTTCTGGGCTTGTTCTCAAATTTACCTTGTGTCTGCCCTTCTTGTTTGTAACCCAGAGCCTCTGTGCACATAAGTTCTTATGATAGGTCCTGCCATGTCTCCTGTCCTGGAGTCCTTGCATGGTGACCTAACTTGTACCCTCACACCCTCTAAGTCCTAGAAACCAGCTCTGCTTTTACAGGATCCCTGCCAGATATTATAGCCTTCCTTTGAACCCAAGTCTAGGCCCTTCTGGTGCCAACCGCTTCTAAATCTCACCACCTCCCATCCATCCTGGTGGGGGTGCCCATGGACAGGTTGTCACCTCTGCTAGATCACTCTGGGTCCCCAGCTTTCATATACTTTTCTGATATTCAGCATACTGTACCTACCCTGAGAACAAACTGCAGGAAGATACTTCCTCCTTGAGTAGAAGCTTTTCAGGTGACTCAGTTCCACCCCTCAGATCCAAGAGATGAGAGTAACTAATTCAGGATGCTGCTACTCAGAAGCTAGATCAAGATGAAGAGTGGACTTTCTGAGGTGGGGAGGCTTTCTCAATGACATCAGCTTCTTACCCCCAGCTTTACTGAAGTATAATTGCAAAATTGTATATATTGAAAGTATATAATGTGATGGTTTGATACATGTAAACATTGTGAAATGATTACCACAATCAAGTTAATTGACACACCCATCACTTCACATAATTATCTTTTTTTGTTGTGAGAATATTTAAAACCTACCATCTTAACCAATTTTCAGTACACAGTACATTATTATTACTGTAGTCACTCTGCTGTATGTTAGATCCCCAGAACATATGCATCTCATAATTGAAATTTTATACTCTTTGGCCAACATCTCCCCATTTCCTCCACTCCCAATGTTCTGATAACCACCTTTCTACTCTCTGTTTCAATGAGTTCAACTTTTTTTTTTCTTTTTATATTCCACATATAAGTGATACTGTTCAGTATTTGTCTTTTTCTAGCTTAACATTAGCTTCTTTTTACTCTGTTTGATCAAGACTGAAACCAGATCCTGAAGCAAAGGTAGATCTCCCTGCATGACAAGCAGATCATTCAGGAAGGCAAGAACAAACTACAAGGATGACCTTGCAGCCGCTGATGATTGGGTTGTACTGTCAAAATATCTTCACCAGCATCGTGGGGTTTCATAGTCAACTGTAAAACATGTGCCCGTTCCTATATAGAAAATTGAAACCCACATTATACAGGGAGAATATCCTTCATGTGTGGGGTAACTGGATCACATAGTCCAGATCTTGTCCTTTCAAATGTCACCTTCTTGAAGATTTCTTACTCATGTTCTGGCCTGAGTAGGGACACAGCTCTTCTCCTTGGTCATATAATTGAAAAAGTCTGACACTCAGCAGAACTTCCGTAAAGTTTTGTGGATTACAGAATGGAACTATACACTGAAAGGAACCACAGGTTAAATAATATGGCTATAAAGTACAGCGTTTTCTTGTTTTGTTTTGTTTGATTTTTGCAATGCAGGGGATACATTCCTCTTAGGCCCCAGCTTTCTGCTACCTCAGATCCTGAGTGGACATTGAGAAGTCCATGGATGAATTTCAGCAAGGGCTATCAGTGCTTTGAAATTGCAATTGAATATTTGTTTGTGCGCCTAAGAATTTTTTCTGGGAATAGAGTCCACAACTTTCATGAGATTCCCAAAGATGCCTTTGTATCCCTAAATGGTAGGTACCATCTTAGCTCCCATAACTGAGTCCCACACACCTGGATGTATCCTCAAAGCCAAGAGATTAAAAGCAGGAGACAGTGGGTAGATCCTCTCTCTAGTTTCCTTCTTTGAGTGATTGGCCCATAAAACGATCATGTCTTTCAAGGGGGACCAAACCACACTAATAATCAGTGCAAAACACAACTCCAATAGAAATGGTACCTTAGCATTTGGGATCATGTATATTATACAGCCAGCCTCTTCCTGGCTCTCAACAAGGTCCATACAACCCCAGATTTCTTGTTTTATGCTGTGAAAACAGAAAAAAAATTGTTTAAATCCCTCACATCTTTTTCTTCCTGGACTTCAATTGAATTGGTTTTTAGAATGTTTAGCAAATTTTGTTTTTATAGATGTTTTAAAACTTTAATCTGTTTTATGTTCTCTGAAGGTTAGAGCAATTAATATTGTGGACAAAATACCACATATAGTCCCGGGGATAGCTATGAATATAAAATGACACATTAGTTTAATTCCCCCAATGAATGGCTTATTGTCTCTGTCAGAAAATGTGGCTTCATGCATAATTGGCAAAATTACACAGATACTTTTCCAAAGAACCCACATTGGGCTAGTAGGAGATCAGTGGCAAAACCACTGGTTCTGAACTTGACTGATCAAATGTTGATAGTAACCAATAGGGTCCTTGCAAAGTAAAATAATAGCTTTGAGTTCCCATGGAAAGAATGCCACTCTTTGGCTGGAGAGGTCAGAGTTATGGCGCTGCACTGTGTACCAACAAGGGGTGTAAACTTAGGTGAGTTACTAAGGCTGTCTGGTTGCTCACCTGGGTTCTCATCTGTAGAAACAGGCTCTCTGAAATCCAGTGCAGCTCTGACCTCCATAAGTCTATTGACTGTATAAGTCTGAGTGGTTCTGAAAAGCCTTGGAGGCAATACATGGCATTAAGTATGGGTGAAAGGAGCCAGGGACAGGGCACCAGTACTGTGGGTTTGAGTTGTGCTAAAACAAGTTTCAGACAGTGGTTGAATTGAAATATATTGGGACACTGATGATCTTATTTCACTATCTGGGATGATCAAGTGGACAGTCCAAAATTTATCTAATAATTATATAATTTCCCACCTATCTTTGGCATGAAGGCAAGCAGACTTGAGCTGATTTACAGAAATAAGAAAGAGGCTTAAGCACAGTTGTTTATTAGGGCAAGATTTTCACTTCCACCATCATCTATTTGCCCCAGTGCATTCTCTCCTTTACTCATGACAGTGGTCAGAAATAACAAACACTGGATAACTATGAAATAAACATAGGCTTATATTTCCCAGGAGGACTCAGATTTACTCAGTGTCTGCCCTCAGAGACAAGGCAAAAGATATGAAGCAAGGGAAATATTGTCTCTCTAATAGCTCTATATCAGGGCCTAAGTAATGAATGGACCAGGAGAGTGATCTTCACTTGAAGACATCAGTCAGCTTCCACACAGTCTTGCCAGTGATACACATGCTTCTCTCAGTTCTTTCTTGATAACTTCTTGTTTGCAAAACCTGTGGTGATTTGGCAAAAGCTGAGTGTCCCCCACCTGCTCAGGTTTGAGTGTCCCCACTCAAACTCAGGTTTGAGATTCAGAAATGTTTGTTTGATAGGTGAAATTTACAGTGACCCCATTAAGACTGTGATCCAACAGAAGGCACCATTTAAGACTATTTCCCAATGGGGCCAAGGAGAGCTGAGTATAGAGCAATAAGGAGACATCCAGATGAAAGTAAAGCTCAGTCACTTTATCCCTCATGTATTGAATGTTTTGCTTAGGCCCAGCCAGTGACCTAGAAATTCATGGCCAGAAAGGTGGTATTTAAAAATATTTCTGAGTAAAATAATTTGTGATACATACTATTGTCAAATACAAGTATTATGCTAAGCTTGACATAAATGCAAATCAGATACGGAAAGCCTATCCTAAATGAATTTAAAGGGAAGATGAGTTCATAAATAATCAGGATATGTAGTGATATGGGTAGGGGTATTTGAGGAGGAGGGAAGAGCAAGAGTCATGATACAGTGGTAGAAATTACCAGAATTTCCACAGGATATTGCACAGGAAACTCTAAGCTCAGCTTGGTTGGAAACCAAGTTGAAAGGGTAGATTGGACTCAGGGCCTATTCATGATGTTTTTGTCATCACAAGCTGGGACAACATGGACTTTTTAAAAGCTAACATGGTGGCCTATTGACTCATGGAGAGCTTTTGGGCTGTTGGAGACCCCAGTGGTCAGGAGGCTCCCAAAAGGCCATATCCAAGCTGGACTGTCTTTTGAAACTTTTGCATTATTTACTGATATTTATGTAAAAAAATCATTCTAAGAATCTTGAAGTGTAGAAACAATTATAAGTATCTTAAGAAAGATGTAAGGAAAAGGAAAATAAATGTTGAACAGGCATTTGATGAATGTCAGTATCTGTTTCTGATAAAAGTCTTTGAACTAGGACAAGAAAGATATATCCTTAATTTAATAAAGATGATTACAGGGGACACTTATACTGTTTTGGGTCACTTCATGTCTATTTTCTAATTGACGCAAGCCAACTAGCATAACCTACCTGTCCTCTTGGCCATAGTGACTTGTTTTTATGAATTAGCAAGGGACTGTCCATTGGACTGATGTGATGTAAAGATATTTCTTCTGGCTCCTGGGAAAGTAGCTATGTGGAGGGATGTTCTCTTTCTGTTATGTGTGAACAAGAAAACATGTAGTCCTCAGAGGCCTCTGGCAGACATCTTGGGACCAAAACACGAAGCAGTCTTCACTGAGAAGAGGGACAATTGGCTAGAACAAGACTGGCCTGAACTTGCTGTGCAACTTCTCATTTATTTCATAGGCCAATTTGAATTTACTCTTCTGTTACTGAAAACAGCTGAAATTGCTAATTGATTAAACATCGATCTTAAATTAAGAAGAAACATCACATTTCATGGAGAAACTTTAGAGACAGTCTCATTAAAGTTAGAAATAAGAAAAGATTGCCACTGCCCTTTCTATAACTCAATGCTGTTTTACACAGAATTAGCCAATGAAGTACAACAGATTATGGAGAGTGAATTTTGGAAAGGGAGACTTACAGATGATATCATTATCATTTACAGATCAGACTATTTTCCATTTGAAAAACTTAAAATAAGCAACCAGAAAACTATTGTAAGAGAGTTGACAAGTATGGCTGGAAATCAAATAGAAGGGGAAAATCTGTAATTCTCCTCTATACCAGTAATCATCAGTTATAAAACATATGAAAGTGAGTTCACTCACAATGGCAGCAAATAATATGTAGAACCCATACTTAAAAATTAACAGCATCTAACAGAGGCAGACATTTCAGAAATATATTTGAACAATACATAATGTTAGTCGGAATGCAGGCCCACCAGACATTTCTGTCAATTGTAACAAAAATGGTATATTCATTTTTGGAACTCAGTGAAGCAATGAATACTAAAAGCTTTAACAGCTTTAAAAAAACTCTTTGTTTCCTAGTCTTTATTTGTCCAGAACCTTATCCTAAGAAAATTATAATGATCTGTTTAAAGATTTAGTTGCAAGGAAATGTTTTATAAATACAGGAAATAATTAAAATGTAGCACAAAATGGAATAGGCAAATTAATTCTGGCATATTCATACACAATGGGGTAGTCTGCAATTATTGAAAACATGTTATAAAAGTGTGTTTGTTGGTTTGGAAAGATATATATGATATAGTAATGAAAAAGCAGTTTACTGAGCAGTATGTACAGTGTAACCTTATTTTATTACTATTTTTTTTGTAGTTTCAAGTTTTTACTTAAATTCCAGTTAGTTAATATATAGTGTAAATTATTTTCAGGGATAGAATTCAGTGATTCATCACTTATATACAGCACCCTGTGCTCATCACAAATGCCCTCCTTAATACTCATCTACCATGTAACTCATCCCCTTTCACCCCTCCACCAACCCTTAGTTTGTTCTCTTATAGTTAAGAGTCTCTTATGGTTTGCTTCCTTCTCTTTCCCCCTCCCTATGCTCATCTGTTTCATTTTTTAAATTCCACATATGAGTGAAATCATATGGTATTTGTTTTTCTCTGACTGACTTATTTTGCTTAGCGTAATATACTCTAGCTCCACACACATCATTGAAAATGGCAAGATTTCATTCTTTTTTGTGGCTAATATTCCACTGTATGTATGTACCACATATTCATTATCCATTCATCAGTTGATGGACTTTTGGGCTCTTTCCATAATTTGGCTCTTATTGATAATGCTGCTATAAATATCAGGTTGCATGTTTCCCTTCAAATTAGTATTTTTGTGTCATTTGGGTAAATATCCAATAGTAGTGCAATTGCTGGATCATAGGGTAGTTCTATTTTTAACTTTTTGAGGAACCTCCATATGTTTTCCAGAATGGCTGCACCAGTTTGCATTCCCACCAACAGTGCTAAAGGGTTCCCCTTTTTCCACATCCTTGCCAACATCTGTTGGCAACATCTTGTTTCCTGTGTTGTTAATTTTAGTTATTCTGACAGGTGTGAAGTGGTATCTCATTGTGGTTTTGATTTGTATTTTCCTGATGATGCGTAATGTTGAGCATCATTTTTCATGTGTCTGTTGGCCATCTGGCTGTCTTCTTTGGAAAAATGTCTACTCATGTCTTCTGCCTATATCTTCACTGGATTATTTGTTTTTTGGGTGTTGAGTTTGATAAGTTCTTTATAGATTTTGCAAAGTAACCCTCTATCTGTAATTTGCAAATATCTTCTCCCATTCTGTTGGTTGTCTTTTAGTTTTATTGATTGTTTCCTTACTGTGCAGAAGGCTTTTATCTTGATGAGGTCCCAATAGTTCATTTTTGCTTTTGTTTCCCTTGTCTCCAGAGGTATGTCTAGTAAGAAGTTGCTATGGCCGATGTGAAAGAGGTTCATGCCTGTGTTCTCCTCTAGGATTTTGATGGTTTCCTATCTCTTTCATCCATTTTGAATTTATTTTTGTGTATGATGTAAGAAAGTGGTCCAGTTTCATTTTTCTGTATGTTGCTGTCCTGTTTCCCAACACCATTTGTTGAAGAGATGGTCCTTTTTTTCCATTGGATAGTCTTTCCTGCTTTGTTGAAGATTGGTTGACTGTATTGTTGTGGGTCCATTTCTGGATTTTCTGTTCAGTTGCATCAATCTATGTGTACTTTCTTGTGCCAGTACCATACTGTCTTGGTCACTACAGCTTTGTTATATAACTCAAAGTCTGGAATTGTGATGCCTACAGCTTTGCTTTTCTTTTTCCAGACTGGTTTGGCTATTCAGAGTCTTTTGTAGTTCCATACAAATTTTAGGATTATTTGTTCTAGCTCTGTAAAATATACTGGTGGTATTTTGATAGGCATTGCATTAAATATGTAGGTGGTTTTGGGTAGTAGACATTTGAATAATATATGTACTTCTATCCATGAGTGTGGAATGTTTTTCCATTTCTTTGTGTTCTCTTAAATTTCTTTCATAAGTGTTCTATAATTTTCAGAGTACAGATGTTTTACCTGTTTGGTTAGGTTTATTCCTAGGTATCTTAAGGTTTTTGGTGCAATTGTAAATGGGATAGATTCCTTGATTTCTCTTTCTGCTACTTTATTATTTGTGCATAGAACGTGAAACAGATTTCTGTACATTGATTTTATAACCTGTGACTTTACTGAATTCATGTATTGGTTCTAGCAATTTTTTGGTGGAGTCTTTTGGGTGTTCTACATACAGTATCATGTCATCTGCTAAGAGTGAATATTTGACTTCTAACTTGCCAATTTGGATGCCTTTTATTTCTTTTTGTTGTCTGATTGCTGAGGCTAGGACTTTCAGTACTGCGTTAAATAATGTTAGTAAGTGGACATCCTGTCTTATTCCTGATCATAGAGGAAAACCTTTCAGTTTTTTTCCATTGAGGATGATGTTAGCTGTGGGTCTTTTGTATATGGCCTTTATGATATTGAGGTGTGTTCCATCTGTCCCTACTTTGTTGAGGGTTTTTATCAAGAATGGATGTTACACTTTGTCAAATGCCTTTTCTGCATATTTTGAGAGGATCATGTGGTTCTTATCCTTTCTTTTCCTAATGTGGTGTATCATGTTGATTAATTTGTGAATGTTGAACCACCCTTGCAACCCAGGAATTAATCCCACTTGATCCTGGTGAATAATTCTTTTTATGTACTGTTGAATTTTATTTGCTAGTATCTTGTTGAGAGTTTTTGCATCCATGTTCATCAGAGATATTGGCCTGTAATTCTCTTTTGTAGTGGGTTCTTTGGTTTTAGAATCAAGGGAATGCTGGCCTTGTAGGAGGAGTTTGAAAATTTTCCTTCCATTTCTATTTTTTGGAATAGTTTGAGAAAACTAGGTATTAATTCTTTAAATGTTTGAGAATCCCCTGAGAATCCATCTGGCCCTGGACTTTTGTTTGTTGGGAGATTTTTGGTTACTGATTCCATTTCTTTGCTTGTTATTGGCCTCTTCAAGTTTTCTATTTCTTCCTGTTTTCAGTTTTGGTAGTTTATATGTTTCTAGAAATTTATCCATTTCTTCCAGATTGCCCAATTTGTTGGTATATAATTTTTCACAATATTCTCTTATAATTTTTGTATTTCTGTGATGTTGGTTGTGATCTCTCCTCTGTTATTTGTGATTTTTTTTATTTGTGTCTGTTCTTTTTTCTTTTTGATAAGTCTGGCTCGGGGGTTATCAATTTTATTAATTTTTTCAAAGGACCGGCTCCTGGTTTCATTGATCTCTTCTATTCAGGTTTTTTGTTTGTTTGTTTCCATATTATTTATTTCTGCTCTAATCTTTATTTTTTCCTTCTTCTGCTGTATTTAGGCTTCATTTGTTTTTCTTTTTTTAGCCCCTATAGGTGTAAGTTTAGGTTGTTTATTTGAGAGTTTTCTTGCTTCTTGAGGTAGACCTGTATTACTGTATACTTCCCTCTTAGGATCACTTTTGCTGCATCTCAAATATTTTGGACCATTGTATTTTCTTTTTCATTTGTTTCCATGTATTTTTAACTTCTTCCTCTTTTTTCATTTTTAAATTTTAAAAAATTGTTTTAAAGTCCAGGTTAGGTAGCATATAATGTAATAATGGCTTCAGCAGTAGAATTTAGTGATTCATCACTTATGTGTAACACCCAGTGCTCATCCCAACAAGTGCCCTCCTTAATGCCCATCACTAATTTAGCCCATCCCCCCCCACCCAACACCTCTCCAGCACCCCTTTAATTTCCTGGCTAACCCATTCATTCATTAGTAGGATGTTCTTTAACCTCCATGTATTTGTGGTCTTTCCAATTTTTTTCTTGTGATTGACTTCAAGTTTTGTAACGTTGTGGTCAGAAAATATGCATGTCATGATCTTAACCTTTTATACTTGTTGAGGCCTGATTTGTGACCCAGTATGTGATCTATTCTGGAGAAGGTCCATGTGCACTCAAAAAGAATGTGCATTCTGCTGCTGTAGGATGAAATGTTCTGAATATATCTGTTACATCGATTGGTCCAGTGTGTCATTCAAAGCCATTGTTTCCTTGTTGATTTCTTGCTTTGATGATCTATCCATTGCTTAAAGTGGGGTGTTAAAGTCCCCTCTTATTGCTGTATTATGAATGAGTTTCTTTTTTTTTAATTTTTTAATTTTTATTTATTCTTAGAAAGAGAGAACACGAGCAGAGGAGGGGCAGAGAGAGAAGGAGACACAGAATCTGAAGCAGGATCCAGGCTCTGAGCTGTCAGCACAGAGCCCAATGTGGGGTTTGAACTCATGAACTGTGAGATTGTGACCTGAGCTGAGGTCAGATACTCAACCAACTGAGCCACCCAGGTGCCCCTGAATGAGTTTCTTTATGTTTGTTATTAATTGATTGATATATTTGGGTTATTCCAAATTGGGGACATAAATATTTATAATTATTGGATCTTCTTGTTGGATAGACCTCTTTATTATGATATAGTGCCCTTCTTCAGCTCTTGTTACAGTCTTCGGTTTAAAATCTAGTTTGTCTGATAGAGATATTGCTAGTCTGGCTTTCTTTTGATGTCCATCTGAATGATAAATTGTTCTCCATCCACTCACTTTGGTGTCTGTGGTGTCTTTAGGTCTAAAATGAGTCTCTTGTAGGCAGCATATAGATGTGTCTTGTGTTTTTTGTGTTTTTTTTTTATCCATTCTGACACCCTTCGTCTTTTGATTGGAGCATTTAGTCTATTTCTATTCAAAGTAATTATTGAGAGACATGAATTTAGTGCCATTTTATTACTTGTTTTGTCATTATTTCTGGAGATTTTCTCTCTTCCTTTCTAGTCTTTGTCATTTTTGTTCTTTCTTTCCCACTCAAAGAGAGTCCCTTAATATTTTTTGCAGGGCTGTGTATAGTATAATCTAATTTTAAAGCAGAGGCAGCATGACAGTTGTAAGGATGGGGATAAAAAGACTGGACTAGATGTCCTAGGGGATGTCATATGGCATGGAGGCCACACATGGGTCTCTAGAAGGTAGAAATTCTGAGAGGAAGGATATGGAGAGAGAGCCAACGAAAAGAAAGCTCCTTCTATTTGTCATTCTCCTCCCTTGTGGCTCCACATATGTTCATTAAAACACACTTGGTGTTATTGGATTACCTGTGGAAGATAGGTAAGAAGAGTTTTGTGGAAGACACATGGGACCGAGTTTTGCACTATTTCCTTATTTTCCTACCAGTGCTGCGTTGGGACACTTGCCTTAATTCTGAAAAAAACAAATGTAGATTTCTATTAAAATTCAGTGTTTGTTTGGTTTGTGGCAGAGTAGGTTGTTCAAGGAAGAGTAGCAGCCTGATGCTTGGGAATCTGACAAGCAGTAGTCATTCTTTATGGAGCCTAGGTGCAGATTAACCAACAGCGGTCAACCCATAGTCCAGATGCAGAGCTGATTACCTGACTTTCATATCATCCCTCCACACTCCCCACCAAAAGCACTGAGGGGTAGAACGGAGTCCCCAAAGCTCAGTGCATGCATACACATACACACAACAGTTGCACACACACATGCTCACATGCACACATATATATACCGACAGAGAGACAGGTGGTATACGTGACAACATGCAGGTAATTTTTATTTTATTATGTAGCCCATATAAGATTTCAGACCTTTGATGGCCCAGTCTCAGTACTTTGTCACATTCACAGAAACACAGTCTAACAAACAAAAGTAATAAAAAATATATAATCCCAATCTTTGCAAGTATCTGTCAAAGAATGTTAAAGGAGATCTAATTCTTAACCTACATCACTTTTTAGAAATTCCATCCTTGTTCCTCTGTCATTGTCTCTTACCCTGTGATTATTCTCCTGGCCCTCTTTCATGCAAGCTCTCTTGTCCTTTCTTCCTCTGTTTCCTCCCCTGTCCCTCCAGTGCTGTGACTCTATGTCCTTCCTTCTTATTAAAAGCAGTGAGGGGCACCTGGGTGGCTTAGTCAGTTAAGTGCCGACTTCAGCTCAGGTCATGATCTCGTGGTTCGTGGGTTCGAGCCCTGCGTTGGGCTCTGTGCTGACAGCTCAGAGCCTGGAGCCTGCTTCAGATTCTTTGTCTCCCTCTCTGTCTGCCCCTCCCCCACTCCAGCTCTGTTTCTCTCTCTCAAAAATAAATAAACATTAAAAAATTAAAAATAAATAAAATAAGAGAAGTGAGAGGTTTGCACCTGATTGTGAACAACCAAGATACTCTCTGAAAGGGTGGCATTGGGGATGTTCCTTGAAGAATACTGTGATAGACAAAGGGAGAGAGGGTATGAGTGAGGAGAAGAGATGGGGGAACTCTCAAGTTGCCTTAGAATCCTAGAACCATGGTCTTTGGAGCAGGGAAGACTGTCAGGAAGGTATGGGGCCACAGTGTGCTTGAATAAAGTTCACTAAGGTGCATGTCACAGGAGATGCCCTCTAACACCTCATGTGAACTAGACATTAACTGCAGCATGACAAGGACACTCTTGAGGCATAGACAGGGTAATTTAGGAAGTATGCATGGGGTGATTTAAGAAGGCAGAAGAAGGTCTAGTGGAGGTCAAGGAGGAGGGTAACATGGAGGCAAGATGGATGTATGATATTAACTGGGGAACTGGGGGCTTTTCCAGGTGAAGGGAATGGTCTGAGTTAAAGTAGGAAGGTGGAGATGTTCAGGGGAAAGTATTATTTGAGCATAAAGTATAAACAAGGGAGTGGTGGGAGAGGCCCAGAGAACCAAGCTTACAGAGAAAGTCTTGTCAGTCTGCTAAGCAGTTCAGACTGTGGCCTGCAGGGGACTTTTGGAGGGTTTCCAAGAAATGGGCATAGCTAGACTTGCACTGTATGCACACCCATCCAGGGACATGTGGGCATGGGAGAGGGGGGAGCGGAGGAGCATAGAACATCACAAAGAGGTAATTTGGGGGACAGACTCTCAGGGCTTGGAAAGTGGGAGAGTGGGAAGTGTCAGGGTTGATTCTCAGGTTTCTAGTCGGGAGCACAGGTGGACAGTGGGATTTCCAGTGAGAGACAGGGAAAACAGAGCAGGTCCAGCTGTGCAGGGAAATGTGGGTTTGCTTTTGGCCATGTTGGCAAAGGTGAGGAAATATCAGGTACAGAGTCTAACAGGGGACAGAGTACAAGAATAGGGAAAAAGGAGAGAGGTGGGGCACCTGGGTGGATCAGACTGTTGAGTGACTCACTCTTGATTTTGACTCACATTATGATCCCAAAGTCATGATTTCTCTCCCTCTGCCCCTACCCCCCAACTCCCACAGTCTTTCTGTCTCTCTAAAATAAAAAGAAGAAAGAAAGAAAGAAAGAAAGAAGAAAGAAAAGAAAGAAAGAAAGAAAGAAAGAAAGAAAGAAAGAAAGAAAGAAAGAAAGAAAGAAAGAAAGAAAGAAAAAGAAAGAGAGGCAAACCAAGAAACAGACTCTTAACTATAGAGAACAAGCTCGTAGTTACCAGAGGGGAGGTGGGTGGGTGGATGGGTGAAATAGATGATGCGGATTAAGGAGGGTACTTGTGATGAGCACCAGGTGTCATATGTAAGTGTTGAATCACTAAATTGTGCACCTGAAACTAATATTACACTGTATGCCAACCAACTGGAATTTAAGTAAAAACTTAAAGAAAGCCCAGCTGGGGTCAGGCTGGACACGGGACAAAGGAGCTGCTGCTGTTGCTGAGGCCGACAAGGAGTCTGGAGGAGCCATGGGGAGTGTTGGGTGCAGGAGAGGACCCTGGGGACACCAGCAGTCCAGGAATGTGTGGAAGAAGAGCCGCCCGCTGCAGGGCAAGTGAGAAGGGTGGCAGCTGGGTGGGGGGCAGTGAGGAGGAGTGGAGAGGGGGCACCATAATGCTGGAGGGGCTGTTGGTTCAGCATGCAGAGAAACTTCAATGCCCAGAGGAAGGACAGGGTCAGAGCCAGGACTCAGTCTGGCCATGGTAAGAGTTGTCTGGGGGGAAGATGGAGCAGGGGCGGCTTCAATGTCTGAACATGGACTAGAGAAGAGGCGCCCTAGTGGGCCAACCCCTGAGGTAGGGGTCCAGCATGCTAAAATCTCACTGAGTTCAGGTCCCAGCTCTGCCACTTGCTGGCTATGTGACTTTGAGCAAATCCTAGTTGTGCCTCAGCTTCTTCATCTGTAAAATTGCAGTAGAAGTAGGGTTGTAGTGAGGGTAAAATGTGTCAATAAGTGTATGTTATGACATAATACATAGTAAGTGCTATGTCAAAACTGCTCTTATTATATCATGCATGGGATGTATAGAGTATATATATAGTGTATAGAATATAAGGTGAATATTAAGCAGTACATATAGTGTGTATACATAATATATATAAATAATAATTATACATGCAATGTATGTAATTATTATAATAAAAACTACCATCATAAAATACATCATTTAAAATAAAATGTTATCATTATAGTATATATTGTGTATGATATATATAATAAATATTATACATAAAATACTATATAATTGCATATATTGCTATTAGAGACACACTGCATGTACTGTTACTATAAAAGCAATAATTATTATCATTACCGTCATCGTTATTACTGGAATTTAGTCAGTGCTATAGATGCTGAAGTTAGTAGAGAAATAGAACAACAGAACTTGAGAGTCCAGAAGTTCAGTGAGTGTTTGCTGTGACTAGCAGTAGAGAATCTGATGTGTGTGTGTGCGCACACAGGTAAGTAATGAATTTGGCTTTATTATTTTTTAAGATTATTTATTTATTTTGAGAGAGAGTGCACAAGCAGGGAGGGGCAGAGAGAGAATCCCAAGCAGGCTCTGCACTGTGCAGCTCGAACTCACAAACCGCCAGACGCTTCCACCTGAGTGGAAATCAAGAGTCAGACGCTTAAACAGCTGAGCCACCCAGGCACACCAGGAATTTGACTTTAAACACAAAATCATGAAGAGAGTTGATACAGACACTGTAAGCCAGCAGGTTCAACTTGCTCATTTTACCAATGACAGCAGAGACTCCAGTGCTTCACTGAGCTGCTTGAGGTCGCAGAGTCATTGGTGGAGCTCTCCTGCCTCCTCTCTTCTTGCAGGCACTGAATTTGGGTAGAATTCAGCAGACATGGTAAGCTTGAAGGTGAAGGTACAGTCCTGGAGGAGGCCTTTCCTCTGGAAGCTCTGTTGTCCTTCCTTTACTTAGGGTCCAGCTCGACCTTCTCTCCTGCCCCCCTACCCCTCTCCACTTTCACTTACCATTTTGGCATTTAGAGATCCTGTCCTTTGCTGTCCAGGGATGCTAATATTTGCCTCTGGAGGGACTCCTGATGGAGGCTCAAAGAACATTTAAAAATATTAACAGATCAATGCTTCGAAAGCCCAATGTAATGCAGGAAGGAGCCAGTGCTTGTCTTGTTCCCTAGCCTGACAGTGATCACTGTGTCCTCAGGACTGGTCAATTTCCTTGGTGAAATCACCTTGCGGGCATGGGCAGATGATGAGCTTCCAAGGAGGCATCTAGGATTCAGAGCTGTTTTCCTGGCCCCAAGGAGTCCCAGAGATTATTTGGTATCTGCACCAAAGACCCTCTAGAGGACCAAAATGTATTCTCTGTGAATTTCTCACATCGGCTTGGCTTGAAAGAAGAGAGTAATTTTAGGTAGTTTTTGATTCTAAAGGGGTTATGAAAGATGTTCCAAATACATTTTAGGATGCTGTCAGAATAGATCTAATCACTGCCTTTTCTTCCCTGGTTTGTTTTGAGGCAATGTGTGATGGATGCTGAGTTTGTCCTTACACCATCCCAACATTCCTCCCCATGCCTCATTCTTCTCAGGGACCAGGGGGCTTTTGGATGCTGTTCAGAGATTCCCCTGTGCACTGGCAAGCTGTCTCCTGACCTCCCTGAGCATGCTTCCACCCTCCCTGCCCCCACTCCAGCCCTCACTGGCCTCAGTCCCTCCCTGGGACAGCCTCAGTGCAACCATGTCTGTGCCAGGAGCAGAGCTGAGCAGAGGACCTGATGTGAGGATGAGGAGCCTGAAGTCTGCCAGGGTCAGGGCTGAGGATCGTTTTGACCTGGAGCCATTCCATGGGTGACAGTCCCTGGCACGGACTTCCTTTGCAGATCCAAGTGGAAAAGATGTAGAAGACAACTGAACTGAGGGCCTCATGGGTCTGTCCCATCTGTTCTATTCTGTAGGTGCACAAACACCAGAATCTTGACTGATTACTAGTTGAGTCCACCCAGTTTGGACGCCTTTTCAAACTTAGGAATTTGTAGAGCATTGATTTAGAATGGTAGAACCCACTCCAAACTGTACAAAATGGTTAATTAAAAATATAGGTATACACAACAATGCAATATTGAGTTTCAAAAAGTCTCAGAAATTGTGTACACCATGACACGCTTTTAATCAAATTGAAAACAACTGAAATGAAACAACATACTTTTAGAAATATATATGTGTTAAAACCATAACCAAAATGAAGTAGATGTGAAATCTGTGGTTACAACGATTGTGGAGAAGTAGGGAATAAGATGGGGGAGAAGCATGTGAGTAGATGTAAATTATTGTCAATATTTTGGGTCCTGTGTTCATGGTGTATTCACACCTTTGAATTATATTCTTTTATGAAAATAATGTAAATTATAATGGTATAAATTAAAATGCACCAGACCAATTACAAAAATGTTCATTGACCTGGTTAACACTTATTTATACACTGGATATTGTCCTAAGCACTTTATAAGTAGTTGATAATACTTAACTCACTGAATTCTCAAAACAACCCTATACAGTAGATAGTATTATTATTTCCATTTCCATGAAGAAACTGAGGTATAGAGAAGTCAAGTAACTAGCCCAACATCACAAGGCTGAGCTGGAATTCTAAGCCAGGCTATGCATCCCCAGAGTTGTGTGATTAATGTACTTGTGTGAACCCAAGGTCTGTAAAGAAAGGTGAACAAGTTAACTGAAGGAACCAGTTTCTACATGATGCCAGTGCAAATGTACAGGGAAGGAGGGATGCCTGGCTTTAGTGTGTGTACGAAGCAAATGGTTTTGTATAGTACAGTTTTTCAGTTTGTTACTATATCCACCTTCCCAGGCAATGTGTTTGCATGCTACAGGGCCTTTCTGGATTGATTCTAATAGTCTGAATTTTGGTGACATGGCAAGCTAATGGGGCAATCTATTGATTGACTCTTGGAGCTCCCTTCATGTCCCAGTGCTGAGCTGACCAATAGCTAGATGGAGTTAGGGCTTCTCTTTGTTTTGCCTCAAGATTTATCATCTACTGAGCAAATATTGACTTCTTGAATTAACTTGTAATGTCTCTGGCAACAGAATTCCATATTTGTTTGATAACATATCTGGAAGACCCATGGTGGAAACCTCCTTTTCTTCCTTTTCTTTTCTTTTCTTTTTTCTTTTCTTTTCTTTTCTTTGCTTTGCTTTGCTTTATTAATAATACATTTTAATTCATTATATACAAAATACCATTGCAACATGAAACCAGTATAAAAATTATTGAGATATTTTATATTTTTGAACTAAATCTTTCAAATTCAATGTGTATCATATACTTTTAAATCACAACGCATCACAATTTCTTTTCACTTTATTGAGGAATAATTGACAAATATAATTGTATATATTTAATGTACATAATGTGATGATTTGCTATACCACATACATTGTGGAATGATTACTAAGATCAAGATGATTAACACACCCATCAATACACACAGTTAACTGTTTGCATGTATGTGGTCAGAATACTTAAGATCTACACTCAGCAACTTTCAAGTACCCAGCACTGTATGATTAACTATAGTCTCCATGCTGTGCATTAAGTACTCAGAATTCATTCTTGTTATAACCAAAAGTTTGTACCCTTTGACCTACATCACCCATTTCCTCCTTCACGTAGCCCCTGGCAACCACCATTCTATTTTCTGTTTCTAAGAAATCAGCTTTCTTTCTCTCTCTCTCCCTGTCTCTCTCTCCTCTCAATTCTACATGTGAGATCATGTAGTATTTATCTTTCTCTGACTTATTTCACTTAGCATAATGCCTTTGAGGTTCATTCATGTTGTTGCAAATGGCAGGATTTCCTTCTTCTATATGGCTGAGTAATACTAAATCACACACACGCACTAAATACATACACACACACTTTTTAATCACATTTTTAATCCATTCATCCGTTGATAGACACTTCGGTTGTTTTCATGTCTTGGCTATTGTGAATAATGCTGCAATGAACATGGGAGTGAAGATATTCCTTTGAGATACTCCTTCAGATATATACCCAGAAGTGGAATTTCTGGATCATATGATAGTTCTATTTTTAATTTGCAGTGGGGTGGGGGTGGGGGGACATCTCCATACTGTTGTCCACAATGGCTGTACCAATTTACATTACCAACAGTGCACAAATGTTCCCTTCTCTCCACATCCTCACCAACACTTGTTATCTTTTGTCTTTTTGATGTGAATCATTCTGAAAGGTGTGAGGTGATACCTCATTGTGGTTTTAAGCTTCCTTTTAAGTTAGAAGTTCTCTGTTCTTTGAGAGTGGTCTCTGAAACAGCAGGACTAGCCTAACATTCCTGGAGAATTTTTTAGAAATGCAAATTCTTGGGCTTGTCCTTAGTCCTGCTGAATCTGGAGCCCCAGGGGTGAGGTCCAGCTGGTGGTGTGCTGGCAAATGTTTAACAACTGGGTCTCTGGGGAAAAAATGCATATAGTTATGTACACAAGTTTAATATAAATTTTATTGGTATATATACTATGTAGCACAAAATTTACAAATAATAATAATAAAATATTCAATATTCCTTATTATAACTTTCATATAGGAAATTGATTTGCACAGAATACTTTCATTGGCCTTTGACAAACTTTTGTAACAGAGACAACTTATGGTTGCAATTGATGAGTGAGTGTAGCTCCAACATGAGTGTTGGCTGATAGTTTTGTTTACAATAAGGGATGTGTTCAAAGAGAAGCAAAGGAAGATGGATGTTATGTCAAAATTTTTTGACAATTTTATGTCATTTTTGGGGGCAAGGACATGAGCAACTTCCTTGCTGAATCAGGTTATAGTTTTCAAATACTGGAAAAAATATGTATATTTTGCTGTTCACAATGTAATAGCTATAGGCTGACATACATCTAAGTTTAATCTGTTTAACTCTGTATTATTAAGCTTTTCTCCATGACTTTCTGAAGTTGAGACAATCAGTGAAATAATAACCCAAGTCCAGATGCAGCATTTGCCCATTGCTGTGGTGTAAATATTTCTACCATGGCCAGTTTCAAGCCATATGACACCACTAACCAGGAGCTAGGAAGAGAGGTGCACAGCAGCACTCCATGTTCCCCATTTCCTTCCTACAGAGACAGTAGTCATAGATGTCCTCCAGGGCAGACATAATAGAAACTTGTAGTAAAATACTTAGGAAATGCTTTTCATGTAGTATTTTAATACATTTATTTTTTGAAAGAGAGAGAGAGAGAGAGAGAGAGAGAGAGAGAGAGAGTCCCAAGCAGGCTTTGTGCTGCCAGCACAGATCCTGACATGGGGCACAATCTCAAAAACCATGAGATCATGACCTGAGCCAAAACCAAGAGTCAGACACTCAATCAGCTGAGCCACCCAGACTCCCCCTAAGGCATAAATTTTAGTTATACATTTTTATGATTTATTTTTAATGTTTCATGACTGGCTTGCAATATTCTTGAAAATGTAACAATCGGCTGTCATGAGCTGTTATGAATCAATCCAGTAAGCCATTGGGCCCAATTTTGTGTGTTTCAGCAAGCCCTCCAGGTAATTCTGATGATGCCAAAGTCTTTTATTTTTCTCTTTTTAAAAATTCAAGTATAGTTAACTTACAGTGTTTCAGATGTACAGTGTAGTGATTCAACAATTCTATACATTACTTAGTGTTCATCACAATAAGTATACTCTTAACTCCCTTCACCTATTTCACCTATCCATACACCCCTCCCCTCTGGCAACCACCAGTTTGTTCTCTGTAGTTAAGAGTCTGTTTTTTTTTTTCTTTTTTTCTCTTTGTTCATTTGTTTTGTTTCTTAAATTCCACATAATGAGTGAAATCATATGGTATTTGTCTTTCTCTGATTTTGTTTTTTACTTAGTGATGATGCTAAATTTTGAGAACCACTGGGTAAGCAGATGCTGAGGACAAGAAATGCATTTAGCTACAATTAACCTAGTGACACCTGTTTGGGTCTGGCCAACAAAATGTTTCCCTTAAATGTTTAAACAAGTTCACATTTTGGGAGGAAGTATGTCTACAGGAGAAGAGGGGAATGAGAAAAGGCTTTGAGTTTGAATCTTTGATTTCTTTTTCCCAGATTTGGCCCAGTTTGGTAAACTATTAATAGATAGCCAAGCAAACCTTAGATCAAATTATGGCTCAGTTTATCCTCTTGAAACAAAATGGCAGCCAATGCAACTGCTCAAATGATCTGTCTTCTGGAGTCTTAAAGAAATGGTTGATTTATTCAATAAATATTTATTAAGTATCTATGATATGCCAAGCACTTTTCTGGATGTTAGTGATGCAGAGCACTAAACAAGATAGACAAGGACCCTGATATCAAGGAGTTTATATTCTAGGAGAAAGAGAGTAAACAAACAAACAAACAAACAAACAAACAAACAAAACAAGTAAAAACCAGATAAGCAAGATAATTACTGGAACTATATCATGCTACAGAGTAAACAGAAGAAGATTATGTTGTAGAGGGTGATATGTGAGAAGGTACTATTTTTTGCCTAGAGTGGTTATGGAAGGTTTCTTTGAGGAGGTGACAATTCAGTGAAGAACTGAATGATGGAAAGAATCCAACTATGGAACTAGCTGGATGAAGAGCATCCAGGCAGAGGGGATGACAGTTGTAAATGTCTTGAGGTGAGAACAGGTTTGATGTATCCAAGGCCGGCCTGGCAAGGAGGATGACTGGCTGGAACAGTGTGAATGAGTAGAGAATTGTAGGAGATGTGTCAAAAGGCAGCCAGGCAGGGTCATATCAGGTAGGGTCTTTTAGGCCACAGCAAAAGTTTTGGATTTCATTCTTTTCTTTAACGTTTATTTTTTACATTTTTAAAAACATTTATTCATTTTTGAGAGACGGAGCACAAGCAGGGAGGCACAGAAAGAGAGGCAGACACAGAATCCAAAGCAGGCTCCAGACTCTGAGCTGTCAGCACAGAGCCTGATGGAGGGCTTGAACCCATGAACCATGAGATCATGGCCTGAGCTGAAGTCATATACTTAACCAACTGGACCACCCAGGTGACCCTGGATTTCGTTCTAAGTGATGGGAAGCCCCTGCTTAAAGCAGGGGAATGATTGGCCTAATTTCTGCTTTAAAAAGAGTCCTGAATTCTGAGTGGAGAATGGGCTGTGAGAAGCAAAAGTAGAAGGAGGGAACTGCATCGGGAGACTATTGAAAGAATCTAGGGAGCAGATAACATGGCTTGGAATGGAAGTGGTCAGGTTTGGGATTACAGGGTATTACAGGGGAGCAGCAGATTGGACTGGCCAAGAAGTTGTGACAAATTCTTTATAAGAATAAAATGGACTATTAACCTTACCATGTTTAAGCAAAGTGGACTAGAATTCTTTGTGTTGATGCCTGCTAATCTCTTACCCATTTTGGTCCATCTATCAGTTTCTACCTTCTTTACAGAATCATGGCACAGTGTCTTAAGATGGTGATGGCCTCTGAACTGGGTGGGCAACTGAAGAGGCATGAATCAGAAGACACTACGTGGAGACTAAGTACAATCCTGAGTCCATTCTAATGAGCTTAGGTCTATAAGGGCCAAGCAGAAGTTAAGAATGGAGATCACCCCAACAACTCCTTGTGTCTGTGTACAGGTGGGAGCAGCTGTTAACCACTGTGCATTTGTAAAATCCCTACCCTGCTTGAATTGGGTGGGCAAAAACCCTGCATCGGTCTGGGAAACTTCACCTTCCCCATGCAACCTGGCCAGGTTCATGTGTGCATTTTGCCAGCGGTGAGCTTGGAGGCTAACTCCCCAAAGGATTCTGTCCTGCAGGTTGCTTGTCCTGTGGTTGATGGATAAATGTCCTTTGATATATACGGAACAGGAGCTGTCACTGGGAGAGTCACAGGGATTCTCAATCTAATGGTCAGGTCATTACTATGGTGCACATTCTGTAAATTTTTCAACGTATGATTTGTATTCACTGATTTAAGAAAACCACAACTACCTTATTTTTTTAAGTGTTTATTATTTTTGAGAGAGAGAGAGAGAGAGAGAGAGAGAGAGAGAGAATGAGGGGAGAGGGACAGAGAAAGAGGGAGATACAAAATCTGAAACAGGCTCCAGGCTGTCAGCACAGAGCCCGACATGGGGCTTGAACTCACCAACTGCAAGATCATGACCTGAGCCAAAGTCAGATGCTTAACCACATGAGCCACCCAGGTACCCCATGACTACTGTAACACTTCATTTACCTAGAATTCTCTGAGAATATGGCATTTCATGTAAATGCATTTTTCATATATATGCCTTTATATGTCAAGGCAACTTTTATGTCATGAACATTTCGAGTATTTTAAAGAGAGGGCTTGCTAAAGCAAGTGAGCCTCGTAAGCAGAGTGCCTACATGATTTAACTTCCCTTGATAACTCACATTCACCCATTATGACCACCAGTCACTCCTTCATACTATACTGCAGTGACGCAGTGACTCCACACCCCATGAAGCTGACTGTTGTGTAAATTCCTTCACTCTCTTACTCTCTGGAGAACTGGGCCCTCTGTTGAGGGCTTTATGTCGTTAACACCTACCAATGGCACCCAGAGCAAGAGTCCAAGCAAACAAGTTTGCTTGAACACCCTTCACTGTTTCTTGTTAGCAGATTGGTGCTTTTAAGAAGATAGTTTTTATTTGGGAGGTTTTGTCTAAATTAGCTAGTCTGCTGTTGCTGAAAACAGAAGTTTCCAGAAGCTAAGCCTATGTTTTTCCTATTGGTGTGCACTATATGTGACCCACCCACATTTGTGTATTATTAATCCATACCAAAAAAAAAAAAAAAACCTTTTATCATTGTTCCTGGTTCGTGTAAACTGAAGAATAAAGAGGAGTCCTCAGGATGACAAAGAAAGATGCCTCCTGGGTCATTCAAGCAGAAGCCAAAGGAAAAAATTTGACTGGAGGAGACCAGGAACTCCCAGTATGTAAAATAATACCAGTGAGACCTCTGTTCCGATGCTGGGCCCATGCTCTCCTCTCCCAGCCTTGAGTTGGACAACAATGACCTGGAGTCGGGCAGTCATGAATGGTTGCTGATGGGGAGCTTTGGGTCAAACAATCACAGCTGCAATGCACACAAGTTTTTTTAGAACTGGTTTGTGCACTAAAGGGAAACTGGCTCCTAAGGGAGGTTACATCATGGAATCTTCTAGAGGTCCCATTACCCTGCTATGATGTGTAAGAACTGCCTCACTCCAGAATTTGTGGCAGAAAGCATTTGATACAGTCATTTACATGGAAACATAAGTGGTGTCTTTCTTCCAGTCCCTAGACTTTGGCAAACAGAAGGTTCTTTCCAGTACACTGATGGATATCCTTAACTTCAGCAACAGTTAAGCCTCTATCAGTAAAAAACGCAGGCAGCTCAGAGAAAAATTTCTTCTGACAGGCCAGATACTGGAAGTGTAGCTGGGAAGGTTCAGCGCCATTTTTTGAACCAAAATGGAAGAGAGATAAACCAGGAAATTGTCTACATTTTACCTTCTGTATTCTTCCCTTCCTTTGGGGAAATATATGATTATTTTGTAATTGTTTATACACAGATGCAGGTAATCTTTTTTTTCTCTGTTTTTAAAGAGAAAGGTCAAAGTTTGTCACAGTCTGTGTCACATCAAACTGAAATAGCTTCGTCCCCTTCCTCTGTATTTCTGTGGTAATTGGCTCCATGAACTACAAACAGAGCACACGTGGGTTGAACATGATGAGGCCATCTGGGCTTGGGCTAAGTGTGCTTTCCTGGATGGGGGAAGGAACAAGGCTGCCTGGGGCTGTTGGCTGTTACTTGAAGAGAAATCCATGGTTTAAAGACTTTCCTTTGTTCCTTGTTTCTTCACCAAGGGACAGGCACTTCACTTGTCCTGCAGGGGAGGCTGTTGACAAAGTCTTTGTGTCCTGTAAGTGGGCAAATTGAGCCTTTTCTGTCATTACTGACAAGTTTGTGGAGTGCATCTCTGGTAAGATCCAGTGCTTTGTCTGGGGTGATGATGCATAAGATCTATTGGGCTATCCCTCAAGGGGCTTACAGTTTGGTTAGACAAACAGGAGGAATTAAACAAGACAAAACCAAAATAGAACAATAAAACAACCAACCAAACAAAAAACCACAAAACAGCCACCAGCCCATCAGCCCTTCTCCTCTCACCCCTACTATGTATGTACATTCATTTCATTACTGATCTCTTTTCTCTTACATGAATATTTGTTTGTTTGTTTGTTTGTTTGTTTGTTGGGGGAGGGGCTTGTGGATTTCTTGAGCTGGAGATTATTAACACTTTTTGCCCAATGACAGATCTCTTTTCTAGGTGTAGTGAATGCTGTCCATAAATCACAACCATCCAGCAAATGCTTTACAAAGAGCTTTCGGGACACCGCATTTCATTTGTGGAGGGAAAAAAAAATGCCTGCATTTAACTTCTGGCTCCTAATCTTCAGTTGACAGAAACCAGGAAACTGCTCAATTTCATGTGTTTACTTCAAAATACCCTATCTCAGCCAAGTGTCTGGCTGCTCCATTCTATAAATGCAAGGCGCCACCATCATGCCTTGTATGTCTTTCCTTTCTCTCTCTGTGTTGGCTGACACTTGTGTCCAAAAAGCAGGCTTTCAACAAATTGCATTCTGATTGACTGACCTGGATTTCTGCTGGGGAGCTGAACACTAAAGCCAAATGGATTTGACCAAAACTTGCTTTGCTGGTTTTTTAAAGTCTCTTTCAGAAACAGCCTCGGACATGTTTTATGAGAGAAATGAAGAATACTATTTCAGAACAATGGTACAAGCCAGAGTCACAGCAAGATGGTTTTCAAGGTGGGTGAAATCTCAGGTTATCTATCTGAAGCTTTTAGCTATTCAAGAAGACTCATGGTCTTCTTTTGCAGTATCTGTTGAGACCAAGTTTCTAAGTTCATAAAACCACAGACCTCTGAGTGATTGGAGCTGGTCTTTTGACTGCTTACCGTGATATTTGTTTTGAGCTTGAATCTCAGAGCCATTTTAATCCATCTAAGCAAGGAGCCTGGTATCCAAAGTGAAGTGCAGTCCCATGGACTTCATAATGATACTTGTTGGTGCTGGGGTAAAATTCAGGGATTCATAATCTCTTGACTGTTCTGAAGGACACCGGTCAAGGCCATCACCATTTTAGCTGACCTAGCTGACCGCAATGGCTTTCAGATGATTTCTTGGACTCTAGCCATTTTTTATTCCAATCCAACCATACTATTTCTCCAAAGATTCAGGATTATCATGGTACTTTCCCCAATCTAAATGCTTTAATGGCTCCCTTTTATGTTTCTAAATAAATGGTTTTAAATTTACAGGGAAATCACAATGGTACAAACTTCCCATATACTCCAAACCCTATTATTTCCTATAGTTTCCTATAATGTTAATATTTACTGGGAATGTAGTACATTTGTTACAATAATGAATCAATGTATATACATTATTTTTTAAATTTTTTAAAAGTGTTTATTTTTGAGAGGGAAAGAGTGTGAGAGAGGGAGGAGCAGAGAGAGAAGGATACACAATCTGAAGCAGACTCCAGGTTCTGAGCTGTCAGCACAGAACCTAACACAGGGTTTGGACCCATGAGCCATGAAATCATGACCTGACCCAAAGTTGGATGCTTAACTGACTGAGCCACCCAGGCGTCCCTGTATATACATTATTTTTAACCAAAGTTCATACTTTACTCAGATTTCCTTACTTTTAACCTAGTGTCCTTTTTCTATTCTAGGATTCGATGCCATATTACATTTAGTCCTCATGTCTCCTTAGGCTTCTCTTGACTGTAGTAGCTTGTCAGATTTTCCTTGTTTTTGATATGACAGTTTTGAGAGGTGCTGATAAGGTATTTTGTAGGATGCCCCTCTATTGGGATATGTCTGATTGTTCCCCCTCAGAATTAGCCTGGGGTGATATGTCTTGGGAGGAAGACCACAGAGGTGAAGTGCCATTTTTCTCATGTCAAGGCTACATACTATCAAAATTGCCTGTCACTGTTGATTTGAACGTTGATCACCTGGCTGAGGGGGTGTTTGTCAGGTTTCTCCACTGTGAAGTTCCTCTTTCCCCATTTCCCTCTTTGGAAAGAAGTCACTGTGTGTGACCCTCACTCAAGGAGCGGGCAGTTAGGCTCCATTTCCTTGAGGGCAGACTGTCTACAAAAATTATTCAGAATTCTTCTGCACAGTGATTTGTCTATTCTCCTTTTATTTTAATTTGTGCAATCATTTATTTGTATCAGTATGGACTCATGAATATTTTATTTCATATTTTTGGTTATCCAACGCTAATTTATTTTGTTCTTCAAATTGTTTCAGTTTTGACCATTAGAAACTCTTTCAGGGAACTCCTGTGGCCCTTTCACATACCCTTATCATTGTGGGAATTTTTTAAAGCATTTCATTACTTTTTTATGGTACAAAGATGCTCCAGGTTCTCTTGTATTTTTTTCTAACCCAGTCCTAGAATCAGCCATTTTTTTTCCAAGGACCCCGGGTTCCCTTTTTACAAATCTACTTAGATAAACACCTTTGTCCTCTACCCCCTTTAGTGAGGTTGCTTCATACATTTGTAACACAGATTGTTTTATCCCATTCTGCACTCTGTCCTGGGATGTCTTGACAGTCTAAGTAATTTTTAAAAATTTGCATACATTTAAGTTTATCTCTGTGCTGTAAAGTTTAATGGGTTTTGGCAAATACATAGTGTCACATATTCACCATGAAAGCATTGTGATCATCTGAATAATGACCCATCAAGGATGTCCACATCCTAATGCCTGGAACCTATACTACTGGAACCACATACTACTTTATGTGGTAAAAGAAATTTTACATATGTGATTAAGAATCTTGAGATTGGGAGATTACTCTGGGTTATCTGGATGAGCCCAATATAGTCACAAAGGTTCTTATAAGAGAGAGGCAGAGTTGGTAGTTGGAAATATGATAGATGCAAGAAGTTAGAATGATGTGAGGAAGGAAGTCATGGTCCAAGGAATGCAGGCAGACCTAAGAAGCTGAAAAAGGCTAGGAATGGACTCTACCCTGAAGCCCCCAGAAGGAATGCAGCTATTTTGACTTGTCGATTTTAGATTTTTCACTCCCAGAACTTAGTAAGAGAGTAAATCTGTGTTTTAAGCTACTAAAATTTTAGTAATTAATTGCAGTAGCAATGGGAAATTAATATTGATTTTGATATCTGGAATGGGGTACTGCTGTAACAAATTCCTAAAAATGTGGAAGTGGCTTTGGAATTGGGTAATGGATAAAAGCTGGAAATTTTGTGAGGACCATGATAGAAGAGGTCAAGGCTGCCTTGAACAGACAAATATGGATATTAAAGACTTTGCTTGTGAAGGCTCAGAAGGAAGCAAGGAACATGATAGAGAAAGCCTGTATTGTCTTAGAGAATACCTATATTGTCATAAACAGGACATAAAAAATATGAACATTAATGGTGCTTCTGATGGGTGGCTTAGTGGGTTAAGCGTCCAGCTCTTGGTTTCAGCTCAGGTCATGATCTCCCAGTTTGTGAGTTCAAGCCCCATGCCAGGCTCCTCGCTAACAGTGCAGAGCCTGCTTGGGATTCTCTCTCCCTCTTTCTCTGGCCCTTCCTCCTCTCTAAAAATAAATAAATAAACTTACAAAAAGGTATTTCTGATGAAGGATCAGAAGGAAATGAGGAACATGGTATGGGAAACCGGAGAAAAGGAGATCCTTGTTATATAGTGACAGAAAACTTAGCTAAATTTTGTTCTACAGTTGTGTGGGAAGCAGAACTTATAAATGAACTTAGTATCTAGCTAAAGAGATTTCCAAGCAAAGTATTGAAAGTGCAGCCTAATTCCTTCTTGCTGAGAAGAAGGAGATAAATTGAAGAAAGAATTTTTAAACAAAAGGGACAAAGGACTTGAAATTTGGGGAATTCTTAGCCTATCCAGATTGTAAAGACGCCAAAATTAGAAGACCCACTGTTGGGAATGTATACTATGGAAAGAAGTCAAGGTGTAGCTAGAAAAACCTTTGCTAGTGTTTCAGAGGAAGAAAAGAGTACAGTATTTAGTCACATATAGGGATCTCTGAGAAGGTTAGTTTTGTGAATCATGGATCCCCTCAGTCATCTCAACAGAAGCCAAAAATAGAGATGGAATTATCCAGGGAAGATCTATAGAAGAATCTCTTGTCTAATGGAGTCAACCCTCATGGTATACGTGGGAAACCCACTGTTGTTTTTTTTTTTTTTAATGTTATTCCAGCAGAAACCCCACCCAGTGATTATGTTTGTGGTAATTTGTTTTATAACAGTAGAAAACTTATACACCTACCCAATATCCATGTTTCCTGTCTTTGTCAAAATTACCTTGTTTTTATTTTTAAAATAATCTTTTGTTTAGAGTAGTTAAATGTTTGCAGCAAAATTGAGGGGAAGATACAGAAATTTCCTATATACTCCCTGCCTCCCTGCCGTGTATGCATAGCCTCCTCCGTTATGCCCCACCAGAGTGGTACATTTGTTACAACTGGTGAACCTACACTGACATCATAATTACCCAAAGCCCATAGTTTACATCATAGTTGACTCTAATGTCATATATTCTATGGGTTTGGACAAACATATAATGACACATATCCATCATTATGGTATCCATATATGGAGTATTTTCACTCCCTAAAAATCCTATGTGTTCTGCCTATTCGTCCTTCTCCCCACCCTCCAACCCCTGGCAACCACTGGTTTTTTACGGTGTTCATAATTTTGCCTTTTCCATAATATCATATAGTTGAAATTATATAGTATGTAGCCTTTTCAGATGGGCTTCTTTCACTTAGTAATATGTATTTAAATTTCCTCCATGCCTTTTAATAGTTTGATAGCTCATTTCTTTCAGTGATGAATAATATTCTATCACCTGGAAGTACCCCAGTTTATCCATTCACCTACTGCAGGGCATCTTGGTTGCTTCCAGTTTTGACAATTATGAATACATCTGCTATGAACATCCGTGTGCAGGTTTTTGTGTGGACATAACTCCTTTGGGTAAATACCAGGACGTGTGATTAATGGGGTTGTATGGTAAGAATATATTTAATTTAGTAAGAAACCACTGCCAAAATGTCTTCCTAGGTGGCTGTACATTTTACATTTCCACCAGCAATGAATGAATAAGAGTTCCTGTGTCCCATATACTCATCAGAATTTGGTGTTGTCAGTGTTCTTGGTTTTGGCCATTGTAAAAGGTGTATCTTGTTGTTTTAATTTGCATTTATCTGATGACATATGATGTTGAAAGTCGTTCCATATATTTATTTTTTATCTGTATATCTTCTTTGGTGAGGTGTCTGTTCAAGTCTTTAGTTCATTTTTTAAACAGGTTGTTCTTTTTCTTATTGTTGAGTTTTAAGAATTCTTTGTATATTTTGGATAACAGTCTTTTACTAGATATGTCTTTTGCAAATATTTTTTCCCAGTCCTTGTCTTGTTTCCTCATTCTCTTGACAGTGTCTTTCACAAAGCAGAAATTTTATGTTTAATTAATTCCAGCTTATCAGTGATTTCTTTCATGGATGGTGCCTTTGGTGTTGTATCTAAAAAGTCATTACTGAGGAGAGAAGATGGTGGCATAGGAGGACACTGGGCTCACCGTGTCCTGCTGACCACTTCGATTCCACCCACATCTGCCTAAATAACCCAGAAAACCGCCAGAAGCCTAACAGAATGGACTCTCTGGAGCCAAGCGTAGATGAGAGGCCCACAGAAGAGGGTAGGAAGGGCAGAGAGGCGGTGTGTGCTACATGGACTGGTGGGAGGGAGCCGGGGCAGTGGAGGGGCAGCCCATACAGCAAGGTAGAGCCCCCGAATCTGGCTTGCAAAAGCAGAGGGGCTGGACAGAGTGTGTTCTGACAGCCAGTGGGACTTAACATCTGGAATGTTATAAGTCACCAGCTCTGCTCTGAGAGTGGGAGGGCTAGAGGACAATGGGAGAGAGAGTTGTTGAGCCCTGGAGGACAGAGCTCAGCTTGGCAGGGAACAAAGGCACTCACCAGCACCATCTCCCTCACCTATCATCCAGCCAAAATCCCAAATGGAACCAGTTTCCCTCATATACCTTGCTTGCACGCGCAAACACCCAACACTGTGCTTTTGCGTACCCATCCCTCCAATGGGTCTGCCTCCCTCCCGGTGCCACAGGGCCCCTCCCGTAGCGGATCACTGAAGGCAAAGCGAGCTGAGTCTGCCCCTCCTGCCTCTGTGCACCTTGCAGATCCACCCTGGCGAATACACCAGATCCTATCTAAGCAGCACCACAAACCTGGCAGTGTGCAAGTAGCCCAGACAGGGGCCACACCTCTCCACAGTGAGTCTTGCCCCTGGGAGAGGGGAAGATAAGGTACACACCAGTCTGACTATGGCCCCAGCGGTGGGCTGGGGGCAGACATCAGGTCTGACTGTGGCCTGCCCACCAACACAAGTTACTCCAGACAACACAGAGGAAGAGCCCTGCAGTTCTGCACCACTCCAGGGACTACCCAAAATGACAAAATGGAAGAATTTTCCTCAAAAGAAACTCCAGGAAGTAGCGACAGCTAACGAACTGATCAAAATGATTTAAGCAGGTTGGCAACCAAACTCCCAGTGAGACTAATGACAAATAGGAGGAACAACACAAGCACAGAGAAGGGAGAGGAGCAGACCACACAACACACCCCAGACAGGGGATAAGTCCCATGATATTTGACTTTGAAAGCCATCAGGGCTTAATTCTGAGTACTTTAAAAATCAGTGGGGACCTGGGGAAGATGGCGGCATAGGAGGACGCTGGGCTCACCATGTCCTGCTGATCACTTAGATTCCACCTACACCTGCCTAAATAACCCAGAAAACCACCAGAAGACTAGCAGAACAGAGTCTCTGGAGTCAAGCACAGACAAGAGACCCACGGAAGAGGGTAGGAAGGGCGGCGAGGTGGTGCACACTACATGGACTGGCTGGAGAGGCCGGGGAGGAGGGGCGTCCCACCTGCAAAGCAGAGCCCCCCGAGTCTGGCTTGCAAAAGCAGAGGGGCCAGACAGAGTGTGTTCTGGCAGCAAGCGGGACTTAACATCTGGAAGGTTATAAGCTAACAGCTCTGCTTGGAGAACAGGAGGGCTGGAAGACAAGGGGAGGGAGAGTCGTTGAGCCCCGGATGACAGAGCTCAGCTTGGCAGGGAACAAAGGAGCTCGCCAGCACCATCTCCCTCGCCCATCCCCCAGCCAAAATACCAAAGGGAGCCAGTTCCTGCCAAGGAACTTGCTTGCACCTTTCAAACACCCAATGCTGTGCTTCTGCGGATCCATCCCTCCAGCAGGTCTGACTCCCTCCCAGTGCCGCACGGCCCCTCCCAAAATGGGTCTCAAAGGAAAAGTGAGCTGAGCCTGCCCCTCCCGCCCCCATGCACCTTGCCGATCCATCCCAGCTAATACACCAGAACCCCAGCACCACAAGCCTGGCAGTGTGCAAGTAGCCCAGACGGGCCACACCACCCCACAGTGAATCCCGCCCCTAGGAGAGAGAAAGAGAAGGCACACACCAGTCTGACTGTGGCCCCAGCAGTGGGCTGGGGGCAGACATCCAGTCTGACTGCTGCCCCACCCACCAACGCAAGTTATTCAAGACAGCACAGGGGAAGTGCCCTGCAGTCCTGCACCACTCCAGGGACTATCCAAAATGACAAAACGAAGAATTCCCTTCAAAAAAACATCCAGGAAATAACGACAGCTAACGAACTGATCAAAAACAATTTAAACAATATAACAGAAAGTGAAATTAGAATAATAGTCATAAAATTAATCGCTGGGCTTGAAAACAGTATAAAGGACAACAGAGAATCTATTGCTACAGAGATCAAGGGACTAAGGAACAGCCAGGAGGAGCTAAAAAATGCTATTAATGAGCTGCAAAATAAAATGGAGATGACCACAGCTTGGATTGAAGAGGCAGAGGAGAGAATAAGTGAACTAGAAGATAAAATTATGGAAAAAGAAGAAGCTGAGAAAAAGAGAGATAAAAAAATCCAGGAGTATGAGGGGAAAATTAGAGAACTAAGTGATGCACTAAAGAGAAATAATATATGCATAATTGGTATTCCAGAGGAGGAAGAGAGAGGGAAAGGTGCTGAAGGTGTACTTGAAGAAATCATAGCTGAGAACTTCCCTGATCTGGGGAAGGAAAAAGGCATTGAAATCCAAGAGGCACAGAGAATTCCCTTCAGATGTAACTTGAATCGATCTTCTGCACAACATATCATAGTGAAACTGGCAAAATACAAGGATAAAGAGAAAATTCTGAAAGCAGCTAGGGATAAACATGCTCTAACATATAAAGGGAGACTGATAAGACTCATGACGGATTTATCTACTGAAACTTCGCAGGTCAGAAAGGAATGGCAGGAAATCTTCAATGTGATGAAGAGAAAAAAATATGCAGCCGAGAATCCTTTATCCAGCAAGTCTGTCATTTAGAATAGAAGGAGAGATAAAGGTCTTCCCAAGCAAACAAAAACTGAAGGAATTCGTCACCACGAAACCAGCCCTACAAGAGATCCTAAGGGGGATCCTGTGAGACAAGGTACCAGAGACATCGCTACAAGCATGAAACCTACAGACATCACAATGACTCTAAACCCATATCTTTCTATAATAACACTGAATGTAAATGGACTAAATACTCCAACCAAAAGACATAGGGTATCAGGATGGATAAAAAAACAAGACCTATCTATTTGTTGTCTACGAGAGACTCATTTTAGACCTGAGGACACCTTCAGATTGGGAGTGAGGGATGGAGAACTATCTATCATGCTACTGGAAGTCAAAAGAAAGCTGGAGTAGCCATACTTATATCAGACAGACTAGACTTTAAATTAAAGGCTGTAACAAGAGATGAAGAAGGGCATTATATAATAATCACAGGGTCAATCCATCAGGAAGAGCTAACAATTATAAATATCCATGTGCCAAATACGGGAGCCCCCAAATATATAAAACAATTACTTACAAACATAAGCAACCTTATTGATAAGAATGTGATAATTGCAGGGGACTTTAATACTCCACTTACAATGGATACATCATCTAGACACAGGACCAATAAAGAAACAAGTGCCCTGAATGATACATTGGACCAGACGGACTTGACAGACATATTTAGAACTCTGCATCCCAAAGCCACAGAATATACTTTCTTCTCGAGTGCACATGGAACATTCTCCAAGATAGATTACATACTGGGTCACAAAACAGCCCTTCATAAGTATATAAGAATTGAGATCATACCATGCATATTTTCGGACCACAATGCTATGAAGCTTGAAATCAACCACAGGAAAAAGTCTGGAAAACCTCCAAAAGCATGGAGGTTAAAAAACACCCTACTAAAGCATGAATGGGTCAACCAGGCAAATAGAGAATAAATTAAGAAATATATGGAAACAAAGGAAAATGAAAATACAACAATCTAAATGCTTTGGGATGCAGCAAAGGCAGTCCTGACAGGAAAATACATTGCAATCCAGGCCTATCTCAAGAAATAAGAAAAATCCCAAATACAGAATCTAACAGCACACCTAAAGGAAATAGAAGCAGAACAACAAAGACACCCCAAACCCGGCAGAAGAAGAGAAATACTAAAATCAGAGAAGAAATAAACAATATAGAATCTAAAAAACTGTAGAGCAGATCAATGAAACCAAGAGTTGGTGTTTTGAAAAAGTAAACAAAATTGATAAACCTCTAGCCAGGCTTCTCAAAAAGAAAAGGGAGATGACCACATAGATAAAATCATGAATGAAAATGGAATTATTACAACCAATCCCTCAGAGATACAAACAATTATCAGGGAATACTATGAAAAATTATATGCCAACAAATTGGACAACCTGGAAGAAATGGACAAATTCCTACACCCACACCCTTCCAAAACTCAATCAGGAGGAAATAGAAAGCTTGAACAGACCCAAAACCAGCAAACAAATTGAATCAGTTATCAAAAATCTCCCAACAAATAAGAGTCCAGGACCAGATGGCTTTCCAGGGGAATTCTACCAGACATTTAAAGCAGAAATAATACCTATCCTTCTCAAGCTATTCTAAAATATAGAAAGGGAAGGAAAACTTCCAGACTCATTCTATGAAGCCAACATTACTTTGATTCCTAAACCAGACAGAGACCCAGTAAAAAAAGAGAACAACAGGCCAATATCTCTGATGAATATGGATGCAAAATTCTCAATAAGATACTAGCAAATCAAATTCAACAGCATATAAAAAGAATTATTCACCATGATCAAGTGGGATTCATTCTTAGGATGCAGGGCTGGTTCAACATTTGCAAATCAATGTGATACATCACATTAGTAAAATAAAAGATAAGAACCATATGACCCTGTCAATCAATGCAGAAAAAGCATTTGACAAAATTCAGCATCCTTTCTTAATAAAAACCGTCGAGAAAGTCGGGATAGAAGGAACATACTTAAACATCATAAAAGCCATTTATGAAAAGCCCACAGCTAATATCATCCTCAATGGGGAAAAACTGAGAGCTTTTTCCCTGAGATCAGGAACACGACAGGGATGTCCACTCTCACTGCTGTTGTTTAACATAGTGTTGGAAGTTCTAGCATCAGCAATCAGACAACAAAAGGAAATCAAAGGCATCAAAATTGGCAAAGATGAAGTTAAGCTTTCACTTTTTGCAGATGACATGATACTATATATGGAAAATCTGATAGACTCCACCAAAAGTCTGCTAGAACTGATACATGAATTTAGCAAAATCGCAGGATACAAAATCAATGTACAAAACTCAGTTGCATTCTTATACACTAACAATGAAGCAACAGAAAGACAAATAAAGAAGCTGATCCCATTCACAATTGCACCAAGAAGCATAAAATACCTAGGGATAAATCTGACCAAAGATGTAAAAGATCTGTATGCTGAAAACTATAGAAAGCTTATGAAGGAAATTGAAGAAGATATAAAGAAATGGAAAAGCATTCCATGGTCATGGATTAGAAGAATAAATATTGTCAAAATGTCAATACTACCCAAAGCTATCTACACATTCAGTGCAATCCCAATCAAAATTGCACCAGCATTCTTCTTGAAGCTAGAACAAGTAATCCTAAAATTTGTATGGAACCACAAAAGGCCCCCAATAGCCAAAGTAATTTTGAAGGAGAAGACCAAAGCAGGAGGCATCACAATCCCAGACTTTAGCCTCTACTACAAAGCTATAATCATCAAGACAGCATGGTATTGGCACAAAAACAGACACATAGACCAATGGAATAGAATAGAAACCCCAGAACTAGACCCACAAAAGTATGGCCAACTAATCTTTGACAAAGCAGAAAAGAATATCCAATGGAAAAAAGACAGTCTCTTTAACACATAGTGCTGGGAGAACTGGACAGCAACATGTAGAAGGATGAAACTAGACCACTTTCTTACACCATTCACAAAAACAAACTCAAAATGGAAAAAGGGCCTGAACATGAGACAGGAAACCATCAAAACCCTAGAGGAGAAAGCAGGAAAAAACCTCCCTGACCTCAGCCGCAGCAAGTAAGCAAACTTCTTACTTGACACATCCCCAAGGGCAAGGGAATTAAAAGCAAAAATGAACTACTGGGACCTCATGAAGATAAAAAGCTTCTTCACAACAAAGGAAACAATCAACAAAACTAAAAGGCAACCAACGGAATGGGAAAAGATATTTGCAAGTGACATATTGAACAAAGGGCTAGTATCCAAAATCTATAAAGAGCTCACCAAACTCCACACCTGAAAAACAAATAACCCAGTGAAGAAATGGGCAGAAAACATGAATAGACACTTCTCTAAAGAAGACATCCAGATGGCCAACAGGCACATGAAAAGATGCTCAACGTCGCTCCTCACCAGGGAAATACAAATCAAAACCACACTCCGATATCACCTCATGCCAGTGAGAGTGGCTAAAATGAACAAATCAGGAGACTATAGATGCTGGAGAGGATGTGAAGAAATGGGAACCCTCTTGCCCTGTTGGTGGGAATGCAAACTGGTGCAGCCGCTCTGGAAGACAGTGTGGAGGTTCCTCAAAAAATTAAAAATGGACCACCCCATGACCCAGCAATAGCACTGCTAGGTATTTACCCAAGGTATACAGGAGTGCTGATGCATAGGGGCACTTGTACCCCAATGTTTATAGCAGCACTCTCAACAATAGCCAAATTATGGAAAGAGCCTAAATGTCCATCACCTGATGAATGGATAAAGAAATTGTGGTTTATATACACAATGGAATACTATGTGGCAATGAGAAAGAATGAAATATGGCCCTTTGTAGCAATGTGGATGGAACTGGACAGTGTTATGCTAAGTGAAATAAGTCATACAGAGAAAGACAGATACCATATGGTTTCACTCTTATGTGGATCCCGAGAAACTTAACAGAAGTCTATGGGGGAAGGGAAGAAAAAAAAAAGAGGTTAGAGAGGGAGAGAGCCAAAGCATAAGAGACTGTTAAAAACTGAGAACAAACTGAGGGTTGATGGGGGGTGGGAGGGAGGAGAGGGTGGGTGATGGGTATTGAGGAGGGCACCTTTTGGGATGAGCACTGGATGTTGTATGGAAACCAACTTGACAAATAAATTTCATGTTAAAAAAAAAGTCATTACCATACCCTAGGTCATCTAGGTTTTCTCCGTTATCTTTAAGGAGTTTTATAGTTTTGTATTTTACCTTTAGGTATGTGATCCATTTTGAGTCAGTTCTTGTGACAGGTACATGGTTTGTATCTAAAAGCATTTTAATTTTTTGCATGTTGATGTCCAGTTTTTCCAGCACCATTTGTTGAAGAGACTATCTTTGCTCCATTGTACTGCTTTCACAGGAGCAGTTGATTTTATTTATGTGGATCTATTTCTGGGCTTTATATTCTGTTCCATTGATCTATTTGTATATTATTTCACAAGTCTCACACTGTCTTGATTACCTTTGCTTTATACTAAGTCTTAAAGTTTGGTAGTGTCAGTTTTCCAACTTTGTTCTTTTCCTTCAATGTTGTGTTGGCTGCTCTGAATTTTTTGCTTCTCCATATAAGCTTTAGAATCAGTTTCTAACTTGCAAGGATTTTTATTGGGATTGCATTGAATTTATAGCTCAAACTGGGAAGAATTGACATTTTGACAGTTTTGAGTCTTCCTATCTATGGACATGGAATATTTCTCCATTGCTTTCATTCTTCTTTGATTTATTTCATCAGAGATTTGTAGTTAGTTTTTCATATAGATCTTGTACATATTTCCTTAGACTTATACCTATTTAATTGGGGAGGGTGCTAATATAAATAGTATTGTGTTTTTAATTTCAAATTCCACTTATTCGTTGTTGAAATATAGGAAAGAAATGGACTCTTACATATTAACCTTGTATCATTGTATCCTCTGATCTTGCTATAATTGCTTATTAGTTCCAGGAGGGTTTTTGTTGTTGTTGTTGTTGTTGTTGTTGTTGATTCTTTAAGATTTTTTACATAAATAATCATGTCATCTGTGAACAAAAAGAGTACCTTTTCTTCCTTCCCAATATGCATACCTGTTATTTCATTTTCTTGCCCTATTGCATTAGATAGAACTTTCAGTATGATACTGAAAAGAAGTGGTGAGAGGGGCTATCTTTGCCTTATCCCTATCTTAGTGGAAAGTTTTGAGTTTCTCAACCATTAAGTATGATGTTGGCTGTGGGTGTTTTGCAGATATTCTTTATCAAGTTGAAGAATATCCCCTGTATTACTAGTTTGATGAGAAGGTTATTTTTCAGCATGAATGATTCTAAGAGCAGCAGTTGTGTCCAGCTACATTTCCCAACCTCATTCCAGCTAGGTGTGACCATATGAGTAAGTTCTGGCTGTTGAGAAAGAGGCAGAAGCTGTAAGGTAAGACTTCTAGAATTGAGGAAAGATGGCTAGTAAATGCATTTTTGGCCTTTTTCTCATTCCTTTTTCCTATGTCTGGAATGTAGATAACACGGCTGGAGATTAAGCCATCATCTTGGACCATGAGGATAAGCCATGTGTGAAGATGGAAGTTATGTGATAAGGAAGGTGGAACAGAAAGAGCCAAGGAAATTTTGTCCTCAACAATTTTATACCACATCTGTTATACCCACTGTAGACTACCAATCTCTGGGATTGGGGTCTGTAGTAGTTTTTCCTTGCTATATAGCATATTACCAAAAATGTAGAAGCTTAGAACAATACAAGTTTATTATATTACAGTTTCTGTGGGTCAAGAGTCCAGGTATAGTTTAGCTTTGCTTAGCATCTTGCCAGACTGAAATCAGGGTGTTGGCTGGGGCTACAGTCTCATCTAAGGTTTGGTTGGAGTCCTCTTCCAGGCTCGTTGGTTGTTGGCAGAATTAATTTCCTTATGTTGTAAGACTGAAGTCCCTATCAGTCAAAGACCACTCTTATCAACTAGAAGCCACTTTCAACTCTTTGCCATGTAGCTGCCATAGGTAGTTTGCAACATAGATGCTTGCTTTCTTCCAGGGCAGCTGGAGCAAGTCTATGACTTCTAATCTCTCTTCAGTCTACTATTATGGAATCTTATATAATCTAACCTAATAAAGAGAGTGGTTGCCCCATCATATTCATACTGAAGGAGGGGAGATGATACAAGCTGTGTATACCATGCGTGGGAAACTTGCAGTCCATCTTAGAATTATGCCTATGACAGTTGACAACCATCAGTGTCTGAAAGAGTGCTTAATAATACTTGTTGGTCGGTTGGAAAGTAGACTTTTCCATGCCAGACCTGGCTTTCTGGACAGTTGTATTGTTCCCTTGCTGCCAAAATTGTTACAGTTAAGCTCCTTAGCTATCCAGCTCAGAGAAAGGGTGCCACAGGAAGAGTAAGAGTTAGGGTCTTCTCATATTTCTGCAGAGTCTAGACATGTCAATAAAAATAACAGCAGCCATTAAAATATACCAAAAACTAACGTGGTTTGCTGAATACTTTGCATGCATGAACTAATTGAATCCTCATAATAAATCTAAGCAGTAGGTACTATCACTATCCCAATTTTGCAGATGAAAAAACAGAAATGTAATAATTTTCTCAGGTTCACACAACTAGCAAGTAGCAGAGTCAGGGTTTGAACTTAGACAGACTGAAGTCAATGCCTATACTCAAATCAATGCTAATGTGCACATAAATCACCTGGGAACTAAAATGCAAATTCTAATTCAGAAGTGAGGCTTGAGATGATGCATTTCTACATAGCTCTAAACAATGCAGCTCCAGGGACCACACTTTGAGTAGCAAGGGTATAAATTATTATGCTGTGTTGTCTCACAACATTTGTTGGGCATGTCAAACCCTGACGTTGAGTGTGGAAGTAGAAGATGTAAATGTAGAAATCAATACAGACAATTTCAAATTCTGCTGAGGGTAAAATATAGGGGTGAAGTTTGGGGGGCTAAGTATGAAAGAAGTCATGAGAGGAATTTTTAGGATCTTAGATTTTCAGGAAGTGCCAATTCTGGATTTGCCTGTCTTCCACTTTCCCTGATGTTTCAACTTTAGTAGATACAGACTTTTTCCAGGCCTAGCCCATTCCCTTGAATATCCCCAGAAATTGGCTAGGTCCACAATATTTGCCTGTGGCCTGGATAACACATCAGAAAGGTAGAGATGTGTACCTTCAAATGGTGGGTTTGGTAGTAGTTATTATGGTCTTGCTCATAGCTTCATAAGTGGGAGATTATAAACTTCCTCAGGTGAGGTGGACTGAGTTATGTGTGGCTCTTCAGGGATCAGAGCCTAGGAGGCTGGGCTGCTCCCAACTACTAGTCAAGTGTGAGTTGTGAACTTGGCAGAAGCTCCAGGATGGATGAAGGGCTGTGACAGAGAGAAAGGAGAGAGACTCCACTCAGTGTGAATGGGATGCATCTGAAAGGGGCAGGCTTTGTAGGGAGAATCAAAGGGGAAGTGGTTCCCAAGGAGAGTGCAATCCTCAGTTGATTTCCTTTGGCTTGTTTAAGGGACAGATGGGAAGTGGATTTTAAAAAGCTGTACTTGGCCAATGCAGATAGGCACCTGCATACTTTTTTTTTTAATTTAAATTTAAATTTTTAAAAATTTACACCCTAATTAGTTAGCATGTAGTGCAACAATGATTTCAAGAGTAGATTCCTTAGTGCCCTTTACCCATTTATCCCATCCCCCCTCCCACAACCCCTCCAGTAACCCTCAGTTTGTTCTCCATATTTATGAGTCTCTTCTGTTTTGTCCCCCTGCTTGTTTTTATATTATTTTTGTTTCCCTTCCCTTATGTTCATCTGTTTTGTCTCTTAAAGTCCTCAAATGAGTGAAGTCCTATGATTTTTGTCTTTCTCTGACTCACTAATTTCACTTAGCATAAACCTTCTAGTTGCACCCACGTAGTTGCAAATGGCAAGATTTCATTCTTTTTGATTGCCAAGTAATACTCCATTGTGTGTGTGTGTGTGTGTATCACATTTTCTTTATCCATTCATCCATCGATGGACATTTGGGCTCTTTACATACTTTGGCTATTGTTGATAGTGCTGCTATAAACATGGGGGTGCATGTGTCCCTTTGAAACAGCACACATCAAAAAACTAAAAATAGAACTGCCCTACAACCCAGCAATTGCACTACTAGGCATTTGTCCATGGGATACAGGTGTGCTGTTTCGAAGGGACACATGCATACTTTTGATTCCAAGAAGGTCTTTCCCCAGTTAACCAACAGCATTCCCCAATATGGAAAAGCAAGCAAAAAGGGCTGAGCTTCACAATGATGGTAATATGTATTGAGTATTTACCATGGACCCAGAGGTTTTTAGGTGCATCATTTCATCTATGCCCTGTACAACCCTTATTTTACACGTGGATAAATTGGGTACGGGAAACTTAAGAAAGTTGCTGAAGAACATAAAGCTAGTAAATGGTGAGATCAGGGTTTGAATATCAAACATATATCTCTGAAGTCTGTTTGCTGAACCACAATGGTGTACTTTTCCCATAGATGGGGACCAGCATTCTTTTTTTTTTTTTTTTTTTTTTAAATTTTTTTTTTCCAACGTTTTTTATTTATTTTTGGGACAGAGAGACAGAGCATGAATGGGGGAGGGGCAGAGAGAGAGGGAGACACAGAATCGGAAACAGGCTCCAGGCTCCGAGCCATCGGCCCAGAGCCCGACGCGGGGCTCGAACTCACGGACCGCGAGATCGTGACCTGGCTGAAGTCGGACGCTTAACCGACTGCGCCACCCAGGCGCCCCGGGGACCAGCATTCTTGATTTACCCAGGTGAGAAAACACTGGCATAGTGAATTTGGGGAATTTATCCAAGAGGCTAGGGCAACCAGAGTTTGGACCCCAGCCAAGATCTCATAGTTTGCTAACTCTGGTAGCAATCATATTTTCTTGTTTATCTCATATTTTTTTTTCAACGTTTTTTATTTATTTTTGGGACAGAGAGAGACAGAGCATGAACGGGGGAGGGGCAGAGAGAGAGGGAGACACAGAATTGGAAACAGGCTCCAGGCTCCGAGCCATCAGCCCAGAGCCTGACGCGGGGCTCGAACTCACGGACCGCGAGATCGTGACCTGGCTGAAGTCGGACGCTTAACCGACTGCGCCACCCAGGCGCCCCGAGTTTATCTCATATTTTTACTCAAATTGTAAGCTTTCTGAGAGCAGAGTTCCTGCTTTATTTTTCTGTGTAGTAAGAGCTTCCAGTACAAACAAGGTGGTCATCTAATGTTAAGTGAATGAGAGTGCAGTGTCAGACTTAGTGTAGCTAAATGTAGTATTGGATGTAAATTTAACATGGGTTTTAATGGCTAGAATTCTATTTTTATGATTGCTTGAAGGAGGAACCTCCTGGCAAGGGACAGTCACCTGGTTATCCAGAGTTCTGATAACCTTCTGTAGACATTCTCATTACCCAAACCGACTTGTCTTCTGACTCAGATCTTATCACTCCTCGTATAAGCCACCCAATCTCTTACTCCTCTGTGTTAAGTACTTGTGGCTTCAGTCACTATGCAGCAGTGTCTAATAGAACTTTCTCTGATGATATAAATGTTCTATATCCATGCTGTCCAGCATGACAACCAGTAGCCACATGTGGCTACTGAGCCCTGGAAATGTAGCTAATGCAACTAGGGAGCTGAATTTTGAATTTTATTGAATTTTAATTAATGTAAATAGTCACATGTGGCTAGTGATTACCATATTGTAAAGGGCACATCTAGATTTAACTCCCACATTGCTGCTTCCAACCCAAGTCTCTTCCTTGAGCCTCCAGATTAATTTTCATCTGGCTACTGAACATTGCCTGACTTCAATGATCAAACAAGTTCCATCTAGAATTCCTTACTAACTCCATCCCAAGTCTGAGCTTTGCTTGGATTCTTGACCTCACCCACTAGATCACCTATTATCTGGTTGCTTAGCTGGAAATTAACTTGGGGTTTCCGCCTACTCTTTCTTCTACATCTGGAGATTCTTCTTCCTGTTATCCTTCCTCCTGCCACTGGCTCTGTTCTGATACTAATCACCTCCTGCCTGGACCTTTGCAATATTCTTCCCATTGGGTCTCTTTTCTTGCTGCTTCTCCTGGCTTGTGGTTGATTGAATCATTGGTCCCAATTCTTCACTTCTCTGTAATGGAATCATTCACCAATCCTTTTGCCATGACTCTCTACCATGGTAGGTACATGACTACTGTCTTCATGGTAGATGGCCTTTGAATTGTGGCTTGGTCATGGACTTGTTTGACCACTGGGATGTTCACAAGGGTGATATGAACAGAAGTTTGAAATGTGCTTGTGCATTTGGACTTGGCTTTTTGCACTTCCGCTATCACCATGAGAAGAAAATGCTCTGGGTAGCTTTTGGTCCAAGGAGGATGAGAAAGAGATACATGAAGCAGACCTGGACCCCACTCATAGTCTGGAGCTAAGCCCAGCCAGTCCCAGTTAAGGTCAGCCATACTTAGCCAAAAAACAGAAGCAAGAATGAGAAGTAAATGTGTATTAAGGTATGGCACTGTGAGTTTGGAGTGTTTATTATTTAGCAAAGGCTGTCTAATACACAGTTTTTATCTATTCTCCCTAATGCCAAGTCTCCATTGTGAAACATAGGTCTATCTTGTTATTTGTATACAGTGTCTGATTTTTTCCTACAGGATAAAATTCCAAATGTTTATTCTACCATGTAATCCCTGCATTGCCCAACTTAAGCTTCTAATTTCCATCTCACTCTACCATGACCCTGACTCATTTCCCATCCAAAAACACTTGAAGGTTTAAAGCATGCTTTTAACTTTGACTCCTTTATACCTTTGTTTTGTCTTTCCTTCTGCTTGGACTTTTATCACATACCTGATTTGTCAATTCCTACTTATTCTTCAAAGCCAGCTCAAATGCCACCACTCAGAAGTGTCCCATTTATGACTTCATGGTATTTAATAGGTATTACTATTAGAATACTCATTTCATGGCCCTATGGCAGATTGTGTCTATGACCTGACCTATGCTGATAGCTTTAGGGAAGTGACTTTATTTTATTCATACTTCTGTCCCTTATATCTGTGCCTAACTCATTTTCTGCCATAAAATAGATACTTAAAAAAGGTGTAATGAGTAAATTTTAAGGGGCATCATTTGGCAGTCTGCCCTCCTAGGCAATGTGAGGAGCTGTGGAGAGCAGATTAATTCAGAGGTCTCATGCGAGCAGCATTCCTGCGGTTCCCAGAGTAACTCTGCCAGAAAAGGAGTTATGCTTGGCAGAATCTGTTAAAGATTCTGCCTGCTCTGTTTCAGAACAGATGGGGAGGCAGCATAATGCTATAGTTGGATCATGGGATAAAAGAGCCAGTTTGCAGCCCTGGCTCTGTCACCAACTTCTCCCCATTTCTCACTGAGCTTCAGGTTCTTTATACAATGAGGCTCTTGGATATGAAAGTCTCCCTAGGAACCCCTGATTCTGATATATGGTTTGGGTCCCTACAGAAGCCCCCAGGTCCCAAGGAGGTATAAAAAGCCATTAAGGATGGGGCAGCTGGGTTAGGGGAACCACGCCTCATTGTGGGCAGGGAACTAGATTCTCACCAATTTTCCTTGTGTATATATTCTTGTTATCCATATTCCAGATAAAACTGACATGAAAACAGAGTAGCTTAAAGAATAATTTATTATTATTTCTCATGTTTTTGTGGGTTGGCTAGGTTTGTCTGGGCAGATTTTGCTTGAGATCCCTTCTGCAGTTGTAGTCAGATGGTGGCTGGGGCTGCAGTTATCTGGGGGTTTAACTGGGCTGGACAGCCAAGATGCCTCATCCACATGGATGAGTTGTGAGTTGGGCTGTCACTGGAGCATTGTGTAGCCTGTTCATGTGTCATGGGCTTCTCACAGTATGGTGGCTGGATTCTTAGTAGGAGCATCCCAAGAGTGAAATTTCCTAGTGCCACAGGCATAAGCTACAACACTTCTTATGACTAAGACTCAGATTCTCAGAACATCATTTTTGCCACATTCTTTTGGATAAGCAAGTCACTAAGGCCAGCCTAGATTTAAGGGGCAGGGCACAGACACCTTTCTCCATGGGAGGACTGATGAAGAATGTATAGCCCTATTCAGTTCATCTCAGCATGAGAATATGATGAAGTGAAGGATCTTGGAATTGGAAAATCTTTTAAGACCTGATAATGAATATGGTGAATGTGGCTAGACATTTTGGAATGACTTCGGGGCTATCCTCAGGCTGAGAAGGGACAGACTCTAGATTTCATCCCAACTTTAAAAAAAAATATTTTATTTTTAAATTTTTATTTATTTTTATTTTTTATTTAAATCCAAGTTAGTTAACATATAGTGTAATAATGATTTCAGGAATAGAATTTAGTGATCCATCACTTACATATAACACCCAGTGCTCATCCCAACAAGTGCCCTTAATGGCTCTTGCCATTTAGCCCATCCCCTCAACCGCCACCCCACCAGCAGACCCTCAGTTTTTTCCCTGTATTTAATAGTCTCTAGGGGTGCCTAGGTCGCTTAGTCTGTTAAGCATCCAACTTCAGCTCAGGTCATGATCTCACGGCTTGTGAGTTTGAGCCCCGCATTGAGCTTTGTGCTGACAGCTCGGGGCCTGGAGCCTGCTTTGGATTCTGTGTCTCCTTCTCCCTCCACCTCTCCCCACTCACACTCTGTCTCTCTCTGTCTCTCTCTCTCTCTCTCTCTCAAAAATAAATAAACATTAAAAAATTTTTTTTAAAGAGTCTCTTAATGGTTTGTCTTCCTCTCTGTTTTTATCTTATTTTTGCTTCCCTTCATCTTTGTTCATCTGTTTTGTTTCTTAAATTCCACATATGAGTGAAAATCATGTGATATTTGTCTTTATCTGATGACTTATTTTGCTTAGCATAGTACACTCTAGTTCCATCCACATTGTTGCAAATGGCAAGATTTCATTCTTTTTTTTTAATTTATTTATTTAAAAAAAATTTTTTTTTTCAACGTTTTTTATTTATTTTTGGGACAGAGAGAGACAGAGCATGAACGGGGGAGGGGCAGAGAGAGAGGGAGACACAGAATCGGAAACAGGCTCCAGGCTCCGAGCCATCAGCCCAGAGCCTGACGCGGGGCTCGAACTCACGGATCGCAAGATCGTGACCTGGCTGAAGTCGGACGCTTAACCGACTGCGCCACCCAGGCGCCCCAAGATTTCATTCTTTTTGATTACCAAGTAATATGCCATCGTATATAGATGCCATATCTTTTTTATCCATTCAGCAGTCAATGGACGTTTGGGCTCTTTCCATACTTTGGCTATTGTCGATGGTGCTGCCATAAACATTGGGCCGCACATTGTAAACATGTGCCCCTTCGAATCAGCATTTTTGTATCTTTTGGTTAAATACCTAGTAGTGCAATTGCTGGGTCAAAGGGTAGTTATATTTTTAACTTTTTGAGGCACCCCCATACTTTTTTCCAGAGTAGCTGCCCCAGTTTGCATTCCCACCAGCAGTACAAAAGGGTTCCCCTTTCTCCACATCCTCACCAACATCTGTTGTTTCCTGAGTTGTTAATTTTAACCATTCTGACAGGTATGAGGTGATACCTCATTGTGGTTTTGATTTGCATTTCCCTGATGAAGAGTGATGTTGAGCATCTTTTCATGTGTTTTTTAGCCATCTGGATGTATTCTTTGGAAAAGTGTCTGTTCATGTCTTCTGCCCATTTTTTCACTGGATTATTTGTTTTTTGGGTGTTGAGTTTGGTAAATTCTTTTTAGATTTTGGATACTAACCCTTTATCCAACACGTCATTTGCAAATATATTTTTCCCATCCTGTTGGTTGCCTTTTAGTTTTGCTGATTATTTCCTTCACTGTGCAGAAGCTTTTTATCTTTATGAGGTCCCAATAGTTCATTTTTGCTTTTGTTTCCCTTGCCTCTGTAAACATATCAAGTAAGAAGTCGCTGTGGTCAAGGTCAAAGAGATTTTTGCCTGTTTTCTCCTCTACAATTTTGATGGTTTCATGTCTTATATTTAGGTGTTTCATCCATTTTGAGTTTATTTTTGTGTATGGTTTAATAAAGTGGTCTAGTTTCATTCTTCTGCATGTTGCTGTCCAGTTTTTCCAGCACCATTTGCTGAAGAGACTGTCTTTTTCCGTTGGATATTCTTTCCTGCTTTGTCAAAGATTAGTTGGCCATACATTTGTGGGTCCATTTCTGGGTTCCCTATTCCATTCCATTTATCTGTGTGTCTGTTTTTGTGCCAGTACCATACTGTCTTGATGATTACAACTTTGTAATATAATATAGCTTAAAGTCCTGGATTGTGATGCCTCCAGCTTTGGTTTTCCTTTTCAACATTACTTGGGCTATTTGGGGTCTTTTCTGGTTCCATACAAATCTTAAGATTGTTTGTTTTAGCTCTGTGAAGAATTCTGGTGTTATTTTGATAGGGATTTCATTGGATGTGTAGATTGCTTTGGGTAGTATGGCCATTTTAACAATATTTGTTCTTACAATCCATGAGAATGGAATGTTTTTCCATTTCTTTGTGTCTTCTTCAATTTCTTTCATAAGCATTCTACAGTTTTCAGTGTAAAGATATTTCACCTCTTTGGTTAGGTTTATTTCTAGGTATTTTATGGTTTTTGGTGCAATTATAAATGGGATAGATTCCTTGATTTCTCTTTCCGCTGCTTCATTATTGTATAGAAATGCAACCGATTTCTTTACATTGATTATATATTCTGTGATTTTGCTGAATTTATGTATCAGTTCTAGTAGTTTTTTGGTGGAGCCTTTGGGTTTTCCACATAGACTATCATGTTATGTGAGCAGGGTGAAAGTTTGACTTCTTCCTTGCTGATTTGGATGCCTTTTATTTGATTTCATCCCATCTTTAATCAGAAAATCTCTCTGAGGTTCAGATTCAGCTATTTGTTTGTTTGTTTGTTTGTTTGAAGAGTTCCATGGCATTTAAAAGTAATGTCATGATCATAGTTTGGTGTGGGTCCCACAGCCTTAGCAAACAAATATACATTGAATGAATTGTTCCCTGGGTGTTCACAGGCCAGTCTGGGTGTCTATAGCAGAAGACAGAGATCCAGGCTTGGCCTGACCTGATAGATGTAGGTGCTTTCTTAGATTGAGACTACCCAGGAGCTTGGGCAGATCTTGGTGAGAGTCTTTTTCCACAGAAAAACAAACTTTGGATCTTTGTTAAATTTCTAACTGGTCTAGATATCTCTTAATATCTTGTTAAAATTAAGTACAAAATGGAGACCAGGCTTAACAATTCCTTGAGTACACCCATAGACAAAAACTAAATCTAGCTTATTTTATCAACTTAAGCGAAACTTAGGTTATTTTTTGTAAATGCCTCTGATAATCATAAAAGAAAGAAACTTAAGTCATCTTCCTGAAACTAGTATAATCACGTTTAACCAATCCTCCAGTATCTGGAAACCCCATTATCATAACCAATTATTGTAAAGATTAACAACTTCCTCATTTTCACTTTATAAACCATCTTGTAATGTCATGCCCCTGAACGTCATATCAGTTTTAAATTTGAAAGCTCCCCGTTCATGAACTTTCTTATATGCCCTAATTAAAACTCTTACTAAATAGTATTTATTGATATGGTGGGTTTAATTTTACTGTTTCTGGACTTTTGACATTTGTTAACTCAGTTTTCCACTTGAAAACTGAATCCACAGGTACAGCCTGTAGCACTTTTCACATTCCATCGTCTGGTGTATCATGAACTTTAAAAGAAGATACTTACTAACTGACGCCCTTTTTGAAAAAGCCCAAGGGCATCATCTTCGTATGCTGTTGTCATTTGCCCCACTAGACTGAAATCTCAATGAAGGTAGGAAATGAGTTTTTTTCATCTTTGTGTCCCCTTGGTGCCCTATTTGCTCACAGGAGGCACTCAATGACATTTATACCTGGGTTGGATGAACTCAAAAGATCCAAGCTGTCTTATTGACTGTTTCCTTAGGAATCCCTTCATAAGCCTCTGAATGGCCTTGAAATCAGTGCTTTGAAGAAAATGTCTTGCACTTAAAAGGAAGAGGGCTGTATTTCCTTTTTTGGTGGATTAGTGACTGGGCTAGGCTGAAGAGGGGTGACTCACCACAGGGATCAGGGTGGACAGGGAGGGGAGGAGGTCTTGGCTGGCATGCTGCTTGAGGGACCACTCCAAGCCTGGGCTTGTCATGCTTCTTTTCTGCTTTTAGTCACTGGGGTCATTAGGTTCCATTGCACATGGCCCTCTCAACTCTTAGAAGCATAGAAAGATGGGTTGAGAATAATCCAGATCCAAAACCTGCCATAAATTTGTCATGATTCGATTTCCTTTTTCAGGCACCACACTGAGTATGTATATTTGTATGTGTCTGATGGAGGCCTGGAAATAGATAACTCAAGTACAGTTGGCTGTTTAACCACATTTCTTTGGCCCCTCTGGGTGTTAATGTTAGTGGAAAAAATGAAAAAAAACAATAATTGGTCCCTGTAAGGGCATCATTCACCCTGCCATTTCCCTCTCCCTCAAATTAGTGGTTGGTTTATCTCTTAAGAATGACCAGGTTAAAGAGTTCTTCCTCGTATGTGTGGCTGTTCCCTAGTGAGGACTTGGGGCAGCAAGAGTGAATCTCTCTGAACTGATGAAGCCAGATATTACTGAGGTCCTGAGCCTTCAGTAATGGAATCTGTCTTGGTTTGAGTTTCCTGCCAGGAGTGGAGTCTGAAACTAGGGCTTGGGTGCAGGTAGTTTTCTAGGAGGTGATCTCAGGAGGCAGGAGGGAGGAAACAAGGAAGATGAGACAGGGAAAAGAAAACATCAAAATGAGTGTGTATTACTGTGAGAATCAGGGCTCTATTTTGCTGACACCTCTGAGAAGCATAGAGAATATCCCCCTGAAGGATGAGAGGCTGGGCACCTGTCCACTGGCCCCTCATTCCCCCATTTATTATGAGTAGCCCTTGGGGTGTTGATGTCCCTGCCATTTTGGCTGCTCTTGCACTAGACCTAGAAAGATCCTGCAGTGTTTTAGAAGGCTCTTGGGAAAGAAAGTGGAAACACAGGTGGGATGTGCTTGTAAGAAGTGAGTCTGTGATCTCAAGGAAATGCCCACTAAGAAGGCTAGAATCAAAGGTGAGTTGAAGCAGACATGGTGTAGGACATTTTCTACTTTTAGTAGGGACAACCTCTGATGATGTCTTGAACCATAAGGAGTAATGGGCCCTTAGGACTTACTCATTGAGAAAGAATAGGAGAAATAGGCTAGGTGGTAGGCTTGACTAATTTTGCAATCTTTAAAATAGAATTGTTGCTAGTTAGAAGATCCACCACTATTAGGGTGCCTGGGAACCTCAGTCAGTTAAGTGTCTGACTCTTGATTTCGGCTCAGGTCATGATCTCATGGTTTGTGAGATTGAGCTTTGCATCAGGCTCTATGCTGACAGCACAGATTCTCTCTCTCACTCTATCTCTGCTTGGGATTCTCTCTCTCTCTCTATCTCTGCCCCTCCTTCATTCTCTCTCTGTCTCTCTCTCTCTCTCTCTCTCTCAAAAATAAATAAGTAAACTTAAAAAAAAAGAAGACCCACCACTATTGTCTATTCCTGGCTCTACTTTTACCAACTTGAGGTATTTTCTCATCTGAGACCAAAAATATTCTATTAGAAACATGTGCTTCATATTTACCTTCAATTTTTCCATTTTCCACTTCATTCCTTTAAGCCAATCCAAATATTTGAAATATTTGAAGAGATAATAGCCAAAAATTGTCTTAAATTAATGAAAGACCATAAGCAAGAGGCTCTGTGTATCCAGATTGGGATAAGTGTAAAACATACACATGTGTGCGTGTGGGAACACATGTGCACACCATAGTCAAACTGCAGAAATCCAAAGATAAAAACTTGAAGGCAGCCAGAGAAAAAAGAAATATCATATTAAAAAGAATAAAAATAAAGGCATTTCTTCTGTTCCATTCTCTGTCTTCTTTTCTCCTCTTGGGACTTCAATTGTATGTATGTTAGACTGCTTGATATTGTCCCACAGCTTTTTCTATTTTTCACTCTTTTTTCTTCTGGGGCTTGAGTATTGACCTATCTTTAAATTCATTGACTTCTTGCTCAGCTGTGTGCAGCCTGCTGATACAGCCAGAGGAAGAATTAATCTCTGAAATTGCATTTTATATATTTCCAGCATTTCTGTTTGACTCACTGCTGAAATTCCCTATTAGTTCACGTTCCCGTTAAGTTCATCAGATTCATGTTCAATGTTTCTATTAGATTTCTTAACATAGTAATCAGTTATTTTAAAGTCTATGTCTGACAGTGCTAATATCTGAGTCATGTGAGTCTCGTTCTGTTGGTTATTTTATCTCTCTACATTTGTTTGTTCTTCCTTGCCTTTTTTTGTGTATCTCACAATTTTTTTTTATTGAATGCTAGATATTGGTTGTAGAAAAACAGAGACTGAACTAAATAGTATTTGTACCCAGAAAAGGATGTTTCTCTTCTTTTAGGCCATTAGCATGAGTGGTTGTGTCAGTCTACTTAGGAATTGTGCTGGGTTTTTATTTTGTTTCTGCTATCACTTTCTTCAGTACACCACAGACTTCAGACTTCTTTACTGGTGGGCTGCTGTTATCTTGTACTTAATGTGGGGATTGGAGTGCTTGGGGGGGGATTGTCTCAGTACTCCTCATACTCAGCTTTCAGCAGTAACTGTGTGGTCAGTTTCCCCAAGATCTTGACACTCCCAGATAATAGACTTTTTTGCTTGTTACTTGGTGCTCATGATAGAGGTTAGGGATGGGAAGTGTCTCACATTTCCTGGTCTAGCCTCAGGCTTAGGCAGGGACTATGAATCTGAATCTCAGTGAAATGTATTTATATGCATACCTTCCACCCCCATGGAAACCAAACTCTTCAGAGTTTATCCGTATTGGATCTTGGTTAAGACTTTTCTGCCCCTTCCCAGTGGTAGCAAACCTTTATTTTGTATTGGTGAAGAATTTGGGGCTCAAAAGCATTTTTTCTCCAATACGCCCGCAGTTTAAGGCCACTGCTTCATCTGAAGGAAGGTCTGGGAAGTCTGTAAGGTGTTGTGCCTACACCACAGTGGCAGAAGATCACCACCTGCACACCTGCACGACCTTGGGGCATGCATTCCAGTATCCTCTCTTGCACCTCTCTTGCACAGTCTTTCTATGTGCTCCTGGTGAAGGCCCCATCACAAAGAATCTCTGTGAGGAACTTGAAATTCTCTTTGTGGGGGCGCCTGGGTGGCTCAGTCGGTTGGGCGTCCGACTTCGGCTCAGGTCACGATCTCACGGTCCGTGAGTTCCAGCCCCGCGTCGGGCTCTGGGCTGATGGCTCAGAGCCTGGAGCCTGCTTCCGATTCTGTGTCTCCCTCTCTCTCTGCCCCTCCCCCGTTCATGCTCTGTCTCTCTCTGTCTCAAAAATAAATAAAACATTTAAAAAAATAAAAAAATTAAAAAAAAAGAAATTCTCTTTGTGTCTGGGACTTCCAGTAATTCTAAACTGATATGTTGGCCCACACTTGACTTTTCAGAATTCACTAAAATTTTAGCTGATTTCTTCTTACTTACTTTTGTGATGGCCTCCTTTGTCAGGCTGTTGTGAGCTGACAAAGGTGAAACAGTTTGTGTGATCCCTCTCTCCTCGGAGAGGCTTTTCATCCTTTGGAATTTAGTTTACTTGCTTGCCTTGTGACCTTAACTCTGATGGACTCAAAAGAGTTATGTTTTTGTAGATTTTCTAGCTTTTCCTCATTGTTAGAGTAGGAAGAAGTGTTCTCTTGTGACTTGCTATATCCTTTGTGGAAGTGGGGCAGCTATTATTTGAATGTCTATTATATGCAGGAAAATGGGCCATGCTCTGTTTGTTGACTTTGTGCCATGACTTGTCCCTTTTGACATATTCCCCTTGATGGACAACTTTTTGATATGTGGAAAAGCCACTTTCCAAGTTTCTCCCTCAACTTTAAACATCACAGTCTTTGAGATAGCAAGGCCCCACCCCAGTTCTGTATCCAACATTCTGGGATACCACCCTGGCCCTGGCCCAGCACCACTTGCCTGGGAGGGGACAGAGGGCACATCTATTTTGTTATCTAAGCATAGTGTGGCAGAGTAGAAGGAGGGAGACCAGGTATGTTGTCAGAACTTCTAACTCCATGAAAGTGTTGACCAGATGTCCCTTCGCTTGGGTGCTGATTCATACTCTCCAGTTGTGTGAGTTCAAGTATATCTCCTCAAGTCCTCTTGTTTGTAACATTAGAGGTTGGACCAAATTCCCTTAGAATGGATGCTCTCCAGACCTTGGTGGACCAGTGATTCCTGGAGTTTTGGGATCTGTATGCACATATGCATTTTCCCAGTCAAGAGGTAATAAAAGGGCAACAGCTATCATGTAAGGTTATAAGAAACCCTCCGTGTTAAAAGTAGTGTTCAGATTTGGGAAGGAGGAAACCACTGCTGAGCTTCTGTGGTTTTCAAGCAGGGTTTGCACTCCTGTCCCCCGCCATTTCATCCAGGTCATCTCAGACTTCATGTAGCTTATTTCTTGGGTAAGTCAGTGGTTTCTTAGGGGCCAGGGTTCAAGGGAAGGAGATAAGAACTTTTTGAGAGATGGAAATGTCCTGTGTCTCACTTGTGGTGATTGTTACCTAGGCCCGTTGTGTGTATTTAGCAAGCCTCATTTGGCTGTTTATTAAAATGGGTGAAAAATGTAGGGAGCCTGGCTGGTTCAGTCAGTAGAGCACATGACTCTTGATCTCAGGGTCGTGAGTTCAAACCCCATGTTGGGTGTAGAGCTTACTTAATAATAATTTTAAAAACACAGTTAAAAAAAGAAAATGAGTGAAATGTGTTATATGTAAGTTGTATTTCAATACAGTTGATTTAATATTTGAAAGCTACTGCTTCAGATTAGTGATTTTCAGATTTTAAAATGTCCATACTCCTTTTGATTAGACTAAAACACTTACACTCTTCTTTAGTTACTTAGAATTTCAAAATAAGTTAATTGTAAGGGAAAAGAGCAAATAAAAACAATGGTAATTTTAGAACATGCTCTGTTAATTTGGAGGTAAGACTAATAAGATAGGTAACCTGGCTTCTAACTACTCAGAATTTGTATTTGCATTTTATTCTTTTTACTTCATTTTATGTGTACAAGTGTCTGTGTGTGTACATGTGTGTATGTAAGAAATACATATTATTGATACAGCCAAGTTTCCTTGGCTATAGCCACTTCATCCCTATCTCACTTCTGACCTCTGTTCTTGTCTTTGCTCCCTTTCTTCCTGGAGACAGTAGTACAAAAGTTTGGTGGACATGCTTCCAGTCTGCTTCTTGACATTTTTTTCACATGCATATATATTCCTAATAGCCGCACATAGTATTGTTTGAGCCTTTATTCGTAAATTTATGCATTTAGTTTCAGTATGTATAGATCATTCTGCAATTTGCTTTTTTCAGTCAACATTTTAAAAAATATTTATTTTTGAGAGAGAGAGAGAGAGTGTGTGCATGTGTGAGTAGGGGAGGGGCAGAGAGAGAGGGAGAGAGATGATCCAAAGCAGTCTCTATGCTGTCAGCCGAGAGCCCCACTGTGGGACTCAAACCCACGATCAGTGAGATCATGACCTGAACCAAAGACAGATACTTAACCAGGTGACCCACACAGGAGGCCCAACATTATGGGTTTTTTAAATGATTGTTTGTTTGTTTGTTTTATTTAAATTCAAGTTAGTTAACATACAGTGTAGAATTGGTTTCAGGAATAGGACCCGATGATTCATCACTTACACAGAACACCCAGTGCTCCTCCCAACAAGTGCCCTTCTTAATGCCCTCCACCCATTTAGCCCACCACACCACTCACCTCCTCTGTAGCAGCCCCCAGTTTGTTCTCTGTATTTAAGAGTCTCTTATGGTTATTTTAAAAAAATTATTTATGCATTTTGAGAGGGAGAGGAAGGGGCAGAGAGAGAGGGAGAGAGAGAATCCCAAGCAGTCTCTGTTCCAGCCCCAACATGGGGCTCGATCTCATGAGCTGTGAGATCATGACCTGAGCTGAAATTAAGAGTCAGTGCTTGACCGACTGAGCCACGCTGGCACACCCAACATTATATTTTTCAGACCTACTCATAATGACATGTATCTAGGTCTAGGTAATTTCTCTTACAGTTGTGAAGATTTCCATTATAATAATATACCACAACTTAGGTTATAATTTTCCTTTTTTTTTTGTTATTGTTAGGAACGGTGCAGCCATGGTCTTCCTTTTACATGCAGAAAATTTCTCAAGGTTACACTTATAACTGGACTTCTTTGGTTATGGGACTAGTTGCTTTTCCAGCTACATAGTGCATCACAAATCCCACCCAAAATTCCTGATGTTCACATTTTTCCCTTCCATTACCTTGACTATTGAGAGTCACTGTTCTAGAACAGATGTTGGCAAATGTTTTGTTAAAGGGCCAGAGAGTAAATATTTCAGGAGTTGCTGGCTAGTAGGTAAAATTGAGAATATGTTGTGGGTATTTATATAACCATTTAAAATGTAGTCAATAGAAAAAAAATAAAATGTAGCCAGTAGAAAAAGTAAAAACGACTCTTAGCTCATAAACTGTGAAAAAGCAGTGACTGGTAAGAGTTGGTTCATGCACTGTAGTTTGCTGATCTCTGTAGACTCTTTCAGTTCTAGACAATTTTCTCATTCTAGTATGAATTTAATAATTAATAGATAAATTAATACACATGTTGATCACACACACACACACACGCACACACACACACACACAGTAAGAAGCTAGGTTGTTGGACACATGCACACTTTTGATTTAGGAAAGCCCTGGGGGAAATGGTATCCCATTTCCTACAAATGCCCTTGTTGCCCTTGGTTTTTAGAAGCAAAAGAGAGTGCCTCCATTTTCCACCTCCAAGGTGTCTCCTGCTTCTGTGCCCCCTCACTGGTGGTGTGCCCCTTTCTCTGGTGAGTGGACACATGGAAGTGATGCTTCTGTTTTCACGGCTGTTTGTAGTTGCAGGAACACAAGGGTATAATCTTCCACACATCCTATGACTCTCTTACAGTGAATGTGATATGTGCATTGGGCAGGGTCTCTCCAGTTATCTCAAGGACAAATTATATGAGGTGTTTAGAGGAGCAGTAGAAGGCAGAATCACAGAAATGGGCAGAAATCTGGAAAAAAACAGACATTAGAGAAGATCAAAGGGTTTGACTTCATCTTCCTAAAGATGGGGTGAAAATGAGATATAGGCAAGGCTGATTTGGGGGAAATACCTACCCTGTGTTGTTCCCTGAGACAACTAAAGAATGCAGAATTAATGGAATAGGTGACAATAAAAAGAGACTCAGATTAAATCAGTTTTTCATAAAACCCAAATCTTAGATAGAATTTGGCATGGCTATTTCCTGTCCTTCCAGTAAGACTGCATTCAGATTCACTGTGACAATTGACATCCAATCTACTCTTTACCATTTTTGGGTAAGGCATCCTTACAGTCTCTTTTTCCCGTGACCCTGGAGGCACTGTCTAGGAGGTGGCTGCCTTAGGGGACTATGTAATGTTCCTTACTGGTACAAGGACAACCATTTTGTGTGTTGGATGAGGAGATAACAGGGAGGGGCAAAGAGGGAATATGTGTGTGTGTGTGTGTGTGTGTGTGTGTGTGTGTGTTAATAGTGGGAGGGGGCAGAGAAACTGTCCCTTTTCAAAATGCCAAGCTCACATAGAAAACACTCTCCCAGATCCCAGTGCCCTCTCAAATTCTGTCAATCCACTAAATGTGGACTGGCCCAGTGCTACAATCTTCCTCTCCCTCCATCCCCTGCTTCTTATTGTCCACCTCTCCAGACGACCCCAGCCCACCTTCCATTTCCCTCCAGGAGGCACACTCCCCACTTCTTTCTCAGCCACACCGGTCTGACAGAACCCAGGACAATAAAGAGGAAGAATTCACTGAAGTTCAAGACCCAGTTTCCCAAAGGGGTGCCCTGACTCCCCCGACTGAGTGTCTTCCAGGTTCCAGGCCTGAGTGATGGAGCTTATGTCATGGCTTGGGCAGGCAACCCCATGAAGAGATGTGTGGAATCAGTAGAGCAGGTAGATGAGGAAAGGCTCCGTGCCTTCCTTTCCAGAACTTTCTACCTGTGCCTGAGGCTGGTAGCTGTCAGAGCTGGTAGTCAGTGCAGGTTTTTGCCACTGGTTTTATGATCTATTAACAGAAATGTGCACCCTTTTATCGGAAGCAAACAGCTCAGCAGTAAAGCCCCACAACCTCCTGGAGCTCAGGTTTGCTGCAGCCCACATGGAGGGCTGTGTCAGACTGTTTGCATCTCGGGCTATCTTCTAAGTGATTCTGTGGATAAAGGTGTCCACCCCCTGCAGAGATGGAATGATGCAGAGGGAGGTTCTCAGAGGTAGGATTCTATAAGAAAACAAAGCTCACTAGTGAACCAACCACCACAAGTTGAAAATATTTCAATCCACGTTTCAGCTGAAAGGAGAATGTGCCAGGACATATTGTCAGGCTCTGGTGTTAATTCCCTACTCTATAACATGGGGTCCATAGGAGAGCCTTTTGTCCCCTCTGCTCTGTACATGTTGCTCCCTGAGCCAGGTACATGCACCTCCCTCCTACCCTTCCCCTGATGAATTCTCAACTGTGGTTTGGACATCACTCTTTGTGCCTTCTCATGCTGTCACAGCACTGGACTCTCCCATCATAGAACTTGTCACATGGGTTGTAATTGCTCATGCATTCACCTGAGTCATCCACTAGATCAGAAATAACATCTTTATTACTGTCTTCACAGCCCAGCACTGTGCTTGGGATGAAGCTGAATGGAGGTGAAGTGACCTCTGGAATAGCTGAAGGCACACACACTCAAAGAGAACCCCAGAGCATTGGGGTCAGAAAAGCTAGAGTAATCATCAAACCAGGTGGCTCAGCATGGCATAGTCAGGAGAGGCAGGAGGTCAGGAGCTGAGGATGTGAGGACCAGCCTTGGGATGAGTTCCCAGTGGCTGGAGTTCTGGATGCTGACTGTGAACCATTGCAGGGTGTCTTCTCTCATTCCCTGCCTTCTGGCTGAGAATGAGGGAGTCAGGCAGGGGTTTTGAGGTGATGAAATGGGCCAAGGGCCAAGTACTAGGCATTTAGGACCCTATGCTGGTTCTAGAAACTCATGTTAAGGGGTGCTGGGTCTCCAGAACAGGCTCTAACATGGAAGCTCCAAAAACTCAATCATGTGAGGAAGAGTAAGAAATGCTGGACACCAGGCATGTCCAACTCCTGGCAGGGCTTATCCAGGGCTGGGGGTGTGTGGTGCAGGAGCCAAAGCTTACAGTGGGAGAAAATATGGTTCAGTGGGCTTCAGGGTCCAGGTGGAGCTGGAGAGAAAAAATAGCAAGGCATTTATTAGGTTAGGTCCTACCAGAAGCAGACCTGGAGACAAGGATCTAGGGCAAGCGCTTTATTTGGGAAGTAGAAGCAAACAGTGATGAGAGAGTAGGGGGTGAGGCAGGGTAGGGGAATAAGTCAATCAGGTGTGTTGTGAAATGAGTGGGCACCTGAAGCTCCACCTTGCTGGGCACTCTGGGAGCCAGTGTGGACCATGCCCCAGAACCATCCTGCCTCCAGAGTGTGGCATTCCTATCTCACTGGATAGTTAATGACTGCTCTTCTAGGACTTTGATTTCTTCTCCTTCATGGGTAGGGTGAAGTGACAATAGCACCAGAGAAAGCCTCCAAAATAAGAGGTGCAGTACTGGCAGTGAGTTTTGGGCCCGTGGGCACTGAATTGATAAGGCCTGAGCACTGGGATGCGCCATTACACCTGCTACAAGGCTTCAGTGTGAAGACTTGTCCCTTGGCCAGTTTTGAGCAGCTGTGAGTAGTGTGCCTACAAGTATACTTGAGCTGGCTGCTGACACTCCCCTGGGCCCTGTTGAATTGGGTGTGGTGGAATCTGCCGGCATTCCCACTGGACTGAATCGCTGGAGCAGAGACATTCTATCTTGATTCTTCTGCTCTCCTTTGTCTACCAGGCCTGCTGTATAGAAGACCCTGAAGAGCTTTTGGTTGAACAGAACTAAAATCCATCTTGAGAGTGTCAGAGAGGACAGAAGACTGAGTGATTGCCCAAGGATCCTGAGGGCACCATCAGTGACAGGTATTCCCAGGTGGAGGCCTACGTCACTTGAGCCCCCATAGTCAGCAGCAGCTGACATTCACAGAGGGCTTTCTATCTGCCAGGAACTGTGCTCCAGCCGTTACAAAATTTCTCTCATTTAGTCACCAGTGCCTTTGGAGGTAGGTACTAGTATCATCTGCATTGAACAGAGGAGGAAAACTTGAAAGCCTATGGATGCAGTTTGTCTCAAACCTCTCTTCTTTGACATGAGGTCTATATGGGACAATGACCTCATCTTATCTCTTCCTGTGAATTGGCAGCTTATCCAAAACTCAGGACTGGTCATGCTGGATGAACTAATAGAAGGATCCACGTACTTTGGAGAGCAAAGTTTCCCAGACTCAAGAGCTCATGGAGCCCAGCCTTCATTTTTACAGCAAGGGGAAATACTTGCTCCAAGGTTCCCCCAGCTAAGTGTAGAGTCCCCCTGCCTCTGCCCCAGGATTCTAAGACCAAAGCTGCATCCATTCCCCCACACTGCCTCTTCTGCTGACAGAAAGGCATTTTCTAAAACAATTTTGCTTATGTGACCCATTTTATAGGTTGCATTTTCCCAGATGAATATTTTGTATGTGTGGGTAAGTGGATGCCTTATAGAATTGTCATGAAATGTTTATTTTAGGAGAAAAGGCTAATTTTTGGCAAGAATCCTGTGGCTGTTAGAAAGAGCTTCTTGGTTGGACCAAGGGCTGGGCCTTCGGAAAGAAGGCAGAGGGTGACTGAGGCAGCCCTACCCTTCAGTGTCTGTAGCTATCAAACACCCTGAGGTGGGATCAGCTTGACAGTGTTCTCAGGAGGCCTGCTCTGCCTGATTCCCTGGGTTCTCAAGTCCTGTGTTTAAGGCATTGTCCAAGAAAATGTTTAAGGCATTGTCCAGGAAAATGATTTTGACTGCTGTTGGAAAGACGTTTTTCTTCCCCAGAGTTTTGGATGCATGTCATTTTCCAATTAAAAAATTTTTTTTTCAACGTTTTTTATTTATTTTTGGGACAGAGAGAGACAGAGCATGAACGGGGGAGGGGCAGAGAGAGAGGGAGACACAGAATCGGAAACAGGCTCCAGGCTCCGAGCCATCAGTCCAGAGCCTGACGCGGGGCTCGAACTCACGGACCGCGAGATCGTGACCTGGCCGAAGTCGGACGCTTAACCGACTGCGCCACCCAGGCGCCCCGTCATTTTCCAATTTTAAAAAATGAGAGTGATATACTTCCCAGCTGGGTCACTGGAGGGAAGGAACAGGGTCACAGTCACTCTCTGGTTGCCTGTCCTTCCCTCTTCCACATCTCTGCTGTTGGCCTGGGAGAGCCCAGGTCCTCATTTGACTCCCAGCCCTCTCCTCCATGACCCTGGGATGTTGTATCTTGTTCTGTCAGATTCGTCCTCCCTCAGTCTCCAGTTTCCAAGAAACAGAAAACCTGAGTGTCCCATTTCTGTACCTTCTAGTTGTCCACATCTGACATGGTACTATTCTGAGGTTATTCATCCTGACTGTTCCCCAGTGTTGTCAGGCTCTGATATTAACCTGAAAAATGCCAAATATTTCTGTCATTCACTGGGCCAGATCAAGGTTTCCAGACCAGGCCTCTTTCTCTCTGGGAACTAAGAGCAAGTGGGTGTCGGTGCAGGGACCTCACTGGAGACCTCCTGCACCATGCCCGACTCTCTCACCAAGGCCTCAGGGGTGCCCACAATGACATCTGCATCAAAATGCAGCAGGGGGCAGTGGTGATGAAGGTAAGTACATCATAGGTTTCCAGACCTGATCCTACCACCAGATACACCTGCAGGATTTACAAAAATACGGAATCTTGGGTCTTACATCAGTTAGCTTTTGCTATGTAAAAACTGCTTCAAAACTTAATGACTTTTTAAAGCATCAGCCACTTATTTAGCTCATGGTTCTGTGGGGTGGGGTGTTCTTCTGGTCTCTGCTTGCTCGTCTGATCTTGGTGGGATTCCCTTAGGCACCATGGTCCACTGACAGGTTGGCTGAGGCCTGGCTTATCTAGTAAGGCCTCCCTTACATCTGCTGGGTCGTCCAAGGCAGCTGGACCACAAATCTCTCAGCTTCTAGTAGTCCAGCTCAGGCTCATTCACATGAAGCCACAGAATCCAGGAGTGGCCATATGGTGAGCCTTGAAGCACAGGCTCCTTTTTTTTTTAACGTTTATTTATTTTTGAGAGACAGACAGAGTACAAGTCGGGGAGGGGCAGAGAGAGAAGGAGACACAGAATCTGAAGCAGGCTCCAGGCTCTGAGCTGTCAGCACAGAGCCCGATGCAGGACTCAAACCTACAAACTATGAGACCATGACAGGAGCTAAAGTCGAACACTTAACCAACTGAGCCACCCAGGCGCCCTAGCCCAGGCTCCATTTAAGTCTCTGCTTGTGTAACATTTGCTCATGTCCTGTTGCTAGAACTAGTCACATGACAAATCCAGAGTCTTTGTGGGACGGGATGCTCCAGGGCGTGGATATGAGAGGTGTGAACAAATTGGGGGCATTACTACAAACATCTACCACAGCCTTACTGATTTTGGAGGATGGCCCCAGGAATCCCTTAGTTTTAACTGGTGCCCTGGGTAATTCTCACACAGGTCCCCCACAGAAGTCATTTGGAGGCCACTGAACACAATGATGGGTTGTTAATTCAGAAGCCTGCAGAGGCCAGGTGAGTGAAATAAATGTTTGATGTCACAGGTGTAGAGCAACAGGAGACGCTCAGTCTGGGCAAACTGGATAGTCCCCAAATGGAAGGAATTCAAATGTAGCTTTCTTAACAAAGTGACCAGGCCAAACCACTTAGGTCAATGTGGCATATGGTTGTTAAGCCGGTGGCCCTGTTTTATTATGATGACTTCCCAAACTGTTTAGAAAGACAGGTGGCCCTGGAAGGAGGGGTCCTGCATCACTCCACAAAGCCCACTGCTTGCATCATATCATGGGTACTGACACAGGACAGCTGGCACTCAGGAGGCCTCCCTCCCTCCCGTCCTGGACTCAAGCTCACCCTCCCAATGAAATCTTCCCTGACCGTCTTCCACTTTATTTCCCCTTCCAGCACTTCTCACCAGCTGATATGTTTCCTCTGTTTATGGGTTTCTGGCCCTCTCTCTCCCACGGGAACATAAGCTCCAGGGATTCCTGCCTGTTTTGTCCACTTCCGGACCCTCAGGGCCTGCCACTGGGCAGGCACTTAATGAATATGTCTTCAATGAATGGAACTCCTACACTGTCATTTTTATTTTATTATTATTTTTTAAACTTTTTTAAAATTCTTCATTTATTTTTGAGAGAGAGACATCGAGACAGAGTATGAGCGGGGGAGGAACAGAGAGAGAGGAAGACACAAAATCTGAAGCAGGCTCCAGGCTCTAAGCTGTCAGCACAGAGTTCAATGTGGGGCTTGAATTCACGAACCCAGAGATCATGACCTGAGCCGAAGTCAGATGCTTAACTGAGGGAGCCACCAGGTGCCATTTTATTATTTTTGTAAATGTGTATTTATTTTTTTGAGAGACAGAGAGAGAGACACACACAGAGCGCAGCAAGAGAGGGGTAGAGAGAGAAGGAGACACAGAATCTGAAACAGGCTCCGGGCTCCAAGCTGTCGGCACAGAGCCTGATGTGGGGCTCGAACCCACGAACCGTGAGATCATGTCCTGAGCCGAAGTCAGACGCGTAACTGACTGAGCCACCCAGGCGCCCCCTCGCCTTCGTTTTAAATTTTGATTCTCCCTCTTTGCTGCTCCAGTCCGTCCTCAGGGACGGTGCCAGCCTGGCCTCAAGCATCTCTCCCTGTTCTGTGTGCTTGCTGTGTGGACTGCAGCATGTTGAAGGGATAGATTCCTCCCACATATGCCCTTCTTTTTTTTTTTTTTTTTTTTTTAAATGTTTATTTTTATTTTTGAGAGAGAGAGAGAGAGAGAGAAGGTGGGGGTGGGCAGCAGAGAGAGGGAGACACAGAATCGGAAACAGGCTCCAGGCTCCGAGCCATCAGCCCAGAGCCTGACGCGGGGCTCGAACTCACGGACCGGACCGCGAGATCGTGACCTGGCTGAAGTCGGACGCTTAACCGACTGCGCCACCCAGGCGCCCCCCACATATGCCCTTCTTCTCCCCAAAGCATTAACACTGTATGAATTTTCTTTTGAGGATTCTTGGAGATGGATGAAATCTCCTCATTCTGTTTGAGCTAGATCTCATCTGGAGGGGGAGCCAGGAGGGCAGGAGGGCCCGCAAGACCTGGCAGTGAGCAGGTGCTTGGAGGCCTTTGCTTTAGTTGCCCAGCATGTACTATTGTTGTTGTTATTATGGTGAGAATATTCAAGTTCAACTCTCAACAAATGACAACTGTAGTCACCATATTATACAGCAAAGCCCCATCTTGTAGCTGAGTTTGTACTACCCTCTTCCTACTTACCCTTTCATCCCTCTAGCAGAGGCAACCACTTTTCTACTCTCTGTTTTATGAGTTTGATTTTTTGAGTTAGGTTCCACATATAAGTAATGTCATGCAGTATTTGTGTTTTTCTGTCTGGCTGATTTAACTTAGCATAATTTCCTCAAAGTCTGTCCCTGTTGTTGCAAAGGCAGGAGTTCTTTCTTGGGTTGAATAGTATTTTCCTGTGTACCTTGTCTTTATTGATTCATCCCCCAACAGACACTTAGGTGGTTTTCATGTCTTGGCTACAGCATAATGCTGTACCACCTAGTCTTTAGAATGCAGACCATAGGACTATAAGGACGTATATATGAGAGAATTGGGGTGGGGAGCTGTGTGTGTGTGTGTGTGTGTGTGTGTGTGTGGCCAGCATGGGGTATGCTTCTCAGGGCATCATGGGGCCCCTTACTTACCTGGGAGGCGTTTGGATTTGCCTCTCCAGATCTTACAGATGAGAAAATAGAGCTTTAGAGCTGTTACAAATCTGCCCAGGGTCCCAGAGCTGATTTGAGACCCCACCTTCCCATTTCCTACCCCGTTGAATGCCCACCACACCACCCCACCCCCTCTTATCCTAAAGGGGTGAACAAACAAGATTTTTCCTTACCAAACCAAATTCCAGCTTGACTTCCCCTGAAGTAAACAATGTACATGGGCCCAAAAATGCTTTTAGAAAAGGAGGCAAGGATGTAAGCATTTTATAAACAGAAACTCCCAGGAGGCTGAGGTTCACATTGTTCAAGAGGGAAACAGAACCTCACCGCACCCTCCCCCCCCCCCACCACAAATGGGCTTTTGATGAGTCTGTTTAAAATACAGAGGAGGGGCGCCTGGGTGGCTCAGTCAGTTGAGTTCGGCTCAGATCATGATCTCATGGTTCACGGGTTCGAGCCCTGCATCCGGCTCTGTGCTCACAGCTCAGAGCCTAGAGCCTGGTTCGGATTCTGTATCTCCCTCTCTCTGCCTCTCCCCAGCTTACTCTCTCTCTCTCTTAAAAATAAATAAAAGTTAAAAAAAATAAAATAAAATACAGGAGATCAGGAGAACATGGTAAGACCCAGTCTTCTCAAAAGGGGAATGAAATGTGGTGTCAGAGCTCCTGTGGGGTGTTTGAGGTGAATCCCCTGTAGCACACATCTGGCTCTCTGTTATTGCTTACACAACTGCCTGGGTTTGCATCTCTCTGGAAGCAGGAGGGAGCAGTCCAGGCTGTTTTGGATCATGGTTTATAGGCTGGAGATACGGCACTTTCTCAGGGGCCAAATGTTCAAGGCAGATGCACCGTGTTCCCATTCGGAAATGCAGGACTTCTTGGATGAGAATATCTCACATAAAACATGAAAACCTGGCAGTTCCAAGTATTAGAGGAATTGAAGATCCAGGTCCTTTCTGATATGCCTCAAAGTGTCCTTTCTGATATGCCCCCTGAGAAAAGCACATTGCTTTATGATGCCAGGAGATGGGCCTGTGGGGGCCTTCCCTAGTCCATCCAGGTGTGGTGAGTGGTGTCACTAACTGGAGCTGGACCCAAATGACGCCTGTTCAGAGGAGATGCTCTGTGCTTCATCTGTGGGATAATGGGTGTCCCTTACTGCTCCTGTCTTTTTCCTGGGGATCTGGCAGGAAGGGAGGAGGCGGGGCCATCCCTGCCAGAGCATTCCACAATGTAACCCAATCAGCCCATATTGCACAAGGAGAACGTTTGCTCAACTCACCTTCCCAAGTGTCCCTGGCTTTTAAGGCCGGTGCCCGAGGCCAGCAAGATGCTGATTCTGCTAGTTGATGGGTGACAAAGTGGCCATTTATAGGTGCTTGTCAGAGGTGTCAGCCATCTGGGGGCAGCTTTTAAGAGGTGAGGTTGGGGACAAGAGACTCATAGGGGTGAGCCATGGAGAAACAGTGGTATGAGTGAAAGCTCAGCCCTATAGTCAAGAATTTGGGAACTAAGCAGCAGTTGGAAATGCTTCCTTACTAAAGGAAGTCTACTTCATTGTCCTAACAGCAAGAAAATACTACAGGGTTGCCAGTAGGATTCACTGTCAACTTCAAAAACAACTGTTTGAGCCCAGTGATGATTATCAAAGGAGGTGGAAGTACCTGCCAGCTTCATGGGGTTATTTCCCATTTTTACCCTCAAATTTGTATGTGCAGCCAGACCATGGCCCTGAATTCCAGGTATGTCTGTCCAAGTGCCTGCTTGGCATCTCACATTTGACACATCCAAGACAAGTTCCTAACCCTTACCATCCACACCGGACCCTCCCTGTCTTTCCTGTCTCAATCAGGGGCAAGGAGTCTGGGTAGAACATCTTTCAGTCATTCTTGACTCTTTGTTCGCAGTGTACACACAGCACATCAGCAAATGTGGTGGCTGGACCTTAAAAATATAACAGAGTCTGCCCATGTTTATGGCCCCTACCACCACCACCCTGGTCTGAGCCATTGTTGCCTCTGTCTGTAGTATTGTGGCAGTCTCCTAACTGCTCAGCCATGTATTACCACCTTTCCTCAGCAAGCAGAGTGATTATCTTAAAAACATAGGTCAGACTGGGCCATTCTGCTCTAAACCATTCATGGCTTTCCCTTTTTATTCTTCTTTCTTTTTTAAAGTTTATTTATTTATCTAGAGAGAGAGAAAGGGAGAGACAGAGAAAGATTGCATTCATGAGTGAGAGAAGGACACAGAGAGAATTCTAAGCAGGCTCCATGCTGTCAGTGTGTGGGGCTGATGTGGGGCTTGATCCCATGAACCGTGAGATCATGACCTGAGCCGAAACCAAGAGTCGGACACTTAACTGACTGAGCCATTCAGGTGCCTCCCATGGTTTTTCCTTCTAATCAGAGGAAAATCCAAACTCCTGACTCTGGTCCTGCATACTCTCACCCACCACCCCCTGTCTGATCTCCTCTCCAACCTGTTTCCCAAGTCCCTGCCTCAGGACCTTTGTTCTTGCTACATACTTCCCATTGAGCCAACTGACTCAGAGCAGTTGGATGGTGGCTCCTACCAGGTCTGCTATGGTCGATGCCCTGGGGCCTTGTCCAATCTCAGTGGCTGAGGCAGACATTGTAGTTAGTGCCTGTCCATATCCCACCCCCTGTACTCACTTTCTAATGTAGGTTGATGGCTTCCTAATGGGGGTACCTCCCATTCCAGGTGCTATGCTCAAGGCTTCTGTGGGACAGGCCAGTTGGGATATGGAAAGTACTCCAGGTTCCTCATCCCTGGATGGGACAACACTGAGGCATGTTAGACATGGTCTTCCAGAGGGCCCCAGTGAGAGAGCCCTGGTTGCCCACAGTAGTATCTGACTTGATAACACAGTGTGGGGCACCTGAGAGGCTCAGTTGGTTAAGTGTCTGACTTAGGCTCAGGTCATGACCTCGCAGTTTGTGAGTTTGAGCCCCGCGTCAGGCTCTGTGCTGACAGCTCAGAGCCTGGAGCCTGCTTCAGATTCTGTATCTCCCACTCTCTCTGCCCCCTGCACTGCTCCAGCTCTCTCTCTCACCCCCCCCCAAAGATAAATAAACATTAGAAAAAGAAAACACAAGTGTTATTTGCTGCCTTCCCTTCCCTGCCTCACTTGCCTACTGTCCTCCATGTTTTCTGGGATAATCTTCCAAATAAATCACCGGCTTTCAAGCCCTCATATCAGGGCCAACTTCTGGGATTCCACATTAAGGAAATGACTTCACGCCTCTGCGGGTATGAGAATCACCCAGGACGACAGTCCAGATGGAAGACCCTGTCCACACATCGTTACTCAAATCTCAGTGTGCAAGGTCCCACTTTCCAGAGACTGCTACTCATGGCTTCCACGTGGGCAAATGGCTGTGGGTCTTCAAAGTGTCAAAACAGACACTTCATGGAGCTCCTGGGTAGATCAGTCAGTTAAGTGTCTGACTTGGGCTCAGGTCATGATCTCACGGTTCGTGGGTTTAAGCCCCACATCAGGCTCTGTGCTGACAACTCAGAACCTGGAGCCTGCTTCGGATTCTGAGTCTCCTTCTGTCTCTGCTACTCCCCTGTTCGCACTTTATCTCTCTCTGTCTCTCAGAAATAAACAAACATTAAAAAAGTTTTAAGAAAAAAATCCAGACACATCATGGAGGCCAGGAAAGAAGTCCTATTGTCATGCACGTGTGCTTTCTCTCTACTCTCCCCTCACATGCCAGTGGACCATCTTCACTGGAGTTAAGGATTTACCTTTTATCATCCAACAAGAAGAAAAAGGTAACCTTGGTTCCCAGGGTCCTTGGAATTTCAGAACCTAGGTTTTTCAGACTGTGTTATCTGTGAAACAAACCACCTTCATCCTGGTGGCTTAAAACAATGACAATATTTCTTTTGCTCCCAAATCTGCAGTTTGGGGAGGGTTTGATAGGGCCAGCACATCTCTGCTCCCATGACATTAGCCAGGGCGCTTCAAAGGCCAGGGACTGGGATCTCCAACACGTCCTGTGTTGACTGTGTTGAAGTTGACTGTGAAGAGCGTGACAAGGGGTGGAGCAGAAGAACGGGGAAATTTGTTCCTTTACATCTGTAAAACACCATTCTTGGTACATTCTTGGAATGGGAGGAGATGGGGGAGGACCTGTGTCCTGTATCACTAGGTATAGGCTTGGAACTGGGAAGAGACGGGTACTGATGTGAGTGTGCCCTCCTCGTGTTCACAGTCAGGTTGTTTGGGGAGGAGAATAGCATGGTAAAGAGGCAGTCATATCATAGCCACGCACAGTGAATTGTGGTGGCAGTCCTGTGTGTGCACGTGCAAGTGTGTGCATGTGCACATGCGCGTGCCTGTGTATGCATGCATATGTACGGCTAAAAAGTGAAAGTCAAAAATTGAGTGGGTAAGGTCAACATGTTTACTGTACTTTGGCCATTCAGCCATACGCTTTGATGCAGAAGACCTTTCTTCCATGCTACTTCCATGCTTCTTCACTAAGAAACCTGTCATTTCTGGGACTGGTGGGCAAATCTCAGTAAACGAAAGCAAGATGCAAATTTTTAGCTGAAAAGAGACAATAGAGCTTCAGTGTTTCACAAAGGAAGGTGTGACACTGTGGGAGACATCCTGGGGATGTAGGTCCTGGACCTACCGGGAAGGCGCTCACTATTTCAGGGCATGAAGTGTTAACAACATTCACAGGGAAATTTGTAATTTCTTCAAGGACAGTTATCAGACTTCTAAATGCTACGGTGTCCAATGTATTTTATCATTTAAGAAAAGCCTTCCCTCCCCCTTATTTGGAAAAATACATGTTTACTTTTGAAACTCTGAGGAAAATTTGTCTTAGGAATACCCTAAGGAAGTTTGTCTCAGTCCAACCAAACTGCCATCCAGGAGTCAATAATTCCTTTCAATCTAAGACAAAATAAAATCATCCCAAATCTTAACACTCAGATATGTTCAATATTAACATAGTATTATACTATAGTATAATAAACAATATAATAGTGTATAATAAATAATATATCATATAATAAAAGACATTAAAATAGTAAATTACAAGTGCATTTCTCCCCTCCTTTTCTGAGAAGGGAAGCCTCGTATTATGCTGAGTAGGGAGGCTGGGGAGAAAGAAACTTGGACAAGCTTCAGCTTGTCAGAGGTCAAGCTGATCTAGATATGAAAGGGCATGGAGATACCCTAAGGGGGAAAAGATGAGAGATGCGGAGGAATTTGGAAGGAGAGACAGAGAGAAAGTGAGAGAAGGAGAAGGAGGAGAAAGTAGTAGAGGAGGAGGAGGAGGAGGGGACAGGGGGAGAGAGAGACAGAGATGGAGAAGGGCAGGGGAGAGAAGGGGAGACGGGAGAAGGAAAAGGTTAGTGAGGAGAAGACAGAGCGGTGAATGATGAAGAAAGGCTCAGACTGGGAGTTTGGGGCTTGGGGCGCTGAATATGATCAAAAAACGAAGGAGGGATGTGCAAATAGCTGTAGTATTGAATAAAATTTTGAGGAAAGGATGGTAAAAGTAATTTTTTAAAGACATATTTGTCACCATACACCACTGGAAAGCTTTAGTAAAGAAACACACTCCCCTCCAATTTTGGCTTCATAATGAGAGTAATTTTAAGATCTGAAGTTGAGCCAGTTTTATTTGGGATATTTATATCCATCTATATAATCCCATATTATTAAAAAAAATCAAAATAAGGTCTTATTCTACATATTATTTTATAAATTGCTCTTTTCACTTAACAGTGTGTATAGAAAACATAATCCTTAATGACCACATAATACTCCATTGTGGGAATGCACCATAATTTATTCAGCTCATTGCTCGTTGGCCATTTGGATTATTTCCAATTCTTCTTTTACTATTCTAAGCAATATAGTAATGAATAACTTTATAAGTTAATCTTCATGCACTTATATGGTGATTTACAAATATGATAATTTCTATAGGATACATTTCTTAGAGAAGCTTTGCTGAGCCAATGGGAATATAAAATATTATAGCTTTTAATACCCATTACTGGACTGTCTTATAGAAAGGTTAACTATTCTCTTATTGGGAGGATAACTCCCGATCTACTGATCCTAAACTATCTTCCCTTTGTTCTATAACTATATCCTGAGGCTAATTCAGCTAGAATGTAAGCTCCAAGAAGGCAACAGTGCTTTGTGATTCTATGTAGTATGGATCTTAACACATAATAAGAACTCAATAAATATGTTCAAATAAATAAATAATTGGTTGGATGGATGGATGAATTCAGACTCCTCAAGGTCAGAGTTTCTACTTGTCTAAAGTCTTCTAATGTCTGATATGCTGCCAAGCACAGGGTAGGTGCCTAGTGCTAAATACCCTAAGGAAGTTTGTCTCAGTCCAACTAAACTGCCATCCAGGAGTCAGTAATTCCTTCCAATCTAAGAAATCAGATTGTTCATTTAAATGTTCCTGGTTCCAGAAATCTATGGCCCCTAAAATAGATTGTAATCCATAGAGGGTTGGGTCCCAATCTTCATACGTAGTCCATCCTAAAGACCTCTGTTGGTAAGTTTCTCTTGGAGTAGACCCAACCTGAATAAATCCTTATCTTCTTCCAGTAACAGATCAAGCTGCCTTTTGGATATTCCTTTAAAATGCTGTGTTATGGGGGTGCCTGGGTGGCTCCGTCAGTTAAGCATCTGACTTCAGCTCAGGTCATGATCTCACAGCTTGTGAGTTCGAGCCCCACGTTGGGCTCTGTGCCGACAGCTCAGAGCCCGGCGACTGCTTTGCGTTCTGTCTCTGCCTCTGTCTCTCTCTCTCTCCCCCTCCCCAACTTGTGCTCTGTCTCTCTTTCAAAAATAAATAAATATTTAAAAAAATCTTAAAATGCTGTGTTATGAACACTGAGGGAGAAGATGGATGGGAGGCATCTGGCACAGTGCCAGACACAGAGTTGGCTCTCAAAAATGGTGGCCGTTACTATGATTAAATCACCACCATCACTCTTCAGTGTCACCCCTGGTCTCATCTACTCAAGGAAAAAAAAAGTAAATAACATTTTGTTAGTTTTTGAGTTTAATCCACTTTGTGTTGCTTTGAGTTTATGTATTTTTTCCATTCTACGGTTCCAGAAAGTGGAGTTTGGGGAGGTGAAGTGACATTCCTGCTATCTCACAGTTATTAGTGGTCCATCTGACTCTAGGAGAGAACGTGTGCCGTGTCACTTTTAGTCATTGGGCAAACTCAACCCTTTGACCAATCAGCAGAGATAAAGTGCCAGAGCTGCCTATATCTCAGGAACTCTGTTGGTTGCCTGGGTGTTTGTAACATTCCTGAGGAAGGTGGGAGCCATTCTCATCACTACTAAGCCAGCAGAGGCTAACTATGTTTAAGAAACTCCACTGAGGTCAGCCAGACAAGTTGTGGTGGCTCAGTACAGACACTGTGTATGAAAAGGAAGCCAATACCTAAAAATGCTCTTATCAACATTGATAGAGGTTCCTGTGAGGAAAGACAGTAGTCAAGATTTGCTGCATCATGTTGAAAATAAAATGAACAAATGCTCGTGTTGAAAGTGAAACCAAACTGAAGAAGCTGGGGTGGTTTTGTTTTGTTTTTGTTTTTTTACATCCTTTGATTCAAGGTGTGGATCTGGTTCTTCATTTGGTCTAGATTCTTGTGCTTCTTAGTCAACCCGTGGGCTGAAGGAATGCAGGGAGCTTAGTCTGGCTGAGCACAAACATGAATTCCATCCTCCCAAACCCCACCACTTTGATCCCCTTTCCATTTTCCCCAGCGATGCCAGTGGCAATGGAAAAGGGAATTAGTTCAAGTTGATGGGTTTTTCCTTTGTTCAAGATTTTGCTCTTGGGGTCTTTGTTGTAAACCAGATCTCAAAGTCTAAATAGCAGCTGTGCCTACCCTGGTATGAAGCATAAGGCTTGGTGTTTGGGGGAAAGAGGGCTTTGGTTTTCTTCTGTTAGCACTCAGCTCTTGGTTGCTGTGGGGGGGAGATTGCATCTGGCATCACTGACTTGCCTAGAGGGCTGTTACATGAGCAGAGCAAAGCTGGGGTGTAAGAGGGGCATGCACACACACCGTCTCCCCAGACACACCAGGGTGGTTTCTTTTAAAAAAAAAATCTTCAAACCTGATCTTTGTGTGTGTCTAGATACTTGAAAGATGGCATCTGTGTGCAGACACCACGTTTCCAGTCTTCCCAAGACTGCAAGTGTGACTGAGTGAATTATTTGACCACAAGGAACTTCATTTTCTTTAAGTGTAAAGGAAGGACCAGTGGTATCCTAGGTAATATATGTAAAACCACCCAGCATTTAATGGGCACATGATAAATTCTCAATTCCACCTTTACTTCTTCAGTTTCCTTCCCAGTGCCCTGGACCATCTCACATGGACACCTTCCAGGTAGGTGGTTGTAAGGACAATCATTGAGATCTGTGTTGGTTTGACTTGCTGCCTTTCCTAAGGCATCCAAGGTCATCATCTTCTTAGGAAGTCTGAGAGACAGACCTCAGACTGTGTTCATTCTTTTCCAAATGGAAAATGGAAAAATGTGGTCAAGCATCCAAATGTTTGGTCTATAAAACTCTCAAAACATTCAGATGTTTGGTGTTGGGAGGGCAGAGTGCCATCAAAGCATGTGAGTGTCATAAGTCATGACTGGTCCAGCCATTGGGATCTTTGGTTTTAATCAGGTAATCCAGGGAAAATAACCCAGGCTTTGTGGTTTAACTCATTTCTTCTCTTCCTTAGACAAATTTGTATTTTTATCCTCACTCCAGAAGGTTAAAAACAAGGTTGCTTTGAAATGCATTGATTTGCAGTGGCTGGATGGGATTCTTAGAAATTACAAATACCTGACTTTATGAGCATTCAAATTTAGATACTGGCTGCTTTTTTAGACAAAACTTGGTCCAAAGGAAATTCTGAATTTACCCTAGAGCAAAAATAAAATAAATTATTTTTTTCAAGATTATATAGATTTTTTTTAAAAAGCTAGATTCTATTTAGCTCTTTATGTACATATTAAGTGAGAGATTTTCATTTTTCATCTTCCTTAGAATATAGTATTATTTTCAATGCTATTCACAAATGAAAATAATGATGTTCAATATTTCTCTGAAAAAAAGAAACAGGATAAAAGTCCCACCATCAATGTTGCCTTCATCCATGGACTGGAAAGTGTGCTAAGAATGAGAGATTTACCTGTGGTAGGTTGCTTGCATTGATGTTCTCAATTTTTCACTCCTGTCATTGTGGACAGGACATTTACCCCACTCCTTAACCCCTGGCTCAGCCATGTGACCTGATTTGGCCAGTGGGATGTTAGCATGTGTGATGTATGACATAGCAGAAGCTTGAAAAATGCTTATACATGGGGGCTTGCTCTCTTGCAATTAACCATGAACACACACCTGAGCTAGCTTACTGGAGTATTACACATGAAATATAGTTGCATCTTCCCTCATCCTAGCTAATGCCATCATGACACATATGGGAGCCCAGCTGAGCATAGCCAGAGCTGACCAGATGCATGAGCAGGTCAAGATTATCAGAAAGACCCTGATGACCCACAGAATCAGGAGTAAGAATCATGATATACATAAATATTAAAATAATTTTAATATTTAATATTATTTTAAGCTACTGAATTTTGGGTGTTTTGTTACAGAGCATTATCATGGCAATTGAAAACTCATATATTGCTATACACACAGCCCTGCACCCTGAAAACAAATGGACCTGCTTTGGACTAGCTGTGTGACAAGACACACGGTACTTCATCTCTACGAGCATTATTTTCTTCATCTGAAATATGGAGAAAATAATTCCTGTCTTGCCAGATGGTTGATCTGGTTGCTATGAACTATTACTGAACAATTAATAAATAGTCCCCTTAATAAATGGCGACTACTTTTGCTTTGCCTTTATCTTTATCAAGAGCAAAAGGAGTGAGCAAGGCAGTTAATGTCTGGTTGGGCCAGTGTTAAGTTTTTTGCAGAGACTCTTTTTAAATCCTTGGGATAAACCCACCAAGAGAGAAAGTCCTGGGAAATCCTGACTTGAAAACAAAAGGAAATTTTCAGCCAGGAAATAGCCTTTGAATCTGGAGTATCGTTTTGACTTCATTTTTAACTCTGAGAGAGGATAGGGTAAGGGCCAAAGAAACCATGAATGACCATGCAGGACCTGCTGACTGTCTCTTAAGCAAGGATAATTGAGTTGCAGAGGCAACTTACATAGTTTTGGGAGATAACTTCCACCACCTCAATGGATTTGTTGAAGGGGCTACAAAGAATGGAGTATTTGGGGCTCAATTCCTGGTTGATGGAGTTGTGGAGCTTTCCTTTGGACCCATTCTAGTTTGTGTTTCTGGCTAAGAGATAAGACAGCTGGCCAGTGAGAAATAAGGCCGTGTTTCCCCTATGTCCTGTAATGTTTCCATGCTGTGAGACCTCTTTTTTCCATAACTACTGTTCAAGAGAAGTCTCCACTCCTCCACTTTCTGCAGAATTCACCCAGCATTAGAGCCTGGCTGACTCTGCTTCAATTAAATGACTGTTGGATGGATAAATAATGGATCAATGAATGAATGAATTCTTCCTTGCTACAAGATGGTATACTCTTCCATAGGAATAGATGAGACCATTGATTAGCACAGTTAGAATCTTAGGATATGCACACAGGAAGGAGCTCTAGCAACGACTTTGCTCAGTTCTCTCAAGTGATGAGGACATGGTCGTGGAGAGTTGACATCACTTGCCCTGGGTAACCAGACAGATATGTGCAGACTTTGGGATAATACCCTGGGAAGGGAGTCCAGGGCTCTTGCCTTTCTGGCCTGCTGGTCCCTCCTCCAATATTCCCGTTTTATATATCTAAGTTATAATGTGTGGCCTAGGTAAGTGTGTGGGCTGGTGATCACATTCTTAGCATTTTTTAAAGTTTATTTATTTATTGTAAGGGGGGGCAGAGAGAGAGAGAGAGAGAGAGAGAACCCCAAGCAGGCTCTGTGCTGTCATCACAGAGCCCCATGAAGGGCTTGATCTCATGAACTGTGAGATCATAACCTAAGTCAAAACCAAGAGTTGGCCACTTAACTGACTGAGCTACCCAGGCACCCCTGCTAGATTTTTTAAAAAGTTTTATTTATTTATTTTGAAAGAGAGAGAATGAGTGGAGGAGGGGCAGAGAGAGAGGGGTAGAGATAATTGCAAACAGGCTCCACCCTGTTAAGGCAGAGCCCAGCTTGGGGCTGGACCTCATGAACTGGTGAGATCATAACCTGAGCCAAAACCAAGAGTCGGATGCTTAACTGACTGAGCCACCCAGGCACCTCCCCTCTTGCATTTTTAACTTCAGCATGTGTGCTGTTTCCTTTGTAAAGTTCCTTAAGTTATCAGAGTTTCCCTAAAGACCTGGATTTCATAATAATATGTATTTATATCTTTATAATTATTGTAATATAATATATGGATGTGTATATAATTATTATTATATAAATATTACTAAAAATATATGTACATAATATCCAACCATTGCACAAAATGACTTTCTGTGCCAGTCAAGCTACACCCCTTGCACTGGGGCCTCACCATTTCCATGGCAACTAATGCATGGCAACTAATGCAACTAAAGTGGGAACACAGAGAGGAACTTGGTGTAAAGGATTAAAAAACAACACCATATATGAACACAGATAAAATGTGCTGTTGGACAGGGAGCAGAAGAGGTCCATAATGTTTTTAATTAATGTCTTCTTAGGAAAACCCCTGTATCTGACTCACAGCTTTGCCATTCATAGCAATTAAAACCTCTGTAGCATCCAGGTCATCGAACCCTTTCTACTAATGGTGAAGGAGAACAGAGAAGCTGTTTGCTACCTGGTACTGGCAGAGGACTTGCACTGAAATGTTTGGATTTTAAACTTTCCATTTGTCTGGAAACTTCCAAGAATGCAAAGGGGTTCCAACTTCCCACCCCAAGCAGGCGCTTGCCTGCTAACTCAGCCTTGCAAATTACCACCTGCCCACGATCTTAGGCCTTGTTGGAGAACAGGCCAGACTCAAGGAATGAGCTGGTGAACCACCACGAACTTTAAGGAGCTGACCTCCTGGCCGGCCCCACCAGGACCTCTTTTCTTCCTTTTCCTTCTTTTTTTCTGTACTGTTTTGATTTTCCTCTCTGCCAGCCTGCCTTTTTCTCTTTAATTTCTACTTTCATTTGATTTTTCTTTTCTATGAATGCTTCTTTAATTTCTACTTTCATTTGATTTTTCTTTTCTATGAATGCTTCTATAACTTCTTTCTGTGACCGCTTACTTTTGTGTGGGGTTCTTCCTAGTATTTTGCTGCCGCAAGCACTTGCTTCCCCCTCCTTGCCACACTATGGCTTCTGGAGGACAGCAGCTCTGCCTCCTCCCAGCTCCCAGCTCGGTGAGCGATGGCTGCCTCATTCTTTAGCCTGAGAGTGGTCCTCAAATTTTAGCAAGTATAAGAATCTCCTAAATTGCTGGGCTCCCGTGCCATAACTTCTGATTCAGTAAGTCCAGGGTGGGATGAGAATTTGCACTTCTAACAAGTCTCTAGGTGATGCTGCTGCTGCTTTTCCTGGGAACACATTTGGAGACCTGTTGGTCTGAGTCAAGCATAGACTCTTGATCAAATGACATCTTGTGATTTTTTTTCTCTGTCTCCTTTTTAAAGAAGAGTTGGTATAGTGCTGCACACACAGAGTTTTGTATTCTGTTGGCTTACCCTACCATTATCCTATGGTGGTGTTCCCAAACCCTTGTTCAGACCAGTTTTGAAAAGTTAAATCTCACATGAGGGCAGTGGTAGTAGGGAAAAAAGGTTTTGCTTTCTCTAAACCAATAGGAGAATTGATGGGAAGTGAGTCTGAGAGTTCCTTCTGGAAAAGCCACACTTGCCTTAGTCTGGTTACGCTTACCTGAGCTCAGAAATCTTCAAGATGAAGCACAACATTGCTGGCTGGGAGTGCTCAAGCTGGAAATCTCACTGCCAATGAGTGGTGCTACATCCCAGAGGACAGCCAGGGCCTGTGATTCATCTTGCTGACAGCCCATCAACGGTCAGCCTCGACAGTTCAGCCCTCGATCTTGGAGCCTGGAGGAGCTGGAAGAGGGAAGTTATCGGTGCCGATGTGTGAGTCAGGGCTTAGAGAGGCTGGCGTGAGTATGGGGACTACCTTCTCTGATTTTAAAAGTGCATCCACAGGATGAGTGTTTTTGCATGAAGAAAGTGCTGGAAGAGTCACATCTCCACTTCCCACGGAGTTTTCAATAACCAAATATGTGATTTTAAGAGGGACATCTTACCTCGAAAGAGAGCCCATGGCATCCCTAAGAACATGAAGGAGTTCATAAAGGCTCATGTCTGATTTCAGCTGCTGCTGTGGAGGACAGCCCTTCCAAGCTTCAGGGGTATATGTGCATCCCAGATGCATGTGTGTGCGTATGAACATGTGTGAGTATAGTGTGCACACATTTGTATGGGAGTAGTTAATGCCCCTGGGACAACTCTCACTCCAGAGGGTCTAAAGCAAGTGGATAACACCCAGCTGCTTTCTTTGAGGCAGATGATTCTGGGGGGCACTGTGCATGATTCCCAGTGGAATCGAACCCCCATTTCCCAGCAGCAACCTCAGTATATGCCCTCTCATTGACCTTTCATCTTCTCCTGTCTTACTCCTAGCTTTACTGTCCTAAAGAAGTAATCTATACCTAAGTCCTTGTCTCAAAGATCCTTAGGGCTAGAGAATCCCAAACTTAGGGGACATGGGTTTTGTTTGTTTGTTTGTTTAATCTTTTCTGGCAAATGGCTGTGATCCTCCATTCTGGTGGAGGGTCTAAAGCCAGTGGATAATGCCCAGCTGCCTTCTTTCAGGTAGATGATTCTTGGGGGGCACTGCGCATGATTCCCAGTGGGAGCAAACCCCTGATGCCCAGCAGCTACTTCAGTATATGCCCTCTTATTGACCTTTCATCTTCTCCTGTCTTACTCCTAGCTTTACTGTCCTGAAGAAGTGATCTGCACCTAAGTCCTTGTCTCAAAAGTCCTTACTGCTGAAGAACCCCAAACTTAGGGGACATGGTTTGTTTGATCTCTTCTGGAAAAGGGCCGTAATCCTCCATTCTGCTGCCTCCAACATATCCCCAAAACCCACAAAAGCCACTGAATGAGAGAGGAGGGCAGCAAAATTCAGGATGGTGGTTTGAATTTGGTGTCATGGAAGCCGAGAGCTCCATGCAAAGCACAGGGACTGCTGTGAGCATGGAAGGTGTAGATGCCACAGGAAGGCCTCTGGCATCAACCAGGAAAGTTCTTCATTACCTGTTTAGGGTGTGGGATCCCAAATATGAAACTTAAAGTCATGATTCTGTTGCTTAAAAATGCTCCAAAGCCAGTGGGTTATGGTCTAGCCCTCTTTAATGAGGGTGAAAGCTTTTCCCCAAAGCAAGCGTGAACAGCACTCTCCTCTTCATGTATCTGATCTGTATTTGTTTGCCTTTGACCATAGGAGATGGATTGCACGTCTTTGGGGGAGGAGTTGGGAAGTTGAGCCCTTAGCTTCAGGACATCCTACCATTCTTTCTGAGGGAGCAGGTGAGAAGGCTCAGGTCCCGATGATGGCCGTACACCAAGCCAGTTACGCCTGTTGGGTGAAGCCGGGGGAAAAACCTCATGATGCTGTCTCCACAGCATGCTTGTTCACCTAAAACCAGGTCAGAGCAATCATCAGGGACAACAAGGAAGGGGGAGACAAGTCACAAAAATATACCACACTGCTTGAATCGGGCTTGGCGAAAAGTCCAGGTTCATAAGGCATAGAAGGAATGGTACTTTGTCATGGTAGGTTTGCTTTGCTTACTTAAAATGGGCACACTGAGCCAAAAAATATACATCTCACCTGTTATGTAGAGGCTGTGAATGGAGTTGGAAAGCATTGGCCAGAGACCTCTCTGGGAGTTAGGTATCAACACCCTGCCATTTCTAGATGCAAAATTCCTTCATGGCGGTGGTTCTCAGAGATTAGTGGGAGGGTATTGGCCTGGCTGCCTGGACTCCACTCCTGGATAGTCTAATTCAGTATGCCTGGGGTGGTTCCTGGCATCTGAATGTTTTTTACATGCTTCCTAGTTTTTTTTGAGATGTAATCAGGTTTGGGAATTTGTGCCACATTAGGGCATGTTGGTCTCATTTGTAGGTCAGGCACATCAGGAGACACTATGGCCAATTCTGGCATCTTGAAGGCTGTGGGGCAATCAGCTGGCACCTGGGAGATACAACATCCTTCATGCTTGCAATTCAGGGAAGGGGGCAGAGTTCTCTGATGGGAGCTTCCTGCGATGGGGGCAGAAGAGCTTGTTAAAGGGCTGGTTATTGGACTTAAATACCTGCAAGTGACCTTGCTTGCAGTTCTTTAATGCCATTTGAAACGTCCCAAGTTCTAAAGTTTCTCAGAGGAGTAATCAAGGTAATCTGCTTTCCTTTCTTCTATAAAACTGTGTCCCTCCTCCCTGATGAGATGTTCAAGGACATGTCTGCATTTGGTCCCATTTCATCCTGGAGAAAATAGAAGTGTGGACTGAGGAAGGCTTTGCTCAAAGTGGAGGTGAGGTCCCAGGGCATGAAGAACCAGGAAAGAGGGAAGAGGAAGGACTGTGATGAGAGGAAAGAGAGGTGTGGAAAGAATGAAATGGAGAGAGAGATGGAAAAAGACATGAAGGAAAGGGAGCATGAGGAATGGAAAAATGAGAGGCAAATGGCACTGGTAGCTTATTCCAGATTCCACAGGCAGTGATTAGCAGGGCAGGTGCTGTTCTTCTGCATCCAGGTAGGATATGGGTATCTGCCATTTCCTCCAACTCATGGGGTTGGCAGAGCTCCTACAGTACCACTGATTAGCTTGACCACAGTGGAAAGTACTTTGATTCTTGCCTGCTGCATACAATACCTAGATGCTGGGGCACAAAATGGAAGGAGAGATGTGGGCACTCTTCTTTTTAGGGAAAGGACTGAAATAGAACCAGAGTATGGTCATTCAGTCATTGCTGGTGCCATTATGAACCCAGAGGAGGGCAGTTCTACATGGACTGTGGTTGGATAGCTCACCTCTGTCAGCTATTTCCTTTTGGGAATCTGCTCCTTTCTTGGCATTTGATTCATTTTAGGCTAAAAGATAGTTTACTTGTGATTAGCCTTGGTAGCCATGTTAATCTCTTTAGCAATGACTTATTCCTGACTACTGGCTCTCTACATGTTCCTCTGCTCTGAGATGGTATCCATCTGGTCTATCTGGTTCACCAAGGGCTCTGGGTTATTGCTGTTCATTCAACACATATGTTGTAAGCATCTCTGTTGGGGCAGACACTGTGGTGTTACTGACTATATAATGGTAAACACGTCCTTGCTATTTTGGAACTTATGGTCTAGAACATCAGTTCTCAACCCTGTATGCACATTACAGTCACCTCAAGTTACCCCTGTGCAGGCCCTATCTCTGACTCATTGCATCAGAATCTCCAGTGGGGATCCAACTAATTCTGAGGCTCACCCAGCTTTGAGACCCCCTGGGAAACGATGCTTTCTAAATATTAATATTAATTGGGTCCTAGAATCCCACCTTGGTTCCTCAGTGGGGACACGAAAACCATCTGATTTCCCATCTGTTCTCTGAGTAGCATTTCATACATGGCTGTTATGGTTGCTGGATGCCTCGGATGCCTCATCCTTCCACTGACCCGGACTCAGTGCTAAGGCCAGCCATGGGTCGAACTTCTGCAGCTTCCATAACACCATTTCCTGTATTTGTCATCCTAGCCCTGAGGGTGGAGTGGCCTCTACCTGTCATTAATCTTTATGTGGCTTCTCAGCTGTTCCATCACCCATGTAACCAATTCCCTGTAATAAATTCCCTCTTTTTGGAGTGTCTGGGTTGGTTTCTGTTTCCTGAAGGGACCCTGACCTATACAAAGTAAAATGTAATGGCAAGCATCTATAAAGTGGCAGATTCCCTCATCCCTTGTGAGTGGTGCATATGGTGTGAAAGGAAGCAGAGACCAAGTTTGTTGAGAAAAGGATGTTCAGAGACCAACGTTGTTGAGAAGAGGAAGTTCACATGCTGTATCTGAAGCATCCACAACAGAACTTCTAACAGGTGGTCCATGGCCTACCTGCATGCAAACCCTCAAGTGCTTCCTGGCTGCCACTTCCAACTGCTGGATCAAATTATCTGGCTGGGTTCAGAATTTGTCAATTTAAGGGGGTTCCTCCAGAGGTTGAGATGTATCCTGATACATTTAGCCATGCTGCAATAGAAAGCTGCTAATGATCTGACCCTCTCAGAGAAGCATCTGTACTTCCTCAGGGTCAACTTCAGTTCCACCTCTAACTCATTTTCTCTTTGAGCAGGAGAATGTCTTCTTACCATATGGGATAGCTCCATGAGTAACAACTGACCTGTCTTGACATAGCACCAACTCACATGCATCTCTCTCAAAAATCACAGTGTTCTGGGGCCACCGGCATGGCTCAGTCAGTTGAGCGTCTGACTTTGGCTCAGGTCATGATCTCACGGTTCATGAGTTCAAGCCCCACATTGGGCTCACTGCTGTCAGCAAAGAGCATGCTTCAGATCCTCTGTCCTACTCTCTCCGCCTCTCCCCTTCTTGCACTCTCTCAAAAATAAATTAAAAAAAATTTTTTTTAATCACAGTGTTTTTGGAACTGGAGGAGAGGTCCAGTGTATGAAAGCAGTGTGACTTTTCAGAGAGCAAAGGGCATGGAAACTTCAACTCTCAGATCTACACCACAATCCATGGTCAGGAATCTTGGCTGCATATTTACCCTCTAATGATCTCCAATATTTGACAGTAACCTTTCCTTGTAGGGTAACTGTGAAGAGTAAATGAAATAATAGCTGTCAAATTCCCAACACGTACTGGGCATCAACACCAATAGGTTCCTTTCCCCGCTTGTCCCTTCCTCCCCCAACTTGATGTAAAAGTCCAGCAGAAGAAACTGGGATCAAGAACTACTTGGGCTTCTATTTGGCTTACTCATTCCTACTTCTCTTTCTCATCATGGTAAACTGGGAATTCTGTTGTGTGCTATGGATGATTTTCCTTCCTGTAAATGACAATGACACATAATATTTGTAATTATTGTTTACTAGGTATTTATTGCCTCTTTTTCTAAGTTTCTTTGAGATACGAACCTCACTCCCCCATTGTTTAAAAGTATCTTGCGGGGCGCCTGGGTGGCGCAGTCGGTTAAGCGTCCGACTTCAGCCAGGTCACGATCTCGCGGTCTGTGAGTTCGAGCCCCGCGTCGGGCTCTGGGCTGATGGCTCGGAGCCTGGAGCCTGTTTCCAATTCTGTGTCTCCCTCTCTCTGCCCCTCCCCCGTTCGTGCTCTGTCTCTCTCTGTCCCAAAAATAAAATAAAAAACGTTGAAAAAAAATTTAAAAAAAAAAATAAATAAAAAAATAAAAGTATCTTGCTGGGAACATCGTATATATTTGATAAATACAGAACCCTCTCATATATATATATATATATATATATATATATATATATATATATGTATATATATATATATGTGTGTGTGTGTATATATGTGTGTATATATATATATATATTTGTTGTTATCTTTGTTTTTTTAAATAAAATTTATTGTCAAATTGGTTTCCATATAACACCCAGTGCTCATCCCAACAAATGCCCTCTTCCATGCCCATCACCCACTTTCCCCTCTCCCCCAACCCCCATCAACCCTCAGTTTGTTCTCAGTATTTAAGAGTCTTTTATGGTTTGCCTCCCTCCTTCTCTGTAACTTTTTTCCCCCTTCACCTCCCCCATGGTCTTCTGTTACATTTCTCAAGATCCACATATGAGTGAAAACATATCGTATCTGTCTTTCTCTGCCTGACTTATTTCACTTAGCATAATACTCTCCAGTTCCAACCACGTTGCTGCAAATGGCCAAATTTCATTCTTTCTCATTGCCAAATAGTATTCCATTGTATATATAAACCACATCTTCTTTATCCATTCATCAGTTGATGGACATTTAGGCTCTTTCCATAATTTGGCTATTGTTGAGAGTGCTGCTATAAACATTGGGGTACAAGTGCCCCTATGCATCAGTACTCCTGTATCCCTTGGGTAAATTCCTAGCAGTGCTATTGCTGGGTCATAGGGTAGTCCTATTTTTAATTTTTTGAGGAACCTTCACACTGTTTTCCAGAGTGGCTGCCCCAGTTTGCATTCCCACCAACAGTGCAAGAGGGTTCCCATTTCTCCATATCCTCGTCAGCATCTATAGTCTCCTGATTTGTTCATTTTAGCCACTCTGACTGGCGTGAGGTGGCATCTCAGTGTGGTTTTGATTTGTATTTCCCTGATGATGAGTGACACTGAGCATCTTTTCATGTCTGTTGGCCATCTGGATGTCTTCTTTGGAAAAGCGTCTATTTATGTCTTCTGCCCACTTCCTCACTGGATTATTTGTTTTTCAGGTGTGGAGTTTGGTGAGTTCTTTATAGATTTTTAGATACTAGCCCTTTATCTGATATGTCACTTGCAAATATCTTTCCCCATTCCATCAGTTGCCTTTTAGTTTTGTTGATTGTTTCCTTTACAGTGCAGAAGCTCTTTATCTTGACGAGGTCCCAATAGTTCATTTTTGCTTTTAATTCCCTTGCCTTTGGAGATGTGTCAAGTAAGAAATTGCTAGAGCTGAGGTCAGAGAGGTTTTTTCTGCTTTCTCCTCTGGGGTTTTGATGGTTTCCTGTCTCACATTCAGGTCCTTCATCCATTTTGAGTTTATTTTCATGTATTGTGTAGTGGTGGTCTAGTTTCATTGGTGGTGTAGAAAGCGGTCTAGTTTCATTCTTCTGCACATTGCTGTCCAGTTCTCCCAGCACCATTCGTTAAAGAGACTGTCTTTATTCCATTGGATACTCTTTCCTGCTTTGTCAAAGATTAGTTGGCCATACATTTGTGGGTCCAATTCTGGGGTCTCTATTCTATTCCATTGGTCTATGTGTCTGTTTTTGTGCTAATACCATACTATCTTGATGATTACAGCTTTGTAGAGGCTAAAGTCTGGGATTGTGATGCCTCTGGTTTTCGTTTTGTTCTTCAAAATTACTTTGGCTATAAAGCGTAAGAGACTGTTAAAAACTGAGAACAAACTGAGGGTTGATGGGGGTGGGAGGGAGGGCAGGGTGGGTGATGGGTATTGAGGAGGGCACCTTTTGGGATGAGCACTGGGTGTTGTATGGAAACCAATTTGACAGTAAATTTCATATATTAAAAAATAAAATTAAAAAAAGTTACTTTGGCTATTCAGGGCCTTTTGTGGTTCCATACAAATTTTAGGATTGTTTGTTCTAGCTTTGAGAAGAATTCTGGTGCAATTTTTATTGGGATTGCATTGAATGTGTTGACTGTTTTGTGTAGTATTGGCATTTTAACAATGTTTATTCTTCCAATCCATGAGCATGGAATGTTTCTCCATTTCTTTGTGTCTCCCTCAATTTCCTTCATAAGATTTCTATAGTTTTCAGCATACAGATCTTTTACATCTTTGGTTAGGTTTACTCTTAGCTATTTTATGGTTCTTGGTGCAATTGTGAATGGGATCAGTTTCTTTATTTCTCTTTTTGTTGCTTCATTATTGGTGTATAAAAATACAACCTATTTCTGTACATTAATTTTGTACCCTGAGACTTTGATGAATTCATGTAACAGTTCTATCAGACTTTTGGTGGAGTCTGTCAGGCTTTCCATGTAGAGTAGCGTATAGGGTTTAATTTGCAAGATGTGTACTCCCACAAGTGGAATAAATTCTCTCAAGTACTATGCCTGCAATTGGAATAGCTGCCATTAGGTGGAAGTATAGTGCTGTGGGATGCCTTTGATGTTATTCAGCCTCTCAGGAGGCACTGATTATGGCTATGCACTTGATCTGGTACAGGGGGATAAAAACCTTTATCAAAACATTGTAAAACATTTAGCTAATCATCAGCTGCATATCCTGTGATTTCTGTTTACTTTTTTCCCCCTGCCTAGCACTTGGTATTTTATTATTTTATTTATTTATTTTTAAATTTTTAATGTTTTATTTATTTTTGAGAGAGAGAGACAGTGCAAGCAGGGGAAAGGCAGAGAGAGAGAGAGAGAGAGAGAGAGAGAGAGAGATATGGAATCTGAATCAGGCTCCAGGCTCTGAACTGTCAGCACAGAGCCTGATGCAGGGCTTGAACTCACAGACCGCCAGCCAAAGTCAGACACTTAACCAACTCAACCAACCAGGCACCTCTATTTTTATTTTTTAAATATAATTTATTGTCAAGTTAGTTAACATACAATGTATACAATGTGCTCTTAGTTTCGGGGGTAATTCCCACAATTCATCACTTACATATAACACCCAGTAGCATTTGGTATTTTAAATTACATCTTTTCACACTTTTCTTCATTTATAGTCCATCCACACCTCTAAATAATTCTTGTCATCTTATGGTCCTTTATTTATTTATTTTTATTAGAATGCCTATCTGAGTTTATTTACCTTTTATTTACCTTTCCTCTCTCTCTCTCTTTTTTTTTTTTAACTGCACGAATTACTTACTAAGATTCTGCTTCGTTTGGAATAAATGCTTAATCAATCCAGTAATATCCTTTCGTTTCTCTCCAAGAGAATTCCAGACTTTATATAGGTGGAAAAGCTGTAGCCATTCTGTACTGGAAAGCTATTTTCCTTCTTTAATATTTGGAACTGAGAAAAACAGAGCATACAGAGAAAGCACGGGTGGAGGGGTGGGGAAAGAGAGAAAGAGAGAGCTTTAGATATGTGTAACCAAGGGTTTTTTCATAGTGGTCTCATGAGAACTTGTGTGGATTAATGAGACACACAATTGTAATGGTTTTCCTAAGCATTGTATAATAATATTACCAGGAAAACCTCCCTGCCCATCAAAATTCAGTCTGAAAAATTTTGAGTGTGAGAAAGTGTGTATGGGAGGGGGATGAAGTTCAAGTACAGAAATTAGTGTCTGCCCATAATGCCTTTATGCTTTATGGAGCTCCTTCCTTATCCTACCATGCTTGAGCCCTGAAGCCTGAGCCTCTAACTGCCCATTTATTCCTTGGGACATCATCTCCAAGAGGAGAAACAGAATCAGTTTCCCATGCATGAAAACACAAACATCATTTGAATGGTGCCTAACAGAAACCTCCAGCTTTGAAATATTTCCTGTTGAAAGGAGAGAAGAGTAGAGAAAAATACGAGTGGGGATACTAATATCCAATGCCCTTTTGTGGCAGCTGCCTACGGGTTTTATATGCATGAACCCCAACCCCACTTACCATCCTGTTCTCTTGTTATGTAACAGAGCATCCCAAAACTTAGTGGCTTAAAACACTAAAATAAGTTTTATAAAGCTTAAAGGTAAGTTTTATTATATCTCATGATTTTGTGGGTCAGAAACTCAGGCCAGGCTCAGCTGACCAATTCTTCTGCACCACACCCATCAATTCGGGTCATTTGGTTGTTGTCAGGGGGTGGATGGGCTGGTCTGGGTGGTCCAGATCATTTCATCCCTTATCTAGGGGCTTGGAGGGATGGCTGGAAAGTTGGATGGTTGGCCAGAGCATGTACACACCACCAGTGTGTAGATCAGGTCTCCCGGAGAGAATGTTCTGAAAGATCCAGAAGGAAGCTGCAATGCTTCTTCTGATCCTGCCTTTCCATGGAATCCCAGAACATCATTCTTTGCCATGTTCTCTTGATCAACAAACCACTAAGGGAAGCTCTGATACAGGAGGTGAGAATTAGATTGCTCTTCTCACTGGGAAGACTAGCAAAGGGTATGTGGCCATTTTTCCTTTACCTCACCTTCTTTAGATTCTCTGCGTGTTGTTAATCTATCCACACTTGAATATGAGCTCTACGAAGACCAGGATCTTTGTTCCCCCCAGCTCCCCACTGATGCATCCGAAGCACCTAAAATAGTGTCTGGAACATAGTAGGTGCACAGTTAATAATTGTTGAATGCTGAATGATTTCATTTAATCTTCTTATTGCCATTTGAGACAGCTATTTTTGTTATCACTATTTTACAGATAAGAAATGGAGGAACATAGAGGTGAAGTCATTTGTTCAAAGTCACACAGCTATCGTGTGGCAAAGCCAGGGCTTGAACCTAGGTCTCTCTGATGTACTTTTGTAGATGGGGAACTAATTCAAGAAAGAAACCCAGCATACAAGAGAGCAGGCAAAGACCTGTAATTATGGACTTTCCTTACTTCTCAAGCCAAATCAGTGACTGGCTTAGGGTTGGTGGTTTTCCCTTGAAATGGTTTATCTCATTTGCTGGCTTTGCCTTCTTTTTACCAGGAAGCCCTAGGGGAAGACTGCTGTGCCAAGTTGAGTGTGGGGCGAGCTCAGTGCCTCTCTCAGCGCTGCTGGCACTGATAGTCCGGGCCTCTTGGACGTGGAAAAGTCTCTTCATTTGATTGTGAAATCAAGCTAGGCCCAACTGTGATGAGCAGCAGTTTTTTTGCATTCCTGTTGAATAATTCTGTGTAATATCCTCTTGGCTATATTTAGACGTGACACACGGTCTCTGTTTGTTAAGACGACGAGACAACCTAGGGGACAGTGTCGCCGGAGCCACCCCATGCAGGCAGAGCTGGGTGACTGCAGTCGCACCTCCTCTCCTGTCCCATCCCCCTCTCCTCCCATTGCAAATGTTAAGTTCCCCAAGGTCTCCAGGGCAAAGCCAGCCTCCCTGGACACTTTTGTTTTGTCATCTCTGGAACAGCTTCAGTGAAATGACATCATATGACCTTGTCAAATCCTGTGAAATCTTTTCCCATCTACTTAGAAGTATTTTGGTGCATGCGATTTCTTTTGGGGTGGAGGGCCCAGATTCTGGCAGTTGGAAAAGTTCTTTATGGCTTGTCGTATGATCCTCCTTTGTCTCAGCTCTGGCCACCCCTGCCACAGACACACTGTCCTCTTTGCTAGATGCAGCCCCATGTAGGGGGCCAGCCTGAAAGTGGCCTTGCTAATTGGTGATGCTGGACCCCTGGGGGCAGAGCAGAGCTGCTCCATACCAGGTGGAAGATGGAAAGCATGGCCCAGCGGGGTTTTGCTGTAGCTGGGGTAGCAACTAGGGCCTGCCCCGGGGTGGGGCCCTCAGTCGAGGGCAGAGCCTGGAGGATGGGTCACACTTTTTTTCTGTCACTATATTCCTCTCAGCCCACTTTTTAAAAAATTGAGGTAAAATTCACATAGCATGAAACTCACCACCAGCCATCACCACTGTCTAGTTCCAGAACATTTCCCTCAGCCCATGGAGGATCCTGTACCCATTAGCACTCACTCCCCTCCCCCAGTCCCTGTCAAACACTACTTTCTGACTCTTTTTTTTTTTTTTTTTTTTTTTTTTTTTTTGCTAGTTCTGGACATTTCATGTAAGCGGGATCATACAATATGTGTCAGCCACTTTCTTGTTCCCGCTGTTGGGGTGACAGTGAGCTCATATCAAGGGTGATCTGATGGAATCTTCCCTCAGCTGCAGGAGGGTCCCCACAAGGGATGCTGGGAGCCACTCAGCTCTCCTGGTGTTGAGGAACAGGGCCTGGGGGAGGATGCTCCCCTCCTTCACGTCTCAGGTGGACAATTCAGAGGTACCTGGTTGCCCACAGCAGTGACCAGCTCAATAAGGCAATAAAGCATCGTTGGGTTGACATTCTTTCCCTCAGCACTGCCAATCCTGTTCCACGAGCTAACTGCCCGGCTTCTGCAAACAACAAACAAACCGAACAACAAAAACAACTTCTTGCATGTGAGCCCTTAACTCAGGTGTTACTTTTTGAGGGTGGTGGGGAGACAGGCCCCAGAGAGGAAAACTCCCAGAAGGGGACTCTGTAGCCTTTGGACACAGCTGTGTCGGCTGATGTGGATATGGGGAGGCAGTGAATGCAGAGGCACTGGGGTCTTTCTCGCTTCCAGCCCAGCTCTGCTCCTCAAGGGGCTCCGCACAGCACTTCCCATCCCTGTGCTTCAGTCTCCTCATCTAACATGTACTACATACAAGGATGCCAGGAAGTTTCAGTGCTTATCAGCACTTACCAGACCCCTTGAGCTCAGGTACTCTACTGAGAGAAACGGATCTCCAGCCGCGCTCTACTTGAGCCCTCCCTGGACCCAACTGTCCAGATCTGTACTGTCTACGCAGTAGACACCTGTGTCTTTTTAAAAAGCAGTTATTTAAAATTAAATAAAAGATTCACTTCCTTTGCAGACTAGCCTCCTTTCAAGAGCCCCACATAGCTAGGGGCTCCTACATTGCTTGGCATGGATACTGGGCATTTCTGTTCTCGAAGAATTTTAGACAGCACTGCTCCCAACACTCTGAGTTATTCATTCATTAAATGTTTACTGTCCTTTCCCACCCCCATGCCTTTGATCATGGCCTTCCTCCTGCCTGGGCTGCCCCTTCATTTGGCTGCTTCCTTTCCCTGGAATGTCACCATCCCTCCGGAAGGTGAGGCTCTTCTGGGCTCTGATCAGCACCAGCCCTGTGTGTCATCAGCTGGCAGCTGGCTCTGCTCCATGTTGCCTGACCAGCTGCACCGGGCTCCTGGCTGCCAGTGCGGCTCAGGTGCTGCTCCCTCTGGCTTTGTTCTACGTGCCAGGATGGGGGACAGCAGCCATCGTTGGAGGGGTGCTGTTCTCACGGTGATGCCAGAAGTACAGGAGGCTGTGGACAGACACACTGTCACTTTGGCCCACATCCCACTGACCAAAGCAAGGCTGTGACTGAACAAATCAGAGGCAGAAAGTCCCCTCTGCCTTAGTGGGAAGCACTGCAAGTCATAAGGCCAGGGCCAGGGATACGGAGAGGAACACAGAATTGGAGGCAATTGCTTCATCCATGGCTTAGGAACCCACTCTCCCTCTTCCAACTTAGTGCCTTGGCTTTCGGGCCTCTGGCTGCCAAGAGGCTCCCCTAACACTTCTCCTCAGACTCAGATGGAGACCCGCGCCCATGATGACTCTTCCTCTGTCTCCTTCCACACCATGCTCCCTGTGAACACTGCCATCCCTTTGGTTCAGGCTCTCAGCTTCCTGGAAGGCACTGCCTTAAAAATATGAATCTCTGAGAATTAGTACTTCCGTTGAGATATTTGCAGGCTGACCCGGGACTATGTTTACTCAGATCAGTGAGTGTTTAATGATGTAGGCAGTGTGAACGGTATTTGGGGGCTCTGTTTATTGTCATCTGTATGTTCATAAACAGGAGCTGGGGCCAAAGATGTTTCTCCTGCAAGGAGCCCGTTAGGGCACTGTTCTGGGAGTCAGGACACCTGGAGTGGGCTTGAGCACTGTCAGGTTTCCTTTGGAAAAGTTTCTCCCCATCTCTGGGCTGTAGTTCTTCATGGGTAGAGTAGGTAATCAAGCTAATGGTTGCTATGGCCCCCGATGGCCTGAGATGTTGTGGTCCTGAATCCTCACTGTGTCCCTGGTTGGGCAACAATTGGCCCTGCTTTCTGATTGCTGTGTCTACCGACTTTTCCGGCCTCTGACTCTTGTTCTCTGCCAAGGAGCTGACTTCCATAAAAAGAGTTTCAGGGTCTACTTTTCCCAGAAGGTGTGGCGTGTAGAGATCTCAGAGTGGACTAAGCCATGCACGGGCACTCCCCAACCAAGAATCCCTTTGACCTTCCTCAGGGTGGGAGAAGGCCTTGCTGGGCATCAGTGCCATGTTGCAAACTCAAGTTAAACTCAGTCATATCCCGATCATGTTCCAGGGCAAGTTCAGGATTCCCCCTGAGGCGCTGGGTTTTGGCAATACCAGAGGCCAGAACCCTGGCTTTTGGGGTATAGCAGGGACTATACACACTCAAGTTTCACAACAGTGATGTTTAATTTTCTGCAGAAAACCCTGGGCTTTTCTTTCCCAGGAATCAAATAAACTAACATTTATCCAGAATGATTTGTTGCTCGTTTAGAAGTTCATATTTGGAGACAAGGATATTTCTGAAAAGGGCCCAGAAATAGCTGGAGAAAATCATCTGTTGGGTTGCTCACCTTTGGACAATGATGGAAGCAGGCAGAATGATTCATGGCTCCTGGGGAAGACGGCTCCCTGCAGGGCCACACCTGGGCAGCACTTCTCCAGGAGCATTTGCCAGGGCCAGGGTATCTGTGACAGGCTGCGGACTAGATGGAAGGAGATTTAGATAGGGATGTTAGGAGAAAAGGTTTTGGGGGTACTGAAGGTTGCAGGTGCTGGTCAGACAGGTGGATGCCGGAAGTGGCATAGTGCCAGACATAGTCTGCTAGGCAGGAGGGAGGGAGGAAAGCCTGCCCTGATAGTGCATCTCCCAGAACGGGGCTCTTGCAAATGAATCAGCCTCTAGTCTGTGACTCATGTCCTCCATGGAGCACCTACCATGTGTCAAGCACTGTGTGAGACTCTAGGTGTCCTAAGTGAATATGATCCTTGAGACCACCAAGCTTACTGTAACTGTTAATTCTATTTAATACAACTGACATGATACTGATAGAGGTCAGATAATATGCTGGGTGAATGAATGATCTTCTTTTCTCACCCTTAAAGAGAGGAATCATACTGTCTACATTTTATACAGAAGGAAGTTGAGTTTCTGAGAAGTTGAATAATTTGCCTTAGCTTACAACTAGTACAGAGGGGTTCTGGGAGAATTACCCATGACACTGGTGAAGGCCATTGGAATAAAGTGAACTACGTAAGCAATTTTAAGTATTCTACTAGCCACATTAAAAACAGTAGAGATGGGTTGCCTGGGTGGCTCAGTCAGTTGAGCGTCTGACTTTGGCTCAGGTCATGATTTTATGGTTCGTGGGTTCAAGCCCTGCGTCGGGCTCTGTGCTGACAGCTTGCAGCCTGTAGCTGCTTCCGATTCTGTATCTCTTTCTCTCTCTTTCTTTGCCCCTCCCCCACTCATGCTCTGTCTCTCTTGCTCTCAAAAAATAATAAAACATTTAAAAAAGTAAAAAAAAACAGTAGAGAGAACAGGTGAAATCAATTTCACTTTTATTTAACCCGATATGTCAAAAATATTATCATCTCAACATGTAATCTGTAATCTATATATATATATATATATATTTATTTTTTAATATATGAAATTTACTGTCAAATTGGTTTCCATACAACACCCAGTGCTCATCCCGAAAGGTGCCCTCCTCAATACCCATCACCCACCCTGCCCTCCCTCCCACCCCCCATCAACCCTCAGTTTGTTCTCAGTTTTTAATGAGCTAATTATTCTTTCTTTTTTTCCACAAAATCATTGAAAGTTGGTGGGCATTTCACCCTTAACAGCGCATCCCAAGTGGGACTTGCTGCCTTGCAGATGCTCGGCAGTCACTTGTGTCCACGGCATTCATACTAAACAGTGTAGTTCTAGAGGCACCATAGGGTTTTGCGGAGGTGGGGCCGGGCACTCCTGAGAAGCTCCCTGGTCATTTGGCTTCAAGGGCAAAGTGCCTCTGGAGCTGGACTTCAAGAACACAAATGCCACACCACCAAGTTTAAACTCCAGGGTGTACCCTTTTCCACACAGTGTTCCTGGGAGTCTCAGTGACCCTGGGGGTTAGCCAGGCAGAGAAAGGGGGGGAAGGGTGTGCCTGCAGAGGGAATGATCATAGATGAGGGCACAGATCCCCCAGCGCGGCCACCTGTTGAGGGAACTGCAAGTACCTGCCATGGGGAGGAGGGGGATGGCATGGGTTAGTTTGGGGAGGAGGCAGAGAGGTTATGGCAGGTCTCACGTGCCACCCCAAGGAGGCCGAGCTTCATTGTGATTGTCCAGGACTTACTTTTCAGTGGACAACTCAGGCAACTGCAAGCAAGCTGGGTTGGAGGGGCCAAGACTGAGAGCGGGGAGGGAACTCCCTCACGAGCAGGAAAGAAATGTTGAGGGGTGAGGCTGGGATACAGGGTGGGTGGGAGCATGGGTGTGCAGCAGTGAGACCGAAGACTGAACTCGGATGGATCGGATTGGAGTGAAGGTGAAGGAAGAATCCAGGAGGCTGTCATTTGCAAGGTTATATGACTTTTCTGCAGAAATCCCCAGTTGCCTGGGACAGAAGTAGAGGGCCAGGACTTTGGAGGACATCATGTCTACTTCACAGAAATAAAGGCGCTGATTTGACACCAAGAGGCAGCCAGAAGTACCTCGAATCTCCTTGCCACCTGTGCTATCCCCACCCCCAGCACAAATGATTCACCTTCCTCTGCCCTCTTATCTCCCTCAACTTCCAGTGAATGTGCCTGTTTCTTCCCATTTTTATTTCTCCCAATGGCCCACTGTTATATTGGGAACACATTTTTGTGGGGTCACCTGGAGGCACCTCTTCCAGAACACCTGTGGTAAATAGAAGCACACAAGCCACGGCTCCAGCATTGCTCTTTCTGGCTGTATTTGTCACACTTAGCCACAAGTCCTGGTTCCAGTCACATCAAAACACTACCTCTGCTGTGAGGGGCTTGAGATTCCACATTTCCAACAAACTTCCAGCAACCTTTGCTGCTGGTGCGTGAACCACACTTGAAGCACGAGGGGCCAGAGCTGGGGTCCTCAGCCTTGGCCAGTCAGCACAGAAGTAGCTGGAGAGACTGAAATGCCCAATGCCTAGGCTACACTCCACACTAATTAAAGCAGACATCTGGAAATGGAACCTAGCCTCAGTCATTTTTTAACATTTCTGCTTCTGGGGATCCTGGGTGGCTTAGTCGGTTAAGCATCTGATTTTAGCTCAGGTCATGATCTAATGGTTTGTGTGTTTGAGTCCAGCATCAGATTCTCTGCTGTCAGCATAGAGACTGCTTTGGATCCTCTATCTCCCTCTCTCTCTGCTCCTCCTCTGCTTACATGTGCTCTCTCTCTCTCTCAAAAATAAATAAACATTTTGGGGCACCTGGGTGGCTTAGTCAGTTAAGCACCCAACTTCAGTTCAGGTCATAATCTTGTGGTTCACAAGTTCGAGCCCTCCATCAGGCTCTGTGCTGACAGCTCAGACCTGGAGCTTGCCTCAGATTCTGCGTCTCCCTTTCTCTCTGCCCCTCCCCTGCGCGTACTCTTTCTCTCTGTCTCAAAAATAAATAAAACATTTTTTTAAATTAAAAAAAAAGGTAAATGAGCATTTAAAAAGATTTCTGCTTCTGCTCACTTGGAATACAGCCACATGGGAAGAAGTCCACGCTATCTGGCTGGAGAAAAGGCCCCAGAAGGATGAGACAACAATGTCAAAAGAGAGGCCACAGGGAAGAGAACATGATCCATTCCAGCTGAGGGTTCAGACACGTGAGTGAGCCTGACCAGCCCCAGGCCAGCTGCTCCAACAACACCACACAGAGCAGGGATGAGCTGTCCCCACAGAGCCCTGCCTGATTTCCTTACCCACAACATCATGAGTTTTTGGTGTTTTTTTTTTTAAGCCAAATGGTTGTGGTTTGTAAGCCAGTAAGCTTGGAGTGATTTGTTATGCAGTTGTAGCTAACTGATACAACCCACAGGACCTAAGTGCCTTGAGAGTAGGACCTATGTTGGTTTATAACCCCTACATGCTTAGCATTTAAGTTGGGATTCAGAGAATATTGGAGAAATGCTGAATGTCAGGGAAAGGCCCAAGTGAAAAATCACAGTGTTTTCCAAGCCAATTAAAGTCAGGAAGTGGAGATTTATTGTTTGGACATATATTCAGTAAAAATCAAAGCAAAACAGACAAGGCTCCCTCCTTCCCTGGAGGAGCAGTCATTCTCCTGCTGGCCTCCGCTGACTCTGCCTTCCGTTTCTCCCTGCTCAGTGCTTTCTTCGTGGTCCCAGCCTCCAGACACAGCTCTGCCACTCTGAGCAGTGATCAGTGAGGGGTAAATGGCTTCAGGGGTCTCTCTGCAAGGTGCTCAGCTTGGCTTCCTGTGACTCTCCACAGCATCTCTGTGCTTCTTCGGGGGCCTATGGCTCACCTCTCATTTCCAACAATGCCAGGACTGGAGCCTCAGAACTCCCTGAAGTGCCCCAAGGTGGCCTTGAGAAGGAACAGGTGGGAGAAGTCCAGAAGAGGAGCATTCTCAGGTCCTAGGTTGATTGGGGAGAGGGGGAGGGCAGCGCGGGCAGCAGCTCCTGGCCAGGAGGCCTGACTCTGCTCTGGGACATAGGCATAACTTGAGGATGCAGCATTAGAGATGTGGCTTTAGTTCCTCTCAGGGGTTCCTGTCTCAACCCTGGTGCCTGCTGCTGCCTCCAGAAGCATCTGTCCTCGCCATGAGGAACAATGCCCCAAGGTCTGGGCTTAGGGATCTGCCCTGCCCTCCACCCCCTGCTTTTATGTGAGTGGACACGGAGGGCATCCCTGGAGAAAATGTCTCCCGGCCCCTCCCTGGTGCCCGGCTAGTGCCAGATGCCGGGCTGTATTCAGGGTGGACATGTGAAGACCTCTTGGGGACACAGAGGCTATTAGTGGGACTGCTCAAAGTGGCCCATGAGCTGGTGCCAGGCCATCAGCTCTTTGGTACCAGTGGGTGACAAGATAAGCATTTAAGAACTTTCATGGCACTTCAACACTGCTGCAGCATCCATTCCTGTGACTTTGTACTTGACAAAAGTATTAGTTCACAATGGGATGGAAATGAAATAAAGCAAAACCATTGCAGAGAAGCAGCAGTGCGCTAGGAACTATGGGCTGTGCACGGACAGCAAGAGAGCTGCTCCTGGGAACCTCCCGGCCACCACACACCCCTGGTTTCATACTTAGGAAGCGGTGAGACATTCAGTCCCCCAGCATTCCAGCTGGTTCCCACGCCAGCCCTTCCTTCTCTGAGATCCTGTTGTCCCAAAGGCTCTCATAGTATGGCCTGCCCACCAGCGGAGTCAGCAAGACGTGGGAGCGCATTAGAAAAACACACATTCTCAGGTCCCTCCCAAGACCCGCTGCATCAGGAACCCTGGGCGCAGCAGTCTGCTTCCACAAGCCCTCCAGAGCATTCTGGTGCTTTCTTTAAAATGGCCCGACAGACACTTTTACGCTTTGCTTCCTTTGAATGGATCACTCTTCTCCACAACCATATTCTAAGCTCCTTGAGGGCAGAGGTCCAGAATTCCCCATCTGCTGTGTCTCAGCATTGAGATAGGAGCTGAAAAAGCCAACCATCAATACGTTTTGTCTCCTCAGATTCATTGCAATTGCTGTGCCCATTATATAGCCAGGCAAACTAAGCACTAAAAGGAACATGGCAAGACTGATTTTAGGACCAGATTGTGGAAGAATTGGGATGAAAATTCTCTTCTCTTCTCCCTGGCATCACTTGCTCCAGGAGCCTAGAATTAATTCCCTTCAGAGGCCCCTCTTCACTATTTCACAGTCCCCTACCCCTCCCGAAGTCTGTGCTCACCGGTTTTGGCCTTTTGTAGGGCCTGCTGGGTCTTTTAAATTTAAAAAACAAAAAGTTGAGGGACTACCAGAAAGAAGTGACCAACTCTGTGGGCAGTTTGGGCACTCAGAGAAACCTGATCTCTGTGGACCCATTGCTTGCTGTAGGCAAAACAGAGGCAACTTGGGATATTTCTCACAAACTGTCTTTTCTACAACAGCCCACCGGCCCTGAGGCCATGGTATTGTGGCACTTCTCTTCAGAGGTCTCAAGGAGTGGGACTACCCCTCATCCCGGTGGTGGCAGGGACTCTGATGGCGGGGCCGGGGGTGGGCCCCTGTGGCCTTGGTGCTCTGTGGGGCAAGATCTGGGGAAATGAGTATACCGTCTTGCTCCAGGTCTTGGAGCTCTGGCCTGCTGATGGCCTGCTGAAAGGAGGGAGGGAGGGAAGGGTTTGGAGAGAGTATAGGTGAGCCGGCACGTTTCCCATACTTGCCAGATGACAAGCTGCAGTAACGCAAGTCAGGAGATGGGCAGGGACAGACGTATGGAAACAGCTGGCTTCTGTGCTGAGGACCCTGGCACTGCCCTGGGGTCTGACCCCACGTTCTCACTTCTTCTTTCTCTCTGGGAAGAGCAGGTCTTGGACCTTGGCTTGTCGTGGCTCCTCCCCAGACCCCTGTGGTCAGTACTGGAGAGCTGGCTGTCTCTGAGCCAGCAGAGCTTGGGAGAGGCTCCGCTCAAACCAGCCCTCCTGGCCGGACAGCGATCATATTCTATTCCCCCAGCTCCCACACCTCTGCACACCTCCCTGCTATTAAGATATGATGCTCTGTGGCTCCAAACATTTTGGAGGTAGCGCCTAAGAGCAAGTGTCCCTCAGACTCCTTTTTGTGTCCCCACTGCTCTGTTTATTGTGGGGAACAAATTCAGGACATTAAGTATTGCAGGGCACCTGGGGCTCACCAGTTGCTTGACATGGCACCGTTAGAATAAAAGGCGGCTCCTACTCACTGTCCAGCTCACCTCCTGCCCTCACCTTCCCACTAGGTCATAGCTGATGTGCCTGCTGCCATTTCTCTTCCATGCCAGGCTCCTGCCCACCTCGGGGCTCCACGGTGTTGTTACATCTGCCTGGGTCATTCTGTGCTCATCCTTCCATGCCTGGATTCTTCGTCCTATTTGGGTCTGAGCTCACACATCATCTCCGCAGAGATAATCACATCTCATGACCACATACAGGGTCACCTGCCTTCCTTCCTCTGCCCCTTGCACTGCCCTGGCCTCGGGTACCCTCTCTTCAGTCCTTTCATTTATTTCCTTCCTGGCACGTGCCACCCTCTGCCTTTACTTCCACCTTTGTGAGAATGCTTACTGCTGTCTGCCTCCCTGGGATGAGCACTCCACAGAAGGGGGACCGTGTCTGGCTATTCCCTCCTGGATCCCAGTGACTTTATCCATGCCTGGCATCCTGTGAGTGTCAGTGGAGTACATCGTGAATTTGGAGACAAGAGGCTATATTAGCTTTCTGTAGCTTGTATTTTTTTCTGCTGTAACAAATTACCACAAACTAGATGGTTTTAAACAAAATAAATTTATTGTCTCACATTTTGGGGGTCCAGAAGTCCGCAGTTTCACAGGGCTAAGGTACTGGTAAGGCCACACTCTCTCTGAGGACCTCCAACATGCTCTTTGCCTCTTCCAGCTTCCGATGGCTGCTGGTGTTGGGGCCTTATCTCTACAATATCTACCCCCATCTCCACACTGCCTTTTTCTCTCTTATAAAGATACATATGATTGCATTTTAAGACCCACCAGGATAATCCAGATTAGGCAATTCCTCTCAATATCCCTAATTTAATCACACCATTGGACACATAAGGTCATAACTTCAGGTTGCAGGGATTAGGAGTTGGAAGTAAGAGCTGAGGTCACCATTCAGCTCACAACAGATGGAAATCATAATATGGCCTAGCTCATTGCACAAAATTGTTGGCAAGATCCAAGAACATTTGCAAAAGGATATGCATTGAAACTGAACAATTCCCTTCAAATCTTTGTTCTTAGTGACTTCTAGAAGAATGCAAGATGCAACATAAAAGTGAGTTCTTTCACTGACTACCAGGATGCTTTCTTCCATGCCTGTCACCACTGAAATATGGGATGGTGCAAGGGGAATTTGTTCTGACCTTGGTCTCCTGGGTGTCGCTGGCCCGGCAGCCTCTGTTGGTGTCACAGCCATGCTTTGATAGCAGCAGCTGCCTGAACTATGGGTATTTTGCTGAAAAATTAGACAAGACTGAAACAATTTGAGGGTTGTAGCCTGTTCACAATATTGCAAGCTCAGCAAAGATAACCAAATTTGCTTTGTGTGCAGAATGCCATTCCCTCTCTGGCAGGAAGCTCACAGTATCTTTCCAATAGGAGAATCCGGTGTTCAACTTAGTGGCAGAGGTGAAGGATGGACAGGCAAGGAGCTGAAGGCTGTGGGAGGGAGGTCAGGGGAGAGAAAACAGAAGATTACTGTAGGGATCTTCCTGGTTCCAACTAGAATTGCTGGGGAGTTTTAAAGCCCTGACACCTGGACCCTACCCCAGAGCTTTCTGATGTAATTGGTCTGGGTGTGTGTGCCCTGGGCAGCAAAGAGATTTTAAAGCTACCTGGATCATGTGTGGGCCACGCTCAAGATCTCTGTGCTAAACTCTGACAAGGACCAGGCTATAACTCTGCATAAGCATGGTGAAAATGATGGTCTTAGGTTTGAGGGTTCAGCCAGGTCATTGGATGGGGAGAGGGAAAGTTGGGGGTTTTCTTGGGTGATTTATGTATAAAGTACACAGCTACTGAGGCACCTGGGTGGCGCAGTGGTTACATGTCTGACTCTTGATTTTGGCTCAGGTCTAGGTCTCACAGTTTGTGAGTTCAAGCCAGACTCCATGCAGACAGTGCAGTCTGCTTGAGATTCTCTCTCCCTCTCTCTCTGCCCCTCCCCCCCTAATAAACAAATAAGCTTTAAAAACCCCACAGAGCTTCCCAGTTGATTTATGTATAAAACAGGAGCACCCCAGCTTTCCAGGTCCCTCTGGTATTTGGGGAGCTGATGTTATGGTCCCTGGAAACAACCTTAGGTTTGAGCTGGTTTAGCTTCCCAGCCCCTACTGAGGTCCCAACACAGGTCAGTGGTTCTCAAACTTTAATGTGCACATGAATCACCTGGGGATGTTGTTCAAGCACAGATTTGGATTTGATAGCTCTGGGGTGGGGTCTGAGATCCTGCATTTCTCAAAAACCCCAGGGCTGCTGCTGGCCCTGTTTTAAGGAGTAAGGAGCACAAATGTGGTCTGCTTTAGCAGCCCACTGCCATCAGGCTTTGCCAAGGAACCTTCTGGAACTCAGCAGGGCTACTTCTAGTTGGGATTTCAGTGGCTTCAGGAGATGTAAGTGTGGCCAATGTGTAACAATGTTACACTGCTTGGTGCTGTGCCCTGGTTTTCTCCAAGGTGCTCTCTTGGCTCTCAGTGGGAGCAGTGGTTCTCAACTTTGGCTGCACACTAGAATCATCTTTTGAGATTTAAAAAATGTGGATGCCTGGGTCCCACCCCCATAAAATCTGGTTTGCTTCATCTAGGGTTTTGCCTGCCCACTGGGATTGTTAAATCTCCCCTGCGGGTCTGACTTGACTCTGAGGCTAAGAACCACTGGCCTTGGCAGAGATTCTCCAGTGTAGAACCAGTGCAGAAGGAGTGGGGTCTCCTAGGAGCTTGGGAGAAAGGGGAATTCTCAGACCCCACCCAGACTCACTGAGTCAGGGAGTCGGGGTGAAACCTGGCAATCTGTGGTCTGACTGCGATCTTTGCTACTCTGATACACCCTGACTTGCAGGATATGGAGGCAGCACAAATCTTGTTTGTAACCCAACCACTGCCCTGAGGACGTATATGGGGTAGGGGGGCCCGGCTGTGTCTTCTTGGGAAGGCTTGTGCAAAACCAGTTGTTCCTGAAGGGGGCTCCTAGGACCCTGTGATGCCGGGAGACTGTGGGGTGATTCAGCAACCTTATTAGGCCCCCACGTTTGGGGGCTGGCTGCTCTGGCTGCCTCCGCAGGCCACCTTCCAGCCCCAGATGCACCAGCTATTTAAAGTCTCAGCTGAATAATATTTTCCGTCATGTGGAGCAGACTTTACTTAGAAGTCCTTCGGGGCTCCTGGGGGTCATGTTTCTCAGCTTATCTATGACTGTCTGGACCCGAGTCCCTGGGACAGATCACTTGTTTCTGGTTTTTCCCTCCTAATTGAGGCCTAATTGAGGGGGAGGGGGAGGAGAATGACCTGGAATGTCCCCTTCCCTTGTAGGAAGCCTCCCAGAGCACATGTAACCTTCACAGCCTCTCATCCTGTGAGAAAGGGTGGCTGTGAGGGAGGGTGAACCATTGCCGAAGTTCACACCGCTCATCCGTGACAGCCCCAGGTCTCAAATATAAATCTCTGGCTGAGCGGGCTCATTGTCCCGCCCCACACTGTGTTTTAGGGGCTGTGTTCCCCCCTCACAGGCTGTGAGCCTGCCACCCTTGGGGACTGATTCCAGATTGAAGGTTGGGTGATTAACTGCTGAATGACAGGAAGTCCCTGCCTGTTATCTAAGGTATGAGTAGAGTCCCATCCCAAGAGGCATGGCACCCATCAGCCATCAGCCATCTCTCCCTCCTGAGCAGGAGGGGGAGAAGCCTAGACTGCCCCTTAGGCTCCTGGCAGAGCTAGCTGATGGGTACTCTCCCCACATCCAGGACCAGTCTGTTCAGGCACCAGAGGCAGATGGCCTGCTTTCCAACACCCTCAACGAGACATCATCTGCTCACAGGATCACTGTCTTTGGGTGACATCTGGGACTCTGGCCCTGAGCTGGAGGTGTCCTCTTAGGTACAGCCCCTGGGGGTAGTAGTGTGGGCATGGGGACAATTGGCCTTCCATGTCATCAACAAAGTCCTCAGCCAGTCCCATGGGGGCTTTGGGCCAGTCTGGATAAAAGCATGGGGGCTTTTTATGTATGTGTACTCCCACCATTGCCAAATTTGGGAAGCATGTGAACCTGGGTGAGGAGAGGTGCACGGAGGGGGAGGGGATCTGCCAGCCAGCTCTCTGGAGGCTAAGTGAGCACGTGCCCTGACCTGATGGAGGGATCCGAGTGAACACAGAGCACCCACTGCAGTCACATGCCAGTGAGCCAAGCCCATTCCAGGCCAGCCTGAGGGGCTGTGTCTCATGAGGGAGCAGAGCCGGTGTGGCCATGAATGAGGCCTAAGAGTACTTGGGCTTCAATCAGTCTTACTACTCATTAGCTGTAGGGCCTGAGGAAGGCTACACAGTCTCTCTGTGACTCAGTTTTCTTGACTGTAAAATGGAGATACTATTGGCATTTATTTTCATTGCGAGGATGAACGGAACTATCATGTGGAAAGAATTTAACTCAGTGGTTGGCAAAGTGCTTAATAAACAGCATTTTGTTCCTGGAAAGGGTTTCGTGTGCTGAGGAAACTCCCTGAGCATAGAGAATGCCAAGTCTGAGGACAAGTATGACTTTGGGGTAGGAGAAGACCAAGAGGGTGTACCCCTTCCTGGCACACACATGCATGCATGTGCACACACACACACACACACGCGTGCACGCATACACACACACACACACACACACACACACACACACACATACACCCACCCCCCAGGGAAAGGCTACCATGGCAAGAATGTGCAGAATAATAGCAGTCAATGTTCAGACTTAGAGTTTCTACATGAACTTGTAAAGCCCCACCAGGAAGTTGGGAATCCCAGGGAAGGCTACCCACAGGTAGGGTACTAGCGAGTCTCGTCGGCAGTCAGGTAGACATATGGAATGGTTCTGAGGTGTCCCTCCAAGTCTCCTGGAACTCTTCTGGGCTCCTGAGATACATACAGATTTGATGGTGTCCCCAGTGGGGAGAACAAGGAGCATTTGGACTGTCAACCCAAGCCTGCTGGGAATATGGCAATGGCTGAGAACCAGGCGGGGGGATGTGTAGCTCCAAAGACACCGGAATGGGCACATGCTGACCATAACCTCGAGGCTCCTGCTGATACCTCGGTGCCAGGAGTGCCTACCTCCTCACCTCCTCAGTCACTGGTTTTATAAGCCCCCCAGAGAAAAGGAAGGAGAGGGAAAAATTCAGCTTCAGTCTGAGATGACCAAGTTTACTGTCATAGAGATAAATTAAGTTCCTCACCCCCAGCAGGAGGAATGGGGGTAAAAAGTAGTGACTAAGTTACATGGTTGTGGAAAAAGTGTTGCACTGGTGTCTGAATTCTGGACCTGAATGTTCCCACCTCTTTAGGTCTCTTGAAACCCATCCATCACTCACTTAGCATTCCCACTTCTGACGGTTTCTACAGACTCCATCCAAGGGGTAGAGAGCAATGCGTTTCAAAGATGAGAAGGCATACACGGAAGAGTATTATATGAATGTTAACACACTGTACAAATATAAGAGATGGGGATAATGATAATATGCAGAATTCATCTAGAGAGAGAAAAGCATTAAATGCAAGAGGCACTAAGAGGGGATTATCCTGACAGGAAGTTCCTAATGTTACTTCAAATTGTCTCAGTTACTATGCCATGTAAAGTCCTAAAAATCGCTTCCTGTCGCTGTTATATATGGCATAATGCAGGTGATTAAATAGCTCTTGAGTCATATTGGCTAATTCCTGTAATTGTAGGGCTTTTTTTTTTTTTTAAAGCCCATAGTCACTGCCTTGGGAAGCTTCCAGCAGGTGATAGGCTCCATATCCAACATAAGCCTGTCAAAATCCTGTGTTTATAATGTTAGACTATCATTTTTCCAAATGCACCTTTCCTTTCCTTGGTTGATTGGGATTTGGGTTGTATCCAGATTTTTGCAGTTGTGAATAATGCTGCTGTGAACATTCAAGTGTTTGTGTGGCTATAATGTTTTCATTTCTCTTGGGTATATACCTAAGAGTGAGATTGTCAGATCATATGGTAATTCTGTGTTTAATCCTTTGAGGAACTGCCAGACTGGTTTTCAAAGTGGCTGCGCTATCTTATATTCCCTTCGTCAATAAATGAGAGTTCTGATTCTTCACATCCTTGTCAATACTTATTGTCTGACTTTTTTTTTTTTTATTATAGTCATCCTAAGCAAGTGAGTGTGAAATGGTATCTCATTGCAGTTTGGGTTTGCATTTCTTTAATGACTAATGATGTTGAGTATATTTTCACGTGCTTGCTAACCATGTGCACATCCTCTTTTTTTTAAATATAATTTATTGTCAAATTGGTTTCCATACAACACCCAGTGCTCATCCCAACGGTGCCCTCCTCAATGCCCATCACCCACTTAGAGAGATGCCTGCTCAAAGTTCTTGCTTATTTTTATTTACTTTTATTTTATATTTAAGATTTTATTTTTAAGTAATCTCTACACCCAATGTGGGGCTTGAACCTACAACCCCAAGATTAAGAGTCGCAGGCCCCACTAACTGAGCCAGACAGGCACCTTTTTTTGCTTATTTTTAAAGTTAGGTTGTTTTCTCTTTTGGTTGTTGGGTTGTAAACATTCTTATATATTCTGGATACAAGTTCCTCATCAGATATATGATTTGGAAATATTTTCTCCCATCCCGTGAGTTATTTTTTCATTCTCTTGAAAATGACGTTTGCTGCACAAGAGTTTTTTTATTTTGATGTGGTCTGATTTATCTATTTTTCTTTGGTTGCCTGTGCTTTTGGCATCATATTTAAGAAACTACTGCCAGGTCATGCAGATTTGCCCCTATGATTTCTACTAGACTTCTTAAATTTAGGTCTTTGATCCATTTCATATATGGTGTGAAGGATCTAACTTCATTCTTTTGCATGTGGATATTCAGTTGTCCCAGAAACATTTTGAAGACTCTGTTTTTTCCTTATTAAATGGTATTTGGCCCCTTGTTGGAAATCAGTTGGCGATAGATGTATGGGTTTATTTCTAGACTCATTTTTTTCTGTTGATCAATATGTCTCTATGCCAGTACCACACAGTGTTTTCATTACTGTTGATTTGTAGTAAGTTTTTAAATCAGAAAATGAGAGTTCTCAAAATTCTTTCTTTCCACCCAAGATCATTTTGGCTATTCTGGGTGCCTTGAAATTCCATATGAATTTTAGAATCAGATTTTCCATATCTGCAAAAACACTCCTTGGAATTTTGTTGGGGATGGCATTGAATCTGTAGATCACTTTAGGAAGTATTGCCATTACATCTTCCAATCCATGAACATAGGATTTCTTTCCATTTATTTAGGCCTCCTTTAATTTGTTCAGTTATGCTATCTTTTACAATTATATACTATCCTTAACTAGTGTTTTTTGTTTGTTTGGATAAAAATTACTGTGTCTGTGGTCACTTGCATTTGGCATGAAGATCTATCATAAGTATTTTTTGTAAGGTGATCTACTAACAACAAATTTACTCAGTTTTTAATCTGACAATGCCTTCATTTTGCCTTGTTCTTCCCTTATTTTGGAAAGAAAGGTTTGCTGTCTTAGGATTCTTGGTTGACTGCTTTTAGTTTGTTTTGTTTTGTTTTGTTTTTAGCACTTTGAGTGTGTTATCTTACTGCCTTCTGACTTCCATGTTTCTAATGTGAAGTCAACTATTAATCCTATTGGTTCCCTTGTAAGTAATGAATTCTTTTTTTCTTGCTGCTTTTACAGTTTCCTCCTTGTCTTTAGCTTTCAGCATTTTTACTCTGATTTGTCTGTTTGTGGATCTCTTTATATTTATCCTACGTGGAGTTTGTGAAGATCCTTGGTGTATAGATCAATTTTTTTTTCAATAAATTTGGGATGTTTTTCAAAATTATTTCTTTGAATGTTTTTCTACCCCTTTTCCTGTCTCTTTTACTTCTGGTCCTTCCATTACATGTATGTTGGTATCCCACCTTTCTCTGAGACATTTATTTTTCTTCATTTTTCTTTTCTTGTTCTTCTTTAGATTGCACAATCTCTATCAATCTATCTTCCAGTTTGCTAATTTTTTCTTCTGCCAGTTCAAAGGTACTGTCAAGTCCCTCTGGTGAGGTTTTCATTTCAATTATTATACTCTTCAGTTATGGAATTGCCATTTGGTTTTTATTATAATTTCTATCTCTCAATTGGCATTTTTTATTGGATACAACATTGTCATCATACATTCCTTTACTTCTTTAATCATAGCCTCCTTTATTTCTTGAACATAATGGCTAATGTGAAGTCTTATTCTCTTAAATCTGACTTCTGGTTTCTCTGAGGCAGTTTCTAATGACTGTTGTTGTTTTTTTTTCTTTCTGGTGTGTGGGATGTATGTTCTCATTTCTTTGAATGTTTTATATTTTTTGTTGGAAAATGGACATTTTAGATAATATTGCAATTCTGGATATTGGTCTCCCTTCTCTGGGGCTTGCTATCATCATAAGCTTGCTTACCTATTTAATGACTGGCTGGATTATTTTAGTGAAGTCTATTTCCCTCTCTTTCTCTGCCACCTTGCTACAGTGTGAGACCTCAGATGGTGCTTCTTGGGAACACATCCTTGGGGAATCCCACAGTCACCCTAGAGTGACACCAGTTTTGTATGATTTCAATTCATTCTTAACATTTGTTAGGTTTGTTGAATAACTCAGGATTTGGTGGATCTTGATGAATGTCCTTTGTGCACTAGAAAAGAATGTTGTATGGGCATGTTCTATAAATATTTATTAGACCCAGTTGTTGTTTTTTTCCTTTTTTTTATGTTTATTTTTGAAAGAGAGAGACAGAGCACGAGTGGGGGAGGGGTAGACAGAGAGGGAGACACAGAATCTGATGCAGGCTCCACGCTCTGAGCTGTTAGCACAGAGCCAGATACAGGGCTTGAACCCACAAACTATGAGATCATGACCTGAGCTGAAGTTGGACGCTTAACTAACTAAGCCACTCAGGTGCCCCAATGATGTTTTTCAATTCTTCTCCAACCTTGGTGATTTTTGTTCCACTAGTTTTATCAGTGACAGAGAGAAGTAGTGGGGTCTACAACTACACTTGCATCTATTGGTCCTTTTTGTTCTGTTTTCGATGACTGGTATTTTGATGCTGTTACTTGCTGTGGAATTATTTGGAATTATTACATCTTCCTGATGAATCTACATTTGATCATTATATAATGTCCTTCTTTGTCCTTAATAAGTTCTTTGTTCTAAAGTCTACTTTGATATTAATAGAGACACTCTTTCTTTCTTTTAATGTTTACGTGAAATATCTTATTCCATCCTTTTATTTATAACCTACCTATATCATTATATTTGAAGGGAGTTTCAAGAAGATAACATATAGTTATGTACATGTTTGTTTGCTTTTCCTATCTATTCTGACAATATCTCTCACTTTTAATTGGTGTGTTTAGACCATTTACATTCTATATCATTATTGGAATGTTGGATTTAGGTCTCTCAATTTATTATTATTTTTTGCTCATTCTTTCTGTCTTATCATTCCTCTTTTACTAATTTATTACCTTCTTTTGGGTTATTTGAACAGCATTTAATACACCATTTTAATTTATCTATTTTTTGACTCACTATCTTTGCTTAGATATTCTAGAGGCTACTCTAGGATTGCAGTATACATACTTAATTCTTCACAGTTGACTTAGAATCAATATTATACCACTTCTGGTGAAATACAGAACTCCTTGCTACTATATAGATCCTCCTCTTTATGTGGTAGTTATCTTATGTATTACATCTACATACATTGAAAACGCTTGAGAGAAATGTCATAGTTAGTTCAATTCTCAAAGTCTATGATATATTTTTACGGTCAGATTCATGCATGTACAGCTTGTGGCTGAACTCAAGAATCATAACCAAGCTATGTGGTCACTTTCCTGAGCTCTACCTTGTCTTTAACCTCCTGAATACTTTCTGTTCTCCAAGGGGCTCCCCCATTTCAGTCTTCAAGACAGAAACCTGGCACTTTATCCCACTTGGCCACATCCTTCCCCCAAGTACACCCTTGTCTGGGGTCAGGTGGCAGGAGCACAGAAAGCAAAGAAAGAAATGGGGGTTCACCCCTCCTACTTGGGATCACAGTTCCTCCGACAGGTGAGAAGAAGTTCTCTCCTTCACAGTTGGGGGCCTCATTGATGTTTCTGCTGGTACCACCACTGGCCCAGATCATTTGAAGTTGGAGTGCGAGAGAATGGAAAAAAGATCAAAAAGGGAGAGTTTCCATGCTCTCTCTGACAGTTAGGATAGCCCTTTTCTACTTTATAAGTCAAAACTAGAGGCTTCTTCTAGAGCTGTTTTGTCCATACCCATACCCACATCCAGGTTTTAGGCTGTAACTTAAGTCTACGCCAGAGTGTACTGGAGGGAAATAAAATGAAACATCACTGCTAGTTCAATGACACTTGAATTCTGGTCTTCTTTCCCAATATTCTTGCTAGTGTTTATTTTTCAGGGTCCTCAAATAGCTGCTCCATGCATCTGTACAGATTATAGCTGCATTCAGTGAAAGCAACATGCTGGAATAGACTTCCCCCATCTTACACCAAACTGGAACTCCTCTGGGTCTTTTTTTTTTTTTTTTTTGGCTTTTGGGGGTCATTCCCAAACCTCCCTAATCACTGAGAAGTACTCTTGTGACCCTCTTCCTCTTTTATTGCTACTTTACTCCTAAGGCATCCTCCAACAACTGTTGGATTCCAGGACAAAAATCTGTGGGTAAGCTCAACTGAAAGTATCATCAGCAGTAGAAACTCTGCTGCTCACAATGGAACAGAAGATCCAGACCCTTCCCCTGTGATTGTTGGTTAGCCCGGTCCTAACTCAAACATTTGCTGAGCAAGAATTACATCATTGGCATAATACTAAAAGTGGAGGCCTTGGGGTGCATGGCTCAGTTGGTTGAGCATCTGACTCTTGATTTCAGTTCAGGTCATGATCCTGGGGTCATGGAATCGAGCCCCCGCATAAGAGAAGTTTCTGTTTCTCTCTCCCTCTGTTCCTCTCCCCTGCTCACGCTTGCTCTCTCTAAAAAAATTGTTTTTAAATAGTAAAAAAAAATAATAATAAAGGTGGAAGCCTTGTTGACCAGATTTATCATTTTTTTAAAAAAATGTTTATTTATTTTCGAGAGAGGGAGAGACAGGGCACAAGTGTGGGAGGGGCAAGGAGAGAGGGAGACACAGAATCCGAATCAGGCTCCAGGCTCTGAGCTGTCAGCACAGAGCCCGATGTGGGGCTTGAGCTCATGGATGGCAAGATCATGACTTAGGCTGAAGTCAGACGCTTAACTGACTGAGGTGCCCCTATCATTTCTTTATATAGATAATACAAACAAGATAAAGATTATGACAGGATAGAGTTGAAATAACCTGCATGATCAGAATGATAGAAGAGAAATACTCAACCAATACTTTTAAAATTAATAACAGTGTAATTGGTACAGCCTTCTTAGAAAGGAATTTGGAATAAAACCAAAAAATGTTAAAGCATTTATACATACTTGGGAATTTATCCCAAGGAAATAACTCTAGAAATGAAGCTATATACTAAGAAGGTACAATTAAGAATTATCTCTAATAGCCAGGGATTAGAAATAACCCCCCCAAAAAAAGAAATAACCCCAATATACCCAAACTAGGGAATATTTCATTAAATTATGGTACATAAATAGTAGGTTATGGAATGTAGTCATTTAAAATGAATATTTTGAATATTATGTAGAAGGATACAAAAATGAATAAGAGACCTAAAACTATGGATGCTACCCAAATGAAAGGGATAGGAAAGGAAGTTTCAACAGAATATTGTTGAAGCCTGTAATTAAATAAAAATAATAACACTCTTCATATTTGTACTTCACCCAGCATGTTAAAAAGAAAACCAACACCTCCACCAGTAACATGTACTTTTATATTACCACTTTATTAAATCCTTATTAATTTTAGTAGAGATTTTTGGGGAGGTGGTGTTTCTAAGTATGTAAGCATACAATCGTCAAGTGAAATTAATTTTGCCCAATTAATATTAGTCCTGAGTATTTTGTCTTATAGCATTAGGAAAAAACCTCTAAAATAATGTTGAATAACAATAGTGATATAAGACAAGAATTTTCTATTCCGGAATCCTTAACATAATTTATTATATTGATAATTAAAGGAGAAAAAATATGATTATAGCAAATCACATTTAGCAAATGCTAAAAAGGTATCATATAAAATTTCACATTCAATCCTTATAAAAGCACAATTAGAATAGGAGGGTACAAAAAATTATATTTTCACCAAACTAACAAACATCCTATTGTGTACCCCACTACAAAAGTATGTTCAAAATGGTCATTTAAAATGTCTCTATACCAGGGTGTCTGGCTGGCTCGTCAGTAGAGCATGTGACTCTTGATCTCAGGGTCATAACTTCGAGCCCCATGTTAGGTGTAGAGCTTACTTGAAAAGACGAAAAGAGAAAAGAAATGAAAAGAAAAGGAATGGATTTTCAGGGGGCCTGGCTGGCTCCGTCAGAAGAGCATGTGACTCTAGATCTTGGAGTTGTGAGACTTCATTCATATGAAGACTTTAAGAGACAAAACAGATGAACATAAGGAAGGGAAATAAAAATAATATAAAACAGGGAGGGAGACAAAACAGAAGAGACTGATAAATATGGAGAACAAACTGAGGCTTGCTGGAGGGGTTGTGGGAGGGGAGATGGGCTAAATGGGTAAGGGGCATTAAGGAATCTACTCCTGAAATCATTGCTTCACTATAGGCTAACTAATTTGGATGTAAATTTTAAAAAATAAAAAATAAAATTAAAAAAAAACAAAAACAAAAAATTAAAATGTCTCTGTACCATAACAATATTAATGTATCAAATTTAATGAATTTAGTTCAAGGATTATTATGTTAATTTGAATATCCTTGAGAGTCCTCCTTCCCTCCTTCCCTCCCTCCCCCATTTTCATCTTTTGTGCCATGTCTGTGAACTCTATGCTTAATCCCAGGTCATAAAGATTTTCTTCTATAGGTTCTTCTCAAAGTTTTATAGTTCCATATTTTACGCTTAGAATTATGATCCATTTTGAGTTAATTTTTGTGTAAGGTGTGTGGCTTAGGTTGGTATTCAATTCTTTGCATGTAGATGTCGCATCGCCATTTTTTGAAGACTGTCCTTCCTCCATTGGATTGCTTTTGCAGTTCAGTTTCGCTCCTCCAGTTTCTCAAAATTCACTGGCCATTTTGGTGAGTCTCGTTTTGGACTCCCCTTTTGTTCTACTGCCTTAATTACCATAGCTTTATTAAATGTAAGTCTTAAAGTCAAGTAGCGTGATTCCTCTAACTTATTCTTTTAAAAAATAGCTTGGCCATTCTAGTTCCTTTGCCTTTCCATATATATTTTGGAATCAGCTTGTCTATATCTATCAGACATTCCATTGTGATTGTGCTTTATATTGCCTAAATTCCATATAACTTCAATTTATCCACCAAAAAAAATTATTCTGGAAGCTGAATCATAATTCCTGGAATAAGTCTTCTGTTATCATGGTTTATCATCCTTTTAATCTACTGATGGATTTGGGGTACCTGGGTGGCTCTGTCAGTTAGGCATCTGACTTTGACTCAGGTCATGATCTCATAGTTTGTGAGTTCAAGCCCCGTGTTAGGCTCTGTGCTGACAGCTCAGAACCTGGAGGCGGCTTCAGATTCTGTCTCCCTCTCTCTATCTGCCCCTCCACTCCTCTCTCTCTCTCAAAAATAAACATTACAAATTTTTTAATATACCAATGAATTCAATTTGTCAATATTTCATTTATAATTTTTTTGCCTTTACATTCATAAATAAAGTTGACTTAGCATAGAGTTTCTTTGTTTTGTAGATCCCATATAAGGTTTTGTCAATATGGCTGAGGTAGCTTCATTGAATGGATTTGGAAATTTTTCATCTTTTTCTATAATTTGGAATAGTTTAATATAGGAATTATCTATATTTTTTAAAGACTTTCTGAGTCTCTGCATATCTACAAATATCTTCCCTTGACAGGTGATTCATTTTGTGGCTGGGTATAGGATTTTTGGAACACTGTCCTTATTTGGTCATCTTGAAACATTTTCCCACAGTCTTACCTCCAGTATTGCAGATAGGAAGCCTGAAGCCAGCCTATCTTTTTTCCTTTGAAAGTAATCTGTCATTTCTTTCTATAAGCATGTAATATTTTCTTTTCTATAATTGGAATTCAAGAATTTAATCAGGAAATGTCATTGGAGGTCTGGATTTCTTTTTTTTTTTTTTTAATTATAATCAATTCTACTTGGGACTCTATCACTCCTATAACCTGAGGACTCAAGCTTTTTCCTACTCAGATTTTCTTTTATGATTTCTTTATGTATTAATTCCTCATATGTTCCCTTTTTCCCTTCTAGTAAACTTTTATTATTCACATTCACATATCCTGGTCTGTCTTCCAAGTCTCTTTTCTTAATTCCTTAGAATTCCACATCATTTATAAAACACTTCTAACATTTGACCTTCCAAAATAGCACTTTGGTTCCAACAAAGAATATTCTCTTCTCCATTAGTCTATTGAATTTGATGTAAGTATTTTAGTTCTAGACAGTTTCTTTGTTCTGTGTTAAATTGAATGCTCTTGGGAGTTCTCATTTGCCTTTTGTTTAAGTTCATCTGTTTTTTCCATTAGCTCTATTTTAATAGTAGTTCTGTGTTCTCCTTGTTAAACTTAGTCTTTTCCCTCAGGTTGCTGAATTTCCTTAATTCAGTGGTTCTTGACCTTGGCCAACATGAGAATCACTCTAGGAAGGTTTTTAAAATCCCAGTGCCCAGAATGCAGAGAAACCAATTAATGAAGGATCTCTGGGAATGGGATTCAGGCATCAGTAGGTAGCTTTTTAAAGATCCTCAGGTGATTTAATGTAGCAGCCAGGAGTAAGCACTACAGTCTTAAATAATTCTCATTTTATTTACCTATTTATGAGTGGATATTCCCTTAGAATTTGTAGAGGTTATAGCATTGGTGTCTCAGTGGGCACTTTTTTCTCTTGTGAGGTAATGGTGAAGAACCTGGAAACATGTTCACTCTGCCGAAAAATGGGAGGAGAGCCTGCAGCCTGTTTCAGATTCTGTGTTTCCCTCTTTCTCAGCCCCTCCCCCACTTGCACTCTGTCTCTCTCTCTCTCAAAAATAAATAAACATTAAAAATATTAAAACAAAATAAAGGTAATTTTTGATTGCACCTTGCTAGTTGTGTCATTCTAGATGGAGAGATGGAAGGGAGGTGAATAGCCATGCAGGTAAGCAGCCATTTTGCCAAAATCCCCTCTGAGATTCTTGGTGATTAAAACTTTATCACAATTTATATTTTTAAGATCAGATGATTAGTGTAAATGTCAAATGTCCATATCATTAAATTGGGTTCATAAAAAAATCTCATGTATATATACACAACAACGTGGATGAATCTCAAATGCATTATGCTAAGTGAAAGAAGACAGACGCACAGGTATACACACTGTATAATTTCATTCCTATGATTCTGGAAAAGACAAAGGCAAACCATAAGGACAGAAAACAGATCACTGGTTGCCAGGGGCTAAGAGTCACAGGAGGTGATTGTCTACAAAGGCACTGGAGGGAAATTAGGGGTGATGGAACTCTTCTATATCTTAATTGTGGTGGCAGTTACATCATTATATGTATCTGTCAAAACTCCTAGTACTGTGCCCTAAAAATAAATATTTTATTGCATAAGCATTGTACCTCAGTAAACCCTCTTAGAAAAAAATTTCATGTACCTCTTCCATAGTACTAGTCATTTTTCAGATCCCCTGAAATGCTCAAAGCCTCTCAGCCTTTGTCCATTCTATTTGCTCTGCCAAGAAATTCCCATTTAACCTTTATGATTTGGATTAGATGCTGCATCCTCTGGGAAGTCTTTCACATCCCTGCAAGACTCCTTGTGCTTTTCTAACACACAATGATTCCTGCTACCCCAGCCCTCCTTCTGTGCTGTTGCAGAAGCTTGCCTATGCATTTGTATTCCCTGGTAGACTGTAAGTCAACAAAAGCAAGGATTTCATCTTAGTTATCATTGTTTCCCCATCATGTGACTCAGTTCTAATTATTGAGTCACCTACAACGTGGCCAAGCAAGGTAGCTGCCAGCTAGCACATGTACCTATTCACTAGGAACTTGTGTTTTCAGGAACCTTCCAGGAAGCCCCTAAAAAAATCAGGAACTGTCCCAGAATTTACTTGAAAAATCTTTGCACTAGGGCATGTGTGTTCAGCTGTGGAGCTCACAAAGCAGATGAGCCATGCCACTGAGTTTTTGAACATGAAAAGTGGGTATCTAGAGGAAGATATTTTGAGAAGACGGAAGTGAGTTCCCTGAAAATCCATGGTCCATAACACCTCATTCATTTTTATAGCTGCAATCAACAAGAAAGCTTGTTCATTTGCCTTCCTTGCTTGACAATATAATTTCAGAGACCGATGAACAATGTTTTCAGCACTAGAATCAATACTTCTGATTACGGCTGCTTTTGTGCTGGTCTCTCCCCAATGGAAATATTGCCAGGAAAGAGGGGACGATCTATGGTTGCCCCACAATCCTGATGTTTTAGCTCTAGAAAGCTCTCTGTTCTAATAAAAAGCTGCATTCATTTTGAAAAATTTGAAGGAGGGGCGCCTGGGTGGCGCAGTCGGTTAAGCGTCCGACTTCAGCCAGGTCACGATCTCGCGGTCCGTGAGTTCGAGCCCCGCGTCAGGCTCTGGGCTGATGGCTCGGAGCCTGGAGCCTGTTTCCGATTCTGTGTCTCCCTCTCTCTCTGACCCTCCCCCATTCATGCTCTGTCTCTCTCTGTCCCAAAAATAAATAAAAAAACGTTGAAAAAAAAATTAAAAAAAAAAAAAAAAAAAAAAAAGATTTGAAAAAAAAAAAAAAAAGAAAAATTTGAAGGCTCAGATAGGGGTAAGAGAAGACAATTGATAGCTTTGAGGCACTTATGATAAAGCTGTTGTACCTGAAAAAATAAGGACCCATCCACCCACCTCTGCTTCAGAATCACATTTTTTTTCCTTGATTCCAAGCCAAAGTTGTCTTGTAAAAGCTCTTCGTGTAGTGGTCCTCTCAATCTGTGCTCCCAGGGGATTCTTGTTCAAGATGGTGGATGTAACACCTCCATTAGGAGGAGGGGCCTTCGCAGTCTCAAGCCACACCATCAAATGAGCAAGAAATGCAACTTTGCCTACTTGTATTTAACTGAATTAATATCTCTTTCACATTTAGCTCAGTGGTAGAACCTTTATATTGGTCATTTCAGGATTCTCCTCCTTTTTACTTTAGGATTGCATCTAAGTTCTGGGAAGCTGCAGAGAGCCGGATGTCCAGATGTGAGGGGGGAAGGGAGGCTGTGATCTTGTGATTTATAATAAGGAATACACATATTGGTTTTTGCTCCTTGTTCTTGACACAGGAACCCTTGTAACTTCCTAAATGATAAGGGCACTAGAAACATCTCTTTTTCTAATATTTGGTATTTGACCTTGGTTTCTGTTCCTGATACATTTGTAATTTCCTGGGTGACAGGACTGTCTTTTGTCCTATTGAGGAGACTCTGGGTATGCTCCCAGATGGCTCCTGAATAGGGGCCAGTCACTAGAAAGACCAAGCCACAATTAGAAGCTTGGAATTTTCAGCCTCACCCGCCATTCTCTTGAGAAGGGAGAAGGGCTGGAAATGGAATTAATGATCAATCACAACTATGTGAGGAAGCTTCCCTGACATACCAATAGTATAGGTTTGGAGAGCTTCTAGGTTGGCAAACGCAGGTATGGACCTGGAGGGTGACATACCCGATTTCCAGGGGGACAGAAGCTCCTACACTCAGGACCCTCCCACACCATGCCTTTTTTTTTTAATCACTTCATCTGGTTGTTTATCTGTACCCTTTATCATATCCTTTACTAAACTGGTAAATGTAAGTGTTTCTCTGACTTCTGTAAGCTACTGTAGCAAATTAACTGAACGTGAGGAACGGGTTATGGGAACCTCTGATTTGTAGCCAGATCATAAAGAAGCTGACGATAATGTGGGGATGTACTCCTTGAAATTGGCATCTGAAGTAGGGTGGGACAGCCTTTTCAGACTGAACCCTTAACCTGTGGGATATGACATTTTCTCCAGGTAGATGGTATTAGAACTGAGTTAAATTGTAGGACACCCAGCTGGTGTTGCAGAGAATTGCCTGATGTGAGGAGAAACCACACATTTGGTGACCAGAAGTGAAGTGTTTTGTGTGACTAGTGAAAGAGAGACCCAGGAAAGAAACACTCAGTAGGGAAGAACTGGGTTTTTTGCCTGCCTTGGAGGAACGCTGAGTTTTCCCATTTTTAGAGGCACATCTCATTCTCTTTTGTTCTCGTTTCTCCGCCATTTACTTCATCCCATCTGATCACTGATTGATGCAGGTCATTGCCTTCTCATTCCCTTTTTTCCCTCCTCCCATTCCATCTCTGCATCCTCATTCAACACAACTGCTGGATCTCTGTCTGTCTCTCTCTGTCATACAGAAACATTTAATCTTCCTATCATTGTGCAAGGGGTCTTTGAGGTTGTCTTGGCCCACCTACTTAGATACTCAAGAGCTCTGTGTCTCAAAAGCATCAATCCTGTTAGTGTCCCAATTTCATTACCTTATATAAACCTGTTAAGCTTCCAAAGGCTCCCCTTCAAAATGCTATCACAACTGTCTCCTCTGTCTTAAGCCCTGGAAGCATGGAATAAGTCTGTGCAGTTCCTGGGTCCATTAGGAAGTGGGGCACGAGGTTCTCGGCTCCCTGGAATTCTATTTACTACACCTAGCTCCTAATTTACCTGAGTGTAGGTGGATGATGGATGGGTTGTGGGGCCCAAGTCTCTGTCTCAGGGCAGCCATGAGGCTCTAGACCACTAGATGCCACACAAATATATATATGGTCAAACCATACATATAAAGTCAAAAGCAAGTTTAATGGTGGCAATTTCATGCAAAATTAAATTAAATTGAGTAAATACCTACCAAATCACAATCTACAACTTTCAACCTGTCCACCAGCTTTACAAAGATTTTTAAATGCAAAGATTTGTAAATGTTTCTAGCAAATTGCATTTGTCCTTGATGACCTTCAGTTGTTCTTGCAAACTAATCAGGTGTTGTGCTTGTATATTTTGAACAAATTGTTTCTAAGGTGCTGACATGCTTCATTTGGAAGACCATTTAATGGGTTATAAAATGTTTCCAGGTTTTTACAGTGTGGACAGAGTAGAGTTTTTATAGGTAATACACATGATTTTTAAAAGATCACATAATGTTGAGAAGGTATCCAAAAATCTTTTTTTTTTATTTATTTTTTTTTAATTTATTTATTTTTTAATATATGAAATTTACTGTCAAATTGGTTTCCATACAACACCCAGTGCTCATCCCAAAAGGTGCCCTCCTCAATACCCATCACCCAATCTTTTATGAAATGACACATTTCTTTAAAACAGCAGTTTCTTTACACTCTTTGTTTAAATATCATCTTTACCTGAATGGACAGGTATGGCACTTCTTCTAAAAAGAAATACTTGTTAGATAGCAGGACAGTGACAGTCACTTGTCATCTCAGGAAAGGGCAGCAAATTTGAAACACCTGTCTTTTTGTAAAAGAAAAGTATATAACTCATTTTTAAGTCTGTCACATCTTTTAAGTACTTTGCTGTGACATAATACACAATCTGTATGTGGCACAAAAAAGTTTCAAAGTCAGTCCCTTAGTCTGCTCAGGCTGCTATAACAAGATAACATGTGGACAGGGTGGCTTAAACAACAGAAATTTGTTTCTTAAAGTTATAGGAGATTGAGAAGTCCAAGATCAAGATGCTGGCAGACTGAGTGTCTGGTGAGAGTCTACTTGCTGCCTGGTAGATGGCCTCCATCTTGCTGTGTACTTTCCTGGCCTTTCCTCAATGTGTGCTCATGCAGAGAGAAAGAAAGAGAGACAGAGAAAGAGAGAGAAAGAAAGAGAGAGAGATGTCTTCTGTCTCTTGCTTTCCTTACAAGGGCACTAATCCCATCATAGGGGCCCCACCCTCATGACCTCATCTAAACCTAATAATCTCCCCAAGAAGGCCATACCTCCAAACATCACACTGAAGGTTAGCACTTCAACATATGAATTTGGAGGGAGTACTTTCAGTCTTTCACAGCCCCCTTCTATTATAAAGTATTGTAAAAATTCTACTTGATATTAAAGGTCTTAATTTTATAAATTCACCAACATCCTTGATATTCTATAGTACTTGGCATACTTCTGGCTGTGACATATTTGCTACAAGAGTTTGCCTATGAATGAGGCAATGAGTGAATGTGTCTCACATGTAGTATTATCTTGGCAGCCTTACACCACAATTCTTTTTTAATCTCATAAGCCCTTACATTTAATAAAGAATTCAATTGTTGAGATTATATCTTTCCTTGCTCATCTTTACTATAGTGACTCACCAACAGTACTTTTTGTGGATTTCATTATTGAAGCCAATCTGTCAAATCCCATAAGCCAAAACTTGTTAGAAACATCTGTACTTGATCTGTTGTCAACCTCCTGCTCTGCATGCTTGTTTAAATGCTTGTTTCTTCCATGGCATTTTCTGTGAGGATTCCAATGGTGTTTTCTGATGGAAGGATGCATTGTAGTTTGTTACCATATTGTTTTCTGTAGTCATTTTTTATTGTTGTAGGGAGACAAATGTTCTCCCAAAGCTAAGTGACTTTTTGTCCATCACTAATAAATAAAAAGAGTTTTGAAATTTTGTATAGTACTGGACAGGGACTTTAAACATCAATGAAAAAATATTAATATTTGTCCTCTCAGTTTTGATGCTGTTAAAAAAGTCTTGCTAAATGTGGTGGCTTCATTCAGCCATTCTCCACTTAATTAAGCCCCACAGACGATGATTTGAGTGATTTTTCTGAACTCCTCCAAGGAAGGCACAGAGCTAGTTAGTACCACTCTAGATGCATAGGGATGTGTTAGGGCTGTAAGACTTACTTCCTTGGAACTCCAACTGAGAAGTATTGCAAAAATCTCAAGACAAAATAGAATTTAGGGTTATATCCATCATCCATAATAGTAGCTATAAATGTTTATTTTAAAAAGGCTTATTTAAACTAAATAAGAATCACTGCTAACCTTTCTGCATTATAGAATTCCCATCCTTCTTTTTGGATTCGTAGGGACATGACTGTCATATGGATCTACTGAAGGCCCCATGTCATTCCATACATTGATGAGTAGAAGGCTAAGAACTTTTCTGTGTTTTTGATCAAAAAGTAAATATAGGTTTAAGTATTAAATTAGATATTTTATTCTCATACCCCCCAAAGAAGTGTTTCATTTTGGAGATAAATGGTTTAGGAACACAAATATCACTGTTTTGTTTTGTTTAATTTTTTTTGAGTCACCATGCCACTTTTCATTGAGAATTGGAAATTGTGAAGGTGAGGGGGGTGATTATGCAGTATAATTTACATAATAGCAATAGCAAAAGCTACGTAGACACAGAATCCCAGGAATCTGTGTTCTATTTGTTGTACAGCACTAATTCAGGAGAGGATGCCCCTGTAAATTAGCTGTAGCTCCTTTATTCAGGTAACCGAATGAAAAGCACACGGGGGATCAAACTCAACCTGCCACCTGGAGCTGAGCCCTGCTGGCCTGCAGATCCACAAATAGTATCACAGCAAAACAATGGCAAGTAAACACCTGAATGTGAGTGTGTGAGTGTGCTCAGCATTGATTTCAACCTCCAGGATTCTTGCACTCTTCTACCCTAAGTTCCAGGAAGACTTATTAACATACAACACTCAGATGCATATATACATCCTCTGGGCAATTTTCAGAATTAGCTGGTTATGACTTGAGTTCAAAATATATTTCTGGCAACCATGTCAGACTATGAGCCAGTCCCCAAAAACATCTTATCATTTCTCATTATTCATTCCTTTGGGATGAAAAATGTGTCATGGTGCATTTGGTCAGTAAACAGACTCACTGACTATGTTATAAGAAATAGGAATTGGGATCTACATGAATGTGGGAGTAGCTGAGGCAACAACAGCTGCAGGGGAAGGATGAGAGAGACAGTCACTTGTAACTCACAGCTGGAAGCACTGGAATTCTCAGAGATGTCTGAGAAGCCACCATGTCTGGCTGCAAAAGTATAGACTTGAGATGAGGAGTAGCCATGTTCAACAAAACTGAGTTTGACAACATGACTTCCTAAGAAATATTACCACTGCATTTACTTCTGCATTCTAATGCAGCTCTTCTCACTGGTAACGAGATTTTCTCATTCAAACCAGGAGCCACTCAGGGAACAGAGTGCTAAGAAATGTGGCTGCCAATCTTAGGTGGGACTCCTGGTGGTGCCAGTTGACCACAGAGAGTTCAGCAGAAAGACTGATGTTTGTTATGTTTTCTCTATGCCAACTACCAACTTGGGGCTTTATGTACCTGAGTCTGTTTAGTTCTTGTAATAGCATGGAGGAGTGGCAGTTCTTCCAGGTACTCAGATGCTAAGACCAAGGCAGGATGGAAGCTCCACAGCCCATGGGACTTCCTCCTTGCTACATGGCATTGTCTTGGGTCATATGTGTCTCCTTTGCTGGACTCCAGGTTCATTGGAGAGGGGGATCTCTCTTATCTTTGGTTCTTCAATTAATTGGCATTTTTGTATATTTCAGTATTGCATCTTTACATATTAGGAATTCAGTAAGTATTTTTCTTTTTTTTAAACATGTTTTTTGAATGTTTATTTATTTATTTTGAGAGAGAGACACACACAGAGAGAGAGCAGGGGAGGGGCAGAGAGAAAGGAGACACAGGATCTGAAGCAGGCTCCAGGCTCTGAGCTGTCAGCACACAGCCCAACGCAGGGCTCGAACTCACGAACTGTGAGATCATGACCTGAGCCGAAGTCGGATGCTTAACCGACTGAGCCACCCAGGCACCTCCTGAATTCAGTAAGTATGTTTCAGTTAGAGTGTTTAATCTGGAAACAGAAAGCCAAATATGTGGATGAGAAGGTGGATAATCATACCACTGAACACCATGCTTCCTTCCTGCCATTTAGGGTATGTGTATTTTGAAACATGAATTCTTGCCTCAGTCCCCAAAGCCATTTTCTTGAGAGGCATGTATCTGGTTTGTCTCCTGGACTCTAGGCAGGGCTCCATTCCAGCTAGATGTAAGACCATCTTTCATTGAATTAATTAATTTGTTTAAAAATTCTCACTGTCTCTCCTGAATTTGCTCAGGAATACAGAGAAAGGAACCAAGATGGGACTGAACATCCTTAGTTGTGGTCCGTTCTCAAACGGCACATGTGATTTGATAGAGTATTTGCATTTAAGAGAAGCATCTGTTAGCTTGGTTTCTGGAATTTGCTTTCACTCTGAACCCGTCCAGTCTGTCTCTCCCAGCTTCTAAAAATATGATCTTATTTTTACTCTCCTTTCAACTTGAAACGGACATTGAATACAGACATCTCATACCATTTACACCCAGAAGGCTGTCAGCAGAGGCGCTTGGGGAGAGAGCGTGTTTAATTCTGAGAAGGAAACAGAATGTATACACACCCAGCAAACTGAAATGTTTTACCTTGGCTCTGGCTTCCACCGCCTCCACGTATGGTAGCAGCTACCAAGGCTTAGCTATGAATCTCCATCATCATCAGAGCGCTGTTGACGGGAATAATTGCTAAGGTTTTCCTGCTGTGTAGACTCTGGGCCCAGCCAAGTTACCAAGTCATCGTTAGCCTGGGGTGCTGATTCAGTTCCATTTGCTGACTCCACTTGGGGTAACTCTTTCATGACCAGTTTACAGGGGGTAGAAATCAAAAGTACAACCTTATTTTCTGTTGGTCTCTTGTCTTCTGCTGGTCCCTTCCATCTTCCTTCTTTGGTCTTTGGAGCATGCATGACACAGTCACCCCAGCTCCTATTGGTGCTTGGAGTGGCTTGGAGGTTGATCAAAGTCAACCCTTCTTAGGCTGTGAACCACACCATTGGTGCATTTGTGCTTCTGCCTAAACCTTGCCTCAGGAGGGATCATTGGCATCCCTCAGGGCAGAAGTGCATGCTGCCTTGGGCTCCAGGGGCATTGTCACTTGCTGGAGTGGCATGTTCCTAGGAGAGTCAGATAATTCAATAACTATCAATATCCCCCCAATCCCAGAAGCCAGGCCCCTATAGCAAGAAATTGCATGTGCTTTTCCCTTATAGCCTTTGAGAAAGACCAAAGCACTCACATCCTCCAGTGACCTGAAGAAGGAAGAGAAGTGTTTTTACATTTTTATAGTCTCTGCTATTAGTTATTCCTCTGCCTCCTCCTCTTTCTCCTGATCCTTCTGTTCCTCCTCCTCCTCTTCCTCCCTCCCTTTTCTTCCTCCTCCCCCTCTTTTTCCTTCTTTCTCTCTTCCACCTCCTTTTCCTTTTTCAGTGACTCCTAGGTTAAAAACTAAAAAGCCCACTGGCTCTCATGCACTGCTGGTGTAGGTGCATTTTGTATGACCACTTGGGTACACTGTTTAATTACATCTAATAATGTAGCACCAGCAATGTGTGAGAGTCCATGGTCTTTTTAGTTTTTATATATAATGTGGTCCAGAAATTCTACTCCTCGGAACAAACCCAATAGGAATGCATACATTTGTGCATCATGAGACATGTACTAGAATGTTCCTAGCAGTGTTATTCATAAGAGCCCCAAACTGGAAATAACACAACTGCTCATCATCAGTAGAAATCGATGACTGGTTTGTGCAATATGTACACAGTGTCCTACAACAGCAATGAGAATAAACAAAATACAACTATTTGCAATAATGTGAATGAATCACACCAATGTATTGTTCAGGATAAGAATCCAGACACAAAAGAGTGCGTATTTTTGTGTTGAGTCCAGTTATGTAAAATTTGGAAACAAGAAACATTAATGTATGGTGTTAGCAGGCAGGATACGGAGTGGTCTGAGTCTGGAAGGGGTGGAAGGAGGCTTGGGGGCAGAACTGGCAATGCTCTATTTCTTGATCTGGGAGCTGGTTCCATTTGTGTGTTCAGTCCATGTGGGTTCATTTAGCTACACACTGGTCATTTGTGAACTTTCCTGTGTATATATGTCTTACTTCCATGATTTTAAAAGATATGAAAAACCAAAATATAAAGTCCATGAAGATAGAGTTTATGTATGTGTTGTTTCTCCCCCCACCATGACATCCGCCTCCAAATTAGCTGTCTGCAGAGAGAGGAGTGGCTGGCAAGTACCTCACCCGCTCTCTGTACTCGGCAAGATCCTCTAGCCAGTGGTCCTGGCTCATTACCCAGCCCTCCACCCCAAACTCACGTTTCCCCCTTCCGTGTAATCTACATTACAGATGTCCATCAGCCTCTCCCCCAAATTTCCCTCTCTACCAGGATCCCCAAGGCTCTGGATCCATTGCCCTAACCGCTGCCCCCTGCAGTTTGGGGCCTTAACAGGGCAGGCCTGATGCAGCAGTAACTATTGGTGCATGTTGAGGGCCTGGAAGCAGAAACATAGCTCTCTCTATCTCTCCATAATCCTGTGCTATCTCAAACCCCCATGTCACTTAACTCTTTTGGATGATGGCATTGAACATTCCTATTTAAATGTGAAAATGGAAGTGGTATACCTCTACTACATGATAATGCACCCATTAATCAGACTTTCCTTAAAGTGCCCTGTGAGCTAGAGGATCTTCAGCCAACACTTCTTTGGGTGTGGTCATCAGATGTTGAACTTTAAAGTTTTGAAGAGTGGGCTGAACATTTTCTTTCCCTCTTGTGTTTAATTGTATTCTGTCCTTTCTTGACATAAATTGTGGGTACCAAAGATTTACGTAGATTTTCAAACTGTTTTTTTATCTGCCACAGTATTTATTCAAATGATGTCTGAAGTAGAAACATGAACACTTAAAATAGATTAAGGTGGAGTTATTGACGCCTCTCAGGGGTCCATGTGTTCAGGTCAGTATGGGGGCTCTGATGAGCTCAGATTAGAACATCAGGTATCTTGTCCAATCTTTTCATTTTACAACCTCATGAGTGAAGTGACCAAGGTCTCTCTGGCCAAAATGACTGAGCTGGGTCAAGAATCCCCCTCCCAAACCAGGACTCTGACACCTCTCTGGCATGGGAGGGGTTCTGGTTTCCTGTCTTGCCTCAACGTCTGCAATTGGCATCTCCTTCTGTGTTTTAGGTTTGACTTCTTAAAGCTTGGATCCTCCTCAGATGTTTGTAGCCTCTGTTTTAGGAGTATGAGTTTCCTGATAGAGCCAGACACTGGGAAATTAGGGCTTTCCTCAAGGAAACCTGAGCATTGGCTTCATAGTTCAGGGATTCTGGAGTAGGTTCTGCATAGATAGGGGAAAGATCAAGGAAACTTGGAATCTGGGAGAGTAATCCAGCCCTCCATCTTCTGAATTACTTGCATGGGGTGGGTGAAATTGATGTACAATGAGTTTCATCTTTGAATACACTTTTTAACCCTTTAAAGTGGGTGGGGGCGCCCAAGTGGCTCAGTTGGTTAAGCATCCGACTTTGACTGAGGTCATGATCTCATGGTTCATGACTTTGAGCCCTGCATCATCTCTGTGCTGACAGCTTAGAGCCTGGAGCCTGCTTCAGATTCTGTGTCTCCCTCTGTCTCTGCCCCTCCCCTGCTTGCACTCTGTTCTGTCTCTCTCTCTCTCTCTCTCTCTCTCTCTCTCTCAAAAATAAACATTAAAAAAAAGTGTGTGTGTGTGTGTGTGTGTGTGTTGTCAAAGCCCCACCAGCCAAAGACTCCAGGAACACTCCTGGAAGAACAAAGTCAGGTTCATTTAACTTTCTACATCAGGGGAAGGGGAAAGCCCACCTTGGGGGAATTGGGGGTATGGCCGTAAGAGGACATTGAGAGGGGCTGTTCATGAGACCAGGGGCTTGTTGGGTGATTCTAAAGATGGTTTACATAAGTGGAGGCTGGTTCTAAGCAGGGTGTTTTTAGGATGTAGGAACAACCCCATTGATGAGTGTCTTGGTAATTTTTATGTAGGAGGCAAAAGGATTAAAATGGGCTGAAGTTGTCACTGGTAAAGGAACATGAGTTAATTATTAGTTATTTTTGTGGTTGCAGCATGTCCTTATCTCTAATGAGGTTTAGATAAGACTATGGAGAGGTCTTGTTTCTGTCTTGTTTCACTTAGTGTCTTTGTCTGAATATTATTTACATTCTGCAAAAGTTGTTTACACTCACTTGGTAGCACTAGGCCCTGTTTGTTGCCTGATATCAACTGGAATGGCTGTTCTTTAAACACACACAACATACTCACACATATAGTTATGCCCAGACCCACGTTCATATTTATATACTGTGGGCATGTCATTAAATGATGCAATATATTTCTGAGTACCTGGCATGGTGTGTATGAGGTATGCAGTCTGGAGAGACTGTCTTGCATGGAGGCTAATCACAGACAGGTTGTGATTAATTCTTAACTCAATTTCTTCACCAAAGTCTCAACTTTCTCATCCATAAAATGGGGATAATAATACATATGGTATAGATCTGTGAGAAGCCAACAGGCATGTGCCTGCAAAATGGTAGAAAATGCCTTGGAAATAGTAATGAACACACACATGAGCAACCCCTTTGATCCCTACAGCCATCTCTATGGTCTGGACTGGGATAAATGTGCCAGAATTTCGGCAGAGAAGCCTGACACCAGAGCCTAGATCGTGCAGTTGCATTCTGCTTCCTGGTATTTGGCAGTGAAGGCAAACCCCTGTCTGAGCTATGTGTGTATATCAATGAGGGCAAAACACTGCTCCCACCATGATAGGAAGGTCCAATGCAGTCAACTTGCCACCTGGGTAGCTGACTGTTACCATATTTAGCATTGGCTAAAGCCAAATGGAAGCCAGAGGGTTAAGGAGGTCATTGATGCTGTCCACACATGCCACTTTCTAGGGAGAGCCATTTAGTGAGGTTGGAGAGTCATACATGGGTTAATGAGGCCCCCATCTAGGGCCCCTACTCTGAGACTTCCTAATTAGTCTGTGATGTTTTTACACTTCCCCACTCCTCTCCTTCTGTCACAGTGGAGCCCTCCTTATGGTCTTTCCATCTTGGTAGGAAAGCAAGGTGACCCATGCCCTTTCCAGGAGTGTTTGCATTTTAATACTACTGTTTAAAGTGCTATTGTGTCAAGCATGGCTCATTCCTCTATGACCACAAAGTTGGACCTGTGGGAGCAGAGGTCATTATTTAATTTGACTTCTTGACTCTTGGAAAGGACACCTAGGGTAGCTGGCTTGCCTCCTGGGTGGATGTGGAAACCCCATGGGGATTCACAGAGAAATGTGAGGAAAACCTGATTTGCAACAATTCTCAGAAAACTTCCATAAAGTGAGCTGAGGAAGAAGAGCATGGTGCTAAAGTCTGGAAATCCTGGATTCAAAGCCAGGCTCTACCAAGTCCTAGAAGGTATGACTTTGGGCAAGTTACAAACCCTTGGAAAGAGTAATTTCTTCCTCTGTAAATTAGGAACAATTTAGACTGACTCCCCCCAGGATTGTTAAGAAGTTAAATACAATCATGCAGGTCTATCACACTAAGTTCCCAGTGGATGTCAACGTGTTCCTTCAGTCCCACGCACTGTCCTGTGATGCAGCAGACCCCTCCAGTCACTTTTATATCATCGCTGGCCCTCGTCAAGCTGCAGAGTTGATAGTTGTATGTCTCATTAAGGGGTCTCAGAGTCTGAGCCTCCCAAGAGGAAACCAAACATAAAAAACAGAGGTGTTAGGTAAAGCTGTGGCTTTTTGCCAGTGAAGCCCACCATATCAATCTGCAAAGATGTGATTCCTTATTGTCAGGATGATACGACTAGTCTTAATGTCATGGCAGGGACTCTGAGCAATGATTCTCTCTTTTTTTTTTAATGTTTATTTATTTTTGTGAAAAAGAGAGACAGAGTGTGAGCAGGGGATGGGTAGAGAGGGAGATAGATACAGAATCTGAAGCAGGCTCCAGGCTCCAAGCTGTCAGCACAGAGCCCAATGCGGGGCTCGAACTCACGGATCGCGAAATGATGACCTGAGCCGAAGTCAGATACTTAACTGACTGAGCCCCCCGGGCGCCCCTGAGCAATGATTTAATAAAATCATTAAATTAAATTAAATTAAAATTAATCATCAAATTAAAATTATTAAATAAATTTAATAAAGCTTCCAGGGCTGAGGTCAAAACCACCCACTGCTTGGGTTTACTCATCTGCTTTCCAAGCTCAGCCATGCATATCCACTGTACTTGTGGTTCTTAATCCATCTGAAGGGGGGATTGTTTCATGATTTGCTATCATAGGCATCCAGCTAGGGCATGGGCCTGCCTCCTCCAGCAAGAAAACAGGCCAAGGTGGAGAGCAAAGGCAAAAAGCTGGTGTTCTCAAGGAATATGAGCCAATGGCTTGCAGTGGTTGGAATTGAACAATTTCTTTGTGCATCACCCACAGAGTTTAATAATGTACCAAGAAGATTGGTTTGTGTCCTTTCTAAGGGGTTGAATAACCACAGACTTGCTCTTCTATGAACCTGTCTGTGACTAGCACAGCCTTCATGGAGAACTCTTTGCTCTAAATATTTATAATTCTCATAGTAGGTTAATAACTGCTATATGCCTAGCCAACAGCCATCTCCTGCCTTTTTTCCTTGCCAGCAGAGGCATACCATCTACTCTGAAAAACGTCAGATACTCACTTTCCCAGACACCTCTTCACTAAGACATGGACATTGACCCAATCTTGGCCAATGGAACCAGAAGAGCAGTCAGCTAAGGGCTTGAGAGAAGGATTTTCCTCTGTATTCAAAGAGTAGCACAGAGGAGAAAACACCCCTCTGCCCACACTGGACTATGCATGTGAGGATGCAAAGTCAGCTCTCTGGTATCCAAGAAGGTAAAGCTAAGAGAATCAGAAAAGCCACACTGGAGCCTTGATGTGAATGGACCAGCTGTGGAGCTGCCCACTCATGAATTTCCTGTTATATGAGATAATCTACGTACCTCAGTTGATTGTGGCAGACACTACTATTTATGTGGAAGTATTCACCCACATTCCTTGCTAAAAGAATCACAATTTTATTTATTTGGGAGGAGATTCTCTTAGCCTCTTTGCTGGTGGGGGCGGTGGGGCGGTGGTGGGAGGCATATAAATTATCCTGAACAGCAGGCTGTTAAGAAAAGTCTTCTGGAGGGCCCTGTGAAATATTCTTCTTTTCTAATAAGAGAGAAATATGTGAGTATAAAGGTCTGCCAGCCTCTTCTCTTTTGAAAAAAGCTGTATGAGGTCACATTCCCTGAGACTGTGTCCATTCTCTTAGGACCAGAAGAAGATCAGAGACACCATAGAGGAGGCACCAATGAGCTGTTGAGCTGACCTCCAGTCATGTGAATTCAGGGTTTTCAATAAAAACCATTTAGTACTATTTTATTTGTAGCCATGGGTTGGGCATTCCCCTGCTAAAGAGATGTTGAAATGTTCAAGCTTAGCCCAGGGCCCTAGAAGGGCTGGTGAGGAGGGAAGAGTAGATTTTAAGAGTGATGCAGATTAGTTTTCCAGTCTAGACAAATGGGATGCAAACCATGTTCTTAGGAAGGGGGAACCGGAATGAGCCAAAATACCTGGTCAAGTAACAGACCGGTTCCCTCAGTTAGGGGCTCTGAAACAGGCTAGGGGACATACGGGATGACCACTGGAATGGCTGAGGACAGGAAGACAGGTTTCAGCACAGCCAGGGGTGGGGCTGGGCACCTAGTGGCCTGAGGGCTGCATCACAAATGATGGGAGAGTGGAGGCAGCTGTTGTCTCCAGGAGGCTGGACACAGCCCTCTTGGCATAGTAGGGGGAAGTAGAAATTAGTTTCAGTGATTTGTTATGAAGGCTAAGTCAGTGACCGTTTTATCACCCAAATCCACAGCCCTGGACTGTGCTACCAGATTGCTGTGGTTTGGTGAAATGATGGATGCCCTGTGTTTATCTTCATCTCCCCAGCTAGTTTGTAAACACCTTGGAGACCCAAACTTCAGTTATCTTTCTCTGATTACCCTGTGTGTGGGTATCGAATACTTGATTTTTAAATTTGATTCAACAAATATTTATTGAGATCATACTCTGCTCCAGGCACCATGCCACACGCTGGGGATTCAGCAATGAACATTTGCTGCGAGGAGCCTTTCCATCAATGCAGTCTAACACATAACCCTTGGGAGTATACCCAGTGGGGTTTCTGCACTAATCTGTCTCGACCACTAGAGGCCAGAAGAGGAGGCCCTTTTGCAGGACACTATGCCCTCCCTGGTGGCAATGCCAGGAATCTGAGGGGCCAGGCTCAGGACACCACCTAAGATCTAAGACGGAGGCAGAGATGGGGACAGTCTACTTTGTGATTATTTCTGAGTGGTGTGCTTGGGGTTGGGTTTTGTTTTTTCTTTCTTCCCAAGGCACTCTGCAAATTGGAAAATCACTCAGTCATGCTAATGGTGACAGCGTGAGACCTCTGTCAAATTACTGCAGTGCCTGTGCTCTGGGGAACACTGCCTTTTAAGTTGCAAAATGCCTTCTTTTACAATAATGAACATCTTTTGCTAGCATAAGAATGCACCAGAGGGTTCCCAAGAAAATTGAATAGGCTCTTTCCCACGGGTAGTTTTCTGCCTCCCTCATGCTCCCCACCCACCTTGGTCTAGAGTAATTATGAAATGATCAGATTTTCCCCAGCTGATGGCGATGGGGGAAATCTACTCAATATATGAGCCAGAGCCTCAGATTGTATCAGTTCCTCAGTCCTTCGGCAATTGTGGCTCAATAGAGGATTAAAGAGCTCTGGGTGTCAAGAAATAGCCACATTCCTTTATCTCCTTGTCAATTTTCTCAACCTTTTAGTTATTAACTTCTGAACTTGGTTGCTTTACAATGAATGGGAAAATCGTGAGTCTTTCTTTACCCTGTTTTGTTGCTTGCAGTTTTTCACACCTGTGGTGAGATGACCCCAACTTTGCCACCAGGGACTAACTGGCAGAGATGCTGGAGTATCTGCACGATGTAGGGCACTTGTTAGTGTTTGGACCAGGAGCAAGTGGAGCTCTGAAGCTTGTGGGTATGGGCTCCAAAAGAGTCAGAGACAGAGTTAACAATCCTATAGTCTTATTTATGTGAGGCCACACAGTTAAGTTTCCCATGGAGGGGCGCCTGGGTGGCTCAGTCAGTAAAGCATCTGACTTCAGCTTGGGTCATGATCTCATGTCTTTTGAGTTCAAGCCCTGCGTTGGGCTCTGTGCTGACAGCTTAGAGCCTGGAACCTGCTTCTGATTCTGTGTCCCTCTCTCACTCTGCCCCTCCCCTGCTCATGCTCTGTCTCTGTCTCTCTCTCTCTCTCAAGAATAAATAAAACATTAAAAAATTTTTTTAAGTTTACCATGGAATTGCCTGCTATGAGTGACTGGCTACATTATTTTGGATTTATACCCTAAATGTTTGAGGAAAACATCAAAATCAATACATTTAATGGAAAACCACTTATCTCCAATCATTGACATTTCAGTCAACAAGACTTTATTGAGCATCTGTTAAGTGCTGGTCAATATCTGGGTACTGGGAAAAGTAGAAGGCAGATTGGCTAAGATTATGGGCCTTGCTAAAATCAAAAACACAGGAAACAATACATGTTGGTGAAGATGTGGAGGAAAAGGAACCTTCAGCCACTGTTGGTGGGAACGCAGACTTGTGCAGCCACTGTGGAAAACAGTGTAAAGAATCTTCAAAAAATTAAGAATAGAATTACCATGTGATCCCAGTAGTTCCACTATAGGTATTTACCCTAAGAATACAAAAACACTAACTCAAAAGATATAAGTACCCTTAGGTTTGTTTATTGCAGCATTATTTACAATAGCCAAAATATGGAAGTAGCTCAAGTGTCCATTGATAGATGAATGGATAGAGAAGATGGCATATATATATATCTCCAATAGAGTATTTCTCACCCATAAAAAAGAATGGAATCTTGCCATTTGCAAAAACATGGATGGATCTAGAAGGTATAGTGCTAAGTGAAATAAATCAGAGAAAGACAAATATCATCTGATTTCACTCATATGTGGAATTTAAGTAACAAAATAAGCAAACAAAGAAAAAGATCCAAACCAAAAAACAGACTCTTAACCATTGAGAACAAACTGATGGTAACCAGAGGGGATGTGGGTGGGGTATGGGTGAAATAGGTGAAGGGGATTAAGAGTACACTTATCATCATGAGCACTGAATATAGAATTGCTGAATCACTATATTGTACACCTGAAACTAATATAACACTGTATGTTAATTGTACTGGAATTATCTATGTATAATATACAGATAACATATAATTGATTTTTATTTTAGTTTTTTATGTTTCCAGAATCTGCCATTTTGTTTTGTTTTTTAAAATATGAAATTTATTGTCAACACCCAGCGCTCATTCCAACAGGTGCCCTCCTCAATGCCCATCACCTGCTTTCCCCTCCCTCCCACTGCCCATCAACCCTCACTTTATTCTCAGTTTTGAAGAGTCCCTTATGGTTTGCCTCCTTCCCTCTCTGTAACTTTTCCCCACTCTTTCCCCTCCCCCATGGTCTTCTGTTAAGTTTCTCAGGATCCACATAAGAGTGAAAACATATGGTATCTGTCTTTCTCTGTATGACTTATTTCACTTAGCATAACACTCTCCAGTTCCATCCACATTGCTACAAAGGGCCATATTTCATTCTTTCTCATTGCCAAGTAGTATTCCATTGCATATATAAACCACAACTTCTTTATCCATTCATCAGTTGACAGACATTTAGATATAATGTATTTTTATTTTATTTTTATTTATTTATTTATTTATTTATTTATTTTTTAATATATGAAATTTACTGTCAAATTGGTTTCCATACAACACCCAGTGCTCATCCCAAAAGGTGCCCTCCTCAATACCCATCACCCACCCTGCCCTCCCTCCCACCCCCCATCAACCCTCAGTTTGTTCTCAGTTTTTAACAGTCTCTTATGCTTTGGCTCTCTCCCACTCTAACCTCTTTTTTTTTTTTTTTCCCTTCCCCTCCCCCATGGGTTTCTGTTACGTTTCTCAGGATCCACATAAGAGTGAAACCATATGGTATCTGTCTTTCTCTGTATGGCTTATTTCACTTAGCATCACACTCTCCAGTTCCATCCACGTTGCTACAAAAGGCCATATTTCATTCTTTCTCATTGCCACGTAGTATTCCATTGTGTATATAAACCACAATTTCTTTATCCATTCATCAGTTGATGGACATTTAGGCTCTTTCCATAATTTGGCGATTGTTGAGAGTGCTGCTATAAACATTGGGGTACAAGTGCCCCTATGCATCAGTACTCCTGTATCCCTTGGATAAATTCCTAGCAGTGCTATTGCTGGGTCATAGGGTAGGTCTATTTTTAATTTTCTGAGGAACCTCCACACTGCTTTCCAGAGCGGCTGCACCAATTTGCATTCCCACCAACAGTGCAAGAGGGTTCCCGTCTCTCCACATCCTCTCCAGCATCTATAGTCTCCTGATTTCTTCATTTTGGCCACTCTGACTGGCGTGAGGTGGTATCTGAGTGTGGTTTTGATTTGTATTTCCCTGATGAGGAGCGACGTTGAACATCTTTTCATGTGCCTGTTGGCCATCCGGATGTCTTCTTTAGAGAAGTGTCTATTCATGTTTTCTGCCCATTTCTTCACTGGGTTATTTGTTTTTCGGGTGTGGAGTTTGATGAGCTCTTTATAGATTTTGGATACTAGCCCTTTGTCCGATGTGTCATTTGCAAATATCTTTTCCCATTCCGTTGGTTGCCTTTTAGTTTTGTTGGTTGTTTCCTTTGCTGTGCAGAAGCTTTTTATCTTCATAAGGTCCCAGTAATTCACTTTTGCTTTTAATTCCCTTGCCTTTGGGGATGTGCCGAGTAAGAGATTGCTACGGCTGAGGTCAGAGAGGTCTTTTCCTGCTTTCTCCTCTAAGGTTTTGATGGTTTCCTGTCTCACATTCAGGTCCTTTATCCATTTTGAGTTTATTTTTGTGAATGGTGTGAGAAAGTGGTCTAGTTTCAACCTTCTGCATGTTGCTGTCCAGTTCTCCCAGCACCATTTGTTAAAGAGACTGTCTTTTTTCCATTGGATGTTCTTTCCTGCTTTGTCAAAAATGAGTTGGCCATACGTTTGTGGGTCTAGTTCTGGGGTTTCTATTCGATTCCATTGGTCTATGTGTCTGTTTTTATGCCAATACCATGCTGTCTTGATGATGACAGCTTTGTAGTAGAGGCTAAAGTCTGGGATTGTGATGCCTCCTGCTTTGGTCTTCTTCTTCAAAATTACTTTGGCTATTCGGGGCCTTTTGTGGTTCCATATGAATTTTAGGATTGCTTGTTCTAGTTTCGAGAAGAATGCTGGTGCAATTTTGATTGGGATTGCATTGAATGTGTAGATAGCTTTGGGTAGTATTGACATTTTGACAATATTAATTCTTCCAATCCATGAGCAGGGAATGTCTTTCCATTTCTTTATATCTTCTTCAATTACCTGCATAAGCTTTCTATAGTTTTCAGCATACAGATCTTTTACATCTTTGGTTAGGTTTATTCCTAGGTATTTTATGCTTCTTGGTGCAATTGTGAATGGGATCAGTTTCTTTATTTGTCTTTCTGTTGCTTCATTATTAGTGTATAAGAATGCAACTGATTTCTGTACATTGATTTTGTATCCGGCAACTTTGCTGAATTCATGTATCAGTTCTAGCAGACTTTTGGTGGAGTCTATCGGATTTTCCATGTATAATATCATGTCATCTGCAAAAAGCGAAAGCTTGACTTCATCTTTGCCAATTTGGATGCCTTTGATTTCCTTTTGTTGTCTGATTGCTGATGCTAGAACTTCCAGCACTATATTAAACAACAGCGGTGAGAGTGGGCATCCCTGTCGTGTTCCTGATCTCAGGGAAAAAGCTCTCAGTTTTTCCCCATTGAGGATGATGTTAGCTGTGGGCTTTTCATAAATGGCTTTTATGATCTTTAAGTATGTTCCTTCTATCCCGACTTTCTCAAGGGTTTTTATTAAGAAAGGGTGCTGGATTTTGTCAAAGGCCTTTTCTGCATCGATTGACAGGATCATATGGTTCTTCTCTTTTTTTTTGTTAATGTGATGTATCACGTTGATCGATTTGCGAATGTTGAACCAGCCCTGCATCCCAGGAATGAATCCCACTTGATCATGGTGAATAATTCTTTTTATATGCTGTTGAATTCGATTTGCTAGTATCTTATTGAGAATTTTTGCATCCATATTCATCAGGGATATTGGCCTGTAGTTCTCTTTTTTTACTGGGTCTCTGTCTGGTTTAGGAATCAAAGTAATACTGGCTTCATAGAATGAGTCTGGAAGTTTTCCTTCCCTTTCTATTTCTTGGAATAGCTTGAGAAGGATAGGTATTATCTCTGCTTTAAACGTCTGGTAGAACTCCCCTGGGAAGCCATCTGGTCCTGGACTCTTATTTGTTGGGAGATTTTTGATAACCGATTCAATTTCTTCACTGGTTATGGGTCTGTTCAAGCTTTCTATTTCCTCCTGATTGAGTTTTGGAAGAGTGTGGGTGTTTAGGAATTTGTCCATTTCTTCCAGGTTGTCCAATTTGTTGGCATATAATTTTTCATAGTATTCCCTGATAATTGTTTGTATCTCTGAGGGATTGGTTGTAATAATTCCATTTTCATTCATGATTTTATCTATTTGGGTCATCTCCCTTTTCTTTTTGAGAAGCCTGGCTAGAGGTTTGTCAATTTTGTTTATTTTTTCAAAAAACCAACTCTTGGTTTCGTTGATCTGCTCTACAGTTTTTTTAGATTCTATATTGTTTATTTCTGCTCTGATCTTTATTATTTCTCTTCTTCTGCTGGGTTTAGGCTGCCTTTGCTGTTCTGCTTCTATTTCCTTTAGGTGTGCTGTTAGATTTTGTATTTGGGATTTTTCTTGTTTCTTGAGATAGGCCTGGATTGCAATGTATTTTCCTCTCAGGACTGCCTTCGCTGCGTCCCAAAGCGTTTGGATTGTTGTATTTTCATTTTCGTTTGTTTCCATATATTTTTAAATTTCTTCTCTAATTGCCTGGTTGACCCACTCATTCATTAGTAGGGTGTTCTTTAACCTCCATGCTTTTGGAGGTTTTCCAGACTTTTTCCTGTGGTTGATTTCAAGCTTCATAGCATTGTGGTCTGAAAGTATGCATGGTATAATTTCAATTCTTGTAAACTTATGAAGGGCTGTTTTGTGACCCAGTATATGATCTATCTTGGAGAATGTTCCATGTGCACTCGAGAAGAAAGTATATTCTGTTGCTTTGGGATGCAGAGTTCTAAATATATCTGTCAAGTCCATCTGATCCAATGTATCATTCAGGGCCCTTGTTTCTTTATTGACTGTGTGTCTAGATGATCTATCCATTTCTGTAAGTGGTGTGTTAAAGTCCCCTGCAATGACCACATTCTTATCAATAAGGTTGCTTATGTTTATGAGTAACTGTTTTATATATCTGGGGGCTCCGGTATTTGGCGCATAGACATTTATAATTGTTAGCTCTTCCTGATGGATAGACCCTGTAATTATTATATAATGCCCTTCTTCATCTCTTGTTACAGCCTTTAATTTAAAGTCTAGTTTGTCTGATATAAGTATGGCTACTCCAGCTTTCTTTTGGCTTCCAGTAGCATGATAAATAGTTCTCCATCCCCTCACTCTCAATCTAAAGGTGTCCTCAGATCTAAAATGAGTCTCTTGTAGACAGCAAATAGATAGGTCTTGTTTTTTTATCCATTCTGATACCCTATGTCTTTTGGTTGGCGCATTTAATCCATTTACATTCAGTGTTATTATAGAAAGATATGGGTTTAGAGTCATTGTGACGTCTGTATGTTTTATGCTTGTAGTGATGTCTCTGGTACTTTGTCTCACAGGATCCCCCTTAGGATCTCTTGTAGGGCTGGTTTAGTGGTGACAAATTCCTTCAGTTTTTGTTTGTTTGGGAAGACCTTTATCTCTCCTTCTATTCTAAATGACAGACTTGCTGGATAAAGGATTCTCGGCTGCATATTTTTTCTGTTTAGCACACTGAAGATATCGTGCCAAGCCTTTCTGGCCTGCCAAGTTTCAAAGGAGAGATCAGTCACGAGTCTTATAGGTCTCCCTTTATATGTGAGGGCACGTTTATCCCTTGCTGCGTTCAGAATTTTCTCTTTATCCTTGTATTTTGCCAGTTTCACTATGATATGTCATGCAGAAGATCGATTCAAGTTACGTCTGAAGGGAGTTCTCTGTGCCTCTTGGATTTCAATGCCTTTTTCCTTCCCCAGTTCAGGGAAGTTCTCAGCTATAATTTCTTCAAGTACCCCTTCAGCACCTTTCCCTCTCTCTTCCTCCTCTGGGATACCAATTATGCGTATATTATTTCTTTTTAGTGTATCACTTAGTTCTCTAATTTTCCCCTCATACTCCTGGATTTTTTTATCTCTCTTTCTTTCAGCTTCCTCTTTCTCCATAACTTTATCTTCTAGTTCACCTATTCTCTCCTCTGCCTCTTCAATCCGAGCCGTGGTGGTTTCCATTTTGTTTTGCATTTCGTTTAAAGCGTTTTTCAGCTCCTCGTGACTGTTCCTTAGTCCCTTGATCTCTGTAGCAAGAGATTCTCTGCTGTCCTGTATACTGTTTTCAAGCCCAGCGATTAATTTTATGACTATTATTCTAAATTCACTTTCTGTTATATTATTTAAATCCTTTTTGATCAGTTCATTAGCTGTTGTTATTTCCTGGAGATTCTTCTGAGGGGAATTCTTCCGTTTGGTCATTTTGGATAGTCCCTGGAGTGGTGAGGACCTGCAGGGCACTTCCCCCGTGCTGTGGTGTATAACTGGAGTTGGTGGGCGGGGCCGCAGTCCGACCTGATGTCTACCCCCAGCCCACCGCTGGGGCCACAGTCAGACTGGTGTGTGCCTTCTCTTCCCCTCTCCTAGGGGCGGGATTCACTGTGGGGTGGTGTGGCCCGTCTGGTCTACTTGCACACTGCCAGGCTTGTGGTGCTGGGGAGCTGGCGTATTAGCTGGGGTGGGTAGGCAAGGTGCACGGGGGCGGGAGGGGCAGGCTTAGCTCGCTTCTCCTTAGGTGATCCACTTCAGGAGGGGCCCTGTGGCAGCGGGAGGGAGTCAGATCCACTGCCAGAGGTTTGGCTCCGCAGAAGCACAGAGTTGGGTGTTTGCGCGGAGCGAGCAAGTTCCCTGGCAGGAACTGGTTCTCTTTGGGATTTTGGCTGGGGGATGGGCGGGGGAGATGGCGCTGGCGAGCGTCTTTGTTCCCCGCCAAGCTGAGCTCTGCCGTCCAGGGGCTCAGCAGCTCTCCCTCCCTTTGTCCTCCAGCCTTCCCGCTTTCTGAGCAGAGCTGTTAACTTATGACCTCCCAGACGCTAAGTCGCGCTTGCTGTCGGAACACAGTCCGTCCGGCCCCTCCGCTTTTGCCAGCCCGACTCGGGGGCTCTGCTTGGCCGGCGAGCCGCCCCTCCGCCCCGGCTCCCTCCCGCCAGTCCGTGGAGCGCGCACCGCCTCGCCGCCCTTCCTACCCTCTTCCGTGGGCCTCTCGTCTGCTCTTGGCTCCGGAGACTCCATTCTGCTAATCCTCTGGCGGTTTTCTGGGTTCTTTAGGCAGGTGTAGGTGGAATCTAAGTGATCAGCAGGACGCGCGGTGAGACCAGCGTCCTCCTACGCCGCCATCTTCCGGAACTCTCCTCAGATATAATGTATTTTTAAAGAAAACAAAAGGAATACAGGGCCATGGAGTTAGATCACATGATTATGAATCTTCCCCACACTACTTCCAGTTTGAAGCTGACCTTGCACAATTTATTTCATCTCTGTCCCCTCTCCTTAGTGACCCTCAAGGTCATCACAGGGTGAGGGATTCTGTATCCTGAGTCACCCCATGGAGAGGAACTGCTCAAGAGAGCTGTTGACTTTTATCACACTATGGTGTGAGTGAGAAATAAAATGTTGTTATGCTAAACCATTGAGATTTTAAGCTTTGTTGTCACAGCAGAACCCTAGCTGACACTAGCTATAATGGCCATTCTTAGTCTCCTGACCTCTGCCTATCTGCTGAGCACTCTTCCTCCAGGGGTCCCTGTTGCCCCCATCCCTGTCCAACTACTACCCTCAGTCCACTTCCTCTGCTGCTTCTCCCTCTCTCTACACTTGCCTCCATTTCTCACTGCTATGAGCATCCTGGGTCTCTTGTCCTACCCCATCTCTGTAAGCCAGGCAGACATCTAGGTCACAGATGGGATACCCAAAGGACAGAGGTCAGAGCTGGGTAGTGTCATGGAAACACCAATGGACATACCCCACCTTATACCTTACAGCCTCTGAGTTGGAAACCAGTCTGTCCCAGAAGAGGCAGACTTCTATATTTTATCTTATAATTCACAAAACATGGTGGCCTTGCATGGCAGAGCTAGCGCAAGGTGGAAGGGCATTCATTTTACACCAACTTGTCTCCCCAGACCTCTTGGGATCAAAAAGTGTTCCTCAAAGTGTGTTCTAATAGACTGCTAGCCCCCAAGGTGCTCTGTGAAGAATGTGGGGGAGAGTCAGCTTAGATGGTATCACACAAAACACTCCCATCTTGAAATTTCCCACACACATCAGCACATTAGGGTTTTTACAAGTCCCGTGATAAAACGACCACTTTAACGTGGTTTAACCAAACTCGTTCCACCCTAGACACATCTTCTCCTTTCTCTCACTAGCATTATTAAGAACAAATTTATAGAAATGATGATTTTGAGTATTAATACTTAGTCTCACAGGCTCTGACCTTCACAGCATCGATTGGAGCTATATTACAGGAATTTGATATTGATTGTTGGGATAGTAAAGAAAGTAGAATTCTTTAAGTTTCCTATTTTAACTTATGTGATTTTTATAGTTTTATACTATTGCCTCCAAATGATGATTAATATGAAGTCATGTAACTAAATTCAGTGATTGCTAAGATAATAAAATGGAGCTGTTTTTCCCTTTAATTTAAGAGTATCAAGGACTTTTATTTATTTATTTATTTATTTATTTATTTATTTATTTATTTTTTAATATATGAAATTTACTGTCAAATTGGTTTCCATACAACACCCAGTGCTCATCCCAAAAGGTGCCCTCCTCAATACCCATCACCCACCCTGCCCTCCCTCCCACCCCCCATCAACCCTCAGTTTGTTCTCAGTTTTTAACAGTCTCTTATGCTTTGGCTCTCTCCCACTCTAACCTCTTTTTTTTTTTTTTTCCCTTCCCCTCCCCCATGGGTTTCTGTTACGTTTCTCAGGATCCACATAAGAGTGAAACCATATGGTATCTGTCTTTCTCTGTATGGCTTATTTCACTTAGCATCACACTCTCCAGTTCCATCCACGTTGCTACAAAAGGCCATATTTCATTCTTTCTCATTGCCACGTAGTATTCCATTGTGTATATAAACCACAATTTCTTTATCCATTCATCAGTTGATGGACATTTAGGCTCTTTCCATAATTTGGCGATTGTTGAGAGTGCTGCTATAAACATTGGGGTACAAGTGCCCCTATGCATCAGTACTCCTGTATCCCTTGGATAAATTCCTAGCAGTGCTATTGCTGGGTCATAGGGTAGGTCTATTTTTAATTTTCTGAGGAACCTCCACACTGCTTTCCAGAGCGGCTGCACCAATTTGCATTCCCACCAACAGTGCAAGAGGGTTCCCGTCTCTCCACATCCTCTCCAGCATCTATAGTCTCCTGATTTCTTCATTTTGGCCACTCTGACTGGCGTGAGGTGGTATCTGAGTGTGGTTTTGATTTGTATTTCCCTGATGAGGAGCGACGTTGAACATCTTTTCATGTGCCTGTTGGCCATCCGGATGTCTTCTTTAGAGAAGTGTCTATTCATGTTTTCTGCCCATTTCTTCACTGGGTTATTTGTTTTTCGGGTGTGGAGTTTGATGAGCTCTTTATAGATTTTGGATACTAGCCCTTTGTCCGATGTGTCATTTGCAAATATCTTTTCCCATTCCGTTGGTTGCCTTTTAGTTTTGTTGGTTGTTTCCTTTGCTGTGCAGAAGCTTTTTATCTTCATAAGGTCCCAGTAATTCACTTTTGCTTTTAATTCCCTTGCCTTTGGGGATGTGCCGAGTAAGAGATTGCTACGGCTGAGGTCAGAGAGGTCTTTTCCTGCTTTCTCCTCTAAGGTTTTGATGGTTTCCTGTCTCACATTCAGGTCCTTTATCCATTTTGAGTTTATTTTTGTGAATGGTGTGAGAAAGTGGTCTAGTTTCAACCTTCTGCATGTTGCTGTCCAGTTCTCCCAGCACCATTTGTTAAAGAGACTGTCTTTTTTCCATTGGATGTTCTTTCCTGCTTTGTCAAAAATGAGTTGGCCATACGTTTGTGGGTCTAGTTCTGGGGTTTCTATTCGATTCCATTGGTCTATGTGTCTGTTTTTATGCCAATACCATGCTGTCTTGATGATGACAGCTTTGTAGTAGAGGCTAAAGTCTGGGATTGTGATGCCTCCTGCTTTGGTCTTCTTCTTCAAAATTACTTTGGCTATTCGGGGCCTTTTGTGGTTCCATATGAATTTTAGGATTGCTTGTTCTAGTTTCGAGAAGAATGCTGGTGCAATTTTGATTGGGATTGCATTGAATGTGTAGATAGCTTTGGGTAGTATTGACATTTTTTTAAAAAAATTTTTTTTTCAACGTTTTTTATTTTTATTTTTGGGACAGAGAGAGACAGAGCATGAATGGGGGAGGGGCAGAGAGAGAGGGAGACACAGAATCGGAAACAGGCTCCAGGCTCCGAGCCATCAGCCCAGAGCCTGACGCGGGGCTCGAACTCACGGACTGCGAGATCGTGACCTGGCTGAAGTCGGACGCTTAACCGACTGCGCCACCCAGGCGCCCCGGGTAGTATTGACATTTTGACAATATTTATTCTTCCAATCCATGAGCAGGGAATGTCTTTCCATTTCTTTATATCTTCTTCAATTACCTGCATAAGCTTTCTATAGTTTTCAGCATACAGATCTTTTACATCTTTGGTTAGATTTATTCCTAGGTATTTTATGCTTCTTGGTGCAATTGTGAATGGGATCAGTTTCTTTATTTGTCTTTCTGTTGCTTCATTGTTAGTGTATAAGAATGCAACTGATTTCTGTACATTGATTTTGTATCCGGCAACTTTGCTGAATTCATGTATCAGTTCTAGCAGACTTTTGGTGGAGTCTATCGGATTTTCCATGTATAATATCATGTCATCTGCAAAAAGCGAAAGCTTGACTTCATCTTTGCCAATTTGGATGCCTTTGATTTCCTTTTGTTGTCTGATTGCTGATGCTAGAACTTCCAGCACTATATTAAACAGCAGCGGTGAGAGTGGGCATCCCTGTCGTGTTCCTGATCTCAGGGAAAAAGCTCTCAGTTTTTCCCCATTGAGGATGATGTTAGCTGTGGGCTTTTCATAAATGGCTTTTATGATCTTTAAGTATGTTCCTTCTATCCCGACTTTCTCAAGGGTTTTTATTAAGAAAGGGTGCTGGATTTTGTCAAAGGCCTTTTCTGCATTGATTGACAGGATCATATGGTTCTTCTCTTTTTTTTTGTTAATGTGATGTATCACGTTGATTGATTTGCGAATGTTGAACCAGCCCTGCATCCCAGGAATGAATCCCACTTGATCATGGTGAATAATTCTTTTTATATGCTGTTGAATTCGATTTGCTAGTATCTTATTGAGAATTTTTGCATCCATATTCATCAGGGATATTGGCCTGTAGTTCTCTTTTTTTACTGGGTCTCTGTCTGGTTTAGGAATCAAAGTAATACTGGCTTCATAGAATGAGTCTGGAAGTTTTCCTTCCCTTTCTATTTCTTGGAATAGCTTGAGAAGGATAGGTATTATCTCTGCTTTAAACGTCTGGTAGAACTCCCCTGGGAAGCCATCTGGTCCTGGACTCTTATTTGTTGGGAGATTTTTGATAACCGATTCAATTTCTTCGCTGGTTATGGGTCTGTTCAAGCTTTCTATTTCCTCCTGATTGAGTTTTGGAAGAGTGTGGGTGTTTAGGAATTTGTCCATTTCTTCCAGGTTGTATCAAGGACTTTTCATTTGATGGATGGGTATGGCTTACTTTTATGTACCTAGTTGTGCCTTACTTTTCACAAAAATGAGTTCTGAGGATTCGTATAAATCAAACTTTTGAAAAGAGCATCTCACTTTCTCATTGGTTTACATTATCAGTATTTCTTTCATCTTACTTGATACCAATCCGTATGAATTCATTGTTTTCTATCTTTTGTCAGCCTAACGTTTTAATCCATTAGCTAAATAATCAGTAAACTGCTAACTACACAAAGAAACCTAGCAGGGAATCATTAAATAAATGATCATTCACTACAGATAACTTTTGTAGCTTTGGAACCTTCTGTATTACAAACACTTAATAAAGATGATCTAAACAAACAAGTAAATTTGTTCTTTAAATTTAGTGCAGAGCACACCCAAATACAGGGATATTTGAGCAAAGCCTAAATTTATGTCTGCAGTCAGAAATGTATATCCCTGTTGGGAATCATTTCATATTTTTAGAATAAGTGAGAATGTATGCAGAAAGAGTAGACATAACATTTTAATATAATCGCTAAAGAAGTTCTGGGAAGCAATTTTAAGTAGAAATGGTGTTATGTGGTCAGGTTGGGGCAAGAAAAAGGAATTATACCAAGATTCTGCAGAGAGGAGAACAGGAAAGATGGGGTGTTGTAAATGTCCTGTTTTAATCATTTTGTTCTTTGTGTTAACTTTGCATAGCACGACGCATTCTGTTCCCTCTTGTATTTGCCCAGCTCCAAAGCATTTGGTCAGGACTTGGTGTCTGCTGTCAGCTCTGCCTTCAGGGTTGTGCGGTGACTGGCAGCCCTGGCCTGCCCCAAAATGGCCCTTCTTATCAGCTGCTGGCACATACTTCCTCTCCAGGCAATGCCCATCTTCATTCAGGCTGGGGACCAGGGGAGGTGTCATTGGCTGCTCAGCCATGACTGGCAAGGGCAGGTGTGCAGAGGCTATCTCTTGCCCTGCCCATCAAACCTGGCCACTTTCTCCATCCTCCATCACCTGAGGGAAACGGAAGGGAGGGCTGGCCCTTAGCAATGGGATTCCATCCCTGTGCAGGCACCAGCAACCTTCTGGGTGGTTGGAGAGAGGTCCATGCTGGCGGGTGCCATGTTACATGGGAGTTTGCTTATCTGGCACACAGTCTAGGTAGAGGAGAGGCATTAGAAACTAGAGGCACTAAAGGCTGTTTACTTGGTTCAGGCAATTCACCCTGATGATGCCTGGAGGGATTCTTTTGTATTATTCTTTATATTTTCCATTAAGATATAACATACATGATATACCTAAAGTGCATTTAAGAGTGTATAGCCCTAGGGGTGCCTGGGGGCTCATTCGGTTGAGTATCTGACTTCTACTCATGTCATGATCTCACGGTTTGTGAGTTCAAGCCCCATTTCATGCTCTGTGCTGACAGCTCAGAGCCCAGAGCCTGCTTCGGATTCTGTGTCTCCCCCTCTCTCTCTGCCCCTCCTCCACTCATGCTCTGTCTCTCTCTCAAAAATAAATAAACATTAAAATTTTTTTTTAAAAGAGTGTATAGCTCTATAAAACTTTATCTGTTGTATTCTCTATGATCACCTTGGGCTACCATAACAGAGTACCACAGACTTGGTGGCTTAAACAGCAAGAATTTATTTTCCCACAGTTCTGAAGTCTAGAAGTCCAAAATCAAGATGCCAAGCAAGGTCAGTGTCTAGTGTGGCTCTCTCCTTGGGTTGCAAATGGCCACCTTCTCACTGTGTCCTCACATGGACAGAGAGAGAGAGTGAGGCATTTGGCATCTCATAGGAATGCTAATCTTATTGGATCAGTGCCCCATTTGCCTGACCCCATTTCATCCTAATTGCTTCAAAAAGGCCCTATCTCCAACACATTCACATTACGGGTAGGGCTTCAAGGTATGAATTTTGGGGGGAACTCAATTCAGTTCAAGCACATGTGTATATGCCTGTGTAACCAGAACTCAAATCAAGATTCAGAACCCTCCTAGCTACACGGAAGTTTCCCTAGTTCCCCTCCTGGTCAGTCACCCCTACTAGTAACTACTGCACCTCTGTCTCCATTAAAATGACATCACACCATATATGAATTTTTGTGCCTGGCTCCTTTCCCTCAACATTATATCTATAAGATGCATCTATATCATTGTGTGTGTTCATAGTTGATTCATTTTTATTGCTGTGTAGTATTTTGTTATATGAATACACCCCAAAGTATCCGTTCTCCTATTGATAAAGCTGATTTGAACGCTCTTATGTATGTCTTTTGCTGGGCACAGACACACTTTCTTTTGGGGACATACTATGAGTGGAATCGCTTGGCCATAGATTTAAGAATTGATTTTAGTTCAGTTAACTAAACGTATGTGAGTTGGCACGAGTAACTTTTAGCTATAAATAAAACACGAGTGTCCCAGTTTCAATCAACTGCAGTATAAATGGAAGTTCATTACCATTGAGGAAAAGTGATCACAGACTGCCTGGCCTTGAACCTTTGCTCCTCCACTTAACCCACTTAAATTTACTTCAGTCCTCTGTGCCTCAGTTTCCTCATCTGTAAAAGGCTGATAATGATAATACTAGCTACTTACCAACAGCAGTGTGTCTATTTGACCCAGGGAAGATTGTTTTAACACTCCCTCCTCTAGATGAAAAAATAGTTCCCAGTATCAGCCATGTTGTAATCAACAATAATCATTCATTTCTTAATTTGTTCTTCAGGTTTTAAAATTGAGTTTTAAAGTTATTGTTCAAATTTGATGAACTAGTTCATGGACGAACTAACATTGTCGCTTATCAAACGGAACTAGCATGTCTGAAATGCTGCACTCAGTTTCGCTGTTGTAAGCTTTAGTCACAAATAAAAGCCCCATCTGGTCACACAGAATTGAAGTGACTCACGTTCTGTATCTTCACAGTCACTGTGCTATCCTTGTTTCACTAGAGTCTTCTGGCTACATGCAGACACTTGCAGGACCTCAGGAGTCAAAGACACAAACTGAGCCCCAAGCACCAAGAATTCCCAGGGGTTATGAATTTACTCTCAAAGCGAATGCACACGGCTGAGGCTGCACGTGTCAGAGGCCAGCTCTGACACTGGGAATTCTCCAAATTACTTCCATATAGAAAACAATGTTTATTAAAGGAGAAGTAATGAAAATATGCTAATTTGAAGCTTACATGTGTAATATTAAAACTCAGTGGCAATTATTTCAGACCTAGACCAATGGCTGGTTCATGGTAATGATTAAAAAGGAGGTGAACCTCTGGTTGGTGTTATTTCCGCTCTAACATTCTCTCCTGACGATGCAGCTTCTTAATTTTGTAAACCTGGGGCAGAGTGCTCCGCTGCCCCGTTCCTGACACTTTACTTTCTCCCTCAGCCACTGTGAGTCATTCAACAAACATTTACTGAGCACAAGGATGTATAAGGCACCACTCCTGACACTGAGGCCAGAGAAATGAACAAATAAGGGCCCCTGAGCTCAAGGAACTTATGTTCTGGGAGTAGAGAGAAGATAGACTGTAAAAAGTAAATGAATAGTGCTATCATATGTCAAGAGTGATAATGCACTAATAAAAAAGGGTTAAGGAGGACAGAGAGGGATGGGTGGTTGTCCAGTTTCTGATGGACGATCAGAAAAGAGAAAGCCTGTCTGTAGAAGTGACCTGTGGGCCACACAGACATCCAGGTGGACAGAGGTCCAGGCCGAAGCTGCAGGAAGCCAAGCCCTAGAGGGAAGCATCCTGCAGATCACAAAGAGGCCCATGTGGCCGGACCTGGGTCAGGGGAAAGAGAGGTGGGAGATACAGTTGTGCAAGCGGGGCTGGGCCAGGGGGCAGGTCCTTGCCAGCACAGGGGGGACATTGAATCCTACTCTGAGGGAGGTGGGAACTCGTTGGGGGCTGAGATTGGAGCAGAGGAAGGACATGCTCTGAAATGTTTTAGCAGGATCACTTTGGCTGCTGTGTTGAAGACAGACACATGTCTACGTGAGGGGAGAGGTCAAGGGCAGAAACAGATGTCCCTTGCAACAGCCCAAGAGTGACCAGAGTGGTGAAGGTGGCTTAGACCAGATACTAAGGGTGGAGGTGGTAGAAACGGTAAAATTAAGGTGCATCCAGCTGGATTTGCTGCTGGAGTGTGTGTGTGTGGGGGGGGACAGAGACAGGTGACTGGTCAAGGATGACCACCTATCAGACCTCTAGCCTTGCTTCTGGAAGGATGAAGGTGCCATTGACATATCAGGGGAATACTAGAATAATGGGGAGGAGCAGGTGTAGGAAAACAAATCACAAGGTCTGCTGAATATGCTTGGTGTGAAGTGCCTAATAGCCACCCCAGCAGGGCGAGCTCTGGAATGGAGGTAAGATCTTAGTTGGCAGTTATACGTTGTGTGTAAAGCCCTGGGACTACCATAGGTCATCTCAGAAGTGATGAGAGGGCGGGACCCCAATGTTCAGTGAGTTACGAAGGGAAGGAGGAGCCAATTAAAACAACTTAGAAAAAGCAGCCAAGAGAGGGTGCCATCCTAAAAGCTTTGTGGAGGAGAAAGGAGTGATCCTGTGTCAGGTACTGATGGGGCAGGAAGGAAGGAGGTGAGAAGTGGCCACAGGGTACCTGAGGACTGAACCAGGTGGTTCACCTGTGACAGGGCCTGGCCCATGCAAGCACTCAGTGATCATCACCATTCCCAGTATGAACTAATCATTTTATGGGTTTTAATATTTTAATAACTGTTAGTATTAAAACATTACTCTTATCATTTACAAGCCTTGGGACATCAGAAGGACGCTGGATGTTAGGGGGCCGATTAAAGCCTTTTCCCATTTGAACGGGAGAGAAGAATTTGGATACATTCTTCACCATAATTATTTCTAGTGGCTTGCCATGCACTTTCATAGGTCCACTCCTTGCAAGGACAGCAGCTGGGGTTCTATGTTGCTGCTGGGGTGTCCAGCTCTCCTATGTCCTCTATGTAAGCATGTCACATGAGCACATCTCTGTGCTGTTTAAGGTTTTGTACTGAATGTGGTGATGATGCATCTTACCTTCATAAACTGCAAAGTGCACCTGTCTTTCCTTGGCTGCCTCTTCACAGCACTGATTTTTCCCGCCAGAGGAGTATGTTTGTTTATTTGAAGACATGTATGTGGCCCTGACAAAAAAAAATTACCCAGGTGTCAATGACAAATATCACACAACTACTCTGGGGGAAATTTCCTTGGAGGGTCTAGGTCCTTGTTTGGGGTGGTGAAGAGTTGCTTCTGAGCCCTCACGCCTAGACCTTACATCCCACAGGTACAGAGAACAGACAGCAGGATGGTCATTTATGTCCATCAGGCAGGGGCAGCAGGTGGCATCTTGGTGTGAGGGTGTGGTCAGACTTTGGTGCTCTCCCCTCTCTTGTGAACACTACATGTGACCCTGCGTGGCTCCCAACTAGCCTTCTGGCCACTGCCATGCTTGGCAGTGTCTCCACTGTGCATCTGTAGGACAAAGAAGGCAGATGAACCCATATCCACTCGGGTCCTAGGGATAACCTGGAGGAAGGAGTGATGGCCCGGACTCTTGAATACAGCCTTCAGAAATGAACCGCAGGCTTCATAGCTAATTGTAAGCTGGCTGCAGTAACACTTTGTTACTTGAGATCTAGGGACAGAAACCCTGACTAGCTGAAGCCCATGAGGTAACAGAGAGAAGCTTTAGGTTATCTGCTCACATGCGCTCCTATACCTGAAATGGACCACTGAGACCCTTGGACTGCTCGCTGAAAGTGACTCTACATCCAAATGTCTGCTTCATATCTCCACTTGAGGGCTGAATAGGCATCTCAAAGGGAACATATCCAACATCAACCTCCTGGTCTCCCCTACTCCCAAAGTTCTCCTCCTGTGGCCTTCCCTAACTCAGTAAATAGCAACCGCATTCCTCCATTGGCTCATGCCCAAACCTTGGAGTCAATACTGAGTTCCTTGGTCACTTTTCTCATAGACAACAAAATAAATTGGGAATCCAGTCATGTCTCAAAACGTCCACTTACCAACGGGGTCTGAGCTGCCTTTCTCGCTCACCTGGACGTTTCAGTAGCTTCATAACTAATCTCGTTGCTTCTACCCTTGCTCTTGTCCCCACCCCCTCCTCCCATCTCTGCCCAGTAGCCAGAATGATCCACTTTAAATATGATAGATCATGCCCATTTCCTGCATAAAACCCTCTGATTGCTCTCATCTCACTCACACAACCTCCAAAATCCTTAACTATGGCCTCAAGGCCCTGCATGATCTGGCCCCATTACCCCCTGACTTCATCTTCTGGTCTCCTTTCCCTGGCCAACTCCACCCTGACCACCCTAAACTCTTTGCTGTTCCTGGAGCATGTCAGGCACGGCTGGCCTCAGGACATTTGCTCCTACTGTTCCTTGTTTCTGGAGCGTGCTTCCCCAGTATTCACGTGGCTCACTCCCTCTCTTTCACTGGCACCTTCTCAGTAGGGACTTGCCTTTCATCCAATGTCCAGTTCAGCCCCTGGCCCCATCCTCCTCATTACCTACACTTCTTCCCCCTTCCCTGTTTTATTTTTGTCTATGAGACATATTTATCTGACATACTGTAGCCCAGAGCAAAATGGTTAACAGCATGAACCCTGGAGACAGACCAGGGGTCCGCACAGCTTGATTTCATTATATAGTAGCTGGGTAACCTTGGGAAAATTGGTTAATCTGTGCCTGTATTTCCTCATCTGTAAAATGGAGATTTTAGTAATGTTGACCTCACAGTGGAGTTAGTATACATATAGTGATATATAAGTGTTGGCTATTGTTATTATTATAATTATCAATTATTTGTATTGTCTATCTACTCATGAGAGTGTAAAATACCACGAGGGCAGGAAGTTTTGCCTGTTTTGTTCATGGCTGTATTCTTAGTGCCCAAAATAATGCCTGGCATATAGGAGGTGCCCAATTAATATGTATGGAATAAGTGAATGAATGGTAAAGTATATAAAGTAGGCAGTTCATTATCTGTTACTTTGCAAATAAAAGTCTATTTTTATGATATGTTTTTCTATGATGTGTTTTTCATATTAATAAAACCTCCAAGTATAATAGAGTAGGGCATCCTAATTGAAATTCAAAACAATTCAGCAGAATAAATAATAAAAATAGTGAAGATCCTTTTCATATCATCCTCCCCCTTTCCCAGAGGTACATCCAGTTAAGTTTGCTTTGCATTATTTTTGAGATTTTAATCTAATTACACACACACACACACACACATATATATATATATATATATATATATATATATATAATCAGTCATTTCCTTCATGGCATGTATCCTGTAAGGATCCCAACATTTGTCTTGTATTTTCCATCTGGTTGTGTCTTTCAGCTCACTGCTTTGGCTACAGAGAATCTGATAAAGAAAAGAAGACAGTAAATAGAAACATTTTGTAGTCTGCAACATGGCTTATCTGCTCACCTATAATGTCTTCTGTGGGATGAATGTTATTCAAGAAAATGGTCCTCTGTCTATCCCAGGAAGGCTTTATGTCAGCTGGACCCACCTAGCCCTTGAAACTTACGTAAAATAGCCTTGAACCCCCAATCCATGGCCTATTGCATCCCAAGACACCCACCCCCCGCAAAGTGTCTGAGTTCCAGCTTGTGCTCACACTCTGATGGCCTCCTTGGTCTGGGGTAATTGTTGTGTTGCATGTAATATTGTTCCTCCTTGTGAGTGTCCGGCCGAGAAACTCAGTCCCTTTTAAACTTTTTCGGTTTAAAAGTTATCTTCACACGGAATTGTAAGATGTTACTAAAGAGCCAGGGGAGATGGCCTAATGGATGACACAACAAACACTGCACTCCTTCACCCCCTAATGTCTTTTCTCCAGAGCCCCTTCCAGACACTCAGCCACCTAGGGCTCCTCAGTGACCCACCTTTCCTGCAGCTTCACTGACCCCTGGCCCCCTTTTCTTTCCAAATCCTCCCCAGCTATTAGGTGGGGTCACCCAGCCACCTTCAGCTCCTGCTCCTAAACAAGCATAACCAACTGCTTCCACGTCCAGGGCAGACAAAGAGCTTCCCCTAATGGGATCTCTTCTCTTTATAAAGCAGTTTGCGTTTTAAGTAACAGTATTTTGCTCTGTTTTACGTGCCCAGGAGTGCTGTCTGGTGATTCTAATGGAATGATGGAATGATTTTAGCATTTCAGAGATGGAAGAGACCTCAAGATTTTCTCGCAACTGTAATGTAATTAATTACCCCTCTGAGTTCTATATTTGTTGCCTTATAACTTCCCACCAAGGACATTTTTCACCTATCAGAGAACTCCTCCATGCATAGCTGACATGCCTAGACAGTTTCACTGTGCACATTCCACTGGAAATCTGGCCTCCTATTGCTTCTACTTTTTTCCCCAGATGAGTAAAATCAATAGTGCATGGCGATCAATCAGCGATGGAGAGTAAGACTGTGGCAAATGATGAAGAAATGCTGAGGTTCTTTAGCTGACCGGAAAGCTGGTACATCTGTTAGGAATTTGGCTATGAGTAATGGTGGATTTGAAAAGTAGAGGCATGTCTGTCTCATGTAACAGGAAGTCTAGAGGTGGGCAGCCCAGACCAGTTCAGCAAAGTGAGATATCATCATTGACCAAGGGTCCTTTATATGCTATTCCCTCTTTATTAGGTGGCAGACTAGAGTCACAATTGCAAAATGGCTGCATTGGCTCCAGCTATCACCTACTTATCTGTCATTGGCCAGAAATGTTTGCATGAGCCTCCTAGCAGTGAGAGAGCTTAGGAGATTAAGTTTTTAGCTTTAATAGGTTCCATTGTACAGGCAAGAAAAGGAGAGGAGGTTGTGAGAAGAATCTGGATGAGCTAAGCTACAGGGTCTGCCACATATTGTAATGGCTTCTAGGGACATGGGAGGAATCATGTGCTTTGGTGAGGAAGGTAGATTTGATTTGGGGCATATTGAATTTCAGCTGCTGGCAAGGTTATCCCAAAAGACTGGTGGTTGGATCTGCTCCAGCTTGGCCCTTTTTACCATTACTTAATATTTAAAAAGTGGTATAGCTGGGGCATCTGGGTAGCTCAGTTTATTAAGGGGAAGACTCTTGATTTTCCGCTCAGGTCATGATCTCATGGTCTGTGAGTTCGAGTCTAGCATCAGGCTAGTGCTGACAGTGTGGAGCCTGCTTGGGATTCTCTCTTTCCCTCTCTCTGCTCCTCCTCAGCTCTCTCTCTCTCTCTCTCTCTCTCTCTCTGTCTCTAAAAATAAATAAATAAACACGTATTTCTCTTTCTAAATAAACATTAAAAAAAGTGGTGTAGCTAGAAGCCCTTGAGTTAGGTCTGCCTATTTGTAAATAGTACAAAGGACACAACCATGAAGTAAAGAAAGAATTTAACATACAGGTCAGGCTGACTAGCTCCTTGGTCTTCATAATTGGTCAAGGTCCCACACATGATACATGAACCGAAGTGGATCATTTCTAGGACTTTGGTGGGGACTGATAGGAAAGGAAAACTTATTTTTCAATTGGATTGCTCATTGTGGGAGCTACAGATGGCCACTTGACTAATCTATGGCAAGATGGTGCTAGGGTGGAACTGTAGAGATGGCCCTGCATCTGCCCCGTGGCCAATGGACGAAACAAGATGGTGCATGGGACAAGAAGGCTGCTTCTCCCAGGCACAAGTAGTAGCTGCAAGACTGGGGTGCGAGTTTCCATGGTCTAGAAGCTTTCTTAGAGCAGCAATGTCAAAATCACAAGAATGAATATGATATAATTAGAAACTTTATACTCTGTTACAACTGGTTGGATGTTTTTACAAAAGGCAGACTCCATGCAAGATTTGAGAAATAGAATACACAGCAGTAGATATCACAGTATTGTTTTTAGTAGTAAAACTTTGCAAAATGTAAATATCGAGCAGCAGTAAAATGGATGGATGAATTATGGTATGTCCATGCATAAGCATGTTAGGTAGCCTTTAAAAATTATGTTTTTTTTTTCAAACAATTTTTAGTGATAATGGAAAATGCCCATGATATAATGACACAAAATTATATAAACGATATAATTCTAATGTTTTTCTTTTCCTAAAAAGCCTTAATGTGCAGATAAAAGAGATTGGAATGAAATATATCAACATATAATAATGTTTTTCTCTGGATGATGGGACTGAATAATTTTAATTTTCTTCTTTATCCTCCCTGTACCTTCCAATGAGCTCCTACTTTCAAAGTCATTATTATTTGTTTAAAGATAGGAAAAAAGGGGGTGCCTGTGTGGCTCAGTTTGTTGAGCATCCGACTCTTTATTTTAGGTCATGATCCCAGAGTCTTGGAATCGAGCCCTGTGTTGCTCTCTGCCCTGAGCGTGGAACCTGCTTAAGATTCTCTCCCTCTCTCTCTCTCTCTCTCTCTCTCTCTCTCTCTCTCCCTCCCTCCCTCCCCCTCCCTCTGCCACTCTCCCCACTCAGTCTCTCTCTCTCTCTCTTAAAAAAATGATAGGGAAAATGAAGCACAGCCTCTGTTCATTATTTTGAATTTATCCTGATAATTCAGCTGTCCTTCCCTAGTCGCAGCACATGGGGCTTTCCACCTGACTCAGAGCTAAGCCTATACCCAGATTCATCTCCATTGCTGGACTGTAGACTCCTTGACAGTGGGCGCCCAGCCTTTATCCTTCCCGACCCCATGCTGGACCTGTCTGGTACACACTTGAAATCTGAGGAGTACTTGCTGAGTTGAATTGCAGTGTGCAGCCCAAGTCTGAGGTTGAGTCCGTAACAGGAAGAGAAATGAAGAGACTAAAAAGAGCTGAGAAGTCACCTCCAGGCAGGATGTGAGGGTATTTTGCCTCACTTTAATCCTCTGTGAAGTGAGATTAACAGCAGCGCCCTCTTTATGGTGTTGATGTGAAGATTTCATGGGTGAGCAGAGGTAAGGTCCTTATAAGGGCGCTGGGCACATGGGAAAGGCTGTACAAGCATCTGTTCTTCCTGTTGGACGGTCTTGCTCAAATGTGGGTTCCATTCCACAGTGGGGACTGCCTTCTCCAGGCTCTGTACCAGGAGGCTGTGTCTAAGTCCCCCTCTCCTGTGCAGCCTTCTATCAACTCACTTGCAAACTTCTTTACCCTCTGGGATCACAAACCCCCTGAAAGTGGGGATTTCTTAAACTTTATATTCCCTTCCCTCATTGCACCTGGCAGGTACTAAATAAAACATATTTAATTAACTTGAAAATAATGTGTTCCTTTCTCCTCCCAGGTGCCCCGACTAATTTTTCTTTTCAAATCAGAGCGTCCCTTAAACTCCAGTGTAAACATTCCCTTCTCTTTATAGAGTCAGTTCCCAGAGAAAGGCACACTCAGCTTCCTGACTAAGGGCAGGACTTTGGAAATTGAATGAGAGGTCATTTGTCCAAGGAACACAGCCTGGCCATGCTAAGGACACACTGGAACCCACACCCCCACCTGGGATCCTCTCACTGCTACCTCCCCCCACCCAGAAGCTAATCTTCAATGTAGAGAGGAAAGGGTCCACTCCTGGTTTCCTATTTCCAGCCACCCAAGGGTGGATTAGCCATGTGCGCACACAGCTCCTGGCCAGTCAGCACATGTTCTCGTGAATGAATATTTATTAATCATAAAATTCATTCATGGCCCCAGGCTGCTCAGTTACCCTCGCCCCAGTTCCCTGGCAGGTTTGTAGGGAATGGAAGCCAATTTTTTAAATTATTCATAGTTTTAGGGTTCTATTCAAGGTTACTTTAGGAGTAATAGTGGGGGACACTTCCATGTTGCATTCTAGAGCCTGTACAGGAGCTCTATCTGTGCTCAACCGTACTTCATATAGATCATCATTCAGGAGGTGTTCGTGAAGCACAGCCCCCAGTTCAAATTCTATCTGTCCAAGTCAGTTGCCAGGTTATATTAGGCAACCCCATTCATTTTCTCAGTCTGAAAGTTGTCCTCCAGCCTAGGGAGAAGTCAGCTTGTAGTGAGCCCCTTTCTCACCTCCTGGAGCCAGGTGAGAATTCACACGTAAATGATTCCTAGCATTTTTCGAGCATAAATGTGAATTGGCAATGACCATTGGCCATGTTGATTGAGGAGCCTCTGGAAAAAGCTTCCCATTTAATCTGCAAGTAAAGGTTCCATGTTTGATTGTGGGGTTGCTTGTCATTTCCTAATGTCATTGGAGCATACGTCTTGCTGGTGCATGATTCACAGGCTGAGTTGCCCACCGCCGGATGCCACAAATAATGCTGCTATTCAAAAGAGGAGGGATGCTATCGACAGGGTTCAGAAGTGATTTTTAAAATTAAAAACCTTATTTATGTGTCCTCCAGAATATTCCAAGCCCCTCCAGGAGGAGACACAATGCTCTTTGTGTCACTGCTGAGGCAGAGGAAACAAAAACCACATTATGTGTAATATCCCTGAAGCTAAATTACAATATTTACCTCCGCATGTTAACTTGACGTGCATAATTATCTGTGCTTGGAACAGAAAATGGAAGAAAAGGTTCAGTGAACACCCACCTGGGTGTTGGTGAATGATGTTGTTCCAACAGAAACAAAAGTTGAGGAGGAGGATTTAAGGAGGAGGCATGAAGTGTGGTACTTGAACATCTTTAGGTGAAGAATGAGTGAGACTTCAGGAGAATTGCTTGAAGCATAACGATCTCCCTTGTCCACCTCATCAGAGATGACTTATGTCATTATTTCCCCCTCCAAACTACCACTGGTGTCCTGAGTACCCCTCCATCAACCATCAGGAGAAAACAGCCCTGAAATAATGAGACAAACTCCGAGAGCATCTAGAGTCTTTTAGCAAAGGATTGAGGCCAATTCTGTGGAAGGCTCCACTGTGGCCTTTGTGACCACCTCAAGTTCAGTTGGGCAGGCTGGGCCCATGGGAGCATATGATGTAGTGCTGTTCTCACACCCCCTCTCATCCTGGTGGGCTTTGTGACCACCTCAAGTTCAGTTGGGCCGGCTGGGCCCATGGGAGCATATGATGTAGTGCTGCCCTCACACCCCCTCTCATCCTGGTGGGCTTCACTCCCAGCAGCCAGTACCTGCGTCTCTTCCCTGGTAGACCCTTCTACCCCAAGTCAAGGGCAAATGGGAACTCACAAGTGCCTGGGAATTTAACTCCTGCAGTGGCTGTTCTTGACCAATGACAGTGAGTGTGAAGGTATAAGATTCTCTAGCGCTCTTATCTTGCTCTCCCCACACCCACAATTCCAACCACCCTGACACATCTCCTAAACTCCCCTGTGGGAATGAGGCAAAATCCCCCCATGGAACTTTGCTGAATGCTGCACACTGATCCCACTTTTCCATTCCCTTATTAGGTTTTCCAGGAAGTCTCCTTAGCAAATAACTTTCACATGAATCCATGGATCGTTGCCATGAGAAGCTTTCCAATGCAAGAATAAGAATATAAGACTTAACTGTTCTAGCCACATGCAGTTGGAGCAAGGATGAGAGTCTGATCCAAAGCGGCCAGTCAATAAAATGACTGAAGAGGTCTGTCTAATGGTACTGGTCCTCGATGTCAACTCGTTACCCCAATCATATCCACTCTTGTTCAATTCAAATAGGAGACGCACAGTTAGTTGGCAACCCTAGGAAAAGCAGAAGCAGCGATGGTGAGCAGTTGCCTTACCAAAATGGTGAAGCATTAGACTAGTGACTCAGGGAGTCATGGGACCAGCATTACATTGCTTGAACTTGTTTTACCCTGAATGGCCTCAATCCTGCATATCCCATCAGTCTGCTGAGGCCTGGCTATGGGGAGGCTGAAACCCTTTTCTATCTTCTTTACTTGCTTGTACATCTTTTAATACCCTTTCTCCCCTACCCCACCTCCTACTGACCAACATGACCATGTTCCTGAAAAAGCTCAACAAGTACAAAGAAGGGTACGAAGGAAATCCCACAAAATTCTAAGACCCAGAAATAGTATTGTAGTCCCTATTAACATGCTTAAACTTATATAATTGTGTGTATATAGTTTACGAAGTTAAGGTTATCCATTATATCTCCAGAGAATTGTCTCATGCCCTAAAATATTCTTTAAGTACATGTTTGACATACTGCATAATATTTTGAATTAGGATAAACCATAATTTACTAAACCAACCTTCCATTGGTCACTTATGTTGCTTCTAGATATTTACTAGTACAAATATTGCTGCGATGATCATCCTTACACATAAACCTTAATGTTCATCTCTGAATGGTAGACTTACAGGCTCAGAAAGTTTGAATTTCCTACAAGTCTTCTCATGGCTCAGTCCATGGTTCCTACATCAGGCTGCACACTGGGGTCCCCTGGACCCCACCCTCAGAGTTTGTGATTTGAGTGGTCTGGGGGGTGGTCATTGCTAGGAATTTTAAGATTTTTGGGAATTTATTTATTTTGAGAAAGAGAGACAGAGAAAGCAAGGTAGGGGCAGAGAGAGATGGAGAGAAAGAATTCCAAGCAGCTCTGCACTGTCAACAGAGCCCAACAGAGCCCATCAGCCCAACTGTTGCCGATACTCAGTACCCCCAGCTTCCCAGAAGGTAGGGGGATGACTTATTATGGGCTGGACATCCCTCTTACACTCTCCCCAGGTCCCAGGCTTTCCCGGGGATTTAAACCTTGCAGCCAGCTCTGATGCTGACGTAAATTTGGAGGCATGCCTTAACAGCCCATGGTGAGATCTGCTTCCTCACTGTCATGCCTGGTGCTTCAGGTAGATGCCTGGAGGAGCTGGTGACTGGCTGGATCTCTGTCTCTCTCCACACAGCTGGCTTGGGCTTCCTCAAGCACCGTGGTGTCAGGGTAGTCAGAATTTTACCATCTTGGCTGGCTTCCTCCACAGTGTGTGTCCTAAGAAACCCAGTTGGAAGCTGTGAGGTTCTTTGTAACCTAGTCGTAGAATCTGCATAGTGTCACTTACACCACAGTCTACTAGTCAAAAAGTGAGTTATGGGGCCAACCCAGATTTAAGGGATGGGGACTGCACAAGGGTATGAATACCACGTATGGTGTTCATTGGGGAGCCATCTTTGGAGATGACTTACCACCACAACCTCACAGGACTGAGTGGGTTTGTTAGAGGTCTCAGGAGAATGCAGCACCCTAGGGGTGATATTCACATCATTCTCCTTTCTTTTTCCTGTTCACCTGGGAGACTGTCGTTTTTCCAGCAATTTCTCTTACATGCACATTTGCCCAGAGAGTGGTGATAGGAGTGGGATTTAGGCAGAAAGCAAGAGTGATTTTGCCCAAAAGTCAGGGGAAGGACCTTTGGCCCTGAAATCCAGTGCTTCTTTTTTAGTACTGTGTCCTCCCCATTAACCCACTGGCTCCCTGATGCATTGAGTGAAGGCTGAAGTTTCTGAGACCTGAGATAATCAACAGCACAGAAATACCAGGGTCCTTCTACCAGAATCCTCTATATGCCTACAAGACTTTTGAAAAAACAGTATCCAAGGGAAGTTGCTGTGATGGAATCCAATGACCACTTTATTAATGGTGGGTTGACACAAAACTGATTTCTGAATTATCCCATGGGGCACATGGGAGATGTGTTCTTCAGGAGGAGCACAGCACTCTTTTTCAGAAGCACAAAAATGACTTATAGCTTAATCACCACTCCCCACTCTCTCTATCTATTCCCAAGAGGCACTTAAGTCTTTTGTGTATATCCAGTATCTTCAGTGGAACCAGAGACCAGATCTGGGTATATTTCAAACTTCTCAGAGTAAGAATCCAATTGATTGTGGTGCTTCCTGTCAGAGAGGTCATTGTTGACCTTGAGTGGGCATCTAGTTGAGACCACTCCACTGGACAGTTCCAAGGGGCCATCTTGAGCCCTGAAGAGCTCAGACCTCAGGTCACCATCTGCAAACTTGGCTCCTAGACTTGAGCCTTGGAGATTTTGCCATGCAATTCTAATTCAAATTTTAATCATGAATCCAGATTTTTAAATCACAGTGCCAAGCACATGGACTGGGTGACACACAGCAGGCACTCAAAATGGAATAGAATAGAGACCCCAGAATTGGACCCACAAATGTATGGCCAACTAATCTTTGACAAATCAGGAAAGAGTATCCAATGGAGAAAAGACAGTCTCTTTAACAAATGGTGTTGGGAGAACTGGACAGCAACATGCATAAGAATGAAATCAGACCACTTTCTTACACCATTCACAAAAATAAACTCAAAATGGATAAATGACCTGAATTTGAGATGGGAAACCATCAAAACCCTAGAGGAGAAAGCAAGAAAAAACCTCTCTGACCTCAGCTGCAGCAGTTTCTTACTCAACACATCTCCAAAGGCAAGGGAATTAAAAGCAAAAATGAACTATTGGGGCCTCATCAAGATAAAACGCTTCTGCACTGCAAAGGAAACAATCAACAAAACTAAAAGGCAACTGATAGAATGGGAAAAGATATTTGCAAATAACATATTGGATGAAGGGTTAGTACCTAAAATCTATAAAGAACTCACCAAACTCCACATCCAAAAAACAAATAATCCAGTGAAGAAATGGGCAGAAGACATGAATAGACACTTTTCCAAAGCAGACATCCACATGGCCAACAGACACATGAAAGATGCTCAATGTCACTCATCATCAGAGAAATACAAATCAAAACCACACTGAGATATCACAAAGTGGCTAAAATGAACAAATCAGGAGACTATAGATGCTGGTGAGGATGTGGAGAAATGGGAACCCTCTTGCACTGTTGGTGGGAATGAAAACTGGTGCAGCCCCTCTGGAAGACAGTGTGGAGGTTCCTCAAAAAATTAAAAATAGAACTACCCTATGACCCAGCAATAGCACTGCTAGGAATTTACCCAAGGGATACAGGAGTGCTGATGCATGGGGGCACTTGTACCCCAATGTTTATAGCAGCACTTTCAACAACAGCCAAATTATGGAAAGAGCCTAAATGTTTATCAACTGATGAATGTATAAAGAAGCTGTCGTTTATATATACAATGGAATACAAATTGGCAATGAGAAATAATGAAATCTGGCCATTTGTAGCAATGTGGATGGAACTGGAGGGTATTATGCTAAGTGAAATAAGTCAGGCAGAGAAAGACAGATATGATATGTTTTCACTCATATGTGGATCTTGAGAAATGTAACAGAAGAGCATGGGGGAGGGGAAGGGGAAAAAAAGTTAGAAAGAGGGAGGGAGGCAAACCATAAAAGACTCTTAAATACTGAGAACAACTGAGGGCTGATGGGGGGTGGTGGAGAGGGGAAAGTGGGTGATGGTCATGGAGGAGGGTACTTGTTGGGATGAGCACTGGGTGTTGTATGGAAACCAATTTGACAATAAATTATATTTAAAAAAATAATTAAAAAATTAAAAAAAATAGTTGTTGAATGAATGGATGAATGAAGTCCAGAGATATAACCTGACTTGTCTAGGTTCACACAATGAAATAGCAAAGTGGTTTGCTTTTCCCTCTCTCTGTCCCTTGGAAGTATTTAATTTGAGGTTGATGTAATTCCTGTGGTGCTGATCTCTCTCTTCCTAGCCTTCTCTGTATCTGTGCTGGCCCCTTACCTTTCCTGTTAAACAGTAAACTCCTCAGGGACAGATGTTTGCATACACTCCTCCACATCTCTTAGGGAGCCAAGGTGAGTGTCTTGCACACAAGTAAGAGGTCAACAATGTGTAAGTTCTCATCCTGTTGGTTCTGGGTCTTTGAGTTGGTGTATAGAGCTTTTTGTGGCTTCCCTAATTGTGTTGCTGTAAGTTTTTTGATTACTTTTTGCTCTTGTTGGTGCCTTCTAATTTGTGGTTTCCAAACTGCCATAGGCAAGAAATAAAAAACCAAATTGGGTATGCACACACACACCCACCCACAGTCACTTCTTGTTATTTGTGTTGGTGGTTATGTTCTATAAAGTCACCATGAGCACTGAAGCCAATACTAAACCACTGCTCCTGGAGGAAATACAGATTTAGGTGCTTGCCAACCTTTGGTCACAACACAGAACAATCCAGAGCCAGGGGAAGACAGTCTGAGTCTTGACAATGTGGTCCAAACCTGATCTACCCCTTGACATTTTAACTTTGCGAGCCAGAAAATAAGTCAGTATGAGTCACCTTTTTTGTCATTTCCATGTGAACGAGTCCTGACTAATTTGACCACTTAATAAAAAATGCCTCTTACTATATTCTAGAAATGAGACACAACTGAGGTAGCTTTATCTTCAATGATAGAAAGCTCTCTACCCAATGAGGCATTTTACAAAGATGGCTCTTATGTAGCCAATCTCCCTAACACACAAGCATATGGAAAAGTTTATTGTTCACCAACTGTGTACCAGGCACTGGAGTATGCTTTGGAGATTACAAAGTGAATGTGAAAGCTTAAACCTTAAAATATTTCATGGTTTAAGCTCTTTTAAATGTCTAAAAAATTTTTTTCTTGTAATTAATGAGGGAAAGATGATTTTCTTCTTACTGCTTGTTTTGCTTAGCTATTCTTATAATAGTGCCACATAACAAAACAACAACAACAACCATAGAATCTTGGTGACACACAATAGCAACCTGCACGTGGACCAGGGTGGCCCTGAGGACCCCGGTTTGGCTCACCCTTATGTCTGAGGTTGACTGGGGGCTGGCTGATCCAGACTGGGCTTCACTGGGAAGCTCTTCTTTTTGAACAATGGGAATGTCTCAGAATCAAGCTACAATGACTGGAGGTGGGGACTATTCTACACATTTCTCATGCTCCTTAAACCAATAGTCTAGTCAGACATGGTCTTCTTATGGTGATAGCTGAGGCTTTCTAAGCCATAGGCTCACTTTCACCTTGTTCTGTTGGCTAAAGCAAGTCACATGGACAAGCCTAAAGTCAAGGTGAGGGCCAGGGAAATAATGTACACTTTTAGTAGGAAAGATTGCAAAGACATATAACAAAAGACATGTATAGAGGGGTAAAGAATTGGGGCCAATAATGCAATCAACCACACTCATTCATTGGCCTTAGATCTGCCTCTTAGAAATCCACTCTCACTTAACATAAGGGAGAATTGCATACTTAACGATGGCTTCTACATCTGCTTTGCAGATGCTCCTCAGATGAACTTAGAGATCTTGTAGGACTCTCTCCTTTCTGGGCCTCACTGTCATCGAATGGGGAGCATCTGTCTGTGAAAGGGCCCAGAAAGCTGTCACTGGTGCCTTCATGATGTCCTCTGATCATGAGCTCCCTGGAAGTAGACTCTGCATGATTCCAAGTTCCTGTAAATCGCTAAGTTCCAAAGAAGCCAATGTTAATGGCAATGTATTGGGTATGAGGTTATCTTGAATTTGTGTACTTCTTTCCAAAACCACCCTGAGAAACTGTCTGAATCAGGCTAGTTTTGCTCATTCCTTTGGTAGAACTATGATCTGGTAATGGGATTGGACAGCCTACATTATTGTCTTTAATGTCTTTCTGGAGAGAGATTGATTTTCTCGAAGTGAAGTACGAGGCATCCTTTCCATTAGACAAATTAAACTGCTTCGGTCAGAAAGGCTGTAAGAAGGAGCAGTGGTGTGCTCATAAATGCTTAACAACCAGCTCTCTGGATGAAAAAGCCCTGATTTGTAGTATTTGTCAATTTCTATGGTATAAACACTCCCATGATGGCTGATTTCAAGCTGCCCACACAGTGATGTCCCTGAACATGGCCTTGAGAAGTGATGCACCTGAATGGGTCCACTCTGCCACCCTGCTGCCTGCACAGCTGTGCTGTTGAGATAGAAAAATGGGTTTGTTTTCTGGGTGTTCCTAGAGAGAAAGGAGGTGGCGTTTGTGTCCCAAGTTCTATTCTAAGTTTCTTAGAAGTGAACACCAGCACTGAATTGATCAGGATGAATCCAGAGTGCCGACAAAAGGGCTTTGTCTGGGATAGGGCTATAAAAAATAACAGTAACACTGGCTACTTCTTTTTCTGGTGCCTACAGGCCTGGAACTTTTCTCATTACTTGGCATGCATCAGCACTATTACTTATTGCCACAACTCTATTGGAGAATCTGAGGCACCAATTTTTTTAAATTTTTTAATGTTTAGTTATTTTTGAGAGAGAGAGAGATAGAGAGAGAGAGAGTGAGCGTGAGTGGGGAGGGGCAGAGAGAGAAAGACACAGAATCTGAAGCAGGTTCCAGGCTCCAAGCTGTCAGCACAGAGCTCGAAGCGGGGCTCAAATCCACGGACTGTGAGATCACGACCTGAGCCTAAGTCAGAGGCTTAACCCACTGAGCAACCCAGCCTCCCCTGAGGCACCAATTGTTAAATGACATGCCCCAGGCCACTCTAAGTAAGTAGAGACTGAGATTGCAACTCAGAGCCCTTGTTTGGTCCTGAAGCTCTCCTGACACCGTCTCAGAACCAAGGGAGAGCTTCAGGTTGGGACTGTTAGCTCCTGCTTGCTCCCTTCAACCAGTTGCCTTTGTCCACTCTCTCCATTTAGCAAATGAATACTTCCCTGCAAAACGCAGCAACAAGAATTATCTTCTCCGAGGATGAGTGTGCGTCTGCCTGCCTGTGCTATGACTCATATCTGAAGCCAAATCCCCAGGCTACATTCAGTGCTGGGCAAGCTGGGCTCATCCTAGCTAGCTCACAAGAGCCATTTGGTAAATCGCCAGGAATTCTGCAAGCCATTACTAAAACTCAAATTATATAAACTTATGATGAAATATACTATGTTAAAAGTAAAGGGAACAAATACTCATGACTCATCACTTCTTAATTATTTTACTATAATCTATGCTGTTGGGGCCATTTGTGTCTATTGTATCCACATAGTGGAAAAACCCATCTTGTGGTGGCTACTGCGCATCTCTTCCTGACTCCACATTCAGTGACATCACATTGGTATCTTGAAATCATTTGTTACAGGTATTTGTATACAATGGAAATGAGAAAAAGCTGGAAAACAGGGTTTGGTTTGCTGTTCTGTTGATAGGCTAGGCTTTCAAAAGTGATGAAGGGGTGCCTGGATGGCGACTCTTGATCTCAGCTCAGGTCTTGATCTCAGGGTGGTGAGTTCAAGCCCTTCATTGGGCTATGCGCTGGATGTGAAGCCTGTTTTTAAAGATTTAAGGGGTGCCTGGGTGGATGAGTCAGTTAAGCCTCTGACTCTTGGTTTTGGCTCAGGTCACGATTTCACCATTTGTGGGTTTAAGCCCCATGTCCATCTCTGCACTGACAGCCCAGAGCCTGCTTGGGATTCTCTCTCTCTCCCTCTCTCTCTGTCCCCTGTCACACTCATGCTTGCTTGCTCTTTTTCTCTGTCTCTCTCAAAATAAATAAGTAAACTTTTTAAAAAATTAAAAAAATAAAAAGTGATGGAGAAAATATTAGTAAGGCAGATTAAACTTAAAAGCATGCCACATCTATAATTGCTACATTATAAATAGCACAAAGCTTAAAAAGACATTTTTTTTTCCCAATAGTTGAAACCTATTATTCATTTCAGGAAATAAGTTGCTCACATCATTGATAAACAAAGTGGCATTCCAGCATACAGCTTTGTACCACTTTTGTCTTATTACTGTGAACAAAAATATCAACCAGCATTCATAATAGAACTTCACTCATTTGTCAGTTGCCACCATAGGTTGGCTACAGATACAAGAGTTAGACACAAATCAATGAGAGCAGCTTTCATGTTTAGAACAGGGGCCACATTTATCCTCCCACCTAAAACAACAACAAAAATGGACAGAATATGTGAAAAATGGTTCATTGCATATCAGAAAGGATAGTGAGAAAGAGACAGGAAACACACGATTACCCAGCTTGCTGGGTGAAGGCAGTGAAACAGGGGAGGGGACTGGTCAGTGGGGTTGGAGAGAGACAGAACCTGATGGGCTTCATGAGTTGAAGAGATGGAGGTGAAAGTCTGGAGAGGCCAAGGTGGTGGTCAGAGAGTGTTGCCCCCATATTCAGGTGCCTGTTGATCAGCATGCTATCTATGCAGTACTGGGTATTAACCTGACTCAGCTGTTAAAGCCTGCAGGGTTGTGCATAAATAATTTTCACATACTCTCTGTACCTTGGTATGATAGACTAAAATTTACATATGAGTAATTTGAGATTGCATGTCTCCTCGCACATTATAAAACATGGTAGATTAGGTGTATGTTATCAGTAGATGCCCTTTAAAGTAATTCACCTGAACCATGTAAAAAGCCAGATTTATTCACAACACATCTGAGATGCAGCATCATTAAAGGGGAGGGATAGAAAAACATGCAATGTCCACAGCTAATGGAAATATATATATGCAAGATGCAGGTGTCTATATACGTCCAGATGTGGAGGTCAGTCTGGGTCAGGTAGCTGGACCCAGGTTGCTATGCCTCTGGATTCAGAGTCATGGACAAGCTGGACGGAATTATTATTTCTCCATGGCACTTATTTAAAAGCATTTACTGAGACTCGCGATGATGATGTTAGTGTGCTGACCATCAGGCTGGATGGCAGGATGGACATGGCCACTCAGGTTGGGAGCTCAGGGTCCCAGTACTGCAGCCTCTGAACGTGGGCGGGAGTAAGTTGGCTTTTATCAATTCCCTGGAGTGTCACTCTGAGTTTCTGGCTGCCAGAAATTATGTTTATATAATGCCTCTAAATTCCAGTCATCAAATTTGTGTGTAAAGCCACAGAGTCACACCGAGACCATAAATCCTACTGCTACTAAAACTACCTTTTTTCTTCCCAGGCTGCATGTCAACTGTGCCACATGCTTTTCCATACATCATCTCAATAGGGGCAAAAAGTTACTTAAGCTGAAAATGCAGGCTCAGAGGGAAGATTCCTTCCCAAGATCTCACACAATCTCCCTGGGCTGTCTATCTTACTAAAAAGCTTGTAATTTTTTTTTTCTTATTTAATCCATTTTATTTTTAATTTTTTATTTTTTTAATTTATTTTTTGGGGGGGTTTCTAAATTTTTATTTATTTTTTTAAATGTTTATTTTTATTTATTTATTTATTTATTTATTTTTTAATATATGAAATTTACTGTCAAATTGCTTTCCATACAACACCCAGTGCTCATCCCAAAAGGTGCCCTCCTCAATACCCATCACCCACCCTGCCCTCCCTACCACCCCCCATCAACCCTCAGTTTGTTCTCAGTTTTTAACAGTCTCTTATGCTTTGGCTCTCTCCCACTCTAACCTCTTTTTTTTTTTTTTTTTCCTTCCCCTCCCCCATGGGTTTCTGTTACGTTTCTCAGGATCCACATAAGAGTGAAACCATATGGTATCTGTCTTTCTCTGTATGGCTTATTTCACTTAGCATCACACTCTCCAGTTCCATCCACGTTGCTACAAAAGGCCATATTTCATTTTTTCTCATTGCCACGTAGTATTCCATTGTGTATATAAACCACAATTTCTTTATCCATTCATCAGTTGATGGACATTTAGGCTCTTTCCATAATTTGGCTATTGTTGAGAGTGCTGCTATAAACATTGGGGTACAAGTGCCCCTATGCATCAGTACTCCTGTATCCCTTGGGTAAATTCCTAGCAGTGCTATTGCTGGGTCATAGGGTAGGTCTATTTTTAATTTTCTGAGGAACCTCCACACTGCTTTTCAGAGCGGCTGTACCAATTTGCATTCCCACCAACAGTGCAAGAGGGTTCCCGTTTCTCCACATCCTCTCCAGCATCTATAGTCTCCTGATTTCTTCATTTTGGCCACTCTGACTGGCGTGAGGTGATATCTGAGTGTGGTTTTGATTTGTATTTCCCTGATAAGGAGCGACGTTGAACATCTTTTCATGTGCCTGTTGGCCATCCGGATGTCTTCTTTAGAGAAGTGTCCATTCATGTTTTCTGCCCATTTCTTCACTGGGTTATTTGTTTTTCGAGTGTGGAGTTTGGTGAGCTCTTTATAGATTTTGGAGACTAGCCCTTTGTACGATATGTCATTTGCAAACATCTTTTCCCATTCCGTTGGTTGCCTTTTAGTTTTGTTGGTTGTTTCCTTTGCTGTGCAGAAGCTTTTTATCTTCATAAGGTCCCAGTAATTCACTTTTGCTTTTCATTCCCTTGACTTTGGGGATGTGTCGAGTAAGAGATTGCTACGAAAGCTTGTAATTTTTTTTTAAATTTTGTTTTTAATGTTTATTTATTTTTGAGACAGGGAGAGAGACAGAGTGCGAACGGGGGAGGGGCAGAGAGAGAGGGAGACACAGAATATGAAGCAGGCTCTGAGCTGTCAGCACAGAGCCTGATGCGGGGCTTGAATTCATGAACCATGCAATCATGACCTGAGCCAAAGTCGGACGGTCAACCGACTGAGCCACCCAGGCACCCCTAAAGCTTTTATTTTTAAATTTCATGTTACATAATGGTTCTTAAGGAATACTATCATACACCATTATTCATATAGTGCTTTAATGTTAATCATTTCCATCACCTGATTTAATTATTTGCACACTCAGAAATAGTCTGTTGCATAGGTACCTCCAACCCCATTGTACAGGTGGGGAAACTAAGCTTTAGGCAGGTTGTATGTCTTGTCCATTTGAGGGTACATGGCATGTGGCAGAGCTGGAATCAGAACATGAGCACAAGGAGGAGACAGTGTTCTTATATAAAATACTGGACCAAGTTTCGTATGGTTTAGTCAGAAGAATGTTAGTATACAAAATTGTTTTCAGCAGCAGTTGGAGAAAGGGGAGAAGTTATTTCAAACTCTGCAATGTCCACAGTGCTGTTGTCACTTCAGTGAGCCACTTGAAAAAGCCCCTTATTTTATACCATATACAGGGGTGCCTGGGTGGCGCAGTCGGTTAAGCGTCCGACTTCAGCCAGGTCACGATCTCGCGGTCAGTGAGTTCGAGCCCCGCATCGGGCTCTGGGCTGATGGCTCGGAGCCTGGAGCCTGTTTCCGATTCTGTGTCTCCCTCTCTCTCTGCCCCTCCCCCGTTCATGCTCTGTCTCTCTCTGTCCCAAAAATAAAAAAAAAAAAAAAAAAAAAACGTTGAAAAAAAAAATATACCATATACAAAAACCTACTCAAAATTGATGACATATTTAATTGTAAGACCTGACACTATGAAATTCCTAGTAGAAAACATACCGGGAAAACTTCATGATACTGGTCTTGGCAATGACTTCATGGATATGACGCCACAGGTACAGGCAACAAGAACAGAAGTAAATATCAAATTAAAAGCTTCTGCACAGCAAAGGAAGTAATCAATGGTGGGGAAAAAACCTATGGAATGGGAGAAAATATTTGCAAACCATCTTTATGATAAATGGTTAATACACAAAATACATAAAGAACTCATACAACTCAACAACAACAAAAACCCCCTAATAACCAATTAAAATATGAACAAAAAAGATGAATAGACATTTCTTCATAGGACCTACAAATGGCCAAGTATATGTCAGGTGAGAATTCTACCACTGAACCACCAATGCTCCAGCTGACAAGTGGCTAAGTATATGAAAAGATGCTTAGCATCACTAATCATCAGGGAAATGCAGATTAGAACCATAATGGGATATCATTTCCCACTTGTAATGATGGGTGTTATCAAAACAACAAAAGACAACGAATATTGGCGAAGACGTGGAAAACTGGAACCCTTACATACCATTGGTAGAGATGCAAAATGGTGCATTGGTTGTGGAAACCAGTATGGAGTCTCCTCAAGAAATTAAAAATAGTACTACCGTATGATTCAGCAATCTCACTTCTGAGTATTCATCCAGAAGAATTGAAATCAGGATCTCAAACAAAATTTCAGCCTCCCATGTTCATTGAAGCACTATTCACAGTAGCTGAGCAATGGGAACAAGGTCCATGTCCATAAACAGATACACAGATAAAGAAAGGGTGGCATAGACACACAGTGAGATACCATTCGGCCTTAAAAAAGGAAGGAAATTCTGCAGTACGCGACAACATGGATGGATCTTGAGAGCATCTTGCTAAATGAAACAAGCCGGTCACAGAAACAAAAATACTGCACGATTCCATTTATAGGAGTTATCTAAAATAGTAAAATTCATAAGGTCAAGGACTGGAATGGTGGTTACCAGGAGCTGGACGAAGAGGGAGATGGGAAGTTGTTAATCAATAGGCATAAAGTTTCAGTTACATAAGATGAGCAGACTCTAGAGATCTCCTGAACAGCATTGTAACGATAGTCAACAGTAATGTATTGCACGCTTAAAATTTAAGAGGATAGATCTCATGTTAAGTGTTCTTACCACAATATATATATTTTTTTGGTGAACAAACAAACAAACAAAATCACTTAGAACATTGCCAGAATTGGGGGGTGGGGAGGAGGAAAGGAAAAAAGGAAACAGAAAAACTCACCTACTCAGATCTGGAATATTTTCTTTGGCCTCCTAAAGAGCTGGGCCTCCAGATTCAGCTGGTCTGGGTTACAGTTCTAGCATTGCCCCTTCTGGGCCTGGTGTCTTGAAGCAATGTACTTAACCTTTCTGAGCCTCAGTTTTTCTAAATGGGAAAACCATGAGAATAACCATGCCTCACAGGGTTGTTGGAAGTTTAAATAGATGATCCATGAGATAAAGCATCTAGTGTGGTCACTGTTCTCAGGAGCATTGTTTCTGCAGCATTTTTGGGCTGATCAGTCTCTGGGGGCCAGAGAGAGCAGGGTCACCTGCTATCTCGTGCATGGTGCCCATGGGAATGGGGAGTGAAGAGGGGATGTGGGCGGGTGCTGGCAGCTGACGGTATCTTCTACGGCCTCATTTCTGTACCCCTAGCAGGTGATGGATGATGGGGGCCCATTCTCAGAGGTGTATAATCCTGGGAGAAGATGAGACATCCTGCAAAGCTGGCAAGTGTGGGTGTGGAGGCACTGTCATGTGAGATGTTAGTGCCAACGTGTCCTCACCATCCTCCTGGAAGGCTGACTCTGTGAGGCCCCGACAGCATCTCCATGACAGTGTGTTGTGCTTAGAGCTCTCCTCTCTCTCAGTGTGTAGAACTCAGAGAACAGTCCCCACCCCATTAAACACCTAGGCTTCCATTCTACCCTCTGCTTTCTCAACACCACACATGGTCCCTCATTAATTTTAAGGAGTGAAATTGTTCAGCTGAAATTTATTTGAAGAATTTTGCCAGTTGAAGGTGTTGGAAGACATGACTAGGGAATCCCAATTATTTTAACTCAAAAGTAATAAAGCTTTAGGTATTAAAAATACTCTCCAGTTGAAACACTTCCATTTTAATTGGCTTCACGATCCTGCACAGACACATCGCAAACACTTAGAACTTGCCAGGGAGTACTGTGGCATCATCACATAATATTCTGGGAATCTGGGTACCTGAGTTCTGGTTGTGAGGATGATTCACTCCCTAGTGTCCTTGGGGAAAACACATTAGACCTCCCAACCAAGTTAAGAGGAGGGACTTGGGAGCACCTTTTGTTCAATCTGTCTAAATTTTAAAAAAGTAAATAAATGCAAAATAATTTTTGTAATAATAGGAATGACACAAGCATAAGATCTTATACTTGCTACCCAGCTTAAGAATTGAATATTTAAAAATAAGAGAATTGAGGGGCGCCTGGGTGGCTCAGTCGGTTAAGCGTCCGACTTCAGCTCAGGTCACTATCTCACGGTCCGTGGGTTCGAGCCCTGCGTCGGGCTCTGGGCTGATGGCTCAGAGCCTGGAGCCTGCTTCCGATTCTGTGTCTCCCTCTCTCTCTGCCCCTCCCCCATTCATGCTCTGTCTCTCTCTTTCTCAAAAATAAATAAAGGTTAAAAAAAAAATTTTTTTTTTAAATAAGAGAATTGAAATATTAATGGGGCGCCTGGTGGCTCAGTCAGTTGAGCATCTGACTCTTGATTTTGGCTCAGGTCATGATCTCACAGTTTGTGCCTCGAGCCCCATGTTGGGCTCCGTGCTGACAGTGCAGTGCCTGCTTGGGATTCTCTCTCTCTCCCTCTTTCTCTGCCCCTCCCCTGTGTGTGTGTGTGTGTGTGTGTGTGTGTGTGTGTTCACACATGCATGTGCACATGTACTCTCTCTCTCTTTCTCAAAAATAAAGAAATAAACTTTAAGAATTGAAACATTAACGATTTCTTTGACATTCCTGTGGACCCTCCCTTATCCTACTTACCTCCCACCCCTACCCAGAGGTGATCACTACCTTGAATTTGGTGTTTATGGCTACTTTGTTTTTATTTATAATTTTATTACATATGTAGGTACCATGCTTGCTTACTTTACTATTTGATTTGCACTGTACATATTCTTCTGGGACTTGCTTTGCCCCTCGACATTATGTTTTTGAGATTCTTGCATTTTGTGTTGAGTTGCTGCAGACCAGTTGTTTGCATTACTTTCCATTGGATGGCTATACCATTTACCGTCGCATTTTATGGTTTTTATATTTGTCCAATTTTTCTTTTTTTCTCTATTGTTTTCTGGATTGTTTTCCTTGACCCCACTTCACCCCCCTTTTTAAACTCCTTTACTTGGTTTGGAAGTTCTTCCCTCCACATTTATGCTTTGTGACTTCCTCTTTTTCCATCAGCCAGAGAAGTCTTTCTAGTTTTGAAGGGGCCATGTGATTGGATCAGCTACCCGGATAATCTCCCTATCTTATGGTCAGCTGTGCCATATAATATTACAGAGTCACGGGGGGACACCTCATCATTGTCACTGGTTCCGTGGATCAGGGAAGAACATTTTTGGGGTGTCATTTTAGAAGTTGTACCACAGCTTGTGGCAATTTGACTGATAGAGTAGGGCAGAAATGCTCTGTACACCATCTGAGGCTAGGTCAGGAGAGATGGTCCAGGCGTCCTCCTTGTGCATTAGAATACTACTCCTTGGAGCCCTGGAGCACCATGTAAGACATCAACTACCCCCAGGCCACCATGCTGTGAGGAAACCCAGCCATATGCAGTGTCACAGGTAGGCACTCTGGTTGGCAGTCCTAAATTATGCAGCAGCCCAGGCCAGGCCCCAAACCCGTGAGGGAACTGGCCTCAGGTGACTCTAGTTCCCAGCTGGTGAGTCTCTTCCAGCCTTCAAGTCTTCCTGGTGGAGGCCCCAGATATAGAAGAGCAGAAGCAAGATACCACCCCTGTACTTTGTTCAAACTCCTGACCCACGAGTTGGAGAACATAATAAAAGGATGGTCTTACTCTCTATGCTGGGGGTAATCTGTTATGCAGTAATAGTAACTGGGGCAAATCTGAAGGTAGAAAAAAACATGCAGAATTTCTTGCTGACCTTTATTGAAAGGCTGGGTGGGCGTGGGGGGCACTGCTGACCAGAATCCCTTCCTCAGGAGTTCTCATATGTGGTGACAAATACAAGGAGCTAAACTCACTTTTAAAATATTTATTTTTTACAGTTACCCTCTGCTGGACACTAGGCAGGGTGCTAGACAGTGGGGGATAACATCATCCTCCCTCATGGGTCTCAGAGGTTAATGAGGAGGAACTGTGAAAATCCAGAACATATCCCATTCAAGATAATTTTATTTATTTATTTATTTATTTATTTATTTATTTATTTATTTATTTAATGTTTATCTTTATTTTTGAGACAGAGAGACAGAGCATGAGCAGGGGAGAAGCAAAGAGAGGGAGACACAGAATCTGAAGCAGGCTCCAGCCTCCATGCTGTCAGCACAGAGCTCGACACAGGGCTCGAATCCGCAGACCACAAGATCATAACCTGAGCTGAAGTCTGATGCTTAACCACTGAGCCGCCCAGGGGCCCCTCCATTCGAGATAATTTTAGATAGTGGTAACTTATACAGGACAAGTGAAACTTGTAGGTAATGATAAGTCCCACAGGGTTGGGTGAGCCCCAAGGTGGTAGAGGGGAGGCCACTTCTGACTAGGTCGTGAAAGAAGGCCTGTCTGAAGACGTAGCAACTGAGTGCTGAACGACAAGTCATTCCTGCAATCACACTTGCTTTGAAAATTTGAATTTGTCCCCAATCTGATTGCTGTAGCAGGAAAGGAATTTTGAATTCGCTGATGCACAATGTTGTCTGTAAAGATGCTAGGTGGGTACAGAAAACCGCACCCAGCTGAACTGAGCGGGGTAGGAATACACAACAGGCAGCCACATGGGCCCCAAACATCCACCAGCTTCCTCAGCTCAACACATGCACTGGGAGCCATGCTGTCCACATCTAGCTGTACAACTTCTGTCTGGTTTCAGAAAACTTCCTTCATCCCATTCACAATAACCCACAAGCTGCAGGCCCTCTGCTGTCCACTTCCCTAGCAAACTTCAGGCCTTTTTCAAGGTTAAGTGACACATTTATTATCACATTACCTATTTTTTAACCATTTTTATTGGGTTCCAATCTCTTAAAATTTGTATTGAGTTCCAGTCCTTTTGAATGCGTCACTGACATTTTTGAATGTTGTAGTTAGGGGGCTCCTACCCCCACATCCACCTTAAGCCTGGTGGTTCTGATGGCATGGTTTTGCACACACCGTGGTTTTTAGGATCACACAGGTTGTGTTGTAGCAGAGCCGACTGTACAAGAAGGACTATATGAGATCCTGTGAAGACCTTGGGGCATCAAGTGCTAGGTCCCAGAGGCAGAAAGGAGCTTCGTGCATCTAAGGAGCAGGGTGACCGCATGGACATTTATAAATAAGAGGGAGATAGCCGTGTGGGTGGGATCAGGTGGAGCCTCATACTGCATAGGAAGCAGTTGGGATGGGACACAATGGAAGGATTACATACAGCATCAGCCGCCTGAGGGTTGAGCTGCACTGGAAAGGAGCAGTAGAGGGGAAGGAGAGATGGGCCGGCTATGTGTTCTCGCCAATGCTGCCCCCTGTGGGCGGATGAGTGCATGCCCTCTCAGGGAAGCTGCCGGATAAAAAGTAGGTTTCTTCCAACTTAAATTCCCTCCTTTTGGGATGCGCCTGGCCCTAGACCAGTGCGCAGGGCTGACTAGGCGACACGTGGCGTTAGTCCTGGATGGCATCTTCACCATTACCTCATCCCACCCCTACTCTGAGAGGGGAATGATTGACCTATGTTCACAGTGGGGAAGCTGGGACTGGAAACCAAGTCTAACTTTTTTTCATGTTTATTTATTTTATTTTTGAGAGAGAGAGAGAGAGAGAGAGAGAGAGAGAGAGAGAGCACAAGCAGGGGAGGGGCAGAGAGAGAGGGAGAGAGGGAATCCCAAGCAGGGTCCTTGCCACCAGCACAGAGCTGGAGGGGGTGGGGGAGGGGCTCAATCCCCTGAACCAGGAGATCACAACCCAAGGCAAAAGCAAGAGCCAGTTGCTCAACTTACTGAGCCACCCAGGTGCCCCAAGTCTAATTTTTAGTTGATTGGCAAGTGTGAATGGAGGCACATGTTTTCAATTTCCTGGGAGGAGTAATGCCTTATGTTCCTAAATATTTAATGGTACACTGAAGGGATTTGAAGAAATCATGTTTCTTGCTACCAATATCTGTTCAGAAGCATTAGAGACTTCTTTGGCTGCATACTGGAAATTTTCCATTGCAACATTATTTCTACTCATTTATGTTTGAGTCCTTGACTTTCTAATGTTCTGGAGGACAAAGTGGTGCTTTGATCTCACTTTGATTGGCATTCCATAGCAATCCTGAGAAGTCTTTTCTTGGCACCAGGATGAAGTTTTAACTGGGTTGATATGTAATTAGTAGAGGGACTCCAATGGATGTGCAAATGGTTGAAGAGAAATAACAATAGCTTTATTCTATAGGTGGGGAAACTGAGGCAATGGAGAAGGGCAAACTATTGCATAATAGAGTTCCTTGTAATGGAATGCTCAGACGTAATGCATTACCTCTTTTCCTTTTTCCCACCGATCACTTTTTTAAGCTACTCCTTATCCACATTGAGAGGGACCAGCATCCTCCAGGGATTAGCTCCCAGTCAAAGCACCCAGTCAGGTGCTGTTGAGCTCTTCCCTGGGCATTTAGTTTCTTCACATTCTATGGCTACTTCACATTCTATGGTTCACGGGTTCCATGATGAAACAGAAGTCTCTCTTGGTCTTCATCAAGGCTCTTCCTCCTCAACTGTCAATACCCCTTCTTCTTCAGAAAGGGACCCAGTGTGGGAACTCACAAGGACCTTTGCTCAGATCTGCCATGCTCGTTCCATCATTACTGCTTATCTTCCTGCTCATTCGTCATCCAATATCACACATCTTTTAAGGCCTGAGTATTTCTTGCTTTCTCCATGAATATTTCCCCAACTATTCTAGCACATACTGACTCCCCATCTATACATTTCTGTGGCCTTAGGTCCAATACTCAATAAATGAGTATTTCATTTATAAAGAACAGACTGACACTCAGATGAGTTTAGTAAAAAAATACAGGTGGTATGTGGGAAATTTACATATGAATACAGAAAGGAATTGGAATGGCTGAATAAGTAGGCTTCAGGATGGGTGTGAACTGGTCAGTTCTGAGAATGGGGCTGGCCTTTACTGCCTCTGCAACTCTTTCTCCCTCCTTCATCCCCTCCTTCTTTGCTTCTCTCTGTTATCTTTATCCAGTCCTTCCTTCCCAATATTCTTCCTCTGAGCTTTACTCTCTCATATCTTTGGTGTGCAAATGGCCCTGGATGGCTCCCCTGTCCTCAACTCTCTATGTCCATTGGCACCTACAACTGATTAGGAACTTACCTCTGAATCTCTTATTCTAATTCTTGGGACAAGAAGACTTTGGTTGATCCAGATCATCCTTTTGAACCAGGGCCCACAGACCATAAGTCTGGGTAGCCAACGGCTCACTCCTCTTGGGTCAGGTGTCCACCCTGGCTCAGTCAATTGTGACACCAAAGATTAGAAGACATGGTGTGATGCCCATTGATCTAGGCGGGTGGAAGGAGGCTTCATTAAAGAAATATCTGTGGAGTGGGGGATAAATTGGCATCTTTAATACAACTTATGTTCTGTTTCACAGACTGTAATACTTAATGGTCCTTGTAATGCTTCATATGTCTTAATCTTATATCCTTTATGAGAAGGGTTCCTTTTGGCCCATCTGTCAAGTAGTCCCTATTTGACCCACATTATCCACAGTACTGTTGAGAGGACCAACAGAACTGGTGTCTGCTTTAAATATAAAATGTCAGCCTGGGTGTCCAATGAAGAGCAACCGATTAAATAAACCACATCAGGACTGTACAATGGGAAGTTATTCCAGCATTAAAACATAGCAGTAGCAGAATTTTTATGTGGCAAGATGTTTAAGACATTGTTAAATGGAAAAAATTAATTCCAGAAGTATACATTCATGATTTTATTTGTGAGCACGTGCACACACACACACACACACACACAGACACACAAACACATTCATCCTCATAATTAGAAAGATACTCACCAAAATATCACCATACAACCTGGTCAGTGAGACTATTGATGATGTAAATTTTATCTTATTTGGTGAGGTATATTTCTAAATTTTCTGCAATAAGCATGTGTCACTTTGGGAATAAGAGAAAGAAATAATAGTTATTTAAAAAGAAACTAAAATGTAATGTAAGGCTGCAGTTTCCTTAAGGATAAACTTGTTTTGTTTTGTTTGTAGATCCCATCGTAATAAATAAATTTGGGTCCCTTTAAATCCTACATGAAAAGGTTGTATACAAACATGTACACATCTATGCCTGGATGCATGTGCATTAAAAGATGTGACTGCCTGTCACATTACATTGAATGGCTTTCTTAGGCTGAGCTTCCTGGAAGGCAGTAGTTTATTTGAGAGGCATTCGCAGGAAGCACTGGTAGGAGAGGAGGAAAATAGAGAATGGAAGAAAACCAGCAGCATGTGTGTTAAGTGAGCACCGGGCGTTCCATCCCCTTGGGGACCTCTGAGAGGGACAAAGATGCTTCAGAGTCACCCTTCCTGAGGAGCATGCGAGCTCACACACGTTTGCCTCCCACTGCATCTGCTATTGGTTTAAGGCTTCTGCCAGAGTGTGCCCTCTGGCACTTCCAGTCTCCACATGCCGAGCAGGGAAGCCTCCAGGACCAGGGAAGTCCTTTGGTTTGGGGGACGCACAGTGCCAGCAGCTGGAAGGCATTGGGTTGACATATACAAGAATGGGTAAGCGTGAAGGGCGTGTAGACTGGGTCCCCCTAACACCTGCTGCAAAGGCATTCAGCCTTTCTTGATGAGCACCACCCCACCAGGTCTTAGGTCTTACTTGCATTTCTGTCCTGGTAGGCCCCAGGGCTGCAGCAGGAGGCAAACACCAATGGTTGAGAGGTAGAAAGTCTGCAAGGAAAACCCCATGAATGTGCTTGCTGCCCTCCTATCACCCACTAACTGCTTCAGTGTTCATGTGGAAAGCTGACCCCCTCTGGTGATGTTGGGAATATTCAAAACGAAAGTTGTGAAGTCCAGATTTCAACATGAAGCCGCTATGGCCAGTGAAATTGAAGAATGCACCATGAAAACATGATATCAGAACTTAGACATGTTTACTTATAAGTTTGGCAAGGGCCTTTTTATTTTTCATGATGTGTTTGAACTCTTCTGTGTATGAGGCAGATTCCATCAACCCCAATCTATAAAATCCTTCACAATTCATTTTATGATGTGTTTGGAACAGCACAGACTGAATTATTGGTTGGTGACTTGTCCTTTCTTTTTGACACCTCGGCTAGGGATTGTCCTCCTAAAAGTAGAGTTGCTAACTTCTTGGAGACCTGTGACTACTGTTTGCTAGCAACATCACTGTCCTGGGACAAATATTTATTTATTGGGGCCAAGGGAGTAGCAATAGAGTTCTGACATCAGAAGCTCTAGGAGGAACATAAACTCTTCCAGCTAGAGCCATAAACTTTTCATTTTATGGTTATGGAAACTGAGGCATAAGGGCACCCACCTAGCATGAGGTGGATCTGGACAGAAACTCCACCACCTCGTCCTGTGACGTAGCCCAGGTGCGAGGGGTGGTGGGTGGCACATACTGGCTGGCTGGTAAGTGGTACTGACCATATAATTCCATAATTCACGTGCACCGCCCCATCAGACCCCAGTGGTAGACTTTGATGGCGTCTTCCTATCCTTGAACACTGGGTGATTTTGGCTGTGATGTCACTCTCTGTGGCTTTCCCGGGTGTTTTTCAGGTTCTCCTCCTTGGTCTCCTTCAGGAAAAACTGACCCCCCCTTTTTTTCATCTTTATTTATTTTTTGAGAGACAGAGAGAGACAGAGCATGAGTGGGGGAGGGGCAGAGAGAGTGGGAGACACGGAATCCCAAGCAGGCTCCAGGCTCTGAGCTGTCAGCACAGAGCCTGACATGGGGCTCAAACTCACGAACCTCAAGATCATGACCTGAACTGAAGTCGGACGCTCAACCGACTGAGCCACCCAGGCACCCCAAAACTGACCCATTTTTTAAGAATATTTCCAATCAGCCAGAATAAGTTGTTCTGGGGTCCTTGTATAATATTTTGGAGTGTTGGGGACATACACACATACACAGAGAAAGGAGAGATGGCTGGAACCCTACACATTTAACATTCAGGCCCAGGCTTCTTTCCATCTCAGTGGGGGCACTTGTGAGGATATACTGAATAATATATGTAAGGAAACCACACTGGACTCAGGTTGAATTCATCAGAGATTAAATGTTCAAAGGAAAAAAGGGGACTTGGTCTCTTTGAGGATTCAAGCATGATGTCAGAAGTCAAGGTACAATGTGTCAGGGCTCACCTGCTGGCTGGTCAACAGAGAAAGAGGCCTAACACCGGATAAGGACAAGATGGGTGGACATTCTAGATTGGCCGTGCATGTGCAAACGGGGCTGAGAACTTGTAGGTTATTAATTAAGAAAATAACCTTTTTCAGCCTCTGTGCATTCATTGGCGAAATTGAAATAATTTGCCTTGCCTTTTATTTCTTGGATGGATTAATTAGGACACAATAAAAAAAGCACATACAACAGTATTAAGATTGTAGTATGTGTTCAATAGATGTTTCCTATCTATTATCTATCAATCATCTATCAATCATCTATCTATCTATTGATAAACAACCTATCATCTATATCCAGCTATCATCTAACTACATAATTTGCCATCTATCTGTATAATATATCTATCATCACTTATCACTATCAACAACAATGACAAAGTCATGATCAACAGGCACAGCTTCCTATTAATTTCCTCCCTGAGGCCCTGAGTTTTCCTCTTCACATACTGCTCTGTGCTCTTGCTTCCCAGAGAATTTTGAGCCAAGTTTTAGCTCATGTCTCATGGCTGTTCCTTCATCTGCTCTGCACCCATGTAGCCATGGGGCTCAGTCCCTCAATCTGGTCACCACCATGCCACCACTCATGCAGGGTCTTTCTATGCAGACTTTACTGAGGGCTCAGGGGAGCTTAGGGGGCCCAGGCAGTGACAACCCTGTGGCAGACCTGCTTAGTTCCTAGTAGCCACTCCCTCTTTTTTTGTTAATTACAGAACCACAATTTTATTTATCGTGGTTACATGCTCAACTAAAAGTAGTCACTTCCTCAGTTTCCCTTGTAGCTAGGGGTGTGACACAATTCTGTCTAGCAGGGCAAGACTTCCACCATTGCTCTTCCATAATCTTCCTCCCTAGAAGGTGAATGTAATGGCTGGAGGTACAGCAGCCACTTTGTGGCCATTAAAAAATGGAAAGCACATGCTAAGGAAGACAGAAAGATTCTTTGTTCTTGAGGACATTATAGAGCAGCCAGACTGCCCCTGAATTGAATTGTCAGGTTTGTACTTACTGGAGAGAGAGAGATAGAGAGAGAGAGAGAGAGAGAGAGAGAGAGAGAGAGAGAGAGAGAGAGAGAAACATTTCTATCCGTTTAAGCCTGAGTCAAACACTATCCTAACATAAAGACAAACGCCCTCTTAAATGGAAGGCTAATTTTCCTCTTCTGTTACACTGGTCTCTGGCTGTTTCTCTCCATGTGGGGTCCAGTCCAGTTTCCAGATATTTACCTCATCTTCTATTCCCAGCCCCACTCTGGCTAGCAACTTCAAACTTTCTTCTTGCTTTGTTATCCAGAAAGATTCAGTGCTTTTTACACCTTATTTCACAGATTCTAGAAGACTTTCGGGGGAAAAGAGCCATACTGACATGCATTAGGGCACTTACTTTGGAAGGGAGAGTTAATTAAAGCTAGTATTATTCGATATTGTGCACATTATTATATACATTATATAGCGTAGTAAGATAATTTATTATGCTCATATTTTTAATTTTTAAGTGAAATTGCTCTCTGATTGGACAGTTAGTGTGTCTAGGGGCAAAGAGGATTCACATTCAAAGAAAAGGACTAAGGAAGGATATTAATTCTTGACTCTGATAACCCAGAAAATCAAAAAGGTTTTTTTTTTTGTTTTTTGTTTTTTTTTTTTGGTAAGGAAAAGCAAAGCCTCATTTCCTTATGCAAAGCCTGATAATAGCTGTTTGAAAACAGAGACATATATGTAGGGATCTATATTACTTAAGACATTGTTTTACTTAGCTTTATTTTGCATGTGATTTGGAATTATAGTTATCAATATACAGGATTCCTTTAAAAAAAAAGATTTGCAGTTTACTAAATTCATTGTAGATTACATATCTGTTTGTCATGGTTCCGCACTTGACAAAAAAAAAATCATCTAATTCCTCGGCACAGGTGAGGGCATTAGATGCCTCTTCTCCCAGGACTGGAGGGAATTTGGGGGCAGAAGGGCTCAGCTGCCTCCACAGCACAGCATCAGAAGTGGGCGCTCTGTGTGACCTCCGGAGGCTCATAGCCTTGTGGCCCCTGTTTATTACTTATTGGTAATGGTACCAGTTGGCTTTTTCTGAGCACTTCCTCTGTGCCAGGCCTTTGACCTTGGTATTTCTGCCCTGCACCCCGATGCAGAGAGTGCCCGGTGCACCCAGATCCCAGAGGGGCAAGTTGACCTGTCCAGGACATTGGTAAAGGGGCTCAAACCCAGGCATGCCAGACTCCAAAACCTTTTAATCGCCATGGTGGGATGACCTGTTGTCTTTTAGTTTTATTTGTTGACAGTCTTCTTATTTTGGAATACCTTTGTGCAGAAGAGAGATCAGAGCTAAGTCCCAGCAGGCTTCTTACCACCTGTCCTCCCTCTCATTGTTAACATCTCACATTGCCATTGTTTCCTTTTTATCATTTCTTTCCCCACTTTGAATTCTATGTTTCACCTTTTGGACTATGAAAAAAATAAAGTCTCCCTTTCCTGGCTTTTTTCTTTCACTGCAGCCTGCCCGGTCTCTTCTTTGGAAGGAGAGGCAGAACTTGCAACGTGGAGAACTGAGTTCTTTCGAGAGGTGCACTGGGCCTGGCCTGGGGACAGAGAAGGATGATGAGGTGCCCAAGTCAGCCAGATGCCCGGCCTCCAATGGCCCCGCTGGCGATCTGCGCGGTGCACAGAAGTGTCTACTGTTAGGAAAACTCGTGTGGAGTTTTCCAGTGAGAACGCCAATGGGAGATGCTTTTCTGGAACAATTCTGTTTGCTTCAGACTGTTTGTACAAGCTTTTCAGCCCAAGACAAAGGCATGTTCAGGAATGCTAAAGTAACACCACTTTGTTCTTGCATTGTTTATTTAACATGGCAAAGCTCGCTAAGGGCATGGAGACCGTGGTCTCCTGTCGATGTAAGCATGCAAGCATGCCGATGACCTTGTGCAGACTGCCCTGCCCTGTGTTTAACAAACTCCGGAAGAAGGTAGAAGACTAGACCTGCCACATTATCCTGGTTGCTGGTACAGCTCATTCAGCTGGTGGAGAGAGGCCAGCATATTGTTACATTGTCACTTTCTCCCACCCCACTCCATTCTATGTATCAGTTACCACCCCCTCACCCCTCCCCACTCCCCCGACCAGGACAGCTCTGCTTTTTTTTTTGCCAGGTTGCCATTTCACATAATCACACAAGGGATGTTGGACCACAGGGGAGGCTGTGGGCTGGTTTGGGGACAAATTAAATCCATCTTTTAGCCAGGAAAGTGATCTGTATACTCATGCCTTAGCCTGGCATTCAGGATTTTCCTGTCCTATGGGTCGTGCCCCACTGCCTTGTGTGTATATACTGACTCAGGAGGAGGACTCAGTAAGGAGGAAGGGTCTACTGCCCCGAGACCAGGGCCTTGGGAGCAGGGATCCCGACAGGAGGGGTTGTAGGAAAGGCACGCAAAAATATGAGATTCTTGGGGCACCTGGGTGGCTCAGTTGGTTGAGTCCAACTATTGGTTTTGACTCAGGTCATGATCTCACAGTTTGTGAGTTCAAGCCCAACATTGGGCTCTGCACTGATAATGCAGAACCTGCTTGGCATTCTCTCTCCCTTCCCCCCTCAAAATAAATACATAAACTTAAAAATATATATGGGAGATTCTTATAAATGTGGATGTTTTGAAGCACAAAAACACCTTCAGAAAAAAGCAAACCTTAGGCTCTTTGTGAACTGTACCTTCAAAGGGCATTCACTTAAAAACAGTAAAAAGGGTGCCTGGGGTGGCTCAGTCAGTTAAGCGTCAGACTTCAGCTGAGGTCATGATCTTGTAATTCATGTGTTCGAGCCCTGCACTGGGCTCTGTGCTGATGGCTCAGAGCCTGGAGCCTGTTTCGGATTCTGTGTCACTCTTTCTCTCTGCCCCTCCCCCACTCATGCTCTTTCAAAAAGGAATGTTAAAAAAATTTTTAAAAATTTCAAATAGTAGGAAAAGTTGGGTGATTATCTAATGTACTTTCCCTTCCTGATCACATTGAAGCTTTCATCTCTTCCAGAGAGAGTAAAAAGTCCTGTTTTCTTAACAGTTGTGCTAACAAGAGGACTCCACTCTCTGTCCTCATCCTACTTTGCAGTATTAATAGATCACTAACAGTTGGCCAAGCCAAGAATGGCTAAAAGCTTTCATTGGGCAAACACCAAAACTCCCTCTCTGTAGGGTGCACGGGGAAACCCTCATGATTTGAAATACAGAACAGGCTCTTTCCACTTCCTTCTGAAAATAGAGCTTGCCCACTTAAATACTAATGGTAATGTTAACCTTAAAAATAAAACTTCCAGGGGCGCCTGGGTGGCTCAGTCAGTTAAGCATCTGACTTCAGTTCAGGTCATGATCTCATGGTTCGTGGGTTCAAGCCCTGCGTTGGGCTCTGTGCTGACAGCTCAGAGCCTGGAGCCTGTTTCAGATTCTGTGTCTTCCTGTCTCTCTGCCCCTCCCCACTTGTGCTCTGTCTCTCTCTGTCTCAAAAATAAATAAACATGAAATTTTTTTTAAAAAATAAAACTTCCAGGTATTTTACCAGCAGATGAGTTTATTCAGGAATAGCAAAGGATTGTAATCCAGGACAAGCAAGATAGAGTGAAACCACAGGAACCTGTAGCAAACAAAAGAGAGGAATATTATTTCATGGAGAAGGAGGAGGATATTGGGAAGGGTTGTTTTGAACAAAAGTCCACTGGAAAGGAGCAGGAGTTCAGGGGTGGTTGATTTTTTATAGGAGATACAATGTACATCCTTCCCGGTTTGGACCTGTAATTGATGATTCTTTCCTGTTGAGATTCTCCTTTCAGGGTTCTATAATGGGCAATTCTTCCTGTAATTGACACAGAGTAAAATGCTCCCCCTGCCAATCTCACCCTCTAGCATCTCAGGTCCACTTTAGTGAACTTTCGCCTTATTAATTTTCACAGTAATAACCCCAGAGCGTCCTGCCATCTGGATTCCCTCAGTTGGTGCATGTGCACGGATGCCCCAGCAAGGTCTAAACTGGAGCTTGCAAGAAGGTAACCAGGGGTGGCTTAGCTAGGCTGAGCTAGTTTTAAACCAGGCTTCCAGATAAGTGAAAGACTGTGTGTATACGCGTGTATGCACATGTGCATGCGTGTGCATATGTAAGTGGCACTTGTCTCCAAATGGTGTTTGTATTTTGGTGGAAGCATGCAAAGAGGCAATGAGACTCTTGAAAGCGATCATCACTTACAGAGTACCTGCCATGTGACAGACACTTCATCAGTGGTTGGAATCCTCACACAGCCTTCAGAGTGGGCATTGGTGGCAGTGATATTTGAGGGATTGACCACGGCAGATGCTCCTGTCAGTGCTCCACCCACCACCCATAGGGTTTGTTCACCACTGTCATGCACACCCAGTGTCCATTCACCTCCTTCAGCCAGCCCCTGTGTCTCTGTTGGAGAACTTCCCACGGGCTGCTGGGATACACTCTGCCTGCACGTGGAGACTTGGAAGTTCTTGGGAAGTGTGTTTTATTGTGTGATCTAACAATAAGCGGGCACATTTGACAAGAAGCCAATGCAGTGAGATGCCAAATTCAGATCAGGTCTCTGCCACCTTCCCCTTTGCCTTTTAAGGCAATGAGGTACAATCCATATTCACCACAGCCTGCAAGTCATGGGTTTTGACAAATACAGACACCTGCAAAGCTCACACCTGTCCCCCCTACTGTCATGATAATGAACATTTTCCTCAACACAAACTTTTCTTTGCATCCTTCCCACTTCTCTAAGACCACAGACAACCATTTTCTGATTCATATTAATATCATTTCATTTAGCCTGTTGTATGTTATGTTCTTTCCTGTGTCATTTTTCTTTCTTTCAACATTATGTTTGTAAGATTCATCCATCTCATCGTGTGTAGCAATAATCTTACCGTTTCCATGGCTGCATAGTATTCCATCGTTTGAACCCCCTACAGTTTGTTTATCCATTCTTCTGTTATTGGATGTTTGTGTTGTTTCCATTTTGGACCATCATGAATAAAGTTATTATGAACATTAACATACAAGTTATTCTATAGACCAGCTATTTTCTTCCAGATAGTTTTTCTTCCTTCTTCCTCTACCCTCTTTAAGTATCTACTTCAATGTGTTCTTGGGGGCACTTTTTGACAATTCTAAATGATAGAAGTTTCCTTTACGTGATTTCAAAAGGGCATGCCCTTACAAAGGAGCATCCTGAAACATTTGCAGCCTAGAGGATACTCTACCCAGACTATGGAAGACCCACTTGGGCTAGGAGTGGTGAGGAAAGATGGAGGAGACAGAGATGTGCAATGGTCAGCGGACCCCAGAAGAAGCAGACAGGACTCAGTGGGGCCACACGGCCAGGAATGAGTAAAATATGAGATCAAAGGACCATGGGATTGGTCCAGAGTCTTGGTTACAAACAGAAATTGAGCTCGGTTAAATTAAGCAGCAGAAGAATTTTTTTTTTAATTATTTTTTTTAATTTATTTTTTAATATATGAAATTTACTGTCAAATTGGTTTCCATACAACACCCAGTGTTTATCCCAAAAGGTGCCCTCCTCAATACCCATCACCCACCCTGCCCTCCCTCCCACCCCCCATCAACCCTCAGTTTGTTCTCAGTTTTTAACAGTCTCTTATGCTTTGGCTCTCTCCCACTCTAACCTCTTTTTTTTTTTTTCCTTCCCCTCCCCCATTGGTTTCTGTTACGTTTCTCAGGATCCACATAAGAGTGAAACCATATGGTATCTGTCTTTCTCTGTATGGCTTATTTCACTTAGCATCACACTCTCCAGTTCCATCCACGTTGCTACAAAAGGCCATATTTCATTTTTTCTCATTGCCACGTAGTATTCCATTGTGTATATAAACCACAATTTCTTTTTTTTTTTAATTTATTTATTTATTTTTTATTTTTTAATATATGAAATTTACTGTCAAATTGGTTTCCATACAACACCCAGTGCTCATCCCAAAAGGTGCCCTCCTCAATACCCATCACCCACCCTGCCCTCCCTCCCACCCCCCATCAACCCTCAGTTTGTTCTCAGTTTTTAACAGTCTCTTATGCTTTGGCTCTCTCCCACTCTAACCTCTTTTTTTTTTTTCCCTTCCCCTCCCCCATGGGTTTCTGTTACGTTTCTCAGGATCCACATAAGAGTGAAACCATATGGTATCTGTCTTTCTCTGTATGGCTTATTTCACTTAGCATCACACTCTCCAGTTCCATCCACGCTGCTACAAAAGGCCATATTTCATTTTTTCTCATTGCCACGTAGTATTCCATTGTGTATATAAACCACAATTTCTTTATCCATTCATCAGTTGATGGACATTTAGGCTCTTTCCATAATTTGGCTATTGTTGAGAGTGCTGCTATAAACATTGGGGTACAAGTGCCCCTATGCATCAGTACTCCTGTATCCCTTGGATAAATTCCTAGCAGTGCTATTGCTGGGTCATAGGGTAGTAAACCACAATTTCTTTATCCATTCATCAGTTGATGGACATTTAGGCTCTTTCCATAATTTGGCTATTGTTGAGAGTAGCAGCAGAAGAATTTTTGAGTGCATATTGAATAGCTGATAAAATTAAGAGAAAAGCAATGGAACCATCATCCGAAAATGGAAAGAAGTTAATAGAATTTAGGAGGTTAGACCCTTAGCCATGGTCATATCAAAGGAGCAGCCAGGACAGGATGAGATGTGGGTCCTGAATGCTGGAGCTGACACCACCACTTTTGCCATCTATGTGGACCCATGCAGGAGCTGATGACACTGCCATCTACCCTGGAACTAGGGATGCTGGAGCTTTCTTATCTGGACTTGCCACTGGCACTGGAATAACATGGAACACTACCCTACCCTTGCACCTGCTAGAATGGCCTCTTAAGGAATCCCTGCCTCATTGAGCCCCCATCTCTGGACCTTAGGACTGGCTTTTCTGAGGTTGGGTCCACACATCACTTACCAGAGAGAGTGAGCACCTGGTCTTCTATAATTTACCTGGTAGGAGACAAGTGGTATCATACAGTATGGATGGTTATCCAGAATGTGGGGTGCAGATGCTTGTCAGAGCAAGGCACTCTGGCACCCAGCACAGTTACCCCGCTGGGCTTCGTTCAAGCTCTCAGAGCTGTGAATATGCCACACATGCCTGACTTCACTCAACAGACACCACCATGACCTGCATCAGGGCTTTTGTTAACTGTCCTTGGATGTCCAGTGAGGACTTTTCCTCAACCACCAGCTGGTCCCCAAGTACCTGCTAATCAGGACTGATGACTGCTTGTGTGCTAGGCTTTGGTTGGTCTCAGGCCACCTACATGGATCCCTCTCCACCTGTAAATCCAAGATTTGGCAGTGGGGTGGTGATGGGAAGGCAAATATTTATTACCTGAACTGGGGAGATTTTCCTGAACAGACTAGCTAAATTCTTTAAACTTTTAATGCTAGGGGATATTGAACACACAAGGTCCTTTAATCTGTGCATAAGTCTGCTCCTTCTATATCCTTACCCATATACCCCAGGCATCATATCATCTTGTTTATAAATAATACAGTATATATCTGTGACATTTGAAGAGACACACAGTATACCCAAGACCACCCTCACTTTGGATACCCATTGCACAATTAGAGAGGGTACTGGATTATTACAGGCGAAGAATTAAAATTAGCCAAAGGTAGAACTACATAGATGAGGACACAGGAAAGTTCCAAACATGGAGCTTCCAATTATCTTCCCCATAGAGTCACAGACAGCTTTATTTTCCTGGCATTGATGTGTGACAATATGCACAGAGCACTGGCATCCAGGGAAGTTCATTTGAGCCTTGGAGTCCAGAATCTTTACTGGGGTCCCTGGTCAACTGCTCATGTGGCTGAACTCAGTCTCCAGCCCCTTAGGAGATTGAGTTGATACTGCATGCCTCAAGGCCCCTTTATAATTCATGTTGTTAGCTCTGTTGGTGTGGCCAGCCCCAACCCTAAACAAAGACCCTCCTGTTAGGCAGGACATTCCCAAGGTTGAAAGATTACCTTTCAGAAGCTGAGGACAAAATCCAGATCTCTCTTAGGGCAAGGTTAAATTCCTTACTACACAATATCTCTGAACAAATACCACTTATTAACTTTTTAAAATGTTATTTATTTATTTTGAGAGAGAGTGAGAGAGTAAGGGAGGGGCAGAGAGACAGAATCCCAAGCAGGCTCTGCACTGTCAGCACAGAGCCCAACATGGGGCTTGATCTCACAAATCATGAGATCATGACCTGAGCTGAAATCAAGAGTCAGATGCTTAAACAACTGAGCCAGCCAGGTGCCCCTGAATAAATATAGCGTATTTAAAAAACATAACAACTGTACAATTATCACACCTAAAAAATGTCTAATAATTTCTTAATATCCTCAAATATGTAGTCAGTGTTCAAATTTCCCTTTATTTAATGAATCATAATTTTTAACATTTTTTTTGTTTGAATTAGGATCGAAATAAGGTCTAAATGCTTGTTGACAGGCATTTAAAGCCTCTTATTCTACAAGTTTTCCCTCCATACTTTTTCCTTGCAACTTATTTGTTGAAGAAATTAGTTGTTCACCCTGTAGAATTTGGTATAGTGTGGATTCCACTGACTGCCTCCTCCTGGTATCAGTTGACATGTTCCTTTGTCTCCTGTATTCCTTGTAAATTGGCAGTTGAATCTAGAGGCTCAACTAGACTCAAGTTTGATTGTTTTTGGCAAGACTACTTCACACACGGTGATACGCTTGCTATCGGGCACCTCTGTTTTTGTGATACTGGTAGCCACCGGTGGTCACTGTTTAGAGCCATTAGTTCATTATGGGTTGAGAAATGGACCAGCCCCAGTGAACCCTGGGTTGGACCAGTGATCAAATAAATCTTGCCACTCCTTCCTACCCTCATATTTTTGTTCCTATAACTCAGGTGTGGAAGGAGCCCTGTGTTTCTGCCCACCAAGGTGCCACTTACCAATTTATTGGAGAAAATAATGAATTCAGTTTTATCCATTCACTCCGTGGGAGACACTTTGCTAGTCCACAGGCACCTCAATTTTCCTGAGTTGGTGACTCCATCCAGTTACCCTTAAGGCAGTAGGGCAATGGCCTGCAGACCTCCATCTTTGCTGTTTCTTTCTCTGGTACTTATTCTTTTGTCTGTCTTCCTCAGAGAAATGCACCCTGGGTCAGGCTGTGTGCATGTGTGACCTTCTTATATGGGGGACTATGAAGATGCTCTAACAGGGCAGTACAGGAGACCAGAGTGGGGTCACCCTGCACAAGGGCCATACAGTCTGAGCCTTCAGAAGAGGCTCTCAGACAACTTTCCTCTTGTCCCTGCAGTCACATTGGTCAGGCCTTACAGCCCTGTGTCCCATCTCTTTCCCTTGGGAAATCCCATCTCTATGTAAGGCCTCCTATGACTTGCAAACTCAAGTTTCATCATGTACAGAAGTGGCTTCTCAGTGCCTGAGCACTGGCCACTCTATAAGGGAGAAGGTGGGCAGGGCCAGGCTGGAGGGTGGTACCTTTGTGACCAGTTTTATACTTCCAGCAGATTTCCTCACTGGTTACCTAGGAAGCAAGCTCAGTCACCAAGATGGGCACTCTTTTTCACCCAGACCCAACAAAGTCTAGTCTCTTACAAAGAAAGGAGCTCCATTCTCCGTACCAATATCCCCAGCATCACTGGGCTAAGGATCATTAGACTCTTTTCAGAGCCTGGTTTACATTGTACATGCATCCAAACAGCCACAGTGGTCCCCTCTTATCCACACGGAATCTATAGTTCCAATCTCAGTGAGCTTCTTTCCCCCTGGCAGAAAGAGTGGAAGTCTGCATAGCTCACCATACTGCTGCTGTATATAGCTGAGAAACTTTGGACAGAAAGAGGTTAAGTGACTTGCCCAAAGCAACACAGCTGGTAAATAGCGAAGCCAGAATTTAAACTCAGGTTTGTTTAGGAGCACCTGGGTGGCTCAGTCGGTTACACGTCCAACTTTGACTCAGGTCATGATCTCACAGTTGGTGAGTTCAAGCTCCATATTGGGGTCTGTACTGACAGCTCGGAGCCTAGAGCCTGCTTCAGATTCTGTGTCTCCCTCTCTCTCTGCCCTCCCCCACTCACACTCTGTTTGTCTGTCTGTCTGTCTCTCTCTCTCAAGAAATAAATAAACATTAAAAAAAATTAAACTCAGGTTTGTTTCTTCCCAAAGTCTACACTCTTTTTGCTCCAACCTTTTATGTAATGAGCCTTAGACCTATAATTAAGGAGAAGGGGATTGCAGGTCAGAATCTTTGACATAGTGGGTTTTTTTTTTTATGTATAATTAAAAGGCAGGCTCAGGGCACAGGTGGCCGGTGTGAAATGAAACAGATGACTGAACCTGGCACAGCATAAGGGACGCCTCTCAAGGTGAGTGAGCCATGTGAGGAGGCACAGTGGTGCAGGGCAGAGTGGCAGCCGTGAAGCTTCTGCAGGCACATGCAGCAGGTAGGACAGAGGGAGGGTGAGCATTGTACTCAGGTTGACTCTGGTGGAAGATACATTTTTTAAATGTGTAGCCTGGGAAAACTGGAAAAAACTGAAAACTGGAAATTCAGGGTTACCGAGGGGTGGCAAATCTTTTTCTGTGCCATCGAGTGACAAAATGAAGAACGGTGCAGGGGAACATCAGGCTGTTTCAGCTGTGTTGACAGCATGCTGATCGAACCACCAGAAGCTCTGGGCTTTAGGAACACCTGGAAAATGGGCTCACACATCGAAATATACTCTACTGCTATCTCTCCTGGTTACTGGTCCTCCAACATCGGGATTAGCCATCACACTGGGGATGTGACTGGCCTGACTGCCACCGGGCTTTGTGGCCATGTCCTGAGGGGAGGCAAAGCACCTGATGGTAAGCAGAGCCTCTGTCTCTGAGCAGGTGTGAGCAGGTGAAGACAGCCAGCTATTGGTAGCAGACCCCGTGAATTGTCTGCAGACTTACAGCTCTCCTGAAGCACTTTATGGCTGAGGGAGTCAGTCAGTGTGTTTGTGTTTGTTCTGAGAAACGCTATGTTTATCAAAATAAAAATATTGAGGGGAATAAAACATTCTTTCCATGGTAAAATAATCAAGGTCTTCAGTCCAAGCTTCATTGTCAACAGTATGCTTCTAGGAGAATAATGTTTTGAAAGTAAGAAACCAATCTGAGTTTCAGCTCTATCCCTGTCTTTTTTTACCCAACAGCCATTTGGCAAAAATAGTCAGGTGAAAGGGGAGGGGCAGTTGCCCCTCTGGGAGGCAGGCTTTGATGTAAGGATGTCCTAGCTGACAGGAAGTAGAAGTGGAAGCCCCAGGGAATCATGAGAAGGAGAAGAGGTGGTGACAGGGAAAATAGTGAGACCTACACCCTGACCCTCTTCCTGCCCTAGGTCAAGTGGCTATTTAGAAGCAGAGCCACATTGGCTATGTTTGTTGTTTGGAGTGTTGGGTCCTCTGAGTAAGCAAAGGGGAAGAAAAGAATTTGAGTTTGCACTTCTAGGAATCCTTGGTTCCCCCCTGGCAGGGTAAATATCCAGGCAGACCCCTGGGCTTCCGAGTGTGGAGCATCAGAAATGAATCTTTAGGAGGCTGACAGGGGAGTTGCTGTGTTGGTGGCACCAGTGACTGGTGGACAAGACCTACTGACTGTGAGCTCCAAACAGATTTCCACACCAAAGAGGGCTGAGTTGGCCGAACAATCAATGGGAGAGGACACCAGGTTCTGATGGGGCTCAGAAGCTGGACTGTGAGTTCATGGACTACAATTCTAGCCTCCAGTACAAACAGGGGGCTTAGGAAACAGAGTAGGGGCCTCTCCAAGGAAGGCAGAGGAGCCACAGCTGTGTCAGGACCAGATCCCCCACTCCTCCCTCAGCCCCCACCTCCAACCCCACGTAACACCTCGGAAGAACAGAGAATGAGAGGGCTACCCATTCATCCAAAACACACCGAGTTAACTGGAAGACTTCAGATTTGGTTCAAGCTGAGTGGATCAAGTTAGCCTAAGTTTAACACAGCGCAGACCTGGTAGGATGGAGTGGTGGGGTCATGTGGAAGCTGCCTTTCCTTTGAATGTGAACTTGTAGCCTTGCTGCTTGGGAAAGCAAGTGGTGAGAAGTGAATATTCCTGCTCTCTGGGTTGAATTCTTGGATGGGTTGAGGGCACCACTGAACACTGAGGGTATTTGTCTTATTGCCCTTTGGAAATATGGAAGGAGGCTGCTTCCCAGGGGGCTCCTGCACCCACATAGCAAAGATCCAAAGGCATGATTAGACAGAAAGAGAGCCAGAATTCAGCTTCTAGACTCTTTGTCTTCCCGGTGGCAAGGACATTATTCACTAGCTCCACACCTGGTGGAAGGATGTGGAAAGAAGTTGCTGGCAATGAGCTTACCGTGGGGGTCACTGTGGTGACAGTAAAATGACCCAGTATCTGAATGCCAATCTCAGAAGCGGCATAGGTCATTCTGTCCACATGCCTTTGGCTAGAACTAGTCACATGGCCAGACTTGGCTGCAAGGGAGTCTGGGAAATGCAGTCTTCCTGCATGCCCTGGAGGTAAGTGACATGCTCAGTGAATGCATAGCATTGCCTTGTCTGCACAGGCAAACCTCAGGGGGATGTATAGTGCCAGTGGGATCCCAGACTGGGCATGGTAAGTACAGAAACTCATCAATCCTTGACAGATTCAGAAGGGATATCCTGTGGAGGACACTGTCAACCCCAAGGCAAGGGGACTCCAAAGAGCAACACAAGGACCTCCTACTGCAGCTTTCCCCCATGACAAGATAAAGACGTCCTTGTACCTAGGTGCCATATTAGGGAAGAGAAGGAGGAGGGGCAGAATTTGAAAGACCCAAGCATTCATCTGAAAGAGGCTATTGTAAACTAAAAGAAGTCTGCTTAAGACCAAAGAGAAAATTACTGTTGATTATCCAGATTGGTTCCAGTTTACTCTGAGGGGTAGGGACAAGCATTCCCTGGGGAGATTAAATCTTGCATTGTTAATAAGGGAGCTTAGCCCTGAGTACAGAGTCTGTTAAATTGTGGCCTTACATAATGTTTTATTTAGCTGAGTTCAAAACCCACACCAAGAAATGAGCCTCATGTGTCCTCTCAACTGGCCTAAGGAATGCACCCACTGAGATGCTCTTTAAAACTCTGCCTGGGTTTCTGATGTGGACTTCTGGGGACAGGATCCCTTTGCCCTGAGCTTTGCCAATGATCACAGATTAACTCTGCTTGGAGGGAGGAGAGTGGACCAGATGTCTTTGGTTCAGCGAGTCTATGGTGATCATGCATGCTGCCTTGAAAAAGAATTGACCTTCAATATTAGTTTAACTATTGCAAGCTGAAAACTGCGTGCAGGTAACTGGCAAGTAGTGTACATTGGCCAGAGTGAGGCATTAGGGACTTTGGGTGACTGTGGCAAACTAAAGGCCACATGTCTTGTCCAACAATATTCAGATTTATTTCTAAAAATAAAGCAAGACATCGTGCTCACAAACAGAAGTGACTATGGCAACATTTAGGTTGCCAGATTGCAGCCTCACTTTAACAGCCAGTGTTTTAGAATTTTTAAGGCATTAAATGTAGACAGAATTTTAAAAACTATTTGCCATTGGGGAATAACTTCCTTTCATAGTTGTCCTTTTATGAATTGTTTTGAAACTCTTAGAAGTTCTAGGGTCACAAGAGCCCCAGACTACCTTAGGAAAAAAATCAAAGACTGCCAGGGTGCTTACATGGCTCAGTCAGTTGAGCATCTGACTCTTGATTTCAACTCAGGTTATAATTCCAGGATTGTGGGATTGAGCCCCATGTCAGGCTCCAAGACAAGCGTGGAGCCTGCTTGAGATTCTCTCTCTCTCAGTCTCTCTCTGACCCTCCCCAGCTTGTGCACGTTTTCTCTTTCTCACTTCCTCTGTCTGCCTCTCTCTCTCTCTCAAAATGAATAAATAAACATTAAGAAAAAAAAAAAGACCAGTCAAAAGAGAGGTGAATTCATAGCCTTTGAAATTTCAGTCCAGCATTTTCATTCACCAGGAGACATGGGCTGGGGGTCAGTTTTATGGGTATTAAATTAGGGTGCTTCCCTGTTGATCCCTGAATGAAATAAAATGCAGAAAGACAAGTACCAAGAAAAAGTTAGAAATTGTATGAAAAGGCTTTCAAGATCAGCGAGGCCACTTGGTGAATGCAGGCATTCTGTTTACCCATTCAAGCTGCTTTGAGCTCTGTGGCTGTCAAAGCCCTGGTTTCAAACTACCTAGAGATGGACCCAGTGACTTGGGAGACCCTGGGTCTCCCTTATCTTAGGGAGAGAGGTGTAATAGCTGAGTTGTTCAAAGGGTAGTTTCAACTTTTTAGGTGGACACCTAGAGGGGTCTAGCTGGTGTTTGGGAAATGCACAGAGAGCTGTGTGTGGATGCTGAGTAGCCAAAGGGGTGGACTGTGCCAGCCACAGAGCTATTGTGTCCCAGGTCCCAACTCTCCCCTCTATGCTCTGCTCTGTGGGCTGGACTGAGACCATCCCTGCTCAGTCAACTGCTAGGCTTCATCACTAGGGGCATGAGTGGAGGGAAAAGGACTTGCTCTTCTCCATGATGCTTCTTGTTCCTGTCAGCATTGTCCCACCCTGATCCCCACAGTGCCATCAACAGTTTGTTCCTATAGCAGCCAGGTCTAGTTGGCAGTTTTACCAATGCCCACAAAACCAGCTCTCTCATGTGCCCCTCAGAGACAGGGGCACCAGCTGGTCAGTGCCCCCTCCTCAGAGGTCTTCCTTCAGCCCCACAGGGACTCTCTTCCAAGATCAGAGACATGAACACCAGCCAGCTGCTGGCCCCTCAGCAGCATGAGCTTTACCTGCATAGGATCTCTCCTGTCAGCATTTATGTTTTAGTAATCCCAGCCTCTTCCCTGTGTGCCTCCAGTGCTAGGGGTGCTTGCTGCTTCCCGTGAGTGTTCCTCCACGACACCTCCATGACCCCTTTTTGCGCTTTCTGTTTTCCAATACCTGGTGAACAATTCTCTATACTAAGTTCTCCTCATGAAGTGAACCAGTTGAGTTTCTGTCTCCTGACTGGACCACAGTTGATAAGATGAGTTTTCAGAGGTAAAGGAACCACAGGGTGCCTAGGTGGCTCAGCCAGTTGAGCATCCGACTTTGGCTCAGGTCATGATCTCACGGTTTGTGAGTTCGAGCCCTGCATGGAGCTCTGTGCTGACAGCTTGGAGCCTGGAGCCTGCTTCAAATTCTGCATCTCCCTCTCTCTCTGCCCCTCTCCTGCTTGCGCTGTCTGTCTGTCTCTCAAAAATAAATAAACATTAAAAAAACAAAAACAAAGTAAGGGAGCCATGAACAATGCAGCATTGCTTATAATTACAATTCTATGAGTGTCTATGCCTAGAGACATCCCACCCCAGTGTGGGTTCACGGTTTAGGGGTGTTAAAGTGAAATACAGAATAGAGATTCGATTTTAGAATCCTTTGAGCAGACAAAGCCATCTAAGGCCCATAAGTGAAATTTAATTAACTTATTTGGCAAAACAAGCGAAACTTAACTTGGCCTTTTCTTTTTTTTTTTTTTTTTTTTGGCCTTTTCTTGTAAATGCTTGTAAAAGTAAATAAAACAAACTTTAGTCTACAGACTTGTTAAAACACTATATTGCCTCTGAAACTAATGTAACATGGTGTGTCAACTATATTTCAATTAAAAAAAATTGAGATGTGCTGTAGGCATAAAATACACACTGGATTGTAAAGATCTATTATGAAAAAAATGGAAAAATGTCATTAATAAATGTTGAAATAGTTTTGTCATATTGTTTAAATAAAATGAATTATTATTTTTATTTTTAAAAATCTGTTTATTTTTGAGAGAGAGAGATAGAGATAGAGAGAGAGAGAGAGAGAGAGAGAGAGAAAGCACAGGGGAGGGGCAGAGAGGGAGGGAGACACAGAATCTGAAGCAGGCTTTAGCCTCTGAGCTGTCAGCACAGAACCCAATGTGGGGCTTGAACTCACAAAGCGTGAGTTCATGACCTGAGCCTAAGTCAGATGCTTAACAAACTGAGCCACCCAGGTGCCCCAAATTATTAATTTTTTTTTTTAAAAGAAACTTAAGTGGTGCCTGGGTGGCTCAGTCAAGCATCTGGCTCTTGATCTCAGCTCAGGTCATGATCTCAGGGTCATGGGTTCAGGCGCTGCATTGGGTTCCATACTGGGTGTGGTGACTACATAAAAAACAAACAAACAGGGGCGCCTGGGTGGCGCAGTCGGTTAAGCATCTGACTTCAGCCAGATCACGATCTCGCGGTCCGTGAGTTCGAGCCCCGCGTCGGGCTCTGGGCTGATGGCTCGGAGCCTGGAGCCTGTTTCCGATTCTGTGTCTCCCTCTCTCTGCCCCTCCCCCGTTCATGCTCTGTCTCTCTCTGTCCCAAAAATAAATAAAAAACGTTGAAAAAAAATTTAAAAAACAAACAAAACAGAACTTAAGTCATCTTCCTAAAAATGGTATAAGATGACCACTTTTAACCAATTCCCTGCCATCTGGAAACTCCTATTATAATAACCAATCATGCAAACATTAAACAACTTCCTCATTTTCACTTAATAAGCTGTCCTATAAAATCATGCCCTGAGCTTCCTGTCAGTTTTAAATTTGAAAGCTCCTAGTTCACAAACTGTTCTTACATGCATGATTAACTCTTACTAAATACTATTTATTGATTTGGTGGTTTTAATTTTTCTGTCTCTGGATTTTTGACGAGGGGGTACCTGATGGATGTTCCCCACCTTCCTCCTCATCTGCCGCCAACCTTAAGGGGCTGGGTCACGTTTACCTAATGGGATGCCCTCTCCCCCTGCTCAGCCTGGGCACCAACAACCACATGGCCTTAGGGAAGACATTTTTATTTTCATTCCAGACCTATCTTTCCAGGTGATGTATTCCATCCAACACAGACTCCTTCCCAGTTATTTCGAGTATGAAAACTCCTCAGATAAACACTTTACTCGCTAAAGTGTGTTTGCTGCCTGCCTCTCACAAGGCAGTTGTTCTAGTACACAGTAGACCAGCATGCAGATGCACGGTGTTATCCAGGGTTTGGGAAACCAGCTTTGGGACTGAGCACAAACTAAGGGTAGATGGGGGATGGGGGAGAGGGGAACGTGGGTGATGGGCATTGAGGAGGGCATTTGTTGGGATGAGCACTGGGTGTTGTATGGAAACAAATTTGATAATAAAATATATTTTTAAAAAAGAATAAAGATCATGTTCACGACAAAAAATAAAATAAAATCTGATTATAAAAAAAAGAAAAGAAAAGAAACTGGAAGAGGCAAGAAAGGATTCTTCACTGGAGCCTGGAAGGCTCTGCTCACACCTTGATTTTAAGACTTCTAGCCTCCAGAACTGTGAGAGAATACATTTTTATTGTTTTAAGTGACCCAGTTTATGATACTTTGTTACACAGCCCTAGGAAACTAACACAGTGTATTTGATTTTTGAAGATGTCCTTTGGGAAGAGTTTCGCTAGTTTGCTTGTTTAAAGTTTAAGTGGTTTTAAAAGTTTAAAGTTTAAAAAGTAGAGCTCTGAATAGTAAGGTAGAAATTTGGAAGGTATCTTTGGCAGGTGATTCAATGGGGAATGTAGAGGAAAATGTGGAGGGACAGGTGATCACAGGAAAATACCAGGAGAAAATCTTAGGGTTCACTTTCTCCTGGAACATTCCTTGACATTAAGACACAAAACTAATGCTTTTTAGTTAGTGAGCTAAAAGAAGAAGAGGTAGATTTCTGAAAATCATGTTACTATGACCTTTTGCCAATATCAGAGTCAAGAGCAGTAAACCTTGGATTGTAAGTAACTTGTTCTGCAAGTGTTCTGCAAGATAAGCAAACATTTATAATGAATTTTAACTTGATAAAACAGCAATGTCTCGCAGTATGGGTGGCATGTGATGCTAAACATCACATGGTCACAACTGAGCCAATGGTTCTCTCTCTCTATCTTGCTGTGGGATTATGGGTGATCATCTCCCATGCTCGGATGTTCGGTCTCAGGCCATGATGTTTGGCAGAAATCAGTGATTTTTCAGAACGTCAGAAGGTGCCCATGACTGGCACTAGTGTATTTTTTTGTCACTTCAAAGCACCTATGGACAGTCCTTTGCTTTTCCATACAAGTGTGAGCTTAGGAACGCTTTGCTTCATTCTAGGTCAGGCTGCCTGCTGATAGAGACCCTTTCCTCTGCTGCCTCATTGCCAGTTACATTAAATACAGTATATGACAAGAGTTTATTAATACTGTACTGTAGTCAACATCCATGCAAGTATATACAATGTCACCCATGCAGAAAAGATTCCATTGAGCCAATGGAAGCAGTGATTCCGTTAGTGATAGGGCAAGTTGTCCTACACAATAACCCTCCTCTCTTGTCTCCCTCACACCAGCCACGAAGGTTTTCCAAGGTAAGTGCAAGTTAATTTGGTTTATTTTTCTTTATATTTTCTTTATTATTTTATATTATATTACAGCATTGTAATCATTTTTATATGAATATTTTTGGGTTGTGCAACAGACCATCTGAGTTTCCATTATTTCTTAAGGGGAAGTTTGCTTTGATATGCAAGTGCTTTGGATTACAAACATGTTTCTGGAATGAATTATGTTCACAAACCAAGGTTTTACTGTATATGCTATAGAAGAGAAGCTAGCAAACCAGAGTTGCTAACTCAAAGTGTTATGGGACCATGTACTACACAACCATGTCTAGAGGGGAAAACATCTGGCCAGACCACCTCTGTTCCCTGTCTTTGGTTGAGTATATTTGTGGTGGGAGAGAAGCTGTTACACACACAAATTGCAAATACAAGGCATGAATCTCTCTTTCTGTGCACTTCTTGGATGTTCTACCAGAATCCTTACACCAAACTGACCCTCTTGACCCTTGGGTAGAAGGAGTAATGCCCCACAGATGTCCATGACCTAGTCCCCAGGAACTGAATATTACTTTACTTGGCCAAAGGGGCTTGGCAGATGTGATTAGGGTTGAGGATCTTGGCAAGGGGAGATTATCCTGGATTATCCAGATGGGCTCAATCAAATCATACAAACCCTTAAAAGTACAGCACCTTTTCCAGCTGTGGTTAAAGAGATGCAACATTGCTGGCTTTGAAGCTGGAGGAGGAGGAGAGCCATGAGCCAAGGAATGCAAGCAGCCCTTAGAATATGGAAAAAACCAAAGCAAAGCAAGACAAAACAAACAAAAAAGAATTCGCCCCATATTAGTCTGCTGAGGCTGCCATAACAAAATACCATAGACCCAGTGGCTTAAACAACAGAAATCTATTTCTCACAATTCTGGAGGCTGGAATTCCAAGATCAAGGTGACTGCCAGGTAGGTTCCTATGAAGGTCCTCTTCCTGGCTTGTGGGTGGTGTCTTCTCATTGTGTCCCCACTTGGCCTTTCCTTGGTACGTGTGCATGAGGTGAGAGATCTCTCCCTTCCCCTTCTTATTAGGCCACCAATCCTATTGGATTAGGACCCCACCCTTATGATCTCATTTAGCTTTAATTCCCTCCTTAAAGTCCTATCTCCAAACACAGTCACACTGGAGGTGTTAAGGCTTCAATATACGAATTTGGGGGAACACAGTTCAGTATTTATCACTCCCCCTAGGGCCTCCAGGAAGGAAGGCAGCCCTATTGACATCTTGCTTTTAGCCCAGATCCAGGTCAGACCTCTGACCTACACAACTGGAGGATAATAAATTTGTGTCATTTAGCCACTACGTGGTCATTTGTTACAACACCAGTAGGAAAGTAACCCAGACTCCTATACCTCTATTTAGCATCCTTTCATCTTTCATGGACTGGGTTTGCAATGCAGACCAAACTATTATGTGCCAGCCATTGCAGTACACACAATGTTTCTTGTCCTTCATTCAGCACCTACAAGGAGGCTGTGAACTGTGTTGGTCATGACTCTCCTGGTCTAGTCTAGTGCCCAAAACATAGTAGATACTCAATAAGAATTTGTCAAATGGAAAAAGGAAGCAGACTGATATACAAAGAGGATCAGAAAGGATAACTTTCTCAGGATCAGAGGATGATATGAATCCAAACCATCTAAATGAAGGTCATAGACTTTCCATTACAAGGTGTAAGCCCCCAAGTCACAGTACATACATACAAAGCAAAAAAAGATATATCCAGTCAGTTCCCATTGTTGCAGATCATTTTCATGCACTATTTCCTTTGGGTCTTATGAGGCAGACATTAACATTATGCACCGGATGGATGAGAAAACTAAAGCTCAGAGAGGTTAAGAAATGTTCTCAAATGTTTTATGAGTAGCTGTGACAGAAATCATTTCAAAACCCAAGTCCGTTAGGCTTTTGCAAAGTCGACATTTTTTTTCACTGCCTCACCTTGGAAATGTATTTTTTAGTTTAATTTGTCTGTGTTCATAAGTTGCCCTACGAAAGCAGGATCTATTGTTCTTTTCAGATGTTCCAACTGTTCTTTTCAACTGTGGTCTTTTTGAAGGCGGTATCCAGAAGGCTTATTCCCAGTAGCAGCTCCTTCCACGTGGCATATCACATATGCAGGTGCTATTAACGGGCAGCAGACTTCCTGATTCTAGACCTCAGAGGTATGCCTATACTAGTTAGAGCTATTTCAAAATTTTACAACAGCTGGAAGTATTTTGTTCTGAAGAGTCACTCAGTCAAGGCATTTTTTGTGTGTGCTTGTTATTCAAGAGACACTGTGTAGGGGCTAGAACAAAATCCACCCATAGGTACCATGTTTGTTCTGGTGATTAGATGCATGGGCTCTGAAGTCAGGCAGATTTGGCTTTGGATTCCTGGACCACCATGCACTAGCTTTGGGGCTTTGGCAAGTTACCATCTGTCTGAACCTCGGTTCCACATCTATAATAGTTTTTACTTCCCAGGTTTGTTTGTTTTGGGTAAAGATTAAGTGAAATAAATCTGGGAGACCCAAAGAGAGATGCATAGTGGATCTAGAAGCCAGGAGACATGGATGGGCAGGGGGAATGGATGTCTGAGACCAGTGGGTTGAAATAAGCATTTGGTCTATAGACCTCCTCCAGAATTTGATAATGTCAGATAAGTAACTTTTATTTGAAAAGTAAAGGATGGGAATGTGTTCTGGATGGTGCTGAATGCTCTGTGTGTATGGAAGACACCACTGTTTACTCATGTAGCAGTCACCCTTCCTTTCTTCTTGTTAAAAAGCATTCATTTTGTTCTGATATTGGCTGGCCAGCCAAGTGTTTTTGTGAGGTGCAGGACTCTCCCATAGACCCTGGGCGGGGGTGGGGTACATTTCTCCACACCCTTGCCAACACTTGTTATTTCCTGTCCTTTTGGCCATGGCCATTCTAACAGGTGTGTATTCAACATAAAACATAGAATAGCTACACTCAAAGGGATATTGTTGCTTTCCAAACTCAGTTTGGTATCTTAAAAGATGTTTCTGTATTTTTCTTAGCATTTTTACATATACCATACCAAGAAGACTGTCTGTCTGCGTAGGAATTGGAGAGCCAGAAGAAGGCAGTGTGGAGAGAGCTTGGAGAATAGAGGAGAAAGGGAAAAAGAGAAGGATGACAAGAAGAGGAAAATGAAAAGGAGGAGGAGTAGGGGAGGACAAAGAGAAAAATGTAAAGAGAGAGAAAGTAGAGCAGAGAAGAACATAGAAGAATCAGAGAACTGGGAAGTGATAATTTCTTGATTGTCCTAGAGACCCTTGTTCCTGGGACTGCAGTACTCCTGTCTGTAGGAATTGGGAGACATCCTGGGTCTGTATAAACATCCCCATATTTACTTGTTTAGGCATCTCAATGTAGTTCCTATTATTTCTAACCTAAAGGGCTTTCTGGATACTCCATCAACTCACTTCGGAGACTAAATAGGCTGGCTTTCTGTTTGGGTGAGCGGCTTTTCTACTTCACTGTTAAGACACAAGGGACTGTAGTCAACAAAAAATATAAGGGCTTGCCAAGACTTGGTCACAATGTATAATCTCAAAATCATAGTTCAGTTAAGAAAAATGATATTCAGTGAAGATGATTTAAAGGATTCTACTCTTTCAGTTGTTCTAAATACTTACCCCTAGATTAAACCATAACTAAAGAAAGTGAGGTCCCAGATGGCATCATTCTGGTACCTCCTGATAATTATTTTACTTGATTATTATTGATTTGATGCTACCACTATATATATTCACAGGAATATGAGTACCCTGATTGATAAGAACCAGTCAAAACCCACTCCCCGGAGCTGCTGGGGATTCATGTTTGTTATAAGAAATAAGATCCATGTGGTTAGTGGGTACCTTGCTTATTGTTATGGATTCAGTTGTGTTCCCCCTCAACCCATACAAACCCAAATTTATATGTTGAAGTTCTAATTCTCAGTACCTCAGAATGTGACCTAATTTGGAAATAAGGTAGTTGCAGACGTAACTAGTTAAATTAATTTGAAGTCATTTGGGTGAGCCCTAATTCAATATGCTTAGTGTCCCTATAAAAAAGTGAAATTTGGGGCGCCTGGGTGGCGCAGTCGGTTAAGTGTCCGACTTCAGCCAGGTCACGATCTCGCGGTCCGTGAGTTCGAGCCCCGCGTCAGGCTCTGGGCTGATGGCTCGGAGCCTGGAGCCTGTTTCCGATTCTGTGTCTCCCTCTCTCTCTGCCCCTCCCCCGTTCATGCTCTGTCTCTCTCTGTCCCAAAAATAAATAAAAAAAACGTTGAAAAAGAAAATTTAAAAAAAAAAAAAAAGTGAAATTTGGATACAGAGACACATACACAGAGCATGACATATAAAAATGGAGGCAGAAATTGGGGTTATATATCTGCAAGCCAAAGGGCACCAAAGATTTCCTGCAAAGTAGTACAAGACGCTAGGCAAGAGACAAAAGACAGATTCTTCTTCAAAGCCATAAGAAGCAACCCTGCCAATAATTTAATTTAAGACTTCTAACCTCCAGAGCTGTGACACAAGAAATTTCTGTTGTTTAAGCCACCCACTTTGTGGGTACTTTGTTACAGCAGTCCCAGCAAACTAATACTGTGAGTACACTGACACTGGCTCTTTCCACAGGAATGACTAATGGTGGTTCCTAGTAGAGGCTACACATGCATATCACTCTGTCCAGTCACAAGTGTTCACAACGATGACTTTTCATGACCTGTTCAACTTGAGCTTAAGTACAGTCATGATTGTACTTAATATTGCATTACTGCTGCTCACTCACCAGGAAAGAAAAGCTCAGGTGTGCCAAGAAAAGCATCAATCACTCACCTACAAACTTTTGTTCTTTTAAAAATGCCAACGTGAGGCTGTCATCTAGAAAAAACTCCAGTCATGCTTGAAGTGGGGCCTGTTCAAGAAAATGGTTGAGAGGTCACCAGATTTCTCAGTAGGTTATTTGCCACTCTTTGATTTTGATCCAATAGTCAGAGTAGACTTTTCCTATCTTCTTACATAAATATATGACAAAATAATTCTTTGCACTAGAGAGGGACTTCCAGCAGCCCTCAGAAGGTAAGGAGTTTGGACTTCCTATCACAGCAGAACACAGCATGCCCCTGGTGTGGAAGAAGTGTACTGCTCTCACATCTTGTGATAAGGGCTGACCCAGCCATGTTCCTAGGTGGTATATTCTGTGGTCTGGGCATAGCTAACCACAATACTGCTCCTCCAGTGTCTTCCATGCAGTGGACATTTTTGGTGACTTTTCTTAGGGTGGGCTTTAATCCAATAGGACTGGAGTCCTTATAAAAAGAGGAAATTAGGACATAGATACACAGAAGGAAGACCATGTCAAGACATAGGAAGAAGATGGCCATCTACAGGCCAAAGTAAAAAGAAAAAATAAATTTCTGTTGTTTAACTCACCTATCTGAGGTACTTTGTTATGGCAGCCCTAACAAATTAATAGGGTACAAATCAACCAGCAGCTCCAAGGATGGGTTTTAACTGGTTCTTATCAATCAAGGCATTCATATTCCTGTGAAAGCCGTGGTTGCTTTACTTGTGAGAGCAACAGTCTGAGTGTTCGACTTTAATTTCCATCTTTATTTACATGCTTATTATGACTTCATGGTGGGAAGAAAGTACTTTCCTGTCCCCTGATGTTGGCCTTCTTTTGACCAGTAGCATTGTGGGTGGAATTAACACTAGGCCAGTTTCAAGCAGAGGCCTTAAGATGCTTTCTGTTTTCACTTCCTCTCTTGAAGTCCTGTCATTTCTATAACAATAGCAGACTTAGCTAGCCTCAGATCCTAGGAAAATGAAGGACAGTGGAGTAGAACCTCCCTAACTTGAAGTAGAGCCATCCAGTCCACCCCACACTAAATCAGCACACCCCACCCAGTCTGTAAGCATGTCAGAGAGCCCAGATGACATTAACAGATCTTCTAGACAACTGTCAGACACATGAGTAATACTTCTTGTTAAATGACACCAAGATTCTGTAGTTGTTACACTGCACTTTGTGGCAATAGGTAACTGATACAATAAACATGTGACCTGAAATGTTCAATCAAAATAGAAACCTAAGACCTTCTCCAGTGTTGGGAAAAGTTATTTTTTCTCTCTGAGAAAGCATGTAGACTTGGAAATTTTTGGCAGATTATAGATGATACTAAGGAGATAGAACAGAGAAATGAAAGGAATCTGTGTTCTTATTGGTGTTGTTGACCCATAAGATCTAACCAAACATAAACCTTGAACTACCTCTGAAATTCCCAGTTATATAAGCGAAGAAATTCCTTCATCATTTAAGCCTATGTGGTTTAGATTTTTCCATTACTCCAAAAATATAGATACAGAACTTCTGATTTCAGCTCCAACATGGAAATGTCTTGGAAGTGGTCCTGTTCTTATAGGAAAGTCCCCTCATGGCTGTGGCCGGAGCAGAGAGAAGTTACCATTGTGAGCTATATCCAGAGAGTCCTCCGTAGCAAATGCTTACTCTCGAAACCCAGCAGGAAGAATTTTGCAGGAATTTAAGGGGAGGAAGAGAAGCTAAGAAACACTTGTGAAGGAGGGGGCCCAGGGACATAGGCCTATTAAAAGCCTGAGATTTAATCAAGCAGTTACGGCGTGCTTCCTCTCCCCAACACTTTACCACCACATCAATAGGACTCCAGTATAACAACACTGGATTATAGCTGAAAAAGCTTCAAGGCACAGACTTTATTTAAGGAGCCCAAAGGCAACAAGAGAGACAAAAACAAGGACATTAGACAAATCTGAAGCCCCTGACATCTACAGTTACAACAAACATTAAACAGAACCCAACTCTTAGATTAACATAAAACCTTACACTAAAGGTCTTACTTCAATTCTTATTACTCAATACATCATGCCTCGCTTTTAATAAAATATTACAAGGCACGCTAAAAGGCAAGAAAAAACACAGCCTGAAGAGGAAAAGGAAGCATTAGAACCAGACTCAGATATGACACAGATTTTAAAACGCTTAGACAGGGAATTAAAAATAACTGTGATTAATATGTTAAGGGCTGTAATGGAAAAAGTAGACAACACACAAGAACAGATGGATAATGTAAGCAGAGAGATGGAAACTATAACAAATAATCAAAAGGAAATCCTACAAATCAAAAGCAAAGAAAGCCTTTGATGGACTCATCAGTATACTCACCATAGCCAAGGAAAGAAGCAGAGACATTAAAGATATGCCAATAGAAAGTTCCCAAATTGAAAGTTTAAAAAAAAGAAGGCAGAACAAAATATTCTAGAACTGTGGGGGAAAGTTTCAAAAGGTATGGCATCTACAAAGTTGGAATACCAAAAGAAGAAAGACAAAGAAGGGGAAATATTTGAAGTAATAATGACAGACAAAACCAGAGATGCAGGAAACTCAGAGAACACTAAGATAAATACCAAAAAAATCTATGCTTATGTATTTCATATTAAAACTACATAAAATCAATGATAAAGTCTGGAAAATAGATGGTGGTATGAGAAGGGTCTTGTGTATAGAAAAACCAGGATAAGAATTATAGAAGACTTCTCATTAGAAGACATGTAAGCAAGCAGAGAGTAGAGTGAAATATTTTAAATGTTGAAAGAAAAAAACTATATAATTCTATATCCAGCAAAATTATCTTTCCAAAGTGAAGGGGAAATAAAGATTTATCAGTAAAACAAAAACTGAGGGAACTCACTGCCAGCACACCTGTCCAGAAAGAAATGTTTAAAAAGTTCTTCGTGGAGAGGGGCAACTGGCTGGTTCAGTTGGTTGGTTCAACTTTGGCTCAAATCATGATCTCAGGGCTCGTGAGTCTGAGCCCCACATCAGGCTCGCTGATGTCAGCCTGTCAGCACAGAGCCCACTTAGGATCCTCTTTCTGCCCCTCCCTCACTTGCAGTCTCCCCAAAATAAGTAAATATTAAAAAAAAAAATTAAAAGTTCTTCATGGAGAAAGAAAGTTATATAGGTCAGAAAGTTGGATTTTTATAAGGAAAGGAAGACCATCAGAGAAGCAATAAAAGAAGGTAATATTTTTTTTTAATTTTAGGGAGAGAGAGAGAGAGGGAGCAGGGGAGAGGGAGAATCTTAAGCAGACTCCACGCTCAGTGCAGAGCCCTATGTGAAGTCCATCCCACAACCCTGAGATCATGACCTGAGCTGAAATCAAGAGTCAGACACTCAACCAACTGAGCCACTCAGGTGTCCCAAGAAGGTAAAATAAAAAAAAAATCATATTTCTTATTCTTTTTTCTCCATCTCCACCCTTTTCACCCACCCTTACTTCCAACCTCTGGCAACTACCAATTGGTGATCTGTGTCTATAAGTTCAATTATTTTTTTATTTTTTAAAGTTTATTTATTTATTTTGAAGGAGGGGGGAAACCAGCAGGTGAGCGGCAGAGAAAGAGGGGACAGAGGATCTGAGGCGGGGTCTGTGCTGAAAGCAGAGAGCACAATGAGGGGTTCGAACTCACGAAACACAAGATCATGACCTGAGTCAAAGTCAGACACTTAACCACCTGAGCCACCCACGTGCCCCAGTTCAATTATCTTTTTTAGAGTCCATATATACATGAGATCACATAGTCTTTGTCTTTTTTTGTCTGACTTATTTCACTTAGCATACTACCCTCTAGGTCCATCCATTTTTCTCAAATGTCATTTTTCTCAAATTTCCTTCCTTTTTTATGACTGAATAATATATACTCATGGCACATCTTCTTTATTCATTCATCTATCAATGGACGGTTAGATTGTTTCCATGTCTTGACTGTTGTAAATGATGCTGCAGTGAACATGGCAGTGTGGATATCTTTTCAAAATAATTTCATTCCCTTCAGATAAATACTGGAAGTGGAATTACTGGGTCATATGGTGGTTTTATATTTAATATTTTGAGTGCTTTCCATACTTTTTCCATAGTGGTGCACCAGTTTATATTCCCACCAACAGTGCACAGGTCCTCCCTTTTCTCCATATCCTCACCAACACTTTTTATTTCTTTTCTTTTCTTTTGGGTAATAGCCATTCTAACAAAGGTGGAGTGATATCTCATTGTTGTTTTGATATGCATTTCTCTGATGACTAGTGATGTTGAGCACATTTTCATGTACCTGTTGGTCATGTGTAGGTCTTCTTTGGAAAAATGTCTATTCAAATCCTCTGCTCATTTTTTTTTTCATGTATCAGTAATCTCACATTTTATTATGGGATTATAGAATGTTAGAATAAAAGAGTGTTTAGAGGTCAGCTTGTCTAGGCCCTCTTTCTTTTTAATTAAAATTTTAGTTAACCTACAGTGCAATATTGGTTTGAGAAGTAGGGTTCAGTGATTCATCGCTTACATACAACACCCAGTGGTCATCACAAGTGTCCTACGTAGAATCTATCATCCATCTAGGCCATCTCCCATTCACCTCCCTTCATTGACCTATAGTTTGTTCTTTATCAGTAAGAGTCTCTTGTGGTTTGTTTCCCTCTCTTCTCTCCCCACCCCTTCCCATATGTTTATCTGTTTTGTTTCTTAAATTCCACATAGGGGTGAAATCATATATTGTCTTTCTCTGATTGACTTATTTTGCTTAGCATAATACACCCTAGCTCTATCTGCATTATTGCAAATGGCAAGAGTTCATTCTATCTGATAGCTGAGTAATATTCTGTTGTATATATACACCACATCTTCTTTATCCATTCATCTGTCGATGGACATTTGGGCTCTCTCCATAGTTGGGCTACTGTTGGTAGTGCTGCTATAAACACTGGGGTGAATACACGCCTTCAAATCTGTATTTTTTTATCCTTTGGGTAAATACCTAATAGTGCAATTGCTGGATTGAAAGGTATTTCCATTTTTAGTTTCTTGTGGAACCTCCATGCTATTCTCCGGAGTGGCTGTACCAGTTTGCATTCCCACCAACAGTGCAAGAGGGTTCCCCTTTCTCCACATCCTTGCCAACACCTGTTGTTTCTTGTGTTGTTAATTTTAGCCATTCTGACAGGTGTGAGGTGGTCCTCTGCCCATTTTTAATCATATTTTTTTCTGTTAAGTTATATGAGTTCTTTATTTATTGTGGGCATTTATCCCTTATCAGATATATGATTTGCAAATATTTTCTTTCATTCTTTGGGTTGCATTTTTATTTTGTTGATGTTTTCCTTTGCTGTAAGAGGCTTTTTAGTTTTATATAGTCCCTATTTTTCTTTCTTTCTTTCTTTCTTTCTTTCTTTCTTTCTTTCTTTCTTTCTTTCTTTCTTTCTTTCTTCCTTCCTTTTTCCCAAGAAAATGTTTTCTTATTCTTAACTGAGCTAAAAGATATCTGTTTAAAGTAATAATAATAATAGTAACAATAATAATAATGTATTGGGTGATTATAACATATGAATACATGAGAGGAATGACAGCATTCCTGTAAGGGATGAGAGGGAGGATCTGGGAATACTGTTGTTATAAGATAGCTACACTACATGTGAACTTGATACAGCGTTATTTGAAGGTTAACTTAGATTAGTTGTAAACTGTAGGGCAACCACTAAAATTTTTTTTCATTTTTTTAAATGTTTATTTTTGAGAAAGAGAGACAGAGCATGAACGGAGGAGGGGCAGAGAGAGAGGGAGACACAGTATCTGAAGCAGGCTCCAGGCTCTGAGCTGTCAGCACAGAGCCCAACGTGGGGCTCGAACTCACAAACCATGAGATCATGACCTGAGCCTAAGTCAGACAATTAACCGACTGAGCCACCCAGGTGCCCCTAAATTTTTTTTTTTAACAAAGTGTAATTTGTATGCTAAGAGATAAAACAAAGTGGAATAATAAAATGTTTAATTTAAACCAGAGAAAGCAGGAAAGAGGAAGCAAGAAACAAACACCAGTTATGATGAACAGAAAACTGTTGCAAATATGGTAGATATTAATCTAACTATATTAATCATCAATCAATATGAGTGATCTAAAAACCCAAATGAAAAGGCAATGGTTGTCAGAGTGGATCAAAAAACAAAACTCAGGGTTCCTGGCTGGCTCAGTCAGTTGAGTGTCTGACTCTTGGTTTTGGCTCGGGTCATAATCTCATGGTTTTGGGGGTTTGAGCCCTACATTGGGCTCTGCACTGACAGTGTGGAGCTTACTTGGGATTCTCTTTCTCTCCCTCTCTCTCTGCCCCTCCCTCACTTGTGCTGTCTCTGTGTCTCTCAAAATAAATAAATAAACTTAAAAAAAAACCTCAAATATACCCGTCTACCATAAACCCTCTTTAAGTACAGAAATCAGGTTGGTTGAAAGTAAAGGGATAGAGAAAGATATACCATGTTAATGCTAATAAAAAGAAAACTGGTAACTGCATTAATTTCAAAGAAAACTGACTTCAGAGCAAGGAAAATTATCAGCGATAAAGGGGGGCATTACAAAATGATAAAGAGCTGAATTCCCCAAGAAGACGTAACAATTCTAAGTGTGTATCCACCAAAAACACAGCATCAAAATATGTGAGGCAAAAAATAATAGAGCTTCAAGGAACAACAGACACATCCACTATAATAGTTGGTGACTTCAACATCCCTTTTTCAGTAATTGATAAAGCAAGCAGAAACCAGTAAGAATGTAGTTGATCTGAATAGCGCTATCAATCAACTTGACGTTTATAGAATACTCAATCCAACAACAGCAGAATACACATTCTTCTCAAGCTCTCGTGGCTCTTTCCCTAAGACTGACTGCATTCTGTGCCATAAATCACACCTTAACAAATTTAAAGAGTAGAAATCATACAAAGTATGTTCTCAGACCACAATGGAATTAAACTAGAAATTAATAACAAAAAGACGGCTGGAAAATCCTAAAATAGTTGAAAAAATTTTAGAAAGTTCTTAATAACACATGGGTCAAAGAAGAAGTCTCAAGAGAAATTTACAAATATTTTGAACTAAATGAAAAAGAAAATACAATTTATCAAAAATACATACTTCCCAGAGAGTTGCTTGTGCTCTTCCAGAAAGGGTACTTCTTTATCTCTCTCTCTGTCTCTGTCTCTCTCTCACCTATCTATCTATTAACTACCTGCTGTCTATCTATTAGATATCTATCTATCTATCATCTATCATCTCTATCACCTATTTATTTTTTATTTTTATTTTTTAATATTTTTATTTATTTTTGAGACAGAGAGAGACAGAGCATGAGCAGGGGAAGGGCAGAGAGAGAGGGAGACACAGAATCTGAAGCAGGCTCCAGGTTCCGAGCTGTTAGCACAGAGCCCGATGCGGGGCTCGAACTCACAGACTGTGAGATCATGATCTGAGCCGAAGTTGGATGCTCAACCGACTGAGCCACCCAAGCACCCCTCACCTATTTATTTTTTAGTAATCTCTATGTCCAACGTGGAGCTTGAGCCCACGACAGGGAGATCAAGAGTTGCATGCTCTCCCGACTGATCCAGCCAAGGTATGTCAATGAAACTGTACCTAATCCCAATGTTAGAATCTGACTCAATCACAGATGTGATGAGCCCCCCTCTGAGGTAGCTAAGGGCATTCAGATGGCTTTGATGGGACTTAGGGACAGGCACACTGTGGCTGAAAACTTCAGAGGATAAGCTCTTGGAGAATGAAGGAATTCATCTAGACAGCTTGTTCCATACAGAATGTTCAAATGATCTCCCCCACTCACGTTATGTCTGTGTCTCTCAAAAATAAATAAATATTTAAAATATATATTTTTAAAAAGGGGGTGCCTGGATGGCTCAGTCAGTTAAAAATCTGACTTCTCTCTGGTCATAATCTCACAGTTCGTGGGTTAGAGCTCTGCATCCGGCTCTCTGCTGTCAGCTCAGAGCCCGCTTCAGATCCTCTGCCCCCCCCACACACCTCCCCCACTCATGTTCTGTCTCTCAAAAATAAACATTACAAAATATATTTTCAAATGCTGTCTGTTTTTTACTATAAATACCCCAACAAAACTGTAAAACTTTTCACATCATGAATTTAAGATATTCTAAAAATGACATTGCATTCCCCCAAAGATCTGAGCCTCTGGTAGGCTAGTGCTCACTTGGGCATTTTTGTTTTTAACTGGGTTTAGCAGGAAGTGCTGGCATAAAGCATAAGGACGTATCATAGTTTAGCTTTGACCTCACTGTTGGGCTGCAATCTGCTATTTGGCTTTGCCTGATCTCAATCTTTGGAAGTCTAAATATTTCCCACTTTTTTGCAGCCTTATCTTCTGCTTGATCAATAATCATGTGATTGCATAGGGAACTCATATCTAATTGGAAATAATGCCAGTAATAGGAATGACACATGCCTTTTAGATTTATCTTTAATATTTGAATATTTATTTACAAATACAGGCAAGCATTTTAGATGTTACTTAGAGTGAAAAATCTCCAAAATTTGAAATTGTGTTAGTTAGCTAAGGTTTTTTTTTTTTTCCAATATATGAAATTTATTGTCAAATTGGTTTCCATACAACACCCAGTGCTCATCCCAAAAGGTGCCCTCCTCAATACCCATCACCACCCTCCTCTCCCTCCCACCCCCCATCAATCCTCAGTTTGTTCTCAGTTTTTAAGTCTCTTATTCTTGGGCTCTCTCCCACTCTAACCTCTTTTTTTTTCCTTCCCCTCCCCCATGGGTTTCTTTTAAGTTTCTCAGGATCCACATAAGAGTGAAAACATATGGTATCTGTCTTTCTCTGTAGAGTCATATATCTTTGTAGCTATTAAAGGAGCATGATGGCAGAGCATTACTTCACAGAGCAGAGTATGAATATAGGGGAAAAATTAGATCAAATTAATTCAGCATTGATGACTACCCCTACAAGCTTTGTTTTAGCCTTATGTAATATATCCTGTATCCCACTGGGACCTTTGGCTGCAAGTTAGCTAAGGTTTTAAGTGTATGTTTATTATTATAAGAGTATGGTGTTGTACTAATTAATGGTAATTGTGAGTCATTAAATTTATGTATGAAAGTAATTAGTATTTTCAGCTATTTAACAGGGAAAGAGATTGATAATTATTGTAAATTTTTGAAAGGGAGGGTACTAGCTAAATAACTTTAATATGACCAACCATCTCATCCTTTACAAGCAAACAGATGTGTATAAAAATTGGAATAATAATTGTATTAGTCTGTTTGAGATGCCATAACAAGACACTAAAGACAGGGTGGCTTAAACAACAGAAACTGGTTTATTGTCTCACAGTTCTGGAGGCTGGAAGTCCAAGATGAAAATGCTAGAATGGTCGGTTTCTCGTGAGCCCTCTCTTCTCACAGATGGACACGTGCTCACTGTGCCTCACGTGGTCTTTCCTCCGCACACATGCTCCCGGTGACTCTTGCTGTTCTTATAAGGACATCGGTGCTATTGGGTTAGGGTCTCACTCTTGACCTCATTTTAACCATAATTACCTTCTGAAAGATCCTATCTTCAAATACAGTCATCTTGGGGGGTAGAGCTTCAACATATGAATTTGGAGGAACTCAACTCAGTCCATAACAATAATATAATAATAAGGTAAAACAGTAATAATGTGTTTGGTATACTAGCATCCATAGCATTACATAAAATTAACTTTGTGAACTATGTTAATTTTTATTTATTTCATGCCACATAAACTAAAAGAAAAAGTCTCACGTGGGACTTCTTCAGATCTTATGAGGACAAGTTAAAAGTGGAACTTCAACTTTACCACCTCAGGATTCCACAAGGAAAAAAAAGTCCAAACCCTGAGATAAAACATCTTCAATCCAAATGTAATTTAAGAAGAGAGAGAGAATGAAGAAAAGGAATAATTTGAAGAGTAAATAAAAATTCAAAATAATGGAATTCCAAGTGCATTAAGAAGAAAATTTTTTATAGTTTTGAGTTAATAGGAGCTTAGTTTTATTTTTTATTTTTTATTTTTTTTAATGTTTATTTATTTTTGAGACAGAGAGAGACAGAGCATGAACAGGGGAGGGGCAGAGAGAGACAGAGACACAGAATCTGAAGCAGGCTCCAGGCTCCGAGCTGTCAGCACAGAGCCCGACGTGGGGCTCGAACTCACGGACCGTGAGATCATGACCTGAGCCGAAGTCGGACGCTTAACTGACTGAGCCACCCAGGCGCCCCAGAGCTTAGGTTTTAAACAAAAATAGTTCAAAGTAATTGTTTTAGATTGCAATCATTCTCAGTAGTAGACAAAGCTGTGGATCCTCTGTGCAAATTTCCTTTTAAAAGTGGGTTTTAAAAATATTTTCCTGAATTACAAAACGCTGTACTCAAAAAGGGCGATACTATTACTTAATGTGTCATCTCTGTATCTTGCATCAGGCATCTGGACATGTAAGATCACAGGTCCTTCTTACATTTGATAGCAATGGTGAATGGTTTACTAAGAGGTTTTTAGCTTCTACTAAGTTAACATATGAATCTGCTAAAGAACTATTTACAGAATGGAAATTTGGTAAAGGAAAGACCCGTGCAACTCGTGATGGATCATACATGGCCTAGGTCAGGAGTGGATGAAGAGCTCACAAGCATGCCAAGTTCTGTGCACATCCTCCAGCTGCATGTTCAAAAGGTAATAAAGCAGTGAGTAAAGTAAGAGAGTTACCAGTCAGAAGTAGACAGATTGTGGCCCAGGTCCACTATCTAATCACAGGCAGACTACAAGACATGCAAGAGATTACAGACCTCTTGTTGAGTTTTAAGAGTTTATGTGTAATTTGCACCACAGTCCTTTATCACGAGTCTTTTGCAAATATTTTCTCGCAGTCTGTGGTTTGTTTTCTCATTCTCTTGACTGTCTTTGGCAGAGCAGAAGTTTTTAATTTTAATGAAGTCCAGCTTATAAAGTATTTTTTTTTCATAGCTAATGACTTTGGTATTGTATCTAAAAAGTCATACCCAAGCCCAAGATCACTTAGATTTTCCCTTATTTTATCTTTTAGGAATTTTACAATTTTTCCTTTTATATTTAGGTCAAGGATCAATTTCGAGCTAATTTTTGTGAAGGGTGTGAGGTTGGTGTCTAAGTTCCTTCCTTCATTTTCGTCTTCCTTCCTTCCTCTCCTCTCCTTTCTTTCTTTCTTTCTTTCTTTCTTTCTTTCTTTCTTTCTTTCTTTCTTTCTTTCTTTCTTTCTTTCTTTCTTTCTTTCTCTTTCTTTCTTTCTTTCTTTCTTTCTTTCTTTCTTTCTTTCTTTCTTTCTTTCTTTCTTTCTTTCTTTCTTTCTTCTTTCTTTCTTTCCCTCTCTGTTTCTCTCTCTTTCTCTCTGTTTCTCTCTTTCTCTCTCTTCTTTCTTCCTTCCTTTCTTTCTTTCTTTCTTTCTTTCTTTCTTCTTTCTTTCTTCTCTCTTCTTTTTGCATGTGGGTATCCAGTTGTTGCCAGTGCCATTTGCTGAAAAGACTATCTTTATTTTATTGTCTTTGCTCTTTTGTCAAAGATAAGCTGACTACTTATGTGGGTCTATTTCTGAGTTTTCTATTTTTTTTCCACTGATACATTTGTCTATTCTTTTGCAAGTGCTTCACTGTCTGGATTATCATAACTTTATAGTAAGTCTTGACGTCTGGTGGCTTCAGTCCTCCTGGTTTGTTCTCTTCTAAAACTGTATTGCATATTCTGGTCTTTTTCCTCTCCATGTAAACTTCAGAATTATTTTTTCAACATCCACAACATAACTTGCTAAGATTTTTTATTGGGACTGCATTGACTCTAGAGATCAAATTGGGAAGAGCTGGTATCTTGACAATATTGAATTCCCTATTGATGAATGTGAAATATCTATTTATATAGTTCTTTGATTTCTTTCATCAGAGTTTTAAGTTTTGCTCATATAATTCTTATAACCTATTCAGTTAGATTTATGCCTAAGTATGTAATTGTTTTGAGTGCTGTAAGCGTATCATGTTTTTAATTTCAGGCTCCACTTATTTATTCCTGCTATATAGAAAACTTTTGTGTATTAATTTTGCATTCTACAACCTTGCTATAATTGCTTATTAGCTCCAGGAGATTTTTTTGGTCTATTCCTTCAGATTTTCTACATAGACCATTGTGTCATCTACAAAAAAACAAAAACATAAACACAGTTTTATTTCTTCCCAATCTGTTTACTTTTTGTTTTATTTTTTCATTTTATTGCATTAACTAGGATGTCTGTGATGTTGAAAGTGGTGAGGGGTGCCCAGGTGGCTCAGTTGACTGAGCGCCTGACTCTGGTTTCAGCTCAGGTCATGACTCCAGTTTTGTGGGATAGATTCATGCTCACTGTGGGGCCTGCTTAAGATTCTCTCTCTCTCTCTCTCTCTCTCTCTCTCTCTCTCTCTCTCAAAAAAAAAGGGTGGTGAAAATGGTGAGAGGGGACAGACTTACCTTTTTTCTGATCACTGTGGGAAAGCTTCTAGTTTCTCATCATTGAGTATAATGTTAGCTATAGGGTTTTTGCTAGATATTCTTTATCAAGTTGAGGCAGTTTCATCTATTCCTCGATGACAGAATTTTTATCAAGATCAGGTATTGGATTTTGTCTGATGTTTTTTCTGCATCTATTGAGATGATCATGTGATACTTTTTTTTTCTTAGCTTGTTGATGTGAAGGATTACGTTAATTGATTTTTGAATGTTGAACCAGTCTGGTACACTTGAAATAAATCCCACTTGGTCACAGTGTATAATTCTTGTTCCACATTTTTGGGCTTGATTTACTAATACTTTTTGAGGATTTATGCATCTATGTTCATGAGAGATATTAGTTTGTAGTTTTCTATTCTTGAAATATCTTTGTCTGGTTTTGTTATCATAGCAATGCTGGACTCAGAATGAGGTAGAAAGTTTTCTCTCTCTTTCTATCTTTTGGAAGAGATTTTAGAGAACTGGTATAATTTCTTCTTTAAATGTTTGGTAGAATTCACCAGTGAACCCATCTGGGTCTGGTGATTTCTGTTTTAGAAAGTTATTAATTACTGATTCAATTTATTTTATAGATAGATGTAGGCCTATTCTAGTTGTCTATTTCTTCTTGTGTGAGTTTTGGCACATTTCAAGGATTTGGTCCATTTTACCTAGGTTATTAAATGTGTGGGCAGAGAGTTGTTTATAATATTTCTTTATTCTTCTTTCAATATCAATGGGGTTAGTAGTGATGACCCCTATTTCGTTTTTGATGTTTGTAATTTGTCTTCTCCTTTTTAAAAAATCAGTCTTGCTAGAGGCTTATTGATTTTACTATTTTTGAAGGATTAGTGTTTTATTTTGTTGATTTTCTCTATTGCTTTTTTTTTCACTCTCATTTCATTCAAAATACTTTAAACATTTTTAAGATTTCTTCTTGACCCATATGTTGGTTGGAAGTGTGCTGTTTAATCTCCAAATATTTGGGGATTTTCTAGCTTTCTGTTATTGATTTCTAGTTTAATTCCAAAAGTATACTTTATATGATTTCTGTTCTTTTAAATTTATTAAGGTGTGCATTATGGCCTAGAATGTGGTCTATCTTGGTGAATGTTCCATGTGGACTTGAGAAGAATGTGTTTCCTGCTATTGTTGGATAAAGTAATCAATGGATGTCAATTATATCCAGTTGATTGATGGTGCTGTTGAGTTCAGCTATGTCTTTACTGATTTTCTGCCTGCTGGATCTGTTCATTTCTGAGAGAAAGATGGTAAAGTCTCCAACTATAATAATGAACTCATCTCTTTCTCCTTGCAATTCTATCAGTTTTTGCCTCATGTATCGTGACACTCTGTTATTAGGCACATACACATTAAGGCTTGCTATGTCTTCCTGGAGCATTGATCCCTTTATCATTACGTAATGTCCATCTTTATTCCTAATACCTTTCCTTGCTCTGAAGTCTGATCTATCTGAAATTAATATAGCTACTCCCATTTTCTTTTTATTAGTGTTGCCATGGTATATCTTTCTCTACCTCTTTATTTATAAACTATATGTATCTTCATATTTTAATTGTGTTTATTATAGGCAACGTATAGTTGAGTCTTGATTTCTCAAAACAATCTTTGTCTTTTAATTGGTGTATTTAGACCACTGATGTTTAAAGCGATTTCTGATACAGCATACCATATTTGTTACTGTATTTGTTATAGTTTTCTACTCATTGCCCTTGTTTTTTTGTTCTCCACTCTGTTTCTGACATTTGTGGTTTTTATTTAGCACTTTAGATGACTCCATTTTCGTTTCTTTCTTAGCATATCACTTATACTTTTTTTCCTGGTTGCTCTAGAGTTGGAATATACATTTATAACTAATGCAAATTCATTTTCAAACAATGCTACATGGTTGGTGAAAATACCTTATAATAACAAAATAATCCTAATTCTTTTCCTCCACCCCTTGATCCCATGTATCATTGTTTATTGCTGTCATTCATTTCATATATACGTGTGTGCGTGTCATAAATTGGATCTACGTAAAGCAATAGCATCAGAAAAGGAATAAGTTAAGGTAAAATAAAAACTTTCATCTTTCTTATTCTCAATTGATCTAACACATGACAGTGAGCAATTTCTCCTACCAGAAACTTGGAAGTCCCTGATAACTGTTTACCACTATGAGTGACGATGTGATAGCTTTTTATCTTGGAGGGAGGAGAGAACCTGGGGATTTTGTAAATGAGGAAATTAAGGCACTTGAGGGTTGTGACATTCTCCTAATCCTTCATATAAGTGGAGAAGCTAGAAATAGCTCCTGGTTCCTTTGAGTCCTGGCTTTGGGCTCAATTCATTTATAGTTCTGGAACCAGAGATTGTTGCTTAGGAAGGAATAAAAGTGATTTGTTGTGTAGAAAAAGGAACCCTTGTTGTAAGTTCAGGGTCTCTGTGGGAAGAATGCATGTTTTAAGAACAAAAGAACAGAACACCTTTGAACCATGACATTTTGAAGTTGGTGGACACAAACAGCGTAATATCCAAAAGGTCTAACCAAAGATTTCTTCATGAAAGCCACTCAAAGTAATCAAAGACAAAATGGTGATTATCAAATACTTTGTTAATACTAATAAAATATTGATGACAAAATAAAAAATACAATCTACTTGATTGTAAATAAATACTCAGCTTGATTTATGTACTTTACTAACACTAGGTCTGGGATCATATAGATAGTTATTAGGTTTCTCCCTTTTTGTGTTTGTTTGTTTGTTTGTTTGTTTAAAGCTTATTTATTTTGAGAGAGAGAGAGAGTGTAGGAGAGCACAGGGGAGGGTCAGAGAGAGAAGGAGAATCCTGAGATTCAGGTTGGAACTCACCAACGAGGAGATCATGACCTGAGCCAAGATCAAGAGTTGGATGCTTAACTGACTGAGCCACCCAGGTGCCCTCCCTTTTGTGTTTTTAAAGCACACTTATTCTTTTAAAATTAAAAAAAAAATGTTTATTTATTTTTGAGAGGGAGGGAGAGGCAGAGAGAGAGGGAGACACAGAATCTGAAGCAGGCTCCAGGCTCTGAGCTGTCAGCACAGACCCCGAAGCAGGGCTGGAACTTGCGGACTGCAGCGCAAGATCATGACCTGAGCTGAAGTTGGATGCCCAACTGACTGAGCCACTCACATGCCCCATAAAGCACACTTGTTCTTTTAAAGAACACAACTCTGTATTATAAACCTCAATTCCTTGACTGGTAGATTCATTTCTATAGATAGGTTGTGAAATCTTATATAGGAGGTCTTGAAGTTGGGTGCTGCACTACATAAGTAGCTCCCTGGGATACTGAGATAGGATGGAAACATAACCTATGGAGGGGCCCTTCTGTTTCCCTCTCTCCTCCCCTCCTTGTTTATTGTTTGAACACAGCTCACCTCCCTTCTCAAATTCCCATTTACTCTCACACACTTAAGTCTTCTCTAGTAGTTATTAAAGGCTTTGAAGAAATGGTAAGTAACTTTTAGATAAAATGGTTTAACACTATGCTAATAATTACTGTGGATACGATCCACCAGTGGATGTGAAAATTAGTAAGTGAAAATTTGAAGTGAAACAAAATTTGCATAGTTTCAAAGTATCTCCGCCTACCCCAGATATTAACTCCAAGTGATCAAGGTTCACATCACCAGTAACAAGACATAAACTCCTTGATAGATTGAGTATCATATCTTGCCAAAAATGTATGACCTCATGCAAATCATGAGAAAACATTAGGCAAACTTAAATTGAGGAATATTCTACAAAATAAACCATCAATACTCTTCACAAGTGTCAAAATCATGAAAGATAAGGAAACACTGACAAATTGTCATAGATTGGATGAAACTAAGAAGTAATTACCAAATATCATGTGGGATCCTGAATGGGATACTGGAACAGAAAAAGAACATTAGAAGAAAAAGTGATAAAATTTGATCAAGGTCTGTAGTTGACTTAATAACATTGCACCAGTGTTAATTTTATAGATCTGATTATCATCGTGTATTAGATATCTAAGATGATAACATTAGGAGAAGTTCATGAGGGGTCTACAGGAACTCTTTTTATGATGTTTGCAACTTCCTGTAAGTTTAAAATTAGTTCGAAAGAAATGAACAAAGGGGTAAAAAAGAGAAAGAGACAAACCACAAAACAGATTTAGAGAACAAACTGATGGTTACCACAGGGGAGGTAATGGGGGATGGGTGCAATAGGTGATGGTGACTAAGGAGTGCACTTATTCTGATGAGCATCAAGTAATGTGTAGTATTGTTGAATCACTAGATTGTGTACCTGAAACTATTATAACACTGTATGTTAACCATACTGGAATTAAAATTTAAAAACTTAATTTAAAAACAAACCATCGGAAAAAAATCAGCTCAAAATAAAAAGTTAAAAAATTTGTTGCACTCACTTTTTAACACCTCAAAGGGCTATTTTCCCCCATTCCTTTAATGATCCTACTCAAAACCTTGATATTTTTGGGCATAATGTTCTAACAAGACTATGACTAATGCAAATGACGGATGGAAACGTTTTGAAAGAAAATAAAAAATATTATACCAAACCAGAGTTGTATTCTCAAATTCTCGTGCTGCTTTTTGAAAGTTTAATTTATACCCTGTTTTGTGTTTCAAATGAATTCTGGTGGTGTTGTGGACTAACATAGTTTATGATAGGTGTGGGATTTAACTCAGAAATTCTTCTTTTGAATATTTTCTGGAATGGAGGGACTCACTATTCACAGCTAATTGTTTAATGATGTGGCTGAAATTCTTATTCCTTGGGGACTTCCGAATCTATTGCTTGTAGATTACTTTAAATGCTAAACATTCAGAATTTGGTTTTGTTGGTTTTCCATATTTAAGTGGTGTTAAAAAGCAAATGAGACATTGCAAGTGCAAAGAATAAAATGGTATATATAATCTCAAGTGTTATAATTTGTAGTTAGCCATAAATATGGGTAGTTACGAAGTCCGAGAGGAAGTACCAACCAAATCCATGCTATTATCTACATAGGAATCTATTGTGGATTGTGTTAAAAAGCAAATTCTGATTCAGCAGGTGTGCAGTGGGCCCTGATTTCTGCATCTCCAAGCATCTTCCAAGGATGCCATGTTGCTGGTCCACGGATGACATTTTGGGCAGTAAAGACCTAAATGCTTGGAAGGGAAATGGAACAGATGAATCCTGTCTACTTCAGGCATAACATTTCAAGGAAGGGATTTAAAATTAAACAAGTGAAATACTTAAGTACTTAAGTGCCGGAAGGCAGTGTGGCCATAATCAAAATTTGAGGAAATCTCCCCAATGACTCAAACTCTGGGGACAAAGAGAGCAACAGGTGACTCAGCAGTCACCTCAGTGTCAGATGTTGCCTGAGCAGAAAGGATATAGACCGGATTCGGTTTGAGAATAGGCTGAACCAGTCACCGGCAGGTTGGGTAGGAAGGAGCCCCTTCTTCTAGGAGGTCCGGAATCCCCCCAGGAGGATGTCTACCACTGCCACCAGGGGGCGCGCCCCCACCGCTTTTCAAGGTTGGCAGTAAGGACTGTCACCTCCCCTTGGGGAGGCCCGTGGGCTGGGGGATGAAATGAGATAAGGAAAGGGACACAACGCGGGACCATCCCAGGGTCTTAGAGCCTGACCTCGGGTCTCTCTGTTGACAGAGACTCGGTGAAGAGTCATGTGTTTACAACTCTTAGGATGTTTACACTTGGCAGTCGAGCGAGCCAGGCTTGAAGTGGGTTTTGGTCTGCAGTTAGATTCCAGGTGTTGGAGAAGCAGGGTTTGCCTTGATTACCCTCATTAGAGGTAACACGCGGTTATTAAATATGAAGAGTGACAGACTTTGGCATCTCTTTCTTTTGGCTGTTTTGTATTTTCAAAATGCTGCATTGCTACAAACAACCTTCCGAGGAAGGGCTGGCAGCATCTCTCTAGTAATCAGTGAGGAAACTGAGGAACAGGGAGAGAACGCCTGCACCTTAGATCTTTGGCCAAATCAGAATCAGAAGTCCAGCTTCCTGCTCTAGCCAGCCAAGGCTGAGCACCTGGGTGGGCTGCCCCCCATCCTCCGCCATCTTAGGGCTCCTGAGAAGCCTCAGGGCACAGGGCGGCTGGGAAATGTTGGGCAAAGTGGCTCCCGTAAGGAGGTGGGCCTGGGGCCCCCTGCCCTAGCCTTCTGCTCAGTCCTGCCCAAGTCAAATCATGCCAGTTCCTCTCATTTAAGTCAACTGTCTTAACTACTTACACATGAACAGATTCTTTTAATTTTTTCTTTATTTTTTAAACTAAAAAAGTAGGACATGCTGATGCCAGAAAAATAATTCCAAAAATATAAAACAGTATAAAATAAAAAGTGGAAGTCCCTCTTTATTCACTAATTCCCATCCAAAATCCTGTAATTCCACCTCCAGAAGTAACTGTTGCTAGCCATATTTAAAATATATATATTTTATATTATATAAGTGATTTTTTTAATTAAGTAGGCTTCATATCCAGTGCGGAGCCCAATGTGGGGCTTGAACTCACCACCCTCAGATCAAGATCTAAGCTGAGATCAAGAGTTGGACGCTTAACCAACTGAGCTACCCAAGTGCCCCATTAGTGTAATTTTATATAATACAAGTATATCTATATATGTTTATTATTACATATATTTATATATCTATAAATAAGTATAGAGAGATCTATAAATTTTATATCCATATGTATTTATACCTATATATATTTTGACATCTATTTGCCTGTCCAGAGACATACATGATTTTGCTTAACTTTACAAAAATGATGTTGCACAATTCTTTACACAGTTTTGCTTTTGCTACTTAAGATATATCTATCAGGATGGGGTCCCAAAATTTAAAAATAATAAGACATTTTATAGATGTATTTTCTTTTTTTTTAAGTCTATTTAGTTATTTATTTATTTTGAGAGAGACAGAGAGCGTGAGCAGGGGACAAGCAGAGAGAGAGGGAGAATCCTGAGCAGGCTCCTTGAGGTCAGCACAGAGCCCAACTTGGGGCTCAAACTCATGAAATGGGAGATCATAACCCAAGCTGAAATCAAGAGCTGGACGTTTAACTGACTGAGCCACTTAGATGCCCCTTATAGATCTTTTTTTTTCTTTATTAAAACCATGGGATTACTAAACCTAGTATTTATACCTTTACAGAAATAAGCTCCCAGGGCCCTCCCTGCCATACTCAGCATCCTGTGTTCCAAGTTTACATCCACAGAATGAAATTAGGGGGGCCTAAGTGTTTTCTTTCTGAATGATTATGATAGAATGAGTAATTTGTTCAAATTATGAATTCTCAATTTTTGTCCTCTGAGGATTCAAAATTTTGACCCCTCTATTATCTCCATGGCTCTGGATTATTTTTTATAGGAGTCTCTTTTATCTTATTTTTATAATGTTTATTTTTGAGAGAGAGAGAGAGACAGAGTGTGAGAAGTAGAGAGAGAGGGAGACACAGAATCCTAAGTAGGCTCCAGGCTCTGAGCTGTCAGCACAGAGCCCAACGTGGGGCTCGAACTCATGAACTGTGAGATCATGACCTGAGCCAAAGTCAGACACTTAACCTACTGAGCCACCCAGGCTCCCAGAGTCTCTTTTATTTTTAATAGCACTTGTGTGAAACAGAAGACAGATACAGCCTTAGGAATAAGGTGTGTTTGTGTGCCCTGTCTTTCTTTCTTCCAAACACTCAAAACAAATTGCTTAAAAATATTGACAAAAAGGGGCTAGGTAATATATTTTTCATTTTTAGATTTGCCCTCCAGGATCCACCAAAAATACACACCAAACTGTATTCTCTCAAATAGCAGATCTCAAACCTTAACGCAAGAGAATCCCTGGGAGCTTGTGAAGGATGCAGATTTCCAGGCTTCCTGAATCCCATTCCCCTGGGTGGGGCTGGGGATGGACATTTCTCACAAGCTGTCTTGTACTTTTTAAGCCCACGGGCATTTGATTGAAAGGCTGCTCCATGGCTCTGCCACCGAGTGGGTGGGAATCTCTCCTGATGGTACCCATTCTACTTTCTTCTCATTTAGAAGAAAAGAAGGGTGGAAAGAATGCATAAGAAATGGTTTGTGATTTTTCCATTAAAAGCAGAGTCCAAATCTTATGCACATCTGAGGGATTCTTCTGGGTCAGTCTTTAAAAGCTTGACCCCCGAAGTTTACCGGTTGACCTGTCGTCCTGCAGTTACCCTGGGGTAGTGTAACTGGTTTGAGAAGCAGCCGGTGACTGTTTCAATTTCAGCTGAAGTTCCTTATAAAACTAGCCAGTCTGGGAGGTCATTTGTCTCTGATCCAGAGGCAGTGGTTTCGTTATTCTTGGCTTACACTGAACTTGGAAGGGAACTGAAGCATCAGGTAAAAACAATCTACACCTACGCAGCATGAAAAAAAAAAAATTAGAGTTCTATACACCGGTGCAGATGGATTCCACAGGAACAAGCGTCCGTTTACCTGAAGTTCAAGGACAGGCAATGATGACCTGTGAGGGATTATTTTCAGAGGGTTATTGCCTGCGGGGGAGAATTGGCACAAGGGAGCCTTGGTGGGGGAGCGGGTTCAGGAAATGTTCTAAGTCATGATCTGGAACCCATGTAGGGTATATGCTTAAGCTGTGTGCATTTTATGGTTTGTATATTATGATACCTGAATACTTTTATTTTTTTTACTTTTATTTATTTATTTAAAACAATTTTTAATGTTTATTTATTTGAGAGACAGAGAGCACGAGTAGGGAAAGGGCAGAGAGAGGGAGACACAGAGTCTGAAGCAGGCTCCAGGCTCTGAGCTGTCAGCACAGAGCCCAATGCGGGGCTAGAACCCATGAACCGCAAGATCATGACCTGAGCTTAAGTTGGATGCCTAACCAACTGAGCCACCCAGGGGCCCCTATTTATTTGTTAGGTAGGCTCCATGTCCACCATGGAGACCAACGCAGGGCTTGAAGTCACGACCCTGGGATCAACATCTGAGCTGGGATCTTGAGTTCAATCAACTAAGCCACCCAGGCACCCCACTAAATATTTTTTTGAAAAATAAATAGCTGTGAATATGACAGTGTTCCACTAGGAAAACAAAATCTACAGTTATACCCATGTAGCAAGTCAAAATTACCAAATAGTTGTGCAAAAGGAAAATAAAAAATTGAAACTATAATAAAATAAGCAGTTTCTTTTAACTCTCGTTGTAAACTGAACAATTAACATAGCATAAGCCCCACCTTGCAGACAAGGTGTTCTCAAATGCCTCAGGATGTGAAGTGTGGACTCACACACACACGAGTGATTATTTTGTGTTCTTCAAAATGCTGACAGGAAGAGTCTAAAGGAGTTTTACTGGCTTTTTGAGAAAGACAGCTAATAAGAATGGGGAGGGAAACATGTGGTCAGGCTTTCCTGGATGAAGTTGGGGTTCCATCCAAATCTGGGTGCTGTGTGCGTGCAGGGTGACACGTGTACAGGTGAAGAGCAGCGGGTCAATGCTGCAGTTTACCAAGGTTAGGCAGTGACAGGAAGCCTGGGTGGTTGTCTCCAGACATATGGAGGGGGTGCTATACCTGAGGACTATTCCAGAAACATTCCATGGAAGAGTTTCCTCCTTTCATTCCCTCATCTGCCAACATTTGGCCTTATTGTGTTTAAAGGTTTTCTGTGAGGGGCATCTGCCTGGCTCATTTGGTAGAACGTATGACTCTTGATCTCAGGATCATGAGTTCAAGCCCCTCATTGGGTGTAGAGCTTACTTAAAAAAAAAAAAAAGACGTAAAAAGGTTTTCTGTGAACATCCAGTGGTCTTTCCTCTTTCTTGGGCCATATCTCCCTGTGTTATGGTACAATCATGGTGAGCACCTCACACAGCAAGTGGCTTTTCTGGTTTTCTCATTTCTTCCTTTCCTTCCTTCTCAACTGGTGGTTTGTCTGACACACTGGCACTGTTTCGTGTTATGGAGCTACAACCTTGTTCTGTTGTGGAAACTGCTTTATCAGGCTGGGTGCTGTGGGCGAGGGGAGGGCTGGAGAACTAGAAAGAAGGCAGAAGGGTCTAGAAGCTGCTGGCTGTCTGGGCACAGATAAGGCCCTGCTCCCTGGCTGAGTTAAGAGCTCTCCTGGGCTGAGCATCAGTGAATGTGGTCATGGGAGGCTTTTAACTCTTTGTTATAAAGGCAGAGCTGGGAGACAGATGAATCACTTCTGGGCCCCCGCATCCAGCCCAAAGTCTTTGCACAGCACTGAAACTGGAATGTTGATAAGGAGGTAAAAACAGGGGCTGTGTGTGGTGATTCCCAGCACCCAGCCTTGGGTGAGGAGGTGCCTGGCTCACTCCTGGAAGAGTGAAGGCCTCAGCACATCCTTGGTCGATGCCTCTCTTTCTAAGCAAGCTAATCCTTAGACTGAATATCAGGGCCTGGAATTTTCTCTCTACGGCTCCCTGCACAAAAATGTGAGATCGAATACAAACGGATTAAGAAATAAAAGGCAAAAGCTACTTGAGGATTGATGATGATCCTGATGGTGAAAGGTAAGTAGCACATTAGCTATTTTAGTTGCTGCTCCTAACAAAATTCAGTTGGAAAGGGGGTGCCTCTGAAGACTAGGAGACAACACATAGGACAAAAATAACTGTTTTCCTTGGAAGAGGAGCCCACTGGGGTCTGTCTTCCTCCCCCAGTGCTGACACAGGACTTAGCAGTCTGCTCTCCCCCCCAAACTCCAAAGTGTTCCTGTTGAAGAAGAGGGACTTCCTTGACCCAAGAAGGAAGCTTTCCTCTCCTTCTTGCAGAGAAGCCATCGTCTGGGGTGTGGGGGTGAGGGATCCACCAGGGCAAAGGTGCTATCAGACCGGGGAAGAGAATTCCCCATTTTTCATCATGGGTGGTGACTGGCTGCTTGGGGATCTTTGTTTTTACTTCAATACCCTCTTTACTCTGAAATCTGTCAAAATGAGTATTAACTAAAATGTCCTTTCTATGTGCCACTGGAGTGATCTGTCTCTCTCCCCTGCCCTGTTTCTTCCTCTCACTGCAGGTGTTAGGAGAATTTCTAGGGAATTGCCAGTTCCTGGTTTCTCCTCCCTGCTCCCTCCTGGATACCTCTCCCTTTACCGGATTACACAATTCCTTGTGCCTGTGGCAATCTCCCCCTGAGCTGGTGTTGTGTTCATTCCCTAGCCTAATTAGTTCTTTCACTTTTATTTTTCCTATTTACACTAGAAAAAGCTATTTGAGTATCTTCCCCAGTTAGCTGAATGAAGGCACGTACTCAGCTCCTAACCTTCCATTCCTGTGTCTCTGAATGTTTGAGGGAGGTAACACCACTGGAGAATTCCCCCCACACACTCCAGCCTGGATGAACTTACATAGTTTTAAATCCTTCTCAGTACCTGGGAACCAAAGCATAAGGACAACCACACCGGCATCATAGGGAAGGTGCTCTGTGTCTGGGAATATGTTGAGCTGAGAACACGTCTGAGTAAATGACATGGCCAAGAAGCAGAAAAGTCTTCCAGTCTCCTTGAGTGAAATGGTCCCTCTGTGGAAAGGAAGCCAGCCACTTTTGAAGGCTTGCTTTGTTGTTTGCTGTGACCCTGCTGTCCCCATGTGATATCTGGGTTCATCTTAGAGACTGTGGGCTAGGTGATCACCCACGGGTCTCCAAGGTTGGTGACACACTTGGACTCTGTATGTGCTCTCAGACCGAGGAGTGGAGAAACTTCCTTCCTCCTCACCTGCCTAGATGTCTGCATCTACGTTCCTTAACATGACCAGATTCCATGGAGACAGTCACCCAGACAGACCCCTGGTGTCCAGGTGATCCTTTTTTGTTTTCAGCCCCATGGCAAAGGCTGTATCTCAGGTCTATTTATCTGCTATCCTGCCCGCAGACCTAGGGAGGCACCTGGAAACCCTCGCAGGAAGGGTGGGTGGTTCTGAGACCACTAGGTGTTCTCTCTAAATGGGCACCTTTTTGCAGGGCTGTGGGCCGGTCCAGACTCCAGGACAGATACCACCCTAAGTAGGTGAGGGTGGGAGCAGAACTGGGGGCAGGGAAATGGGGGAACTAGGGCTTCCTCCTCATGGGGGTAGGGGCAGGCTGATGCTCCCTGCGGAAGGCCAGGGTCTTCCTCCCGAGGTTGGCTAGGGATCCTCAGGCTGCCTCACTCAGGGACAGTGCCAGCCGCCCCTCCCCCCTCCCCCCCCTCCCTTCAGCAACAGCATTGGGTTGGATCCAGCGCGATTGGGAGTGAAGTGTGAGCCGAGCCAGCGCGGGGAGCCGGGACACCCTCGCGAGCCAAGTGCCTCCAGAGAGTCCGGTTCCAGGTCCAGAGGCTGGCGCGCGGGGGATCCCCACAAGGGGGCGGAGGGAAACCCAGGAGGCCCGCGGGAGGAGGCGCGGCTAGCGGCTGGGCGCGCGCAGCTTGAGCGCACTCGCGGCGTCTCAGCTCCGGGCAGCCAGTGGGGAGGGGGGCTGAAGAGACCCCCTCTGTTTCTCCGAAGTTTCGGGCGATTCCTTCTGCCCGGAGACCCGCCTCCCGGCGGCGTGCTCCCCACGAGGGGGCCTTCTGCGCCGCCCCCTCCCTCCCCCCGGCACTGCACGGCCGAAGGATCGCGCACGGGGCTCCCTCCCCAGCTCAGTCTCCTCCCCACGCGCCCCCTCTCCGCCGCGCCGGCCAGCGCGGGCTGCGTCCCCGGCACTGCCCCCCGCCCGCTTCCGAGCCTGAGCCGCCGCGCCGCCGCAGGCTGCGGGAGCTGCGCCGCCCGTGCTCCCGGCGCGCTCCGGCCCCGCTCGGCCCCGGCTCCCCGCTCCCCGCGCGCGGACCATGGAGTGAGGGAGCGGGCGGTCCCGCGACGCGCTCCCGCAGCCGGCGAGGCCGGAGCCAGCCCGGGTGGCCTCGCCAGCCCGCGGAGTTGGCCAGCGGCGGGCCCTCCTCCCGCCGGTCCTTTCCCGCTCCTCCTCCTCGGCCGCCGCCGCCCCCACCTCCCGGCCGCCCCCGCCGCCCCCGCCGCGCCGCCGCCCGAGGCCGAGCGCGGACGCCGAGCGTGGGAGCCATGGCGCGCGAGGAAGAGAGGGACCCCGAGCGCCGGGAGGCGGCGGCGCGGGCCAGCGGCGAGGAGGAGGAGGAGGGCGAGGAGGGACTGAGCGACAGCGACGACGAGGACGAAGACGACGAGCCCGGCAGCGGCAGGGAAGAGGAAGAGGAGGCGGCGGCGGCGGCCAGGCGGGAGCGCAGCGAGGACGCGCGGCTGCAGCGCGCAGGGGTGCCTCCCGCCGCCGTCCCCGCCGCGGCCGCCCGCGACAGGAGCGGCCGCCGCCAGCCGGGGCCCCCGCCGGGGCCGCTGCCTTGCCGCTCGAGGATGCCGTCGCCCGACGACGAGGACCGCGAGCGTCGCCGGAGCCGCCGGAGGGACCTTCTGCTGAGCCAGCTCTGCTTCCTGGCCTTGGTGGCGCTGCTGCTCTGGTCGCTGTCGAGCATGCAAGAGCATAATGGTGAGTGCTCGCGGCTCGCCCCGAGTGGGCGCTGCGGCTCCGGCAGCTCGGGGCTCCCGGGCCGGGCGCGGGGCGAGCAGGCTGGCCGGCAGGAAGGGGTGCCGGGCACGAGGACTCCCCCTGCCTCTCGGAGGGGCTCGGGAGGAGGGGGCCCTGGAGGCCAGGATCGCGCAGTGGAGTCGCGGCCGGCACGCGGGGGCGCCTGGCTGGCCCTGGGGACCCTTACCTGTGCCTCTTGGCTCTCTGTCCTTCTTACCCACCGGCAGGAGGGACTGGTGGCGGAGGGGGTGGGGGCTGTTCCCCTAAAGAAGTCCCCCAAGGCCAGCAATGAAGTTGTCCCGGTACGATTTGGTACCTGTGCAGGTAACCACCTGTACACCTTCGGCTTGCTGAGGGCACGAAGGGGGCTGGTTGACTGGTGAAACACATAATTTCCCAGTGTTCCCCATACGGAACAGGCGGTCTGGACCAGGCAGAAAGCTCCGTACCCGCTTTTCTAGAACAGGTGCCGGGAACTCCGGGGAGGAAAAGTGTTGGCCGCCTGGCTAGGGTTTAGGAATGGACTTGTTCTCTTTCACTGACCACTCACTGGGAAGACTGATCCCTTCTGGGCACTTGCAGCTCTGGAAGAAATGATTTAGATTGTGCTGCCCCGTCACGCTGCATTCTGCTCTCATGGTGCCCTGCAGTGGGTCTGCCCTTTCCCCACAACTTTTGTCTTATTTGTCCTTGGCCTTTCTTGAGCTGAAATAGACCTTGTGGAGAAATGTGCTCAGAACAGTTGTCCACTGAAAACAGTTTGGACCCTGGGGGGCAGCTGTCTAAATAACGGAGGGAAAGACTTGGAAGAAAAAGAATGTTGTAAAAACGGTTTTATATCCCAGCAGTTCAAGTGGCATGGTTCGTGGGAAAACAGCCGTAAAAATGGTTGTGAGAAAAAGAAAAAGCCGTTACAAGTATGTGCCTTGGTGTTAAGAAAGATGTAGCTCTAATACAAGGCGTTATGAAGTGCAGCACAAAAGCACTTTGATAGTGATGGTGAAGGGTGGCATCGGTTAAAAAGGGGATGTCCCCCAGATTGGCTGGTCTCGTGCTTCGTGGGGAAAGCAGGTGGTCCCTCTTGGTTCAAGTCTTAGCAGACCTCTTGACAGACTTCATCTTATATGGTAATATGAGCGAGTCGGTCCCGGTCTTCAGTGGAGCCGTCGGGACTCCAGAGCTCTCTCCTTTTCTCTTGAATCCCAGATTATCTGGTGAAGGGGAGTGTGCCAGGGAGGGAAGCTGGACTTCTCTTAAAGGGCAGTGTCGGACCTGCCAAAAGCAGTGACTGACTGATTCTCTCGAAGAGGGTTTTCATTAAGCCCCTTTTAATCTTGCTGATTTTTGTGAGTGCAAAGCCAGTCTGTACTTGATGCCACCTTTGGTAAGGGCTCTTCTAAGTCAATTACGTGCCGGCCATGTTTCCTGCATGCTGGGGCTCTGGGAGTTCTAGAGTGCCCATCACTTCCAGGATGTAAGGGGCATTTTTCTGGATGGCCAGTGTGGCCCATATAGTTAAGTCCATCGATGGCTGGGGGCCGCCTGGGGCTCTGGGAAAGCCGGGGTGTTCAGGAGGAAGGGGGTGGAAGACACTCTGCAAACTAGAAACCTGGTGACTAGAATGTCATTTTGAAATGGTTTCCCTAGCAGTGACATTTCTTTTCAGGTGCCACCAACTCCGACTTTGTTCCATAGCACAGCCCTTTCCCTGGTCTCTTCCCTTGATCTCTGTCCTCCCATATTCTCTCTCTCTTTCTCTCTCCTTCCATAAATGCAAGCTTTCAGAAGACCCCCACCTCAGCAACTGAAGATCACCGTGAAAATCCAGCAGTGTGAAGGGGGATGCCATCCAGCCCCCAAATGGCACGCCAGTTGTAATTCTGTCTCGAATCACCTCTTCTTCAAGTAGATACTCATGATTTCATTACGTGATACCTTGCTGATTCACAGCCAGGCCCAGGTGTTGTGTGTGTGTGTGTGTGTGTGTGTGTGTGTGTGTGTGTGTGTGTGTGTTTTAGATCATATTTAAGATATTAATGTGTGTGAATCTGCAAGTGGTTATTTAGCTTGGGGGGGTTGTCCTTTGGCATACTTAAGCTTTAGAATACTGACTTTTTACCCTGGAAACTTGGGTGCTAACTCTACTTAAGTGTCTTTTCAGTATGGATAAAAAGTATGGAGTTTGGCCTTGTTTCAAAGACCCTGTGTCTGCGAGAGGCTGAGTGATTCACTTAAGGTCACACAGCAATTGAGGAGTAGAGGGAGGACCCAACCCAAGGTGGCCTGACTCTTTGATCCCACCTCTGTTTCCTGGTATTCATGCCACCATCTGGGTGCAGCTTTGTAATATTTATATAATCACATGGGGGGTACCTTCCTAATGATCCAAGGAGAATATAGTTTTTAATTTACCTCGAAAACCACACCGTGATTAAAATGTAACTTCTCAGAAGCCTGTTTTCTTAACACATATCGATTTTTCTTTTTTTATAAAAAAGACTGTTCTTTTACCAAACCAAAATAGGGATGTGTGGCAGTTGTGTTATATAGTGTTGTGTAACACTTCGATGGTGTGGAACCTGAGCTCCCTTTCCTGACATCTAACCAAACTCCAGTATTGACTCCTTTCTGCTGAGATGGGACGCAAGCATTATTAAATACGAGTCGGGGAAGGGTTACTGCTGGAATCAACAAAAATGTGAATCCTCACAATAACCAGAGCAGGAGTAACAACTGGTGGATGGGCTTGTAAGCGCCAAGCACTGAGCTCAGTACGCTTTATGTGCATTGCCTCATTCAGTAGCTGCACACCATCTTCGCAGACGCTTGAGCTTTCAGCGGTAGAGGAAGCAAGGGCTTCCTCTTCAGGAAGGGAAACAAGGGCTCTTCAGTCCTAGCTAGGGCTCTATGGTTGCTGATAAAGATCATGTTTTTTTTTTTTTTTCATTAAAAAAATAATTTATTTATTTAATTTACATCCAAGTTAGTTAGCTTATAGTGCAACAATGATTTCAGGAGTAGATTCCTTAATGCCCCTTACCTATTTAGCCCATCCCCTCTCTCCCCCACCCTGCTTCCCACCACAACCCCTCTATTTGTTCTCCATATTTAAGGGTCTCTTCTGTTTTGTCTCCCTCCCTGTTTTTCTATTATTTTTGCCTCCATTCCCTTATGTTCATCTGTTTTGTATCTTAACGATGACATTTTTGATCTGTTTTCAAAGCCAATTGAAGTAAGGTGTCAGATTGGCTAAATGAGGGTTTTCTTTTCTTTTTCTTGTTTCTGCAGTGAGAATGGATTACTTTTGCTTTGAGTGGTCTTAAAATGTTTAGTTTTTCTTTGAAGTGAGGAACCTGGTCATCTTTTTCCAGAAGTGGTACGAATAAAGCCCAGAGGTTCTAGCTTAGGAGTGATGATAGACATCCCCTCTAGAAAGTTCCTAGGTAGGTGAGTAAAGAATAAGAAAAAAAATATGTAATATATATAGCTCAAAGTTTACATATATATTCTGGCCCAGTTACTGTTTCTAATAATGGATCTCCTCAAAACGTAGTGGTGTAGAACTACTGTTTTATGTTTTTGCTCATGGATACTTTGGGTCAGGAGTTTGGACAGGGTGTTCTGGGATGGCTTATCTCTGCTCCACGTCTGGGGCTCAGCTGGAAAGATTGAAAGGCTGGGTGACTTGACAGCTGGGTCTGCAGTCATCTGGAGGCAAAATCACTCCCGTGTCTGGGGTTGAGGCCAGCTGTTGGCTGGGCTCTCAGCTGGGCATTTACCCAGAACACCTATGTATGGCCTCTCCATATGGCTTCTCCATGTGCCTTAGTTTGAACTCCCTCAGAACACAGCAGCTGGGTTCCAAGAGGATAAAGTGGACGTACACAGCATTTATGTCTTAGCCTCAGAAGTCATGTGGTATGACTTCCACTGTTTTCTTTTGGCCAAGGCATTGGCAGTTGTCATCCTAAGTTCAAAAAGGGGGGACATAGATGTCACCACTTACTCAGTGGAGGAGTGTCAGGTTATATTGTAAGGAGAGCAGGTGGGCATGTATATTGTGGCTATCTTTGGAAAACCAGGGATCCAAGGGATAATAACTTAGAGACACAGACATTTCCCAAGGAGGTAAATGGTGAATGATAAATATACACATATTTGAAATACCTTCCAATCATGAAAACATGGCAGCCCGTCTTAAGTTAGGTGTGGGGTCCACAGGTGGTATCTGAAAAGAGTGCTGTGTGGGTACTTGAACTGCACATTTCAGTTGCCAAGCTGAGAGCCTATCTTTAGCTTTGCGACCTCCCAGTCCTCAGAGGACAATGGCCATGACCTCTCAATCTCTCGTGTGGTTTACGGGGATGCCTTGCTGGATTCTTCTGCCTGGATATCCTCCCTTCCTGCCCTCCCTTCCATGCTTCACTACACTGGTCTTTCTAATGCTCCTCAAAAGGGTGACATTTCTTCTGGCTCCAGACCTGTCACACATGCCAGTTCCACATTTATCAATCACAGCTCGTTCATCTTTCACTTCCGGGCCTAAGATCTACCCAACCAGACTAGGTCCTCCCATTTTGCTCCTTGAGCTATTTTCTCTTCATAGCATTTATCACAGTTGCCAATTATGTATTTGTTTGGTTGTGATTTGAGTAACCTGTCCTCTTCACCACATTCTAATAAGCTCCAGGAGATCAGGGACCCTCTGACCTTTGCTCACCTTTGTCATCTGCATCAACTGCCCTTAGTAGATGCTCAAAAGACACTTGTTAAGTAAAGAAGCTGTTTTGATTTCTGAACTACAGTACCTGTAATAAAAACTAGCGACTGCATGTCAGGAGCTCAGTTACTGGCATGCGTTTTAATCTCACGATTTAGAATTCTTCCCCCCCTCTCCCATCCATCAAAGTCAGTGTTGTTACCCATTTTTCATGGGCTAACATGGAGCCACACAAGGTGAGTGCCTTGCTTTGTGTCACTTCATTAAGTGGCAGGATTTGATCCCAAGCCCACTTGTATCCAAGCTGCATGCCCCTGCATTGCCTAGCTCCAGCTGAGGAGGACACGAATAGAAAATGGGAATCACACTGCCTTTTTCAGTCGACTGGGGAGAGTAAAGGAGTAACAGAAGGTTGCTTTCATAGAAGCAGTATTTTAGAAACACATCGCTTTTCAACCTTTTCTATTTTCTGCCTAAACATATATAGATGTGTCTCTCCTGGCTTTTCTTAGCTGCTCATCAACCCAGATTTTTCTCAAAGATTTCCTTTACTTGCAAGCCTTGAATCCTTGTGGGAAGATTTTTTTTTAATATCCTGGAGGGTTGGCAAAGCCAAAAGAATTGCAAAACCAGCCATTTGCTGAGAATTCCAGGGCTTGGTGGAAGTTGGCTGATAGGACAGGATTTTGGCAACTCTCTTTTTCCTCAAGGAGATTACTTTTCCTTGAGCTAAATATATGTTTTTGGAGGGAATAATAGTACAGTGACTCTTGTATTGGGGAGACTGAGGTACAGAAAGTTCATAAGATGTCTTTGAAGTCACATAGCAAATGAGTGGTACTTCCAGAAGGTAATTCAAGTTTTTCTGCTCTTTTCCTGCCCTCAGTTTCTGGAGGGCTTGTTTGGCAATGACTTTTGTTTGTCTTTGCAACAGTTTGAAACATGGTTTTATCCTGTAGGGTTTGAGAATTTGACGTATTAAGGGATATAGTGGAAGAAGGTTTTCTCTAGTGAAACGTGGTGGTTGCCATCCAGGCAGTTTTAATCACAGAGTTGTGAGTTTTAAGACATGGAAGATATCTTCCAGACTCTCTCATGTGGCTACAGGTGCACCAGTCCTGTCCTCATTCTCATCCCTGGGGGCTTCACCTCCCTTACCAGTTTTCCCACTCCCACCTTTGTAAGTGGTCCCTTGTGAAACAGTCTTCAGTGACACCTCTTGAATGAGTTTCTGCCTGGACTCCACTGGTGTAAGACCCAAGGACCTCCATTCATTCATCCAGTTAATATTTGGCAGGCTTTTTACTAGTTGTTGGGGTGACAGCAGTGTCTGAGATGGATACTCAGAATATTGTCCTCATGGTGGCTTAGACTTTAGTGGGAAGAGAGGCGTCGAACAGCTAATTTTCAAGAATTATAGGTGAGGCGAATGAGAGAGACAGCATGGCGTGAGGAGGTGTTGGTAGTAAGGAGAAGCTGGAACCTGGAAAATCAAAGGAATTAGGTTGGTAATGAATGGGGAACAAAAAACAAATGTATAAAAATTGGGTAAAAGATACTGACAGGCAGTTGACAAAGCAGTTGTAAATGACCAGTAGATACCAGTAAAAATCCTCAACCTCAATAATAATCAGGGAAATCTCATTTTAAAAATGATGAAATACATTTTTAAATATCAGGTTGGCAAAAATGAAAATGCAGGATAATGTCAAGTATTAACACAGGTGCAGGAGAGATAGCTTATCTCATTTACTGCAGATGAGGGTATAAATTGGGTCCCCAAACATGGTGGGGAACTGCAAGGTGATAAGGTTTTAGGCACAGACCCCAAATGAAACCTTGGCTAATAAAAATTTTTTTTTACTGTTTGTTTATTTTTGAGAGACAGAGAGACAGAGCACAGGCGGGGGAGGAACAGAGAGAGAGGGAGACACAGAATCTGAAGCAGGCTCCAGGCTCTGAGCTGTCAACACAGAGCCCGACACAGGACTTGAACCCATAAACCGTGAGATCATGACCTGAGCTGAAGTCAGATGCTTAATCGACAGCACCCCTGTTTCCCCAACCTTGCCTAACTTTTAATGAGATGTATATATGGGGAATTGTGAATTTGTTTTTTTTTTTTTTTTTAATTTTTTAATTTTTTGTTTTTTATTTTTTAATATATGAAATTTACTGTCAAATTGGTTTCCATACAACACCCAGTGCTCATCCCAAAAGGTGCCCTCCTCAATACCCATCACCCACCCTGCCCTCCCTCCCACCCCCCATCAGCCCTCAGTTTGTTCTCAGTTTTTATTTTTTTTATTTTTTATTTTATTTTTTTTATATCTCAATCTTTTTTTTATTTATTTTTTATTTATTTTATTTTATTTTATTTTATTTATTTATTTATTTATTTATTTTTTAATATATGAAATTTACTGTCAAATTGGTTTCCATACAACACCCAGTGCTCATCCCAAAAGGTGCCCTCCTCAATACCCATCACCCACCCTGCCCTCCCTCCCACCCCCATCAACCCTCAGTTTGTTCTCAGTTTTTAACAGTCTCTTATGCTTTGGCTCTCTCCCACTCTAACCTCTTTTTTTTTTTTTTTCCCTTCCCCTCCCCCATGGGTTTCTGTTACGTTTCTCAGGATCCACATAAGAGTGAAACCATATGGTATCTGTCTTTCTCTGTATGGCTTATTTCACTTAGCATCACACTCTCCAGTTCCATCCACGTTGCTACAAAAGGCCATATTTCATTTTTTCTCATTGCCACGTAGTATTCCATTGTGTATATGAACCACAATTTCTTTATCCATTCATCAGTTGATGGACATTTAGGCTCTTTCCATAATTTGGCTATTGTTGAGAGTGCTGCTATAAACATTGGGGTACAAGTGCCCCTATGCATCAGTACTCCTGTATCCCTTGGGTAAATTCCTAGCAGTGCTATTGCTGGGTCATAGGGTAGGTCTATTTTTAATTTTCTGAGGAACCTCCACACTGCTTTTCAGAGCGGCTGTACCAATTTGCGGGGAATTGTGAATTTGAATGGCAGTGCATAGACATTTGACACTTGGATAGAAGCTGAGCTTTCCCAAGGGGAACTGGGTGGGCTCAGGTGGTTAAGTATCCACCTCTTGATTTAGGCTCAGGTCATGATCTCAAGGTTTGTGGGTTTGAGTCCCACATGGGCTCTGCACAGAGCCTGCTTGGGATTCTCTCTTCTCTCTCTTTCCCTCCCTTGCTCACATGCTCGCTCTCTCTCTCTCTCTCTCTCCAAAAATAAACATTAAAAAAAAAAACAAACAAACTCAACTTTTCCTGGACACATCTGTGATCGAGGAGCAGTCATGACCCTTTGAACTCTAGACTTCAAACATTGGAAGGTACGGTGAATAGGCCTTTGATATTTCTGGAGGTATTCAAACCAATACAAATTGCTTATCTAAATCATGAAATCTAGCCATTATTCCTTGTCCATCACTCTTCATTTCTAGGAGAATGAGAACAATTAAAGTCTGCTTCTCTGTTGACCTAGTTCAGAGGAATTTCACATTTGCAACTTTGTGTTTTTCTCTTCATGACTCCCTCTCTGCTTCTGCATTGTTTGACCTCAGCAAAAGTCATTTTCACTTGAGTGACAAACAGTGAGCTCTGAACCCACAGGGAACAGGAAGTAACAAGCACATTTCTTGGGTAGGGTTTTGATGTAAGAACAAAGTGGGTGATGGGAAGCATGGGTGACCAGGAGAAAGGGAGTGCTGAAGGTTAACGTTGCTGAGTCAATAGCACCATCTTTAAGAAGGAACATTCACTTTTGGACATTTTGACTTTGATTACTGGTAGGACATCTGGGTGGAATATAGCTGATTGTCAAAAGTCAAGATCATAAGCAGTTGCTACAGATAAGTACCTGGGAAATAGTGTGCATGAGGGTGAAAATTGTATCTTTGCTTGGCTCCTGGGTTTCCGTCTTCTCTGCACCTTGTAATCAGGAGGGAACTTTAAACTTGACTTATGTCTGGGTCTAACCCTCCCCCCCCCCCCAACTCCCTGCAGAGATTCTGACATAATGTTCCTGGGTATAGCTTGGGTATTGGTATTTTTTTTTTTTTTAAGGGAAGCAGATGGCTCTAGTGTGCGGCTAAGACTAGGCACCTCTGGATAGAGCAGTGGTCAGTATTTATCACAGCCATGTCAGTGCTCTTTGTACCCGAGCTATGAAGCATGCTGGGCTTAATTTTTCTGTCCTAAATGTGAATGAATATTTGCTTAGTTTTCTAAGCCTTCACCACTAATTGAAGCCCAAACTTTCCTCCGGTTGCCCTCACCTTCTTTGCCTATGTACACTGCCGTTAAATATTCTGTCCAGTTCTCTTTTTTCAGAAGTCCTTCTCAGATTGTTCCAGCTTGTTCTAGTCTGGATAGGTTGCTTGTTAAATCTGCTGCCCAGCTGTCATCTTGAGATCTGCCTATAGCTTCATACTGCCCATGACTCCCCCCCCTCCCCCCCCAACCCCCAGCTCTCCCTGTGTTGCAAGGAACCTGTATGCATTTCCTGCCCTGCTTGGTTTATCCCTTCATCTGTGGTACACGTTTCTGGGGATCACACACTCCAGGTGCCTCCTAAGACAGAGTGTGGAAACAAGAAAACAAAGGTTTGAGACATCGTAGATTTGAAAATAGGTTTGAAAATACATTAAATCGAGTCTCACACTTTGAAGATAGTTTGGCTGGAGGGGGAATTTATGTTGGAACTCAGTTTCCCCAGTTTTGAAGGCACTGCTCTTAAGGGTTACCCCTGAGAAGTCTGATGCTGTTCTAGTTCTTTTGTATGTTACCTGTTTCCTCCTGTCTCCCCCAAAAGCATGGGTGCTCTTTGTTCCTAATGTTCAGGCATATCAGTTAAATGGCTGGGGTGGTTCTGTTTTCATGTATTGTACTGGGAACTCACCTGGTTCTTTTCATCTGGAGGCTCATGTCCTTCAGATCTGGGAACTTGTGTGCATTCCTCCAACCCAAGCTCTCTCCCCTCTCTGGATTGTCTGTTACTGGGGTGTTTGACTTCCAAGATTGATATTCTGATTTTCTGATCTCTTCTCTCCCATTTTTCCCTCATCCTCCTGCTCTAATTTCTATAGGTTGCTGAACCACATCTTCTAGTTCTACTGAGGATTTCATTTCTGCTGTTGTATTTTTAGTTCCAAGAGCTCTTTTTCTCCCTCCTCTGAGAGTTATTTTTAGTAACATCCTGTTCTGCTTCATCAATACAGCATCATTGCTTATATCCTAAAGTGTGTGAATAGTAAGTAGTCTTTGGAATTTCCTTTTCTGTATGTGGACTTGGTTTTTTCCAGGTTGCTGTTGTCTTTCCGCTTTGTTTTTCATATTATGTGCTTTCTTTAAAAGTTAAGTGATCCTTTGTGTGTACTCATATTTAAGAGAGGCTACTGAAATGATGATTGGAAACTGCAAAGAGGAGGGTCTGTTGACTGTTTCTCTGTAAGGTGATCCAACTGGGCCATGTCACCGGGCAGTGCTCCATGTCTCCAGTTCTGGATCTTTATCAGGGGGTGGTTGGGTTTTTCAGAGAGGGGTTGCCCCATGTCCTGTCTGGAGGGAGAACCAGTAGGAATCCAGTGGGAGAGGAAGTGGGGGCTAGGGGGTGTTGTTCAGCAGAAACATTCTCCTAGACTCAGTGAGTTGTCCTGAGGCAGTTATAAGTATGATGGAGCTGAACAATTTATTTTGATGCAATGCAGTTTATTTCAGGCTCCCTTCCTCCTGCCCTCCTCCCCTCCCTTCCTGCCTTCCTCCTTTATCTCTTTAGCTCTCATATACATGAAACTGGTAAGAGTTGTTGCCCCCTGATGGGGCTTATGCTCAGGGTAGGGGGAAAGAAGGCATAGTTTTCATCATCTCCTTTCCTTTAACTGAGATTTTTATTGAGATAGTTGTGGATTCATATGCAGTTGTAAGGAATAATGCAGAGAGATCCCTAGTACATTTCCCCCAGTTTCCTTCAATGGTAACATTTTGCAAAACTCTAGTATAATACCATAACCAGAGAAGTACCATTGATAACAAGCCACCAACCTTATTCAGATTCCCGAGCTTCATTTGTGCTCATGTGCATGCATGTGTATATGTGTATCTGTTTAAGTGTATGTAGTGTTTGTATGTGTATATGTATGTGTAGAGCATATGTGTGCAGTATGTGTGTGTGTGCATTCAGTATGTGTATGTCGTGTGTACACGTATGTATGTGTAGTGTATGTAGTGAATTCAGCATGTGTGTGCCTGTAGTGTGTATGTGCATGCATGTGCGTGTAGTATTTGTTCATGTGTGTATAGTATTGTGTGTGTGTAGTGTGTGTTAGAGGTGTGTGTATGTTTTATACAGCTTTCTCACTTGTGTTGGTTGCTGTAACCACCACAATCAGAATATTGCACAGATCCACCATCATGAGGATAACTTGTGTTGCCCTGTCCTAACCACACACGGCCTGTGTATCTTTTTATTCAGAAACAACAGTCAAAGTAAGTAACTTCTGTCACCTACTCCAAAAATAAAGGTAAAAAAATTGTAGCTTCTAGAATTAAAGGAAATTCCACCACCAGCAGTGTTGCTCTGCACCGAAAGCTGCTTGTGAGGTGGGGGTGGGGAGAGGAGTGTGAAGTCCGTCAACATTCGCGATACTGGGGGCATGGAGACCTTTCTCAGTCGTCAGGTTCACTCCTAATCAGGGATGGCAGCCATATCTAAGTGCTGGGTGAAGGCTGCATGTGGCTGGTGACCAGTTTCTCTGGTGGATGATGTTTCCTGTCATTTGCACAGCATTGCTGGATGAATTCTCTGTGGAAAGTTTTTTCAAGTAGCTTGTTCATTCAGGCAGTTTGGCTAAGCTTTCTGCAATGAGATTTTCACCAGTATCTGTTTCTTAGGGTATTAGAGATAGAGATCTTGGGGGCTATTGTCTCTTAACATCTGAGAATTACTGCTGGGGGTGGAGCCCGGTTTTCTGACTCTTTGCTTAGTAAATACTTAAGGAAAAAGCAGAAAATTAAGGCTAGAAATGGATTTAATGTAGATGGACTCAGTGAAATTATTTCAAAATCTGAAATGCTCCTGAAGTGCTAGAATCTTGTTGGGAATTATTTGGCATTTAGTGTAGTCACTAAATGGGGAAAATTAGGGAATGTCGGGGGAGGGGGCGGCTACTTCTTGTAGCAAATAAAATATTTTGGGGGGGATTTTTTTTTTTTTTTTTTTTTGGAAATACGGGCTCTTAGGACAGTCTTAACTTGCTTCAGGAGAGAGTTAACATCGCTGGTTTACTTTCCACCTGGGGAGTCACCTCATATAACCATGGCAATGATTAGTTGTTTCAAAAATGAGTAACCATGAATTTTTTCCTGTTGGGGTTTTTGAGTTTACAAGATTTCAACTTTTTTCATACCTGGTGTTACAATTCTAGTCTGTGATCTGAACACCACTTCCAAACAAAGCAAAGTTTCCTAGGACCTTAACACCCTAGGCTTTGAAAACCCGATGATAATCACCTTCTTAGTAGGATTTCATAATGTGGTTATTTGAAATCAGAAATGTTTGCTGGGTTAAGTGCAAAAAGAAAACCTATTGCACCTACTTTCGATAAATCTGGACATGAAGGCAGGTCAATTCCAGTATTTTCCAACATTGTGGTATATTTCCTCCCTCATATGTTACAAAATTGATTGAATACTATATATAATATCTTGGATACCGCTTTTGAATTAAAAAATTAATATACATTCAAATCGCCATGATGCAGAACAAAAATATCAGCCCCCCAAAACTTTGTCAAACCAACCCTTTGCAGTTATACCCTTCTTCATCCCTATTGTTTGACCTCTGTTACCATTGGTTTTGTCTTTTTGAGAATGTCAAACAAATGGAATCCTACAGGATGAAATATTTTGACACTGACTTCTTTCACTCAGCAGAATGCCTCTCAGATTCATTACACTGTTGCATGTGTGGGTAGGTCCATTCCCTTTCATGGCTGAGTAGTGTTCCATTAAACCAGATGTACAACAGCTTGTTTATCCTTTACCTGTTGATATTTGGGTTGTTTTTAGTTTTGTTGATTATGAATAGAGCTGCTGTAAACGTTCAGATCCCAGGGTGGGTTTTTTTTTTTTAATTTTTTATTTCTTTTTCTCACTTTATCATACTGGCTGAGACTTTCAGTACAATGTTGAGTTTGAGTGGACATCCTTGCCTTGTCCCTGATCTTAAGGGGAAAGCTTTCAGTCCTTTAAGTATGATGTTTACTGTAGGGCTTTCATGTCCTTTGTCAAGTTAAGGAAGTTCCCTTCTAGTTACAATTTGTTGAGAATTCTTATCAGAGATGGGTATTGAAGTTTATCAGGTGCTTTTCTGCATCAGGTGATATGATGCTATGTTTTTATTCTTTAGACAGTTAATATGGTGAATTACATGGATTGATTTTTTGACTACAGATTCAAAAAATGTATATACCCTGGAGAAGCCCCACTTGATCATGGTGTGTTTTTTCTTTCATATTTCTGGATTTGAATTGGTCCTGTTTTATTGAGGACTTTCACACCTGTGATCACCCAGAGTGTTGGTCATAGGTTTATTGTACTATCTTTGTCTGGTTTTGCTGGCCCCATGAAATGAATTAGGAAACATTATTCCCCTTTCCTACATTTCCTGGAAGAGATTGTGTAGAATTGGTAGATTCTGCTCTTTAACTTATCATAAACATTTCTCTATAGCATCAAACTTAAGATATTATTTTCACTGTCTGCATAAGCATAGTATTAAACATCACAAAAATTTTCTTAGTATTATAGCAAGTGATGTTTATTGAACACTTTGCATGCTTGAGGCACTGTTTAAGTGCTTTTCCCTGTATTGAATCCTTTAATCTGCATGATATCCAATGGAGTGGGTACCATTATGATCTCCACTTTACATGCAAAGAAAAATAAGACAGTGTGTAAATAACTTGCCCAAAATTTCTATGTGGCTAAGTAGTATATGAATTCAGGCTGTCTGATTCCAGACCCCATGGCCTTAACTATTACATTTTATCCTGTGGTTATATTACAGTTTACTTTTTCATACCTCCATTTGGGATATTTAGGTATTTTCTATATCCTCACTGTGATCATTGTTCTTGTACTCAAGTCCTTGATAATTGATGGCAATTCCTTTAAGCTGGTTTCCTAGAAGTAAGTGCCATGTCAGTGTCAAAGTGCATGCCTATTGTAAAGGCTAACATCCTGCTATGTAATTTTCCAGGAATTTGAAGAAATTAAAAATTCCAACAGCAGTGTTTGAGAGTACTCAATTCAGTGTTCTCTGCCAGAATGGAATATTATGATTATTTTACATATTTTAAATTCAGTTTGCAGAGAGATGGTATCTTACTGCTTTATTTTGTGTTTTCTTCATACTGGTGAAACTGAATGTTTAAAATGTTTATTGACTTTTTATTTCTTGTGAGAAAAACTTATTCATGTCTCTTCTCCATTTTTTTCTAATGGGATAACTATTTTTCTTAATGATTTGTAAAACTCTTTATATATTCCATAAATACGTTTTTAATCCTATGTCAGTTTTGTTGTTGTTTTTTTTTTTGGCATACAGAAGATTTTCATTTTTATCTAGCTAAAACTATATTTCTTTTTTTCTTGTCTTTTTTCATTGTTTTATTCTTCGATCCAGGATCTCAAGTGTGTACATAAAACCTTGGTTTGTGAGCCTAATTTGTTCTGGAAACATGCTTGTAGTTCAAAGCACTTGTAAATCAAAGCAAATTTCAAGAACCATTGGCTCAGTTGTGATCATATGACATTTGTCATCACGTACTACTTGTATTGCAAGACATCGCTCCTTTAGCAAGTTAAAATTTATTAGAAATGTTGGCTCGTCTTTCAGAATACTCGCAGAACAAGTTACTCCCAATCCAAGGTTTTACTGTATTTATTCCACATAATCCTTTATGTCTTTTTCCTCATATTATGGTTTAGTTTAAAAAAAATTAACTCTTTCATTTGGAAGGTATCAGAACTAAGATGAAGATTTCACTTAAACTGATGAACAGGTTTAATAGTTAAATTGTTTATTGAATAATCTTTCCTTTACCCAGACATTTGTGGTCTGACCTTTATTCCATGCTTGTTCTCTTATGTACCAGAAGAGTTTTTGTGATGTGTATTTTGTTCTATTTACTCATTAATTACTTTTTGTAGTTCATTAGCGTATTTATTAACGATAGGGCAAGACTCCTCTCCTCTTGTTTTGGGGAAAAAAATCATTTGCTATTATCACTTGTTTATCCTTCCAGGTGAACTTTAAAATCTCTGTTGAATTTTGCTCAAATGCCTCTGGGTTTTGACAAATCTATAAATAATTTGTGGAAAAATGGCATTTTACAACATTGATTATTTTCATTCAGAATGTGCTTCATTTGATCAAGACTTTATTTTTTTTAAATTTTTTTTATTTTTCAACGTTTTTTATTTTATTTTTGGGACAGAGAGAGACAGAGCATGAACGGGGGAGGGGCAGAGAGAGAGGGAGACACAGAATCGGAAACAGGCTCCAGGCTCCGAGCCATCAGCCCAGAGCCTGACGCGGGGCTCGAACTCACGGACCGCAAGATCGTGACCTGGCTGAAGTCGGACGCTTAACCGACTGCGCCACCCAGGCGCCCCTGATCAAGACTTTAAAACAAATCTGCCCAGATTCATAATTATTTCCCTCTTTCTTACATTTCTTTGTGAAAATTATTCTGTTATTATTTATTGTGGCTGTTGTTTCATTCTTTATATATTCTCTTAAAATATGTACTCTTTGTAATTAATTCTGTTCTTTATTTTTCATTCTTAAGTTTTAAACTACATACGTATTAATAAACACAAATTGGTTTATTAATGACCATTGGTTTATTAATTACAATTAATAACCAAAATAATACCTTATATTTTCCAATATTTTTCTGTTAAAGGGAATTTTAATTTAATTTTGTTTTTTTATGATAAAGCCCTCAACAAAGTAGGTTTATTTATTTTTTCTTTTTTAGTTAAGTTTTTAATTCCAGTTAGTTAACATACAGCGTTATTAGTTTTAGGTGTAAAATATAGTGATTCCACACTTCCATACATCACCTGGTGCTCATCACAACAGGTGCACTTGGAAGGATTTTTTTTTAAAGTTTATTTATTTATAATCTCTATACCCATCATGGGGCTCGAACTCATGACCGTAAGATCAAGAGTTGCATGCTCTACCAACTGAGCCAGCTAGGCACCCCTAGAGGGAATTTTATGTATGTATGTATGTATGTATGTATGTATGTATTTATAAACTAGCAATTGTTTTTATGTTTACTTATTTTGAGAGCAAGTGAGCATATAAGCAGGGGAGGGGCAGAGAGAGAGAGAGGGAGAGAGAGGATCCCAAGCAGGCTCTGTGCTGTCCTGACATAGCAGGGGGGCGGTGTGGCACGGGGGCGGGAGGGGGGGTGCTGGGTCTCTCTTGGAATGGGAATGTCGTGACCGGAGCTGAAATCAAGGGTCAGATGCTTAAACGACTGAGCCACCTCGGCACCCCCTAGAGGGAATTTTTAGGTTCATGCTGTAGTTGGGTAGTTATTTACTGTTGGCTCTTGGTTATGTTAGTTGCTTTTCATTATGTTGTGGATGTTTCCTCATCTCTCTCATTTTCAAATAAGTTTCTTTTTCTTAAATCAGCCATGGATGTTGTATGTGGTTAGATGCCTTATCAACATTTGTTGAAGCGTTTAGTATAATGTGATGTAAATAAATATCCACATGAAGCTGCTCCTGAGGCAAACCCCAGATAGCCACGACAATTTTTCTTTTTTCTTTTTTAATAGGATATTGGATCTGATTTTTCTATACTCTTTATAGAATTTTTGTTTTTGTATTCTTTTTTTTTAACGTTTATTTATTTTGAGAGAGGGAAAGAGATGTGTTTGTGCATGAATGGGGAAGGGGCAGAGAGAAAGGGAGAGAGAAAATCCCAAGTAGGCTCTGCCCTGTCAGCACAGAGGCCAATGAAGGGCTCCATCTCATAACTGCAAGATCATGACCTGAGCAGAAATCAAATCAAGAGTCAGATGCTTAACTGACTGAGCCACCCCAGCGCCCCTGCTTTTGTATTCTTGACAGACATTGACCTATAACTTCTAGCACCAGGTTTTAGTGCTAGCATTACACTAACTTTACAAAACAAGTTGATGATTTCCATGTTCTTCTATGTTCTAGAGAATTTTATGAAGCATGGGGATGGTCTGTTAAGTTTAAAATTTGAAAGGACATTTATATAGTACTGCCTGGCCTTTACCTGGCCTGTAGCAAATCTTAAAAGTAATTTTGGAGACACTTTTCAATTTCTGCCACCGCTACATTCCATGTAGGTAATTTGTTTTCTTAGAATTTGTTTTCTTTTCTCTATTTCATTATTTTTAAACTGAACCAAATTCTGCATTGCATTTTAAAATTTTAACTTGTTTTGTAATTGTGATTATGTAACATTTTCTGATTACTAACGTATGTGTTTCTCTTTTCCTTGATCAAATCTGACTGTATTTGGTTTATTATTTTTGGAAGATCCATATCATGTGTATCTTTATCAATTTTCCTTTCCCCCCTGTTTTCTGAATCAGTTATGGCTTTAATAGTTCCTTGACAGTCTTCTCTTAATTCCTTTGTATTCTAATGTCTTGAATTAATTGCTTTATATATTTTTATTCCTTCTTGCTAATGGTGCATTTGCCTTTGAGGGCAGCTTTAGACTCGCCTTGTAAGTTCCAAAGTGTCAAGTAGTCATTATTGTACTTTTTAAATAGTCTTGTCATTGTAGTTTTTTTTTTCCTGCAGTTATTTAGGAGAGTGATTTTTAATTTCCAAGTTGTCAGGATGAGTTTTAGGTGTATATTTTTATTATTTTTAAATTTTTATTATTTTTAATTTTTAGTTTTGAGAGAGAGAGAGAGAGAGAGAGAGAGCAAGCGCAGGCACACAAGTGAAGGAGGACAGAGAGATGGAGATGGAGACACAGAATCCAAAACAGGCTCCAGGCTCTGAGCTGTCAGCCCAGCGCCCGATGCAGAGCTTAAACCGACAAGCTGTGAGATCATGACCTGAGCCAAAGTCAGATGCTTTACTGACTGAGCCACCCAGGTGCTCCTAGGTGTATATTTTTAAATACCAAATTCTAATTTTGTTTGTCTAGAGAATATGACCTTTGAGTGTGGTTTTTCATTTGTTTTGGTCATTTTTCTTAGAACATGAACTGTTCGTAATTGGATAGCCATTTGTCTGTCTTTCATGTCTGTCATCTTCTCATTTCATCATTTCCCTCTTTTGGTCATTTCCTCTTCATTCCGCAAGAGTCTTGAGTTTTTTTTTTTCTTTCTCCTGAATGGTTTGATTTTTAGCACTTTGGGTCTGCTTGACTGTCTTTTATTCCACTTAGGTTTTGTTTGTGCATTTCTGACTTTTTAACCATTTCATATTTTGTGCATCTCCATATTAGCTAGCTTCTATTGTAATATTAGCTTTTTTGTTCATTTTTAATTTTCTGTCATATAGCCCATATTTCTTTACATGCCCTTGATATTAAAAAATAGATTATCTCTGAAATTTACTTCTACTTCCTTTGATAAATTATTTTTAGAATGTAGTATTCTTTTTTTTTTATGTTGCAGAGAATTTTCAGGGTTTTTTTTTGTTACCCACCTTTGAAGGAGAAGATCCAGGCCCCATGTGTGCCTTTCAGTGGACTTTCCTGTCTCTCCCAAGCATTCGCCTTGTCACATTGTGTTAGGTTACTGTTAGCATATCTTCAGCTGAAGATCTGGTTGTTGTTTGTTCATGGTCTTGGCCAGATTCTCTTTGTTTATGTTGACTTTTTAAGGGTGACTCAGCTTGCTTGAGAGGAGATCTCCTGGTAGTTTGAATATTTAGATGGAGCTTTATTTATATAATTTCACTCAATTGATAGTTCTTCCATCTAGAGACAGTGCATTAAAATCCAACACCCTCATTTGTATATGTCCATGGTTCTGTCTCTTCTCTTTTTTGTTATTTTGTAGAAGGCAGTATTCCCCCATCTACCCACTGTTTCCCTGGTTGAGTTATACTTCCAGGAACTGGGGTTTCTGTGTGGATGGATATAGAGAGACATTCATAGGGTAGGGAAACCCTTGAAAGCAGCTCCTTTCAGCAGCATGGTTCTGAGATAGGGTTTCACACCTGGGATCAGTGTGTTCTCCAGCTACCCACCTGTCACACTCCATTATTATGTTTCAGGGGCTCATCCATACTCAGCATCTTTTTTATGTGTTTCTGTATTTCTTTCAGTGGGCATATAGGAAAGAGTAAATCACATACTATTGACTAATTACCCTAGTATCCCAGAATGCCTGTTCAGATTTCAGCTTGAAATTTTTAGTTTGTTACAAAGAAGAAGAAATTTAATTCATGGATAGAGGGATTCAAGAACAGCTACATCTTTCTAATATTAAGCAGCTTATCAGTGTGTTTTCCATGTTCATACCTCTTTCATGTATTTTATCTCAATTATCCCACAGAACGATGGATTAGATGTTATTATCCTCTTTGGGTTAAAGTGACTTGCTCAGTGCCACATAGGTAGACAGTGGTAGTTTCCACTGTGCTAAGCATCTTTGAGGAACATTTCCTGTTAGGGAGTTCAACAGAAGCTATCCCAGTGTGGTAGGCAGAATAACGTCCCCCTCCCTGTCAAAGATGCCCATCTCCTAATCCCAGGATCCTGGGAATCCATGGTACTATATGACATGGGGGAATTAAGTTTGTTAATCAGATGACTTTGAGAGTATCCTGGATAATCCAGGTGGGCTCTTTGTAATCACAGGAGTCCTAGTAAGTGAAAGAAGGAGGCAGGAGGGACAGAGTCAGGGACAGTGGGGACAGAAGCAGAGATGGGGGTGGTACACTTACTGGCTTTGAAGATGAAAGGGGCCAATGAGCCAAGGAACATGGGCAGTTGCTAGGAGCTGGGAAAGGCCAGGAATGGGATTCTCCTGTGGAGTCTCCAGAAGGAACACAGCCCTGCTGACACTTTGAATTTAGCCCACTGACACCCCTCCCTATTGGAGTTCTCACTTCTAGAACTATAAGATTTTGGTCTGTTTTAAAGCCACTAGGATGGTGGGACTCTATTGCTGCAGCATTAGGAAACTAATACACTTCACGCATCAGACTTTGTGGTCTGACACGAAGAAGCAGAAACTGGAAGTCCTGGAGTGTTCCATCACACAGATGTTTATGTGGGCAGTTACTATGTCATCGTTTGATAGACTGTACATTTATTTTCTCACTGTGCTGCCGCTACCCTCCTGAGGAGAATGTCAGCTCCCTGGAGCAGAAGCTTCGTCTGTTGTGTTCTCCACCTTATGCCCAGAGCCTGGTTTGCAGGAAAAATTCAATAAATATTTGTTAAATTATTCCTTTTTGCCCAGATGACACTGTACCAACTGAATGGAGTCTCAGATGTGTCCTTGATGGAATACTGCCAACTCTATAAGTAATAACAAAAATAAAAAGAAGAAACTGAGTTAAAATTATGCCATCCCCAAAGATCAAATATTAATTTTTCATGTTTTTTCGAGTGTTTAGTTATATGCATAATTTTTTTTAGAGTTAGCGAATACTCCTCACACACTCTCATATGATCCTCTCATAAAATAAGATAGATGGTGGTCATAAAGTAAATACAGTATTGTATATTATATTTTTGACTTATTTTTTAATGTTTTATTTATTTTGAGAGCAAGAGAGTGTGCGTGCGAGTGGGGGAGGGGCAGAAAGAGACTGAGAGAGAGAATCCCAAGCAGGCTGTGGCTGTCAGCACAGAGCACCACACGGGACTGGGACCCATGAACTGTGAGATCATGACCTAAGCTGAAATCAAGAGTCAGATGCTTAACCAACTGAGCCACCCAGGCACTCCTACATTTTTGACTTATGATGTTCCATATTACATTTTTGTTACTTAACATATTTGAAATAATGATAACTCAGTTTTTTCAATAATTACCATTTCACAGGCTGATTGGCATTCCACCGAGTATATAGGATATTCCATTAAATGTATAGAATATACATTTAACACATACATATGTGTATATATGTATTCTGTATATTTAAATGTATAGAATATACATGTATATTTTAGAGATTGAGAGTGCAAGTGGGGGAGAGGGATTGGGGTGGGGGGGGAGAGAGAGAGAGATAGAAAGGGAGAATCTTAAGCAGGCTCCATGCTTAGCATGGAGCCCAGTGTGGGGCTAGATCCCACAACCCTGAGATCATGACCTGAGCTGAAATGAAGAGTCGGATATTCAACCGACTGAGGCACCCAAGCATACCTAATGTGTGTATGTGTATGTATATATAAATATATATGTGTATATATATATATTTGTTTATTGTTGGTTATCTAAAATATTATGGGTTATTTAAAATATTTGGTTACTACTAATTAAACACCCTAATGCGTGAGTCTGTTACTCAGTCTGTCACTGTACTCTCTAGTCATTATTGTGTTTGTAGTAATCCAGTAGGTCCGGTAGAGCTTTTGACAATGTCTGTGGAGTTATGAGGCTTCCATGTGTTTCTGTATAGAGCTCTGTCCACTAGGTTCCCTAACTTAGAGTATACTGAATAGGTTTTAAATTTTTAAAGGCATATCCTGAGGCAGTCTCTACCTGGTATCAAGTGTCCCCACTTTATCTCATCAACCTCAGATTGCACTTCTGTGTGAAATTGTTCCTCAGAAATCCCCAGAACCTCTATAACAACTGGAGGCAAACAGAGTGTTAATGGGACAGTGATGGCAAAGAAATACCAGCTTGGAAAACACATCAAGACAGTTATGAGAATCAGGCAAAGTCATTTCCTTAAAATATATCCTGTGATGACCTTCCCTTTCTTAAGTAGATATTTTTTCTTTCCTCTCTTCTTTTCTTGACAGTTGTTTTGGTTTTCCTATATGTTGCTTGCTCTTCTGGTAACAAAATAAAAAGGAAAAGAGGAAAAAAAAAGTTAACCATTGACTCAGTTTTACAATAGCAGTGGAACACCCAGGAGTGGGGGAGGGGATCTCTCCACACTCCCTTTGGTTATACAAGTCAGCGGTATTAACTGAATTACAAACAACAGCTCCGAGCCTGGGAGGATAAGGATGTCCACTCTGAGGCAGATCTGGACAGTTGTTTTGCCTAAGATGGCAAGAACATCATCTTTCAGTCTCGAGCCAAGACACCATAAATGGGCAGATCTTGTCCTGCCTGGGAAAGGATGCTCCTGGGGGTTTCCGGGTGCCATAGTATCTCTTGAAAGCCCTTTCATCCCAGTGTTTGCTTTATCAGTGTCTTCTGAGTCTGTTGGGAAGTAGGGTAGGGAGGAAAGTAGGAGGAAGGGGAGATAAGAGGAATGCTTGCTTGGGATCACTGTCTTCCGATGAACCTTCTGACTGTCTTTGCAGAATGAGGGTTTATTTTAGGAGACATCAGGAATGAAATATTTTATGTTGATATTTTGCAGGGCTGATCTGTATTGTTCCGCCATGAAGGAGAGTAAAATTTCACGATCCCATCCGGTATCTTTATAGTTTCTGCCATTAAGACATTCATGGATATGAAACTCAGCTCATCTTGTCCCTAACAGGAGTACTGGACAGTGAGTCTGGAGCCCAGGGTTCTAAATCCACTTCTGTAACTAACCTGCATGTTCATGTTTGTTCTCAGTTTCCTCGTCTGTAAACTATGAGTATTTGCGCTACATTGTCTTTACATTGGAAAACACTAAAAATCTCACATTTTATCATGAATTTTAAATTGGTAGCCTGGAATATGTGAGAAATACACTTCCCTCTAAGGCTAATTTACAGCCAGAGCAATATCGTTTTGCTTCTGAGCATGCCCTGAATCATTATTCATTTTTATTTCATAGAATTACTCTTATAAATGTGATTTTCTGTTGGTTTCACAGAGCCATTGAAATTGTACCGCTCGATGGATTTCTTCTGCATGTCATAAATTTTTGCTTGTAGTAGAAGCCAGTAGTGATCAAAGCAAGATCCTTGGATTGGTTATCAGTATTGCCTGCCACCTCCTGTGAGCTTGCTAGACATGTACTGTCATGGGCCCCACCCCTGCCTCCTGAATCAGAATCTTTGGGGGATGGCAGCCAGGAAACTTTGTTCTCTTATTGCATATGAGAGAAGGTTGAGAAGCATCTATAAGCCATGGCAGGAGACAGGTGCTTTGGTTTTGCCCTGTGTGTGTGAACATACTCCAAAGTATGCTCCTTGAGTGACTGTCCTTCCAACAGACCTGATGAGCTTTATTTGAAATGCCAAGATAGGGACCCTTCTGTGGGTCCCTTCTAGAAGCTGGGGTTGCTCTGTTGAGAGTCTGAGGATGTTGAGAGGGAAATGCAGAGGCTTTTGGGGTAGGAAGGAGGATGCCCTTTACTTATGGGATGGCATCCATTCCCCTTCCTACCCCAGGCTTACCTTCACATGTGAGGTGCCCTAAAAAGAGCTGTGGGAGGAAGGGGACACCAGCTCTGGCTGGCAGGATTGGGATGCAGCACACACCAAACATGGCTCATGTATTCACCTTTTTATATTCATTGTTATTACCCAAGTAATCCATGGGTTACTTCCTTCTTGAGAAAAGTTAAGACATCACAGATAATGCTAATGTCCTCTTTGAGCATCCTGCCTCTATTCCCAATGTTTACAGCTCTGTCCAGGAGCCACTGGTGTGGCTTATCTTGCTTATTCTTATTCAACAATGTATATTGGAGATTGATCCACCTCATTCTTTTCAATGCCACAATGGTATTCCAGGATATCCTGTGTACCCTCAGATGCCCTTCCTTTTTTTTTTTTTCAAAAAAATTTTTTTTAGCTTTTATTTATTTTTGAGAGACAGAGAGGGCGAGCAGGGGAGGGGCAGAGAGAGAGGGAGACAGGTATCTGAAGCAGGCTCCAGGCTCTGAACTGTTAGCACAGAGCCCAACATGGGAGCTCGAACTCAAAAGCTGCGAGATCATGATCTGAGTCAAAGTCAGACGCTTAACTGACTGAGCTACCTAGGTGTCCCCCAGATGCACTTCTTACCCCTTCCCTGCCCTTCTTTTATCACAGGGAGTTACTTTCCCCAGCTGCATTGCCCTCTGACTTCCGGGCAGTTTGGCCAACAGGGAGTACAGGATGGGGAGAGAAAGAAGGCGTCTCCTTCCCCTTCTCTTTCTTCCTCTTCTCTTCCCCTCCCCCCTGCTTCAGGCAGCCTCTCTGTGGCTGCATTCATGCTGGAAGCCCCTCCTTTTCATGGCCTGGCTCCCGAGCTCTAGTAACACCCCCCTTTCCCATTGCCGGTCCCATCCTAGGGATGCTGACAACTGCCTGCCTTTGCTAATCTCTGGGTTGCCTCACCAGCCCTTTGAAGCCGCTAACTGTGTTGTTACCTGTACAGCCTGTGTTACCCTGTACTATGTCCTCTCCATTTGAAATACCCGTGTGCTTGTTTTCCTCACTGTGTCATTCTCATGGATATATCAGAGATGATTTTGCTTTTTAGCTCTTCCCACTGTGTTGGACATTTGAGTTGTTTTTATTGTTTTTCACATCACAGAGAGTGCTGGAGTTGAACATTCTTATACACAGCTCCCGTGCCTGGGATCACATCAGTTATTTACCTTTTTACATTGAAATCTGTATGGGTCCGCTCTGGATCTCAGGTGTTCTCCATGTCCCTGCAGTACAGAGTGAATTTGCTGTGCAGAGGGGAGCTTACTAACTAACTGTTGAATGAATGAATGAATGAATGAATATCCATATGTAGATCTAGGAGAAAGCATTGCTTTCTGAAATACCCTCCAGGCATTTTGCTTCTGTTCATGGCCTGTTCACCTGCTACAGAGCACAGGTTATTTTGGGGCTGATCCAGGCTCCAGACCAGCGTGGATGTCTAGGAGCAGTGTTGTGGCTGGTGTGAAATGAGTGCTACAGAAAAAAGTCCCCAGTTTCCTTATGACAGGGCTTAGGAAACCCAGTGTCTGCTGTGACTTGGGAGAGTGTTGTGACTTTGAGGGTGGGGGTAGTTGCTGATAAGGAGTGATGTGGGTTAGGAGGACAGAATAACTCGAGGGAAGCAAGCAGCTCATGCCCACAGATGCTTGGGGTCTACATTGCTCCCTAGAGAGGCAGAAGGCGGGCCTGTGTTTCATTGTGTGCTTCTTTGCTCCACCCCTACAATGTTTGTAGATGAGAAAAAAAACCCTTAAAATGAGCATCAAGGGCCATATTGGAAGGCCAGCAGATGTGACAGAAGACCCATAGACAGACAGGGATGTGTGTGTGGAAAAGGAGGGAGAGAGGGTCCCTTGGGGATGGTGGACATTTATAGCTCACTGTCTCTGGGTTTATAAATGTTTTTTCTTTTTTAACAGTTGAGCTGGTAGAGTTTCCCCTCTTCTTCCCCAGGCTGCCGTTCCCCAGGGAACTGCCCAGACTTCAGACACTTCTAAATCCTGCAATTAACTTTAAAAAAATAAGACTAGTTCTGTTTTATAGTGCTTGGCCTATAAATGACGGTAATGAGGAGTCAGGGCCATACAATGACCATTTGATGAACTCCATCCTCATAAACACATTTGGCAGGGATCACATTGTGCTCCCCTTTCAGGAGGATCCTTTGCATTGTGAGTTTAGAGACCCTCCCGGCTTCAGGAGCTGCGGCTGCTCATTTGTTTTCCTTTCTTCCCAACACAGAGTTCGTTCTGCAGTGGAAGGACACGGTGTGGTGCTGGGACCTGAAGTGCCCTCTGTCGCCAGCCTGGCATCGTGGGTTAGGGTTTGGCGGTGGACGGAGTTTCAGGATTTGGTTACCCAGCAGCACTGTCTGCCCTTCTCCTGCCTTCGCCCACTTTGCTGTCTGCGGGTCATCCTGGAAAGGAGTTTGTGAGAAACTACCTTATGGGGAGGCCTGGCATGGGGTCCCTTTAAAGTCACGGGAACCTGTGCTCTCTGGGATTCAGTATTTGCTCATGTCTGCACAAGCTTAGCTTGGCTCCAGGCTCTGTGAGGCATCTGAAAACCAGTGGGGCCAGGCTGGAATTCAGGGCGCAGATTCGGTCTTGCACACATCCTCCTTGGTTGGTACCCTGACCTCTCTGGTCCCGTGTCGTGTCAGTACACATGCATTGTAGTTTGAATGAGATGTTGACGTCCTGAGCATCCGTGTGTGGCCGGATTCAGTCAGATTGTGATTAGCCCCCGGTGAGAGGAAAATTGGTAGAGTGGAGAGATGGGAGTCACACAGCTCTCCCACGGGTCTCTGATTTTGTCCCCTTCTCACTAAATACCACCCCCAACGTTCTCTCACAGCCTCACCTTGCCATCTTTTTTTCTTTTATTAAAAATTTTTTTCATGACTTTATTTTACTTTATGTTTTTTATATAATTTATTGTCAAATTGGTTTCCTTACAACACCCAGTGCTCATCCGGACAAGTGCCCTCCTCAGCGTCTACCACCTACTTTCCCCTCTCTCCCACCCCCTAAATGTTTATTTTGAGAGAGAGAGAGAGGGAGGGAGGGAGGATGGGAGGGAGGGAGAGCGAATCCTAAGCAGGTTCTTTGCTATCGGCATAGAGCCTGACATAAGGCTTGAACTCATGAATCGTGAGATCATGACCTGAGCTAAAATCAAGAGTGGGACACTTAACCAACTGAGCCACGCAGACAGTCCTCCCTCCCCACCCCCACCCCCCACCCCCCGCCTTCTGAAGTAAGTGGGAGCCTGCATCTTGCTTGTATTGATTGACTTCCAGAGCCTGAGCCTCTCTGATGTTTTCCTGCTGCCTTTTCTATTTTCAACCCAAATAGGAAATGACCGGGATGGTTTCAGTGCAGAGAGATAGGATTCATGTTGTTACTTCTAAAAACTCATTTGGAAGTTTAATGTATATGTGTACATACACACACACACATACAGAGAAAAGTGGATCTGTCACAAGTGTATCACAGTTCATAGCTCGATGAATTTTCACAAACAAACAGCACCTGTCAGATCAAGAGCAGAGCAGGGCCTGCACCCCTGAAGCCCCTTCGTGGTCCTTTCTAGTTACCGTCTCCAAGATTGACCACTATCCCAACTTCTGACAGCATGGATTAGTTTTGCCTGTTGTTGTGTGTTACTTCAGTGTAACCTGTGTACATACTCTTTTGCTGAATATATGCATGTGAGATCCATCTACATAATTTAATTTTTTTTTTTAAATTTTAAATAGAGGGAGAGAATGTGAGCAGGGAAGGGGCAGAGAGAAAGAGAGAGAATCTTCAGCAGGCTTCATGCTGAGTGTGGAGCCCCACGCGGGGCTTGGTCCCACGACACTGGGATCATGATCTGAACTGAAATCAAGAGTCGGATGTTCAACCCACTCAGCCACCCAGGTGCCCCACCCCCCATCTATATCATTTTAACTAGTTGTAGATTCCTCACTATTGTTGCCATTTCATATTTTATTGTGAAATTATTGGATATTTGAGTAATTCTTAGTGTTTGTCTGTTATGAATCCTGCTATTCTCATACATGCCTTTCCATGATCATGTGTGCACATTTGGGTTAGGTCTGTACCCTAGTGTGGAGTCACTGGGTCTTGGGAATGTGCCTACGTTTGGCTCTTCCAGATCCTAATGAATAGTTTTCCACAGTGGATGTATCTATGTGAAGTATAACTTGGATTTTAAAGCAAAATAGGTAATTGAATTTGAATTTCATGGTCACATTTGGTTGGATTGAAAGGTTTCTTGGACAAGCCATAGCCAAGAGAGTCCAAACCTTTGGGATAGAGAAGTTGTACCGTGGCAGCCTCACCCCTGCTTGGCGTTGGGTCCCTGCAGCAGGCAAGAGGTGGCCAGACAGGCACATGTCTTGCCCTCTCTGAGTTGAAGCAACAGTAATTTTATTACCATTGTCGACGCCTCGCTGCATCTCCTCCTCCTTCCTGCCCCTCTTCTTTGTAGACTTTTCTTCTTCTCTCCTCTCAGAACACCTCCAAAGAGGAGTTGTAGTCTTATCACTGACCCTCCTCCCCCATATTTTCACGCACACACATCCCTTGCCTGTAGGAGGCCCAGCTCCTAAGGTAGTAATGCAGTCAGGGGAAACACAGCGTGGAGAAAAGTGTTAATTATACTGGAGAAAGTGTGATCACTGTAACTGGAGCTCTTCAGAGAAAAGCTTATTTAAGACAAAAAAATAGTAAGAGCAAGTCCTTCCACAGTTGCTGTGCCTGAGGCCAGGCCTGTATTAGACAGCCCTGCTCTTGCTCTCGTGCTTTCCTTGCGAGTTTGTGATATGCCAAGCCCATGGTGAGCAAGCCAACCAGCAGAAACAACCCAGAGACGCACACATAAAAATAACAAGGCGGTATAGTTTCTATACAGTGCATTGTCTTTCTAGCCAGTGCCTCCTGTTCTGGGGATTGTACTGCCAGCTCCTTCCCCATCTGGGGTCTGGCCCCAGACGCCAAGGCTTGGAGTGAAGGGCCAAGGATCTGGCACCCATCTGGCTCCTGTCCCTTGCCCCCGTCAGGGTACCTGTTTGGGGAAGTAGAGTGGAGACTGTATCTTGGGTGACTGTTTTGACATGTGGGGTCCTGTGCCCACGGACCCCTGCAGAGACCCAGCTCTCGGCCAGACCTGAGACTCCTGCTGCCAGCCCGAGAACCTCCAGAACCTCTGTCGCGGTGGCTGTGCCTCCTGGGAGCTGGTGCGGTGAAGGCATGTGTGTGGAAGGTGACTGGACACAACCCAGGGGGCTTGCAGGCAGCTGTGGCACTAGTCCAGTGGCCCTAGACACAAAGGGCTGTCCTGGGGAGCAGTGCTGGCTTGGCTAGGAGCGAACACACTGAGCAAAGACAAGTGACCAAGTCGGCCTGGTAGGGTTGTATGTTGCCATCACTGGCTCCTCCCTGACCTCTGGCCAGGTGCAGCCCTCTTTCCTTGACCACTGCAAGCCCAGGGCTAGGCAGCTGTCCCTCTCCATTCTGTGGCCTGCTCTTTGGAGAGCATAGGGTACCATGGGCCCTGGTGTGGGAGAAGAATGATCTGGGGCCATCTCATCTCCATCTTCTCTCTGCCCTCTGAGGACAAATAGAGACAGTCCCTTTAGCAAGGTGTGAAAATGGTGGTGTTAGTACCTCCTGTTACTATTTTCTTCCATTCGTTCAATGTCTTAGAAGCTTAGTTGACTCATAAAGCCATATTAATAAAGCATTAATCTGTTCAATTTCCCCTGAAAATCATCGAAGAGCCATATGACTGACTACTTTTGGGGGCTTTCGGTCACCCTGCTGTAACTGGTGCTGCCACCTGAGTTTATATAATTGCAGCTAAAGCAGAGGCTGGTGGCATGTCCATTAGCCATCATAGCCTTAATTGGAGTAGATGTAAGGGTTCTGTTATTCTGAAAAAGCATGCAGATCGTCAGTACCACATCATCCTACTGAGAGACGAGGGCTGGCTCTGAGATGTGAGTTTGCATTGTGAAAGCAGCCTGTTTCCAGTGCTTTCCCCATTCTGAGTTGCTGGGAGCTCTGGGGGCAGTAACACTGTTCAGGATGGGCTGAACTATGTGCCTGCAGGTGTGCAGTCAGGCCCAGTGAGACCAGAGAAGCCAACATTGGTGCTGCCTGGCATAACTCATCCTTGTTGGGGAAGGAATAAATGAATATGGAGTCCCAGACCTCCTTCTTCAGGTGTCCACTGTCTCTGGTGGGCAGAGCTAGGTTCCTGGGCAAGTGAGTTATTGAGGGATGGAAGCCGTATAAAGCAGGATAGACTGGGTGTGAAGGCTAAGCTGGGATGTAGTCTCTCCTAGGGTCAGCTGATCCCACAGGGAGCCCCAGAGCACAGCTACATCCCACAGTTGATCCTGTCTGGGGCAGAGTCAGTCATTCACTGGCCACTGGCTGCCCCTGGCACAGGGTTGGAGTGGGGGTGTTGACCTGCCGGGCAAGGCAGCTACCTTGGAGAAGGGGGCAGGTGAAAGCCCTTAGCAGCCAGAGCTTATAGCAGCTGGGATGATGCCTGTGAGGTACAGGGGACCTGCATGGGCACCAGCAAGTAAGTACCACACTGCCCGTGCGCCTGGATGGTGATGGGCTGTTAGTGGACTCAGGTCCTTGGGCCCAGTGAGAGTAGAAATGAGGCTGGACCCTGAATGTGAAGGCACAGGCAAGGCTCTGTTTGGGCTACAGCTGCAGCTGAAGGGAGACACAGTCATGACAACAGTGTCAGACTGGCTCTCTGAACAATAGTCTGGGAGTTTCAAAGGCGCTGAAGTGGGAAAGGAGTGATGTCTAAGCATGTAGGGGCAGGGAGTCCCAGGAAGGTGGGCACGCAGGCACAGTTGACATACATTGTACATTTCATTTGCATGTTAAAACTCCACCTCTGAGTGTTTGTGTTTTGTGTTTTTTTGTTTGTTTGTTCTTTTGGCATTAAAGTGAGGGGAAAAGTTGGTAAAGGGCCATCCTGTCTCGGATCAGTTTGAACCCGTCTGGGCTTGCTCGTTGGTCTGTGCTCTGCTTTGCAAGAAAAGTGATAACAGCAAGCAGGGAGTGCCCTGGGTGCATGGGACTTGTTCCCGAGGTCCCTGACTGTCTCAGGGCCACCACCTCTCCCAGCCCTGTCCCTGGGAACAAGCTCCCTCTACACCTGCCACTGTGGATTATGCCAGTTGGACATCTCTGTGTGGGCCTGCCCAGGACATTGTAGTAGGTTTTAGAAAAGCAAACAGCTGGATTCAAGACCACGTAAGCAGGCATAGCCAGGCTTTAGAGATGTGGCTTTGAGAATCAGAGAGGGTTTGGAGGGCTCCACATGTTTGGGGAGGTACTCCTGTTTGAGATGGGTGAAAGATGTTCTTTTTATTGGTGTTTTTGCCCAGCCATACATTCTTGCCTCATCCATGTACTCTGGGACACCAGGATCTGTGCAGATGCTAAGTGGGGCTTAGAAGCTCTTTCAGGTCTCAGCAGACCCACAGCTCTGTGCTGTGGGTCCCTCCCACCTCTGTGCTGACCCCACTTTCTCAGGATGGTCTGGCTCCTTTCTAGGCTGCTCCATTTCTCCATTCTGAAGGTGGGGTTGTTGGTCAGGAAAATCTCTCTTGTTCTCACTGGGGTGGAGGCGAACATGTCAGGTCCAGATTCCAAAAAATGAAAATGTGCTTCTAGGTAGGTTTACTGAGCATACCTAGGGGGTTTTCTGGGGCCCTCATTGATGAGTGAATATTTAAAACTAGCACTTCCATTGGTCTGTGTTGGTGGCATTTGTGGAGACATGGTGGCATGTTGAGCTCTGTCTCTTCTTGGCCAAGATGCCCCTTCCAGACTTGTGGTGGCTCCAAATTCAGAGCTTTTGGCACACTTAGCTCCCATTCAGGGCAATTGTGAAGAACAACATCCCCAGACAATGGGGGTCATTTTACTGCAGAATGGCTGCCCTTTGTCCCTCTGGCAAAAGGGTGCTGAGAAAATGAATGTACAGGGCTGTAGAAATGCTGAATAATAAGTGAACTTGATCCCATCAGGCAGCCAGGGCTGAAAGGCTCTCTCTGATTGACCCAGTTATACCTTCAGGGTCCCCAGACTGGTGCTTTGGAAAAACTGGTTGGCTTAAGCGTATCTCTCTGTGCCTCGATGTTATCAGATTCCCCAGCGTAGACTTTCATCTCAATAGTGAGTTGTAGGTTTTGAGAATAATAACCCAGAGGATTTCCTGGAAAAGGGGGAGGAGAGGAGTTGGCCGCAGGATTGTGAATGGGTGTATTGGAGACCCAGAGCCAAGACGAAGATTAATTTACACTGGGAGGGAGGAGTGATGAGCCCCTAAGGGAGTAAATAAAAGCCCCAGTTCTTGTAGGTGTTTCACCTTCATTCATTCATCCATTGATTGATAGATTCATTCGTTCCTCATCCATTGAGTCAACAGATGGGTGTGGGATGAGGTCAGTTTGGCTGGTATCATGTTTGAGATGTCCCATATAGATTGGGGTTTGGACAATAGAGGTCTGGGTTGTGGGAAGGAGCAATTCTTCATTCATTTCCCAGAACTGTAATGCAGGTGGCTGGGATCACAGCTGACATTTTCGACACATTTCCATGTTCTGAAAGGACAGGTCAGTTTTTAGTTTTCTCTCTAAATTCACAGGGCAAGTTCCGTCACTCTTTGTTAAATAATTTTCAGCAATGGTAAACCTCAGCTCCCAGACAGATATAAAATGAACATATACTAAAGGTTTTATTTAATTTATGGATGAGGAAACTGGTAAGATGTGATAAACATTTCAAAGGAGAACCAGAGCAGACACATTTATAGATCAGGAATATTGAAATGAATATGCAAATAGAGGCAACATTGGTTTCTTCCCCAGTAGGGGAGAGAAGTCAATTTGCATGTATAGACAATAGTTACTGTGTATCACTGTCAAATTACAGAATTGTAAAATAGCTCAAGGGCCATGAAAAGTAAGAGACAACCTAGAAAGGTGTGTTCTTGGTTTTCTGTTGAAGCACAGGTTTTTCCCTGTACTCTTCTTAGCGCCTTTCTTTCTCCAAATTTTTAATGTATAAGTAGCAATGATAAAAGTGTCTTGTTTTTTCATTTTTGATGTGTTATGTTTGTTTTTATGGTACTAAAGCTAAGCTAAGGTCTTTCTAAATAACTTCAAGAGTAATTTTGGAAGAGAATTACTGACCTTACCCTATGTAGTTTCCTCAGACTTATATTAATGAGTAGAAAGTATGATTTATAGGAATTATGTATATGATTTTTAGGACTTTGGGTATATGAGTAACATGGGAACAGTGAATCTGTGAACCAGAAATGAATTGGCTCAAACAACATAGAATATTCCAAAGCACAGCTGTTGCAGGGGGATAGGAGGTAGGGGAAGAGGACCCTTGGCAGAAACATCTAGATAATACTAGAACATAGTTCCTGAAAAAATACTTGGGGATCTCTTCATGCATTAACTTTTAATCTCTGAAAACTTAAAAAATTTTTTTTTAACGTTTATACATTTTTGAGAGATAGAGAGACAGAGCATGAGCGGGGAAGGGGCAGAGAGAGAGGGAGACACAGAACCCGAAACAGCTCCAGGCTCTGAGCTGTCAGCACAGAGCCTGACACGGGGCTCGAACTCACAGACCGCGAGATCATGACCTGAGCTGAAGTCGGTCGCTCAACCGACTGAGCCACCTAGGCGCCCCAATCTCTGAAAACTTTTAATGTAATGTAATTGAATATTTTTCATATCTCTGAAGGCTCTAAAATTCTAGATGTTTCTGTCTTATTTGCCTTTCTGAAGTTTATCATGAAAAGATACGTAGATGTTATGAAAAATGGAAGGACTAGGGAATTTATGGTGGGATTTAACTTAACCTCTTCTGGTTTATTGTGAAAATATTTCTTTAAAAAAAATTTTTTTAATGTTTATTTTTGAGAGAGGGAGAGAGACAGAGTGTGAACAGGGAGGAGCAGAGAGAGAGGGAGACACAGAATCCAAAGCAGGCTCCAGGTCCTGAGCTGTCAGCACAGAGCCTGATGCGGGGCTCGAAACCGCAAACTGTGAGATCATGACCTGACCTGAAGTCAGGTGCTTAACCGAGTGAGCCTCCCAGGCGCCCCAGTGAAAATATTTCTTCATCACCCTTTGGTAGCTCTGACCTACCTGTCCTGTTGGAAACCTGTTCCTTCCTTGCTTGATCCCCTACAGTCCCTGTTTTCTATCACTGGGGTTATTCACTGTGTCTTTCCCTGGTCCCCCTTCTACCTTCTTTCCCTTTGTTCCTAGGATGCCACTCTAGGTGCTGTACTTCTCTTTTCCAGCCACTACCTCCTGCCCAGCACCCGCCGGACACTGCAGCCTCATCTGGAGAATCCGCTCTCTCCTTGGTTTAGATGGTCATGATCTTCATTCTGCTCCAGAGCACCACACCAGCATTGCCACCTGTGCCTGGACATTCCACCTGAATATTTTTACAAATAACAGTCAGTATGTTTCAAATGCAAGTAATCAAATTCCTTCCAGTGAAATATAGCTGTTTTTTGAACTTATTCTCCTGTCCATTTACCAAATACTGTCAGTTCTTTCTTCTCCGTATCTCTCTTATTGGACATTTTCTTTCATTTCCATTGTTGCGCCATAACCCGGGCCTCATTCCTTCATCACTGAACTGTTGCTGCACCTTCTGTGTTAATCTTAATTCAGTCAGTGTCCCTTTGGAGCCTTGTGAGTAGATACCATGAGCTGGACCCCAGTGCAGCCATTAGGGGTCTAAGGCTTCTCAGTCTGCAGAGAAGACAGATGTCAATTAGATGCTCACAATACTAAGTGTATGATTATAAGCTGCTGGAGGAAAGTGCTATAAAAGCCTGTAATGGGAAACCCTGAATTAGTCTTCAGGGCAAGACAAGCCTCCTTGGAGGAAGTGATCACCGAGAACCTTGAGGAATGAACAGGCACTAAATACGGGAAGGCAACGTGGAGGGTGTGAGTTTTATCAGGAGAGGAACGTAGTGTTCCCCAGGTCCTGGAGGTGGTTGGAGGCTTGGCACATTAGTGAGACTGGGAAAGACCCACATGCTGCTGTGAAGTGAGTGAGGGCAGAGAGATGTGGGATGGGCTGGGGGTGGGAGGAGGCTGGGGCAGGCTGATGCTAAGTTGCCATATGAATTCAGGTGTCTACATGGATGGACCTTGAATGCTTTATTGCTAAGGGAAATAAGAGGAAGACGAATACTGTATGATCTCACTTGTGTGTGGAATCTAAAAAAAAGCTGTAACTCCTACAAACGGAGAGTAGAATGTTGGTCAACAGTGGCTTTGGGGGAGGAGGAAATGGAAGATACAGACTTCCAGTTACAAGTAAGCTTTGAGGATCTGATGTACAGCACAGTGACTATAGTTTACAATCCTGTATTATATACTTGGAAGTTGCTGTGAGGGTAGATCTTATATGTTCTTACCACACATGTACATAAAAGTAATTATGTGAATTGGTGGAGGTATTAACTAATGTTATTGTGGGAAGCATTTTGCCATATATACTAGTCTTAAGTCATTACCTTTAAGCTTCTACAATGTTATAAGTCAGTTATATCTCAATAAAGCGGGGAAAAATTAGGTGTCTATCTTCAGAGCAAAGGGGAGTCTTTGAAGGGCTTTAAGCAGGAAGGGAATGACATGACCAGATAAGCCTTTTCAAAAGGTCATTATGACTGCTGTGTGATATCCAGAGATGTCCAGAGACAAGATAACCTGAAAATCCTCTTGATCCAGAGCAAAAGGAAATGGCTGGATAATATCATAGTGGAGCTGCACTTACTAGAAAGTAAGAGATATCACTGGAGCTGTAAATAAACAGAAAGCTGAATACTCAAGAAGCATGCTGGCTCTGATTGCATCATCTTCTCTGGTGGCATTTGTCAGTTTCAGTAAACAAAGAATGTGTCTTCAATCACTGCATAGGGCCAGTAGACAAAGCAAGGGATGTAAATGGATTGGGGAAGCGATCTGAGACCCTGGCATGAAAGAGGAACCCTTTGATCAGTAAAAGGGGGACCATATAATAAATCTGTCCCCCCACAAAAGAAAAAGCTAGGAAGTTTGTCTCTTTTGACCTGGGCTCTGGTTGGGGCTGGGACAAGTCTTCTCCAAAGATATCTTACAATGGATGGTGCCCAAGTGTGCTTGGGAGTCTTCTTTATACTATTTTCATGGTCCTGGAACCCAAGCCAAAAAATTAACATAATAATGAGTCCCGCGCTAGTAATCACCCTGGGATTCCTAGAAGAAACATCACAGTTTTCTCTGCTACTAGTAAGTAGAATTAAACCCTAAAGATTTTCATATGATTGTGTTTCTAAAAAAAGTATATAAATATACATATATAAAAATGTAAATATATGTGGATATGTGTACACATATATGATACACATATATGGATAATGTCTATATGGAGACATATGGGTATATACACCCATGCATATATTCAATATACATTCATATATATATATATATATATATATATATATATATATATATATATGAAGTTTGGATATATTTTAGATTGTATAAAGCAATATTGACTGTGTAAGTATATGACCTGTTTGGGCAGGTCAGTAAAAAAATCAGTAAAGCATTTTAACTTTTTGTATTTTTGCTGAAGAGAGTGGATATATTGATTACAACTTAATTTTATGAAGTTAAATATGTACGTTAAAAGTTATAGATAACTACCAAAATACTAAATAGGATATATGATTTCCAAACCAATAGAAGAGAAAAATGGTGTATAAAACCCAGTCAGTTCGAGGGTTGATGGGGGGTGGGAGGGTGGGGAGGGTGGGTGATGGGTATTGAGGGGGCACCTTCTGGAATGAGCACTGGGTGTTGTATGGAAACCAATTTGACAATAAATTTCATATTAAAAAAAAAACCCAGTCAGTTCAAAGAAGAGAAAAAAACAATAAAAGGAGAGAAGAAGAATAAATACAAGATACAAAATTAGATGGTAGACATAAATGCAAACGTATGAATAATAATAAATGAAGATGGACCAAATTCATGACAGATTGCCAGATTGGGTTAAAAGAATTTCATCTATATGCTGTTTACAGGCAACACATCTACAACATAAAGGCACAGATGGTTGAAATCAAAAGATTGGGAAATTATGAAGGCAAATACCAGAAGATATCATTGGGTTGGATAAGATTGGTACCATTACCCAATAAAGTAGATTTAAAGGCATAGCTTACGATTTGGAATAAAGAGACAGTATTTAATGGTAAATGATACAGTTAACTGTGAAGATAGGACAATTCTAAACTTCTAAGAACTTAATAACATAGTCTCAAAATTACATAAAGCAAAACTGATGTTTTTTCAGGAAGGAGCTGAACAAAAGGACAAACATAATCATATTGAGAGATATGAATACAATTTTGTTAGTAACCCACATATCAGATAAAATCATTAAGGATACAGAGGATTTGAACAAAGGTTTGATCTGATGGACATGTGTAGAATATTACTGTCAACAATAAGTAATACACATTATTTTCAATATGTACAAAGTGGAACATATATAAAAATTCACCTTGTACCAGACCATAACAGAAGTCTCAAAACAGATCACAGAATTGATATCACACAGATTAAATTCTTTGCTCACAGAGAGACATAACCTTGTTAAATATATAGTATGTTATATCGTAATACATTGCAGTTTATTATATTGTGTCAGAATAAAGGAATATTAAAATTAAATGAGTGGGGTGCCTGGATGGCTCAGTCGGTTGTATCTGACTCTTGAGTTCAAGACCCATGTTGGCCTCTGCATTGGCTGTGAAGCTTACTTAAAAGAATTAAATGAGTTAACTGTTTAGTTTAAGAGGTAGGAGGAAAGAACAATAAATATACCCAAATAAGTCAGAAGGAAAGAAATAAAAAATAAGTATAATGAATGAAATGGGAAACCGAGTTATAATCAGTAGAATTACCCAAATCAGACTTTGGTTATTTATAAAGAACAATAAAATACAGACTCAATGACAGGTCTGGCCAGCATAAATGGATATTAGTAGGTGTGAAAAGGAGGATAGGTACAGCTATGGCAGAAATGGAAAAGAATGATTCTCGGTGTAGTAGGAAACGCAGATGAATTTGATATTCTTCAAGAAAAATATAACGTAACAACATGACTGAAGAAATTGAAAACTTGAAGAGATTTGTAATATTAAAACAAATTTTTAATATTATTTAATCAGTATGTTTATTCATCTATTTAGATGCATTAATGTAATTTTCCTCCTGAACAGATTAAAAAGATAAAAAGTGATCATCTCAACAGGTGGAGGAAAATATTTAAAAATCCACGCCTACTGTCTACCTCCATCTCTGTTTCTCTCTCAAATTCTTCAAACCTGAAGTAACAGGCAGGTGTAAAGAGTATCAAAACCTGAAAATAAATATATGATCATTAATTAAGAAGCACTAAAAGCCTTTTCTTTAAAGTCAGCAATAAGCAGGAGTTCGCTTTATCTTTTGTGATCAACATTTTATCAGAGTTTGTAGCTCATTGTAATAAGTCAGAAAAACAGATTGAAAGTGGTAGAGGCCTTGCAGTGTAGAAAATAAATTCATTTACAAAAGATTGTGACTTTCTGATAAATAAAAGATTATTATAGGTTATTAGGATTAATGAGAAAGTTCTTTCAGATTGCTGGATATAGGATCAATACACAAAAATTAATTCCATATCTTTACATTGGTCACATATAAACAGAGTAATATATACCACTTAGAAAGCAAAACCAGGGATGACCCCACGCAGGTACCATCTCTGTCTGTGGAGCTTTCCCTGATCAGGCAATCTTATAACTCAGATACAGAAACCATTCCTTGTACATTGGCATGCCCAGCCTCCTACCCATTTTTACCAGGGTTCCTTCCTCAGTTGCTTGGCTTAATAGTCTTCTGACTAAAAAAACAAAAGCAAACAAACAAAAAAAACCCCCAAAACTAAAAAAAAAAAAAAATTAAGTCTAATTATTGAAACGTCTTCATCTCTTTACAGAGATCTACAACCTTCTCAGTACATTCTTCACAGGGAAAGGTGTAATTGCCAAGGTAACGATTTTATGGATGAAAATATGAGGCCCATAGCTAGAAATTTTCATTCCTGGAGGCAGAAGGCAGTTCCTAATACCATCCAACACTGTAGCCATGGGCCACATGCAACTAGTCAAGCCCTTGAATGTAGACTTGGAATGGACTGTAAATGTGAAGCACCCACCACATTGGGAAGACCTCATTCAGAGGAATGTGGACATCTCATTAATGATTTTATATAGATTATGTGTTGAAATGCTTTTGCTTTATTGAGTTCATTAAAATGAATTATTAAAATTCACTGTTTTTTACATTCTTCATGTGAATACTAGAAAATCTGTCACATATGTGGCTTGTGTTTGGTAGACATTTAATGTCTGCTGTTCAGCACTGTTCTAGGGTTCTAAATCCTAATTGTGTGGTTTGGGATTAGTGCTTCATTTTCTCCGAGGCTCAGTCTTCTCCTCTGTAAATAGGGGTGATAAATGCCTCACGTACCTTGAATAGTTGAGAACATTCAGTGGAGAAACCCATTCTCTGAAGAAGTATTTGATAAATGGCAAAGCTCTATGGCTACACTGGATGATTTTGTGTCTTGTTTGTCACTCCATCTTTGTTCCAGAGCACAGCACAATTCCAGAAATAGAAAAACAAAAGGACTTGGAGAAAACTGACCACATTGCTGGCATCTTGCCTGTTTATTGGAGCCCCAGGGATTAGGACCAACCTCTAGGCAAAGCTTTGCTATGTGTCTTCTTTATGGGCTTCTACTTTTAGAGAGAATTCTGTGTGCCTGACATCCTTTGAATCTGCTGTGGTTGTGCAGAATGGTAAAAATGACCATGCAAGCAGAAGCTGTGCAAAGCAATCTTAATACTCAATAAAAAATTTATGATGGTTTTGTGAACTTTGAAGTTTTGGGTATGTCATTAAAATGTGTCTTACTATCAGTTATACATGTACAGTGAAGTGAAAAATAATAGAACTAGTATTTAGTATACAATTCATTTTTAGAAATATCAATAATTAATGTGCTTTATTTTCTTGTGTAAAAAAAACCCTTACCAATTGTAGTTTAAATAGTGGTTATGATGCATCACTGAACATCTTTTCTAGATCTTGGAAAGTTACCCTACTACTTTCTAAGTTTGGATCAGCTTCCAACATTCTATGTTTTTCTGTTTTTTGTTTTTTTTTTTTAGAGAGAGTGAGCGAGAGCAAGCACACTTGCACATGTGCATGTGCACAAGAGTCGGGGAGGGGCAGAGAGAAAGCAGAGAGAATCCCAAGCAGGCTCCACACCTAGTGCAGAGCCCAATGTGGGGCTTGATCCCATGATCCCTGGTATCATGGCCTTAGCTGAAATCAAGAGTCAGATGCTTGACTGAATGAGCCACCCAGATGCCCCTCAACATTTTATCTTTTGTTTTTAAACTGAAGTACAGTTGACGCACAATGTTACGTTAGTTTCAGGAGCACAGCATAATGATCGTTGGTGCCTTACTCACTGCTCGCCATGATGAATGTCATCACCATCTGTCCCCATACAGTGTTATTACAGTATTATCGACTCTATTCCCTGTGCTGTACTTTTCATCTCCCTGACACATATTTTATAACTGGACAATGGACGAAGGGGATTAAGACGGACAACATGGGATCTTTTGAATTTTCACCATCGCAAAGTATCTCTAAGAGCTCCTTCAACGTGAAAGTTTTTGCCAGCATACTTCTTAGAGACCTCTTCGTCTTTTGGTCACAAGCACTTTCTTCATTTGTGCTGATAAGTTTGTTTGCACCGAGTTCCTCTGGCCGCACATCTTTTTTTTTTTTCTTCAATATATGAAATTTATTGTCAAATTGGTTTCCATACAACACCCAGTGCTCATCCCAAAAGGTGCCCTCCTCAATACCCATCACCCACCCTCCCCTCCCTCCCACCCCCCATCAACCCTCAGTTTGTTCTCAGTTTTCAAGACTCTTATGTGGCTCTCTCCCACTCTAACCTCTTTTTTTTTTTCTTCCCCTCCCCCATGGGTTTCTGTTAAGTTTCTCAGGATCCACATAAGAGTGAAAACATATGGTATCTGTCTTTCTCTGTATGGCTTATTTCACTTAGCATCATACTCTCCAGTTCCATCCACGTTGCTACAAAGGGCCATATTTCATTCTTTCTCATTGCCACATAGTACTCCATTGTGTATATAAACCACAATTTCTTTATCCATTCATCAGTTGATGGACATTTAGGCTTTTTCCATAATTTGGCTATTGTTGAGAGTGCTGCTATAAATATTGGGGTACAAGTGTCTGGCCGCACATCTTGAGTCTCTGGGCCACACTAGTGCTGAGCATCCCTGCAGTAGGCTGTTCCTTCTAGAAGGCCATTTATGCTCTGGCCACGTTTCCCTTCCAGCGCTACCACTTCTCATTTCTATGCCTCATTTTCATTTGTTGGCTGGTTCCTTCTTTCAGTCGTCCATCTTACAGAATGTCACACAGGTTTGTCACTGGGAGGCAAGGGGGGCAGTCACAATCACACAATTTGCTGTCTCTTGGTGGACGAATCACCGATGCAGTGCCTGGTCATGACAGACTCTTGGAAACATTGACGTGTTGGTCAGTGATCGTGGTGTGCGTGATATTTACATAGCGGTCATGGACAGGAGAGCAAACAGGGAAGTTTGCACTTTGAACGGTTCTTCATAGTTTAGCATATCGTGGTTACAGAAGCATGAACCGTTTTGTTGGGGCACTGCTATTTTTCAACTGAGTGGTGGCACCTGAGATAAAATTCTCTTGTAACTGGGCAAAACGAGGACTCCTGTTCTCGGCATGCTCAGAGGTTATTCCTCGGGGGAGAGCCCTGCCAATCCCTCAATCTTTGTCTTTCGTCCCTTTTCTCATCCGAAAAGCCACCTTTCCTATTCATAGTTCTCAGATGTTACTTTGAGGGCAGGGCGAGTGTGCAGGGGGAAACGTGCAGGGGTCAGCGTTCATTAAGTCATTTGACAGCTATGTGCTCTGCGTCCACCTGTGCTGGGCACCGTGCTAGGCTCTGGCATGTTTGCTGGCAACTGAAAGTGCCTTAAATTGCTCTCATTTTTGGTTTTTGGCAGCTAACTCTCCAGCATACTTTCCAAACCACCACTTATACCATTTTCACAAGGTTTTAAAGTGACTTCCTCCTTGCACAAGTTCCCGCTGTCTTGATCGCCGGGATACATATGCTGTCAGAGCATCAGGTTCCTGAGATTGGGATACGGTCTGCATCTTGGCGTGCCAGATGGGACAGTCCCTTTTCTAAAAACAATTAACTAATGGACACAGTCTAAACTTGCATAGTCACTGGTTAATTATTCAAAGCATGTTTCATCCAGGCCAGTTTCCTTTCTCAGCATCTTCTTTCTTCAGTGTTTTTAATTCACCTGGGAATTATGGCTCCATACTCCAAAGAGTGTGCTATGGTTTATTAGAATCAAATGTTTCTGCCTGGAGCGTTAAATTCCCCTGAAAAACTGCTTCAGCCGGAAGAGAGGTGTGACTAGAAGGGGAGGTTCATGATCTTAGAGCGTTAAATTAAAAAAAAATCCTTTTGAGATTCTTTGCCATGAAATACATTAAATAATTTTGGCAAATAATGTATTTGCGTAAGAAATCCAAAGCACTTTCTTTTATAAAACAGCTCGCTGGCTCCTAGTGGTGAAGGGAACCAAACACTTATTGAGCTAGGAGTGTGCCAGGAGTTTTTCCATATCATCATACTTAATCCTTATAATAGCCTTATAGGATAGGAACCATTTATCTGCATTTATATAGTTGAGGAACCAGAGGTCTGAGCAGGAAAATTAAGATGCCCAAGACTTAACATCTGTTAAGTGTTAGGGTTGAATTTTGAGTTTGTCTGATTCCAGAGTCCTTATCATTTTCTGTATAGAAATGATTGTAAATGCCTGGCATACTCACCATCACTCACCTATCCTGGTCCCAGTACAGACATCACTAATTGATAACCCACTTTTTCTCCCTGCCTTATTCTGTGCTACTGCCCATAAAGATGCTAAATGATGCTCAGAATGGAAAATCTTTTTCACCCCTTAAATGAAAGGTCATGCAAGTTAGATTTTAGGGATGTCTGGAGCTTTCAGACCAGTTTGGCCACTCACTACTGAGGGCCAGAGGTGTCCCTCCAACCTTCTAGCATGCTCACTGTTTCTATATTTGGGATTCTAAGAGCTAACGTGTTCCCTGTGGAATAGTCACAGACAGGAAGAAAAATAATTATGAATTTAAATCCTGTCTTGATTTGGATTTCCCAAAAAGCAGACCCTCACACCAGGAGGTGGGCACAAGGAGATGATCCAGAACTTCTTCCAAGAGAGGGTGTGAGGCAAGTGAGACAGAATGGGAGAAGTGCCAACACAAGAGGCCTTCTTAAGCAGAATACTGCTATGGGCAGCTGGCGTCAACCCTGGATCTCTGGGAGGCTGCGTGGGACATACCTCAGAGACAGGAAACTGGGGTGTTTATTCCCCGTATCCACTCCCCTACTGGTGGAGGGCTGCTCACACACCCCCTTCCCTCCACCAGAATTAAGTCTCCTACACCTCTCAGGAAAACCCTCAGGCGGAAGCTGGCAGGTACAGTCCTTCAGTGGGGAAGTTGTGAGTGGACCCTGCACCCGGAAACTCACAGGGGGACCTTTGGGGCCTGGAGCAGGGCTTGTTCAGTGCCTGCTCTAGCTGACATCTGTTGGGTAATGTTCCCACATGCTGGGCTATAAGTGAAGTTAATCCCACTTCTGTCACTCTAGAAAATCCCCCAGATTCTTTATATTCTGTACGCCTAATGTCATGGGATGGATGGGCCCCAAGTTGCCTATCTCTGTGGCCAGGCTGCGTTCTTAGTGGTTGCAGAGCCCAGCAGTGCGGATTTGAAATTTATGGTGGTGGTTGAGTCCATCAAAGACAACACAGAGTGCTGTGTGTAGCTCCTAATAAATTCCTTGTTATCTTTTACAACCATCTCCGGCAAGCATTGTTCCTCTTGACACAGTGGGCTGTGTCAGCCAGAGCGAATGTTATCCCAGACAACCATGAATTGAAGACCACAGAGTGTTGGGGCCAAAATAGCTAGCTTTGAAATGGAGCCAAACAGTCTTTCAGCAGTGGAAGGGCAGATCCAAGGCAGGGTGTACTCAGATGACCTTTGCCCTGACAATACCCTTAGCTCTGGGGGGCCCTCGAAGTAGCAGGTAGCAAAATCTCTGCCACCAGAGCTTGGAGGAAGAAAAGAAGAAGCCGTGGTGGTGACAGGATAACGATGTATTTGCGGTAATAGGCGCTAATTAACCCAGACGGCTGATTTTAATCATTGCTGTCATCTGGTGAAATCAGCTAGCTGACAGAGTGGTTCAGTTTCATCGTTTCCAATAGGCGGATATGCAAAAACTGTTCTTTTCCCCCTTCTAGCTGTCTTATTTTAGCTTAAGAAAAACCAGCTTAAAATGAGAACAGAGTTCATTTTCAAGACCCCCACCCCCACCCCACAGTTTCCCTTGAGTCACTGTGCTACCTTCTTTTGTGTATGGTTTTGTCTCACTGGATCATGTGTACCAGGCAGAGGACAATTTCACATTCTCTGTTGGACAGTTTTTTTTTTTTTTCAATGGAGCATCCATGATAAACTTCTTTGGATCCTCCAGTAGAGCCTCTAATATGGGGGAAGGGTCAGCGTATATTAGGATTATGTTGATAGCTCTGTGTTAAATTCTGAAGAGATACAATGAAGAAGTGGTAATTGATTTCGCAATCTTGTGGTAGGAGCTGTATGTGCATTTAGATTTATAGAATTATGCAATGGGTACTTTGCCTCATGGAGTGAAGCAAGGTCATGTGGAAACATCTGGAGCAATTCCTGGATGCTTGGTCTTCCCACGGGATTAGGCAATAGTGCTGGTCTTAATATGCCCCCAGGCAATGGACAGAATGGTATCATTTACAGAAGGCATCCTTGTATTTTTCTGGCGGTCTGTGGACTCGTGCATTTTCCTATAGGAATGGTGGAAGCAGGGATAGACCTGCAACTTCACATCCTCTGGATGTCCCAGGGCCCTGGTCATGTCCTAGAAATCTCAATCAGTGACCCAACATGTTGAGTGTAAGTGACCTGCCACTGTTGGTGTCTAAAGCATTTTCACTACGGGAGAGGTTTGAAATAATTTCATACCTTAGGGTCTGATGGACAGTGAATGTGGCACACATACTAATGAATGCTTGCCAAGCCGTCACCCTCACACAGCCTCACTGTTACCCACAGGGCCTGAGCTCTTCTGAGTAGTCAAGTTGGAATCCTCTAGACTTCCCAGACCCTTCAGCCATGGTGTCTGGCATCCACTTCCCTCATTGTTTCACGGTTGTTGATTTGGGGTCATCAGCATCTTTACTTGTAGGAGCCACGTCTATACATCCTTCATGGTCTTCTGAGTAGCTGCATGGAGTCGTGCCTCTCTGTCCTTCATCACCCCAGTGTCTCCTCCTCATGTCACATCACCCTTGTTGTCTACCTACCATGAGCTCAACACAGTTTGGCAGCAAAGAAACCAAGAGAAAGGTATGGAATGTTCTTTTCCTCAAAGAGCTTCTGGAATGGATGGAGAAATGAGGCATTCATATGTGAGAAAAACACAAGATCTGACATTCCAGAATTAAATGTGAGCAAGAGTAGCCTCAAAGTGGGAGAGTGAAGAAATGGGGCTTGAGGGCAGAGAGGGAAGGTATCACAGGAAAGGAGGGATGGAGGCTTGACCATAGCTCCAAGTGGGGTGTGAATGTGGATAATGGGTGAGAACATGCTGCTTGGTAAACCAGGGGCCTCACCAACTTCTGTGCATGGCCAGATCTTGTGTGCATGCTCTATGTCTATAGAAGGCCTGGTGAGAGAGTAGGGAGGGTGGGGACTGTGGTGACAGCCAGGGAGCTTTCCTCGTCCAAAGGGGAGTAGTTGCTCTCGGGGCTATCCACATGGCAGGAACTCAGGCCTATTTTGCCAGGTCTCCCAGTTTTTCAAGAGAAGCTGGAAGTCTTTTTCTGTGACATCAGGGACCTTTTGTAACACTGTCTGAACGAAACGTTATCGGTGCTGCCCTCCAGCTAGGCTGTAACTCTGGCTGTTGCCATCACAGTGCGCTCCTTCTATAGGGTGACAGTGCCTACGAGCCTGGTATTTCACTGCTCCCAACTGGAGCCAGAGCCTGGCTGCCTTTGTGTGGCTACCCCACACCTCCAGGGGTTCCCAAGCAGGTGATAGGATCCCAACTTCATCAGTATATGGTGGGGAGAGTTCCCCGGTGGGGAAGCTGCCTTTCCCATACTCAATGGGCTGCTTGCTGGCTTGTACTGGGATTTCAGCAAGCCGGGGGTGGGGACTGGTTTTGGGGACAAAAACAGTGAATCCATGTGTTGTGGTCTGTCACTCCTTAGCAACAAACTCAGCAGCCTGCCTCCCAGTTTAATAAATCTAGACCTTGGTGGCTCATACAGCAGGCATGATGACAAGTAATAGTAGCTCATAAGAAAAAGGAGGAATTTTTTTGTTGTTGTTCCTGACTTATGCGTCTATAGAGCATGGGTAATCCAAGCAAGGGTGGCCACAGATGTCCTCCGGAGCTGGAAGGTGCGAACCCAGAGATGGTGCTGCTGCACGGGCTGGGAGGTCTGAGCGGGTCCATCTAGGAGGAAAAGGCTCCATGGGGACGGCCCTGGGATCCTTGGATGTCCGAGGCCTCTCGAGAGCATGTGGTGGTCAGAGAGCCTAGATTCCAGAGGCAGACTGCCTGGGTTCAGATGCCTGCTGTTCTGGTTCCTAGCTCTGTGACCTTGAGTAAGTTACTTAACCTCTGTGTGCCAACCTTTCTTCATCTTTAAATGTGAGTAATAATAGTAATAACAATGCTGCTGCTGCTACCTCCCACACACAGTTGTAAGAATTGAAGCTGCTGTATGTGAACCACTTTGAAGACTCTCTGGTGCAAGAAGCATGTGCTGTTATTGTTTTAATTCCTGTACCTGTGCTACATAGAAACATGCATCTGCCCTCGCTCATAAGTAGTAAATGCCTTCTATTTCCTGGGTGGGGATCCACAGGACAACATTATTTATAAGAGATAGAAGTTCATTGACTCTTGTTAACCCAACAGACCTGTCCTCCTCAGGTGCGTCTCCATCTCCTCTCCCGAGCACCCCATAAAGTCAAGGATGTGTGCACTATCCCTCCATCAAGGGATCTCAGGGAAGTTGAATGTCTTACTCACAGTGACCTGTGAGTGTAACCTTTGTTGCCTTGTACCGCTCTCATTTTTGGGAGTCAGCTCATCTGCAGGGTGGAGAGGTGCTTTCTTTAGGGTGAAGGTAGGTTCGAGCTCTAGGCATCTCAAACCCAGGTGTTCCCAGGCCCACCAGTGGCACCATGCTTCATCTTCACTGACGCTTTGGGCCCCATAGAGAGGGCAGAGATGGAGACACGGCAGGCCAGCCACTTTTCTCTCTGAACAACACTCCAAACCTGGCTGGCCATCATTCTGTTTTCAACCATGGTGTGGGCCCAGTGGGACAACGTCTGGGCACCCAGCCACAGTACCCCCTCACCCCAAGCAAAGCAGAGTCTAGATCTGTCCTTGTAGAGGACACTGAGCACTTGAAATGTGGCTCATCTGTTAGAGACACGCCGTGTGTGTAAAATGCACAATGGCCTTTGAAGGCTTTTAGTACAAAACCTGAATGTGAAATAGTTCACTAATAACTTGCATCCACACAATGGAATATTATTCAGGAGTTAAAAGCAAGGAAGGCCTGATGCACAGTGTGCCTCGAACACATTAGGTGATGTCAAAGAAGGCAGTCACCAAAGACCCCCTACTGTGTAATTTCATTTAGATGAGATGTCCCAAATAGGCAGGTCTTCAGAGGCATAAAGTATATAATGATTGTCTAGAGTTAAGCATGGGGGTGATGGGGAGTGACTGCTAACGGGTAGAGGATGTCTTTTCAGGGTGCTTAAAATATACTAAATTACATCGTGGTGATGGTCGCACAACTGGAAACTAGAAACCACTTAATTGTACACTTCGAATGGGTGGGTTTTATGGTAGGTTAAGGTATGTCTCAAAAAAGGTGGTAAAATCATTTTTATAGTTATTACATGGTAAAACTATAATGTTTTTGATATATCAGGTTAAGTAAAATATATGAACATTAATTTCATCTGTTGCATTTTACTTTTTTAACACGTCTGGGAGAAAAGGCACAATTGCCTATGTGGCTCACGGTATATTTCTTTTGGACCGCACTGCGCTGCACATTCTCGAAGGACCTTCCTGGTTCCAAAATTATATTCTGCCATACAATGATCCCCAGGTTTGGACTTCTGATGACTCATCTGGTACCATGGCGAAAACCCAACTTGAAAGAAAGTTCATTTGGGTCTTTTTTAAAAACCATTTTCAAAAATAGGTTTTTGAAGAGAAATCCTGGAAGGAGGCACAGAGTCACATAAGGTGAGCCTGAGAGCTGAGACCGTCAATTTCTCCTGTCCCCATGAGCCACCAGAGCCAGCTCTAAGTGTGGACAGGGCTGTTATAAAAAAATTTCCAGTCTGAGCCTGAACAACGGTTTTCTCAATCAATCCTCCTCTTGAAAACTTGACTCCGGGGCTACCGCTGCCTAGAGGAACAGGCAGTAAATCCCTGGTTGACAATAGGGCTTAATGGGAGCCAGTGTCTGGATTCCTCACCTCCTTATGGCCCAGCCAGAGACCATGGAAGTTTCTTTATTCCCCCCAAAGCTCAATGTCAGAACACAGACCTTGGCCTAGGCTCATCTACAAGGAGGGCTGAAGATGATCTCAGCAAGTATCTTTTTACTCTAATCTCTTCTGTAGTTGTTATTCACCAAAAGCTGGATGTTCAGTACCTTAACCATCCATCATTTGCTCAGTGATGAGCCTGTACCTCTCACTTTGGGCTTTCTCATTGTGCTCCATGTTTGTTGCCTCTAGAGCTGCTGGATCCTGCTCCACCCAACAGAGGCGACTTGGCTGCCTTTTACTGGGTGCTATAGGGAAATGCAGACTCCCAAGTAGTACAGCTTTGTGGAGATACCTGACTCCTGCAAGAGCAGGGAAGCATCTGAGTGCATTAAAAAAAAAAAGCCCATGGGAGTGGCTTGTCTTTCCCCTGTGAGGTGGTCTTTCCCCTTTGCTCCTTCAGCCAACCCCTGGAAGTCTGTTAGAGGCTCTGAACCCTTGTCATCTTCTGTGTTCTTCAGCACCTGCTCTTGCATAGGTCCCTGTGTGGAATGCTATCCCTAAACTCCTTTACTTCTCTGTGGACCTGTTTTCACATAAACGGCCAATGCAAGTGTTCACAACCTTGTGGAGGCCCAGTTGCAGGAGGCTGGCACCCCTGTCCCATCTGTTCCCATCCCTGTCGTCCCATGTCTCTGGATGGGTGTTGCTGCACCATTTCAGCATTTGGGCAAAGGCATGGGGAAGCAAGGGCTTTCTGTAAAAACCAGTTTTGACATTTCTCCAGGGAACAAGGCAAAAGCAAACTTCTTTCGTTCCTGGGCTTCTTTTGAAATAATTGTGGTCACAGAGAAATAGTAATAGAAACAGTAATGGCAAGGAAGATATAAGAGTGAACACTTTCCTATAGCTTTTCTACTAAGTGTGAGCTTTCCAGAAATCCCCAGAGAAGAATAAGCAGACACAGAGCTTGCACAGGAGGATAAAGCACAAGAGACAGAAAATTCGACAAAGGCCAGTGTCCACAGAATCAGAGTGGTTTTCCAGGACACTAAAGCAAAGCATGTCAAGGCCCTATCTCTCCCTGGCAGTAATGCACCAGAGAAACGTGCCATGTCACCAGAAGATTTCCATTTTAATATTAGTGCAGGGATAGCGCATCACGATTAAATTAGAGTCAGGTGCGTTTTCTGGTAACCATGATATCCAGAGGAGGGATTGAAAATGGAGCTGCTCAAAGATAACCTGCCTCTGAGCTAAGTTATTTCATGGATCTCCCAGGAGAGGACACTTTGCTGATAAGGCTTTGCTACTGAGGGAAGGCCTCTGAAGCCCTCTGATGAGAAGATAAGTCAGACTGTGGTTATAGAAGAGGAAATGAAACGAGCATGCAGCTAGCCAGGCAGTGACGTGCTGGGATGTCCTGCCTCCAATGCCCGGGTGTCTCAGGAGTGAAGGCTCTGGCGCTTAGGAGTGTTGGCTCTAGAATGGACAGCTTCCACCTGCTGGACTGCCACGACACTGTCTTCTCCATGACAGGTGTTTGCAGTGCACTTGGCCATTGTGTTGGTGCCATGCCCGTCTGGTGGTGACAGTGTGGGCCCTGAAGCCTTTTGGGTATAGTGGCTATAGTTTGGGGGGCAGAGCAGTGCTGGGTGGCAGCACCCCATCGTGTTTTGGAACCAGCTAAGCTGTTGTGATCACAATGGTGACTGCCCTGCCCGGTCTGGAGGGTTTCCTTGAACAACACACAGATCTTGGCCACATTGCTATTATCTTCCTTTTCCTCACTCCCAGATATGATAAGAGGGATGGTATTGATACTCATGTACCTCTGAGACCTTCTTCATAATTATTTCCCTTCTGACATTTTCTGTGAAAATATTCAACCACATAGTAACATGGAAAGAACACTCAGATACCCACCATCTAGACTCTGCCATTAACTTTTTGCTATATTTACAACATTTTTATTTTTGCTATGGTAAAATCTCTTCACGATTCTCCCATGATATGTTCCTTTAAAAAAAAAAAAAAGGAAACCCCAGCCGTATTCCTCCCATGTCTCAGATGGAAACATGGAGGGGAATATAATGCAGAAGAGCATCTTAGTGAAACTGAGGCAAGAATCTAGATGTCCTGAGATTAGGGTAGGTCAAGGTAAAGGAAAGATTCCTGGAGTGGGAACTTGAAGGTGAGGGATTCCAAGCCAGGCTCTGCTGCTGAAAATCCTGCATACCTAAACAGATCACCTTCATTCTACCAGGACAGTCCTAATGCTGACCTTGGACTACATGCTGCCTATAGTATAGTCCACAAGGCAGGAACTAGACACGTAGCCTGGGACCTTTGGCAGATTGTTGGCCTAGATTCTGAGCTATTGGTTTCTTGTTTTGGAAGTGGGGATAACAATACCCACTTTACAAAGCTCTTATAAGATTAAGTTGAATCTTGAGATGCTACAAAATGCCCCAGGCAATGCCAGGCTTGAGGTAGGCATGCGCAGGGTTGCACATATTATGAATACAAATGCGCGTATACCTTTGTACGGTGTCCAGCACGTAGTGGCCACAGAGGGTCCATTCTGCTGCTGAAGGGACAGCGGTATTGCATTTAGAAACGTAGCAGTAACAATAACACTAGTTATCGTAGAGTTCAGTAAACCCGAACCAAAGACAAAAAGAGCCAGAGAGAAAAGAATTTCTCGGCTCACACCCGGAGCATCCTGTGCATGCATCTGTAGAAAGAGCCCTTATGTTTGCCTCTGCAGATGAGAATTTTCTGGTTTATTGCTTCTCATAAAAGATTGAAGCTGCAAGAGCGCTGTCCCCTGTGGCCCTTTGAAGGCTTAGGGGCAACATCGCTGTATAGGACATGATTATTGGAGCTCTGCCCTCCCATGGGGTGGCCACCTCTGGCATGGATGGACACATTCCCCTTACTCAGTGACTTCCTGTTTGTCATCTGGCGGTAGCAGCAGCTCACGCCTGTCATCGGAGGGAATGGGATGAGCTCGGGTCACAGATGTGGTGTGTTCCTGATTGAGCACCAAATCAGAGTGGCCCTGCAAACAGGCAAGGGCAGGGAAAGGCTTTCTACAGCACTTCAGAAGCCCCCAACCCCTCATGAGGCTCTCATCACATGCTGCTGGCTCCTCAGAAATTAGATGACACCATTCACAGCACCTTTCATGGCTTCACTGAACTTTTCTGAGGCAAGGAATCCTTCTGGAGCAATGGGAATTTGTTCCAGGGGCTCCTCATCCTTTTATCCAGCGTCCTGTCTACTGCTGTTTCGAGCTGAGAGACCACACTGCTGACTGTTAGATTCTCATGATGGGCGACAAGGGAATGACAGATGCTACCAGTTTCTCTATGGTGGTTTCACCTGATGGATAATGGATCCCCGAGAAGGGAGGAGGGACTTTGTGATGAGCTTTCACTGCTTTTATTAGGAAGCTTTGTGTCTAGGTGGGCTAATGTATGGACATTCACTTATGTGTAGGGCCAACGTCCAGCAAGAAGTTCATGCAGTGGTAAGGTCATGTAGGTTAGAAAGTTGCACAGCTGAGGTTTGGACCAAAGTTTGATGTTTCTCATGGCAGCACTCATTATCTTCTTAACGAAAGGATTAATCTGATACATCAGTCATGACACTTCATGCTGTCAGATACAAAAAATTCAAAACACCTAACACATTGGGCATTTTTCAGACGGTGTTTCTGTAGGTTTCTGTAGGTGGGCCTGACAGTGGACCAGTGATGTTGTAGGGACTCACTTTTTCCCCCTCTCTTTTCCTCCCTTCCTTATGTGAGCTTCATCCCAAGGCCAGCTTCTCCGATGGTGGCAAAATGGCTGCAGAGGTTCCAGGAATTCTTTACTCAGAAGGAGAGAGAAATACGACATCAGCTTCTCTCTCTGGAGAGGGAGACTCCTTCCTTCCCAGAAGCTGCTGGCAAACCTTCCCTCACATCTCACTGACCTGAATAAGGCCACTTGCTACTCCTGAACCAATCTTTTTTGGCTGTGGGCCCAGCCCTGGAGATGAGGTGGGGTCAAGCTACGCCTTCTCCAAAACTTGATGCTGCTACACAGTGGGGAAGAGTGGAGGGGTCTTGAGAAAAGAACCACAATGTCCATGACATCTACCATAAGAGACATGTACTAACCTCATCCACTGTGTCTGTGACTCTTCTCCATTTCAGTGCCCAATCATCCTTCTGCCAGGGAGTGACTCATATGTGATTCCAGGGGTGATGGGCAGGCTCATCCTGCAGTTCCCAGAGTCCTTCATTCCATCGCTGCTTCTCAGTCTGTGCGTGTATGTGTGTCCTTTTGTTGCCCTCCTGTTGCCCTCCTGCCTCTTGTTTTCTACTTCCTTCACTTTCAGAAGCAATGGAAGAGGCCCTTTCTTTTCTTGATTTCTTTCTGACGCCTTGTCAAAGGGCTTACTGACCTTGACTGCTGCTCGTAGCTGTGATGGACAGGGTCTCTTTCAGCATTTGGGATGGAAGGGCCTAATGTGGCTTTGGGAGAGAGAGCATGGGCTGGAGGGAAGGGCATAGACAGGCATGCATGGAGCAAACTGCACAGAGCACGATGAAGAGTCACATGACCGATCCTAATTACTGAATCTTGGTTGTAGTTTTCAGCGATTCTTCTCAACGGGAAGTTATTGACAGCCTGCTTTTGTCAGGACTCTAGAAAATAAACAAAGCCTCATTTAGGTAAATACCAAATTCATAGAAGTACCCTTGGCAGGTTTCACTGGGGCAAGGGACATGTTGCTCTCTGGCTGGAAGGTGAGAAGCAGTCCTGCCCATTGCTCATGTAGCAGGTGGTGGCCTGAAAGGTCCTATACGTGTCAACTTATCCTGGTCTGACCATTCACGTACTTTCTTCCCATCTTCCCTTTCCTGGTGCTGGATCTCGGACTTGGGACTGAAACCTGAGAGGGAATGGATCCTATCTTTCTTTCCACTCAACCTTGTTTCTCTCTGATGGCTGGCTTCAGTTTCCAGCTTGGAAAGTGGCAAGTGGTGGGCCAAAGAGTAGGAAAAAGTGAGAAGAACCAAGTGGCTTTGTGCTTAAATGAAAACTGCACTGCCTGTCCTCTCTTTGGCCCTGTCCTTCTCATTGTGAAACATCAAGAGGATATTTTAGTTCTGGCGTCAGGTTCCCTGGTGAGAGAAGAGAGAAGAAAAGGAAAACTTTATTGGAAAATATACACATCTGTGGCTCTATCTTCCTACTTGCTTTAAGAGGCATTCTTTCCAAGATGAGGCCAAGGTTACCTTTGGTAGCTGACATCATTTGATGTCCCCTGAGACACCCCTCAGCTCTTCTGGGGTTCTGGCTGCAGCCATGGTGGGCAGTTTGGTGTGAGTTCAGACTTTTAAAAGTTGCAGTGGCTCTCAAGCATAGCCCAGGGCCTTTCCCAGTAGGTAGGAGCTGGTTTGGTACACTCAAAAGTGCAGCCCAGAATTTGGGGGGTTCATGCTCCTGGGCAACCCTCAACTAGTGGGCTGTAGGAACCATGGCCCTCTTCATTCAGGTAGGCATCCTGGATACATCTCTGAGCTTCCAGGGGGTTTGTGCCCTAGTTGCCAACAGAAGCAACTTCCATAGTGAGTCTTTATGTATCTCATGTCCTTTTCCTTGTCTTGCGTTCCACTCTCCCTCACTCCTCCTACCTGGGATCACCTTCAGAGTAAACTACTTGCACCCAAGTCTTTGTCTCAGACTCAGCATTTGGAGAACCCAAACCAGGGCACCTCCCAACATGGTAGACACTGCATTACCATCTAAAGCATTGGACATTTGAAGCTTTTGTTTGTTTGATTGGGCCAACGTCTAGCCGTCATCTGGCCCAGGTTGGCAGGGTATTTGGAGGCTGGATACAGACTCTCTCTCTCCACTATCAGTGGCCAGCTTTCATCCCTTGCAGCCTATACTTGAACCCTTTATGCCCCAAAGCCATCTTAATTCCCATACAATTGCCTGGTGCTCTCATAGCTTTATTAGTTTGGTTCATAGAAGCCATTGGGAGGCTCTGTGTTTGTGGCAGGATGAAAGACATTTGTGCAGAGAAAAGAAAGAGCCCTCTGTTTGGCAGTGCACCCATAAGCATGGTGAGGATAAAGGCCAGGGAAGTTTGGGGACTGTCATGTGATAAAGATGTGGAGGTTCTAGTATTTTCTTCCCACTCTTCAATAAGTCATGTGGCCCATCTTCCTGGGGTGCTTGACTTTGAAGGATGGAGATAGATGTACCATGAGACCCTGTTGACCTTCAGTCAGATGACTCTACCCTAGATTTAAAAAGATCTAAACTTGGGGTGCCTGGCTGGCTCCATACTCAGTGGAATTGTGTGGCTCTTGATCTCGGGGTTGTGAGTTCAAGCCCCACATTGGGTGTAGAGATTGCTTAAAAAATAAAATCTTGAAAAAATATCCAAGCTCAAGAGACTTTAGAGGTTGGATCATTCATGCCTTTCAATTCTCAGATGCAGCAACTCAGATAAAGTGACTCAGCTTCTCCAGCAGCCCGGAGCTAGTTACAGAGCTGGAGCTAGGATCCCAAGTCACCAAATGCCCTAGATAGTGAATTCCTATGACCACAAGCCCTGGGGTCCTTGGAATAAACCCGCTTGCTTTATTTAGTAAGGCAGTGAAAGAAGATGGAGCTGTTTTGAAAAGAGAAAGCTCTGAAACCAGGTGCCCAGGGCCAGGTCTTTCAAGCCTTTCAGAGGAATCGGAAAATGGATCTGGGGAGGCAGACATGGGAGCAAGTGTCTTAGGCTGAATGGACAGCACTGTGGGGGCCAAAGCATCATCTCTGGCCGGGGCTCATGAGGTGTTCTGTGAGAGGCCTTTCTGGTCTTTGAGGATGTTGAGGGGTCCCTGCACCTCAGACTTCAGAGGTGGGAACTGTACTGTTGCACAGGCACACAACAACATTTGCGAACAAAATAGGAGGAGATGGTGCATGTGAGCCACCTGTTTATTTTATTTATTTAATTTTTAAAATGTTTATTTGAGAGAGAGAGAGCGAGCAAGCAAGAGAGAATGCACAAGCAGGTCGGGGGCAGAGAGAGAGGGAGATACAGAATCCGAAGCAGGCTCCAGGCTCTGAGCTGTCAGCTCAGAGCCTGACGTGGGGCTCAAACCCACAAACCATGAGATCATGACCTGAGCCGAAGTCAGATGCTTAACCGACTGAGCTACCCAGGGGCCCAAGCCACCTGTATAAATGCAGCATATCATGCATTGTGGGTCTGAGGTGGGCCCCGGATCTAGCAAGCTCCCAGGTGATGCTGATGTGGCTGGTACCAGGACCACTTTGAGTGGCAAGGCTGTAACGCGAACAGTTTTGTCCATGAACCTGGAAAACCTGAATTCTGGTTCAGATTTGCCACTAAGATTCCCAGCCTGTCATTTAAACATGACCCCCTAGTCGAGGGGCATGACCCCTGAGGGATGATATAGAATCCCCCGGGGATCTTTCCTGGGGATTTGCTGAATACTGTAGGCCCACCCATATGGTGGCTTGAGTGAAACACTAGGACACGGTGGCTGTCCAGCATCCTCTGAGTTCCAGGCCAGGCAGACACAGTGAAGACATACAAACAGGCTGGGTATGCCTGGAGCTTGTATACGGATTGGGGGTGGGAAGGAGCAATAAAGACAGGTTATGATTCTGTCTTTGATACATGCTCTAAAGGAGGAGAAGCTCCTTCTCTGGGAGCTTGTGGTGGAAGAGGTCCTGGAAGATCAGGGAAGGCTTCCTGGAGGAAGGGCTTCCTTCTGGAAGCTGTGGGAGGCTCAGAGTCTCACAACCAGACTTGCCTTCTTTTGCCACGGCAGAGTCTGTATTTGGGGCCAGTTTGGACGCTTGGCTCATGCCTTTGGGTTGAGGGCCTTGGGGCAAGGGACTGCCTGCACTCTTGCAGGGGCTCAGCCAGCTTCTGTGAGCCTGGGGGGAGTGAGTGGGCTGGGGCTGGCTGTGTAGGGGTTGATGTCAGGAAGGCGAGATGCAGCAGTAGCGGAGACTTTGTAGGGGAGTAGAGAGATAGCTAGGCCCTCCTTTTTCCCTCCTGTGGGTGGGCAGTGAGACCAGTCATTCTGATGCAGGACACGATCGACCACCATGGCATGGCCTGAAGCCCCACCAAGCTGTGTGCTCCCTGCCTTCTTTTTGCCACCCAAGGTTCTTGCTTTCCTGCACGCCTCGGTCTAGCAGGGGTGGGTAGGGACCAGTTCTCTGTGCCCTGCAGCCCCCTTGTGTGTGTTGTGCTGGGAGGACTGCCTCCAGGACATGGGAGCAGTGGCTCAGGCTCCAGTGTGCCCCATGAGAGCTTCTAGCTCTCCTCGGCCTGAGATCTGTGTTTCCAGCTAGCTCCCCAGGAGGTGCCCATGCTGCAGCTAAGCAACCACTCTGTGAAGGAGGGGAGACTGTCAGGAGACTGGGCATCAGCAGAAGTGCCTGCCTCAGTGGGGCAGGTGGTTCAGGGTTACCTTTGACCTTGGAGTGGAAGGGAGGCCTTTTGGAGGGACCAAAAGCCTTCAACTTTCAACTTTCCTCTTGAAGAGGTGTTGTGCCTCAGTGCTAGAAGGTTCAAATTCAGTGTGAAAACAGCAGTCTATGAATGCTGTACGTAGATGGAGTGCAGGAGAGGGGAGAACTTGACTCAGCCCACTGGGTTCTAAGAGTCCCCCACCCACCGGACAGCACGTGTGAGCAGCTAGAGAGACATTTAAGCAGAATGTGTGGCCTCCCCGCAGCGGCGAGGTCTCTGGATCTGCCCTTCTCTGTCTTTTCTGGAAGCTTTGAGGCAATGGAGAAGACCCAATGTACAGCTCATTCAGCCTCTGGCTTCTTCCTCTCCTGGTGGTTTTGGAGAGCTCGCAACCTCTCCACAGTGTGTGTTCCTTTCCAAGGACCAAGAACAGTGCAGAGACACTCTCTTTCAGCTGGAAAATCCATGTGAAAATCCACGTGCAGAAAGCCAGAGCCTCCCTTGCTGCCTCTTTACTCACAGAGGGTGAGAAGTACCAGGCTCACTCTCAAGAGACTCTAGGGGTGGAGGGTGCTGCTGGGGGTGGGCAGATGCACCCCTGTTCACCAAGTCTGCAGAAGGCGGTCTGCTGGCTGCGGGCTTATGCAAACCTGACCTCCGACCCTGAGGTGAAGACCCGGGGCGCAGAGAGTGGAGACAGCTGTGTAAACTTCAGGGTGGGGTATTTATAGCCTTGGTGAGGAGCGCTGAGCCAGCCTAGAGAGCCAGAGACAGTCCCTGTGGTCATCGGCTCCGTCTCTTGTTCTCTTAAGTGAGTTTCTGTATATTATTTCTTCATTGTTGCATTAGGCATTCTGAGACTCTGTTTCCCCATCTGCAAATGAGGGGCTATTGCCCTGATCCTCTGGGTGTTTCAGAGTGGTGGCTCCCTCCATCCCAGTTTCAAGAAGAAATGCAGTATTCCAGTTTTGGGGGAGGGGAGACTTAACATGGCCTCTCAAAGTGAATGTGCTGACCCCTGGAGGCCAAGTCCCCTAGGCTCCTGGAGCTCTGGGAAAGGTGGAATGGTCATACCTGGGCTTTGGAGTCAGATCTGGGGTTGATTCTGGCTTGGCCACTTAGCCCCATCAGCAACAGCAGTAAGACAGCAGAAATGCCCTGTGAGAGCATGGAGTGGCTTGGTGCATAGGCAAGGGGCATGCAGGATGATCATGATGCTGTTGCAGCAGACATGCCCATCTGCTGCTTGTCCCTGTGTCTCAGAGAGCAGACGGCCACACCCCTCTGAGGGGCCTGGGGCCGGTATTTGGGAAGGGTGGAAACCCTGTGGGACAAGGGGACACACAAGAGAAAGTGTGTTAATCTTAGAGTGAAGGCCGGGATCTGGGGCACCCAAGGAAACCCATTCTTGGTGTCAGAAAACCTTGGGTTCTCCCAGCCCCAGTCCCAGGAGGAAGAAGGGGTGGGGGAAGACAGAGAAAGACAGAGGGGGGTTGGTGAGAGCAGGAGAGGGTGAGCACACAGCTCTGTAATGGAAACTTGGCACCCAGCCTCCACTTCTTTCCTTCCTTAGTGCATGTGGCTTGAGCCTCGGATTGAGAACTTCCCCTTTCAGCAGGCACCCCACGCTATCTCCGTGGCCCCCTCCTGTCCCCCCTTCTCAGAGCCTGCAGTCATACATGCTGCCTCTGCTGGTGACATATGACATGTGAGCCATCTGCCTCCCTCCTCACACGCCCCCTGCCCTCCACCCCCTGACTAATTAGGCCAACATGCAACTTCCAGGCCCTGGCAGATGAGGAGCCAAGAATGCGGTGGACAGGCGCCAAGTGTTTTTGTTGACATTGCTCAAGTGTAGCTTTGTGGAGCAGCCTCTGCCCTAGCAGCGAAGTCTAAGGAAGCCGGAGATGAGTGAAGGGAGAGCAGTGAGAAACCAACTGTGGGTGCTGCTCCCAATCCCCTGTGCCCTCCCCGTGGCCCACCCTCTGTCCCTCCTCCTAAATCCGAGAATAGAGCCCTCCATGTCATGACCGATGGGACCGGCTTAGTCTGTAAGAAAAACACACTGGGCAGAGCATCATGTGTTCACTAGGGTTTTTGGAACTATTTTCAGTTTGTGATCGTTTCATGCTGTGTGTGCCCCATTGCTGTTCCTAATTGTTTCTGAGGAAACAACCTTCCTGGAAGGCGGTTTAGTGAGACTATTTTCACCCCTAACCTCTTATAAGGTGCAGGCTGCATTGTTGATCTACCTTGCCATAGCTGAATACCAGATGGATTTCATCCTCTCCAGGGATCTACCAAGAATGTGGCCATTGGGTCACTAGGCCTGGGTTCAGATCCCCATTCGACTCCTCCTTGCTTGTGACCCTGGGAGAGTCTTTCAACCTTTTTGTGCTTTGGCTTCCTTATTTGCAAATCAAGCTAATAGTTAAAAATAAGACTTGTTAAGTAAGATGAAACATGGGTGGAATAGAAAGTTCTTCGTGCATAATAGACCCTCAATAAGTGGAAGCCATAATAACTATTAAATGGTAGTTGATGTGGCTGGCTATGGATAGGTTCTGATTTTAGGAAAATCTCTTCTACCCTGACATATTAACTCCCAAGGCAAGTCGACCCCAGCACCAACTGCCCTTTCCTACCTCACCAGGATTTCATGAGGACAAATGGAATGGGGTATAATATTGCCACACTTGGTTCTCCATGGAGAGTGAGTGAATGCAGTGCTTACTTTCGTCTCTCTGATTTTCTCAGACTCTGGTGTCTGCATTGGTTGATCAGTGGTTAGTGGTCAAATATATTTTTGTTGAGATAAAAATTTGTAGGTTTTGGAATCCAGAGGTGCTGCCTTAATAGTCTCTAATGCCTGAAGATATTGAATCATTATGTAAAAAAAAATCCTCTAATTTTCTGCTACAATAGCTGGCTTTATTTTTATATCTCTTAATTGGTATCAGCTTTTCTTTCAGAATTACAGAACCATGGAAACTTGGCCTAAGAAATAACTTTGGAAGTCATTGGAAGGGACACTTGCTTCTTTGCAAATCTTTGGAGTTTTCCTAAACATTAGGATTGTAGTACCACAAAATACTTTTCTTTGACCCAGATTATGAAACAGCAGAATGGCCAGTCTGTTTGTCCCTAGCACCACTCTATCTTTGGATCTCATGCAGACTGGAAGATGCCATTGTTGCCCTGCCCATATCTCTTTGTTCTTACCTCTTCGGTGCACACTGGCACTGCTTAACTTTCAGCACCTCCCTCTCATTGTCTAAGGTCTTCTTCTGGACACTAGAGCCCACCTTGGACACCCATGTGGCAGGTTAGAAATGCCAGGGAATTCATGTCCCCTGGAAATAGCCTTCAACCAATGGCAGATCAGGAATGGGTGGATACATACCTAAACTTCCTCACCCCTTGAGTGTCTGAGATACCTGTCTGCCCTGACCCCCAGAGCTTTCCAGGGGAGCCAAGCTTTAGTTAACTCATTTTGGCAATTGGCTTGAAGCGTACCCTTTGTTGGCTGGCTCCTCTTACCTGTCCCATGTCCCTGTTCCCCCCAGGTGCTTCCTGGGATCATCTCCATCCCCCAGAGAAAACACGAGCGTTCAAATCCTTGTCTTGGGCTGCTTGTGTGGAAACCCAGCCTGAGACAAATGGGATGTCTTTCTCCACACTTTTAGATCATTTGTGACAATATGGTGCTATATTCACATTTCAGGGTTGATTGTTGGATTTTCAGACCACTGACCTTGTTTCTTTATGAGTTTTTGAAAATATTTTTCTCTGCATCTCACTATTCTTAATCCTAAGAATTAACTGTTGAGATTAACCAGAGTACACAAATGTCTTGCTTTCACCTTGAATTATCTTTGGTATTGCTCTCTCAGTTTTGACTAAACTAATATCTGTGGCCTCCATGTATGCTTTTGCATTTCAGAATCTAAACATTGTTTATTCTAGTTTGGCTCCACATTGTACATTTTTTATGTGAATATGCCTAGTGGCTGTTCTGACTAATATGCATAAGTCATAATGAGATATCTTGATAATTTTAAATTTGAGAGCAGATTCCATTTGAGGAAGATCTCAGTGCATGAGCTGTTGGTATTATGTGTGTCCTGTGGCTTAGGTGAGATGCCTACAAGCATTGCGATTTCCAGAAACTTCCATGAGTCTTACTTTATCCATATTCAAAGTGGTAATGGTTATTTCAACACATATACCGAGCATCTCCTCAGAACCAGGAGTGATTGGGTGTTAGAGAGGCAATAGTGGACAAAGTGGACAATATCCCTGCTCCCTCTTTCTTTCCTAAGTGGTGTTGTGAGGTTCAAATTCAGTAATGAAGGTGAAATCATTTGGGAAACTAAAATCACCATGGAAATAGAGGAATGGGTATGATGACCTAGCTCTTCATTGATCATTTCAGAACACCATACTGATGTGGCTAGGTGCGATGTACCCTGTGGCCTTTCATGAACACCACATGACCCATGATCCTTATCTTGTACTTAGATCCATTTTCTGACCACAGCAACTCTGGACACTTAAGAGGTGGCCATTGCCTCATGCCACATCTTTCTTTAGTGCTAAGCCACCAGAAAGACCATCTTTGCTTGATGTTTCCACCTTCCAGTGGCTCTCTGATGTCCAGCTCTGTTGTGTCTTTGCCTTTGTCTTACTTGAATTGTCCATAGTGGTCAAGGCATTGGCCACTCTTGAAATTCTCTTTCTGCTGACCTTGCTTTATACCATTCCCCTTCCTCTTTCCTTTCATGATTCATTGCTGAATTCTTTTACTTTCCTTGCACTCTGAAGCAATGTTGAGTTCTCCATAACTTCTTCTCTTCTCTTCCCTTCCCTTCCCTTCCCTTCCCTTCCCTTCCCTTCCCTTCCCTTCCCTTCCCTTCCCTTCTCTTCCCTCCCCCTTCCAGAAGGCCCCAGACATCATGTCTCATACTCTTCCCTGTTTGCTTATGACTCTCTAGATGCTCTCTGTTGCTTAGCTCTTTCCCCTGAGGTATCCCCACCCACATGCATACAGGCAGCTTACCTCCCTTTCCATGTTCCACAGACACTTCAAGCTCAACAAGTCTTTAACAAAACGTGCTCCATTCTCCCCTCTGATGTGCCCTTCATCATCCATCCTTTCTCCTGGCATGTTGGTCCCTATAGTCATGTCGGCTGGAGGCCTCAACACTATTAGCCTGCTCATCCCATCACGCATTCAGTGGTTCACTGTTTTCACATCTGTGCTTTCATCTGTGTATTCACTGGCCTAGACCCTGGGGACATCGACATGGTCCCCTATCTTGGACAACCCTCCAGAAGCAGATCCTGGGGAAGTGTTCAGTTGCAGTAGCTTTATTTCAGAAGTGGCTCAAGGAAATACTGGTAGGGGAGTAGATGCTGGTGGGATAGAGACAGTCATGCTGACTTAAGAACCGAACTGTACCCATCTCTTTTCAAATCTGTGTTCAGTGAGGTCATGTTGGTCGTGTTGAAATTGGCCATGATGAGAATATTTACACTACGGAAATTGGCCAATGGCTATAAAACAGGACCTTTCTTTCCCTGGAGAGTTGGTTGTTAAACATTATCAGCATGTTACTGGGAGTGAGGAATTAAGGCAAGGAAGGACAGCAGTTAATAAATTGTGCTTTAGCAGCAGAGTTACACTGTAGACAACTGGAGCATATTCCCAGTGGAGAAAGAATACATACCTAATAGTCATCCCATTGGAGCGGTGAGGTAGTTAGTTATACACTCCCTACTGGTTAGTGGCTGAGGGCTGCCTCTCTTGGGCCCAGCAGGATCCAGCCACTAGAGGAAGCCCACAGGCAGTTAGAGGCAGCATGGATGAAGTACAATAAGGGCCAGGGTGGGGTGTATAGGCTCATCAGTGAGCAAATGATAGCTGATCAAGACACTGGACATGCAGCATTGGTAAAGGCTAAAACCCGACTGTTAATGATGTGTGGTAACCTTTTTCTCTCCAGACCTCGACTTCATGGACCTCCTAGGGGAAGACAGACAATGGACGGTGGGGAGGAAGTTAATGCAGGTGAACGATACTCTGACTTCAGAAGATGCAGGACTCCGGAGCAGCAAGAACTGCACTGAACCAGGTAATAGTAACAGCTTTGCTGTGGGCAGTGGCTGCCATTTTTTCTGGTTGTGTCTGAGGAAGGGCTGGATGCCATGCTTTTTTCCCTTTGAGTTCGAATCCAGACGTTCTTAGGGACATTTAGAGCAGGCATCTAAGAAACTGAAAGGTGAGATCCCGGGACCATTCAGCTGTGATTCTACCTCTGTATTCTTTTTCTAGGGCATGGGCGACAAGGTAAGTCACCATCAGTGATGCTGATATCAAAGGTGGACGCTGGTGCTCTCAAGTGGGAAACTAAGTCTGGAACAGGATGAGTGAGGATGTTCTGTGGTCATCATTGCTTTGATCCCTGGAATTCTCTCTGGCTGGTTTTTAAGCAGGAGCCTTCTTTATGTCACAATAAAGACACTGAGATTGAACCAGATCCCTACCTATGTTGTTGGTCTTTTTGGAAGAAGTGAATATTCATTTATAAGCTATTATATTTGATACCTGTTGTGTTTTTCCTCAGAAAGATATGGAACATTCTATTTCCAGTGTTACTGAACGTAAAAGGAAAACAAACACAACGTGAGTGAGGGGGACTTGGAATTGTCAGAACTCAGCTCACCGAATTTCAGGAAATGGCAAGCACCCTCTAGGTGGTTGAGGTCCTTGCTAGTTCCGACCAGGGGTCAGCAAACTTGTCTGACAAATGGCCAGACAGTAAATATTTCAGTCTTCGTAGGCCATATACCGTGTCTAAAGTTTTTGCTTTTTAAAATACCCTTTTATAACCCTTTACACATTTAAAAACCATTCTTAGCTCGCAGACTGTACAAAACGGGCATAGGGATTGTATTAGGCCTGCAGCTCTACTTTGCCAATCCTGACTTGGACTTCTCAACTCTCTGGGACCTCTTTTCTTTGCTTGATGGGGACATGGGCCCCATGTGTGCCCCCTCTGAGGGTTCAGGAGCTCAACCAAATGTTGATCCCACATCCAAAAACCAGTCTTATTTTTAGTGTCATGCTGGAAAGATATAAACAGTCTTCAGTGCAGCCCAAAGAACCTTAGACCTTTGAGAACAGAAGGTGTTCTGTGAAGTTGTGTGCCTGCTCTTTTTTGGGAAGGTGGGTAGGGGTGTCCTTCACCACCATACTGAGAATTTTAACAGTCACTTTCCAAGCAGAGCAGGAAGGAATTAAAAATAGATTACCAGCCACCCCCTCTCCCCCCCAAAAAAACCCCCACAATAGCCCTCAGCACTACATAATCTATATTCTTCAAGCTGGAAAATTCAAGGGTCACCATGGCTATTATTAAATGCTCTGAAGGAACACTCTTGAAGGTTAGTGAAGCACATAGTTGCTATGTGAGCTAGAAGTGAAAATGGATGTGACGGGTTCGAGTGCCACACACAGCAGACAGAGCCTTTGTAGAGCCGTTTGTAGAGAGATGTGCCAAGAACCCTGGTTACTGATCTGGCATTGTAGCCAAGCATTTTTCAACATCTTTCTGGAGCTAAGAGGCTGATGGTGATTGGGATGTCAAGACAGGAAATACAGCATTATGGAGGCCAGTCGTCACCTTTGGTATAGGAAAGAATGGAGTCACATAATACAGTGACTGGCTCCAGGTTGGGTTCAGCCACCATGCTCTGGGCCAGTGGTGATGGAGGGCTTCTGTTCCCTGTTGAGGGATGTGTGTTGAGGGAGGTGGTTTTGTCTCTGTGAGTGGCATAGAGTATGCTCACTGTGTCAAGAAGTGTCTTTCTCAGAGTGGCATGTGTAGAAGAATAAACACATTGAAAGGCATTGCAAGAGAGGAAATGACTCAGTTCCAGGTAGAAAACACGTCCAGATTTTTAAAAAGAGCACAAGCCCAGCACCTGCTGGTGTTGGCAAGGAGGGCATAGGGGGAGAGAGAAGGAAGGGCTTCTAGAGGGCAGCAGGAGGACTGAACAAGAGCTCATAATGCTGCTTAGAGGCAGTCCAGAAAGAATAAAGACCCAAAAGGAATATTCTCGATTTCTTCATTTGTGTGCTATGGGAACTGGGCTTGATTTTCGGAGCCCTTGACTCCGAGCCAAATTTACAGGGAAAGTGGTCATTCCTGAAACAAGGAGGGATCTTTTTAAGTCCTGATACATCAAGGGCCTGCCTGGAGCCTCCGTTCTTCACCAAGCCTGCGGTGACCATTCTGTTTGCTGAATATTTCCGCTACAAAATGTCTCTAACTGTGCTGTCCAATATGGACACTCAGTGGTGACTTAAATTCAAATTAAATACATTAAAAATTCAGATTCTCAGCTGCACTAGCTACATGTCAAATACCCAATAGCTGAGTGTGGCTTGTGGCTACCGTATTGGAGAGCACAGATCATAACATATTTCCATCACCACAGAAAGTTCTATTGGACAGGCAGATCTAGAACTTCCATTTGTTTTTGAACATCTCCTCGTCTTCCGGGCTTAATTGGAAGCACCTCAAGGAGATAAAATGGACATGTAGATTTGAGAGCTCAATCTCTTCCTGGGTTTTGGAGTCCTACTCAACCTGCATTTGAATCCCAGCTTAGAAGCTCTGGGCTTTGGGAGAAATAAGCTTTCTAAGCATCTGTCTGCTTCTCTGAGAAATGGAGATAATCATTCTGACCTTTCATGACTGCTGTAAGAATTGGTAATGAAGTAATAAGAACAGCTTAGTGCCCTGTGTGTGGTGGTAGTTCTGTAGTGGGAGCTCACTCGTGTATTTCTCACTCTCTGCTGGGGGCAACCATCCCTCCATTACAAGTGGGTCATGGAACTACCGTCTCCAGCCACTCCTCACAGGAATGGGCACATACGGTCCATCTGGTTCTGTCAACAGGCTGTTGCCTCAGGTGGCCCAAGTCCGAGCAGTCAGCCAGTGGGGCTGAGATGTCCTAGCACCATCTTCTAATACAGACAAGCTTGAAAGATCTTGCTACGGTAATGAGCACAGCGCCTCTGAGGAATGCTCTGTTTCTACAAGAACGTGGCCAAACCATGACCACAGACACACATGCCCCCCCGGTAGCCTTGGTGCTCTTTCCAGAATGCTGTTGGAGGTCTGCTTCTCAGTCTTGATGGAACAGGTATTTCATGCAAAAATGCATGAAAATGCTTTATGAGCTAAAGCACTCATAAGATCCTGGTTTGGAAAATTTAGTAGTTTTCATCTTCTCTGTCTCTAACTCACTATGGGAGGGGAGGACTGAGCTAGAGTGAGCCAAGGCCCAGTTGCCCTGGTTTCCTTAAGAGGTCAGAGTAGCCCTGTATGCAGAGAATATTGCATGCACTGGTTGAATGCTTAGTGTCTGCTCTCAAGAGTCTTAAAAATTTTTTTTTAATGTTTATTTATTTTTTTGAGAGAGAGAACATGAGCAGGGGAGGGACAGAGAAAGAGGGAAACACAGAATCCAAAGCAGGCTCTGAGCTGTCAGCACAGAGCCCGACGTGGGGCTCAGACTCAAAAACCATGAGATCATGACCTGAGTCAAAGTCAGCCGCTTAACCTACTGAGCCACCCAGGCACCCTGCTCTCAAAAGCCTTAAATGTAGGGCTAGGAAGTGAGCCCTGTGTTTCTGGACCAGCTTTCCTTCCTCTTTGTTATGATGTCCGCGGAGCGAGAATGTACTTCCAAAGATGATGCATTGGGGTTCCCTCTGTGCTCAGAGGGGCACTTATTTACTTGGGGACCTGAGTGTTTGGGGTGCCAGCATTTGCCATGGCCAAGTGAGTAATGGTGCCAGGGTCACAGGCAGGAGTTAATTTGGCTGTTGTCATAAAGTACATCTAGCGGAATTTGTGATGTCACTGGGCTTCTCAGACTGTGTTCTTGGAACCCTTGGCCTCAGGTGCCATTAGAGTAAGTAGGTTCAGAGTTTGGAGATGGAATGACCTTATAGTCTCTGTTCAGGATATGGGGCTAGTTTGCTTTCTCAGATGTCAGTTTCCTTATCTATGAAATAGATCTGCAACTAGTTTATCCTTTCTATCCCTTCCACTGTACAGATCCAATAGTTGCATGAAGTTTCAAGACGAGAGATTCATGAAAACTTCCACCCCAAGCTGCCCTGCTCCACTGCCCTGAATAACTTCTTTGCATTTGCAGAATTGCTTGTCATACCCCCTCCTTTGACCCTCATTCCCCTTTCCTCTTCTCCTCTACCCCTCTCCTGCCCCCTCTCCCTGTCCCTCTCCTTCTTCCTTCCTCTGGAAACCCTGTACCCAGAACACTGCCCAGGGAAAGACCAGGATGCAGGGTGCCTGTTACAGTGTCAGCGCTCTCTTTGGTTGGTGTGACAGCACAGAGATGGCACAGTCTTCATATGACAGCTGCCACTTTAAAGATGCATTTTTTTGCAATATTTTGGAATTTATTTTTAAATGGCATTACTTCCCCCCCCCCCCCCACTACTCCAAGACATGATTTTGGTGGAAATTGGTAATTTTGTTTTTACCTTCAGAACTGCATGAAAACGACTAAGCTCTGGCTCCAATTTTTCTTCAATTATTCCAGTCCTCTGTGAATTTTTAAGGTTGTTTTCTTAAACACTGACACTGCCGATTTCATCTAGAGCCTGGAAACATATTGTTTTTTGGCAAATAACACTTGAAACTGTTTACTCAGATGACCTATTAAGTGAAATTTAACTTTGAATAAATTTTATCCATGGAAAATTAAGTTAGCTAAATGTAATATTGAGAGTGGTGGACAACTGTGGCAGAAATGAACTCTTTGTCATCTTTATTTGTGCACTTTGCAGATTTTTATTTATACACTTTGCAGTCTGTCTCCAGAAGAATCTGTCATCTTTTGGTTTTTAGTTCTTTGATGTTTTAAGGAAATAAGCTTTTCCTGAGTGCCTCCTTCAAATAAACTTTGGAAGAAAGAAGCTATTTAAAATGATAGCCTTTGGCATGGGCTTCGTTCTGAGATCACCGGATGTTCTTTTGATACAGGGCTCATCTCCCTCTCTCTGCCTGGCTTAATTGGGTCTAAGGTCCCTGAAGATGGGAAAGACACCCCAGGCCTGTGTTGTAGGTACCTATGGGGCATGCCAGGAGGGTTTACTGAATCAGGGGTCTACTGAAATGGCCAGAAACTACATGATCTGAGAGCCAAATGTGAATTGTAATAGAGGAGGGAAGTCAGAGGTCCATAAAAGGGAAGCAATATGGAATAAATACAAGGGGTGAGTATGGCCCCAGATTGGCAGGCAACACAGACTAGTTCAGGCTGCAGGTCACAGACAAAGTTAAGTGTTGGGGTCCTACTGTTTCCTTAAAAATTTTTTTTTAATGTTTATTTTTGAGAGAGAGACAGTGTGAGCAGGGGAGGGAAACAGGCTTGAAGCTCTGAGCTGTCAGCACAGAGCCTGACATGGGGCTTGAACTCCTGAGTCGTGAGATCATGACCTGAGCCAAAGTTGAATGCTTACCCGACTGAGCCACCCAGGTGCCCCAGGGTCCTACTGTTTTTTGACTTTAAACCATAACATCAAGGCCAGTTGGTCTAAGCAGGTGGGTGGGGGGATGGGTGAAGTAGGTGATGGGGATTAAGGAGGGCACTTGTCATGATGGGCCCCAGGTGTTGTATAGAAGTGTTGAATCACTATATTGTACACCTGAAACTAGTATTACACACTATATGTTCACTAACTGGAATTTAAATAAAAACTTAAAAAAGAAAGGCCAGTTGGTCTGAAACCACAGGACACAGGGTTGGGCATGACTAATCTACGAAGCGTCAAAAGGCCACATCTCTTATCTCTTACATGAAGAAAAAAATATCCAGAGTGGGTGAGTGGGTGAATGCACTTGTCAGAAGCAGAGGAGAGCCCCTCCCCCAACTGTCATACATAGATACTGCAAACATACTGGTGATCAGGTAGAAAGCCTGACATTTGCATGATTTAGAGTAGCACTGTCCTGTGGAATTAAAATGCAAGCTACAGATGGGGGTTTAAATTTTCTAGTGGCTACATTAAAAAGGTAAACAGAAACAGGTGAAATTTACTTTAATAATATGTTTTATTTAATCAAATACATCCACAGTACTAAAAATGACAAACTTCAGTTGTCCCAGTGTTTTATCCCTGGGATTGAACCCAGGAAAGAGCTAAGGGTTTGTTTTTTTTTTAAGTCTTAAAATCTATATTTTATTATACTTGCTTACTGAACTTTCACCAGCTTCCCTCTGCATTTGTAATTTTCATAATGATTCAAAAAATAGCTGTTGACATTCTTAAGTGCCACAAGTTAGACACTTATTGTGATCTGCTCTTTAATTTGTGTCAGATTCTTTACTGGATTAGTTAGACAGGGTAATAGTAGCTGCTGTAACAAAGAAGTCTAGCTTTGGGAGTTTAACACAAAAGCAGTTTTTTTCTTTCTTGTGGGAGGTTCTGGTCTTTGGGGGCCCTGTTTCAAGAGGTGGTCCATGGACTCTGAAGCCTTCCATTTCGAAGCTTTCTCATCCTCACACTTGGTTTCCAAGGTGGTTGTGCTTCTCTGCTTTAAGAGGCAAAAGCATGGAGATTTGTGCATAGCTGAGTGTGAGATCCTCACTCCTGCTCACATTCCATTTGTCAAGGCTCAGTCACAGGACAACTTCTCACTTCGAGGGAGGCTGGGATTTGTATGCTAGCAGAATGCCCTTGAATAAGAGACAGCAGACCTGGTGAACAGCTAGCTAGTCTCTGCTACATTATCCCCCCCCCCCCCGAACTTGTTTCTTTTTATCTGTTTACAAGAGCAGTATTCTCCCTCTACATCAAAATCCTAACCCAGACTGACATCTTCTGAGGTGAACTTAGCTCTTGGTTTAACCTTCATGATTCTTACTTGCTCAAGGTGACATAATTCAACTCTCTCTTCACCTTGGGAGGGTCACAAGTCAGGTAGGAATGGTCCCAGTTGTGCCTAATTGCAAATTGCATTTCTTCTTTGTAAATACAAGAACCCTAGGAAAAATGATGAACATTTGATACATGAATCATTGGCAATAATGTAAGAGTTTAAGTTCCAGAGTAAACCCTAAATCTCAGATCCATCACTTTCAGCCTATGAGATGCCAGGTGAGTTTCTTAAATTCTTTGAACCTCATTTCCACCATTTGCAAAATGCAAATTAAGACACCCACTTTACAGAGTTGTAATCATGCAGTGAAGTGAGCTATGTGAACAGCTGGAACCTCAGTCTGTACATGTTCATTAAATTGTGGCCACATTGTCTTTGTTACCAGAAATACAATGGAAGGCAGAGTGATGGCAGTCATTTATAAGGATTTTGCCACTCTGAGGCCCATTAGGACATGGTGGGATCATGAAGACTGTTTTAAGGATGGATAGCTTATTGAGTATAGTTTGGCCACAGTGCAACATTCTTAGAGCTGTGCGAAGGAGACATGTCCAGAGATTAACTAGGAGACTTCTGACTAATGCCATGTTCTGGCCTCATAGGCCACTGTATAGACACATAGGATAAGATAAGGAGTATAGGATTTTCTACTTCACACTAATGAAGGGCTTAGAAGTCTCCAGCTCTGGGAGGAAAGGGCCAGATGCTATTCATTTCTTCTAGCTACATGATCCCTTTAGGACTTATGTCTTGAGACATTCTTAACAGCCTTGTTCTTTAAAAGCAGCCTGGGCAGACTAATCCAGTCAGTGGTACCTAGAATCTTCCCAAAACACAGGTGAAGGATGATAAGCTCTGCTCTTAGATGCTTTTGTGGGCCTGCCTATTTGCGTAGGACTTTAGACCTTCGAAGCAGTTTTACATTCACTAGCTTATTGGAACATGTTTGGATCTTGGAACAAAAAATATTTGAAAGTGAGGAATGACTGTATTGTTTGCAGATAAATTAGACTGAGAGCAAGGCAAGTTGAGTTAAAGAATTGAGAATTCATAGTCATAAATGTGGAAAGAAGCTTAGGGATTCTTGATTCCAAACATTTTTCCTCAAGCCAGGGCTCAGCAAACCATGGCCCTTGGCCAAATCTGGTCTGTTGACTGTTTTTGTAAATAAAGTTTTATTAGAACACAGACATACACATCCATCTATGTGTTGTCTGTGGCTGCCTTTGCTATATGAAGGCAGAGCTGAGTAGTTGCAACACAGACCATAGGTCCTGCAAAGCCTAAAGTATTTACTCTGTGGTCCTTCATAGGAATGTTTGCTGCTACACCCTGCTCTAGGCCCTGGGACTGGCACCTGATGTGGCCTGGAGGGGAGGTTAAGACAAGAAAAAATCCCCCCTCTCCCTGACCCTTCCCCAAGATGGTGCCTGTGCCATATTAAAACTAGTGTCATGTTAAATATTTTTAATATTTAACATGACACACCTGGGCTGCAGGGGTCTGTGAGTTTTACTTTACTGCTTTCTCTCCCACACATAGATACACAGTCAAGAACCTTTAATGTTGTCTGTCCGTATTGTAGGGATCTGTTTAAAGTAGAAGAGGTAATGTTCACTCCCATAAAAATGCTTGAAAACCACTGGTGTGGACTAATGCAATCTTCCTTACACTTGGAATTGCTTCCCTTTTGGGTCAGAGGATGAAGCATCCATGAGGGGCTGGTTGCTGGGGAGTGTGGTATCCCCAGGGCTTACCTTGCAGGTACCCCCAGAGCAGTGAGAAGTGAGCTCACCTGTGTGTAGAGGCCACGGGCATTGGAATGGGGTGGCCAGGAACACCTACCTGCCTTGGGGTCAGCTCAAGGGTTAGTCACCTCCTGGCCCCGGTGTACCCCTTGGCTGCACCTATGTGGCCTCTTGATAGTGACAGTGGCATCCACTTCTTCCTTGAGGCCAGGGAGCAAATGTGGCCCTGGCCCCATCTCCAGCTCTATGGGAGTTCATTCTTACCTGCTCCCTATTCCTTGGTGGTGCCGCAGCACACCCCAGGTGATCTGTGGACTTTTTTCTTGAATTACACATTCCAAAATGATCTTGTGCCACAGATAGCCTCATTGTACAGTTGAAGCCAGGACTGAGGTCTAGGGGCATGAAAGGGGGTACGAAGGGTGGCATGTCCAGCATCCACCCCTGGTTGGTAGTAGAGTAAGGACTAGTCCTTGCACGTCTCGACTTTTCCTGCCTCTGGCCACAGGGCTGGGCCATGTCCCCTCACCTTGTGTGTGTGTGGAGTCTGCCTGAAATCACACCTGCCAATCGAGGTCAGCAGGAGGACACTACCCTGTTCTCATACAGGTAACTTAATGGTTCTCAAAGCGAAGCAGACCGGCAGCAGCCCTGGGAGCTTGTCAGAAATGCTTGTTCCTGGGCCCCACCTGAGGTCTGCTTCGCCAGAGCCTCTGGGAAGTGGGCCCTGCCATCTGGGTCTTCACAAGTACTCCTGGGGCTTGTTAGGTGCACTTGAGTGCGAGGAGCCCTGGTTTAGTTCCCTGGAGTCCCCTGGGGAGATTTTCAATCAGGCCCCACTCCACACCAACACAACTCAAGTCTCTGGGACTGAAAACCAGGCTTCAATGGCTTGAGAGCTCCCCAGTGATGCCAGGGTGCAGTCAGGGCTGAGACCGTGGCCTGAGGCCACCTGCCTCCATGTACCAGCCAGCTCTGGAAAGCTGGTCCAGAGGAAGAGAACTGGCATTCCTTGTGAGCCACACAGACTCCATCATGGGGGGACAGTCCTTGGGTTTTGTTTCTAAGACTTCTTCCCCTGAGAAACACCAGGATGGAGTTTCACCTAGCTGTATTTTAAAATGTGTGTCTATCAGGGTCGGGGGGGAGTGTTCCTGCCTTGCTTTTCAGGGGATTTCCTCTTGTGTTTTAGACCTTGGGTGGTTGCTGAGCACTTGTCTCTCCCATCATGATCTCAGTGGGCACTTTGATCCTGACCTCACTGGGACATGCTCAGGTCTGGGGTAGACTCTGGGAGCTTTAGGGTAGGATGAGGCCCAGTCAGGGCGTCTCTCCTCAGAGGCTCATGGCAGCTCCTCTGGGCCTCAGACTTTTAAAAACAGGCTATGTGGAGTAATCAGGCAGTGTGGCTGAGGGCTATGGGGAGGGCATATCTGAGTTAGTGCACTGAGTGTGCCTTCCACAGACTGCATACTTGGGCATCAGGCAGCCAGCCTATTGCTTCCTCCTACGTGGGGGCTCCCCATGGCCTGTGGGCTGATGGCCACCCCCAGTCTGAATTTACTGGGTTAGGCCCTATCTATGCCCATGACAAAGTTCACATTCCACCTTGGAGAGTAAGGTTAAATAAGTACATGTCTGGATTTTCATATTGGCGCTTCTGAGGTTCCTGATATAGTTTAAGCCATTAGTTTGGCTGAAATTTCTATAATAGAACAATAAAATCCCTGAATTAAAGATTAGCAGCTTTTTTTAGAAGCGGACTCAGAACAAAATAGACATGAGCCCAGCCCAGTGGCTTGTCCATCCCTGCCAAGGCCTTTCTGCACAAAGCCCAGCCTGGCTCCCTAGCCCTGAGACTGCACGGAGCCTCAGGGCTCATCCAGTGTCCATGCTATTGGGATTAGGGGTACTTAGCCGAGAAAGGGAAGAAACAGGATGCAGAGTACTGGGGACAGGCCACTCTAGAAGGAGCATAGGACTGGGGTCTGTGTAGTCAGGCTGGACTCGCTTAAGCGTCTGTTACCTCAGTCACTAAATAGGCATTCAGAGTTCCCACCCTGCCTTGGACTATTGAGAGAAAAAAGAGATAAGGGGTAGCCATGTTTTATAAAGTACTTCTGGGCAGAGGTAGGGATGTGGACCAGGGTTCCACAGACCTGGAGAGGAGTCCTGTTTTGATACCTATGGGCTGTAGGATCATGGACCAGTCATTTAAACTCTCAAAGCCTTGGTTTCTTCCCCTGAGAAGTGGGATAATTCATGGTACAAATCTAAAGGGTTGCCATGAAGAATCAATGGAATAAAGATTGTAGAGCAGCACACAGCAGATGTTCAATGTGTGAATGGATGCCCATATTTTGAGCACCCACTGTGTGCTAAGGGGTTTCATAAGCAGGGCCTCAATTAGTTATGCACAAGAGATTGTGGTTATTGATTAGGGTGTTGATTAGGGTATGGAGATTTCTATAGGAGGAAAGTAAACAGATGTGACATACTAATATTACACAGGTACACCTCATTTTACTGTACTTTGGTTTATCTTACTTCACAGATACTGCATTTTCTTTTTACAAATTGGAAGTTTATGGCAATCCTAGGGTGGGCAAATCTATAGGCACCATTTTCCCAATGACATTCACTCACTTTGTGTCTGTCAGTCACATTTTGGTAATTCTCACACTATTTCAAACTTTTGGAATTCTTACTATATTTATTGTGGTGACCGGTGATTACAGCTCACTGAAAGCTCAGATGATGGTTAGCATTTTAAGTATTTTTAATTAAGTTTCACACATTTTTTTTGGCATAATGCTATTGCACACTTAATAGACTGCAACAGAGTGTAAACATAGCTTTTGTGTGCACTGGGAAACCAAAACATTCATGTGACTCACTTTACTGAGACATTTGCTTTATCCCAGTGGTCTGGAATTGAACCCACAACATCTCTGAAACATGCCTGTAATATGTAGGTGGAAAGTAAAAATATTCTTTAAAAACATTTTTTTTAACATTTATCCGTGCGTGTGTGTGTGTGTGTGTGTGTGTGAGAGAGAGAGAGAGAGAGAGAGAGAGAGAGAGAGAGAACGAACAAGTGGGGGAGGAGCAGAGAGAAATGGAGACACAGAATTCAAAGCAGGCTCCAGGCTCTGAGCTGTCAGCACAGAACTGGATTGTGGGGCTCAAACTCATGAGCTGTGAAATCATGTTCAACCAACTGAGCCACCCAGGTGCCCCAAAAGTAAAAATGTGCTTAATTGTCAAACCTTACATGTTGGCACATGAACAGCCTGTCAGCATCAACCTCAGCCCTCCCAGTGGGTCTTTCTTGGGAAATGGGAATTACACTTACCTGAATTCTTGTTGAAATGTCCTGGGAAAATCCATAGAAAAATCACCGGTAATGGGAATTTTGGTCTTAGTAGATGGAGTGTGCGAGGTTGGCTGTCCAGAATGGATATTGACGGATAAAAGAAGAGGCAGTGAAGGGCAGTGAGAAGGTGGGAAAGAAGCTGGGATTGTTCTGTGCTCGATTTTGCCCATGTTCACCCTGCACGTCTGCCCTTTGGACGTAACTTTGTCAGGTCATTTGAAAAGAGGTGACCTGTGTTCCATGGATAATGATCCTTCCATATTCCAGAAACAGTTCCTCCCCTGCCTGTGCCATTTTAACCACAAGTACTAGACCAATTTATTAAGTTAAATTATAGTTTAATGCTGAATTTAAAGGAAGAAAAATCAACACAGCTGTACCCATCCCTCTGTCCAGTGTTTTTATCCATTGATGCTAGTTTCATGCAGAACATTGGCCCCTTTGCAGGAATCATTTGTGTTTGTGGCTCACAAAAAGGTGTTCCCTTGCCTGGGGCCCAGGATGAATGGCGCTTGGTGGTTGCTGAGGGTGCGCAGACTCTCAGTAGTAAATCTACTCATTGTAAATCTAGAATTATTGTCTTTTCAATGCCACAATTTCATGTGCTGTTTATTTATGAATTTGTATCCCCTCTCCCCCATCCAGGCTCAAGAATTCTACTTTCAGGTACCTTTGTTTTCACTCCAGCATTTTATTATAAAAATTTGCAAACATACAGAAAAATTGAAGGGATTTTACAGTGAACTTAGACTCAGGACCTAGGTTCTGTAATTCACATTTGACTCTATTGGCTTTCTCACAGATTTGTTCATCTAGCCAGCCCTGTATCCATCCATCAATCTGCCCTGTTTCAGATTTTTTTTTATTTATTTTGAGAGAGAGGGAAACCATGTGTGGGTGCATGCAAGTGAGGGGCAGAGAGAGAGAGAGGGGAAGATAGAATCCCAAGCAGGATCCTCACCTTTGGCACAAAGCCGACATGGGGCTTGAACCCGACAGCCATAAGATTATGACCTGAGCTGAAATTAAGAGTCAGATGCTCAGCTGACTGGGCCACCCAGGCACCCCTCTCCTTTTTAATTTAGTGGATTTCAAAACAATTTGCAGAAATAAATACATTCCCTCTCCCATAGTTTAGCATGCATATCATTAACTAGAGTTTATTGTTTGTTTATCCTTCTTTTTGGGTAATGTTTATACACAATGAAGTGCATGCGTCTTAAGTGTCCCATCAGTGAGTTCTGACATATGCATACAGTAGTGCTCCCAATCTCTATCAACATCTAGGGCATACATCATCCCAGGAAGTTCCTTCATGCCCCTTCTCTAGAAACCCCCAGCCCACCCCTCACATAACCACTCTTTTGATTTCTGTCACCATAGATTAGTTGATGCTTATTCTAGAACTTTATATCCAGGAATCATAAAATATGTACTCTTTGATGTAAGACTTCCTTGTTAAAGCACACTGTTTTTGAGATTCATTCATGTTTTTGTGTATAGATACATCCTTTACTATATGCAAGCATACACACATTTACACATGTTGGTAAACATGTATATATGTAGATTACACATACACATGACAAACTTTCCATGTAAATCTTAATATGTTGGGTATATTTCTCTCTAGGAAATGCCTTACAGATTTTGGTCACTTCTTTTAGAAACTTATTTAGGGGCACCTGGGTGGCTCAGTCAAGTGAGCATCCTGGACGACTCTTGATTTCAGCTCTGGTCCTGATCCCAGGGTTGTGGGATCAAGCTCTGTGTCGGGCTCCATGCTGAGCATGGAGACTGCTTAAGATTCTCTCTCTCCTGCCTTCTGCCCCTCTCCACTACTCATGCACACACACTCTCTATCAAAGAAAAAATTTAAAAAATAACAATTATGAAAAAAAATAAATTGGATCCACTTTCAAAGAGACCTTTGTGATGTCTGGAAAACTGGTAAGAGCTTTGGTTGACCTGGGGTTAGTTATAGACAAGGGCCAGTCATCCCTAATGCCACCTCTCACTCCCCCCCCCCCGCCCCCCTGCCCCAGAGCAGAACCATGGACTGGAGCCAGAAGTGCTCTGATTATAGGAAGGGAAGGGGGAGGGGTTGGAAGGGGTGATCTCCCTTATCCTTAAGGCCTTATAAGCTCTCTGGATGCAGTACTGGAATTCAGTTATTCAGTTACAAAAAGAAGTGGGAGAAGCAGAGCTGTGAAGGTAGAGAAAACAGTCTGATTCATTGAGTAAACAGCCATGTGCATTCTGCTGTGGAAGCTGCTTCATGGAGGCCCGTGTGGCATTCTTTCCTGCTGGAGCTGGGCATGCTCCTCATCACAAACAGCATCAGAGAGAAAAGGACATTCTCTCTCCAAGCATCTCACTGGGAACTAGATGCCTAGTTGGGGAAGAGGACTAGCTTTGCATTAAAGTGGGAACTGTGTGTGTGTGTGTGTGTGTGTGTGTGTGTGTGTGTGTGTGCGCGCGTGCACGCATGTGCGAGGGAGTCATGTCTTTGGAATGGAGGAGATCCTCATTTTCCCGAACAAGTTCTCTCCTAGCAGAACCTTTTGTTGGCACAGGTCTTCATTTGTTTGTGTTCCATGTCTGCTTGTCTGCAGTTCCTGACACACAAGTTGATTTGGAGTAGGTAGTTGAGGTACACAAGCAACTTGTACAATGAAGAATACCCTTGGTGATCATTAATTTCATGTTGTAGCCATCAAGTACCTTGAATCAGTTCTGGTTCTCTTAGAAGCACACGCTGAGACAAGGGTTTGGGTCCATGGAATTTATCTGGGAGGTGATCCCAGGAAACACCAGTAGGGAGTAAGGAAGAGAGAGAGGGAGGATGTCTGACATGTCAGCCAGTTACCATTGGGGACAACAGGGTATAGAAGATACCTTTGACCCCTCCCCTCCAGGGGTGAGGGAGCCGGGTTATGTATACACCAGTTCCCAGCAGTCATCAGTTGAGGGCCACTCCCAGGGAATGCACTAGCATTCCCAGCCTGCCCCTCATTCAGACAGAGCGGCATCCATGACTAGAGACAGTACCTGGCTGAAGGGGTGCAGGTGCCGGCAGCTGAAAGTTGGGCCTCTGTGCACCCAAGTGCTAAGAAGAGGGAAGGTGAGTGGGGCGCCGGCTATGATTGCCAAACACTGACTGCTTCTTTCCAACTAAGCGGTTTCATGTTGTAAAACAAGTTAGAAAGCTCCTCCTGAACCAGGAAGGGTGAGTGATGGCACTTTGCACTTCCTCTGCGTGCACAGGTTTGTCTTGTTAGGCACTGGCACTCAGACTCACCCCATTGGTTTTCACTGTGTCATAATGTGTTTGTACAAGTGCCGACTGCTCGCCAAGCCCTGGTGCTGCAAGCAGCAGGCTTAGGCTGGATGAACCGAGAATGCTTTCCAGGCCAGGGTCCAAGGGCAGAAGGCTCTCACGAAAACCAGGAAACATGCCTTCCCTTCCTCATTCATCTTCGATTGCCTCTGTGCACGTGTTAGACTTCCGGGGACCCCAGGGAAGCTCAGAACATGTCAAAATCGAAAAAAGAGGAACACCAAGAAAATCCTGCCTGAGCTCCTTCTGCAAGAAAACAGAGCTTTTGCCCACCAGGCAGATCTTTTTATTTTGAAGTCAATTAAAGTAAAAGAGTTATTTCTACCAGTGTTGCTAGGGCCTGGGGCCTGGAACTTCTGTAAATCCACAGAAAAGACTCAGTTTTTTTTTTTCTTTCACTTTTTCATTTATTAATTTTTTAAAATTTACAAGTTAGTTAACATATAGTGCAATGATGATTTCAGGAGTAGAATCCAGTGATTCATCTCCTATATATAACACCCAGTGCTCATCCCAACAAGTGCCCTCCTTCATGCCCCTTGCCCAGTTAGCCCATCCCCCCCCCACCTCAAATCCCTCCAGCAACCCTCAGTTTGTTCTCTATATTTAAGAGTCTTTTATGGTTTGTCCCCCTCCCTGCTTTTATATTATTTTTGGACAAGACTCAGTTGAAACCCTGAATAGAAATTGGGAAACGTGGTGTCACTACAAACATGTGGCCCATACTTTAGTCTCTAGCACGTGTATTGTTTTAGGGGAATACACTGGGTTTTCTGGCTCCAGACTCAAAAGGAAAGGTATCCATATCCTCAGGTAATTTTTTTTTTAATTTTTTTTTTAACGTTTATTTATTTTTGAGACAGAGAGAGACAGAGCATGAACGGGGGAGGGGCAGAGGGAGAGGGAGACACAGAATCAGAAGCAGGCTCCAGGCTCTGAGCCACCAGCCCAGAGCCCGACGCAGGGCTCGAACTCATGGACCGCGAGATCGTGACCTGAGCTGAAGTCGGACGCTTAACTGACTGCGCCACCCAGGCGCCACCTCAGGTAATTTTTTAATCCCTCAGGGGCTCTATCTTGTGTTAAATGGAGTTTATATGTCACACCAAATCATCTTTCAAAGTGACTTGACATCTTTAAAGTAGGGAACTATGTAGCCCTGGTATTTAGGTCCTACATGCTTTCATGTTTCTAGAACCTCCCACCCCCAAATGTGGGACTTACAAAGGCTTCCAGAAAAAAACACATCCAACTGAATGATATTCTTCAGCCCAAAGCCTGGCACATTGGGAGGTAATTCCCACCTGTAATTGGACGCTTTCAGATCCCTTGAAGGCTATGGGATGTAGTTTTTAGCCCAGGAGGAAGGATTGTACCTTACAGTGTTTTAAAACATTACCACAAGTGTTTTGGTATTTCTCTGGGTAGGGGATAGGCTCTCATTCTCCTCCTCTAAGTCTGGCTGCCTTCATGACTCACTTTTAACAGATAGACTATGGCAGAAGTTGTGTGGCTTCCAGAATTGGGTCGTAAAAGGCAATACAGCTTCCACTCAGCTCTCTCCCTTGGGATAGTTGCTCTTGGAACTGGGCCACTGTGCTGAGAGGAAGCATGGGCCTCATGGAGACCCTTATAAGTGCTTCTGCTAACAGCCCCAGCCAGGGTCCTGTCTGATTGCTGATAGCCAGCATCAACACCCAGACGTGTGAGTGAAGACACCCTCTGCATGAGTCCAGTCCCGGCCACCATCAGACTGCAATCAAATGGCCTCCTGAGTGAGAACTGCCTAACTGAGCCCAGTCACCCCCAGAACCATATAGACAAAAACAATAAGTGATCGTTGCTGTTTGGGGCTGCCAGTTTGGGCTGGTTTGTTATGCAGCCATGGTGACTGGTACACTCATACACTCATGGCTGCATTGCCAAAGAGGTCCTGGGGGAGTAGAGGATCTCCAGTGTTCACTCACATCTTTCATCCAGTGTGGTGACTCACTTCTTGCTCCCCGGGAAATCGGTATCTGGGGAGAAGAGACAAGAGTGGGCATGTTTCTCGGATTCTCAGGAGTCTCCAGCTTGCTGCCAGCTTGGTGGCCTGGAGGCGGTATGAGGTTTCCAGCCGCTTCAACCTCAGCAGGTTGGGGATTGAGGGCCTGCTTTAGGTCTGGCTACAAGCAGCAGGGGCAGCAGCAGTGGGAAGCTCTGGGCTTCTGTGGCTCACTCGGCACACCTTACTTGCTTCATTGTCATGACCTCTTCCTAGGGAGGTAGCAGGTCAGGGGGGTGTGGCAGTGAGCACCCAGGGTTTCCTCCAGTGTTTTGGTCCCATGAGGGCTGGTCCCTGGGTGGCCAGTCAGGGCTCTTTCCTCTCACTTTTCCTCCGCACTTCGCCTCCTTTGGCCTGGGAATGGCTCCACCATTTCTTCTTTGGAGAAATGTGAAAATGCACATGAGAGAGCTTTGAAAAATCTGCAAAGGTGTTACAAAATCAGAAGGTACTACTGCGAGATTTGCAAATGATTACTGGGTCATGCAGGAGCAGCACACCTGTGTGGCTGTCTTATCTTCTCAGAACACCATAAGTGAGAGTCCTAAGCTCTGGACACTCAGAGACTCTAAAAAACCATGTGGCCCAGCACCTGGTATAATGCCCAGGTTCTCTTTATGGCAACTCCTGAAAGTGGTCTTTTTTTGTGTCCTTGGATATCCTCAGTGGTAGGGACCTTCTCCCCCACCTCCTTATAAGAGGCCTTTTATTCCCTGGGGAAACTGGAATTATTAAAATTGTCTTCCTTGGGCTGAACCAGTGATCTTCCTTTTAGTCATTCTGACTTCTTTTATTATTTTTTAAAGAATTTTTAAATGTTTATTTATTTATTTTGAGAGAGAGAAAGAGAGAGAGAGAGAGAGAGCAAGCAGGAGGAAGGGGCAGAGAGAATCCCAAGCAGGCTCCACACTGCCAGTGCAGAGCCTAATGTGGGGCTTGAACTCACAGACCATGAGATCATGACCCAAGCTGAAATTAAGAGTCAGATGCTTAACTGACTGAGCCACCCAGGCAGCCCTAGTCATTCTGACTTCTATAAAAGAAATCCAATTCCTTTTCCCCATGGCTTCCCTTTAAGGTCAAATATTAAGGTCTTCCTTGTTCAGACTTCCATATCTTCAGTTTTTTTTAGCTTCCTTCTCCCCATCCCCTCTTCATATGACATGGTTTGGAGACCGCCTCACCATCCTGGTTACCTTCTGGACCAACTCTTAAAACTGTCTTGTGTCACTGTGTTTGAACAACATGTGAAGAGTTGGACCTTTTGCCATCCATGCTCAGCTATTAGATAACAGTATAATTATTTCAGAGGCAAACTCACCTAATGCAAACCCATTTTCAGATATAAACCCATTAATTCCTCAGCTAGGATTTAAATCCATAGGTTCTTTCCAGAGACGTGGTCAAGTGTCTACTTGGAGTCAGGGCTGGGCTAAGTGCTCTGCCTGCATGTTTTCTTAATTTGGACATGCTAGTGAGTCAGGTGTTCCTTGAGCACCCAGGGATGGCTGCCGAGTTGGAGTTAAAACCCAACCACACCCAAGTGTTCCTTCCCAGCACCTCGCTCCCCTCTACATCGAATGTCAGGCATGAATGTCGAGTTGACACATGATTTCCACAAGTAATAGTCTTTGCCTGCAGGAGCTAAACCCTGTGTGGACAGGCACTGGGGCTGTTTTGCTCACTATTGTATCCCCAGGGTCTACATAATACCCAGAACATGGTAGTTGCATCTCAAATATTTATTGATGTTAAATCTTTGTTGAACGAATGATTGATTGATTGAATGAATGAATGAATGAATGTTTTTTTTCCCCAACAATTTACTTCGAAATAACAAAAGGTTAATACAGAAAACTGTAAGGGAAAATATAACAGACTTCAGTGTATTTACTGTTTGAATTAATGAGTGTTGATATTTTTATTTGCTTCTACTCTTTTTCTCTTTATAAGAATATAACATTGCAGATCAAGTCAACATTCTTTTTTATATGCTTTCTCAGGTCTTCTACCTTCAGAAGCAATCATCATCCTTATTGTGGGCATGGTTGGCCTGTGGTTAGTGTTTCCACTTCATGTATTTGTGTGTGCAAACAGTAACATTGTTTTTCTTGTGATTTCAAATTCACATGAGTGTTATTTGGCTATAATGATATTCTGCAGTGTTTTTCCCTCTCCTGTATTTTTGAGATCTGTGTGTATGCATGTGCTGATCCATTCATTTTAACTACTGTCTTTTTTTCCATTGTTAAGGCTGTGTTGCCATTCCCTAGGAATACATATGTGGCTGGTTTTCAGTTCCTTGTTGTGGTTAATTAACATTCTCATCACCCTGAGTTTCAGGCAAGGAAACTTAGAGCCAGCAGTTAAATGACCCATCCAGGCTGTCATATTTTAACAGGTAGTAGAACCAGAGAACGAGCCCATATCTTCTGACCTCGGGCAGTGGTCTTTCTCAGTGCACCCACAGCTGTCTCCCTTTGGGAAAGGAGATCATAGGTTGAAGGAAATGTGGGAGGGCTCTCTCTCCTGTGAGCTCCAGGAAAGGAAATGACCATTTTTAAAGACTAGCATGAGTTTTTGCAGCAAAAGGAGGTTACCACCCCCCAGCCCCCGCCATGTTTCAAGGAAGAAAAAAGACCTGTGTGTGATAGGAGGGGCATCCCTGATCTTGGTTCTTGTCTCTATTATCAGTCACCTGGACAAATAGGACAGGCTGTGTGTTAAAACAACCTCAGAGCTGGCCCGAATTTCACAAATGCATCAAGCGGGCCTGGGTGGCTTTATCTCCAGGTCAGAGGGTCCTGGGGTACAGGACCACTTCTGTCCTGGGGGTTGACTTCTTTTTTTTTTTTTTTTCATTTCATGTGAATATAGTGTCACTGTAGAGCAGGTTTTAAAACCAGTTAACCTAAAAAGAGACCAATATTTCTGTCTTCATTTCTCTTTAAAAATTAGGGCTTCGAAAACATGAATCAAGTTTTACAAATTTAGCAAAAGATGGTCAAGTTTCTCAGACAATAAAGACCTTCTTTTCCCTTCTCCAGAAATGGTATAATGGCCTTTAGGCCACCTGGCTCAGTGACTGGCTGTGGAGATCCTCTAAGGCAATTTGTGTAACTTCTCAGTTTCCTCATCTTTCAAAGCAGATCATGCTGATAACTGCCTCACTGCCAGAACAGATTTCCCAGGAAGTGGGAGCCTCAGGGCTCCTCACTTGCAAGAGCCCTTCTAAGACCTTCTATCTTATTTTTATTCATAATTTGGTCTGATTTTCCATGAAGAGGTCCACCAAATTGTGTGAGCTTCAGCCCCACGTGCCCTGGATTGACCTCCTTGCTCATAAGATGGTTGTAAGGATGCCCTATCGTATAATTAGTGCATGGTAATTGTTAGCTGTTGTTAGGGTAATTATTTAATTAATAGCATGTGCCTTGACTGTAACCTCATGCCTGGAACTGAGTCGGGGCTCAATTAGTAGCAGCTTTAGTTATTCTGTTCTCAAATTCTGCAGAGTTCAGGTTTTTTAGTGTCTTCATCTTTAAGGACAGTGTGAGGAGGACCAGAGGTAGCCACTTATGCTGGCCTGTGACAAAGACAATAGACAAATCCCTTTAAAGCCATAAGAGCTTTCTGCCTTGTCTTCTCCATCATCTGGCTCCCCTGAATGGTCTGATTGACCCCCATGTCCCATGGTAAGGTGGGCTGTCAGCCAGGCAGGGACATAGAGGTTGACCATCAGCTTCCACGTTTTCTCCCATACAGTTTTTCTCAAGAGACCATGAATATGAAAATCCCTTAGCTAAAAGCCAGTGGCAAATGATTTTATGGGGTGGATGGTGGAAATGCTTCTTAGAGAATGCTAATCCACCAAACAAAAGCTGAAGGAGAGGCCAGAGTGCTGAAAAGCCTAGTCTTAGGCATCCTCGAAGCCTTGGCATCTTAAACCCTCCACACCCTGAAAACTCAGACCAGGATATTTGCGCCCCATCTGAATTTCACGACCTGTTGAGTTACTTTGCTTTTTCCTTCTTGAATGCAACATGATGGTTGTGTTTCTAAATTTAACTCTTCCTGTTTTGGCTTCTTGGAATATTTGTTCACAGAAGACCTGTGTGGGATGAGAGCAGCTCTCCCTCGGGGGGTGGGGTGTGTATGTGTGGTGGTTTGAGACTGCTGTGGGCTGTCATGTTGCTGGGGAATGAAGCCTGGTAGGGATGGCCTTACCAGCCCATGGGGTTAGTGGCTCGTGGATGTCACCTTTTCCCAGCCATGATCGAAATATGGGTGTGTGTGTGTGTGTGTGTGTGCGCGCGCGTGTGCGCATCCCTTCCCCCCCCGCCCAAGGTTAGTTTCCTTGGCATTCTGTTACTCAGTCTTGTCATTACACCCCTTTTTTCTTAGGAAGTTCTGAACACTGCCTTTTTCATGAGAAGATATGAAAGGTGGTTCCTTTTCCGGTATAATTCTGAAAGCCATTTATGGAGTCTTCTTCCAGTTTCTAACCTCTTTGAACTCATTTTCAGAATTCTGGGTAGCCAGAGTATCTGATGGAGGCACCTGAACCACAGGGGAGGGTAAGGGATTTGTCAAGAGTTACACAATGTGCTGAGAGTGGGTGCCAAGCCCTTACTTGGTGGCACTGCTGCTCTTGCTTGGACCTCCATCATTGGCCTCATTGGCCTTGCTTGGCTGTTTGCCCCGGCACGTCTATGTTTGACTGGTGGGGTTAAAAAGGGTCTCATGCAACACGTGTAGCATTTGTGCCAGCAGAGGCATTTCTCCTTGACCATTCACTGAGCTTTTTTGGTGTGTGTGTGTGTGTGTGTGTGTGTGTGTGAGAGAGAGAGAGAGAGAGAGAGAGAGAGAGAGAGAGAGAGAGAGAGAGAGATCGAGAGAGATCTGGGTCTTCCAAGGACTGGAGGCCTCCTGAGCCTTCTTCAAGCTCTGGCTGTTCTCTGTCTTGGTGAGGATTTTGGTTGGGGTGGTTTGGGGAAGGCCACGGGGTTCTGGAACAAAATGTGGAGAAAGATTTATAAGATGGTTTAGTACAGCAACTGGTAACTATAAACTAGATTTTGGTCCATTTTTCCATTCATTATAGATGGGAACTTCAGTTCCCTTATCTCAAGATGGGGATATGAATTATATCACTGTGTTGTTACAAAGAGTAAATGAGATAATATTTGTAATTGCACCTACTCTTTGTGGTATATCACGTGGACAATAAATGCTCAGTCACTTGTCACTCTCCTTTGAGCTCCTGATTCTTTGTGAAACACACGGAGTAGACTGGAAGATCTTTAAAGTTCCTCCTACCGCTAAAATGGAATAATTTTATTGTGAGGAGACATAAAATTTGTCCTCATGTAGATGAAGAGCTTCCAGATATGAGAAAGGATAGTACCTCAGTAAAACAAAACAAAACAAAACAAAACAAAACAAAACAAAACAAAACAAAACAAAAGTCTTGTTTGTGAGGCACTTTGCACAAGAATATTCATCCAAGACACCTCCTGGAGGCAGGCCTTGATCAAGCAGCTTCTGCTCTGCCCCCTGGGCCTAGAACAGGCCTTGGCATAGTGTAGGCTCTGGTTGGATATTTGATGAATGAGTGAAGGGACAGCATGACTGTCTTTGTAGCACATGAGACCCCAGCATCACGGCGGTCCATAGCTGGAAGGAGAAATTGCTGGCTGCAGTAGAGGGCAGGGCTGTTGATGAGGAATTGGCTTCAGTTGTCCATTCTCCTGCTCTAGGATCCATTGATCTAACTTAAAGAAAACACAAAGTTAACCCTTGCATGGCACATACTGAAATCGTGTCCCATTTCGCAATAGTCTGGCCTGTTTGGGAAACAAAACTAAGGGCATGAGCTTCCATGATCCCCTAAGTTGAGGAAACATGGCGGCATATTCTTGGAGAGACCGAATACACATTCCCATCAAAGCTTCAGAGAACTGTAGAAAAACTTGTTTGAATTTGTTTAAGCTCATGTTTCCCAAACCAACTGGGTAATGGAATCCCATTCTGGTAATTCTTGTTAACTTGCTTGGAATCTAGGATTGGGGAAAGCCCATTTGGGGAAATGCCCATGCTGGTGAATGTGAATTATGTTGCAAATCATGCTTTTTATTCAAGTTCTACAATTCCAACTATTTTCAAAATCGGGTAATGACCCTCTGAAATGTCTCACGCTGGGCAACCAGTTAAAATTTTAGAGGTGCATCTTTAGTGCCCCGGAAACCTCTAAACTAGTCATACATCTGTAGTGACCAAGCAGATGCTGGCTTACTTAACACAGCACGGGAATATTTGCATTTTTCCTGTGCCTGATTCTATTGAAAAGACAAAGAAGTTTTAAAAGTGAAATATCATTAGGGCGTCTGGTGGCTCAGTTGGTTGAGTATCTGACTTCAGCTCAGGTCATGATCTCACAACTCGTGAGTTTGGGCCCCACATAGCGCTCTGACAGCTCGGAGCCTGGAGCCTGCTTCAGATTCTGTGTCTCCCTCTCTCTCTGCCCCTTCCCCACTCATGCTCTGTCTCTCTCCTTCAAAAAATAAATAAACATTAAAAAAATATTTAAAAGTGATATATCATCTCTGTTTTACTTGATCTAACAGGAGTATAACAAGGGACTTGGGAAACAGAAGGGGTGCAGGTGCATGAGCAGTCGGTCGGTCCTGTTTCCCTTCTAGCTTCGCCATCAATTACATTGAGGATGTATCCTGTTAAGCATATTTTACTCCCATGCTGTGAAATTTTCTACTGGACAAATAACGGAGTGCTTTGAAAGGAGAAGGTCTCTTTCGAGGTGTGTTGGCCCAACTTGATGTTACCTAAAGCCCCTTGATGTCTAGTTTCTTTGACTCCGTGGCTATTACGTTTTGCTCAGATGGCCCTTGCAAGCAGACAGCTCCTGCTTAGACTGAGAGCGGCTTCATTTTCAAATTGCCAGAGACTAAAGATGCTTTTATTTGCAGTCCCCAGACTCTCGCTGGCGGGAGGTGACATCTGTGGTATATTCCAAAAGCAGATGTTGGAGACCCAAGTCACACCCAGTCCTCTGTCCATTTGCCTCATTAGCTGAGGGTTTATCAGGATAGGTTGATAAGTGATGCACTTTGTGAACTTTTATTGAGCTGTTTTTTTAAGATTCGTGTCTGAAATCAGCTGTGTTATTTGGAATGTGGGAAAGAGAGAAACTAAACTGGGTTGCAGTGGGGGCTTTGTTCCTTATTAAGGATCCTGTGTTATGATCTAAGCATCTCATTTATCTGTATCATTGAGAAATCCTTCCACCTGAACGGCTGCTGCTGATAGCACAGCCTTGCACATCTAGAAAGTCAACAAGTGTTCAGTTTGCTTGAATGAACTAAGGGAAACATCCTTTCAAATTCCAGACCATTTGAAAAGGTGGTAAGCATTTGATTGATATCTTTCTAAAGTAAACTCTGTACATTCTTGCCTCTAAGATACAATGCTCCTAGTGGGGATTGGACTTTATTGTGGTAAATTTAGGCCGTCACTTTGTTGAGGAAAGAACGTGAGTTTTGGTGTCATGCTGACCAGACTTAAAATCTGAACCCATATTCTAGCTGCAGAACTTGATGGGATTTTCTAATCTCGATGATGGTTGACTTCTTCCTGTCAGGCGGAGGGCTGTGCCTGACCGGATGGCATTGTATATTAATGTAAATGAAGGGCCTAACTGGTGGCTAGCACATTCTCCTGCCTTTGGTTCTCCAAATGTGAGGGACCAGTGCAGCAGCTTCAGCACCTCCAGGGAAGTGGCTGGAAATGCAGAGCCACGTCCCACCCAGATGACTGACTTAGCAGCTACCTGCTAGCAGTCTCCCCAGGTGTTTACCAGCAAATTGAATTGAGAACCACCAGGCCAAAGCTCCCCCTTTCTCTCCTATTTGGGAGAAAAAGCAGTGAGCCAGCTTTACGTAGTCAGAGCCTTCAGCTTTCTGGAAGAGTGCTGGGTCCTGAGTGTCATGACAGTGGCCTACTGAAGGAGTGTGGAACCTTCTTTCTGATTCTTCTCCATGTAGGTGGGTTAGTGTGAGATAGCCGTTTATTGTTCATTTCTCAGCCATACACAAGTAGATGTAGAATCATCCATTGGGGGATATAAAGACAAGGGATGTCTCCTTCTCCCAGGAGAGCTGGGCTCCCACATGTGTCCCATGCACCACATGCTCCTGGGAATGATGCCAGGCCATCATACTAGGCCAGAGCATCACTGTCTCTGCTACAGCATCCAACCTACCCAAGTGCTGATCCTGCACAGTGGGGGAGTCCAGCAGGTCTTGAGCGCCTGAAGTGGAGCCAGGTTCAACGTCAGAGGCAGCCCCTGGAGATGGACCTGGCCTTGCTTCCTCCTGGGGGAGCTGGTTCTACATCCGGCTACCTTACCTGGACACCTGACATCCAATCACTGATAATGAAGTTTTTTGAATGGATGGACCCTTGCTTTCATAGTGCCCCTTCTAACATCTTTCACTATATTCTAAACTCTTGCTAATCAGTGTGTGGTCCAAGAATGGAGAAGCATGGGCATGTCTGGGAGCTCATTGGTCACCCGGAAGCTCAGGTCCACCTAGACCTACTGAATCTAAATGTGAATTTCAAACATTCCCAGAGGATTCATGTGCAGAGTAGAGTTTGACAAGTTCTAGGCCAATGTATGCTTAGTAAATATTAATTCTGTCTTCTTCTGTTAAACATTGTGTATAAAATAAAAATCAATAAGGATCCCCCTGAGAGCTTCAGAAATGAGGAGTAAGAGGTCAGGGCAGAAATTTCATGAAAACTGGCCCTTCCCTCTCTAGTGCAAGCCAGCTCTGTGGAAGGCTGGGCTGCCCTACGACTGACCTGTGGCTACCTGAGGAGGAGCCTCACTGCTCCCGGCACTGTTCTTCCTTGTCTGGGGCCCGGCCCAGAGACAGCCATTGTCTGTGTTGCAATCCTTTGGGCGGCGAGAGTATAAACAGAGCGTGATGCTGTGTTCAGCTTTGTTACGTAACCTTGCTCGGGAGTCATACTTTCCAGATGTTGTGTATCAACATGCCCCCCGCTTCTTGCACTACCTGTTTCTTTAGCCATGTGCAGCCTTTCTGGGGAAAGGTCAAAGACAAGCTCCTAGGATAGCCCGGTGGTTTTAAATCTGGGAAAATGCTTTTTTTGAGCTCATTCTAGGTTGTGTTTATTTGCTTTCTTGGGGTGTCTCTGACACACTTTTTTTTTCTCTCTGTTACTTTCCTTCCTGAAGAAGCACAGTTTGGGACCATTTGAGACTTGCTTTCAATTGCTCCCCTGTGCATGTGGACTTGAGTCCATATAGATTTGGGGCATGAACCTAAATGTTCAAGGGCCCAGGGCTGGAAGAGAACCCCAGACTTGCAGCTTTGGGACATTGGGGTCCAATGGGAGTTTGTCTCCATGTGGTGAATCACCCTGGGACTGCGCACAGGAAATCAGGATGAAGTGATAACAAGGACCCAGCCTCCCTGAACTTTCCTGCTGGTCCTGGCACTCTCTTGGTGGCAGGGAGACTTGGAGATAGAAAGGACTTGGAGATAGAAAGTGTCAGCCCTTAGGAATACCAATCTGAAGGTAGGGGGAGAGAAATCCAGCTGGAGTGATGAACACCCCACTAGAGGTGTGCACTTTGGACCCGGTTGGGGCCCAAAAGAGGGTCAGATGGATGGGAGGGTGCTGGTAAGGAAGGGCTTCCAGGAGGAGGCAGTGTTTGAGATGACAGATATCTCCAAGGGAAATGACTAGATTATGTCCACCCAGGAGAACAATGGGAATGGGGCCAATGAAACCAGGACAGCCTGTTGTACATTAGCAGTGACACACAACCCCTTCTCTCCACTGTGGTCAGCAGAGAATTCATTTTGCAGCACTTGCTTCCCATGCTCATTAGAATACATCTCTCGAAAGGATCACACAAAAGAAACACGGCTGCAGTTGCCTGATATAATCCTTGGCCCATGTGAGAACATGGCTGCCTGTGCTCTGTTTGTTACGTGGGGACTTTTCCCAGCAAATTCTCTTTATTTCATCTGTTGTGAGCGATGAGTAATTGTGCACCCATTTCCTGCTCTCATTCTAATTCATGTTCCAAATGCTAGAATCACAAATGGAAGGGAGCCTATAATATAAGAACAATAAATTTAGGGGTAGCTGGAAGGAAAATTGGATGTGAAACTGCCATGTGAACCAAAATGGTATTTGGTTAATTTATGTCAGTGATGAGTTTATTTTTAAGTGTCCATGGATGTTGCCCAGGTCAGAGTTATTGGAAGAGTTCTCTAGGAGCGTAAGACACTGTAAGGCACAGGGCTCTGTTTTCCCCATAGTGAAGGACTTCATTCTTGCTTCTAAGAAATGTATCTGTGATGCCAGCAGGCTGTCCAACGTGTGGACATAAATAGGGAAAGACATTCCCTGAATCCACCCAAAGCTCCGGTAATATGGAAGCTTAGGACGGCTTAAGTATATAGTTTTTATATTGATATTTTTGACTTTTTTAAAGTTTATTTACTTTTTCGAGCTCAGGGCGGGTAAGAGAGAGAGAGACAGAATCCCTAGCAGGCTCCATACTGTCAGCACAGAGTACAACAAGGGGCTTGAACCCAGGAACTATGAGATCATGAACCTGAATTGAAATCAAAAGTCCCGCCAGGGCACCCCCCTGATATTTTTGAGTTTTTAAAATTATAAGTCATTTAAGAACACATACTTATTAGCCTAGATAATCCAAATTGTATATGCTGAACTACATAGAGAAAAAGTCCTCCTTTCCCACACCTGGCCTCTTCCAGTTGTGTTCCAGGAAGATAGCCATTGTGAACAGGGTGGTTGGGAGGGCAGGATTCCTCATGACTTCTGTTCATTTACTCACAGGTGCACATATATAGATTATTAAAACATAAATGGTTAATATCCAAAATATATAAAGAATCTGACACCAAAAAAGAAAACCGACAAATAATCCAATTAAAAAATGGGCAGAGGACCTCAGTAGACATTTTTCCAAAGAACGTATACAGATGGCCAACAGACACATGGAAAGATGCTCAACATCATTAAACATCAGGGCAGTGCAAATCAAAATCACAGTGAGCTATCACTTCACACCTGTCAGAAGAGCTAAAATCAAAAACAAAAGAAATAGATTCTAGTCCAAGATGGTAATATGGGAGGACCCTGAACTTACTCTCTTTATGGAACACACCAAATTATACCTATCTGTAGAAAAATTCCTTCTGAAGAGCTGAGGGCCAAGTAAACAGAGTCTGCACAACAAATAACAGAGAACAGCAGAAGAGAAGAGCAAGAGAGACAGAGACATGGAGCCTTATTCATGGAAAGACCAAGAACCTCTAGCCCATGCCAGCCAAACACCGGCCAGCAAGCAGAAGTCATCAGGCACACACAGTGTACGTAGGGCTTGACCACACACAAGACCATTCCTTGAAGTTTAGAAGTAGCTGGTCCACCTAATCCATAGAAACAAACACAGAAAGTCAAGCAAAATGGGGAGACAGAAAGAATGCTCCGAAAGAAAGAACAAGAAAAAAACCGAGAAAGAGAACTAGATGAAATGGAGATAAACAATATGCCCAATAAAGAGTTTAATGTAATGTTCATAAAAATCCTCAGTGGGCTGGACATAAGAGTGGAAAAACACAAGAAATAACAAGTGTTGGTGAGGATGTGGGGATAAGGGAACCTCGTGCACTGTTGGTGGGAATGCAAACTGGTGCAGGCACTGTAGGGAAACAGTGTGGAGGCTCCTCAAAAAATTTAAAACAGAATTACCATGTGATCCAGTAATTTTACTACTCAGTATTTACCCAAAGAAAATGAAAACACTGATTCAAAAAGATACACGTACCCTTATGTTTATTGCAACATTATTTACACTTGCCAAAACATGGAAGCAACCCAAGTATCCCTCTAAAGATGAAGAGATGAATGAATAAAAAAGAGGTGATATATGGAGGGAGGGAGAGAGGGAGAGAGGGAGAGGGAGAGAGAGAGAGAGAGAGAGATGTACAATGTACATATATAATGAATATAGATAGAATGGAATATTGCTCAGCCATAAAAAAGAATGAAATCTTGTGATTTGCAACAACGTGGCTGGATCTAGAGGGTGTAATGCTAAGTGAAATATGTCAGAGAAAGGCAAATACCATACAATTTCACTCATATGTAGCATTTAAGAAAACAAATGAAGTAAAGAAAAAAGAACCAAACCAAGAAACAGACCATTTTTTAATGTTTATTTTTTAGTTTTTTTTTTTACTTTTACTTTTATTTTTTTAAATTTACATCCAAATTAGTTAGCATACAGTGCAACGATTTCAGAAGTAGGTTCTTTAATGCCCCTTACCCATTTAGCCCATCCCACCTCCCACAACCCCTCCAGTAGCCCTCTGTTCTCCATATTTAAGAGTCTCTATGTTTATGTTTGAGAGAGAGAAAGAGAGAGAAAGAGACAGACAGAGAGAGAGAGGGAGACACAGAATCTGAAGCAGGCTCCGTGAGCACAGAGCCCGATGTGGGGCTCAAACTAATGACCTGGGAGATTGTGACCTAAGCTGAAGTCAGATGCTTAACCGATTGAGCCAACCAGGCACCCCCAAGAAAAGACTCCTAAGTACAGAGAACAAACTTAGTTTGGGTGGTTGCCAGAGGGGATGTGGGTGAAATCAATAAAGGGGATCAGAAATACAGTTATCTTGATGAGCACTGAGAAATATATGGAATTGTTAAATTATTATATTGTATATCTGAAACTAATATAACATGGTGCTAATTATACTTTAGTTAAAAAAACGGGGTACATTTCATACCCTGTTTTGCTGTTTACCCCTTATTTTGCTACTTGGTAAACTGTTTCCCCCCTGATGCTTTTTATTTTGCTTTGTGCACACCTCTTTGTCTAGATTTCACATTGACATGTGTGATGGGGAGGACCCTGGGGTCGTGACAGGTTTTATTTCAGCACTTGAGTGAAGTAGGGACTTGCCACATGCTCACGTGGCGGCTCAGTGTCTTGGGCTCCCATGGCCAGTGGCATGTATACTACAGCAGGGTGGGTTTTGGTGCTCAGTGGTGACTGCCCAGTGTCCCCACGAGTTGGCACAGCCTGGCCATGCGGGTTTCCTGGCCACCTCCCTCGCACACGGTTAGTCTCCTGCTAGGTATCCCCAGTACTTTATATGACTGTGGTGTCAGGACCAACACAAGGAGATTTCACCAACTCTGGTGTCTTCACTTATTTCTCCCTTTCTCTTTGCTTCCTAATTCCTGCTCTGTGCTCTGGGAAGAGACAACATGAAACAGGGTGTTCCAGGTGCTGCTTCTCCACTCTAGGGTGGAACAAAGTCAGAGCCAACCAAGGAAGAATAGGGGGTATGCCCTGGGCTCTGCACCTGTGTCATACTGCATGGGCTCAGCAACCTGAGCCAGTCTGGAATCCAGTCCTGTTCTGGGCCACACTCAACCCTGGTGCCCAAACTTGCCTCTCTGAGGCCTTTCTTTTCTTAGTTGATCTGGAAAGTCAGATTTTGAGATTTAACTAAGAATCTGAGGCGTTAAATCTATTATGGCTGCTAATTCCAGGTGGACACATAGCAGCTTCTGTTTTCAGAGTAGGTCCTGAGGATTCCTGTGACATCTTGTGCTTGAACTTTGTGCTTGAGTCTTGTGCTTGAACCTCGTATTCCACCCTTTTGAGGCTGGTAGCAGGGAACTGCCTTGATGACTAGTTTAACCCCCCTGGGGCTTGAGAAACTTGTGCAGTCTGCCCCCCACCCCTCACCAGGAGATGATACATTTTAAAAGGTGGGCAGAGGGACGGAGCCATGCTGGGCACGTGGGATGAGCTGTAGAATTTCAAATATGGGGGTGCAGGAAGGAGATTCTTCTGTGAGCATTTTCTGGTACGTCTCACAGTCCAGTCAGTCTGGTCATTTATCCAGCTCACGTTTGTAGAGCGGGGCAGTGTTGATGGATGAAAAAAACATTTGACTTGAAGATTCTTTGGCCCCAAGGTTTTCTCTGCTTTGATTGCAGGGTCAAAAGGCTGCAGACAGGGTCCTTTCAGAGGCAGTATTTCCCGAGGAAGGTAGGAGTAAAGGAACAGCTGTCTCCTGGTCCTGTTCTAAACCATCTTTACTGGTGTTCTGGATTCTTGTATGTTGTCACTCAAGAGGGAGGATGTTCCTCCTCTGTAGGTTGCAGGGAGCTGCAGTGGAAGGTTCTTGGCTGTGTGGGCAGCCACGCCGGCATGCTGCCTTTCCTCACCGTCTTCCAGAACAAGAGTCAAGTAAGACTTATAGTAATACACCTTGGCATTTACCAGACCGTGGCCGGCTGGTATGTCTGGATGCAGGCAGGAGGTCTGATGTGTCAGATGTGTGATTTACACGTGGTGTGTGCAGTGCACAGAATTATAGTGTCACCCTATTGTCTAAAAACATAAATGTCGTGCTTTGGTGTTTGGTTGAAGGCTGTGCATAAAATGTACTAAAGGAGAAATTTGCTATGATTTTATGGGTCATGGGGATAGTGTGCTGGCAATCAAGTAACTTGCTTCTGGGGCACCCACATTCTGTCTCAGCTCAAGGAGGTCATGTGTTTTGTTTTTGGCTTCCTGGAAAGAAAAGGTCCTCTGTGTCACCCTTCACCCTCAGACCCATATCTGTTTCTAGCACTTTCACTCATGATAGGTCAGTTTCCTGTGTGCCAGGTAGACCTGTTTTTCCCTCTTTTCTACTGGACTAGGAATGTTTTAAATGAGGAATAGAAAGGAGTCTCTGGGAAGTATCCTGGCTATGTCCCTAGTGCAGGTTTTCCAGAGCATGACACTTTTAGGACCCATCATCAGGGCTGGGCATCAGAGATTCCCACTCAGGCGTAAAACAGGAAGCGTTCATTGAGGAATTTTCCATCAGGCACCAAATAGGAATGAAATGGAATGTTCTGGAAAGAGGTGGGGTCATGGTTCCACCCTAAGTAGGTTGAATGGTGGGGGGCAGAACCTTTACCTTGCAAGGCTGAGGCCTCTCTCTCCTCCTGTCATGGCTCGTATGTAGGATGGTGTACCATGCTTGTGTTTTACCAAGAACACACACGCTGGTGATTCTGATGATATGTAGGGATCCAGTGGCTCTGCTAGTAGGAGGGTCACTACTCTGCTAGAACTCTGAGAGTTCTAATGCCGTAATCAGCATTCACAGTTCTTTGGTCACTCATGCACATAAATACTCGGAAATGCTTGCAGAAAGGGCATTTGCAAAGATGGGGCCCAGGTCCAACTTCCACAGACTTTCTGCGTAGCTGGAGAGAGAGAGAGAGAAAGAGAGAGAGAGAGAGAGAGAGAGAGAGAGAGAGAGAAAGAGAGGTAGGGAGAGCAAGCAGAAAAGGGATGACATGAAGCCTCGGATACAACCAGAGGAGGTAAGCAGGTCCTCCAGGTTTACAAAAACAGCCAAGGAAGAGAGTTGGCCTGCAGCCACCTTGGGGGCGGCAGGCTATAAAACATCAGTATTTGTGCCTCACACAAGCAAATATGGTGGTCCATTTGCCAAGACAGGGTTTCCCTGTTCAATCTGAGCTATGGTTCATAAATCAGTCAAATAAAAGAAATCCAATCTTGAAAATGTCTAGTGGTTCAAAAACTCTGGGATTAAGTTATACCAGCGGGAGCCATAAATCATCCGGAAGCTAAGTCACTCTGATTCCTCTGGGCAGGAACAGAGGAGGGTCGAGGCCAGGTTGGCTTGGAGGGTGGGAGAGGGATGTGGTGGGGAGATCACCTGACCTGAGATGGGCCTTGCAGAGGAGACAGTGGGAATAACCTCAAGGTCTTTGCCGAGGAGACTTTAGGTGCTCCTGCTGCTCTTAGCAGAATTTTAAAACGTGGAGTCTCCTTGATTTTCTGAGTGAGTGAGCATGGCTGCCCTCCTTCACGGGTATCAGGATCGTATTCTTTCTGTTTCTCCTCCATCACCAAGTGATGCTTTCATTTCTACTCTGCTTCCCATGCTGACTCCCCTGTGACCTGCTGTGTTTATAGGAAAGAGGCTAAAGGGAAAATAGCCCATCAGGGCAGAGCAGCCATGTAAGGCCTATGGGCTGCTGCCCCTCGCTGTTGTGACCCCCAAATGATAAAACAGATTTGCATCCCCAGCCACACCTCAGACTTGCCTTGAGCACCTCTCTGTAGCAAGCAGACAAGAAAGAGCCACCACGGGGACTGCCTTTCTTTGCAGAGTTGCTGTGACAGGGACATGCTCCTTTGGGGGTTCCTTTTGTTCTCCATGAGCTCTCCCCTTCTTGTCAGGGAAATAGAATTGCTTTTCTGGGTGAATGGTCATGCCTTGTGTTATGGGACACCTCTCTTCTGTGGAGTGCAAAGCCTTTTATGCGTGGGTGTCCTCAAGCACCCTAGCTGGTGCAGTGGCAGCTGGTTCTGGATCTTTCAGGAAGCATATGTTGCCTGTGCCCTGTTCTTGGCTCTTTTTCTTCCTGTCTTCTGCATTCCTTTGCTGAAAGGCTTTCCCTGGTGTCAGAGTTCATTTTGCCCTGCTGAGAGGCTGGAAGGTCAAGGAGTAGGTGACCCCTGGGAACAGCTCTCACCCAGTGACAGATGGCAGCTGGTGCATCACCCCTAGCTGAGATGCCCACAGTGGGTACCTGGTTGGTGACAACAAGCTTTACTGGCTGCCTTTTTCCTGCATCTTAAGTTCACATTCATCATACTTATATTGATTACCTTTTTTTCCGAGTGCTGTTCTGTGGAATCTTAAACCAAGACATTTACTTGCATCCTTTGTGCAGGTAGGTGATGGTGGACACTGGGAAGAAGGGAGTAAATGGTGAGCACGAGAGTTTCCTGGAGCAAGGCCTGAGCAGGGGAACATACTGGTGCCTCTGCCTGGGGAGAACATGCTGTTTCCTCACCACTGGTATTGATGCTCATGCCTTTTCCAGAAAAGCCAAGTTAGCTCCCTCGGGCCCATTTCTTGAGCGTAGCTGCTGTTAGTACCAGACGTGAAGTCAAGAGTGGGAGACACGGGGTGTGCTTTTCCAGGTGGTACAGAGTATTTTGATATTTCAGCAACTGGTACATCTGTCCATACTGGTATATGGACAGATACCAGCTGGCCTGTGCCTGATGGTGGGGCCGTGCACCACTCACACCTAAGGAGGTGGCGCACAGGGCCTGCCAAAAAAAGACAGCGGTTCCTTCCAAGCTGGGGGATGGGGTAGGGGGGATTCCCAGAGCTCCCTCCTGTAAACTCCCAGGGGGAGTCCTCCTCGGCCTGCCTTGTGCCTGGGTAGCTGGAGGCATGGACTGGAAAAGCCAGGTCCACCCAGCTCGCTCACCTATAATTACATTTGCTTAAATGTGCTGGCTTGTCAAGGCTGCACCTGGAACCAAGTGTGTGTGAATGAAAGCAGGGCCGGAGGAGCACCGATGCCTCTGTTCTCTCCTGCAGCCGTTCCCTGGCTTTGTTTTCTGTGGGGCACAGACTAGTCAGGCTTGTCGTTTGCAGAGGCAGTGCACGTGTGTGTTTTTTTGTTTCAATCAAAATGTGGTGATTTACTAACACTGTAAAGGTCGTGCTATGAAATTAACATGAGGGGATGCCCGAGTGGAACTTAAAAGATTATTTCCACCTCATTTAAGAGATTGTTGCTGAATCGCTGTTCTGGAGCTCTTGGGTTTGGACATCTGCTCATTTCTCTGGGAGGGATGTTGTCCCTTGTTTGGTTCATGCTGTGGCTATTCTGCCTCGAGTGAGCTGATCTTACTGACACTGTGCACTTATGGCTCTGTGTCAATATCCTATGGAGGGGGTATCACATTTGTGTGTTCTTTCTGTCCCTATGTGTACATACTCAGGCATGTGTGTGTTTCCTGTGTGTATTTTCCTACATCACCAACCCATTCTTTTTTTTTTAAACCTTTTTTAAAAGTTTATTTATTTTGAGAGAGGAAGGGGAGAGGGAGAGGGAGAGAGGAAAAGAGAATCCTAAGCAAGCACCTCACTGTCAATGTGGAGTCTGATGAGGGGCTTGGACTCAAGAACCATGAGATCATGACCTGAGCTGAAGTCAAGATACAGCCAGATGGAGAGGTATGTAGGGCCACATCCAGATGTGTCTTGTGTTCAGGATCTTCTGTCCCCATGGAACTGGGGTACAACACCCTCCTGGCACATTACTGCATTCACCAATCTGAGAGTTCATTGACTGTTGTTGTTTAAGACTTTTGATAGAAGGGTGCCTGGGTGGCTCAGTTGGTTAAGTGTCTGACTTTTGATTTTGGCTTAGGGAGCCAAATCAAGCAGGGGAGGGGCAGAGAGAGAGGGAGACAGAAAATCTGAAGCAGGTTCCACACTGTCAGTGCAGAGCCTGATATGGGGCTTGAACCCATGAACCATGAGATTATGACTTGAGCTGAAGTGAGAAGCTCAACCAATTGAGCCCCCCACATGTCCCCAAAAGAGGCTTCTTAAAAGTGACAAAAGGTATTCTTTTCCCTTGGGAAATTCCAAGAGTTTTAGGAGCTTTTTTCTAGGAACCAGGGACAAAGACCAAATATATTACATTGGACATACTGTTATTTATGTACACACACACACACGTGTGTGTGTGTGTGTGTGTGTGTGTGTGTGTGTATAAAACTTATTTGTGTTTTTTGGCAAGATCACTTGAAAGTAAGTTGTAGACAGACATCACAAACCCTTGCCTCTAAATACTTGGGACTGATCTCCTAAGAATACAGGCACTATATTCCCCTCCATAAACACAATACTGCTGAAGAAATGTAACTGTCATGTTGGAAACTTTGGAAACAATATAAATGAAGTTTTGATTGAACTGAGATGTGAGTATCAGAAGAATTCAAAGTTACTTGTAATTTATTGAACATACATTTACCAAGTCACTGGTATGTACTGATCACTGGGCTTGGAACCAAAGAAGCAAAGGGCAAAGGAAAGACTGAATTGGTGAATATACTGGAAATATGTGAAGGGCAGAAAAAGAAATTTGAAGTATCTCATGCTAAAGGACTTCAGTCTTGGAAAAATAAAGCCGCTTCTATTCCCAGGCTTTAAGATATCCAGGAATCAAGACAGATCATCGTAAGGGTTAAGACGGTCTTATTCCTTGGGTCTTTAAGACATGTGCTACATTTAAAAGTGTTTAAAATCCCTAAAGGTGTATGTCAAAGGACAGTGGTTGCTCTATGGTTCCCTTCTAATGTTAAATAAATACAGTTCCATTTTCTGGCTCCCAAGATAATATCAACAATTGCATATATGTGTCCATATTGATATTTCTCCCAGTTGTCCCCAAAAGTGTTTTATATTTTCATTTTTTTTAAAATCTGGAATATAAATGAGGTTCACACATGGTGTTTGGTTGAATACCTTTAATCTGCCTTGTTTCAGAACATTTTCTTGCTTTTTTTGTTTTCCTTTCCTGCCGTTGACATTTTGACAAGTCCAGGCCTGTTAACTTGAGTGCCCCACGCTTCTGGTTTTGTCTCGTTGTACCTCCCTGTGCAGATGCCAGTTGAACACTACTGGCAAGAATTGTGCATAAGGAATGTGGTGTCCTTCTCAGTATGGCATTGGGAGGCACGTGATGCCAATATGGTCCATCATTCAGTTTGACCAGTTGGTCATGGTGTATCCACCAGACTGCTGCTTTGCGTCTGTGTGACTGTCCTGCTTTTGCCCTGTGGCTTCAACCATCCATAGATCATCCTCATCTAGATCAATATGCAAAATGATGATTTTCCTATTCAATCACTTCTTTAAAAAAATTTTTTTTGAATTTATTTTTGAGAGAGGGAGAGAGACATAGTGCGAGCAGGGGAGGAACATAGAGAGAGGGAGACAGAGAATCTGAAGCAGGCTCCAGGCTCTGAGATGTCAGCACAGAGCCTGATGTGGGGCTCAAACCCACGAACTGCGAGATCATGACCCCAGCCGAAGTCAGACACTTAACTGACTAAGCCACCCAGGCGGTCCTCAATCACTTCCACATTATATTAGGTGGCATTCTCTCTAAAAAAAGAGACTTTCTGCCCCATTTAGTATCACTATGGATTCTTTTTTATCTTCCCTCTTTGTTTTACAATTCATCATCATCATTTTTTTTTTATGCTCAAATTGTCCTAATTTTGGCCATGAGAGCCCATTCAAGCTGACATGTTTGCTAATGACTTCCCAGACTCCCCTCGCCTTGTTCTTTCCTGCAGGGTATTTCAGACTTTCAAAGACCTGGGATTTCTTTCTAGCCTGCACTTACCTCTTCTGTGAAATCCAGTTAGACTGTCACAATTTTCTTATGATTTCGGAGCATTGGTCTTAAAAATCCAGCACTCTTTTGTGTCCGCTTGGTACACACAGGAGATGCCATCCCTCTGCCAAACCTGGGCCCAACAGCCATAAGCTGGTGGAAGTCAGCAAGCCCAAGCTAAGCTCTTCTCTGAGCTTGTTTGAATTAATTCACATTATCACCTAGAGCTGATGAAATGACAGACACAAAACCTGGGGACGTGAGGACATAAAGGAAGTTATTATGGGTGAACAGCATTTTTCTTTGAGTAGAAATACAATCTTCTTTATTCTTTAAGCTTTTAAAAGTTTGAGAAGAGTATTGTAAACAGAATGACCTGGAGCAGAGTTTGACTGTCAATGGGCTAACTGATGGTTAGAGCGTAAGCAGGTCTATGACATAAGCTTTTGCGTGTCCCCACCTGAAAATGCTCTAGACTTCTGAGACCAGCAGGTGTCATCTAGAGCTGTTGTTTCTGGCAAAGTTGATCACATCTTTTACATTTAGGTCAGCACACCTCAAAAAGCAATGGGATCAGGCCCTGCGGAATCAATAGAACTAGACCTGCACATTGATGTGACCATGGGGCCAGCTGTGGCTGCAGCCTGTCCTTTGGAATGCCCTCTCTGGTCTGCTTCTTCACTGAGAATCCTCCCCATATCCAGTGGGTTCATAGGAGGTTAATATGGAAGTTGAGTCCTAAGAGGCCCTTTTGCTACCATGTACACCTTTTCTGGAACCTGCTGCCAGAGAGATGCTGGAAATCACGCTTGCCTGCATGAGAAACTAACAGTATGTGCTTCATTTGCCAAGATGGCAGAAGATTTGGCTTTAGCTGGAAGACTGCTCCTTTTCCCTGCTCAGTTTGAAGCAATTTTTTTTATTGCTCTGCAGACCATTTAATTGATGTTATTGTTATTAACACCATCAATAGCGTTTCAGGCAAGTCTACTGAATTCAGAATGTTTGCTTTCTAGTATGTCATAGACAAGAAGAATACCTGCCTCACAAGGTTGGTGAGAGGTGGGTGAGATCAGGCACAGAAAGTTCCTAGTACAATGCCTGGTGCAGGGTAAGAGCTCAGAAAACATTGGTTTTGATATTTGGTAGCTGTGATGATCTGGCCTTGGAACACTTCAGAATGAAAAATGCTTTTCCTCAGTCACTAAGTAATTCCACTTATTTCAGTCATTGGAAATCTCCTGGTTGTCTGCTATAATGGATAAGTTACAAATGGATGTCAGAGGGCAGACAGGACTGCCCTTTCTCCTCATTAGAGGAGGGGAAATTAGCCAGAATGCCGCTTTCCTTGGTATTAAAACTGCACTCAGATCAGTTTGAAACCATTTTTAGTTTTGATGTTTTTCTTGTGTACTGATCGTAGCTGCAGCAAGATTGGGCTGGAAACATATTATCAGTTGTAAACCCATTGACATTTACTAGGGGGAGTTTTCACTACTCTCATTGATAAGTAGGAAGTTCTGCTTTTAAGAAAATGGTTCTCTCTGATTCACACCAAGAAGTGTTACAATCCCACAACCCCCCGAGTTTGCCAGTCCTTGGGGTCACGAGGCTCTGTGGTGGTGGCTGCACTGCTCATCACCCTTTCCTGACTCCACACCATGATGGTTTGATGTCTTTACCCATCCATATAATCAGAGAAAATCAAATTGTTGGCTCTTAATGAGATGCCTTTAGGCTGTGTCTATAGAATGCCAATTATGCAGCTGGAAATGGGAAAAAAAGTCAATTATCTTATTTTTCCTGAAGACTTTAACACAATCTGATATTGCATTAATATTGTGACACATGCTGTCCTGGGGAATGTCTCAGACTTTTGTTCAGTGACTTAATCCTGGTGTGTTCACTTTTCAATCTTCATCCAGGCAGCTGACATTCCAAGAAGTACAGCCTTTCTCTGTTGTGACAGCTCATGGAGGTGAATGGAAGGTGGGACTTGTTTTTTTTTTTTTTTTTTTTTTTTTTTTTTAGTGAGATGACATCTTCTCATTCTTACTCCTGCTCATCATTCTCTTGCGTTCCTGAAATAACTTAGGTGGCCTTTAGGTCAAAGTGGCATTACCTCAGAAAGACAGAAGGAACCCAGACCTCAGGTTGAGCACTAACTTGGGTGAACAGACCCTGCCTGCTTGCAGAATTGGCCGCCAGTCCACAAGCCCTGCACCTTCCTTACTGCTGCATGGGAGACAAGGCATGGCTTCCAGAACTGTAGGGATGTATTTCCCTCAAAAAGTGGTCCTCCCCTTGGAACATGAATCTTCCCTTCAGCCGGGGTCTGGGAGACAGCAGCTGGTATGCTCCAAAGGGGTGATGAGAGGGTAGTTTCAAGAGGAATAGATTTTTACCAACAAGTGGGCAGGATGGGGAAACATGAAGAGATGATAAAGCTTCCAGAGAGTAGACATAATGAAGAGCTGTTAACACCTCTGTGCCTAAGAGAACATGGAGGGTACGGACACCCCAACACTGTGAGCTGTGAGCTATGGAGGGGGGACTTGATAGGCTGTGGGTCAGAAGGAGAAGTGGGAAATAAGTGTCCTGGTCTCTAGATCTTTAATCTCCTGCCATTGGCCAAATCTACCAAGAAGCCAAAGGCCCAGAGAGCCAGGTCTGGCCGTTTAGGGCCCAGAGCAAGAATGGGGGCCTGTGGGTTGTGGGTCTGGAGGGACAGAGAGAGAATTTCCAGCACATTCAGTTTTCCTTTTTTTTTTTTAATACAGAACAAAGCTTGTTTCCTTTGTTTTACAGAAATGGATACTTTGGGAAGCCAGGAAAAATAAATTCTGCCAATAATTAGGTACTGTTTAGAGATTCATTACAACCAGGCTTTGCACTGGGAGAGGGATGTGGCCTGACCATTTTATGACGGTTTGCTGTTCCCTTCATGTATTTTGATTAACGTTTCTCTATTTCTTTACTTTTATTTTTAAAATATCCTGTTAATATTTAACTATGCCCAATATTGGAGCATTTTGTTCTGTTATGACTTACACAATGGGAAGAGACTTTCCAAAGGCCTTCCTACTTAGGACTTCTGGATACCTAAAGGCCACCTAAGTTATTAAGGTGATTAAGATTAAGGGAGATATCTTGAGTTTTTCCAGCTTTTGAGGAGGTCGTTGTTGACTCCCTGTGCCTTCCCATTTCATGGCTGGGCTGGAGAGGAATGGGCAGCAGCAGAGAGCTATAGTTGCTTTGTTGCTGAGAGCCAAGGCACACTGGCCACCAAGAGAAAGACCTTCTTTCATATTTATCATGCAAGAGTCCTCCAGGTAGAGATGCCAGTGGACGGAACCTCTGAGATTAGAACCTCTGAGGTGACCTGGATGTGCAATCACAGGATTTGTTGTCTGCACAGACTTCTGCAGAATGAGTAAGAGAAGCATCAGTGTGTGTGCTATACCCAGATGCTGCTCAGAGTCTCCGTTTACTACTGCCTCACACACCAGTGGAGTCCTCACGCCTTGCCCCAGGTGGAGCTTGCCTCAGGACTGCTGTTCTGCCTCGATAACTATTTATCCCACTTATATATGGTCTTTTTCATCATCATATCATTGGGATGCTACTGATGAGCATGTGTCTGCTCCCCAGGCTCAGGCTGCATTCTTGGCTCACCGTACTTTAATTGTTTAAACGTGTATTTCTTATTCTGTCCACTTTTCTACAAGATTCTGTAGGGACATGTTCATTCAGTGTGTATTTATTGGGCATCCACTATGTGTCAGCCACTATGTGTTCTGGGACATGAAGACATGGAACAAGAAAGCCAAAATTCCCATCCTCATGGAGCTCCCATCCAGGCTGGGGGAGGGGATGGTAAAGACAAACAGCAAACAAACACAAATAAATGTCAAGTTTGGTAGAAAGTGATAGGTGGTGTGAAAGAAATGAACAAGGTAATGAGGGACCAGGAGTGGGGAGAGTGTAGGGTGGGTTGTAAATTCAAATCAAGGTAGAAATCTTTGATAAGATGATATTTCAGTAGTCTCTGAGGAAGGTGCAGGTGGGAGCCTTGGAGCTATCTGAGGATGAGCATTGCAGAGGGACAGCAAACGCGAAGACCCTGAGGTGGAAGCAAGCTAGACATGTGCACGGGATGATGCAGAGTCAGTGTGGCTGGAGCAGAGTGGGGGAGGAGGAGAGGAGCCGGAGGGAGGTCAGAGGGGTTGTCAGAGTCCGATCACTTAGGGCCTTGGAGGCCAGTGGAGGTCTTTGCCTTCTACTCTGGTTGGGGAGCCATTTCTTGCTGTGAGAAGTGATGGGACCAGGCTTATGTTTTTAAAGGACCAACTAGAATGTTGGGTTGGTAATACAATATAGGGGGCAAGGGTGGAAAGTGAAGCCTTAGGGGACTATTAAAATAGCTGTGGCTCAGAAGAGGGTGGGAACAAGGCGGGTGGTATGAGGTGGCATCAGGTCCTGGCTACAGTTTAAAGACAACAACAGGATTTCCTGAAGCAATAGATGTGGATGAGATGGAAATATAAGAATCCAGGATTCTTGAGCTGAGTAATGGCAAGAGTGGGTGAAGCAGGTGGTGCAGCAGTCTTTGTTGGGGAGATGATAAGGGGTTCTGTTTTGGAGATGTTGATTTGGAGGTGCATGCTAGGCATCCAAGTAGAATTAAAGGGTTTTTTTAATGTTTATTTTTGAGAGAGAGAGAAAATAAGTAGGTTAAAGGCAGAGACAGAGGGAGACACAGAATCCAAAGCAAGCTCTAGGCTCTGAGTTGTCAGCACAGAGCCTGACACGAGGCTCAAACTCACGAACTGTGAGATCATGACCTGAGCCGAAGTCAGACACTCAACCAGATGAGCCACTCAGGCACCCCTGGCATCCAAGTAGAATTAATGAGTAGGGGTCTGAAGCGTGCACCTGAAGTTCACTTGATAGGTCAAGGCTGGAGATCTGAACTGGGGATTCAGCAGCATGTAGAAGCTTATATTTACAACCATGAGTTTCAAGAGATCCCCCACGGAGTAAGCATGGACAGAGAGGGGCCCCGCTGGGAGCCAGCAAAGGACACTGAGGGGAGCAGCCAGCCATGGGGGTTGGGGTGGGTAGAAGATGTGGTCAGTCTTAGAAGCCCAGCACCCGGAGAGAAGGGAGTGAGTAAGGGAAGTGAATGCTGCCAACACATCTGGTGACTCCAGGGTCATTGGTGACATGCACAAGAGCAGTCTCAGTGCTGGTGGGGATGATACTCTGATTGGAATGGGTTCAAAGAAGAAGGGAGGGCAAGAATTGGCGGCAGATCATATAGGCACCTTTTTTGAGAAGTTTTGCTACAAAAGGGTGAAGAGAAATAATACAGTATCTCATAGGAAAAGCGGGAAGGAGAATAATTTTTACTGGTTGGAAAATAAATAAGAATATATTTGTGTGGTAACGGGATGATCTTTGTTCATCTGAATGTACTGACTTCGTACAGACTTTTTTTACTTAATACATTTATGCCACTACGTCATTCCATGGGTGTGCCTTACCCTCTCATCAGTAGATTGAAAGTCATTATTCTATATGAGACACACAATAAGACATCCTTGAACTCCAGTTTAGTTCATTCATTGGGCACATGTAAACCATATGGCAGTGCTCAACGATAAGCCTGTTATATTACTTTATTCATTACAGTATTTGATTGTTGTATTCCACTGTATAGCTATGAAGGCTGTTTTGAATGTACTGTTATTGAATTTGTTATTTAGTTTACAGAGCACTGGGAGGTGTAGAATCATTGCTTGGGGAACAAATAAGACCTCCTCTAGATTTTCCACTCCAGGAATAATTCTTCCCATTCAGGGCTAAATGGCTGAGGTCAATTAATGTGTTGTTGAAAACATGTTCATGAGCCCTGAGTTTGCTATTTGGCTCAGCCTGTCTACTTAATACACAGTGAGTGCTATCCTTTTACCTGTGTTGTTTCAAGGTCATGAATTTGACCTTGGCAGCATGTGTGGACTCACTATGATCTGACATATGTGGGATCTTGCTTATTCCACCTTGGAGCCCAGTCACATTACTGGACACCAGTTGAGCTGGTTGCAATCAATGTTTTAATAATCTAGAGTCTTTAAGCATGATTTTAATTGAAAAGGACTCCTTAATACACATCATAACTATCTTATACATGTTCATTATAGTGTGGTTCTTGGGATAACCAGGACATACACTTAAATATTTAAATACACTTAGGCCTTAGTGAGGAATTGTTTTTAGCTGTTTGCAGGAACAAAGTGCCAGTATCTCTCATCCAGAGATTCCTTTGGGCAGGACTGGCTGAGGAAAGTCTATCAGGCTCTGGGTCTGAACATCCTCAGACCCTATGGATCTGGTTTCTCTGCTCTTGAGGAGGTAGGCAAGGACTTTACAAAGCTGTGGCCTGGGAAATTATATATCCCCCAGCTGTCCAGAGCCTCCATGGGGGATGCAACAGACTACATGTTTATGTTCCCCCAAGTTCATATGTTGAATCCCTAATTAGGTTTAGATGAAGTCATAGGGTTGAAGCCCCCATGATAGATTTAGTGCCCTTATAATGGGAGGAAGAGCTCAGAGCCCTCCCTCACAGTGAGATGGTGGCCAGGAAGAGAGCTCTCCAGACAGACACTGAATTTGATGCACTTTGACCTTTGATCTCCAGCCTCAAGAACTAAATAATATTTAGTTTCTATCAAGAAATAAATATTTGTATTTTTAAAATTTTTTTTAATATTTATTCATTTTTGAGACAGAGAGACACAGAGTGTGAGCAGGGGAGGGGTAGAGAGAGAATAGAGGGAGACACAGAATCCAAAGCAGACTCTGTCTGTGTCAGCACACAGCCTGATGTGGGGCTTGAATCCACGAGCCGTGAGATCATGACCTGAGCTGAAGTGAGATGCTTAACCAACTGAGCCACCCAAGCACCCCTAAATATTTGTTCTTTAAGCTATCCAGTCTATGGTATTTTGTTACAGCAGCCCAAAATGGCTACAATATGGAGGAATTCTTATGTTTCCCTTAAGTCAAACTTTAGGGAAAAAAGGCACCTTTCAACCAGCCAGAGTTTAATGACTATATTTAAAAATTAGCTCCTTTAACATGGGACCCAGCTTGAAGGGGATCTGCCGGGACCAATCTGGGACAGTTTGAGTACCAAAACAAATAAGGACAGAAATGAAGTATAAAAAAATATGAATCCATGATCCTATACTTACATAGATAAACCAGTAAAGGAACAAATCCGGGAGGAATGAGGGCATGCGAATATTGAGTACTGATTGGTAAAATTTACAGAAGTTGTTGGGTTGGGAAAATCATAATTTTGCATCATCATCTCAGTAAGGATTGAATCAGGTAAAAGTTATCAGTAGGTGCAAAATCCAGGGATAGTTTTGATGAGGAAGAGGATATTTGTCTGCTCTTAAGCTATCTCCCCATAAATTGCTTATAAGTAGCAAGAGAAACAATAGTAACAACCATGGATAAATCCAACAGTGTGCTGACTGAAATCGCCTTGATCAAAGTTAACATCATCAATGAAACCAGGTGGTCATGGTGCCCTGCAGAAATGATGCCCCGGAAGGAAGGGTGACTTATGCCTCCATGGTGTTCTTTCTGGGAGCACACAACCCAAATCTAATTATGAGGAAGGCCCAGAAAACCCCAAACAAGGAACACCCCATTTAAACAAGGAATCGTTCTTCAAAAATGTTGGTGTCATGAATGACAGGAAGGCTGAGGAGCTGTCCCAGAGTAGAGGAGACTGGAAAAATGGGACAGCTAAGCACAGATCTTGACCAGCTCCTGATGGACATTACTGGGTCAACTGATGATGTTTGAATACAGACAGTAGACCAGACAAAAGAATTATATCAATGGTAAACTTACGGAAGTTCATGAGTATGCCATGATCTTGTAAAAGAATGTCCTTTTGTTGAAAAATAAGCACTGAATTGTTTCAGGGTGTAGAGGTATAATGTTTGCAACTTACTTTGGAATAGTTCAGAAATAAGGATGCATGCATGGATGGATGGATGGATGGATGGATGGATAGGATAGACAGAAATTAGATAAATAGAATGATAAAGCAGGTGGAACAGAGTATGTTGACAATAGGAGAAGGGTTTATGGGAGTTCAGTGTATTGGTGCAATTTTTATGTAAGTTTGAAATTGTTTCTAAAGAAAAGTTAAAGATCCTTTGTTGAAGGATCAGCTGATTCACCCATTCATGGAGGATTTATTGAACATGGGTTTCCCATGCAGTGAGTGTCCCACGGACAAACCCCTGGTTCTCAGGAAGCTTCTGCTCTAGGGGAGATGACAGGATAGAGGAATACACAGAGAGCCACAGGAAAGTGTCAGATGGTAATCAATGTTACGAAGGGAAACAGAGTCTTAAGGTGGTGATGAAGGTCAGTGGTAGGGTTCCTATTTATATCAAGGGCTGTGGAGGGAATGGAAACCTGTTGAGGGAAGGAGTTGGTCCTGTATCCTCCCATGGGAAAAACTTTCCAGGCCAAGGGACCAGCTACTGCAGAGGCCCTTTGGCAGGACAGAGATGGCATGCTTGAGGAACAGAAAAGGACTTTGTGACTGGGCATTAGGGAACAGGGACAAGGAATTGGAACCTGGGACAGGGCAAGACCATCTGGGGTCTTGTTGGCAACAGTAAGGAGTTCAGATTTTATTCTGAATAGGAGAGGGATTCAGCGAAAGGTTGGAAGAATGGAAGTGACATTAAGGAATTCATGTTTCCAAAGATCACTCTGGCTACCTAGGAGAGTATTATAGGGGGATGCTGATGGGGGAGGAAGCCCCCACCAGGCACCAGGAGAGGCCACTGCTCTCTGTGGGCTCCACTGGTGTGAACGTCTGTGGGAGTCCAGGGTGGCGATATGAGCACACTGTCTCTTTTTGTCTTTTATACCAAAACATATCTTTAGTGCAGTCACTCAGCGCTTCTCAGCAACTCTAAAAATTGACCAGATTTCTTTTTCCAACATTACTTTGACACATGCCAAGAATGACAAAAATGTATCTCTCTCCATTTTTTTTTTCTCTTGAGCTACTTTCAGGCCTGAGTGTTGGGGAATAATAAATAGAAACCCAGAACATGACTAAAGAGGCCCAGGTCCACAGGGAGAAAACCACCATGAGGTTCCAGAGAGGTATTTGGGGTCTCACCAGAGCACCCACAATGGGAGGAGGTATCGAGGAGGACATTATGGTGCTACATGGAATATTGTAAAAGAAACAAAGACTAGAGTTTTTCTTGTTAATGGATTCCCACTGCTGCTTCTGCCATCTGCCGCCAGCCACCCTTTCTGGAATTTGGAATTCTTTAGGGAGGACACTAAATAGCCCTTTCTCCACTTCCTGGTGTCAGGTAAAGTGAGGTTTTTCTTTGGGAGGCTGAAGGGGTCCAGTGGCAGGGTTTTTAGGTGGATGTTTTGTTGAGGCACCATCGTGCCAGAAAGCAGAAACGTGAGACTTAGAGAAAGGGCCCTTAATTGTGATGATTGATTCTTTAAAGAGTGGACAGACTCTTTCTAAGACCCTTGTAAGACCCTTTAAACTTCAGGCTGTGTGTGTGTGTGTGTGCGCACGTGTGTGTGCGGGTGTGTGTGCTTGTGTGTCTAGGGGCTGGGTGAGTGCACAGTGGGACAGTGGGTGTCCCTAGAAAGACATTTACCTGTGATGTCAAAAGTTCTAGTTGGATCTTTTGATGGTTATACAGAGTGATACCCTTATATCTTCCCTCTGGATGTGTTTACCTGCCCTAAGGCACTCTTCCCCTGTAACCAGGGGGCTAAAATTAGGGTCTGGGGAGAAGATTCTGGTGGGGGCTTAAATGGTCCCAAATGGATTCAAAGTGTCTAGGGGGAGGTGGGAGACTTGACTTAACTGCAAAGAGCAGTGTGGGAAGAGGAGGGAAGTATTTCACCAAAGTGGTTTGTGGCATCAATAAGAATCAGAGGACTAGGGAGGAATGGAATTTAAAAAAAAAAATACATTTTTGTGTGTGCATTTACATTTTGTTGAGCAAACAAAATGTTACTGAGTTCAGTCTTGGTAAATTTTTTTTTGCAGTGTAAATAGATAAATCAATAATTGAACATGGTAAATTTTTTTTTAAATGGAAAGGAAGAAAGCCACACTAGTATAACTATTGCTTATTCTTTTCTATATGCCCAGTGGTAGTAAATGATCCTTCAGTGAACATGACTTTGATTTTGGATATAGCCATTGAGTCGTTGAACAGGAATAATGTGTGTGAGATTGCTGACTGCCTGTTACCATTTAGGAGAAGGAAGAGCACAGGAGAGATAGTTGTACAACCCTTTGAAATACAAAAACATGTTGAACCACACACTTTAAATGGGTTAACTGTATGATATGTTAATTATATCTGAATAAAGCTGTTAGAAAAAATAGCCAAAGAGAAGTAGACAAGCAGACAGGTTTGACTCTGAAGAAATCAAATTTTAAAAAGTCATACAGGAAACAAAGCATACAAATGGGCACTCATCATCTCCATGGGACTTGGATGATTTATTTTAATGATTTGATATGAGCCCAAAGGTCCTTAAGCTGGACTGTGGGAAAGTTTTCAGAACCAGGGACATACTGCCTTCTCTATCCTCAATGGGGTCAAATGTCTTTGGAGGGCGGTTTGATTTTTGGAAACAGCTAAAATGACTCAAAGGTAAGTTTAGAATTAAGCAAATGATGAAGCTGAGAAATAACAGCACAGTAAAAATAAAAACAATAAAGAACGCTATACAGCTCAGAGCCTGGACTCTGCTTTCGACTCCTTTGGTCTCCCTCTCTCACTGCCCCTCCCCCACTCATGCTCGGTCTCAAAAATAAATAAATGTTAAAAAATTATTTAAAAAATAAATAAAGAATGATATAAAGTAAGGTGACAGACATTTTCTTTTGAGAGCTCCCATTTATTGATTCCATAAATGACCACCTTTTCACCAGTGAAATCAGCTAGTTTTCGAACATCATCCTTATAAGCCAAGGGAAATGTGACTGTCTTGTGATGTGTGAATGACTGTAGTGAATTGTCTTGGTTGCGTTCTTCTAGAAACCAACCCAGTCAAGCCAGTGAGGGGTGTGTTCACAACAGGTGATCACCATGGACATCTGGGACTTGCTGTCGCGAGGAGAATGCCTCAGAGTTGCCCAAGCCAGGAAGCGAGGAAGGTGGGGTCTTTGTCCACCAAGTCCCAAGTGTCATTTGTTGAGCTCTGCTTCTAGGGGTGTCTGTTGGCACTGTTAGACTACCCTGCTCTTGTGCTCGCTTCAGCAGCACATATACTAGACTACCCTGCTCTTGGGCTGAGTGTGCTCTTCCAGGCAGAAACACGGCACTCAGGTAGAGTTAGAGTTTTTAGTAGAATCTGCTACTGTAGTCTAAATCGGTGCTGTTCAAAAGAATCTTCTTCAGTGACAGACATGTTCTGTAAGCTGGACTATATAGTGAGATAGCCACTAGATACTTTGAAGATGACTCATGTGACTTGGGTTTGCTTCATTTCCTCACTTCATTTCCTAGCCTCTTTCTATTAAGGATAAAGACTGTATATTTATTGTCTTCTTTATAAAGCTAGAGAGCAGTAGCTGTACATCTTTGCGAACTTGACTTTAATAATTCATATGGATGAAAGGCACAGTGTCTGCAGTGGCCAGTATGGCCAGTGGCTACCATCCTGGGCAGTCCAAGTCTAAATTGAATATTGTAAAATAAACCTCTCTAAGTCTCATAGTCCCAAATTCTCAAGATGAGGTATCAAGAGGATGAGAATAAAATGAGTGGTATCTAAAGATGTATTTTCATGGACTGTTACTTGGTCTTTTGGACATTAGCTGAACAGATTTTCAGCTGCTCTTAGCTGACAGGTAGGACTCTGTGTGCTCGGCTAAAGATAATTGCCAATTAATACAGTTCACATGTTTCAGTGCCTACTGTAAGTTCTGTGTCTCTGCATCCTAGCTCTGAACATAGAGAGGGGTGACTAACATGCTAGCACCTTCATTGATAGGAATCCGTGCCTGCAAGGCTGCTTGACTCTGCCCAGGTCAAGACTGCTCAGGTAAATATTATTGCAAGGGGGTTAATGGAATTATTTATTTGATTTGATGGTTATAACTGAAACAGAGTCATTTGGTTTGATACTTGTATTTGAAACAAAATGGTTAGGCAATTTTGATCAGTCTGTTTTAGCTTCATTGTATTGACCAGCTTTTTCCTTTTGGGCTGCTTTGTTTGAAGATATCAGATCATTGGGTTGTAAAGGCATTCAGAGGATTATTCACACCTGTGTCTGAAAAGCAGCCTGAATTATCAACAGTTAATTTTTATTGAAAACAATAAACAGCGTACATGACAAACGTGTGGGACACCTGACTTGATGCATTTTTCCTCCCTTCCTTTGCCCACGGCAGACATGGCTCATCTATCACAGTGCTCTTTTTTTGTGGACCTGAAATACAGCCTCTGGGTCTTTCGTAACACAGTGCTGCTGGCATATACTGCAGGTCAACCAAGATTAGCATGTTCAGTAAGAAACAATAAGTCATTTCTGGCATACCTGACATGATTCAGAGATCATTTATACGTAAGAGACTTTTAATACACTTGCTGTTATTGTTTTTTTCCTGACTCTCAGGATTGAAGGTACTAACGTTATAAGGTACTAACATTATAATCTATTTCCCCTCCCCTGGCCCTATCCCTTAGGCCATGGATCAGCAGACTACCTGTTTTTGTAAAGAAGATTTTATTGACCACCGCCACACCAACTGTTGTCTGTTGTTGCCTTTTTGGTACAGTAGTACATTTGGACTGTATGGCTTGCAAAGCCTAAAATATGTACTATCTTTATAGAAAAAGTGATACTTTGTTTGACTCTTATTTTGACTTTTGTACAGGGAGAAAACCTCTCCTCCCTGTTGGCATGGGAACAGAGTTAGATTAGCCTGTGCTCATCCGTCCTGGACTTGGTGGTTGCTCATGAAACTTCCAATCTGTAAAATATATATGAACTTGATATGTGGCCACAGTGCAAACTTGTTAATCCCAGCACATCATAATTAATTACAGAGACAGAACTTCTTAAGTATACTCTATAAGGATGTGTACTTGGGATAAGTTGGCCTTGGGGTCACATTTTTGGATCTGCCACTTAGTGTGTGGCCTAAGTCGAGTTGGTCTGAGTATCTGTTCCCTCATCATTAATATGATACTATTAAACCACAGTCCTTGTTGTGGCTGTAGAGATAGCATTGCAGTGAGGATTAAATAAGAAAATCACTAAAACATGTTTATTCTAGTGTCTTATACATGTTAAAAGTCCAGAAATGGTAGCTCTTTGTGAAGCAGCATGTTTTAGTAAATATGGTGATGGACTAGGAGAATGGTCTTGTTCAGAACAAGCTCTTATCTGCCATATGAGATTCTTGGGAAGGAGTCTCCATTCATACTTGGGGAACCCTGTTGTATCAGTCAGCTATAGCTGTGTAACAGGCCACCCTAAAACTCAGTTGTTTAAAACAATAAGCATTTACTATGACTCATGAGTCTGTGGGCCAGCTGCATAGTTATGCTGGATCAGGCTAAAATGATCTCAGCTGAGTTGATTCATATGTCTGTGATCATTGGTGGTCAGCTAGGGTGGGGTTGGGGGCTGCTGGACTATGATGGACTCATGTATCTTGACACCTATGCTGAGAAATGGCACAGCTTCTACACATTTCTACCACATTCTCTTGGCTGTCAAGTCAGAAGGACCACCCACATTTAAAGGACAGCTCCATCAAAAGGTGGAATGAGCTGAAAAATATGATTGCAAGAGGCATGGAAAGGGATGAATGAAGAACTGGGAAATCTTTTGCAATTGACCTCTCACTTTGGCTATTTCAAGATGATAAAAAATAAATCAAGAAATTGCAGATGTCGTTACTTTCATTCATACGGATTTTTAAAGTCAAGTCTTGGTATATTTTCAGCTATTACTGTTTAGCCTGATAAAGAAGACAATGAATATACAATTTTTATCTTTGATAGAAGCTAGGAAACAAAGCTTTTGATTAAGAGGTTCCAACATGGCAAACCCAAGATCTTTATTGACACATGGTCTTTGCTACAGACTTTGGCTAGTGGAGCCTTTAAAGTGACAAGATGTTAATTTGGGGCTTTCCTACCTCAGTTTTGTGTGTCATGTAATAGGACAAACCTCAGGCCCTGTTGGCTTGTCAATATCAGATTTCTTTGACATTCTTATAAGCACTGTAGCCCTTGGATTCTTTTATGGAGGAGCCATCAAACCCCCTGCTTCTCAGACTTACGGAATTCCCTGAGGCTGTGTCTGCACATTGGCACAGAGGCCACTTGAGAAGTGACAATTGTGGCTGGACAGTGCACTGTCTTGGCCTCTGGGATCAGGCCAATCCTGGCTGCCTTGGCAATTTGATTTCATTGGCTATTCAATTTCTGCTTAGGGTTGGCTAACTGTTGAAAGCATGAGTCATTCAAGAGCTTGGACTTTGGAGCCGAACAGAACGTGGAAACCTGGCTCCGTCATGTACAGATGTGACCTTGGGCAAGATACTGACCTGGAGGGGTTCAGGTTACGTTAATAAGATGGAAGTGTCATGGCACTTAGGATATGGGGCTGTGAAGATGATACAAGCCAAAGCTTGCAAGGCATCTGACTTCAGTTTGTGGAATAAACACTCACTTGGCGACAGCTCTTATTATCAAAATTATTTTTAGGGGCCTGACTGCACTGTGGTGTGAGCCCCTTGGCGATTTTTGAGTCTGAGTTACATGCCCAGTTTTGCCTCGTCGAAGGGGTCTTCACTGCCTTTCTTCAGCCGGCTCTGGAAGGCCCGATTTGAGTGGAAACATCCGTGAGTTGCCATGACGATGTCATTTTTGATTTGCACAGGGACTTTCCACATTTTGAAGGGGATAGCTTCTCCTCAGCATGGGGACACTTGCCAAGCTTCGAAAGAGCTATAAACTTGCTGAGTCGTGGAAAGGTATTCTTGGATACAGAGCTTCCAACAAACCAGACCCTGTTTGTAATTAATTTGAATGTTTCCAGAGCTTCATGTTATGCCCTCCCTGTTGTATTTCCATAGGGAGTTCATTGGGCCATAGCTCTGGTTTGGAAAACGGTGCTCACTCCTCACTTCTGTTGCGTGGGCTATGTGTTAATGGAGAGCGGTTATTTTTTGTCTCCAGGTATGTGTTTTTGTTTATCTTTCTTTACCTGCACAGCATTAGTGTTGGTGTTTGCCCCACAGAAGGGAGCTTGTTAAATACACTTGATGAAGAGTACCATGAGAATCTTCATTCATAAACTATCTTCTGAGTCCATATAACCATTTGTAGGAGGAAACAGTGTCAGTTCACTTATTTAACTGTTCAAAAATTCTGGTATTTCCTGTTTTGTAAGGAAAAGTGATAGGAGCAGGTTAGGAAGACAACCTAAGGTATGGAAGTGTTGGAAGAAGCAGAAATTGTTAAACAAATATTAGAGTTCACATTTCACTTGGCTGCCACGTAGGGTTTCAGAGAGACCCCACCCTGACCTACCTGCTGTGTTGAACTGTGTTCTTAACTCAGGGCTGTGAAGTTTGCCAAGCACTGAGGGCTTAGGGCCAGGAGCCCAGGGAGGGGGAGAGGGCAGAGCTGAGCTGGGGATGGCCCCTGTCAGGTCCCGACCACGAGCCGGGTCGCTTGGCTTCAACTCTGAGTTAGTGACACTTTAAGTGTTTGATCAATCACCTTTAGCCACCAGTAGATTGGGTAGAGGCAGGCAGAGGAGTTTCAGGTGGAAAAAGAGTGAATTTTGTATAATCTCCACAGGACTTTCTTGTAAAGCAAGGGATTTTGATGGAGTGACATTCTAACCAGGACCTCACACTCATGCATGTGTTTTGCAGCCTATCCCTATCAGTGGGACTTGAGGCGTGTGCATGCATGACCTAGGGGGGATGGTCACAGATCTTTAGGTTTGGGAGGGTTGATTTCTAGCCTCTAGGACTGTGACACAGTGAATTTTTATTGGTTAAGCCACCCAACTTATGGTATGTTGTTGAGGCAGCCCTAGCAAACAAATACAGCTAGCATGGTGATACAGGTCATGGATATTCTCACCTGTTCCCCCACTGTCCTGCTTATACCACTCCCACAGCCTTCGCAGGGAACACGTGTGGTGGGGAAAGGGCTTGGGGGCCAGGTATTTCCAGGTCCTCTCAAATGAGGCTGGGAACCATTTGGCAACTGAGACTTGTGTATTTCTTTTTTATTTAAAAATTTTTTTTGAGTTTATTTATTTGCAAAGAAAGACAACACAAGTGGGAGAAGATAGAGAGGCAGAGAGAGGGGGAGACAGAGAATCCCAAGCAGGCTCTGCACTATCAGCTCAGAGCCCGATGTGGGGCTTGATCCCATGAACCGTGAGATCATGAGCCGAGCCGGAACCAAGAGTTGGATGTTTAACCAACTGAGCTATCCACGCTCCCCAAGACTTGTGTATTTCTAATAAATACCCAGAAATAACATGATGAGGTCCAGATTTCTTCCTCTTGTCATCTAGATTTTATGTTTGCAATAATAATGATAATATAAAAAATGTAGTAGTACAATGTGATTCATTGAGAGAGATGTCACTGCGAGCCATAATTGGTTTTTACTTCCACTGAATGAACGTCTTATGGGACTTTTTTTTTTTAGGGGAAGCTGAGGCTTCAGAGGGTAAGGGGATTTTGCACAAGGTTAATGATAGGACCAGAGTTCTAGTCTAGGACCCCCAACTTACAAGGTTGAGGATCTCTCCACCGTTTTGTAGGATGAGTGCACTGTTGGTCACCTGGAGAGTTCTGAAGGTACTAATGCCTGGATCTCCCCAAGGGGCCAGTGTAATTGATCTGGGTGGTTGGTTTTGGCTTGGGGATTTTTCATATCTCCCAGCTTGAGACACACCAGGATAGCAAACCAACAAATTATTTTATGTTGAAAATTTTAAATTAGCTTATGGAAAAGTTCTCATAGAGGTTGCTGAGAATCACTTGAGAAATTTTTCCTTGAGTACAGATTCTTGAGCCCCTCCCAGGCACACTAGATTCAAATTTCTAGGAGTGGAGTCCCAGAGTCTGTATTTTATGAAAGTTCCAAAGGTCATTCAAGGATCAGACAGGTTTGGGTCCTAGAGTTTGTTCTAGAAAGAATTCTAGGCCATGAAGGGCTCTGCTGTTTTCCCAGAAAGGCTTTGCCCTAACATCTCACATAGTGACCCAGGGGGCATGGCCTTCTGTTCACTTCAAACATTCTAAAGGTAAATGTTATAGTGTCATATGAGAAAGTACCTGGGACTTAACTATGGAGTAAATACTCCTTCACTCAGTAACTGGGTATAACTCCCATTCACCCAGGAACCCTGCTTTGGAATTTTGCAGCTTTGTGGAAGTCTGATAAATGGAAGCAGTTTTCCATTCCATAAGAAAGCCATAGTATGTAGCCTTTTTTACATCATGTGGCAGATGTCTTTGTTCTACAGAGCAGGAAACTGAAGATCATAGAGGGTGTGGCTCCCATGTAATACCTGCGAAGAAAGGTGGGTATAGGATTGAAGGCTTCTAATGTGAGCTGTGACATTCTCCTCGTTGTCCCTGTGTTTCTGACCCTTTACCCATCTAGCTGCCATTCACTGGCCACATCTCCAAGAGATCCCTGTTGTGTATCAGGCCTTCCTTCAGGAGTTACAGGAAAGCTGTTTTTGGCTAGGAGCTATGCTAGAACTTGGGGGAATCTGCCCAACAAGAACACGCTTCACACCTTGTGGCTTAGGGCAGAGGGAGTCAGTGTTTCTATTCAGAATGTTCTGTAGAGTGTATGATATGATCTTTTTTGGAAGGTTGTCCATTCAACCTGATTCTGCATCCTATAGACCTGTGCATGTCATCTTACATGTATCAGGGATCATCTGTCCTGGGGTGCCTCATCGTTCCCTGTGGGAAGGTAACATGATGTGGTGGAAATGAGCACAGCGTTTGGGCTTGGGGTCCTAAGGTGTAAGTCCCAGCTCCACCCCTTCAGCTGCACTGGATAAACTCATTAGGCTCTGTGGGGTTCCATTTTCACTTCTCTAATAGTATCTTGGAGTATAGTAAGCATCAAAAGCACTTTAAAGCTTATACAATATTATTTACTATTATTATTATCATTAGAATGTTCGTCTGCATTAGGGTGATATGGAAACTCAAAGTGGGACCCATCTTTGGTTTGTACCTGCAAGAACAGTTAAGTACCAATTTCTATTTGTGGGTCTAGTTTTCTTTTGCCAAACTTCAAATGATGTAGTACTATACTATACTATACTATACTATACTATACTATACTATAGTATACTATAATATAATATACAATGAGTTAAGCTGATTAGCTTTCTATCCTCCTGAAGCTTAAAATCCAAGACATAAAATATTGGCAGTGGCAAAAGTGACTGCGCCATTGGCCAAAGCAAATTCATTAATTCTTCGGTCTTTATATCTTGCCTAGGCACTGTGGGAACCTGGGACACAGCCCTGGCATCTGTACTCTGCCCTAGGTACCCATCATGATAAGTTTCTGCTGAGTTGGCCATGTTAACCTTTGGATTGATTAGATGATAAGATTTGTGATCATATCCAATTATAGAACAACAATATGTTAGAATATTGGGTAATCATTAAAAATCAGATGTTGAATATTGAGTGAGGTAGGGATATATTTATGGTAAATGTTTAGGTGCAAAAAGCTAATTATAATATGGAAACATATAAAACGTTAAGAATGGGTTTCTTGTGGCAGAAAAAAAGATATTTTTATTTTCATTTTTATATCTGTTTTGGCATTTTTCAAGGAAATGCTAATTCTGTCTGATGAATGTAGTTTCACAGAAGAGGTAACACTTGATTTGGGTCTTAGTGGATGTGTAGGAGTTTGAAAAGGCAGAAAGGCCATCTTAAGAAATGGGACTAGCATTTGTGGAGGTGAAGAAGGGTAAAAGCTTATGACCTATTCTGGAAATGGTCAGCAGGTCAGGCTGGACCATGTACAGAGGATCATCAGCCAGTTAGGGTTTGTACCATGGTCTGGCTGGAACAAACAGAAGGCTTTGAGAGCATTGGGAAGCAATGTTGGATAAGTTTACATTATGGAGGACCTTATATGCTTGGTGGTAGATTTCTCACACATAAAAGGAAAGGGGATTATGCTGTGATTTTATAGGTGTTCTGTGCTTGGTAAAAAGTGTTAGAGCATAAGGGGATTTGCCCATGCTATGTTTTACCAAAGCCATTGGGTCCTGGACCTCACCTATCACCAATACTGATGTGGAAGTGTTTTGGATTTGTGTTTTGTCACAGGCATGGAAATAAGCCCTTGTCTCTGAGCCTGGAAAGAATCATGGTGGATTTTACTTCTGAGCATTGGTTTTTGGGTTGGGGAAAGCAGCTGAATATCTGTGGACACCTACTCTTCCAGTGAATAAACAGGACAGCGGTCAAAAGAGAGAGCAGTGAACTTGTCGAGGCCATAGTAAAGTGTATTGCTACATCATTTTAAAACTTTGTTTGCCTTTTAATTTTTAATTTAATTTTTTACTACCTTATTATTTTTGAAGCTTAATAATATGGTTAAAAGTTATACCTGGCTAGGTTTCAGGTGGAATCACCACTCCCATATCTGACAGTGTGTACAAGCTTTCTGAATCCTAAATTCTACACTTGTAGATGGAATGAAAACAGTTATGTACATATGTACATGGTTTGGTATTGGGTTGGGTTTTCCAAAAATCAGACTCTGAGAGTAGGATTTTTAACTAGTTTATTTGGGAAATGACCCAAGGAGCACTGGTACAGAAGTGGGAAGTGAGATAGGCAAGGGATGGAAGCCAACAAATGAGGTAATAATAAGTAAGTGACTTTTTGGGGCAATAGGGGTTCCGCCTCCTGGGGACCATTGGGAGCCTGCAGAGAGTACATACAAGATTGACCTCCTCAAGCTGTGAGGACCCACCACAGAGCATTTAAATTAACTCCTATATACCATTGGTTGAAGGAATATTGGATATACCAATATATACCATTGGTTGAAGGACTCACTAGCACTCCTGGCCTTATCCAGATAATGGGCTAAACATGCTCTGTGGCCAGATAAAGCCCTCAGACAAGGAAGGGTGAATGCCAAGAGAATATGTGTAGTGGACCCATTACTCCAAGTCACATAGAAGGTTTAACAGTAAAGTGATGCTGAGAAACTAGATGCCTTTCCCCTAAGATCAGAAATAAGTCAAAGATGCCTCCTATCACCATTTCTATTCAACATCACACTGAAAGTCGTAGCCCATGCAATAAGATAAGAAAAGGAAATAAAAGGCATACATACTGAGAAGGAAGAAATAAAACTGTTTTTGTTCACTGATGTCGTGATTGCCTATGTAGAAAATCCTAAATAACTGATTAAAAAAACTCATGGAACTAGTAAATGATTATAGCAGAGTTGCAGGATACAAAAATCAAGTGTTTTTCTGTATATACCAGTAATGAATAATTGGAATTTCACATTAAAAATAGCATTTACATTAACAGCAAAAATGATGAAATACTTAGCTATAAAATCTAACAAAACATGCACAAGATCTATATGAGGAAATCTGGAAAATTCTGTTGAAAGGAAACAAAGAACTAAATACATGCATGTATGTGAAGAGCTATTCCCTGTTTATGGATAGGAAGATGCAATAATGGTAAGATGTCAGTTTTTCCCACCTTGATCCTGACAAACTTCAGTGAAGAATCCCAGCAAGTTATTTTTTGGATATCAGCCAAGTGATTCTGAAATTTACATGGAGAGGCAAAAGGCCCAGGATAGCCTACTCAGTATTGAAAGAGAAGAACAAGGTTGGAGGGCTGACAGTATGCAACTTCACCCTTATTGTAAAGCTGTAGTATTCAAGAGAGTGTGATATTCTCCAGAAAGTAGCACAATATATGTGGAAAATAAATAAATAATAAATAAGCTTGTGTTTATTGTTTTTTTTTTTAAAGTGTGATAGTGGTAAAAGAATAGGTGAATAGATCAATAGGACAAAATGGAGAATTGCCAAATTGGAGGCAACCAAGATATCTTTCAATATGTCTATGGATAAGCAAACTGTGGCACATCCATGCAATGGAGCATTATTCAGCAGTAATAAGAAATGAGTTGTCAAGCCACAGAAAGACATGGAGGAACCTGAAAGCATATTGCTAAGTGAAAGAAGCTAATTTGAAAGGGTAGCCTACTGTATGATTCCAAGTATATGACATTCTGGAAAAGGCAAACTTAGAAAGTTAAAAGATCAGTGGTTTCCTGGGGGTCCAGGGGATAGAGGCAGGGATGGATAAACAGGTGCAGCATTTAACCATGTATGTAAGATTTTTTAGGGTGGTGAAACTAATTCCGTATGATATGTAATGGTGTATGTAATGGTGTATGCATGACATTATTTGTCAGAACCCACAGAACTGTACAACATGAAGGATGACCCCTTATCTAAACTATGGACTTTAGATAATTATAATGTATCAGTACTGGTTCATCAGTTGTTACAAAGGTACCACATTAATGTAAGCTGTTAATAATAGAGGAAATTGGGGTGGGGAGGGGATGTATGGGAACTCTGAATTGTACTTTCCACTCGATTTTTTTGAAAACCTAAATTTCTCTAAAAAACAGAATCCATTAGTAAATGAAAAAAAAATAAAGCAAGCCAATAAGTAGATTGGAGTTTTAAAAATATTAATATTTGTAACTAACTTATAAATTATAACAGAGTCCAGATCTCTCCCACAAAACAAAGATTCCAATGTGAATATGAAAGGGTGACACTATAGAAATCAGACACTGTGTTCGGCATGTGTACAGTTTAATAGGAGACCGTGGACTCAGGAATCACTCCTGCCTGAATCCCGTGCCAGCCTGTTTCTTAGCAGCAGTGAGATGAATTGTAACTCAGCCTTGGATTCATCATCTGCAAGGTGGGCACAGTAAGACCTACTCCGTGGTGGTGTTGTGGAGGTGAAGGGAGATAATGGCTGTAAAGTGGTTGGACAACTCAGTGCATGGAGCTCGGTTTCCTTCCAGTCTCACCCTGCCTCCAGACCTCTCTCACAGTGCTATACAGACGTTTCACTTTGATTCTATCAAGGGTTGTGCCATCTTTGGCTTATGTTCTGTGACTAGGCTGCCAATTGATGACAGACAACTACTTGGGCAGGTTGCAACAGAGTGGTAATTGACCTTGCTTCCCCACCCCCTAAGACATCTGTTCAGGCTCTGCTAGAAGCCAAGGGCTCCCTGTGTGGGGTTTCAGTTTCAAACTGCGGCACTCCAAACATTCTTTATGGGCTGGCAAAGGTGTTTCACACTTCACATGGGCCTCTTGAGGATGATTTGCTTTCTACAAGGAGAGTTGGGAATTCCCAGCTGATCGTAAGGTTCTGTTCAGTGTCATTTTGGCACCTCAGGTAGATTCTCCTATATGTGCGTATATAGCCAAATCTGGATGAGCGATCAGTAGGTAGTAGGGGGTCAGCTGTCACTGCATGAGAGAGTGCAGATAATGGATTATTTCCATCATCTCAGAGAGTTCTGTTGCATAGCACAGGTACAGAATATTCTGTCTCTCTCACTGGCTTCCCCTCATGCGGTGCATGCATCTGTACTTTGCTGTTCCAGTTCTGGCCCTCAATGCCTGTGACCATGTTGACATACCAGTAGAGTTTTCCTTTAGCAAGTCTGATGTAATGCTGTACCTCTGGCTTCTCAAACGACAGAGCAAGTCCTCTGCTGGGTCCTCAGGCTCTTACTGGGAGACCAGCTAGCCTGTGCTGCTTTAATCTCCTCCTGTTCCCCAGCCTGTGCCCAGGGTGTGCAGTGTGTATGCACCAGGCTCTTGGTGTTTTAGGAGCCTGTCCATGCCTCAGTGCTGGGTGTCATTTCACTCTCTACTCTTGGAGTGAGCTCCTTCCTCTGCATCTGCCCTCGTCAAAGTCTTCTTTACTGTGTGGCACACTCCTCAGATATCACCGCTCAAAGAAGTCTTGCATGCCCACCTAAGCAGAGACGATTTCTTCCTCAAGGAGATGTTTGAGGTTTCCCTTCCTTGTGACACCCAGCACAGCTTGCTTCATAGGAGATCATCTGTCTGCACTGCCCATTCTCACTTCCTCCTGGAAATATACCCCTTAAAATTTTTAATGTTTATTAATTTTGATAGAGTGAGTGAGCATGAGTGGGGGAGGGGCAGAGAGAGAGGGAGACGCAGAATCTGATGCAGGTTCCAGGCTCCAAGCTGTCTGCACAGAACCCGATGTAGGGCTGGAACTCACGAACTGTGAGATCATGACCTGAGCCAAAGTCGGATGCTCAACCGACTGAGCCACGCAGGCGCCCAGAAAATACACCCATTTAAGGACAAGCTGTCTACCCTCTTAATCTGTGTATGCTAGCCTGGTACTTTGCTGAGCAATACATATTTGGTGAATTATAAAACCCTCCTGTCAGGAAACATTCTCCAAAGTCACTCCTCCATGTTATTTTCTAAATTACCGTGGGAGCAAACTACCACACTTACACTGTCTCCACGTAGAGAGATTTTGCAGAATCTCTGCTTTAGTCCCCGATCTCTCTGCCTCTGGACCAACTTTTAGACACACTGCTCATGTGCCCCCTTTTGCACGCTAAATGGATTGTGTCGTGTACCACTGTTGATGCCCAGCTTGTGTCCCTCAGGCTTTAATACTTGTGTGTACTGCCCAAGCTTCTCATGGCTTGAATCCACATCTCTTTGCCTGCGGGTTTTTGGAGGTTCCCCAAAGCCCAGGAAGACTATTCTGCTCCAGAGAGTCGGCCAGAAGTTTTCAGGGGATGAATATCCTTGAGAATGGTTCTCAGCCAAGAATTGCTGAGAGGTGGTATATAAATGCCCCAGCTACCACTCCATCAGGTGGGAAGGCTCTCAGGTACATTCTTTGGATGGTTTTCCAGAGGTTCTCTAGAGGATGGCCTTCAGTTGCCCACAGAGTCACTGGCTTGATAATTTAACCCTTTGTTCACTGCCTTCCCTTCCTGTTCCACTTTCTCACTATCTGGGTTCCCTTTACCTCCCATTAACTAGCCTTGAATATTTGTCTCAGATCCTGCTTCTGGGGAACCCAAATTAAGATCGAATGACTGCAATATAGGCTTGATTGCTGACACTCTGCCTTCTTTGGTTTTGTCATTCTTCAGTTTGCTCTGGTTCGTGTTTTGTCTGTACAATTTGTCACCCTGTCAGGCAAACACCCCTAAGATTTGAGCTGGAATGACTGCCTTACTTATGCCGCAGGACTAATCCTTATAAGTAATATGTTCATCCAGGGACTCAGCAGGATGAAGAAATTGCCTTGAGAATGTGGGCACAATTGGGGGTCTCCAGGAGTTCTGGAGAAAAGGATGCGGAGCTGTTCTTGGCTATAGTAGCTCTATCTGAAGCCAGAGATTACTGAGAGTTACCAACTCTGCTATTTATAAGGAATGAATTCATAGCTAGGGTGTTTACATATGAAAAATGGGAAATTCTTGGTATGGACTCCGGAAGATGGCGGCGTAGGAGGACACTGGGCTCACCGCGCGTCCTGCTGATCACTTAGATTCCACCTACACCTGCCTAAAGAACCCAGAAAACCGCCAGAGGATTAGCAGAACGGAGTCTCCGGAGCCAAGCACAGATGAGAGGCCCACGGAAGAGGGTAGGAAGGGCGGCGAGGCGGTGCGCGCTCCACGGACTGGCGGGAGGGAGCCGGGGCGGAGGGGCGGCTCGCCGGCCAAGCAGAGCCCCCGAGTTGGGCTGGCAAAAGCGGAGGGGCCGGACGGACTGTGTTCCGACAGCAAGCGCGACTTAGCGTCTGGGAGGTCAGAAGTTAACAGCTCTGCTCAGAAAGCGGGAAGGCTGGAGGACAAAGGGAGGGAGAGCTGCTGAGCCCCTGGACGACAGAGCTCAGTTTGGTGGGGAACAAAGGCGCTTGCCAGCGCCATCTCCCCCGCCCATCCCCCAGCCAAAATCCCAGAGAAAACCAGTTCCTGCCAGGGAACTTGCTCGCTCCGCGGAAACACCCAACTCTGTGCTTCTGCAGAGCCAAACCTCCGGCAGCGGATCTGACTCCCTCCCGCTGCCACAGGGCCCCTCCTGAAGTGGATCACCTAAGGAGAAGCCAGCTAAGCCTGCCCCTCCCGCCCCCGTGCACCTTGCCTACCCACCCCAGCTAATACGCCAGCTCCCCAGCACCACAAGCCTGGCAGTGTGCAAGTAGACCAGACGGGCCACACCACCCCACAGTGAATCCCGCCCCTAGGAGAGGGGAAGAGAAGGCACACACCAGTCTGACTGTGGCCCCAGCGGTGGGCTGGGGGCAGACATCAGGTCGGACTGCGGCCCCGCCCACCAACTCCAGTTATACACCACAGCACGGGGGAAGTGCCCTGCAGGTCCTCACCGCTCCAGGGACTATCCAAAATGACCAAACGGAAGAATTCCCCTCAGAAGAATCTCCAGGAAATAACAACAGCTAATGAACTGATCAAAAAGGATTTAAATAATATAACAGAAAGTGAATTTAGAATAATAGTCATAAAATTAATCGCTGGGCTTGAAAACAGTATACAGGACAGCAGAGAATCTCTTGCTACAGAGATCAAGGGACTAAGGAACAGTCACGAGGAGCTGAAAAGCGCTTTAAACGAAATGCAAAACAAAATGGAAACCACGACGGCTCGGATTGAAGAGGCAGAGGAGAGAATAGGTGAACTAGAAGATAAAGTTATGGAGAAAGAGGAAGCTGAAAGAAAGAGAGATAAAAAAATCCAGGAGTATGAGGGGAAAATTAGAGAACTAAGTGATACACTAAAAAGAAATAATATACGCATAATTGGTATCCCAGAGGAGGAAGAGAGAGGGAAAGGTGCTGAAGGGGTACTTGAAGAAATTATAGCTGAGAACTTCCCTGAACTGGGGAAGGAAAAAGGCATTGAAATCCAAGAGGCACAGAGAACTCCCTTTAGACGTAACTTGAATCGATCTTCTGCACGACATATCATAGTGAAACTGGCAAAATACAAGGATAAAGAGAAAATTCTGAAAGCAGCAAGGGATAAACGTGCCCTCACATATAAAGGGAGACCTATAAGACTCGTGACTGATCTCTCCTTTGAAACTTGGCAGGCCAGAAAGGCTTGGCACGATATCTTCAGTGTGCTAAACAGAAAAAATATGCAACCGAGAATCCTTTATCCAGCAAGTCTGTCATTTAGAATAGAAGGAGAGATAAAGGTCTTCCCAAACAAACAAAAACTGAAGGAATTTGTCACCACGAAACCAGCCCTACAAGAGATCCTAAGGGGGATCCTGTGAGACAAAGTACCAGAGACATCACTACAAGCATAAAACATACAGACATCACAATGACTCTAAACCCATATCTTTCTATAATAACACTGAATGTAAATGGATTAAATGCGCCAACCAAAAGACATAGGGTATCAGAATGGATAAAAAAACAAGACCCATCTATTTGCTGTCTACAAGAGACTCATTTTAGATCTGAGGACACCTTTAGATTGAGAGTGAGGGGATGGAGAACTATTTATCATGCTACTGGAAGCCAAAAGAAAGCTGGAGTAGCCATACTTATATCAGACAAACTAGACTTTAAATTAAAGGCTGTAACAAGAGATGAAGAAGGGCATTATATAATAATTACAGGGTCTATCCATCAGGAAGAGCTAACAATTATAAATGTCTATGCGCCAAATACCAGAGCCCCCAGATATATAAAACAGTTACTCATAAACATAAGCAACCTTATTGATAAGAATGTGATCATTGCAGGGGACTTTAACACCCCACTTACAGAAATGGATAGATCATCTAGACACACAGTCAATAAAGAAACAAGGGCCCTGAATGATACATTGGATCAGATGGACTTGACAGATATATTTAGAACTCTGCATCCCAAAGCAACAGAATATACTTTCTTCTCGAGTGCACATGGAACATTCTCCAAGATAGATCATATACTGGGTCACAAAACAGCCCTTCATAAGTTTACAAGAATTGAAATTATACCATGCATACTTTCAGACCACAATGCTATGAAGCTTGAAATCAACCACAGGAAAAAGTCTGGAAAACCTCCAAAAGCATGGAGGTTAAAGAACACCCTACTAACGAATGAGTGGGTCAACCAGGCAATTAGAGAAGAAATTAAAAAATATATGGAAACAAACGAAAATGAAAATACAACAATCCAAACGCTTTGGGACGCAGCGAAGGCAGTCCTGAGAGGAAAATACATTGCAATCCAGGCCTATCTCAAGAAACAAGAAAAATCCCAAATACAAAATCTAACAGCACACCTAAAGGAAATAGAAGCAGAACAGCAAAGGCAGCCTAAACCCAGCAGAAGAAGAGAAATCATAAAGATCAGAGCAGAAATAAACAATATAGAATCTAAAAAAACTGTAGAGCAGATCAACGAAACCAAGAGTTGGTTTTTTGAAAAAATAAACAAAATTGACAAACCTCTAGCCAGGCTTCTCAAAAAGAAAAGGGAGATGACCCAAATAGATAAAATCATGAATGAAAATGGAATTATTACAACCAACCCCTCAGAGATACAAACAATTATCAGGGAATACTATGAAAAATTATATGCCAACAAATTGGACAACCTGGAAGAAGTGAACAAATTCCTAAACACCCACACTCTTCCAAAACTCAATCAGGAGGAAATAGAAAGCTTGAACAGACCCATAACCAGCGAAGAAATTGAATTGGTTATCAAAAATCTCCCAACAAATAAGAGTCCAGGACCAGATGGCTTCCCAGGGGAGTTCTACCAGACGTTTAAAGCAGAGATAATACCTATCCTTCTCAAGCTATTCCAAGAAATAGAAAGGGAAGGAAAACTTCCAGACTCATTCTATGAAGGCAGTATTACTTTGATTCCTAAACCAGAGACCCAGTAAAAAAAGAGAACTACAGGCCAATATCCCTGATGAATATGGATGCAAAAATTCTCAATAAGATACTAGCAAATCGAATTCAACAGCATATAAAAAGAATTATTCACCATGATCAAGTGGGATTCATTCCTGGGATGCAGGGCTGGTTCAACATTCGCAAATCGATCAACGTGATATATCACATTAACAAAAAAAAAGAGAAGAACCATATGATCCTGTCAATCGATGCAGAAAAGGCCTTTGACAAAATCCAGCACCCTTTCTTAATAAAAACCCTTGAGAAAGTCGGGATAGAAGGAACATACTTAAAGATCATAAAAGCCATTTATGAAAAGCCCACAGCTAACATCATCCTCAATGGGGAAAAACTGAGAGCTTTTTCCCTGAGATCAGGAACACGACAGGGATGCCCACTCTCACCGCTGTTGTTTAATATAGTGCTGGAAGTTCTAGCATCAGCAATCAGACAACAAAAGGAAATCAAAGGCATCCAAATTGGCAAAGATGAAGTCAAGCTTTCGCTTTTTGCAGATGACATGATATTATACATGGAAAATCCGATAGACTCCACCAAAAGTCTGCTAGAACTGATACATGAATTCAGCAAAGTTGCAGGATACAAAATCAATGTACAGAAATCAGTTGCATTCTTATACACTAACAATGAAGCAACAGAAAGACAAATAAAGAAACTGATCCCATTCACAATTGCACCAAGAAGCATAAAATACCTAGGAATAAATCTAACCAAAGATGTAAAAGATCTGTATGCTGAAAACTATAGAAAGCTTATGCAGGTAATTGAAGAAGATATAAAGAAATGGAAAGACATTCCCTGCTCATGGATTGGAAGAATAAATATTGTCAAAATGTCAATACTACCCAAAGCTATCTACACATTCAATGCAATCCCAATCAAAATTGCACTAGCATTCTTCTTGAAACTAGAACAAGCAATCCTAAAATTCATATGGAACCACAAAAGGCCCCGAATAGCCAAAGTAATTTTGAAGAAGAAGACCAAAGCAGGAGGCATCACAATCCCAGACTTTAGCCTCTACTACAAAGCTGTCATCATCAAGACAGCATGGTATTGGCATAAAAACAGACACATAGACCAATGGAATCGAATAGAAACCCCAGAACTAGACCCACAAACGTATGGCCAACTCATTTTTGACAAAGCAGGAAAGAACATCCAATGGAAAAAAGACAGTCTCTTTAACAAATAGTGCTGGGAGAACTGGACAGCAACATGCAGAAGGTTGAAACTAGACCACTTTCTCACACCATTCATAAAAATAAACTCAAAATGGATAAAGGACCTGAATGTGAGACAGGAAACCATCAAAACCTTAGAGGAGAAAGCAGGAAAAGACCTCTCTGACCTCAGCCGTAGCAATCTCTTACTCGGCACATCCCCAAAGGCAAGGGAATTAAAAGTAAAAGTGAATTACTGGGACCTTATGAAGATAAAAAGCTTCTGCACAGCAAAGGAAACAACCAACAAAACTAAAAGGCAACCAACGGAATGGGAAAAGATATTTGCAAATGACATATCGGACAAAGGGCTAGTATCCCAAATCTATAAAGAGCTCACCAAACTCCACACCCGAAAAACAAATAACCCAGTGAAGAAATGGGCAGAAAACATGAATAGACACTTCTCTAAAGAAGACATCCGGATGGCCAACAGGCACATGAAAAGATGTTCAACGTCGCTCCTCATCAGGGAAATACAAATCAAAACCACACTCAGATACCACCTCACGCCAGTCAGAGTGGCCAAAATGAAGAAATCAGGAGACTATAGATGCTGGAGAGGATGTGGAGAGACGGGAACCCTCTTGCACTGTTGGTGGGAATGCAAATTGGTGCAGCCGCTCTGGAAAGCAGTGTGGAGGTTCCTCAGAAAATTAAAAATAGACCTACCCTATGACCCAGCAATAGCACTGCTAGGAATTTACCCAAGGGATACAGGAGTACTGATGCATAGGGGCACTTGTACCCCAATGTTTATAGCAGCACTCTCAACAATAGCCAAATTATGGAAAGAGCCTAAATGTCTATCAACTGATGAATGGATAAAGAAATTGTAGTTTATATACACAATGGAATACTACGTGGCAATGAGAAAAAATGAAATATGGCCTTTTGTAGCAACATGGATGGAACTGGAGAGTGTGATGCTAAGTGAAATAAGCCATACAGAGAAAGACAGATACCATATGGTTTCACTCTTATGTGGATCCTGAGAAACGTAACAGAAACCCATGAGGGAGGGGAAGGGAAAAAAAAAAAAAAAGAGGTTAGAGTGGGAGAGAGCCAAAGCATAAGAGACTGTTAAAAACTGAGAACAAACTGAGGGTTGATGGGGGGTGGTAGGGAGGGCAGGGTGGGTGATGGGTATTGAAGAGGGCACCTTTTGGGATGAGCACTGGGTGTTGTATGGAAACCAATTTGACAGTAAATTTCATATATTAAAAAAAAAATAAAAAATAAATAAATAAATAAATAAATAAATAAATAAAAAAGAAAAATGGGAAATTCTTTTGTAAACCTAAATATAATGTTGTTTTGTAGTTGGTAAAAAGAGCATTTGGTTAGAATAAATTGGTTGAATGAGGCACCTGGGTGGCTCAGGGAGTTGAGCATGTGACTCTTGATTTCAGCTCAGGTCATGAGCCCAGGGTTGTGGGATTGAGCCCTGCTTTCGGCTCTGTGCTGAACATGGAGCCTGCTTGCGATTCTCCCTCTCTCTCTTTCTCTTTCTCTGCCTCTCTCTGCCCCTCTCCTGCATTTGCATTCTTGTGCGGTCTTTCTTTCTCTCTCTCTCTCTCTCTCTCTCTCCCCCCCTCTTTCCCTCTCCCCGTCTCCCTCACTCCCTCCCCCCCTCTAAAACAAAGAATTTGGTGGAAGATAGGAAGATATCAAAGTTAGTTTGGGAAGTTTCTTTTATAGGCTTATTTCGATCTGAATTTCTACTCCCCTGTCCTCTTTTTATTCTTTTCCTCCCTTTCTTCCTGCCTGCTTTTATCATTGTTATTTGTGCTATTGTATTTAGGCAATGTTAAGGTTTTTTTAAATATTCATATGCAGATAATTTGATTTATCTGTTTAGCATTTGAACTCATTATAATTTTCTAAACAAACAAAAAAAAGGACAGATTTGTGGCACGCATGGTGCATCTAGCACTGCTCTTGCCAGACATCAATAATCAATTACAGAGCCCTTCTCAATCCAGAGCTCGTGGAAGCCATTGCCAAGTGATTTGTATTAGCATAGGAAATGACATTTTATAATTTAATATGAATGATTAGATTGAGGAGACCAGTTTAGACATAATTGATACACCTGCTCTTTTCATTCATCCTTTGTTAGAAGTCAGAAGAAAGGACTGTTCAAGGACAGCTTCTCCTTGGGTTCTGTGGGTTGTACATCAGTCTTGGGTACAATCCTCTGCTAAGTTTTCATTAGCTTGAGGGAGCCCCAAGAAAGAGAAGTACCACAAGCTGAGTTTTCCATTCACCTCTTTTGGAACCCCAGTGGCAGTTTAATAAAGACCTTTCATGGTATGTACAAATGGGCTTCTTGCCCTTTCTTTCCTCCCATTGATTTTGCACATTTCAGTGCCACTGGCATTCCCCCTAAACTATCTTCTAGGTCCCTTGGTCATTGACTACAACCCTCCTTGGATACTTTGATGTTTAGCTGGCTCTGTGATGGTCTTCAGGGACTCAGGTCCAGGGCTGGCCTCCATAGAGTCTGTCGAGGGAGGCAGAGAATTTTCCTCACATTCATGCCTCATCAGTCTTCCCCAGAAACTCAGGCTTGGCGATGTGGACATCTCGAATTGCTGCTCTGCCAAGTCCACCCATAGGGGTGAGCTAACTCCTTTAGATGTGTGGGGATCACTTCTTCTCCTGGCTACATTTCTTAAGTCAAAGCCATTCTTTATTTTCCCTCTCTATCTTATCTCTGCATCATGGCCCAACCCATGGGGTTCAGCTGCTGTGTGTTCTCCGAGTCCGGATGTGTGACTAAACAGGATCGATCTCTCTCTCTCTCTCTCTCTCTCTCTCTCTCTCTCTCTCTCTCTCTCTAACTCTGACTCTCTGGCTACTAGGACCCTTTCTGGCTTCTCCTGCTTACTTGTCCTCATGTCCCAGCTTGACAAACAACTTGGAGAGCTTCTCCAGGGTGTGCGGTGCAACCTCAGTAATTAAGCTTCTCATCACTCGTGTGTGTATCAGCAGGGGTAGTCCTGTTTGTCACTCACAGCCACCCCAGAATTCCTTTCTCTGGGGTACTTGTCAGTGTCTTTTATGCCACTGACACTCTGAGTAGAGGTTTGGCTTTGGGAAGCTCTCTTTTGTACCATCCCAAGGCTTCCGAAAGTGCTTCTTGTTCGATTGCTAGGGTGCCTGGTTGCCCCAGGTGATTGGTTTTAGGACAGGCTGAATGCCATAACCTCCAGAGACTCTGTGGGTTTGAGACAGCACAGAATTCATGGAAAAATTCTTCTGTGACTGTTTATACTCCATTGACCAGGGTGTTTGGCTTCAAAACAATCTTATGCTTTGTGTCATTAATGGAAGGGAAGAAAACGGTGCCCCATGAGTCCCTCAGTGTGGTTCCTAGGAGTAGAGCCTGACATGGGGATCCATGAGCAGGTATTTTACTGAGGGAGAGCTCTCAGGAGAAATCCAAGAAAGAGGGAGAGAAGCAGGACATGGCAGGGGAAGGGGCCAGAAAGGATGTCTTCTAAGGCAGGTCTAGCCTTGACCTGATCCAGTGTAGGAGAGGGTTAGTTCTGTAGCCAAAACCATACCCATAATTGTCCCTGCTTGAGTCAAGGGGCCTTAGCTTTTATCCTTGTATCAGTCACTCATTGAACACCCCCAGGGACATTGGGGGTGCCTAGACTTCCAGGGGGCAGTGCTGTGGACAAAGTCACGCCTTTAGCCCCAGCAGTGGGAAGACACAGTACTAGCTACTGTAGAAGATCTTGGCTGGCACCAAGGGCGGCAGTTACCCTGAGTGTTACACAGGAAGAAGGAAGCTCACACTTATTGAAAGGCTCTTGTGAGCGGGTGTGTGGGGGGAGCCTTCACATCCATCTCCTCATGTATTTTTTAAAGTTTATTTATTTATTTTGAGAGAGAGAGAGAGAGAGAGAGAGAGAGAGAGAGAGAGAGAGAGAATGAGAATGAGAATGAGTAGGGGAGGGGCAAACAGTGAGAGAGAATCCCAAGCAGGCCCTGTGCTGTCAGCACAGAGCCTGACATGGGGTTGAACCCATGATGTGTGAGATCATGGCCTGTGCCCAAGTCGGACATTCAACCAGCTGAGCCACCCAGGTGCCCCTGTTTGCTCATTTTTTAACAGACCTGTATTGAGTACCTACCATGTGTCAGGTACTGTCCTAGAGATAGAAAGACTATTGATACAGGCTCTTTGTCCATATGGGGTTTGCATCATTAAAAACTTAAAACAGATTGAAAAAAAAAATTAAAAAAAAAAAAAACAAAAAAAAACTTAAAACAGAAGCAAGAGACAAGAGCAAGAGCCTTCCTTGAACAGAGTCCTTTATCACCCTAACCAGAGTAATAAAAATATATGACTCCATAAGCTCTTAAAAGGATGCTCAGCATCATTAGTCATCAGGGTGATGGAAAGTGTAAAACTACTATGAGATACCAGTGCATGCTCACCAGAATAGCTCAAATTTAAAAGCTGACAATGCCGAGTATTGCCAACGATATGGAGTAACTGGAACTCTAATACATGCTTAATGGAAATATAAAATGGTGCAGCCACTTTGGAAAACAGTTTGGAGTTTCATATAAGTTAAGCATACACTCTGCATATGACCCAGCTATTGCGCACTTAGCTATTTACCGAAAAGAAATGAAACACCTGGTTGTAAAAAGATACATGCCTGAATGTTCATAGCGGTTTTACTCCCAATAGCCCCAAACTGGAAAAACTCAGAGAGCCATCAACTGGTAAATGGATAAACAAATAGGGATTCATGCATGTAATGGAATACTACTTAGCATTTAAAGGAATGAACCCTGAAAATACATGAATGGATCTCAAAAACATCACACAAAATGAAAGAATCCAGACGTGAAAGCATATGTACTAGATGACTCCAGTTGCATAAAATTCTAGAAAATACAAACGAATCTGTAGAGTTAGAAAGCAGATCAGTGGTTACATGGGGTCAGGTGTGGAAGAGATGCACCACAGAGGGCACAAGGAAACTTTGGGGGTGATGGAATTGTACACTTTAAGTGGCTGCAATTTATTGCAAGTAGATTACACTTCAATAAAGTTGATTTTTAAAAACATCTGACAGCATGCCTGCCACATCACAAGTGCTTGATGAATGGACTTCATGAAGAGCGTGTGTGTGTGTGTGTGTGTGTGTGTGTGTGTGTGTGTGTCTCACCAGCCTCACTTCCACCACTGGCTCCCCAGGGCCTTCCCTGGAGGGCAGAAACATTGACCCAGCCCCCTCCTCAGACAGGGCTGCTTCCTGCCAAAAGCCATTGCGTTCTCTTTTCCATCTTGGCATCTTTTGCCTCTATTCGGACTTGCCGAGGCCTGGCTACACCTCAGGCCGGGCTGAGTCAGGAAACCAGCTGGCTCCTCATGCCTCTGCTCCCCTGCCGGGCATCCTTCTGGCCCGTAGGCAGGAGGCTGCATGTGGTTCCAGTCACCGAGTACAGACTCAGCCTTGACTTGGGTTTCTGTTCTTTGGGAGGCCTCCTCTGAGCCTTTATCCAGTAGCTCAGTTCTTGTGTCACATTTTGATCTGGGTTTCAGAATGCTTCACAGGTTAGCCCCTGATGAAAATCCAGTAAAACAAGGCAGAGAAGATGGGGTAAGAAGGATGGCACGCTCGAAAATAGCTCAGCTTATCTGCTGGGCTCTGTGTTTTACATCTGCTAAGATAAACAAGTGCAACTTGCCTCTCTTCCTTAAATTGAGATCTGATTCCTCTCTCTGCCGTCTCCAGCCTGGAGCTGTGGGGACCCCCAGGGACCTTCCATAGCCACTGACCCAACTCCACAGGAACCCCTAGTCCCTCTCCTCCTCCAGGGCTGCAGAATCCCCCCAGCAGTCTGGGGAAGGATGTTGTTTTAAATACATTGGATAAAATACAAAAGGGCAACAGAAAGTATTTCAACTACACTGAAATACAGTCATCAGTATAGCGAATAAATAATCTGGCGATGGAGTAAAAATCCATGTGCTTCTTTACTCTCGCATTCAATAGCAAGATCTGGTGGTGGGTCTAATAACCACTGTCATTTTGAATTGCTGATGAGCATAAATGCTATCCTGAGGTATCTGCCACACTGTAATGGGCTGTAAAATACCTGACAGCTATGGGTGATAAAGTCAAAGAAATTGCTATAATACCATGTGGCTTGCTTTCTACCTACATTCATATTAGAAGGAAATGCTGCATTTCAGTTAGAAGTTGGTAAAAAATATATATTTCCTCATTGTGGTTTACAGGTACCCCCCCCCTCCAATTCTACCCATAGATACCTTGGTTAAGAACCCTTGTGACCAAAGCCACTCTCCCTCCCGCCAGGCCCTCCTGCTGAGATGAATCATCTGTCACCATTCCTGCCTGCAGTATAGATCACCCTTTAAATTGAAAAAAAAAGTGACTATTTCAGACATGAAAACATATAGAGAATAATATAATGAAGCTCCATATACCCATCACCCAACTGAGAAAGAAACTATTGTAAATACATTTTGAAATCTCCTTTGGACATCTCATTGATCACATTTGCATTTCATTTCCTTCCTCCCAGGGGCAACCTGTGTCTAGAATTCGGTGTTTGTGGTTCCCGTATATATCTTTAGGCTTCCACCACAAATGTACATATCCATAACCAACATCAAGTATCAGTGGCATGTTTTTTTTTAACTCGGTGTGAATCATTTCTCACTGTGTGAGTCCTGCAATGTGCTTTTCGCCCTTGACCTTATATGGATCAGATTTATCCATGTCAATGTATGAGACTCCATTCGCTTCTTTTCAAAGCTGCATAGTATATTGCCTGACTACACCATGGTTTAGTTAGCTATCCACCTGTTGATGGACATTTGGATTGTTTCCAGGGTTTCAGCATGACTGTGCCATGTTGAACACTCTTGTGGGTGTCTTCTGCTGAGATGCATTTCTCTAGTTGTGGAATGGAATGTCTGGATCTAGGATACATGCATCCTTAGTTTTTCAAAAGGGGACTCTGCCAAACTGTTCTCCAGCTTGGTCATACTGATAGATTTACACTCTCAATAGCAGGAGATGTGAGTCCCTATTGCTCTACATTGTTATAAACACTTGGTATTGTCAGACTTTTTAATAAATGCCAATCTGATGATACGTCTCAGTGTGGCTTTAATTTGCATTTCCCTGGTTTCTGATTGCAGTAAGATGAATGGTGCCTTCCAAAGATACCAGGTCCTAACCCCCTGGAAACTGTGACTATTCCTTATGCGGTAAAAGTTTTTGCAGATATGATTTAAGTTAAGGATCTTGAGATGGGGAGATTACCTTGGATTATTAGAGCGGGCCCTAAATGCCATCACAGGTATCTGTGTAAGAGAGGCGAAGGGAGGTCAGACGTACGCAGAGCAGGAGGTGATGGCAAAGGTAGAGGCAGAGACTAGAGCAGTGAGGCCAGGAGTTGAAGAATGCCAGCAGGTACCAGAAGCTGAGAAAGGCAAGAAACAGATTCTCCCTGAGAGTCTCCAGAGCACTGTGGCCCTGCTCATACCTTGCTCTGGCCTTCTGGTCCCCAGAGCTGTGAAAGGCCCCCAGTGTCTGGTAATTTGTTACAGCAGCCCCAGGACACAAATGCACTGGTCAAGTTCAGCTTCCATTCACAAGTTTATTGGGCACTTGTATGGTTTCTTTTGTGAATTGCTTAGTCATAAACCTTGCCTTTTTTTTTTTCCTTAGTGACTATAAGAGAGCTTTACAAGTTCTGGGTATCAATTCTTTGTTAGTGTTAGGTTTTGTTTATGGCTTGTTCTTCTGTTTGACAGTGGTTGTTCATACGCTGAAGTTTTATGCTTAAAGGTGGTCAAATGCATCATCTTTTTTTTTCTTGTTTAGAAAGTCCTTTACCACCCTGGGGCCAGAGATGTATACATATCCTGATGTTATCTTGTAAATGCCTCCTGCTATTTAGAAGCCCTCTTTCTGGTGAGAGACCCCAGCTGGGAAAGTGCACTTCACTCTTCAGACAACCAGCAAAGCCTCACAGGCATTCCAGTGAGCCCACCAGGGGCTGCTGGCCTGGACACGGGTGTGGCCTGCCTTGATTTTCCAGATGGCCATGCACATTTTTTATGTTCAGCTTTCATAGCTGTACCCACTCCTGCCCTTTTTGTTTGTTCGTTTGTTTGTTTGTTTTTAAGTGGGCTCCACACCCAAGGTGGGGCTACAACTCAGGACCCTGAGATCAGGAGTCATGTGCTCCTGACCGAGCCAACCAGGCATCCCCATTCCTGCCCTGTTTAATCATCCCTTGTCATTTGTTGCTTCTCAGTTACCAGCACTGTAGGTCCAAGCAAGGTACATTTTCCCTCCTGCTCAGCAAGGAGTTGCTCTTTCTTTTCTTCCTTGTGCTCCAACCGTATCATCATTTTGCTTATTATCTGCAGTGCCTGGAGTTCCAGTAGTAACAGTTCCATTTCATTTTTTGCTGCCAATAATCCAGACTAGGGGCCATGACCTTGAATGCCTTCAGGATGAGGCAGGTGATGTAAGAAGGAGGAGGTGGGGGTACAACCTCAAGGGGTGGTCACATGGGGGTAGATCTCACCTGAAAGCTGGTGTTGGCCACACGCATCCCATTGCCCACCACACTTGGGCACATCCCACCTATCCCCCTGTCCCCCACCACATCTGGGCACATCCCACTGCCCACCACACCTGGGCACATCCCACCTGCCTCCAACACCTGGGCACATTCCTCCCACCTGCCCCCAACACCTGGGCACATCCCCCTGTCTACCACACTTGGGCTCTGGACCACATTGATGGATTGTTAGAGACCACCACCATGTAAACTTTGTTCTGATTTTGGGAAAAAGAGAAGTAGAACCTCCATCAAATGAAACGACTCCTAATTCCCTTTGCAACCTTAACCAAGTCATCAACTACTCTGCATCTTTCTTGAGTTTTAAAATCGAATTACAGGGCAACTTACCTCTTAAGTTGCATTTGAGCTCATAAAAGTGTCTTGATAGCACTTCAGAAATCCAAAGGTGTCCATGTTCACAAACTTCTGTCTTCCTGTTTAAAAATTGTGGTAAAATACACTTAAAATTTACTATTTTAGCCTTTTTAAATTGTACAGTTTAGTGGCATTTATTTTATTTGCCATGTGGTACAACCGCCACCTCTTTCTAGTTCCAGAATATTTTCGTCACCCTAAAGGATGCCCTGTATCCATTAGCAGCCACTCCCTACTCCCCTCTGCCCCTAGCCCCTGGCAGACCCTAGTCTGTGCTCTGTATCTCTGGATCTGCCTATTCTGGATATTTCATATAAATGGAATTACATAATATGTGGTCTTTTGTGTCCGGCCTATTTCAGTTAGCATAATGTTTACAAGGTGTGTATGTATATATATTTATTTCATATATGCATTAAAGAACATGGGTTTGAACTATGTAGGTCCACTTAAATGTGGATATTTTTTACAGTCTAGTACTGTAAATATGTTTTATTTTACTTATGATTTTCTTACTGCTGTGTTTTTCTCTAGATGACTTTATTGTAAGAATATGGTATATAATACCTATAACATACAAAATGTATGTCAATCAACTGTTTATGTTATTGGTCAACAGGAGGCTATTACTCGTTAAGTTTGGGGGAAGTCAAAAGTTATACAAAGGTTTTCAACTGCTCAGGGTCAGTACCCCTAACCCCCACATTGTTCAAGGGTCAACTGTACACATTATCATGTATCAATACTTCACTCCTCTCTGTGGCTGAACTGAATAATATTCCATCATGTGGATGTGTCACGTTGTGTGTATCTGTTCACCTGTTGATGGACGTGACATTTGGGTGTTTTCCCCTTATACCTGTTGTAAATAGTGCTTCTTTGAACATTAGTGTCCAGTTTTTTGTTTGAATGCCTCTATGGTCAACTTACTGAGGAACTGCCAGTTTTTCACAGTGGTTGTACCATTTGTATCTTTCATCATGCATTGTTTTTCCATGGAAAAAAATTCTTATTCTTTCATATTGCCCATGTTCTAAGATTCTTTTGTCGCCACAAGCATCCTTTGTTTATGCCTACCCAGTGATTCAAGGAGAAATTTGTGTTGAACAGCCTATACGGGGCTCCAGAACCTTCTCTACTCATTGAGGGAACCATTCTGGGAGCATCCCCCTCAAAGAGAATAGTCAACCCCTGTGCCACTGACTCACATGGGCATCTGGATTTGGAGGGAGAGGAGGGACCCTTCCAGATTGCCACGTGGTGGGAGACTATGAGGTACTTCCACAGATTTCTCTTATCTGGTGTCCTTTAGTCCTCAAGGAGCAGGTCCTGACCTCCACCTGTTTTAGCAAACTTAGTGAGTAGCCAGTAACGTGGAAACCTATGGAAGAGGATATGTCTTCTGTAGTAGGTATGAATGTACTGACCTTCTGCTTTCTGACTATTTGGAGATAGGACTGGTGCTTTGGAGATCACTTAGTTTGGGTTCCCATCAAAGTCAGGAACACAGATTTGGGTGCAAGTATATTGTTTGAGAGGTGATCTCAAGAACACCAATAGGAGACATTACCACTAAAACAACTGGACTAAGTTGCAGTCAGGACCCTCTGGGAGATAGTATTAAGCCACTGAAAGGTGAGGAAACTGGAATATTTACCTCCTAAATCTCATCCTGTGATAGTTGAGGGTCACTTCTGGGCTGTAAACTCCCTGGCATTTCTTGTCTGCCCGTATAGAAGTCGAGCACCCCCTTGGGGCCAGAGAATGTCCTCAGGCAGAGAGACGCAGGATGCCATAGACCCATTGGATGTAAATCATCCATGGAGACCTCCAAGTGGTGCCAACACTGTTTGCTATGGGCAAAGGGATGTAGAAGAAGAGTTTATCAGATATCGCTAAGTATCCATATCTTAGGCCCAGCTAAACTCATCTTATGTTTGAAGTCAGACATATGAATGAGAAGGTAACATCTCAACGTGTAAATGTTTCAGCATCTCAACATGTGAATGTCTCTCCTTACCAGTTTGTGAGAAGCTCAGCATCTGAATCCACAAATGTTTTAATATGTCAACCTGTGAATGCCTTAATATTGGAACTTGTAAAGATTTTAACACCTCATTGCGCAGATGTCTCAACATCTCAACATGGGAATGTCTCCGCATCTCAGTATACAAATGTCACAGCATTTGAACCTGTGAATGTTTTAATGTTTCAACATGTGAATGTCTCAGCATTTCGACACGCAAATGACACAAAACTGAACGTGTGAATGGTACCTCAACGTCTCAACATGCATATCAACATGTGATATTTTGACATATGAACTTGTGAATGTATCCACATCTTAACATATGAATATCTCAACCTGTGAATCTGATTCTCCCATCTCAACATGCAAGTGCCTTGACATCTCAACATGTGACTGTCTGCATCAGAACATGTGAATATCTCAACATCACAACGCGTGAATATCACACCACAACTCCAAAGAGGTGAATGAGCCAGTATCCTCCTTTAAAAAAAAAAATTGGTGTTTTTATTTTTAATTTATTTAAAAAATTTTTATTTTGGGGCGCCTGGGTGGCGCAGTCGGTTAAGCGTCCGACTTCAGCCAGGTCACGATCTCGCGGTCCGTGAGTTCGAGCCCCGCGTCAGGCTCTGGGCTGATGGCTCGGAGGCTGGAGCCTGTTTCCGATTCTGTGTCTCCCTCTCTCTCTGCCCCTCCCCCGTTCATGCTCTGTCTCTCTCTGTCCCAAAAATAAATTAAAAACGTTGAAAAAAAAATTTTTATTTTAATTCTAGTTAGTTAACATACACTATTAATTTCAGGTGTATAATGTAGCAATTCAACACTTCCATACATCACCCAGTGCTCCTCACGACAGGTTCACTCCTTAATCCCCATCCCCTATTTCACCCACCACCCATCCCCCTCTTCTCTAGTAACCATCAGTTTGTTCTCTAGAGTTAAGAGTCTGTTTCTTGGTTTCTCTCTCTCTCTCTCTCTCTCTCTCTCTCATTTTTCTCCCTTTGCTCATTGATTTGGTTTCTTAAATTCCACATAGCAGTGAAATCATATAGTATTTATCTTTCTCTGACTTATTTCGCTTAGCATTACACTCTCTAGCTCCATCCATGTCTTTGCAAGTAGCAAGATTTCATTCCTTTTTACGGCCGAGTAGTATTCCATTGTATATAGATATCACATCTTTATTCATCAATAGATGGATACTTGGGCTGCTTCCATATCTTGCCTATTGTAAATAATGCTTCTATAAACATAGGCATGCCTGTATTTTCCTCTTAAAGTCAGTCCCTCAGAATCCTGGTGAAATACTAGCACATAGAAATTTTTACTCCTGTAGTAATTCTGTTCTTTTACAGATCAGCACTGCATCTTACAGATGGAGAGATAGCTGCTGAAGCTTTATAACAGCCCACTAACACTCTATTTATATGGAAATCAGGCTGCTGGCAATGCCAGATACTCCCAAATCCTTGCAGGGCAGGGTGAGGGGAATGCCTCTCAGCCTCAAGGAAAAGACAACCCTAAGCCCCATGCACTTTCCTGAAATGGCTTTAGAATTTCGCTCACAATCCCACCCAGGTAATTGCAGGTAAAATGAGGTCACAGATTAGAAACAGAACCTCTGACATTTGTAAAGTGACATTTGACAGCATGGGGAGGAAAAGGAAGACCTATAGAAAGTAGGCTCCCCAGAAGTACAAGTGAAATTGAGTAGGACAGGGCGCTCGAGAACTTTCTGAGGCAGTAGTCATGGTCTGCATCTTGGTAGGTTTTTGTTACACAGGTGTATTCATTTGACAAAACTCAGTGAATGTTCACTTAGGGTTTGTGCATTTCATTGTCTGTAAATGTATCTCAACCGAAAAATTACCATAAACAAATAATGATACGATACATATGCTGAAGTTATTCAGAGAGAAGTGTGCTGATATCTGCAGTGTATTTTAAATGCATTTTTGAAAGGACAGATGGATAGGTAGATAGAAGAATGGATAGATGGAAATGGGTGTGATAAAACAAGTGTTTTACAGTGTTATATTAGAATCTAGGTGGTGGGCACATTCTTTCAATATTTCTGCATATTTAAACATTTTCCTAATAAGGTATTCTGGAAGAAAGTAGGTTTGGAAAACTAACAAGTCTGGCCATTTGGGGCTGCTTTACCCACATCACAGACTCAGAACATTACCCAATTGTATCTCATTTTCATGCCCGATATTCATTAATGTCCTGGATTATTTTTAGAAATCTTAAAATTCTGATCCATGTGTATTTAAGACACCAAAAAAGAATGTAATTACTTTTGGAAATTTTCCATGAAAATTTTTTGCATTAAAAAAAGAGCTCAGTTCTTAATTAGGGGTAAAGTTAAGATACCTGGAAAATCCTGCCTGTGAGAGATCATACATTCCCTAACAATGCTGGTACATGAGATATCTTTTTATTTTATTTTATTTTATTTAAGTTTCTTTGTTTTTTTATTTTGAGAGAAAAGGAGAGAGAGAGAGAGAGAGAGAGAGAGAGAGAGAGAGAGAGAGAGAGAGAGAGAGAATATATCCCAAGCAAGCTGCATACTGTCATCACAGACCTGATGTGGGGCTCGATCTCATGAACCTTAAGGTCATGACCTGAGCTAAGATCAAGAGTCAGATGCTTAACCAACTGAGCCACCCAGGGGCCCCTGGAGATGTCATTTTAATAAGCATTTCTAGTTAGTGGATGATCACATCATCTTACCTTTGACGTGGCTTCAGAATTTTTAGGGCATTTTTATGTGTATTATCTCAGGGTTTTAAGGAAAGGATTTGGAGACTAGAATCACTTGACTTAGGTTCTGTCTAGTACATCCATTTGTTGAGTGTGTGACCATGGAGGCATTTCTTGATCTGTCTGAGCTTGATGCTTTTTTAGAAAGTTTTTTTTTTCTTTTCTTTTTTTATGTTTTATATATTTATTGAGAGAGCGTGAGCAGGGGAGGGGCAGAGGGGGGTGGACAGAGGATTCGAAGTGGGCTATGCACTGACAGCAGACAGCCTGATGTGGGGCTTCAACTCACGAACTGTAAAATTATGATTGGAGCCAAAGTCGAACGCTTAACTGACTGAGCCACGCAGGCGCCCCTGAGCTTGATGCTTTTATGTGACAAGTGGGAACGATGATACCTAAAATAAAGGCTTCTTCTACGACATAAATAAAATATGGGTTTTGCTTCCCATCCGAAAGTAGAGCATTCCTGTGAAACCTCTTGTAAGCCAAAATGGCATAAAGTGAAGAAGCAATTACCATTTATTTGTACAGAAAAAAAATATTTGAGCATTCCCAGACCCAAGAAATAACCTCTCTTCAGCTTTTCTGATACCTTAGGACACATCTTGCTAACAGATTCACAAAACAAATCGAGATAAAGCACAGATCTCACAGACACAGTTCAAAGCTATGGCGGCTTGATGCTGAGACGCTGAGTGTAGTTCCCTGGGGAGGTGCTGGGCGATGCTGTTATCACTGCTCAAGGTGCTCACTGCCCCTATACAAATGCTAAATGCTATTTTCATTTTTCACCTTTTTTCATAAAGTGAAAAATCCTCTTTGGATTTCTTTCAGTTAGTGAAAACAGCTACTAATGTTGGTCTTTTGTAAACGTGAGGTGGTTAAGGTGAACTTTCGAAAAGTGAGGGATACCTGTCATGCAGGCAAAGCACATCAAAGAGACTGACCCATAGCAGGTTCTTAATCAGGTGGAGTTCTCAGCCTCGTTCCTTTCATGGAGTCCCTGTGACTTTCTGTGCAGCAGAATGAATATTATGTACATTCCCCAGAGAAGATGGCTGGTGTTTGTAGAAGTGCAGTGACCTATAGACCCCTAACCATATGGGTAAGCCAGAGTAAATGGAGGACTCAAACCAACATATGTGAGCCCATTGCTGTTTTTATTTCAGCCAGTGGTGGTGTGTCAGTAGGGCAGCAGTGGCCTTCCAAAGAGCCCTGGGTCCTTTGCGAACGCACTCCCCTTTGCTTTCCTTCCTTTGGCCAAAACTGTGGAGTTTCCGCACATCTCCGTCAAAGAACAATTGGGTTATTTACCGAACCATTCCCCTGAGACATTGAATCTGCCCCAGACCTGGTTGTCTTGGACAGCCTTTAACACAGATTTGCCCATCTCTTTAGGTCTGTCATCCAGAATTGGCTACTGGCCTTAATTGCAACATAAAGGAAGACAAAAGTGCCCATTTTAAAATAACTATCAGCCTTCCAGGGCTCCGTCAGTGCTGAAAGGGAGAGCCCTAGAGCCCAGCATGTGTGTCTGGTGGGGGATGTCCACTCGGGGTGCTATATGGCATGATAGAATCCATGGAAGGAACAAAGTACAGTCAAACCAACCCCTGGGGAGCAGCCATGGCCAAAGAACACACACCCTCATGGGGCTTATTGTTTTTAGAGCATGCGAGGGAATTACAACAGACTGTTTGGAGCCTTAACAATCGCTTATTTTGTATTGGATGTTTTAAAAAAGCAAAGGATTTTTTTTCTTTGTATGTTACATGGATGCCAGGAAAAATAGTTCCTGGAGAATGAAAACATCTCGAGGGGCAGTTTGCAACTTGAGAGGGGCCGTTGGGCCCAGTTGCAAAGATGCCATTTTCTCCCAAGCAAGGAGTGTCCAGGGAGGAAACAGATGTGGTCAGGCAGATGGGCTGATGTCAGAAGGTTTCCGGTCTTTAGTGAGGGCCCAGCTGGGTCTTCAGTGGGAGCTGCGGGTGCAATAATGACCTTGCCCCTGGCCATGAGGGACATGGGTCCAAAACCTAATGGGGAACAGGATGATGGGAGTTCCACACTGGCCTGGTGTCCTGTAGCCTGGCCTGGTGTCCAGCTGACTTTGAAACCACACATTGCCTCAGCACGGTCAGGGTGCTGCCCAGGTCCCAGGTTTTCTGTAGATGGTGTGGTCATCTGCAGGACTGAAGACCTGTGAGGTCTGGGGCTACAGGGGAGTAGGCACAGGGAAGAAGCAGTAGGAGAAATGAGAAAAAGGAAGTAGCAAGATAAAGTCCAGCTTGCAGACTACCCAGGGCTGCGTGGGGCAGCTCCCCTGTAGACCACAGAGAAGGCTTCTCGGGGCTGGTGTTCATTGTCTGCTGAGAAGGACGCCAACCACAGGGCTCCTCCGTGCAGCCACACGGGGTGCTGACACATTGCTCTCCTGAGCAGCCTTGCAGTTGACACCAGTGATGAACAAGGAGGAGAAGGATATTCCCCTACTGACCCCTTCAGCTTGGCTCTCCTTCCAGGAATGGCAGGAATTGTTTAGGAAGGGAGCATGTCTCAAAGAGCAGTTCCTGGACCACCAGCATCAGTTACCCCTGGGAGCTGGTGAGAACTATACATTCTCCCACTCCTCCTAGACTGACTGAATCAGGCACTCTGCGGGCAGGCCCGGGAATCTGGGGCTTCAGAGCCCTCCAGGTGAGCCTGATTAGCGCTCCTGGTTCGGGATCCACAGGTGTAGAGGACCCCAGCTGGGTCCTGCAGAAACTGGCTGAGGAGGGGGTTCCCCTGTAGGGTGTTTTCCCATTCTCATTTCTCTCCATGGACTCTAGTGGGGTTTCTATATGGGAGGAACTTCAGGAAGATTTGGGGGAGTGATCTACCTGGAACAGGGCACTGGGCATTATTTCTTTTGAAGTTGCCATATAGAAGAGCACAAGGTTAATCCTTCAGTGATAGAAGTCAATAAGAGCAGTAATGATTTTATAATGCTGCCTCTATTCACGCTGTAAGTAAGAAGGAGAAGACTGGTGTTAGTAATCCTTGTCTATGGGAGGTAGTGCTAGAGCCCCTCCCCCAGCTCCTCCTGGAGGCTCCGTAAAGGACACATCCAACACCAGGGGTTGCCTGCTGTGTTGTCCAGGACACTGCCCTGTGAAAATGAAGATCGTTTTTTTTTTTTTTTTTCCTTTCTGACTTTTCCCTGACGTGTGGGTCCAGGTATTATTTATTATATGGTGTTGCTCCCTGCCTCTGGGCAAGGACTATATTTAAGCCAAGTCAAACTTTGCGAGTCTTAAAAATAACTCTCTCTTTGCGAACCCCTTCCAGGTTTGGCAAGGCTCTCCTTCAAACAGGAAATCCATCTTTTTTTTTACCTGCCCAACCCTCGTGATGAGCTCACCCTGTGATCTGCTCTTACTTTTTCAAGCTTCAAGTTGACAGGGTGATTTTGTGTGTGTGTGCACAGGGGTGTGGGGGTCCTGTTTTCCCTTTCATTGCCAAGGGTCCTGATTTCTGTGTGGAAGGTTAACTTCTTTAAAGGGAAAACAGTCATCATGGGGCCCTCATGAATAGTCATGCCTTTAGCGAGTTCATCTCCAGCTAATTGTTCCTGAAAGTCATCCCAGGCATCTAGAAGTAAAAGTTACTGTGACTATGTTAAAGAGTGACTTTTAAATACTGCATGCTCGTGGCATACATTTAAGCTGATAATGATCTCCAAAGTGAATTACTTTCATACTGAGAGGTAAGCTCTGGAGACTTGAGTTTTCTTGTAGTTCCTTCCTTTTAATGGATTTTTGACCGTGATTGTGGGTTCCAGTCTCCCTTTCCCTATAGCCTCCCCACCCACCTTGATGACCAGAGTCCTAAGACTTCTTTCTGTCCTACAGAAAACATCGTTGTACTAAACTGACTCTCCATCCCTGGAGGGGCCCCCAAACTATGTCTTCCTCCTCATGAAACTCTGAGTTATAATACTGAGTGGGAGTCTTTGGTCACAGAGAGACATTTGGTATGGTCAAAATTAACTTTATTAAAAATTAAGGAAAAAATAGGGACTAACAGCCTCCATACTGAGGGGAATGTTTCAGCTTACGGAGAAGTGAAGAGTGGAAAGTATCTGGAAGGTAAAAGGTTAGGAGAAGAAAGAGAAAGCTCAGATGCCTCCCATTCCCTGCCTCTCCACCCCTCAGATGTATATCCCTTGCACCTGCTCTGAGCCCAGGCTCACTCTCCTTTGAAATAGGTAGGTCCATTGGCTAGTCATGCCCTCTAATAGAACTCCCTGTGCCAGAATGTTCTGTGTACTGTTCAGTAAGGAAGTCACTTGCCACTTGTGTCTGTTGAGACCTTGACATGTGGCTAGGGCAACTAATGAACTACATTTTGAATTTTATTTAATTTCTATTTAATTTCCTTTCAGATGGCCACATGTGGCTAATGGCTGCCATGCTGGGCAGCACAGAGCTGGTGGGAAGGAAATGAAGTTGCCTGGGCAGTGCCTGCTCCAGATAATTCCACTGGACAGTGGTAACAAGGACCAGACTGGTTCCCCAAAGAGGACTTCCCAAATTATTAAATGTGGAAGCTGAGAAAGGAGAGTATCATCATTTTACAAAGAAATTGAGATAATTGAGGCTTGAAATTTTCACTGAGGTGAAGCAGAGCCTCCCTTCATTATAAACAAGCAGGCTTGGGATAAAAGCAAAGGACTAAACAGGAAGCCCTGCATTTTTAATTTCTTTTTAAAATCCCATTTCATCAGCCAGGGATGAATTGCAGAAAACTCTGTGATAATGCAAAGTTTTGTTTTGTTTTGTTTTGTTTTATTTTGTTTTGTTTTGCCTAGGAAAAGGATGGAGTAGACAGTTGTCTAATTAGATGCCCCAGTTCTCAGAACCTGGTGGTCTGCCTGCCTTCTCTTTTACCATGTGCTGAGCCACACTTTGGGAAGGGGGAAGAAGAGAGGAAGGAGAACTAGCTGATTTGTCTTGTTGGGCAGTTTTGGGAGGGAGTCTGATGGAAGGTGCCTGAAACATCCTAATGCCTAGAAGATCTCAGGTAGTCCTGTCCCCAGTACCATTTGGCATTGGTGTGTGGGCAGTTTTTGTCTGAGAAAACTAGTTCTGTTTTGGAATGTTCCTTAGTAATGGGCAGCCAGCATCCATTGCTGGATGTGTGCTGAGTAATGGGCTCCATGTTCCATGCTATGAGCTTTGGGAGAAGCATCATTTATTACCACAACCTATAGTACCATAGAGGAGGAAAGGTAAAATATGCACCCTTGCAGTAAATGGCAGAAAAGATGGTTATGGAAGCATTAATTTTTCAGTAAAGAACAAGGGTGTGTGTGTGTGTGTGTGTGTGTGTGTGTGTGTGTGTATGTGTGTGTGTGTAAAAATTTAGGTAACACATTGGTGGCAGAAAGTGGGACAAAAACTTTGTTATTAGAGGAATGTTGGGTTCCTTTCAAACCGGGAGCCACCTTGGCTGGTTTCTTTACTGAGGATAGTCAAATAAGTGGTGACAGTGAATGCTGACACTTTAACAGGCAGGGTAGAGCCCGAGAGAAAATGGGGCAGACAGAGTTAAAAGCAGAAAGGGAAGGTCCACAGACTTCTCTGGGAACCTGGCACCCGTACTTGCCTGTCCCTCCCCTTTATGTTGGCTCCGCATCATGGTCCTTCTTGGCACATGCCTTTGGCTGGTGTCTCTGCTAGCAGCACTCTCCAGTTTGGCTCTGGCTTCTGGGCTGGTTTGTGCCCTCTGTCCACGCTCTTGGCTAGCAGCCCCAGCAGTGGGCCACTGCATTCAATTGAGGTCCTGTCAGTGACCCTCCTTCCCACTCAGTGGGCACCACCACATCCCCTGTGCAGCCTCAGCCCATCTGCTTCACCTTTCTCCCTGGGGGCAAACAGCTGTGATGACCATTGGCTCCAGTGACCAACAGTGTAGCCAAATGATGCTGTATTGAAAGAAAAGCATTTAACAAAAGTTAAATCTATTCTGGAACAAAAATGAGGCCCGTAGTTTCTCAGCATCCAGGAGAATTTCTCAGTCCTGACATATTGAAAGGACACAGTGGTCAGCTTGAAGGAGCTCTTACTGGCCAAATCTGGGACAATTTGAACATCAAAATAAATAATGACAGGAGCAGGTTATATATAATCTATAGACTTAAATAAGAATCTGTGAGTCCACATTTGAATGAATGAATGAACGAATGAATGAACGATATGGAAATAACTCTTCCCTTGAGTCAGAGAAATGATGGAACTAGAAAAATCCCCATATGACAACTGCAAATGGTGCAGCCACTCTGGAGAACAGTGTGGAGGTTCCTCAAAAAGTTAAAAATAGAACTGCCCTGGGGCGCCTGGTTGGCTCAGTTGGTTAAGTGTCCAACTTCAGCTCAGGTCATGATCTCACGGTTTGTGAGTTCGAGCCCCACCTTGGGCTCTGTGCTGACAGCTCAGAGCCTAGAGCCTGCTTCAGATTCTGTGTCTCCCTCCCTCTCTCTCTCTCTCTCTCTCTCTCTCTCTGCCCCTACCCCTGCTCATGCTCTCTTTCTCTCTCAAAAATAAATAAATGTTAAAAAAAAAATAGAACTGCCTTATGATCTAGCAATTGCACTGCTAGGTGCACTGCTGGTAATTCCACTACTGTTTACCCAAAGGAATATAAAACTACAGGTTCAAAGGAGTAAATGCACCCCAGTGTTCACAGCATCACTATCAACAAAGGTCAAACTATGGAGAGAGCCCAAATGTCCATCGAATGATAAATGCACATACGTATACACACACACAATGAAATATTACTCAGCCATCACCAACTGGTTAGGGTGGGGTCAGTCAACCCACTTCCCTCCACTGTAACATTACCACTTTATTTGACATTAGTAAGTATCCTGTTGGGATATACTCCAAGATAATGTAAATACCCTTCCTACCAAGCATTTAGCCACTAGTCTGGGTACTAGTTTATGATTTTTGCTTGAGTAAATTATTATGATGGTTGCCCTATGAGGATCATTCTCTTTTTCAAAAATTTTATTTAAATTCTAATTAGTTAACATACACTGCAAAACTGGTTTCAGGCACAGAATTCAGTGATTTATCACTTACTTATAACACCCAGTGTTATAAGTGCCTTCCTTTAAGACCCATCACCAGTCTAACCCATGTCCCACCCACCGCCCTCCATCAGCCCTCAGTTTGTTTTCTATCACTAAGAGTCTCTTGTGGTTTGTTTCCCTCTCTTCTCTTGCCCCTTCCCACCCATACGTTCATCTGTTTGGTTTCTTAAATTCCACATGAGTGAAATCACATGGTGTTTGTCTTTCTCTGACTGACTTATTTAACAGAATGCACCCTAGCTCCATCATGGCATAGCAAATGGCAAAATTTCATTCTTTTTGATTGCTGAGTAATATTTCATTGTGGGAAGCAGAGTGAGGATCTCACCCTGGCTCTGGCTGCACAGAAAAAGAAACCCCAACTCTTCAGTCTGGTTAGCACATATTGTCAGGAGCCTGGAAGATCACCATGGTGGTTTTGACCTTTATCACATCCTGGAGTCATCCAGACAACATTGTGACTCTTATTGCAGATGACAAAACTGAGGCTCAGAGATACCAAGTCATTAGAACCTGGAGTTTCTTCCCTCTTCTCCGAGGTCCTTTCCAGCGTAACCCACAGTCTGTCTTGGTGGGGGGTCTCCCTGGAAGTAGACCCTGAACAAAAGACTTAAGTGTAGGTCATCTGTTTGGGAGGTGACTCAGGGAAGAAAAGAAGCCCTGGCGGTAATGTGCCCTTCTGGGGATTCTGGAAAGCAGTGGAGAGCCTGCTGGGAGCATTTTTGCACCCCTAGGAGGCGGGAGCAGGGGTACATATACCCTGGCTCCCATTACTTGTGGTTGAGGGATGCTGGGAAGGGGGTGTCTTTATTCCTGGCACATCACTCTGTCCATCACACATTTGGACAGAGAGATGCTGGTGCTGGTAGGTACAGGTGGAGCTGACAGGGACTGAAATGGTAGAGACTGAGGAGGTATGGGGAGGGTACCCACAGTGTCTGCAAGGCTGCCTTTCAATCACCAGACCACGTGGAATAGGCTTTGAGAGCTTTGAGGGACAAAGGGCATTATAGGCTGGACTCTGAGCCAGATCTTGGAGTAGGCTCACTCTTCCCTGGCCACCAGCAGAAGCAGGGAGGGACAGGATTCTCCAGTTGGTTCCTTAAAAGGGGCAAATGCCACTCAGTGCCTTCCATGAGGAATAATCCCAGCTGTCCCCAAAATGTGGGGTGGGAATCCTGACAACATCCCCCCACACCTCCTCACATGGGAGAGCCTTTGGGTAGCATGCTTTTTAGTGATGTAGTGATACCCTGTTCAGTGTCATGTCACAGTCTCACCCAGCCATGGCGGCCCCCTTGATGAGAGTGAGGGAGGCTCTGGGAGGCCAAAGAGCACATTGAAAACAAAGCCAAACAGCAACAAGAGCAAAGGATCCTGTGGGAAGAAAGGCCATGAACTTGGCCTCATTAGCACTGTCTGGCAGCAGACCCAATTCTCTCCCTTGTATGCTTATTATGAAAATGACAAAACAAAAAAAGAAACAGATCAACCAACGGACAGACAGCTCCACCTGGGAGGAGCTTCCTGTCCGTTCACTAGTGGTGGAGTCCTACCACGGTGAGAAAATTGGGGTCCCCTCGTCTGACCCCCAGTGGTCCCCTGTTACTAAGACCAGGAAAGAAGAGTCTCCATGGTGAAATAGGAAAACATTAGTGAATGTAAGCCTTTTTCACTTCACGTGCTCAGCACCATCGAGCAAAGGACATGGGGAACCACCAGTGAATTTCCGCTGTTCTCTGTGGTGGCCACAGATTTAATCAGGTGGCATCAGGAGGCAAATATTTGGACCTGTCTATGGAAAGTTCTTCTGCTCCCCATTTCCTGTGGTGGCCTGGGGCTGGTTGGGACCACAAGGGAAATGAATTACATAGAGAGGGAACATGCCTGACTTAGTTACCAAAAAGGAAAGAAATAAATCCTTTAGCTTTGTGATTTTTTTTTTTTTTTGTCCCTTTTCACTGAAGGGAGATCCTGGCAGTTAGCTCTGGTCAGAGGCCTATGGGTTGGCTCCCTGCCTTTGCCCCACTTTGTCTTTTCAAACGGATGCTTTTTGGTCTGGTTTTTGTTTGCTGCTGGTGTTTAGTTCCTGAGAGAGGATCTGACTTATACAAGCTAATTTCTCCCTTAGCATACCCCAAAGGAAATCAAGTCAGAAGCAGAGACCTCTTATGGGAATCCCTGATCTGTCCTGGCTAGCATCAGCCGCATTGTTACCTCCTCTGCAAAGGCAGGGCCCTGGGATGGACAGAGCTGTTCTTGAACCTCGCTGGGAAATTGGATGGGGGACTGGTAGTCTGGGAAGAGCAGTGCACCATATTGGTTTATGGCATCAAAAGTTCAGAACATCATAGAGGAATAGAAGTAAAAAACAACAACAACAAAAAACAACAACAAAAAAAACACATACACAAAACAAAATGAAAAAAGAAGGAGAAAAAGAAAAAGAAGACTTTTTCTCAGAGAAGAGGATAGGCCTCTGTGAGAAAAGCTCTAGTAGAGACTCATGGTCATGAACTTCATCTTCAGCTTACCACATGGCTTTGGAAAATCGCTATAAATTTCTGGACCTTGTTCCCTTATTGAAATAATAAGAGTATGGGTCCATGTGACCTCTATCCTCCAAAAGGAAAACCGGGGAGAACAGGGGCAAAAGCCAAGGGCCCAGACAGAGGCTATGGACTAGACCTGCTGCCAGCCTTGCATGGGTCACTTAACTGCTCAGAACCCCAGTGGATCTCTCTCTTGCATCTTCCCTGAGTGCTGGAGACATCTTGGGGGACCCTTTGAAGTTCACCACTGATGCCATAAAAACTTCTCCAACCCCTTGTCTCCAAGGTTATCTGCCTATCTTTCATTGAGTATATGAAGCCAATAAACTCAGACTGACTCCTGAGGCATCAGATTTACTGCAAGTTTTGAGCAAGAAGAACCATTTCTTAGGCCAAAACAGACAATGGTATATTACTCTGTTCATGTAAAATGTGCTTGAATTTTAAAGATAGGTACTTGGATAATAAGAACTCGGAATGGATTCCATGACTGCCTTAAACCACTTTCTACAAGAGCCCAGTCACCCACATACCTGTCCTTCGTTCCTCTGTACACGGATACCTGGTGGTACATTAGAGAAGCCACCCCGTTTATCAGTGTATTGAGATCAGAACAGTCCTTATGTACCTGAGTACTTAATAGTGTAGAGCGTGATCCAGCTCCATGGCTTTCCAGGTGTCAGTTTGTCTAGGATAGTGGTTCTTAATTCTTGAGGAACACTGCCTACTTGGAGGATCTGGTTATAGCAGCTTGAAATTCTGATTTAGATTTTCCATGGAATTTGAGGGCCATTTCAAGCCCACTCAGTAGACCACTACTGCCTGGGTCCTAGGCTAAGAAGACCTTGCCTAGAGGAATCTGGTAAAGAGGAAAACTGGGCGGAGGCAGAACTTTAGCTGCTGTTTTGTATCATTTTTCGGAAGTAGGTGGGCTTCTGGGTTTGAAGGTGTCTGCTGAGGGATGACCTGATTTGAGGCCAAAACTGTGTGAAACATTTAGAAGTGGTGGGAGGGTAGAGTGGGGAGGAGGGATGTGTGTCTATGCACATCTCCAAGCTTCTGTTTTGAGTTTTTCTCGAATGGGCTGGATACTTGGATTAGGTTGTAAGGATTTGTTTATCCATGTACTTGTCACCTAGCTACTAACATCAGCTCTCACACCGTCATTTTTTAAGGTAGTGTGAGGAGTAGTTTGATGCCACAATGTCTTTGCTTGAGAAGGGGCTTCAGGTTGGAGAAGTATGGAGTGATTATTTATTTCATGGTCAGAGGGGAAAGCAGGGAGCCCCGATCATACTTCAGAAGTCCCCTGGTTTCTTTGCTCCCCTGACCCCAGGATGTTGCACAGATGTCACCTGGGTGTGCCCCTCCCCCTGCTCAAATTGCCTTTTCTTTCTGGTCTTGCATGAGTAATCCTCACCTTGTTGAAATGAGATGTCTCCCCTGAGTTGAGAGGTTTGTGTAGCAGGTTGGATTCACACTCCTGCAAGTTTGAGGCAGAGTGCCTGCTCCCCTATGCATTTCGACAAGCAGGATCCTGACCAAGGGGTCAAGTTCCCCATAGGTGCTCCATGTAAGGCACAGGGAAACAAACCCTGTGCTCTGCTCTTATCTCTCCTGGAGCTCTGGGCACATGGTGGGCTCCCAGCCCTCCCTGTAGGCTTGGGAGAGTTAATGATTTCATAGGGCTTTCTAAATTGCACAATTATTTACAGAATCATCTGACTTAATTCTCACCATAAGCATGGGGATAGGTACAATGGCATCATTTTCTAGAAGAGTTGCTTAGGCGCTAGAGAAGTTAAGGGATGTATCTCAAGTGCCAGCCCTGATCAGTGACAGGACACAGGAATTCAGAGGTTGTCATGGCCCTGCCCATGTTCTTCACCCATACCCATCAGGGCACTTGGTGATGACTTTGCCTGATGGCTTTCTCTGGCCACCTTAGTGTGTTTTGCCTATCGTTGTGGTAGACCAAAAGTCAGAGGAATGCATACTTCCTGGGGCATCCCAGAGCCTATGACAGTTGGGAATGGTGTATACCCCCACATCCCTCACCCCCTTGGAGGAGGAGATAACACTGAAGTACCTGATCTATGCATTTTCTTCAGAGTTTCCCTAGTGGGATTCAAAAGCCCGCTACCACAGTGATAACTGGCTTGCCGACTGGCAACCTTCCCTTCCAAGTATCACTTCCCCACTCCCCTGCTGGCTCTTCTCCACCTCACAGATTAGTCACTGGTGCCCAAATCCTTGTCTCAGAGTCTGCTTCTAGGAGAACCTAAACTAGGACCCAGATTTTTGGACACCAAGTCCTGGCTTTTCCCATCTGGACAGCAGTGTTTCTCTCTCTTCCTTCTGGGTGGAAGGGCTCACCAGGCTCCTGAGAGAGAATCAAGCTGTGTTCTGAGGCTAAGAACAGCCTGTCATTGCTGTGGTGCATAGCTTGTAGTTGGTGGCTTTTCTTTCTTTTATTCTGAGGAGAAAGAAAATGGACTGGCACTCCTGGTATGTCCCCCTGCCCACCCCCAGATCAGCACTGTTTATCCACAGAGGGAAATTGTCTGAAATGGAGATGGAGAAGGCAGGGTCCCAGGAGAAAACCCCACTGTCTGAGCTTCTGGCCGTAGAAGACAGTGGGCCCAGCAAGGTTACAGAGTTCACCAAGTTAGTGCATTTGTTCTGCACATTGCTTACGTTATTTGATGGGAGGAAGCACCATATCAGACTCCACGGCAGATGCTGTAAATCATGGGAAGTGTGCTGCGGCCAGCTCTGTGGGGTGGCATGGAAATTAAGCCATCTGTCAGACCAGGAGGCCAGGCTGCTGGGCCCTCGCTCCCCTGGGTTTGGCCTTGGTGAAGAGAAGGGGAGCTACTGAGGCATCAGTGGGGGTGGGATTCTGCAGCAACTTTGAACACCCTTGAGAATCAGAGAAGCTGAGGAAAGCATGTCAACGTTTCCTGAGAAATTTTGTCTGCATTTGGCAAAGGTGAACTAGAATTTGCCACGTGAGTGGGGAGGGGCTTTTTAAATAAAGCAAGATCTCCAGAATTCCTTTCTAGAAGCCCTTTCTAGAAGCTTCTCTTGAATATCTTAAAAGAGATTGAAACAGAGAGATGCTGAGGACAGCCTGGCTTCCCTATTTAAAACTGATTATTAAAGTTGGCTTGTTCTAACCCAATATGAGAAGTGTGTGTACGTGTGTGTGTGCGCATGTGTGTGTAAGGGCAGGCATTTGGGAGAAAATCTATGAAGGTGAGGGAAAGTGTATAGAAGGACATGTCTTGAAATACACTGAGTACCCTGATTTGTAGTTCCTATAATATTATTTTATGTGTAATTTTATAAATATATAAAATATAGTATTTTATGTGTAATTTTACTTATTATTGATGAAACTGCCAGTGTGGGAATGTTTTAGGTGCTAGGTGCCATTTTCAGCAAGAAACCAAAAAGTGGAAGAAAGAGTGGAAGATTCTCTATCTGTGTTCAAGGTTGCTACTTGCTGGCTGTTCTGGTCAGTAACAGTATAGAATGGATAGGTGGAAGGGTAAATTGAAGCAGTCCTATGAAATGAGGCATGGGATTCATCTCTGGATTGCTTGCCCCCCATTCTGTGTGTCCTTAACATGGATAATTGTGGGCAGGCTGTCATTCTAGCCTTCCTGGGAGGCTGTTCCCAATTTATTCTTTCACTCTCCGCCATGAGCCAGCCAAGGGAAAAGATTATTCCCAGAACCAAAGTGTTCCAGGTTTTCTGAAAGGTCATTGCCACTTTAAAAAAAAATTTTTTTTTTTTTTTTTGGTAACTCCCAGCATGGCAGAAATGCTTGGATGTCAGTCCTGTGCCTTTAACCGCTGCTACAAGCTGACTCTATTTATTTGAGATAAAACTTTCCTCCTGGTCCAGTAGCATTCAAGGCTGAATTGGCCATGAGACAGAGGACCCTGTGTTCCTAATTATTTCTGGATGAAAAGTCCTGCAGGCAAGTGGAGATTCAGGGCAAGGATGGCCAGGTGGAGCAGTCACCAGTGTGCAGTGGATTGTAGAAACGGAGAGATAATTAAATTAAGAGTGCCAGGTGCAGGCATTGAAAAATAACCGTGGGTGTTAATTATGCAGTCCAGCTTTACAGTCCAGTGTTAGCAGAGGAAATGCCATGGGCCAGTCCGTCACATGGCAGCTTGAAAGGCTTGGGAGAGACACATTCATGATTTCTAGAGAATTTGCCAGGGCTGCCTACTTGGGATTCTGGTGAAGCAAGATTATTTATTAGTTGGGGTGTGTATATCTTTTCTATTTTACACTGAGCCAAGGTGGGAATCTGGTGTGTGGGGTGGTGTGGGGGGTTAAGTTTGATCCACATGGAAATTTGAGCGTGGTGAGGATCATGGTGGAGTATGGCGTTTCTGGTCTCGGCACTTCCAGAAGTATTTATTCTCTGATTCAAAATGACTTTGGGTTTAGGGGTCTGGGGCAGTATGTCCCTGTCGTGGCATATTCTTATAGTGGTTTACAATACAGCAGTCAGGAGGGGTGGATGCTGATAGCATGGAACAGTAGTGTAGCTAGGTTTCTAGTATACTGAGTGGAGAGAAGCCATACCTCAGAGTCCTTTCTGCCTGATTCCATGTTGGTGAAGTTCTAGATCAGGTTAAACTGAGCTGTGGTGATGCATAGCAGGCCTGTGGTTCAGCAAGGGAACTTTATAAGGTGATCGGGGAATTTTCTGTTTCTTTCTTGGGCCAAGGGTTAGATGATGTGAGCATTTTCCCAAATACATTGGAAGTACACTTAAAATCTGTGCGTTTCATTGCATGTAAATTGTTCCCCGTTGAAAGAAATATAAGAAGGCTTCCAGCGCTATGCCCTTCCGTGGATTTTGAGCCCTACTTGGTTTGTCCCAAATCTCATGTTCACAGTCTACCCTGACCACCCAGCCTTTCTTTGTCCATAGAGTTGTTCACAAAAGCCCCTCATTATAAGGAAGCCTAGTCTAATGCAGGGACAGTGTGCTGTGGCCCTCGGGCCAAATCCGCTCACCCGCAGTTTTGTAAATACAATCCTATTGGAACCCAGCCATGCCTGTTCATTTACGTGTCCTTTGTGGCTGCTTTCATGGCACAGTGACAGAGCTGAGTGGCTGCAGCAGAGACCACTGGTCCACAGGCCTGAAATACTTACTGTCTGTCCCTTTACAGAAAAGGTCTGTGACAACTTGGTCTAAAGGACCGTTTCTTTTGGAGCTTCTCACTACAGCTCTGTGTGGGCAGAGGTTTTGGGCCGAGAATGCTGCCCTGGGAGGGGTCAGGTATAGCTATTGAGTTGTGGTTGCTGTTGGGATAAGTCGTTTTTCATCCCTTGGACTTTGCCAGGTGTGCATGGTGCCATGGATGTACAGTGGAGTACATCTTGGCCTATATAGAGTTTTAAAAAAAGTTTTCTGGGTCGCTGCTTTTAGGGAGGGAGAAATAAGTAAGGCCTGGAAACTCTCCGTGGCCAAAGCAAAACTCCTGTTTTAAACCCCTAAGCCTGTGGCTGTAAATGATCCCTGCATGGAAAATGAAAGTCAGCTAATTGATATTGATAAAAGTAGGGAGGTGTGGTCTGGTGAGACCTAATCAGTGTGATTGGCAGCGTTGATTAAGTAAATGAAGGAACTAATTGAACATGTGAACTAATGTCAGAATTTGGGTTTGTATTTGGGGCTAAATGAGTTATTTTGTGGAAGATACACTTTATACTGTTGATTTGTTGAAGATAGTCTTTTAGACCATTGTTTAAAAAGGTTTACACCCCCTTCTCTACTTTCTCCCCAAGATTAATGCTTGTGACCAGGCAGACCGTCTCTCGAGGGTCTGGTAATGTGGCGCACGGGTTTTGAAGCTTCAGCTTTTTTCATTTTGCAATGGTTATTTCCCTCATCTGTCCGATTTTCTTACTCTGTGGTTACCAGAATTAAAGAGCTAGGTCTTGGGGATGAGGGATCGATAACTTTTTTAATGAAAAGAAGTAGATTTCTGTTCTTAAAAATGTGTATGTGTGTGTGTGTGTGTGTGTGTATGATAATGATGCATGACACATGCATATGTGAATGATACCTATCTGTGATGAACATGTAAATGATAAATAAAATAATGATCTGTCTGTGTAATTGGGGACTTAAAAAATCAGGGCAATTACATTAGGCTGTTCCTTCCTGGCCCCAGATTACGAGGGCTGCGCGCAGGTGGGGCGGAATTACCGGAACTGGAAAATCGCTGGCTCACTGAGAGGATTTCAGAAACAAGCAGATGAATCGTGAGTCCTGGAGATGTGTTCCACAGAACAGAGAATTCCTGACTTGATCGTGTGGCCTGTGCTGTGGGATTCGTTCTGTAGTCAGCCTCATATACTTAGGACCTCCTGAATGTCAGACACTTTAGGGTGCTGTGTTTTATGCTGGTAGAAGTGAGGGGCCATGGGTGTGAGCTCACCTGCACACACCTACCTCAGCAGAATTAAGCTGGCCACTACTTCCTCAGCGTGGCAGTGTCAAAAATAATTAAATGTATATAAAGGCCTCCTCTCCTCCCTTCAGGCTGCTGTGCCCGCCGATGACAATAGCAGCACCAGCAAAACAACAATAACAACAACAACAACAACAACACACACACACACACACACACACACACACACTCTGTAATCTGATGTGTTTTTTTTCCTTTCAGCTTCAGATACAGATTTGGGATGGAGGCAGAATATCATATTTTATACTTTTTATAAAGTATTTACTTTGTAAGTATTCTTATAGGAGTGTTAATAATAACCCTGTGATGTAAACACTGACTGGGTAGTATGTATATACATTCATTCATTGATCCATCCATTCATTAATTCATTTTCACATATCACATTGCCTTCTGCCAGCAGCCTTGCTTAGTACCGGGGAGTAAATAGTGAGGAAAAAAAATAGCCCAGTTCTTGTCCACAGAGAACTCAGAGCTCTCTAGCTTCAGTACCAGGAGATCACACAGTAGGTCTGGGGATTAGAAGATATTTCACAGAGAAGAAAGTGGCACTGGGGCTAGAATCTACAGGAAGAATTTTGACCAGGTGAGGGTTGAGGGAAGTTGTGCAGAGGTCCTGTGGTCCAAAGGAACAGGACACATAAGAGGAACTCTGACAAGGCTTCAGGGTGGAAGAAACAGCATGGCTGAAGACACTGGGAATGACCTTGCAGTGCAGGTCCTTGTGTATTATATTAAGGAGGCAGACTGGAATCCAAGAACAGTGAGAAGCTGCTGTAGTACTTTAATCAAGGTGGATTTACATTTGGAAAATGTACATTTGGATTTGCATTTTGGAAAGCTCCCTCTGGCTGCAGTGCTTGTATGGACCAGAGGGGAAGACTCAGCCTGGAATGATGACTTTCTGTGGGCTTGTTTTTCTTCTTTTACTTTCCCTCTGGGATGTGGGCGCCTGGGCTGATTTAGTCTCTGACAGTCTCCGAGCAGAAGGACTGGTCATAGGGTATTTAGTAAAAGTGAGGTGGGATGGAATATTCCAGAAATGTATTCCTTGGGCTGTGGAATGATTAGGAATACCATATGCCAGCAGCAGTGGGCTAAATGGGGGGATTATGGTGCTAACAGGTAAACTGATGTCTGAAATGATTCCATCCACCAAACCTTGGCCATGAAGAATAAGTTCCTGTTTTAAGCCAGTTTTTCCTTTGACATCCAGAATGAAGTGTGAGAGGTTTTCCTTGGCAGCAACTCTTAAACCATAGAGCATTGGGGAATGATTTCTGACTCTTTGAAATAATGAGCCAGGCGAAGATTAAAATAGGTAAGGTACTGGGTGACCCAGACACTGGGTTGAGGGGAGGAAAAGTGTAAAAGTGTTTAACTCAGTGTCCTACATAGATGTTAGCTATTATGATATGGCTATTATTAATATCAGTGCTACTATTACCAACAGGAATGTCCTGCATTACTGTCTCACCTTTTAATATCCATCCATCCATCCATCCATCCATCCATCCATCCATCCATGCAGTTATCCATCCAGTTCATCCTTTTAACAAATGTCTATTGAGAACCAACTATACCAGGCATTATTATAGGTGTTGGGGACATAGCAGTGAGCAAAACTATATTCCAGTCTCCATGAAGCTTACATTCTGGTTCAGGGAGGTGAATAAATAAAAGCCAAATAAATAAATGCATTTCCTTGCTGATGAGAGTAAGAGCTGAGGAGAAAAATAAGGTAGGAGGAGAGGCTGGAGAGTGATGGCTAAGTCCAGGAAGGCCTCTCTGAGCCAAGAACAGAGTGGAGGACGTAGATTGTCAATGACTAAGGAAACTGAAGGGCAGGTGCAATAGCCCTGTGGCAGGAAGTGCTTTCGGGATTTGAGAAGGAGGGAGGAGATTAGTGCAGCTTGGGGAGTACTCTCTGCTGTGTGCTCCAAGCTTCTGTTCTTATGTAACCAGTAATGCCTAATAACAGGAGTGGACTCCTCTTTTCGGCGGAGGAAGTAAGCAACTCTGATAAAAGGGATTGGTGCTTACTTTCAGTTTTCTTTTTTTGTCCCTTGGGGCTCTGATTCCACCCCCTTCTTGCCGTTTCTGCACAGGTTAGACTCACAGCCATTCATATACTAGGCAGAGGTTCCCAGAAGAAATGTTTTGAGAGGTCTAGCAAGTTGAAGTATTATTTCATCTCCTTTCTGACAGTTTTCAAGATTGACAACAATCCCCATTTGTCTGGCGACATGGTCACTGGCGGGGCAGGTGTTCTGTTAAACGTGGAACACAGAAATAAGCAGTGAGAGTTGACATGCTGAAGTAGAAATTGAAGGAAGTACATCTTTGGATGAAATGGAGTCACTCAACTGACATTCGAAATGTCTGCCGTGAATTCAGTAGATGATGTTCTCTGCCACAGGCAGCCCTTCCAACATGTATGCAGACGTCTGCCATGTGCCTGTTCCCTGCTGGGGCTGGGAAGCGCTCTTCAGCGTGTCAGCATCTTGGTAAACATGTCAACAATCTCTGTGATTCACCACACGTGAATAAGTGCTATGGATTTGGCTGATCGATTGGTATGCGAATGTAGGAGAAAATGCCACTTCTTATCTGTGGGCGGACATGCAAAAAACAGAAGTTCTCCCCAGTATGATGATTACACAATGAACGATGTGAGTCTGTGAAAAGTTCCAGAAACTCGATTACTGCTGATGGTGATAATATGATTAATTAAAGCCACTCAGGAATTAGTCTAATTTACTGCAGTGGGAGGAAGGGGGGGATATAGGTTTAAAAGGAAAATAAAGTGAGGTTTATATTTTTACATCTAAGAGTCAGAATGATTAAAATTAAGCAGCTTCCTCGTCCATTTTGGTGGGAACCAGGAGAGGCTTTTGTCTTTGCTGCTGGGGCCTGGCGGTGGGCTGACATGTTATGTGAATGCATGTGTCCCTCCTGGTTCAGGAGCTGTCTGAGGCATAGATGTGACCAGAGGCTCTCTACATGGCACCCCTTTCTCTAGCCTTGTCGGGTAAAATGCAAACCTCCATAGTGCACCCAGATGAAATAGCCAGACTCCCCAGATGTGAAGAGGAAGAAGAGGGTTTAATTCCAGATTCCCTCCAAGGCTTGTTCTGTCTGCTCCCATCTAGAAATTAATTTGTGAACAAACAGCATTATTGGGGCCCAAAGAGAATCAATCAGAAGGCTGTTGGCTGCAGCCAGTCTAGGTGATGGGACCGCCGTTTGTTCGAATGCTCTAATACGTTCACTCAAGTGTCTGCCCCACGTCTCTATGGCAAAGCCTGCAAAATTGCAAGCATTCAACTCTCGCAATTACCACTGACTCAGCTGCCAAAACATATTTTCCGTCCGTTTCTGACAGAGGCTTCTGTTTAAATAGGAGAAGAGAGATGATCTCTTTTCAAAGTGATTCCAGCCTGATTCTCGGAGTGCAAGTGGTAAAGTCACCAAGTCCGACTGGAATGAATTGATTTATCTTTTTTGGCAGCCCTGATCAACACCCTCCCAAGAGGCTGGACTATAAATGGGAGGTAATCATGATGATATACATATTTCTCTGGATGCTGCTTGGCTAATCCAGTCCATTTGCCATAGATATTATCACTTCAGACAGCTGCTATTCCATTGCTGGTTTTGAATTTTTTGTTTAACCCTGTACTTCAAGAAGAGAAATCTGGTGGTTTTATAACATTCAGTCGAATTGCCAGAAAAGCTAGAGGAGCAACTCATTCTCTTTTAACATTTTTCGGTAGAAGTTTTATTCTTCCACCTGGACAAAAGTTGATCTGTGAAATGACATAAGCACATGCTAAATGTGCATGTAATAATCGGTTCCCATGAATGTTGTGATGTTTTGTGTTTATACTGTAGACCTACTGAGTCTTGGGTTGTCATTTTGGCTGTTTCTCTTGATTCAATGGGTTAGGGGCTTCATTGGGGTGAAACTGGTATTTGTATGACCTCTTCATTGTCCCTGCTGACTGCCAATTAGAAGCCTTGAGAACTGTTTGCACTTTGACCTGTTTTACCTGCCACCTGCTTGCACCCCAGAGCTGAAAGCTTTCTTTAGGTTGTTTATGACCTTTGCACCTATGCTTGTGACCTGAGCCCTTTCAGTTTTTTTTTTTAATTTTTTTAAACGTTTATTTATTTTTGAGACAGAGAGAGACAGAGTATGAACAGGGGAGGGTCAGAGAGAGGGAGACACAGAATCCGAAACAGGCTCCAGGCTCTGAGCTGTCAGCACAGAGCCCGACGTGGGGCTCGAACCCACAGACCGCGAGATCATGACCTGAGCCGAAGTCGGCCGCTCAACCGACTGAGCCACCCAGGCACCCCAGCCCTTTCAGTTTTTTAGTTCCTTGTCTTTGCTTTCCTTCTCTACGACCACATGTAAAGCCTCCACAGGGTCTGGGACAGTATCCTAATCCAACTGTGTTCTGCCCCTGCTGCCAGCAGCATGGTTGATACACAGTCATTAAATCGAATGTTTGTCCTTCCCCAGATAGCCAGTGGCTCAGTTCACCTAATCAGGGGCTTTCCTGACTACCTTATCCAAGATTGTCGTTCCCATCATTACAGGCACCTTCTAGTTCTGGTTTGTATTGCTTCATGGGATATATCATCATCTCAAATATCAGATATTTAAATGTTAGTTTTCCCTGCCCCCTACTACAAGTTCTATGAGAAATATGAATTTGTTATGTTGCTTGCTGAATTTCCACCTTAGGACAGTGTCTGAAACATAACAGGTACCCACTACATTCTTATTCAGTGAAAAAAAAAGAGCTTAATTAAAGGAGAAGAATATAAAAATCACCCATAGCCACAGCTAACATCATACTCAGTGGCAAAGATTGGAAGTTCTTCCTCTAAAATGAGGAACAAGACAAGGGTGCCTTCTTTTGCCATGTGTATTCAACAGAAAACTGGAAGTCCTAGCCAGAGCAATTAGGCAAGAAAAAGAAAGAAAAGCCATCCAAGTTGGAAAGGAAGAAGTAAATTTTTCTTATCTACCGATGATATGATCTTTATGAAGATTTCACAAAATAATTATTAGAACTGATAAATGAATTGAGCAAAATTGCAGGACATAAAATCAACATACAAAAGTAAATCATGTGCTATACATTAAAAATGAACAATCCAAAAAGGAAATTAAGAAAACCATTCCATTTACAGTAGCATCAAAATAAATGAAATACTTAGGAACAGTTTTAACCAAGGAGGCAAAAGAATTGAAAACTACAAAACTCTGCTGAAAGAAATTTTAAAAGACCTGAATGAATGGAGACATCTCATATTTATGATTTAGAAAACTTAGCACTCTTAAGAGGTCAGTACCACCTCAAATAATTTATAGATTTAATGCAGTCTCTATCAAAATCCTGGTAAAGATTTTTTGCAGAAATAGAAAAATCCATCCTAATATTCATATGGAATCTCAAGGGACCCTGGAACTCTGATTAGCTATATATATATATATATATATATATATATATATATATATATAATATATTGCATATATGTACATAGGCATACACACACACACACACACACACACACATATATATATATATATATATATATATATGTAGAAATATAAGAAGACAGTTGGAGATCTCACACTTTCTGATTTCAAAACTTATTACAAAGCTACAGTAATCAAGACAATGTAGTACTGGCACCAAGACAGACATATAGACCACTGGAATAGAAGAGAAAGCCAAGAAATCAACCCTTACATATATGGTTAAATGATTTTGACAAGGGCTCCAAGATCATACAATGGGGAATGGTCAATCTTTTCAACAAATGGTGTTGGGAATACTGGATATCCACATGCAAAAGAATGAAGTTGGACCAGTAGCTTATACCATATACAAAAAAATAACTCAAAGTGGACCAAAGAGCTAAATGTAAGACCTAAAACTATAAAAATCTTAGAAGGAAACATATGGTAAAAGCTTCACAACATTGGATTCGGCAATGATTTCTTGGATATGACACCAAAAGCCCAGGGAACAAAAGTAAAAATGGGTACATTGGTCTTTGACAAAATTGAAAACTTCTGTGCATCTAAGGACACAGTCAGTTGAATGAAAAGGCAGCCTACAGAATGGAATAAAATATTTGCAAATAATGTATCTAGTAAAGGGTTACTATTCACAATATATAAAGAACTTCTACAAGTCCAAAACAAATAAACAAACAAACAAACAAAACCCAACTCAATTAAAAAATGAGCAAAGGACGTTTTTCCAAAGAAGATAGAAATAGCCAATAAGCATAGAAAAGATGCTCAATATTACTAAGCATTAGGGAAATGCAAATCAAAACCATAATGATACTGCCATATATATATATATATATATATATATATATATATATATATATGGCACACACACACACACACACACATATATATATATATATATATACACACACACACACACACACATATATATGTATATATATATAATGACTATTATTAAAAAACAGTATATTATTAAAAAATAGTGCTGAGGATGTGGAGAAATTGGTAACTCTTGTGCACTGTTGGTGGGAATGCAAACTGGTGCAGCTGCTGTGGAAAATGATACGGTAATTCTTCAGAAAAATTAAAAATAAAATTACCACATGATCCAGTAGTCCCACTGCTGGGTGTATATTCAAAAGAATTATAAGTAGGCTCTCAAAGAGAGATTTGTACACTCATATTTATAAGCAACCTAAATGCCCAACAACAAATGAATGGAAACCAAAATGTGTTATATACATACAGTGGAATATTATTCAACTTTTAAAGGGAGGGAAATTCTGATACATGCTACAAAAATGGATGAACCTTGAGGATATTATGCTAAGTGAAATAAGCCAGTTGTAAAAAGACAAATACCGTATGATTTCACTTACATGGAGTATCTAGAATAGTCAAACTCATAGAAACAGAAAATAGTATGGTGGCTGCTAGGGCCTGGGGGGAGGGGAGAAGAGTCATTGGATGGGAATAGAGTTTGCGGTTTGCAAGATGAAAAAGTTCTGGAGATTTTCTGTACAACGATGTGAATAAATTTAGCACTATTGAACTTTACACTTAAAAATGGTTAAGATTATGGGATGCCTTGGTGGCTCAGTCAGTTGAGTGTCCAACTTTTGGTTTCAGCTCAGGTCATGGTCTTGTGTTCATGGGATCAAGCCCTACGTTGGGTTCTGTGCTGACAGCAGGGAGCCTGCTTGGGATTCTCTCTCTCTCTCTCTCTCTCTCTCTCTCTCTCTCTCTTTCAAAATAAATAAACATTTTAAAAAATGGTTAGGATGATACAATTTGTTATATGCATTTTACCATAATTAAAAAAAAGTCACCTATAATGTTACATGCATTTTACCACAATAAAAAAAATTCACCTATAATCCCACCACCAGAATTAACTACTCTTAACATTTTATTTATTTAATTTATTTAATAAAGTTTATTCTTTGAGAGAGAGAGCAAGTGAGTGAGGGGAAGAGAGAGAGAGAGAGAGAGAGAGAGAGAGAGAGAGAGAGAGAGAGATAATACCAAGCAGGCTCCCCACTGTCAGTTCAGAGCCCCATGCAGGGCTCAAGCCCACAGATCATGACCTGAGCTGAAATGAAGAGTTGGACACTTAACCAAATGAACCACCCAGGTGCCCATTTTAATATGTAACTATCTTAGGTTTTGTAGATTTCTTTCCTGTGCATGTATGTTTGAAAATGTGTATGTGCATATATGCACATACATACACCAACACACCATTTGTTGTTTTGGCCTGAGAGTGTGGTAGTCAGTGGAGAGGTACAAATGAAAGGAGAACAGAGAGCAATTGAATAATTACAGTGAAACCCAGTTGTGCTCTAGTAATTAAATGCGAAGAATGTTGGAGCACTATGGGAGCAGAACAGGATAATTTTGTCAAGGAGGAGCATCTGAGTTAGTTGGATTTTAAAGTAGGAGTAGGAGTTTTACAGGCAGAGAAAGAAGATCAGGGACAGCATGTGAAAAGGCATGGGGTTGTGAAAGGCAGTGACAAGTTTAGAAATCAGTGAATAAGTTTATAGAGGTGGTGGGAGTATTGGGAGGGGGAGACCATAGTGGGGCCTGAACCCAGAGGAGATGATTCAAGGACCCATTTGGCAACTTTAGTCTTCTAGCTGTCGGCCAGTGGAGGAGTTACCCCTCCCTGCCCCAGAGATGTGTGCTTGTGTGTTTGGTTTTTTAATAATGAGATTGACATTTTGGCTACAACATGACATTAAAATGATCACCACAAATCAGTTGTCACTGCAGGAGTTGCAAAATAACCCTTGAAGATGACCATTTACTGCTCTGAAAGAGGAAACTACACACATCTTGGTGCTTCCAGAGGATTAAACTTTTAATGTATGTGGGGATTGACACAAAGGGTGGTCTGCTGTTTCTGTGGCTTTTCAAACCTGTATATGTACTTAAAAATAGACCAAGCAGTGAGTCCAAGGATTTATTAATCTTTACTATATATCTAGAATGACCCTGTCTAATAAAGATACAGTGCAAAACACATATGTACTTTAAAGTTTTCTATTGGTTACGTTAGGGACAGGTGAAATTAACGTTAATAATGTATTTTATTTAACCCATTTTATTGTTGAGATATCACTTCAACATGTAATCAATATAAAATTATTAATGAAGTATTTGCATTCTCTTTTTCATCCCAGATCTTCGAAATCTGGTGTGTATTTTACACTTAGAGCACGTCTCAATTCAGACGAGCTACATGTCATTAGTGACTACTGTGTGGGAAAGAGCAAGTCTAGAACATACAGTGGTTTAAAAGAAATGCATAATAGCCATGTATTCTCTAAAACATGATGAGGATCAGCACCCCTTTTAAAGACTTTGCTCACAGCACAGATCAAATTACTTCTCTGGCATTTAGGAAGGTTTAAGCTGATGGAGTATAATTTTCACTGACACTCTCGTTTGCCAAGATCATATGGTGTCTAAAAAATATGCAGTCATGTCAAATCATGGCAATTAGTGCCAGAAAAAAAAAAAAACTTGTCAGGGGTATGCATTGCAGACTCTATCACCTCCACTTGCCAACCTTGCATACGGATGTTCTTTTGCATTCTCATTCCAGCCAACAGAACTGAATTCTGCTTCAGGACACATACACATGGCCTGTATTAGTATGGGTGGGATTGAATTTTGAAGAGAATTTGGCCTGAAGGGCAAATGCGAAAGTGATCATTAATGTCACTGAATATTTGAGGTAGCAAACACACAAGGATGTATTAGACACTGTGATGTGTGTTTGTATGTATGTGTGCATTTCAGCCCAACTCGATGGAATTAATGTTTTCAGTCTCCATGTAAGCACATCCTACCCACTTTTCAAACTTTCCCTCTTTCCACATCTTACATTTTTTTAACATACAGATTTGGAACTCTAAAATCATGCATTATCTTTTTCTCATTAGCAAAATTTCTTCCACAAGCCATATGTTTTTCTCCCCTCAAAATACAAATGATTTGTTTTTCATCATAACCAGTTAGATCTTGCCAAAGGTATATGCAATAATCATTTGAGATGCATATCATGAAGCTCAGTCCTCCAATCAAGATAACAAACTAGCTGGAAACCACAGCAGTTGGAAAGAAAATAAGACCTGGGCCCAGGAGTTTAGTAGTGTTTTGAAATTTTGAATGAAAACAAAATCCTAAAAACAACTTATTAGACAGGATACATTTGTTGTCTTTAAAAGAAGAACTGGTTTTTTTCTTTATCTCTTATTTCCTTTTACCTTGAAAATACTATACCTTCTTAACATGTGGATGGTTAAAAAGGGCAAGATTGTGCTTCTAAAAATTTGGTTGTTAAACAGATAAGGGGGACAAGGTGAAGCCTCTAAAGTTGAGGCTAGAGAGAACAGTGAGGCTCTTTGCATCTGTTCTATAAGGTGGAAGTTCCCAAGAAAGAACACCATTTAGAACTATTTTTGTGATGACAAAAGGGCTGTTAATTCCTGATGCAGTCTTGTGAGAGACTGGAGGAGGAGAAGGAGGAGGAATTAAATTGCTCTCTTAGGATCTTGCAACAGGAAGTAAGATTCCAGTAGGAAGTAAGATCCTAATAGGAAGTGAGAAACCTGTTTTAATGTCAAGTTTTGATTGTTCATTACTAGCACATAAAAATACGGTAGATTTTTGTATGCTGATTTTATATCCCGCAACATGCTAAATTCGCATTTAGTTCTAGTAGCTTTTTGCATATTACATTAGATTTTCTACATAGAGGATGATGGTGTCTGCAAATAAATACAGTTTGACTTTTTCTTTTCAATATAAGTGCCTTTTATTTCTTTTTCTTGCCTTATTTTTTAAGTTTATTTTGAGAGAGAGGGAGAGAGAGAGCGAGCATGCAAGTACGGGGAGGGGCAGAGAAAGAGAGAGAGAGAGAATATCCCAAGCAGGCGCTGTACTGACCATTGAGCCCAATGCAAGGCTCAGACTCACGAACCATGACATCATGACCTGAGCCGATACCAAGAGTTGGATGTTAACTGACTGAGCCACCCAGGCATCACTTTTTCTTGCCTTATTGCACTGGCTATTAATGGAAGTGGAGAGAGTAGACATTCTTGTCTTGTTGTTTATTAGGGGAAAAGCATCCAGTCTTTTACCATTTAATATGATATATAAGTTGTAGGCTTTTTCTAGTTTTCCTTTATCAAGTGAGGAAGTTCCCCATACTTCTAGTATGCTGAGAGTTTTCATCAAGAATAGATACTAGATTTTGTCAAGTGCTTTTTATGTATCTGCTGAGATGACAGTGTGGTTCTTGTTTTTGTTAATATAGTGAATTATATTAATTGATTTTTGAATGTCAAACCAATCTTGATTCCTTGGGAAATCTCACTTGGTCATGAAATATCCTTTTTACATATTTATTGGGTTTGCTAAAATTTTATTTATAATTTTGCACCCATGTTCATAAGGGATATTGGTCAATAGTTCTTTTTTTGTAATGTCGGTGTTTGGTTTTGGTAGTAACAGAATAATACTAGCCTCATAAGTTGCATGGGAGCTGGAAAAGTTTGCATAGGATTGGTATTATCTCTTTCTTAAGAATTTGATACAACTTGCCAGTGAAGCCATCTGGGCCTCAAGTTTTATGATAAGGTTTTTACCTACAAATTCAGTTTCTTTAATAGTTGGCTGTTCAAATGATCTATTTCTTCTTGAATGAGCTTTAGTGGTTTGTGTTTGTCATAGAATTTGTTCATTTCATCTAAGTTGTCAAATTTATTGGCATAAAGTTGTTCATAATATTTATATAGTATCTTTTAAATATATATATACACATATATACACACACACTATTTGTTTTATTTTAGAGAGAGACAGAGAGTGTGTGCATGTGCGGTGGAAGGGAAGAGGGAGAGAGAATCTTAAGCCCCAGTACATGGGGCTTAATCCCATAGCCTGGAATCGTGACCTGAGCCGAAATCACGGGTTGGACGCTCAACCGACTGAGCCACCCAGGTGCCCCCCCACACTCTTATTGATGTTACCTCTCTCATTCCTTATCTGTCTGAATAGAGGATTGTCAGTTTTCTTTTTATTTTATTTTATTTTTTTAACGTTTATTTATTTTTGGGACAGAGAGAGACAGAGCGTGAACGGGGGAGGAGCAGAAAGAGAGGGAGACACAGAATCGGAAACAGGCTCCAGGCTCTGAGCCATCAGCCCAGAGCCCGACGCGGGGCTCAAACTCACAGACCACGAGATCGTGACCTGAGCTGAAGTCGGACGCTTAACCGACTGAGCCACCCAGGCGCCCCGAGGATTGTCAGTTTTATTAATGATCTCTACAACCAACTTTTGGTTTCATCGATTTTGTTCATTGCTTTTTTGTTTTCTATTTCATTCATTCCCACTCTGATTTCTATTATTTTCTCTATTCTACTTATTTCAAATTTAATTTCCTCTTCTCTAACCACTCTATTGAGGTATGATTTACATACAAAAAGCTGTACATATTGAATGGATACAACTTGTTAGGTTTGGAGATAAGTATACATGTACGAAACCATCACCCACAATTAATTTTTTTGCAATATATGAAGTTTATTGTCAAATTGGTTTCCATACAATACCCAGTGCTCATCCCAAAAGGTGCCCTCCTCAATACCCATCACCCACCCTTCCCTCCCTCCCACCCCCCATCAACCCTCAGTTTGTTCTCAGTTCTTAAGAGTCTCTTATGCTTTGGCTCTCTTCCACTCTAACCTCTTTTTTTTTTTCCTTCCCCTCCCCCATGGGTTTCTGTTAAGTTTCTCAGGATCCACATAAGAGTGAAACCATATGGTATCTGTCTTTCTCTGTATGGCTTATTTCACTTAGCATAACATTCTCCAGTTCCATCCATGTTGCTACAAAGGGCCATACTTCATTCTTTCTCATCGCCACGTAGTACTCCATTGTGTATATAAACCACAATTTTTTTTTATCCATTCATCAGTCATCACCCACAATTTATGCTGTAAACATATCTATCACCTGGAAAAGTTTCCTCCTGCTCTCTTGAATTATTTATCATTATTTTTATGTAATAAGAACACTTAACAGAAGACCCACTGTATTAGGAGAATTTAAAGTACACAATATAGTATTCTTTTTTTAACTTCATGTATTTTGAGAGAGAGAGAGAGAGAGAGAGAGAGAGCTTACATGAGCAGGGAAATGGTAGAGAGAGAAAGAATACCCCAAGCAGGCTCCATGCTGTCAGCGTAGAGCACATTGCAGGGCTTGACCCCACAAAACATGAGATTGTGACCTGAGCCAAGATCAAGAGTCAGACGCTTCACTGACTGAGCCACCCAGGCATCCCTACCATATAGTATTCTTAGCTTTAGACTCTATGCTGTATGATAGATCTCAAGGGCTTACTCATCCCACATAACTAAAACTTTGCTAACATGCTTTGACTAATACTTCCCTGTTTCCTCCTCCCCATAGTCCCTGGCAATCATTATTCTGCTGTCTGCTTCTGTGAAGTTGACTATTTTACATAGCTTATATGAGTTGTATCACCTAGTACTTGCACTTCTGGGCCTTGCTTATTTCACTTGGCATAGTGTTCTCTAAGTTCACTAACGTTGTCTCAAAAGGCAGGATTTCCTTCTTTGTTAAGGCTGAATAATATTCCATTGTATGTATGTGCCACATTTTCTTTATCCATTCATCTGTCAGTGGACATTTTTATTGCCTCCTTATTTTGGCTGTTGTGAATCATATTGCAATAAATATAGGGGTAGGAGTGCAGATATCTCTCTGGGATCCTTAGTCCCTTTGGACATATACCTACAGGTAGGATTGCTAGATCATATAGTAATTCTCTTTGGGAACTATAACAAAGCAAAATGCATCTGCACAGCAAAGGAAATAAGTAATGAAAGAAAAAGGCAGTGTATGATATGGCAGAAGATATTTGATAACTGTATATCTGCAGGACATTTAATGTTCAAAATATATAGGGGACTCAATAACAAACAACAAGACAAAAACAAAAACTGCATAAATAATCAAATTTAAAAATGGGCAAATGAACTGAATAGACTTTTCTCTACAGATGACATACAAATGGCCAACAGGTGCTCAATGTCACTAATTATCAGAAAATGCAAATAAAAACCATAATGACCTCACCTCACACCTGTTAGGATGACTGAATTAGAAAGCACACGCACACAGGTATTAGCGAGGATGTGGAGAAAAGGGAACCCTCGTGCACTGTTGGTGGGAATGTAAAATGGTGCAGCCACTATGGAAACCAGTATGGAGGTTCCTCTTTTCCTGTTTTTTTTTTTTTAACCAAAGTCATTGGTTTGAGACTTTTCTTTTTTCTCAACATAGATATATAGTACTATGTATTTTCCCATACTTGGTAGCATTATACAGATTTTGATATGGTGTTTTTATTTTCATTCAGTTCAAAATGCTTTCTAATTTCTCTCTGCATTCTTTGACATATGGATTTTTTAGAAATTAATTATTTAGAAGTCAGTTCAGATTAGTTGAGTTTAATTCCATTGTGGAGAGTAACAAACTTTGTATGACTTAATCCTTTCAGATTACTTTTACGGCCCAGAAGATGGTTTATTTTGCTAAATTGTTCCATGTGTCCTTGCAAAGAGCATGCTTTCTGCTGTTGCCGGGTGGAGTGTTCCACAAATGTCAGTTAGGTCATGTTGGTTGATAGGACTGTTTAAGTCTACTGTGTCCTGACTTACTTTCTGTCTACTTGTTACATTAATTATTGAGAGAGGGACATTAAAATATCTTTGTGTTGTTTTATTTTAGTTTCTATTACTATATCTTGAACATCTCTAATATTTTCTTTCAGATGCCCAGTATGCCATTAATCCTGTTCGGTACGTTTTCATCTCAGATGTAGTTTTCATCTAGAGATGCTCAGTTTGAATCTTGTTAATATCTCCCATGTCGCTACATAACTTTTTGAACTATGGAATGCAGTTGTAACAACTGTTTTAATGTCCTTGTCTGCCAAGTCCTACATCTGTGTCAGTTTTTCGTTGGTTTTGACTGATTGCCTTTTCTCCTTATTATGGGTCCTATTTTCCTGTTCTTCTGCATTACTGGTAATCTTTGACTGGCTGTCCAGACACTGTGATTTTACCTTGTTAGGTGCTGGGTATTTTTGTATTCCTGTATATATTCTTGAGTTTTGTTCTGGGATTCGTTTAAGTTACTTGGAAACGGTTTGATCCTTTTGGATCTTGCCTTTTTTTTTTTTTTTTTTTTTTTTTTTGGCAAGATTGTAGCAGTCGGTGCTCAATAGGGTTAATTGTTTCCCACTGCTAAGGGGAGACCCTACTGTGTACTCCACCCACTGCCCCATGAATCTTGAGCTGCTCCAAGCTGGCTGGTGGGAACAGGCACTGTTCCCAGCCCTTTGTGAGCACCGGGCACTGTGACCTCTAATCCTTTAGAGTGGTTCCTTCTGGCTTTGGGTAGCATGTGCTGGTCAGTACTTGGCTGAATGCTTGAGGCTGGTCCTCTGCAGCCCTCCAGGGAGCTCATTCTTTGCAGCCCTCTTCTCTCTAGTACCCTGTACCCTGGCTCAGCTCTGTCTCCTGTGTTCAGGGGGTCTGTCAGTCTCCTTCTGTGTTCCCCCTCCCTGTGTTGGCAGCCTGGGAACTCTCTCAGGGCAAAAAGCTGGGGCATTCCTAGGGCTCATACCATTGGTTTCCCATCTTTCAAGATCCCTGCCCTTCAATGCCTGATGTGCATTGTCTTGAAAACCGTTCCTTCATGTATTTTGCACATTTTCCTGGCTGTTTCAGGTAGGAGGATACATCCAGTCCCTGTCACTCAATCTTGACCTGAAGATTGATCTGGGACACATGCTGAGATCTCTGTGCCTGGGTTTTCTCAGCTTCCACTGGTGTTCTTTGGGGCTGTTGTGGGAGGGGATTGGTGTGAAGCACTTAGATTACACCTGCCACATGATAAACTCTCTTCCTGTTCTGAGAGGGGGACTGGCTGGGGTTTGAAGGGGGGTGCCCTGAGACAGCACCTACAATATAAGGAGAACCCCTGAGGTCAGAAAGTAGCTGAAGAACTAGTCCACAGAGATGGATGGGGGCTGATAGTGACGGTATGAGGTTCTGTCTTCTCCCATGAATGGTTCAAGCAGCAGCCAGCTCTCAAGTGGCTGAGGTCACTCTGAAACATTTGGAGACCAAAGGGCTTGTGGCATCTGATGTCTGTGTCAGGCTTGGGTATGACATGGGGCCTTGCCTCAGCTCAGACTGCTAGAGCAAAAAAAACCATTGACCAGATGGCATAAGAGACATAGGATTTCTCACAGTTCTGGAGACTAGCAGTTCAAGGTCAACATGCAGCATGGTCGGGTTCTGGTGAGGACTTTCTTCTTGGTTTCTGGACAGCCATTGAGTTGGTGTGTCCTCACATGATAGGAAGAAAATCAAGAGAGCTCTCCGGGGTCTGTTTTATTTGGCCACAAATCTCATTCAGGAGAATTTCACCCCATGACCCCATCACCTCCCTCATACCCAGCTCCTCCCTCCCTCATATGAGGGTCTGCCTCCTCATACTGTTACATTGTGGGGTGAGGATTTCAACATGGGGGTTTTGGTGGGGGACCCTGCAAAAACATTTGGTTTGTAACAGGCATCCACTCAGATATCTTTAAGAAAAGTGGTTCAGAGCCTGAAAGAATCTACAGAGCTCGCAGATCCTTAGGAATCATCTACTTTGGACCCTCCCTTGGGCTGATAAAAATTTTGAGGCACAGGAAGGTGATGCGACTTGTCCCAAAGGATTTCCCAAAAGAGATGGTTAGGAGCCAGTTTGGAGGTAGCTGCTCCTGGGACTCTCCCAAAGCCACTCCCCCTCACTGCCAGCACCTGTACCTCTTTGTTAGAAGGCATTCTTTGGCTGGCGAATCATGTTTTGCTTGTCTAGTGGAAACTGAAGGAATCAATAAACAATTGTGAGAGTTGATGTGTAAATACCTCAGCTCCCTTGCCTCAGAAGCACTTGGGTTACAGCACCTCCTGGAACTCCCCAGGGAGGTCCAGTCCTGTTGGCCACAGTGGTAGCTACTTTTATCACACATCTTTCATTGAATGCCATCACTTCCCTGCCTCATTCCCGCACCCCCAGCTGGTGTTTCCTGCAGGAGAACCACCTCCCCAAAGCATCACTTGCCCTTGAGTTTTTGTGTCAGTGTCAGCTTCTGGAAGAACCCAAACAGAGGTTGGGGGTGGGGCTACATGAGGACAATTTACAAGCATGAGGAAGGGCAGGAGCAACTGAGGCAGAAATCCCTTTTTAATGTAATGTTATGAAAGAGGAAAGAAGGAATTAAAGCTCTAAAGCTGTAATCTACAGATTAGACAGAAGCCTGGGAGGAAATGATCACAAGATAATCAAATCCACAATGCTCTCCGTAGGAATAAGCCAGAAAATGAAGAGACTCCATCTCAGGAAGGCAGATTTGCTTAGATTTTCACTGCAGCTGTTTTTCCCAACCGCGATATGCAGAGACATTAATGCAGGCATTGGAGTTATTCTTCAACAGCCTGAAGTTTTCTTCAGAAACGAACGAACCAGGATCTCAGAAGTACAGAAATGTTGAGAAATCAACCAGGGACTTAGCCCAGACTCCAAAGAGTTGGGGCACATAGGGAATGAGGCCAGATCCTCAAAGAGGAGCATCCTGAGACAGCCAAGCACACAAGCACAATGTCAAGAGTGTTAGCATTGAAAGGAAGTGTTGCCAGCAAAGGGTGTGGAAATAATGAAAACAAACAGAACGTTTAAAATCTACTGGCCAGAAGGAACGGATCAGAGAAGTTAGTTTCTTTGACAGGTGAAAGCTTTTAAAATCTCACTTCTGTCCTTTCAGAAAAGAGCCGCTGTGAACATCCGGCTGTAGCTAGTCTTGGCTTATGATGTTAGGAAGGAAAGCAAAACCCAGACAGGGAACAGTGCGGTCTGAGATGACCCAGAAATGCAACATGTGTCGAGCTTAGCAGATGCTTAGGATAGTACTGTCCAAAAGAGCTTTCTGCCTGGCGGGAACAGTCTGTATCCGCACCGTCCAGGACAGTAGTCACTAGCCATGCAGGGCTGTTGAGCACTTGAAAGGTATCTAGTGCTCAACAGCTGCAGAACTGAATTTTTAATTTTATTTAATTTTAATCACTGTAAGTTTAAATAACTACATGTGACTAGTGTCTCCATATTAGCCCGGGTCTGGAGTATGCACTCCTGGGTAATTACAGCTGTTCCCATGTTGCTGCTAGCCCATCACTTGGAGATATCACTTAGGACAGAGAACGAGCCAGAGGACTGGGGAAGGGCCAGTGTTGCTTTTCTTTTTTCTTTTTTTTTAATGTTTATTTATTTTCAAAGGAGAGAGAGACCAAGAGTGAGTGGAGGAGGAGCAGAGAGAGGGAGACACAGAATCTAAAGCAGGCTCCAGGCTCTGAGCTATCAGCACAGAGCCTGATGCGGGACTTGAACTCACAAACTGTGAGATCATGACCTGAACTGAAGTCAGACACTCAACTGACTGAGCCACCCAGGTGCCCCGCTTCTCTACCTTTCTGTGAGAAGTGTGACCCTGGATGTGCTTGTCTAACATCTTAAGGTATGTGAGATCTACCCCCATGATAATTAACTGTGGTACAAAATTTTATGTAGCTCTTAGGCGGCATCTTAATGTCTGTTAAATTTATCGTTCATTCATGCATGCATTTATTTATTCCCAATGTAGTTACTGAGTAAGATGTATGAGTTCAGGTTTAAGGACAAGGTGGTGAATATAACAGACTCTGTCTTTGTCCTCATTCTCATGGAAATGATAATCTAGCAAGACGAACAGACATCAGACCAATGATCACATTGACTTATTTAATTTTAACTATGGATAGTGTTATTAGTAAATAGGACAGAGACAAGTAACGGGATTTTGATTCATCTGAGGATAGCAGGGGACAGAGGGAGTTAGTCTGGCAAAGATGTAGCCATGAGTGTCCAGAGAAAGACATTCCAGATAGCAAGAACAATGTGTGGAATTTGGGAAATTGTAGGAGCCATAAGGTGCCAGTGTAGCCAGATTCAAGGGATTATAAATATTGTCGAGTGGGAGTGCTTTTAGAAGGCAAAAGAGTCAAGTGGTTTTTACAACCTTTTATTATTATTATCAGTGGAATCCTTTAGTCAATGATGAAGGCGATGGGTCTTTTATTGTTATTATCAGTGGAATCCTTTAGTCAATGATGAAGGCAAGGGTCTTGTGCCACTCAGGCACAGAAGCACCACTGCTAAGCTTTGGAGCTTGACATAACACAGTGGGAAAACATTGCTGGAGTTAAACCTTTTCTTTTCACTGATGAGGAAACCGAGGATCAAGGCAAGTGCATGACTGTATTAAAGTCCCATAGTTTGTCAAGGGCCAAGGGAAACCAGCACTGTGGTCTTCTGTCTCCACTCCTCCCCCCGTCACTTGTTCTTTCTGCTTTACTGCAAAGGAAAAATTTGAGCCTACCTCTGGGGATTCCTTGGGAGCTCTTTCAGAACTCAGTTCTATGTAGCAAATATTTTTGAGCATCCCTCGTATGTGCCAGCTACTCTTTGTAGAGCTAGGAATATAGTAGTTAACAAAACAGGCCACAGTCCTTTGTGGAACTTAATTTTTATGTGCTTGTACTCAGACAATGAAATATTGGACTGGGTAAGCTGATGGCTGTCCTTCTTGTCGAAATCCTTAGGTTCTTATGACATAGCACCGTGGGCAGATAAAAATGCCTTTATTGACTCGGCATGGTGGATGTAGGTAAATGTGGAAGAGTGAATGGTCGCTGAAAGCCACTGAATACAAGGTACCTAGTACCTTCACTAGTAGGCCTTTAATAGGCATTCCCAGGAAACAGGGGCCAAAGGGGATCTCAGTTTCACCCCAGTTCTTCCTCTGTACTTTCATCGTCGCCCCCCCGCCCCCACCTCTTCATGCATTTGTTAATTTGCCTCAGGCCAAGCTGATGGTTTGCCAAGCAGATGACTTGGGCATGAGTTTTCATTCAGTTCCATGCAGACTCAGTGTGTTACAGCATGGCACTGATGGGCCCTGGGGTCAGACATGTTAGTCAGTTGCAGTCTGTTGCAGGTACGAACCAGTCGGCTTGCAGCACATACCCCCTCCCAGGAACGATAGCGCAGTGGGAGAAGTGTAGGGGCTTCCCCCTCACTGGACTGTGCTTCTTTCACCTGACTCCCAAGCCAGATGGTCCTGCACTCCTGGTTTCTTTCAAACCTATTAGGGTTGGTTTTTAATACAAAAAATTTTTTAGTGTTTATTCATTTTTGAGAGAAAGAGAGAAGGAGACAGAACATAAGCCAGGGAGGGGCAGAGAGAGAGGAGACACAGAATCTGAAGCAGGCTCCAGGCTCTGAACTGTCAGCACAGAGCCCGATGTGGGGCTGGAACTCACAAACCATGAGATCATGACCTGAGCTGAAGTCAGATGCTTAATTGACCGAGCCACCCAGGAGCCCCAACACGGCTTTAATTTTTTTTTTATGTTTTATTTATTTTTGAGAGAGAGAGAGAGAGAGAGAGCAAGGGAAGGACAGAGAGAGAGGGAGACAGAATCCGAAGCAGGCTCCAGGCTCTGAGCTGTCAGTGCAGAGCCTAACACGAGCTCAAACTCACGAACCTGAGCCAAAGTCGGACGCTTTACTGACTGAGACACCCAGGTGCCCCAACATGGCTTTAGTTTTAAGAGCCCACTCAGTTTCTTTCCACTGGCTCTCTCAGGGTACTAAGAACAAAAATTGCAGACAAAGTGACACACCCCAAAAGGGTCCTTCACCAGTGAGGGTCCTCTGGCCTTAGGGTGAGCTCTTACTGGCATGCTGTCTCTGAAAGTCAGGAATCCCCTTTACTCCTCCATGCCACGGCTTGTCTGGAGTCTTACTTCCAAGGTCTAGTGTATATCTCCATAGTCTCGGATCACTATGTCACTGAGAGGGCCCACTCCTGGCATCCCCTCCAGCTGTGGGTATGACTGAAACCAGACCTTCGGACAGACCCCCTTCAGTGTTTCTGAACTTTCCTCCTTCCTTGAGGCTCTTCCAGAAAACCAGGACTCACCAGGACCACTGGAGCATCCATCTTGATTCCATCTTCCCATTCCTTATGTGAAGTAAAGCTTACAGCTAGGAAGATAGATTCATGTTCGAGAAGACAAAACTTGGGGGAGTCTTCTATCTTTGGCTTCCTAGTTGCCTCATTCCTTCTCATTTTGAGGCAAGGGCATAAACAAATCACTACATGCCATGGGTACCCTGGCCACATTGTCGAAACACACAAGACAGAGTGGCAACTTGGGTTTGTCCACAAGGGTGGAGACATAATTTCAGCTGCATCCCCCTTCATAGTTGGTATTTTCTCTACATTTTCGTCAAAAATCATCCTGACATAAGTAGCCTAATTTCTAGCAGTACATTGACATCGGCATTGTTTCCAACTGGTTTAAAACAAAGCCCCACACTTTGAAGTATTTAAATTTTATTTCTGCTAAGGAAAATTACCAAAAGGTGCTTGGGCTGATGGGACTGTTCTGACTGGATGGTGTAAAATGAAGGTGCTTTTTTTTTTTTTTTTTTTTTCCTTTTTTATAGATGGGACTTTGGGTGAAATAATGGAATGGTTTTAACGCATGGATTTGGAAATATATTCATGTTTGTTCAGTGAATGGTTTCCCGTGCTGAAGGGTTGTATTAATAAATACTCTGTCGGCAAATGGAATTTCAAAAAGGAACCTCTCAAAATCTGATTTTGAATTGCTTCATAGAATTCGCTAAAATCTTGTGCCTGTCTTTCTTCTTTATTTTATTGCTTTGGAAAAATTCTTAGAACTCAATCTGAGAGGCTTAATGGCCTTCAATGATATTTGGGTGGCCTAACCTAAAGTACTTCGGATTTTAGCAGAATGTCTAATGTTTTTAAATATATACGATTAGTGTGTGTGTTTGGGGGTGGGGAGGATTTGAATGTTGGTGCCAAATCATACCTCATCTGGAAGATTCCATTTTCTTTGAAATTCTACATGAGTATCCTTGTAGTTACATGTGAGAACAATTGTGAAATTACAGAGGATTGGCACAGTTGATTTAGAAATGGTGGGGCTTGGAGCTCAATTTTACAGCTTTTCTACCTCTCTTTTCCTTTAATGTCCATACAGAGACTAAGAGGATTGATTTTTAGATCTTCGTCCAGAGATTCAGTCCAATTCCATTCAGAAATGTTCTCTGAGAGCCCCTTCTGTGCCAGTCCACTCTGAACAAACTGATCCCTGCCTTAACAGACTTGACAGTCCTAGTGGGGGACAAAGGCACATGTGACAGATTTATCACAATATAGACAGATCAATGCAGCAAGAAGAGGAGGGATATAAGTATAGGAATATAACAAGAAGAGGGAAAGGCAGCACAAAAGGGGAAAGGATTAACTTTGAGGGTCTGGACACAGCAGGGATCCATGGCCTTCTCCATGTCCTCAGTGGCCAGTTCAGTCCCCCAGGAGGCACTGAGGCAGTGCTGTGGCCTGGGCATCCCAAGGCATGGGTGAGGTTATTCAGTTCCTTTTTCTATTGAGAGAAACTGCCCACCCCATTTAAAGGTGTGAATGAGGTGGAAAAGATAGGGGAAATAGGGGGATGGGCCCAGTAAGAGATGGCAGTTGGCAGATGTGGTACTCCTGGGTCACCCTCACAGGTAGTCACCACTAATCAATCATGGCACTCTTTTCTGTTGGTCTCTGACAAGATGGTGAACGAGGCACTTTCTACCAGTCAGTGGGGTTGACTATTACTAGAGGGTCTGTTTCTGAAAACTGAGTAGGAAGGTAGGAGCTAACCGAGTTTTGGGTTTTTTTGTTTGGTTGTTTGTTTTGTTTTGATTTTGGCCCAGGGACAGTGGAAGCTCCCAAGGACCAGAGCCCTTTCTTATCATTGCGTCCATGGACAGAGGGTGGCCACCCTGGGAGAGCAGTTGGACACTGGTGCTGAGAGTCTGCCTACGAAGGTCCGAGACAAAGAGATAGTAATAGGGTCATTTGTGGTGATCAATTGAAATGATGGTGGAGAGAGATTTGGGGACAGGTTGGACATGCTCCTCAGATGGAAGATGTTTGTCATCTTTAGTTTCTCTGTGTCCTGATGCTGTGTCCCAATTTCCGTGTTCCTCCTGGGAGTGAAGAAAGGGGCGGGCTGTGCTGTGATGGTGCGCACTCCAGCTGCTTCAGGCATCGAGGGAGGCCACCTGGCAAAGTGGAGATGCCTTTCATGTCAGAAACAGAGAAGGGAAAATAACAACAAAGTTTTCCTGGCTTTAGAAGAGAACTGCAGGAAAGATGAGCAGGAAAAGATCTTCGAGGAGGATAAGTGAATTACAAAAAGGTCTATTTTAGGAGTCTGGTTACTGGTGATTAATGTCAGGCAAGGAAAGAAAAAAAAAACAGGAAAAAAACTAACCTACAACAGTAATAATGAAAGTAATCCCGTGTAGATGTGTCAATTCACCCCCTGTGTTTTATGTTATCAATTTTCCCTTTCCCCACCATATTGATTGCTCAACCTTCTATACCTCAGCAAGCAAATGGTGGCAAAGTGTGTTTCTCTTGTGGTGTCTGCACCCTAGCCACCTAACCACCCAAAAATAATTTAGTAGAAGGTGTCAGTGAGATAGGAATAAGTCCTCACACTTCTTTCTGTGTTAGTGGGGGTTAGGGTAGGACAAAAGTAAGCACTGCTTCCAGTTCCAAGGGATCCTAGTGGTTTTATAGGACTAACCTTGTGAAACTGGTTCCATCTTTGAACATTCTTTCTGTGACGCTTAAAAAATATCTGCCATTTGCAAAACACCACATGTAAGAACAGGAGAGGAGGAGGAGAACTCAAAAAGAGAAGTGGGGGGATAATATTGAGTGCAAATATCTTTAAACTCAGACGTGGGGTGGGGGGATTTTTAGTTTGTTACTTTATCCGTAAAAGGAACACATCCTCATTGATGAAAATTTGTAAAACACCAAAAGGATAAAGGAAATTGTCGTCCTGATTTCATCACTCAGAGATTTAACTACTAACACTTGGTGCATTTGTTGTCATTTTCGTGTCCTTAAAAATTCTGTATAAATACGGTTTTTAACAGGTGCATCATATTTCACCATTTCCATATGAGATCCACATGTACAACGATGTCTCCTTTGTTCTTTATATTAGAGTTGCTTTCTGTTTGTTTTTTTTAATTCCAATATAATTAACATACAGTATTATGTTTCAGGTGTTTCAGGTGTACAACATAGTGATTGACTTTCAGTTTTTAATATTATGAACAGTTGTCTGATGACCATTCTTTCCCCAAATTGGCATCTCCGTTCCTTTCCATGTCATCAGGAGAGATTCCTTGAAGCAAAATATGGGCCAGACGTGTATGGATATTTTCAAGATTTAAGAAATTCTCTGGGTTATAAAATACATCCATATAATGTGGCACATATATAGAGTATTTCACCAAGGAAATGAGATTGGCCTTCATGTTTTCATTGATTCATTCATTCATCCATCCATCAGGAAACATTTATTGAGCTCCTGCTATAGATCTTCACTGTTCTGAGCAAAGTGTCATAATAATGAACGAGAGCAACTGGGTTTAGCAGAAGGGAGAAGATAATCGAGGAACACATTAAAGAACCAGATATTTTCAGAGAGTGCTGAGTGAGATACCGCTTGAGTGGTCTCAAGCGGTATCTTTGAGAATGACTGACGAGGAGGGGAACCTACAGCTTCTTTAGATAGTGGATCCAGAGAGGCCTTTGAGAAGGTGACCCGCAGGCCGGGACTGGAGTTATAAAGAGACACCTTGCAAAGATCTGAGAGTTAGCCTTTCCAGGCAGAGGAGCAGCAGGTGCAAAGGCCTGGGCCCTCTGTGTGAAGGTGAGGGGGTAGGGGTCGGAGGCAGGACTGGAGGGGCGGCTGGGGCCAGACTCAGTGGAGTCAAGGAAGCAAAAATGTGAGCACAGATGTTGACACTGAGGGATCCAGAGGCAGGCCGTACCCTATCAGGTGAAGACTGGGATGTGCAACTTTTGGCCAGGACACATGCCCTAAGAGGAAGGAGAACATTCTGTGCCTGTTCTGACCAGTAAACTGGAAAGGTTTCAGGGCACATTTGTGGGTAAGACACTGACTCAGAAGGATTGCAGCCCAATTAAATTCAAATGTTTGTTTGGAGAAGAGTTTGAGGGAAATACATGTATTTCCTTATACAATTATAGCAAAAAAGGGGAAACAACCCAAGTGTCAAGCTTGGGAAATGATGCAATAAATAATGGTAGATCCATAGTATAAAATATTATGCTACAATATAGAATCATGGCTGTGAAAAATTTTAAGAGCATAGAAAAATGCTAATGATACTATGTTAAGTTAAAAAAAAAGACAAAACTATATATAGTAGCACGGTTATGTAAAAATATATATACATGCACAAAATGTGTATGAACAGGGTAGTCTCAAGTGTTAATAGTGGACGTCGTTGGGTAGTAGGATTAGGGTTATCTTTATTTTTTAATCCTTATAATTTTCCGCATCTTCCAGAACTTGATATAGGCATTATATCTCTGATCTGAAAACTAAGATATATAGATGCTTTTGTGAATGCCAGAATTCAGATGAAATTCACTGCATAGATATTCAGTTCTAGGAGAAGAACGGCCATAGTAAGAATAGAGGTATTAGTTAGAAAGATGTTCAAAGGAAGCACAGAACAAAGGAAGTGCCTTACAAGGAGCTGGGAGACTTTATCAAACACCTCGTTAAGGGCCTAGAAAAAAATACTTACAAAGAAGCAAAGAGATGTGATACCCAGAGGGGCCAAAAATAAACCTACCACCTTGACAAAAAGACATTAGATAATGTCTTTGAAGAAACTGACCCATGGTGTGGTTGTGCACGCCGCTCCCCCAGAATAAGAGAATGGAGGGGGAAAAAAAGGAAGTCACTGCATTGCTGTGCATCTTAGACACATTTGAAGAGAAACAGAAAATGCTGTGCTTCGTTCTGAGCTGTTAGGTGGGACTTAGGCCAATGTACCACAAGAAAGGGCAGAGGAAATGCAGGCGAGTGGGAGAAGAGGCATCTGGGGGTTTTATTTTAATATTTAGTTAGACCCCATGAGGCGCACCTGCCTTTCCAGGTACGGGAACCAAGGCGCAGAGTCGGCCACTTGCCCAGGTCTGATTTCCAAGCCCAAGAAGGTGTGGCCATACCGCTTGCTGGGTGGTTGGGTAGTGAGGTGGAGTGCCCTCTGTGAGTCAGGAATTGGGGTTGGAGCCGTGGGAGGAGAGATGGTCACTGCAAGGCAGACATAAAAGATGAAAAACATTTGGTATGAAAGACAGTAAGTATGTATCCGATCGTGCAGTGATAAAATGGTGAAACTTAAGGGAGCATGCCACTTTATCCTTGTTTCAGTCAAGTCTGTGGATTCCAAGCAGGCAGAATCACATCCACTTTTGCTGTACATCACAACCAAGAACATCATAGGGCACATAGTAGGTGCCCTGTAGATACTGAAAGGGATAAAAGAATGCAGTGAACCACGAGGGAAAGGTACCTCAAGAGCTAACACTCAATCTCTCCATCACAAATTCACTCCTTCTTATTGCAAATATTTATTGAACATTTTCCTGTGCAAGGTACCATCTTCAAGATAGAAACAAGTTCATGATAAATTTGTCTGAATCAGTGTGTCCATACTAGGTTGTGAAAAGGAGCTGAGATTGATGATATTCTTGGAAACATCTCTGCCCTTCAGGGATGGAATCTAGGAAGAAGCCTCATACTCCCCTCTGTATTCCTTGGACCTCAGAATGGCCATGCATTTGTGGATCTGGTTCCTGAATCCCTTCCCTTCCAGTCCTGTTGACACCTCCCTCTCTGCTGTTTAGGGCAGTGTCTCGAGCAGAGCAAAGATGGGGAACAGTGACTCTGTATGTGGACACCACTTTATTTCTCTAGCATGAGTCTTCAGCATCCTCAGGTGTGTCGTGTTAGTTGACAGAAATAAAGTCAGTATTTTGGAAATGTCATTATATCTTTGGACTCTGCCTTGGCCATCACCGAGCGGCTTGATGGTAGCTTTGGCCAGATTCTAGGGTCTGCATGTTTCAAGGGCATCCAGCAGCAAGGAGAAGGTTGGATTTTTCAAGCAGCTGAAGGCTCTGGCTGTCAGAACAGTGTTGTTTAGATGCATGAGTGAGTCCAGCAAGCTTGAGGTGGGAGGTGGCATAAGGAAAATACATAGGAGCAATGGGAGGTCCCTTGGGGAGCATCTCATTTGCTTTCCCCCCACAAAGGTTTGGCAGTCTTCCCATCGGTTTGAGTAGTTGTGGGTTACGGTTTTGAGAAGCAAAAACCCAAATGTTCCCCTTTAGCAGCCTTCGATGCCCTCAGTCACTATAGCTTTGGGTATAGGGACATGAAATTTCCCTCAACACTTTTCCAAAATAGTGGAATTTTGTTTCTTATATATTTGGCTAACTTACTCTGTGTTTATCTCAGGACCTACCTACCAGGGTATGAGAAATTCACAATGTGAACTAAAGAAGGTAGTTACCCCTGTGCCATTCCCTGTGCTTGTGTCTGATCATATTTTTAACTGTGAGTACGCACAAGGTCATAGCCTCTCCTTCTGCAACAACTGGGGAAAACTTCTGAAGGTATTAAACTACAGTTTTATTGAGTATAGCACTAGGCAGATTTCAATCCCAGTAACTAGGAATTTGGAGCATTTGGCCTGTGATTTTGCTCACATTCATCCAATGCATCTTTGTTTCAAGCCTAATGAAATTAAGTCCTAATGAAATTATTCAGGGAGAAGGAGTGACCCAGACAAAGAAAAACACTCTGGCTTAGGCTGGTAAGACAGAGCCAGAAAGCTCATGGAGAAGACTTTCCTATAGGACAGGGATGATAAAATCATGAAGAAAATTGTGACCACTGAATTTCCCTCATGAGTGAAATGCCAAATTGGAAAAGAGAGGAGGAGGAGGAAGAGGAAGGGAAGGAGGAAAAGGAGAGGGGGCAGAAGAGAGAAGAGAAGGAGGAGAAGGGAAACCACCCAAAGGCAACAGTAATGGCCAGTCTGTCCTGATGAAATGATTTCATGATCTCTCACAGCACAGTATAGGAAGCTTATTTTGAATGCCCCTTTGGCTTAGTATCTTGCAAGAAAGGAGGAAATGGGATATTTGCTCATAGCCCGAATCCCCTGTACTTTCCCATATGTGGAGTAACTGTTTGCAAATCATTACCTGATCAGCTTCTAAATGAAACTCCCAGTAACCGGCAAATTCATGTTACTTGGTAGGCTTCCTGCTTTTCAGTCTATCTCTGTTAAGCACACTGTAGTGTTTACAGGATAAAAATAAAAGGTAATCAGAATTGGAACAGTGGCTTAAATGAGGAAGAGCCTTCTCACCTGACACTTGCCTTGGGACTGTGTCATTTGGTATGAGTGATCTAATTAGGGAAATCTACCCTTGTGCTTCTGGGACACTCCCACAGTCTGTTAGCTCCTGAAGTAGTGTTCGGCTGCTTTGCCTTTGGCCACCTACTTAGTCACTGAGAAAGGTCAAACCCAGAAGTCTAAGGCTGGGGGAGTTGGCCTGGACTTGCAGGTAGCTATGTATCGATAAGTCAGACCCTTTTCTGAAAACAAAGGATGAAAATGGGAAAATGAGAGTACGGGTTCATGATGCCTCATGGAGTATCTTGGGCGAAGCCAAAATGTGATGTATATTTGTTGTAGAAACAAACAAATGGTACCATTCGTTGAGCTCTCTGGTCCCAGTGACAATGGAAAAGTGCTGAAGGATTGGAGAAAATACTCGAGGGTAAGAAAAAGTCTCCAAATTCTTCCTCAAGGAGAGAGGATCACCAAGTTCCAGGCGGGCCCTTGAGCTGTCCAGTGGTGTGGCCAATCTTTTAAGAGTTCTGTCCAAGAAGATACCTGAAGGTTCAGGTTCCAGCTACACTGATTGCTTCCTCTGGCTCCTGTTTCTGGTTTCTGTTAAGGATTCTGACACGTAATCATCAGCCTTTACTTTACCCTTAATCCACCTTTGCCACACAGATTAATGATTATGTTTTGATTTGCAACTTCCTGTTCTGAAGCAAGTGAACAGAAGGAAGAAAGTCTCTGTGACATTCTACCACAGTTCCCTCGGACAGGAAGATTTTAGTAAAGATTGCTGCTGGAATTGCAGAATGTGGATGCACTGAATGAAAGCCTAACAGAAGCAACCAGTAGGTTTGACTGCATAACACTTCAAAACTTCTCTCCGTAACGCTGTCTCATTAACAGAATTAGCTGGCGAACACCAACCTGGGAAATGTTTGAAACAAATAGGACAGAACTAAAAGATTAATATTCCTAATATATAAAGAATTCATGCAAATCAATAAGAAAAACATTAAGACCCAAAATAGATACCCAGGTAAAGGACAAACAAATCTCCAAAGAGGAAATGCAAATGGCAGATCAACATATGATAAAACGTCCAGCCTGGCTGGTTTTTAACAAAATGCAAATTGAAGTAGCAAGGGGACATCATTTCCCCTATCAAATTAGCAAAGATTCTACAACGATGGCCCAGAAAAAGGTGCAGTGAGATAGAATGATATATGCTACTCAGGAAAAAAACAGACTTTCTGGAAAACAATTGGTCATAGTTCTCAGGAGGTTTAAAATATGCAGACGGCCTTTGACCCAAGAAATCAGCTTCTAGATATGTATGTCAAAGAGGTCATCAGAAATGTGGACCCTTGTTTATGTACAAAGGATTCATAACGGATATTTGGTTTAATACTTATTTAAAAGAGCGCATGGGTGGTTCAGCTGGTTAAGCATCTGACTCTTTGTTTCGGCTCAGGTTATGATCTCTCGGTTTGTGAGTTTGAGCCCCACATCGGGTTCCACACGGTGGATTCTCTCTCACTCTCTTCCCCTCCTCAGCTTGTGCTCTCTCTCTCAAATAAATAAGCAAACTTTTAAAAAAAGAGCTAAAGTCCACCAAGTGATGAGAATAGCTCAGTAAATAAGGCTGATCTGTTCCAAGAACTATAGAGCCAACTATAAGCCACCTTCACCTTAAATGTGAGGTGTGAGTCAAGTTTTTCATGGCATGGAAAAACTCTCAAGATAGAGGACTATTAGAAAAACTAGGAAAATACCATTACATATGTTTTCATCTTTAAAAATTTTTTTTAATATTCATTTCTTTTTTTAATTTTTTTAGTGTTTTTATTAATTTGTTTTTGAGACAGAGAGAGACAAAGCATGAGCAGGGGAGGGACAGAGAGAGAGGGAGACACAGAATCCGAAGCAGGCTCCAGGCTCTGAGATGACAGCACAGAGCCTGATGCGGGACTCGAACCCACAAGTGGTGAGATCATGACCTGAGCTGAAGTCGGACGCTCAACCGACTGAGCCACCCAGGCGCCCCAATATTCATTTCTTTTTGAGAGAGAGAGACAGAGCGTGGGAGGAGGAGAGGCAGAGAGACAGGGAGACACAGATTCCGAAGCAGGCTCCAGGCTTTGAGCCATCAGCACAGAGCCTGACGCGGGGCTCAAACTCAACAGACTACGAGATCATGACATGAGCCAAAGTTGGACTCTTAACTGACTGAGCCACCCAGGTCCCCCTCATCTGTATTTTTTAAATGGGAAGAGAGTGGAGGAAAGTACCAAATCCTCACCCCAGTTATCTCAGGGTGATAATATTATAGAACTATTATGTTCCTTTTAAATGTCTCCCCCAGGTTTCCCAGAAAGAGGCAAATAATAGTGATCCCTCATAAGTATTGTACAGCACGTGCTCCATCTGTGGACGACTGACCTATAAAGTACAGGGTGTGTTCGATCACCTTGGCCTTTCTGCCTTGCCTGTCCTAAAGCTAAGATCAGATTGAATACCCAACCAAAATAAATAACAGTCTTGACTATACATTGCTTTTCCCCATCTCTTTTTAAATTACTTTGTATATTTTTAGTTTATTTTTATGAGAATCTTTGATTAGAAACCACTTTAAGTTATTTTAAAAATACTTAGCAATTACATTATTAATACATACCAACATGTTTATGGGGTTTTAGTTAATGAAAAGCATTGAATACCTTTGGAGTGTGTGTGTGTGTGTGTGTGTGTGTGTGTGTGTGTGTTCTGTTTAGTAGTCTAGACACATTTGGGATTTTTTTTTTTAGTATAATTGACACAAAATGTTACCTGAATTTCAGTAGACACATTTGGTTGTAATGTGTCCTCCAGCAGGAGGGACATGTGGAAAGTTGTGGAAAGATCCTAGCAGTATTGGGAGTATACACACTTGAAGGTATGCTAGAACACATATAACGTGCACACCTGTGTGAGCACACATACACCCGCTTACATGTGCAAGCACACACACATACAATACTGCTAGATCTTCCTTGTTCAGCAAAATACCTAACCCACAGCCACATCCTTGATGTGTTCTTTCAGAACTGTGTAGATAGACTCTGCCTAATTGTGCCTTTGGTTCATGGTGCGGTCTGAGTGATGGGCCTAACAAGGCTACTGTCAGCCTTTTTTTCTTCTTGAAGGAATTCTATATTTGTTTATATAGTGCAGCAAAATTGTATTGCAGACTCCTGGCCATTCCCCACACATCTCTGCAAAAAAGTTAAGGTAGAAACAAATGCTTCAGTCATACCATTGATTTTTCCTGAAATAAACAAAAGAACCTAAAAAGTATTCAGAATTCGCCTTGGGAAAAAAGGTTAGGATTGAAACAGCCTTCCAGAACGAACTCTGGAGCCCCGTCTGGGGACTTCTTTCTCTTGGCACGAGGTGTTGTAAACCTGCAGGCGTTTCAGAGAATTTGCTCCGTCAAGTGAATTCTGTCATCATATTTCACTGCCAGGAGGGAAAAACGGAGTATATGGTTTCAGCTTCCAATTAATATATTAAATTAAAAGGAAAACCCTCCAAAGCTCTGTTGTGTTTTTGGATCTTTTGTACCTTTCCTTCTGGATGCAAAAGGTGGTCCCCCAGGATAACCAAGCACAGATTTGTGGGGTCTCAGACCAGGCTTTGTGAGTTTTTTCAAATAGAAATTGTGTATATTTAAAGTAGAAAGCATGATGTTTTGCTATACATCTACACAGTGACATGATTACTGCAGTCAGGCTCACTAACACGTCCATCTCCTCATATTCTTACCATTGTGTTGGGGGTGACAGCACTGGACATCTACTCTCTTAGAAAGTGTCCAGCGTGCAACACGTGACGATTAACTCTAGTCACTGAGCAGTACATCAGAGCTCTAGAATTTATTCATCCCATGTAGGTGGAACTTTGTACCCTTTGAATTTCGGCTCTCCAGCTTTGTGAATTTGGCAGTGACCCTTAACTCCCCTGAGCCTCGCTTTCTCCATTTGTAAACGCAAACAAAAATAACATATAATGTGCTGCGGATTTACTCTGTGTTGAGGGCTCGGCTCTCCCACTTCATGGGGTGGGCATTATGTGGATTCCGTGGCAAGGGAGGAAATCAAATCACAAGTGAGCACAATTATTTGCTGAAGCTCACGTGGCTTGTAAGTGGCAGGGCCTAGATTGCAATTAGGAAGCTGGGTCGCCTGTGTTCTTAACTGCCCTCCTTGGCTGATCATCTCTACCTCAGAGGACTCCCCTGAGGATTAGGTGAAGTGGGGCAAGTAAAGTGATGATTGCCCTTTCACCCCCAATTCTGACAGTGGCATCCGGGGGAAGTCATTATTAAGGAAGGACATGTTATAACACCTGCCCTGCAACTTGAATAATGTCCTGGTCTCCAGTCAAGTATTGCTTTAGCAAATTGGAAATTTGCATTAAGTATTTCTCTAAAGAGAGTTATAAAAACTTGATTATACCTGGGATAGGGTGTAAAAGAAAAATGCCCCTCTCCAAGATATACTGCCTAATCCTCAGCACCCATAAATATTACCTTTATATGGCAAATGAGTATTAACCTTGAATGGCCAATGAGGTAATTAAGTTAAGGGTCCTGAAAGGAAGAGATTATCCTGGCTTATCTGGGTGGGCCCCAAATGTCATCCCAAGTATCCCTATAAGAGAAGAGGGACAGGGCACCTGGACCGACACAGAGGAGGAGGTCATTTGAGGACAGGGACAGAGATTGGAAGCTGGAAAAGACAAGGAGGTATTCTCTCCTGGAGCCTCTGGAGGGAGTGTGGCCCTGGTGACATCTTGATTTTGGACTTCTGGCCTCCAGAACTGTGGGAGAATAAGTTTCTCTTGTTTTAAGCCTCCCAATTTGTGGGCTTTGTTATAGCAGCCCCAGGAAACGAATACAATTCCCCATCCCTAGTAGGCTGAGGATATTTCCATTTGTTTCTATAGAGGCAACCACAGTCATCCTCCCAGGCTGATGCAGATGCTAAGATGCTAGGCTGTTATTTAAAAAAAATACCATCCCCAGACATGTCAGTGAAGGATATTGTAGAAATTAAAGTGTTCAAATTGTATTAAGATGGGAGCACAGAGCAAGGGCCATCAATCTTGAACCCACAAGAGTAATCGTCGAGGGCTTCTTGGAGTAGGCAACATGGATGCTTAATTTTTTAGGGCAAGCAGGGATTAAATGAATGAGAAGAGTTGGGAAAGGCAAGAAAGACTGGAGAGGAAGCACACACAAAGGCTCAAGGCAGGAGAGAATGTCAGGTGTTTAGGGAACTGCGCGTAACTTTATGTACAGTGGACAGGAGAGATAAGTGAGAGGGGAGAAAAGAAAAAAGACCTATTGAAGGACCTTAAATACTAACAAATTGGATCTTATCCTGAAGACAGCCAAGAATGGCCAAAGGAAGTAACATGATCAGATTGCGTTTTGTAAAGAATTCCTCTGGCAGCAGTATAGCAAATAGATTGGATGTGACATTTGGCTAAATATGGCTTTAGTGTATGCATGTATCTCTGTTTCCTCACAAAACCTGTGGACATGATAATAACACAGATTAAAAAGACATTGACCCACAAGTTCAAAGAGAACAGAGGAAGGATGGTCCACAGATAAGAGAGGCCAACACAGCTCTACCAGCAGTTGAGGGGATGGACGACCAGTGCCTGACTTAGCCAGAGAGGGCTGCCCCCCCTCCCCCACCGCCGCCCTCACCCCGGAGCATGGGAATGGGAGAGAAGCCAACTGGAAGGCAGGTGATTCACTCTGAAGAACTCTCGAACAGCTCGGGCTTCAAGGTGCCAGGTACCCCTACAGGTGCAGACTTGGGGAAGGGCTAGAAACAGAAGAATCCATTGGTTCTTTATTAGAACAATTAAGTAAACTTGCACATATCCTTTTTTCCTGGACCACCCAGTCAGGGTACCAGCCCCAGCAGAGGACTGAAGGCACAGTCTCTGAGTTGACCCTGAGATATTCTGACTCTGGTGTCAACAGAGCTGAGGGTGCCAGTTGTGGCCCCATATTGCAGTGAGAGGAGCAAGTGAAAATCTGCATGCTGACTGGCAAGATGCCTGCTTGGGGCCCAGAAATGGAAGCCAGAATTATACTTTTCTTTTCTTTTTTTTCCCCAATATATGAAATTTATTGTCAAATTGGTTTCCGTACAACACCCAGTGCTCATCCCAAAAGGTGCCCTCCTCAATAGCCATCACCCACCCTCCCCTCCCTCCCACCCCCCATCAACCCTCAGTTTGTTCTCAGTTTTTAAGAGTTATACTTTTCAGGCAGGAAATTGGAGGAGTGAAGGAGTCTTTTTTTGGGAAACTGATGAACTAAAAAAAAAAATGAAAAGAAAAGAAAAAGACCTATAGTATAATATTGACATTGGAAGTCCCTGGAGAAATCGTTAGATCTCTGCCTGATCACTCTGAAGCCCAGAAGGAGACCATCTCTTCTTCCACAGAAATAGAGTTAGCACTTCAGCACCTTACTCAACAATGAGTGAATAGAGAGGCATCAGATATTTGAAGGGGGAAGTCAGACCAAAGTGAAAGAGCTGCACAAAAAGGAATTTGGAGGACACAGAAATCATGTGGCACACATATGAAACAGCCAGAAAATGATAAGCAATAGCCTTGGGTGTGAGGGATGTTATTGCACCGTGGAACAAGAACAGCATGCTATAAAAAAGGAACATTCAGAGAACACAGAAGAACTCCTGGAAATAAAACATAATAGCAAAAGCCAAAAGTTCAATTAAAGAGTGGTAACATAAAGTTGAGGAAGTCTCCCAGAAAGCAGAATAAAATGAAAATGAATGGAATAGAGGAGGGGGGGGGGATAAGAAAATTAGAGGACTGGTCTATGAAATCTAAAATCAAGGTAAATGAGTTATAGAGACAAAACAAACAAAAACAACAACCAACCTCCACCCCTGAAAATGTGAAAGGAAAATAAATTATTGAAGAGGAACTATAAGAAAATGTCCAACTCATGAATAAGAGTTGCCCACTTTGAAAGGGCCCATTGAGTATACATTATAATAAATTTTAAAAGACCCTCATCTCTAAATACCATTACCCATTAAAAGAATCAGAGAAGTGCTTGATTCTTTTTTTAAGTTATTTATTTACTTATTTATTTATTTATTTATTTTGATAGAGAGAGTGAGCGGGGGAGGGGCAGAGAGAGAGAGAGAGAGAGAGGGAGTGAATTCCAAGCAGGTTCTGCATGGTCAGTGCAGAGCCTCATGTGGGGCTCGAACCCACGAACTGTGAGATCATGACTTGAGCTGAAACCAAAAGTTAGACACTCAACTGACTGAGCCACTCAGCACCCCAGAAGTGCTTGATTCTAGGTCTGGGTCAGAAAATGTACAAGAGGCATAAGATAGATGGAATGTTGTTTTACACCAGAGAGCAAAGCAGTGACTGAAGTCGGCTTGGGTCATGTCAGTAGGACTGACTCAGAAGCCAATTTGGGAGGTTCCCATTGGCCAAAAATGTGATGTTCTGAGCCTCACTTAGAATAAAGCCTGCAATCCATCGAACCACAGTCCATAATGATACTTGAAAGGAGATCTCATTGGTCACCTTGAGAAGATGCCAGGTAACCAACACACTATTTTGAAAGCTTATAAATAACAAAAAAGCAAGCATTTATTTGGTCTTTCTTGTAAAACTGTACCTCTGGTAACCAAATAGTTGATGAGACATGTTGCTTTTCTTTTAAATATTCTTTTAATGTTTATTTATTTTTGAGAGAAAGAGACAGAATGAGAGTGGGGGAGGCCAGAGAAAGAGGGAGACACAGACTCCAAAGCAGGCTCCAGCCTGTCAGCACAGAGACCGATGCGGGGCTGGAACTCACGAATGGTGAGATCATGACCTGAGCCAAAGTTGGACGCTTAGCAGACTGAGCCACCCAGGTGCCCCAAGAGACGTCTCTTTTTATGAAACTATTTCAGCTAACAAACAAGGAAGGAATGAACAAAATGACAACTTCACCGTGTTGCATTCCCCAATGAAATGAAGGATCCAAGCTAAGATCCTTGGTGGTCATTGACATCACAAGGAGAATGACATCCAGACACATTTTGCCTCCAAATGGAAGTACCTGGGAGTAGTACCTGGAAGGTGGTATGGACAAATTCCCACAAACCAGACAGTAAAAGGCCAATTTCTCGTTTTCCTGGCTATTTAAAATGGAACAGAATATTTTAGGCTGAGGCTCAGTTTATACTGAGCATAGGGACTGGGGATCTGGCATAAAGGTTTTTGTAAGTGACTTAATCATTTAATGAGCGACCCAGTGCCTCCAAGCAAAAGTTCCTGAATCCCTGCCCAGAAGGAATGTTGGAGGTTTAACTCAGAGTCCATCCATCAGGTGGGCCAGCGCTGCAGGCCCTCTGGAACCCACTCGGGGAGGGACAGGGAGGAGACAGGAAAGGAGGGCTCAGCCTCGAGGCTGGGAAGTCACAACAGCTGACCTTTTCTGCCTCTCCCCACCGCAGGCAGTGAGTGAGCTGCTCATGCACAGTGCCGTCTTTTGCTTTCACAGGTTTTAGAGGCAGAGGCAAGCCAGGCCCAGAGACACTAACTCAGAGTCTCATGATGTCCCCCAACAGCCAAGCCTGAAGGAGGGATCCCAGGAGGCACGGTGAGGGAGTGAGAAAGCGAGATGGGTGCACCCTTGCAAGATGCATTGGAAGCCAGCTGCCACCATGGGCAGCTGGGACCTGGTCCCCCTGGGGACCTCCAGGAATTGTCCCATCAAGGGACGAGGAAGAGGCAGTATTCCTCCACCAGTCATTTGGAGTGAATGACCCAGTGGCTGAAGGCTGCTCTAGGGGTACTCACTCCCTGACGCTTTTGGCCGGTCCTACTGAGCATGCTCTCTGGCCAGAGAACCCCCCCAAACAGAGAGACTTGGGGAGCCAACAACCTGTAGGGCAGCTTTCTGCAGGTGACCTTCGGGGTGAATGGAGTCCAGCAGAACCAGACCTCCCTGGCCCCAAGGCCGTGATGCTAACTGCTGCTCTAAATAGGTATTGGGGGTCCTTACTAAGGTTCAGATCTGGAACTCGGGAAAGGAGGACAGGCTGACAATGGCTGGACTTGCCTAAGTCCAACAGGAGTCATGTGTTGGGGGAGCAGACACTTAGTACTGTGCACAGGTGACTCTGACATACTGTGTCCCAGAAAGAAACGGGGACACTTTTCTGCTCAGCATGCTGACAGGGGCCTGGCTTCTGACCCAGGCAGTCCTTCCAAGATGCAGCATCTTAGGCGGCCGTCCCCTCGGGCTAATTCTGCTTCTCACCTGGCACCTTTGGGGAAATGCTTCCTGTGGATCTCAACCTTGGCTGCATATTACAGTCACCTGGGGACCTTTCAAACAGTGGATGCCTCTGTCCCATCTCCAAAGTGACAGAGGTAATTGGTCTGCGGTGAGTGCTGGCACAGGGAACTTTAAAAACCTCTCGAGGTGTTTCTAATGAGAAGCCACAGCTTATAACAAAATTCTAAACGCTTAAGCAGGAAGTCCCCATTGCAAGCAAGTATTATTTTAGCAATCAGGAAGGAATTTCTCACTTTTTTATGAAGCTCCAACCACTGAGCTGGGTGGAGAATGAGACCCAACAGAAGGGTGTGTGAGTAAGTCCCTTTTGCCTGCAGGTCTCTGATGGATTAAGAGAGTTCCTGAGTGTCATTGATTAGTGATTGATTGCTAAGCAATTTGGAGAGGTTTGCTGTTTACATAAAAGCCTGTTTACTAGCTGTGCCTCTTCAACTCCCCAAGCCTCAGTTTCCTCATCTCTAAAATGGGGATCTGTGTGCCCAAGAAAACTCACATACACTGTGTGCCTACCATGCTCAGGTCACACACCGGCAGCCCCTGCCCCATAGCCAGCTGGACAGGCTGAGGGTGGTTCCATGTTCTGGGTCATGGCGAAGCTGCTTTAGTGGAGCAGGGGACGTTTGTTCCTCTCTGCAACACGGGGCAGCCAGATGGCATGTGAAGGAAACAGTTGGGGACCCAGACTCAGGAGGGGAGATCACACTTTCTCCAGCTTTTCCTGCTGCCCCCCTGCTCAGTCCCAACCACAAACACAGAAGGCCAATAGCAGGGCAAGTGCGATGTGATAAAAGATCTCCATGCAGTCTGAAAGAGATGGCTGTAATTAGGACAGAAAAAAATGTAGCCAGGCCATTTACAACTTTGCAGGATGCTTCCCCTCCCAAAAAACAGCTAAGCAGGAGCCCCCCAGAGGTGTTTTTAATGGGCCTAAGCAGCAGGAGGGTTTGCAGAATTGTTTTCTCTGCTCCCAGGGGTTCAATTTCTGTTTTGGTATGGGCACTGAACGGTATTGGTCTTCCAGAACTCCTTTTGTTGTTATTAATAACACCGCATCTTTCCAAGTTGGAGCAAAGACAGGCAGCCAGGGAAGCAGGAATCCTGATATTTAGAGGGCAGCCTATTCACAGACATCCCTATGCAGCTCCACAGTAGGTTAGTCCTGTAGACGTTTGAGGGTGCCAGGTCCCAATGGCTCAATCACGCTTTGAAGCCAGTTCTATCTGGGGAGCATACCATTTAGTGAAGGATGCCAGGTACATCCGCAGTTCTTTTCAATATTCCATGGTGTATGATTGGATGGAGGTAGGCACAGAGCCTGGAGGGAGAGGTGGGGAAAAGCTAGGCGTTTGCCCAGCGAGGAGCCTTGTCTGGGATGAGTTTAAAGGAAAAACAGTTATAGTATGAAAAGGAAAGAAGAAATCCTTAATGGTCAAGGAACCACATGAGCCATGGTGGAGCTGGGAGGAAAAGCATGGTGTGAAGGAGTAACGGCAGACAGAGTGGCATGGCTGGAGCAAAAGGTGCCAGGGCTGGGGGTTGGGGGTGAGGAGGGATGTAGCCGGGAGACTGAGCAGAAACCAGACAGCCCAGACTATTTGCTAGGTCAGAGACTACACTTCACTCTGTGAGTGACTGAGGAAAGTCTTTCTCTCCAACTTTTTATTTTGAAACTTCCAAACCTAGAGAAAAGTTGAAAGAATAGTACAGTAAATAACTGTACACCCTTACCTTACACATGGCTTCTCAAGTTTAACATCTGTCATGTTGACCTTCCCCTCCTCTATTAGTATTTTTTTTTGCAGAATCTTTGAAAGTAGGTAATTGACATCATAGCCAAATAAGAAAGGAAGAAGGAAGAAAGGACATTCATTTTCCTATATAACCACAATGCCATTATCACACCCAAGGACTGAACATTGGCAATACATTGAATGTGTTACCTGGCATCCAGTCCATAGTTCAATTTCCTCTGTTTCCCCCCAAATAAACTTTATAGCTCTTCTAGTCTTCATCTGGAGTTTGATCAAGAACACCTTGCCTTTGGGGACACTGGCTCTTTAGTCTCTTAGAAGGTAGAATGTCCCCCACCTTTTGTTATTTTGTGTTTCTTGATATTGTCATTTGTTGAACATACAGGCCAGTCACGTAGCAGAACGTCCCTCAAGTTGGATCTGTGTGGTGGTTCAGTCATATTAAATTAAGGTTAAACATTTTTGGAAAAAGCACTACTCCTTCCCATCGCATCATTTCCAGAAGCTCACCTGTCCTCGTGTGGCAGGGCTAAACTGTCACCACGGTCTGTCCATTGTACACCAACATCTTATTCTCTATAGCTAAGGATGATTTTGCAATTCTGTCTTTTCCTTCTCCATTTTCAGATTGGCATTACCTCAAGAAAAGCTCCCCACCACACCCCACTATTAACAAATCATCACTTTAGGCTCAGGGGATTCATTTTTTGATTCAGTGTGTTAGAAATTGCTATTATGCTCGTTCATGCTCAAATTGTCCCACATTGGGCCAGTAGGAGTCCCATCAAGCTAGCCCGTGTGTCTTTGATGGGTCGCCATTGACCCTTAAGCACTTTTGGGCTTCCTGCCTTACTTGGTACTTTTGTGTTCCACTCTCAGAAGTGACCACTTCTCTGAGGAGCCCTGGTTTGATGAGGAGTAATCATTGGAAACCATGGCCTGGGCACCAGCTGTGCTCCACACTATAGCAGTGTCATTGTTTCTAGGCCCTTTGAGAAGGGAGTGCTAGGAATGTGTATTTTTTTAATGTTTATTTAATTTTTGAGAGAGGGAGACAGAGCATGAGCGGGGGAGGGTCAGAGAGAGAGAGAGACCAGAATCGGAAGCAGGCTGCAGGCTTCAAGCTGTCAGCACAGAGCCCGATGCGGGGCTCGAACTCACGGACTGTGAGATCATGACCTGAGCTGAAGTTGGATGCTTAACCAACTGAGCCACCCAGGCACCCCGGAAATGTGTATTTTTTAAAACTCACAAGTATATGCAAATAACACCAACTCATCACAAGGTCCTTTCTTCCCCACTTGGTATCCCCATATTGGTCTCCAAATATATGAACACATGTATTTATTTGCTCTATCGTACAATTTCCACAGTCATTCTGGATTATTATACTGGTAACACCACCACTAACAGGAGACTCACTGGATAAAATGCAAGATTTCTTCGCAGTTATTTTCCTCTATAGAACGTATCTTACCGAGGGTGTGTAATCAGAGTACCTGCATTTGTTACTTGTGTGTGCAGTTATATTACCAATGTATATGATTAGCTTCATTTGAATACAATTTAGTTTTTTCACCTTTCATACATTTTTTAGAAATGTATTTTTTGGAAATTTTTATGTAACTAATCTCCTAGGGATGGGCGCTTGGTTGTTTGCAGTATTTTGCTATTACAAATAATGTCATGGCAGATGATTTTGATTTGTGGACATGTATCTTCCAGGTAAATTCCTGCCAGTGCCATTCCTGCATTAAAGGGCAAGTGCACGTGTCATTTTGTGAATTGTTGCCACATTTCTTTTGGTACAGACTGCATTTGAGCTTTCAGTAGATTCTGTTGGAAAATGGAGTGGAGAGGAAACGAGGTCAGGAATAAGAGGTCACCGTGGCCGTCCAGATGAGCGATGGCCGGTGCCTCAACCAGTAGCAGTGAGCCTGGGGAAGGAGATGGGGGCTGGCTGAGGGCTTAGCTCCTGATTGGATGTGGGGAGCAAGGGAATAAAAAGACTCCCAAGTGTTTAGACTAAGGTAAGAAGGCAGTTCAGTGTCCACACTAAGGCAGGAAACAGGAGGAGGAAGAAGATGTGTGTCTATGTGTGTATGTGCATGCACGTGCATGTATATGTGCACGTGTATGTACGAGAGTGCATGTGGGTGCATGTGAATGAGTGTGTGTGTGTGTGTCTTTGGGTGTGCATGCACACATGTGTGAATGCATTTGGGAAACAGACATGCAGAGGCCTGGAGCACAGAGTGGGGCAGGGCGGGCGGCAATGAGCCATTGGTATGAAAAGGGCAGTAAAAAGCATGACCATGGCGGAGATCAGGACCTACACTCCTGAGTGTCCCCAGCCTCTGGACACACAGGGAAAATGGTGCACATCGATTTTACCTTTCTCAGATGTACACGTAGACCTGCTGCCTTAGATTTAGTGGTCCTCACCTGAAAGAGTCCCTGGAGGATGAGGAAAAGTACAGTGAGCACATTACATAAAAATGTGACCACTGTTAAAAAAATGGATCTGATGTTCCCGATCTCTCAGATCCCACACACACTTTAGTAGCCCCCCTCAGGGGCAGGTGGATGCGTGTTGGCCCCAGTTGGAGGCGTGATGGCTTTTGTTATGAAGCTGCTGGGACATCCTGAGCAATTCCTGCGGTGCTTCTGTCCGCTGTAGACCTGTCCTTGTCCTCATCCTCTAACAGGCCTGTCCTCGGCTGACCCCGGGCACAATAAAGATCTTGCTTGGAAAAAAGTTATTTGCCAGAGGCTCAGAGCACTAGAAGGCAGTGGGAATCAGTTCACCAACAAGCTCCTGTGGGATCCACAAAGGTTCCCTGGAAAAGGGGTCCTTATCTTCCATCAGGAAACATGCTCTTCATTTCTAGAGGGCGCTTTACGTTTGGCTAAAGGTATAACCTTGTGTGTTCGTGTGCAACTTAAGTAGCAGTGGATAAATTGCCATTTTTATTTTTTTATTTTTTATTATTTTTAATTTTTTAAAAATGTTTATTTTTGACACACACACAGAGAGAGAGAGAGAGAGAGAGAGAGAGAGCATGAGCGGGGGAGAGGCAGAGAGAGAGGGGGATACAGAATCTCAAGCAGGCTCCAGGCTCTCAGCTGTCAGCACAGAGCCTGATATGGGGCCCAAACTCACGAACCGTGAGATCATGACCTGAGCCAAAGTCGGATGTTCAACCGACTGAGCCACCCAGGAGCCCCAGAATCGTCATTTTTAGAAGCTTATCAAAAACTCTGTTCTCTGCACACATGTAACAGCAAACAAACATATTTGCAGTAACACGTCAGAGATCGGGCATTGCTCTGCTCCTTATGCTCGAATTACTCAAATCATTGAAAAATTCCTTCAAGCACCAGTTCTGCAACAGTAAAATACAACCCCCCTTTGGTTTTCATTTATTCCAGTGCGGTCTTTCTTATATGCTTTCCTGCCTCCCTACACTGTGTCTAGGGCCCATTACTTAGTTATTTCTTAATAACTTGGTAGAATTAATATGAGTATTAGCCTGGCCTGGTTGTGATTGTTGTAGTTTCTGTTTGCTCTCTTCAAGGTTGGCTGCTAGTGGACACTTCTGTTCCCTTCTGGTTTTCTTCTGACAGCTCTTTTCACACCAGTAGAATCCAGTCGTTCTCCTGTGTTTACTGCCTTGAACATCCTGTGGGATTGGACACAGCTACCCGGTCTGTAATTGTGTTAAAATATTGTGTGTTAAATAGGAGTCACGGGACTCTGAGAGACTTCTGGAAAATAAATGCCTGACTAGGGTTCATGGCACCATAGCAAGGGCTGGGAGATTCCCATTGAGAGTGAGGATGAGGAGAAAGTGTGGCTTCTGGAAGTATTCCTTTTCCTCGAACTGACAAACATATGCTGCAGCTGACCTAAATAAGCTTCCGGTTTGATTGCAGGTATGAACTCTCTCCTCTGAGTAGATGGGGATGGCGTGGGCAAGCTCTAGTCTAAGTCGGGGTGGGGGGCAGAAGGGAAGATGCTGCAGATTGGGGTTCTGAGTTCTTATCCACTCCAGATGCTGTCACTTCTGTACCATAGGGGTTTGGGCAGGTTAGAACGTCCTTATCCTCCTGCCTCCTCCCTCCTCCCTACAAATGGAGCTATTACCTGCCTTGCCCAGGTGGTAACAGTGGAAAGGCTTTATACAAGCAGTGTGGTCTACAAACACAAGACAGCCTTATCTGCACTTTGGAGATATGTTAAGTGTAGGATAGACGAGTTATGCCATTCTAATTGTGACTTTTCTCAGCTGCAGCAAACGTGGGACGTTTTCTTTCCATCTTTCCATCTTCTAAGTTCCCTTCTTCTCCTCTAGGGATATTTTTATACCTCTCTCTGCCCCCAAGAACTTTAAAAGAAAATATAATACTGTTTTTAAAAAATCTGAAATCATGTCCCCCCTGGTGGGCTGCGATTATCAGCAGCCAGAGTTTCATTTCTCTGAAGGTTACCCAATGTAGGAAGGGTGTGAACCAACCATGTGGGCAAAAGGAAGCAGCTCAGCTGTCCCCCACTGTCCTCACCTTTACCTCTATTATTCTCAAGAAAAGAATCCAGGCCTGATGTGCAGAGCAGACCGGTAGGAGGCTGCTGGCATTTGACCACTTTTAACATGCAGAAATGCCAGTGTCCAATGATTTAACCTAATGATTTCTGGGGAAAGGGAATGACACGCATGGTTCAGGGTTATTCAATCAATAGTCCAGCATAATGCTGAACCTCTCATTGTTTACGGTGAAAAATCTAGGAAATAAACCCAGGGAATGCCATGTAAATAGATGCAAAGGTAATAAATACACCCAGCATTTCATTTACTCTCTTATGGGCCCCCCACCCCCTATTCAAGAGATATGTAATTGTATCTTTCTTTCTTGAGGCCAGGATAAAGCCATATGTTTGTGTGGAAGACAATGGGAAATTGGACTTGAATTTACTGTGTCATTTTAATATACTGCCCCCTTTACTTGACAGGAGGGAGGTTCACTGAGGGCTGTCTTCGAAGCACTGCTGATCTCCTAAATAAATAATGTGCTGGGCTGGCAGAACCTCTATATACAGTGCGTCCCAGGGGCTCATAAGTACGCTGTCACAGGAGAGCGGCAGGTGGTTACTCCATGTTCATTTCTGGCTGACCAATAAAAGGCATCCTCCATGTTGCTGATTATGAGCCCGTCATCTGATTTGAAGTTATGTCACTCTAAAGTAGGGAGAATTGCCTCACAGTAAATCTCATTTTTAATCCAGAGCATCAGGGAAAGCCTCTCTGCCCAGTTTAGAGGAAAGGGGGGCCTGGGCCTGGGATTAAATAATAGGAAGGCAGTCTACAGCTCCTGTCTGCTTGAAGGCATTCCTGGGGTGCCCCTGGGGAGAGAGGCTGGGGGTGGGGAGAGGTTCTGTTTGGTCTCTTTCACCCTCCCTAAGTCCCCTGCCCTTCCTGTTCCTCCTCACTTCATTCTCTCCAGTTCCCTACCCCTCTCCAGTCTCCACCCCACTTCCACCCCTCCCTTCTCTATCTCCTTCTCTAGTTCTCCAAACTTCACCCCTTCCCAACCTCCACCCCTCTCCTCCCTAAGCTTCTCCAACTCCCTCCCCTCCTCACCTCTTCAGAGCCTCCCTCCCCTCCCACCACCCCCGTTTCCTTTGAGCTAAGATTCCTTCCCAACCCCCACCCCTCTCCTCCCTAAGCTTCTCCAACTCCCTCCCCTCCTCACCTCTTCAGAGCCTCCGTCCCCTCCCACCACCCCCCTGACTGTTTCCTTTGGGCTAAGATTCCTTGTGGCTCCTGCTGGGGTAAAGCCCATCTTTGGGTTTAGGTCCTGGAGCAGTAATGGCTGCTGGCAGGGTTTTATAGAGACATGCCACAGACACCCGTGTTCTGTTTTCTGAGATCACCAAGGAGAAGAAAGAGAATTAGAGCAGAGAAGACAGGAAATCTAAAGGGGGTTCTCCTGTGGTTCTCTGTTCAGGCAGGTGCTGTCTCCAGGCAGACCAAGGGCCTGGAACTAAAGGAAAGGAAACAGAGAAGGGAGGGAAATTGGGTGAGAAGGAGGAAAGCAGGGAGAGAGGGAAGGGAAGAAGGAAGGGTGGAGGGAAGGGAAGAAGGAGGGGTGGAGGGAGGAGAGAAAGGAGGAGGAAAAGGCCATTCTCACAATTGATTTGTGTGGAAATTAAAAACAGAACCTGTACTACAGGACTTCTGTAGCCTTCAGGGATGGAGTTAATGGGGAAAATAGTGCAGAAAAACGCAGCTGATCCGTGTTAGCAGCCCTGCTCTCTTGAGATGCCCCTGCTCCAGCCTGTGACCACACACGTATACCTGCACATGTGCACACATGCAGACATACACACATTCTCACACACACACAGCCATACACATGGGTACACACGTACCTGCATTCATGTGCACTGACAGGTATACACAGGCATGCACACACACAGACCCACACTTGGACGCATGATCACACACATGCATGCATCATGCACGCATACACAGAGACACTCATGTACAGATGTATGCACATGGAGATAACATGCACACCATTACATGGACACACATGTACATTCACAGGCAAGCACAGACATGTATGCATGCGCACATACTCCTGTCCGTGCACACATGCAATCATGTGCGCACACACACACACACACACACACACACACACACACAGAGGCACAATCACACCCTGCCCCATCCTTTCTGTTTTGAGTCTTGGTCTCTGTGGTTGTCTTCACCCCTGACCCAGGGGTAGGATCTCCATGGGATCATGTCCTGTTATCCTCTGCCTGCCTTCAGGACCCCGGGGCCAGTCTCTACTGCTGCTAAATACAAAGAACACCTTGGGCTTTGGAGTCAGGTAGAACAGCCTTTATACACCCGTGAAAGTTTGAACTAACCAGCCAGCCAGTGGGAAGAGAGTGTTGACATGAGTCTGGTGAGGCCATGGGTTGTACCCTTGAGTCAGCCTCCATCAGACATCCCAAGGCCATCATGGGAGCTTCCAAGAAGCAGATACCAGGATGTGATGAAACATGCAAGGACTTTCCTAGGGAAATGCCCATAAGGAAGGTGGAAAGGGGAGGGAAGGTTGTACAGAAGTGTTCTCTAGGATGGCCGTGCAGCCTCGAGAAGGTTCTGCAGGGCCATCAGGGAATCACTGAGCTATCTCTGACCTTCAAGGGAGTCTCACATCTCCTGGGGATGGGCCTGCGTTGGTATCCCCACTCACATGGCTGTGGATCCCATCATCCTGTGGTTAGTGTAGGAGTTGTTTTAGGTGTATGGCTGCAGAGCAGACAGAGAAAGAAATTGAAACTTTGCCCAAGTCTGTTTTTAATCTTTATTTATTTTTGAGAGAGAGAGACAGAGCACAAGTTGGGGAAGAGGAAAAAGAGAATGTGAAGCAGGCCCCAGGTTCTGAGCTGTCATCACAGAGCCCAACACAGGGCTCAAACCCACGGACCGCGAGATCATGACCTGAGCCGAAGTTGGACGCTTAACTAACTGAGCCACCCAGGTGCCCTGACCCCACTCAGTTTGTACTGATTTGAAACATAAAATCAACAATTCACTCAAGAAATAGGTTCACTTTTAAAATAATGATAAATTCAGTCCAATCATCATTTGCTAACAAGGTGTCTGAACTCAAGGGGTTTTCTCTCTACGTCCAACATGCAGGCACCCTTGTTATCAGCACCAAGGACGTAGGCGTTAAACTGTGTAAGAGTGCTCCTGGTTTGGAAATAAGGAGGTCTTTCTGGATGTAAGGGGAGCTTTAAATATTACACGGGGTTGGGGTGTCTGGGTGGCTCAGTCGGTTACGCGTCCGACTTCGGCTTAAGTCATGATCTTGCGGTCCATGAATTTGAGCCCCGCATCGGGTTCTGTGCTGACAGCTCAGCTCCTGGAGCCTGCTTCAGATTCTGTGTGTTCCTGTCTGCATGCTCTTCCCCTGCTCATGCTCTGTCTCTCTCAAAAATAAAAATTAAAAAAATTTTTTTTTTAGATATTTCACAGGGTCATAATAATCATTTCATTTTAGGGGCTTGACAGATCAGGTTTGAACCTTATTGGTTTAAGGTCGGTTGAGTGACCCTGTCTGAGAGGAGATACTTTGTCATTCTAACTTCCCCAATGACCTAAATCTTGCTATCCTCATTTTGGGGTCAGTGAAAGGCACTGGTAGGGTGACAGGCGGTAGAGGTCGTCACATGGAGGACAAGGAAATGCTGAGTATGTCCATATAAACACAGCCCTTAGCAAAAGCTAACCCCAAAGCTGATGTCCTGAGATGATTGGTAGTCACCTGACATCATTTTAATGAAACCAAACGGGTTTATATGTAATTTTAGAGATCGTCCTGATAAACAATGGAAAATTTCAGAGTTAAAAAAAAAAAAAAAGCTCAATCAGTCATAAAAGACAAGAAAAAGTGCCTGAATATTTCTTGTTTTTTTTCTGTGACCATCTTGAAGGTAACCGTAGAGCTTTCTCTCCTTGGCTGCAGTAATTCAAGTAGTGGCAAATGACCACACAGAGAATTCCAAGCTAAGGTCTGATTCTACCACTACACACATATCTCAAGCCCCAAGACATCCATAAGCTAAGGGGAGCAAAAATCAGCAACAAACATGAAAGGAAGTCTTTATCTGGGAGCTGGGGTCTCTGGTTTACCTGGGTAGAGAGTGTGTAATGTGACGCTGCAGAGACTCTCGCAGCTGTGATGCCTCAGCTACTAAGTGGAATGATTTGCCAGCTCTTAGTAGCCAGGTGCATTATTTAAAGTGCATTCATGAAAGCATCTTAAAACATTGATTTAGTGCTGTAAATTATGAGCATTTAAATCCATGTGAATGTTCCAGGTTTTCAGTGACGAAAGGTGGTGGTTGTCATTGTCTCCATCTTCAATCGTTTTAGAAGGAATATAGTTCCATTCTTCAGGTAGTTCCAGTGGAGACACAGATATTTTATCCAGTGCGAGTAGCTGCCTCTCTAGAAGGTGCTCCTGCTCAGGATTTAATGGAAGACGTGCTTTCCTTGGGGTGCTTCATGTGGATCATTTCACGTTATGTGTGGGGCGGGTTGGCCCCGTATTTGATTAGTAGACTAATGACATGTGACCAGATCCTCATACAGAAAACATTTACATTTTATTTTCAGAGTTTGGGAGTTGAAACTGGGTCAAATCCCAGTGAGCTCTTACACAAACTAATGAGGTTACAAAATCCAGATCCTCAGAAATCATGCTTGCAGTGGTTTTAATGAATGTTCCAGGGGGAAAATGCACCGAGTTTTTTTTGTTTCAATCGGGCAGTGACTAAACTTAGGTCACTTTAGGTAAATTTCCTCCGATATGCAGGGTATTAAGCTTGAGTCTGCATATCTTTGATTTTTTTGATTCTTTTTTTCAGTCACAACCGTTGGGTTTTCCACTCTGAAAAGGAAGATGAGGCCACTCAAATTGTTCTAGTGTCTTGTAGGAAGAAGGCTTGGAGTTTGGTGAGAGTGACTTAATAGAGATTCCCTTCTTGGATTAAAATATAATGTGTTGGGGCACCTTGGTGGCTCAAGTCAAGCATCTGACTCTTGATTTCAGCTCAGGTCATGATCTCACCGTTTGTGAGTTTGAGCCCCACATCAGGCTCCGTGCTGATGGCATGGAATCTGCTTGGAATTCCTCTCTCTCTCTCTCTCTCTCTCTCTCTCTCTCTCTCTCTCTGACCCTTCCCTGCTTGTGGGTGCTCTCTCTCTCTCTCTCTTTCTCTCAAAATAAATAAATAAACTTAGAAAATAATAAAACACAATGTGTTAATGGGTAAATAGGATAGGGCTTAGAGATCAGGAGCAGATTGCCATTGAAAACAGTTTGTTCCTCACAGTTCCTGAGAGAAGGGGGCATTCCACACCATGTGGGGCCATGTAAGAAAACCTCAGGGTCAATCAGGAGTCAGAGGGTGAGGGCACATTGGTTTCCATGGGAAGGAATGGGTGAGGCAGGGTAAGCAGGCTTAGGATTTGCTAGTTTGAATAATTTCAGTAGACTCTGGGGAATAGGGGTTGTCCCTAGTTGTCTGGTGCTTGGTGGCCCCGGGTACCAGATTGGGGCAGGTGGAGAGCGTCCCTGAGTGTGACGGCAGAGTGAAGAAGGTGGGCTCTGGATTGATTGGTTTGCATTGAAAAGTGCGCTCATTATTTACTGTTCATTACTCATGTGTTTACTTTAGCAATTGGCTTCCCCTGAGAGAGGCAGTCTCTCCAGGGTCAGTGGGGGCCCCAGATGTCAAACCATTAGAATTTAGAAAATAGAAGACATGATTCATGCACATCTCCAAGCTGAAAATCCTGTGGTTTATCAAACAAGACAAGTAAAGATTTACGGCTATATCTGTTGTTCACAGAAACCCTCCTATGAGGGACATTTTCTCAGATATTAAAACCAAGAAATCACAGAGCCTTATTCTCCCACAGAAGTCCACAAACCCGGTGTTCACCAGCCTCCACTGGTCACGAAGTTTTGAGGGCTCTGGAAGGCTCTGGACAGAGAAGCAGGCAGCTAAGCAAGCCACAGAAGAGAAGGCAGCACAACTCTGAGTTGAAGTGCAGGATGAGAACAAATCAGATGATTTTTTTTTTTCAGATGGCCTAAGCCCAGGAAAATTTATGCTGCAAGAATAACATTTCCGTTGGTAGATAAGATAGAGAATACTGTAGAACCCCAGTCTGTACTGTTGACATTGGTGATGAATGACCTCGTTTTGGAGAACTTGCCATTTGCTTAGAAAGCCGGGAAGGTGAGCTGTTGGTAATTTCTACAGTGTAGCAACAGTATCTACCATGGTCTCCCTTTTCTCTGCATGCCTTCAGCGGATTGCCCATCCACTTCTGGGTGCTTATTTGTTCTTAGCTAATTACAGAATGAAGGAATGTTACAGTCTCACAGCTAGGGACAAGAGAAACTTAGCTTTTTCCTTTCTTTCCTAGGAAAAATGGAACTCATCTCCCACCTAATTAGAGAGCCATGTGTGCAGGGAAGGGCAAATGCTGACTGCACACCCAAAGGATAGGAACCCCTTCCCTTCTTGCCGACAGCATACAGGGATTCCACTTCTTAGTTTTGGAGGCTACATAACAACCTGGAGTTGTCTTGGCTGGCACCAGGAGTCCCCTGGCCTTTGCGTTGCTGCTAGCTCTGGGATACGTGCACATCTTTCAACAGGTGCTTTTTGATCAACTAATCCAGTTACTCCAACAATGGATTTTTTGCCAAAAATAATTACAAGATGCTGCCGTCTTTATTTTAGGACAGTCTATAATATAGAGATGACAGCCTTCTAAGTCAGGCAAGCCCAGGTCCAAATCCTGGCTGAGTCACTTACCAGCTAGACAAATTTGGGCCCATCAGTCAACATCCTTGAACCTGAATTTCCTCCTCTGCAAAATGAACACCACAGCACCTACCCTGTAGCTTCACCAGAAGGTCAGATGACACTGTTCGTGAAAACCTTGCCGTGTTGTAGACTTATTTTTTACATTTATACCCCAAACAACGTACAAAAGTATTTTAATAAAACAAGATATTTGGGGCACCTGGGTGGCTCAGTCAGTTGAATGTCGTCCGACTCTTGATTTCGGCTCACGTCATGAGCTCATGGTTCGTGAGACTGAGCCCCGATCAGACTCTGCACTGGCAGCACAGAGCCTGCTTGGGATTTTATCTCTCCCTTTTTCTCTGTCCCTCCTCCATTCACACTCACTCTCACAAAAATAAAAAACAAAAATAAAATTTAAAGATGCGTATTTTCACCTTTCATATTTGTTACTATAGTAGTAAGTATTATTTCAAGGTGGAATCTTCTGAGAGGAGATTCATCTGCCCACTGAAAATGTTAGGAACCCAGGATGATCTGCTTGACTAGATGTTGTGTCCTCAGATGGATGCTGGCCATTTTGAGGGTGTTTCAGGGCAGTTAGTATGTGCTTAATGTACTCCTGGTTTACAGAGCCGTTTCGCCAGGCACAGGGTAACCCAGTTGGAGCCCCCACTCCTGGCAGGCAATGTCTGAAGGTGACTGCAGCATTCTCATGCACCCCATGAGTGTCTAGGACAGCTTTCTTTATCTTCAGGGTGTCTTCCATCTGGAGCAGTCAATGGTTGTAGGAGAAACCCAGAGCAGAGAGAAGAGTTTTATTCTACCACATTGTAGTGGTCGCCCATGCTGGTTCCAGGAATGAATGGTATCATTACCCAGATGTTCACTTTGATCCCCTAAAACTCCCTGTAGCAAGTGACATACTCAGATACCAGATCTCCCTCCTACACATGCTGGCTTGTGCTTATTAAGGAGAGGTGTGAGGACTTCCTCTGTTCAGATACAGAGAAAGAGGTAATAAGAACTAACGTTTCTTGAGTACTTGCGATGTGTGCCACATGTGGTTCTGAGAATGTGACACATACACATTCACTCAGCCCTCATGCTCTGTATGAAGTGAGGACCATTATTACATCATACACTGAGACAGTAGTATTTATATTTGCCCAGATGACGAGACCGAGGCCCTGAGAAGTTCAGTGTCTGCCCCCAAGTTACACGGCGGGGGAAGGGAAGCTTGTAGATGTGGATTGGTGCTGAGCTACTGACGGGTCTTCTGTTTGACCACTGATTCTTCAGAGGTTATGAGTAGTCTCCTCTGATTTCCTTTCAAAATGCTGAGCAAAAGGATCCAGGAGAATTTCATCTTGTGCTCTTATCACTGCGTAGCATGACTATCTGGTACTTGTGTCTCTGACATGTCCCACGTGAGTACGGGAAGAATCCCTGCTCTCCGTGGGAAAAAAAATCAGCGTGCTTGCATGGATCAGAGACCCTGGTAACTCACAGGGGCCTCTCCAGAAGATCTCTTCTCTTCAGGTTCTAGCTGGCTGCTGTCAGCAACCTCATGGCCAGTGGCCAGCGCTGCAGCAAAAGGGACTAGGTGGTTGCATGGCTGCATCTCTCATTGTAATTGGTCTTGTTTTCTCCTGCAACTATCTCCAGCCTTTAAAAAGGAACCCTCTTCTCAGCTCCAGTTAGGAAAACCCCAAGGAAAGGTGCTGATTGGCTACATCAGTTGCAATGGCCAGGGCAGTGAGGGACTATTTTTGGCCCAGCCTAGGCCATATGTCCACCTTTGACCAATCACTGTAGCCAGAAGAGTGGGGTCACATCAGAAGATAGCAGCCCCCTTTTTGGCTGACAGGATTAGAGGAAGGGTGGGGGATGAGATGTCTCCCTGAAAAGAAGGAGCTCAAGTTCCAAAAGACAGAACAGATAGATGGGTAGACAGAATAACAACGTGAGCAGCAAATACAGAAAAACAGTCCTCAGGAGGTGTCTCAGAATGAGACAAACTGAGAATATAACTCTCTGCCAATATGCAGCAGGAAGTTTTGGCATTGGGATGTTGGGGGCTTCAGAAGGAAGAATAGGGGTAAAAGGTGTATGTGAGGGAAGATTGGGGAACACAGCTGAGCCTACTCACCACGGGGCCTTTGCACATGATGTCTCCTCTTTCATAATGCTTACACTTTCATACTATCTGTAGCTGCCTCTGTTTTCATCCTTCAGATCCTAGTGTAAGAAATCTCTCATCTGAGAGGCTGATCCTGAGCCCATGAGATGAGTCAGGTGCCTCTTTTTTACTTCTCTTCCATAGACCCCTCCTTGCTTCAGAGCACTTACAGTGAATTTTAGTCATTTATTGAATTGTTTATTTGTTCCTTGTCTCTGGACTGTGTGTGTTGGTTCTATGTATTGCCAATGCTTGGCAATCAGAGGGTACTCAATAAATGTTGGAGGAATACTGTCCTTGTATGAATTTTGTTTGTATGACATGATCAGAAGCAAATGTGCTGGGCAAGTATGGAGAGAAGATAAAGGACAGAGGATACATAGAGGAAAGACATGAGAGCCTGAGAGTCAGAAGTCAGAAGGAAGCAATAACTGACTGGGCCCATGTAATGCCCTCAGAGATCTCTGGGTTTCTCAGACTTTTCATTTGCGGAGGGGTTTATCTAGGCAAGTTTATCTGAATGTCCACGATGGGCATCTGGATTATCACAGTATGACCCTACTCCATGGTTGGTGTGTCTGAGGGGAGATGGGTTTCCAAATAGCTGACGGACGGACACCAGCTGGGCCATGGTGCTTTGTATGGTGTGAATTCTGTTTCCTGTCTTCATTCTCCTCTGCCTTCTCCATACTGCTCTTGGGGTGCAGCTGTTGGCCATGCTTACCTCTCACATTGTGATTCCAGAAAATTCCTTGCTGCCACTTCACCACACAGCAGTGAAGTCACATTAATGAGGCCAGTGCAGGGACCTGCTGTATTTTCAGAGCAGTATTCTGGGCACGTGTCTAACTCCCAGACGACCCAGTGGAGTTTCCCCTGAAAGGCTCTGGCATTGGTGCCCCGAGCAGTCTCCTCGCTTCAAGGTTGAACCCAGTGGCCCCGTGTTTTCAAAACATGAAATGATCATTGAGGAAAAGAAGTCAGTTGAGCTTGGCAAGTCCCCAGTGTCTGGGCACCATGCACTCCACTGTGAAAGGAAAATGCTGGCCTTTGAGCACACAAAAGGCATCTGACAGAGTTGGAAGAAGTGGCTTTTTACTACTTTCAGGAGGGATAAATTGGACTTTTAAAAAGGCCTTCATTTCAGGGAGGCTAGGTTTGTACAGTGGCTGTCTGAGTGATATAGAAAGCTGATCTTGGAGACCTTCAATGTTGGATTCCCCCTGACCCATTGCCTATTTGGGGGTGATAGCTAGTCTAGACAGCAAGCCACTACTTGGCCTCTGCCCCCACATACCCCCACCACAGAGTGATTTGCTGCTGTGGCTGATCAGAGCACTTTCCTCATGCTCAGAGATGAGCACGGCCAGGGTGAAAATGCCCTTTGCTTGTAGCTTTCTGGAATTCAAAGCATCTTTCTTGAAAAATTGGGCCTTTTGCCTCCAAGTGGGGATTCCTCTCCACTCTACAGACATTCCTGTTCAGCTGCTGTTCGCGTGTCCACCATGGTGTCCACTGTCGCTGGCAGGCCTGATGCCCCCTTAGCACACTGTGGCTTCCATTAGGTCTGCGACTCTGTCCTCTGAAAGGCAAGGTATGTGATCCCACTGGGCAGCCATCCCAGGTGTGAGGGTCAAACCTCACTCATTCCAAGCAATGTTCTTTTACTCTGAAGCCCTGGAGAAGTACAGTACCAAATTTTTGTCTTTGTAGTGTTGCTTGGACTTACTTAATTTTTTTCTTCAGTATAGAAAACCCCACAAAAACCAAGATGTATATGGGGAGAAGAGCATAGTGCCCCCCCAAATAGGTAGATTTGGCTGGATTTCTCTCCTAGAGATATATTTCTTTTTTTTTTTTTTTTTCAACATTTTTTATTTATTTTTGGGACAGAGGGAGACAGAGCATGAACGGGGGAGGGGCAGAGAGAGAGGGAGACACAGAATCGGAAACAGGCTCCAGGCTCCGAGCCATCGGCCCAGAGCCTGACGCGGGGCTCGAACTCACGGACCGCGAGATCGTGACCTGGCTGAAGTCGGACGCTTAACCGACTGCGCCACCCAGGCGCCCCTAGAGATATATTTCTGAAACACTTATGAATGACTTGTATCCCATGTAATTCTGTACAAATTTTGTTGGCATATGTTAAGTGACACCTTAGAATCCCACAAGAGTAATTATTAGTCATAGCCAGAATTTGCCAAGCAAATCAGAACTCATTTCCTTCCAAGGACTTCCAAACCTCTTACATTCTTCCTATTTGTTTGTCCATAAATTGTATCTACATAGAATCAGAATAACTGGTGGGTTTGATCTGTGTGGTGGGTAAATTCAGAGATCTCTGAATTAATCAGAGCTTATTAAACAGAATGCCTCACTGATCTGAGGGTCTGAGTTGACAAAGAACAAGACCTTTCTGTGTGGACATGGCTGACTTCCTCTGGGGAACAGAAAAGGGGGGAAAGGTTGAAGGAGCATTGGTTTTGCATTTAGCCAGCTTTGGGTGGATGTGTGTTGGAGGAGGGTGATGTTGGTGGCTGGGTTCTGATTGGTGGATACAGGGGTTTTATTTCTACTCAAGAAGACGTATATATTCCAATGGATTTATTATATATCACCTCCTTCAAATATAGGGAAAAGAATCAGACCTAACTTTGACAATATTCTTTGCTGAAATATATGTGACTCCTTGGCCGTTGAAATCAGACATCACTCTGGAATTCATATTTTCTTCCTGTTTGGCACATTGCACTTATTTCAAAGCTTAGAAACACCAAATGTAAATTTAAGGGCAAACCCAGACCCCATACTTTACTTTCAGCTTACTAGAGCCATCTGCTCTCCTGCCCTCTTGCCACTTCTGTGGAGCACCTATTTGCCAGTTAGGTGATGAGTCTCTTGTCTATAATCTAGGAGGGAGCTGGTGGAACGGGGAGACAAGTGCATAAGGGTCTAAAGACCTAGAACGTCTCTGTTTGTGGTAATCCTCCAAAGTTATAGGCTTCAGAGCTATGAGGAAAATAATAACCCAGCTCTGCGGGTTCCCTAGGGAAGGGCAAACTGTCTTCAGCACCACTAACTTGGCTTCTAAACCATGAGGTCAGAAAGAGAAATGGCAGCCACAATTGCCATTCCCATACTTGCTGAACAGAAGAGATTTATTTACTTGAAAGAAATCCAGAAACAGTTCCCAGAGGAGAGGCCTGGCGGAGTTACTCTTTAAAGAAGTAATGAAGTTTCAACAACCAGAGACAAGTTCAAGAATCAGTGTCAGAAGAGGTAGAAGGAGACAACGGTGATGGTGCGCAGGGCTCTGCCAGTTGTCTGAAGACGGTGGATGGAAGGTGAAGTCTGAGGCCCCCAGGGGAGAGGGTGCTATTACAGACTCAGCGCTGGGGCAGTGGCAGCCTCAGGCTGCATTGGACTCAAACAGGACTTTGATCAAATGTGGCTGATGGGCGTGTTAGGTGGGTGCATTAAAAGCAAAGCTATTGGCTCTATGAGCAGGAAGCAGCCTGGAGCCCGAGACCGTGCAGTCATCGGGATGTCATGTCACACACCCGTAACACTGTTTCAGACAAGACCGTGCAGTAATGCCTGGGTCAGGCCAGTTTTGAAATCAAGATTGGAAGCCTTAGTCTTCCTGCTGCCCACTGAGCCAGGGTCAGGCTTACCTCTTTCTGGGCTGTCCCTTCCTCACACAGTAGGAGCCCTCTTCTCATCTCAGCTCAGATGCTGACAAGCTGTGATCTTGGTTTTCTCACCCTCATGGGACCCTGGCATCCCCACCCGGGAGCTGGAAGTGGTGATGGTCAGTAACTCACAGCCGAGCACAGGAACCTCATGGCCTGCTAGGGATGTACGGCTCTCATTTCCAGGTGAGGGACCCTGTGCATCCAGAACCAAAAGAGTGAACGCCGGGGTAGGGCTGACGTTGGCGTGGACCCACTCAGTTCACTCACCAACAGGCCGTACTTCTAAGAATGCCAGGAAATAGAATGCCAGGAAATAGAAATACATTTATAAATATAAAGTGTGTATGCATGTATATGTGCATATAGACTTCATGTTTATTTAAGATAGTTTAAGTTAATAGACTTTAAATTTAAAGCTTTAGGTTTCTAGAAAGTGGGTGAAAAACACCGTACACCTCTTGACCTCTACCTCCCAGTTTCCCTTTCTGCTAACATCTTGCATCACTGGTTCATTTGTTACAATTGATGAACAGATAATGGTACAGCACTTTTAACTAAACTGAATAGTTTATCTTAGTGTTCACTCTTGATGATGTACAGGTTCACGAGTTTTATCAAATGCATAGTGTCATGTATCCACCATTACAGTATCCTATAGAATAGTTTCCCTGCCCTAAAAATCCTCTGTGCCCTGCCCGTTCATCCCTCCCTCGCCCTAGCCTTGGGGAACCACTGATCCTTTTACTGTCTCCATAGTTCTCTCTTCCAGAATGTCATATAGTTGGAACCATACAGGAGCCTTCTTAGATCAGCCTTTTTCACTTAGCGATGTGTGTTTAAGGTTCTTCCATGTCTTGTTGCCAATAGCTCATTTCTGTCACTGGGTAATATTCCATCATCTGGATGTACCACGGTTTGTTTCTCCATTCACCGACTAAAAGACATCTTGGTTGCTTCCAAGTTTTGACAATTAAGGATAAAGCTGCTAAGAACAATTATGTGCAGGTATTTAAGTTTTCAGTTCATTCAAGGTAAATACCAAGAAGTATAGTTGCTTGATGACATGGTAAAAACATGTTTAGTTTTATTTTCTGCCAAGCTGTTTCGAGAGTAGCTGTATAGTTTCACATTCACACCAGTGGTGAATGGGTTTCTCTTGCCCCACATCCTCACCAGAATTTAGAGTTGTGAGTGTTTTGGATTTGGGCCATTCTAATAGGTATACAGGATATTGAGCATATTTTCTTATGCTTATGTGCCATTTGTATACCTTCTTTTGTGAGGTATTTACTCAGGACCCCTGTCCATCTTCTAATCGGGTTGTTCATTTTATTATTGTTGAGTTTTAAGAGCTCTTTGTATATTTTGCAGAAGTCTTTTATCAGATAGTCTTTTGCAAATATTTTCTCCAAGTCTGTGGCTTGTCTTCTCATTCCCTTGACAGTATCTTTTGTTGAACAGAAGTTTTAATTTTAAGGAAATCCATTATATCAGTTATTTCTTTCATGGATCATACTTTTGGTATTGTATCTAAGAAGTCATCCCCCAACCCAAGGTCACCTAGATTTTCCCTTACATCGTCTTCTAAATGTTTTTTTAAATTTTTTAAAAATTTGTATTTATTTTTGAGAGACAGTGCAAGCAGGGGAGGAACAGAGGGAGTGGGAGACACAGAATCCAAAGCAGGATCCAGGCTCTGAGCTGTCAGCACAGAGCCCGATGCGAGGTTTGAACTCCATGAACCGCAAGCTCACGACCTGAGCTGATGTCGGACGCTCAACCGACTGAGCCACCCAGGTGCCCCTTCGAAACTTTTTATAGTATTGTATTTTATGTTTAGGCCCATGATCCATTTTGAGTTAATTTTTGTGAAACGTGTAATGTCAGTGTCTGTATTCTTTTTTTTTTTTTTTTTTTTTTTTTTTTTTTGTATTTGGATATATCTAGTTTCAGCACTCTTTGGTGAAAAGGCTGGTCTTTCTCCATTCAAGTGCCTTTGTTTCCTGTATCAAAAATCAGTTGACTGTATTTGCATGGGTCTATTTCTCAGTTCTCTTTTCTGCTCCATTAATGTTTTTCCACCAGTATCATACTTTCTTGATCAGTATAGCTTTATATTAAGTGATAAAGTCAGGTAGTATCCACCTTCTGTCTTTGTTCTTCTCCAGTATTATTTTGACTATTCTGTCTTTTGTCTCTCTGTATAAACTTTGGAATCAATTTATTGATATTCAGAAAATTATTTGCTGGGATTCTGATTGGGGTTGCAGTGAGTCTGCAGACTGAGTTGGAAAGGACTGACATCTTAACACTATTGAATCTTCCTATGCATGATATGGAATATCTCTCCATTTATTTAGTTCTTGGATTTCTTTCGTCAGAGTTCTCTAGTTTTCTTAATCAAGATATTGCACATATTTTATTAGATTTATACCTATTTAGTTCTCTTTTTTGGGTGCTATACTATAAATGGTGTTGTATTTTTAATTTACATTCCAATTGTGTATTGCTGGCATGAAGGAGAACAATTGAGTTTTGTATATGAACTTTGTGCCCTGCAGCTATGCTATCATCATTTATTAGTTCCTGGAGTTGTGTTTTTGTTTTGATTCTTTGGATTTCTTACATAGATAATCATCTGATCCATGAAAAAAGACAGTTTTATTTCTTTCTTCCCAATCTGTATGCCTTTTGTTTCTTTTTGTTTCTTTTGTTTTTAATGGCAGACTTTATTTATTTATTTATTTATTTATTTATTTATTTATTGTTAAGTTAGTTAATATACAGTGTATACAGTATAGTCTTGGCTTCACAGAGCTAGAACAGATGATCCTAAAATTTGTGTGGGATCACAAAAAAACCCAAATAGCCAAAGTAATGTTGAAAAAGAAAACCAAAGCTGGAGGCATTACAATCTCAGACTTTAGCCTGTACTACAAAGCTGTAATCATCAAGATAGTATGGTATTGGCACAAAAACAGAGACGCAGACCAGAGACAAAACAGACCCTCAGAGGGTCTGTTTCTGGACGCAGACCAAAAACAGAGACAAACGGACCCTCAAATGTATGGCCAACTAATCTTCGACAAAGCAGGAAAGAGTATCCAATGGAAAAAGATAGTCGCTTTATTTTTCTTGTCTTACTGCATTGGCTTGGACTCTTCCGGTATGATGTTAAATAGGAATGGTGTGAGGGGACACCCTTGCCTTGTTCCTGATGTTAGGGGAAAAACATTTACTTTCTCATCATTACTTTTACTGTTAAGTCCTCCATGTGACATGGGGTTGTGGGTGCTCTGGCCATATTCCCTTGCCACCCACTCTTCCTTGTTGGAGGGCTATCTCTGGCTACAGAGCCAACTTAGTCCATATTTAGGAAAGGCCAGGAATGCTGAGAGTTAATAAAGCACCTGCTTTCTCATGTTAAGTATGATGTTAGCTATAGATGTTCTTTACCAGGTTGAGGAAGTTCTCCCCTATTCCTAATTTGCTAAGGGTTCTTTTTTTTTTTTTCATCATGAATAGATGTTAGCTTTTGTCAAATGCTTTTTCTGCATTTATTAATAAGATCATATGATTTTTCTTCTTTGACCTGTTGATAATTATGGATTACAGTAATTGATTTTTAAATGGTGAACCAGCCTCCATATCTAGAATAGATCCTACTTGGTCATGATGTATAATTCTTTCTATACATTTTAAGATTAGATTTGCTAATACTCCATTGAGAATTTTTATATGTACATTCATGAGAGATATTCTATAGTTTTCCCTTCTTGTAATTTCTCTGTCTGGTTTAGTATTAGGGTAATGATGGCCTTACAGAATGAGGTAGTAAGTATTATGTGTACTTATATTTTCTGGAAGAGATTGTAGAGAATTGGTATAATTTCTTCCCAAAATATTTGATATAATTCACCAGTGAACCAAGCTGGGGCTGATGCTTTGTCTTTTAGAAGATTACTAATTACTGATTCAATTTCTTTAATAGATACAGGCCTATTCAGATAGTATTTTTCTCCTTATGTGAGTTTTGGTAGACCTTTTCATTCAAGGAATTGATCCATTTTATCTCAGTTGTCAACTTCTGGCCATATGGTTATTCACGATTTCCCTTCATTCTCTTATGTCCATAAGATCAGTGGTGATGGCCCCTCTTTCATTTCTGATATTAGTGATTTGTGTCTTTTCTCCTATTTTTCTTATAACATAGCTACAGATTGATCAATTTTAATGATCATTTCAGAGAACCAGATTTTGGTTTTGTTGTTTTCTCTACTATTGCCCAGTTTTCTTCTTCTTCTTCTTCTTTTTTTTTTTTTTTTTGCAATTTATTTCTGCTCTAATTTTATTATTTCTTTCCTTCTGCTTCCTTTTTTTTAAATTTTTTTTAACGTTTATTTATTTTTGAGACAGAGAGAGACAGAGCATGAACGGGGGAGGGTCAGAGAGAGGGAGACACAGAATCTGAAACAGGCTCCAGGCTCTGAGCTGTCAGCACAGAGCCCGACGCGGGGCTTGAACTCACGGACTGCGAGATCATGACCCGAGCTGAAGTCGGCCGCTTAACCGACTGAGCCACCCAGGCGCCCCCCTTCTGCTTCCTTTTGATTTAATTTTTCTTTTTCTAGTTTTCTAAAGTGGAAGCTTGGATTATTGACTTTGAATCTTCTTTCTAATATATGTATACAGTGCTATAAAATTCCCTCTAAGCACTGCTATTGTTATATCCCACAAATCTTGATACATTTTTGATTCATTGTAATTTTACTTAAAACATATTTAGGGGCTCCTGAGTGGCTCAGTCAGTTAAGCATCTGACTTCGGCTCAGGTCATGATCTCACAGCTTATGAGTTTGAGCCCTGTGTCAGGCTCTGTGCTGACAGCTCAGAACCTGGAGCCTGCTTTAGATTCTGTGTCTCCTTCTCTCTCTCTGCACCTCCCTGCCTCAAAAATAAACATTAAAAAAATTAAAAAAACAAACAAACATTTTTCCCCTTCCCCTCCCCCATGGTCTTCTGTTAAGTTTCTCAGGATCCACATAACAGTGAAAACATATGGTATCTGTCTTTCTCTGTGTGACTTATTTCACTTAGCATAACACTCTCCAGTTCACTGAGGAGGGCACCTCTTGGGATGAGCACTGGGTGTTGTGTGGAAACCAATTTGACAATAAATTTCATATTTAAAAAAATAATAAAAAAAAATTTTTAAAAACATTGTTAAGTACCAAGATAATTTAACACATTTCAGGGTAATCACTAACCAGAATTGACTTTGTCAATAACCTTTTAGTTTATCTCTTTTTAATAAAAGCCAGCACAACACTACATGTGATATAAGTGTCCTGTCCTTGTTACCAGTCCTAATCACTCCCCCTGCCCACCATTCCCAGAAACAACTGCTGTCATGAAGGTGGTAGGTTTCTTTCCAATCCAGTTACTTCTACTGACTCAGGGGACAACCTCAATTTGTTTTACATCAACAGTGTGGACCTCATGGTTCTGAAAAGGAAAGCAGTCAGTACAGAAGATAGCAGAAGCAGGATGCATAGTTATCTAGTCTGAAATGCACAGATGTGTATTCATGCAGGGTTCATCCGCCCTAGTTTGGGATCTTCTAGAAGCAGATCCAGGGCCAGTGATTCAAGGAAGAGTCTTTTGTTTGACATGCAGCATGTGGAGCAGGAAAGTGAGACAAGGAAGGGGAGAACTCTGGGGAAGGCACATCTCAGGGAAGTTGTAACTGTGACGAATGGAGCCCCTGCCCTCTGGGGACATGGGAGGCAGCGCAAAACACACATGACAGATGAGGAGGCGGATGTTCACCACAACCTCCCTTAGCCAGTGATGGAGAGGAGCTCCTGCATCCACTGGGCCCCTAGAATTCCTGGCCATGGACAAAGTTGACTCTGGCAGCCAGAAGGAGCCCTAGGGCACAGAGGTGCAGGTGGCAGCAGGTAGAAATCAGGCATGTGTCCTCTGCATTTGTCAACTTGAGGGGATGTGAACTACCCACTGAGAGCACCAGCTAAACCTCTCATAAAATGCCTCTTTGCTAAAAGCTTAGCTTATTTAGTAATTATGTAAAAATTAAAAAAGGAAGAACCTGTGCCAGGTCCTGGGATCTCGTTCCATCCTTGTAAGAACCCTGTGAAGAAGGTGGTGTTACCTTTATCCCTGTTGTCCAGATATGGAAAATGAGGCTGGCCAGACTTCACTCAGCAGTGGCTGATGCCAGCACCAGAACTCTTGACTCACCTGTCAGGACCCCACACTGCCTGTCAGAGAGTGTGGCTCCAGTAACCCTTGAGAACATTCAGGAAGGTGTCAAAGGAAGCTTATTTCGAGCCAACTTTTAGAGGGCAGCATACAATGAGTGCTGGGAGCCTTTTAATTAAACACTGAAAAAGCACGGGAGATTGAAAGTAAGCTGCTTCAATGGGAAGGCTAATATTTACAGATTAAAAAACATGTAAAATTCTGGAAATGCAGGGCTCTTGTTAGGGCTGATATAATTACCGAGTTCTCGTTTCCTAGCAATACGGACAAAGATGTTAATTCTCAGCTCATAGTTGGCCTTTAGACAAGTCTTGGATTTGATGGCTCCCTGCAGCCTGTTGCCAGGGGACATGTCTTTGGGCGTTCTATTGGAGGCAAGTGTCCCGGCGCAGCACTCCGGGAAGGATGGAGTTACTCTTACTCTCTGCATTCAGGTGACTTGGAGGAGTCATTTGAGCAGCAAGTGACTGAAGGGATAATAGCCTTTATGTGACCTTGACTCATTCTACCAGAATGTCTGCCTACGGGGGAATCTCCTGAGCCAAAAACAAGAGGACTTCTGTCTAGCCACTAACCGGCTGTCAGACTTTGGACACGTCCACGGAACTCTGTGGACTTAGTGACTTTCAGTCCGTCCTGTTCAGCTCTAACAGGACGTGGCAAACAGGTGAATCCATGAACGGAGCCTGCATCAGATGCCCTGTGTGCGCTCACGGTGCTGAGAGTCTACTGCCAGTGTCTGCCACCAGCTCGTACCGCCTTGCGTCACTAAGTGGGCTTTGATGAGTGATGACTTAGGCCAAGCCTGGAGGCTCACTACAGGGCTCCCTTGTCTACCATCTTCCCTGTGACTTGGATGAGGACACTGAAAGCATGCACACCCACTTGTGGACTCCATAAAGCTGGAAGGATGGGCAGAAATTACCTTGTTCAATTACTTAAGATAGATGTAGTTGCTGTGATAGGTAGGACCCCAGATTTCAGCGGCTTAATACCACGGAAGATCCTTTCTTACTCTTGCAGTGTCCTGTGCAGTATCCAGCAGGCACTCTTCCATACAGCGACTCAGGGACTTAGGGACCTCTGTCTTCAACTCACCATCTGCTGGGACCTCAGGTGTTTCCCTCCACCTGGCAGATGAGGAAGGAGAAAGCATGGAAGACCACAAGGGAGATTTGAAAGTGCCAGGCCTGGAAGTGGTGCCTGTCATTTCTGCCCATGTGTTCTTGGTCAGGACTCCTATATGTGGCCACACATTGCAAGTGAGGTGGATGGGCATGGGTTTTGCTGGAGTTACAGCCAACGCTGCTTCAATCATGTGAGAGCAGAAGCGGGATTCACAAAGGTCTGAGAGCCTTTAATAAGAGGGTGTATCTTAAAAGATGAAATTTGGTGGAGATCAATTATATAAAGTCAGGTTCTTAGTTCGGTGAAAGCCTGTCTACAGAAGCATGGGATGGAGAAGATGTGGCTTAAGAGCATCACACCTGTAAGTGGCTCTAAGCTCCCTTGGGTCTGCACTGCACATACTGAATAGCTAATGTTTGCCAAGTGCTATGTCCAGTCTATGTGACAGGCACTGTTCTGGGCATTTGCATGCATGATCTCATTTTCATGGCCTCCCTCTGCGTTTATGTTCTCATCACCCTCACTTTATAGATCAAAATCCAGAGTGGAAGGAGACCAGCTAATTTGCTCAAGGTCACACGGCTCCCTTGGGGCAAATGAGATTCAGGTCCATATCAGCCTTGTTCAGATTTCATGTCTTTCTAAAGGAATGGATTTCTGGACCAGAGTGGAGTAATCCTACTGTCCTCCACGCTAGATAGACACCCTGGGATGTTCATGGTTGTTCTTGGTGCCACACTCTGGCAGAAGGGGAAGGGTGAGCTCAGTGGTGAGGGGCAGGCATGATGTCAAAGCCCTGTCCTGCAGGTGAGACTGGATGCCTGGCGCTGTTTGGTCTGGAGAAAGAGCAGTTGGGGTGGTGCTCCATCTACTTGAATGAATGAAAGTCTGTGTAGGCTATTTTTCAGAGCCCTGAGCAGTATGACCCTGAACGGTGCAATTTGGGGAGGCAAAATTCTGTTCTGAATAAGAAAGAGCATTTTTTTCTTTCTTTCTTTCTTTCTTTCTTTCTTTCTTTCTTTCTTTCTTTCTTTCTTTCTTTCTTTTTTTTTTTTAATACAGAGACAGGAAGATGACAGGTTCACTATCACTGGAAGTATTTGGGCCAATGCTGAGCATGATTTGCTAGTGGTGTTTGAAGGAATTCAGACACCCCTTGGGGGTGATGGCCATTTCTCAGTGATACTGCTCCAGGATGCCCCAGTGGTAGATGGTCCACTTTCTCCTTTGTTCCCTCAAGCATGTCCTTGGAAGAGCCTTGTTGCACTTGGGACACCTTAGTGAACTTAATCTCTTCAGTAGATTTAATGCACCTTTACATCTCCAGTGGTTGGCACAGAGTGGGGACTTAATAAAGGCTTATCAATGAATGAATGCATGTTGGTTTGGGAGGTAGGGACACATGATTTCTTGGGTCCCTTCCAACCCCAGGATTTCATGCTTCCATGCACAGAACGAGCCCTTCTCCTCCCAGCATTAACCAGTGCATTTAGCTCCTCCTACCGTAGCTGGTTCTGAGTCCTGGGGGAGGTCCACAGCACCAGCCACCTTCTCCCAAAATGTAGGATCCAGGGGTACCACAAATCCTGCATAGGAAAGGATGGATGGGCCTAGTCTCCAAACCCTCACCTCACTGCTAGACACAGCACCGGGCTCAGTGCTTTGAGATTATTTTAGCATTACTAATTAACATTGTCAATACTGATAGCTGCCATGTATTGGATGTTTATTATGCACAAATAACAGATGGTTACTTAGCACAACCTCTTTTAAATAGTCTTTATAATCCACATTTTCCAACATGAAAACAAAATCTTAGGTTTCAGAGAAGATATGAGGCTGATCCTGGATGCAAGCCCGGTCCTCCCTAATACCATGTTTCCCTGGCAGGATGGCACATAGCTTCTCTGAACTTCTCTGAAATCACAGTGTCAGACAGGTTATTATTTGCCCTTTTCTCCCAGAAGCAGCCTTTAATGGTTCCCCAGGTCAAGGTTGTGTTTGTGCCCATGAGTAATTGGACGAGGCCCCTGCGGTCATGGTTAAGGGTATGAGGCTGGATTCAGACCACTTTTGGGTCCAGGGTAGGCCCCACCACTTAGCAGCATGGCATCCCGAAGTGACACCTGTGCTAATCTTGCAGGCACTTGTCAAGGATTTGGACACGTAAACCACACAAAGCAATGCAGCACAGTCCTGCCACCTCATAAATGCTCCATAAACTATTAGGACGGGAGCAAGAGTGGAAGTCCTGGGAGTCATTTCCTCACATCTAATCTTTTCTCTCTTTTTTTTTTTTCAGGTTTAAGATAAATATCTTTATCTTATTTTTTTGCTTAAAATTTTTTTTAATTCCAGTGTCGTTACATATGGTGTTATCTTAGATTTGGGTGGACGATATAGTGTTCAGCAGTTCCTTAATGGAGAGGGAAAGCCACACTTCCTGGGCAGGGAATGCACAGGGGAGTGGCGGTCCCTGGGCACCCCCTGTGGGCAGCCCTGGCTTGGTACATTCAGGAACTCTGCCCTGATTATCCAGGATCCCCTGAAAGCAGAGCCCGAGATAAGGACTCATGTGGTTCATGAGGAGAGTGATGACAGGAAATTGGAGTGAGGGGCAGGTGTACGGTCAGGAAGGAGGAGGCACCAGTCAGGGGAGCAGTACTGAGTGCAGTGCTTGGGGCTGATGCGGCTCCATGGCGCTCAGGCTGGGCAAATCACCCTGCAAAGTTGTCTGTCTGCAGGGATGGCTGCAGGGAGGCTTCTCCTCCAGCCTCCGCCCCCAGCGGCTGAGGACCACTCCCCCACACTTCTAGGGCCCAGGAAAGCCCAGAGGCAGAAGGCCGAGAGCCGATGCTGGTGCTGGAGATGGGACTCTGCCTGGAGATGCGGGATGTGCCCCAAAGCCACAGCTGAAATAAAGGGCCCAGGGTCCACTGGTCCCAGGCTGCAGTGGCTCATGACCTGCCTTTTCAGGAAGCTCATCTTGATGGTGCCCCAGGCTGGGGCCTTGAGTCAGGAGCTGGGCAAAAGCCTTGCCCTGGGTCAGGAAAATGGAAGGTTCTCATGTCTTCCCAGCCATAGTACCCAGCTCAGCCAGAAGCCCGGGCCTGGAGCTCATGCCCTGAACTCTTGCAGCCCTCCCAATACTGTTGATTCTCACCCTGTCCTCAAGCTTGCACATTCCACTGGCTCAAAAGTGCCTGGCAGATGAGATGCTTGAGAACCTCTTCCTGGCTGGTCATGTTCTCAAACCTTGGAGATTTGGGGAAAGGGGAGGAACATATTACTACTGTAGGCTCTCTTGTGAGCCCCGCCCTCCTACCACTGTTCTGTGGCTAGAGGTTTAAACCCTGGCCCTGGAAGCATCGCCAGGCAGGCAGAGCTTTCCAGATACTCTCTGTGTTGAAACTTTATTGAAAAGAAACATAAAGCAGAAAATAAGGGGAAAGGCAATACTTTCTTTTTTTATAACCTTCATATTCATTCATTCATTCATTCATTCACTCATTCAGTATTTCTTGAGCATCCCCTTTTCCCTGAGGAACAGAGAGCTCTAGGGTTCAGTCCTCAAGGCATAAACAGTCTGGGGAGAGGAGGCAAAGGTGTGTGTCACTTTGAAAAGAACCAACATGGAGCATTCATCACCTGTGCCAAATGAGAGCATTGTGGTTCAGAGGTGCTGTGTCCCCACGAGTTAGTGTGACCACAGCACATGCCTTTTCTCTGGCTCACAAGACATCAGATGAGACACTTCTGATGACATGATGAAGATCCTTCCACTAAGCGATAAACTGGACTCACTTTAACATTCAGATGATAGTCAACCAGCAACATCTAGACTCAAGGCAGCTCTCAGTGACGCTCGTTCCGTCTTCTCTGCTCTCTGCCAGTCTGCTTCCCATTCTGATGCCATCTCCCCAGCCCTGTAGTGAGCAATGAACAGTCTTTCTGTGGGGAGGAGGAGAAGGTGAAGGGGAAGTAGGAAGGAGGAGTGTGCACAGAGGAAGGAAGCCCTCCCTCTGTGCACGGTCACTTGTCACATTCTGTATCAGAAGGTTGCCATCTCTGTATGTGCCCACCCCCACCCCACCATATGGTAAGTTCTTGCAGTCAGTGACCACCTTTCTTGAGATACCACTAGCTCACAGAACACTTCTATGCAGACTGGAAAAAGGTGCCCCTTGTGCCGGTCACCGTCTGTGGTCACTGGGCCTAGTGAGCAAATGGCACCTTGGTTCATATAGGTCTTTTGGAGTGTACTTCCGGGGTTCGTGCTAGTATTCTGTTTCTTGACCCAAGTGCTGATTACCTGGGTGTGTTCAGTTTGTGAAAATTCATCAACATATGATTTATATACTTAAGTTACGTAATGCTTAATGACATTTACAAAAACATTAAAGGAATATGAACATATATATTTAAAAACACTCTTTCCTCCAACTTGGCTTGGCTTCTTCAGCTAGGGGCTTTGTGCACTGCACATCCTGTACAACTGTGCATGGCTTCCCTGACCTTCCTCAATATCTTATGTCTCAGGGAGGGCTTCCTGAAACTGTGTCTGGCCTCCGGCGGGTCATCTTGTTAATTGGTGTCTACTTGATCTATTCATCAGTGTGTTGAGCCTCTGTGGCCCTCTGAGCAGAGACAGCTCTTTGTCTTCTTCGTTGCTAGTGACAGCTCAGCTGTGTGGCACACGGAGAGGTCACTTGTGCGACCCTGAGAATTTTGTCACTGGAGCTAGTCCCTCTTTTGCAAGAGCAAATGAAAGGTTGGCCGGCAGCTCCCTGTGCATGAGAGATTTTGAATGATGGCTCCAAATGCGTGTAGGACTGGGAGATTCTCAAGGTCATTGGGGAGGTTGCATTTTCAGCTGCTGATAAATAGCTTTCAATTGGTTTCTTAGAGACTCTATCCCTTTCTGGTGCTGTTTCCCTCGTCCCTCTTCCCTGCACACCTGCCTCAAGAGTGGACTACACAGTCTTTGTCATGCAGCTGGAATCTTAGATCTCAAAAGGAAATCACACTTAGGCTCTGTTTTTTTTGCTTTTTTTTTTTTTTTTTTTTTTTTTTTTTTGCTTCTTAGCAATGCTCAAATGGGTTTTCAGCCCCAGTAAAGACTTAACCAAGAGCCTCCCTCCCCACCCTTTTTGCTTTTCTTGATATCCTCAGTCTGTGCACATGTCATAAGACAAGATTCTCTGTGTGGCTATTTTCAGGAGCCCAGACCACATCTCGTCATAGCACAAGAACATAATTCAAAGAAGCCCGGCTCTGCTCTGGGGAAGCATTGCGTGTGAGAGATAAGACGCTTGGGGGCTTATCCCACAAGTGCAATAGTTTATTTCAGCCACAGACCAACAGTTGAGACGCCAAGGGGAAGAGATGGTGTACTTTTTAAAGAACAGGGTTAGAATTTTCCAAGGGGGGTTACGATTTATCAGAGGTTCACATCAGAGCCCACTATCTGGCCATCAGGCTCCCAGCGGTATTTCTGTCCTAATTGTATTTACTGTTGTCAGTGGCAGAGTTAAAAAAATGAAATGGAAAGCAGGTGGCTGATGTGGGACCTGAGGGGTGTGTGGTGTGTGTGTGTGTGTGTGTGTGTGTGTGTGTGTGTGTGTGTGTGTCTGTCTGGAGGGGGAGGTGAAGTGGTGGACAGACGAATGAAGGAAGATGTTGAGACAGGTAGGATACTCTGGATGCTTAACTGGAATAACTGAGGTACTCGGTGGGGGCTAGGAAATAAGCACAGGACAGCAGTTGACCCTTAGTGAGAGGACCCACAAGGCACCTTAACTCTGCCCATCCACAGGGAGGGCATTGTTGAGGGCTGCGGGGAGATCCCTTGGGTCACACACCCTGCTCCAGCCCTTTGGGGGAGAGAATGCATTGATGCAGCAGAAGCATGCTGTCCACCACCAGATTTCCTTTGGGAGCCTGGTCAAGTTTTAGAGGTCCTTAGATTCTGATCTTAAATGAAAAACTAATGTCTAAGGAGACCCGAGGAGTGGTTGGGGTTGGGGGCAGTAGTTGATGGTGGAAGAGAGGAGCCTGGAGACAGGTGGCAAGCATTCAGGTTCTGATTGAAGCATATTTGCAACATTTGTTTTAGATGCTCCCAGTCTCCCTGGCTTGCCTTTGCCCTCCATGTACCCAAGCCCCCCCTTTCCTTTATGCAGGACTCCTGCATGTTCTCATTCCCATCTGAGCTCCTGCCTCTCCCCAGCTCATTTGCAGGCCCTCTTTTGTCCTTGTCCAATGGGGACATCAAAAACAGATGCCCAGGAGAGGGCTTTGAGGAGCTGAAAGTGTTCGCAGGCTGCCCTGTATGCCTTTAAAAAGACTAAAATTACACCCAGAGGCTTCACTTACTGCAAGAATTTGGAAGGATTGCCAACACCACTGAAAGGACCATTTTCCGCTTTATAAGCCACTGTCTCCAAGTTTTAATGAATCACTCCTTCCAGAAATCTGACCACCTTGGTGACATTACGATCTCCTAGTTCAAAAGGCAAAGATACTGGAGGTTACCAAGTGTGCTAAAAGCCAGGGATTTAGAGACAGTTCTGATGTAATTGAATATTTATGGACACACAGTGTGGGGAGAGGCCGAGCAGCCACCTTGCACACTTCCCAACCATCTAGGGAGTCGACTGTCACCAGGTCAGTGGAGGGGAGACGCATCAATGTTATGTGATCCCCAACCTCTGACCCTCTGATTCATGATGGATTAAAGGCTCACTGAGGGAATCTTTTGCACTGGTCCTATATTTCCAGTTTTGTAATAGGATTTCCAGGTAATTCACACCTGTGAGGTAGATATGGGGGGGGGGTGTCTTGATTTCAATATGAGATTTGAAGAATCTGTTATGATTCCATTGGAGGCAAGACAGATAACTGGGCATGAGTACAGCTGGCATGTTAGTAGCTGGTGGACAGACTGCTTCAAAAATGTGATTAATGTTCTTTTTATGGGGAGGGGTCCTCTATCACGGCATGTCTGCACTTGACTCTCCAGCAAGTTCAACATTTTCACAAATAATAGCGAATTAGAAAAGTCAAGCCATAAAGAATTTCAGCGAAGACATAAAAGGCATAATTATCACATTTGCAAGAGATCCGAGGGTTGCAGTAGTGACCACAAAGTGTGACCAAGAGCCAAGATCCTGGGCTGTCTCCACAGCCTGCAGATGGAGGAGACGAAACTTAATTGGGATAAGTGCAAAGTCCTACACGGACATCCCAAAACCAGCTACGCAAGTACAGGATGGTGAACACTGGCTGAAGAGCACTTTCTGTAGAGTGCTTGTACCTTCTGGTTTTGTTCATGTCCCTGTGACCCGATATGGCTGAGGATGTGCATTAATAGAAAGAACCCAGATGATAGCATTGCTCTCAGACCCCCCTCTCTTCCTGCCCTCCTTGTCACTTGCTCTGTGTTTCGTTATCAACAAGGAGACTTTTAATGCCTCCTTGAAGACTTCCTCCTCACATCTCAAGCCTATTCCTGAGCCCGGTATTTGCAAGTAGAATGGAACCATTATGGGTCATACGGAATGACTGGCTATGAGAACCCATCCCCTGAGCAAAGTCGGGATCCTGGCAGAAAGGAGGGGGTAGCTGGCTGCTGGGCAAGCAGCTGAAAATGTCAGCGACTCTAAGGTTCTCTAGTTCTTTATTTTCCGGAAAGCCTGCTACAGCACTGGGTCATTGGTGGGTCAATTAATTAACTATCGGATTCTTCATCTTTTCTCCCTTGTGGTGTTCGTTGGTCATGGGTGTGTGCTCAGCCTGAACATAGAGCAAGCTGAAAATGCCTGGGAATCAGTGCCCCAGGAGCAAACTTCACCAGTGATGTACAGGAGTTGGCAGATAAATGTCAGCTTCCCTGCCTCTTTGTGGAACAATTCAAAGTGATTCAACATCTTCTCTCAGAGCGGCCTCGGTGGGGTTGCCCAGCGAGGTTACAAGCTTGTGACTACACCCTGTATTGGCTTCCTTTCCCACTCCATTACTGCTGCTTCCTGGGACCACTCCCCAAATCAAGTACTTATTTGAAGGTCAGTTTCTAGGGGAACCCAGATGAAGATAGAGGCTGATTTATTACAACCATATTTGGTTGGGAGATGAAAATGACAAGTGTGTCACCACATATCAGTTCCTTAAGCTACACCCAGTAGGCACCTATTATATACAAGGAACTACACTCTATGTTGCACATTTTTACACAGATGAGTGAGTTTGTAGTGTACTGGGGAAGGTGAAGTACATACAACCCACCCTGGAAGTTCTCTGCACTGCCTGGCAGGGAGTGTCCCCCAAGACTCATGTTCTCCTCTTCTCCATCTTTATTCGTAAAACCTTTTCTTAGCCTTGAAGGAAAAGAGAGGGTAGGATGCTGTTGCATTGGGCCCACAATTAGGAAGCCTGTTGAGGACGTCCTATGGCAAGAGAAGGTAGGTGTTCATTCCCTGGAGGAGCAGGCCTGCATTGCATTTTTCAAACCCTGCCATGCTGTTTTCTGATGGCCAGCACTTTAGTAACCACCCTCTCTCCCAAACTGCCCCTCTGGTGGCTCAGAAATCCTGTCAACCTACAAAACTCAAACGCTGGCCACAGGGCAAGGCAAGCTGGTGGGAGCAAGGACTGGCTGAGGCAGTGACTTCTGCTTTGTGGGGGTGGGGGCGGAGTGGGGGGCTCTGACCTGAGAGTCTGTGCCATGCCTGGTCACCAGCCTGAGTATGTAGCACTCCTCATACCCTGGCAGGCGTGTTGTGTTCGCGGACACTGAGACTTTGTGCAGAGCCTCCCCGTTAATGTCTTGGAAGCTTAAATATTAGAGGCTGAGCTTTCTCTTGGGATTAATATAAGGGGAGGCGTGTGCCAGATACAGCTCCTGCATGAGCTCTCTGGTACTATAAAAAGAAACGCTGCAAAGGGCATCCAGAAAAATATCTCAACCCAAGAAAAAAATGAATAATGTAGCATTTACCAACATGTGGCTTGGGATGTCAAGGGAAAGCCTCATGGCACAATCCCAGATCTTCTTGGAGCCTCACATTTGTGACCAGGGTCCCTGGTGGAGGCAGAGGGACTGTACACAGAAGGGCAGGGTTCTGGTGCCTCATTTGCTGTGTGACCTGGGGCAAATCAGTTTCCCTCCCTGGGCTTTAACTTTCAAATGAAGGAATGAAACTGGGTCATTTTTAATCACCCCCCCCTTTTTTTTGCATGCTATAAATTCTGGCTATAATTAATATAAATTACTTATGGCCTCTATTTTTTTTTTTTTTACTCAAAATGGAAATGCTTTATTGAATTCTGTTTGAAAAAATGTGTATTCTAACAATTTAGATGATTTACTCCCACTGAATAGAAGAACATCCATGAAAATGTCAGTGGTGGGGCTCCTGGATGGGTCAGTGGGTTGAGCACCTGATGTCGGCTTAGGTCATGATCTCACGGTTCATGAGTTCAAGCCCCACATCAGTCTCACTGCTGTCAGCGCTGAGCCTATTTCAGATCCACTGCCATCCGGTGTCTCTCTCTCTCTCTCTCTCTCTCTCTCTCTCTCTCTCTCTCTCTCTCTCTCCCCCCCCCTTTCCCCATTCATGCTCTCTTTCTTTCAAAAATAAATAAACATTAAAAAAGTATTCAACAAAAAAAGAGAAATTTTACCCTTGGAAATATTAATATCTAGGTATATTCGAGAAGTAGTACAGTGGGGGAAGCTTCCTAGTGTTCTACCCTAAAACTGGCTTTTTGGGCTATTTATGAAGCTGGGCACATTTGTGCATCCCGACGGCTGCGGATCATTCATCATGAGACCCAAGTCCCCTTTGAGGACAAATACTCTCTGGGCGTGTGACTGGTCGGCTGTTGTCCCATCTGGAGGAGGGTGAGGGTGTCAGCTGGGAGATCAAGTGGGGCAGTCCCCAGAGAAAGAACCCCACGGGGCTTCTCCAGGAACCTCCTCCGGCTCACGATAATTGGGAGTGGGGACTCCAGCTCTGAGGCTGGGAGGTGGCGAAGCCTCAGGACTAGGTGCCCCCGGGGGAGTCTCAGAGAATCCAGGGGACGGCGATGGACTTGTTCTCCAGATTTTTCCTCCCCCAAATCCAGACCATACACACTCTGCAGTTACATAATTACCCTTTTCTGTGTGACTTGTGCACACCTGCGCTGGTAGGGCTGGCCGGAAGCTGCAGTGCCGCCTAAGTCAGGACATGTTCTGGACTCATTTACTCTACATCCTGTAACAAGGGTGGCTTCAGGCCTGCCTCTCACACACGTGCACGCGCACAGGCACACACCGCCATGTCCATGTGTGTCTGCCAGTGTCCTCTCCATTCTTGGTCCCACTTGAATAAAGTCAGAGGAGGCTTCCTACATAGCCTTTCAGTGTAGCTACATAAACGTTATGTCTAACCAACTCCAGCCTTATATTTGGCAGGAGTCCAGGCTGGTTTTTAAAAAAATTCCATAGACCTTTTTTTTATATATAAAATGTGCCATATTGACCCTTTTAAAAAATAACTGCTTATTTATTTTGAGAGAGAGAGAGAGAGAGAGAGAGAGAGAGTATGTGCAAGAGGGAGGGGGCAGAGAGAGAGAGAGAGAGAGAGAGAGAGAAGAGAGAATTCTAACCAGGCTCCATGCTGGCTGTGCAAAGCCTGATGTGGGGCTCGAATTCACGAGCTGTGAGATCATGACCTGAGCTGAAGTCAAGAGTCAGACACTTAAAACCGGCTGAGCCACCCAGGCGCCCCTAACCCTTTTTTAAATGTACAGTTCACTAACACTAAGCACGTTCTTGTTGGTTGTACAACTGTCACCACTTTCTGTCTCCAGAATTGTTTTCATCATGTGAAACTGATGTTCTGTCCTGATTAAACAAATTTCTCATTCCCCTCCTCCTCCCAGCCCCTAGCAAACACCATTCTTCTTTCTGTCTTTCTAAGAATTTGATGACTCTAAGTACATTATAGAAGAGGGATCCTATGTTTTGTCTTTCTGTGACTGGTTTATTTCATTTAGCATAAAGTCCTCAAGGTCCATCCATGTCGTAGTCTGTGACAGATTTCCTTCAGTTCTGAGGCTGATTAATATTCCATTGTATGGATATACCACATTTTATCTCAGACTACGTTTTTCACTGCTGATTGAGCGAGCAGTCTATTTCATGTTATTAATATATATCTTGTGGCCGTCCATATTGGAAATATAAGAATTATATTTAATTCTGTGGGGAGAGTGGAAAATATTGGTGAGTTTTTGCTATGTGAGCTTTATCAAGTCCCTTACCTTGATGGACTAGAAAATTGTTAGCTGTAGACACTGGGGAGCTTGGGATACACTTGCCTTCACTCATCAGAGTGGTTAAAACAATAGTGTGATAGTCAGCCTTGCTCAGAACTCACTTCTCCCCTCCGGTGTGAGCCTGGGGTCATTGGAGTATCCTTAGATTTTAGAGCACACGGGTACAGGATGCAAGCATGGTGGGTGATAGGTCAATCTTATTGGACTTGATTGAGTGATGAACATGGTTTACTGAGTTGAGTTGCTTTTAATGAAAAGTATATACATTCCAATATATTTTATTTTTTTAATGTTTTTTATTTTTGAGAGAGAGAGAGAGAGTGAGCAAGCGTGAGCGGGGGAGTGGCAGAGAGAGGGGCGCAGGGGTCTGAGGATCCGAAGCAGGCTCTGCGCTGATAGCAGTGAGCCCCTTTTCCAATATATTTTAAAGAGATACCGATCATAAACCTGAACATCGAGGCTGGTCTTGTTATAGTTACCAGTAACTTAAAGATTCCTATTTAGGGTTTCCGTAACATCGTTCCCTTTAAGGATCCATCAGGTAAGACAGCCAAGTACAAATGGATTTCTTTTAAGATTTCCTCATATTAATAACCTGCTCATTGCCATTCTTCATATCTTTCAGTTGTGGAAGGTGTGGGAACGTGGGCATGTGCCTGACATATTGTTCTTTTAAGTTCTGGATACATTTGAGACCCATGTAAATATTTATTGATTTTTATTGCATGGACTATATTGACATAATGCAATATTAAGTAGACTCTTAGTCCTGGATGGAACTTTAGAAAGTAGTTGTTCTTCTATCCAAATATAACGTGTGAGCTTTGTTAAATATTTAATAAATGGTCAATAACTATTTCTTTTAATATAACCAATGTGATGTCTCTGTGGAAGTTGAATGTAGATTTGTGATCTTCCGGTAGTTGAGAGATGCGGGGAACCTGGGGAGTGTCTTCCTCCCACTGATAACATCCCCCCCACTGGGACCCCAGCACCACCAAGGCTGAGAGATAGCAAATGCCAGACAAGCCTGTAATTTCTGCCATTCCTCAGCCCTGCCAGCTCTCAAACGTTAATTTTGCACATAGGAATCTTCAGGCATCTTGTTAATATGCAGATTATGAGTCAGAAGGGCTGGAGTGGAACTAAGGTTCTGCATCTCTAACCAGCCTAGATGAGGCTGATGTTGCTGGTCCCACCGCTCTGTATAAGGAGGGCTCCTGGGAACACAGGGATATACAGGAGTGGGGGGCTCTGGTCAGGTGAGGGACCCCTCTGGGGCACAAAATGCAAGGGGGGCTGGCTTTCAGTGTTATGTAAGTGCACTTAGGGCTGCTCTTCTTCTCTGGGCGTGCTAGTATATGGCTGCCTCGACCCCAGGGGACTCCTTACATGCTGCACCCTAAGTTCCTCCCTCACCCCACACTAGAAAGGAAGCTTTTGGTCCAGGGAATTGGGGACATGATGTGCTGCTCTAACCTGAGTTACCCCATGGGCCAGTGCAGTGGAAAGTTTGACCAGAGATTCCCAGTCTCTCTTGCTCCCTCAGCTGACCTTGGACAGCCACCTAGGCCCACCTAATTGACCCACTGCCTAACCAGGTCAGGGCAGGACTCCCACATAGCTCAGTCTGTCCTTTCATTGCCTGACGGGTACAACCTTTTAAAAAGAGCAAATTTTCTCCCGAATGCTCCGTGGTGTGATGTGTGCAGTGCCCCCACACCCACCCGCCCTGTGGCAACAAGCTGGGGGGATGCTGAGTGAGTCAGTGACAGGGCTGTGACTTGAACACTTGCTGTGTCTTAACTACTTGCTCAGCTGAAGCGAGACCGATGGAGCATGCTCAGTGCAAGCCATCTTATGTTGATGTTTTTCCCTCCAGGTGCTTATCATGGGTAATTAGACTCTCTCCCACATGTTAGCCATGTGAGGGATCACTGCAAAGCCTCTACATGTTCCTCTTTGCAAGTCTCTAACTCTCCAGTGAAATTCAATTATCTGAAAGGAAAAGAAAAGGAGGATGAGTGGTTAGCTGACAGCTGCATAGCATGGGCTTTCCCGGATGGTTCCAGTGGGTGGGTGGCAGGATGTACATTTCCTGGTGGGATCACATGACAGAGAAGACCAGACTTTGGTTGTTCTCAAGCTAAGAGTTCATTTCTCAGCCCACAGAGGGACTGACAAACCTCCTCTCATCCCACACCCAGACCTGCAGGTCCCTGAAAAGGATGAGGTGAGGCTAATGATGTCTACACATAGGGAATGCCCTCAGCATCCCCGGCTTTTCCAGAGGCTGCTTCTCTGCTCACACTGTGTTCATTTCCTGGGAAGAAGGTTGGGATGCTTAGTCTCAGTTCGCTCCATGCTCTTTTTGGATGGTCTTGGATAAGTCCCTTGTCCCCTGCCTAAAGTGTGGCGGAAAGATTTGGGTCTTATTTCCTCCACCAGAAGAAAAACGGGAAAGGAAAAAAAATGCATACACACATATACACATATATGGAAATATACATGCATACATACACATATTATACATAGACACACATATATACATTGTATGCATATAATATGCATACCTTGAACATTTTTTATTTGCCAGATACTTGGCCAAGTACTTTACTGCACTATGTCTTGTATTCCTAGTGGCAGCCTTAAGAGGAAAAAACCAATGCTCTTCTCCACTTACCCCCCAAGAGGTGAAGTAAAGTATTGAAGGTTAAACAAATATTAAATGGCTGATCAAGGATTTGAATCCAGATGCTCCAATTCGAATGCCTGGAGTCTTAACCACTGTGCCAGTAGTTCTCATATGTCTGAGTTTGGGTTTCCCCAGAAGCAGAGTTTGCTCTTTCCCTGAAAATGCACGTGATTTATTTGGGAGGTAAGTCTAGGAATCACTGGCAAATGAGTGGAGAAGTGAGACAGGGAAGGAAGGCAGCCAATACAGTGTGCTTTATCCAGCCAGCTATCTCTTTGGATAGCTGAAGCCCGATCCCACTGGGCGGCTCTGGGAGACAGAGCAGAACATATGCCTCAACATTATGCAACCTGAGGGTAAGGGAACAGAGGTATTTATGCACCGACTCCCATTATTCACTGAGCGAAGTTCATTCTCTGGCCATGCACACAGGCAGAGAAGGCTCTGTTGGCAGAGAAAGCAAGTTCTCATGGGCACTGGTGGCATTAGGATCATCCCCTACACCTGCACAGATGCCTGGTGGTGAAGTGCATGCCTGTCCTGCCCCACCCCCCAGAACCTGGGGGGGAGAGAGAGAGAGAGTGCCAACTGTCCCCTTCCTTTGTTCCCATTTCCAAGGGAAGAGAGGAGCTGCGTGTAGACACAGCTCTCAGTTGAACCTTGAAGGCCAAGAAAAGCCCAAGCCCTTGGAAGCTATCAGCTCCCTACCCCCCCAGGGCTTGTGCCCTGTCACACTCCTACTCTTTTCTCTCCATACTTTCTTGTTAGCAGTTACTGAGTGATCCCACAGAAATCCAGGTCCATATTTATCTGAATATGCCAACGCCACATTAAGAGCCCAACAAGGTCACTGATGGAAGCTAGATCAGCTAGAAAGTAGGTGGCGGGAAGCAGAGAAAAGTAGTAAAATGACTGTTTTCAACCATCAGGGATGGCCGGGGAGTCTTGGGGCCTCCAGCATAACTGAACTTCAGAGAGGAAGAGAGGAGCTCTTCCCTCCCAGACTATGGGGTGGGGGAGTTGTGCAAACAGCAGGGAGCGAGCAAGTAGCCAGCAGGTCATGGGCCCCCTACATGCCCTGCGTCCTGAGGTGAACCTGAGCCTCCATGCTGGTGGAGGGCGAGATGTTTCAGCCCCTGCCCTGACATCTGGGCCATATCCCTCACACTCCCCTGCATGTGGTCTCTCACTTTGGCCCCACTCACCAAGGGTGTACTTGACTCCAATGATCTTCCTTCTTGCAGCCGTCCCATTGCACACAACTGAGCCTGCGTCTTGGCGGATGATGGTACTCCCCTTGCCACAGCCCCCTGCCTCTGCAGTAGTGTTAGTGCTGCTCCTCAAAGAGGCTCAGTCTTCTTCTCCTCCAGGCACTTGGATGACATCCCCCTGCCCTTGAAGCCAGGCACGGTCATGTGATGTGTTTCCAGCAGAAGCACTGTGTGTTGTCCCACGTGGAGTTGTAAGAGCCAGTGGTAGTTCATCACATCCTCCTTCCCTGCTTGGCTGATTGTGGGAGCAGGGGTTGAGGTGAAGCCTCCCAGAGTGATTTCCAGGAGCACAGCCTCCTGCTGAACTACATGGGTCATGTGGCATGAATGAGAAATGCTGTGTTGAACCCCGGAGATCCCGAGTTGTATATCACTGCAGTGTAACCTCATACACCCAAAGTGACACAGTCCTTAGGTTCAAGGTTACCTGCCCTCAGGTAGCCCAGTCTTCTCTCTGTCATGCAAATCCAAACTTCTTTATTGCTCCACCCAAGCTTTTGCCAGAGTAACTTGCCTCCTGACTACCCGGGGCTTCTGCTTCCTTCCTCGGGGTCTGGACTCCTAGTAGGCACTCCAGGTATTCCCCAAAACATGTTTGGAGAAGCTCTTCAGGCCAAGTCTGTTAGCAGTGCCCCACTCCCTGAAAAGGTCCCTCTTGTTAATTTTCAAGCAGGCATCTCTTCCTGTCACCTTGGAAAGAAAGCATCAGTGGACAGAGTTGGGATTCTGTTTGAAGAATTCCATTGTTAATCAGGGAGACATCACTGATGATGTTCCCAGTGGTGAGAATAATGGATCCATCCTCCCTGATGGACCACCTTCCAGGTATCTAAGGGCTGCTGTCTCTGTGTTTTTGTTCAGTTCACAATCCGTTATCAGTGCCTTTCCTTGTCCATGCAAAGAGAAGTAATCCATGGCTTTTATTAAGTGTATGGCCTTTCCCTGCATGGGAGCTCTGTGTTTATTTGTGTAGGCTTCTCATGTGAGGCACTTGGTTCACTGCCAGTGTCTCCAGGTTGTAAGCACCACTGCCTCCCTGTCCACCCACCTTGCCTTACAACAGATTGCTAGAGTGTAGTTGCCAGGTCTGGTGATGCCAGTATTTCCCGAGTGAGGTGGTGTACATGGGTCCTTTGCCGGGACACACACATTCACCACAGTCCCTTCATTATTAACATTTCAATCCTGATGAAATAACATCGAAGGTGCGTGTTCACATATCTGTGTGGAGAAACCCCCAGGATCCCTCCACCAAAGCACTGATCCTTCATCATTGTGTTTTTGAGTAGCACATATCAAGATACAGGAGGGCTTTTTACGTCTTTTCTATGATTTGTTCTGAGACAGCTGCCAGGTGAACACAGAGCATGAATTAGACATTAGAACAGGGGAGGGATAGAGAAGAGGGGTGTGGACCATCAGACATGGTGGGCATGGGGGTGGGCTCAGCCAGGCCACAAGGGCAGGGAGTCCTTCCTGACAGCCCTGAGTGCCCTGCTGAGAAGCTAGGACACATAAACAGAACCCCTCTCCCCTACTGCACATGCAGAGTGAGAAATTCAGGAGGAAATCCATCTGGTAGGGGTGGCCTGCAGATGCAGGGAGGGCTGAGAAAAGCACAGGAAGGGATGTGAGGGGCTCATCCTGGCCGAATGGAGGTCTGGTCGGGAGGGGGCTCAGCGTGGGCTGCAGTAGCCTCATCAGGGGGCTCTCCCAAAATTGCCGAGAGGCAGCCCAGTGGGGTGGGAGGCGGCCCTGGTACTTTCTCTGACCACTCTTACTGTTCACACAGCATCCACAGGCCTGGATGCTCACTCCTGACTCGTGAAACACCAAGAAGGAAATCGCGACGCGCTGTCACCAAGGCCATCGGGAAGTTAATGGTTTTCTATTGACCTTTTTACAGGTTAATAGAAACTGTAAAAAGCTGCTGCTACAGTGAAAGGTTCTTCATCACACGGGCTGTCAGGGCCTGCCCAGCCTCCTGGCCAACTCTGGCTGCTGGAGGTGGGCTTTCCTGCCTTCTCAGAGCTGCTCTGTGACTTTGTCTACAACCTACCCACCCTCCTCAGTGATCACCCAGCTCCTGAGCCTGGAGTTCACATGCATGTGTGCATACCACACATACACCTGCACACGTATGCACTGCCAGTGGGGGTGATCACCGAGCCCCTGAGCCCGTATTCACAACAGGTGCACACCTTCACATACACCTGTGCACAGGTACACACACGCACTGTCAGTGGATGTATGAATGTGAGCCCATTCAAGCGTGTGCCCAGAAAGACAGGGGCAAAGAGAGACATGAAATCTGTTGGGAAAGGAGTGACCCTCTGACGCTCTGTCTTGTTTAGAACACCACGTGGCAAACTCATGTGCTTGCTCATTTGTTCCTAGTAATTCTTCCTCCTGGGCCTGGTTTCTGAAGGGCTGTTTGTTAGTACATACTGTTATTAAAATTTGACAATAATAATTGCATATTCTACATACACAGTACATTTGTCTCAGGAATTTAAGCCTTTTTAGCAAGGTTTAAATATGTTGAAGTGGGAGGGGTGCAGAAAGGAGAGGGTGTGCCCATTATACAGATTAAGAAACTAAGGTCCACAAACACACCATAATTTCTCCTGTTCCTAGGAGGTCATGGATTATACTTAGACATTTGATTTTCCTTCACTTCCCTCCCTCTCTCCCAGTCAGTGTTTCTCCAGTGACTTTGACAAGGATACTGTGGGTCCAAAGCAGTTCTGTCCAGTAGAACTTTCTGCAGAGATGGGAATACTGTATGCCTATGCTTCTCACTATGGCAGCACCCAGTACTGTGGTCTGTGGCTCCTGTATTGGACCTACCTGGAGCATGTAAAGGAAAGGGCAGATTTCAAAGAGTGGATAGTAGGCTTTCCTTGGCTCCCTTTCTTCTGGGATCCCTTCATAGAGGCAAGGCAGGAGAGTGGAGAGCTGGTGCCTGGGAGTTAATGGTTGTGGAAGCATCTGCAGTGTCCAGTCCTTGAAGAGAACTTCCACTTGGAACACATTCTCCCATAAGGGACTTGAGAATATTTTTCCCCCAGGCAAATACAGAAATACAAGATTGTCACTCACATGGCTTGCTAGGATGCCTGTTTGTTTGCTGCAATCCAGCAAATGAGCAATGAAATGTGTTTAAGATACTTCCCACCAAAACTGGAGTTGAGGGGCACCAGGGTGGCTCAATCAATTAAGTGTCCAACCTCGGCTCAGGTCATGATCTCATGTTTCATGAGTTCGAGCCCTGTATTTCAGCTCAGAGCCTGCATCGGATCCTCTCTCTCCCTTTCTCTGCCCCTCCCTTGCTCATGCACATGGTTGCTCTCTCTCAAAAATAAACATAAAAAAACAAACAAACAGAGTTGATGGTATGCCTGCTGTATCACTGATTCTATAGAATAGAGTTCATGTGATAAATTCATGCTTGATTCCGGGATCTTCCAGGAAAACAGGGACTCCTATCTCTGAAGACCAACTTGCAGTGTCCCCTTAGCAGAAAATGAAATTGGTGTGGCACAGCATGGTTCCCTTTTGTCACGGAGGTCAGAAAACATACCCTGTGCCCACCCAGTTGTGCTCAACAGTTCATCTCTGGAATGTAATAGAATCTAATCTTACTTCCTCTGGGCCACTGCATCTACAACTAGAAGTCTGGTAGAATCATCAGAGAGCTTTAAAAATAACTGAGGCCCAGACTCCACCCCAGGCCAGTTAAACTAGGCTCTCTAGTGTGCCTAAGAACTGACATTTTTGAACGCTACCTGAGAGCATGTACTGTGTCCCCAGAGTGAGCACCCCTGCTTGAGGTGGTCTTTGGATTGCCCCAGCTGCCTTGTTTTGCATTTGATTTCCTTGTAACCTACCCAAGGTCCATTTACAAGTAGGCTGGTAAACCTTAAATAAAGTTTCTCATCCTATTCATTAGAGAAAGTATAACCTCCTATTTTCACCATGTATATAGAAGTTTGAGTTTTCTTGAATATAGGAGCCCAAACTGTAAATCTGAGCCTAATTTCTGTAAAATGTCAAATGATGGCATTATTTCAGGCTGATCCCCTCTACTGCTGTTCCCTACAATAGCTCTTTTGATCAAAAGGTCTCATTGCCGCAGGAAAGACACTGCAAACCTCTCCTAAACAGGGATTAAGTAAGATGCACCACAGAAAAGAGGACAGTGAGCATCTGTGATGCCTGAAGAGACATGGGGAAGGGACTCCAGCCAGAATTACCTCTCTTTTCAGCCTATATTCAGTGGAAGTGGCTCGTGGGTGTTCTGTGTTTGCATTGGAGAGCAAAGCATAATCCCTGCTTGAGGGGGAAGCCTCTTATGCTTCTGGAATATTTCCCTGGTCGTCCTTCCCTTAAAAAGTAATAAAATATATGCGAATTCTGATTAGGAACAAGTGTCAAAGTGTCCACCATGATGGAAGTCTCCGATTTCCACGGCTCTGATATATCACGGCAGGAGCTCATGAATCTTTAATGGCTGGCCTATATTTAGGGGCTTTCAGTTTCTGAGGGCGATAAAAGGTTCTGCAGAGATGGAGTTCTCCCAGTGCCCTGTCTTTTGCCAGGGCCAGTGCCTATTTAAAGCACACCTCGTCTTTCTAATGTACAAAGATTCTGCTGACCACGAAAAACTATCCTGGACCTGAGATTAGATTATAAGACCTCTTCCCCCCAGAAATATGGCAATGATTATCCATGATTGGTCAGGCCTGTGCTGGGCAGAGTGGTGAGTAAGACAGGGCTCCTGGCCCCTGAACTTCTATTCCAGTTGGAGGAGATGGACAACAGACAAGAAAACATTGAGGTAGTCACGGACTGTGACAATTGCTATGAGAGAAATGAGTGGGGTGTCGTGACATGTTCAAAGCACAGAAGTGACACAACCTGATTTGCATTTTGAAAGATCACTCTAGCTGCTGGGTGGGAAGATGGATTGTAGGGGGACAAACATAAAAGCCAGGACACCAATTAAGAGGCTGTTTCAGTGGTCCAGGGAGGAGGTGGTGATGAAGGTGGCAAGGAAGGGCAGATTTGCAGCCTATTTGAGAGTGCAAGAGAGAGAACTTGCTGATGATTTGGACAGGATAGCAGAAAAAAAAAGCAAGACAAACTCCTAAATATGCAACTCAGCAACTTGGTGGATTGTTGTAACATTTCCCACGACAGGGAAGATCAAGATGTGAGTAGAAGGGGCAGGTTTGCGGACAAATATCAAGTGTACTGTCATCTAAATGATGTCAGTGTGGATTTCATAAGTGGAGATGTGCCTAGAGTTCTGGCAAGAGGTTAGGCCTGGAGATATCCATTTTAGAGACTTAAGCTTATAGGCCATGTTTGAAGCTATGGACTGATCTGGAAAGACAGTTCAGTTAGAGAATGAGCCCTCTGATCTGTTACCATTTGGAATCCAATAGGAGAGGTACAGGTGATGGAAACCAAGGAGTGGCCAGTGAAGAAGAAGAAGGAAAAAAGAGTATGGTGTCCTAGAAGCCAAGAGAGGGAAAGAGGGGTGGTCACTGGGGACATGAGGTGAGAGAGACGCTCAGTGAGGTGTCCTGCACCATGGAGCCTATAAGCGGCCATGACAAGAGCGGCTCTAGAAGGTGGTTGGAGGGCGTGAAATGAATTGAATGAGTCAAAGAGTGAGTCAAAGAGGAAGATTAGCAAGTCAAGTTTATACTTTCACAAGTTTTTCTTTGAAAACTGAGCTTAGAAACAGCTGGATATAGGATGCTGAACAGGAAGAGGATTTGTTTTTAAGAGGTATCTTTGGATGGAGATTCTACAGCATCTTTGTTTGTTTATGGAAATGATGGAGTAGAAAGGGAGAGCTGACATTTCAGAGCAGAGGGGAAAACTTTAGGGGTAAAAATGTCAAAAATCCAGGAGGGGGTGGTACCCAGAACACACACTCACCAATCCTTCTGAAGCAACAGGGATGCTCTGCTTTCACACCAGGTGAGGGAGAACACAGGTGTAGATACAGGGAGCCTCAGGGATCTGGTGGAGGAAGACAAGAGCCTGATTGCTTATCTTTTTTCTGAGTATGAGGCAAAGTGATGAGCTTATGGAGAGGATGCTTTTGAAGAGCACCCCAAAGAGCAGGGTCAAGTTCACGTAGAAAATGTAGCCTGATTGCCTGGCTCCCTAGTCAATGCTTTGAGTTTCAATGGTCCTTGTAAGGTGAGGCCTGCCAACCCAGGTATGTCATTTTCTCTGGCCAGGTAAGTTGCTCAGGTGTGGCCCAGAGCGAGTGGAGCATTGCATTAAACCACAGTCTGAAGTTTTGCTATCACAGTGCCACACAAGAGATGAGGGGCAAGGAGGTGAGGGTATTTGAAAAGGAGTAATGAGAAGGAGACAGTGGGACTTACTGGACAATGAGGGAAGTAAAGAAGAGAAAATGACGGATAGTGGAAAAGGGCTTGTGGCAGTTGGGGTTCTAGAGTAAGTGGCCTACACAGCTTGTGGGCGTGGTCAGAAAGGATGCTTGAAACCAGGATGTCGGATATAGAGATGTCATTTATGATAACAAGAGCCAAGGCTTAGCAGGGGCAGAGAATGAGAACCTTGGGGATAATGAGGTCAGGGCTCCAGATGGTTATCCCCATGTATGTTGATGTCACTGTGATAATGACAGGAGCAAGGATGGAGAAGCAGCGACTAACCCGGAAGTTGAAGAAGGAAGAGGAGACATGGTTTGGAAACCCCAGTTGGGGAGCTTTGATGGAAATGAAAGCTATCTGGAATGCTTAAGTTTTCTCACTGTTCAGGCTTGGAGCCAGTGTTTTACTGTGTGCTGTAGAAGCTTCTTGGAGAACAACACATCCCAGGCTTGAGGACTTCCAGCTGCTCCAGCCAACCTGCAGTGCTGGAAAGATGCCACTGTCTCATGGTGCTGAGCAGGGAGTGCACCATGTGGCCTGCATCCACTGCTGTATGGCCAAGTCCATGGTCACATAGTGCATTCACCTGGGGACATCTGGGGACCAAAAGACCTGCTCAGTTCTGCCAGCATGTCCGTGTGTGACTGTGGACAGGTGATGCCACCTCAGTTTACTCACATGTAATGTGGAAGAGTAAATGTACTCACTCCTTGACCTAGAGCCATTTTTGCTCTAGCCCTCCATGATTTTTTCATCCTGCACCTGGCCTCTCTCATTAGCCTTGAGAAAACTCAGCACACTTCAAGCTGTTTACATGGATAAAGGATACCATTAGTTTGTGAATATTGACAAACCAAGCCCATCCAAGCATGTCACCTTGCCACCTTCACTTCCTCAAATCTAAAGGTATTCCTGTGCAGAAGAGGCACCTGTCATACTGTTAAGGGATGTCTGTCCACACAGATGTCCTCCCCGCAACCTTGGAGGTGCTGTCAAGTCAAGCCAGGGATGCTTGCTTGAGGAGCACGAGGCAAGCTAGGTTACTCACACAGTCTAGGGTTGGATGTGTGTGTGTGGAGAGGCCCCACCACCCTATGCCTGCTTGGCTCCTTAGAGAGTCCAGCTTTACCTGTCTTGTCTCATAGTCAGGGACTCAAACTAGGGTCCTATGTCCTGTCCACAGAGGTTAACCCAAACACCATCCCTTTCCTTTCTGCTGTGGACCTGCTGATGATAGTGGATTGGCATGTGGCTCATAGGTTGCCAGTGGCCAGATTTGATTTAAGATAGGGGGTCTGGTGGGTCCCAGAGCAGGGGTCTTAGCTCAGTGACTGCAGGTGTGAGATTTTAGGGTTGGCTTTCCTTCTCTGAGAAGGGAGTGGATTGGAAGTAGGAGGCCAGGCTGCACTGCCCAGATGTGAAGAGAGGGCTCTTCTCTCTCCTGAGTAGCACTTGCTCAGACCCTAAGACTGTGGAGCACTCCACAGTCTTGGAGATGATGGCTCAGATACACAGTGCTAAGTGCACACTCTGACCTCTTCTCTGCACACACGTACGTGTATATGTACACACATGCACACACATACGTGCAAGACCACTCTTGGCTAATGCTGACATTAACAACACAATATCCCGGAAATTAGACACAAAGAAAGACTGACCCACTGTGTACCTCCTGTGCCTTGCATAGGACTTGAAGTAGGTAGATCATAGATGCACACGTTTGTTCATTGATTGGTTTACTCTTCATTCACATGTTAGTGATATGAAACCCACATAGCCCCAGGCATTCAGGGAGGTTCAGGCTAGTGGAGGTGAACACACACACACACACACACACACACACACACACACACCATGATGCAAATGTAGTAAGTGACATGTGGTAACCTGTCAGCAAAACACCATGGGAGCTCAAAGCAGCATAAATTTCTCCTAGAAGGAGGGTTCTACAAAGGTTGCAGAGTTGAGGTGGTAGGATGCTGCCTATGATTACTGCAGGCAGGGTCTGGGGAAGGGGAAGGGCCCAGCAGAGTGGATGTCAGGGCCTTGAAGGGCACATCAGGGATTCTTGCCTATTGTGACGTTTCTGGTTCAAAGTATCCTTGGGGAATTGGAGGGAGAAGCAGTAAAGCAGGTGCCTCTGTGCTGATGCCACACGTGGCCATGTGGCTGGCAGTGTCTGCAATTGTGGCATCAGCATGAGGCCCTCTTGATGGGAGATCCCAGATTTGCCTGGTCTTTTACTGTTTCAGTCATTCCATGAATATGGTCTTGAAACATTCACAGAAACTATTTCAGATTTCAACCTTAAATAATATGCCATTTAGATCAACTTTGGCACCAATTTCTTCCTTAGGGTTCACTGCTAATGCATTTCCGCTTTTGTTCTGGAAGCCAGGAAGCCAGGTGCTATCTCTGTGAACACTTGTGGGTTTTGACTGCACATATATAACTAGGAAGTGAGGCATAGGTGTCCTGGTAACTTGGTTCTCTGCGATGGAACAAAGACCCAGTTTGTGATTTCGTAGCCTTTGCTGATTTCTTTGGTGTAGCTACCCACACAATGGCCAATGCCACAGTAGTAAAATTTAACAAGCGCTTGGCTTGTAAAATTTCTGAATATTTACTATATGGTTCTAGGGGCTGGTCCAGGACAGCGGGGGAGGGGCAGAGAGAGAGAGAGGGGAGACACCTGACCCGAAGCAGGCTCTAGGCTCTGAGCTGTCAGCACAGAGCCCGATGCAGGGCTTGAACCCACGAACCTGAGGCGAAGTCGGATACTTAACTGATGGAGCCACCCAGGCACCCCCCCCCAGAATTTTTTTTACCTGAGCGATACAGCTGGTTTATCTACCTATACCCAACTTTCAAAGTGCTCCTTTAAAAGAGAGCAACAACTGAAAATTTAACACATGAAAATAATAGTTTGCAAATTTCTGCATGACAAAGAGATTATTGCTTTACAAAGGAAGTTGCCATGTACTTCTTTAAATACCAAATAATCTTGGAGATTTTTAATTATTCAGTTTTGCAAATATTTAGCTTACTGTGTCTTTACGAACTCCTCTTGTATAAGGCAGTTGTTCTTAATTTGGGGTCCAGGAATGTCTGGAAGGAGCCACTGGGGTGAGCGTTTAGGGAGTTGGTGCAGCTTTCAACATATTCTAAAATATATTCAGTCCTCAGAAGGTGATGGCCTGTCATATGCCTTGGGGCTCTCTGTCATGCACATCATAAATTCATGGGTGGTCAGCTCTGGGATACTACGAGGTACTTCCAAGTTGAGGACACGTTTAAAGTCAGTGCATAGTCAGTCTGTGTAAATGGCCTCCTTCTCCTGCTAGAGACGCTGCACTTGCCCTGGGATGGGAGGTGAAACCTGGGCTTTGCGAGGAAGGTCTGCAACAGATTTTTAATGATGACGGTGACAATGATGACGCTTCAGCGTAACTTACATATGTGGGGAAGGAAACCAAACCAAGCCAGAAGTCAGAGCTCATTGCCCCCCTTAATGCATGAGGCCACTGTGCCTGTTTCTGCTCTTGAGTCTCTGGGTGTTATACATGCTCCTTGCACCAGGACTGTGAGGACAGTCCTCCGTGACAATAGTAATCACCATGTGGGGGGGTCTCTCAAAAAGCTGATCTCCGTCTCCTTGTTAAGTGGGGGAACCAAGGCCTCTACACCTGGCCCTCCCAAGGATGAAAGGATTTTCTGCTGGAAGGAGGGAACTGTGGCTGGCCATCTCCCCATCTGTCGCCAGTCACAGGAGGGTGCACCATCCCTCCCAAGCACGCATGTTCATGCCCAAGGCCCTCACAGTGTCTCCCCATCAACTTCGCTTGCACACATGTGGAGAGGCCCCGGGTGTCAGCAGGAGTGGGAGCACTCCTCAGAACCCCAAGAAGACTGAGGAGGGTACAAGGGGCCTTTGGGCCATTTCATGGAGCACTCCGTGGTCACTGCATTGATGGTGGGGTGAGAAGGGCTTGCCTGGCCGTGAAGGACTCCTGCATTTGACACTAGAGTTAGTACTTCCAGCCTCTCCTCACATCTCTAGCCCCCAAAAGCTGAATTTTGCCACTTTCAGAGCCAATGATGTTGCTCCTGAGACTTGGTGGGGCAGGGTTTTACTTACGCATTTGCTATAGTTACACATTCAGCAGCACGTGAAGCCTCATAGCCATGCAACTCTTCAGGATTTTATTTAATTTTTTGTATATGTCCAAGCGGTCATAATTTACAGAGAGGGATTAAATTCAGTTTGTCAGTCACCGACTGGAAGTGGAAAACTCACTAACACCGAGACACTTTGCTTTATAATAGCTGTTTGCTCCTTCCTAGGTTTGTGGGGTTCTCCTGGGTACCCCTTGCAGATGGATTAGCATAGGAGCTCCTGCACCACAACTTGGTAAATGTCCTGTGTTGTCAGTCAACCAACCTCTGCCTGCCTTGCTCCCGGTGCATCCTTAGGCTGGTTGATAGGTGATATTTTTGCAGTTCTTTGTGCGTTAATTAATTTCCTTTTCTAGGGAAGCAACGCTTTCTTTAAAAATTCATGAATGCACACTACACCTTCATAGGGTTAGTATATAAACGAACTATGTTCTGAGGAATAGAATCATGTCATTCTCAATATAGTTGCTATTTGGGGAATATATTTTCTTCAGTGAATTGTTTCTCAGACTGATGGGATCATTTCTTTTTCTTTTCTCTCTTCATCTTCAGGACCTTAAAACACTTACTCCTTAGAACGCTGTAGAACAAGATAGACAGATATTATTTATTTGTTTTACAAAGGTGAGAAAACTGAGCTGTGGAGTTTATGGAGTTAGCTCAGGCAAGAGCCCTGGGTTGCTAACTCACAATCTACTCCAGTCTGCCAAAGAGAAATAATAATAGTATAGTGGCAGTCATAGTCACTGACAGCTGGCCTTCCTTCTTGTTTCATCCCACAATGACCAATAACCTACATAAGGACTATTGTTATTCACCTTTACAGGCTCATGCAGCAGGGTCACTCACCTATGGCCAGGCAGCTGGGGATCTGGGAAGCCAGGATCTGAACCAGCTCTCCCTGGCCCTACTAACTGCCTTCTCGTAAGTTCCATGTAGGTCTTGGAATAACTACAAGACCACACAAGACCTTCCAGGGGAGCTGTTGGCACTTCCACAGGGGGTCTGATAGCTCCTTTGTGGATGCCTGGGGAAGTGCCCTCAAGGTGGTGCAGGAGGGACCAGGTTGGTGCAGGCCTTGGCCCCAAAAACCTCTCCCTGTCCTTTCTAATCAGATCAGTCTGTAATTCGGTGGTTGGGTCTGCAGAGATTTCTAATTAAAAGATGGATTTTTTAAATGAACTTTTATTAATTCAACAGTCTGCCTGAATGCTGAATTGTCATATTTGCTAATAGACAAAATGGTTTGGTTTATTTTCCAGAACAGTGAAAGTCACTCAACTTAATTAAACTGTCTGAGGAGATTTTCTACTTGTCTTACTCAACACAGGCCTCGGATCTTGCTTCAGAAAGCCTGTCAGCCACAGTGGCAACTCAAGTCGAGCTTTCCTTTGAAGTTGGGGTGGATTTGGTGTCAGTTACTTCTAAATTCCCAGTGTGGCCTCCAGTGGCACTGACCTGAAGCAAAATTCATTATTGCTACATGATTTCAGATTATTGAGAAAGCCCCCAAGTCCACAGGGGATTCTCCCACTGCCCCTAGGCAGGGTAGCCCAGGAATGGTGGAGCGTAGTGTTTATTTCCCAATGGCTTAGAATTTCATCATAGCCCAGATCTTAGACTCTAACAGAGAATACCCCGAAAAGAAAATTATTAAAAATTCAGACCTGCCAAAGAAAATACTAACTAAGGTTGGCAGTACATTAAAGAAGTATTTCTCATGAGCAGGTAGGAGTAATCTTAGTGCAAAGATTAATATTGATTAATAGTAGAATATCTACCGATGCCATATTTTGTAGAGATGTGACTCCATGGAAAAAAATCATGTGAAAAAAATTTTTGATGTTGAAGGGAAGGGTGTCCCTGGTGTCAAAAAGACTCTTAGGGCACCTGGGTGGCTCAGTCAGGTGAGCATCCAACTTCAGCTCAGGTCATGATCTCGTGCTCCATGAGTTTGAACCCCACTTCGGGCTCTGTGCTGACAGCTCAGAGCCTGGAGCCTGCTTCAGATTCTGTGCCTCCCTCTCTCTCTGCCCTCCCCCCCGCCCCCCGCCAGCTCTCTCTCTCTTAAACATAAGTAAACATTTAAAAAATGTTTTAAAAAGATACACACACTCTCTCTGACACCAACAGTCCTCTGGGGTGACCATGAAACATACATGATCCATAAAAATCACATCTGTAACCATGACCATTTTTATTTTTACATAGCTTTTGTTTATTTATTTATTTAATTTGAGAGAGAGAGATCATGACCTGAGCCGAAATCAACAGTCAGACGCTTAACTGACTGAGCCATCCAGGTGACCTAACACACTTGCTTTTTAGAAGCTCCTGGTGAAATAAATAAATAAATAAATGGTCCTGGTGAATAGCTATTATCGGTAGAATGATGCATATGATTTTCAGATAATATAGTTGCATACCTGGAAAATCATAAGAACTTATCAATAATCTCTTAAAATTAGTAAGAAAGTTTTAAGTGGTCAGACACAGGTATATATGCAGAAATCAATAGCTTTCCCAAATATTGACAGTGACCAGTTAAAAGACACGCCGAATCTTTTATTCAGAAAATAACAATAAAAGAGTGGTAATATAATGTATTAACTGGTATTGATTTTGACGGTGCACACCTCTATATAGAAAAATTCAACATGTATCTGAATATATATTAAAATATTTTTTAAAGTAGATGTTCTTTGATAGATCATGGGAACTTATTTTTAAATCATCTTTCCTATTTAATTTAAAAATCTATAGGATCTATTTCTGGATTTACCTGAAGACCTAAAAATATTTTGAAGAGGAGCAATGAAGGAACATTTTTTCCCCTCATCTATACTGAAATGTGTTTTACATTTTGTTAGCGCTACAGCATTAAACCAGACAGACGGGTGTGACACAGTACACAGCCAGAAACTGCCATCAGGACATGAACCTAGTCTCTAACAAAGGGAACAGGCTTGACCAAGGCAGAAGGGAAGGATTTTTAGCAACGTGCGTGGGGAAATTGGTAACTTACTTGGGAAGACTCAAGTTGGAGTCCCGTCTCACTGACAGATAAGACCCTCCCTATTCTCCCACCACTTTCCGAGACCCAAGCAAACCCCTCACAGATGGGCGAGTATGAACCATCTGCCCTTTCATGCTCTTTCTTGCTGGAATTGCAGCTGGTTACATGAATGCCCCCAGAGCCTCATTTTGAGGAGCAATTGCTATAAATCCAAGATGCTAGCGGTTAATAATGATAAGTCTGAGCTGGCCTCGGATGCAAATCCTAGTCTTGATTAAAGACAGAAAAAGGCAGTCCTGCTGTTCTTACTACTTAGCAAATGACTTTGCTTTTCCTGCTGTGCAATATGAAACAGAAGCCTAAATGTGAAATGCAAAACTTTAACTCCTAGAAGATAAATAACATGGGAAAAAAATCTAAGTGGCTTTGGGTTTGGCGCTAACTTTTCAGATAGGACTCCAAAAGCACGATCCATGAAAAGAAGAAGATGGTAAGTTGGACTTTATTAAAATGAAAAACTTGGACTCATTGAAAGACATCATTAAGGGAATAAAAAGACAAGCCAAAGACTGGGAGAAAATCTTTGCGAAACACAGATATGATAAAGGGGTGTTATCCAAAATACATAAAATTCTGTAATACACTGTTGGAGAAGGCTTGGGAAATGCTTGTGGACCGTAGCTTCAGAAGAGAAGGGAAACACAGTAGAGAGTGTGTGGCCTTCACAGCAAGGAGAAAGGAGCAACCAGGGGTGTAATCGTCCAGTTGTGGGAATCCAGAGCACAAGGAATTCCAAAGGCAGCTCCTGGAGGAGGGATGCCAGCAGTTAATCCTCCTTTTCTCTGTTTGATCTTCCGGGCACCTTACAGGATTTTTTAGGAACTGAGTGAGGCAGAAATGACAGTGCCAGGTGAAGGCTCATTTCCTTCCTGTGGATGAGCCCCCGGGGTGTCTGCTGGGGCATGGACTGGGACACGCAGCCATGGAGTATATAGAACACTGTGGTAAGCACTGTGGCCCCCAGTCGGTTGGCAGTTGAGCTGAGACAGGGTTCTTCTCTGGGTGGAAGTGAGCAGGGAAGATTGAAAAAGGAAGGTTTCTGGCTGGAGAAACATTACATGTGTGTGTAATGGCACAACCAGGTGGGCCTCCCAAGGATCCGCCCCCTGTGGTGCTGGGGTAGAGACCCGATGGAAAGAAGAAATTTGGCAGGAAATGGGCCTCTTGATTTGGAAGCTGGCTGGATATGGGTTGGGGCAAGCATGAGGAGGCCAAATGATTCTAGACCTTCTGTCCTGAACCTGTGTGGGTGTCTCTGCCTTTGGCAGGAATGACAAATGCAGGAGAAAGACTCAGGTGTTTGCAACTGGAAGGACCTTGGATTGCCAGTTCAGTTGAAGGCAAGGGAAATCCACAGAAAGGAATTTTAATAGCAGATAAATTAATTACCTGGAAGTATTTTTGAATTACAAAGTTTCTCTTCTACAGAATATGCCTGTGCTAGAAGGACTCTGCAGGGAAAAAGCAGTGCTTAACCCAGAGTTAAGAATTATACAGGTGCCATAGTTGTTGTATCAGAGAATGTTTTCAGCCAACAGGTTAGCTTCCCCTTGACCAAGGTGGCTTTGCCTGTCAGGAGAGTACCACATGCCACATGCCTAAAAATCAAGTGTTCGTAACATCACGGTCAAGGCACATGGCTTGATTATGTTCTTGCTTCTCCCACAGTTTCTCCCATTTGCCAGCCTAATACACAAAGATAGTATAAACTCTGCATACACTCTGTATTGTATGCATATTATATATAATCTGTGTAATATAAAGCCATTTAGACTTGATGCCAAAAGAAATTAAACTACTAATATTGCACTTTGAGAGTTTTGGAAGTAAATGAAAGAATGTGATTGTATTTTCACAAGAGAGCCTTTAGCGGGGATTAAAAAAAAAAAAAAAAACCCTACAGAGAAACAGAATGCCCAGGTCTCTGGGTATTAATTCCCTCCCTTGGAAGGCCTTCAGGAATCCCATCCACGGGGCCAGCAAGAAGTCTTCAGTCATTCTCGCTTATTGCCATCTGTCATCTTGATTATTTGTAGAGGTTTCATTTAGTGATCTGAATCCAGAGATTGTCCGTCAGAATCGGGAGCCAGGGGATGACCTTGTATGGCTGCCTCTGGTCCTGTCCCAGCCTTTCTGCATTTGATAAGTGACACACCCCTCCTCCCACTCCTGGGAGAAATGAAGTACAGGCTCAGGGCCTTATCGATTTTCCGTAACAACAGATGCATCTTTAGGACTCTATTTTTTATTTCAGAAGTGGCCTTCTGACCCGATTCAGGTCTGTAAATCAGCTGACAAAATGTATTGCTGCCTCTCTTCCTGGCACAATCCTTTATGCCATGATTTTTTCTTATATCTGATGTGGAGAATATCCTTGGGGTTCAGGTACACCCCCTTCTTCCTTGGAAAGCATTTCTGAACCTTAATTTCAAAGATGTTTTCGGAGGGAAGTGAAGGGACCACAGCCCTTGATCCACTGTGTTTTTTTGAGAAGTCAGGCTCAGAAAGCTACAGTGTACCCCAAATGTGACTGCACTCAGCGTGACCAGCCGTGTTTCTTAGCCCAGCTGGGGTAAGGGTGAACATTTCCTTACCAGCTGGGGTAAGGGCAGTGAGTTACTCCAGAGCTTTGATGCTCTGTAAGAGCTGTCCATGGATCAGTTCAGGCTCACCTGGTCATTCCCATTGTGTGACAAGGAACTATAAACCATGAGTATCTTGAATATGAGAACTAAATCCAGTTCATCTGTGTCCCCAAACATAGCCCCGTGCCTGGCACAATCAACTCCTGTTGGCTGATTGCGGGAACAGGTGGCCTTGGTTGCCAGCACCAAGTGTCCTTAGGGAGCAAAGCACTGTGGATGCCCTGGCTGTAGAACCTTCTGTTTCCTCCTTCAGAAGAGGACTCTGCTGTCTTGGAGCCTGTTGCAGGTTTCTGAGGATGGTGTGGCATTCTCCCATGCTTCTCACAGGCCCAGGCTGGGTTCATTGACTGGCTACCCTTGCGTGGAGAGATCAGAGCCCAGAGAGGGTCATAGCTTGGGTTGCCTCATTATTCCACAGCTAACGTACTGCACACGCGGCTTCCTTTCCTGCCAACATCTGATGGGTTTCAGCACCTTCTTCAGGAATGACTGGCTGCAGGCAGGTCCTCAGATTAACTGCTCATTGCCAGAGTCTTTCACTCTTGTCCATTTTGCACACAGCTCTTCTTGGCTTGGTAATTATTCCACATCTATGTTTGTGGACCACCCCTCCTGACTGGCTTTCCTGACATCTCTTTTATGTGTTTCAGATGCCTTCTGTGTTCTCTGTTCTCACAGATATGGAGAGAGACTGTTCCTATTTCTATTCAAGTCTTAGCCTGGGTTCCCCAAGGAGCAGACCCTGGGCTAAGATGCAAGTGCAGGAGGTTAACCTGGTAGGTGACCCCAGGAAACCTGGTGGGCAGTAGGGAAGTGAGATGGGAAGGGAAGGAAATCAGAAAGAAGGGAAGGGAAAGGAAGGGAAGGGAAGGGAAGGGAAGGAAAGGGAAGCGAAGGGAAGCGAAGGGAAGGGAAGGGAAGGAAAGGGAAGCGAAGGGAAGCGAAGGGAAGGTGTGTCAACAACCAGGTGGGTTCAGTCCCACTGGGGAGCTCTGGAAGGTGGTTTTTAACCTGCATCTCCCACCTGTCATTGGCTGGGGCTGTCCCTGAGGCATTAACTCCTAGCTCTCTAGTCTGTTCCACTGTCCCAACTGCATGATGGGAGACAGCCTTGGAGTGGAGATTCTCAGGCTCTTACATGAGGACTGTAAGGGCTCAGGGTGCACAGTTGGGATATTAATGAGTACTAGTTACACTCAGGTTTTGAGAATCTTCAAAGAAAATTCTAAGGGGCTTTGGCTTCTGTACCTGCTTGCTTGGGTGGACAGCCCAAACTCTGTTGGATTCAACTCCTGCCTCAGAAAAACAAGGACAGTTGTGGTACACACTCATATGGTGGTTACCAAAACTAGGAAGTGCATAAAAAGAGCTTTCTCTGGCTAAGGAAGTTCAAGAACATTTTAGCCATTAATGGTGCCATTACCGTACTTGTCTTCTGTTGATTGTTTCAGACTTAAATTTGCTCAGTGCACTGTGATAAGGTGTCTGCACAAACATGCCTCAAGAAGTTGCAGTTACTAGGAGACGGGGAGCATGAGTGTCTGGCCTTAAGATTAGTGAGCTAAGGAAAGTCATTTCCCCTCTTTTCTCATTCAGAAATTTTGGACTAGAGGAGGGTTCTAATCACTGATGAGTCTATGGAACAGTTACTCATGGAAGGCTTCGCTTTACTCCCCACTGGTCTTTCTGCCTCCCAAACCCATTTTCACACACCTTAGCAAGTTTGCCTTGGGAACTATATTTACATCATTGGACACACAGCTGCCTGAATTCTTCTTTTTTCAAAAAGAAAAAAAAAATATGGTACCCAGTTTGAAATGCACTATTGTACTACCTCATTAGGGACTGCCTGGTAGGTTGCCTAGCTGATAGGTAGGAGAGTCCTTAGCTCTAGATTTGGTTCTCTGCCTTTGTCGGAAAGCTAGTCCACTTAGCTCCTGAGCCCCTGCTCACAGAGGAGTTCAGAACATTCTGTAGACCTCACAATTGTGTGTGGGTGTTGGAGAAGGAAAAGTTCCCAAGAGGAAATGTCAACTTACCTGAACTCCCTGGGTCAGTGGACTCAGTCTGAGAGTTGCATTTATTGTCTAGGAACATTTGTGTCGTGGAAGACCTATCTTTCCTGGCACTGGGGCTCTGGTGTTCTTCTGGAAGGCTTTGAAACAGCACAGCTGAGTTAAGTAATATAAGAAGAATCCAGTAGAATTCAACAAATGTGTATTGACTACCCTGTTTAATAAAAAGCCTCTGAAAATACTTTGGGTTCTTGACAGGAACGTTTGAAATGCTTGCCTTTCCCACTACTTACTGTATGCCCAGACTTGTAAAATCTCTTGTTGCTGTATATTCACTGACAGAGCAGTCATTTACAGAGCAGGTTCAGGCTTTGTAAGGGGAGCTAAGGAGTCAAATATGAATGAGAAATAGCTCCTGCCTGTGAGGAGTGGCCAATCCAGAGGAAGAAACAGATAGTTGAGGCGGCACTCTGAAGAGAAGGTACTACATAGCCACGTCTTGTCTGTCAATGTGTACAAAGTATGTGGAAAAGAGATACTAAAATGATAGCTACGGTTTATTGAGCAGTTACTATGTGCTGGACACTAGTTTTAGCACTTTATATATGTTAGTGTTTAGCTTCACACAACTGTATAAAGTATAGGAGGTAATAGTCACAATTTTAAATGAGGAAATTGAGGCCCAACATTGCCCAGCTGGTAAGAGGTGGAGTTAGAATGAGAATCCAGGAGACCTGGCTTCAGACCTTACTGAAAATCCATCCTTGTAGGATGAGAAGAATATGAGAAGAACCTGGTAGGGATGGAGAGGAGGGGCTGAGAAAGCTGGGTCTGGGGTGACGGCATCAAGGGTCAGGAAAATTTGAGCCAAGTCTGATTTTTCAGTTGGGTGCCTGGGGATTTGGTAGCCCTGCCAGTTCATCCTGGATATAGGATGAGAGCCTACTGGGTAGCTCCGAGATGGGAGAGAACAGAGCAGGTCTGAGTCAGGATAAGTGGGGTTGGTGGGATAGTGGGTGAATGTCCAAGAGGGCTCACTGGAGAAGTCTGGAAAGTCAAGGCAGCATTTCGGTCCATCCAGAGATGGCCAGTGTGCATTCACTAGGTGACCTTCCCACATGACCTTCTTCTCTGGAGGGGGCACTAGGTCCTGTTGTATTTGCCCCTGCCCTCACAGCTCTCCTCTGAGTTCTACACCTGGCTAGCACCCCCTCCTGGGAAGGGAGTGTGCTACACTCCACACGTCCAAACTGACCCCTTGACTGTTCCCTGACCGGGTCCTCCTCCCGGACCAGGCCGCAGGTGCACTCTCTCTCTCTGTGCACCCACCCATTGCTGAAGACAGAAACTTGGATGTCTCCTAAAGCCTCTGTGCCTCACACCCCGTGTCATCCACTAGCAGTCGCTGGGGCTGTATCTCCTCATGAGCTCTCGAATCTGGCCACATGTCCTCCACAGGACTGCCAAGCACTTCTTTCTCTCTCCTGGACTGTGCTGTAGGCCTCATGGCTTCTGTCCCCTCCAGTTCTCTCCACACGATGGCCAGAGTGATCCTTCTACACGTTGAAAGTCATCATGCCTCCCTTTTGAAAAATGCATAAATAACTTCCCATTGCTCCAAGGATAAAGGGCAACACTTCTTTTTTTTTTTTAATGCTTATTTATTTATTTTGAGAAAGAAAGAGCATGAGTGGTGGAGGGGTAGCAAGAGAGGGAGAGAGAGAATCCCAAGCAGGCTCCACGTAAAGCACAAAGCCCGACATGGGGCTCCAACTCACCAACCGTGAGATCATGACCTGAGCCGAAACCAAGAGTTGGATGCATAACCGACTGAGCCACCCAGGTGCCCCAGGGCAGCACTTCTAACCTGGCCCACCTGGTATGTGTGGTCTGGCACTTCCCTCTCCACCTCACCTCTCTCAGCACACTCCTACTTTTGTCCCCTCCAGCCTCACTATCCTTCTTGAATTGCACCAACACATGTTGGCCCCTCACTCCCGCCCTAGCTTTTCTGGGCTTTCTGTCTTACCAGTTTTTCCTGTACTCATTTCCTGTTTCCCTCCTACTTCTTCCATCCCTTCACAGGTACTTCGAGTCCCAGGGAGCATCTTCCTGTGCTCATCACAGTTGGAACTTTGTATTCCTTGGTGAAATTAAATTGTCAGTTACTAATCTCCCTGTGCCTCAGTGCCTGGCAGATGGCAGGCACATAACAGGTGTTTGACAGATGTTACTTGAATGAATGAATGAATGAATGAAGCAAGCCTGGGGCAGTCTTTCTTCCCTTCCATTTAGAGGTTGTTCTTAACCTTCCATGAGGACAGACCCATACCTTGCTGAAATGTTCTGGACAATAAGAACTCTTCTGCTGAGGTATTTCCTCTGGCCCCTGACCTTGGAGATCAGGAAGGACCCTTGGGCAGAGTTTGAGGACATGGCTCAGCCAGTGCAAGGCTCTGAAATTCTGTGCACCAAATGGAAACACAGAGTTTATGATTCAGTGTGAAAACCAGCTTAGCAGATGGGAAGTGTGCTGGGTTACAGCAATGCACTGTGGTATTGCTGGGGTCGTCCCCTCTCTGAAGCATGGCAGAGCCAGCCCAGCCTTCTGGTTGAACCCACGTGTCAGCACACCATCTTGTCTCCACTGCAAGGATCGAGGCTCTGCAGCAAGAAGTTACCTACTAATGATTCGCTTGTTTGCTTGTAATTAATGACTACTGAGGGCAGGCAAATCAGGGCCAGTGATCAGTCCTGATTCATTGATCAAACTGTCCCACTGACTAGGGACTCCAGGAAGCACCTGCACGCAGTCACCAATAATTCTCCTCCTACCCACGCAGCAGGAGTTGACATTTAACAAGCAAAAGCTCCCTGGCAGACTTTTGACCGAGCCTGGCTTTCCAAAGCAGTGGGAAAGGGGACTGAAAAGGGAAAAGAGTTATTTGCAGTTGAAACAAAAGGAAAAGAAATTCTAGAGGCAGCCAGCCTAGGATGCCGGACACAGAATTCGGCTATCACATTTCGGTGGCTTGTGGGATTTTGTGTGTATGGTTTAACCAAACCTAAATGTAGGGTTTGGAGTATTTTTGGCAAGATCTTAAGGGTAGGTAGCATTTTTACTAGCTGTACCAGCCAGCTGTTTGTCTTGCCTCTGAGGTTAAATGACGTTCCAAATGCCCTAAGGAGCCACCTCCTTTGTGCGCACAGTCGCAGCAGCCGTGAGCAGGAGAGAAGTCTGTGGGTCAGCATGGTCAGGGGGCCTCGCCAAGTGCCCTGGGGCCTGAGCACACACAGCTGCTGCGTCAGGAGCTCTGGGAGGAGTTTTCTCTGCTCAGAGCCCAGCCTCTTAAAACTACCAGGCCAGGTTGGGTCCACACTGTTAGGGCTGGTTCTGGCTTTATTCTGAGGTCACCTTGGAAGGCAAAAGCCCAAGAGTATAGTAGGGAGCTTGGGACAGATTCAGTGATGGGCTTAAAGACTGAAGAGAGAGGCTTCCTGGAAACTGAGGCCCCGAGAGGTGCTTAAGGGTTGGCTGGAGAAGGTGTGTTCCCTCTAGGTGAGGGAGAGAGACAGAGAGTGTCATCCAGGTGGCTAGAATAAGCACCATTTGTCTCATTCTGTTTTCCCCAAACTGGGCTGCCTTCCACATTTGGGGTTAGCTCCTGTGGGTGAGCCATCAAGGGCTTTGGATAATGGGCTCTGTTGCCTGCAAGGAGTCCAGTGTAGACAGGTGCAGGGACTGGGGCAATGGTGCAGAGGAGTTTGAAGGGGGCGGTGACTAGGTGTGTTACAGAGTTGGTGCTCAGAGGCAACCGTGGTCAAGGTTTGTCTTTGCCATGGACACTGCCTCTTTGGATGGTGGCTAAAGGTATAGGCACTGGGATCAGTCAAACCTGGGATTGAGTTCTGGCTCCAGATCCTTGAATACAGTTATTTAAGTGTCTAAACCTCAGTCTTATTCATCTATGAAGTGAGGAAAATAGTAAGGATACGTTCTTCATAGAAGAGTTTGGAAGATCCATTAGGTAAATGTGGAGAATTAACTATTTTCTTACAACCTTCCTTTGGCATCTCCCATAGAACCAAGTGCTCGGAACACAGGAGATACCAGAAATATTCCTCTTGGATTGAATTAAATGCTTGGGAATGTGATAAGTGGTCTCCGAGCCTGGAGGTCACTGCCACTGGGAATCCTCCTAGTATCCACCCAGAGGCACAAGGGGGGTTCTGTCCACTCTGCCTTCATTCTGTCTTTTCCTTTATTAGTTCATTATTTTCATTTTCAACATTCCTTTGTTCCTCACTGCCATTTGACTAAACCTGATTGGTTTTCCTTGCACCAGAATCAGTACTTCTGAGTAATAATAGCGAGGCCAACGGTAGCACTTTACAGTTTCCAAATCAGAAAATGTCTTTTGCCTGATTTGGTAGGTGAGGAAACTGAGGCTCAGATGAAACCCATGACTCACCATGGTGAACCCATAGCTTTCTGGAGAACTAAATCTAGCTGGTGGCACAATTGAGCATCAGTACTAGAAGACATCAAGCAATTCCATGTTTGGGCGCCTGGGTGGCTCAGTCAGTTAAGTGTCCGACTCTTGATTTTGGCTCGGGTCATGATCTCATGGTTCATGAGATAGAGCCCTGCATGTGCTCTGTGCTGACAGAGTAGAGCCTGCTTGAGATTCTCCCTCTTTTCCTGTCCCGCCCCCACTCACACTCTCTCTTTCTCTCCCAAAATAAGTAAATAAACTTTAAGAGAAAAAAAAAAAGTTCCATCTTGAGTCAGTCACAGCCACTAAACCTAGTCAGTCACTGAGTGGAAAAGAGGAAGGAGGAAGATCTGTACACCACACCAACTTCCCAGTGAATTTATAGGATGAGATAAGCTACTGAATTCTGGAAATACTTGCTGATCCCCAAGGTGCTGATACCACCCTGAGGTCACAAAGCTCTGTTCCAAGCCTCTCAGAATGATTTTTCTTTGTGGTTAGCTGCTGCTTCAATTTTTTTTTTTTTTGTCAAATTCCCTACAGAGTTTTATTTTGTTTGTGTTTTACTGATGAGGCTAGATACGTGGGTTATTTCCTTCTTCAAATTTAGGCTTAATTGGGGGATGTATCCATAACCCTCTCTGCATGTTTATTGTCATCATAGCCCAAAACAGACCCTTATATCCTTATACCCTTATACCTTCTCCAGAGACTGACGGGGATGGGAAGGCATCACCAAGACTTTCGTATACTAAGCAAGAGAAATTAGCATGCTCTGAGTAATGTGACTGTTCCTATTTACTCTGGCATCTGTCCCACAGATACAGCTGCAATCACGGGGCCTCAGGCAGTGCTTAGTTCCCTCCTCTGGGCCAAACAGGTCAGAGGGCAAGTGCTTTGGAGCATTGAGCTGGACCCCTAACCTCAGCTCTGTTCCCTGCTCACCTCTGAGGATTGATTGGACCTCCTCCTTCCTGCCTTGAGCACTCCCAGGACTAGTCGGAGAAGTTATACAGAGGTCTTAACATAGGAGGATAAAACCAGGACAGTATTTTGTTAGAGAATTTCATGGATTGGGTTCTATTCTGCATCATCCTGTGATGCAATGAAGAATTATTAGACTCACAGTCCCATTCACAGGGACTAATAAGTAAAGACACAAGTCCCTTTCTCTACAGGATTGACTCATTGACTCTGTGAGCTTTTTTATTTTCTCAATGTATGTACTCACATAAACATGAATGTTTCAGAATCCTTAGTTAAGATTATAGGTTTTGGGCACCTGTGTGGCATAGTCAGTTAAGTGTCCAACTCAGGCTCAGGTCGTGATTTCATAGTTCGTGAATTTGAACTCCGCATTGGGCTCTCTGCTGTCAATGTGGAGCCCACTTCAGATCCTCTGTCCCCCTCTCCCCCAGCCCACCCCCCTGTGCACACTCTTTCAAAACTAAAAATAAACATTAAATAGGTTTTAATAGCAAGTATTGCATTTTATTTTATATTGTTTTAATTATGATTGCAGAGAAATCATGACTACATGATTACATAGTACATGACTCAAGAAAATTAAGTAAACCCCATAGTAATATATTCTACACAGGCTCGATTCCTCTGTTTTCAGTTAGTAATTTACATTTAGTAAACACCTGAATTTTGGTAGTTATATTCTAAACATTTACAGATTTTGCTCTTTTGTGAATTTTTCCCCAACTAATTTTTTCAAAGGAGGTCAAGGGTCTTTGGAAGCAAAGTAGAAGTGGGGTGTTGTTCCAGGATTCTATCAGCCAGAAATCACTATTCAAAGGCACCAAGGTGCTTGTCAGTAAAGTTTTAACTTGTTGAGTTTAATACTGGCCCTGAGGATCTGTGGGTCCTAAACTGTCTTTTGAGCATGGAATAAAAATCAAATTATGTCCAGAGGAGTGTTAGTGCTTTATAACATGTGGTCTTTTTATTTGATGGCCTATATGTTAACACGTGGTAGGTAGCTCTCTCTCTGGAATGTGCCATTCCCTTTTCCGTACTGAGTAACAGAGTTTAATGTTGCCCCATTTTCTTTCTGAATCCAACAGTAGCTCTTGGAACCTTTGGGTAGAAGGTGGTAGGAAGTGTCTTTGGGAATAAAGTTTCTGTCATTTGTGTGTGTGCATGTGATTCTGAATTTCTATATTTTTTCTAACTTTATAAACTTCCAAGGACTGCCAGGGATCATAGAAACCACATTACCTGATCATCAGTGGCCCCAGACTGGCCACATGAACAGTTGCCAGTTCACTCAGACAGTCCTCTTGATCTCAAAGGCCACCTATCCTCCCATCTGTCCCTATGGATGGTAGTGAGATGGAACTGAATCTTGAGCCCAGAGTAGCACCTCTCCCATGCACAGTTCGTGGCCATTTGGGAATTGAGAACGTGGACCCTGGTCTACTTCCCCAGGGCAGAAACTCTTCTCAGACTCTTGAGAAAGCTGGCAGTTCAAAAATGTCTCCTGACACTCACTCCATCCACAGAGCCTAAGAGAGAGGCGAATCAGCCTGAGGGTCCTTGACTTTGTTACTGAACTACCGGTTTTCTCGGGAAAGAGATATCTAGGTACTATCATCTGCATAATTAACTACTTTTTTAAAAAAAAGTTTCAAGAAAATCATACTTATTTAATTTTTAAAAATGTTTATTTTGAAAGAGCAAGAGAAGGAGAGAGGCAGAGAGAGAGGGAGACAGAGAATCCCAAGCAGGCTCCATGCTGCCAGCTCAGAGCCCAAAGCGGGGCTCGAACTGATGAACCATGAGATCATGACCTGAGCCAAAACCAAGAGTTGGATGCTTAACCAACTGAGCCACCCAGGTGCCCCAAGAACACCGTATTTAAACCACTAAGAAAGCCTGGAAGTCTGCTAAAAGACAATGTTTCAGTGATTAACACGGTCAGAGCTGTAAGATCTGGAGGGTAGGGTGAAGATTTTACAGAAGACACTGGTGTTGAAAACGAGCATTGTTTCTCAATTTGGTTTTTCCACACCCCACTTTCCATGTCCCCTTTCCTGAAGGAAACAAGATTGCACAGGCTCTTTGCACAAAACAATATGGGATCTGCTGCAGGGGGATTTGGGGACTTAACCTCCTCCCCCTTGCTCATTGCCTTCCCTCAGAGGTGTTAGAAATGTGCATCTATGGATGTTACGTAGGGAAATGACTGACTCTGGGACAAAAGATTCTCTCTTTCCTCCGCTCTCTAGTGGCAGTCATGCCACTTCCAGTTTTAAAATTTGGATTGTCTTTGTTTATCTTTTCAATGAGCAGAAAGCGTGTTTTTCCTATTTTAAAATGTGGAATTTCAATAAAATTCAGTTTTACCTTTTCCCCACTTCCCATGCATTAATAACTCCATTATGTCAATCCTCCTTCAAAGCACATGTACTTGGCCCTGCTGTTCCTTAGGGAGGATGGGTCCTCACTGCCAGCCTGGTACTTGGATGCCAGGCATACCACCACCAACTGCCTCCCCCCCATACCCCCCATGCCTCTTCAGTGTTCCCTTCCCTAGCAGCACCTGCCTCATGTGCCACGTTCCCAAATTGGCTAAGCCAACTGTCTTCCATGACCACAGTAGTAACCTCAGTCACTGTGGACCTCTGACCCTTATATTCTGAGGCCAAGGTAGCCACTTGCATCCCATGTTGGCCATGGACAATTATTTTCTTTATACTTTTCTCTTTTTTTAATGTTTATTTTATTTTTGAGACAGAGAGAGACAGAGCATGAGTGGGGGAGGGGCAGAGACAGAGAGACACAGAATCTGAAGCAAGCTGTAGACTCTGAGCTGTCAGCACAGAGCCCGACGCAGGGCTCGAACTCGTCAACTGCGAGATCATGGCCTGAGCTGAAGTTGGATGCTCAACCGACTGAGCCACCTAGGCACCCCTTTATACACTTTTCTTAAATTTTTCAACTTTTAAAACTTTGAACTTTTTAAACTTTCAAAATGATTTTTTTTTACTCCCAACAAGAATTTTGTTTTTATTTTACTAAATCACAATGACAATTTTCTCAGCTTTGTAGACAAGATTCCCCAAGTATATAGAGTTAGAAGTTTATTTGTGTGCTAAAATTCCCTGTAAGATAGTTAATTGTCCCTTTCTGTGGATATATCCAGTTACAGTCATTTGCTCCTGAATCATTCCAGTGCACAAACAAGAAAATTCATTTGTGGTGAGAAGATGAAAAGCAGTCATGGACAAGCACCTGTACATACATTTACAGTAATCGTGTATGTGCACTGCTCTTCGTAATCCATTCCTAAATTGTAGCAGCAGAACAAGATTGCACAATAAACACTATTGCTTAAACATATACACCCAGACACCTGGGAATACTCTGACAGTACAGTTTTGGGTAAATTTCAGTGCTCATAAGAAACAAAAAAAGGTTTTGACACACTATCAATGCAGAATTAAAGAATTTATTTTTAAAGGTGCTCTTATATATCTCTCATAAACGAACACAGATATTTTTATCATAACATTAAAATAAGTGTTATATAACTATTGACATAATTTGTTCTTGGATGGCCTGATATCATCTCATGTCTCCCCAAAAAACACCAGGCACTCCTGCTGCATGCGCTTCGTTCATAGGATGCTGTCCAGCCACAGCGATGGACCTCAACAGCCCCATAGCCTGCAGAGCAGTTATGAGTACGTTATTCCTAATCTTTCTGATAACGTGTGATGCTTTTGATTGCCAGTGTCTGACCCCAGGCAGAGAATTATTCTGGACCCTGAGGTTGTTGGTTGGGCTGGCGGGTAGCTTTCAGAATTAAATGGTTGGTTCTGGCCTCATCATCATGGTGACAGGAATCAGTACCAGTTGACCAGATGACCAGCTGGTTGGGGACACTTTACAGGGGGGGAGTTATTTCTTTGTCATCGTCTCACTCTCTTTCCAGTCCCCTGAGTGGGTCACACCAAGTCACCACCTCAGATCCCATCTCTGACATCTCAGTTGGGAGGACCTGAAAACCATGGAACATAGCAGCACATGATACACTGATGTATTGCAAAAACAACAACAAGAGGGGGGCTCTTGGTGGCTCAGTGGGTTCAACATCTGACTCTTGGTTTTGGCTCAGGTCATGATCTCATGATTTCGTGAGTTTGAGCCCCACATCAGGCTCTATGCTGACAAATGCACAGCCTGCTTGGGATTCTCTGTCTCCGTCTCTCTGCCCCTCGTGTGTGCACGCACGTGCACTCTCTCTCTCTCTCTCTGAAAATAAATAAACTTACTTTTTTTTAATTTAATAAAAAAATAAAATGAAATTTAAAAAATTTAAAAAGAAAGATGAGCAAACAGGGAAAGCATTGCCTGTTTACTTAGTGAACACAGTGCCTGGAGCAAAGTAGCAATTCCAAAATTTTTGTTGAATGAATAAACCAAGTACTAAAACCATTCTTTGTAATAGTCAGGCGTCCACTCCTTCACCAACATTTGCTCTTTTCTGCGCTCTTCCAGACCAGGTTGAGGATAAAAGAGTAAAATAATCTGGAAATGGGAAGCGCTGTTGGAGTGTAAGGGTGGGGAGCGTAGGGGAAGGGAAGAGGGAGAGGTTTGGAAAGTTTCTTGGGGCAGGGGAACCAGTAAGAAAATGGGAACACCGGGAGGGGTCAGGAGTCAGTGTTGGGAGCACACTGGCCATGCCAACCGCCTACTCACCCACCACTCCAGCCCTCCCATTCCCAAAACACTGAAATGTGGCTGATTAGGGACGAGCTACAGGCGGTCCACTGTGCTGCCGGCCTCTTTGGGTCCTCACAAGAGACACGGTTTGTGGGGAAAATGCTTGCCGTATACTGTATCTCTTGGCTGTGGCTCCTTTGGCCTGGCTTGCTGCATTCCAAGTTAAAATAGCTCACGCTCCTTCCGGGTGGGAACTAGCAGCCTCCCCAGGGCCTGGGGCATAGATCTGCATGGAGGGAGAGAAAACTCTAGGCTGCTGATCTTCCTTTTGATGGGTGTCTGTCTGTGCCCGTGACCTCTGCCACCAGGCCTTCACCTGACAGCAGAGATGCGGCCTGTGTTATCCGAATATCTAGACCTCGGTGTTGCCCAAGCGCTGTCCCTCCCACTCAATCAACTGTGCTTGTGGAAAACATTTTAAGCATTTTTCATCCTTCAAGGAGAGCAGTACCCTCCTCCAGGTGGGAGTCCTGCAGTCGAGAAGCCCTCCTGTGGTGATAGGGCTCCGTCTTCAAGAGCTACAAACTTAGCCGAGGAAAGCTTTGTAAGCGTGAATCTTTGGGGCATCTCGACAAGGATTCCTGGTTTCATCCAAACTCATTACCTTCCAAGTGACAGAATCTTCTGGGAAATAAATTTCTTATTAAAATATAAAACCTTCCCAGAATCCATCTGCAAACTTCAAAGGGAGATTTGGGGGAAGGAAATCCTACCCAATTTTAACAGTTCCACGGATGTTTGCAGGGGGGGGGTGGAGGGAAGGAAAATAATTTTTGTGGTGCCAAATCTGAATCTGGTTCCATGCTGTGGGTCAGTTTCCAGGGCATACCACCTGGGCAGCAACTTTTCTCAGGCCCAGGGCCTTAACTTGGAACAGAAGGAGCTAGAACCCCTGGCCCAGTTATGGGCTGCAGTGATTTGGAGAGATTAAAAGAGGCAGAGTTTGCTCAGGGCATCCTGAGTGCACAGGGACTCCCCTCTCTTCGCTGGTGTACCTCTTCCATTTCAGTGAGATACCCCATTCCCTTGGAGTCTTACCAGCAAAAGCCAGCCCAAAGGTTTATCTTAGATGGGAGTCCCCAAGACAGAGATCCTTGTGCAGGGGACTTATTGCTCGAGAGTTCTCAGGAGCGGGGGGTGGGCAAGAGAAGCAGGATTAGGCAGGAAGATAAGTCAACAAAGCTGTGTTCTCAGCCGCAGACTGGCCTCAGCCTGATCCCACAGGACCATGGCACATGAATAGCAGCACGGAGCTGTCCCAACTTGAGTCGGGACACTGGCCACACCTCACTCTTGGCGTGAGGACTTAGTCCTCCAGGCACTTAGGGTGAGGTAGCAGGCATTCACCCGGAGCGATTCTCTGGAGAAGGCACACAGAGCCATTAGCTGACGGCATTCTCGGCACTGGGTGCTGGGTGCACCGGCCCGGGTGAAGGAAATCCTGAGCGGGCGTCAAATTGTACACTTTGGTCGTACACAGTCACCCTGTTATCCTGCTTGACTTCATACAGACTGGGTGTGATCAAACCACAAGCTTTTTGTTACCTTCACAAGACAGCACCATTCATCAGTCTGCGAGATTCACTTCCCTTTCCAAGACATTATACCTTAGCAGGTTTTAGACATGTTTTATAGAGGGATGGGGAGGAGAGTAGATGCCTAAGTTAGTGCATAGCTGGTCAGACATTATTGCCTTCCCCAGCATACAGCACCACCAGCCATGGACGTAGCCACTCAGCTATTCAGCCAGGCTTGTTAAAAATGAGGGCATAAAAAGAGCTGATTTCATACATTTTATGGCAGTCTAGTTCCCCCAAGGAAAGGCAAGGTTGGCCAACATGTGTGTGGTCCATACCTTTTGTGTGGAAGATGTTTTCAAGACTTTCCTCCCTTGACTGTGCCTAGACTTGCCCCTGACCATTACTTATGCTTCTCGCTTTTTCTCAAGCTTGTGCCTTACTGCTATTTGGAAATGGTCACAAAAAAATTCCAGCCTTTTCCACTCTCCAACCCAAGCTGCCACTTTCTTTCGTACCATGAGGTTCTAATGCCCAGCTCCTCCACAGCACCTCAGATTTGGGGCTGGGTCTTCTCTTGTCACCTGAGTCTGTGTCCACTTCCAGTGGACCAAGATAAAACCACAGACTCTATTCTTTTGACTTATTTGGATCTGAGCTTTCTGGTAAAAACAATTTTTAAAAAATGATGTGACAGGAGAAGACAGAAACATCTGGAATGTGTTCAAGACCAGTGAAAACCCTGTAAGAAGACAGTCTTGCTGCCGCCTCTTGGTTCAGACAAGTCAGACGTGCCCCTGGGACCCCCCTGGCTCCCAACACCTGGCACTGGGAATGGAAACTTTGGCCGTGGGTAGTTGTTTCTGCGGCTCTCCATTCCCTGCCTCACGCCTGGCCTGCTCCCCTTCTCGCCAGTGATTTCCCAGAGCAAGTCCCATCTAGTATCATTTTGTCCTAAACGCCAGCCAGCTCATCTACATGCAGCAAGGACCTGTAGGCATGCTGGAATCTCAGTAGAAAAAAACCGCTGGTCTGCTGAGCTCAAATAGACTCCCTAGGAACTGACAGGCTGATGAGTGATGTGTGTGGCTTGTTTGGGGCCCTGTCATTTGAAGGGAGAGTGTGCAGTGATGTACCCATAGCCAGGGGTGTGGGGAGCAAGTTGCTGCCCACCGCCCACCATCCAACCTCCACTCGTGTGGTCTGGATCCCAATCTCTGTGGTGATTTAGTGCAGGATTCCTTTGGGATGATCAAGGGAATGTTTGTGGAAGAAGCAGCATTTGTGTGGTTCCTGGGCTAGCCTAGGTTCCCAGAAGCTGAGCCTGGCATGAGCGTTCATGCGAAAGTGATTTTGAAAGTGCTCCCTGGAAAAACTGGTAGAAAGTGAGTGGTGGGACCAAGGAAGGAGGAGAGAAGGGAAGGACGCAGTGTCAAGCAGAGACTTACAACAGCCACTGTAGCTCCAGGGAGCCCTAGGTGCTGGCTTGTCGGATGTAAAAGCATTCAGGGAGGGACAGAAGGAAAACGGCAAAGGGATCTGCAGCCAGGGGCTTAAAGCACGAACACTGATTCACTTTCCTTCTAGCAACTTCCAGAGGAGTTTATAGGAGGAAGAACCCTCAGTTCTCCCCCAGTGTAAACCTCACTCTGTTGTAAGTTGGGATCTCCCGGGAACCCTGATAGCAACTCTTTTCTGCCTTTACCCCTGGGGGTCCCAGCACACCAAACAGATACTGGGGTACCAGCATCACATGGCCTTAAAATGTGCAAATGATAAAGTGGGGTTCTAGGGCACAGGTAGAGTTGCTGCAAAAGTTGCCCGATGGGCATTGAGGAGAGCACCTGTTGGGATGAGCGCTGGGTGTTGTATGGAAACCAATTTGGCAATAAATTTCATGTATAAAAAAAGATGCAAGTAGACATTTCCAGCATTTAAATAAGGCAGAACTCTGAACCAGTTCCTTTTTGGTGGAAGGAGTAGGAATCCGTTTTGTCTGAATAGGAAGCCCTAGATGGAGAAAGCTATCCACCACAAGGCCTGCAGGGGGGCAGAATCCCAACGCGTGCCAGAGTTATGTTCTCTAGCCCTAGGCTTAGTAAAAGGCTAATCAGAAAAACTGGCCAATTTTAGTCTTGGGTCCCATTCTGGGTTCTAATGCACCATGAAATTCAATGCAATCCCATGTGCTTTCTTAGATTTTGGGTGAAGCCTTTTCCTTTGGGAAAAACAAAACAAAACAAAAAGCTAGACTTTGCTTATGCACGTGCTTGATTTCTCTGAGCCTGGGGGAAAACATGGCTACCGGGGTGTAGAAGAAAGGGCACTTGACTTAGATCTGACCCCAGGATCGTTCTTGCTTTGTGAGCTAGACCTCAATTTCCCCCTCTGCAAAGCAGAGCTCTGGGGATAGCCATGAGGATTAGGAAAGATCATGTAAGGGAAATGGTGATACGTTAACACATTAGTACCTCTTTCCCCTGGAGTACTCTTTCCCCTGGAGAACTTGGCTGTTCATTCAAGGAGAAACACGTTGAACAGTACCCACCCCATTAGAATAGGAAATGGCTCTGCTCCTTCCCACCTCCGTACCTTTGTCTCTGCTTCCTGTACACTTGGAATGCCTCCTCTGTAGGCATGTAAGCCCTTCCTTCTGTAAGGCTCCACACATCTGACTCACCCATGCAGCCTTCACTGCCCTGGCTCATGCTGGCGCTTTTCTTCCTGTCCCCAAGTACCATTCAATGTCTGATTCATATTAATATAGATAAATATTTGTTGTAAATATGGCCATATATGTAGTTCTCATTTTCAGATAGAGGTAAGTAGTGGCAGATTGCATCTTCCAAAATGGTCACAGTGATAAACTCCAGGACCGTGTGCTCTTCCAGAATCTTGTTCCTCTCCTCTTGAAGCCTGCCATACCTTTGTAACTACCCTCTGTGTGACTTCCCAGGCTAGATTGTAAAAGACCATACAACTTCCTCCTCTGGTTTTCTGTCTTGAAACTTGTGCCTTGTAGCTCTGAGCCACCATGTGAGAAGTGCTCATGCCAGAGAGATCTCGAGGAAAGACTATGTGGAGAAACCACATTGAAACAGAAAGAGAGGCCAAAGAGCCCAAGCAGTTCCAGCCCCCCAGGTGTTTGACACTCCCCAGCACAGGTGCCAGAAAGGCAGTGAGTAGGAATCACGTTTCCAGTTCCAAACTCTAAGTCATTACAGTTTCGTGAGTAGCCAAGTAAGGGCCATTTACCCCCAGAAATGTGAGACATAGTAAAAAAAGTTTTGTTGCCTTAAGCCACTACTTTTTAGAATAGTCATTAGGTGGCAATAAGTATGTATATGATACCTATGTGTGTAACTGTATATACACATACAGATAGATGTGTGTGCACATACATATATATGTGTTGGGGGGGGGTATAGCCTGCCTTTTACTATCTTCCAATTTGTGTTTTTGTGCACCTAGATCTGGCTTCTTCAACGGGTCTATAAACTCCACGAGGGCAAGGCTATGTTGTATACTTCTTGGTTATCCTCTGCCAGAGTTAGAGCAGCCTGGCAAATGTAACCACTGCACTGTGCATCCTTGAATGAAATTGACAAGGGAACATCTGTGTGCACATCTGTGTCTCTGAAAAGCATGCTATCCTTTACAGGACGCAACTGTGATCATAAAGAAATCAGAGTCCCTTTGGTACTTGAATCTTTCTCAAAGGAACCCTGTATCTTTGGAAAGAACCATTTGCTGGAAATCTCTGAGAGTAAGTCAGTCAATTTTCTTCTGTGTCATAGACCCAGGGAAAGAGAACACTGCTGTTGCCAGCCCTTGTACCTATGGGCACTTGACAGCCAACCTCTTGGAGGCAAGTAGGCAGGATCTTGTTTCCTCAGTCCAGGACCCCTGTGGAATTTGCAGCTTCCATCTTCAGAGTGAAAAACAGCCCCTTTGCCTGTTTCCCCATCTTACTGTTACCTAGGAGACTGGAGATTTTTTTATGCAGATAACCATGACAGTCTGGTCCTGCTTATTTGAGCTATGACAAGAAAACTTAAACATTGGAGTCTCTCCTAGAATAATAAAGTTATTCATATACCTCCCTGTAAACAACGACAAAACCATGTTTCTCAAACATCAAACGGGTCATTTTTAAGAGAATTATTTTCATAGCTTTTGTCCTTAGATCTATATGAAATGCCCCGAAATTCAAGGCTTACATGAGAAGAGATGGAAGGAAGTAATGATGTGAACTCTTCTGGCCTTTGGAAATCCATTAAGTTCTTTTACTCACCCATTGCACGAACTTACTGTCCAAGCAGATCAGGTGAGGTGCACACCAGCATCTTTGAGTACATGTGAAACCAGTCTTTGGATGGTAGAGTGGCAAGGGGGTCTTCATTTTCTCTGGCTTTTTCTCAAACGAGCTTAAGATTTGTCCTGGTTTATGCAGTAAATATGTACATTTGCATCTGGCTTCTGTGATATGATGACTAAAGTTAACGCATCATAAGATTTGTGTTGCCTCTGCATTATTTTTATTCTGAAAATAATTATGCTGGTTTCTCTAAGGATTTCTTTCAACGTGTTTTCAGGTCCAACAATCCTACAATGACATGCAAGCACCTAGAAAGACATAAGCTAGCCATCAATGACACAAAATCCTAAATTCTGACAGGGGACTGAAAGGTCATTGGCTTGTAACAGGGAATATGATGGGGTTCAGGGGCAAGAACAAAGTGGAACCTCTCCCTCCTCCTCCGTGTATACCTTTCCTCTTTCCTTTGAACAGAAATTGTAGTACTTATTATTTTGTTCATGACAAATTAAGGAATTCAGCAGGATTTTCCTTTTCTCCCTTTTAGGAAAGTTAAACACTAATATATTATGTGCTTGATGTAATGGCCAGATTTAGTCAGAAGTTTTATTTGCTGCCTACCTTTCTTTCCTATTTCTGAAGCTTCACAAATTTGTCTGGACTTGAAAGGCACTTATTAAACACCTACCTTCTGTTGCTGTGAATTTCAATTTGCCAACCTCATGTAGAATGTCAAAATTTGACACTTACGGGAAACATGTAAGAGAACCTCCAGACTCTGAAAGAAGTAGAACATGATTTCATTCCCTTGGCGGTAACTGGTTTCCAATATCATTTGTCCCCTTACACACATTCTTGCCTCTGAGCCTTCGGGTATCACCTGTCAGAGTCATCAGAACTGCCACAGATGTTTTTTTAGGTTGCCTTGACCTTGAAATATTTGTAGTTGAGGGCTGTGGAATGCTGCAGTATCTCTTCCTAAGCTCCTACTGTATTGAGGACCCTCTTTGTCCAATCCTTGGTTTATAGATAGAAGTTAGTGTGCAGTTAGATTACCTCCTAGCCCTTTATCAAGTCTTGCCAGTCTACACCACTGACCTTCACTTTCCCCGGGTCCTTATTTACCACTGGGCCGCATGGTTACTTCAGGCTACATTAGTTCCATGGGAAACTTAATGTGGCTAATAGCAAGTTTTTTGAACCTTTAATGTAAATTGAGTTTACTGTAAATTTTCTGCCCAAGGTGTGGAAGGAGTATGAAATTTGAAAGAAGGAAACCACATCTGTCAGCTTTCCCCCTGTGAAACTCCATAGTGTGTGCATGGAGTATAGAGCTGGAACGGAAAGCAGTGATGTTATTGGGCTGAGGCATCTGAGATTAGAACCTGGAGGAGCTAGAAATTGGGGGTCATTCCAGAAAGGGAGGATTCATAGAGAGGGAGCCCTAAAACATACATAGAAATTCCCTTGACATTCTTGACTTACCCCTGAACTATCTATGCTTGGGGGCACACCGAGCAGCAGGGGGGCCCACAACAGCTAAAAGTGTGGAATTTCTGAGTAGAGATTTCAGAGCCACCCAGCTCTGGAGAGACAGACTCTGGAGTTGAAGTCCCTAGTGCTTTAAGGGGCTTGGTAAATCACTCAGACTTTCCATTCAGATCCTATGGGGACCACATCCCAGGATTGAGAGCATAATCAGAACAGACTTTTGTTAGAGAAAAGCCTAAAACCAGCAGTAGAGATTACCTTCCAGTAATCTTCTGTCCTACTGGAACAAATTCAGCTCTTCCGGGGAAGACAACAGAATCCAGAGTCTTCTCAGTGCATCATCTGTGAAGTCAAATATATCATCAAAAATGACTAGACATGCATCAAGTAGATTCTAAATTATTTTGCTTTAATCTTGCCTGTTCTAAACTGTAACCAGTCTTGCTCTGCTAACTGCAAGACAGCACAGTGGCCTTGTTAAGATATCTTCCCTGTCCCTACTCTTGATCTATACCCTTAAAAGCCTAGTTTGGAGAACAGAGCACATTGTGAAGACAGAAGGAATTTAGTCTGTTTCATTCAGAACTATAATGTGCCATCAGCACAGCCCAATGATGGGCCAAAAGAAATGAAGGAAAAATTGATACGAGAAAACTACTTTTAGTCTTGGACTAATTACATTCTTCTCTTATATTTCATTCAGATGGAGACATCATATTTGGGATCTAGACTTTGGATATACAAACTTAGTGATCGAACAAGGGTAGTGATCCCTACCCTTAAAAGAGTTTCAGATGTAATTAGAAGATTCTTGAGTGTTTTGAACCAAAACCATAGGTATCTAATATTTAATATATGGTAACATAAAAGGGAGAATGATTTCTTCCAGGTAACATCTTAATTATTCTTCCAAGGAGAGGTAGAAGTTGCCAAGTACTAAATGAGGAGTAAATACAGCTTGTATTTTACCAGCTGAATTAGCCAGTAGTTTTTCTATTTATTTACATCTCTTCCTGCAATTAACTGTGAGGGTTTTTTTGACATTTATTTCATTATTATAGACAAGATTTTAAGCTATTATATTAAAAGTGTGTAACAACCTAATACATCTGCTTGAATATATTTGATATTTTTGGGAGAGTGTATTGAGAAGTCTAGGGGTGCCTGGGTGTCTCAGTCAATTGAGTATCTGACTCTTGATTTTGGCTCAGGTTATGATATCACTGTTTGTAGGTTGAGCCCCATGTCAGCTCTGTGCTGATGGTGTGGAGCCTGCTTGAGATTGATTCTCTCCTTCTCTCTCTGCCCACCTCCCACTTGCACGTTCTCTCTCTCTCTCTCTCTCTCTCTCTCTCTCTCTCTCTGTCTCTCTCTTTCTCTCTCTTTCAAGATAAATAAAACAAACTTAAAAAAAAAGAGATATTTCTAATTCCCCCAACATAATTTAAATGGCTGATACTCAAAAAGAGGTGCAGAACAAAGGAAATTATGGCAGTAATCACTTTTACCAGGAGCAAGGAGTGCTAGTTATTCTTTCATTTTAGGACTTTGTCAGCAAAGTTTCAGTGAAGGGAAATAAGAAGCATACATGCCCCTACTCCCGTTCCCATAACCATGACAGACATTGTAAATAGATCAAGATCCTCTGCCACACTGAACCCCATCTAAGACTCAGCCTAATAGTCAGCCATTACTAGTCAACTGATGAACACGTGAGAGGAGATCTATTTTCTGTCCCTGAAATTGATGATCATGGAGTATCATCTTGGTGAAGTGAAAAAAATAGCTATTGAAAGGGAAAACAGAAGGAAAACTTTAACTGTGCTTCTCACCAAATCCTTCTGTTATTACCTTTCCATCTGTAGACCAATAGAACACTAAAGGTTACTTCTAGCTCTGCAATTTGATGGGGTAACATTTTTTTTTCAAAAACATCACTGATTTTGGAGTCTCCAGTCTCTTCTGTAAAATAAATGCATGAAGTCTGAAATTTCTAATGTAGGTTCCTATGGGAAGTTATATCCAAAAAGAACAGCTTTAATTGCACTTTTCCTAGTAAAATTTTTTCATCCACCCTCATCCCCTCCAAAGGTGCTGAGGAGGAATGGGCATTTCTTTTAACAATGTGCATCTTCTTAAGGAGCTATTTAGTGGGTTTCTGTGCACATCAGCTTGTTGGTCTGAATTTCTCTGGATCAGTAAAGAGACATGAGAGCATGAGACATTCAACGCCTGTGTCAGACCCCAGTTCATCCATCCACACATTCTCTGACATTGGCACCAAGGGCCATTTCGAAGAACAGAGCAGTCCGTGAAATGGATGAACACCACAGGGCTATTTACCATAAATTTCCCATATCTTTTAATGAGGATTCATTACCGACACAGCCATGGTAATCCCACATGAGCAACAAATACAGGTTGTAGGCTCTTGTCCCTACAGATAGGCCTCCTCCTATGTGTTGCCATGTTTGTGGCCTGAGAACACTACATTAGTCACGGGATCACTGTATTTTCCACGGTAGCTACTGGCTGGGAGACATGAATGACACTGATGCCATGGCTTTTTATTATTGATAAAGAAATATGTTTCCAGTTCGTCAAATTACATTTCAGTGCCTTGCCAGGCCAAAAGTCTATGGTAACTAATGATTGGGGTTCTTTAGTTGCAAAGAATGTCTCTTCCCTTCCAGGAGAAAAGCTTGTGGGATGATTTTTTTTAAATCTTCTGCCAATATGGATATGAGAAAAAGACCTCTGAAGTGGAAATCAAGGAGCTTCTCATGGGTGTGTTGGACCAACTTCAGCACCATCAAAAAGGGGCAGACAGTCTTCCAACCTGCATTTGGGGGCTGGGTGTTTCTGCACTGCTGTCAACAAAGCAGGATGCATCATTTCCATGTAAATGAATAGAAATAAGGCCATTGATAACTGTTGCCATTATTGGGGGCGGGGGGTGGAAATTCACTTGAATATGGATGAGCCCTCTGCTGGAAAAACTAACCCTTGTTGAAATGGAGAGGTGAAAAAGTGCAAAATTCTTAGCTTCCCTTGTCTAAATATGGGTTCATCAGTAGTAGGTCCTTAGGCAGATTTGAGTACAAGTTTATTTGGGAAATGATCCAAGGAGGAGAGTCAAGAAGTGAGATGGGAAGGGAAGGCAGCCAATCAAAAGAGAGTTATAAAGCCAGTTTTCACGGTGAACAACTGGAGTTTAATCCTGCTGTGAATGCTAACAAATGGTGCAGGACACACATGAGAGTTCTCCTACCCAGATGGTGAGGGAGCTGGGGTGTTTATACACCTATCTGTCATCAGACTTTGGTGAGGGCTTTGCCTGGGGGAAAGAGCAGTATTAATCCTTTAGCATGTAGTGTTTGGGCAGAGAACCCTATCTCAGCTTTGGAAAAAGTCCTCAGGCCAAGAAATGCAAGTGTTAGTAGCTGCTTTGCATAAAAGTGGTAGGACCCCTGGAGTGTAGGCAAGGCATTGATGTCTTGGGAAAAACCCCTTCCATATTTCTCCCTCTCTGCTATTTAATAAGGTAAATGGAGCTATCATTTGTGATAATTACTTGCCTGATTCTAGGCACTACATGTTTTGTAAATAGCATCACAATTAATCCTCATAATAATTACATAAACTGGTATTGTTTTCATCCTGCCATTTTGCACATTAAGAAATTAAGATTGAAAAAGCCAAGGAACTTCCCCCAAGGCCACAGGATTCATAAGTGGTGAAGGAGGGCTTCAGGTCTAGGCCTTCAGGCTCTTACAAAACCCTGTCTGCCTGTAGTAAACAAATATCACCACATAGGCCTTGGCTGAAACAATCTTTCTCAGCAAATTTGCTTGGTAGTATCTTTTTGATTGACAATTTGATGGTCCCACATGGAGGCTTTTGGTTACCATGACCTGTTCACAGTCTTCTTTCCATGCATGCATCAATCCTTTAAATCCACACTTTGTTTCTGGCTTTCAAAGGGAAGAAGTTGTGCCCTTGAAAGTCAAGGAAAAAAAGATCAATTTGCCCTTGCTAACACAGAAAAATCAACATGCTAGAAAGTCAGACCCCAATCATGATCTCAATTCCTCTAGTACTGTCTGTGTGAACTTGAGCTGATTACTTGCCTTCTTTTGGTCTTGGTTTACTTATCTGTAAATCAAGGATAAAGATTCCAATCGTATAAACTATGCAAAATGATAAATATGTATTTACAGTATTTGATAAAGATTAGTTCCATCCTTAAATATTGGGATGATTGCAGAGAGAGCTGAGTGTTTCCTGGCCCCCAACCTACAGTTTGGTCCACTCAACTTGGGACTCCTCAGTGCTTTTGTATAACTAGGGTTGAGTATGGTACCTGGCCCAGAGCATGCTAAGGGCTAAATAAGTGTGTGTTTATTTGCACATGATTGATTTGTTAATACATTTTCCAGTGTTGTTGAGACACAGATTCCGAAGATGACCTCAAAGAAGCTTGCAGTTCTCTGGGACACTCTGCACCCTCCCATTGCCATATACATCCCACCCCCTCTGTACTTTTGTGGCTCGCTGAACCTCACTGAGTGCAAGAGGAAGGCACCAAAATGTCTCTGAAACTTTTCCAGAGACTAAATATTTAGAAAGTTAAGTTGAGAATATATCCATTTTCACACACATTCTTTTGTGGATAATTTTGTCCCAGGGCCTTCAGTTATGACATGTGTGTTCATTTAATCAACAAACACTCTTAATTAAATGAGTGATCTGTGCCAGGCACCTAGCTAGGCACTGGGGTTACAGAGAAGAGAAGAATAAATTTCCCCCAACCTTAATTGCCTACCCCCAGTCTAGTGGAGAAGACCAAAGAAACCAAAAATTGCTGAGGCGAGGCCTCACGTAGAGAATGCAGTGGGGATGCTGAGCACCATATTAGCTATTGTATTACTCAGAGCAGGCTTGGCTATGCTGGGTGACAAATAGCCCCACATCTCAGTGGCTAAGAGAATAAACGTGTTATTTTTTTACTCACACTACATGTATACATGTGAGTAGCAGTAAGGTGGGATTCTGATATCAGTCACTCAGGGACACAAACTGATAGAAGATGCATCCTGACTTATGTGCAAGAAAATGCAAAGTGGTGAATCAGATGCTGGCTGTTAAATCCTGCCTGGAAGTGTGACATGGCCATTTGCTCCCATTTCATTGACCAAAGAAAGCTGCATGGCCCCACCTACCTTAAAGGGAACCTAGAAGTATGTTCCTTCCAGGTCTCCCCAACAAGGAGAGACAGGGCATTTGTGAACAGCCTGAGTGGCCACTCCCAGTTGCTGGGAGTTTTACTGAACAGTTTCTCCCAATGTCATTTCTTAGTAATTCTGTCTTGTGTTTATACTAAACCCATCCCCCCGGGAGAAATGTCCCTTTAATTTTATTTACACTTGTCTTCACTTGGTATTTATTTTTCTCTTTCGTGGACCCTGGCCCAGTGGATGCTGGTCCCAGAGAGAGAAAAATGCAGGGTTCCTGTCCACAGGGAGCTCACAGTGTAGGAATCAAAGGTCCACTCAGGCAGCAAATGACTTCAGTTTGGCTGGAAAACCACTTGTTGGGTACTTGCACAGGATAAGGGGTCCACAAAACGAGTCTGGAAGGCTCCATGGGAAGCCAGTTATTACTACAGCTGGCTGACAGTGTTCTCCCAATGTTCCAGGGGAAGAGGAAGCAGAATAGGCTTTATGGGACGGAGCACCCGGAGAGATGTCAGGACCCTAAATTCTTGAGGCATCCCTTGAGAGGCCAATCAAGATAGGTAGTTTGTCATGAAAAAGCCCTGGGATGAGAGACCAGTGTTCTGATGGTTGCAGCGGCCCAGATTCCTTTCATTCGACGTGTTAAGGTAGCTGTGGTTTTGGATCTTCTTTGGTGGCTCCATTTGATTCACATAATATCAGTATGTCTCCAGATGCCATGAATGTTTCTGCTGCATCTTTTCCCCCAAACGAAACAGAGAATACTCCCCATCCTTTGCAAACCTCCATTTGGACTCATCAAACTCGGGCCTCAGGAAAGCAGCCAGGAGAAGCAGGTCGGCTGACTGCTGTTGCCTTGGTAAGGGGAATCTACTCCGGTCAGGGCTCTGTGGTTTCTATGGGAACAGCACTGCTTATCTTTGCTGGCTCCCCCAGGCTGGCAAGATGTACTGAAAGGAAAACTGGGGGAGAGAAAGAGAGGAACAGAAAGAGACTTTGAGGATTTTGAAGGTATTCGAAGGAACCCTCCACTGGATGCGTAGCTATTCCCAGCACACCACGTGGGCCATTTGGCTCCAGCAGAGCCTCAACACGGAAGCATGTACCTAGAGGCACATGCATTCATGAAGCTCCCTTGGACTGTACACTGTCCTGGAGAAACAGATGCCAGCACAAAGCAGGCAGGAATTAGCAGTAGATGGTTTTTGCTACTAAGACCAGGGAAAAATGTGTCCTTGGCCCAAGGCCAGACCAACATCCCATCATTGCTACAATTGCGAAGAACAGCGATAGGTGGCCCAGGAAGATGGTGAGAGGTATGTCATATATGTTGCCTGCACTGTTTTCCAGCCACCCTGCAGGACTGGCATTTATATACCCATTTTACAGATGAAGGAAATGGGGCTCTGAGAGAGGAAAGGATGACCCGTGAGTGATGTAGGTGGGATCTGAACCCAGACCCAGATCTGATTCTCTACCCTGGGCCCTTATGCAAAATCTAACCAACAGCCCAAGGAAAATGTTAGAGTCCCAAAGATGGCCAACCCTCCAGTTCCCACCTTGACTAAGACATGCCCTTGGTTCTTTGGATTTGGGTGGGAGGAAATACACCCAAATGGAAGGCAGATGGGATGACATCAGCACTGCCATTAGCTCTGCAGGAGGCACTAGCAGCCACACCTTGCTTTATAGATGAGGAAACTGAGGCCAAGAAGTACTGGGCAGAGCCTTCTAGTCCACTGTGCCACCCTGTCTCTGTATACTCTTGTCTTGGACAGCTTCAGCTGTTCTGAAAATACCATTTCTCAGGTGTGTTTGGGGCCTCAGAGTCTGTGCCGGCCAGGTGGGGAGTTTGCTCGGCCTCACAGAAGCCAGCTCAGCTGCTGCTGGCTGCTCTTTTCTTAACCCATTGGGCCAGCTGGACAAGGCTGATGTGCTCCATCCCAGTCAGTGCCTAGGGTCTGCTTTCTTTGGCATTCTTCATCCTGCTAACACTTATTAAGACACCCGCTATGTGCACTAACCATACTCTGAGCTTAATATGGAGGGAGCAGTGAAGAGGAATTGCAGGCCGTTGTTCAGATGGCCAATAGGGAAATCGAGGCCCAGAAAGACTAAAACACACACCGCCAAAAGCCACACTGTGAAGAGTGCTAGGACTGAGCCATTTACTTCCAAATGCCCAACTGAGGATCCTTTCTTTGTCCCCAGGCTGACCCCTTCCTTATTAACATTAAAATAGTCATACCAAACTGCTTTAGAACCACAGCAAGCAACACTTGGTGAAATAACAGTGTGTCTATAGTGCATAAGTAGAGGCTGATGAGATTGTTAGTAAACATTAAGAGCTTCCCTCAAAAAAAGCTGCTGCCTTAGTGGATCTGGTGACAGGGCTGTCCCTGAGTCATGTTCTCTACAGCCAAGGTCATCTGGTAATGTCCTTTGCAAATGAAACAAAGAAGCCTCTAACATGGTGGAATCAATGCTTAATACAAGAACATGTTACAATGCAGGTAACTATAGTTGAAATCTTAACGTTTGGGCCTTACCATGCTGGATTCAGAATGCAAGTCCCAGAATAGTCTATCTGGGCCTTTATGCCTATGCACAGAGCCTCTCTTCTGCTACCTCCACCCGACACCCCACTGCTGTGTGCTGATGCCAGTGATGCACGAGCAAGTCATGGTCTCTCATTCCTACTCTTGCAGACTCCCTCTTCTTTTCTAGTTTCTACACAAGAGATGCTTGGAGGATCATAGGGACGGGACGTTCAGGCTGGAGCAGACACTGGGCATCACCACACCACACATGCAGATGGTTTCTTGATGCACATGTGACTCTGTCTAGGGCCTTCTCTGGTACCATGAACACACTGACTTGGCCAGTGTAGAGCTGAGAAGAGTTAAAGTTCAGCCCTAAAGTGTTTAGGACAGCCTTCAACAGTGATGGATGACCATCCATGGACAATGCTGAGGCATATTCTACACTATCTCTCAGAGGGGCCCCAGCAAGTCTGAGCCTACTTTATCAGCCCCTTCTCTGACTTATCTCCCTCCTGTCCCATCATGGGATCACCTCCCAAATAAACTGCTGGCATTCAGATCTTTGTCTCAGGGTCGGCTCCTGAGACAGCCTCAGATATAGGCATATGTGACTATGAAGGAAGGCTCATTGCATGGAGGTAAAGAGGAGATCCTGGGCTTCCAGCTCAGATTTTCAAAGAAATCTTTTCTTGTGTCTTTTGTCAAAAGACAATGCAGCTATAAGCGTAAAATAAAATCTATGTATTCTTTGCAAATTGTGCACGAGCTTGGGGTGCCTAGGTGGCTCAGTCAGTTAAGCATCTGACTCTTGATCTCAGCTCAGGTCTTGATCTCACAGTTTTGAGTTCAAGCCCTATGTTGGGCTGTGTTGGGTGTGTGTTAGCTCTTTGAAATCACTGCTACTTAAAAAAAAATGTGTGCTAGCTCTTTGAAATCACTATTATATCTCATCACCAGCACAGTACATGTTTTCATGGATGCACAATAGTGAATAAATAGCCAGAGAGGGATCCATGTCAGGAGAAGCTTCCTGGGAGAATACTTACCCTGGTTATTTTTTCCACATTGCTGTGAACCACCAATTAAGAATTTTGTTGTTGTTTGTTGTTTGTTGTTTGTTGTTTGTTGTTTGAATTGACTCTTTTCTGCCTTTCCCACTGCCTCTCATCACACCCATCCTTATTTCTGCCGCTGACCAGCCAGCCACATCCAGATTCATGAGGAAGTGTGACAGTGGCCTGCTTGGCCAGGACTTCGGACAGCGCCTCAGCCCTTCCTGAACCAGCACTGGGCTCTGTGGGTCACCTTATCCAAGGACACAGCGTCCAGCGCGGTCTTCTCCAAGAGCTCTAGCCAGGTCCCAGGGTTGACTGGGCGTCTAGACTTCTGCCAAGACCCTTCCCCAACCAAAACATGAAGCCTAGTGGGTCCATTCATTCATGGTCATTACACATCCACTTGCTGTTTGTTGAGTGCCAAGGAAAATGCCTGGATTCAAAACACAGTCTATCACTTACTGACATGGTACCCTTGATCGAGTCATACCGTGGGCCCTGGGTTAGCTCATGGATAAAGCAGCAGAGAAGCAGGGAGGCCAGAGCTGGCACAAGTGTGGACACCTTGTAGATGCAGACTGGTGGGTAACTCTCCAGTACCTTCACTCCCTCACATGCTGCTCTTAGCCCCATTTTTGCTCAAAACCACATTACTCCTCATATAGGAAGCCTGAAGGGCAGGAAGTAAAGAAGTAGCTGGCTTCAACATGTCAGTGATGGAACATCCCTCAGTCCCACTTCTGTACCCACCTCTACTCCTCATTGATGATAAGTGGTCCCTATGCATGATTGCTTTACAAGGCACCCATCACAGGTGGCTAAAGTTTCTCGAGGGTAATGGCTGTTGTGATCCATACAGTAACTTAGCATACTAGTCCTGTCTCTCGTCCTCTGGGGGCAGAAGGGCAATAGGATGGCACATTTAAACCCTGAACTGGCCAGTGTGGAAAAGCCCCATTGCAACTACACAGAAAAATGTAAAGGAAAAAAAAGCAGCCTAGCTTTTCCCTCTGGTGTGTGGTGGCAGGATATGGATCTGGTCAGACCCCCTACTTGGAGGAAGTCCCATGAAGGAAGAGGCCACCTAGCAGAGTGAGATTGCAAATAGATGCCAGTAGCTGGATAACAGCAGAGAGGGGTGTTACCAGGCCTGCATTTGTTGTGTGGGTGGCCCTGCTCTGCAGCTTTCCAGCTGTGGGTCTTTGAGTTGGAATCTAATCCTCTGTCCCTTGGGTTCCTTGTCTATAAAATGGCAATAATAGCTTTCTGGGAGGACAAAAATGGATAGTGGGTGTAAAGTACAAGGCATAGTTCTTGCCAGGAGCAAGTGCTCAGTGAATGTGTCATTCTGCCCAGGTTTGTTATGGCCACTCTGCCCACCAGAGCCTTCGTCAGCCCATCTCAGTCCGTCACCAGCCAGCCCATCCCAAGCCCCACCTCCCAAGGGCACTTAAATGTCTGTACAAAACAGAGGAACATCAGATGCGAAGGTAGTTGTTGTTTCTTCAGAACCAGAGATTGGGACACAATGTCTGGGCAAGTCCAGGTAAACATGGGGATCAGTCAGTGCTGGAAAGTCTCTGGCCCTGGGTGCTGAGAGGGGTGTGGGAGAGGCCTGCCCTGCAGGGCATTTCTTCTCCTTAACTTTATGCCCCTACCCACCAGTGGTGGCCTGTGGAAGTTGTCAATTTCCTAGGTTTGGGAGGTGGACAGAAAAGGTCATTTCTCATGATTTCCAATCCACACTGAACAACATGGGGAGGGGACGGAAATGTGAAAGCCTTGGGATGGTTATTTGGACTATAATTTATTCACTTGCATTGAAAGTTCAGTTCAAAAGAGAAAAGCATTAGAAAGCATCTCTTAAGAGTGTAAGACATCCTATGTGCACAGGGAGAGCCAGAGGGTGGGGAAGGAAGGACAGACAAGAAACGACTGGGGGCTGGGATGCCTGGACAACTCTGTTGGTTAAGTGTCCGGCTCTTGATTTCAACTCAGGTCATGGTCTCGGGGTTCATGGTATCAAACCCCACGTGGGCTCCACACTGACCATGCAGAGCCTGCTTTGAATTCTCTTTCCCTCTCTCTCTGCCCCTTCCTCTCCATCTCTCTCTCTCTCTCTCTCTCTCTCTCTCTCTCTCTCTCTCTCTCAAAATAAATAAACAAAAATTAAAAAAACTCGGGGCTGCAAAAGCCAGGTCTCTCCAGGTCCAGCCTGTGTGGGCACTGTTGCCAGCAGAGAGGTTTCAGGAAGTAGAGGCATTTCTCATCAGGCTGGAGGGCTTCCTCCAGCTCTGCTCACTGGACAAGAGCATGCTAGCCAGGGGCATTAAGCCTGTAGAGGGAAGATGCTAGAACAGAGGCCTCTCAGTAGAGTGGCTAGAGGCTTTGCAATGCCCAGGGCCAGATGGATGAACTTCAGGCTTAATCTGTGAACCCTTGTCCCCTCATGGTAATTTCCAGATTGTAGTGTCACTTGGTCTTCAAGGTGAAATCCTCCAGGCTTGCTCTCATTTTCCCATTCATTGATCAGGAGGACTCAGTGCAGCCTGTTTGGAACAGCTTTAGTTTAGAAAATCACTTAGGGGGATCATGACATCCCTGTCTTTCCTCGCCTCCCCCATTTCATCACATGAAGGATTGGACAACTGGCCAAGAGTTGCACGATGTGCTTATCCAGTGCTACCCTAGAAGCAGAGAGAACTTTTTCAAGGGATAGTCAAAGGCTTGTGTCTTGGGCAAAACCCCTGGCCAACAAGCCACAGTCTCAACAAGCCAGGTCTACAGCAGGACTGGGTCCCAGGTGTCCTGAGCAGTCACCACTTGCTCATTAATGTCACCATCTTGGGCTCCCCTCCTTCCCTGGTCTCATCACCTTCCTCATTCACAGCATGTACAGGAGTCACCTCCAAACAAACTACGCACCCCAAAACCCTTGACTGAGAGTCTACTTTTTGGGAAACCCAGAATAAGACCAGCAGCAAGCAGGTGTCACGTTGTACATCTTTCCCATCGATTGGTGATGATTTCTCTACCTGTGAGCTAGAGAAGGACTGAGAGGTTGTGGAGCTCTGAGAGAAAGGTCACTTGCATCAGCCAGCCGCATTTGCTGAAGATGATGCCAAGGGCGGTGTGGTGTGCACAGTTTCCCACGGAGCCTGATCTGATAACATCCTCCAGAGAGGAGAGGCTTATGAAGGCCCTGGCCATGATGCTGATTGGATTTTATGAGAGGAGGGAGAGAGGGTGAGCAGTTGGGGGTGGGGATAGCCCGGGCTAATGGTATCATCTGTGCAGATAAAGGTAGAAAAAGAAAGCAAACGCAAGGTGTGCTCAAGGAACAGCAGCCTATCCTGTCTGGTGGGAGTATGAGAGCCCATGTGACAAAGCTGGCTGTCGAATTGTTGTGCACAGCCTGGCGTGCAGTACCTGCACAGTTATTGTTTGAGTGAATGAGTACATTCACTTAAAAGGTAAGAAGGCGGGAAAAGAGAAGAAAGCTCACGTGGGAAGCAGCCAAGACCAGCTTGGAACTGCCAGTGTACAGACTGGGGCTTTTATCTCCTAGCAGGGAAGTTTTGGAAGCAGGTAGAGGGGCATGAGCCACTCTGTGCTTGATGGTTCAGTTCAGCAGTGGCAAATGTGGGTCAAGTTTGAAAAGGGAATGAGAAAGCAGGGAGAGTGTTGTAACCGGTCCAAGGCCCTGGCAAGCCAAGGCAGTCATGGCGGGGAATGAGGACCAATTTAGAGCAGGGGCTGTAATGCTCTATGTGTCATGGACCCCCTTGGTGATGCAGTGACACCTACAGACCTCTGCTCAGGAAAACATTTTTCAATGCATGCGATAAAATATATATGCTTACAGAAGGAAACTGATCATACTGAAATGAAATTGTTGGAGTATTAGGAAATAAAACTTGCATGAAGGTAGCTGCTGTATTTCCTCATTAACCCTCTAAATCACAAGGGGCCATCTACAAACTACCCAGATGTTGAAGTGATGAGTGAGCGCTCCTTTGACTATAATAGTATAATGTATCATGAAAATATCTGTTGGGGGCAGAGTCCCCGGTGCTTCTCACATTCCTGTGGTTTGCTGCCTACCTTCTTATCTGAAGGAAACACTCAATTCCAGATAAGAGATGTGTGAACATAAAGATGTAATTTTTTTTTTCATCCAAGTTCATGGATTCCACATGAAAACGAGGGCTGGTGATGCCATCCCAGAACTCCAGCACTGAAAACATTGTCATCTGTTCTGAGCTGGTTTTCTCTCTCCATTCTTTAGCCCTGCACGAATTCCCCAATGACATCTTCACCAACGAGGATCGAAGACAGGGGGCGGTGGTTCTCCATGTGCTCTGCGTAAGTACCCCTCTTGGGGCTCTGCCTGGAGGTCCAGAGGGGAGGCCTGGCTGGTGGTGGGTGGACAGTAAGTTGCATACATGGTGCACGTCCCCTGAGGCCTGTGGAGGACTGGCTCTAAATGTGCCCTCTATAGGAGGCCACAGATTCGGAAGCTGGAAGACACTGTATGTATTCTTTCCTTGATATCAGAGCCCAAACCATGGGCTCTGAGGGCAACCAGACTTGCTCTCTGCAATTTAACCTTGCTTCTCTCTTTGCTCATATGTCACCCTCTTGGGAACCCTTTCCTATCCAGCCTCTCTAAAAGGCCATTGTCTTTCCTCCACCAGGCTTTCTTTTTCCTCCATACCACTGATCACTATCAGACATAATATGTTATTATTGTTTGTTTATTGCCCATCAACCTCACTCACACGTAAGCTCCAGGAGAATTGCAACTTTGTTTTATACGTGGCTTCATTCTCAGATCTGTTTCTGGCACCTGGTAGGGACAAAGTAGTTGTTAAACTAATGGTAATGGATTAAATATAATGGCACTGGCGTAGCATCTGGTGTATAGTAGGCGATCTATAAAAGTGTGTTCTGGTTCTTAATGGACCACCGCCCTAATTCTTCCTCAGTAGACCCAGTGGATTGAAGGCCTTCGGTTTTCCTTGTCCCCACTGGAGAGTTTGGGGAGGCTGTGTGTGTGAAAATCTATCTAAGAATGGACCCAGAATCAGAAAGACACAGGCCAAATTCTGGACTAGGTATGTCACCGTGCTTTCCTGTCCCTATGCATTCTCCCCCTGAATGCTCTTGATTCCATTTTGCTTATTTACTGCTGTGAAACAAATTCTCCAAATTTAGTGACATACTCAATAACCGTTCTGGTTGCTCATGCGTTCTGTGAGTCAGTAGTTCAGAAAGGGCATGGAGGGAATGTCGTACCACAGGATCTGGGCCTGAGATGGAGTAATTCAGATGGCTGGCAGCCAGGCTTCTGGCTGGGGCTAGAGCCCCTGGTGCTTGAGGACCCTTCCCAAGAGGGTTTCTCCATTCTCATGTCTGGTGTCCAGGCTGGGGTGGCCAAAGGACTGGCTCAGCTGGGGTGTTGACCACAGCACCTCTTTGTGGCCCCCCCAGCATGGCTCTGTGTGGCCCAGGGCTTGGAGAAGGAGGAAACCCCATGGCCTTTAATGCCTTAGCCTTGGAAGTCACACACACCATTTCCACCAGACTGTCTTGCAAGTTACAAACCCACCATGACTCAAGGGGAGGGAACAAAGACCTTACTTTTCAGTCCACACCTGGAGAAGGCTAGTGGGCACCCCCTGGACTCTGGAGTCAGACTGGAGCCCAGATCTGCTGTCCTTGCTTTGTGTGTGACTTCTGACAAGATATTTAGCCTCTCTGGACCCAGAAGCTGTCCTAAGCCTGACTCCCTTTATGGTGAAAGCAATCAACTCTTCAGGTCTTTCCCCATTTGCCCCCCCCAGAACCCTTTTCTTGAAGAAAAGTCACGAGAAGTCTTTTTTTAGCAAAGACATTCTCTAAAAATACCAGAGAAAGTAGACTCTTTGCAATCCTCCCTACCTTTCAGAAGAGTCAAATGCACAGAGCAATTAAAATGGATGCCAGGTGCCTCCTTAGGCACCGAGGAGGCTCCCCTGTCTCAAGGCTGAGGATCCCCAGTCACTGAGTTCGATGCAGAATTCCCCTGTAGCCATTAACACCCAGATGCCTCGATGTCTGAGGTATGAGATTTCCACTCTTGGCACAAACAGTGCGAGTGTCCATCCTCCCAGGGCAGTGTCGTCCCCTGCAGCTGGCAGAGTCCTTCTCCCCATCTCCCCTCGCAGGTCCTCTGAATCCAACTAAAGGCAGAGCAGAGTGCATTTACGTTGTTCTTCATGAGCCAGGGGTTACCCATAAGGCCTCTGTCTCCGTGATCATACAATTCCCAGGGAGGGCATGAAGACAAAACAGGACAAAAACAGATAAATCCCCCTTACACACTCCCTTGCAAGAGTGGACACAGGCCTGCAGGTTAGCGCTTTGTCACCCTTGGTATCTAATACTACAGTTAGCTCCTGCCCTGGGCCCTGCATTGTAGAAATCACGGCGGCAAGGAGTCCAGGGGCCAAGGTCCGCATCCACCCCTTCATGACCCTGCTCTAGGCACATGGATGTTCAGAATTCTCTGCTCAAATGGCCTGTGCCTGCTCATGAAGCCTGTGTGGGCCTCCTCCTCAGATCTGCCACTTGGAGGGAAGAGACCCAGGTAGAGAAGCTTGAACTTGCTGCCGGGGGTGTCCACACACACATGCATGTCATGCGGGGTGGAGCCAGGCTTGGATGAGGAGGACCTCTTCTATGCGTCAGAGGCACATGATACGGCGGGCCTGCTGGTGCCCTCCCTGAGGTCAAGGGCCAAATTTTATGTTTTCCTACCCACAAAAATATAAGGACGTAAACCTTATGAGGAAGCCTTTTGTACAGTGTCTGGTGCATTGAACAACAAAATTGCACAGTTCAACACAGGAATGCAAGATTCTTTTTATCCCCTTCACGTACCATGGTACCTGGTACACTTAAAATGCTCAGGAATTGTTAGATGAATATCACTGGATATGAAGAGAAACACCACCAGGGCCGACCTGTGGTATTTTGGTGGCCAGATGATTACATGTGTCAAAGCCGCAGGGAGCTGAGTGTAGATTTCCTGCTCTCAGTCATCTGGAAAGCATTTCTGAGCCCCTGTATGCAGTAGCGCTGGGCTGGACCCCTCCAGAACCCCAAGATATAGCTTCACCCTGAACAGTGCCATTGTCTTGTGGGGGGACCCCATTATGGACAACCCCTGCCATGCTAAGTGCTGCCCATGCTCTGTGCCACGTGCTTTAGGAGCACAGAGAAGTCCACGTCCAGTGTCGGGAGGCGCAGTTGAGTTGGAGTAGGTTGGCATTTTCCGATGAAGGGAGAAAAGGGACTCTAGGCAGGAAAGGGAAATCCGTGATCAAAGATGTAGAGACTAAAGAGTACAGGGGGTCTGGAGTGAACAGAAATGAAGGATAGGGAAGGTTGTGGGGGGAGCAGCACCTGGAGGCGCCACGAGGTGACTCCGCTGCAGAGTTGGAAGTGGGGGGAAGCAGATTCCTGATCTCGTCATCCCTCCTTGCCTAGGGAGTAGGGTTAGGCATGGCCGGAGAAGACCCTGTGTGGTCTGCACTCTAGTCAGGTGACAAAGACCCCGGCAGGCCAGAGAGAAAGGCTCAGGGCCATTTGGACAGGGGTCCCAGAGTCCCAGGTATCCTGAGAATACTGAAGGCCTGGGGAGGAAGGTCGAGAAGGGGTGTAGGGGACTGAACATCACTCAGATGCCTGTAAGCACCTGAAGAGCAATGTCTGCCCATCCAGTGAGGTGAGGGTCCCAGAGGTGTGCCCTGTCACTTCAGCCTACCTCAGGTTGAGGGCCATGGGCCTGTCCTTTCATTGGGATTCATTGACTGTCATTTTGGATTTAGACCAGGGAACCCAGTCCTTTCAGATCTTAATCTGAAACCTGACTGAACTTTGCATTTGTGCTCAAACTCAAACTTCCCCATTCCACTTGGGCCCCATGGGTTTGCTTTACGTGTGGGACCCCATAAAGCCCATAGCCTTCAGCCACAGTTGGTTCCTGGTCTGTGGAAATGGATGGTTCTGAGGACACCCCAAAACAATCTTTTGAATCTTAGCTGTCACAACGTGCTTCTCTTTTTCTTTTCTTTCACGCAGATAATTTCCTCTTTTGTGTGAGCTTCATGGAAATCAAACAGCCGTTTTCCTTTTTTTTTTTTTTGAGAGAGAGACAGAAGGGAGCAGAAGGGTAGAGGGAGAGGGAGAGAGAGAATCTTAAGCAGGCTCCATAGCCAGTTCAGAGCCCGATGCGGGGCTTCATCTCACAACTGTGAGGCCATGACCTAAGCCAAAATCAAGAGTTGGACGCTCAACCAATTAAGCCACCCAGGTGCCCCCAGATAGCCATTTCTGATTAAATTTTCCAAATGCTTTAGCTTCAATTTTTCCTTGGATCTTTCTGGTTTTGTGGATTTCAAAAATGCTAAATCCTGGGATTGCCCTACAAGAAATATTTCTATTCCTTCTGACTGTTCTTCATGTATGGGTTCCTTACCAGTGTGGAAATTCATTATTGGTGTAATAACTTTGTCAACAGTGAATATCCCCAAGAAAATACACATGTCTTAGGACCTGCTTTTGTAGCCAATCTGTTCTAGTATTGAGACACTAAAAGCAAGATTCTCTGTCAGTGAGGAAAGTTGCACCCTGTAAACTCATGGAGCCTGCCCTAAATAGAGAAGCTAGTGAATAATTTTCTAGGATCATGGTTTGTTTGTGATTTATAAATATCTTGTAAAATTTGCTAATTCTTCTGTTGGTAGGTAGTTGAATCTTGGAGATTGTAAGCCAAGGTATACATTTTCTCGTCTAGTAAAAGAAGCTTTAAATAATCATTTGAAATTCTTTCTCGAAACAAATCTGTCCTTAGTAAGTTAACTTCCATTGCAGAAATAAATACCCTCCGTGTACCTTGTCAGTTTTCAAAAGTAGTCTTCCTAAGTTCAAGCCTTCTTTTCACATTTTTAATGTAATTTCTCTCTTCCGGCAGACAGGTATTTCTATATGCGTGTGTGTGAGGTAGTATAAAGTATAGCACTCCTGGAAATGAAGGAATAGCCCTTATGAAGGCAAATTCCTGCTAAGTGAGTCCGGCAGGCAGTTGGGCTCTTTAACTGGTCCAGCAACTCAGACCCATTCATGGACCACCCCAGGAAAGAAACAGCAGTGAGAATGTTTCTGATGTCCATCTTCATATGCTAAAACATGGATATGCTTGGAGAAGCCCCACAGGAAACTTGGGCGTCAACTCTGTGCACGCAGAAGGGACTTCATTCTCTGTGGAATGTTCGGGCAACCACCATCTGGGCTACAGGAAGCTTTCCAAGGCAGCAAACCCAATGCATTGGTCACTGGGAGGTCCCCTGGCCATTTGCCTGATGCCCACTTTGTCCAGTGGTGGGGACTCCCTCATCTACATCTCCATCTTTACTGCTCCCCAATATCCAGTGCCTATTTTAGGGGCTCATGTGTATTCCGAAGAGGTGGGCTGTACACAGGATGCGATATTTCAAAAGTACAGGCAGTATTTTTGTGCTGGGTCATCAAGCCGGGGCTTCCACAATGTGGAGGTTCTCCAGGACTGGCAGTGAGGACCATTAATATCAATCCCTGTGGCATCCTTGTATGATGGTGTCTGGGGCTGGATCCTGAATGTGGGGGTCTTCCAAGCCCCCAGCTCCTGATTATATTTCTTTCCTCCTCATGTAGCCCAGAGACTTTTAAATCTGGTCTGGGAATTTAGGGGAACCTGCTCTGTGAGCCTGCCTCTAAATTCTTATTCCCAGATCAATCTGCTTTTTAAACTCAAGTGTTTGCTCATTTTTGTCTCATGGTTCTATTAAGACATCATTGCTCTCCACAAAGTGGCAGAGGAAACCAGTTGGCATTGGTCAAGGCCCTGGGGATAGAGGTGTTGAAAAGTGATGGGATGTGAGGAAGGGGGGACTATTCAAATACCAGCCTCCCTCTGGAATTGTGGTTTTTCTAGGTCTGTTCCATATTGCCTTGATGTTGCTGTATTCCCAGTGCTCCCAGCCAACTTGAGTGTCAGGATGACTAGATATCTCCATCCCACCTTCCCTTGCCACACCATCTCTGTTCCCATACTGGCCTCTTTGTCCCTCATTTTTTTCCTGCCTGACCATGGGTTACCAGCAGGCTTATGGGTTGACCTCTCCTGGGTCAGGTCCTAACCAGTCAGCATGATTAAAACACCAGGCTTCTGGAGGTACAGAGGGTGGGGCAGCTCCCAAAGGAGAAGTCTGGGCTCTCCAACCCTAACCCCCAACAAACCCCCTCCACCCAGAGTGTAAGCAAAGGCTAATTGGGATATGTTCTTGGAAAGGCTCGGTGGGGGTCCTTTCTGGGGAGAGCCCACATCCCGGGTGGGAAGGGCTCCCTTACTCCTCTCAGCCTTTGGTTCCCCTGTCAGTCTTGGAGGAGGAAGCCATCTGGAAGGAGCCTTTCCAAAGGATGTCATTTCCTTGTGGCTTGAGCTTCTAGTTCTCTCTGCCATTTAATTTTAATATCTGGAGTAGTTCCTCTGATGTGCTCCTCTCCCCGGGGCCCAGACTTCTTTCGTTAAGAGCCAGAGAATAAATCACTTGATGCAATGGCCAGTTATTTGGGGGAAGAAGGGCCAGGGTACCAGCAGGAGGTGGAGAAGGCCCTTTCCACTACCCACACATCACGCCAGCCCCTGAAGAGGCGGCTTTGTGTGTCAAAGCTCACGGTCTACCTCCACCCCGGGGGGTGACTTTTGTCTCTCCAAGTCTGTCTCCTTGCTTTTATGGCTCTGAAATTCAAGTCAGCTTTTACAGACCAGCTCTATCTAATAGAACTTTCCATGCTGGTGGAAATGTTCTCTGTCTATGCGGTCCAGTAGGGGCAGCTGCTGGCCCGTGTGTGGTTGTTGAGCACTCGAAGTGTGGTTAGCATGACTGAGGGACTTATTCTTTGTTTTATTTCATGTTAATGAACATATATTTAAATAGCCACTTGTGGCAAGGGACTGCCCTAGGAGGCCTTCAGATGGGTTCTGATTCAGCACCTTTTCTTCCTTTTTTTTTTTTTTTTCCATGTTGTCAGCTTGAAATCAAGAAGCAGAGATGGTCAGGAAAAAAGGTCACCTGCAAAGGGGTGATGTTCCCTTACTCTGTCCTCTTTAGGGCTAGCCTGGATTTAGCAGTTCAAACAGGATGCAGGGAAGACATTGCCAGGGGAGAATGGGATGTTTGCTGAGGAGGAAGGACACCGAGATTAGGAGTGAGAACACTGGTATGTCACCCACAGGCTTTGCTTTGGACCAAGTCACAGAACGTCTGGCCTCACTTTCCATATCTGTCCAGTGGAAGTGCACAGTAGGTGCTCAGTAAATGGTAGGGTTTTAATCTTCACCTTCTCCCCATCCTACAGCCCTCCAAGGGCAGCTCACCTGTGATTAACCTGTTACAAACACCTGTCATGGGACCAGAGCCAGATCCATTCAGAGACAGCGCCGTCCCTGTGAGCAGCCAGACGGGACATAAGGGAGGCCTCTGTGTAGCTGGCATTTGGCCAGGCCCAGGGTGCTGGGAGACAGGCTACTGTGAGGGAGGGGGGTTGAAATTTAAAGGAACCTGCATGATCTGATCAGCAAGGTCCCAGCAGCGGTTCATTCGCTGGGCAGACGTGTTTAGTTAAGGGATTTCACCCTGCAAGAGGAGAATGATTAGAAGAGCTTGTGGAATTTGCTGTTTACTCTTGGAAAAGTGCTGAGCATGTCCTTAATTTGTCAGTGTCAACACAGAGCTAAAACTGGCGTCCAGAGAGGATTAGCACAAAGAGAGTAAATTATTATGTTTCAATAGATCTTAAGTTATTCCCTCTCCTCCTTGCTCCTGGGACTCCCTTCAGAAGGCCCAGGTTTAACCATTAGGTCCTTGCTGGGAGATTGATTCCCCAGGACCCCTGAGCTGGATACATAGCATGAACATGGGTTAGAGCACACTCTGGGAATGAAATCCAAATGAGTTCCTGTCCTGGCTCTTGTACTGATTAGCTGCATAGCCACAGGCAAGTTGCTTTGCCTTGCCTTGCCTCAGTTTCCTCCTCTGTCCCTGGAGATAGATTCAGCACCTGCCTGCCTCATCAGCTTGCTCTGAGGAATACATGAAGGCAGGCGTGCCAAGCTCTTGGCAGAGTGTCTGGCACTGCATAGATGATACCCTACCTCTACCCCCTTACACTTGCAACTTGTGTGCCTGCCTACCTCCCAACTCCCAGTCCCCGCAACTCTGAGCCCATTCTACCAGAATGCAGGACAGCCCAGAAGTAGCCCTCAGATAGAGTGGGGTTGATTGGTAAATAGCTCCGCTCCCTCACGCCCCAGTTGGGCTGTATGAAGCACAGGTTCCACCCTCTCCCAAGACTTGGCCGGAGCAGGAATAAGCTCTAGGTGCCTATCCAGGACCCTGCTTGATGACACCTTGATCAGCTTCCCCTCTTCCCCAGCTCATTTTTCTGCTTGTCTGTTGGTGCTTTTTGGGACCTGTCCCCCTCCTCTTCCAGCTGAAGGGCTTACACTGGAATCCTGGTATCCAGTTCTGCTTCTGAGGCACAGATTGAATAGATATAACCTACCATTATTATGATGCAAATGAGGTCCCTTTCTAAAATTCAAGATGCAGAATTCAGAGACTCCAGTCCCTCATAGACATCCACAGAGCAAGAGGTGACATGCATTGATCTCCTGTCTCTGTGGCTCATATCCTGAACCCAGTGCAATACGGAAGGAGCTTGGGGAATGAACTTTGGAGCAAACAGTAGGAAATTTGGCCTTATGAAGAGCCCCAAACAGTGATGGCAGAGAGCATGCACGTGACTTACATTCCTAACATTAACCCATGGAGGCCAGACACCTGTGGCCTGCTGTATGCTCCTCTTTGTCTTACTTATCTATTACTTGGTTCACTCCATCCACTGTCTATGTTTTTTAACTTATTTTGTTAGATGGAAAATAAATTTTACTTATGTGTTCCTCTGAGATGATTTTTCCAGTGGTCACAATTTTTATGCAGTACTTATGTGTTCACTATTTGAAATTTTGTAGTAGTTTTTTTTTTCTGTGAAAAGTAGAAGTTCAAAAACGTAGTAAGCCATGAGGTACTGCTATTTGGATTTATCACATGCCCTAGCTTAAAGAACTAGTCTTTACCACGTATTCAACGAATCAATCCGGATAAAATAGTCAATTAAGTACTCTAATTTATCACAAAATACCCCATGTATTTTAAGTGTTGATGCCCAGTGGTTTGGATCTTTGTCAGTAGTTTCCTGGCAATTCTGTTCCCTGGAGAACCTCCATATAAGACCTGCTGTTTATCATGCCTCAAGACATCAGAATAAGTGCTTTCCAGAGGGAAGTTTTTTATATTCCCTCTATCTATCATTCCCCCCACCCTAACCCTGCCTCTGGTGTAATACAGAGACTCCAGATAGGAGTTTCAAGTTTAACAAAAAACCTGACCTTAAAGCCCAGAAGCTTCTGCATCCAGGGGCCCAGATCTGCAGCCTGTTCCACAGTTTGAGGAGCCAGTTTCCTTCTTGGATCTGTACCAGAGGAGCTCCTGTGGCCAAGATGCGTGTCTCAGACAGGGCTCCCCCAGAAGGTGACCCTGAGACAAGGAGTTCAGGGCCGATGCTCCCTTTGGGGGATGATGCCGGGAAGCACCCTGAAGAGGGAGGCAGAGGAGGGAGTCAGACAATAAGGGCTGTGTGGTGAGGCCAGTTACCCACTGTGGGCAGGGTGGCTGGAGCTTCACTGCACAAGGAACAGCAGACAGTGGAGTACACGCCCCCCTGATTACCCTAACTGAGGTGCGAGGGAACCACAGCCTCCTCTCAGTCACTGGCTGAGGGCTGCACTACCATGGGAGCTGAGCCACTCCGAAGCCCTGGTCAATAGATGAAAGTTGTGCCAGGAACGAGTGCCAAGGATGAGGATGGGCATTGATGGTGTCTGCCATGAGATGGACCCACCAAGCCGCCCCATATAGGAGCAGACTTGCACCTGTGCCCATCCCTTGAGCTCGCCCTGAAGATGCTAGCCAGTGACTTTTCTCTGCCTCTTCTCCCAGCTTCACCCTCAGAGTCCAAATCCAGCAAGTGTCCTCTGTGTGAGTTTACCCGGCTGGGGACTCCTGAGGCTGGTTGTTTGGCAGACTGTCCTGTAGCTTTCCACAGTCTGTCAGAACCTGCTTGGGTTGGGGGCGGCGGAAAAAGCTGTTAACCCTTTCACTGAGGGAACTGTGTGAGGTGCACAGCTACCCAGTTCTGATACCTCCACAAAGAAGACCTATCACTGCTCCCCCAGGGGTGTGCAGTGTCTTCCCTCCTTCCCCACAAGGATCTTTTCTTGGCCCCGAGCATTTTTTCCCTTCCCAGTCTTCCCTCCAGCACTGCCTCCAACTTTGAACTTGACAAGTTCTGTTAGTTCTGCTGTTTCTCAGCATTCATGTGAAGGTAAAGAGTGTAAGCCCTGACTCTGCCACAGACTGCCCCCATGACCTTTACTACTCAGGACCTCAGTTTCCTCATCTGTATATGAGAACGAGGCTAGCACCTGCTTCATAGTTTTGTTGCCAGGTAAGAGAAAGTGGGTAGCATGCTTGGTAATGTGCCTCAGACATCACAGGAACAAGAAAAGGTTAGTTATTATATTACTTTCATTGTTCTACCCTGGATCAGTCTCTGGTCGCCTCTTGTCTGGATGATGGCCATCAAACTTGTCTTCCTAGCTTCAGTCTGTTCCCTTTCAATCAAAATTCAGCACCACTCATACCAGATCAACCATATCATACCAGTCTTGAGGGACATGTCCTGGTCATGCTTCACTCAGAACTCTCCCCTGCTCATGTCCCTTACTAGGAGGGCTGACATGGCTTGGAAGTAATTGGGGGGGGGGGGGAGTGGATGTCAGAATCAGACCACGTGAGTTCAAATGCCAGCCTCACTGCTCTTTAGGTACATTAATAGCATTGGGCAAGTTAACTTAATTCTCTGTGCCTTAGTTTTCCTGTAGCTTGAGAATATTGGTAGTATCTGCTTTGGAGATGCTGTCTTAGTGCTTAGAGCACAGCCTGGCACTTTGGAAGGGCTCGTAATTGTTAGTCATTGTCCTTATTGTTATTTCAGAGTGTCCCCACCATCCATATGTCCACCAGTTTTCCAGTCTTTCTTCTTTTCTTCTATATACTTGTATGTCATAGTCTAGCAAAAATGGATTCTTCACCACTTGCCAAGAAATCCCAGGTGCCTTCCTGCTTCTGCTTCCTGACCAGCTTCCCATTATTTTTAGTCTCCTTGCAATTCTCCTGCAAGCTTCAGCTGGATGGTATATCCTCCTTGAAGCTTTCTCTTACTCCCCATAAGGAGAAGTGGGACTTTACATTGGTTCAAATCTGTCTCATATTCTAAATTACCACTTTGTTCATCTTCCAAGGAACTCCATGCAAGCTGCCCTGTGTTATAACCTGTGTCTTACCTCTCCCCCTCTTCCCGAGTTGGGACCATGCTTTAGTCATCTTCATGTTTCCATAACACCCAGCATGGCAGCTTGCCAGCAGGAATTGCTTGCTAAAGGTGTAGTATGTAAGTAAATGAATGAATGAAATGAGCTTAGTATCTTGGCTGTTGAGTATAGGGTCTGTTCACTAAAAATAATATGATCTTTTCATAAGGTTCTGGGGGTTCGTCAATCCTGAGTATAATGAGATGGTCTTTTGGAGATAGACCTTCACTGAGAGAAGTGTACTGAGTTAAATGCTCAGGATATCCCAGCATCTGAGGCAGGAATGAGTGAGTTAAGGCAAAAACCCAGAGGCCTTCTACTTCAGTGACCTGCCTTTCTCTCCATGATGTCAGTGCTGCCCAGGTAGCATGCGGATTACAAAGATCCAGTGGCAGGGGAGACCATCCCTTGCAGAGATGTGTGTGTTGCACAATTTCACAGTTACTCAAAATCCTTTCTGAATATTTGTACAAAGACATAGCGGCTAAACAAACAACATCATTAATGATAATCACAATGTTCTTTAACTCCATTAAGCTAAATTCTTTCCCTGGAAGGTTGGCCTCGACCTACTAAGGTATTTTTTCCACAACCAAAAGTAGTGCCCACATGTGAAAGGCACTCAAATGTGTTCAGTTAAGGATGAGCAAAAGTGGGGCTTTGGGAACACAGCTTCAGTTTCCTAAACCCCATTCAGCCTGGGGGACCCAGTGGTAAATACCTATTTGTCCCAGATACCAGGGTTCTCCTGGGATCCTCCCTTTCCCTAAGATCCTGGGGAATTTCTTGCTCTCTTCAAAGGCCCCTGAAGATTTTCCAGAACTGTTGTTCTCTTGTTCTTATACTTTTAGGAACCTCAAGGATCCCCAAAGATAACTTGCCCTTTCAGTGTTTACCAGCTGTTTCGTTGGGGAATTTGGAGCCAGTTCCCAAGGAGCTGATTCAGAGGACATTTGGAATAAACTGTCAACCATCAACTCTCCCCTCTGGGCCCAAGATGGCATACACTTATTCAACTCTTTAGCCATGAAAAGATGTGTGTCCTTGACAACCTATGGCACTCTCTTCAAGAGTTTTATTTCCTGAGGTTCTCTTCACCTTTCTCCCATCAATTCTAAAGCTGTTTGCAAATACATTCCTGGTGACATGCTTTTTCCTCTATAAATCTCAAAGCAAGTATGCAAATATGGCCCTCATTCTTGATCCTTTGGTTGGGATGCTTTTCATTGATTCTCCTGACGTATCCTCAGCTCCTTGCCCGTGAGTAGATTCCAAAGGTGATCATGGAATCTGTCTTGTAGGCTACTTCATTGGCACTCTGACTGTTCTCATCTTATGTGCAGAGGGAGAGGCCTGAGGATCTATTTTTTCCCTTCCTGAACTTGTGAGAACTGTCTTTTCCTTTGTGCTGTGTACTACAGGGATTAAGGCAGACATGTATTTTTGGCAGTTAGCGTAATGCTTTTCAGCATCTGGAGCTGTGACGGGACCAGCAGTTTTGGCATTTGCTGGGCCCTCTCATCCTCTCCTGGACACAGGCCCAAGTTCATTTGACTGTATCACTATTTCTGGTTTTACAGAGTTGCTTGAGGCAAGACCCATTACTCTCCTCTGAAAAGGGCAGGGCCTGGAGGGTAATTTTATCCCCAGGCTCCTATGCACATAAAAACATCAGAATAGACACATTCCACATACATCTGTGTACATCTATGGATACAATTACCCATTTTAGAAAGACAATGGGAAATAATTTTTAACATATTAGACACAGCTACTTAAAGTGGGATTCTGGAGAAATAAAGGTGTGTGTGTGTGTGTGTGTGTGTGTGTGTGTGTGTGTGTGTGTTTGTATTGTTTGCCTTGGCAATTCAGCATGGGTTGACATGGAGTCAGAATATAGTTTGAAACAGAGCTATGAGTTTTTAAAAGACAGCGACCTTTATTCTCCTTTATAACTTATTTATCCCTTAGTTTGGCCACCTCAGCAGTTGTCACCACCATCCATTGAGTTGCTGAGGCTGGGCACTGGAATCAGCATTGACTCCTCCCCTTGCACCCCACTCATCAGCAAGTCCTGACCATTCCACTTATGTCTCCATCCCATCCCATCTCCACCTCTGCTGGCATGGTTATCATCTAGGCTACCATCATCCCTCATCTGGACCAGGATCTCCCCTTCAGGTGCACATTCCATATAGTGGTCCAGGTGTCCTTTAAAACATATGTGAGGATAAGGAGTGTGCATTCTAGCCCTTCTGACCTCTCCAAACTCACCTCACCTGCCGTGCATGCCACACTTCAACCCCACAGACCTGCACCCCATTCTTCAAATGTTTCAAGCTCATCCCCCCTTAGGTAACTGGGTATATCCCCTTCCTCTGATTGCACTCAGACCCTCTGTACTGCTGTCTCGTGCAGGTTTTCACCCACATCTCAATCCTTGCTCGCCTGTGAATACTCACTAACAACCTGCTGTCTAAAACTTCTGCTCCAATTTTTGCTCTGCTGGCAAAGGAACCCGATTTTCTATACCAAAAATGGCAAAAAAGCAGATCATCTTGTCTCCCTTCTTATAGTAAATAGACAAGTCAGCTCAGAGAGGAATCTGTTCAAACTAGAAAGAGCTCAGCATGACCGAAGAGATAATTTACCTTGTCATCCCTTATCAAATTAGCTGGCCCTCATTAAAATTAAAAAAAAAAACTGTTGGAAAGGAAGGGTAAAGCTCTTCTGTGAGTGTATTAACATAACTTGATTTAGTGATGGTGTTGGCATGGAGTTGGGGCATGAAGAGGGAAGGGAAGTGGGTATACTGCACTGTAAGATATAGAAGGACTTTGGTTGTGATATTTCTAATAACAAAATGCAAAGAAATCATACTCACTGGGCATCAACAGGATAGCCATGCTACTGTGAGTGTCTTTAAATCAATTGAGTGCTGAGGGGCTCTCTCTGTTTATTTTTTGAGTAATTGGGTGATGACACTAGACCTGTTCACCAAAGGAGAGATGGTGTGGCCAGGTGAGGATGTCAATATCTTAAGCTTGTCGATTTCCATGATGGCTCAAGGGTGGGGAGGGCTTCTGTCCAGAGCCACCAATAACCAGCTCTGGGACCTTGAGTAAGTCACTTGCCGTTTGGGATCTTGGCTTCTTCAACTTTAAATGAGAAAAACGTTCTCAAGGTCCAAGATCCACCCTTTACCCCCAAAAGACTCTGAGATCTATAAAGCTCCCGAGTGACTTCCCCCAAGATATAGCCCCCTTCTGAGAAGGCTGGAGTTTCTGGAAACGTACAGGAATCTTGATATTGCCCAGCTAACAGTCGCCAGGTAGTCATTGGGAGTTTCAGCACTGGGGTATAACTACACACTCTCAGAGGCTCTATGCCTTCTTGTCATGAGTGAACAGGTGCATCTTCATGGCTCTGGGGTTAGATCATCAAGCCACGTGACCAGCATGAGCAGAACAGAGGCCCACCGCTGCTCTATATAAGGAATAGAACTCCTGTAGAGAAACATAGCCACTGTCCCCCAAATAATGTTAATGACAAAAGGCAAGATGCCAGATGATGCCAGACTTGGTTTGCCAGTGGCCCGGCTCCTCCCTGCACTGCACGCACATCACTTCTGTGCCAGGCTGCAGGCACCAGGATGAGACCTGAGTGGAAAGGTCACTGATGTTTTTTGCTCCTCTGCTGTGTGCTGGCCACCAGGTTTACGGGCCAATGGTGCCCCCATTTCATTTTTCAGCTGCATTGTCCTAGGCCCAGCATTGTCCTGGTGTACCAGTTTCCCCAAAGTTAAAAAAAAAATCAACCAAGTCATTTGGAATTTCTTATCTCCTACTAAGATGCCCCCAAGGGAAAGTGGGAGAAAGAGAAATGTAACGTGTGAATACATAATATACACCTATAGCCATCCAGTCATTTTGCTCCCAAGCCAAGAAGAGAAAGAGGAGGGGCACAGCACTGGCTGGGGTCTACTGCGTGGGGAGAGGTGTGCTGGGGTCTTCTCACACCCTCTCCTCTGATCTCTCTAGGTGTCCGTCACCTCTCCATTTTATAACCGAGGAAAGCAAGGCCTGGAGAAGTTACTAGTCCAGGGGAACAAATTGCTTATGTCATGTTTAGACCAATGCATGCATAGATAACTCGGGCTCAATCAAATGAAGAAATATTTACTGAGAGCTCTGTAAATGAGCAGTGCAGAACAGAGACAGGGAGGGATAGGTAAGCACAGTCCTCACCTCCTAGGAGTCTGACATCTTGTAAGACATGAACTGGGAAGCAGTACACAGCAATGAATGGTGCAAGCGGCATGTACATTGGTTTGTCTTATCACCTGGCTGTTCTTCCCATCTTGCTGATGGAAGGTTAAGGCTCTGAGAGGTCAGATGACTTTCTCCCTATGATGTAGATACGACTTCTTCCATTTCACAGGTGAGGAAACTAAGGCACAAAGAAATTAAGCAACTTTCCCAGGGCACATAGCTCAGGAGTAGGAGAGCTGGAGTCTGATCCCAGGCCATAAGGCTCCAGAGCGGGGGCTACTGTGTAGAGGGAGCCCTCTTCCCATGACAGTGACTTGAATGATGAGTTTGGAAGGGACCCCAGGCTTGATTAGTGGACACATTGTCTGATCAGGGTTTTCAGTCTGTATTCTAGATGTGGCCCCAGAAACAACCTCCTGATTCCTATAAGCTGCCAGAGAAGCCAGGGTTCCTGGAGAGTGGACATGGGGCCTGTGGCCACACTCTCAGGGTAATGTAGCCAGCCTCAAGACCAGCACCAAGTGGGCTAGGATCCTTGGACAGGCCTCACACCCCTCCATGTCCAGACCCCTGGTAACTAGGGTCTGTCTTCACTACTCCCTCATCCACACCCCAAGGAGAGGGGCCACTGGGTGAGATTCTGGTCACAGCTCAGGCCTGAGCCCTGTCCTGTCCCTTTGCTCTCATCTGAGCAGCTAGGCTCTGTGAGAGAGTGGGAGCTCAGGGCCAATGGTGTTTGCTGGGCTCAGCCGGCTCTATCTTTTACCCTCATTTGTCTGAGATTCCGGAAGCCTTTGAATAGCACGCATGATAATTACAGAATTCCCACATATATTGATGAGAAACAGCTACATAAATAGCACAGCTTGGTATTTACGAAGTGCCAGTTTTCTGTAAATATAGAATTTTGGCAATTACTGCCAAGCAGCTCGTCCACCTTCTGGAGCCAGCACATGTCTTGTTTCAGCTCTTTCCAGGGGACACTTCACGTCATCTCTGTGGCTAGTCTCGTGGCATCAACAGGCACAAGCCCATGAAGCAACCAGGTGGTCTGAAACCAGTGATCCCCAATCTATTTTGGAGTATGGAGACTCCTTTTTGACAGCCAGCAAGTGCATTGGAGCATTCCTCAAACCTTCCATGCCCGGACGCCCGCCCACCCTTCCAATAAGTCAGGCATCTCAGGGGGCCTGTGGTCTACAGACTGGAAACCAAGGCTCATTTACTGATCTAGAGCAGTGTCTCCCATACGGTTTTCTTAGGACACTACTGAAGGGAAGGTCATCATACGTATTATGTGGAAAATAAGGATTCTTTAATTGAGTGTTTAAGAAATGCTAAGTTATTGTCTGTTTAATTTCTAAAGACAGGGTTTCTCACAAGCTCTAGGTATGCCGATTTGGGTCACGACTCTCCATATGGGAAGTATAGTAGCAGGGATTTCAAAATGGACCAAAGAACTCTCCTTTTCACAAAGTATTTTATAGGAGTTTGCAGAGCATCCTACTTTGACTAACTGCTCTCAGGGCTCATTAATTGATCTCAGCTCAGCTTTCAAAGGAATGGAGTTGTATCAGCTTTTACTGTATAACAAATGACTCCACATTTTAGTAGCTTAAACCAACAGCTGTTTATTCAGCTCATGGTTCTGTTAGTCAGAAATTTCGGCTGAGCTCAGCTGGGTGGTTCTTTTGAGCTTGACAGGCCTTCCTCGTGTGTGTGTGTGGGGGGGGCGTGTATGCACATGCACATGCGTGTGTGTGTAATCAGCTCTCAGCAGCCAGAGAGCTTGGCCTTGGGCAATTGACGGGCTGTCAGCTGGCACTGTGAAAGCAATTGGGCCACATGGCATTTCAACCTCTATCAGGCTACCCTGGGTTTATTTACATGGCAGCTGGACAGGGTTCCAAGAGAGCCATCATAAGCTGCACTAGGCTCACCACTGGCACAGCGTCACCTCAGCCACATTCTGTTGTTCAAAGCTATTCACAAGGTCAGCTCCCATGAATCCTAAGCCAAGGAGAAATGAGCATGAGAAATGAAGGTTTCCAAATGTCTGGGGTCTTTGGAGAGGCAATTTTCTTGGGAGAACAGGGCTGGGTTGTTTTTGAAGCTGTGATCACATAACAACGAAAGAGTTTCAGACCTGGATCACATGTATATGTGGGGTGCTCGTGGGCGAAGGGCTGCTGATGAAGATTACACGGGATTAAAACCACCCTCCAGTCCACTCCTCCATGTGCCCACTGGAGGTGAATCTAAACTTCTCTCTCCCAGTACAATAGGATTCTCAGGCATCAAAGCCCACCAATCAGAAATGACCAGGAATATCCCTGTAGTCACTGGAGTACAAAGTTAGATTCTTTAGCATGCTGCAGCAAGGGAGAGCATGCCCGGAGGAGCTCTGGGAACATCTCTTGAACGAGGAAGTTAGCCGTGGGCCACGTGACTCTGAAGGATGGAGGAAGATGAGGTGGAGGGATCCCAGTAGGTGGGATGGTGGTTTTTGGGGTTTGGGGTTCAGTTTTGTCCATGTGCTGTCAGACACATTGCTTGGAATCTGCTAGTCTGTGTGGAAATGTCAGAACTTTCTGTTGGGATCATTGTGATTTGGTTGCTGGTGGCAGGGTTTTTTAAAATTTTTTAAAATGTTTATTTAGTTTTGAGAGAGAGAGAGAGAGAGAGAGAGAGAGAGAGAGAGAGACTGTGAGAGTTGGGGAGGGGCATAGAGAGAAGGAGAGAGAGAATCCCAAGCAAGCTTTGCACTGACACAGGGCTCAAACTCATTTACTGAGAGATCATGACCTAAGCCAAAGTCGGATGCTTAACCAACTGAGCCAGCCAGGCACCTCTGGATTTTTATTTTATCACAGGCCATGATGGAAGTTGGTCAGTAAGAGACTTTACCAGGCACTAGCCTCAGCACTGCATGGCCCTGGGCTTCTTCATCATGTTGGAGGCATGGAGTCCTCCAGAGTGAACTCCCAAATTGAGTTGGCTGGTTGTAACCTTGGCCCTCCCCTGGTACTTCCTGTTGACTAAGGGAAACACTACACAGGTAGCCACTGCTCAGAGGAGCCCTTGCTTTGTTAGCCTCAAAAGCAGCATGGATCGGAAGAGTGACTCTTGGAATATCCTTGGAGAAGCCATTTGAGTGCCAGTGGTAAAACCAGTAGGTGGCTGCCTGCCCTTACCAAGCTCATAGACTTTCAGAGAAGTTTGTAGAAAATCATGTGGGGAGCGCTTTGAGAGCACATTAGCACATATGGTACCTTTGGATGAATGACAAAAAGCCAGTGATAAAATGGCACCCCTTCTTTAGTGAAGGGGCATGGTTAACCACAGAGTGGAGGCTGGGAGCTCTCACCCCTCAGCTGAAAGGCTTGTACAGTGCACAGAGAGCAAAGCTGTTCTCAGAAGTCTTCATTCTTTGGAAGAAAGTTTTATATTCATCATCTGTAGCAGTCTGAAGAGTGTGGCCATGACTCTGATTAGTTCAGTACTTTACACGAGGTCATTGCTTGTTCTAGCTCATAGCACTTAATAAAGATTTTTTTTAATTTAAATTCAAGTTAGTTAACATACAGTTAGTCTTGGCTTCAGGAGTATAACCCAGTGACTCATGTCTTACATATGACACCCAGTGCCCATCCTGAAAAGTGCCTTCCTTAATGCCCATCACCCATTTAACCCATCCTCCCTTCCACCACCCCTCCAGCAACCCTGAATTTGTTCTCTGTATTTAAGAGTCTCTTGGTTTGCCTCCCTCTCTGTTGTTATCTTACTTTTCCTTCCCTTCCCCTATGTTCATCTGTTGAGTTTCTCAAGTTCCACATATGAGTGAAAAAGAATGAACTCTTGCCATTTGCAACAGTGTGGATGCAACTAGAGTTTATTATGCCAAGTGAAATAAGTCAGAGAAAGACAGATATCATATGATTTCACTCATATGTGGAATAAAGAAGATACTTTAGCCTACATCCATCAGTCAACAAATATATGGTTGATTCCCATGATTCACAGATTCTGTATTTGCATACTCATATTCACCTACCTGCTAAATTTTGTTTGTAACCCCCAAATCAATATTCACACTCACAGACATATGAAGAGTGGTGACTTCACATGCACGTTCTCAGCTGAGGTCAAACAAGGCAATGCTCTGCCTTCTTGTCTCAGCCAACACTGTCAACAAGCATCCCCTTCACAGTGTGCTTAGTGCCAGGCTTTTTGCATTTTTGTGCTTTTTGTTGCCGGCTTTGCTGTTTAAAACTGCCTCCGAGCACAATGCTGAAGTGCTATCTAGTGTTCCTAAGCACATATGAAGGCTATGATGTGCCTTACGGAGAAAACACGCATGTTAGATAAGCTTCATTCAGGCATGAGTTACAGTGCTGTTGTCTGTGAGTCCAATGTTAATGACTTGACAGCAGGTATTAAATGAGGTGATTTTAAACAGAAACATATGTAAAACAAGGTTATGTGTTAATCATTTGATGAAAATGGTGTGACGTGGGGGTCACAGGAACCTAACCCTGTATTTTATCTATGAGGAATCGTTCAGTATTTATGAATTCAGCATTCACAGTGATGTTCAAGAACATAACTACTATGAATAAGGACCACCAGGAATGTGGCCGCTGCCTCTTGCATTTGCAGCCAGAGGCCAGTGTGGACCATGCATTTTACTGCAAGGGGGTCCATCATTTCAGGCCACACCTTGGTGTCAGTTGGAGGGATAGGACTGCACAGCATCAGGAATATGGGCTCCGACATCAAAGAGGCCTGTGTTGGAACTCCCCCCCACACACACCCCCACAGGCCAGCGGTGCAACTGTCCATCTGTTATGTGGCCTCCCTAAGCTGAGTTTTCTGTCCTCTAAGATAAGAAGAGTAATACCTATGTCATGAGGTCACAATGGGGAGATGTCTATGAAACACTGCATGGTGCTGGAATTCACTAAGTCCTCAGTGGCTGCTAATAGAGATGACCCTGGCCTTCCTCAGCAAGAAACAGAGAACAGGAGCAAGGAGCAAAATCAGAAGTGTATCAGGTGAAATCATCATTTTACTTGAAGCATTTGGACACCTGAGTTCATGTGCTAATACCAAAACACATTCAAGAGCCAAATATGAGAGCATTCGGGATTGTCTGTGTTAATGTTCGTCTCTATTAATGCAAAATTAGAAGTTAACAGTATTTTCATTTGCATTGTAAATTTTGAAACTGGGTCTCTGTCTTTAGTTAGTGCACTCCAAATTCTTCATCCCCATAATGATGAGGTAGACTCGTACAAATTGGACCTTTTGTACAAGGAGGCCATTTCTCCTTCTTTGTTCCTTGCCCTAAATCATATTTTCAGAGCATTCTTATAGACAGTCCCTGAGAGACAGGGCTACTCAGGAAATGTGACATATGCTCTGTACAACTGTTTACTATTTTCTGGCTAGATTGGGGACACCTGTATTTTACAGATAATACCAGATTTTCTAGGTTTCTAATTTCTCATCTGACTCTGCAGCTCTTCACTTTTCTAATTCCTTTTATGTCCTTTCCTTCTTGCCTGGCATTTTCAAGATTTCTTTTTCTTGTTACGTGTCTACTTTAGGAGCAAGAATTTCATTAACCATGGACAAAAAAAAAAAAATACCAAATTCCCCAACTGTGTCTGTTGAAGAGACTTCTTAAACTATCACTGCTCTTACTCCTCAACATGTTCATGGCCTCCTCCATGCTCAGGAGTTCAATTCACAGTAGGGGATCCAGTTCCAACCTCATTTCCCATCCGTATTCCCTATTAATGTCCCTTCCCAGGCTTGTCTCTTATTTCCCTTTTATACCTCTTTACCCAGTGGCAAATTCCCAAGCCTACAGGTATTTTCAAATCACAACAATTTTTATATCTGTATCTATATCTATATTTCTCCATCTGTCAATGGATACAAACCCCCCCAAAAAAAATCTGTTGTTTATCAATAAGAAAAAGATAGGAACCCCACAGAAGGAAAGGCACAAAAGTCTTGAACAAGCACTTTCATAGAAGAGGAAATTCACATGGCCAGTAGAAATATGAAAAGTGGCTCATTCCATCATTCATCAAGGAAAGGCAAATTAAAACCATTATACAGTGCCCTCCACATCGACTGGCAAGGTGGAAACAAAAGACTGACAATCCCAAGTGTCAACAAGGTTGTGGAGCCACTGGAACTCTCATATTCCACTGATGGGAATGTAAACTGATGCAGTCACTTTGTGAAACTATTTGGCAGTGTTAATGAAGCTGAACGGAAACATGGGGTTGCTCTGTGACTCAGCTATCCCACTCCTGTGTTGTCAACAGAAATGTACAGTGTGTGTGTGCCACACATACTTAGAATGTCCGTGGATACACTATTTGTAATAGGCAAACACTGCAAGCTACCCAAATGCCTGTCAGTAATGGAAGAGATCAATAAACTCTGCTATGTTCACATAACAGAACACTTCAACGCAGTGGTAATGATCCATGCTGATCTATAACTGCTCACAATAATGCGGCTGAATCTCACAAATTCAGTATTGAGCCAGATTCAAGAGTGTGGACTATATGATTCCACTTAAAGAACAGAAACAGAAGTCAAGATAATGGTTGGCCTTAGGGGTTAGTGACTGCAAGGGGGCTTTTGGGGTGCTAGCTGTGGTCTGTTGTTTCTTGATCGGATTGCTGACTCCATAAGTGTATTCACTGTATAAAAATCTATTGAGCTATTCAATTATATATTTCCATTTCAGTAAGAAAGGAAACATAAAATCAGAACCCCTGAGTCGCTGGTAAAATGAGAGATGTAGCCACGCCAGAGCTCAGAGACGCTCTCTGCCTGGCCCAGCTCTGGGTAGCCGCCTGGAGTGTGGTGTTCACCGTATACCATATAGTCTGTCTTATTGGTACAGATGAAGAACCAAGTCTCCAAGAGGGCAGATGGCCTGTCCAGCATCATTCAGGTAATACATTCAGTGCAGAGCTAGAACTGGAACCAGGGTCCCCCAGACTCTAGAACTTGCCTTCTAACGGAAGAACCCTTCTGCCCCGAAGAGGACAGCAGGGGACTCTGTCCGTGCTCCTAGCAAGAGTCCTGCTCTGGCACAACCGGAACAACCCAAAAGCAGCCTGAAGCCTTCCACACAGTTGTCTCTGCTCGAGTGCCCATTTTCAATGCAAACGAATTCTGTAGTCTGCCTTGAAGACACAAAAGCTGTTACTTTACACAAATATGAAACCAGAAGGTTCTCAGAGGCCGGTAACACCAACTCCTCCACATCATACATTCCAAACAGTATGGGAGGGACGAAGCCAGCGCCAAAGTGAGGAGTAAACATCACATGTGTTACGAGTGGGTGGTTAATGTTGCATGAAGACTGGCGAAGCGGATTTCCTGACATTCTGCTTCTACATCAGTGCTGCGGGAATGGCCTTATTTCCAAAATTATTTTCACAAATGGAAAAGGAAGCTGAGGGGGAAAGAAACATCTTCCATCTCCCTTCCTTTTACAGCATGGTCCTAGCTCATTTGTTACAATCACCAGAGATTAATGACAAGCGTTCACAAAAGGAAAATCTATCTGAATAACACTGCCACTGCAAATGTATTTGAAATGTATAAACGTTGAAGTAATTTTAAAATTCCAGATGATTTAGTACTGGTATCCTCCCTGTGCCCAGTCCCTGCTTCTTATGGGAAAATCCCACAAAACCATCCTTGGTGAGAACCTGAGACACTGAAGGCCTGAACTCCAGCTGCTTGAAGAAACGCCCACACCTACAGCTCACATCCTGCTTTTACGGCAGCTTTTTACTCTATTCTTTCTTTATAGTGAACATAACATATTCTGCTTAAACCTTTCAACACAATGCACCTTTTTGGCTAAATCTATGATGGAAATCTTTTGGACGGAAAAGAAGGCTTGTGTGCAAGATAATCATAGTAATAATGGCGATGATGGCAGTGCACCAGGGACACGTCTCCAGAAGACGTTGGTGCTGCCCTAATCCTCCTCCACCCCCATACACATTTTGTTCTCTGGGAAATGGGAGTCCTGCTGCACCCAGCTCTCTCCTTCCTTTATCTTTCTCACTTCCTTCCCGCAGTCAAGACAAAACTTTCATGCACAAGCACCACGAAGTGCTTATCCCTAGGTTAGGACACGCCCTGCAGGAAAAGGATTCAAAGATATGATCCAGAGATGTGGGACCTCCCCCATTCCCCCAGATGGAATCAAAGGCTCAGGATTAGTTTTAGGATGCATGGCCTCATTTCTTAGCTTTTCTAGGGAGGATTGCGGGACAGGAGCTGTGTGCAGTCAGTCCTACATGGGTCCCCATTGCATGACTGCAATGAAATAGTCAACGTGCATCGTGATGCTCCTAGTACGGACAGGCTACCAGGCCTGCATGAAGGCAGGGGGTTTGGTGGGTGGGGAGCAGAGACAGAAGGAGGGAAAAGCTTCTGGTCCTGCCCACCAAGAGTTTACAGTCTGGCAGGGATCCCAGCCAGTGGAAATTCCAAATAAGAATCCAAGGGATCACATACACAAAGCATCAACCCTACTGTGCAGACCTGCAGCCAGGCTGGAAGGTGGCATCAGCAGGGAAGGTGAAGGCAGGGTTCCGAGGCAGTGCCCCAGGAGAGACCACTGGAGCTGGGTGCTGAATGTTGAGGTCCACGTGAGAACTGAACTCCAGTCTGTGCTGAAATCCTAGAGTTTGTGAAGTTGGGGTATTGTGCACGTATGTATTTATTAGGTACTGCAAATATGTGAATGAGTCGTCACTGTGTTTAGGATCAGGATGAGCTGCTGGGCATCTTTTTTCAAACGATGCCTCCTGCTTTTTCAGGCTTCCTCTTACCGAGAATGTAAATGTCGGTAGGATTCCGGCATCAGGAATGGTAAACTTGTTGGAACCCAGGACTGGTACTTCCAGGTGAAAACACCCCTGTTTTCTTTTCGAAGCTGCAAACATTTGACTTTTTCTGTTTTTGATGTTCCTTGTGACTGCAAGGTGAATGTTAGAGATTGGGTTAAATCTGAGTTTGGAGCTACATTAGGTTCCTAGACTCAATTCCAACAAGTGGGGAGAAGCCAGGGGATAGGGGCTCCCACACACCATCCAGAAATTCTCAGACACCAGCAGGGTATCCATGAATTCAACTCAATTTGACTCAATTCTGGCACTGTCTACCCAGAGACAGCATCCGAATCCACAGAGTAAGAGCTCAGCCCTGCAAGACTGCCCCTCCCCCACTGCAGACACCATGTGCAAGCCCAGGGTGTCTTCTATGCTTCCGATTAACCAGTTACACATTGGAGGTTCCAAAGACCCCCCTCCTTGTGCTGAATTAATGTGCTACAGCAACTCACAGAACTCAGAGAAACATCTTACTTACTAGATCACTGGTCTATTCTAAAAGGGTAGAACTTAGGAACAGATAGAAGAGGTGCACGAGGCAAGGTACGGGGAAAAGGAGCAGAGCTTCCATGGTCTCTCCAAGGACCCTATTTACTCTCTCCAAATCTCCATGTGTTCACCAAGCCAGTGGCTGTTGCTGGGGATGCAAAGGTGAATACAAGGGAGGTTGTGCGATCAGCCTCCCTGCAGGAGTACTGGGGAAAGAGTCCAACCTCCCTGTCCCCCCTCACAGTGGGAAGTCCTCACAGACCATGAGACTATGCATTTTGTGTTCTAGGAAGAACCAGTCACCATGCTTGGTGGGTATCTGGCAACTGGTAAATGTTGGTTGAATTGATAAACTAGGTTTCTAGTGGCAATCTATTGTGCTGTTCTTTGCAAGAAGAATCTTGAGCATCAGAATCCAGTACTGTCTCAGACACAATTGATGGCTGTGAGTAAGGAGGCTTATCTTCACATACATTCCAGAATGTTCTCATTGACGTGAATTGTACCCTCTTCAGAATGGTAACCTGAGAGGCCACACATTTATTCTGCTGACATTGTTCTTGTATTTTTGGAACTCTTTTTTGTTGGGTGAAGAGTTTGGGAGTTTATGAGTCCCCATAGAAAGTCAAAGTCCAGACGTTACATTCATACTTCATTTGAACCACAAGTGTGATTACCTGGTCATCCACTTATCACGTATTTTACCTCCAGAGGGTTTTTGGCCAAAATTAAACCACTCTCTAAGGACCTCTTTTGCCGCATTGAAGTCGTCAGAAAGGACAAGCTGCAGGCTCTGAAAGCAGTTCCAAAGGACAGTAGTGACATCACAGAACCACTTCCTCAAGGGTCCCTGAGAGGTGCTCAGTTCGCACTTGCCCTTATAGAAACCCAGCCAGGGAACATGATGCTGTTACTTCCTGTGGAGACGTAAGGATAGAACAGCATGGAAGATGGACATTTTCCCATTCTCTGTCTTCGTTCTGAGATTCCAGCCATCCAGGCTTGACAGTAACATCAAGAGGGGGCTTGAAAGAAAAAGAAAAAACAGTATAAGCCTTAAAAGGGACACCTGAAATTCTAGTGCTTGTAAGAGCGCATATGAGTTAGTGAGCAGTTCAGACAGCAAGGGTGGACCAGGTCTGGAAGAACAGAATTCCCAGTTTCCCCGTGGATGACAGGCATGTGTGAATTCTCAGCTCCTGCTGTCAGAGACGGTCCCCCTGGAGTCAGCTGGCTTCACTTCCATGCTTGTACAGAGCTGTCCCCTCTATGCAGATTGTGTTTAATTAAGGCCAGATAAAAGGGCTTCTCTTTTCTGACTCTTGCTCCCCTGTGGAGTCAAAAGGAATCAAACATCTAGGTCAGCCACACTTCCTGGCCCTGGGAAGGTGGTGATGTTATTAGCGGGTCCCCTGAGACAAGGTTGGAGATGCTTTGTCACCTCCACATCCCTCCGTGTATTCACGAGGCCACCTGCTCCCCACTGGAGGATGTCTGGAGTATTTCTGCAGTGCTGGAGCAAAATGCAATACCTGTTTGGAGCCATCACCTTTTTGGGTTCCTGGAGGAGACAAAGGACTGGTTAAGTACTATCAGTACTATCTTCTCTTTTACTGACATAAATTGATTGATGAGTAGGATGCTTTCATTTCCTCATAAGTAAACACCATTCTTTAAAACCCATAAAATAGGTAGCTGGCTTTCTTGTCCTCTCTCTTCCCCAAGATGTGGCTGGGAGGAGCATTTTGTGGCTGGTGAGGAACCCTTAACCACACCCTCCCTATACCCCTGATCTTGTGCGGGAACCTGGAACCAAGACTATCAGAGCTGAGAAAAGAGTTTTCTGTGGCTGATCCAGGCCACGTTCTCTTGATACCACATGATACCAAACCCTTTCCCTACTGCTCCCGTCTTATTTTATTTTATTTTATTTTTAATTTTATTTTATTTTAACAATAGGTTATAAACCAAACTCATCACTGTGTAAAATAGAATTGCATCACAGAATTTGGCTGGAAGGACCAAAGCCCTGCTCCCCACATCCTATCACTCCTTGCCCCCCACCCCACTCCCACTCCTACCCCCCACAAGGCAGCTTCATGGAGACTGAGACCCAGAGAGCATAGTTTGCCTTCATTTTCCCGGATGGCAGACTGGTGATTTTTATGGTCTTTTCCAATTTGGAAATCCTGATTCTCCACATAGTCACACAGTACATCAAGCCATCTGTCCATGGGAGTAAATCCCAGCCTTGCCTCCCAAACTGGCCCCTTTGCAGCCTCTCTGTTCTCTGATAAGTGGAGCTGCCCCTTCTACTGTGCCAAGCCTGGAAAGCCGGTACAGTCTCCTTTGATGAAATCACCACCTGGCCTACGTCATGGCTCTTTGCTCAAAGCTTCCTCTGTGGACCACCAGTATGGGTATTACCTGGGCACTGGACAGAATTCAGAATCTCTGGCCATGTCCCACATCTACTGAATCAGAATCTGCGTTCAGCATTAGTGTGAGAAGCAGTGGCAGTTAGCTCTGTCTGCGTGCATCTCTTCTGCCCGTTAACCCATAGGCTCTTGCCTAGACCTCTGCAGTCACCTTGCCACCAGGATGGACAGCTCCCTAGTGCCATTCATACCATAGAAGAGTCCTCCATGGGATCTGGCTGAGGCCAGCATCCCCCCAGGTCCTTCCCTAACCAGCCACCCACTGCACCCCATGGTGTGGTCCCAGCAACTCTGACCTTCTTCCATTTCTTCAGACGTCTGTTCTCTCTCAGAAGGTTAACCACCATGCCTTCCTAAGATCTCAGTGGAGTGGTTACCTCGTCTCTGTAGCCTCTTCTGACCTGGATCAGATGACCTCCCCTGTTGGCGTGAACTAGTAGCACTCTGTACCTTTCCTGTGACAGCTGTTATCATGATGTGCAATTATACATTTATTTGCAGGATTGTTCAGTTAACATTTCTCTCCCTGCTAGTCTCTGGTCTCCACATGGCAGGGACCATGTCAGTTTCACCCCTCATGCCATCCCCAGGATGTGTCATGGATGTCCCACAGGCATTGAGCTGGTACAAAGGGTTAGATGCTGTATGATTCCAGTTGTGGGAAGCTTCTAAAAAAGGGAAACTAGGGAGGTAGAAGGAAGATCACTGGTTACCTGCAGATGGGGGTGGAAGTGAGGAATGGCTGCAGATGGACATGGGGGGACTTCTCTGGGAGGGGTGGAAGTGTCCTAAAACTGGACAGTGGTGATGGTTTCATGGTTGCATAAATATGTAAAAATCATCAAACTGTACAGTTACAATGGCTGGATTTTATGGTATGTAAATTATAACGCAGCAAGGCTGTTCAAAAAAAAATGAATGAAATGAGATGAACGGGGATCTCACGGGTGACTGCATGGACATGGCTGCCGCCATATCCCCCCTCTCTCCTTTTTCCACTCGAGATGTGCATGCTCAGCTCAGCCAGCAGCTGGGTGAGCGACCAGGCCAAAAACAACTCCCTCCCTCACCCTCCCCTTGCCCTGAGCTGAGCTCACATACAGATGCTGAAATTGCAGTTCCTTTGATGGTGTCCCAGAGCCAGGGCAAGAGAAGATTCATGACTTCTAATAACCGTCAGCCCTGGTTGTAGCTCTGTCCTCTCCCTAATTAGACAAGTCTCCTCTGGACACAGCCCAGAAAGCAGAACATCTTTGTAGTTAGCACTGCAAAGTTTAGCAAGATAACCAAGTATTGGGAGCTGTGGTGCAGTCAAGGATTTTTGCCCCCAGATTATCAAAAATGCCCAGCCAATTTTAGTCATGGTAAAATTCTTCTTCTGACCCCATTCTTTTCTCCTCTGAATTGACATGTTTTTTTTCAGTTACCATGCAGATGAATTCAGGCCCTGTGCATGAAAGAATGTGATCCTGGCCTACAAGTCAGGCTGAGATTCAGCCCTTCTCAGCTCTGACTGGGACACCAACTAGTCTGATTTGTTTGCACTCATCCTTACCCGGTGTCGCATATCTAGAATGTTCCCTGTGCTTACAAGGAGTACGTTTGTCACAAATTAGAAAACTTGGCCTCCAATGTAAGTTATTTATTTTCACATACCCTAACACTATAAATAATGACCTTGGAAAATTTGGGTCATTCATTAGAAATTTATCACTAGTGTCAGGCCTTCTTATCAGGGAAGGTGTGTCTGAGAGAAATATGAATAAAAGCTTTGAGTTGCCAGGACAGCATTTACTATATTTAGCCTTGACAAATTTCTGAAAGTTACTTTTGTCATGCTATTCTAAATTTTTTTTTAAGTTTATTTTTGAGACAGAGAGAGACAGAGCATGAACAGGGGAGGGGCAGAGAGAGAGGGAGACACAGAATCGGAAGTAGGCTCCAGGCTCTGAGCCATCAGCCCAGAGCCCGACGCGGGGCTTGAACTCACAGACCGCGAGATCGTGACCTGAGTTGAAGTCGGACGCTTAACCGACTGAGCCACCCAGGCACCCTTGTCATGCTATTCTAGATGGAACTTAAGAATTATAGCAATTTCCTTTTATTCCTCACTTTTAACTTGTCTACTTCGTGTGTGTGTGTGTGTGTGTGTGTGTGTGTGTGTGTGTATCCTTTTGGCTCTTTAAAAAGTAACAGAATAAAAAAATTAGATGAGAAAACCTTTGTTCTACTAATGTGCCACTTGAGAATCCTCCCCAAACACATATAGCATCACTGAACTAAGTTCTGTTGTGTCTTATAAGACTTGACATTTCTCGTAAAAAGAAGGGGAAAAGAAAGATCTGGTAAGAGGGACTCACTAGCAGCAGTTTCCAAAGACTTTCCTAAGTTCATGCAGTGAAACAAATGAACAACTGGCAACTGAAAGGAATTCTACCCTCTTGTGTAGCAATACAATCACTACTAGAGAAAAATGGGATTTGGGGTGTGTGTGTGTGTGTGTGTGTGTGTGTGTGTGTGTAATACATAAGAAAAATGGAAAATGCATTTCTACCTTTTATTTTGAACTTAAGTCAAAGACTAGCAGCATGATGTCGGAATAAAATTAGGTTCTTGGCTAATATTATTTTCATTTTGTCTTTACACAAAGAGATTTAGTCCTTGGCCTTCTATTGTACCTGCATAGAGAGGTGATTGCTAAGTGTGGTTGAGAGAGGAAGTGCCTTCAAAGTTGTGACCAATTTAGGAACTGTATTGAACAAGTTAAGAAGAGGCAGTAATTAAGAGCAAATTAGAATAAAGATAGGAATGGTAAGTAAATTCGACCCAAGTTGGCAATGAGGTAGGTCTGAGAGCAAATGAGAAGGGTGGGGAGGGGCAAGGATTACATAAGGCACAGACCAAATGGGCTCTGCATCATTCGTTGTGTTCAGCTGCAGGGAATAGAAAACCCAACTAAGAGTGTCTTAGACTCACAGGTGCCTATTTTTCTCAAGGGAAAAAAGTTTAGAAGAGTCATTTCAAGGGCTTGTGCAGTGTCTTGGCAGTGTCATTAATGTGCCAAGACCCTTCCATCTTTCTGCTTGGCATAGCTTCTTCTTGGTTGCCATGGTTTCAAGATGGAGACTGTACTTGGAAGAAAAGAATTGATGGATGTGGGATGTCAGACGGAATACACTGGAAAGGCAGGAGGCAGTGATCAGAGTGGAAGGCATGAATTTGATATTGAGGCAGGGACTGTGGGTATTAATAATGACAGGATCTACTGTGGTATTATTATTAGAGGTGAGTGTCTGAGGTGGGATGGAAAACAAGACCTTTGGATAAGAAGATTTCAAGAAACCTAGAGGGTGTTGAAACCATTGTCTGTGTGTATAATGAAATCTCCAAAAGTTAAAACAGAAGTGGCATTATTTTAAAACTAATTATCATTTCTGCTTCCCCACCCCACATCTATATGACCCTCCATTGCCTTTATGATGGGCATAGAACAATAAATTCCTTGGTGGAGTTGCTATGACATGCCATGAGTCTTGTTTCTTCCTCATGTGCTGTGTCCTCCCAGCCCCCTTGAAAGACCACATACTGTCCTGTATTGGAGGAACAGGTGATGGTTAGCCAGGGAATGCCCTGCTCCTTTGACTCCTGGGGACCAAAGCACTCCAGTGCAAGACTGTTCTGCTCATCATCCACCCTGTGGGACACACTCTCTGCTTACCTCCTAATGAGCCCTAGAATCGATTCCTAGAGATGGCTTCATTTCCTTCTTTCCTCCTTCCCTTCACTCCCTAGAGGACCAGACAACCTGACCTCAGCTGCTTGATCCATTCTCGGGGCTCAGGTTATATCAAAATCTCCCAAAGCCAAAATATAAAATTGAAATGAAATGAAATGAAATGAAATGAAATGAAATGAAATGAAAACAAAAACCCAAAGGTTGATTCTGCTGACTGTGCAAGAAGTTGCTCACTTCTTTGCTTGCTTATACTCGTTTATTGTATTTGCCTGGAAGTGATTTTCAATTTAGTTCCCTCTCACCTAATGTCTGTTTCCTTCAAGATCTACCTTAATGGAAACTTTTTTTTCTTTCGTCAAATGTCTCATTGTTACTGCATTCTGGGACTATTCCTCTCTCCATGAAAAAACCAGTTGGGCAGTGTGTTCTCAGGCTTCAGCCAGGAATAGAAGGGTAATCTGGTGCTTCTAAACCTCTCCCTTCAGTAGAGGAGAAGACAGACATGAACAGCTTTTCTTCCACGTCCCCAAATATCCACAGACCAGTTCCTCTTCATGCCTGGAAAGTAAAACTCATCCCCGTTGTGTTGCCATCTACACACCTGCCTCCCAGTCGGGGGAGAGACCAACAGTGGCATTCCACTGACTTGGACTTTACTCCAACACCAAATCATCCAGGTCTTTGGAGAATAGCTACTCCTCACCGTGGCGGTCTCCTTAGAAGTTTAGGAAAATCAAGGCTGTGTTTCTACTTCCCTCCAGTGATGACATTTCCTTCCTTGACAGGAACCATTCCTTCACTGCTTCCCAGCTGGATCTGTGGGCTGCAGCGAGGGGTGAATATAATTTTATTATGAAACATCTGATTTCAGCTGATGCCATTTACTTTTTACTTTGAGGTTAAACACATCAAAATATCAGGTTTTCTTCTTTCTGCCCCCTCTTGAAACTCCCAGTTTTGATTTTCTCAGCTGCCTTCACTTTCCCTGGCTTATAGTTCTCACCAATGTGGAGACCTTCTCCCCAGCTCCCCTGTGTCAGCTTCTGCAAGCAAGAATAGACAGAATTAGGGCACCTGGATGGCTCAGTTGGTTGAGTGCCCAACTCTTGATTTCAGCACAGGTCATTGTCTAGAGTTGTGAGATAGAGCTCCGTGTTGGTCTCTGTGCTGAGTATGGGGTCTGCTTGATTTTCTCTCTGTCCCCCTTCCCTGCTTGCACTCTCTCTCTCTAAAAATAAAAAAAAAGAATGGACAGGATTAGATGACAGCCTACACCTGTGTCATCTTGTCATCTTGCTTCCTGCCAAGGTTCATAGATCCCAGTAAGCAGGAATTTGTCATGTGAGGTACGGTAGGCAAATGCCAAGGGGTACAATATCAAAGCTTGCAAAGGTCCCATACTAGCTTGCCTTACCTACCTACCTAACCTTCTTCCTTTTTCCTTCCCTTCCCTCCCTTCTCCCTTCCTTCCTTCTTCTAATATCTATAGAGTTATTCTGCCAAATCACAATTTAAAGCAAACAGGAGGCCTGTATACCTGATTGTGCACCTGTGTGCACATGCATGCACCTGTGTGTGTGCTGGGTGGTACAGAAAGAGCACCTTAAAAGCTATGGGAAGATGGTACATAAATTACAGTTCCTGTAAGGTAACTCGTGGCATCACAAGAAAGTTAGGTGACTTTCATGGTGACAGGGAGACATTCAGCTCAGAAAATGTGAAATCTTGCGCATCAAAGGGTAGAACAGCCACTCTATAACACAGCTGTGTAAACTTCAAGAGGCTGGAGTCCAGATGGGAATAATCCTTACTTCTCTCTCAGCCCCTCAGAATGTGTCTTTGACATTGTGGGTACTAAGTAAATATTTAATAACAGAATGACTGATAGGGTGTGTGAAACTAACGCTGATAAAGCTGTTTATGAGCAGTGATGCTGACTGTGAAATGGCAACTTTAGGTCCTGTAAATGATGCTGTGAAGCCTCTAAGACTGAGGCATGAGTGGATGCATGGAATGGACAGGTCTTCCTTAGAAGGCTTCTAGCGATGCACACCTTGGAAATATAATAAAATACTCAGGTACAAAGAAGAGGGAGCACTCAGGGAGCCACACAAGCCTGTGCATGTTTGGGTGACTTTGTAGAAGACTGTGCAGGTGGGTGGACAACATGAGAATAGCAGAAGGCAGCCAGTAGCCAGTAGGCAGAGCGCAGGAAAGGAAGGAAGTGATTCAGAAAACACAGAGTGAATTGAATCTGAGATGTCAAGTGCAAAGTAAAAGGAATGGGGCCAACAGTAGTGTAATTTAAGAAGAAATAAGCCAGAGATGGGAAATAGGGCATTCTCTGTGCACCGTCCAGCATGGCAGTCACCAGCCATATGGGTCTAGATCTAGAGCACATGGAGTGAGAGTCCAAACTGAGATGTGCTGTTAAGTGTAGAACACACATCAGCTCGCAGGCACTTGGGATAAAAAAGAAGAATGTAACATATCACATTAGTATTTTTATGTTGATATTCAAATTACATATGTTCAGTATTCAAATGACATACTGAAATTGTATGAGGGTAAATTCAGTTAAATACAACATACTAACATTCTTTTCACCTGTTTCTTCTTACTTTTTTTGAACTGAACATTTTACTTCAAAAGCAGAAAATTTTAGATTGCAAGGATAATCTCAAAAAACCTGGAAGAAATTGGGGCACCTGGGTGGCTCACTCGGTTAAGCATCTGACTCTTAATTTGGCTCAGGTCATGATCTCATGGTTTGGGAGTTCAAGCCCCACATCCGGCTCTGTGCTGGCAGCATGGAGCCTAATTGGGATTCTCTCTCCCTTTCTCTGCCCCTCTCTGCTCACACTCTCTGTCTCTCAAAATGTTTGTTTATAGACATTAGAAAATCCTGGGAAAAATACAAGTAAATAAACTGTTTATGTAGCTCACATTATATTTCTCTTGGACAACTCTACTCTAGATACGCTTCTAGCAAAATTTAGGGAGGAGAGGAAGGGTGGAGGAGAGAAAATGTCGTGAGAGCAGAAATCACTTAGAAGTCACGTCCTGGCTGTAGGTCATTGGGCAAGGAACATAATCTCATTGAGCCTCAGTTTCCTTATCTGTAAAATGGTGCTTGCCAATAATGTCTGTTTGAGGGAGTGATCTTTAAACCTAAACAGGAAACCATGCAGAGTCTCTAATGGGATACCTTACATGAAGCAGGAGGGCCTCAGATAGTAGTTGCATTCTGCCCTTTCCTTCAGCCAGAGTAACACACGAAGAGCTCCAGAGGCAGCAAGGTGGAACTCAAATAGACATTAGCAAATTCTGAATGTGTATCTCGACTTTCTGAATGCCCTCATTTGCAGTGGACTGGGCAAATGAAAAAGGAGTAAAAACGCCAGTGGAGAAACCAAAAGGAGGTAAGAATGGCCTGCACACAGATGATGATGACAAAGCCATCCTCCCGATTTGGAAGGAGGCTGGGATAGCAACAGAGGGTTCTGAGGGTTAGCAGGGAGGATGTAGAGGTGCACTGTCCAGTTTTGCTGAAAGCTGCTCTCAGATATGCCTGGATTAAGCAGATACCTTTGTTCCTCTTCAATAAAGAAGTGTGATTTTCTAATTCTTTGCAGTTTGGGGTAGCCATCCTGGAGTTGGCCACAGCCTCAGCCACCAACAACATCAGTAACATCCCCCAAATAGAATTTAGCATCCCTGAAAAAGACTGTAAAACCTATGCTTATTGTTCTGTTCCCAAGGAGAAGAACTCATGTACCTGTTGCTTATAAATAAGCCACCTATCAAAGGGACATCAACTAACAGTGAATGTCGCATGATTCCTGTGAAGCTTGGTGGGAGCAAAAGGGAATTACTTCAGAGACCCCTGATGATGATTTGATACTTCCTAAATGAAGGAAACTGAGACCAACGATCCTTCATAGATGAAAAATTCTGTCATCCAGTTCCAATCTATTGGGTTCATGGTTCAAGAGTGGCCATGGTTCTTCTTCTGTTTGTTCCAATAATGGGAAAGATCAATAGACACATGGATAACCTAGGATAGTAGATACTTGCCAGGTTGCTCCACAAAGTATTCTAAAAGCCAGTGTCTGGAAAGATTTCAGGAGACCCACTTCTCCTGCAGTGGCACCGGAAATTTGCTCCACCCCCCTGGGAACATCCTGTCTGTCTTCAGTAGGCCTCAGTTTTTCATTTATAAAATGAAGATTACTAGTACATGAAAGGATATCATCAAGCCAGTTCCTTTATTCTGTCATGGGGAATAGAAGGCCCCCAAAGTTGCCCTGTAAATGACTGGTGGGATTGTAAACTGCTCTGCATTGCAAAGGACCCCTCTCATCTATATGGCATATACCCCATAAGAATTTCAGCAACCAAGCTGAGTAAATGCTGACAGTCCCAGAGACACACAACAAGATACACTGTGGGCATCAAAAGTTACCTGTTACTCATACCCTTACTGTGTGCCTTAGGCATCAAGAAAATCCACAATAAAACTTCTTTACTGGCAAACATTCTAGTGGGAAAATTGGTCATGGTGTTAATAATGGGTTTGTCTTATTAAATTGTCCTCTCCCCTGCCTCTGTCACCCAAATTGGTATAGAATTCAGAGTCAGCCGAATAATTTCACCATTGAGTTAAGCCACTTAATAAGTGTGGGTTTTCTTCCGGCAAACTCTAAATAATTATGTCACATTGTGAAGGAGGCATTGTTTTAGCCAGAGTATAAAAATGTTGCTGTAGTAGCCAGTGTGTTTAAAGAAAAGAAAAGAAAAGAAAAGACAAGACAAATTCAGCTTGGCAGCTCAAGAAAGCATATGTAACCGCCTTCTACAACAGGTGTTTGTGACACCAAGTTGGGACACCTTTCCCCAAGACTCCCAAGTGACTAGATTCATGTAATTCTTCCTCTGTGTAGCATCTTCTTACTTACTGCAAGGACGGGGCTGTGCTACATCCTTACCTCAAAACCCAAAGTTATAAAGAAAAGTCAAAAATTAGAAAACACAAGACAGTCATTAGATCTACAGATGGCTTATGGGAGTTGAATATTCCCTACGCTTCTTAAAATCCATTAAAAAAAATCTTCCCTTCATTCCTGGTGACCCAAGGAGTAAGGCTGTCTCCATGGTCTGGCTGCCCCTTGGGCATCTGCCACATTCTGCCAGTGAAATGACCAGCATGTGCAAGCAGCACTCTTCTCTGGCACATTATTCTTCCATGTGGGGCTCAGGTTCCTGGGTTACCTGGAAGTCTGGAGCTCACACGATCTGAGGGCAAACTGTGGCTCTTCTCTTCCCAGTCTCCTTTGCTCTTCTGTGATGGTGACATCTTAATTCATCTGTGGATTTTATCAGACAGGCAAAGAGGCCTCTTCCATCTCCGAATGCTTGTGAGATCCTCTGTCCCATTTATCAATATAATGGGTCCTGCCCTCTTCCCCAGCCATATCCAGGAGTGCATGGAGACAGCTTGCCCTAGCTCATGAGAGCCAAGATCTCTTCCAGGCTTCTCTGAGTAGCCTAAGATTGGCCATGGTGGTAATAGTTACCACATGGAAATTGACAAGTGCTACCTGTTATGGCCTTTTCCCCAGAATGTCATATAGTAAACATTTACTAGCTCACCACTGGGTCCATTACCACCTCAAACTCAACATCTCTAAAACCACCTGCCCACTTCTATTTTCCTTAAATATGGGTTTCTTCTAAAAAAAAAGACACACCTATATTGAATGTTTGAAAATATAATCCAGGGCACCTGGGTGGCTCAGTCAATTAAACATCTGACTCTTGATTTCAGCTCAGATCTAATATCCCCCTTTTTGAATAAAGGTCATAAGCAGAATAAATATGTGTGTATGTATGTTTGTGTGTGTATGTATATATGTATGTGTATGTAACAGAAAAAAAATGGAGTTGTCTGAGTTGAAGCATGACCTAAGGTAGGGGATGGGGAAGAGAAATGGGGATGGAGCTCCCCATGCTAACCACTTCCCTATCTCAGGCCCCTCAAAGAAATATCAGACTCTCTAGGCCACAGTTTGAGAAATTTGGACCTGCTTATTTTTAAATCACCTTTATTGAGGTATAATTTGCATGCAAAAAAATCACCGTGTCAGAAATCTTTTTATTTTGAAATAATTTTAGGCCCATAGGAAAAAAACTGCAAAAAGAGTTCAGAGATTTCCCATATGCCCTTCAACTAGTTTCCCCTAGTGTTAACATCTTACATGACCATAGTGAGATCAAAACCAAGAAATTAACTTTGGCACAGTACTATTTTTTTAAGTTTATTTATTTATTTATTTATTTATTTATTTATTTATTTATTTTTAGAGAGAGAGTGTGAGCAGGGGATGGGCAGAGAGAAAGGGCGAGAGGGAGAATCCTAAGAAGGCTCCGCGTTGTCAGTGCAGAGCCTGATGTGGGGCTCAAACTCATGAACGATGAGATCATGACCTGAGCTGAAACCAAGCGTTAGACACTTAACCAACTGAGCCACCGAGACACCCCTGGCACAGTGCTATTAACTAATCTGTCTCATCAGTTTTCCCACTGATCTGTTTTTCCATTCTAACCTAGGATCCCACATGGTATATAGATGTTATTAGTTGTATTAGCTAGCTAGATGTTATTAGTTGTATTTAGTAGCTCTAATCCATGACAGATCCTTGATCTTCATTTCCCATGACCTTCACAGTTTCGAAGAGTCCAGGCCAATTTAGGGTTGTGTTCTGTTTTCTCATGATTTGACTGAGGTATGTATATTCAGCAGAAGACCACACTGATGTTGTATGCTCTTTATAATGTCATACCAAGGGACACCTGGGTGGCTCAGTCAGTTAAGTGTCTGACTTCCGCTCAGGTCATGATCTCACTACTCATGAGCTTCAGCCCCACATTGGGCTCTGTGCCATCTTGGAGCCTGGAGCCTGCTTCAGATTCTGTGTCTCTTTCTCTCTCTGCCCCTTCCCCGCTCACACTCTGTCTCTGTCTCTCAAAAATAAATAAATGTGAAAAAAATTTTTATAATGTCATACAAGGAGGATATGATGTTGATACGTCTTATTACGGATGTTATTAGCCATCATCACTTAACATAATGCATTTGAGATCCGTATGTGTAGTTGTGTGTATCTTTTACGTGTATGAGGAGTTTATTCTTTTTTTATTGCCTAGTAGAACTCCATTGTACAGGTGTACCATTTGCCTGTCCATTTACCAGTTGGTAGACGTCTGGGCTGTTTCTGGTTTGGGGTATTATGAATAAAGCTACTATGAGTATTTGTATGAAAGTGTTAGTGTCTAAAGATGTTTTCATTTCTTTGGGGTAAATGCGTGGGAGTTTATGTAAGTATTTGTTGGATTTTATAAGATGATGGTCCCTGGTTTGTTGCCAAACTTTCTTCCAACGTAGCTATACCTTTTTACATTCCTGCCAGCAAAGTATGGGAGCTCCAGTTGCTCCATATTTTCACTAACACCGGATGTTGTCAGTCTTTTTTGCTTCAACCATTCTAGTAATTGTGCAGAAGTATCTCAGTGTGGTTTTTATTTCCATTTCCTGAATGACTAATAATCTTGTCAGGAATGTCTTCCCCCTTTATTTATCTTCTTTGATGAAATGTCTGCTCAAATATTTTGCCCATTTTAATTGTTTATTTCTTGTTTTAGAGTTGTGAGTGTTCTTTATGTATGTGGAATACAAGCATTTTATCAGATGTATATTTTGCAATTATTTCTCCCTGTTTGTGGCCTGCCTTGTCATCTTAAGTGTCTTTTGACGAGCAGAGTTTTGTTTTTTATGCACTCCATTTTATGAATATATTTTCTGTCTTGTTTTTCTTTTTATATTTTACCTGATAAACCTTCGTGTAACCAACCTCACAAAGATTTTCTCCTGTATTTTCTCATGGAATGAGTTTCAAGCAACAATAGCTCCTAACATTTTTTTCATTCGTTTTTTGTACCTACTCTCTTAACTGTAAATTTAGAAATAAATTCTTTTCCACTCATTTAGTGCACTAAGAATCATAAATCCTTTGGATAGTGAAGGAATGCTTGTAATCCTGATGGCAAATTTGATTCTTTTGCTACCATGCTTATGTGTTGGCTTCATTGAGGCACCTTCTACTCACACTCTTAGTCTGGGTGCTCCCCAGAATAAACCCTGAGACAAATCTAGGGTGGAGACTGTGGGGTGCTGCTCCATATTTAACAAGTGGCTCCTTGAGGGTGTGGGGGAATGCCCTGAGTTACAACATTTGCCAATATCCATCGTGTAAATACCTATGCCATGACCAATTTTAAGTTACCAGTACATTGGCAGCCTTCAGATTTCCTGAAAATTTAATTATTGGCCCTGTGAGCTGATACAACCCTGCTCCAGCATACCACCAGGTACAGGCAGTTTATTTGAGGTGCTGCTTAGGATACAGAAGTGAGGGACTGGAGGAAGCAAGACAGGGAGAGGAGGGGAACCAACAAAAGGGCATTCAAGAGTTAGTTACCACTATGAACAGCCGGGGTTCAATCCCAGTGAGGGCTCTCAGACGATGGTACAGACCCCGACTCAGAATTGTCCCAGTCAGGGGTGAGCAGGCTGGTTGCTGATTCTCAGACTCCTTCTGTTTCTCTTTTGATGATGGTCCCTGGGTTGTTAAAGCCTGGGCACTTTTCAGGCTGATGTGCTCACAGGCTGAGGAAAGTTCTCCAGCACTGGTGACTTTGCAGGGAGCCACAAGTGAAGTGGGGAGCTGCTCTGGGTAGGAAGCTGCCAATGTGCCTGAAGTTGCTCATTGTCAGAAGTGAGACGGGGAATCCATAGCATCTGCTCGATGTACCACATGCTTTTCCTAAACACTGAATTAACACTACTCAACAGCACCTGCCATTAGGTCTGCAGTCAAGGGCAGAATCTCCTGTCCAGTGTGAACTTAGGTAATGCTTTCTTTACTGGCTCGTATCAGTACATTTATTTTTTTTTTTAATTTTTTTTTCAACGTTTTTTATTTATTTTTGGGACAGAGAGAGACAGAGCACGAACGGGGGAGGGGCAGAGAGAGAGGGAGACACAGAATCGGAAACAGGCTCCAGGCTCCGAGCCATCAGCCCAGAGCCTGACGCGGGGCTCGAACTCACGGAGCGCGAGATCGTGACCTGGCTGAAGTCGGACGCTTAACCGACTGCGCCACCCAGGCGCCCCATCGTATCAGTACATTTAAAGTCAACACCAGAATGGTGACATTGACATTGACATTCCTTGTGGCAGCCACAAGTTCAGTCCTTCTGTTCAATGGATATAGTCTGTTTAGAAAGGGAGAGAGGAGAGGTGCCAGGGTGGCTGGTTAAGCATCTGACTATTTTGACTCAGGTCATGATCTCGTGGTTTGTCAGTTTGAGCCCCACATGGGGCTCTGTGCTGGTGGTTCAGAGCCTGCTTGGGATTCTCTCTCTCTTCCTCTCTCTCTGCCCCTCCTCTACTCTCTCTCTCTCTCTCTCTCTCTCACAAAATAAATAAATTTTTTTAAAAAAATAGAAAGGGAGAGGGAAAATCACTTCTTTGTCAGTTCTTAAAAACATGGGTAATGTAAGTATGAGTAATAGAATCCAATCAAATAATTTCCTCATCCAAACCACTTAATAACTGGAATTCTGGATGTGACAGGAAGCCTTGTCTTATAAACCCCTGGACAAGCCATATTCAAGTATTTTCTCCAGACTGTCTCACTTTTGGTGGCATCTTGAGTTTGAGTAGTTGTCTACGGTCCTGAGGTCGTCCCACTGACCTTCCCTTGTTGGATGTCTGACCTAACATTTCTGTGGCTACATAGATCAGAGAAAATCTTATCACGGCAAATAATAAGATGTTTTCTTAAATGCAAAAGTCCAGTCTTTCTTGGGGCAAAAAGAAGTTGGCTATGGCTCTGTCTTCTCCGCCAGGGAAACTTCCCACAAACGGGGAACAGATGGGCCTAGATTGAGGCACCATCTGCTTTTCAGTTGTAATTAACATCGGATCCAGGGGTGGGTTGGATTTTACCATGGTGTTGGCCGTCCCCCTTGACTGCCGGGGAATCCTAAATCATGTGTTTGTTGGAATGTGAAGCTTGGGTTAGGTTTCTTCCGATGGGCAACAGCTCTTATGAGACAGGAGAAGAAAAGGAAACCAGGCTTTGCAGCAAACCACTTCTGTGTGCCTGTTTCCGTAGAAGTGGCCACCACAGATGTAGTTGAAGAGAGGAAGAAGCATGCTAATCTTTTCTGGTGTTTCCTTGATTCCACTTCGGTTCAGTTGGGCCCACTTTTCTAACAAGTTGATTGAAATAATAATGACCTCTGGCAACAATAACATTATTCAGCATTTACTGAATGCTTGTAACATTCCAGCCATGATGCTAAAAATTTCGTGTGAATTATCTACTTTCAAAACAACCATATGGGATAGGTACCATTATTTTTCCCATTTTGCAAATGGGGAAATGAGGAAAACAAGGTTGAAATACTCACTTCAGGTCACACAACTCGGATATGGACCCAGGCTATCCAATTCTGGTTTTTAACCATGGTTCATCACAGCATCCACCAACTTACTTACGTTAGAGGAGAGTAGAAGTCAGTGGCTGCCAAATTTCTCCCATTCCTGTTTTGTAAGTTGCGGAAGAGCCTACAGAAACTCAGATACCAGTGTTCTTCAGTCTCTTTATAACCTCCAGGGAATGCATCTCTCTTGTGATTCAGTGTGCTCTATCCACATGCCTTTAGATGATCTCCTGGATTCTTAGTTGTAACTCTGCCTCTTGCTTTTTCTGAGCCTTGGGGGAGGTTAAGTGAAAACATGATTAAATTTTACCTCTCTTCCTAGAAGCCACAGCTCATAAAGTTTGTGTCAGCATCTACAAACTGCAGCAAGAGTCAGACCTTCTCATTATCAGTGACATTGGTCCTCCAACAACACAGAGGATTTTTAGTAGAATGGTCTGAGAGCATCTTTGTCCTGAGCCCTGATTGCTTTATAAGGGCACACCAAGTGGAGAGAATACAAGAAGGACATCCCAAGAATAGCAGTCATTTGTAATGTTGTCCAGGTACACAGGATTCCCTGGAATCCCCATCCCCCCAAACATCTAGGCAGCCTATGTCAGCTGTGGGGGAGGAGTGCATGTGCCCAGCTAAGCTAATTGTCTGGCAAGAGAGATTTTGAACCTCCTAATTAAAAGTCCATTGTAATCATCTGGTAATTTTAATGGATTGTCATTGAAGTGTGAAGCTGGAAATACTGTAATATGAAGCTTTGGTCTGGCTTCGTTAACTATACTAGATCTTAAGCAATAAAATGAAGGTCAGAGTTTAAGCCTCACACAAGCCTGTTGGCTTTATTCATTTATACAGACAGTTCCAGACTGGCCCCCTACCCACAGACATCCAACCATTAGCTCTCTATACCAGTCATGAGCAGGCTAAGGCTGTGGATGCTGGATGACCCCATGTAGCCCTTCACCACTCATGGGAAATTGCCTTCCACCCTGGAAGCACATCCTGTGATACTGGGGCAGTTCTGGTAATAGGACACAGTAAAGACATACAGTTAAGGAAGTGGTCCCCACCTGGGAATATTGCCATGGCTTTCAACTGGGTGCCCAGGCAGCCGGCCATCTAAGTACCTTCTCTGGAGTGCCATCTACCAAGACCACTAGAACATCACTATAATAAGTGGGAAAGATGGCGCCATTTAACTTGGGCTTCCACATAACACAACTAAAGGCAATTGAATCGAACCCCTCCACCTGTAGCAAACAGCCACCTAAAGTGGAAATAAAAAGGATCTTCCTGCTTTTTGCCACTGCTGTTCTCTTTCTGTTACATGTACTTTGTAAGTGCTCATACCGTCCCACCAGCTGAAATTTTAAAATTGGACAGTTCATAGTATTTACCAACATTGAATAAAATGTGTTTCATTATCTAAATATTAAATATTAAACTTTGATTCACCATCAAGAAGTTGTCTACTTCAGAGTAGTTCTTTTTACAAAAGAAACTCAAAAAAGGATAACGATTATGGAAGAATGGGGGAATATTTTTCAGAACATTGGCTATGCTTGCACCAGTGGAAATGGATTAGTAAGGGGCTTAATTTCTATATATATGTATGTACATATATATATGTATATGTATATCTATATCTATATACATATATATATTAATAGAAGATTAGTTTTCTTCTCCCTCCTCCACTAAATAAATGTTGAATAAATATTTAAAGAACATGGGTTTGAAGAGGTGCCAGATTATGAGCCTGCTTGGATGGCCTGTGTCTCAGGATGATCCTGTGTTTGGAAGTGCTGGTTGCTCGCCCATGATTGGCTTGCTATTCCACTGTTTGATGTTATCTGGCAGTTGTGGTGCCCACCAGCTCCCAAGACTGTTTGGGGAGAAAATAACAAAAAAATGACAGAAAGGCAAGAATGCAAATATCTTGATAACTTTAACTAGCCTGGTGTCTTGCAATAAAGTGTTGTGCAAAAAAACAGCTCTAACTCTGGCATGAAAATCCCTACCCTATTGTGGTTTCCTCAGAAAGGCTTGGCTCTGGTTACAAAAACTTTGAGGCAAGGAGCAGGTTTATCACCAACCTTGAAGTGAAGATTTCCACCATCTTGCAGAGAGTTGGGAAATTTTTTGAAATTTCAAAGTCCTCCAGAAAAGTTGAATTCTCTAATATTTACAGTACATCTCTAGGGGAGAAGTCATTGTCCTCATCTTCTCAAACAAGCCTGAAGAGAAAGAGGCCACGATCGGCAGACACACCTGGTGTCAACCAGAGTCTGCATGAGATTGGAGAACTCCCACAGAGTGTACCACTAGTGTTTAGTAGGGAGGGGTGGGGTGGGGGTGTCACTGAGAAATGGGAAAGGAAGAAAGGGAGGAAATAAGGAAGAAAGAAAGATCTTGAGAAATCTTCAAGCCAGTGGGCATTCTGAGCCTTCAGACCACTCCTCCTGCTGCTGAAAGCAATTGGAGTTACAGCCATGAGTTCCAGCTAGGATTGGACTCCTACAAATAAATGCAGCTGAAGTCCATTTTCAGTCATGGACTGCCTTTGTGATCTTGGGCTTATATTCTCTCTGCCTCAGTTTTCTTGTCTGAAAAGTGGGGGTGACAAGAGTTTCCATTTCATGGTGTAGCTTAGAGATTAAGCTTTAAAGCAGTTCTAGGCCCATGGTCAATTTTCAATAAATGTCAGCAGTCATAATTATCACCATTGTCTGTCTCTTCATTACCGTCATCATCACCATTGTCTCTGTCATCATCATATCACAGTCACTATCATCACCACCACTGTCATCATCATCACCACATGGTCAAATCATTATCACCACCATGACGATCACCATCACCATCATTCATCACCGCCACCATCATTGTCTTTATTATCATCATTACCATCACCACCACCATCACCATCATTATCACCATCACCATCATTCATCACCACCACCATCATTGTCTTTATTATCATCATTACCATCACCACCACCATCACCATCATTATCATCATCATTATCACCATCACCATCATTCATCACCACCACCATCATTGTCTTTATTATCATCATTACCATCACCACCACCATCACCATCATTATCACCATCACCATCATTCATCACCACCACCATCATTGTCTTTATTATCATCATTACCATCACCACCACCATCACCATCATTATCACCATCACCATCATTCATCACCGCCACCATCATTGTCTTTATTATCATCATTACCATCACCACCACCATCACCATCATTATCACCATCACCATCATTCATCACCGCCACCATCATTGTCTTTATTATCATCATTACCATCACCACCACCATCACCATCATTATCACCATCATCATCATTCATCACCACCACCATCACTGACATCATCATCACCATCTTCATCATCATTACCATCACCACCACCACCATCAGCAGCAGCAGCATCACCGTCATCAACATTACCACCACCACCATCACCACTGTCACCATCATCGTCCTTACCATCACCATCAGTATCACAGTCACTATCCGTACCACCACTGTCATCATCATCACATTATCAAATCACTACCTCTCCAAGACACCATCACCATATCGTCATCACCATCACCACCACCATCACCACCACTCTGACCATCAATATTATCTTCACAGTCACTATTATCACCATAATTATTATTGTCCCTGCCATGATCACATCATAATCACTGTTACTACTATTATCACCATCATCAAAGCCACTTTAATCATTATAGTGTTCAGCTAATGGAGTCAACAGTGATTCCTGTTTAAGGCAGACAGTCTGCATTTATGCATGCAAATATCAGCCCAGAGTACCAGAACCTCCCCAAACTGCCCTTTGCCCATTTCTACAGCCTCTTCATCTGCTTTCTCACCCACAATCTACACTCCAGCAATAGTGAATAATTTGTCGTTTTTAAAGCAAACTGTGTTTATTTGTGACACCATGCTTTTATTCATGCTGTTCCCTTGTCTAGCCACTTCTTTCCTGACTTCTTTGCTTGGCTTTTCGGACATGATGTAATCGTCAACTCCAGAGAGTCTTCCCATAACCTTCTCCTCACTGTCTAAAATGTAGGTTAGGTGTCCTTGCTCTAAGCTCTGATACAATCTAGTGAATAGCTCTGTGTTTAGCTTTAATACCAAATACTTTGCTCACACATTTAGCAGACGTGGTGGTACTCCCATCAGATCAACCTGAGTCCTCTTTATAAGTTTGTGGCCTTTGGGTCTCATGGATCACACATGAGCTTCTCATGGTTCACCCCTGTGACCTTTTAAGATCTTGGGCTGCTAGGCCTACTTCACCAGGGTGTGCTGAGTAGCAAGTGCCTGAGTAGCAAGTGCCTGATATTCTCTGGGGTGGCAAATAGCCACAATGACTGGTTGGTACAGTAGTATGGATGCCCAGATCCTTTGTTTTAAGGGAAGACCAAGTCTGTGGGGCAGCCTCTACTCCAGAGTTCTGTGCAGGATGAGGCTGAGAGTAGGTGTCATCTGGCATCACACCTTCCCTTGGTTTCTTCTCCTTCCTTGTCCATGGATCCTCTACTACCTTATCAGTCTCCCATTGTATATGAATTCTCCCCTGAGGGTCTTCTTTTGGTGAACACAGCCAATATCCAGGAACCCTTTCCTTTGGACTGGTTGATATTACCTGGGGGAAGATTACTCTTTAATACTAAGTTTCATGTTTAAATGGATAGAATGGCTACCAGGCAGGTAGGGAATTTTCCATCCTTACTTCCTGGAGTCCACTGGGAGTGGAGGCCATGTGATGAAGATTAGGAGCTTTGATGTCACACAGCAATAGATTTGAGTGATTACCGTCTCTGCTAATAAGATGTGTTTCTTATTCCCTCCAGACCCCAGTTTCCTCTTCTATAAAATAGAAATACTATAGGGCCAACTTCTGTATGTGGGTTATTGGGAGGGTGAAATGAGCTAATGCATTTTACACACTGAGCCTAGGGTCAGTCCATAGAAAGAGCTCATTCATTCATTGATGCATTCCTCCAAGAAATATCTCAGAAAGAGTGTCAGGCACTGATGTAAGAGAGGGGCTACAAAAGTGAACAAAACTGTCCCAAACCTCTGCCCTGGTGTGCCATCTGGATGTTGTTGGTATTGTCATCAGCACAGACTCTCGGCTGGAGGTATGGGGGGGCACCTTGGTGTGGGGCTCTTAAAGTTCACATATGGGTTCATTCAGCCACCAGGTAGTTAGTTTCTGTCTACTGGAAGAAACTGGAAAGAAGGTGGAAAGATGGTGCCTATTATCTTAGATTTCCACATGAGGAAAGACCTAAGGGACAAGAGTCATACATCCTCATCTGAGCCCTGATGGGAACCTTGAGTTTGAGCATGATGCTGTGGGAAGAACCCTGGACCACTGGGCCAGTGCCGGGAGTTTCAGAACAAGCCAGACCATCATGGCGGGGCAACTGCAGAAAAGTTATTTAACTGCCCAGGGAATTATTTTCCTGATCAAAGAAATGGACAGTTGGACCTGACCTGAGATCACCATTCTCACTATTGACAGTTGAATTTGGTCAGCTCAGTGCTTTACAATTGTTGAATTCAATCATTCATTCATTCAGTACCTAATTGAGCATGTACTATGTGCCAGCCCTATTCTAGGCACTTAGAATACATCAGAGGATGAGACAGGCAGAGACCCCTATCTTCATGGAGCCTATATTCTAAGGAAGGAGGCAGGCAGTAAAATAAACATAATAAGTAAATTGTTTGGCATGCTAGAAGATAATCCATACAATGGAAAAAGAAATAGTGGAACAGAGTTTGGAGGGTGAAGACGGGAGGTGCTGGAGAGGCATGTTGTAGGGTTAAGGTGGGTTCCAAGAGGGTGATATCTGAGCAAAGAATGAAGGAAGTGAGGGAAGGAGTCACGTGAATGTCTGAGGAGAGAATGGCCAGCCAATGCAAGGGCCTTGACTCAGAGCCGCCTAGGTTTATTTATGCAAGAGCTAGGAGGCCAGTATGCCTGGAGCAGAATCAGCAAGGGAGAGAGTAGGCAGTGAGGCCAGAGTGACTACATTAGTTTCCATTACTCAAAACCAGGAGATTTTTACCTAAAGTCCAGATTCATAGTTTCACTCTTAGAAAATCGGAATCTCTGGCCACACTGAGCACATATCCTCAAGGAGCATTAGCCAAGGCAGAGCACAGGCTGTCCACCTGAGATAGAACTCTACTGTCCAGCAAGCCACAGACCCTACCTCATCTACTTATTCCTACATCTTGTGGGCCCCTGTGGGCAGTTGAGGCCATGGTGCCAGGCAGCAGCCTCTGACAACACCAAGATGCTCAAACTCATCATCACTCACTGCATCTGCCCCTTCCTTCACTGCCATTTCCCTCAGCCCTGACTTCATGCCTGTTCTTGTCTAAGCTAAACAAAGACTTCTGGGTAAGACTTTGAAAAGGAAGTATTTGGAAAGGAAGTCCATATAGACGTAGGGAAATTATCCTTCATGATTGTGCAAATGAGGCTCTTTCTTTGGAAAGAACTAATGGGCTTTATGGAGTTTGTGTGTGTGCTGGGGGAAAGGGTTACAAGGGAATAAGGAAACATTTGTCATCTTCCGTTCACAGTTGCCTCCTGTCCTGACTGCAGGGCTCCAGGGAGATTTTATTTACTTTTTCGCCAGAAATGAACATACAAACAAAACCCAAAACTGTGTCTTGTGCATACCACCTCACACACATTCAGATGGCTGCTGTCAAAAAACAAAATAGAACAAACAAAAAATACCCCAGAAAATAACAAGTGCTGGTGAGGATGTAAAGAAATGGGATCCCTTGTGCAGTGTTGGTGGGAATGTAAAATGGTGTAGCTGCTGTGGAAAACAATACGGAGGTTCCTCAAAAAGTTAAACAGAGAATTACCATATGATCCAGCAGTTGCGTTACTGGGTATTTACCCAAAAAAACCTGAAAGCTGTGGCTTGAATAGACAATTATACACCTGTGTTTGTAGCAGCATCACTCAAAATAGCCAAAAGGTAGAAGTAACCTAAATGTCCACTGATGGATAAACAAAATATGATAGATATACATACATACATACATACGTACACAATGGAATATTCTTCAGCTTTTAAGGAAAGAAATTCTTTTTTTAATATTTATTTATTTTAGAGAGAGAGAGAGAGAGAGGGAGCACACAAGCAGGGGAGGGGCAGAGAGAGAGGAGACACAGAATCTGAAGCAGGCTTCAGGCTCTGAGCTGTCAGTGCAGAGCCCAACGCGGGTCTCCAACTCATAAGCCATGAGATCATGATCTGAGCCAAAGTTGGACACTCAACCAACTGAGACACCCAGGCACCCCTTAAGGAAAGAAATTCTGACACCTGCTACAACATGGATGAACTTTGAGTACATTATGCTGAATGAAATAGGCCAGTCACAAAAGGACAAATACTTAGTCCACTTAGATGAGGTACCTACAGTAGTCAAATTGATAGAGACAGAAAATAGAATGGTAGTTTCCAGGGCCTGGGGGTGGGGGTGGGGGTGGGAAATGAAGAGTTACTGTTTAACGGGTACAGAGTTCAGTTTGGGAAGACAAAAAAGTTCTCGAATGGATGGTGGTAATGGTTGTACAACAATCTGAATTTGAATGTGAATATTCTTTTTTTAAGTTTATTTATCGAGAGAGAGAGAGAGAGAGAGAGAGAGAGAGAGAGAGAGAATACAGGTAGGCTCTACACTGTCAGCACAGAGCCTGACATGGGGCTTGAACCCACAAACCATGAGATCATGACCCGAGCCAACCGACTAAGCCACCCAGGCACTCCATGAGTGTATGTATTGTTAATGGCTTTAAACTATACACTTTGAAAATGGTTAAAATGGTAAACATTGTGTTGTGTATATTTTACCACAATAAAAAAGTTAAAATTAAATTTTTAAATATCAAATATAAGTAATATGTATTATACATCTATAGAGATAGAGGAGAAAGAATGATCCATCCCCTTTCAGAGAACTTGGCCCTTCTGCTCCCCCAATCAGGTTTGCTCTCTTCTTAGTTGAGAAAAAGAAAAAAAAAAAAAAAAGGCTTACTTAGAGATGGGAGTGGTCCCCAAGCCCGAGGGAACAGTTCAGCCTATGACCCCAGAAAAGGGTGTGTCAGGGAGCCCCCATGGGGGTCCAGACCTAGCCAGCTAGAATGTGCCTGACCTCCAGTCCTCCTACAATTCTGGGTGTCTCTGGGGGGTAAAAAGTTCATGGCACTATATATGTGTTCTCTTTCTTCCTGATCATGACTTCTTACTTGCATTTTTATTTGTCTTATGTCCTGATGCCTTTTACTTATTTGTGTGTACCATTGTTTTATTGTATATGTTTTTATTGTGAGCCTTCCTAAATTCCCAGCAGGGGAAGGGAGCAACAAAAGGCTGATGTCTTCATGGATGAAGTGCTTTAAGAGAACATGGTTGGCTTTAAGAGAACCTGTTTTTGTCCCCTTTTCACTTCCTTCTTCTCCTCTGGCTACCGTCTCCCTTTGTTGCTCCCCTTTCTCCTTTCCATCCGTCCCCATTTTTCCTGGGTGATCACTCTCTGTCTGCACCCCCATTTTCTTTGTCTACTTCTCTCTACCCCACTCTGGACTCCAGAAGACCAGCCTCTAAGGACCTTATCTCCCAGATTCCGTGCCTTTGGGGAGGGACAGGAGAGAGGTCCGGGCATTTCCTCTCTGCTCCCTCCTGGCTTTCCAGGCTCTGGCTAGTGCTGCTTTCCTCCACCCTGTGAGGAGCCTCATCCCCACTCACGAGGCTGCAGCAACTCGGTCCCCTCCTTTTGTACCTTCAGGCCACCACGAGGGAACAGCTTCTCGAGTTGCTAGGCTCTGGGTGCATTACGTTCTCTGTTGGTTCCCTTGCCCTGCCTGTACTACTACAGGGAAGCCCTTCATCAGACTCTCTGCAGTTAAAAAAAGAGTTCTCTCTGGTTAAACCCTTTTGAGTGGCCTTCTGTTTGCTGCTCAAACCCTGACAGAGGCACCAAGCCTCCTCACTATTCTAGACTATTCTGGACACTATTCTGGACTCACTCTCAAGGTGTCCAACTAGGGGCCCATAGAAACAGACCAGGGGACACCTGGACCACCTGTTTCAGGTGCTGATTAGAAATGCAGGTCCTTAGGCCCGAACCCAGGGGCCTGCTAAGAGGATCTTCTGGATGTGGGACTGGGGGAACCTCATTTTGTATGCATTTCCCAGATGATACTGGTACACTTTAAAGCACACAGCAATTTAGAAACCTGAGTGATTCTTTGTTAATATATTAAATACAGGATCCAGCATCAGGTCTGATAACTATCTATTTTGAAGCAGTAACAAACATGTATGTGGTCTCTGCAATGCGGGTGATGTGATATGAAAGGTCTGTGATTTCTACCAGGGCCATATTCCCAGGTCTTGCCAGTGCTGCTGTGGCTTATTGCCTGTATTCTTAGTGGAAGGAAATGCTGAATTTCATTCAGAGACTAGTAAAAACAAAGATGCGATTTGTTCTCATCCAGATAAATTGCTGAGTTGTTCTGAGTACTATCTGGGGGCGGGGGGGTGAGAGGTTCAGACACCGCAGTTTAAGAACCCCTGTTTTACAGGAGGTCTCCATAGAAGGGGATTTGAGACCTGGCACAGGTTAGAGGAGTAAATGTTCCTTATGTAAAGGGCAGGAAGTTCCTTACATGAAGAGACCTCTCTTCCTGAGATGCCACGTGACATGGTAGTTAGGAGCGTGGACTCAGGAGGCAGGTCCCTGGGTTTAAATCCTGCCTCCGGCACCTACTAACTGTGTAATCTGACCCAAGTTACTGAACTTGGTTCCCACCAGTGATGCTGGATTAAACCCAATGTCCCATCTTGTACCATTGTGAGGTCATTGAAGAATGTGTGTCTGGTACCCAGTGAGATTCCTCTAAGGCCCACGTGTGCATATGCCCCCACCGGGGCATACACCTGCCCCTAGAACTTTCCCTTAACAAATATTGAGGGGAAATGGCAGTTATTACCCCCACTTTTTTGAGAAACTGACAACCAAAAGAAATAAGTGACTTCCTTAGGGACCTAGGAACCAGTCTCTCAGAGTGGATACCATGGGAGAGGCTTCTGGGGTAACAGGGATGGGGAGAGAGAGAGAGAGAGAAGAACACACAGGGAAACAATGGTTCTTTTCCCACTGAAATCTTTCTCCTGAGATGGCAAATGTCTCATTCCCAAAGCTCCAAAGTAGTCACCCCAGTGCGATGACCTCCAAGAACACTGATCAGCTATTTGGCCATCATGAAATTCAAGTAACATAATTATAGGATGTATGCTAATGGAGCAGGTACATTAACATTCGCATTTCCTTTAGCATTTGAGTTCCTGCAAGAGAAACCTTTTCAGTTGGCAGTGGTTTCAAAGACCTTCACCCTTTTCAGTTGACAGTGGTTTCAAAGACCTTCACGGTGCCAACTGACAAAATGACCCTGAGGGTGGGACTCAGATAGAGTCCCTGTTTTGTGTTGATCTCAACCTACAGACAGTGATTCTGTCCTCTAGGAGTGCCTGGGGCAGCACCTGGTCCCCAGGTACCTGTGGGAAGCCCTCACAGACATTTCCCCAGCGGGAGCCAGTGTTGTGACCGAACTGGCCCTTGTGGGGCTTTTTTCTTCTTAATTTTTATTTAATTTATTTTTTTTTAATTTACATCCTAGTTAGTTAGCATTTAGTGCAACAATGATTTCAGGAGTAAATTCCTTAATGCCCCTTACCCATTTAGCCCATCCCCCCTCCCACAACCCCTCCAGTAATCCTCTGTTTGTTCTCCATATTTAAGAGTCTCTTATGACCCTTGTGGGTCTTATTATGAATGTAAAACATCCCTCAGGGATGGCAACAACCATCAGGGAACTTTGGAAAACTAAGATTTTATCACTTAGAGGTTCTGGAGGGTCCATGGTATACCAGAGCCACACAGTGAGGGGCATGGTGAGGGAGCACACACCTGGGGCCCTGTCTTCGTTGGTGTTGAGGATGGGATGCCTAGAGTTTCACAGGCCTACTCTCTATTGGTGAATTCAAAGCATAAGAGCGGGAATTAGGATGTGGGAAGAGAGAAGCAGAGTCCCTCATGCAGTAAGTCATGTAGGTCATCCAGAGCTTTCTAAAGTCGGAACTTCATGGGTGGGGCAGCCTGGCCCCTTATCTAGTTGTGTAGCTGGCAATGTGTTTATTTGAGATGGATGTCTTTGAATTGCATGCCTTTACACTAGTCCCTCTGGATTGTTAGAAAACAGTTGTTTCTGTGAGTGGCCCGTCTTGACTGCAAACTGCATTTCATTCTTTTCATGATCTTCCTTAACCCCCTTCATTCTTGGTTTAATTCAGGCTCTGCCAGAAGCAGACTCTGAGACCAGGGTTGGAATGCAAGTTGTTATCCAGGGGCAAAGAGAAACATCAGTAGTGCAGTAGGAAGTGGGGCGGAGAAGGGAGGATCACTAATAAAAGATGGGTCATCAAGCTTGCAACAGGGTGGGCACCTGAAGCTTAGTCACCTGGGGAGCCCAGGGAGACAGAATGGTTTCTCCATTCCAGGGGCAGGGGAGTTGGGGTACAGATACACCAGCTCCCATCAGCCATTGCGAGAGGGCGCCCAGGGCGTGATATTGCCCTAGCACTTCTTGACCACTTTGTGTAAGGGTAAATCAATGCTCTTCAAACAAATCGAGGCAGATTCTGATGTTCAAGACACTATGGGGTGTTCTAAATTAATAAGGCCTAAAGAATATAAGACCAGGGGGCACATAGTCACCTGCTTCATTCCTCTTCCCTGATGCCCTCCCCCCCAAATCCTCTTATGCAGAACCCTAGTCTGGCTGGAAGCTCAGAGTCTCCCTCTCTAGTCACTAGGGAGAGTGAGTATTTCCAGGAGAATTACAACTGTGGTGGTGACAGAACCCAGAAGTGACCATGTACGTCAGTCCCACCAAGACATCATGGGGCCATTACATTCAAGCTGTGATGGGGGGGCGGATTTTTAAAAGAAATACAATTGTTGTTGTTGTATTTTCCAAGTTTACTTGAAGAAACTATCACTTGAAACTATGAAAAATACAGAGAAGGGAAAAGGAAATCTTTTTTTGGTTAATATTCAAACCATATTCCCCGGGAGGTTTAGAACAATTTCCACCAAGGCCAGAGTTCTATAGATCTTCCTTAGGAATTGATTGTCCAGCACCACCTTCACTGAAATTAAAGACAGCGACGTGAGAGCAGATGATGTAGTAAAAGGAAATTGTCTGTGAAAACCGCTGACTGTAGATGCCACATAAAGCAGCAGGGTTAATGTCGCACTGTTCAGAGACATGTGCCCTCACAATTCAGAAGCTCTTATGTATATTGACATTTCAGCTAGAGCCTGTTCACCTCCATTAAGCCACAGGCCACGGTGATTTCCTGTTACCTTAGGTGCTTCACAGTTTACTATGGCCAGCGTTTCTCTGGTTTTATTAGTCCCAGTCAGCCTTTGAAACCACCTGATGAGATGGTATTTATCTTCCAGAATCCCAGTTTAGTGGCCACTTCCTCTGTGAAGACTTCTCTGGCCCCCTTCGCTAGCCTCGCCTGGCAGAATGAATATCTCCTCCCATAATCAGATAGGGAGGCTTGTGGCCACCAGTGGGGGAAACCTGACTAATGGCCATAGAGGCAAATGGGGGTTCATTTTTCATTTTCTCACCCAAGAAGCGGCACAGAGAAAGATGATTCCTGACATAGGATCAGCCTGCGAATGGCATCCTCAGAGCTCTGCCATCCCGTGTGTGCTGCTGTGTATCTTCTTGCTTGTTGTCTCATGGTCATATGATGGCTGCTGCTGCCCCAGACACTACATCCAAGTTGAGAGCTAGAAAAAAAAAAAGGGTCACTTTGTTGCATCCGTGCCTTCTTCTCATTGGTCCGAGCTGTGTCATAGGATCATGGCTAGTTCCAAGGAGACTAGAAAAGCTGCGTATATTGTCACTCAGAACTTGGAAGTTACTTCTCATTATTGTTGTTTTCACCATGGCTGTTTGTATCATCTTGGCTGTATCTGTTGCCTGTTGCCCTAATGATGCTGTATAACAAATGGCCCGAAAACCTCAGCAACAGGGGCCCCTGGCTGGCTCAGTTGGTAGATCATGCGATTTTTGATCTCAGGGTCATGAGTTCAAGCCCCACATTGGGTGTGGAGCCTACTTAAAAAACAACAATTAAAACCTCGGTGACATACAACAGTACACATTTCTTTACCTTCTGGGTCTTTTGGGTTCAGCTGAACACTGGGGATCAGTTGACCCATGTCTGGGGTTAGCTGCTTGTCAACTGATACCTGGCAGCCTCTTCTAGGACGAGGGTGACTTGGCTCTGCTCCACATGCCCCTTGTCCTCCTGACCCTGCTCTGCATGTCTCTTGTCCTCCAGCAGGCCTGCTGGGGCACAATCTCACAGCATTATTGTTGTCACATGAGGTGCTTGGTCACGCCCAAGCCCCTTTGCTCCTCTGTGTCTGTGTACCCCCCACAGTACTCCCTCTCATAAGTTAACTCAAGCGGATGGTGTGATTGGTCTCATGTTGAAGGCTATGTGAGGTAAGGAGAGTCACTCAAGGTCACCACAACTTGGAAGTGTCAAGTGTGGGATTTGATGCGAGGTCCTTTACTCCATCCTGAGCTTCCTCCAAGGCTCCAGGCTACCTCTCTTTCTAAAGGGGACACCAGCTACTCTCTGGGTACCTCCTGCTTGGACTCATTCATTTCATATAAACCAGTTCCCTCATTCTGTGCAAGCCCGCCCTGAGACTGGGTGGATATGAATGTGGGAAGAGCATAGTTGCTGCCCTGAAAAAGAAGAGCAGCCAGGTACATGGACTTAAAACGTGGCTCACGGTCCAGGCAGCACATAATCAGTGCCAACGTACAGATTCCCACAGGGAGGGACCTGATAAGTTCCAAGGGAAGTGAAGGCCCCGTGGTTGTGAGCTTGGAGTTGAAACTGAAACAGACCCCTCCTCTCCTCTCCTCTCCTCTGCAGACACCCCTCACTCATCATTTCTGGAAAGCATCCCACAGTTGCTTGTTCTGATTGTTGTAGCCAGGCCGGAGGCTCAGATTCCTGGGTGTGCCGCAACACATCCACCATTCCAGGGATCACCTTGAATATTTTTGAGGGGTTAAGTCTGTCTTGTATTTTTTAGTGCACCTTGTAAAAATAATACTGAAAAAGAACGTCACCCAACAATTCCACATCTGGAAGTCTGTCCTAGAAATGCAAAGGGATATATGAGTAAAGATGTTCACTGTAGCAGTGTTGATGGTTCATTTATTTATAGAGGAAAATGGGAAGCCACTAAAAATAAAGAGGTAACTAGGGTTACTCCTGTTCATGCTGATCACATTGATACATTTATGTAAATGGTATATTTATATAATCAGAATTGAACTTCTAAAATAAAAATAAATAACAAAGAACATCAGTGGCTCTGACTGGCAACCCCCAGAGGTGGCTGGCTGGGATTCTGAAACTGTCCCTCTCTCTCTTGTGGTTGGAGAAGTGAACTTATTAGTAGGCCAAGTGAACATAGAAGGTGTCGATTGGACAGCAGTTCAGGAACGCCCTCTGTGTGGAGAGAAACTGGCCTCGGCAGGAAGGCTCAGAGAGTCCTGGGGTCACATCCAAGGCCTGCCATTTGCTAGCCGTGTGTCCTTGGATTCGCTACTGTACTCTTAGAGGTATCTGGGACCTGGGGCCAGTAACACCCTGCCTCCCACAGGAGTTAGAGAAATTATGTGAGACAATCCCTGTAAAGTATCTGGAGTGAGCGTGCCTGGAGTTCCTGGCCCAACATATAGTGGCAAAAATTAATAATATTATTATTAGTCAGTATCCCAAATTATAGTATTATATCCTTTAGAAATATAGGAATGGCCAAATTAATACAAAAATGCCTCACTCTAAAACATTCAGGCCAGTTGTACTGATAGTACCATCAATATCAGTAGGCTTCCTGCATCTAAAAGTTGACTTCATACATTTGTTTTGTTCCTTTGTTCTGTTTAGTTTTTGAAACTTAGTAGTAGTAGTAATAGAAGATCCATTGTTAGAGCATTTTTAGGTTCACAGCAAAAATGAGCAGAAGGTACTGATTTCCTTATCCTTCCTACTCTGCTACATGCACAGAACCTTCCCCCACTAATACCTTGCTCTATTTTGTTTGCTTTTCCAGGGGGAAACTGATTTCCAGTGGGTAACATGACAGGAATTAGAGCAGAATTTCTTGTAAGCAAAGTGGCAGGCCAGGAGGTGCTCTGTGGCTGGAAAGGAGCCCCATTGCCTGGCAGACCCCTCCAGATGTCCAGAGGTGCCTTGCCACACAGGGTGCCTGATTGAGGCAGGGGCCTCACACTGCCTTGTGCATGAGAACTAATGTGGCTTTCAGTAGCCATCACCCTTGAAATCACAGAGAGCCTGGAAGATCTATTCATTTCCCAACCCATTCCAAGTGTTGATTTGCAATATGTTAGATGAAGTTTCTAGCCTCACGACAGGATCGATACGTAATATTGGAACATAGTCTTAGAAAGATGGTTTATGGACTTGGCTATTTCAGTGAGTTGAGTATGGCAGCTATAGACAGTTTATTTAGATCTTGGTTAATTCACAAATGTACAATTCTGTATTCCAATTACTACATTTGGCTGTCCTTTCAAAGATACTGATAAAGCTTGCGCATCATTGGATCAGCCAAGCCATACAGCAAAAGGGGGTTTGAGTCCACTGAAATTTGGGAGTGTATATTCTGACTCATCCACAAGCTGTAAATAAAGCATTAATTTTGTAAAAATTGACATTTTCTTCCCCCCAAATCCACAGACAAATCATTTTGTACAGATTATGAATAGACCAATCAATGAAAGTTATTTTTAAGGTGTCTCTGCATGCCAGACATCCCAGGCTCCTTGGAGATTAGAAAACTATAAGACAGAGTCCTTGCTCTAAAATCTCCACCACCTACAAAATTCACACAAGAAATACAAATTCAAGGTGGGCATATCAGAAAATATATATAGGAATTATAAAAACAGAGTCATACCAACAGAGGGAAAAACTACTTTAATGTGTGGTGTTACAAACGCTTACATGCAAATATACTTGCACAAGTGTGTGCATGTGTGTGTGTGTATGCCTTAACTCATAGATAATAACAGAAAAGATTGTATGCATTATTTTATAATGTTTCTCATTTAGCAGTGTATAGTAAATGCCTTTTCTTGTCATTAACTGTGGGCTTAAATCATCTCTTTTAACAGGATTTCATCGATTGATGAACCATGGTTTATATAACCCATCTCCTGTGGTATATTGTGTTGGGTTTTGATAATTTATTATAGGCAGCACTTTGGAATGAATGTTTTCATTCACTCGTCTGATAATTCCACAGAATCAAGTGTTAAGATGTTTTTTAGAATCTTACAGTCTGGTTGGAGAGCCCAAACACCTATGTGTGAAAAGGAAAAATGAGTTCATAAAGAGGGGGCGGGATGGCTAAATTGGTGCCACAGCCAAGAGTCAGAGGCCAGAGAGATCATTTCATGCTCGGACTGCTACAAAAAGCTTCATGAAGGACAGCTGTAAGTGACAGAAATCCCGTTCAAGTCATCATAAGTGTAAAAGGCATGTTATTAGTTCATGAAATTGGAAAGTCCACTTCGATTTCAGGGGTGAGCTGGGTCCAGAGTTCATGGGGTGTCATTGAACACCATTTTGTGCGTGTGTCTGTGTGTGTTTGTCAGTCTGTCTGTCCCATCTCTTGGTTGGGCTTCTTACTGTATGAACTACATTCTCTGGCAAGCTCCCTCTGTATGGCAGCTGCCTCCGGACTCGGGCAGTGTTTGTATCTCATAAGCAGAGAGCCCTCCTCTTCCAGCTTCTCTGTCAGTCCCTCATTGGCCCCCTTGCAGAACTTTTGCTCACCCACTACTGCATGACAGAGAATGGGGTGTCCTGGTGGCTAGCCTGGCTCACGTGCCTGCGCCCTGTGCTGACGGGTATGGGGAATGTGCGACTGAAGGTCTGTGCAGTGGAGCAATTTTCAAAAGGAAAAGATGTTGAGAGATCAAAACATGAAAGCATGTCACGCTGAGGATGCTGGAACTTGAAAGATGAGCAGCTATACCCATTTGATGCTTTGGGCTGCAAGTAACAGGAAGACTCCCAAATCAAACTGGCCGAAATGCTCTATTACAAAATCTGGAGGCAGGTATGCTTTAGTACCACATGCTCAACAACTTGGTAATTCCATGAAGTTGACTCAGGGTCAACTTCCTTTCAAGTCCCATTTCCCTCAATATGGCTGCCAGGGGGCAACCAGGACCCCCAGCCCATAACCAGCACCAGAGGGTGAAAAATGGATGCCACTGGCAAGGGCTATAAAACCTTTCCTACAATTTCATTGGATCAGCCCAGGTCACATGTCCGCTTCTGAACCAGTAGCCATCAGTGGGAAATACTGCACACTGATTGGCCAGTCATTTCTACTCCTAGAGGAAAGGGTGGGGTCACCTTCCCATGGGTTATGGTGGATATTGGGATGAAATTGGGGTCCCATTAGAAAGGAGTGGAGGATGGATGCTAGGTGGTCAACCAATGATGGAATCCAAATAAAATTTCATCAATTAGAGAGGAAACTTGGGGTTAAATGGGTGATTTATGCCCAGGAGGTTAGAATTCCAGGGTGTTCCCTGTTTTTTGCTGACAGGAAGCAAGATTGTGGAGCCTGTCCTGTAGGAAACAGCAGAGTGAATGACCTCAGTTAGAAGTATTCATGTGTTTATTCCTTCATTGCACATATATTTTTTGAGCACCTGCTATGCGCCAGGCCCTGTGCCCTGTATTGGGGACAAATAAGACAGATAAAGTTCATATCCTTGTGGACTTCTAGTGAGGGAGATAGACAATAAACAAATTAATTTAACATACAATATATCATGAAAAATCAGGATAAGGTGAATAGAGAGAAATGGGAGGGAGGGGAGTCCAAGGCCTCTTGCTTAGGTTGACATTGAACCAGGGACTTGAAGGACATGATGGAATGAGCCAAGGTCATCTGAGGGAAGTATGTTTGGGGCAGAGGGAACAGCAGGTGCAAAGGCCCTGAGGCAGTCATCCATAGTACATTTGGTGGACAAGGAAGAGAGTGGTAGATGATGAGGTCAGAGAGGAGCGGTGATATCATGGAGGGCCTCCCAAGCACTACAGTTTTTGTACTTTGAGTAAGATGTTGAGTCCATGATGTCAGAGAGTGTTATTGATGTAGAGGGTGTCCAGACCCTCACCCCGTGGCTCTGCTTTGACTCTGACTTTAACCCCTTTTTTCCTCTCTTCCAGGCCATGTACATGTTTTACGCACTGGCCATTGTGTGTGATGACTTCTTTGTCCCCTCCTTGGAAAAGATCTGTGAGGTACGTGCCCTGTATTCTGAGCATGTCTGAGTGGGTCATCTAACAGTGTTGCTCCAGCCTCCTTCAACAAGGTCCTGGGAAGCCCTCCTGGCACCCCCGCCCCTGGAGTGGGGAACACCAGGCATCAGCATGCTTCTGAGCAATGAACAGTATTAGCCCAAAAGCTCCAACAGCCTGCTTAAAATGTCAGGGTGCCGACCCGTAGTTGGCCTTTAACCCAAATGACCAGCACTCCCTGCTCCTTTTAGAGGCAACTCATGGTGCTATTTGGGTTCGACTTTGCCTGTTTTCTTTTCCACTTTTTTAAAGCATATTTATTTATTTTGAGAGAGAGAGAGAGTGCAAGCATGGGAGGGGCAGGGAGAGAGAGAGAGCAGAGCCTGATACAGGGCTTGAACTCCCAAACCGTGAGATTACGACCTGAGCTGAAATCAAGAGTCAGACGCTTAACCAGCTGAGCCACCCAGGTGCCCCTTCTTTTCCTCTTTTAAATCCTGCTCTTCCTTTCTCTGTGCCCCTCATCTTCCTCTCCTCAGTTTCCTTCTGCTCCCATGACTCTCTCTTGTGGGGTCTTCATAGTGTGCTAAATCTTCATCTACACCCCTCCATGACCCTTCCTCTCTGCACATGTACAGAAATGCTCCAAGCAGAGACCCAAAAAGCGAGAAGATGAAAGAACTGTCCACAGAGAAAAGGAAAGGGACTCTGTTCGAAATCAGCCCAGTGAACACCAGGTTGAAGACCAAGTTAAATCCCGTTCATCAGAAGATATTCAGCGTATTTAGAACACTTTCATTCTCTCTCCTCTTTCATTTCCTTGTCTGTTCTGAAATGTAGTTTCCTTTATCTGGAAGCTTTCCACTTTATTTTATTTTTAATTCAGAATCCTGTTTTCAGAAAGGATCTCTCCCAGACACACCTCCCATCTGGGACTCGTTTCTTCATGTCGTTCTCAGACTTTGTCATCCTTCCCCTTCCCTCCCCGCCCATGTGTCTGATTCATTAGTTCTTGGAGGGTGGGGGGGGGGGGAGGGGGGCAGCAGAGGACACAAGTTGCATTTCTGTTAAGTTCCCAGGTGGATGCTGAGGCTGTTGGTCCAGAAACCACACTTCGAGACCAATAACTTAAGTAGCTTCTTTTACATCCTGAAAGTCTCTTTGGTTTTTGTACTGAATAAATGAATAAATAAATAAATAAATAAATAAATAAACAAATAAACAAATAAATAAAAGAGAATCTTTCCACAGGAACCCTGGAGGGGCCCTGGGAGTGGTTCCTTTATTTGGTGGAAGTAGAAGGAAATGATAAGGTTGCATCTTAGATGGACAGAGGGCACGTGTGGAAGTCCTTTGTCCAAAGTGATGTAACCGGAATACAGGTCACCTTATGTAGCAGGAGAGGAAGCGCACCTGTAACTGGGGTCATTTGTGATCTCTGAAATACCACCGCTTGGTGCTCTATTCATTATGCACAGAAGAGTAGTCTCTTTCCCACATTGACTTTTTTTTTACAGCAGATTTAAGAGCCTGTTCTAGAAATGTACATATTCTTGTCAGAATGTTTTCTACTCAGGAGAGATGAAATCCATAGCACTGGCAAGCACACCCCCTGGGGAAGGAAATGAGATGAAATACAGCATGGTCCTTGCCATCCACGGGCTGTGGGGCGCAGAGCAGCTCCAGGGTGATACAAACCGGGAGTGCTGGAGGAAGTGCTGGGAAGTTGGAAAGTACAGAGAGAGGAAAGGGGAGGGGGAGCTTGATTGGGCCACGGGGGTCAGGAAAGGGCTTGTGCAGGGAGCAGTACTGGAGCAGCCCTTGGAGGGATTTTTCACATTTGGAGGCAACACCTTTCAAGGAAGGATTTGTGCAAAGAAGAGTCTGAGCCCCAGGACCAAGAGAGGAGAACCCAGGGCTGGAATTGGCACATGGAGAATCCTGAGGAATGTGAGGCTGGGGCATCAATAGTTACCAGGGCTCAGGAGGGAGCTGGGAAGGCTTTTGATGGATAGAGGCATCCAGAGGCAGAAGATCTCGCACCCCTAGCTGATGATTCTAAGCATCCAGAGAGATGTTGCCAGGGCCCAGGTGAATTAGGGATAAAAGAGGGGGAGATGGAAGGAGACCTGGAGGAAGACGCAAACTCAGTGGATGAGAGAGACAGGAACCGGAGGTGAGCTCAAGGTGTGGACTCCACAGTTAATGCCCCAGCAGGGGCTCTGAGCTGTAATGGACACAGCAGTACCAGGCTCAGCCTCATGGCCAGTCTTGGCAGACCACCACGTGGCGTGAGCTCTGTGTTGGGTTACCTTCCGGAACTCCCTGCCTTGGGGACTCACCTGCACCCCTCACAGCCACACCTTTCAGCTTGAGGTATCAGTACCTCCATCTTATACTCTTCTCAGAACCCCATGTGCGGCGGAGCTGTTCAGTCCTGAGCGAGGGATCCCCAGGATTCCAGATCACAGTGCTCCATTAGGGCCCCTACTGCAGCCTGTTGCTGGCCAGTGGAGCCAGTGGCCTAGGCCGAGCCCATGCTGCCCCTCCATGGCTGAGCAGGGAAGTGCAGCTGTCCGTGCCGGTGCGAAGAGGGACTGACTAGCATCTCCTAGCTGGGACCCAAGAGAGAACTGGCTATTTACTGACAGCCAGGCGCTAACATTCTGGGTCATGATGGAATGCAGAAAGGCTAAACCAGCCTCTAATATATATTTTTCTTGTCTTCTTGCAAATCACTTTTTGGATTAACAGACAGTGATTGTATAGGACATCTTGGCAGGGTATCATTCTTCCCACCCAGCCTCAACGCCACCCCGCATTCTCCCTACCTCAGGGCTTCAAGACTGCATTAATGATGAAGGATGGGTTTCAGGAGGGTGACCCCTCCACCCCCAAAGCTGCTGTATCCTTCTAGAATCAAGACTTGCAAGCTGATTGCCATGAGCCTCATTTTAGCCCGAGAGAGGCATGGTATTGAAACAAATCAATTTTTTTGCATAAAAATGTGGATTTGGCCATCTCTTAAGCAATAAGGATACTTGGCAACATGGTGGGAGGTGGGTGGCATACCCTTTAGAAAGGAGGCAGATGCCCACCATACCTCACATCAGCCCACCCTATACCCCCTGTTACTTGCACAGAATTGGGGGCTTCTAGGTTAGAAATTCTTAGATCTTGTCAAGAGCCTTTAACTCACAGAAACATGCAGCCCCCTCCCTCATCCTGTCCCCTTGAGGAGGACGGCCAGAGGAGGTGTGGCCCAGCAGGGGATGTGCAGGAAGAACCAAGCTCAGGATGGATGGGAGGACCTGAGCTTGAGACCTTGGGAGTCATTGGTGGCCTCTGTTCCCAGGGGAATCCCGACTCATCTATGCTTTTTCCTTGCTCCTCTGTAGCGCCTGCACCTCAGTGAAGATGTAGCTGGAGCCACGTTCATGGCAGCAGGGAGTTCGGCCCCAGAGCTGTTCACATCCGTCATAGGTAGGTGATGACCCAGGGACATCTCAGCCCTGCCTTCTCTTAAGGACAAGGGCTGTGGGGACAGACAGCCTTCCAGTGGGTTGGCTAATAAGAGATAAGAATCTCAAGACCCCAAGGAGCAGAACACCCCCTTCCCACCCACTGTGTTTGCTGTTATTTTTTTGAAGTGATGCTTTCACTTTGCATGAAGGTGTCCCAGATCCTGTGGCCATGGGCCTGTGGAAGAGTCCCTAATGCAGATTTTAAAACTCTCTCCCCCGCTTGGCTATTTTCTGTGGACCCTGAGAACAGTCTAGCACTTCTGAAAACTCTCCCACACCCACATCAGAATTGAACCAGCCACAACAGCCAGGCTGACATCAGGTCTCTTTCAGGGGTCTTCATCACCAAGGGTGACGTGGGAGTTGGGACCATCGTGGGCTCTGCAGTGTTCAATATCCTGTGCATCATTGGTGTCTGCGGGCTCTTTGCTGGGCAGGTAAGACTGACAGCAGAAGGTGGCATGGGGTTGGAGGGGACAGCACGGAGGCGAGGCACGGGCCTGTCTTGCTGGAGCACCACCAACACAGGGGCCAGTGGTCTCGGGCAGCAGTAACGTTGGGTCTCATGCCAGGAGGCTGGCCCAACTTGAACTGGAAAGTGTCAGGCACCATTATTTGGTCTCCATGTTGATGGAGTGGAGAGCACCCAGATCCACATAAGTAATTAACCAGCCCGAAGGTGCAGGCTATAAATCTGAAAGTGTCAAACTCATTTTGAATGTCACGATCTGAACTGGAATGACCTAAAACAATTTAAGGTATGGCTTTGACTCCATGGCAATAGAGTAAATAAGAGTGGGGGAAGGGAGAGAGAGAGACAGAGACGGGAAATGATAGTTTTTTTTCTGCTAAAACCATTTGCTGTCATCACAGCATAGGACAGTTTTGCTATAGCCATCAAGCAATTTATTTACATGTTGACTTAGCTTGCTTTTGGCGTCACAAGGAGTTTTGCATGCCTGCATTTTATCTTTGGAGACTGTTCCACTCCAGGGAGTGTCATGGGGTCTGGTATCTGTTTTGGAAAGCCTTGGGAAGACACCCAAGAAGTTAGCCAAGTGCGAGGCTCTCTGGCAGTTGGGACAGTGCCACAGCTCCCAAGGGTCTGCCAGCTTCGCTGTCCTAGTTCCCTCCTAGGAATTTTGTTCAGGAACAGCAAGATCCTGAGCTCTGCCCAAACACACTTTAAACATCTTCTAGGAAAAGCACCTTCGAGAAGCCCATTGACGGCACTCTGCTTGCAATATTGAGGAGCTTGGTGATGCTAACCAGCTGCCTCACTGTGGGGGCCACAGGCTCTACTGGAGGTGGTGGGCTGGTTTGAAGGGCTAAGGAACAATCCTTTGAACCTTCTTTCACACCCTTTTTGAGGCCCCTCTGTTGTCTAGTCAGACGGCCAGGGGCTCCCACCCTGCCCATCTCTCTAATGCAGACTGGAGAGCCTCTGCAGGAGGCCCATGGCACAGCATTGCTGTTCTCCACTGCGTGTTTCTAACTGCTGTCATTTCATGCCAATGATTTGTCCAGGTTGCCTAGTGGGCTTGCTGCTTGTGGGTGACAGGCAGAGGGACACGTCAATCTCATCAGGAATTAGCTCCAGAGCCCCCAAGTGAAGGGTACTTCTGGAGCTCCTGGACAGCTGTGTCCACACGTGGTGATTGAGCTCTCCCCAACTTGATAGACTGACATGTTCTTTTTTCTCATCCTTTTGATCCATCATGTCTGACCTTAGATTCTGTGGACCCACAATATGATGATTTTTAGACCTCTTATAAATATAGTTAGTGCAAAAAAAAAAAAAATCACCCAAAACAAACAAACAAAAAAAAACGAGCCTCCATCCACGCCTTCAGTGCTGTTTGCACTTCCCTGGATCTCGTCTGTGTCCGCCGTCTTCTTGTTGCCCTCCGGAGATGAATAGTCACATCCTGCAGAAGAAGCTGTTGCCATTCACACTCTCTTAATTAGCATTGTCACCATTAGCAGTATGATCATTAGGCTGGCCGTTATTCGTGTTGTCATTAGTTCATTAGTCATTTGTACCTGCCGCCTGATGGAAAGGCAAGCCCAAAGGGGGAGAAGCAACGTAAAGAAATGAAACAAGTGACTGGGAAGTATCTAGTAAATGCCATGCAACTAATTACATATGAAGTGGCTTGGATTCACTTGTATTCATAATTTATTAGCAATGCAGTTAATCACTGGCTTGGTTAGGATGCCTGCTTAGAAGGCAGATTGCTTCCTGAACTTTAGCATGTGCTGGTATCAGTCGCTTTACTCCCTCTGGAAGGTCTTTGCCAAGCTCGTCTCACAACCCTGCACCATCATGGAGAGAAGAACCCACCACAACCTTGTAGCCCACATGATGATTCTGGGTGCTGGCACCTCCTTCTGCTTTTTCTTGTCTCCTGCCCACTTGGAGGTTGCTGAGACAATCCACCTCTCTTCCTCAGGAGTTTGTGGAGTCCCTGAAGTCTTCGCAGAGGGAGAAGAATTCTGTTTTAGAAAGAACGTGGGCCCAGGAACAGGACTGGCCAGGGTTTGAATCCTGACGCTGCCATTTGCTGGCTGTGAAATCTTGGAGAAGTGACTTTATCGCTCCTCTGAGCGTGTTTTCAAATCTATGGAGCGGGTGGGTGTAAGCCCACCTACCACCTAGCATCACCATAAGGATGAAACGTTCACATGTTCATCATTAAGCAGGAGTCGGCCCACATGGTAAATGCTCAATAAAAGACACCATTATCAGCTCTCAGAAGAGCCATGGGGTCCTCACCTCCAAATCCCACCTTATGTCACTATGATAATTTGGCTGAGAAGTTGATGGGATCAACTAACTAGTGGAATAGCCATGGGATACCAGGTAAGGAAGGAAGGGAAGGTCAAGGAGAAGGTCTCCTACGCGAAAACCAAAATGAAGAGATGTTGACCAAAGAACGATCTCAGAGGACTGGTCCTCGTCTCTGTGCTGTCTGATCAGCGGGAGGGAAAGAAAAACTGTGAGAAATGAACATTCCCTTACATATTGAGAAACAAACATTCCCAGGTGATGCAGCCAGTGCAGCGGAACATTACAGCAAGGGCTGGATATTGGGGAATGAACTGATTAATAAATCCAGTCATGGGTCTCACTTAGCATGGTTATTTATGTGGCTCCACACTTTCATTTGGCTGGGAGAACTCCCCGCCAGTGCCCGTGGGCCTCTTTCTAATGTATTCCGGCCTGAAGGGCTGCTCATGACCAAGTCTGTTACTCCTCTGAAATCCAAGTAATTAAGCAGTAAGGTTTGAGTTCCTGTCTCAATTAGGGTTCTGATGAATTCGATGTAATTAAATGTCTGCCGTATTTGCAGTTTGCAAACATACCCAGTGCTTTGGTGTTCGCCTAAGGTGCTTTTGGGAGTTTTGTGGGACAAGAGGAAAATTGCTTCTGCGAGAGTGGTTTATAGAGCGGTTGTTGGCATCCCCACAAGACATTTACAGGGCTGTGGTCCTACAAGTTTTCTTTATTTAAAAACAAAACATAATAAGAGCGAGAACACTAAGCTCTGGATGCAACATACTAATGCATTTTGCATATTGTGTTGCAAGAACTTCATGCCAGTTTTGTGAAACAATGTACTTATGAATTTAAATCCACCATCCGGAGCATGTTAGGCTTTAAAGACAAAACCACAGAGAGTAAACAGTTTAAGTGCATCCCAAATTAGGACGCTCATATTCTGGTTATTCCAGGCTGGCACATGGCTCCGGTTTATAATAAAGAATTCCAGCATCAGCCCTCCTTGTATTCTCGAAATGTGCCTGCTGTTCTCCGGCGAGGTCCATCTAACCTTCGCTGATTTCACCTTTCTCTGTTAACGCCCTGTCCATGCTGGCCCCCACGCGCAAACCCGAGCAGCACCCAGAGGTTGCATATTTGACTTGACACCTGCCTTCAGTTGGGTTTCTGCAGGAGAATCTGAGCAATGATTCAAAGGCAGGTAGTTTATCTGAAAGGGGATCCCAGGACATGCCAGACAGAAGGAAGTGAGACCAAGAAGACAAAGTAGCCAAGGAAAGTGTGTTACCAAGTAAGTTACCACTGTAAGCAGCTGGGATTTACTTCTGGGGGAATGGACGACTCTATAGAACCCAGGTCCCTGAGGTATCCAACCCAAGGGGGAGGGAGCTGGGGCATTTATCCACCAACCTCCGCCAATCGTTGGTAAAGACTGCTTCTGCTGGACATGGGCAGGATGGACTTTGGAGCCCGGGGAAAACCCCCAAGCTAAGAGGCCTAGAGGCTGGGCCCTAGAAGGACCCAAAATGGTAAAAGTAGGGAGACAGGAGTGAACTCATAAAGCATTTGCTACACACTTGACTAAGCCTTTAAAAATAAACCACCTGCAGGGTCTCATTCTCAGCTCCCCTGGATGAAACACAAGCTTTAACATTAGGCTGACTATTAAGAGTTCAAGGCCAGGACATCCTGCATTTAGGGAATTTCCTCTAGTGTTAAAAATAACAACTACCATTCTAGGTACTTGCTGCTTCCAGTTAGGACGCAGAAGGCCTTAGCTCCCATGGGAACACCAAAAAGCAGTCTGGATAATACAAAAATCATACTTGTGTATAGGATATCAGAGAGTAATGGAGGCAGGAGAGACTTGATGAACTGTTTTCCAGAGAGAGGAGCCCTTTGTAAGGGAGCTGAGTCCTGGCAGGTCTGGATGCAGGGAGGACAGACGGCTGTGAAGATCCAGAACTTTGCCGGGTGGAGATAAGCCAACTGAGCTACTGGCAGTGCCGGAGACAGCTGGGATGTCCTGGAGTTTGTCACATACGAAGACTGTCACAAACAATAATAATTTGCTCGACAGAGGACACTGATCCTCTCCACCCCACCCCAAATTTTCTGGGAAAACAGAAGTGAAGGCAGGACTGAGAAGCAGAAAGAAACCATCCTATCTTCGCCGTCTCTCACATTCTCCCAATACCCGAAATCGAGGAATCCGAAATCCAACCCTGAGAACTAGGAGACTAGCCCTTCCTTCAGAAGCTGGGGGTGGGAGGTAGGGCAGACCACAGGTGGCCCACCGCTCAGTCCCCATCAAATGAGATCTGAATAATCACCTCCTTGCTTTAGCTTACCAATGAGAGCAGACATGAAATTTCTGGGAGGGGAAACATCAGTAGTATTCTTCAGTTCTCACCCTTCTTCTGTATATAATTTCCAGGATGCAATAATAAAATCCAAAACCTGTGAGGAGGCAGGAATAGGGCTTATAACCACGGAAAGCAGCAGCAGAAACAAGCCGCAGATGATATAGATACAAGAATTAGTAGAAAAGAATTTAAAACATCTATCTTAAATGGGGACAGATGGGAAAAATAAATGAATGGATGGGTAATTTCAGCAGAGAAATGGAAAAAAAAATTAAAAACCCAGATCAAAACTGTTTATCAAAAAGAAACCAATCCCAGCCAGCATTTTTTAAGCATGCAGGCACTACAATGTGCCTTATAAATATTCGTAGAAATACACCTGTGACATTTTAAGACTGTATCGTCCTCATTTACAGCAAGGAAGCAGGTACCCAGGTACAGGAGAGGCTACCTTGAGGTGGTGAAGTGTGGTTGGAGCCCAGATCTGCTGCCTGTAAAATCCATTCTCTTTCTTCATGGGGAGCCTAGGACTTAAAACTCCCAGATGTTGTTATTGCATTATTATGATGATTTCTAGCATTTATGTGTTCTTTAGAAGTGTGGAGTGTAGGAGCTGGGGGCAATGCAAAGAATGGACCCGTCAGCACAATGGTGATGGTCCGGGATGGGTGAGCCCAACCAGTACTCAGCTAGAAGCTTCTCTTATAATCAGATGGCATCATCTACCGCCTGACTTTCACTTTCACAAAACAGAGGATTCTAGCTAATAAACACAGTGAGAAGCCCACAGACCACCCTGGTTTACCCTGGACACCTTAGTTTTTAGCTTATTGTTCTCTAGACAAAACCCGACACATCTTATCATGTTCCAGTTCTGATTCCCCAAGAGGCTGGGGGACTGTGAACAGGGACTCAGGGCTGGGGGACTGAGGCTGAAACCCCCCTACACACACACACACACACACACACACACACACACACACACACACATTCCTGAAAACAGGGGCTGGAGGTCTGTCATTTACCCCAGAAAGGGAGATGAAAGTGCACGAGGGAGAATGAGTAGTCCATGGAGTACTCAAGGGTGCTGGTGAAGGCCTCACCTGAAGGCAGGATGCTTTAATATTTGATTCAGTGAGTAGGAGAGGAAAATTTGTGGGGCGGGAGTCACCACAGGTAGGGTCAGGTCTGTCTGGAGCAGTCACTGGATCTATCACATTCCAGTAAAATATGAGCTTCTTCCAGTGACACCTGATGGCCACCTGCCTCAGGAAGAGCTTGCTAGAAGACATCCTCAGCCCTAGTTGAGACCAACTGAAATCAGAAGAGCAGATGTGCCTGCTTGCGCCCCACCTGCAGGCTCACCTCAACTCACATCTCAGACCGAGGTTGGCCTTGGGCAAGAGGCAGCCTTCACTGGGCAGTTGGCCCAGGCGGCATGAACTGTCCCTCCCCTTGATGCCCCAGTCCTGTAACTGGCTGCCCTCACTGTCTCTTGGCCATTTCTTTTCCCTGGCCATTCCCCACTTTCCCTTCAAGGCCGGGTAATAATCTTCCCTTGACACACACTTGTTCCTGGCCTAGAGTTCCATTAATATTACCCACCCAGCTCTGCACTGCTCCGTCTGGATGGCCTCTGCATCCTCAACCCAGATCTCTTTGTTAGCTTTGACTTGGGCTTACAACACCTGTCTCTGGCTTGTTCTGCTTCCTTGCAATGTCCTCCTGAAGTCAGATCTATTCTTGGACCCACATTTAGCTGAGTTAAGAGGCTTTCAGTTTCAGGTAACAACAACCACAACAACAAAGCACCTCTAACTGCTCTATTAAATGAAGGGAATTTATTGGTGTCTCTAAAAAATACAGAGGAAAATGGACATCAGGCATCGTAGTCTCAGGGCTCCAGCCCATTTTCTGTGATTCTCTTATCACTAACCTTCTCTGACTCCTTCATCAGACTATCCTTCATGGCAGAGGACTATAGCAGTTTCACGACTCACATACACACACCACATTGACAGGGAGAGAAAGAGAACGTCTCCCCCGCCACCCTACCTCTCATCCTCCACCTGGCATGATCAAGCAAAAATCTGATTGGGCCACCTTGGGTCACCTGACCATCCCTGAACCAGCCACTGTGGCAAAGGAACTAGAGTAACCAATTGGCTTAGGTTAATCAAGAACCACACACCCATTTTCTTCTTCTGCCCAGAGCTAAGAATGTGATGAGTTCCACCCCAAATACATAGCTTTTGGACCCTGATTATCATACAAAGCAGATAAATGTCTCCTGCACAAAGCCTGTGTCAATGGTTGCTTTCCCTTGGCTGGTGTAGCACAAATGATAAAATGCCCAGGCCCATCACAGGTCTTTGTGTGTGAACACAGGTCTCTGTGTTGTGAACAGAGACCATCACGGGTCTTTGTGTGAACACATTTCTTTTGGGCAGATCACTTAGTTGTGGGATTGCTGGGTTGTGTGGTGAGTATGTTTGCAAGAAAGTGCCAGCAGTTTTTCAGAGTGACTGCACCATTTTGTATTCCCCGCAGTATGTGAGACTCCAAATGCTCCTTATCATCACCAGCACTTGGTGTTGCTGGTTTTGCTTTATTTCGGTTTTAGCCATTCTAGTGAGTGTGGTTGGCTTTAGTTTGCATCTTCCTGATGAGTCATGGTGTTGGGCATCTTTTCACATGCTTGCTTTCCATCCAGTATCTTCTTTGATGGGGACTTTGTTCAAATCTTTGCCCAATTTTTTGATTGGAGTTTTTGTCCTCTTCTGTCACTGTCACTTCTGTCACTGGACCCTCTAACCATCTCATTTGACTTCCCCTCTGAGTCGTTCTGTGCAATTCATTTCCATTTCCAAATCAACAGAGAGTAAGGCCATTAGACATGATTTAAAGTGATCATGGCAATATTTTATTTTGTTGCTTTCATGTGGGTTTACAAGAGATATACTCAGAAACAGTACTCCTTGGGTGTGTGGCAAAAAATGCTAAGGTCACCTCCCTTCATCCAGCCTGACTGTGCATAGCAATCACTGAGATCTGAGACACATCATTCCAGAAAAGTGAGGAGGAAAATGGGAGTCTCTGGTAGCCGGGGCTGAACATTCCTCTCATGTAATTAAGTCTCACGTAGCTCCTTGAAAGTGAGCAAAGGGGATGGGGTTTCAGGTTGCTGGTTACATCCTTGGGAGGACTGTTCTCGGTGTTGGCAAAGACTTTCAACTTACAAGGAGACCAGAACCTTACAGCCATCACAGCTGGGCACCACCCCATGAACAGAGTCCATCTTTTAGGCACAAATAACATTTCTTTTCATGCTCATGCCCAAGTGGATACGACGTCCCCCACACTGCTTCCTAGGGTGGACATGTGGGGCTCTTAGCAGGAATCTACCCTGTGGGCTGGTGCCACATTGAACCAGAGCAGGCTACCCCTTAGTGACATCACAGAAAGAGATATAAACTGTGAGCAGACAGTTTATAGGTCCTTTTTCCCAACCAGCAGCTGAACCTGGGGTTGACTGAGGATGAATGCAGGGAAGACAAAAGTCTGTCTGACAGGCAGATGCTTGTTTTAGGTAGTATTTCTCTTTAGTCCTTACTCTGTGCCGGGCACTGTTCTCACCACTTTGCCTATAGTAACGCCCTTCATCCTCACAACAGCCTGTCCCGAGGACACTGTTTTTAGAAAAGAGGAAACTGAGACTCTGAGAGGCTAGGCAATGTCCGTCACAGAACCAGTAATTTGAGAGGCTTTTAGGGCTGCAGGGGTCCAGGCAGCAGCACCGAAGTGACTAGTTGTCTCTCTGGCCCAGCTCAGAGAGCAGATTTAGCCTGAGACTCACCCTCCCTCCATATTACAGCCATCCACACTAGCCCTCAAGGGACCCTCACATGCTCCCTCACCCCCACATATAATGTGTATGTGGTGTCTGCTGAGCTTATATTCTTCTGACAGACTCCGGCATCTTGGGTCTGTGCACCCACACTTGGGCTCCATGAAAGCTCCAGGGGGGCCCAGGCACCCCGGCACTTGGCACAGAGACCCCCTTAAAGACACTTGCCCTTTATTCACAGCCAGAGCCTGCAGACAGCCCTAGGGGAGGTGAGGAATTCTAATCATGGCCTTCTAATTCCACCCCAGGCAGAAAGTTGCTGGAAAGCTTCCGTGATAAAAGAAAACACAATGTTACCAAGTCATGAAAGCATATCTGCAGCAGGGCAAAGAAGGCCTTCTGCCAGGTGGCCATCAGAGTCCACCCTGGTCTTAGCTCTTGTCACCTCCTCTCCCTGCCGCCCCCCCCTCCCCCCCGCACACACATATACAGAGGGCATTGCATGAGCTATGACAGAACAGAACAGATTTTATGCTTTGGTTCCAGGGAGCTGTGGCCTGTGTGTCCATGGCATGAGCCATTGCCAGTCCCAGATGCCAAGAATACCCAGTACTTAAAATCCCAAGCTTGTCTGCACAACGATGTTAATTAAAGGTGTTTTGTCTCTTTGTATTATCATCTGTGAATTTGAAGTCAGGGTAGTAATCCATCGATTGTGTTCTGGGAGGAAATGTTTATTATATTCTTTCTTTGGGCAGTAATTTCATTCATTGATGCAACAAATGTTTACTGAGTACCTAGTATGTACCAGGCACTGGTCTGGGCACAGAAGAGATGCTAGTGAAAAAATTACATTCTAGTAGTGGGATGTGGGATGTTAAATACCCAACAAAGATCATAGGTTGATAGATGAGATAGAGGACAGATAGAGTGATAGAGTTTGAGGTACCTAGGTGGTGTGGTAGTGAAATGAGGAGATGACATATGATGCCAGGTGGTGGTCAATGCTAGCAAGAAAAATAAAGCAAATTCAGGGTCACAGAGAGTAGGTGGGAGAAGAGAAGGATTTAGAAAGGGGTTTCTAGGGAAGGCACCTTTGTAAGTGTTGATAATTTTATGGAGTGAGAAAATACTACTCTGTTCCACTCCATGAAGAAAATGGCATCATCTGAAATGAAGATTCTGGTTCTGTGCACTGTTTTGAACATTTGAGTCTCTCTGAGCAGAAGGAACATGCCATTCAAGCAGATAGACAGCTCTTGCCCTGGGACAGTGTAAAAGGCTGGCCTGCTAACCTCACAAGGTAGAATAAGAAAACACCAATGCCAAGGGCAACAGGAAAGGCGTATGCAGTGACCACCACCATCCCCAGCAACCATGAGATGCATGAAGAGGCTGCAGAACCATAGGGAAGCACTTTTCTGCCAGTGGGGAATCATGGTGTGTGGTGTGAGCTCCCTGAGGGTCCAGCCTGGATACACCTATTTCCAACTATATTTGAGGTACTGAGGGTGCCCCCTGCATATGGTAAGCACTCAGTCGATCTGTGGTAAGTGACTGACTGATAACACCGCCCTGGACATGGGGCAGGGGGAGGATGGATATATGGATCAGATGTATGGATATATGTGTCACATAAGTTGGCACAAACACGCTCAGGAACTCTGTGACAGGTGTTCGGGGGATAGACGGATGCAGGGATGAATGTCACAACTTGCCACCAAGTACCTCAAAGACAAAGTGGATTGGAACAGCAGAAACTCTCTGGGAAGGGTTTGAGACAAAGTCGTGAGATCTAATTAGTGATTTTATGCGGACTTCCATTCTTGGCTCCATTCACTGCCTATTATGTACAGGCATAGGGCATACAGAGGTAGACAAGATTGGACAGGTTCCTGCCTTTCTAGATCTCGTAGGCCAGTAGGGAAACACAGGCAAAGAGAATGTAAAGCAATAAATGATCAAGTAATAGCACAAAACAAGAAGTTCTTAAAGGAAGTACATTGGAATAGGAGATGACGGGTGGTCAGGAAAAGCGTGTCAAAGCACCCCAAATCATGAAGGCAAACTCCATGGAAATCTGGGGAAGAGGAGTGGGTGTTCAGACAGCAAAAAGCATGACATGTTCATGGGTCAGAGAAAGGGCCCGTTTGGAGCCTAGTGAAGGTGGAGTGTGGCTGAGTGAGAGTTCTGGTGGAAGCAGATTGTGGTGGGAAGCCATTGGAGTTTGTAAGCTATAGAGTAACATGACCTATTTTGTAATTTGGGAGATTTAGTCCAACTACCCTGAGTAAAAAGGCACCCTGTGGAGACAAGATGGTGGCAGGGAATCTAGTTAGGCAGACTGTGGTGAGGCGTGAGTTGAATTGGGGGCAGTAATGATGATCAGAAGAGGTTGTTTGATTTAGAATGTTTTTGGAGACAGCACCAAGAGGATTTGCTGACAAATTGGAAATGGAGATGACAGAATGAGCTAAATCATGGAAGACTCGGGACTTTTGCCGTGACCCATGTAAATGGGTCCTGGTGATACAAATGGGTCCAAATCAATCATGAGAAATGAGGAGGGTTTGTTTTCAGAGAAGAGCCAGCCTATCCTCTAGCATATTCTAAATTCTACCCTGGTGTGTCAGGTCCAGAAACCTGGTAAGGGGGCCAAAATGCATCGTTAGATTTTATTTTATTTTATTTTTTTTAATTTGAAGTCTGATCAGCCATCTGTTATTCACCAGCCACTTTGCTGGGCAGCTTTCACCACTAACAGTTGTTCTCAACCAGCCTGAGCAGCCCAGCCCAGCTGTCTTACAGAGACACCATTCCTCTTGGGGTCATTTGAGGTGAAAGCCCTGATTAGCTCCTTCTAGGACCTCAGATGCGGTGACACCTGAGTCCTGAATGGCATTGCCCATCTCATATCAACCTCAGTCTTTGTGCATTTACAGCTGACACCTGGGAGCTCCATAGACTGCTGGTAGTCATGCTCTTGCATGTGGTGAAGCCAGATAGGACCTTTGAAATCCCTACCATATTCTCTATCATTTCCTTTCCCCTACCTTCCCTGGGTCCAGAGAGAGCTGGGATATTTTATCAGATCATACTAGGCTGCGGTACCATGGGGGCATCTTTATTCCAGCTTCTCTGAGTTCCCGACAAGCCCTGTCATTACTTGCGAAGTCACTAGGACTCAGTTTGCAACTCGAAAATGGGGAAGCAACCAAGGAAAATTCTGTAGATTTTGTTTTGCTTTTTTTTTAATATAGCAAAACACTTTTATAGTCCAACCTTTTCTATTCCAGACCACTCTCCTTTTATTTATGTGAAGTAAGACATTTATGCCCTCCTGATCCATCTGCTCTTTCCTGCAAGGGAAATATCACTCTGCATTTAAATGGAAACCTTAAGACTGGACCTGAGCCTGAATCTTCAAGTGAGAAATAAAAAAAATATCATTAACCTTTCCAGATAGCATGCAGACCATTTGGGGCAACGGGAGAGCTCATGTACCAAATGTCTGGCTTTTACAGGCAAAGTAAGATGGAGTAGAGGTTGGCCTGGGGCTTCCCTCCCCCTGACTCAACCAAGGGGCAGCTTCTGTTTACACAGCAGGGAGGGGAACTCTCTTTCCTGATAGTGGATATACATGAGCGGCCACTCTCCAGGAAACTGGGGAAGAAAATGGCTTGGGTGTGCTTTATTTGTTTGTGAATTTTTTTCCCCACGGTCAAACTGTGGCTGCAGTTGGGGCATGGAAAATTAGATTTAGGATCCTGGATGCAGTCATCCCCAGTGGGGGGACTCAGGTCTAGATCAGTTATTAGATAGCATGAGACCCCTGGCCTTCATCATGTCAAGATCTTGGTCATCATACAGTAAATCTTCTTTTTCCCACTCCCTTGCTCTGTCTCTGATCACTGTGACACATAGCTGCTAAAAATATGGGTTCTAGGCTCCCCATAGTGTCTTTGCCTCGTTTCCTTTTTTGCTTTTTAACAATATATACCATTCTTCTGCTTCCAGTTACATTCTATTTTTATTTCCAATTAAAGACAGTTTTAGTATGAACAACTCATGTTTACTGGGACTTCATATGAATTAATACAAAATTATGTCTATATTAACTCAGGTAATCCTTCCATCAACCCCATGGCATAGCTATTATTTTTCTCATTTTACAGATGAGAAAATTGAGCCCAGAGAGGAAAGTGGAGAAATTTGCCCCAGAACACACATCCAGGAATAGCAGAGTTGGGATTCAGAACTAGGCAGTCTTGTTCTAGAATTTGTATCCTTAATCACAGTAGAGCAAAAACCAGCAGAGCAAAACAACGCAGGGAGGTCTCTCATGGTAGAAGCTCGTAGAAAAACACGTCTCACGATTGAAGAGAGAGGTCCTCCCAGAATGTCAGATAGCTCTTCTCTCTGGTCTAGAAGTGTCTACATGAATGGGGTTTCCTTGAAGTCTTTCTGTTTTAGAACTTCTTATAGAAAGTGCTGAGATGGACAACCTCGGAGGACTGTGAGTGAAAACCAAGATGATGTCTTGCTTCAGAAACAGACTCTTCTGAGCTACATTTGTACATGCTCTGACTATGGCAGGTATTGAAACGTGGCATGGCATGGAATGGATGTCAGAGCCCTTTCTATTGCCATGGCTACAGTGCCGTGACCTTCCACAGCACAGAACAGCAGAAGGCTTGCCCTTCCAATGTCCCACATTGATGAGAGTTGCCCCTGACTGGTTGGCCCAGCCCTTTGTGCCCTTGGCCTATGGTCTTTCTTTTAGGGGAGTCCACTGCATTTCGGAAAAAGGAGGAAAGGTGGAGAGGGTCCACCAGGTGGGTTCTTACTGGACTCAGGGAGGCAAAGCTCAGGGATAGGGATGTTCCTGGTGAAGATGCTGGTTTCCTTTTTGGAAACACAGGTGTTTTGGAGTCGTTGGATGGCTTGTATTTGCCTATAACACCTGTGAAGGCCCAGGGCCCAGGTTGAAGGCCCACGGGAGTCTTCCTGAGAGAAGCCTCAGTGTTCTCTGCACAAAGTTGTGAACCAAATTGAGGCAGAAAACCTCTGACTTTTACCCAGGTGATAGGTTCATCTTCTGGCCGTCTTGGCTTCCCCTTGCCTCTAGCCACAACTGCCAAACCCTGCCATCTCCCCCTGGGAACCCCAAGAGAGATTTAGAAGCAAAAGGATCCTTACAAGTAATCAAGTCTCTGGCTCTGATTTTGCCAGAATTGGGGCTGATTTCACTAGTCCTACTGAATCCTGGCCCTACATTCTATGGGGTTTTGGTCTGAGCCCTCCTGGCCAAGCTATAGCATCTGCCCACTGAAGGTCCCCAGCTGTTGAGCCAGGTCACTCAGTGGGGGGTGGTGATGCATACTGGCTTTTTATGTTTCCAACTTTGGTACCCTAATTTCTCTCCTTTTACAAAGAAAAGAGCAGTGTGAAAGGGGGTGGTCCATAGTGGGTATTTCTGAGGTTGTTTGTGGGCTTTTAATGCTCGTGTCAAGCAAGCTCCACCAGAGATGGAAATTAATGGACTCCACAGATAGTCTTGAATTGGCTTTGTATATGGGGTTTGTTTGTTTGTTTTTTAGTTTTTTTTTCTTTTTAGAGAAAGATAGTGTGTGTGAATAGGGGTGAGGCAGAGAGAGAGGGAGAGAGAGAATCCCAAGCAGGCTCTGTGCTCTCAGTGTAGAACCGATGTGGGGTTCAAACTCACGAACCAGGAGATAATGGCCTGAGTCAAAAATCAAGAGTCAGATGGACACTTAACCAACCACACCACTCAGGTGCCCCTTGACTTTGTCTTTGTGACCAGATCCTTTGGGGGTCTGAATACCCATTTGACTGGTGGTGCTGACTGGTGTCAAACCACTTAGCCACTGTTAGAAAGGAAAGTCCTCTCCCCATCAGAAGAAAGAAGGGTCCCGGAGCTTTCAGAGTTTCCAGACACATTTTGCCTTCAGTTCTTTGGTTGTCGTTCATGAAATTGTTTGCTCATCCTGACATTAGGTGTGTTGTCACCAGCCTTGGAGCCACATATGTGCATAACCCAAGAAAATGCTGTGAATTCCTGGGGTACCAACTGCAGCTGTCCTTGGTGCCCTGTTCCCACTGAGCCTGGTGCACATGAGAGCAGCTGAGCCTCCTTCTCTGTCATTTCTGGGTCTGCGTGATGCCCATCATTCCAGATCTGTGCCAGGATTTCCAAGGAAGGCCTGAGACTCCAGTTGCGTTATCCCTCAAAGGGCAGCCCTAGGGGCGCCTGGGTGGCGCAGTCGGTTAAGCGTCCGACTTCAGCCAGGTCACGATCTCGCGGTCAGTGAGTTCGAGCCCCGCGTCAGGCTCTGGGCTGATGGCTCGGAGCCTGGAGCCTGTTTCCGATTCTGTGTCTCCCTCTCTCTCTGCCCCTCCCCTGTTCATGCTCTGTCTCTCTCTGTCCCAAAAATAAATAAAAAACGTTGAAAAAAAAAAAAAAAAAAAAGGGCAGCCCTGGACAGCACCAGTGCAGTGCAGTCCAGTCACTTACTCCATCAGTGATCATTCACTGAGCAATAGTTCTAGTGCTTAGGGAAGTGACTGCAAGGCAGGACAGGCCCCTGTGCCCTTGTGCTGCTTATATTCCAGTCAAGGGGAGACCGATGGTAAACAAGCACATGATAAACCAACAAGGTAGTTTGAGATAGGAGTGCTCCAAGGATAATAAAATAGGGTCACCTTGGTGACTAGCAGGGAGTGAGGGGTGGGATGGGACCATCACATAGGCTGCAGGAAACAAAGGACTCTTTGGGGCTGTGGCAAGATTGGTACAAAGGAGGAGCCATGTAAACACCTAGAACATTCCAGGCAGAGAACTTCCATGCAAGGATCATGAGATGGGAGCAAAGGGGCAAGTTGGGGGAGGAGAAAGGAAGCCAGTGCTTCTGGAGATCAGGGAGCTGTGGGGGAGAGTCTGGAGTGAGGTAGGGCCAGCTCCTAAAGGCCCTGGTGAGGGGTTTGTTGCAGTCAGGACAGTGTTGTAGAGAATTCCTTGGGGGCATTTTCCCTGGTGAGATGTCAGAGAAGGTGGAAAGGATCAGAAATCTTCATGTTAATCTTGGTCTGTCAGGGTGTTAGATGGTTCTAAAACCAGCTTAATACCACATGGGCAGCATGTCTAAAGCCACCCAAGTATGAGTCCCCATGACATCTGCCTTTGGATGCTGGCTCAAAACCCCCAATCACTGACTCTGAGGAATTTCCCCAGTGACCCTCCTACTCTCCCTCAGCTCTCACCAGCTTTTGTTCTGTTCCTGTAAGAGTGTGCAACCCATTAGCCTTAGCCACCTTCTCCTCTTTGTCATATTCCCAATCCTTTTATCCTTCAAATTCGCGTGAACCGTTTTGATTAGCTAGTCCCAAGCCTTGATGTTTGCCTCCCCCACTCAGGGGCCCATTTCCCCTCCCTCCCAAGCCCATATTGGTTGGGACACTTGGTTTATGCCACTTCCAGGTGCAAGAGTTAAATCGGAAAGTTATCCGGGTGCTGAAGTATTGGCATTCGCTTAGGCAGTCTGGTGGTTTATTATGAACAATGGATCGAAATATTTGAAATTGGGACTGTCTTCAGAGAGGCTCTTTTGTTCACGGTCCCTCACAGTTTAAGACGAGCCAACTCTCAAGTATTACTTTTGGGTTGTAATTAGTCAGATTTCTACTCAGGCCCAGTTTCCCCTACTTCCTAGACTCTCCCTGTGGTGCCTAAACTGAGTGTACCCCATAGTATTATTCTCTCCCAGACTATCGTCGGCCTAAATCCTAGTGAAAGGGGACAGGCTTCACTAAGAGCCAGGCACTACATACGCATTTTCTTGTTTATTCCTCATAATAACATTAAGGTGTCATTACCCTAATTTGAAAAATGAAGATACTTGACAAATGCAGTAGCAAGCCTCCAAGATGGCATCTCATTTCCTGGTATTCAGGCCTCTTGGCTCCCCTCCCATAGCGAACAAGGATCACCCACGTAGCCAATAGTATACTGTGGAAAAGGCAATGTGTGTGGCTTCTGAAGCTGGCCAGAAAAGGCACCAGAGCTTCTGCCTCACTTTCTCTCTTGGATCACTTGCTCTGTGGAAAGAGGCAGCCATGTTGTGAGGACACTCAAGCAGCCCTGTCGAGAGAGAGAAACTGAGGCTTCCTGCCAACAGCACCAACCTACTCGCTCCATGACTGAGCTACTTTAGAAGCAGCTCCTTCCACTCCTGTAAGTCATCAGATGACACTGGCCCCAACTAACATCTCTCCTGCAAACTAGTGAGACCTTGAGCCAGAATGACCCAGCTGAGCCATTTCCAAATTCCGAACCCTCAAAAACTCTGTGAGGTAATAACTGTTTATTGTGTTTAGTTGCTTTGTTTGGGGCAAGTTTGTTACATAGCAGTAGGTAACTAATATGGTAAAAGTTGTCCCCATTTGACCCATGACAAAGGCTCAGAGATATCAGGGACTTGCTAGGAGGTGGCAGAACAGGCACTCAGGCCCACACCTGTTCTATGGAATAGTCTATGCTCCTACCTCCCTGCACGGCTGCCTGTGGCATCTGACTTTTGACCGACAAGTAATACCAGGTAGAAGCAACAGACCGCACTGACTTCATCTCAGTCCTGCAGTGGTCCTAGATTTGGGGAGACCCAAAGCAGTGTGGAATGGTCAAAGACCAAGCAAAGAGGTAATTTCACAATCTGTATGAAGCACTTCACTGATCAGATTTAATTAAACCTCCATACTCCCCCTGTTCAACCACATCTGTCTGATGTTTAGACTTTCACACTGTGTTGATTTCTATTTTTTCCTCTATAATTTTTTAAATCACTTAAATTCACTGCTTAAATAGTCTGCTTCCAATTAGAACTTTTACTAAGCTTTCTCCACCAAAAAGATCTTTTCTTTTTTTCATTTCTTTACTTCTTCCTTCCTCCCTCACTTCCTTCCCTTCCTCCCTTTCCCCTTTCCTTCCTTTTTTCCTTCCTTCCTTCCTTCCTTCCTTCCTTCCTTCCTTCCTTCCTTCCTTCCCTTTTCCTTCTTTCCTTTCTTTTCCTTTCCTTTCCTTTCCTTTCCTTTCTTCTTTTGTTTTCTTTGCTTTTCTTCATCTTTCTTTCTTTCTTTCTTTCTTTCTTTCTTTCTTTCTTTCTTTCTTTCTTCCTGTAAAATATAGCTTTGGTGCTACAATGTAATAAATAGTAACATGTGAGTTTCTGAAAATGATGTCAACTGATTCTTAGGATTTTTTAGCAATTTATGTTGACTGCCATTAAGAGATGCAGGTCCAATTCCACAGACTAGTGTTCGAATTATCACCAGATTTGCTCATCCAGAACCATAACACGTGCTGTCTTCATTTTGAAAAGATATTCTTTACAGCACAAGCTTTCTCACATCCACCTGTGGAGACTCTGTTTAGGGACCTGATTTTTTCATCATTTTCTCCAGCAACTCACAACCACTAAATTGTCAGAGCTGCAGTTTTCCCATGAATCAGTCTACTGAACTTGGCCACACCAAAATAAAACTGGTACAACCTAATAGCTATGGAAAGAAAAAGGAAGTTCTACCTATGAGGCTGCTTTTCTTCCGAGCTCTTCCATTGAATGGTGGCTGGAAGCAGCAGTGAGAGTGGGATGTGAAAGGAAGAGGCTGTCCCTCACCTGTTCTTGCTCTGAACAGCTATGACCACTATCTGAAGCCATTCTGACACCCAGCTTGAATTCCTAGCCTGGCAGTAGTTGTCCCTGAAGCCTGAAATCATCCTTAGTTTGGGCCTCCTGATGCCCCCAACTGGGCTTGCTCTTTGGCCATGGTGAATGGCCCAGCAAAGGAGAGCTGGCCTAACTAGCCAGCTACCCCCCCCCCTTTCTTTCTGTCCCTGAGATAAAGTGGGCCCTTGACATCATGCCCAGGGCTCCATGCTCAACAGACTCCTCCCCTTGAGAGTTATTCTGCGGTGCAGATGAGGGTGTGCTGCCTGCTTAGGTTCCACGTGAACATGCTGCTCACTGATGTGTGTGGACTTGTCTTGTTCTAATTACTACCTGCTGAGTGCTTAGGGCTTCCAGCATGGGGGAGGGGGACTTCTGTCACTTAACAGAGCTTCTTACAGCAGAGATGATTCTGGTTGGGAATGGTTCAGGCAGTGCCCGTGGAATTAATGGCAGTTGGTATTGATTTTATTTTTTATTCTGTAGCTCAGAGTGTTTAAAAATTGGTTGGTACTGAAATGCAGAAACACATTTCTTATAATGGATTTCAAGCTCCAATGAAGCTTTAAAACCTCTCTGTAAATATGACTCTGAACTATTAGTTTGCAAATGCTATTCATCTGACTTTGAGCAGTGAAGTTTTAAAGCCCAAGGAAGTATGCTAACTAACCTCTTCTCTGTCCATAAATATAAATAGAGAGCATCTGTGTGTCCCTCATGTGTAAGAGGGAGATTGGAGGGACATAGGGAATGCAGGACTGGGGATGTAGAGAGAAGAACGCCAGGGAAGGTCACGAACGACAGGACAATGATCAGGGCAGATGGGTGGGCTGATATTCAGAAGGAGGTGTGGCTTGTCCACACACACAGTTAGTAACTGTCAGACTGTGAACTGAACCCTATTGTGGTGCATTGAGTCCAGCCTCTTTTGGCCATTCCAGTGTGTATGTGCGTGGTGTGTGACCAAACTGTGCTTTGTACCTGGTTCACCTGTCATTCCTGCCCCACTGCAGCCCCTCAGGCCCTTTCATGAATTAATGATTGTACATGTGGGCATGAAGGAGAGATGGACAAGTTGAGTGGGTCCAGACAGTTATAGGGAGCCAGCAGAAAGATGAATCAACTCAAAGGTACTCTTTGAGAACCTATAAGAAACAACTCACCTCCTTATCCCACCCCCACTTCCCAATGTACACACACACACACACACACACACACACACACACACACACAGTCACATGCCTATAAAGTGACTTACTATAAGGAATAGATTCATATGATTATGGAGGCTGAGAAGCCCCAAGATCTGCAGGGTGGGAAAGCAAGCTGGAGCCCTGAATCCAAAGGCCTAAGAACCATGAAAGTCATTGGTGTAAGTTCCAGTCCAAGTAGAAAGGCAGCAGACAAGTGTCCTGGCCCAAAGACAGGCAGAGAGAAAGAATCATTTCTTTATTCTCTTCAGGCCTTCAATAGATTGTATGAGGCCCACCTACATTGGGGAGGGCAGTCTCATCCAGAAACACCCTGGCAGACATGCCTGGAAGTAATGTGTAACCAAATATCTGGGTATCCCCATGGTCCAGTCAAGTTGATACAGAAAATTCACCATCCCACCATCTCATCTGAGTTCTTCAAGTTCATTGAGTACACACACTTTCTGTTCTGTCTCACACTTTAAGCCTCAGATGGCAGACGCTCCACATCCAGCCTGTTGTCAAACCTGATTGATTCCTCCATCACAGCATTTCTTGTATCTGTCCCTTCCTTTCAAGTCACTTGACACGATCCAGTGCAGACCTTCACTCTTGGTCATCTGGACTTCCAGAGTTCCCTTATCCCTGTCCTTCTGCCCTTCAGCCTCTCTTCAAGTCCATTTTCACATCGGCTAAACTTTCTGAATCTCCATCATCTTTTGCCTGTTAGGCCTGTGTTGTGTGGTCACATCCTGGTGGCAATTTCCCATTTCTGACTGTCTATCCACATTTGTAGCTCGTTGTGTCTTTCCCTCATTCTCTTACCTCTAGGAAAGTGTGCACATATGTGTTGTTCCTTCTGGCTGAACTTCCTTTCTTCTCTCTGTTCACTCCACACCATCTCCCAATTCTGAAAGTGCAAGTCATTTTTGTTCTTCAAGGCTGCCACTCTTACAAGAAGCCTTCCCTGGTTTTCATCAGGGGGACATATCTTCTCTTCTTTGAACTGTAGCCCTCTTTCAGTTTTGTTATCAAAGTGTGCAGATGATAAGCCCAAGTAGATTCCTATACCTTCCTGTCCAAATGGATTTTTCTGGTTTTTGCTTTCTTTGAAGATGGTATTATGGTGGTGAGGGTGTAGGGAGGATACATAAACTTGTGTCTATTAATTAGCAGTGTGAGGTTTAAATACACCATTAAGGCAACATGATTAGCTGCCAGATGAACTGTACTGTTTTCAAGATCCCAATACATTATTCTACAACCCAAGTTAAAGCTGGTCCTTTGATATCTGTGTGCTGTTTGTTGGTGTCTCATGTCCACACACATGCTTCCATGAAGAACCATAACTAAGTAACTTTTCTTTGCAGATTAGCAACACTTGCTCTATTTTTCAGGAATGCTTTTATAGTCTCTATAAAATCACAATGTAACAATAAGGCTTTTAAAAAGAAAAAGAATGATATTCTTGAAGTGGACAAAGAAACTATAATGTATAATGGAACCAGGGATCCTCACTGATCTATCTATGCACAGTATTCATTATCTGAGCCCCTGCTGTTAAGCAGTTTGCATAGGGAAGCAGAGCTGTCAAAACACACAATCGAGCACTTGAAAAAAATGAGCCTCCCTCATGAACCCTTCCCTGCTCAACAGTAGCCTCTTTTTCCACTTGTTATATTGGTATTTTTGTCCAGTTTATGGCTATTTGTTAGACAGTGTATAGTCACACAAAAATGCAAATCTCATGAAGTTGATGTGCTGGAGAATTGCTTATACCCCACACACAAAAGCATTAGTAAATGAAGATCTCACAACTAGGAAGAACATAAGACAAGGATGGAGACACAGGTGCTATATCCTTCCAAAGACGATGACTCCAATAGTGAAGGAGTAGCATTAGAGACTTGGAAAACTGGACGAAAGCCTTGACTATTTCCCCCATGCTCTCTCTGTGATTATGGGGAAATAAACATGGAAGAGCATTGTTATCTCATGGTCTTCCACTGTGTTATGGGGATATTACACCAAGGAATAATCAACACTTGATTCCTCCCTTGTTCATTATAGCAAGCAGGGCATGGTTGCTCTTGGAATGTAAATCTTGAGGGAAACATCAGGTTTCTGCATTTTATTTTTGCAAGATAAAATCTCAGCGCAGCCTTTTTACTTTGCAACTTTCATTTCAAGTAGTCTACACAAAGTCATCCTTTTCCTCTTCTGGCTTCCCCCATGTTTATTATGTTTAAGTAATGGGAGAAGTTTCTATCTCTGGAAAAGGACTTGGAGATCAGAAAACATTTGGTTTTGGGGTTTCTGTATTGTGGTGAATTGGTGGGAGAGATAACAGTAACTGAACTTTGTGGTGTTTGCCATTAAACTGAGCAAGCTCTTGTTCATCTTGGTTTGAACTGTGAATCCATCTGAGTCAATACGCCTGTGTTGGATTGCATACCAGAGAACTCAGGTGAAAAACTGTTCGTTTTCTTTACAAACTGTCTGGAGTCCGTTGCTTTTCCTGGAAGTTGGTACTTTTTTCTTATTCTTTCTTTCTTTTTTCTTCTCTCCTTCCTCTTCTTCCTCCTCCTCCTCTCCATTGTCCTCCTCTTTCCCCCTTTCTTTTTTTTTTCTTTTTGTTTTTTGTTCTATTTTTTTAACCGGATATTATTTCACTTATGCAGACATACATTGGGATCTTCCAGTTGCTCTCTCTCTTCTTCAAGATGTGGAGCATGAATACTGGAAATGACCTTAGAGATGCGCTAGCCTACCCCGCTCATTTTAAAGATGAGATGACTCTGGCTAGAGACAGAATGGCACAGCTGGATTGGGCACCTTTACCATTCTTTCATGGCTCTAACCCACATCCCCTAAGCCACGCCTTGCCGCCTGGATGAGGGCAAATGACACTGAATCTGGGGACACCAGATCTTGGAACCTTTTCCCCATATCCAGTTTTGTATTCCCTAGAAATAGATGTTCAGACAAAGATTCAAGAGCAAGTAACGTATTTGGGACTGGACCCCAGGAAACCCTACTGGTAGAGTGGGAGAGTGGGAGACAGACAAAGGAGACAAGGAAGCACCCTCTGGTGTGCTGCCAGGCAGGTTACTGCCCTAGACATCTGGCACTCAATCCCATGGGGAAACTGGGTGATGGTGGGGAACACGCAAGTCAGGGCATCGGGGTTCTTCCCCAACAATGAGAGGGTGGGGGTATGTACACACCAACTCCCACTAGTCACTGGTGGAGGGCTGTTCCTTGGGGGTGTGACTCCCCAGCACTTGCAGCCTGGCCCATGTGAAGGCAGAGCAAAGAATATTCTGGCAGAGTCATGGATGCTGGAAGTTGGGAATCCAGCCTGTGTGCATGGAAATGGTTGATGTAGATGGGAAACGGTCAGGAAATTACCTGTGTGTTCCACACATCGTATCACAGAAACACAACATAGAGAGGATTGGGTCCTCTCTCCTGATCTCGGGGAGGAAGAAATTAGTTACAGATACTAAATTCCTTTTTCAAGATGGATAGGAGGAAGGGGGAACTAGAACATACGACAGCTCTAAATTTAAGTGGCTCCCTTTCAGAAGGAATCCTTTGGGGCCAGTCTCGTCAATACACAGAAACCCTACAAATTCAATAGGTGTGTGGACAAGTTTAGGATAAAAGACCAGTCTTAGCCAGCCTGTCTTCACTGCAAGATTCTATACTGCTGTATTTCCCCATCTTTTTTTTTTCTTTAAATTTATTTATTTTTGAGAGAGAGCATGCGCACAGGCAGGGGAGGGACAGAGAGAGAGGAGGACAGAGGATCTGAAGCGGGCTCTGTGCTGACAGAGTGGGGGCTTGAACTCACAAACTGTGAGATCATGACCTGAGCCGAAGTCAGACACTTAATTGACTGAGCCACCCAGGTGCCCCTGCCTGTTCTTCCATCTTTAAGGTATGGTTAAATCCATCACTGACCTGGTTCTTAGAACAGAGAGGAAAGGAAGTGGTTGAAGTCTGTTCAGAGATTCTTTGAAAACAGTGATCAGTCTGATGCCTCACCTAGGACTCCTGATATCTCCATCAGGACCCCCCAGGGCAGAATGGCCAATACACAAATGATTGTTGCCATAGAGCCACTCGAGGAACAGAGTGACATGGAAATTTACCTGACTGCTGCTGCGTCTTTGGTCAACGCCATACCTTCTACAAAAGCTTTTTTGACCTTTGGGAATTCGGGCAGTTCACTCCTCTTCAGCCGCCCTCCACAAACCAAAACTTCATCCAAAATGAAAATGACAAGAATTTAGAATCCAAGGGTTCAAAGGGGACATTTCTCCGTCCAGATTTTCTCCCCATATAGTATCCCTTGAATAGATTCTTGATTCCACCTCAGTCTGGCATGTGCCCCTTCGCATCCCTGTAACTGCTCTCATCAAAGTCACAGTGACCTACAAGTAGCTAAATCTAAAGCTGATTCACAACCTTCTTACTTGCTGTAATAGCAGCAAGCTGTTCACTCCTGGAGAGACTTTCTCTCTCCTCAGTGTCTGGACTCCACACAGCCCTGGCTCACCTCCCCACTGATCCTCCTCTGTCTCCTTGGTTGATTTGCTGTCCTCTTCCCACTGGACAAAAACCTGGAGCACTCCATTCCCTGACTAGTTCTCTTTTCTCTCCACCCTCACTTCCAGGCTTGCAGCTTTAAATACCATCCACATGCTGATGATCCTAGACCCCCACCCCCAGTCACCTGTGGGACAGCTCAAATTTGGACTCCTGATTTCTCGCAAATCTGCTCTTCCCACAGTCTTATAAATTAATGGTGTCTCCATCTTAGCAGAGGCTGAAAGAAACCTAGGAGTCATTCTTGGTTGACTCCAGACCCCATAACCCATGTCCAGACTGTAGGAAGTCCTCTTGGATGTTCCTGCAGAATGCATCCAGAATCTGACTACCTCTTACCACCACCACCCCAGCTGCCATCCTGGGTGAGCCACCATTGTCCCTCCTCAGAATTGCTGGGTAGGCCCTTGGGTGGCCTCCTTGTTTTTTTCTCATTCCCTCCAGCTCTGTGCCCCACAGAGCAGCCAGAATGACATTTGAAGGTCTAAGGAGGAGCATATCACCATTCAGCATAAGCCCTCCAATAGGGTCTTGTCACATGGGATGAAAGCCAAACAGTAGCCTCCAGGGCCCTCTGACCTCATCTCCTAGAACTTGCCCCTCACTCTGTTCTCTCTGGCCTTCCCGCTGTTTCACAAACACACCCCACACCCCTGCCCTTGCACCTGACCTTCCTCTCTTCAGGAACACCCCTGCCCCAGACATCCACACACTCACTCTCCCACATCCCTCATGTATTATTCAAATGTCACCTCTCATTAGATCTCACTTGGTCGTCGTGCTGAAAAGTTCACACATGTCCCCACCCAGAACTCTCAATCCCCTTTCTCTGCCTTATTTTTCTCCATAATTCATATCATCATTAACATGCTATATTATTACTGTATATTTACTTATTATACACCTTCCTTGCGTGGGATGCAAGTGTCGCAGGGGCAGGCAGGTTCATCAGTGTTGCTTCCTGCTATATCCACAGTGCCTAAACAGTGCTTGGTATCTGCTTGGCAGTGGACAGAAGAACAGACATCACGATCAAGAGTCCATACATACTCAATGACTTGTCATTCAGTGATACAGCATTTACCATTTTGCAAAGTGCTCCTTATATGAATTTTTGGAAGATAGCTTCCTTATGGTATTAAGCTCAAATGTCCCTCCCTGCAACGTGCAATTTCTGCCTCATCTGCCGAAACAAAATAGATCTCTTTCCTGCTTAGTCGGTAATGAAAGCCAGATCTCAGATGGACCCTCGGGCTTCCATTCAGAATGGGAATTTCTCCCTGTATTTCTCAGTTCTCCCAGCTGCTCTTCTGGAACTTGGCCTCAAGATACCTGCCCCTCCTCGGGATGTTCACCCATGGTCAACATCTCCACCCCAGAGTGGATCCAGACCTGCGGGATGCTGTTCACTAAGTGTGTAATAAGTAATAACCAGTGCTGAGCACAGGAAGAGATCACTTCCTGCTCATGTAAAACGCTCCTTCAGGTAGCTGGAGACCATGTTGCTCTGTATGGCAGTTGGCTGTCTTTCTTGGCTCATGAGAACTTTTGAGCTCTAGGTATTTTTCCCATGCACCACCCTGTCCTATATTTAGGTATGAGAGTCCTTACATCCATTCCTCCCACACCACCCTTGTTTATCTTGGCATGGGCTACTGACATCTTTTTAAATTGTGATTCTCTCTCACAGTGCTTTCCCTGTCTCCCAGGTGTGTGTGTCCACAGATCTGATAAGCAATTTCAATAGTGATGCGGGTGGAGGCAATTCACTTCTGGTAAGTTTCCAGGGAAGATTGGTCTTCCTCCAACTCATAGATATGAACACTGATGAGAACAGGGCTGGAGCAGGTGGCCCAACGCCGCCCACCATGAGTGTTGATCATCTTTGGGCTGGTGACAGCCTTGAGAATTCCTCTCAGGTTCCCAACTGCAAGAAAGTAATTGATTGACTGCCCTGGCTGCTGTGTTCTGAAATCCATCACTGCATTTAGGCAAGGGCAATGCTTCCCACAGGCTTCTCACCCGGATACTAAGTAATTCTGGTAGACCTGGGACTCCTCCTGCTCGTGACTTTGACTTGAGGTCTCTCTAACAGCCAAACTCTCTTATGATTTAGACTTAAATCCAGAATGTAGACTGCTCTCTAAGACACTCCTACAACCCATACTGTCTGCATCCTTGAGTCCAGTAACCCCCACTGGCGTCTGCAGTCAAGCAAAATGGGCTTTTGTATTCTTTGCCATTTCTGTAGAACTGTAAGGGTGGGCATCTTGAAAAGATTGAGAGTATGATTAAAGGCTTGGAATTTGGAATCACACTGTGGGGACTGAATCCATTTCTACCACCTGCTCCCTGACATTGAGCAAATTTTATGTGCCTCAGTTTCCTTGTCTGTAAGGTGGATTAATAATAATAGCTTTTACCTTGTGGGGTTGTTGTAATAGTTGCATGAACTAATACATGTAAAGTACCTAGAATGACACCAGGTATATAGTAAATATGCAGTAAAAATGACCTACCAGTATGCTTGTGCCCATGAAGTATCTTTCTCCTAGAAGGCCCTTCCTGCAGGGCTTGGCCCAAGCCCTTCTTCTCCTGGGCAGCTTTCTCTCAGCACTAAAGGCCTGTCAACGCTGCTTCATGCACACGTTGGTATTTACCACGAAGCCTTGCTCTTGATCCCATTCTGCTTATCTTACCCACTTTGCATATGGTATTCTGGGTCACCAGGCTGGCCGTGGGCACTGGGAGAGCAAGCATTATCACTTATACTTCCAGGCCCCATACAGTACATAGTACACAGCAGGCTCTTATTAACCAAAGACCCAGTGCAAACTGTAGAATCAGAGAAGTGCAGTCACGCTCTGAGGACCCTCTGGATAACATGTGGATTCGGATTAAATGCCACCAACTCTGCGGCTGCCTGTGACCTTGCTTCTGTTGACCCATATAGATCCCTGACTTGGATAACTTTGCTAAGAACATAAAGACTGATCATGAGTAGTGGGGCTGAGTCAGCAGGAGTGTTCAGGAAAGATCAGATGAGCCACTGGGTTAGCATCTAACAACCCAAATTGAAACTTGCTGGTGGTGGTGGTGGTGGTGGTGTGTGTGTGTGTGTGTGTACACGTGTGTGTTTTGATTAGTAAATCTTCCGTGTTTGCTCATCATCCAAGCTATGATCCCCTTTTTAAAGCTGTAATCTTTTAAGCTTTAATTTCACTGACTATGAAGTCTTTAGCTTCATCCCACACAGACCTTTATGGGATAGAAGATCATTCCCACCAAATGGTTTAATTCCCTTTCCAGTCGGTTTTCTTGTTGTTCGTTCAGTTTGGCTTCTGTTTCATTGTTGTCCTATTTTTTTTTTTATTTTTTTTTCAACGTTTTTTATTTATTTCTGGGACAGAGAGAGACAGAGCATGAACGGGGGAGGGGCAGAGAGAGAGGGAGACACAGAGTCGGAAACAGGCTCCAGGCTCCGAGCCATCAGCCCAGAGCCTGACGCGGGGCTCGAACTCACGGACCGCGAGATCGTGACCTGGCTGAAGTCGGACGCTTAACCGACTGCGCCACCCAGGCGCCCCTGTTGTCCTATTTTAAAACCAGGGCTAATTCAATCAGAGCCTAGACATTTTGAATGAATTAATTACGTGCTGCCACCGATTGGGTTTTTTTGCAAGCAGACACTGAAGCAGAGTTTCATGTGCAAGATGTTTTTAGGGATTAACACCTGTGAAGGGAAGAGGGAGGAAGTTGACATCAGGCTGTGACACAGGCTCTCCAAGGCCTTGGCAAGAGTTCTGACACAAATACAGCCCACACTGGGCCAAAACTTGCTAGCCTATGTGCCACTGCTTCTCTCCGTCAGTGGATGAGTGCCACCCAGGAGGCATGTGCCTTCAAGCTGCAGAGCCAGCCCGGGGAGCTGACAGCTGGAGGCCACCCTATGTCCACTTCCCTGAGGCTGGGCAGCAAGTCCCTCCCTGACGGGGGCTTGAGTGTCACCTCTCCATGCCTACCACCTGTGTTCCAGCAGAATTGTCCAGGACCTCTGAGCATTCACATGCACCCGGTCAGGGACAGTGTGTTGCAAAAGTAGGGTAAGTTCTTGGTCACATTTTAGCAAGTGCTCCGACCTCCCAGTTCCCAGGCCTTCTGTCCATCCTGAGACAGCTGGCCTAGACCTGCCCACCAATGCCAAGGCCACCTAAACAGTGGACATCTGAGCTATTGAAAGGAAACTTCTCTGTTCAAATCACCCCCAAGGAAGTGGGTCCCAGAGAGTGTCTGATTATCCAGAGGGCACTGGAAGGCCTAGGAGTCACTTAAGAATTGTGATCAATTGATGTTGAGCCATATCTGTAAGGACATCCACTCCTTGCCAGCATCACACTCCTCTTGATGTCCTCTTTAGCCAAGAGCCCAAGCCGGGCTCAGTCCAAGGTGCTGCTCATACAGCTGAGAACTCCCCCCAGAGCCTTTTCGAGGAGGGGGAAGAGGGAAAGAAGCAAACCACCTCTGCAGATGCCCTGAGTTTTCCCCCCTTGGACAAGAGATCTGTGGACCTGTCGCTCACTCTTTCTTTCAGTATTGATTGGGTGCCTACTTATCACGAATAAGGTCAGTGAAGCCTGTGTCCTCATGGGCTTACATTTGAGTGGAACGTATGGCCTGCCAGACACCATGCTGAACATTGCATGCCAGGTCAGATGGACATGGCCCCAGCCTTCGGAGCTTATAGTCCAAAGCTCCAAATGAAACTGACTTCATCAGGCTCATCTGGAGCCGACGCAATCCTTCATCTGGACTCCAGACTCTGATGAGGTGTGAGAATCTAGACTGGGTCATGGAGAGTGCCTGGTGGGTTCTGTGCCAAGGCATTTATGCCCCCCACCCCCAGTAGTTAAGAAGAAAATACACCCCCAAGCACTTGAAAGTGTTACCCAGAGATGTTGGACAACAAGCCCCCAGGACTGTGGCAGCCATGGACATACATCCAGGCCCTTCTTCCCACCGTCCTCTGTCATTGGCCAGTGAAGAACAGAAGCAGCCTCCCAGGCTTGAAGCAGCAGGGCTTTGAGATGTCCAATGAAGCTGACCTTGGCATTGGGGGCCTTTTCTTTTAACACAGAAGACTCACATGGGACATCAACCACAAAATTTGTTTCAGGGCATGTCTGGGAGGATGAACAGTGGTGAAACCAAGACTTGAGTGTAGGAGGGCAGTTCTGAGGTCCCTCCACATACTCTCAGCATCCACTACCAGCCCCAGATACTTCTTGTCTGTCACAGCAGCAACTGTAAAAAGAGAGCCTTAAAAAAAGAGCAGGGGTGTCCCAGCAGGAATTTCTGGTGCCTGGTTCAGCCAAGGCTGCATGTTATATAACCGCAGGGTAATGAAGTCAGGGACGCTCTGAGGGGCTCTTTTTGATCTCCAACTTCCAAGCCACATCCCAGTGAGCTTTAAAACTCCCCTCATCCTATTTTAAATAATCTCATTTCAAGTGGGTTTTTTTCCCCTCGCTTTGAATTGCCCTTCTACCATTTCCACAGAGCAGGAGAGGATGCCAGCCTGTCTTAAGCCACATTGATTACTAGTGATGGGGGAAATTGGGGAAGAGGATCACTGATGGAGACCCCCACTTTCCAAACCCAGGAGTAGAATAGGAGGGAACGTAGACCAGAGTCAGGATACGTAGGTTCAGATTCCTGTGTCACCATGTATTAGTTTGCCAGGACTGCCTAACAAAGTACCACAGACTAAGGGGCTTAACCGACAGAACTCGATTTGCCCACATTCGTGGAGGCCGGAAGTCTGAGGTCAAGGTGCCGGCAGGGTTGATTTCTTCTGAGGTTGGCTTGTAGATCACCATTTATCTTCTTGCTGTGTCTTCATGCAGTCTTCCCTGGATGCATGTCTGTGTCCTAATCTCTTCTTATAGGGACACTAATCATATTGGATTAGGGCCCACCCATATGACCTCTTTTTCCCTAATCATCTCTTTAAAGGCCCTATCTCCACATTCACTCACATTCAGAGATACTGGGGGTTAGAACTAAAACACGCAAATTTGGCGACACAATTCAGCCCATAACAACCATGTACCACCTAGGTGATCTTAAGTAAGAATTTTTTTATGCCTCATGCGCCTCTGTTACTTCATCTGAAAAATGGGCACCGTGATCATGGCTACCTCACGGAGCTGTTGTGAGGATTAACTGGGTAGATACTTTATGGATTAAGTAGGAGTTAGAACAGTGTCAGGAATTGTTATTTCAGAGGGAAGCCAAGCAGATTCTCAAGACACCGCCTTTTCATTCTAGTGATCTGTCAGGACAAGGCATGCCCCGCTCTGTCCTCAGAATCAGAAAGGGTCCGTGGTCATCTATTTTTACTCTTTGGGAGTGCTGAGTGGTTCAGATTCCCACAAACCAAAATGTAAAACCATGGCAGGGTGGACCATGAGGGCAGACCAGAGCTCCCAGCCACCTCCCCAGCACTGCTTTGTGGAACCCGATTATCTCTACCATGCCAGTCCTGCCCAACTGTGGTGGCTTAAAACATGGCAGCAAATTCCTTTATATTTTCTCTCATCGAAAAGTAACAGTCTTGTTACCTTCTCCTTCACTGTGGGACAGCTAGTGCTTCATTCCAGAAAATAGAAGAAAGTGACATTGCATGGATTTCCAGACTGGGTCATAAAAGGCAATAGGGCTTCAGTTTCTCAGGGTATGGACTTTTGGAGCCCTGAGACTCCATGAAAGAAGCCCAGCGATCCTGAGCTGCCATGCTAGAGGACCATACAAGGATAGAAAGAGAAGCCCAAAGAGCCCCAGCTTTCCTACTCCAACTATTTGAATGCGTCCAGCCCAGAAGCCAAACATGAGAATAAGCAGTCTTCATATGATTCCAGTCCCCATTCCTTAAGCCACCCCAAACAATGCCAGCTAGAGCAGATGAGCTGTCTCCCTGGATCTGTGAGCATGGGAATAGTTGATTTATGCCACCACATTTTGGGGTAACTTGTTAGGCAACTGACGTATCTGGAGCAGCAGTTTAGCTAACAGGCAACCACTTTGGGCAGCCTTTGTGTGGGGTAGTTCTCTGGGCTATGGCCCCTCCCTTTGGTGCATTAGATTACAGATCTATGATAAGGAGATCTATGCCCTGTTTGGGTTTGGGTTTAGGTTATTGGAAATTGCCAGAAGGAACTTCTGTTTATTGCCAATGACAGTTGAGAATCTTAAAAGAAGAGCAGTTCTGGTTTGTGGTAAATTTTGCAAGTGATAAATTATGGGTGCAAATTAAATTATGGCAAAGTAAAATCTTAACTGAGAGGAAGGTTGATCAAGAAGGAAGAGCTGGAAGGTGGGGGGATAACTATGGTTTTAGGGCACTTTGTTCTGCAGGGAAATAAAAACACCCACCAAAAAGACCCCTCTGCTACCCACACCCCCAACACACACACACACATACTCTGCAAAGGTTCTCCTTTGCATTTTCAGAGGAATTGACCAGCTTTTTCCATTGGTTGACTCACTCCATAATCCCCAAAGTTAATTCAGCAACTGGGAATCCCATCAAAATCTTCCTAGCCTGAGGATCTCTGGATGCATCCAAGCTATAATCCTGCAAAGCCTCCCCACGTCACCTTGACTAGTTAAGCAGATCTTTTTATCATCAGGACAGCTTCCAGCATGTTAGAAATAAGATTAAATGGTGATTCTTTTCCCTTTGGGATAAAAGAAATGACGAATTGGGAAGTCTTAAGAGTCTGTGTGCTGTCAGTCTTCTTTGGGGGAGGCTTGAAGAGGTAATGATTGCACTTGAATGTCTCAAGTTCAAAGCTCTTCAAAATCAGTACATTCTGCAGTGCTCTGTCATGGGAAACCATATAGGTGGTGAGAGATCAGGCATTCTTGAGAGAAAGACGGGAAGAATAAGAACTTGATATCACCAGAACCTTGACATTGAAGCTTTGACAGCAAGGCAGAGGTTCATCTGGGGGGCAGGCAGCTGCAGAGTCCATACCAGCTGTCATCTGATGTCACTGGGACACCCAGCACAACAGTGAAGGAAATCAGTTGGGGCCCCATCTGTTGGGACATCGCTGGGTCTACTGTCTTGTGTGTACAGAGCAACTGAATGGGTAAATCACTCATTCCTTACCTGAAAAGTGAGATGTGAGCTTCTGTCCTAGCATGAGAGATCTAAAGGGAGAACGCTTGTTGAGCTGGAAGAAGCCGCAGCTTATTCTGAGTCTGCGTTACATAGAGAAAGAATGTTGAGCTTCCCGGCTCTCCTAACGCCTGCCAGAGTAAATGTTGGTAAAGCCCAGAGTCATTTTCAAAGGATCTACCCTAGTGTCCTGCAGAATGACAGTTTCATTGGCTCTGAAAAGGTTTCTTAACTGAAAAGTACAACTTTAAGAGCTGCTGGTCTTTTTCTGGTATGGGTTTGATTTGAAAGGTGCCTCTAGGATTTTCTGTTCTCTTTCTTTAGCGGCCAATTGAAAGTTCATTTTCCAGACTCTTCACTCTCACCATCTGGAGATAATAAAAGGAGACAAAGAACATAATTTCTAAGTATCCCCCCACCCACGAAAATCCACCAAGCTTCCTATTTTTTAAATTATTTTTTAATGTTTATTTTTGAGGGAGAGACAGAGACAGAGCATGAGCGGGGTAGGGGCAGAGAGAGAAGGAGACACAGAATCTGAAGCAGACTCCAGGCTCTGAGCTGTCAGCACGGAGCCCGATGCAGGGCTCAAATTCACTAGCTGTGAGATCATGACCTGAGCTGAAGTCAGATGCTTAACCGACTGAGCCACCCAGGCACCCCTACCAAGCTTCTAGTTTTTAAGGATCATCTCTTGGTTGGCATCTGCCCAGTTGTACCTTCCTCCGTTCTGGTAGCAGGCCTTCAGGGACTCTTGAGTGGATTTGCAGAGATTAACATTACCTAACCAATAGGGTCAAAATAGGCTCATTTTCCCCTAGATCCCTTAGCTCCTTGAATGGTTATCCCTACCTACGCCCTCAGGAGTGCCCTCTAGCACTCAGACCTAACTTCCTTAACCATATATATAAGTAAAGGGTTTTATCTTTTTTTTTTTTTTTTTTTTTTAACTCAGGATACTTAGTATTGTTCACCCACATAAAGAACTGGATTTTGGCACTCTTTCTCAGAGTGTGTTGGTTCTGGTCCCTTCAGGAATAATATGTAGTTCTCAAACATGCAGGGAAGTGAGGTATTCCTTTTTACTAGGACTCACATCTCTTAGTCATGTCCTTAGGTATGTCTGTTTGCTTCTAGACCAGCATTTCTCAAATTTTAATGCGCATATGGATCACTGGGAATCTAGTTAAAATGCAGATTCTGATTCAGAAGGTCTGAGGCAGAATCTGAGACACAGCATTTCTTCCCCTCCCCCCAAAGTTTATTTATTTTGAGAGACACAGAGACAGCATGAGTGGGGGAGAGGCAGACAGAGAAGGAGAGCGAGAATCCCAAGCAGGCTCCACACTATCAGCACAGAGCCTGATGCGCGGCTGGAATTCACAAACTGTGAGATTATGACCTGAGCTGAAACTGGGAGTCAGATGTTTGACTGAGCCACCCAGGCACCCTGAGACTCGGCATTTCTAACAGCTCCTAAGTGACGCTGCTGCTCCTCTACCCCAAACCACAATAAAGAACAAGGCTGTAGGGCGTATCCAGTCTTCTGCTCTTACCACCCTGCCCAGAACCACCTGTTCCACCCCCTTTCCTTCATCCTCTCCGCTGGTCTGCTCGTGGCAGATCATTACCCCATGAAGCATGGAAGCCTGGAAATTCCAGATCCCTAGTTGCAAATGCCCTTCCATCCAACGTCAGGCATCCATTGAGCTTCTTCTTGTGCTGACATCAAGCAAGATGCAGGGAGGTGATGGGTTTCCAGGAGCTCTCTGAGGCAGCCCCCGCAAAATTCCTGCTGTGCATTCACAAAGTCAAGGACACAGAAAGAGAACCAGATGAGAAAATAAGATGAATACTGAAGTGTGGGATTGCACTGTTGCCACAACCTTCAGGAAATTGGGAAGAGCCTTTGGAGCTCGATGCGGGATGGGGAGTGGGAGCTGGATGCTGAGATGTGCCAAGATGGTGACCAGAGCGAGCGCTCACTCATTGGAGGGATGGGTTGGGACCATTAAGAGCCTCACTTGTTGGTAGCTGAAAGTCAATACAGGTTTAAAGGAATACAAATGAGGGAAACTGAGGCAAAATGCCTGGGTAATGTCTAGAGAGTCTCTGAGTGATCTGGTACCAGTGCTTAAAGGTAGTTCTTACCTTGTCCTCAAACCAGCAGCCACAATTTATAGCCATTGAGGAAGAGTTTCTTATCAGAAAGAGCATAAAAATGAAAAATCTGTTTCAGGGAGCATGGTCCAGAACATTTTCACTCCCATCCTTGAAGTCTGCGTAGACTGTTGAGAAGGCCTTTCACAACGTACCACACTTTTACCTAAACTGGAGAAGAGCATATCTGAAAGCAAACTTCACATTCCAACCATGCAGGATTCTTTTCCAACCCTGGAGCATAAAAAGGAGTTCAGATGAGTTCAGTTAGATTTTTTTTTTTCTTTTCGTTCTGGTTTGGTTTGGGTTTTTAAACAACAGGAGCTACCAAATGTCGTGACTTGAGTTCTGAATCTCTAATCAAGCAAGAGAAGGGGGTTCCCGTCAGTGGCTGCTGCATGCTCCAGAACTCTCCCAGGAGGCTTGAAAAACCCACAGGCCCATTTTGGGAGGGTCCATTTTATTTTGATGATGGTAACTCTTTTGCCATAAAACCATCCTCAGAATGAGTGGTTCTTGGCCCTGAAAAGTTAACCTCTGTCACTTTATGTGCTGACTGCAAGCACCTCAGTTCTGAAGTTTGCTCAGTTCTGAAGCTGGAGCTACAGGAGGGACAGTAAGCCTGTGGTCCTTGTTGCAGAGACTTAGCCTTTCAATAGGCTTTGCTTTTTAATGAGCAATATTTATTAAAGCTTCATAATGTAGTGGGGTCAGCCAGCACACTGCCCTCTAGAGTTGCGCTGCCCAGTTGAGCAGCCGCTAGCTGCATTTAAAATTGAATTAAGTTAAATTGTAAGTGTAATTTTAATTGATTAAAATTGAATATAAGTTTGAAATTCAGTTTCTCCATCACACCAGTTTCAAGTGCTTGGTAACCACAGGTTGATAATAGTTACCATATTGGATGGTGCAGACTGTAGACCATTTCCATCATCACAGAAAGTTCTATTGGACAGCTGTTTTGGAAGCTAAGCATACACATTGTCTTGATACCCAGTGGTGGATGGGAAATGGGCCTGCCAGAGTACGAGCAGAATATCCAGAGAAGAAGAGCAAATGTGTGTCTCTAAGAAGAGAGATCACACCTGTTATCACCCCGGGGGGGTGGGGGCTGAGCTAACTACCAACAGGTGAACAGGTGCAAACACCTGGTGGCCAGCTGCATCCCTGTGGCTCAGGAAGAAAAGGAGTTGAAGAGCATACTTTATTCTCCACAAAAGCCCCCCTTTTTTGAACTGACTTAACAACTCTTTCTCTTGTCAGGAGTTGGGACATAGACCTCCCTCAGAAAAGCCAAGGCCTTCATGAAATCTCTTCAGGTCTCACCTTCTATTACTTTTCTTCAAGAACTTACTTGCTTTTCCTCCAGCTCTTATTTTGAGGCCTCTTTACCTGGCATCTGCCTTGATTCCCAGTCCCTTCTTTCTGATGCTTGGATAGGACTCTCTTCTTGGTTTGATCTTGATGTAACCTCTGAAGATCATTCTTGCAAAGTTTCTCAGTGACTGTTCTGCAGGCAGTTAGCCCAGAATCCTGGAGCCTAGGCCTAGATTAGTGCCCGAGACACTCGCTTACCTGGGAACAGGGTTCAGACATGTTCTCTGTGTCAAAATGAAGCTGTATGTTTGAGTCAGCTATTGCTGTGTAACAAGCATCCCCTAAATTTCAGTTATACCAAACAATAAGCATTTATTTCTCATATATGTATTTATTCTGGGACCCAGATTGAGACAGGAGCAGCTACTCAAGGGAACGTATTCTCGGGGTGATGACAGAAATATAATAGAGTAAGTAAAATATGCCAGAACTCTTCATTCTAGGCTTAGAACTGATGGACCATCACTTCTGCTCTCATTCCAGCATCCAAAGAAAGTACATTCTACCTTTTATAAGAAGAAGTGCACAGTTATGTGGAATAGAGTGTGGATCCAGAATGAAGAATCAGGGCCAATAATTCAGTCTGAGACATTGCTAGAACCTTTGTCCAGCTCTTGAGAAGAGAAAATGAGCTGGTTAATCAGTCATGCAGCTCATACTCATTGAGTTCTAACTCAGTGGATGATTTCTGGATAGTATCAGTTCTCTATTGCTGTGTAAGAAACTATGGAAAAACTTAGTGGCTTAAAACAACAACCATTTTATATAGTTGATTATTCTGTAGGTCAGCAATTAGAACTCGGTTCAGTGAGATGATCCTTCTGGTCTGGGATGCTCCTGGCTGGGTTTGTTCAATGTCACCAGCTGGGAAGGCTGCACCTTATATTCTCCAGCAGGCTAGCCCAGGCTTGCTCACATGATGGTGGAAGAGTTCCCACTGAGAGTTAAGCCCAAGGCCTCTAGAGACTGAGGCCTGGAGCTGGTACCCCACCACTTCTGCTGCACCTTACGGCTCAAAGAAAGAAGCCCAGGTTCAAAGAAGGAACAAGGAATAGTTTCTGCCTCTTGATGGGAGGAGCTTCAAATAATTTGGGGTTGTTTTTTCAGTCCATTAGACATATCTGGCATATATATTCCATGATTGGAAATAAAAATATGAGGCTTACTCCACATCCAAAATTTACTATGTAGAGGCATCCTGAGGAGGGCAAAGTATAGGGACAAGTAGAATTCAGAGAAGGCTGTGTCCGTTTCCTCCACATCTCCCTTTGCAGTGGGGCGTCATTGCGTGTCTTGTCTTACTTGATACCACGTTAAAAGAATGTTGACATTATAAGATATATTATGATAGCAGCCAGTTATTAATCCAACATGACACCGTCAGTTCCCTGTGTCTGAATTTACCAAGACAATCCCCGTGGATGTCCATCCTCAGCCAGTACCACCTGTCAGGCTTTTTTCTAAGAGATGGAATTGCAGCTGTCAACAACAGCTGTAACAATAACACTAAACCTCAAGTCTCTGTAACTTCATTCTTTCTGGGAGCCAAAGTGACTACAAGCGTATGTTGTGTCATTTATCCCTACAACAGAATATTTATTCAGGAACAGTTGTCCACAAGCAAATGCAAGTAGTAAATCCTTAAAATATGTCACTTTTCCATGAAGTACTAGTTTTCCCTTTCAGCCCACCAAGAGTTTTAATGCAACACTTTCCTATTTCAGACATTTTTTAATCTATTCATCTGGTTGAAATTTCTTTTGGACTGCCCTTTCTCCATTTTTGCTGAGTTCTATCTTTCTTCCCATTTATCTGTGAGAATAGTTCATATTCCATCATTTTATTTCACCCACCCATAGCTTTTTAAGGTGTTAGTGAATTTGTTTTAGTAAATAGTTATTATTTTTTAATATTACTTAGATTTGGAAAATATTTCAACTTAGTCGCTTAGTCCAGTAAAAATCAGAATGAAAGGGAAATTGACATATATTGAGCACCAACTACATCCACGCTCCACAGTAAGACCTGCCATTATCCTGCTCATCCTCCCATGTTCATCCTCTAACTCGAATGTAAGGGCTAGATTATTATTTTCACATTTCAGCTGAGAAAGTTGAGGCTCAGAACAGTGAAGCACTTGGCTTAAGTCCTAGGATGAAAGTCAAGAAAAGCAAGAATATGATTCATGTTGCTTTTCCTGATGACAAAGCTGTGACAGAAGTTATACATAGAATAAGTCAGAAATTCCAATGTTTTTCCCCAAAACATCTATTTTTGTACTTGTCCATAGTAGGTGACAAAAAAAAAAAATGATGTCTAATTGAACAGAATCAAATCCATCTTTAGAGTAACGATGCAACTTATTTCAAGAGTAAGTGATTATTCCTTTGTTCTATCCTCCTAGGTTCGGAGAGGTCTTCCCAGGGAAACATAAGAGACATTAAACCTAAGTAATTAGTGCTTCATTGTAAATGGTTATTCCTTAACTCCAGCACTCTGTATACACTACAACCTAAAAACTTTACATAAAATTACTCTGGGAATTTTACTCCACCCTACGAGTATTCTAACCATCAAGCATTAGGAATAATGATAAACAATGTTGATGTAGAGGTAAAATATTTATTTTCATGGACTAAGTCCCCCAATTCTGAGATGGCTTTGAGTATTTCAGTTACTATCAATATGCCTATTTGATCGTCTCCCCCAACCTTTTCAACATGAATATGGACTGTTATGGAGAGCTAGTTGATTCCTGGGAATTGAAGACTCTTCTTACAAGGTTATACAACCAGAAAATGCCTGGCTTACTGGAGATCTACAGTTTGACCAGGAGTGAAGCCCATTGGAGCCCTTCAGACTCCCTTGTTCATTGCAAGGCAAGGTGAACCAGTTCAGTGTCAGAGTCAGTGTGTGAGTACAAAAGGCATTTAAGAAAGGTCTGTGAAAATGAAGGCACTCATTTGGTGATCCATTCTATTGGAGGATATGCCTACTACCAAGATGCAGTTACCTGTGTTCTTTCTGAAAAGTTGCACACAATCCATTCTTTCCAGTCACTATCTCCCTATTTTTACAGGTAAAAATATTGTTATTGCTATTCCATTATGTCTGGATTTTCTACTTTCTTGTCTATCTCTCCCATTGTTACCATGGTATCTCTACCATGAAAGATTTCGGCTTTCTGAAGAAGAGAGAAATCCTTTACTTAGTTTTAGTACTCATAAGTCTAACGTGATGCTTGAGCATTCTGTTTTTACAAACCTCTAAACTACTTACACCTTCTATGGACATAAAAGAGTCCTGACTCTTGTGTTTTACTTGGCATATTGGTTGAAGATGAATTAAAAGGTACAGAATGAAAACTATTAAATGTTCTTGGGGAGAGGGGATTATGATAAAATAGATAAGGGAACAACAGGGGCGCCTGGGTGGCGCAGTCGGTTGAGCGTCCGACTTCAGCCAGGTCACGATCTCGCGGTCTGTGAGTTCGAGCCCCGCATCAGGCTCTGGGCTGATGGCTCGGAGCCTGGAGCCTGTTTCCGATTCTGTGTCTCCCTCTCTCTCTGCCCCTCCCCCGTTCATGCTCAGTCTCTCTCTGTCCCAAAAATAAATAAAAAACGTTGAAAAAAAAAATTAAAAAAAAAAAGATAAGGGAACAACAAGTTGTAAATTCAAGAAAGGAAAGAATAAATCATGCCTGACCAACATCACCTTAATTGTTCCACTATATTAATTAGTAGAGAAAGGAACACCATGTTACCTTCCCTTAAGAAGAATGTTCCATTGAGTGGCTTGTGAAATATTTACTGTCCCCTTTTTTTGAAAAAGTATAAACACTGAGCAATGATAAGTGGCAAGGATTTCATAAGACCTGTAGTAGCACAGGTAGAAGCACATTGAAGTAACTTTAAGGAAAAATTTTAATCAGCTGCCAAGATGAACAGATATCTTAATGAAAAACCTGCAGAAATACAAGTGTTCATATCACTGATGAATACAGAGAGCATGAGAGTGACATCAGCAAGATGGTGGAATAGGAAGCCCTAGACACTCCCTCCCCACGGATATGGACCAGATATATGAACCATATAATTGCCTTTGTGAGAACACCAAAAGCCAGTTGAGAGGTTACAGCAACCTGAGATGAGTGCAAGACCAAAATGAGCTGCATTTGAGTAGGTAGAAAAGTCCATTGCACTTACCCACCAAGTTCCATCTCATTATCAGGATATGCAGCATGATTGGGAGAAAACTCCCATCTCACTCCCTGTCCCTCATGAGGGAGAAGAAAGATGGAACACATGTCAAGTGTTGTGGCTTTTCAGGGTGCTTCCAAAGAATGGTTTCTGTCTTGCCTGACTCAGAGCACTGACAGGAAAGGCAGTAGCATACTTTGGAAGCCTGGGGGACACTGAGAACAAAGATGAGCCTCTTGACTTGCTACAGCAATCAGAGAGATTGCAGTGCCACAGAAAGACACCAAAGGAAGTCGGTGGGTAGAAACAGGCACCTTTCTTCAGCTGGGAAATTACATGCACAAACCTAGGAAGACTCAACTCAGAAAAGGTTTGAGAGACCTATTGAATCTCTAGCTGAGCTGATTGGTCAAGATTTCTCCTACATGAAGATAAACCATAAGACTGGAAGAAGTGGCTCTTCTTTTCAGATAACCAAATCTCAACAAAAGATGCATACAATGCATACAAAGAAACAGGAAAGCATGGCCAAATTAAGGGGCCAAAATATATCTCTGGAAACAAACCCTAAAGAAATAGAGATCTAGGAGTTATCTAGATAATTCAAAATAACCATCAAAAATATGCTCAATGAGCTAAAAGAGAACACAACAGACAACTACATGAAATCAAGTAAATGCCGTATGAGCAAAATGAGAATATCAACAAAGAGAAACTAAAAAAGAACCATACAAATTCTGCTGAAGAGTACAGTAACTGAATTGGAAAATTCACTAGAGGAGCTCAACAGCAGACTGACTATCAAGAAGAAGAAACAGAAAACTTGAAGGCAAGTCATTTGAAATGATCCAGTCATAGAAGGAAAGAGGAGAAGAGGAAAAACAAGAACAAAAACGAGAAGAAAGAAAATGAAGAGAGTCAAGGGGCTTATGGGAAACCATTACTTGGACATATAAGCATTCTGGGAGTCTCAGAGATTGCAGAGGGGCAGTGGGTGGTGTTGGAATGGGCAGAAAGCCTATTTGAATAAATAATGGCTGAAAACTTCCCAAATTCAAGGAGGGAAATAGACATATAAATTCAAGAAGCTTAAAGAATTCCAACCAGGATTCACCTAGAGAGACATACACTAATACACATTATAATCAAACTACTGAAAGGCAAAGACACAGAGAAAGTCTTAAAATCCACAAGAGAAAATGAACTCATTATGTACAATGGAGCTCTCATAAAATTATCCACAGAAACTTTGCAGGCCAGAAGGGAATGGAATAATATATTCAAAGTTCTGAAACAAAAGTAAATAAAATGGCCAACTAAGAATACTATCAAAACTATTTTTCAAAAATGAAAGAGAAGAGTGCCTGTGTGTCTCAGTCAGTTAAGTGGCTGACTCTTGATTTCGGCCCAGGTCATGATCTCACAGTTCATGGACTCGAGCCCCACATCGAGCTATGTGCTGATGGTGCAGAGCTTGTTTGGGATTCTCTCTCTCCTCTCTTTCTGCCCCTTCCCCCACCCTTCTCAAACTAAATAAACTTAAAGAAAAATCAAAGAGAAAGCAAGACTCTCAAATAAACAAAAGCTGAGGGTTCATCATCAGTAGGCCTGCCCTATAAGAAATGGTAAAAGGAGTCCTTCAAGTTGAAATGAAAGGGTGCTTAATAGCAATATGAAAGCAAATGAAAATATATAGCAGTTTGGTAAAGATAAATCCATAGACGAATATGGAATCTTGTAGTGTTTTAAAGTTGGTGCATAATCACTTTTAATTTCTGGTATAGAATTTAAAGAACAAAAGCATTAAAATGACTATAAATGATAGATGAGTAGAGAGAAATAATCAGAAGCTCCATGTACATGAGATTCTGTGGAAGACCTCTTTGATTTATACTCAGAAAAGTTTCTATTTTGAGTAAAGTTTTCCAGCTGGAGATGAGGGAAACGGTCAGAAGTAAAAGCATTAGGTAAAGTCAAATAATAAAAGATAGCATGTGATTTTGAAGGTATATTTGTTCAGTAATAATATTAATAGCAGTAGGTTTTGTGACAAGAAGAAACTACCAGAATACTCATGAGGACCCCATGTTTGACTTGAATGATCTGGGTTGACTGGTAATATATGACGTGAGTTTGCTCAATTTCCAGAATCCTCAGGTCCTTTGCTTTTTATGCCAACTAGGTAACTCTGGCTCTGTTTTGAAAGAGACTCTGATGATGAAAATAAATAACAGGTTAGGATCAAAGAGACCGTTTGAGAAAGAAAATGACCCCAATTCTGGTTCTGAAACAGAATCCCAGAAGAATAACAAAATATAACTGTCCTGAAATGTTCTCTGGCTAAAAGGTTTTCTTTTTTTTTTTTTTAACAAGAGGATGCAGTTTTCCTTTTTCTTTCAGCTCAGCGATATTTAACTCATTTTCTTATTTAATCGCATTTTCACATCTATGACATAAGCCAAACTCCATTAAACAGAAAACATTTTTATAGTATCTAATCACGCAGTGTAAAAAGACTTACCAGCCCGGGGGTATACCCCAGGGTGAAAACGTGTTGCAGAACCAGAAAAGCAAGGAGGGATGGGTCTTCGTGGATGACGCTCTGAAAATGGCCTCATGGGACTTTGGATGCTGGCCCTCCAAGAGTTCATTAACTGTATGGATGGAATGTGTTTGCTGCTTAGAAGTAAAGACTAATTGCATTAACAGTTATGTCAAACATAGTCACCATGACCATGTCAGCATGTGTGTGGAATATGTATTTTAAGTATTTTGTATAAAAAAATACTGTGAGTGATGAACCAAATACTGTGTTGGTTTGCAAAATAACGTAAACACATGTATCCATCCATCCTGGAATGATTAACATAAAGTCAAAACATACCAACTCTTCCTTTTTTTATTATTATTTTTAAGTCTATAGAGTACTAATGCCTCTTGCTTCTCCCTCTGTCATGTTTTGGACCTAAGGAAATGAATGTGGTGGGGACATCATTCTGTGTGGCATCTGTGTTGGTATAGAAGGAGCGTAGGTGAAAATTATGAGTTTGAAGGATTTTGTAGTTCTCTTTCATCCTCTTGTAATTAGTAAGCCTCTCTGAGGGCAGTGCAGGGACTGTTTGACCACAATATTAGGCACAGATTGTAGTCTTACAGTATAATCAAGAATGAGTCCTAAATTCTTCTGTAAATTTGAACTGTGGGTGCCTCCACCCTGAGCCATGCCAAAGCTTCCCTATAGGTAGCTTGAAATGATGAAGGAAATGATGCAAAGGTTCGAAGTGTGGATGTCAGGGGTGCCTGGGTGGCTCAGTTGGTTGAGAGTCCAACTTTGGCTCAGGTCATGATTTCATGGTCTGTGGGTTCGAGCCCCTCATCAGGCTCTGTGCTGACAGCTCAGAGCCTGGAGCCTGCTTTGGATTCTGTGTCTCCCTCTCTCTCTTTGCCCCTTCCCCACTCTCACTCTCTTTCTCTCTCAAAAAGTAAACATTAAAAAAATTTTTTTAAGTGTGGACTTCAAACATGGCTGAACCTTGCCATTATGCTGACTGAAATAGGCCAGACACAAGTAGAATGGTGGTTGTCAGGGGCTATGGGGGAGAAATGGGGGATGATGGGTACAGAGCAGAGTTTCAGTTTGGAAAGACAATGTTCTGACCATGGGTGGTGGTGATGGTTGCACAACAGTGTGAATGTCCTTCGTGCCACTGAAGTGTACATTTAAAAATGGATAAGATGACAACTCTTACATTGTATGTATTTTACTAGAACTTTTTTAAAAGTTGAAAAAAAAATATGTGGGCTTCAGGCTCTGGCCAATGGGGATCTGGACCTGACCCTGTCACTCTCAGCTGTGGCAAGTCTCTCCATTGTTCTAAGCTTCCATTTGTCTCTCTGCAAAATGGGACCAAATGGGCCTGCACAGGATTATTGGAAGAGTTGGAAGCTGTGGCAGATTCATTAAAGACCCTCCACTCCCCGTGCAAAGCCTCATGCAGGGCTTTGGGGCCTCCGTTGGCCTAAGGAAAGCCAATATTTTTTATGTCAGGAAAACAGTTTGAACCATACTCTGATTCGAACACTTGCCGGCATGGGATTGGTAGAGGTCAGCAGAACCTGGCATGTGGACACAGGTATATCCATTTCCTACTGCCACTCTCACAAACTTTGTGGCTTAAAACAACACAAATGGATTTTCTTTCAGTTCTGTGGGTCAGAAGTTAGAGTGCCCATAGGGCTGTGTTGCTTCTGGAAGCTTCTGGAAGCTTCAAGGGAAATTCTGATTCCTTGCCTTTCAGCTAGGAAAGGAATAATAAGGATTCCTTATTCCTACCTCTTATTCCCGTCATCAGATTTACTACTCTCTCTCTGACCCTCATTCCTCCCTTGTGGGTCCCTATAAAGACCCTTGTGATTACATTGGGCTCACCCAGGAATCCAGGATAACCTCCCCATCTCAAGATCCATAGCTCAATCATATCTGCAAAGTCCCTCTTCTCATGTAAGCTAAGGTATCCCTAGGGTCCAGAGATCAGGATGTAGACATCTCTGTGGGGCCATTACTCAGCTAGCCACACCAGGCAATCTGGTTTGTTTGTCTGTTCTCTTCAGGAAACTATCAAACTGCCCCTTTATGTCACCCCTGAGGTCACCTCAAGGGGTAAAGAGCAGGTGTGCTGTGGGTTAGATCAGATCTGGGCATGCACTCCTAGACTAGTCTTTTCAAAAATGCTTAGCCTGATCCTGCAACTCCTTGGGTCATTAAGATTTGACAGCTGGGCCCTGTGGCCTGCCTCCCGTTGCAGAAGTTTGCCATCACAATGAGTTGTAAGTTCCTACAAGATAGGGACCTGCCTTCCATTTTATTTTTATTCTGGAGAAAAAAATTGCTTCTTTACTTACATTACTTTTCTTTAATACTTACAAGCATGGGCTTTTGAGTTAGTCAGCTGGCTCCATTACTGGGCATACAAAGCTTGTTAGCAAGTTAGGAAGTTATGATGATCCTTTGCTTTCCATGTCTGTAAAATGGAAACATTATGCAGCCCCGCATCAGTCAGCTGGGGCTACCCTAACAAAACACCACAGCCTGGGGGCCTTAAACAGCAGAAATGTATTTTCTCGCACTTATGGAGGCAGGAAGTCCAAAATCAAGGCATTGGCAGAGCGGGTTACTTCTGAGGCTCTCTCTTTGGCTGGTAGATGGCCATCCCCTCACTGTGTCTTCACATGTCTTCCCTCTGTTTGTGTCCAGATTTTCTCTTCCATACAGACTCCAGTCATAGTGTATTGGAGCCCACTCTGATGACCTCATTTTTTAACATAATTACCACTTTCATGACCCCTCTCTCCAAATACAGTTGCATTTTGAGATTCTGGGAGTTAAGTCTGTAACATATAGATTTGGTTGGGGTGGGGGGGCGGGGGGGACACAAATCAGCCTATAACGAACATCCATCGCAATGAGGCACATGATGAATTAAAGCATGTAGAGAAAAGCCATTAGGATGGTGCCTGGCACTCATAACGGTTCCACAAAATGCTACTGTTGCTGCCGCTGCTATTGTTTTTAAAGGAAGTTGGCCAACACTCCCTCCCACCCCTTTCTATAACTGTTATAAAATAGTTCACATGTTTATAAATTGTTTTAAAAGCTTCCTGTGCCTTCCATTTCCTTTTGGGTTCCTACTTATTTTTATATGCATGGCCATTCCTAAATACTAACACAGTATTGCCACTGAAAAGAGATGCATTTTCAGGCTTTTGCTCCATGGCGGTGGTATTTATATGCTATTTAAAGGAGGCTGCTTATCTTTGAAATGCTTATTACCAAGACATACCTGAGCCACCTTTCTCAGCACAGCAATGCTGGCTTTGATTTTCACTGACCACTTTTGATTTGATTCACTCATTCCATTCCCTGTAACTCCTCATTCCCTGTAAATCCAAAGTTTTATCATTCATAGAAAAACTGAGAAAATGAGTTGTTCATTTATGGACCCCAGTCACCCAGCTGGCACCAGGCATGCTGCCAGGGAAATTTTACTCCAAGGAAGAAATGAAGGACCTCACAATATGTGGGTCTAGAACATTCACCCAGTGTCCATCAAGAGACTTGCGCCAACATGGTGAGAGCAGCTTTAATCACAGTACCTCAGAACCAATGACATCCCAAATATTCATCAACAGGTCAATGGGTCACAAAAGGAACACTGCTCAACAATAGAAAGGAGCAAATTATTGACACACAACAATGTAGATGAGCTCCAGAAGCAGCAGATGCAGAGGTAAACCTACTGTGTGATTCCATTTCTGTGAAGCTTCTAGAACAATGAAAACTAATCTGTGGTGATAGAAATCAGATGAGTGGTTGACCAGGTGGGAATAGATGGCGTGATTGATGGAAAAGAAGTGGGGACACTTTTATGGATGATGGAATGTTCTATATCTTCACGGGGGACACAGACACACAGATTTGTTCATAACTCACTGAGCTCTACATTTAAAATGTATGCATTTAGTTGCCTATAAATTAAGCTTTCAAATTTTATTTAAAAACCAATCAGTAAAAAAAAAAAAAAAAAAAAAAACATCCTGCTCCAGGCCGTCTTCTCCAAATTCAAATTTGAGGTTATATTGACAGAGCCCTGAGGCCAGCCGACCTTTTTTGCTCTCATATTCCTGTGCACTTTACCCACAAAGGGCCAGATTGGAGATGAGAAAGTGAGGCTGGGAGCTCTTGAACAGAGCTCCATGGAACATTACATATCGGAATAATGCACAAGCAACCAGGATGCCTGGAACAAATAACTTTCTGCTGATCCACTGTGAAAATTCAGCAAACTCAAAAGCCCTCTAAATTCCTCATTTCATTCCTGGAGCCTAAAATAGGTTTTCGTATTTATTTGCTGACTAACATTCTGTCCAGAGTCTTTTAAAAAAGAATTCTTATAAATTATCAGCAAATGTTCTGCCTGAGTTTTGGTACTTTAGAAAGTGAGCATTACAATTTGCTGGGAGACACTGTGCAACAGAGAATATTAACCTCTGCTGTTCCCTGTTCAACATCCAGAAGAAACTGGTCACTGTGTAATACAAGATCTGCTATGTATTTACCAAGGGCCCTTAAATGATATGACTAGCAAATGGATCTAAATTCCTCATCTGTATATGGGAGATACTACCTTCTTATGCCTGTCTCATGGAGTTTTGGTGAAGAAATAAGAAGTTGGAATAACTAGAAAAGATGGGAATCATAATAGTATTATGGCACATTTCTTTCATGTAGGTCCATAAATGTCTACCTGAACATCAACAAAATTCCTGATTTATCTCTTCTCTATTTGTTACTACTTACTCTTACAGCAAGCCATTTTGGAGGAACCCTCTTTCTCTCTCCCACTAATAGAAATTCTCTGAATTCCCACCCCATTCTTGCTTTCACCCCAAAGGAATTGTTTTTATCTCTTCATCTGCATGGAAGACTTTGTTCAGTAACAAAGTAGGAAAAGAGGAGTTCCATTGGAAGAAAGACCTAGATACCTGCCACACACCTTGAGTTGGTTTTGGTTCTCAATGGAGAGAGGGAATTGAGAGGCAGAATCTAATGGGAGTGATCCTTAAAAGTATGGAAATTCTGGGCATGTGCAGAGCTGACTGTCCCAGGAGATAAAGAATGTCACAGGATCAAGAAGACCCTTTTCCCTACCTCTAAATGCTGACATTCAGCACTTTTATAAATCTAAAGACAGAAACGATGCCATGCACAGTGACCTTTAAATTTTTTTTTTTTTAATTTACATCCAAATGAGTTAGCGTATAGTGGAACAATGATTTCAGGAGTAGATTCCTTAGTGCCCCTTACCCATCTAGTCCATCCCCGCTCATTGAAAGAGCCCAAATGTCCATCGATGGATGAATGGTTAAAGAAAATGTGGCACAGTGACCTTTTTAAGGCAGTAAACTTCTTTCTCTAAAAGGATTTGCAAAGAGCAGATGTAGGAACTAGAAAAAGACAGGAAAAACAAGGTGCAAGTTGCATGGCAGTTCTAGGTAAACAAGTGGGCCAGTACCACACCTGAAACATCTTTGGGGTCCTCTGAGTTTTTAGGAGTGCTTGGGAGAAGGGGATGAGAGCCAGCTCTTCTCTGAGTCTATGCAATCAGGACACATTTGACTATCCCTTTGACAGCCCTATCCCTCCCCTTCTCTCTTTCCTTCTCCCCTTCTCTCCCTCTTTGTTGTTCTCTTTTTCAGAGTTCATTATGGTTAGTTATATTTTCTACGCTATTTCCAGTTTCTCTTCTGGAACTGAGGCTGTATCATGGAAACAGGCTGTATCATGTAGAAGAGTCCTTCCACTATCACCAAACTGTGATTTTTCTGAATAGAATGGCAGAGAACATGGTTTGTGGAAGTGTAGTACATAATTGTCCAAGGTTGGGCTTATATACCCTGCGTCTGCTTGCCAGGGAGAATCTTTAAACCTGGTGGGGGAGGAGTAAAATGTGAAAACTGAAATCTTACATTTCCTTCCCTGTATAAAACCATAAGTTGGGTTCCAGTGCATATTTCTTCCAACTTTCATTCTGACAGGAAGTAATATAAAGGAGTGATTAAGGGCATGGACCCCCAAGCAAGTTTTGTTTGAAATCCAGTCCTCCCAGTTACTAGTTTTGTGGCCTTGCAATTAATTTTGTTATGTTCTAACTCTCCTCAGCTATAAAATGGGTGTGGTTACAATATGACTTAAGTCAGAAATTTGTAGCAAGGAGTGAAAGAATTTCCATAATGTTTGAAAGAGAGTCTGGTACATAATTTATATAATATACAATTTATTTATACAGTATAAATAAATGCAATATAATGTGATTTATACAATATAAAATTTGTACAACTTAAAGAACTACAAATTAGAGCATGTATTGTATTGAAATCATTGTCTGATTATATTTCTAGTTTTCCCTATTGAATCTATGCATCCCATGAAGACTGGACCAAATAGCACATGATAATAAATATTTGATTCATATTGGACAAATTTTAAAAATCCAACCAAGATAGGGGTGCCTGGGTGGCTCAGTCGGTTAAGCATCCAACTCTTGGTTTCAGCTCAGGTCATAGTCTCAGTTTCGTGAGTTTGGGCCCCACACTGGGCTCTGCACTAACAGCACAGAGCCTGCTTGGGACTCTCTCTCTCCCTCTCTCTCTCTGCCCTTCCCTCGCTCACACTTTCTCTGTCCCTCCCAAAATTAATTAATTAATTTTAAAAATTAAAAAAAAAATTTTAAAAATTATCTTATCCACCTAAGATAAAAGAAAATGTTGTCAATTTCAAAACCTGTGCTATTAGAAAGAAGACATCTGACTACATTTTTGATATTTGTGCCTTTGTGCTCTCATAGACACAGCCTGTTTATAATTCATTACTGGCTATGAAACGTGCCCATGTTTGAATGGAGCATCTGTCTCTTCATCTGAACCACATCATGGTTGGTTCTCAGGAGGGACATTTATTGCCCCACCCCCATCTACAAGTTTATTGAAATAACAGTTGTGACACACAGAGGGAATGAATCCATTATTATTTCCCAGAGACCAGGAAGGCATGTCAAGAGTGGTCTAGACACTCTCATGAATTTCTAGAGGATGGAAATTAGATGTGATTGTACTGATCCAAAGCAGAGAAAGTCTCAATCCGGACCACGTGTAAAAAAGAGTTAAAGTAGAACTGGGTCCACTTGAGCTCCCAGAGCTTCGAGTACAGAATCAGGAGGTGTGGTGTGTGCAGAGGTTGGTCAAGAAAGAAAAATTAGGGTAATTAATTAAATGACTATCCTTGCGCTTCAGGCATCTATTGCTGTCTAAGTAGTCACCCCAAACTTAGTCGTGTAAAACAACAACCTTTTAAATCTGTGCTCCAGGAATTTGGACAGAGCACAACAGAGATGATTTGTCTCTGCTCCACAGTGTCTAAGAATATACTGGAAATATTAGGAAATGTTAAGAAAATACAGTGTCATTGGAAATTCTGGACTGGCTAGAGGTGACTTGACTGGCTGAGGCTGGAATCATCTGGAGGATTCTTCACTCACATTTAACCCTGGACTGGGGCAACTTGAGGCTGGGCTCAGCTGGGACTATTATCTGGAGCACCTACACGTGGCCTCTCCATGTGCCTTTGGCCTCCTCAATATGGCAGCCTTAGGGTATCAGATGACTTTCATGGTAGCTCCAGGATCTCAGGGTTAGTGTTCCAGAAAATAAGGTAGACATTGTATGGTCTCTTATGACCTATCCTCCAAAGTCATATAATACCACTTCTGTCTTACTGTATCGTCAAGCCCACCTGGATTCAAGAAGAAGGGATATAGATCTCCAATTTTTGATGACAGGAAGAATTTGTGACCATGTTGGAAAACCACTCTACTTTAGAACAAGTGAATCAGCTGGTTCTTTCTCATCTCTATCAGTTGACCAGTGTCTTTCCCAAGGAAGAACCAGAAAAATGGTTTTTAAAGCAAGTGAGTATCTGTCTAGGCAGGTTTGTAACCTCTGCTATAGGAGTTTATGGCTAAAAAATAAAAGTCCGAACTATCCCTGGATCCTTACAATGTCTAATATTGTAGAGGGACTCAACAGGAAAGTTGGCGAGTAAATCACACTCAAGTATTATATCTCCTCTTTATTTTACCATTTGGGGGCCCTACAACACTGACCACATACCCTGAACTGAAGCTTGCCTGTCTACACACCCTATGTGCCTTCAAAGAGTCAGCAATCGGCTCTCTCATTTAGAGGACTTCAGGGACGCAGGCCTATACACCTGCAAAGAAAACTGATGCTGGTTGCCATATTACTCAGCCACTAGTTCCTATATATGAGTGTGCTTCCAAAGACTTTCAGGCATTTGAGAAAACTTCCCAAAGGAAGGATCAAAATAGATAAACAGAAGAGCTATCCACCAAGCAACCAAAGATAATTGAGGTGATAGAAATAAACTTGAAATTTTTAATTCATATTCTCAAGATTTTTTACATGGATATTAAAGCCATAAAAACCAGAACAGGCTGCTAAAAGGGAGGGGGGGGCAGGAGGTGAAAAGGAAATGATCAGTAAAAAAAGAAATTGTTTTTAAAAATTTGTAATGTGACTTCCAAACCACCTGGGTGGTTCAGTTGGTTATGCGTGGGCTCAGGTCATGATGTCACTGCCCGTGAGTTCAAGCCCCATATCAGGCTCTCTCTGCTGTCAGCACAGAGCCCCACTTCAGATCCTCTGCCCCCCTCTCTCTCTGCCCCTCCTCTGCTCATGCTTTCTCCCTCTTTCAAAAGTAAATAAACATTTTTAGAAAGAAGAAGAAATCCCAAAAAGCAAGCTAAGCAAGCAGGTCTAAAAAGAAAATGATTCGGATTTTCAAAGAAAGAAAGTTCTAAGATCTCTGAGAAGAAGAACAGAAATAATTTCAAGTCATGTTTTAAAAAATGTGTCTTCACATGTTGATAATACAGGGAAGAAGCCCCATGTCGAGTCTCCCAACAAGGAAAAAAATGTCATTTCCAACCCCAAGACAAAAATCTATGCAAGAAAAGTATTGTGAATATACAATGCAAACTAAAATATGGAATCTTTTTGTTTAAGGATGATGTTTAACATTATGTTTAAGATGAACTATATTGTCTTGACATAAGAACATTATCTTTTGAATAGCAAGTGGGTGGTGACATCAAACCTGTAAGAAGAGATTACATTTTTAGCATGCTATTTGGCTCTACAGTGAGGAATATTCATTTACCAGTTGTTCTAATATAACTATTTATTGTTTTTCTACATTTACACTCAACCCTTAAATAAAACATGAACAACCAGGGTGCCTAGCTGGCTTAGTTGGTAGAGGATCCAATTCTTGATCTTGGGGTCGTGAGTTTGAGCCCCACATTGGATGTAGAGACCACTTACGTAAATAAAACTTTTAAAAGTATACAATAAAAAATAATTAAAAAATAAAATGTTGGCAGCTGAAAGATGGTGATAGATTAGAATGTAAATGATTTCATGTTGACGATGTAAAAATCAAGTTATACTTAAGTAGAGGGTGGAATAAGAAGGTGGCTCCAGACAGGAAGGTGAGCACTCTTGTCCTACCTAATATGGAATCAAGAAGTACTTCCAAAGCTAATGGAATATGAAATAGAGGAGGAAACCTTCAAAGATTTATTATCCCTAATAATAATAATAATAATAATAATAAAACTTTCAGACATTAGGATCGTATAAGATGTAGGGAGTAATATAAATGAGTTAAATCTTCATTTTTCAATAAATGATGTCTAAGTGAATAAATCTAGTAAGAATTATTATGATCCCTTTATTTGGCATTACAGAAATAAGAACTGGAAGAACCAAAAAGGAAAATGATATTAATAAGTGTATACTGTTGGGAGGTGGGAGGGTTGAGGCAGAGGACAGCTGTTTTTCATTAATAGACCCTGTAAGTACTACTTAGTTTTTTTAAATATGTGCTATTTAATTTTCTTAATATGGGTATAAAGTCACTAAAGTAATGCCCAGAAGAACTAACTCAAGTATCAGGGGAGAGGGAGGGGAAGGTAGAAGAGAAACAACAGTAGCTATCTCTTATCATATAGACTTTAATATTGTGCCATGCAGAGTCCTAAACCTGTTACATGTATCAGTGCATTTAATCCTGGTAATAACCCTTGACGGGGGTGCTATTATTATCTCCATTTTGAAGATGAGGAAACTGAAGCAGAGACTTGAAATAATAGCTTGCCCAAGGCCATACACCCCGTGACTGTTGCAGCTGGATTCGAACTCCGTAATTCTGGCCCTGGGTCCTTGTTCTTCACCTTTCTGCTGTATACCCTGTGGTGCCTGTGGGAATGTTGTTTCCTCACCTTTCCTAATAAGAGGTCAAGAGAGACCAAGATCTAGAGGAAGAAGCAAACTGTTTCATGGTAGCTTTGTGACAACTAAAATAACCAAAGGAAGAAATGTTAAGAAGGGTTACCTCTGGTGAGTGACAGGAGTATGGGGTAAGTGGAAGGCACAGGGAGACCAAAGATTTTTACTTCTCTTCATACCCTATTTATGGCTTGATATTTTTTTCTTTTGCAAGTTTTTATTTAAATTCCAGTTAACATACAGTGCAGTATTAGTTTCAGGTGTAGAATATAGTAATTCATCACTTACCCACAACACCCAGGGCTCATCACAAGTGCGGCCTCCTTAATACCCATCACCCAGCGTGATTTTTTTTTTTACCATAATCATCAATTCTATGTTTTAAAGTTTATTTACACAGGGCACCTGGGCGGCTCAGTCGGTTGAGCGTCCGACTTCAGCTCAGGCCATGATCTTGCAGTTTGTGGATTCGGGCCCCACGTTGGGCTCTGTGCTGTCAGTTCGGAGCCTGAAGCTTGCTTTGGATTCTGTGTCTCCCTCTCTCTTTGTCCCTCCCCCACTCACACTCTGTCTCTGTCTCTCAAAAAATGAATAAACGTTAAAAAAATTAAAGTTTATTTACACAAAACTTACAAATTTCAGAGGACTTTTCCTTTAAAATCAGATGGAAGTAGGAAGACATTTCTGAAAACTCAGTTTATGTTTCTTCTGTCTCCCAGGATCAGAGATCATTTGTATAAATGTGTGTGATTTATGCAACCAAATGCACCCTTTGGAAATTTGATTTAAACATTTTATTACTTTAAGTGTTTGTTTCATTGGAAGGGAAATATATTAAAATTGTCCTTGCCAGTACTTCTATCCAATTTAAAAGCTCCAGATAATGATTAGACTTTATCAGTCTTGTGACAGTAAAATGAAGCTATATGATCCCTGAGGCCAGGTCCTAAAACACTATACAGCTTTTGCTTATTCTCTTGGGATGCTTGCGTTCAGAGCCCTGAGCCCCCACTTAAGTGTCTGACCGCCCTGAGGCTGCCCTACTGCGAGGAAGCTCCTGCCACGTGGAGAGGCCATGTGTGAGTTTGGTCAGTGGCCCCAGCTGAGATCTCAGTCTATGGCCCACATGAGCCACCAGTCCTGCAAGTGTGCAAGCTGTCCAATGACTTCAGCCCCTAGCCTTCGCGTCTTTTCAGCTATGAAGTTAAATCCAACAATTCTACACTTCTTGTTTTACACTGACATGACTCTCAAACTGAATTTTTATTATAAATCCAGAAGAGATTTTAAAACAGATTTACTTTATAAGCAGAGTGATGAATGGCAACACTCCTAGTGTGTAGACTCTGAAATATTCATAAGGAAGATATAAAATTCATTGCCATCTCTTAAAACCTCATACACAGAGAATGGGGTTTTCTTCCACGCTGTGTGCGACTGGGGAGCACAGGGTAGTTTCTCATTTCTTATTATCTGGACATCTGTGACCCTAACAGGTCATAGCAGGAAGGGGCAGTGGTGTCAACCCCTGCTGGATGTTAGAATCACCTGCGAATGAAAAATTCCAGCGGCCAAACCACAGCCCAGCTCAGATAACTCACCATTTCTGAAGGGGGGACTCAAGCATGAGTGTTTCATAAAACTTCCAGATGATTCCAAAGGGCAGCCAAGGCTGAGAACCAGGCCTGCCTGAGAGAGTCTGATTCAGAAGGTCTGGATTGAGCTAAGGAATCTGTATTTGTCAAACACACCCAGGTCATTCTTATGAGCAGATAATTCTTGCCAGTCACCTGCAAGGAGCTGACCATGGGGGCTCTGTGGGTGTTCACCCCTGTTTCAAGATGTGATTCAATCACTTTCAAACTGTGAACTGTAGGTAATTGTGTAACCTCACTAAGCCTTAGTTGACTCATCTGTAAAATGGAAGTATTGAAAGATTGGAAGGAAAAAGGCATATAAGGTGCTTAGTATAATATTTGACACAGAAGAACTAATTTTAAGGCGTTGACTGTTACAGGAAGGGACTTCGCTGCGTACCAGGGCCTCTTTGGAAACAGCCTGGTCCCAGAAGGTTCCAAATTGCTCACAGAGGCCTTTTCCTGCCTAGAAATGAGATAGGGTGCTCCAGATAAGGCCACAACTTGCCAAGTGCTCTTTGTTTCAAATGCACACATGCCCAAGATCCCTTTCACTTCCAAATTATAGGATTTTCTCAGACATTGTTGAATAAATCCTTGCACGTTGCTGAGAGTCTAGTGTGGGTAAATATTATCATTCCAGGTAGAGGACTGAGAAAAGGAAAAGCATAGGCCATGCTCCTGATCACACAGCACATTAATGGTTAATCTGGGGAGAAACTGAAAAGTGCGGAGAATGAATGCCGAGGAGGGAAGTGCGGACAGAGGGACAGGGATCTCCATTCCTGGGAGTCACCTGGAACCCACTCCTTGTCTTGGCTTCCTCCGTACAGTGTAAACACATATCCCTACTATTGTACTTTCCATACTGCATTTTGATTACATTTCTTATTCCATCAACAACTAAGGTGCTAACTACTTTTCACCTAACACAGTCATCTGCAAAGTGAAAAATTAACCTAACTTCTTAGATAACCTCTTGCCATGTTTTTGGCTGAGAACTATTCAGCTCCTGGGGAAGGAGATTTTGGTTGGCTGGCTGGTGTTACTGGCTGCCCTGATCACTCCGTTCCCTCAGCTCTCTGTTTTATTGCCTAACACAGATAAAGCCAGGATGTGTTATTGGTGTCACCATGTTTTAATTCTTGATTTCCTTAATGTGGGGGGGGGGGGGAATATCTTCCAAGCACTCATTAAAGAAATGTTCTTGGTTCAATTTGCCCTGGCTGCAGAATCAATTCACGAACGTCACCTGCTGTCCCTGCCCTGAGTCACAGAAATTGCTTAAAATAGATTGCCTGACAGATCAACTGCAGCCGGATGAGCCACACAGACGTAGCAACCAGTACTTTTTTAGTATGAAAATATCACTGCCCTGCATCCACTCACGAGTAGGGGACAGGTGCTTCCTTCCCAACCTAGAGCCCCCACAGGTGGTGGCCTCCCACGTTTCCTTTGAACGCATAGTCTGTTATAAGTCAGACTAACTCCTGATATTGCAAAAGTCCTATTCTTTGTCAAACAGTGGGTAGACATCTTAATTTTTAAAGTATATAATCCATGTTGCCTCTCCTCTATAACTTGATGAAGCCAGAGAAACATGGATCCTTCCAGGGATGAAAGGAACACTTCTAAATCCATACCTAAGTCTGTGAGCTGGGGTGGGGGTGGGAGGAGCTGGCTCTACTGTTTTTCTGTCCTTTTTGTCTTGAATATTTTAATGTTTAGAGGGAAGTGGTGTGTCCTGTCCCTCATGATTCCACTACCAGGTTTCCGACAGCAAGGACATCAGCTTCTGCATGTAGCACTATTATGGACATCAAACACTATTGTAATTGTGTAATTTAAGCCAGGGTCTTACTTCCATAAGCCTAACTCAAATACATGGTCTTCGCTATCTCATGTCGGAACTCAAATGATATGTGTTAACTTCCTTTTTCATCAGTGCTCCAAATGAAGAGAAGCCCCACAGCATTTGGGGACCCTACTACCTATGATGATGCATCACAGATTGGGACACTGACATGATCCTTTAGCTTGAGACTGTCCTTCTAGGTTTCATAACCAATGAAATGAGGAGATGCCTGCTTCCTACGTATATCTGGCTGCTACCTCAAATAGTATAAATTTAAAAATAAATTCAGGGTGCCTGGGCTCAGTCAGTTAAGCGTCTGACTTTGGCTCAGGTCATGATCTCACGGTTCGTGGGTTTGAGCCCCATGTAGGCTCTGTGCTGACAGCTCAGAGCCTGAAGCCTGCTTCAGATTCTGTGTCTCCCTCTCTCTCTGCCCCTCCCCTGCTCATGTTCTCTCTCTCTTGTCTCTCTCTCAAAAGTGAGTAAACATTAAAAATAATTTTAATAAAATAAAAATAAATTCAGCACCAGTCTTCTTTGGATTCTTTATCCCATCTATTCAGCAGATAGAATAGGAGAGCGCACAAGGGAGCTGGAATTCTCTAGCATGGTTCTACAAAGGGACAGTACAAAGGGGTGATCTCCCAGCATCTTCAGCAGAGTTGATGTTAGAAATTGATGAAGTAGGAAATTCCATATATAGAAGCATTAGGGTGCTTCTAATTTGCAGCTACACCTCAGACATATACAGTTGCTCTTTGGCGTGAAGATCCTAAGTAACTACTCATGCCCACAGCATTGAGTCCAGCCCCACTGCCCAGTGTGAAGGCCAAGGGCCACCCTACCAGCCTCCTGCTCTTTACATTTCAGTTCCACAGGTGTGATCCAGACCCAAAAAATTCTCTGTCCTCTGGTCCAGCACTTCTCCCACTGTAATGTGAATGTGGGTCATCTGGGGGTCTTGTTAAGATGCAGATTCTGATTCAGCAGGTCTAGCTCAGGGCCTGAGAGCTGCAGTTCAAACCAGCTGTTCTGGACCACACTTGGGGTAAATAGGAGGCATTCACCAAGCTGTGGGGAGAGCATCTCTTCACCCAGAGGACTGACACCCATTCTGCACTTACTAGAATGAGGTGGAAGAATGAATATTTGTGAGCCACTTCAATTCTTCTTGGAAAATGATATAAATATAGCCAAGTTTCTCTCCACAATAATGGCTGAAACAGAAACACACATAATTGAAATCACCAGATCACCCCAAATAGTGTTTTTTTTCAATATATGAAATTTATTGTCAAATTGGTTTCCATACAACACCCAGTGCTCATCCCAAAAGGTGCCTTCCTCAATACCCATCACCCTCCCTCCCACCCCCCATCAACCCTCAGTTTGTTCTCAGTTTATAAGAGTCTCTTATGCTTTGGCTCTCTCCCACTCTAACCTCTTTTTTTTTTCCCCTTCCCCTCCCCCATGGGTTTCTGTTAAGTTTCTCAGGATCCACATAAGAGTGAAAACATATGGTATCTGTCTTTCTCTGTATGGCTTATTTCACTTAGCATCACACTCTCCAGTTCCATCCACGTTGCTACAGAGGGCCATATTTCATTCTTTCTCATTGCCACGTAGTACTCCATTGTGTATATAAACCACAATTTCTTTATCCATTCATCAGTTGATGGACATTTCGGCTTTTTCCATAATTTGGCTATTGTTGAGAGTGCTGCTATAAACATTGGGGTACAAGTGCCCCTATGCATCAGTATTCCTGTATCCCTTGGGTAAATTCCTAGCACTGCTATTGCTGGGTCATAGGGTAGATCTATTTTTAATTTTTTGAGGAACCTCCACACTGTTTTCCAGAGTGGCTGCACCAATTTGCATTCCCACCAACAGTGCAAGAGGGTTCCCATTTCTCCACATCCTCTCCAGCATCTATAGTCTCCTGATTTGTTCATTTTGGCCACTCTGACTGGTGTGAGGTGATATCTGAGTGTAGTTTTGAGCAAATAGTGTTTTTGCCATTAGCATGAAACCCCTCCATCTGAGTTCTCATCTGCATACCCAGAAGGGACTGAGAGCCCCCTCACCTCCCACCCCCTTTATGGCAGAAGGGACAACTGAGGAAATAATGAAAAGCCAGGAGCCAAGAAGGAGTAGAACCTCAGGACTTCTGTTTCAAAAACTAGATTAGAGGAGTCTGTGAACTTGAGTGAGAAAAAAATTACATCCTTACTTATTTTTACTGACCACGTATGTTTAACATTTTACTTCATTATTCATGAGGCACCAAGCCATAGTAGTAGTCACAGTACCTGATTTTATCTCCAGCAGAAATACAAGATACCTTCATGCTACATTACAGAGATTGCAGATTATCTTGGGTCGCTCTCCTTTCTCATCACTACATTGAAATGGCTAACTCTTCTTATAATAAGGAAGTTTACTGGCTCTTGTTAATAAAGAAACACATATATCACTAATATCTCAATGTTTTGATAACCAGATTTCAAGAAATCTGCTTCTTTGTAATTCTTTGTTATTTATTTTATATCTTTCAATACACACTTCTGAAAAGGGGTCCATAAGGTATGAAGGCATGCATCACACAAAATGTTGAAGACCTCCAACACAATGTTGTACTGTGAAGAAATGGCAGCTGGTGCCTTTAGTATTGTCAACACTAATTAAAATAATTCTTTTAGGTCAGGAATCACAAATGTATATTCCTACAGAGCCCAGGAATATAATACATGAGTGAAGTGGTCAGTCTAAGAACAAGAGCAGAAAGAAAGTAATATATGGCAGCTGACTCTTGACTTTGGAGTTGGGGCAGTAGAATCAAGGGGACAGTGTTAAGCTGATGAATGTATGTCCTATCTAAAGAAGGCATGCCTGATGGCTCCACAGTGACATGAGAATGCCCCAGGTTGCCAGGTCTTCAGATATTTCCGAGAGAAGCCAAAAGTCTTGGTGTTGTAGAAATCCCCCCTACAACCACAAAATACTATAATGTACATCTTGGCATTGGCAATTACTGCAGTTAACAAGAAACAAAGGGAAGAAGATACTCTGAGCAGGCCAAACAACCAGAATAAAACAGCAGTCAATATCCAGCAGAAGATAGACAATATAGAAAAAATTCAGCTTTCCCTTTGCCTTAAGAATATTCATTCCAAACTCACTAAACCTCCAATTTTGTACTTATTTAAAGGAAAGGCAAAGTAGTTATCTTAACCAATGCCTGAAATGTCATAAGGAGGATTACCAGATATAGCAAGTAAAAATAGAAGTCACCCAATTAAATTGCAATTTCAGATAAGCAACAAATATATTTTTAATATATTTCCCAGGTGATATTTGAAATTATACTTCTATTTTTTTAATTACTTGTTTCCTGAAATTCATATTTAACTGTATCCTGTGTCCTGTATCTTACCTGGAAACTTCACTAATAAGCCAACTCCAAGTGTGATGGAGTAGTTACTATTAAAGTTAATATGTGTCATTAATATTAATAACTAGCACTGTAATTCCATTTTTGTTTTGTGTGGGTAGCGTTTTTATTGGAGTACCACATTCAGGAAAGTGCACATATCATCAGTACATCTCAATGACTTTTCCCAACCAAGCACACCCAGTAACCAGCACCCTGATCAAGAAGGAGAATGCCCTTTCAGACTCTATCCCTGGCCCAAGGGGAACACCATTCCAGACTTAAACAGCATAATTTTGGGGGCACCTGGCTGACACAGTCAGTAAAGCATGCGACTCTTGATCTCACGGTCACTAGTTATTGTCCCACATTGGAGGTAGAGGTTACTTAAAAATAAATAAATAAACTTAAAAAAAAAAACAGCATAAGTTAGTATGTTGTGCTTTCAAACCTTATGTAAATGGGATTGGGTTGTATTTTTAAGTTTACAGAACTGTGTGTGTGTGTGTGTGTGTGTGTGAGAGAGAGAGAGGGGGTTGGGGGGAGAGAGATGGAGAGAATGCTTACCCCGATTATTGGCTCATTGTGTAAATCCGTGTTTTGGATACGGCAGACACTGCTGGTGCCCCACCCGTGATCCCTCATCCTCTCCATTTCAGTTCCCACCAGCCTGACTGCATTTCTCTTTCTGAAGGCTCTCCTTGGTCACTGCCCTGGACAGGGAGTACCAGGTATTAACAGTCCTGGGTGCAGCCCTCAACCATGACCAATGGGAGTGGGTGGATAAATACTCCAGCTCCCTCTGCCCTGGGGCGAGACAAGGGGAGAAGCGTGTTCTCCAGGGCCTCCCAGAACTCCCCACCAGGAATCAGGATTGCACCCCAGTTGCCCCCTACTGTAATTTGCCCCTTGTCTTCTTTCTGTCATCTACCTCACTTTCCCCAGACCCTAGCAATGTTTCCTACCACCACCTCCCAAATAACCTTGGTGAACTCAAATCCTTGCCTCAGGCTCTATTTCTGGGTGGAATCACATCCCCATTAGGTGAAATTACCCTCATACCCTACATTTACTTGTACCTGGTGCCGGCACCTGGCACAGCAATGCCTGATGGTGAATGTATGCTCTACACCCTGTCCTAGAGTGGACAAAGGGCTCCAGGAGCACAGCCGGCAAGTCTGGGATTTTCTTCCTTAAGGCAAAGCTGACTCCTTGTGAAGTTTGATGTGTATGAGAACAGTCTAAGCTACCACATTTTGAACACCTACCAGGCAACAGCTTACATTTGACATGAAAACTCCTGCACTAATGTTTTGGATGATTGAGAAGGCACTTCTGAGTCCTGGGCGCTCTGGGTCATGATGAGCGTCCGTGGTTATTGTTCAGTACAATCAATGAAGACTGTTCAAGACATTACTGTGTGTCTGCCCTGTCCTGGTGTGGCCTCATGTTTATTTAACTGTATCTCCAGTGGCAGCTTGTTTACTTCTCATTTGTTTTCCTCACCTAAAAGTATAACTCAAGATGAGATTTCCTAGAAAAAAATTTTTTAAATATAAATTCATTTTGTGAATTTTAATTTGTGAAGATTAATAAGCCAAAGTTCACTGTATTCTGCAAAAGCATAGTATTGTCTTTTAACATGACCTGATTATTACCGTCCATTTCTGACTATAAACCAGAAAGCAGGAGTCATTTATATATCAGGGGTTTTTCCCAGGATCAAAATATTTAAAAAGTGTAGTTGAGGGGCGCCAGGGTGGCTCAGTCGGTTAAGCGTCCAACCTCAGCTCAGGTCATGATCTCACGTCTCGTGGGTTCGAGCACCGTGTCAGGCTGTGTGCCGACAGCTCAGAGCCTGGAACCTACTTCGGATTCTGTGTCTCCCTCTCTGTCTGCCCCTCCCCCTACTCATGCTCTGTCTCTCTCTCTCTCTCTCTCTTTCAAAAATAAACATTAAAAAAAATTTTTTTTAAGGGTGCCTTGGTGGCTCAGTTGGTTGAGTATCTGACTTCCGCTCAGGTCATGATCTCATGGTTCGTGGGTTCGAGCCCCATGTTGGGCTCTATGCTGACAGCTCAGAGCCTGGAGCTTGCTTCAAATTCTGTGTCTCCCTCTCTGTCTGCCCTCCCCTCCTCTGCCAACAGACGCTCTGTCTCTCTCTCTCTCTCTCTCAAAAATAAACATAAAAAAAAGTGTAGTTAAATAATGAACAGACAGCAGTGCCAAGACTTCCCCATGGGAGGAAAACCCGGGTCAGGCCCTCACCTGTTCTGAACACCGCTTGTGAATTTTATGTGCTCCCAGAGTGTTTGGGGAACACCCCAGAGGCCCATCCTTGCCCCACGTCATATGGCTGTCTTTCCGGAGATAAGAATTGGCTGTAGAAATTGTGTCAGCTCAAAAGCTTGGAACAAAACTCATGTTATGATTTTTCTAATCCTTTTTCCGTGAAATCTGTGTGAAATAACAAACATTTCTCTGAGAGGATCGTTGTATGTTTTGTGTCGTGTAACTATTATGCTGTTCCGACTGCTTCAATCGTTTTTCAAAAAGGCAAAGCACTTACAAGCCCAGGGTGTTTGTGCCTTTTAAAATGTGTCTACAATGTCAAATTCCACTGTTCATCGAGAAAACTCGTCATGGGGTGCCTGGGTGGCTCAGTCAGTTGAGCATCCAACTAGTGCAGGTCATGATCTCACAGTTCGTGGGTTTGAGCCCCAAATCAGGCTCTGTGCTGACAGCTCAGAGCCTGGAGCCTGCTTCAGATTCTGTGTCTCCCTCTATCTGCCCCTCCCCCACTCGTGCTTGCACTCTCTCTCTCTCTCTCTCTCTCTCAAAAATAAACATTAAAAAAATCATCATATATATTACATTGCATTATATACATTTATACCATATATCTCCATATATTTTATGTGTGTATATTATCCTATATATAAACAGCTGCATATAGATTTGCAGTAATCATCTACAAAAAATATATCATTTTATTGTGAACAGTTAGTTAACTTTTAACCTCCTCGAAGGAGCCAGAATTCAAGAAGATTATCACTCAACATTTGAATAAAGGAGAATGTGTTTTTTCCTCTGTTTTGGAAGTGTGATGTTTTGGGTTTTTTTTCTTTTGGCATTATGCCACTGTGAAACTAAATGAAATTATAAAAAGGAAACTAAAGCTGCATATTCAATAGAAAAAGTGTGAAATGCACTCCAGAAATAGAAAAGATGATCAAGAAATACCAAGATGAAATTTCAATTGTGAAGGATTCCTGGAGCTAGGGGAAATAGAGCCTCTGCCTTTAATTTATGGAGGAGTGTGCCAGCGATGGCCTTCTGTAATCTGCACCATCTGTATCATTGATTAACGAGGTCAAGGGCAGGATTACTCACTGTTGGTTTTCTCCCAGGAGCCCTGTTCTAGTCTCTTCGCCAGAGTGACTTCTCAGTCTTCCTTGCAGCCATTTTGCAGAGTGCTAAGGAAGCATTGTCTTCTCATCGGTGCCTCCCCTGCTCTGAGTTGGGAGACACCTGCCAACAGATGACAGAGAGGCTCCCAGTTTGATGCAGAAGTGCTAACATGTCCCTCTCTATCAATAAATATGTTCGGGATCTGAGTCCGATGGTTGCTGACCCCCATGTAAAGAAAAAAGACCCTTCACTGAGAAGCAAAGGGAACGCCTTAGACCCCACGTCCCCCAGTCTGTGGAAAAGTGAAACATTCAGACACAGAACAATGAGCTGTGTTGGTGTTTGTTTGTTTTAACAAACCAAACTAGCTAAACAGAGGGGTTTCCGGTTTGTTTAACGGACTCTCTTGCTCCTGGAATATGTCTGTACTGTGTCCATGTCTACAGTCTTTATGGCAACTCCTTTCTGCTTTCATTACTTGCCCTGAATCTTTTTAAAGCAGAATGGTTTTTTTTTAATTTTTTTAACATTTATTTATTTTCAAGAGACAGAGAAAGACAGAGTGCGAGTGGGGGAGGGGCAGGGAGAGAGAAAGATACAGAACCAGAAGCAGGCTCCAGGCTCTGAGCTGTCAGCACAGAGTCCGACGTGGGGCTCGAACCCACCAACAGTGAGATCATGACCTGAGCTGAAGTCTGACACAACCGACCGAGCCACCCAGGCGCCCCTAAAGCAGAATGGTTTTTTTAATTGAGCTGTGGTCACTGCTTTTTTGTCTCCCACCTTCAGCTCTTCCCTCCTTTGGCTACCATCTCCAAAACACCTACCTAATGACTTAAAGTCATGGAGAAAAGATCTCTGTGGGAGGCAGTAATGAATCAGTGTGTGCTTTCATTGCTGCCTGCAGGGAGGCCTTGTGCCGGAGTGTGCAGGGACAGAGGCTTGAGACCCAGGCTTCCTGGGTTCAGATCGCAGCTCTTCCCCACTGCTACTTGCACCATCTTGCCCAGATTGCTGGCCATCAAGGGTGACAGTGACCCTTCTTATCAGTCACTATAGGATTGCATGACATAACCGTTCCCAATGCCTGTATTTGCAGGAAGTGTCAGGTAAATATCTGCCATGGTAATGAATGGTGATCACAGGAAGGTAAGGTAGAGGTAGACAGGAGGTCATGGTCACAGCTCTCAATACAGACATCACGGACTCATCAACGATGCTCTATTAATTCCCTCCAGGGTACGGAAAGAAATTCTTCTCTGGTTTGACTCCTTACTTGTCTTTTGGTCATCCTTTCTATAGAAAAAAAAAATTGGTTTTGCTCAGGTGTGGGCTCTGAATCTGAAGCTAAATTTGATGGTGGTCTAGTGATTGAAAGCTGTTCTGGAGGATAAATGAACCACTTTTCATCTAGAGTTGGCATTTAGGCCTGATGCAAGATGTATTTCTTGCAGCACATCTAAATGGGTAATTTGTATCGTACTTTCTTAGGTTTTAATTTTTATTGAAGTCATATATGCAAAGAGCTGAAAGAGGCAACCAATTCTAGAAAGCTTATTATGAAAGATAGCTCTCGTCCAATCCCACCAGCACCAATTTCCCACCTTTTTGAGTCAACTGTGTTTTGCTTTGGGTTTTTTTTAAGTTTATTAATTTATTTTTAGGGAGAGAGAGGGGGAGACAGAGAATCCCAAGCAGGCTCTGCGCCATCAGCACAGAGCCAGGCGTGGGGCTTGAACAAATAAACCATAGGATCATGACCTTAGCCAAAGTCAAGAGGTGGACACTGAACCAACTGAGCCACCCAGGTGCCCCAAGTCAACTGTGCGTTTTAAATGATGTACATTAGATGTGCAGCATAGTGATTGGTGGGGCATATCCTCCAGCAGCCTTTGAGAAAGGGTACACAGGAAGTAAATTTTCTGAGACAATTTAGCTTTTTATTTTTATGCTTCTCTCGCTTTTAATGAATAGTTTGGTCGGGCATAGAATTTCAGGCTAAAATCATTTTCCTCTCTAATTTTAAAAGTCGTCACTCATTGTCTTTTAGTTTTCAGTGCTTTTGTTGAGAAATAAAATGTCATTCTGGTTTTGATCCTTTGTATGTAATCCCATTACTCTCTTTCTAGTGGTTTCTAGGACCTTTCCTCTGTGCCAGCACTCTGAAAACTCATAATGATATGCCTCAGCGTACATCGTTTTTCTTTCTCTTTCTTTCTTTTTTTTTTTTTTTTTGGTCCATTGTGATGAACACTCAGGAAGCCGTTTTACTCAGAAAATGCCCATCTATAACTTCTGGGAATTTTTCTTTAATTACTTAATTTGATCATTTTCTCTCTCCTCTATTTTCTGGAACTTATGTTCTTCATGCCAGGTTTCCTGTTTCCATTAAGGTGAAGGAGGTACCTCACCTCACTACTGGTCTGCTTGAAGTGAGTGAGGAAGTTTATGGATTAAATGATTAAATAGCTTTTCAGTGTCCCTGTTTTCAGACCCTCCTTTCTTCCCACTTCTAGAGCTCTGCACATGGCCTAGCTGCGTGGCCCACTGTTCTGCTTTCCAGCATCCAAAATTTTGTTGCTCTGATCAGCTCTTATATACTCTTTCCCTTGGGGGTCTATCTTGTAAAAAAGAAAAAAAAAAGCCCTTTATTATTACCTTGTCCTGTTATAACAAGAAAGAGCAAAGGTCATGGTATGTGTCCACAATCTGTGAGCTATAACTAAAAGCCCAAGTGATTTTTTTAAAGAAATTCAGAATTGATATTTGCCACATGTTTTAAGTTCATTTTCCTAATCATCATACATTGAGTCAATATTCACAACATTTTATGACCTGCTGGAAAATGGACAGTCCAGTCCCCTGTACGGCATTCCTTAGATGAGCATAAATGCTAATGGGTACACTGTACAAGGGGAGAGGATGATAAAAGGGTAAATAAGGGGTGCCTGGGTGGCTCAGCTGGTTAAGCATTTGACTTCAGCCTAGGTCATGATCTTGAGATTCATGGGTTTGAGCCCCACGTCAGGCTCTGTGCTGACAGCTCAAAGCCTGCAGCCTCCTTCAGATTCTGTGTCTCCCTCTCTCTCTGCCCCTCCCTTGCTCGTGCTCTGTCTCTCTCTTTCTCTCAAGAATAAATAAACATTAAAAAAACTTTTTAAAGGGGTAAAGAATACTTTACATTTGTCCTGAAGTGATTTCTGTGGCATGAGTCCTTTTCTTGACAACCCATCATCTGGAACTTAGATCTGCAAATACAAAGCCTAATAAGGCAAAATCAGCACCAGAAAATACCTAAGTGTCCCTATAACAAGTGAAAGAATGTGTTCATGGAAAGAGACTGGCCTCATTACTCATTTATGGTTCTATTTAAGTCATTCTTTCATGTTATTTGAATCCTTTTCTGGTTTGACTTTGCCTGATCTTTTCTTTATAGACTGACACAGTAGTCAGGGAGAGAGGAGGCTCCAAATGTGGCCCTGTCCCTGAATCCCTTTTTCTATTGTCTTTGGTGCAGCGTGTGCCTGTCACTGGCCCGGCTGACAGCTGACGTTTGCTGTGTCCTTATTCACGTACGAGGCCAAGGGCAAAGGCAGCTAGACATGTCCTGTGGCCATGGGGTGGCTGACACTTGTCTAGGGAGGCAGGAGGGAGCTATGAATGACAGCCCAGGAAGCACGTCCGACGCATCTCTCCAGACTGTCCCAGGTTCTTTGTGAGAGTCAAAATGGACTTGCTCCACAAAGCAAAGAGAAAATAGCATGCATCCCTTAAAAAGAGACTTGGAAGGGCTTACCAAGGAGAAATGACTTTTCCTCCGGGACAGAGATCCTGACCTAGCGTCTGCAGCTCCCCCCCTTGCCCGCAGCTGCTCCTCCCCATGGCCCAGCTGCGGCTCCATTGCCCTCCTTTGTCTCACCCAGGGGCTTTCTTCTCCTGCAGGAAGTCTGGGAGCAGCAGGTCAGGGCTGCCGTAGCCCCCAGCAGTGTGTCTCCTGGCCTCATCCCACAGCAGAGCCATTGTATCCTTAGAGGGACATTGCCCAACTGCCAAGAATAATGTTTTCTCTAGATAAATATGCAAATCGATGTTTTAAAAATTCTGATGAAACCAGGAGTCAGGTGCCGACAAGGACAGGCATGTAATAGAGGTGAGAGAAGAGGGTAGCAGACTGGGCTTTTCCAGGCCCCTTCTGAAGGGCACCCGCTGCCCAGGCCTGGGGCTCATTGTATACAGGAGTATGGGCTGCAGCAGACACTAGAGCATTGACAAGGACACAGAGTAGGTTGCTCTAACGTCCCCTTGGCATAAGGGATGCTAAGGCTGGTGGGTTCCTGGGAGACATGGGTCTTTGAGTCAGCTTTGCCGAGCCTTCCCCACACTGCCCGGCAGCCTGGAACACGTCCCCCCGACCTTCCCTCTCTCCTTCACAGGGGTCACTCCTACCTTCACCCTGACTCCCTCCCCGTTTTCTCACATGAGTGTCTCCCCCTCACAGAATTGTTGCAGGTTTAATCCTACCTTGGAATCTGCCTTTCAGAAGATCCAGACTAATATGCCCAAAGGCCTTCAGTAAATTCATATCACCGGACAGATTGACTGGGACCAGCACGGGAGACAGAAATACTTGGTTGTATTTCCAGCTTATCACTGGCCAGAGCCACCAGGAGCCAGGCTTTCTCCTTTGTGCTGTGGAATAGCCTGTTTCTTACTGTCTTTTCCCCCCTTTCCTTCAGGTTGTGGCTCTTTCCTCGTGGTGCCTGCTGAGGGATTCGATTTACTACACGCTGTCTGTGGTCGCGCTCATCGTGGTAAGTGTGAGATGCACACTTCACCTGAGTCCCTTGCTGTTTCTCTTCCTCGTCCTTCTCACCACTCGGGGTTATATGCAGCTCCTCCGCATGGAGTAAGTTCAAGGTATCTGGTGATGAATGAGCGAATGGATGTCTATGCATGGAGGTGGCTTTTCTTTTTTCCAGCTACTTTGATCACCCAGAACCCCAGCATGATAGTTTGGTGCTCACAACAAGAGATTTGACTGACTCTGGTTATCTGGTTCCATGAGAGTCCTCTGCTGTTTCCCTGTGATCCCCTGACCACTGCCTCTCACTTTCTCATGGTCTCCTCTGTAACTCTCTTCAGCGTCGGTGTCCCTGGGTTTGGACCTTACTTCTGCCTCTCTGTATGCTCTCCCAAGACAGTGCCCACGGTCATTACCACCTTTGTGCAGACACCTTCACACTATTTTCTTGGCAATGGCATCTCTCAAAGGTCCAGTCACGGATAAGCCACTCTGTACTGGATATCTTCTGTCCCAAACCCAACATGTCTCTAAACTTAGGATGACTTCCCCAAGACAGGACCCCCTTTCTAGTATTTCAGCCCCTATTTCTCTCTTAGCCACCCAACCTGAGAATGACTTTAAGTTGACCTTTCTCCCAATTCCACCATATACCCATTTGGCTTAATTGTAGATTTTCATCTTGTAAAAATGTCCTCAGTATGTCCCTTCATAGCCCATTTTACTTGAGGTTCTGTATGTCTTTGGCCTGAACTGACACAGCCCATTGCAGGTCAGTCTTAAAACTAGTAACATCGCTGCCAGCCCCCCTCCTTCACCCCCAGGCAGTCCTCAGAGCTGCCTGTACATGCCAGTCCCTTGTGACTCCATGTCACCTGTGGGGACAAATCCAGACCCCTTAGCTTGAGTCATCCAGAAGAAAGGGGGAAAATCAGAAAGACCTGAAATGGAAGCTAGGACATCTGACTTCTAATTGTGGTCCTCTCCCTTCTTGCTAGCTCTAATGACCTTGGAGAAATCAAAGTCTCTTCAAGTCTCAGTTTTCTTACCTACAGAACAGGAATAGATCCACTGAAGGGTTTACTCACCTGTCTACAAAGCACTTCCCTGTAGGTTATTTAATTGTAAATATCTCTACAATTAAGCTAAAAGTGATGTTTAATACAAGGCTTTCTACAAGGAACAAGTAGATATTTCAGCCAACAGCAGTTCCTGACAGTGAAGATCTTGGGTTTACAACCTCTTTCCAAGGGCCGTTAACCGTCGGGAGGGTAAAGATCTGACCAAGAGTAGAGAGTTCATTTACACCGCATTGGAATTAAAGACATGCCTCTTCTGTTGAACTTTCAGTTGGTAGACTTAAAGACATGTGTGGATTCTGTGTTCTCATTCTCAGTTATTACCTGTGAGAAAGGTATGATCACCCCAAATCTAGAAGATTCTGCTGTTCACACAGCCCAGACTTCTCAAACACTCGTTTCAGTGAGCTTTGAGCTTTGTCCTGCAACGTAGGAACCCACATTGATCATGTGTGCCATTTGCTCAACCTGCCTGTAGGGTAATTTAGGACGGGTTTTGAAAGTTACTGTTTTCAAGAGACATGGCTTGGAGATAGCGCAAATGAATGCAACTCTGTATTTTGCTGCATTTCAGAAAGAGAAGACCATTCCCAGAAAGGCGAGGTGATGAGGCAGAAAGTACAGGCTGAGATTTCCCCAGGGCACAGACTTGGCATGTGCACTCCTGACAGTGAATTGCCCACACTGGCTTCTTTCTCTGTTCTCAGTACAGACACCTCCTGGACTCGATGGGAAGTAACTTGTCTTCAGTCAGATTTATCGGGACATGCCCATGATTTTTTTTTTTTTTAATATAATTGTTGCTAATGATGTGTAAAGATGTAAAGCGGTTTTGCTTCTTTGGGCTGCGGGTGATGCCCACCCGAGTAGGGTCTTTGGGCCAACCAGTCATCTGCCTCATGCGTGGCTGTGAATCACAGAGCTGAGCCAGCTGAAATACCCAGGCTGCCGCAGCTCTGTATTTTCCTCAGATGGCTGGCCGCAAGCTGTAAAAGCCAGTGATTCTCTGCTATTCCCTGAAGGTCTATACTGTGTGTTTACAGACCAGATGTCAAGGCTGGAGTTTTCCAATTTGAGAAAAATTACATTTCTCCACTGTTAGAAAGTAATGGCAGAGATAAAGCTTGAGTCCTCAGCGTTTAGTCTTGGCTCTTCTGACTTTTACTGGTGTCCTGCCAACTTCAGTGCACCCTGGAAACACCCAACATTCTTATCTAAAAGGTGTAACTCTGAGATTTCAATCCAGTAGGTTCTGGAGGAGAGCCAGGAAGTTGTATGTTGGCCACAATCTTCTCTGCCCCTCAGGTGATTCTGATGAATGCTCACCTCAGAAACTCAACTTCAAATGCGGTTGGACACCATTTCCTTGGGATAAGTCCTCTGCTGCCTGGCAGTGATCGCTTCCAGAGGAGATGTTGAGATTCTCAAACACAAGACATCGTGGCAGCCCACTTGTCTAGATTTCTGACTGCTGTTCATTTTTGGGGTCATTTTCACATAAGTCTTAAAACTGGTGTAAGGAGTAGAACAGTCATACATAGAAGCATGGCATTTAGCAGAAAGGGTTTCTCAGTGTCCCCAAATCTATTCCATGGCCCAGCCCCAGGCTACTGCTCACACCCGCTGTTTTTATCAGGGTTTCCTGTTCTCCTTTTTCTATGTTTCCCCCAATGTCATGGTAACAAAATCACTTTCCTTCTGGCCTTCCTTATATAATATGGGGTTCCCTATGGGACCCTGCAGTGGACACTTAAAATTCCTGTATTTAAAAGCCTTCCTCCTATCCACAAATAATTACCAACCATCCGAACAATTTATTTTAACTATTAGGGTTTTTTTTTAACCTTCTACCCACTCTTTATGGTTCTGAAATGTTCAGAAGACAGAACTCCTGGTCCCCTGGGGGGATGCAATAAAGAGCTCGTTCACCCAGAGGGCAAGTCTGGACTAAGTGGGACCAGATGGCTATTTCTATGTACATCCCAGTGAGAGGCCTTACAGACCCCCATTCAGAGGAGCCCCAAGGACAAACTGTGGGGCCCTGGATCCAGACAACAGGAGAGACAGCTTCCACAGGGACATTTGTGCCGCTGGACCAGGAGAGTGCAGACAGTCATGATTACCTGGGTCTGAAGCAGCTGAAATGGAAGCTGGCTTGAGAGATGGATAAGACCAACAAGCAAACACATAGGAACAAGACAAGCATGTACACACTGAAACCAACAGGGCTTAAGACAGTTAACTAAGAGGGACGTCTGGGTGGCTCAGTCGGTTGAACGTCTGACTTCGGCTCAGGTCATAATATCGCGGTGAGTGAGTTTGAATCCTGCATTGGGCTCTGTGCGGACAGCTCAGAGGATGGAGCCTGCTTCAGATTCTGTGTCTCCCTCTCTCTCTGCCCCTTCCCCACTTGCTCTCCTTTTCTCTCAAAAATAAATAAACATTAAAAAAAAAAAAAAGACATGGGGCGCCTGGGTGGCGCAGTCGGTTAAGCGTCCGACTTCAGCCAGGTCACGATCTCACAGTCCGTGAGTTCGAGCCCCGCATCAGGCTCTGGGCTGATGGCTCGGAGCCTGGAGCCTATTTCCGATTCTGTGTCTCCCTCTCTCTCTGCCCCTCCCCCGTTCATGCTCTGTCTCTCTCTGTCCCAAAAATAAATAAAAAAAAAAAAAGACAGTTGACTTAGAGACCAGGGACTCGGTTCACTTGGATATTTGGGTTCCATCTACCTTGGCTCTGTGCTATTTTCTGCTTGGCTTGTTGTTGTCTTGAAGGGAGAAAGCAGAAGAAATTAAGAATGTGTTACTGTCAATGGCAGTTATAGTATCAGAAACATTCAGTGTGTGTCTGTCTGCCTTTCCCGCCCCATCAGGAGACTCTCTCTAGCCCTGGTGACATTCCACATAGAGAAGCCTCAGGCCCTGGGGAAGCCGCACAAGGCCCAGAGACTCACCCCATGATTTGAGTCTCTCTCTGCAAGAGAAGTGTCCCCTCTTAGGTTCTGAAAGCATTCTGGGTTCTTGGAGCATGTCCTTATGTGCATCTGCAAACTCTTACAGACGTCTTGCTGCATCTGTCCCACGCCGGTGACCCACCCCCAACTGACGTCCATCAGCAGCGCAGCTCTGCCTGGCCCTACTTTCTCCCAGTTCCAGCGGGCCCCACCCATCCCTTTTATTGAAATGTTACTGTAATTTACATAATCGTGTAATTTACATAAATGCAAATGATTCATTACATCCTCCGTCTAACAGCTGCCCTAAAAAGGAATACTTTATTTTTACCCTTCGTCTCTGCTTTGAGATTGCAGATTGTGGGCATTAAGAGAAGGGAAACCTCTTGGGAGAGCGGATAGGCCTCAGAGACAGGTTCTAGATCACTTCATTGGCTCACAAATCCAGACTCAGGAGGCCACCTACCTGGAGAAGGGCCCGGTAAGAACTTGGCAGCAGCTGGGGGGGCCCTTGGGGCAACTGAGCATGGGCATGTGGGGTGAGGCCCATCCGAGGTAACGCTTCCCTCTCTTCTGACTGCAATCCCCCCTCCCAAGGGGATTTTGTGGGGACACAGACCACTTAGCTGACCCAGCCGCCAGAGATGGCCTGGGAAGCACTGTCCAGGAGTGTAGCCACGGGCCACAGGTGGTTCTTGAGATCTTGGAATGCAATTAAGGAGACCAAGGAACTGAATTTTAACTTCAATCAATTTAAATGTATGTAGCCACATGAGGCTAGTGCTTATCATACCAGGTAGCACAGTCGTAGCGAGCAAATCCATCCGTAGAAAATATATGCACATTCTCACAGGCATTCCTAAGTTTTTTCTTTTTAAATCTAAGTTTATTTATTATTTTGAGAGAGACAGAGCGAATGGGGCAGGGTCAGAGAGCAAGGGAGAGAGCGATTCCCAACCAGGCTCCTCAGTATCAACACAGAGCCCAATGCAGGGCTCGAACCCATGAACCATAAAATCAAGACCTGAGCCAAAACCAAGAGTCAGACGCTTGACCAACTGAGCCACCCAGGCTCCCCCTTCCCTAAGTTTTAACAAGCATAGACTCAATACTGCAAGACCGAGTGCTGGGTCTGTCAATGAAAGATTTCTAGTTCAGTACTCACGACTATGCAGGCCAGCGAATTACATGGGTCCCATTTTACATATGGCAAAACTGAGGCTCCAGAAATTCAGGGACTTGCCCAGGGTCAGGGAGCAGCAATAGCTCAGGTTTGCCAGAGGAGGTGTCTAAGATGGTACATCTGTGCCTCCCTAGAAAAGAATTTGGATTTCCCCTCCAATCAAATCTGCCTTTTCATCTTGAAATCATCCTGTTTTCCCTCACCCACCATGCAGTCCACCATTAGAGAGTAAGTATGTGCTAGCTGTGCTTTCTTCCTATTTTTAGACTGAAGGGAATAGCTTGTGCCTTCCTTCTCCTGGAATTCCTTCCTTAAGACAGCTGACTGTAATTGATCCAGAATCTTCTTATGTTGCCCTATCTGTGAGAGAAAAGACATGTCAGAGTCATGTTGATGACTGTCCTTTCCCCCTACCCCTCCACTGGCTTCCAGGGCCCTGCCCCTCTGGCTCACGGCCTCTCCTTCCTGGCCCCCTTCTTGCAAGGAACTCCCTGCTTCTTCTGTCTCCAGTTCAGCAACACTGAAGCTCTTATGCTCATGGTACCCCTGTTACGTCTCAGCTCCCCTTCTAGCAAAGTGAGAAATAACCATGGTAGCTGGAAGATTCTCCCAGGGAATGAATGTGAGAAATTTTAAGTTCTTTAAACAAATCAACAATGATCATACAAAGTGTGGCCTGTGTCATTATCCCCGCCCCTGAGAGGAGGAGGGGCCTGCTCTAAATGATGTCGGGGTACACCAGGAAGCCGCGTCTTCCTTGGGTCTGCTCCAGGAGCAGGGAAGTGGGTCAGCCAGACTGTGGGATGCACAGAGGACCCCCTTCTCTTTCATAAGGAAGACAACTTGGAAGTTGTAGTTAACGTGTCTCTGGTTTCGCACTGCCCAGCAAACCAACCTTTTTGGTTTAGCAAACTATCCTCCCCATATCCTAAATCTGTCCCTGTATCCATTTTCCTTTCCCTGGTATCCTGCCTCTGCATACTTCAAGCCCTGCTCATAGTGCAAGTCCTGCTCAAGCCCTGCCTTTAGATAGTCTTTATTTCCTACCCTCCTTCAGCTCCCACCACTGTCGTCCACCTGCTAGAGATCCTGACATCGAAACTCCTGTTTAACCTTCAAGTGTAAACCATATCAGTGCATAACAGCAGCTTTCCAGTGCATTCCATCAGATTCCTTCCCTCAGAAGGCCTTCCCTCAGATGGCCTCGCCTAAGCCATCTGCACCCTAAGTCCCCAGAGCTGAGGAAGTCAAAACTCCATTTGGGCACATCTCCCAAGGGCGTCTCCATTCTGTTGAGTGACAAGTCAGGGAGGCAGGGGCAGCTTCCGTTTCCATCTAGGGGGGAAAGATTTTTCAAGGTTTTAGTCTCTTGAAAGACAACAGTGGTGTTGATTTTCTCCTATTACGTGTGCTGCTGAACATCCTAATGGTGCCAGTGATTGTAACGCAAGCTACGGAAATCTCAGGCTCTTCAGGGCGGCTGCTTCTGCTCCATGGCTACAGCTTGTAGTAAGCCAATCCATGGACTGACATGCAGTGTGGGGACAGCCACCTGCCTCTCTGCTCAGAAGCCAGCCAGGCTGTCTGCTGTCCACACACCTGGGCGATTCCTGGCCCGTGTTTTCCCTGCTTGAGGGTGCCACATCCTTAGCAGTTCCCTGGGATGTTCTGTCATCCAGGGATTCACCTGCCTGCTGTAAGCCTATCTCTCTTAGAAGAACTCTAGAGCAGATACCAGGACTGAAAGCTGGTTTCCATGGTACCCAACTGTTTCTCTGAGGCCTGAAGGAAAAGAGGGTTTTTTTTTTTCTTCAAAATCACTCTTGCGTGTGTGTGTTCACATTTAGCTCGTCTGTGGAACACGTGGAAAGCTTAAGGGTGAAGCCAAAGGTAGCTTTGGATGAATCACATTGGGGTCAGAGAGCAGGTCTGCTGACCAGCCGTGTGCAGCAAACCTGGGGCTCAGGTGCCACTTAGCACCACCCGTGTGTGGTCACTGGGGGTGGCCGCAGTGTCTGGCACAAACACAACCAGAAAAGCACAAACAGCTGCTTCCCCAAGCAAGGCTCATTTTCAGAAACCTGACCAGGATAAAGGTGAGTCAGTTCCAAAGGCCACACAGCAGGACTCTCGACTGCAACACGGGATTTGAGTGGTGGCATGAGCTTGAGGGACCTGCCTGTCCCCACCTCAGAATGTGTCCTGCCTCCCCAACGTTGGCTGAAGATTCCTTTAGGAAGCTGTCTGTTTTGAGGTGCTTACTCTCCTACCAGGAAGTTTCATGGAGCCTTGAAATGGACTTGATCTGACTTCCTTCCAACCCCACTCACTGCCTTGGCAGAATGACCAGGCAGAGGGTAGGACGTGAGCACCACCTAGTGGTGAATGGGTGGGAGTGGGGGTGTGATTTCCTGTTTCAGACAGGTACCTATATAAACGATCTCGGGGGGTTTTTTCTACCCTAGTAATGCCGCTGTAAGGGGCCAAGGCAGTGGTTTCGTCTTCTTTTAGCCATGGAAAGAGTGTGGAAATACAGAGGGATATTCAACATTTGCCTTAAGAAAAATAGAATAGACTAAAATAAAATAAAATAAAACTGTTAGGAGTAACAAATCCATTCCCTGGAACCATCAGCAATGTCGAGTGGGAGAGTTGCCTGTCCTTGTCATTTTAAGTTTCCAGACAGAGCGATTCCAGCGCTGTGTCAGGGTGGTCCAGTGCCATACTGTCCCACAGGGACATTCTGTGAACAGTGCCAGTTTCCTCGTTTTCAGCCCTCTCAGTGTGTGATGATCAGTGGCTCAACCTCATCCAGAGGCCACCAACAAGGCTCAGAGACATAACTCGCCATCCGCCTCCTTTCCTGTTTCCTCGTAGGTTTTCTTAAAGGCCTGACTTTTATTTCCTTTTATCTATTTTGCTATTTTTTTTTTAGTCCTCTCATTTTCCCCACCCAATCTTCTTAAAGAAGTTGATTAAAACCCAGACTGTGTTTGCTCATTAGCCACAGGGTAGCTAAGGGCTCCTGGCTGTCAGTGGTCAGTGATGGGATATCCCTCACCAGTCATTTGGAGTCTTCCAGGTCACCACCATTTGTCAGAATTTGTAGGGAGGCCGCCATGGACATTTCGCTTTCCTGGCCTGCCTCCCTCAAGCACATTCCCACCCCCAACTTCCCTGGCCACAGCCACTGCCTTAACGTTGGATTCATGATGCTCCTTAATTGTGTATCTAGTTCAGAACCCACTATTCCCTGATTCATTGTGTCCTGTGTAAATTCCATTCTCATTTTGTACAATTCAGCCTATTCTGATTTTTCCCCATTGTTATGATCACTGAGATAATCAATCACTAGAGGCATACTGATCTATGCCCCCACCTGTCTGTCACATGGCATAGAATAAGGGCTTCTTTTATATTATAGCTGCTTTTATATTATACAGTTTTGCCTGCCTTCCCTGATACGCGAAAATTAAATTGGCACTTTAATTAACTCTTTACCAGTGTCTCATGCTCTCTTAAGTGACGATGAATTGATTGCTCCAGCGTGCTACTCGAGACTGATACTGAATTAACTTCAATTAATAGAAACGTTTTCCATCTTCAATCATTTGTTCTGTTCCATGATTTCTCAACAATAATTTTTTTTAAGCTGGTGATTATACAAAAGGGTCTGGGAGCCTTCCAAGGGATGGATTGCATACCATCCAGCCTAGATCACGGGATGGTTTCCTTTATTTCTTTAATTCTCTTCCCATTCTGGTTTGACATTTCCATGCAAATGTCAACCTGTTGAATCCCATAACAAGAGTCACAAAGCTGCTGAAGACAACATCTTTGTCAATGTCTTGTCAGGAAGTGTGAGTACAAATAAGTGAGGACCCTTTCTTTTCCTCTTGTCTTTACGCCTTTGGGATAATTGGAGAGAGGTCTTTTCATGTGCCTTCTGAGCCATACCTGCTCGTCTGTGTCCCTCCCCTGCTCGTCTCTGCCTCTCTCTCGCAACATATGGTTATTCTGATCTCTGGGGACCGAAGCGATGCCTGTGTCATTTGTTGACTTTACCAAATCTGTGCAGTACTGACACTTTGAACCCAGATGTTTCTTCTGCCTTAGAGTCTCCAGAGGGCCACCTGCTCAGAGATGATCATACCCAGAGCAATCGTATCTGGTGAAGGTGGAAAGTGCAAGCTATGAAGCAACGCTCAGCTTCCTGCTTGACTAAAATATAGGCGTTCCCACTCGTTTTCAACAGTGCACCGTTTGGGCACATAAATGTGTCATGGAAAGAAGATTTAAGAGCCAGGCCCGAGTTCTAGAACAAACTCTGTGAACCCTCAAGAAAATTCCTTGTGTTCTCTGTGGCTCTGTTTCCCCATATAGAATCAAAGGGCCAAAATTATACCACTTCTTCCCCTAAAGCGAGAAGTGATTTGGAATGATATATGAGCTAGGGCTTAAATGAATTCAATTTTTGTTGTGTATTCCTTTTGGATACTATCTGATCGGGGCGAAATCTCCATTTGGTTCTTGTATGTCTTCCAGCTGCCTCTGACTCCTGCTTATCTCCTTTAGCAAAAGGGCAGGCCCGTGGCCCAGGGCACGGGCAGCCCACAGTGCCCTGCTGAGACTTTCAGTCACTGTTGTCAGCACATTTATTTTTCACCCTCTGCACACTGGTGGCAAGTGAAGCTGGTTCTCTACTTCTGGTTGTGATGCAGAGGTTCCTTTGAAAGTAAATTCTTTTAGGGAAACAAACAAAACAAACAAAATAGGTCCACTTAAAAAATATTGAGTAAATAAAAGTCTGCATGCTTGCCTAAAAGCTTAAAGGTACTACAGAGTGCACAGGCACATGCAGACGTCTTACAGGTGGCCCACAAGTGGCTAATGCTTGCAAGCACCTGCCAGGCTTCCCCCATCCCCTTCTGGATCTAAAATTCTACAGTGCGGCTTGCTCTGCACAGCAGGGGGTCATGCGTTCCTCTCACTGCACTGTTGGACAGAAATTGCCAGGAAGGACAGGATGGTCTGCTGCTTCTCTCCTCCTCAACGTGCCACCCCCATCCGCCAACACCACCTCCTGCCACTAACATTAGCCACACATGAAACCAGCACAGAGGGAAACTTATCTGCAGATTCGTCGTGTTCCAGGCCAGGCCCAGCCTGATTCCCACCAAACCAGCTACATGGGTTGGAAGATGTGCAGTCATAAAGCATGCGTATGCGTGCAGACATTGCATATGTGTGTATGTCTAATTGTCCTTTTTTCTTTTTCTTTCTTTTTTTTTTTTACAGTTCATTTATGACGAACAAGTTTCCTGGTAAGTACCTCTTTTTCCCCTCCAATTTCTCCTTGCTGTGTTACAGAGCCAAATATATTGAAGACCAGAGTCAGGGTTTAGGAAAGAAAGGGGGATGTCATGGCAGCTTAGAACAACTAGCATTTCTTGGGACCCATTTGACCGCAACAAAGAAACTAAATTAGCTCTCACAGAGCAGAGACCGTTTCCCTTGGGCTAGGACGGTGGCCTTCCATTGGGGATGCTAATACTTCACTGTCTTTATCGGCCAGGTTAGATGGCATGACTTAGCTGTGCCTTTCTGCAGTTAGCCATTTGCTAGGTCGTGGTTAAGATTTGACTAATCTTTTCAAATTGCGTCCAAACCACGTTGGCATATTCAAATACCATGTAAATCTTAGGAAACGGAGATGGAGTCACTTCCATTATCCTTAACCCACAAAAGTTCTGCCTGACATTCAAGATGATCTTAGACCGATGAAAAATCAGTGATTTTTTTTTTTGATGGATACAAAACTTAAACCAAATTAAATATATGGAAACATGTGCATTTAGGCCAACTATCCAAATCCCCATTTTTCAGGTGGGTTCTAAACAAGTCAAATATGTTTGGAATAGAAATAGAAATTGGATATGTTGTGCATTCCTGTTATGTTTTTCAAACATTTGATCTGTAGATATAGAGGAATGTGAAATAGCATTTTAGGGATAGATAAGTGTGGCACTGTAGGAAGGTAGGTAAACAATTTCCATGATACTATTTTTTTAAGTTTATTAGTATTTGAGACAGAGAGAGAGAGAGAGAGAGAGAGAGAGAGAATCCAAAGCAGGCTCCAGGCTCTGAGCTGTCAGCACAGAGCCCGATGCGGGGCTCAAACTCATGAATCACGAGATCATGACCTGAGCCAAAGTCAGATGCTTAACTGACTGAGCCACCCAGGCACCCCTCATGATATTATTTAAAGCTAAGAATGAGCCTTCGGCAAAATGAGCCTTCAACTGGCCCTTTGTCCGAGTGACATTTCTTTGTCTTAGGCTATCTCTGATACTCAGAATTTGGGCGTTGCAGAGGAACTTGTCTCATTGATGGTAAATGTTATTCATCAGGCCAGGGTCTTAAGTATACTTTTGCCAACTCTCCCTCTCATCTGTTCAGGAGGGGCGAGGAAAAGACAGCTAGGGAAACTTGTTTTAAGACACGTAATCTTTATATCAACCCATAAAAAATAAGGAGGTCTTCTTTGGGAAACTGTGATGAGCAGGCTAACTGGGATTAAGATGTCTCAGGTCAGAGGTCAGAAGCCAGGGAGAACCGCCTCATGGGATCCACCTGGATGTAGTGGCCAAGTAGAGTGGTGACCTCTTCCCCCCATGTCCTTAAGTGCAGAACAAGAAAACTTGCAAAAATATTCTCAAACTGATGGCACATTTAGCATGACCACCACTTTGTCTTAGCAAACAGTAGGTGCTTAAGAGTTGCTCAATGTTGCTGCTCTTAGCTAACAATGCTTCTATACAGACAAGTTATGATCACAGTTGATCTCAGCAATTTTTCTGCTGTTTTGTGTTTGTGTGTGTGTGTGTGTGTGTGTGTGTGTTCTGTCTGTGCAGAAACCTTAAGAAAGGATATCCATGGGTGGTTTACTGTTGGTTTTTCTTAAGTAGAGCTCTCTTTCTACACCTGCCTGGTTTTGCTGGCAAAGGCAGGCTTTGTGACCAGCCAGTTTCGGTCCTTACCCTCAGAATGTCTTTTAGGATACGGTACCTGGGTGGCTCAGTCAGTTAAGCATTCAACTCTTGATTTCCATTTAGGTCATGATCTCGTGATTTGTGAGTTCAAGCCCCGTGTTGGGCTCTGCACAGACAGCACGAAGCCTGCTTGGGATTCTCTATCTCTCCCTCTCTCTCTGCCCCTCCCCTCAAAAATAAATAAACACTTTTTTAAAGTGTCTTTTAGGATATTTCAGGTGGTATGGAGCAAGAAAGGGAGAGACCATTTCCTCTGCATTCAAAGGTCAAATCTCCTACAGATGTTAGGAGGTTAGAACCCTGGGCCTGCTCCAAAGAGCCAGATTCTGAGGTCCTCAGATCCCCAGCTTCAGCACTAATGCTCCCACATGAGTAAAGAGATAGGAAGGCCATGGATGAATGAGGTGCAAATTTCCCAGCATGCTTTGTTCCAGCTGGAGCTGGGTTAGAATCATAACTCGTGCACAGGAGTAGTTGCAGGGAAGAACAAGGAAGCTCATGGCATCAGAGCATCGTTCCCAGACTGCCGCCTGTTACATAATGACTGCTATTATGTGGATGGGCTGACAGAGGACATTTTTCATACGAGTGAGGCTGAGAAATTGAAGTCTACACCACGGACCCGTAACTGCTTCTAGACTTCCAGGGATCTCAGCTCCTGGTTTAAATATAAAGTATATTGAACTTTAAGGTGTTTTTCACCGTCCACCAGAAATACTGGGTATTTTTCATACCCAGCCAAATACAAGCATTGGTTTTGCTGAAAGGATGTGTCTAGGAGCTGATTTCTGATTTCTCAGTTAACACCGGCTGCTTCAACCTGTACAAATTAGACCACAATAATATTTCAGCATTACTAAATGATAAATTCCATTCCTTGTTGTAGAACATTCCATCATGTCCTAGTGATTTCAGGGGAGGTAACCAATTCATCCTAAATCCTCAAAAGGAAACTCATTTCAGTTGTGTTTATTTTGAAACAAGAGTACCCTTTTTTTTTAAAAATTTTTCTTAACGTTTATTCATTTTTGAGAGATGAGAGAGACAGAGCATGAGCAGGGGAGGGGCAGAGAGAGAAGGAGACATAGAATCCAAAGCAGGCTCCAGGCTCTGAGCTATCAGCACAGAGCCTGACGCGGGGGTCAGAGCCATGAACCATGAGATCATGAACTGAGCTGAAGTCGGACGCTTAACCGACTGAGCCACCCAGGCTCCCTGAAACAAGAGTACTCTTTATGAGCCTTGTCAAATACAAATACACAAAGGCAAGGCTTCCCTGTTGTACACGGCTTTCCCGCTCCTGGATCAGTGTCTGCAGCAGGTCACAATCAGACAAGAAGTAGCAAGCAGAAGGTTTTTAGTAGCAGAAAGCCAGCTAAAGCGTGTTGAAGAAATAGTGATTTATTTTTCTTGCATAACAAGCGCCCCAGATGGTGGTGGTACGAGATGGCTCCGCATTTCTCTCAGCCTTTCCTAATGGTCAAGAAGGCTATTGCAGTTCCAGGCATCAGGTCGGACTGACAGCAAGAAGGAGGAAGAAGGAAGACTCTTTTCCACCTTACATCTCTTCGGTCCCAACTGGGTCTACCTTGACCAACAAGTGGCCAGGCAGGATAGAATTACAACTGTAGACTAATCATTATTACTTCTTAAAATATTTTATTTATGTATTTTTGAGAGAGAGAGAGAGACGCATGCACATGCCTGCGGGAGAGACTCCAAGCTGTCAGCACAGAGCCCAACGCGGGGCTCAATCTCACAAGAACCAAACCATGAGATCATGACCTGAACCAAACTCAAGAGTCAGACGCTTAATCAACTGAGCCACCCAGGCTCCCCTAGACCAATCATTATTTATCCTGGAGGTAGGACCACCCTCCTTCAGATCCAGTAGTCCCCACTTGCTGTCTCAACTCGTAGGGTTCTATAGTTCTATTAGCAAGCCAGAGGCAGGGTGCTCTTCATATGTTTGGTGCTTCTCAGTTAGAGAACTACCCCTAAAGATTACAGTTAAAATAGAAAGTATCAGAGATCCACCGGTTAAGATGCATTGTATCAACCTGAATCCATGACAGCTCAGTGAGGCCCACAATATTGCCAGAAGGAATTTGGAATATGTCTTCAGTGAGTCTGAAGTCCTGATAAGAAAACAAAAGGATTCAGGTTGATATTCTTGTTTCTTCTTTGAGCCTCAAGCTGTAACTTTGGGAGAGAAAGGAGAGCCAGGGGACATGACTTGGAGAATATCTACATGTGGAGCATTTGGGACCAGCATTCACTGTTCTGGACCATAGGAAAGTTCTCACCCTCTGGGTGAGAACAGGGAGTAACAGGGAATAACCCTCCCAATACAGGAAAGAATGATCTTTGGCAGGAGAACCAGGGGCCAGTTGAAGGCGGTTCAAATTGGAAGTTTGTGGGAAAGGAAGAAACAAACCAAGATCATGCCACAAGACCAGGTCCTCAGAGGACAGTGGATAAGCTGCAGTCAGGAGAGGCAGATGGAGACGTGTCCCCAGGGGGAAGCCAGGGGACAAGAGCCTTGTGACCTTAGAGGTCTGCATGTGGACTCTGTCCAATTCCACAACTGTTTCCTAAACGCCTCCTGAATGCCAGGTTCTGTTCCAGAACCAGACATTGAACACAAAACCAAACTCAGCCCTGACCTGGAGGCTCTCTTGGGCTAGACAGAACTTGGGCTAGATAGAACTTGGGTTAGACAGAACTTGGGCTAAAGAGAAGGGAGACAGTTGACATGTCATCACAGGGTCATTGGAGATAGGGGGCAAGGGCAGGAGGTGGGGAGCCTTGGGACTCTGAAAAGCATTAAACTAGAATGCATTAAACTAGAATGAACTCTTCATCAGGCCCCAAAGCAGAGAGGACAGCAGATGGATGGCATAGAGGCCTTAGAGAGCCTGGTGTATTTCACATGGAAGAGGCATTGGATGAGCCCTGAGTCTGGACACTGACCAACCCAAGCTGAAATGTCAGCAGGAGCAGAGAACCCCCATCTCACAAGCATCCCTGATACATAACAGAAGAGAACTTGACTTGAACACTGCAATGGAAAGGCTTGTTTTGAGTAGGAAAAAAAAAAGGTCTAAAGGAATTAGATTATAAATATACCTGTTTACAAAGCATTGGACTTCATTCAGCCTAGCTGAAATATTTTGTTGACATGGGTCCGTTTTCTGGTGACCTTCACCGAGTCTATTAAAATGCATCCAAGCTGTTATACGGCATCCCTTCTGATCTCAGGTATCTTCTCCTTCAAAATGAAGGCTGTGAATAAAATCTTATTCTTCCCAATTAACTTTATGCCACATAATACACTGGTTTTAATGAGGTAAGAACCATGTTCAGGAGGTGTTTTACAACTGAAAGTGGGTTTTAAAGGAAGTCTCACCCTGCACAGATGAGCTGAGGACTGCTGTGTGCTGAGAAGAGAATAGTGGGCAGCCGGGGAGGGAAGGGGTATGTGCTTGGGGGAGTCAGCTGTCAGGGGGTGGGCTCTAAGTCTCTGGAAGATGAAAAACCAGATAACTGAGGTAGGGTCAGATGTGAGGAGTGGTATGAAGTGACTGCCAGAAACAGGCATTACATATAAATAGGTAATGAATAAATAAATCAACATGGAAATCACAGACTCACCTGTTTAGCAAACATCCACAAGGTCATGTGATAGAAAACAAAGGAGGGGTAGACAGGAAGACTTGTTGGAGGAGGTGGCATTTCAGCTGGCATTTGCAGGATCAAAGGGGCCAGCCAAGGAATAAAGGGAAAAGTATTCCTGGCATAAGGAACAGTAAATGCAAAGGCTCTGGAGAGAAGGAAAGAACTTGGCGTGTGCAAATGAAGGGAGACCAGTGTGATGGAACACAGACACAGTGTGATGGGGCACAATTTAAAAAACAAAAGAACCGGTTTTGTGGGGCGGAAATGGGGAGGCAGCTTTTGTTTTTTTCTTAACTATGTTGGGAAGAAGTTGAAGAGCTTTAAACAGAAGAATGACATGACCCAGGAGCCTCACAGAAACCAGTTCAGAGGCTGAAGTTAAGGTGGACTAGCAAGTAGCAGCAGGGTGGATGGAATCCAACAATTCAGGAAATATTTGGGAGGTAGGGTTGTGATGGATGTGAGGCAAAGGTAATGGAGGGCTCCAGACTGATTTCCAGACTTGGAGCTTGACTGGGCAGGGAGAGGTACAGTTGGCTGAGATGGCAAAGCCTGGGGAAGCACAAAGCCAGGAAGCAGGAATTAAGAATTCTGTTCCGACGTGCATTGAGGCACCACATGGGACATACATCGACAGTGATATATGAGCACAGCCCCAGGAAGAGGAGTGGAGTGGGTGTGTGGGCTGGTGTTTACGTCAGGAGGACCAGGTGACATCACCTAGGGAAATCGTGTAGGTAAAAAGAGAAGAGGGCCCCCTATTTAGAGGTTCAGCTGGGGAAGTGGAGGAGGCAGAGGGAAGGAGAAGTTCAGGGGACAGGAGGAAAACCAGGAGCGTGGCCTCTCGGAAGTCAGAAGAGAGTGCTGTATGCAGGAGGGCAAGTGCCCAGCCTTCAGATGCTGCAGGGAAATTGAACAGGATGACAGAGAACCATCCCTGGAGTCATGCACATGGAGGTCGCTGGTGCTGTGGACAAGTGTTTCAACAGATGGATGAATGTGGACATTAGAGGGATTTGCCAAGGGAAAGTGCAGTGCTGCAGTGAAGTGTATGCATTCTTTGAGATGGTTTACTAAGAGTGAAGCCCAGAAATGTGGCAGAAGGTGGAGAAGTGTAGACCCCTTGATTTCTTCTCTTACTAGCATCAAAAGCAGTTTCTATACCACATACACACACGTTTGCATTATCATTCTGAACCAAAGCATGGGAGCCCACCCTGTGGATGTACCGTGTCCTAACATGTGTACCCAGACTCCCATCTTGTAACTGTCTTGCTTCTTACCTGCATTGCGTGTTTATAAACACCACGGCAACAAAAACCCTTGTGTGTGCATCCTTTTTACACTTGACCACATATTTCCTGAGGGTCAATTTTTTTTGTTTTTGTTTATTTATTATAAGAGAGACAGCACGAGTGGGGGAGGGGCAGAGAGAGAGAAAGAGAGAGAATCCCAAGCAGACTCCATGTTGCCAGCACAGAGCCCAGTGCAGGGCTCAATCTCATGGAACTGTGAGATCATGACCTGAGCTGAAACCAAGAGTTGTATGCTTAACCTCCTATGCCAGCAAGGCACCCCTGAGGGTCAATTTTTAGACATGGAGCTTGAAAAGAAAAACTGGAAAGAAAGGCATGACCTAGAATTTCTTCATAGACCATTCTCCAGTAACCTCTTCTTGAAACCAGAATTCCTCCCTCAATTCTACAGCTAAAGGGGAACCTAGAAATCAAATTCCCTAGTTTTTTAATGGAAAGTTACTAAAATGAAGAAAATAGGAGTATTCAAATTATCAGACGCTCAAGGTACATTCCAGTAGGGTTCATTATTTTTTTCTTTCTTTCTCTTGACCATTTTCCACTTGTCCATTCTTATCCTTCCTGCTGACATCTTCCCTGCCTAGGTTTTTTCTCTTTCCCTTTTCCTGCCTCCATCCCTCCTTCTCCCTCTCTTCCCCCTCCCCCTCCCTCTATCTTTTCCCTCTCTCTCTCCCCCCTTCTCTCTCTCTCCCTCCCCTTGTCTCTTCCATCTCCCACTATATCTCCCCCAGTTTCCCTCTCTCTCTCTCCCCTCCCTCTCCCCCATCCCATCTCTCTCTCTCTATCTCTGTTTGCCTTACTCCTCTGTATCCAGCAATCCCTCTGTCACCCCCTATCAATTCCTTTAGTTTGCCCTTTGTAAATATGTCTGAATAGTTTTAGTGAATGATTAAGCTGTGCACAGATTTATAAATACAGGCCTATATTCAGCAATATTATGGTAAACTTGCTGCTCTCACAGAACTCTTCTGGGTGAGTGAATGACAAGGGAAGGAACATTTTCCTTTTAGGTAGAGAAGGAAAAGAAAGTGCATTGAAAGCTGTATGCAATGGAGAAATGTCTACAGACCAGGAAATATTTGTAGCCAGTCCACACATTCACTTCATCCTTGCCCTGCTCACCTGGTTTAACTGCCATTGGCATCACATAGATTTTCAGAGACAGGCTGGTGTGTTGCATGCCTGCCTGTGGTGACTTCCTTTAACAAGCCACTCTTGGTTTTACACAGGTGGGAGTCTTTAGTCCTTGTGCTGATGTATCTTGTCTACATTGTCATCATGAAGTAAGTAAAATGTCTTCTTGGTTTTCTTTTCCAAAACTGTTTCCTACATTTAGCATTATGGGATAATGTGGAAAGGGAAACGGAGGGGAGGGCAGTTAGCTGGCCAGCTTTCAATGCAGTCTGTCACAAACTCATTGGTCCCCTCAGCAACCTGCTGTGAATCACTGCAGTTTTGATTAGTAACAATAGCAAAGATTCTTCCAACCCACATGTGATGACGGAATCAAAGCTTTTAGTGTTTAACTTGAGAGATCTGACAAACCCTTGCACCCTCTTTAAGACCTGGCAACCTAGCTTTTGGCTCTTTGGGATGCTTTAAACTCTCTTTCATACAAGAAAGGAGGTAAAACTCACTATGTTATGCTTCTATATAGGGTGATGAAGATGGGACCAGAGCTAATTAAGAGATGAGTAAAACCACGGATCAAAAATCTACAGACTTCCATTATTCATATTGTATTAGTCATCTATTGCTGGGTAATAAATGACCCCAAAATGTAGTGGCTTAAAACTAGAAGGATGTGTTATCTCATTACAACTTCTGAGTTAGGTGTCCAGGAGCACTTAACTTGGGAGTTCTAGATCAGGGTTTTCCTTGAGATTGCAGTTAAGAGGTTGGCTGGGGTGGCCATCACCTACTTAACTGGGAATGCAAAATGGCGCACTTGCAGTGTTGGTGAGCTGATACTGGGTGGAGTCCTCAGTTTCTCAACACATAGGCCTCTCCTTGGGGTTGGTTGAGTGTCTCCACAACAAGGGAACAGGTGAGTCAACAGAGAGAGCTAGAAGGGCCCCAGTGCCTTTTATAATCTGGTCTCACTAGTCATACACTGTCACTTCTGCCATATTCTATTTATTAGAAGTAAGTCTAGCCCACACTCAAGGGATCTGCTTCACCTTTTAAAAGGAGGAGCGTCAAAGAATTTGCAGATGTATTTTATTTTATTTTTTTTTTATTTTTTTTTTTTTTTAATTTTTTTTTCAACGTTTTTTAATTTATTTTTGGGACAGAGAGAGACAGAGCATGAACGGGGGAGGGGCAGAGAGAGAGGGAGACACAGAATCGGAAACAGGCTCCAGGCTCCGAGCCGTCGGCCCAGAGCCTGACGCGGGGCTCGAACTCACGGACCGCGAGATCGTGACCTGGCTGAAGTCGGACGCTTAACCGACTGCGCCACCCAGGCGCCCCAACAGATGTATTTTAAAACCACCACTTCATATGTTCTTTTTCCCCTGGAGTTTGGGTGGCTTACTCTTTGTATCAAGAATTAAATTGCTGGTGTTTCCCTTACTCTAAGGTAAAGCTGTGAACCTGCTGGTTCATCTTTTTGCCAAGTACCATTGAGATGAGGAGCTTATAAATAATGCAGAGACACTTCATGCTGCAGCTGCTGGACCCCCTGGGAACGGTTTCTTTCATTCTAAATTAACCCATACTTCCCCCAGCGTATGTGGCTACTTCTCAGGGGGCATGAAAGTAGAACACGTTCAGAAATTTCCAGTTTGGACACATCAGGTAGCCGTCTAGAATTTGACATGTCAAGTTGTCTTTGCTGTTGAGGTCTGACAAAAATTAATTCTGGCCACTAGTGTCTGAGAGATGTGTTTGGAGAAATCAGTCTGGCCATTGGCAAACGTCACATTAAGAGTAAAGGTAGGAACAGGCTTAGCTGATGTTCAGTGTGAGCTGTAAGCGATCTGCCGTCAGTCCACTCAATATGGCGTCCAGCCTTCACCTCCGGAGCTGTCCTGATACCCGGGTCTTATTACTAGAAGAGCATATTTCTAGTGTATCCTGGTATGGAGTTACCATGGGGTAACTGACAAAAAATCAGGTGCTTTTACGACTCATCACCTTCCATTTAAAAATACCGATTAAATGGGCTCCCCCAAAAACCAGAGTTGGCCCACAGGCCTTCCAGAGTTTCTAGACCCCAGAAGAAAAGTCTTTGAAAGCATCTTGCTCCTCTTTCTCTTAAATAGCAAAACCATTAGGGAATCAGGGCCACTATGAGGAGGCCTCAATAATGCACACATCTTCTTTCAGTGTTTTTTAAATTGATTATTTCACTCCCTTTTTTTTTTTTAACTTTTTGAGGCTCTAAGTTCGAGTTCCCAAAGAGTCAAGCGTCCTTTTCTTCCCCTTTGAAAAGGTGAATCAGTCAGTTATTCCAGAAGAATTGACTGAGTTACTACTCTGTGCCCAACATTGATCTTGGGTTTTGAATCTGAATTTAGATGACAGTTTGTCCCATTGTGCATTCACTAGGGGCTTCACAGAATAAGGAAGGCTCACAGCAGAGCAGGTCTAAAGGGAAGGAAGGTTGAGGAATTTTTCTAGCATGCATGGTGTGACCACTGCACCCCTCTACTGAACCATCGTAAAGCCCGTGAGTTGCTGGCAGGGCTTGTGTACATTAAGATAACACTGTGAACAATTTCTCTCCTCGCCCCCAAACTATGCCCAGTGTGAAAGCTAATGAGGTGTGTTTCTGCTGATGCCTCAACTTTACCAACCTTCCAGCTGCTCAAACCAGCAGGATGCAAATAAAATGGGGAATGGCAGCTACTGTGCTCACAGAATTTTCTGCATAAATTCTGGTCCCAAGTTCTAAATTGAAATCTCTGCTTTTTAGCCATCCCCATCCGCAATCAGAGGCTTTAATCATTGGGTTTTATAAAATCTGATTTATAAAATTGCACGCTCCACAATAAAATAGCTTCAGGGTGCAGGCACAAAATTTAAAACATTCAATTAAAAATATAAAACTGAGTAGCATCAGTTAAAAACAGCATATATTAGAGTTGTCAGCTGCCTCCTGGGTGGATGACTTTAAACATTCTGTGTGAAGGTCAAAAAGCAATTTTAGTTTGGCCAAGTAGACAAAGATCTTAAGGGAGCATGAGACATACTTGGCCTTAGTGAGGACTGATTTCTGTATATCTGGGTTCCTTCTTGGGATTTGGCCCCCAGGTGAGGCAGTGTAGTTTGGTGGTTGAGAACAAGGGTGTCACGTTCAGCTCTGTCTGGTCACAGCAGTAAGACCTCGGCCAAGTCATTCAGCCATCTTGAATCTGTTTCTTCTCTTCCAAAACAGGATTCATAATGCCTCCTACCACAAAGGTTGTTTGTAAGGATGAAATGTGACAGTATAGTTAAGTTATTAACCAATATCTGGTTTCAAGAAAGCTCTCATAACAATACTACATGTAGTGTTATTACCTTGTTATCCAAATCCAAATAAATGTGTAACATACAGTTGCACTGCAAGTTGGTATATCTATGGATTCTGAGTCAAGATGACAGAAATACTGCCTCTCCCCCATAGCTCTATCAGTAGGACAAGATATTCTTTTTGAGTTTAGAAAGTGGGAAGACCTTTTCATTAAGAAGAATTTGAATATTTACAAAAGCCAACAGAATAGTATAACAAACTCCCCATGCTCATCACCAGCCCTGATGGCCAGCAGCCCACACCCCTATCCATTTCCTTCCCTCTACATGATTTGAAGCCCCAGACAGCATACCAGTTCATCTATAAAAATTTCAGTACACATCTCTAAAAGGACTCACTTTTCATACAACCACCGCGTCATTATCAGACCCGAAAGTGTGTGCTACTTCTTTAGTGTATTTAATACCAAATCTGTGTTCAAACTTTTAATGATCTCGCGGGGCGCCTGGGTGGCGCAGTCGGTTAAGCGTCCGACTTCAGCCAGGTCACGATCTCGCGGTCCGTGAGTTCGAGCCCCGCGTCAGGCTCTGGGCTGATGGCTCGGAGCCTGGAGCCTGTTTCCGATTCTGTGTCTCCCTCTCTCTCTGCCCCTCCCCCGTTCATGCTCTGTCTCTCTCTGTCCCAAAAATAAATAAAAAACGTTGAAAAAAAAAAATTTAAAAAAAAAAAAAAACTTTTAATGATCTCATGAATGTTATTTCTTACAATTTTCTTTTAATCTCATAAATCTTTTTAAAATCAGAATCCAAATAAATGTCACTTGTTATAATTGGTTGTTTCAACTTAAAAAAATTTTCTTTGATGTTTATTTTTTTTTGAGAGAGAGAGAGAGAAAGAGAAAGAGAGAGAGAAATAGAGTATGCACAGGGGAGGGGCGGAGAGAGAGGGAGACACAGAATCTGAAGCAGGCTTCAGGCTCTGAGCTGTCAGCACAGAGCCTGATGCGGGGTTCAAACTCAAAAACCGCAAGATCATGACCTGAGCCCAAATCAAGTGCTTAACCAACTGAGCCACCCAGGTGCCCCGAGTTGCTCCAACTTTTAATCTACAAATCCCCCATCTGTTTTTTTTTTTCCTTGCAATTTATTCTTCGACAAAGTTAGATTATTAGCTACACAGGCTCCCACAGTTTGGAAGTTGTTGGTTACATCTGGGGCTATGGTGCATCCTGTTCTTCTGACCTCTGTGTTTCCTATATGCCAGCCATCAATCCAGTTCAAGGTAGACTGTGTCCCAAGTGGTGGTGAATTCTGCCATCAACAGGCACATTGATGTCTCCTGTCTGTGGTTTTGGCAGCCACTGATGCTCAGGATCTGGCTCCATCATTTCTTTAGGTTTGCAAAATAGTGATGTTCTGGTTCTGTTCTCCACCTCTTATAAAGAGTGCTCTAGGATTGGCCTGCCCGGTTCCCTTTTCACAGAAACCACCATTACCTTTGACTAGTTTTATGTTCTCTCCCTCACATAATGGAGGGTGAACCGCAACTCCCAGGGAGTACAGGAAGGGGCTGTCCAGCCACAGAGGGTCCCTCCATCTATTCCACGATAGCTGTCATATCCCAGTGGGCCCAGCCACCCAGTGCTGCTCTGACTGAAGCATAGGTTCAGTGAAGAGTTCTCCACAGAGCCTCCTGTCTGCAGCAGCAAAAAGGGTGTGGAAGAGAAGCTTGTGTGAGGAAATACAGCTTGAGTGGCCTGCCAGCTGGCAATTTAGAGTTGCCATGCCTGGCTGCAGTTCCTCTGGGAGGTCAGAGATCAAGCTGGAGAGACACCTCAGTGGGTTGTCCCATGGCCAATAAGCCACCAAGGCCTTTAGGTCTTCGAGCGGTGCAAAAAGCAGCAGTGGCCTACAACACCCTGGGAACAATGCCCCCTCCCTTTCCCCAAGAGTTTTCTAGGATTCCTCTTTGGTAAGGGGGGTGAGGTCTTTTAATACTAAAGATAAAGGGACCAGAACATTTACCTGCCAAAAACATGCTAGGAATTTGAATAAGCTTCTTCCTTTTTTAACACACATGTAAGATGAACTGCACAATGTTTTCACTCAGTCATTCTAAGGATCGTAGCCCAGAATTTTTTCCATGAAGCCAGCAGCCCATCAGACCTGGAATTATAGCACAGCATTAAAGTTTTTTTATGTTTATTTATTTTTGAGAGGGGGGAACAGAGAGTGAGTGGGGGAGGGGAAGTGAGAGAGGGAGACACAGAATCCAAAGCGGGCTCCAGGCTCTGAGCTGTCAGCACAGAGCCTAAAACGGGGCTCGAACTCACAAACCATGAGATTATGACCTGAGCCAAAATCGGATGCTTAACCGACTGAGCCACCCAGGCGCCCTAATACAGCATTAACAAGAGATTCACAGGATCCCAACCTGTGATTTTAGAAAACCAAACACAGACAGAGACCTAGAGTGCCAGCCAGCCTGTGACACACTGGGTAGCAGCGTGGATGTGACACCTGCTCCTTCCTCCTTCCCCCCACTGAGCAGGTCCCTGACAGCAGTGGGTCCTGGAGACATGGCCAAAAGAAGGTAGACCTTGCCCATCCCACTGAGCCTCATGGCGACCCTTCCACACACAGACTGCAAGCAGGGGACCTCAATCCTGGGGTGCCTCCATTGACCTTGAAGAGGCTGCAAAGAAAGCAGTGGGTCTCTATTTATTTATGTAATGTTGGTTTTATTTTCATTTACCATAGATCCTTAAATTGGAAAATAGGACAGGGTGCATTTTCTGCGGGGAAAACAGGAGGACAAAATAATAACAATAATAATAACACACCAGGACTGGGAGCTGTGCACAACACTGGATGGGGGATGGGAAATGGGGCAGCAGCAAAAGCTGACAGACTCCTTCTGCTCATTACTTTGTTCAGATATAACGCTTGCATCCATCAGTGCTTCGAAAGGAGAACGAAAGGTACTGGAAACATGGTCAACGGCTTAGCCAACAATGCAGAAATCGATGACAGCAGCAATTGTGACGCAACTGTGGTGCTACTCAAGAAAGGTAACCGCGTGGAGCCTGGGTCCAAGGAAGGAGCACTGGGAGGCTGCCTGGGGTGCCATGGCTGGGTTGGCTGGATGCTGCCTGTCCCAGAGCAGACCAAAGGAGAGAAGGGTCTGGTCCCCCCTGCCTCCCTTTGGCTACATCCTGGGGCAGTCATACCTGGTGATGAGCTGCCTGGGAAAGTTTCCTGAAGTTTTTGAGCAAAACATTTGCTGGGAGTGACAAGGGGGAGGGAGAATTAGGACAGGACCATATAGGAGAGAAGACTGGGGAGAGAGGGTGGTTTGAGGTATTGACTGTCACAATTTGGCTGTATAACCATGAAGCAAGTGGGCCTCGATTTTCTCTTCTCCCAAATGGGGATAACCTTTTAACGAGTAGAGGAGATAAAATATGTAAAATATTCCATTTGTGATAATTGTTGTTAGTGTATTACTATATCCAAATTCACTTTCAGTCCACATTACCTCAGTTTCCAAGCTGAAAAATGACATGGTAAATTACTCCCTCCCCTTTTTTTTACAAAGTAATTCTTGTAGTCAATAGATTCTCATTCCATTAAGCAGTTGATATACTAAAAGAACTAAGATAGTGCTCCCTAATAATATTCTTTCTTAGAGGAACATAGAAAATTGTAATTTACATTTGCCTTAGAATGTGTTTTGTTTTTCACTTAATTTCTTTTAACTTCCTCCAAAAATGTGTGGGTTTATTTCTGCTTGGTCCCATATGGTTGCTTTGTAGGAAAAACAAAAAAGAAATTAGAAAATCTATGTTATTTTCAAATATATGTCTGAGTTTGAAATCTGTGGGTAATTATTTGAATTTGAAAATCGATTATGTGACACACTTCTCTACTTATGTTTAACCAAAGACTTTAGAGTATTCAGTGCCATCCCACATCAGAATTTAATCTCTTCCGGAGAGTTTTTAACCATAAAAGGAATACTCTTAGGGAACCAAAAAGAGCTACCTCCTATTAGTCAGTGTTTCCAGAGATCATTTGATGGTTTAGTGGCTTGGAAAACAGGAGTGAGGACCAGGAGAGGGTATGTCCAGGTACCTGTGAGCTGTGTGCTCGAATTGCACATTCATGGAGAGGGAACTTGGGCCTTGGTGAAACTTTTTTATCCGGCCTGTCAGCAAATCTTGTGTTCCAATTTTGGTCCCACTGGACCTTGGGCCTCTGTAATGTGGCCAGCTCAGCCACCTACACCTGTTTGTCAGCCCGGCTCGTAGACTGGGCTACAGCAGTGTTCGTGTTTCTCCACTAAGCCCTCCACTGGACATTAAAGTCAGTTCTGCAGCTTTTAACAGCTCAGAACATTGAACATTGTTGACATTTGAAAGGCAGAAATACTAAATATTAGTATACTAATTATACTAATTAGTATATTACTAATAATATACTAAATATTATTGGGATCTTTCCTGTGCCCAAGGAAAAAAATCCTTTGAAGACACAGAAGAATTCTCTTAGGTTATCACTCATTCTTACTGTGCCAGTGAATGATGCTTAAATTGTTTCAAGACATTTCAAATAAGCTATATCAATGAGCCTTATGGAAAGAAGAGTTTGACTCTTCTCTAAATTTTGCCCACTACAGCCTTCCTTGGATAGATGGCCAGGTGGTTGGATGGTTGGATGGATGCAAGGAAGGAAAAAAGGAAGGAAGGAAGGGAGGGAGGGAGGGAGGGAGGGAGGGAGGAAAGGTAGATGGGAGGATGGGCAGGTGGGTAGATGGATGGATGGATAAATGGACGATTGGGTAGATGAAGGAAGGATAGAGGGGTGGATGAGAGGATGGATGGATGGATAAATGAGTAGATAGGAGGGAGGGAGGAGGAGGGGAGGAAAGGGGAGAAAAGGAAGGGAAAGAAGTCTAAATTAATATCTCCTTCCTGCTCCTAGCCTCAATGTTTTCTTTACTTTGTGTTTTTAATTTCCCTAGCCAATTTCCACCGCAAAGCGTCAGTGATCATGGTAGATGAGCTGCTGTCAGCCTACCCTCACCAGCTTTCTTTCTCTGAGGCTGGACTTCGAATCATGATCACCAGCCACTTCCCCCCCAAGACCCGACTCTCCATGGCCAGTCGCATGTTGATCAATGAGGTATCTGGGAAACACTGCGTTAGCCTCTGAGCAGGGTGGGAGACTTTGGGAAGGGGAGGACATTCGTTGGTCTGAAAACAGAAATACCAAACTCAACATTGAACACAATAATATTCCTCAGATATTTCCCAACATCTTTGCTGATGGAGCCAGCTGTACATCCTATTTCTTGCTCTTCTCTCCACGTGTCCACGTGTTGAAAGATATGATCAGGCTCCCAGTCATATAGAACTTTCTTATCCCTTCTACCTACCTTTTTCTTTTCATCAATGGGTAGAACCCTTTGATGTGAACTTGCACAGAAGCAGTTGCTAAATCAAGGTTGCCTTACTTTAAAGTAATGTAGTCTCTGACCTGAATTCTCCTGTGTAAACCCTTTCTCTGGAGTGGCAGCCATATTGATACACACATTTTTGTGGCTTTCTCATATAGGGACCAAGTGATTCCTACAGTCCAAAGAAGAAAGATAATAGTGCAGTGCCCAGGGAATTGAGAACGCTGACAGAAATGAAGGGCACATTGGAGAAATAGGATATTTTCTCTAAAGGGATTTGCAAACTCCTGTGGGTCATAACATATGAATCCTTCCTCCCAGAAGGAGGTTGTCTGAGTTGCTTATTACTTTGAAGAATCCCTGAAGACTTCACTGAAGAGTCTTCTGGAAGCATCTCCCTGTCACAGCCTGAAAAAGGTCCTAATAGCTGGTGTCCTAGTTGTAAGGATCTACAGTCCCTATGACTGTGGTAAGAATGTGACTTTCTCTTTCCAGAGGCAAAGACTCATAAACAGTAGGGCCTACGCCAATGGAGAATCTGAGGTGGCCATCAAAATCCCAATTAAGCACACCGTGGAGAATGGAACAGGGCCCAGCAGTGGCCCAGACAGAGGTGTGAATGGGACTCGGAGGGATGATGTTGTTGCTGAGGCTGGTAACGAGACAGAGAATGAGAATGAGGACAATGACAACAACGAGAATGATGAAGAGGAAGAGGAGGATGAAGATGATGATGAAGGACCATACACACCATTCGACCTCCCCTGTAAGAGGACCTATGTGTGGGCTGGGATCGGGGGCTATTTTGGGGCACTGAGTACATGTCCTTGACTTTGATGATCTTTTTGCCATCCAATTCAAAGAACTATCTCTATACATGAATATAGAAATATTTATATTAAATTCTACCATGGGCAAGACTCTGTTTTAGAGGGTTCAGAGATGAACAAGATGGTGACACATGATCATTAGCTGAAATGTGGGTTCTTTGACAAAATGTAAAATTTGTCGACACTTCATGGAGAAAGATCTTCTCTTAGATGCTCTGTGGGACCTTTTGGTGCTAAGGAGGAAATTCTCACAACCCATGTTGGGGAGACAGCTTGGTGCTCAAGGGAAGAAGCACCCCACCCACCTTCACCCATCCCGTTACATTTGGCTGGGGGAGCTGTCCTGCCAAGGCCAGTCTAGGGGAGCATGTGCAGCCTTCCCAGTTGGCTTTTGTTCTTCTGCTCACTTCCTACCCCTCACCCACCCCCCTACAGGTTTCTCCTTTCCCATGACCTAAAATACCACCAAGATACAGACCTAGCAAAAGCATCCCATCCCCAGCTGAATCTCATACAGTCACACTGGTAGCGGGAATCTCCCTGGTACCTTGAAGGGGACGAGCAAGGCATGTATCGTTTTCAGGACCCCAGCCACCAAGGCAGTTGTCCTCTCCTGACTGCTACCCAACAATGACTTGGCTATTCCAGAGACCTTGTCCTCCTACCCCACCCATTATTGGAATGAGTGGACCAAGCCCAAAGAATTCTATTTGCCAGACCTTCCAGAAACTTCTGGCTGCTTTAGGAAAGAGTGCCCTGGTCAAATCTGTGAGGCTTAATTAATGTGTGCAACTTCTCCAGGATGTTTGAATTTCCAGGAGGACTGAATTCTGGAAGGATTGCTTGACCCACTTGAAAGGCCATTTAATGGTAGCATGTGGGTGTGGAGTCTCAGAGTTCTGTGTTATTTTCAGATGTGAGGGGACATCAAGTTGAACTTGGACCAGAGCTGCCCTCCTGTGCCCCCTCAGGGCTCCTCAGATCTCAGCCTCATCAAATGTTTACCAAAATTAACTAGACACTGTCCACTCAGATCCTATATCCCAAAATCCCCAACTGCCCAGCCAGAGTTAAATCATTACTTGTTAGAAGGTTATCTTGACTGAAATAAAGTATACTGGCTCATTACCCATTTTGCCACCTTTGGCTATATTTCTTGGCAACCTTCTTCCCTATCAGCCAGGACAAAAGCATTTTAAGGATGAAGTGACCGGTCCCCTCTATTTCTCCCTTATGAACTTTTATGTTCATTTTCTATTGCTGCATAACAAATCACCACAAATTTAGTGGCTTAAAACAGTGTGGCTGGGTTTCAGAGGCTCCGAAGGCCATATTAGAGGTGCAGACGGGACTTAGTCCTTACCAGAAGCCCTGGGGACAATCGTTCCCAGACACATGCAGACTGTTGGCAAAATCTGGTTCCTTGTGGTTGTAAGGCTGTCCTCTTTCCTTGCTGGCTGTCAGCTGGGGGTTGCCCACTGCCCTTGAAGGCCTGTGTTTTTCAAATTAGCAATGGTGCTTTGGGTGCTTCTCACGCTTCTAATATCTTGGCCCTCCCCTTCAGATTTTGAGGGGCCTAGATCAGGCCCAACTGTATAACCTCCCCATCAGGAGGTCAGCTCTGCTACATAGCATAGCATAGTCATGGAACTGGTAGCTCAGCCCCCCTTCACAGGTTCTGAGAGTCAGGGCATAGACTCTTGGGGGCCTACATCTCAAATTCTGTCTAGCCTGGCCTTTGCTTTCAGAGTTCACCACTGGCAGCCCACAACCAATCTCTAAAAATAACTGTTTTGCTAAAGTCTTTCACTGATTAATTCTCTGTAAGGGGCCATGTCGGCCTCCCAGAAGCCCCAAGTACACCCCTCTACCTCACATTAAAGATACGTGTGTGACACCAGACGTCTGGCTTCCACAACTGAGCCTCGTTACTTAGTAGGACAAAGGGGCCCCCTTCGGATCACTTGTTTGTGTTTCTAACCTGAATGGGATAAATGCCAGGCCAACCATTGAGGTTTCAGGGTACCTTGTAACTGTTGCTCACCTTCCCTTCTTGTCTCAGGTTAGTTGCAGATGAGGAGGCCTGGGGCTTCCGGCTACCTCGTCCATCTTGTCTCCTCGTACATTAAGAGATGTGGCTGTAGATAAGGGCTCGGGAAGCCCACTTCGGGGCCTCCACATCCTTTGGAAGCACAGGCATGAGAGGAGAAAGGATGCTCTGCATGGTCCTGCCACTCCTCAGGATCTCTGCTTCATTCCTGGGCCTTCCTACCCACCGCCCCCCCACTGGCCCCACCCCTCCCCCGGCCCGAGCTACCAAGACATGAAATGGAATCCAAGGTCTTCACCTTGGGCATCCTTGATAAAATGGCTCTGATTCCGAAGGTCTGGTGGGAGGCCCAAGATTCTGCATTTATAACAAGCCCCCAGGTGACACTGGTGCCGCTTGTCTGTGGGCCACACCTGAGCCAGTGAGGGAGTAGCACCCTCACATGGCTGATCTTTACAGCTCCCCTGAGCCTTAGGGGAGCCTCATTCAGAGCCAGGTTCTGCCTTTGAAACAGAGAGTGGGTTCGTCCAATTATGATCCTCTGTCCTCTTCCACCAACTGAGGCCAAACCCCATTCCCGGACTCACGAACTTTGATCTGAGTGTCCAGCAGGCCCTTCCTTGGGCAGGGAGACCCCTTCAAGCAGTGGCCAACAGAGGCCGCTCGAGGAGCTGGGAGGACTCAGTCTAGGAACATTCAGTTCCTCTGCACTAAGTTCCCTTGGCCTGAAAAAGGTCTGGCCACACAATGAGGACATTTCTCCTTCTCACGGTAATCTTACAGGGGCATGGGCTGTCTTTGTTCCTGTCACAGCTGTAGGGCTTTCTTCTCTCCAGAATTTGATTATAATGAGTATAATTAGTATTTAAGAAATTATGTAGAGGGACACCTGGGTGGCTCAGTTGGTTAGACAACCGACTTCGGCTCAGGTCATGATCTCACAGTTTGTGGGTTCGAGCCCCGTGTCGGGCTCTGTGCTGACAGCTCAGAGCCTGGAGCTTGCTTTAGGTTCTGTGTCTCCCCCTCTCTCTGCTCCTCCCCTGCTCACATTTTGTGTCTCTCTGTCTCTCAATAATAAGTAAACATTTAAAAAAAAATAATAAATTATGTAGAAGTATGTAAATACAGGCATATCTATGATGTATGTACATGTGCACACATACATTGTGTATGCATATATGTGCACACACATGGGCATGCATGAATATAAGCATGTGCATATATGTGCAGTGTGCACATGTTGATATAATGTATACGTCTAACATGTTTATTCATATACTATATAAATTTCTATACTGTTTTATGCTTACATGATATATGCACAGATATTAACATACCTGTTTTTATATGTGCGTATAATATGTGTATAGGCTAAGCTCATATCGTATGTATGTTTTTATATACACCTATGCACAGTATATATGTATGTGCATATATATACATGTAAATTGCACATATATTCATATCTGTTGCATGAAGAAATTCTTACTATTGAATGTCAGAAATAGAAATGTTTACATAGGCAAACATACTTCCACAGAAAAAAAGACTCAATAGAAGTATGCCAAAATATGAGTATGTTTATCCTAGGTGGAATTATTGTTTAAATTTTTCTAGATTTTCCATTCTAAACTATTTTTATTGCCTGTATAGTTAGAACAAATTGATATATTTAATCTAGGCCTACGATAATGAGCAATGACTTTTTCTTCTCAATAGAATTAAGCTTCTTTAAAAACCCAATAAGGAGTATAACTTAAGAACAGGTCCTTTGCTTTTTAGAGGCAAGTCACACTCAAAGGGATACTGTAATGCTCAGAGTCCCCGCTTCATGTCCCCTGGCTTCATCTCTCAGTTGCTGGCTGACTTCCGAGAAATCACATGATCACTGGTACATCGGGTTCATGCACAGAGAGTTTTGTTTTCTTCATTCACGGCTGTATCCTTAAAACCTTAAGCGGCACCTGGTGCACACTGGCAGAGGAGCATTCAATGAATATTCGTTAAATGAAGGAATAAACCTGTCCCCAGGGCACTCTCTTTGGATCACATAGCAATGGAAGAAACGATGGGGAAATATCGAGAAATACTGTTGACTCAGAGAGGAAAGGAAACCATTTTTACCTCTTTATTTAGAAATGGAAACTTAAGCTAGCTAAAATATGCACATGCATCACTGTGTTTATATGTGCATATAATATACATAGAGGTTAAATTCATATGGCATATATGTAAGTCATATACACCGATGCAGAGTATAAGTTGAACATATATTCTTATCCTTGCATGAAGAAAGCCTTACCATTGACTAACAGAAATAGAAATGTTTACATGTGAATGTAGGTAAACACACTTCCACAGGAAAAAGAACACACCAAAATATAGGAATGTTCCTTATTTGCTGCTGCAGGTCCTCCAAATCACTTAAAAAGCACATTTCTGTATCAGTTGGTTTGCTGAAGGAGCTGTATTTGTTACATTACATTCCAGATTATACTGATTGAATTTTTAAAAAATTTTTAAATGTTTATTCATTTTTGAGAGACAGAGAGAGAACGTGAGCGGTGGATGGGGCAGAGAGAGAGGGAGACACAGAATCCGAAGCAGGCTCCAGGCTCTGAGCTGTCAGCACAGAGCCCGACGCAGGGCTCGAACTCACAAACCACAAGATCATGACCTGAGCAGAAGTCGGATGCTTAACCGACTGAGCCACCCAGGTTCCCCATACTGATTGAATTTCTGCTGTATGTTTGTTGTTGCAGTGGAGCCATAACTCGCAGAAAGCATCTATATCATGAAACAGAAGACTCTTTTCTAGATATAAGGCCCTAACCAGAGTCAAGTCAGAACTTTCTAAAGCAGCTGAGAGAAGAAAACTCAAAATTCATTGGTGCTAACATGTACTGCTTCCAGCTTTACTTAATATCATTTTCTAAGCTCCTGCAGTCATAAGTTCCGATTTCTTTTTTTGTTTGTTTAATTTTCTGAAGAATTTCTGAAGGATGACAAAGAGCCAGATGGCAGTCATTCCCCTTCCCATTGGTGTATTTCTTTATAACTTTGATGGGGTGTGTGTATTTAAATTGGACCAAGTCTGTCTGTGCAGGGGCCTCAGGAAGACTGGAAGGCCAGTGAGGGAGTCCCCAGAGCCCGAGATGCGTAACTGACATCCCTACATCACAGGATTTAGCAGCATGCAGGACTCCAGGATACCTTTGGGATCCAAGGGTCTGACTATGTTCTGGATTCTACAGCATTTGTAAAAATGCTCACAAAAGTCCCCCGACAGCTTTCTTGCTTTGAAATCCAGCCAAACAGTCCCTGGTGTCTGTGGCATTTGTTCCCATCTCGTAGCAGCGAACTGGGAAAGTGCTGGATACCGCTATAAAATTACGAAATAAATTTCATTTAGCAGTTTATTAATCACTGTTCAAAGTGTCATTTTTAAAAATACCTCCTTAACTCTGGTGGGAGTATAAAATGGGACGATCATTTTTGGAAGACTTCTCAACAGTTTCTTAACAAAGAAAAAACACCCACCCTGTGACTCAGCAGTTCTACTCCTGGGTCTTCAACCAAAGAGAGATAAAAACATGCCCACCAAAAAAAGTATACAGGAATGCTCATGGCCACATTAGTTGTAATACTTCAAAACTGGCAACAACCCCAAAGTCCCATCCACAGGAGGATGGATAATAAGTTGTGTATAATAAGACTATACAGCGATCTAAGCGGAATGAATTCCTGACACACTAATGAATCTCAAAAAACATGTTGACTAAAATCATGCACCATGTGATTTTCTTTATTTGAAGGTGGACAACAGGAAAAACTAATCTATGGTGGCAGAGGGTGGAGGATTGACTGGAAAGAGACTCAGGGAACTTTCTGGAAGGTGGAAATGTTCTTTTATCTCCATTGGAGCAGGAAGTATATGCATTTCTTACCAGAGGTATTAGCCCTTAAGCAGGATTGTAATAAAGGCCAAATGAGACCTGATATGGTTGTCAAATCTGAGACGACAAGGAACTCATGGAAATAGAGTCACCAAAATAAGCATTTATGGGTATGCCTGAAACACAGAGCTCAGACAACACAGAGATGATAGGATCAGGTCATCACTGGCCAATCCATCACCTCATCCCTGAAAGCAGATATTTAGAGAGCCAGAAATCAATGACTAATTTGCAAATTCGTATCAGCTTGAGATACCCCCAAGCAGTATTTTGACAACTTTGAGAGCTTTCAAACCATCTTTCAAGATTTCAGTGAGTTGACAGACAATATTGAGCAATTCCACTAGATGGCGCTGTGACCACTGACACTTTATAATCTTGTAAGGTTGTGTTATCTAATCATGGGGAGAAGAGACCCTAGGCAGACTGGTGGTCTGCCTAGCTCCCCTCCCCCACCTTCACCCCCACCCCCACACACTCCTCTCCCTTTGTGTCTGAGAATCATCCTCATCCTTTCCCACCTGGCCCCATTTGCCAAACCATCCTCCCAGCCCTGTGTGCTCAGAAGTGACATATCTGTCATTTGGGTGCCTAACTAGCAGGTGAGCAGTGGATACCTTTTTTTTTCTACTGGGTTTTGAACGCCAGGTTTCGTGGCTGGTGGAAAGCCATTTGTGTCTTTTATGTAAAGAACAACGTGATAAGTCTTATTTCCCAGGCCATCAATTAGGCTGTAAATGTCAGGGGCAAGCAGCATGGAGGGCTGGTAAAACAGAGAGAGGAAGCTAACTAATGTGCTTTCTGCCTTTTTAATTTTCCCAGCTGGAAAACTGGAAACAGTGAAGTGGGCATTCACCTGGCCACTGAGTTTTGTCTTATACTTCACGGTACCCAACTGCAACAAGCCACGCTGGGAAAAGTGGTTCATGGTGACATTTGCTTCCTCCACGTTATGGATTGCAGCCTTCTCCTACATGATGGTGTGGATGGTGAGTAGACTCAGGACCCCACAGCATTGCTAGATCTCTTTAGAGGGAAAAATGTGCTCCAATCAGAGGGGAATAGGGAGTGGGGTTTCAGCCCAGTAACAGTATCAGTCAGCCATTACCTCAGGAAACTGCCTAACAAACCATCCCTAAACTCAGTGGTTTAGAATCACAAGAATTTATCCTCCTGCTCACATATCTACAGGTTGACTGTGGTTTGAGTCATCTTAGCAGGCACTGACCGACGGAGCAGTTCTCCTTCCAGCTACAGCATGATTATGTTTGGTTCAGGCTGTGGGTGGGTTTCATGTCTACTCCATAGGTTTGCTCATTTTCCTTGGACCCTGTGGCTACCCGGGGAATGTTCTTCTCATGATGGATCATTGAAATGCTAGAGGACTGGTGGAAACATGAGTTGCCTCCTAGGGCCTTGGCTGGTGACTTGTGCCCAACATCAATGGGAGTAGGGAAAATATACTCTGCCTACTCTAGCCGGAAGAACAGCAGAGCCACAAGGCAAAGGGTGTGAAGGAAAGGCATGAAGAATCAGGGAGTAATAATTCCCTCTGTCACAGTCACTTCCCCTAACTGAGTCTCAGTTTACTGTCAACCAGTAAATAAGGTCATTAGACCCGGAGACCACTCAAGGGTCCTTTCCGAAGCTAAAATAATGATTCAAGGACTGGCATTGGTTGTGGGGCTATGGCTCAAAAGAGCCTCTGCCCCAAAGCCATTTTAAGGCAACACAACCATCCAGAGTGCATTGCCCATTTACAACTCTGCTTTTTAACTGGGGAGCAAACCTAGTCCAGTCAGAGTTAGGCAGAGATGAAAAGCTGTGACAAAACTGCTCAAATCTAAATTAATCTGGTTCAAACATTGAACAGAACCGTAATATAAATTCTGGAGAATTAAACGCAAGATCTAGGGGCGCCTAGGTGTCTCAGCTGGTTGGGCATCAACTTCAGCTTGGGTCATGATCTCACATTTTGTGGGTCTGAGCCCCACGTCGGGCTCTGGGCTGACATCTCGGAGCCTGGAGCTGCTTTGGATTCTGTGTCTCCCTCTCTCTCTGCCCGTCCCCTGCTTACTCTGTCTCTGTCTCTCTCTCAAAACTAAATAAACATTAAATCCAAGGGCTAAAAAAAAAAAAAAAAGGTTCTGAAGAGATTATTTTGGAAATCATGGCAAATTTGTAAACCTGACAGTTAACTCACAAATTATCCCTTGCCTTCAACATCAACAGATAATTTTTTTTTGTTTATTTACTTTTGAGAGAGGGAGACAAAGACAGAGTGTGAGCAGGAAAGAGGGAGACACAGAACCTGAAATAGGCTTCAGGCTCTGAGCTATCAGCACAGAGCCCAAGGCGGGTCTCAAACTCACAAACCGCTAGATCGTGACCTGAGCTGAAGTCAGATGCTTGACTGACTGAGCCACCCAGGCGCCCCTGCAGATAATTTTTTTCTAACCCAAATCTTGTAGGGTTTCTCCCCCATGCAGGATTCATTGATGTTTTTATTTGATATATTCTTTGGGTGCCGTCTCTGTTCGAGTTTGGGGAATAGTTTTGGTGTTCCTAACCTCCAGGTGCTAGCTGGTTTTCCCAGGTCCACCAACCTGCAAGCCTACCAAGCGACCTGGAGTTGCCCCTCCTGTTTTCTTCCTTCCACCCTGGTGGAGGTTCTAAGAAGTTCTGAGAAATGGCCAAGAGTAAGGGAGAACACAAGGAGAAATACAAGACTTGGTCCCAGCTCCCTGGAGAATCGGTTCCCCAAACTCCAGACAAAACCGCAAACCTGGTAATAATGACACTAGCAAGAGCAGGAACCCCAGCTCTGTTCCAGGCCAAATGCCACTGAGCCAAACCGGTCCCTGCAGGGACCTAGCTGAGGGTTAAGAAGGGAGAAACACAGCTTGGCCAGCTCCATTTCACAAAAGGTCCCTGGGAACAAGTGCATCTCACTTTCCTCCCTGGAGAGTGGGAGACAGAGAGCCCCAAGGCCGTCCCCAAATCAGTCCTGCACTGAATGGACAACAAGGGCATTTTCTGGTTTGAGAGGAAGAAGCCAGGTATCCCAGCAGTTTACCGTCCCCCAAACCTTTGGATGGGGAAGGAGCAACTGTGACCTTTGGAGCCAAGTCAGGGATAGGTGTCTCTTACAGTGGGGCTGAGAGGCCAGGTAGAGCTAAAAAGAGAGTGTGCTACTTACAACACATGGTTTGCATTTCTCTTAATTTTCTGGAAAGTGAAGGCGCTCAGGTGGCATCGTGAAATGACCTAATCATCTCCGCTCCTGTGGATGGACCTCTCCTTAGGTCAACATACAGGAATTGCTTTCTTTTACCAGTTGCCTCCATTTTACCACTGGCCCTCAACAGCTAGCCTCTCCAACTCCCTGCCTATTTCCCCTCCCCCCTCTGGAAATCAGGGGCCAAGAATGGGCACATTTGCGTAATGCAGGCACTGCCTGGGTAGCACCTGTTTCCGCCTTCTGGCTTAACCCCTTCTATGCAAATGGTGGTGCTGCCTGTGGAGAGGAGCCTGGCTGTCCCCAGCGTTCCTTGAGCATTGCCTCTGCTTCCCATCTGAAGAGTGGAGGTAATCTAGCACCTACCCTGTAGGTTTGTTGTGAAACTTTAACAAGTTAAAACTCATGAACATCACTTAGCACGGTGTCTGAGTATTAAATCAATCAACATAAGCGAGTATAGTGTGGCCGTTGTTCCCACGCTTAAGGTTCTTGTGAATTCCAGTTGTGCAGCTTGGAACTCAGATACCTAAATTCCCGGCACAGGATGGCAGTCATCCATTCTGGGTTTCTTTCCCAGGACCAGTCTGAGTTTAAATATTCTGTCCCAATATCACCTTTTCCCAGAAACTGTTTCTCCTGTCTCGAGATGGCTGCCTTGCCTGAAAGGAACATGTATAAAACACCAGTCTTTGGTTGGAAAACTTGGGCTTCATCACCGCACCCTGGTCCCCTGACCTGCAGTCCTGGTCTGCTCCATGAAATGTTCTTGGCCCTCTGCATTGATACAGAGAGCGGGCATTGCTCCCTGGGCAGACTAGCCAGACTGCAACCTTTTCTGTTTGTCAGGCAGAGGATCCACAAGTGGGTCGGGCTGGCACGGGCTCCCCGCTCACCACCTCTTCCTGCCTCATCCAGGTCACAATCATTGGATACACGCTGGGGATTCCTGATGTCATCATGGGGATCACCTTCCTGGCAGCTGGAACCAGTGTGCCTGACTGCATGGCCAGCCTCATCGTGGCCAGACAAGGTGAGGCCTCCAGTTAGATGGGGGCAGGGATAGGGGAGGAAGGAAGGCCTCCCTATGGGCAGGAAGAGCTTTGGGGGATCCACATGGTAGTTACCAGGGTGATGGGTGACTTCAGTGCTGTGTTGGTCAAAAAGCTAACTGGCATAAAAAGAACAGGGAAATAAGCCAGAAGATCTACCCTTAAGAAAGGCAGAGATGTTTTCTAGGTAGCACCCAGAACCTCTTCTGAAGGTTGTATTACCATTCTTCTATTATTAAAAATAGTAATAAATGTAATATAGCTAACCTTTGCTGAGTGCCACACACTGAGCAAAGCAGTTTAGGTATTGTTATCTTATTTAATTTAAACAACTCCATGGGGTAGGGAAAATCATATGCCCATTTTATGAATTAGGGAAACTGAGGCTTAGAGAAGACAGACTCCATGACCTAAGGTCTGCCCAGCTGCAGTGATGGTTGCCACAGGTCAGTCATCAGTGTATGGCCCACCCTCCGCTCCTTCAAAACCAAGCTCACAGGTGGACGCCCCTTCCAGATGGCCATGCCCTTCCCTAGCACCACTCTAATTTATATGCCTGATTTGTGCTAGACGGCATTTGTTTTCAACAAACACAATGTGCAGCCGTAACACTTAGCATAGTATCCTCTAGATGTACTCACTAAATTTTGCTGATTTCATTTATTCATTCATTCATTTATTCATTCATTTAGAGAGAGACAGAGACAGAGAGAACATGAGCGAGGGAGGGGCAGAGAGAGAGAAAGACAGAGAATCCCAGGCAGGCTCCACACGGTCAGCAGGCAGAGTCCAACGTGGGGCTGGAACTCATGAAACCACGAGATCATGACCTGAGCAGAAATCAGGAGTTAGATGCTTAACCCACTGAGCCACCTCAGCACTCCACATTATTTTTTCTTAATAGTACTCAATTATTTAGAAGAATTGAGAACAGTGTAGAGCAGTTGGGAGATGGTACTAAAATATATGGATTGATGAGCTCATGAGAGGTTTAACAGAACTATCAAGTTTATTCCTTTCTAGAAGGGTGTTTCAGAATCTTTGGAACTCTGTTTGGTGTTTGGAATCATTCCCATTTAGCCAGTGGTCATGTTTGAAGTAAAGGTCAACAGCTCACTAGAATGTGCATCTCATTCTATTCTGTTCTTGTCATATTCCATTCCATTGTATGCAAAAATGCATATGCTGTTGAAAATACAGGTGATGGCCTGGGAAGGGAATCACCTAGCAAATGAACTAGTAGACCTACCAGCTAAGTCTCTGGCTATCAGACCAAAGGGTTGGGAGAGTCCCTCCGGGGTGCCCTGTCCTACCCTGAGATCTCCTTTCTAACTCAAGTGACCTCTCATCCTCGCAGGCATGGGAGACATGGCTGTGTCCAACTCCATTGGGAGCAACGTGTTTGATATCCTCATTGGCCTTGGTCTCCCATGGGCCCTGCAGACCCTGGCTGTGGATTATGGATCCTATGTAAGTGGGTTTTCTCCGTGATTTCTCTTTAAATCTAGGGCTACACGGACACTGTTTTCAGGGCAAAGGAGATGCAGTATTACTAATATCGAGGGGTAAACGAACTCTTTCTTATCCAAGTCCTTCCAAAGTCAGGCTTGTGGGCACATTCAGGACTCAAGAACAGAACTGGCAAACCTTTTCTGTAAAGGGCCAGATTGTGATACATCAGGCTTTGAGGGCCAAACAGTCTCTATCACAACCATCCACCCCTACTGCTGTGTAGCCTGAAAGCAGCCAGAGACAACGTGTAAATTAATGAGCATGGCTGTGCAAATAAAACTTTATGTATAGAAACAGAAATTTCAATTCCATATAATTTTTATATGTCATGATACATGATCTATGATTCTTTCCATTTTTTTCAACTAGTGAAAAGCATAAAAATCATTCTTAACTCATGGGTTATGCAAAAACAGGAGGTGGGCCAGATTTGGCCCATGGGCCATCATCTGCCAACCCCCGTCTAGTGTATTTGTTTTACAGGCAAAATAATTTTATTTGTGAAGGAAAGGACACAAAATATAATAGACCCTCTCTGTCAGGGATCTGGTGACAGACTGTGAGGCGATGGCCTCCGTGCTCTTTCTCAAGCCTGAGCTAATTGTGACCTCAGGTAGATTTGCAGGTGAGCGACCCGGAGGGTCTGGCACTCTTTCCCATTCTTTGAAAATGTTCCCCCTCTGCTGATGTCACCACTGTCCTCGACACTGTCTGAGGACTGAGGGAGAAACTACAATTCAAGATTTTTGCCTGGACACAGGAAGAAAAGGGTAGCATGCCTCCAAAGTGTTTACACCCAACCCAGTGCTGAGTGCCTCTCTCAGTGTGTTACTGAGCATTACCTTAATTTAGCTGCAAAATTCGTTCAGTAATTGTATATCCTGCAGAAAATGCTGCGGCTCAGACAAGGGTTGTCATCAAAGTTGTTTGACAAATGGCCGTTTCAACTAGGGAAGGTGTGTCCAGCCAGTTACAATGAAATCAAAATTCATACAGAAAGTCTACGTGTTTTTGGTTCATGTGAAATTACCTGTTGACTGAGAGATTTCATCAGAGAATAAAGATAAGCATAAGGGGATGGAAAGAAGCAGAATATGTTCTAAGGAGTGGAGATCTCTTCTATTTTGTCAGTGAAATTGGGTAATGATGTGGTGAGAGAGGCCACATTACCTTGGGGGGAAGCTGGTTTTTGGAGATGAAATCTAAATAACTAGAGAGAACCAGTCATGGGGGAAATGGGCAGGGCAGGGCATTCCAGGCAAAAGGAACAGTCAGTGCAAAGGCCCTGAGGCAGAGACGCACTTGGCATGTTGGAGAATGTCATGCTTATTCAAAATCATTTCTGGCCTTGAGCCCAGGAATAAGGACCACCAAGCCTTGACTGATTATAATGTAAACAGATACATATCCACCAGAAAGGCCAATTCTTCAGTAGCCCCCAAACAGTGTACCCTGAACATCATACTTCCCAAGCTACCTGCCACCTCTGACATTGTTTAGAGCCAAGCTAGCGCCCCTCAGAATCACTGTCCCTGAAGATGCCCTATATTTCCCCTCCTGCAGACTACTCTGCCTCAGATGCGCATACCTTATCACTCGTCCCATTTGAAATGATGTCCCTTCTTCCAGGGGTCTCTATTGCCCTTTCATTCAGGATTCCTTTCTGGACCCCACCACTAAATGGGATCCCTGCACACCCTTTGTTTTTATCTCACTCATGGCCCTTGAACTTGGCTTCATCTTATTACATGTTAAGTGATGAATGTAGAAGAGACACTGAAGAAGTGTCCTCCAGGTTGGCCCCTGAAAGGACATCATAAATTGGATAGTCACAGGATTCCAGACAATATTTCTAAGATTTTTATGAGTGACACTGTTGTCAGTTAGGCACTTATGAAGAGACTCACATCAACCAGATTCACAAGAGTTTGATGTATGTGCTAGAATGTCAACAGATGGTAGTAAGATATGTAAGTGCAAGATAGAAAGCATACTTATTCTGGACAATTTGTGTTCTGTTTTCCTAGGTGAAGACCTTATGTAGGAGGTAGTTTGGTTTTTGGTTTTGGTTTTTGTTTTTTTGTGTGTGTGTTTCTTTTTTTCCTTAGACTTCTTTATCTATTTTGAGAGAGAGAGAGAGAGTGAGCCCGTGTGCATGCATGTGAAGGTGAGGGGCAGAGAGAGAGGGGGAGAGAGAATGTTAAGCAGGCTCCATGCTGTCAGCACAGAGCCCAGCACAGGGCTTGATCTCATGAACTGTGAGATCATGACCTGAACCCAAATCAAGTCGGATGCTTAACTGGACTGGGTCACCCAGGCCCCTGTGTTTACAGTTTCTTTTTAAATTTTTTTAATGTTTATTTAGTTTTCAAAGAGAGAGAGAGGGCAAGCAGGGGAGGAGAAGAGAGAGAGGGAGACACAGAAACTGAAGCAGGCTCCAGGCTCTGAGCTGCCAGCACAGAGCCCAATGCAGGGCTCAAATCCATGAACTGTGCAATCATGACCTGAGCCGAAGTCCAGTGTTTAACCAACTGAACCACCCAGGTGCCCCTGTTTCTTTCTTTTTTTTTTTTTAAGTATAGTTGACACACAATGTTACATTAGTTTCAGATGTACGAAGTAGTGATTTGACAAATCTATACATCATGCTATGCTCACCACAAGTGTAATGACCATACAATACTATGACAATACCATTGACTATATTCTCTTATGCTGTACTTTTCATCCCCATGACTTCTTCATTCCATAACTAGAGCCTGTACCTCCCATGGGTGGGAGGCATTTAGGGAGCCCCATGACTACCCACAAGTTCAGTGACTCACCAGGAGTATTCACAGGACTTAGTAGCAGATTTTAGTCGTGGCCAAGGTTTATTATTATAGCAAAGGATATGGAGTAAAAGCAGCAGAAAAGCGAAATGCATCAGGAAAAATCCAGAGAGGTCAGATGCATGCACCAATTCCTGCCCCACCAGGTCACATAAGACATGCTTTCTCTCTAGCAGCAACCTGTACGGACATGTGTGAGATATCTCTATCCAGGGCAGTCCACTGGAATCTGAGACTTTTATGGAGTGCTGGTCAGGTAGACACATTCCTGCTCAGTATACAGCCATGATAGCAAAATTCAGAATTCCAGCATAGACCCCAGATATACATCATAAAGCTCGCTAAACAATCCTGACAAGCTGGTACAGCATGCCCCATTGCTTTGGGAGCACAAAACAACATCATTCATCAGTAACACAAAGAACATTCCAAGGACCGAATTCTTGGGGATTGGCTGAGGATCTGTCATCATTCTAGGCTCCCCTAGAGGCATGCAAGGATTAAGTAACCAGACCTGCTGCCTTAACACGTTCTGCATAGAAGATCAAATGAGAATTTATGTGTTAGAGTAAGTATCACTACTACTATATGTATCATAAACAACCCCAACACTTCACTGGGGCAGCCCAAGAAACGTTTATTTCTTCCTCCAAATCCCCTGCAGATATTTCCATCCTGGCAGCTCCCATGGCTCTTCAGACAGAGACTCAGAGTGGGGCTTGTTTCATCCTGTGGTTCTACCATCCCGGAGTCCTTCTCCAATAGACACACAGGAAGCAGAGAAAGCAAGGGCATGGGATATTATGCAGATGGTTTTGTGATGAGGACTGAAGGTCGTATATGTCCTGTCTGCTCCCACCCATTGTGTAGATAAGTCAAACATTCCCACCTAGATGCAAGAAGGATCCAGGACACTTGTTTAGCTGTGCATCCAGGAAGGAGAGGCAATGAAGATGTCAGTGGACACTAGCAGTCTCTAAAGTCTGGAGTGTCTGGTTGTGAGTGGGGGCCAAACAAGAAAGAGGATTTAATGGACAACCTTTTACAGGAGCCGTTGAGTTGCTATTGTCTGAGGCATCAGCTTGTCCCTCTATTGTCTGAGGCATCAGCTCGTATCATAGGGCTCTTCTCCCTGTCATGACAGCCATCCTGGGGCACACTGACCAATCCTGCCTCTTTGACCTCCTTTTTCTGAGTCATATGTGGACCCTCCCCCTCCCAGTTAATACATCTTTCCTGTGACCACGTTGAGAACATATTATTGATTATATCGAATCTCTCTCATTAAAGTAGCTGCTTCCTTAAATCACAAATCACCTTGCTTCTCTTTCGCCATTCCTCAGACAATCTCCTGGGTTTTTCTACAGTCGAGTCACCTTAACTTGACTTTGTTTTTCCTTTTTTCTGATTATCAAAATAGCACATGGTCTTCATCGAAAATTAGAGAAACCAATGCCAGAAAACTCTGGAGCAGTTTCTGCCCAGTAGAACTTTCTGTAATGATGGAGCTGTTGTATGTTGTACTGTCAAATATAGTAACCACTAGCTCCATGAGACTTTTTAAGAACTTGAAATGTGGCTTGTTCAAGGGAAGACTTGGAGTTTTTTCTTTTCATTTTATTTTAATTAATTTCAATTTACACAGCCACATGTGGCTTGTGGCTGCCCATGAGACTGCAGGTTCAGAGGATGAGATAAAAATCATGCATAATATGATCTGTAAGTATCAGTTCTCAATATTTCTGCATGTTTTCCTTTCCATATTGGTTTATATAGCTGACACTCCACTCTACAGTTATGTGCATTGCTTTTTATACTCCTCATTATATCAAACATCATATCAAGATTTCCTTAAAAGCTCACTAGAAACATCATCTTTAAAGGCAACCTCATATTCTTTACTTATACCAAAATTTCCTTAACCATGCTGCTGTTAGACACATCTTGCCTCAAGATTTTCAGTGATAAATAATGATGCAACACACATCTCTGTAAATCACTCTTATAGATTCCAGACATCTAAAAAAAAAAAAAAGAAAACTCTACATAAAACTGTATTTACATTTGAGGCTATTTTCCCAAAGCTGGAATTGTTATAAAGAATATGAACACCTTGAAGTTCTTTATTTGTGCCTAATTGTTTCTTGCAAATGGCAATATTCCTTACATTTTCATTTGTCCTTGTTTCATTCCTGAGATTTGGAGGACAGCTTCATGTTACCCTGACATTCTGACCAGAGGAAGCCGTATGAGGGCGAGCTTCCTTGCGGCACATAGTATGGGCATGTACATACTTGAGCCATGAAAAGAGTGTTGAATATAACGTGAATAACACAACATAACTTCCTCTGAAGTGCTACTAGGGACCCTCTATCGTTACTCAGTCACACTCAGCCTTGGGTGTCTCCCTCCCTCCAGAGATTCTCGCTTTGCTAAATGCAATGCTCTGTCTCTCATTTCCCGGTCCGTCTTTAGATCCTATCTTCATCAGCACCCCATCTCTGCCTGGTTTCTGTGCACCTTAACCCAGCTCAGAGCACTGGATGTGGATCTGTTGAGTTCACCAGCAGATCCATCTGGTGTGTTCCCCTGTTGCATTTCCCCACTTGTCAGAGTTATAAAGAAGTAAAATTCAGACCTGTGTGAATTTCAACTGCTTTTTGTTTCCTCTGGTGAAGACCAGAGAATAGTGGCTAAAGAGCGGGCAGCAGGGGGCACCAGGGTGGCTTAGGCAGTTGAGCAACTGACTGGCTCAGGTCATGATTTCATGGTTCATGAGTTCAAGCCCCACATCAGGCTCACTGCTGTCAGCATGGAGCCTGCTTTGGATCCCCTGTTCCCTTCTCTCTCTGCCCCGCCCCCTCCCGCATTGGCATTCTCTCTTAAAAAAACATAAATAAATAAAATAGTTTTGAAAAAAAAGCAGGCAGCAAAAAGATGAAAAGAAATGGTGTTCTAAATAACCTGGAAAACTGATCCATATATAATAGACTTTTACTATATGGACTCTCTCCAGGGAGGGATTGACAGACAGGAGCAGGAGACACAAATCCTTCCAGTGTACCAAAGATCCATTGTGGTTATTTTTTTCTTTACTGTGGTTAGAGGGTACAATCATATAATGTGAAAGCAAAGCCTTTCAACCAACAACAACAATAACAACTCAGAATTCGTCCTGTAAATGAACCAGTTCCTCCCCATCAGCTTTGAAATCTCCCTGACTGAACGTGGATATCAGGCCTGAAATCCCAACTTAGCAAGGCACATTGTCTGCCATAAATGAGCCCTGATATCTGCCCGCCTTTCCTGTCCTTCTGAAATTCTCCCAACACTCTTCAAAGAACAGAAAATTAAACATAATTCTCACTCAGTAACACCCACAGTCATGAAAACATATGCTTTTCAGGTTCCTGACTTTAGTGACAGGGTGACATCATAAAGACAGAAATTCAGGCCCTATTAGATTTTTAGTCCAAATTCATGTTTTCCATCTGTACATGACATAATTGGGTCACTTTGGTCATTCTGCTGGGATTGTGCACATCGAATCCTGTGGTTGAAGATCACCCTTAACTGAAGTAAAGGGGAAAAGACAGGAGAAGAAACAGGCCACTTCTGTGATCAACAGGCATGGCACACGAGAGAGTGCTCTTGGGGGAAATGTTTGCTCAGAAAACTGGAGAAAGATGTGTCATGTTGCATTTTCTTCCAAATGCTTCTATTTCTGTACTCCATCCCAGAGAGATCTTCATTTTATTTCCAGGATACAGACATCCAATGTAGTGCTCTCTTTTGAAAGCACAAAATCAGTAATATAATCTATAAACAGTTTATGAATCGCAGGGATATCAAAATTTTTGTATATGGTGTGAGGTAGGGGTGCGGACATAGAATGTGGACATATGGTTGTTTCAGCACCATATGTTGAAAAGATTTCATTCTGAACTTTTAAAATTCAAAGGAAAATATTTGTTAACTTATTTTTTATTTTTTTAATTAAAATTTTTTTTAATTTACTTATTAGAGAGAGAGGGAGAGAGAGAGAATCCCAAGCAGGTTCTGCACTGCTAGTGCAGAGCCCCATGTGGGCTCAAATTCATGAACAGTGATATCATGACCCGAGCTATATCCAAGAGTTGGACGCTTAACCAACTGAGCCACCCAGGAATCCCTCTTGTATTTATTTATTTTTTTATTTGAGTATAGTTGACATACAACATTACTTTAGTTTCAGGCATACAACTTAATGGTTTGACAAGTTTATACATAATGCCTTGTTCACCACAAATGTAGCCACCATCTGTCCCATTACATTGCTATTACAATATCATTGACTGTATTCCTTATGCTCTGCCTTTTATTCCTGTGGCTTACTCAGTCCATGTATATATATACACATATACACACTATATCTTCCTTATTGATTCATCTATTGATGGACACTTAGGTTACTTCCATGTCTTGGCTATTGTAAATAATACTACATTAAACATGGGGGTGCATAAATCTTTTTAAGTTAGTGTGCTTGTTTTCTCTGTATAAATATCCAATATTGGAATTGCTGGATAATGTGGTGTTTGGATTTTTTATTTTTTTTGAAGAACTTCAATACTGTTTTCCACAGTGGCTGCACCAACCATGCACAAGGATACCGTTTTCTCCACCTCCTTGCTAATGCTTGTCATTTCTTGTTGATTTTAGCCATTCCGACAGATGTGAGGTGATACCTCATTACTGTTTTGATTTGCACTTCCCTAATAATGGGTGATGTTGAACATCTTTTCATGTGTCTGTTGGCCATCTGCATGTCTTTGGAAAGATGTCTACTTATTTTTCAGTAATATTCACAACTTAGGGGCTATTAGGAAGCCAATGGTTATATATGATTAAGACTGTGTAGTCTAGAATCTTGTATTTTATAAGTAGTAAAATCTTATCAGGAAAATTTTTGAGCCTAACTATGTCAGAAACTAAAAGGTAAATGGTCAAGAAGCAGGGAAGGACAGCCAGGTGAGCTGAATTAAGGAGGGACAGAGTAACAAAACCATCCCCAGAGCCTAGTGGCTTTCTTTAAAATGCTGTGGGTTTTTTTTGTATTTTACTCAGATAGTTTGATCTCTTTGATTGAGAGGGCATCCAACAAGGAGGAAATCCTGTAAGCAAAAGAATACTCTGAGTCCCTACGACATACCTAGGTCTCTAGCCCTTCCATTTGCTGCCCAGATACAGCCTCATGCTGCAGATTGTGTAATAATCTCTTCTCCATGTCCCTGTTGATCCGTTCTGTTTCCTACCTTGTCTGATGGTTAGGTACCCACATCATCTGTCTTCTACTAGAGTCTGAGTGTAGGACCATGTCCACTTTGTGTTTGCCATTCACACTGCACCCTTTACCATCATGCACATAGTGGGACATTTTACTTGTTTAAATAGAGAATAAATTTTATTTTCTCAATGGTAGGGGCAAGAAACTCCATATACATCAATAGCTCCTGAGAGCTTTGCCATATTTCACCTCAGGTAAAAAATTTATATTCATGGTGGTGATTCTGAGTCATCAAGAAAAAGTGATGAAATATTTTCATCAAAAACAGTTGCTGGCCTATAGAGAGGTGGACTTCAATTTTCTGGGAGACTTCACTTGTACAGAATACATCTTTGCCTAGTCATGGTAGACCAAAATAGTGGCCCAGGATTTTGCCCAACCAACCCGTGTCTTTTTGTTTTCCTAGAATCTAGGAGTCCCAGAACATAGCCATCTAGAACCAGAGCACCTCACAGAAGGGGTAAAAGGGCCATTACAAGAGGCTTCTCTGGTCTTTCTCCAGTCCATCTTTCAGGTGTTGGCTTAGATGTTTACTGTAATCTCCCAAACTTGGGTCAGGTGTCATTCCTGTGTTTTTGAGCGGTTCTCATCATAGCTTACTTTTTTCCCTTTGTCTGAGTTTCCCCCAGACACATGTTCTCCCTTAGGGCAAGGATTGTACCCGTCTTGTGCATTTGTTGTTTCCTCCATGCCTGGTGGTGGTGCCTGGTACTTAGAATTTGCTCAACAAGTGTTTGTTGGATGAATGGCTGCATGGCTGCATGGCTGCATGGCTGCATGGATGGATGGATAGATGATCCTAAACTTTACCACCTGGGGTGATGGAAGACATGTGAGCAGAACAGAATGAAGGAAAAGCCTGACCTGAGAAGAGAGCGGGGATGGGGGGTGGGGGTGGGAAGAAAACAGCAATAAGAATAGCTTAACATTCATTGACCTACTATGTGCCAGGCACTCTAGGGACACCGTGCCCACATGGCCTCATCTAATCCTGACTATAGCTAAATGAGGCAAGGATTATTTCTTCAGCCAGCACTTATTGTGCAGCTGCTATGTGTGAAGAACTTGGCAAAGTGCTGGAAACACAGAACGAACTGGGTAGAATAGACCCTCCCCGTTAGAACATGCACCAGGGTTGGGGGAGACAGACAGTCCATTAGTGAGTGCGCTAACTTGGGAAAGCAAAAGCCTTATGAAGACAATGATATCATAGAATGGGCAGCACGTGTCACTTTGGATTTGTTGGACAGGAGGTGGGTTCCATGCCGAGGAGGGAATAATAAAAAAAGAGCTGGGTATCTGAAGGGCAGGGGGAGCATTTTAGAAAGAGGGGACTGCAAATGCCAAGGCATTGAAGCATGCTGTATCTGATAATAGAAGGGAAGCCAGGCAATAGAAATGCAGGGGTGAGGTTTACAGGGGTAATGGGTTTCATTCTAAGTGCACTGCTGTCCCAAGTCCTCTTCTGGAGATCAAACTACCAAGGTTCAGAGAGATTGTCACAGCCAGTAATAGGCAGAGAGAAGACAGTGAGACTTTTTTCTCTCTGCAAAACACCAGAGACCAAAGCAGCAGGGAGGAGAATATCGCCCAGAGCAAATGGTGCCACAGTGCTGCCATGTACAGCTGAGGGCACAGAGGTATGAGGGACATTGCTGGGGTAGGATTTTAGACCAGATCCATCCCTGAGTTTGAATCTTTGCTAGAAGGGAGAATAGGGTCTGCCTATAAGGCTAAAGTGAGCTCTGCAAGCTTCACGTAAAGAAAGAAGGACCTGGGGGGTGCCTGGGTGGTTCAGTCAGTTCAGCGTCCAGCTCTTGATTTAGGCTCAGGTCATGATCTCGTGGTTTCATGGGTTTGAGACCCATGTCGGGTTCTGTGCACTGACCTCTCAGAGCCTGCTTGGGACCCTCTCTCCCTCTCTTTCTGTTCCTTCCCTGCTTGCACTTTCTCTGTCTCAAAAAAAAAAAAAAAGAAGAAGAAAAGAAAAAAGAAAAGAAAAGGAAGGAAGGAAGGAGGAAGAAAGAAAGAAAGAAAGAAAGGGAAGAAAGAGAATGAAGGAAGAGTAGGAAGGAAGAAGGAAGGAAGGACCTGGAGTAAAAAGACCACTCCTCACCCCAAGATTCCTATTCTATACGTTCCAGAGTGATTGTGGCAGCTAAAATCCTCGCTTCCCTAGGCTATGGTTCATTATATGTCTACAGTGGTTTCCCAACTAAAGGTTGGAGGAAACATTCTGGATCCTTCCATGAGGATTACCCCCATTTATTCAGTCCCTGGGTCCCCGCCTGGCTTTCATCAGGCCCCTCTATGCAGTCCCCAATGCCCAGCCACATTTGGGGGCTCTGTATAACCTCACGCCACAATACAGAACTCTCTTGGAAAAATAGTTCCAGGCTCATGAAAAAAGCGCAAACTTAAGGGTTTATTTGCCATGAGCATTTTGTCTTCCCTCTTCTCCACTTCCAGTTTTTCCTGAGAGAGAGGCTTCATTTCTGGAAGGACACTCAGGGGCCTCCTTTCATTTAGCATAGTGGTAACCCCATGATATCTCTCTGCATCTCTCATATCAGAACCAAGAAGCCTGTGTGGGTTTTAATGGCCTCTCCCGCCCTCACAATGGACCTGCTGACAATTCTGAAGCAATGTTTCCATCTCAAGTTGCTGGGGTTTCCAAGTCATAATTATTGGATAATTACCATCAAGACAGCTGTTTTGTGCATAGTTTCAGGCATTTGATAGTGTGAAATAAAAGCAATTTTACAAATTTTGACATTTCTTAGCACTTGTGGTTTGCTTGGAAGCCAGCTAGCTACCTAAGTGCCTGAAATAAATATTTCTAAAAGTCAAAGTTTGGAAAATGAGCACCTCTTGTCCCATTTTGGCAATGAATGTCTGTTCCACATGCTCTAGCAGAATTAAGAAAGTCACCAGGCAGGCTCCAGGAAACCAGGACAAAACTCAGATCTCCGAGTTAGGGCTTAAAAATGCAAAGTGAATCCACAAAGTAATAGGAGGAGAGTCTGTTTTATTTTCCAAGCAGGAGTCCACCTAACTCCAGAAACTTTAGAGGGAAAAAGAAGAGGTGATCGGAAACTTTCCTTTTCTTAATACATTTTTTAAGGTTTATTTCTTTTAAGAGAGAGAGACAGAGAGAGAGCATGGAGCCCAGTGCAGGGCTCAATCCCACAACTGTAAGGTCATGACCTGAGCTGAAACCAAGAGTCAGATGTCCAACCAACTGAGCCATCCAGTTGCCCTGCTGATCAGAAACATTCTTATCCTACACTTTCTGCCCACTCATTCTTTTTCTGATCAAACATTAACTGAACACTTACTGTGTGCTAAGCTGGTAACCACCATTGGGGAATGCTTTGGTGAGCAAGCCAGACACTGTCCTGTGCCCCTGGAGCTGCAGCCTCTGGAAGGAGACAGTTATACAAGTAATTCCAAAAGAAAGTGTGATGTGTGCCCAAAGTGTGATGTTTTTTAAGGTATGTGGCAGGGATTAAGGACCTCCAATGCTTGTAAGGAAGTGATGCTTATTCTGAAAATCTGAGATTATCTGGAGCCAAGCAGGTAAAGAATGTGAGATGATTATCCAGTAAGAGGAATAGCTTGTAGAAGACCAAGCTCCAAGAAAGGTTCACACACCGAAGGACCTGAGGGTAGCGCCTAGGCTGGGGGTAGAGGGTGGGGACAGAAAGTGGAAAAGTGGAGGGATAAATGGCTGGGATGAAACCGGATACAGGAGTCACATACTAAAGGACACAATGAGCTAGAGCCATGGCAGTCAGAAAATGAAGTGTATGAGGGAGGGAGTGGTGTGATTGCATGTGCATTTTAGAAAGAAGATTCTGACTAGCATATAGAGAAAGCAGTGGAGCCAGATAAGACCAGTTACGATACATTTGCAGGGGAAAGAAAATACAGTGACCTGGATTAGGATAGTTTGTATCAGTTAGCTATTGCTACTGTAACGCTGTGTAACAAACCATCCCCAAACTCAGCAGCAAACATACATTATCATACATTTCCCATTCATGCATCTGTGAGGTGACTGGTGTTTGGCTGATCTAGGTTTGGCTCCAAGCTTCAGACAGGGTTATTCCCTGTGTCTGTCATCCTCTTTGGACCACTGACTTCCTGAGGCACATTCTTTGCAGGATGAAGAGCACAAAGGGTCATCTCAATAATGGAAGTACACTTCAAACCTGTGTTTGTGTTAAATCCACTAATATCCCATTGGCTAAAGCATATCACATGGCCAACCCCAAATCTAAGAAGCAGAAAAATGCCTCTGCCCACCATGAGGCTGTGGAAAGGGGGTGGACACAGAATACAAGGGAAGGGAACTGAGACCAGTGATCCACTCTGCCTCAGTTGTAGCAGTGAAGTGAGAGAATAATGGAAGGTGCCAGAAGAAACTGCAGAATAAGAATCAGCAGGACCTGGTGGTTGATTTCTCATCAGCTTCTAAACATCTGTTAATGGGGAGGTGAGTTGGGACCTGGTCATCTGCAGATTTTATTGGCTGTTGTGGAAAGTTTGAACTGTTTTCAACTGCCACTGAGGATTCAAGCAGAGTAAAGGCATCGTTCACTTTATGCTTTAAGATCATATTTGATACTGTTTGGAAATGTATGACAAGAAGGCAAAGAAGAGGAAAACTAGTCCAGGAGCTGGTGACAAGATGCTAGTGATGGGGGCTAAGGTGTTGTGAGTATAGAAAAGGAGAAAAAGTTTTCAGAAGAATTAATAAGGTTTTCTCATGGATGCGTGGAGGGGCTGAGGAAGAGAAAAAGTGAAGGTAACTTCTGGTGCCATTCATGGAGATGTGTAAGACCGCCAGGGGGGTAGGGAACATATTTAGGAGGAAATATCAAGGGGCAGGGGGGCTTCATGTTCATGTGCCTGCCCCAAGAGTCATTGATGCAGGGCAGCTTGGCATTTCCATGGTTTGGGGGGAAAGCCCTCAGGCACAGACACTGGTACTGGTCATGGGGAGGCAGCTGGTCCCACCAAAATGGTGAGAAGGGGCACTGGGATGGAGTCCCATTAGCATCTGCCACACTGGTATTTGTGGTTCTTATGGTTCATTCAAGGTAGTTTCAGAAATGGTAGGCAAGAATGGCCAAGGTGCCACTTTTGAGAGTTCTTAGTGGATGAAGAGAACTCTGACTTTTTCTCTGTGCCCTGCTGGCTACAAAGAAGAGTCTAAAATTTACTGTCAGAATTCCAGTGCTCAGTGTTTACTTGATCCCTCACCAGCTCCCTGGCCTTGTGTGATACTGTGATTTATAGTAAGAAATAGATGTTTGATCTTCATCCCTGTTTCTAGCACAGAGCTCTTAAAGCTTCTGAAATTTCCCAAATGATAAGAACTATAAGGTGTCTTCTGTTAGGTGAATGAGATGACTTTCCAACCCCACATTAGGATGAGAGCTAGTTGTCAGAGGAACCAACCATGTGATTAAAAGGTTGACATTTTCAGTCCCACCTCTGACCTCCAAGGAGAGGAGACAGGCCAGAGGTTGAATCGGTTGCCAAAAGCTAAGGACTTAACCAATTGCCTATGCAGTGAAGCCTCTATAAAAACCCAGAAGGAGGGGATTCAGGGAGCTTCCGGATTAGTGAACGTGTGGAGGTTGGCAGAGTGGTGTGCTCAGAGACAGCTCTGTCCCTTTCCCCAGACCTTGCCCTGTTCATCTTCTCCAACTGGCTTCTCCTGAGTTCTACCCTTATAGGACACACTGGTTACATAGTCAATAAAATGTGTTCCTGAGCTCTGTGACCCACTCCAACAAACTAATCAAATGCAAGCAGTGCGTCCTTTGAATCTCCAATCTATAGCCAGTCACTCGGAAGCACAGGTGACACCTGGACTTGTGACTGGTGTCTGGGGTGGGGGAAGGAGAGTCTTGTAGGACTGAGCCCTTCACCTGGGCCGTCTGATGGGGTCACTGGGTGAATAGTGTCAGAACTGAGTTCAATTGTAGGATACCCATGGGGGTCACAGAAATGCTTGGATGCATGGGGAAAACCCACACCACACACACACTGGAGTTGGTGAGCAGAATCTTACCTTGGCCACGTGCTGAACTTCCCAGAGTGCCAGCTGCCTCGTCTTTACACAGGGAGAACAAAACCCACCCTACTTGCTCCGGAGAGCAACTGTGCAACTGTGTTCCTGACAGCACTCTGGGAAGGACAGGACTCAGCCATCGAAGTGCCTTTTTTCTCAAGGCTTATTCATTGTTTTACCTCATTTAATTGTGTCAGGGAAAGAGATTCCCACCCAGTGATAGCTTACAACATCAAGCCACGGCTAGACACTCCATTTGGAGCCTACACCCGCACAAATGTTCAAATTACCCAAATCTGAAAATGTGAAGTGACATGTAACATGTGTTCCAGGTTATAATAAATTAGCAAGAATCCAGGGGCTTCTTATTTTTCCTCAAAGAATTTGCCGGTTGTGTGGAGCTGACCTCAAACCATAGAGAGATTTTAAACTATAATATGGGGAAGTTATAATCTTTGAGGCCAGGGATGTTGGCTGTCCAAACTGTGTAGGATTTAGGGAACTGTTTTCTGAACCACGTGCATGCTTAAAACTAGGTCTGACTGGGTCTCTGTGTGTGCATCCGTATGAAAACAAATGCACATTTTGAGGGCCCACATTTGTGGGCCAAATTCCTGTTTTCTTTGGAACCAACTAGCCTGCTGTTTCCTCTGCAACAATTATTTACCACGAGGGAATTAGAGAATGAATTTGTGCATTTTGAAGGCAAGAAATAAAAACAGTGTTAAATGTCGGGCAGTTGTGCCTAGGATGCTCTCTGGTGGGCATTGCCAAGGAGATTTTCTGCATTTGCTCTTAATGGGCCCTGCATCTGTGACTCAGGGAGCACGAAACCATCATTCAGAGCAACACTGCACAGCTGCAGCCCAGAGGCTTATGCAAAGGTGGTCCAGAGATGAGGAGGGCCCGTGCTATTGTCCAGCTTAGCACACCCCAAGAAACTACTTTTAAGGGGGTTAAGTTAAACTTGCTGCCCTCAAGGAAACTTACTGGGGTGATGGAAATGTTTTGTATCTTGTTGAGATGTCACACACATGGGTACATGCATTTGTCAAAACTTATCCAATAGTACACTTGAGATCTGTGCCTTTACTGTATGCAAATTATGCCCCAATTAAAAAAAAAAAAACATTTTGGTGCCCCGTCACTTTGTTACTTAAAAAGATCAGCTTAAAACCACCCCCACGTCAGTCTCCTCATCCAGCTCTATATGCACTCTTGCCCCTAGCCACCCCACCTTACTGCCTCCAATGCACACATGCACCCCACGCATGTGCACACGCGTGCACATACACATGTACACAAGGATACACACGTGCTCAGCATCACCAGCAGATGCTTATTTAAATGTACAGTGCGGGGGTGACTGGGTAGCTCAGTCGGTTAAGCGTCCCACTTCGGCTCAGCCCTACATCGGTACGGAGCCTGCTGGGGATTCTCTCTCTCTCTCCCTTTCACTCTCTGCTCCTCCCCCACTTGTTCTCGTTCTCTCTCCAAATACATAAAGAAATAAACTTTAAAATTAAAAAACATACAGTGTGTGTAAAGAGGCAGAGATCTAGGTGCTATGTGGAAGGAGGAAAAACTGAAGACACAGGCATCTACCCTCAGAGCATCAGGACTAGTTGGGGAGGTAAGAAGGAGACCAGACAAGGTCAGGATATGATCTGCATCACAAGGGAGGATAAGACTAGCAAGGGCGCAGTGAACTTGGAAAAGACGAAAGGACTTCGGGAGCAATGGGCAGAATAGAAGTGAGGTGGGAAGGATGTGAGCACCCCATCTGACCCGACTGAGGTCCGGAAAGGGAGACAGCAGTGTGCCAAGGTGGGGAAGGTGAATCTCCCCCATTTGGAGAGGCTCCCAGTGCCCAACTACAGAGAGAGGATGCTGGTGGTGTGTGTGTGTGTGTGTGTGTGTGTGTGTGTGTGTTTGGGGTCCCAGCAGAGCCCCTGGAGGTCTTCATGATCTTCATTCCTTCTTCTCCTCTGGGTGGGAGGGACCACTGTAGATCTCTTTTCAGGTTGTTTGTGACCTACGAAAACAATGCACCCTAATAGCCCCAAACTGGAAGCAACCCAGATACCTATAAGCAGGAGAATAATTAGATAAACTGTGTTATATTTATGCTGTTATAAAGAGAAGTGAGCTAGTAATGCAATGAAAAATACCAAGGAATCTTAAAAAAATTATGCTGAGTAAAAGAATCCTGGTGTAAAAGAATGCACATTATCGGGTTCCATTTATATGAAATTTCTCAGACAGGCCAAGCTTAGACACAGTGATTGATCTAAGTGAGACTGATGAGGGAACAAGAGAACTTTCTGGGAAGGATGGAAGTGCTCTATATCATGACTACAGTTTAGGTTACGCGGTTTGTAGGTGTTTCTCAAAACACACTGAGCAGTGCAATTAGGATTTGTAAATTTCACCATACAGAAATTGCATCCAGAAACAAAACACCTGTGAACTATTATCAAACACTATGAAAATGGTATAATTCTTGCAATTTTTCTGACTGCTTGAAACTTTCATAATAAAATGTTAGGTAGACAAAATAAGCTATATACGTTCATAAAAAATGAAGTGGAGAAGGGGGACAGGGAATGTTGGGCAGGATGCATTGCTTCTGGAATCCCATCTGGAAGTGGCATCCAGGGTCTCTCTGCTCTCAGCCTCTCTCTGACCAGTCTACTCTGCTCCATTTCACTTTTGCAATGAAATGGATTCATTGTCCATCCATTGGTTACATATTGAAGCATGTGGTCTGTGCTTAGCCCTGTGCCAGGCAGAGGAAAAGGTCAGACATGGTTCCTGCCCTCATGGTGTTTGACGTCTACTGAGGCTTTGATCAGGGGGCTGCTGGGTGGTGAGCTTATAAAAGCAGCAGCCAGGGATGCCAGGGAAGGGATTAGGCAGCTCATGAGTGAGTGGAGGATAATAGCCCAGATGCACTGAGAACCCATTATACACTGGGTCCTGTTCAAGCTTTAACATAGATTAATTCCATTAATTCTCACAACCACCTCATTAGGTGGGAATTGTATTATCCTCATTTTACTTCTCAGGAAACTGAGGCTTGGGGAGGTTAAGTCACTTTTCCATGATTATATATCAAGAGGGTAACCAAGTAGGGATTCAGAAGAGGTTTGGTGAACTGGGTCTGGAGCCCATGCCCTAAACCAAGGGTTAGCAAACTTTCCGGAAAGGGCCAGTAGAGAAATATTTTAAGCCTTGTGGGCCATATGGTCTCTATCAAACTTATCAGCTCTTCCACTTCTACATGAAGGCAGACACACAGACGGTATGCTAAGGAACGAGCTGAGCTCCAGTAACACTTCATCTACAAAATCAGGTGATGGGCCAGATTCGGCCTATGGCCCGTAGTTGGCTAACTCCTGCCCCAAACCATCCATAGTCTCCAGTAATTGGGAAGTGTTCAAGTTGGACCCAGAGGCAACTGAAGGAACCCTAATCCCTGACAGTCATGTCCATGTGGAAGTGGGGGTTCAGATAGCAAGGAATCAATACAGTCTTTGAGAGCGCAGGTCTCTAACTAGTGAAATAGCAAAAATAACCCCTGTGGGTGCATGTGGCAGAGAAAAAGGTGAAAATGTGGAAGAAACTACTCAGAAACCCCACCAAAATTGGTTGTCTTTAGTCTTTGGAGCCAGATTTAGAATTTTAGAAGCACCACTCCTTGAGACTTTATGTCAATGAGGAAGAGTGAAGTTCCAATGATCTAGTTGAATATTATTCATTTGGAAAAGGCAAAAGCCTTGGCCAAAGAGAATTTTCCTGCTTGGAGCTTGGCTTTCACTGGCTCTTGGTTTCCTATGGGCAGGAAATCACTTTACTCAACTCTTGCTGCTGACTTTATTCAACTCTTGCTGAATTCAACCCTGGAACTCAAAGGGTGAGCTGGGCTTAAAATGCATTGACCACATTCTTAGAAGAATCCATGTAATGTTGAAAATTAAGAGCTCAAAAGGTTTTCTGAGTGTTCACAGTTTCAGGGTCAGCCCAAGGACTGTGATGAGTACAGCCCCAGCAGGCTCTTACTCACTCTGAACAGGGGCTGCCATCTTGCTCTGAGGAACCCTGCCTTTCCCCTTAAACTCTGGCCAGGGTACATGTGGCATTATCATAGGTTCAGTATGGACAGAATACTTTGGGGCAGAGAATCTTTTTCAGTACAAGGCATTTGTGATGTACTCCTGGACATTGGCCTCGTTATACCTACACAGCTGATCAAAGGAGGAAAATCGATCTATAGCCAGGTGGAGGGTCTGCAGGAAGGTGAACTACCAGCTGGACTGGGATGGATCCAATCCCTCATTATTTTTTTTACACTGATTTAACCAGGTCAACCCACTGCTTTAGTGTCACAGAGATATGCTTTGAGTCCTTTACTCTTAGGAAGGCATTTGTTGGCTGGGAATAATTTCCAGCTGGGGTTTGGCAGATGGTTGGCTCACATGGATTGTGCAGGCAGGGGAGAAAGTCCAGCGCATTCCCTCTGGGACAGAACCTTGCATAAGGAGATGTGTTATGTTCCTGGGTCCCCACACAAAGGGTCTGTTTGGGGCAAGCAGTTTCCTGTCACCAAAAGGTAAACCAAACACATCCTCCTACAGAGATACCCATGTGTTTCCATACCTACACTGCAGGGATAAACTGGTAAAGGGGCACCAAGAGATGCCTTGAACCTTGTCAGAAGGTCCCCTGACCACTTCTACTGACAATAATCACTCTCTGTTCTCTAATGAACTGATCAGCCTGCCTTGCTTTTCCTTTCTGTAAACACAGGTGAGCCTTTGACTCCCGGAAAGACAGTGTACATTGGTGGGGCTCTATGGTCCCCAAGCCTCCATGCAGATAAGACTTTATAAGAGAACTGGTGTAAAAGGGATGTCAAAGTCAAAGCCCCAGAACCCGTGGAGATCAGAAGTGGGTTTAACCTCTGTACTTGCTCTAAGTCAGTGGTTCTTAAACTTTCTCATGCATCAGAACCACCTGGAGGTTTATTAAAATACAGCTCGATGGGCCCATCCCCAAAGTTTCTGATTCAGGAGGACTGGGTGAGGCCTGAGATCCTGCATTTCTAACAAGCTCCCACGTGATGCTGCTCGAGCCTATCCAGGGACAATGCTTTGAGTACAGCTGCTCTAAGGCATACCTCCTATCTCAGGGTAGCCAACCTCGTGACCCTTTGACCGAGGTCAGGGCAGAAGGGACATCTTCTGTGCACTATGGAAAAAATTCTATGATCTTTGTTGGCTGGGTCGGCCTCTAAATATTCCCTACCTGCTCTGCCCACTACTACAGCCACTGATCATATATGGCTCTTTGAATGTAAATGTGAATTGGTTGAAGATGAAGGTTAAAGTTTTTGTTCAGTTGGATGAGCCACCTTTCAAGGGCTCAGTAGCCCACATGTGCCTAATGGCTGCCATATGGGACAGCACAGATACAGGACATTTTCATCATTGCAGAAAGTTCTACTGGACAGAGATATTTTATAAGAATTCCAAAAATTGTTTCTCTCTTTTCAGTGTTTGGCTGCTAACCCCACTGTCTTACTCTGAAAAACAAACAAAACAAAAATCCTTTTATGAATATCACAAATGGAATGTTAACTCTTTCTTCTTCTTTGCTTGCTCACAGTAACAACCCTTATCCACTTCTTCCTGTCAAGTTTGGGAAGAGGTCACAAACTAATGCAAAAGAGAGAAAAAAGTTTTTATGGGGTGCCTGGTGGCTCAGTTGGTTGAGCATCCAACTCTTGATTTTGGCTCAGGTCATGATCTCAGGCTCTTGGGATTGAGCCCCGTGTGGGGTTCTGAACTGAGCATGGAGCCTGCTTAAGATTCTCTCGCTCTCTCTCTCTCTCTCAGTCCCTTTTGCCCTGCTCTCTCTCCTCCCTCTCTCTCTCTCTTGAGAGAGAGAGAGAGGGAGGAGAGAGAGGGAGAGAGAGAGAGAGAAAATTTCAGTAATATTTTTCAAAATTTTGCTTCCATCACCCATGTTAGGAAATTTACTCAAAAGGTAAACCTAAAAGCTATATGCCAGGAAAACAAATGCTCCCTGGAGGTCAGGTCCACAGGGAAGTATTGTGAGCAATAAGAATCAGGCCACACGTCAGAGAATTGGAGTGCCATGCTGCAGCCCAGTAGGCACTGCCCCTGGAGGGAAGGACGGGGTTGGACTAAGAGTGGACTACACAAGGGCACCCCCTAGCTGTCCTAGGGAAGTAGATATTCCCACTACCAATCACAGTGCAAGGCTGTCCAAACTGCCCTTTGCCATCCTAGAGGAGAGATTTGCACTGACTGCTACTCAGAATTGCTTGAGCTCCTGCACAGAGCAGATGCCTTTTTGGAAGCCTAACTGCACATCCTTTCTTACAGATTCGGCTAAACAGCAGAGGACTGATCTACTCCGTGGGCTTACTCCTGGCCTCCGTCTTTGTTACGGTAGGGCTTCAGCTCATTCCCCTCTCGAGTTCCTGTGTTCTCCCCACCCCCACCCTTGGGTTCTTTGGCCACAGAGTTTGTTTGGACACCAGATGGGCTTGGTCTTCTGGTGGATGGGGACAGTCAGCCTCCAGATGTCCCATCTCCTTCGTGGCTGTCTCTTCTATAAGTGGATCCTAGCAACTCACTAGAAAACATTCCCTCTTTCTGAACGGAGCCAGCCCACCTCTGAGAAGCAAGGCCCTGCCTTATGTCAAGCACAAGCCATGTTATCAAAAGCAAAGGGGAGATCCACTTTTTCTGCAGGATTAGTGAAGAAAAGAGTATATTCCAATCAATTGTCTGTTCCAAGTTAATAAGCACCTTTATAAATCCATGGATTTGACCAATTCTCAGAGACTAAGAATACATTATTTCATTGACAGTATACTTTCATGCCATTCCACTGTCTTGGCTATCATATCTATTTGTATAGTACGATATTCCAACTCAGCTGCCATGTTTGGTAGAAACAGATTCATACCAACACATGAAGTATCCATTCATATACAAGTATGTGGTTAAATTTTCACATTAGTGAACATTGAGGGGCACCTGGGTGGCTCAGTCAGTTGAGCATCTGACTTCAGCTCAGGTCATGATCTCATGGTTCATGAGTCCAAGCCCTGCATCAGGCTCTGTGCTGACAGCTCAGAGCCTGGAGCCTGCTTCAGATTCTGTCTCTCTCTCTCTCTCTCTCTCTCTGCCCTTCTCCCATTTGCTCTTTCTCTCTCACAAATATAAAGAAAAACATTTTTTTTAATATAAAAAAACATTGAGATGCAATGTGATTTTTCCTGAAATCTTCAAGGAAATCATCATTGAATTATACTGGCATGTGAATGTCCATATAGGTGATAATGGGAATTTAGAAGAGCAGGCAGGAAGCTGGCGAGGTTATTTATGGGATCAGACTGTGAGTCAAATTTCAAAGATTTACTAAAGCAAACACTGTCTTACGCAAAAGTGGAAATCTATGCAATTTTTCTTCCATAGCGTAGGAGTTTATTTGAGTCTGGTATGACTTAGGGTTATGAGACCTATCATAGCCACACATTGTGTTCAGTGCTTTGCATACATTTTCCCCTTTGGAGCTCATCACACCCCCTTCACGTAGCCACTATATTAGCCCCATTATACAGATGAACATCTGAGACCTCTAGGGTAGTTGACACTAAATGAATGAAGGGGCAAGCCATCTGACACCAGAGCGCATGCTTACAGCTACATGGGTACACCTGGAGGAGATGGGGCTGGCCACCACCTGGGATGTTGAAATGGGGCTGCTGGAATGCTGGAGAGAAGTAGGTTTGTGGGGGGGCAGGGGAAGAGTAGTTTCAAACCTCTTGAGCTATCTTGCCTATTTGACACCCAAGGGGAAAGGTCAAGAAAGCCATTGGAAAGATGAGTCTGAGTTCAGGAGAAGCGTCCAAGCTGAAGGCACAATGATATTTAAAGCCCTGCAGTTGGATCAGTCAGGAAGAGGGTGAGTGAGGACAGAAAAGAGGCCCAGCATCTGAGTCTTGGTGCCCTCTGGTAGTTCGAGGTCAGGATGATGACAATAAACCACCAAAGGGAACAGAGAATGAGCAATCAGAGAGGTGGGAGGCAAAGCAGGAGAGTATGGCATCTGGAAGCTAAGGGGAGAAGGTGTTTCGGGGTGGAGGGAGTGATTGGCTCTATTATGGGAAAGGAGTCCTGAGTGTTGGCCATTTGGTTTAGAAATATAAAGTTATCAGGGGACGCCTGGGTGGCTCAGTCGGTTAAGCGTCCGACTTGGGCTCAGATCATGATCTCACAGTTCGTGGGTTCAAGCCCCGTGTCGGGCTCTGTGCTGACAGCTCGGAGCCTGGAGCCTGCTTCAGCTTCTGTGTCTCCCTCTCTCTCTGTTCCTCCCCTGCTCTCACTCTGTCTCTCTCTCACTCTCACAAAAATAAATAAAGATTTTTTAAAAATTAAAAGAAAAAAGAAATACAAAGTTATCAGTCCTCTTGATGAGGGTGGCTGCATGGGGCAATAAGGCCGAAGGTTGAGTAGAACAAGGCAACAGGAAGGAAGGAGAGAAATTGGATGCAATGATGTTTACAACTCTTTGAAGTCATCTTGCTGTGAATAAAGGAGAGAAATGGGAATCCAGAAAAAATGTAGTTGTTTTTTAATATGAGGGAGCTAGCAGCATTCTTGTACTCCAGTTGGAGTAACCCGGGGAGTGATGGGGAGATGGAAATAAAAGAGGGGCAGTTTCTGGGACCATGTTCTTGAGCAGTAAGGGGAGGCGGGATGGTGTGCACATGTGGGGGAGTGGGCCATGGACAGGGTCGTGGGCAACGGGTCCTCACTGGCAGGAGAGAAGGTGAGCAAATGGATCTGGTGGTGGGAGTTCTGTGGACGGGAACATCATCATACACTGAGAGTGAGGGTGGAAAAGGAAGGTATTGGGGGTCTCAGAAGAGGGGAGAGGTCAGAAACAGCCATCCAGGAAAGGGAGAGACAGTGCACTTAGGGAAATGTGGAATGATTGCCATAAATGGCTCACTCAAGGTTTGTGGGCTTGAATTAAAAGTCAGAACCTTCAGGGGGGCACCTGCGTGGCTCAATTAAGCGTCGACTTCTGCTCAGGTCATTATCTCACGGCTTGTGCATTGAAACTCCACATCAGGATCTCTGCTGTCAGCGCAGAGCCTGCTTCGGTTCCTGTCTCCCTCTGTGTCCCTCCCCAGCCTGTGCTTTCTCTCTGTCTCAAAAATAAATAAAAACATCAAAAAAATTAAAAACAAACAAAAGTGAGAAACCTCGGGTGTACCTGGATGGCTCAGTCCCTTGAGCGTCCGGCTCTTGGTTTCGGCTCAGGTCATGATCTCACAGATTGTGAGTTCCAGCCCTGCATTAGGCTCTTGTGGTGACAGCATGGAGCCTGCTTGGGATTCTCTCTCTCCCTTCTCTCCCTGCCCCTCCCTCCCTCTCTCTGAAAATAAATTTAAAAAGCAAAACAACAGCAACAACAAAAAAAACGTAAAAAGTGAGACCCTTCGGCATGGCCAGGCGTTTTCCTCCAGCCTGGGTCAGCTGCGTGGAAGCAATATGGAATAGCTGGAAGCAGGGCTTGAGCCAAAAGGCTGTGGTTTTAGCCATACAAGGACAAAAGTGCTAGAGAGATACAATTAAACAGTGAGGAGTGCTCAGGGGTGGTTCTAACAATTGTTGGTGGAATTTAAGCAGGGTAAGGTGGGAGAGGGGTGATGGGCAGTGAAATGGTGGGGGTGACAATGAATTCTGGGTCCTGGGAGTCTGCAGAGTTGTAGGAGTACAGGGACCAGATGGAGTAAGCAGGAAAGAGGAGATGGCTGTCAGAGAGTGAGGTGTTTGGCACGGAGTCCTTTCTGTCCTTGCTAATCACCAGGTCTCAGCTGCAGGGCTGTCCAGCAGAACTTGTCCGCTGGCCTGTACCTGCACTGGACAGCAGCCACTGGCCACGTGTGGATGTCAAGCACATGAAATGTGGCTAGTACAACTGAGGAACTGAGTTTTTAAGTCTATTTATTTTGAGAGAAGGTGGGAGAGAGCGCATGAACTGGAGAGGGGCAGAGGGAGAGAGAGAACCCCATGCAGCCTTCACGTGGGCTCAGCACCAAGCCCAGCCCTGGGCTCTACCCCACAACGGTGAGATCATGACCTGAGCTGAAATCAAGAGTCGGATGCTCAACCAACTGACCCACTAAGGCGCTCCAGGAATGGAGTTTTTAATGTTATTTGATATACATTTAAATTTGGGGGGCCACCTGCGGCTAGTGGGTGCAGTCCAGGTGCGGGGCATGGCTGCAGGAGACTGGGTGGAGGATGGGTGTTGGGAAGATCCTCTCGGTTGATGGTGAAATTGCTGGGCAGGACGACAAGGTGCTATAGACATGAGTGGCAGTGGGTAGGACTCCGGGCTCTGGGGAAGGACGAAAGAGACTGGTATTGCAGTGTTGACTGCAAGTGAGTGGGATGGAGTATGACTGCTGGAAGACTTTAGATTCCAAGCTTAGGTTTTTTCAACGTTTTTTTTTTTTTTGTTTTTTTTTTTATTTATTTTTGGGACAGAGAGAGACAGAGCATGAACGGGGGAGGGGCAGAGAAAGAGGGAGACACAGAATCGGAAACAGGCTCCAGGCTCCGAGCCATCAGCCCAGAGCCTGACGCGGGGCTCGAACTCACGGACCGCGAGATCGTGACCTGGCTGAAGTCGGACGCTTAACCGACTGCGCCACCCAGGCGCCCCCAAGCTTAGGTTTTTTGAGAGGAGAAAAAAATAAAGAGTGCAGAAGGAGCAGCGAAGAGCAAGGGGTACAGCCTCCTTGCCTCTAGGTGCAGGAATGGAAGAGGTGTGGCCGCCACTGCCAGGGCTGTGTCTGCAGGGGCCAGGGGCTGCCTGGGGCAAGAGGGTGAAGAGGCAGAACAGGTGGCACCAGCACAGAATAGTGCGGAGGAGTGACGGCCGCCATGCCCGTGTTGATTGGTCCCATCATTATGACTTTGTAAAGTTATCTCCAAGTTCTGACTTCCCACATGAACGATGGGTTTGGGGGTGCTCAGAGACCATCCGTGCTCCATGAGATCAGCCATTGGCAGCCCTACCCCTGGCTATGGCCACCCCAAGGCCCAAGGCTACCTCTTCCCGCACCCTCTGACCCTGCTGTGTGTGTTGCAGGTGTTTGGCGTTCACCTGAACAAGTGGCAGCTGGACAAGAAGCTCGGGTGCGGGTGCCTTTTCCTGTACGGTGTGTTCCTGTGCTTCTCCATCATGACAGAGTTCAACGTGTTCACCTTTGTGAACTTGCCCATGTGCGGGGACCACTGAGCCGCCTGGCCACCCACCGAGCCTCAGTCCTTCTTTACTGTGCAATACAAGACCCGGCCGCACCCCGAGTCATGCGGGCCCCCAGAGCCAGCGCATCTGGCTCTCCCGTGCTGTTCACAGGCCTCTGCTCCTGCCTTGGTGGCCCAGGCTGTTCCCACCCCTCCCTGCTCCCCCTCCTCCATGGGTTTCTCTCACCCACCCCTTCCTGCCTCCTCCGTGTGAAGACTCTGACATCCGCGTGAATTTTCAAGCTCCATTTTTGAACAGTGACTGAGATTCTAGAAAAACTGGCTGCTAACTGGCCCAAGCCAGGCAAAACTTACTACAATCCCTCCTCCTTTTTTAAGTTATTGGATGGAAGACAAACCTAATTTATGACCTGAGACTGTCGAAGGAATAGAGAGGAGAGGGTGTATTGATGCTAGGGAGTGTTTGGGATTTTGTTATGTTTTGAGGCAATACCTAGGTTACTACTGGGTTTGGGTGGGGTTGTTTCACTTTGGGGGGCTCCCCTTTTTATTCCTTTTCTTCCAGAGATGGAGAACTTCTCTCGCATCTTTCACCGGGCTCTGGATTAGAGGATGATCCACAGGTTGTCCCCGCCATGTCTTCTGGGATCAAGTCCCAGGCATGGTGGAACATGCATGAATTTAGTGCTTAGTAGAGGAACATCTGGGCGAGGCCACGGGGAACAGATGCATGACGTTTCATACGCAAGGATGCCTCCCTGAAGTCCTGTAGGCGTCATCTAGGGGGCACAAGGCTTTTGAGGAAGAAGACAGCTTCCCACATATCCATTAGGACAATCATTTTGTCACTAGGTTCCTTCTAGTCTTTCAAGCAATAGTTCTAGCCTGCCTGAGGCCTTTGATGAGGGGCCCCGGTTACACCACCTGTCCTGGAGGTGCCGGGAAGTCAGCGCCAGAAGTTTCCCAGCCCAAGAGTCCCTGAGATGCGCTCTCATCACTTGGTATTCAGGGTGACAGGGAGAGACCCAGAGGCCACCACTGCTTTTTGTGCAGGAGCTACAGACACTGGTTTCTTGGAAAACGGAGAGAAGCGCACTTTGCACAGACGTCGTCAATAAAGTCCCAATTTGCCATTCGGTATTGAGTACACTGGACCCTGACAGCTGGCTTTTGGGCCAGCGTCCTTCCTCGTGGGACGCCTCCACCAAGCTGCCCCAGCTCCACCCCTCCCATCCTGGAGGGATGGCGAGGGAAGGAGGAAACAGAGAACTGACACCTTGGGAACCACAGAATGTGTTCAATGCAGACTCGCTCAAGGGCATAAGTTATTGTGAACGTTGCTGCCAATCACTGCTCAACAGCCCTGCTAGATTTTGTATGATGCTGAATTATTATGCAGACTAATTCCACCGAGTTGAGACCCACCCATGCTTGTTACACTTGTATTTATTGAAACTGTGGATTCTTGCCCGTGCCGCCCCCTGTATTTACTTTAAGCACTGATCACTTATCATTCATTCAGTATGGTTTTCCCCCCCGCCCCCTCCCCTTGTACACATTCTGGTATGAATTGTAAAAATAACCTGCTACAAATTGGTTGAATGTTTCTGTCAATGGTGCAAACCAAGGCCAGCGTTAGCCAGCCGACGAGGCACCTGCCCGAAGAAGGAACGGGAGGGGAAATCACCAATTTGGGCTCTCAGAGCTAAGACACACATATTGATTCTGTTGCACATTTTGCACTGGTTTATGGAGATTGTTTTCTTGGACGGATAGTGTAAAATAAACTTCTCTGTTCTATATCCTTCCTTGAGTGGCACGCACGTTACTTCCTCCCCTGGAGTGTTGTCTGTTTTAACTATGCTGACCAGTATGCCTGGAAGGAAGCCAGTATGCCAGGTATTGGTGCTTCTGCTCTTTCTGGGTGGACTCAACCTGGAAAGCTGGCAAAATGGCGGGTTTCTGGTATGAAGTGGCAAATCATGGGTCTTCTCTAAATCTTGAAGGGGCTTAGGATCTGTCATCCTATAGCATACGTGCAGCACTCTGTTAGGAATTCTTTCTTGCAGCTAAAGTGGGAGGAACAGATTCCAGCATGGCCGACAGTTGTTCAGCAGTTCAAGTTCTCCATCCTGTCTGATTGTACTAATTTTCGATCCGGAAAACTCAGACTTCCCCAAAGCCAACTCCTTAAAAGAGAGGGTAACACATCATTGTAATACACCACATTCTTACCCTGCATGACTCCCAAGAAATAATTATCCAGATCTAAAAGTAGACCAAGGTTAGTGAACAAGCCAGGTGTCCACCTGAAGCAACAGACTTCATTTATAGGAACCAGAAAAAAAATTGCCAATAAGGCACAGCACCAAGTTTTATTTAACTATTTAAGAAAATATATTCCCAGGTTGGAGGGAAAAGGTCCTTAGCTTTGTTTTGAGTGTTGACATCTAAAAATGCTTTACCACTGTATTTGTGCATTTAATAAATACACGCTGGGCACAGACAGTATTGTCATTATTCTGATTGGTGCTTACAAAGCATAAGATACTTTCACTTCAAATATTTTATTATACTGGTCTCAATTCGCTTTAGTCTTAAGCACAGCATTTGATCTGAAACTTGATTTTTTTTTCTTTTAAGCATACTTTCTATGAAATCTTTAGAAATCATAGTTCCATGCTTAATTTCTCAAAGAGAAAACCCTGGTATGGGGTGAAGTTCCCATTTGTAATGACTGCCAACCTAGGAACTGGAAGGTTTCCTATAGGAAATGAGCATTTAGCCTATTTCTGCCCAGATTCCTGCCATGCATGATTGTTTCTTGAATTGTCGACTACGAATGTGGTTCTAAATGAGCTGGCTTCTCCAATGATGCAAAATTGTCCATATTGCTATTTTCACTGCTTCCACTGTTCTGGAATTTGTTTGGGAGGGGTTAGGGTGGGTTTGAGGGAAGAACTTTTATTCAATATCTCATACCTGACAGTAACACCAGAGAACCCTCTCAGCAGTTTTCTGGAGTGTGCTCGTTTCAGTTAACTCCCCAGGCTGTGTTCTTGTGTACAAGAGGACAAGGGAAGGCGGATACTGGTTTATACTTCTTCCTCAGCACATCGTAGTTGATCCCACAGGGAGGAACTGCCAGAACATCCTCTTTTTTTCTGGAAAGCATATTCCCAACCATGCCCTGGCCTGCTGGGGGCACTGCCAGCACACATACCCTTTATGTGGCATTGGATGCACTGAGAGTTTCCAGATGGTTTCTTCCCCCTTCTGAAGCAAAGTACCAGCCCTATGTTCTTAGGGGTAGTGCACTTTTTTAGGCATATGTCTGTCTGTCTGTTTGTTATCTACCTCCAAAAAGATCTGGCTAGAGGATAGGTGGGTGAAGTCCATGGATTATGTTTTCCTAAGTCTGTTGCTGAAGACGCTTATAGATTACAGTCATAAATTTGAAATGCTGGAGATTGGAGACTCTAGATCTCAGGCAGCATATCTGAATTCACTTTAGGTACACAGGCTTCAAAGAAAACCTTGAATGTTTAAAAATGGGGGAAAGGAGATGGGAGGGGTGGTAAAATCATAAGGTCCAGACGGTTTTCAATTGTGGTACATAAAGTAGGAATAACATCCAACTTGCAAGAAATGTAATAAAATGTAGTCTTAGAGCTTTACCTAACTGGTCATGAAAGTATTCAGGTTGTTGGGAGAAATTAGAAGTGGAAAATTGGTGGTGGCTATGCTCTAAGAGTTATTTATCTTCACCTTTTCAAAATAGTATAACTGTCCAGGCTAATTATCCAATTATTATGACCCGTTTCAATCAGTATTTTGAAGTAGATGGAACATTTTCATGTTGAATTTTGTGTAGGCTCATACTAATTTATGAGTCTCGTTTACTTGTATATTTTCTGCAATGTCTTCTCAACACACACACACACACACACACACACCCCATCTATCTGACACCAAAACTCTGTGTGAAAACAATCCAGTGGATCTTTGAAAAATTTCCAAATATCCAGCTGTCTGTTATGATACAACTTAAGGAGGAATGGGGTGGGTTCAGCCAACATTTCTCTGATAAATAAAAAGCCATGTGTCCATTGCATCATCCTCCAGAGATGTGGGGCGCTAAGAGATGCTGAAAAAGGCAGTGAAGCAATGGACAAGCAGAGGATCAGCACCACGCATAAGATAAATTATGTGATCCCCCGGAAGTAGTTTCACACTGAGCTTTCTGCTTAGTTTTGAAACACAGGGCAGAGTAGTAAAACACCAAAATCTCTCAGATGACTCCCTGCTGCACTCAGAACATGTATTTCCTTAATAAAGTGTGGCTAGTAGTCCTGTTAATTTTTTACTGAACTTCAATTTAGCAAACACTCTTATCAAATTGTAGAGATTTTATTTTTTTTAAGTTTATTTGTTTATTTTGAGAGAGACAGAGACAGTGCGAGTGGGAGAGGGCCAGAGAGAGGAAGAGAGAACACTAGCAGGCTCTGCCCTACCAGTGTAGAGCCCTACATGGGGCTCAAACCCATGAACCGTGAGATCATGACCTGAGCTGAAACCAAGAGTTGGGCACTTAACTGACCAGGCGGCCTGAGATTTTTAATGTAGTGAATAGTTGTTATTACTACTCATTTTGGTTTTGGTTTTTGTTTTTGCAACAGGTAGGAGGGAAGGGAAGATTTAAGACAATGATGGAGCAGGATTGTGGGATCAAGCCCCACATCGGGTGAGCCCCATGTCGGGTGCTGCTGATCTGGAGCCTGCTTCAGATTCTCTCTCTCTCTCTTCCTCTGCCTCTCTCTGCTGCTTGCATGGTCTCTCTTTAAAGTAAAAAGATAAAAAAGTAAGACAGTGTTAGTATATATGCCATGTAAGGGTTTTTCTGCTACAATTAACTTACATAAATGTATGCATATATACATACATCACATTTCGTCTTTATGTAACTTCAAACTTACCCTACTTATCAAACACTGAATTTGGTGATATCACATCTTCTGGTGTGTTGAGGCAATTAATACAGTAACTGCTTCCAGAAAACTGCATACAAAATTTAGAATGAAGTGTGACAAGAAATTTCAGGATCCTGGCAGTTGTTTGGAAGAATTCGGAGCCATGCCCACAGGTCATTGCTAAAAAGAGATGCACCTGTGCACAAAGATGCTTTCAGCAGAAAACCAATACTTTTAAATTTTTGCAGAAAAAAATGTACTCTACTCAGTTTTGTATCTTTCTTTTTGCTGCATAAATCAGATGTTTCATGTCCCTTCCATGCTTGACGCAGGATGATACATTCAGATGCTCTGTCCATCATCAATTCTCTAACCACCAATGGATTGGAACCAAAATGCCCGCTGCTTCAGTTTCAGGGGGATTTATTTTGTCAACTTTTCCAGGTTTCCGAAAAACCAGCTCCAGAATAGGTAAAAATTTATTGTCTTCTCACATTGAATTGTTCCCTCCAGTTGCTTAAATGTTACTCTATTCAACTTCATGTGTGAGAAAATGCATTTACCTGCATTTACTCATTGTCTAAAATCCAGGTCTCCCAAATGTAAGCATACATTAGAATTACCTGGAGACTTATTAAAATACACATTTCTGGTTCAGGAGGTCAAAGAATTTGCATTTCTCACCAACCCCCAGATGCTACCGCTGCTAGGTCTGAGTGCCACATTGAGAGTCACTGGTGTAAATAATGTCCTTTGTCCAGAAAGCCTATACCAGCCTCTACTGATATCACTGGTATGTAGCTTATGGAAAACACACGCATGTGCACACACACACACACACACAGATGTACTATTTCTTTCATTCTTTCAAAATTCGTTTTTCTTTCTATTTCCACTGAGATCTACACATGGCTGAAAGTAGAAAAAGAAGTTTGGTCAACTCTTCATAATCTACATTCTCTGTCATCCTATACTATGTTTGTTCCCAGCCAAAAACAACTGTTAAAACCAAACCTGGGGCACCTAGGTGGCTCAGTCAGTTAAGCATCCTATTTCAACTCAGGTCATGATCTCATCTGTGGGTCAGTTGGACTCTGTGCTGACAGCTCGGAGCCTGGAGCCTGCTTTGGATTCTGTGTCTCCCTCTCTCTCTGCCCCCCCCACTCTGTCTCTCTCTCAAAAATAAATAAACATTAAAAAATTTTATAAGATAACAGATCAGGGGCACCTGGGTGGCTCAGTTGCTTGTGTCTGACTCTTGATTTTGGTTCAGGTCATCATCTCACAGTTTGTGAGATCAAGACCCGTGTTGGGCTCTGTACTGACAGCACAGAGCCTGCTTGGGATTCTCTCTCTCCCTCTCTTTCTGCCCCTCCCCGACTTGTGCTCACTCACTCTCTCATTCTCTCTCTCAAAATGAGTAAACATTAAAAAAAATTTTTTAATATAAAACCAAACCAGATCAAAGTTAATGATTTAAGATGAGATGAGGGAAAGCCAAGATTCTGGGTGGAGTTATTAGCTCAGTAGAAATGGATGCAGGCAATGACCAATTCGTTCAAGGTGAAAAAGGTTTAATTATATACTTTAACAAGAGAAACTAATGGTAAGTACAAGAGAAATTTCCTTTACATGAATTCCAATTCACACATTACAACCAGGTACAGCTAACTTTCTTATCTAAAAAGGTTATTTTGATGCAAATCCATCCGACAAAGATGTCATGGTGCAGGAAAAAAAAAAAGTTTACACCAGAGTTGGCCTTCAAGGCCCCCAGTCCTGCAAACAATCCCACACCCCCACTTCACACTCTTTCCTAAGAAGCCAGAGAACATCCCCAGCCACACACCTCCTGCCTGGGGCACAGAAACCTGCATGCACAGGCTGTGACCCCAGTCAGCATCCACATGGGAAATGACTGTGACTCCCAGGTGAGGGACAGGTGCAGGTTTAGTGTGTGCCTATGGCCAGACCTTAATTCAGACATGGGCTTTTGGCTTATCTACAAGAACCTCAGGGGACACACTGCACTCTAAAATGGCATGGTGAAAGCCACATTTTTCTATCCTGAAAGTTTTGCTCAGAGTCAGGAAGTGGGTTTAGATATTGGTATGCATAATCAGGAGGAGAAGGAAGGAGAAGGGCAGTCTTCCTTTCCAGAAAGAAAACATTTTATGCCTAGCCTATACCAGCTTGGGGGGCAGTCTGCCCAAAAGCAAGGAGATGTTCTATTTCACTCCCTAAATCTGTGCACTACGAAGCCACAGTCAGGCTCTCTTCCTAGAGGGACATCACCAATCATGAAGCATGCTCCTGAGGGTAGCATGGCTAATGCGAGAGCCTGTGTCATATTACAGCTGAATGTGAGGTTTCCCATTTCCTGAATGCAAAGACCCCTCAGTAATGGAGGCAGCTCTTTACACGTCTAGGCGGAATTTAATGTGCCACCTAAATATTAACAACATGTCTTAGGAGGAAAAACAAGAAGTTTGAATCTATAAAAGAGATCCATGCCAAGAAATTCACTCATCTGTTATAAATGAGGCAAAGTTCTGTTATAAATGAAACAAAACAATCCATCGGAGGCACTGGTTTTTAATGTACTTTGGATGGACATGGTAACAGAATTGTTTACATTATTCCCAAAAGGAATCTAATATAATTCCAAATTTCAAACTCTATTTTAGTGTTTGTTTCAGAAAGAAATTATGTTCCTTTAGTACTTTAACATGGGTTGACTGGCTACATTGAAATTTTCACACTTTATATGAATCCTGGAACAAGATAGCCTTTTAGGGTGAGTGGTAAGCTTTCCCCTGTACCTCATCAGGGAAATCAATGTCATCTATCACCATTACTTCTGAGAGTTCCCAGTTGTGACTCAGTGGTCTGGAAAATAATCAGGACCCATCTCAAATACTTCCTGGTTCCTCTTTCTTATCCTGGCCTTCCCAACTGTCAATGGTCCTGACTCTTCCCATCTAGCATTTCTTCACGTCACAGTCTGGCCCCACTTCTCCCTTCTGCTGGCTTGAAGGCAGCCAGACATGGGCTTCTCAGAGGTTCTCATTGCTAACTGAGCAATGATGTGATGTACACCAGCAGAAGACCCCAGAACAGGGAGGGGAGGTCAAAGCATAATCACAGGTTATGTTTGCCTGCATAACCACAAACTCTGTGATACATGGAATAAAAACTGGGAACATTTCCTTTTTTAAAAATTGAATTGTAGGGGCACCTGGGTGGTTCAGTCGGTTAAGCATCCGACTTCGGCTCAGATCATGATCTCATAGTCTGTGAGTTCGAGCCCCGCGTTGGACTCTGTGCTGACAACTTGGAGCCTGAAGCCTGCTTCAGAATCTGTGTCTCCCTCTCTCTGACCCTCCCCCGTTCATGCTCTGTCTCTCTCTGTCTCAAAAACAAGTAAACATTAAAAAATAATAATAATAATAATAAAAAATAAAAATTGAATTGTAGTTGACATACAAATTATATTAGTTTCAGGCGTGCAACATAGTGATTATATATATATATATATAATGTATATATACATACATACATACATATTATATATACATTACAAAATGATCACCACAATAAATATAGCTATCATCTGTCATCGTAAAAAGTTGTTACATATTATTAACTACATTCCATATGCTGTGCATTGTATCCCCATGTCTAAAAACAGGGAACATTTCTAACCCAACTCTCAAACTCTAGATAATGACATGGTGGCCATAATAGTATCCTTCTTCCTGTGAAAGCCATAATTCAGAGGAGCCAGCAAGGTCTAGACCCAAGGGCAGAAGTCCTGGCCTGGCCCGTCACATGGACATCTGAATTTCTCCCAAATGACTGTGATTGCATGATTGCATGGTCAGTGAGGTCCCCGCCAGCTCAAAAGTTCTATTAATTCAAAAATTTTTAATGTTTTATTGATTTTTGAGAGAGAGGGAGAGTCAGAGCATGAGTGGAGGAGGGGCAGGGAGAGAGGGACACACAGAATCCAAAGTAGGCTCCAGGCTCTGAACTGTTAGCACAGAGCCAGACACGAGGCTCGAACCCACAGACTGTGAGATCGTGACCTGAGCCGAAGTCGGACACTTAACCAACTGAGCCACCCAGGCGCCCCTCAGACATTCTATTAATTTAGACCAGAGAAAACATGATTTCCCTGTTGAAATCAATATATATGTTATGGAAAGACAGCAAGTTTGGCATGAGTTTTTAAATAAAAGAGTTTGCAAGTTATTCTGGATACTGCAGTTCCCCTGTAATTAGAATTCCATCTTTACTGTTGGGAATTTTTTTAAATGTATATAATTTGGACAGTGCCTATTAGAAAAATCAAATGTCTTTGACAAAGTCTCATCCCTTGTCATGCCCAGAAAGAATTTTTAGGGTTTCAGAGACTAAAAACACATCCATTTTAAAGGAACCATGGCATTTCTCCTTTTTGTGGCAACAGATGGAAATACGTTTATCCTTTCTGGGCATCAAATGTAGTGTGAGTTCTGGGCCTCTGAAAAAAATTCCCAAGCATTTACCGTCTGGGAGAACAAGGAGTTCCACAGGATGCAGGGACCTGCTGGGCTAGAGGAAGCCATGGCAGCCAAGCCAAGCCATGATGAGTGGTTCTGAGTACATGACATGTATCAGAACTTTCCAGTAGGGCTGGTGGAATATGCCCAACCTCAGACAGTCTGCTGGCCTGGAGAGGAGGCCAGGCATCTTTAATGAGGTCATTTTAACACACATCAGAGTTGGAGAACTCCTCACATAGTTGACTTCCCTTGTGCATGTAAGTCAATCTGGGGACAGAGCCTATTTTAAATAAATAGTTACAATAAGTAGAATGAAGAAAACAGTGCAATCATTGTGATTATAGGTTATTCATTTTCTTATAGGTCTTATGACCATCAGAAGGTCAGAGTCACTTTTTTGTCTGTGCTTACACTTACAATTCATTTTTTGATGTAGCACAATGACAAAATCGGGTAGCATCACAAGGCAAAAGTGCTTAATGCCACACATGCTTATTAGGGCTGGGAGGGGTTGAGACTGGGGGAATAGCTATCTCTGCACCCCCGGCCTGCTTTCCATTGGGGAAAATAGTGCTTGGTTCAATACTTACTAAATTTTGGCAGTTTTCCCCCAGAGAAAACCTTGGTCATATATGGTATATATATATATATATATATATATATATATATATATATATGTATATATATATATATATATTTGTACAATCTATTAGTAAATATTATATCAGCAGCTTACTAAGGAGATCTCTGGACATTTTTTGGAGGTGGGCCATAAAATGTGTTTGTGATGGCCCAGCTTGACAGGGTATAAATGGCTGAGGGAGATTTGCAACTCAGAAGACTAGCCTCACATAGTCTGCTGAGGTCACATGTGGAAAGCACACATGACCAGGGGCTCTCAACATGTCTTGGGCCTTATTTTTGAATTGATAAGGCTGGGTTACACAGGTACAAATAGGTCCAGTCCCCAGGGTATTTTCAACCGATAAAAGATCATTCCTGTGGTAGCAGATGGCCAACTGCCCAAGGAATGGACTTAAGGGGTTCCAGACAAAATATTAAAGGAGTGGATGCTCCAGAGATGTGTTGGGGTACATGGTTGTGATACTCAGCTCATTGTGTCATTATTGCAGGACAAATGACAGTTCATTTGAAAGGCCTCTCTCTCTCTCTGTCATAATTGGTGCTGTTCCTATACAGTTCTCTCCACACTCCCTGTCCATTTATCTGAATGTTGTCATGTGAACGTAACACAGAAACCAGGACACTTTGCTTTCAAATCTTGACAACATGTATTTTCTTAATTCACACATCTAGCATAGAGAATCAAAAACCTTACAAGCAACCCTAATTTATCCCTGACATCCAGGTAGACACCAGTTGGAGAGAAAAATCCAACTAAAGATGAAACTGGTTAACTGTGACTGTTTTCACCATTTTCATGGGCCTCCCAAGCCCAGCACCATCCGTGTCCCAGTGAGAGGCATGTTAATGGGGCAACAGATACACGAGAGTATCTTTAAAGGGATACTGATGGGTGTAAGAAATGTGTTAACATAAACTATACTTCCCCCACTCTACTTCTGTAAACGAGGCAGGTGTCAGTTTGGGGCCTGTGGAAGCAAAGAAATGTCAAAAGGATGCTCAATCTACCCTCAATGGCTGCAAAACATCCCTTCTTGCATGAGAACTCTGCTACTGGAGTCCAGTTCTTGGACCTGATAATGACAGAAACAAGACCGAACGCCAAAGTCAAAGGCTTTATTGGGGCTGCATCTCATCTCTGAAAGGTGAAAGGAGCCAGCGCTAACAGAGGCTGGTCTCTCCAAAGCTGACGCCCTGCGTATAAACAGAAAATTCCCACTCAGGTTCCCAGGTTGGGAACACGTGCTAGTAAGGGAAAGGGGCAAAGTGCTTTGTTCTGATTGGTTGGAAGGGTCTCGTCCTGATTGGTTGATATTGGCAGGCAACTAGGACAGCTTATTGGTGTTTTTTGGAGCCGAGGTCTTCAGCTTTAGGTCCAGGTTGTACAGACATTGGGCCGCATCCTGCTTCTGCTCTGTAAGAGAAGTGGTTTCACAATAATAGCAAACAGAAAGCGCCCCAAGTACATTTCACTTGGGGCTTGTTCTCACAGTCCCTGACTGTCTTAATTCCACTGGCCAGATGCCCAGGCTTCTTAGTCCCTATTAGAATTTTAAAATAATAGTAATTTTTAAAGCTTTAGTCTTGTTTGTCGGAGACGTCACCTGAAATGGTGGCACTGAAAAAATCTGTGAGTAGACGGAACCAAAGAATCTGCTTGGCTGTTCAGAGGCAGCCCCTACACCCTAATCCTCCCTGTGTGGAGAGTTGTGCATTTTTCCTAACCCTCCTCACTGTGTGTGTCAGTGCAGGTAATGGCATCAAACTCCGGCCTAAGGCAGAGAGAGACTCCTCACCGTGGTCCCACGTTAGAATCCCCTGGGGTGCATTTAAGACTACCATACCTAGCCCACCCCCACCTCCCATAATTCTGATTGGGGTTATCTGGTTACATGTTTTGGACTGTCAGGTGTTTCTACATGTGTCCATGGTTCAGAACCAGGGTCCACGGAAGTATAATCAGATGATTTGTGACACTGTGCACATCCAAAAAGAAATGCTATGTATTCCATAGGTTTTTGCTACTCAAAGTGTCGGTGGACCTTGAACTAGCATCTTTGACTAGAAAGAGTTTTTTAGAATTCTTATTGAATAGCATTGTCAGATAGAACTTTTCTGTAGGGATAGAAATGGCCTACATCTTTGCCATCCAATAGGGTAGCTGTTGGACTCATGTAGCTGTTGAGCACTTGAAAGGTGGCTTGTGCAACCAGGAATAAAATGTTTGATTAATTTGCATTGTAAGAGCCACATATAATTAGTGGTTGCAGTATAGGGCAGAGCAGGTAGGAAATTATTAAGGGGCCAACTTGGCAGACAAAGATCATGATTTCTTCCATATAATAGAGAAGGTGCCTCTTCGGCTTTGTCCTTGGTCATGAGTCCCGCTGTCCTGAAACAGGAGGTATGCCTTAGAGCAGCCATTCTCAAAGCCTGGTTGCTGGGCCAGCAGGAGCAGCAGCATTGGTGGCTGATTAGAGATGTAGGATCTCAGGCCCCACCCAGACCTTCTGAATCAGAACCTGCGTTTAAACAGGTCCCAGGTGATTTGTACAAACATTGAGAAGTGTAGGTACGAGTTTGAGATGCTCTGCATGTAGACATCTGCTCTGCCCTCCAGAAGACTCATAGCCATTTGCACAAATACCCTCTATATTGTCACTGGTATCAGTGTATGCGATAAGAATTGTCAACTGGGAGGGGCACCTGGGCAGCTCAGTCCGTTAAGCCTCCAACTCTTGATTTCAGCTCAGACCGTGATCTCATTGTGAGTTCAAGCCCCACATCAGCAGGGAGCCTGCTTGGGATTCTCTCTCTCCCCCTAGCTCTCTGCCCTTCCCTGCCCCTCTCTCTATATATATATTGAAAAAAAGAATTGCCAACTGGGGATAAGCACAGATTACATAGAGAACAAAACATTTGCAGTTGGGGATGAATTGGTAAATTTGGAGGACAAGAGTTATGTTTTAGTTCCAGTAAGCTGTGAGGGGCAGGAGGTGAGTAAAGGTAAAGGAGTACTACAGAGAATTCAATGGGAAGGCCAAGATCTAACTCAGGGGGTATCTCACGTCATCTTTAAATTCACCCTACTCTTTTGGGGCACCTGTGTGGCTGAGTTGGTTGAGCATCTGACTTCCACTCAGGTCATGATCTCATGGTTCGTGGGTTCAAGCCCCGCTCTTGGATGACAGCTCAGAACCTGGAGTCTGCTTCAGATTCTGTGTCTCCCTCTCTCTCTGTCCCTTCCCTGCTTGCTCACTCTCTGCCTCTCAAAAATAAATAAACATTAAAAAAATTCACCCTACTCTTTAGGTATGGGACTCACAGTGGATGTGCTGCCAGATATCTTGTTAATATTGGAAATTCCTGCATTGTACTGATTAACTAAACAGGCCTGTCTTCTTCCTCTAATGAAATTGGGTACTGATTCTACTTTTTATCTTCTGAAGTCCCACAAGATTTGCTTCACTGGCAAGAGGAGAGATTTCTCCTTTGAATCTATTAAAAAAAAATAACTCAACTAACAAAGTCATTGCATTTAGCAAAAAGGGGCAGAAAATAGAACAAGGAGGAGAGTGGTTTATGTAACAGCAATTTTCTGTAATAAGTGTGGGGACAGGTCCCACCGGAAGGACATTTAGGCTGTAATTTTTGTGGGCTCCAGCTGGATAGCGGTAAGGTTCGAAGCCAGGAGCCAGCACAGCCAGGAAGTGGAGTCTCAGATGACTCAGCCCACAGGGCACGGGAGGTTGGGATGATTGCTTCACCCAGGGGAGCACCAACAGTCATCTGTTGTGTTGGTGGTGGCCTGTAGTCCTCATGGTGTAAATGAGAATAAAATTGGTCCTTCCACAGCTCATGAGAGTCATTTGCTTGCAGTTATGCAGGCCAAAATCTGGATATTTAACACCAACAGCCCCTCAACTTTCCTTAGGGTTGAATTTTCCTTGCCTGTGGGACCTCCTGTCCCATACTCGTTTCTTCACTACCCCCAATCCAAATATGAAACTAAACACCGGGGAATTGGTTTTAAATGCCTCTCTCACAGCTCTTCAGACCATCCCAAGTACCCTAGAAATCAGATTCAATTATTTGATATTAACATTCATCTCACCTCCTCCCCTCTTTATACAAAAGCTATTTTTTAAAAGCTATCATTACAGAATTTCATTTGCAAATAAGCACAAGATGAAAACAAATGAGGTATTTTATTCTGGCATTTGATGTGATTCTGCCCACATACAAGAGCAAAGCATTTGAGGAGATTTGATCCGTGGCCTCCTCCCAGGACCTACAATGTCCTTGCGCGAGAAAACTCACCACTGGCAATTTGGCAAATAACTTCTTATATTCCACCGCCAAAAATGAGGGTACAGGTAAAAAGTCCAAACATGTGTCAAAGTATCTATTCCAAAAGCTTTTCAAAATTACTCTCCTGAAAAAATAAAATAAGGGAATAAATATAGGTTGAAGAAGTATTAACTCACTAACAGAGGACCCAGTAAGAGGGTAAAGCTGGTCCTAAGTGTGGGAGTAGATCTGGGGACTTGTAGCTATACCCAAAATGCTAGACACAAGACTGGCTCACGAGCGCCAGGGCAACCAGACCATAACCTATGGTGATCTTTTTTGTCTGAGGGAAGTTATTTACCTCTCTCAAACAAGACCCACAAGTTAACATTCTGAGCCCTTAATCAATAATAGTTGAACAGAGGCGCATTCCCTTAATTATTACTCCATGATGAATTCCTGAGTGGATGTGTTGAACAATGTTGCAGTATGTGTGGCATTGAAAGGACAAGCTAGCCTTAACCCTAACCCTCTCTTGGCCTTATTTCCAAGTGCTGGATAATTTCATGGAACGCCAGTTGGTTTCCATTGAAATCACTCATTTTTACGTGCCTGTTCACAAGTGATTCAGCTAAACAGGCCTGAAATTCCTCTGGTGTCCTAGCATTTTCATTAAAAGCATTGCCTTTCCCCTTCCTAAAATGCTCCTTAGTCCTTCCCCCAAACATGGTATTAATTCAAAGGAACTTAAAACACTAGCTAGATTCCTCTCACCTGCACACATGTCTTTTTCCCTACTCAGCAGTGCCCATATTTCATTCAAGGTGGTGAGAAAGCATAGCAGGAAACACTCAGCTGGGCATGTTCTATGGGCCAGTGAGAAATGAAACAGGAATGTTGTACTGGGTTGAATTAAAAGTTCTTCTCTCTCTGGGGCACCCGGGTGGCACAGTCGTTTAAGTGTCTGGCTCTTGACTTCAGCTCAGGTCATGATCCCACAGTTCATGGGTTCGAGCCCTGCGTTGGGCTCTGTGCTGACAGCATGGAACCTGCTTGGGATTTTCTCTCTCTCTGCCCCTTCCCGCTCATGTGTGCATGCCCTCTCTCTCTCAAAATAAATTTTTTAAAAAGTTAAAAAAGTTCTCTCTCTGAGTGTAACACATGCATGAAACAGTGTAAAATTGAAATGCTTATGTGATTTAGTGTTACTTTCTATTTGTGGGGGACTCTACAGTTTTAAAAAAGAAAGAAATCAAAGAATTATGAAAGTAAAAGTCTATTCTCAAATATTATTATCTTCTCAAAGAAATTTTTCACTCAAAAGTAAGCCGAAATAAGAGACAAACTGTGGTTTGTCTTTTTAAAAGAGATAAACTAATTTTTCATTTTTATGCAAATATGATTTCTCTATATTTGTTTTTGCCATTTATTGTAAAGGACTATTGTGTTTATCACTCTCTCTCCACTTGGATGCATTAATTAGGAGCTTGGGAGAGGTGGGAGTGTGTATTTTTCCATTTTTTTTAGAAATCTAAATATTCATAAATCAGTCTTCCAGTATTCGAAAAGTTTGTGGGTATTGGTAAACCTAACGAAATTTCTCAACACTAAGAACAAGACTCATCACATTTTACTATCTGAATTATCTTTCAATTTACTTTGACAATTATTGATTCAACTGTGTCTTCCCCCACACACACACACACCCCCATCCCCAAAACCTATGTTCAAGTCCTACCTATGAATGTGAGCTTATTTGGAGAGAATCTTCACAGTTTTTAACAAGTTAACATGAGACCATATTGGATTCACGTGGGCCCTAATCCAATGACTGGTGTCCTGATAAGAGGGAAATTTGGACACAGACACACAGGGAGAATGCCGTGTGACCACAGAGCCATAGCTGGAGTTATGTTGCCATAAGCCAAGAAATGCCAAGGACTACCAACAGTCTCCAGGAAGCTGAGAGATTGTCATGGAATGGATTCTCCCTTGAGCCCCCAAGAAGGAACCAACCCAGATTACTTTTGGACTTCTGGCCCCCAGAGCCATAACTGGCCCCCAGAGTACATAACTGTTGCTTGCAGCCACCCAGCTTGTAGTCATTTGTTATGGCTGCCCTAGGAAGCCAATTCCATGATGATTCAGATAACAACATGAAAATAATACCAAATTTGTAAGCACACTAGGTCTCTTTGATTGGATCTTGACCAGTTATAGGAAAAAGTTGTAATTATTGGTAATGAGGGAAAATTGCACAGAGCTGTTTAAATTCTCTGTGTCCTTTCCCAGGTGGGGCCATAGTACAAACAGGACAAATAGGACTCTTCCAATTTTGCCACCTCTGAAACGTTGCTATGGGACATTCATTCCAGGTGGCATGTAGAGATGTCAAGGCCACAGGATCATTGCCCAGCACCTACATATGCAACCCTCCCCACCAAGTCCTGAAGATAGGAACAGATGCATCCGTGATTCTGCCAGAGGTAGTGGTTGACCACGGGTTTATGGGATGAGACTTAGACACCAAATGCTGGGGGTAGGGGTGGGAGATACTGTCTAATGGGGATGAGGTGCATATAAGAGACCAAGACTTGTACAGCTTCTGCTCCCATTTGCAGCTTACGTGGGTGGGCTGAGAGCCCCAGCCAGAGGGTGAGCAGAAGATAGAAGAGGGTTCTCCCTATGAAACATCACCTCCAAGAGAGATAAGCAGCCAGAGCTCCTGTGGAAGGGACAGAGGCTGAACCTGGGACCAGAGTGGGATGGTAGCCAAAACCTCAGGATGAATGGGATGATCACAGTCCCAGCCTTCAGACATCCGGAAGGCTAGTACAGACACAGACCATGTGGCTACTGGAGTGTGCAATGACCTCTTATCACTATGCTGGGCACCAAACATCAACTCAACAGGGCTGTTACCTTGAGAGAACCATTGTCCTCAGCAATGATTTGCCTTCATTAGCCATGTTTTTGGAGATCAGCAAAAGAAGAGCCTGGCAGATGTGATTCTCTGAGACACAAGCATGCCAGACCTGTCCTCATGGGAGACCAGTGAGGGAAATAAAGCAGTAGTCAATCCCAGGCTCTGCCATCACTGCCCCAATCAGCAGCCTTGGGGTTATGTTCTGGAGACATCCAGCCCAGGGTGGCATTTTTATTCACTCTGGCATCTGCTGAGATGTGCTCTTTGTCTCTGCTTTTTTTTTTCCCATTGATTCAGGCTGGTCCGTGCTGCCATCTGGGAGGTGTGATAATCCCATGGATCTGTCTTAGGTCCATAGGCCTCTATCTCCTCATAGATATTTCTTTTCATCTCATATCATGTTGAGCAAAGGACTCTGGACTCTTCCCACTTTGTTGAAGAGAATATGCAGAGTTCCTTCTACTTTCGGGTGTCATCATCCTATATCATAGGGAAACTTTGATTCCTCCTGATCACAGTCTGGACTTACCAGGGAGCATTTACACCTTGCCTTCAGAAGGCTTACACTTACATGATGCCCAGTCAGAACCATCCTGGATTGATTCTTCATTCAGATAAGTAACATCATCTTTAGGTTCAGAGTGCATTTTATGTGCCAAAGACAAAGCACACTGGAATATAAGAATTGTCAGGTGTGTCCACTGACCAGCATCATTCCAGAAGTACTGGACACTTAGAGCTCATATAGAAACTAAACAAACAAACAAAAACAGAAGCACACCCATAAATAGAGAACAAGCTGATGTTACCAGAGGGGAGGGGATGCAGGGATGGGCAAAATGGGCAAAGGCCAGTGGGAGGTACAGTCTTCCATTATGGAATGAATAAGCACAGGCATGAAAGGCACAGAACAGGGAATATAGTCAATGGTATTATAATAGCATTGTATGGTGACAGGTGGTCTGCCCTTGTGGTGAGCACAGCACAACATACAGACTTGTCCAATCACTATTTCCATCCTTCACTTAATACTTCAAATAAACATGGGCTGATGGAAACAGTCCAGAAGATTTTGAAATATTTCCAATCATTTCTATTCACTAGAAAAGTGGTGTCATAGCTTGCTTAAGAGCAGAATACATGAAAGACACCTGATGTTACTTCTTCAGGCCACCAATGACCACTATGAAAGCCAGTTTCCCCATGATGTAAGTCAAGGATCTCCAAGACCTTCTGTATTCCAGCGTCCTCCTTTCCTATAATATCCAAATAACATTTCTGAAAGTAGAGTCCCACATGGCAGACTAATCATGCACATTTATGTCCCTCCCCTCCCCACATCCCCCTAAAAGGAAAGTAAAGGGGTGCAAAAGGAATTAAATCCATGACAACAAAGAGGATCTGTATGACCTTCATCAGAAAATTTGAGCCAATGATAAATTTCATGAAGACAAAAGCAGATTAGGGATAATGATGGATAAAACAAAGCAATGAATGAAAGATCCAGCCCCAGACATATTCCCATAATTTTACAAATTGGAAGATAAAGAAAATTTTGCAGAGGAAAAGAAAACCAGATCAATTTTTAGGAGAAGGAGATTCAGACTAATGGCATTGGTTAGATCTCTTTTCGACAATGCCAGATGGTAGAACACAATGAACAAATGCCTTCATTTGAAGAGGAGAAATTATTTTGAGCCTAATTGTCACTGTTAATCAAAATATCAATTAATCACTAGGGCAAAATAAATATGTTTTCAGACATACACAGATTCTGAAAGTTAGCCTTCCGGAGCCCTTCCTGAGATAAAATGAGGGCAAAAAACAAAGAAGGACCTGAGATCTAGAAAACAGTGGACCTACTGGAGAAGTACAGAGAGAAAGAGACTTGGAACTGTAGTTCCCAACAGATCTAGAAAATAACCAGCTCAGACCAGAGCAGAACTGCAGAAGTCTCTGAAAGCATGTTTTCACAGAGAAAGTGGATTCCCTGGAGCAGTTGGTATAATTGAAAGTCTGGATATTTCTGAAGATCTGTGATGGTAAATGTGCTCTGTTGACAACACAAACAATAAAAAATAAAAAGAAAAGGGAGGGAAGGAAGAAGGGAGGGAGGAAGGAAGGAGAGGAGGGAGGGAGGGAAAATTAGAAACCTTGGGAGGGAAAGAACCATGTAAGGAAATAAAGGTCCAAATATGAAGTCAGCTGAAATATAGCATGATCATTATTTTCAGGAATGGAAGGGGGGCAAGAAGAAGATTCATTTGACTTTGATGCTAGAAACATCTTCCTTTAAATGTCATAGGTGACGTTTGGTTCATGGAGAAGGAAAATAAATCTTAGCCCATTATGAGGCTGCAGAGTAAGCCCTGGTTATAGTGATGTTAATGTGGTTTATTGTTGTTCAGACTTTAGAATCAACCTGTAAACAAGGTGTGGAAGACTGAATTATGAATACAGAGCAGAATGCACAAGGAAAAGTAAAAATGTATCTGATAGAGATGATGGAGGAAAAAGTTCTAACCCAGAGGTTGTCAGCAAAGGTTTGTCCTCTGTGCAACCCCTCCTCTCCTACATCTGCTGAGTTATGTCGTCTGTTGCTCCAGATGCCGTGCGCACCATTCCTGCTCCACACCTTTGGCCTTGTGTCCCTCTCTCTGCTCCAGCCTAGCTGAGTCTCCGCTCAGCCTCCAGCTCACGTTTCAACTTTTCTGGGCTGTCTTCTTTGGCAACACCAGTCTACAGTGATCTCACTGTACAATTGGGAACTGCTTTAGAGACTCAAACTGACTTACCAGACAGAGGATTTGAAGACTGGCCTCTTCATACTGCTTATAAAATCAAAACACATGCAAAATGTGGTAGCAAAGGGAAATTTCAACTGTTCGTTTGGAAAACATTCCTAAAAGCAAGGAATCTGGTCGATCTTTGGATTCACATTCTTGATTATTTTCAACTTTTGGAACAAAAGCAATACAGATCCTTTTATTAATTACACTGAAACTGGGCACCTGCCCCTTTCCTTACCAGGAGGAGGGGAGGAACTAGCCCCTTTCCCTGCAAGCAGCTTGATATCTGGACATAGAATCAGTGGCCCTCATCCTCAGCTGTGTGCTGGCATCACCTGGGAAGCTTTTAAAAGTCCCAAAGCCCTGGCCACACTGCACGTTAATTACATCAGATCTCCCGAGATGGGGGCCTGAGCATCGGTGTTTGTCTGTTTTTTTTAAAAAATCTTCCCAGTGACTCCAATGTGCAGCAAGGCTAAGAACTGTGTTAAAGGCTGCCGATTTTAGAACAGTGACCCTTCTAGAACCTGGGCTACATATTAGAATCACCTGGTAGCTAAAAAGCTGCTCATGGCTCATTCCACTCTAGAGACCCTAATTTAATAGGTAGGGGGTGAGACCAGAGCATTAGGATTGTATAAAACTCTCCAGTGATTGTAATGTACAGCCAGGGCTGACACCCACTTGCCCGGGCATGTAACACAGCATTAATGCCAAAAGAGGATTAGGTGAGAGATGTAGCAGGGGCTGGAGCTAAAGGGTGCCGCCCACAGAGGAAGCAGTGGAAGCCCCTTACAGAAATCAGCCACAAAGCCTTGATACAGGTTTTAGAGATTAACAGGGCAGCACAAAAGCCTGCTAAGGTGAGGAGTTAGTGTAAAGAGGGACACAGGGACCAATGGTCCTAGGGCATTTCTTCTAGACTCCAGGGCCATGAAGCATAGCAAAGGGAAAATGGCTTTCTCCCAGTGTTGCTTCTCCTACTGGTTTAAAGGTGAAACCCTGAGCAGGGAGGAAGCCAGTAGACGGTAGAGACCAGCAGCTGTTTTTCAGGGCCTGGGGAGCTGTTCACAGGGCTCATCCTTTCCTACCACGGTAGGAAGACTCCATGGGGGATGCAAAATGCCCCATGATCTCCATACTGGAGTTATGTCCTATAATCTTCTCCTTTTCAGTTTGGGCAGGACCTGTGATTTGCTTCTAGCCAATAGAATATGACAGGTTCTCATTTCTGTGACATATATCTATATCTATATATCTATATCTATGTCTATATCTATGTCTATATCTATATCATCTATATCTTACCACAGTGCATTAGAGTGAGGGACACTCTCTGCTGACCCTGAAGACACAAAGTGCCATGTTGTGAATTGTCTGTGGAGAGGGCCACGTGCCAGGGAGCTGCAGACAGTCTCCAGGAAGACTGAATATACAAATGGACGATGGCAACACACACACACACACACACACACACACAGAAATGGACAATGGCCAGACTGAGTGTAGAAATAAAACTGTGGCCCACAGCCTGCAGCATCCGGTCCAGGAAACCAACTCAGAATTTACAGTAACCAGCCCAGGAAGCCAACCACTATTTATAAGGCAGACTTGTAAGAAGTCAGACTACCATCTCTAGCAACTGGTCCAGGAATCCAATAACTCCTGTAATGATTGGTCCGAAATGACCAGAACTTGATTCATAACTGGCAGCTTCCTAATTTTGTTCCAGTTTCCACCTTGGGACCAATCAGAGATAGCCAAATATGCACTCCTGACCAGTCACATAGGACGCTGGCTGCTAGTTAGCTCACCTCCAGCTTCCCCAGGCCAACAGACTGCAAACAGGGCACACCTGACCTGAAGCTCCTTCCCTTTTCCCACTACAAATCTTTCCAACTCCTCTACCTGCACCTGGGTCTCCACTGAACACAAATAATAGTGGCCAACTCCCTTTCTTTAGCAAGCTCTGAATGGATGGCCTCTACTTTTATTCTCACTTTGTTGGTCTTAATTTATTTCCGCAGAACTGAGAGCCCAGTCACGCAGCTGCAAGGAAGTGAATTCTGCCAACAACCACAGGAGCTTAGAAGCGAACTCGGATAAGAGTTCAAAGGTCTCAGCTGAGGCCACAGCCCTGGCCGATCCCTGAATTGTAGCCTTGTGAGACCCTAGGGGACAGAACCCAGCCAAGCTGTACCCAGACTCTTGACCCATGGAAACCGCATGATGATAAATGGATGCTGTTTGAAGCTAGCATATTTGTGGTCATTTGTTATGCGGTAAGAGAAAAACAGTACACATATCCTTAAACTCCTGAGAAGCAATAAAGCCTGGAGATAACCTTTGACCTTTCTCCAATACACAGAACAGTTAGAATAGTCAGTACCCTCAGAATGTCATGGGCTCTCAGGCCAAAATATTGTGTGCCTGAGGAGTACAACTGCCACAAAAGGGCAAAAGTATAACAACATATATCACCTGAAGCAGAATTACTGAAATGGTCATGCCAAAAATTTTAAATAATCATGATAAACATATTAAGAACGTGGGGGAAGAAATTAGCCATATGAAAAAAGAATCAAGGATCACACGAAAAGGAAACAAGTGGGGATATTAGATGTGAGAGACTATTTTATTTTATTTTTTAACGTTTTTTTAATTTATTTTTGAGATAGAGAGAGACAGAGCATGAACGGGGGAGGGGCAGAGAGAGAGGAGACACAGAATCAGAAGCAGGCTCCAGGCTCTGAGCCATCAGCCCAGAGCCCGACGCAGGGCTCGAACTCACGGACCGCGAGATCATGACCTGAGCTGAAGTCGGACGCTCAACCGACTGAGCCACCCAGGGGCCCCGTAAGAGACTATTTTAATATAGAAAATGATAGGTGGGTTAAAGAACAGACAGATATAGCCCAAGAACCAATGTGTAGGAAGAGGTGATCCAGGACCTCTCTGAGAAGGCAGCTGAGGAAGATGAGGAAGTTAAAAGGAACGGAAGACAGAAATCAACATGCAGAGCCAGGTCATAGGAGAGCCACAAGGAGGGGAGGAAAGACTTTAAATAATGTCCTTGAATTCCCTAGAATTAAAAAAAGATGATAGTCTGCAGATATAAAGGGCACCAAGAATACTGTAGACAAGAAAAAATTCTTGGATCCCTCCGTTATAGTAGAATTAGAAACACTGAAGGCAAAACTATGATTTTTAAGCTTCCAGATTACCAAAGCAGATTGCCTTTGCTTCCTTGCTTCTTGCTCGCAATGGAGGAAGACTTAAATTGACCTCAGACTTCTCAACACCAATCTTAAGCTCAATGGAATTACATTTTTGAGGTGTTAATAAATAGAACTGTGAACCTAGAACTTTATAACTAGCCAGACTGTTGCTGAACTGTGAGGACATAATAAAAATATCTTCAGGCATATAAAGTCTCCAAAAGGGTGTTCTGTACTAGAGGTGCAGATATGCAAAGGACCAGAGAGCAAACAGCTAGGGCAGAGGTTCTGGCGCTGGATCAGGTTCAGTGTGTTCAAGGAACAAAGGGAAAGCTGGAAGTTAAGTGGCAGGAGATGGGGTTAAAGAGGGCTGGGGTCAGAGTGGGAGGACTCTGCAAGCCATGGGAAAGATTTTTGGATTTCTTCTAAGAATAGTGGGTGGCAAGAAGAGTGAGCAGGAGAGTGATAGGATCCAATTTCCCTTCTAAATACACCATTCTACCTGCTATGTGTAGGATAACCAGTAGGGGGCAGGAGTGGATGCCAGATTCCAGGCAGAAAGCTTCCTGCCTAGCGTAGTGATGATGGTGGCTTGGCATAGGTTGGTGGCAGTGGAGGAACAACGAAAATGTAACCTAATTGTATCCAAATGTAATACAGGAGGGATATGTAGCAGAGCATACCCAGTAGGCCCTACCTTCATAGCATAGGGGAGACAAACTTATCCTCTATCCTGTTAGAATCTCTGGCTGGGCCGAAGAATTAAGTCAACATCAGACAGATCAACAAGAAAAAAGCATACACATTCTATTTTACACTTACAAAAAAGCATTCACAGGAAAATGATGCCCCCCAAAGTGGTTAGGTCTAAATGCTCACATGCATTTAGGTTGAACAAACAGCAGTGATTGTGAAATAGGGGGAGTTGAAAAGGAAGAGAAGGCTGTTTTCACGACGTGGTCTGTACAGATCCTTCTTGGCCTCAACTCCCTGCCTCTGATGATGACAGTGTGCTTTTCCTCCTGGTCCCTGGAGGGTGGCTTTCACATGGGAATTCTGCATTGTCCTGCTTTCAGGGAAAAAGGGGGAGGTCAGAGCATCCTTCTTGCTCCTTTGTCTTTCAAGTGCCTTTAGCTCCAATTAGTATGTCAAATGGATTATTTTGGAGTAATGTGTTCTCTTTTTCTAGGTTTATTTATTCATTTTGAGGGAGAGAGAGGGTGTGCAAACAGGGGAGGGGCGGAGAGAGAGAATCCCAAGCAGGCTATACATTCAGCGTGGAGCCCAACATGGGGCTCAATCTAGAAACTGTGAGATCATGATCTGAGCCAAAATCAGGAGTCAGACGCTTAACCAGCTGAGCCACCCAGATGCCCCTAGAATGACATGATCTCAGCCTTTTCAACAGCATACCTGGAGTCCACCTGCTTACCTCTGACTCAGTCCCTGTCTAATCACCATCTCCACATTGTTCATAGTCCCTCGCCCAGTGACTGCAAAGCTACCTTGCTAGTCTCCTCCCATTCGTTGCTGTCTCCCCTCTTCCATCCTTTTCCCCCATGGATGCCTTTCTGGTCACTTACAAATGGAAACCAGATTGAGCCATTTCCATCTGAAACCCTCTCCAACTGTCCCTAAGCCCGTAATTCCAGCCTGGTAGCCTCCTCCCTGCTCCTTGATGCTCACTTTAGCACCTTGGTTCTGGCTGTTCCTTCTTACTTAGACTGGAACATTCCTTCCCAGAAACTCACCTGACTCGTCCCTCTTTTGTCATTAGTCTCAGCTGACACGTAGCCTTGTCAGGGAGGTCTTCTCTGATCACCCAAACAATGTAAGTCCTTGAGCAACTCTCACATTACTTTGGCATGTTTTTATGGCATGTATCATGCCCTGTATATCTTCATTTTTATGTGTTTGTATGTTTATTGTTTGTCCCCCTCCATTAGATGGCAAGCACCTTGAGAGAAAGATTTTATCTGTCTTATCATATAGTCACAGTGTTTAGAAGAGTGCCTGACACCCAGTAAATAACTAAGATTCATGTGTTGAATAATTAGAGAATGAACCACTATGGTTAAAACAAGAAGTATGCTTTTCAAATACAGGAGACTATATAAAGAGATAGAGTTTAGTTATTTTAATCAAAAAAAGCATAGAACTTAGGCAATGGCATGGTTTTATAAAACCCAAAAAGCATAAAACAAGGTGACAGAAATTAAACCAAATTTGCCAGGTGGGTTTAAAATAAAATTCAATTATGGCATATGTTGCTCCAAAAGGATTCATCTACAATAAAATGATGCAGAAATGTCTAAAATAGAGGATAGACAAAAATGCATTGGTTGATTGCAAACACAAAGAAAACAGAGGTCGTGATTGGAATTTCTGAATGAATCAAGGCACATTGAATGGGGCAAAGGAGGTTTATTATACTGATAGCTACATGATCCACAGTGTGGATCTAGCATGAAAGTGCTAGAATACAAATAATTGTAAATTGTAATAGATTGTATTGTAAATGTAAAAAGAATTGTAAATTCTTTTTCTTCCTCTTTTTTTTTTTTTTTTTTTTTTTTTTTTGAGAGCAGAGGGGCAGGGGGACAGAGAGAATCCTAAGCAGACTCCATGCTCAGCACAGAGCCCAACCCAGGGCTCAATCCCACGACCCTGGAATCATGACCTGAGCTGAAATCAAGAGTTGGACACTCAACCAAACTGAGCTACCCAAGCACCCCAGAATTATAAATTCTGAGAAAAACATCAGAACCCCAATTGAAATGGAAGATCTTAACACATCTGCCCTAAGTCTACTATATCCTAGAAGGGGAGTAGGGAAAAAGCAGGATATAAATTAGGAGACTGGCAAATGAGATAGTAAAAATAAATGACATCGTGAATTAGAATAAATATAAAAGATGAATTACCATTTAGTTAATTGGTGTTCAGGTTCACCAATAAACAGTTTTGAACAACTACTATATGCTAATCATAGAACTGGTTGTGGGGGTGTTTAACATGCCTTCATTTCTGATACAGAAATATTTTTCAAAATAGATCATATACTAGGTCACAAACAAAGCCTCTATTAATTTCAAAGAGCAGAAATTATATAAACTACATTCTTTGCCCACAATGCAATAAATCTGGAAATTAATAACAAAAATTTAAAGAACAAAAACAAACCTCAACACTTGGAAATTTTTAATTGGTCTAAATAATAAGGTCAAAGGAAAAATTAAAATATTAGGTAATTCTATGTACGTTTGCCTTTACACTTGTACTTCTAATTCTCTGTGTATATAATTTTATATATAATATTAATGCTATTTTGATTAACAAAGTAATATACCATTTTAAACATTCAGTTTACAGACCTACAACTTGAAAAGTTAAAGTCCCAATAATCCCACACCCCAGGGATAATCACTGACTTTCTTTCAGATTTAAGTAAACAAACATATAAGTAAGAATATAAATAAAATATGTACCCCTGCCAAATGCCCTCTTCTGTGAAGACCCACCTCCCTCTACATGCACTGCATCTTTGGAGACGGAGATGGGAATTTCTAACTACCATCTAACTACTATGTAATTCCTAACACTAGGAATTAGTTATCCAGGGATACTCTCTACTTGACTCCCAGGGTGGCTATGGGCATGGACCGAAGTAATGTCACCCAGTTCCAATGCACACCAATGAATAAAGAATTGCCATAATTATTATGATGATTATTCTACAGCTCAGACCCAGACCAAACACACACACACACACACACACACACACACACACACACACACACACTCTCTTTTCAAGTCATTTTATGTGCATAAGACACCTCTACTTCTACCACAGAGAACAGAAATTGCTGAGTTGCCAGCTCCGGGCAATGCTTGCAGAACCAATGCTGCTTGGTTTACTTTACAGGGAAAATAACTTCATTACAAGTGACATTTTTTTGGCTAGCTGGTCCTCCACTGACCAAAATGCCCCAGAGCACTTGTGATCTCTGCAGCTGACTGGAGTGGTCACTTCAGACTCCAAGGACCCTGGGGTAGGAAATCAAACCTGCCAAATGTGAGATAAGTCCATGAGAGGGTCCAAAGTTTTTGTCTTAATTTTTTTTTTCTTGTTTTCTCTGACCACCTCTTTTATTTTTTTAAATTTTCTTGAGAGAGAGGAAGGGGAGGCAGAGAGAGACGGAGACAGAGTATCCCAAGCAGGCTCCGCACTGTCAGTGCAGAGCCAGACCTGGGGCTCGATCCCACCAACCGTGAGATCATGACCTGAGCAGAGATCAAGACTAGGGTGCTTAACCAACTGAGCCACTCAGGTGCCCCTGACCACCTGTTTTATTTATTTATTTAAAAAAAATTTTTTTTTCAATGTTTTTTATTTATTTTTGGGACAGAGAGAGACAGAGCATGAACGGGGGAGGGGCAGAGAGAGAGGGAGACACAGAATCGGAAACAGGCTCCAGGCTCCGAGCCATCAGCCCAGACCCTGATGCGGGGCTCGAACTCACGGACCGCGAGATCGTGACCTGGCTGAAGTCGGACGCTTAACCGACTGCGCCACCCAGGCGCCCCACCACCTGTTTTAAATTGTAGCCTCCCCACCACCCTCTTTCTCTTTTTGAGTTAATTTTTCACCATGGCAGGTATCATCAACCTTGTTTGGTTTATTGTCTCTGTCTCCCCATTAGAATGTGAGTTCCATGAGAGCACAGCAGTTTGTGTGTTCAGTTTACTGCTCTAGCCCCACCGCCTACAATAGAACTTGGCATATAGTAGCTACTCAGTAGATAGTTTTGAGTGAATAATCTCCAAATCCATCTCTACAGTAAAAGAGGTTTTCCTGAGGGAGGACAGAGCCAAATGAGCTCCAAGTTTTAAAACAGATTGGGCCTATAGGGCCATCCGTGGGGTAATGTACACAAGATGAAGAGACTTTTCAAGAGGTTGAGTGAAACAGAGACAGGGGGAGAATATTTACTTGGGGAGCTTTGTATATAAAATTGAATCCTTTGGGGGCAGAAGGGACTGAAGAGGGAGCGATATGAAGCCAGGTGCGCCTTGGCCCACCTCTCCCTTTTGCCAACATATTCAACCTCTTAGGAATTTCTGACAGTTCTACCTTCAAAATAAATAAGAGTCCAAGTACTTCTCTATGTGTGCACTCTGTAACTCTGCTCTGTGTAACCTTTCTCTCCAGCCTAGAGTATGTCAATAGCTCCTAACTTGCAATTAACTTTGTGCACACAGCCGGCTCTCCATACAGCATCAAACTAAGTCTTCCAACAATATAGATCAGATCCTGTCACCGCCTGCTCAGACCCTCATGAGTGTCCACCTACCACCTCAGAGCCTTTGACCTTAATGCACCTCCTCCAGGTCCTTGCTGAAATCCCACCTTCCCAACCAGGCCTACTCTGACCACCCCACTATTCAATTCTACCCTCCACACCAGACACCAGCACTCCTTGGCCTCCTTATTTTACTTTTTCTTTTTTCCCCTATTGCTGACTTCTTCTAACATTCCGGGTAAGTGACTTACCGATGTTCACAATTTACCCTTTCTCCCGCTCCTGCTTCCCAGAATGTCAGCTCCAACAGGGCAGGGAGATCTGTTTTGTTCCCCCAGGAACACTGAGCTAACATTATTAGCTCAGTGCCTGGTGCATATCAGGTGCTCAATCATTTATTGAATGGGTGACTTAGAACATTAAGAGAAGTGCAGTGGGTAATGATTTCCTGGGAGCTGAGCTGATTATGAAACAAATCTTTAGAAAGCAGGAATCGCAAGAACGAACACCAATGCTATTCTCCTCTTTGGCTACTTGTCTGAAGCAGACCTTGAATAAAAATAAGGACTTTGTTTCCTTTTCCTGCTTCTGTCCCAAACAGGTGCCTGAGGCTCCTTTTGCGACACCAGCTACTTCGGTAACTCTAACACTGTTAGCAATTTCCCCACAAAGGTGCTCTCCTTGGCAGGCAAGTGGAAAAGCACAGCCGCTCACCAGGGACGGGCCTGACTCGCAAGAAAAGACGACTGCAGATTTCTGGCAGGGCCGCTCCCAGCTCCCCGTCAGCCCTCTTCTCCATCCCTAGGCGTTACGAGGGTGGCTTACAGCTGAGCTAAACCACATCCCGCCTCCCCGCGGCTCTGGCTCCCTGGGGCCGGGGCGGGGCTGGGCAGCTCTGCACACTTAGGAACTGCTCCGGGTCGCCCGCTTCCCAGTGGGGATGCAACGAAACACCCGGGCCCCTGCAGCGCGTCCGTGCACAGGACAAAGGGCCGGAGCCCACGCGTGCCTCCCTGACAGGGGCTTCCCAGCACGCGCGGCTGATCCCGGGGTCTGCAGCCGGGTGGCGGGGCTGGCGGGGCTGGCGGGGCTGGCTTGGCGGAGAGGTGTGCGTGCGGTTGAACTGCTCATCAGTGAGCGCAAAGAAAGGAGACAGAGAAGAATATCCGAGAACAGAACTCCGGTCCTCCCCGGGGAGTGCAGAGGAGCAGGGCGGGGGCGCCGAGGCGCGTCGGGAGCTGATCCAGCCAAGTTTGCTCCGGGTTAGATCAACTTTCTCGGTCTCGGCTCGCCTGGTTGCAGCTAGGGTTCCAGGTCACCCGCAGGCGCCTAGACTGCAAGTCCCGAGGGGCGGAGGGTGCGCTGCACGAGGGGAGGGGGCGGCCGGACCCGGGGTCGCGCAGGCGCCGTCCTCGCCCCCTCATCTCACCCCCGCCCCGTCCGTTCCTCGGGCGCCGGAGGGTGACTGGGGGAGGGGGATGGCTAGCGCCGGAGCCGTGGGAGGGCCGGAGGCAGACACAAAGCCTGCCCCTCCCCTCCGCTCCCTACTCCTCTTCCTCCTCCACCTCCCGCTCCGCCCCAGTGGGGAAACCCGCCCCGCGCTAGTCCGCGGGCCACCGCTCGCCCCCGCCTCCGAGACCTGCGGGGAGGGCCTGCGCGAGGTAAGGGGCGGTGGCCGCGGAGACCCCACCCCCGGTGTCCGCACCCAGCACCCGGGGAGGCTCCGGGGTGCCGGCGGGGGCTGTGCGGGGTTCGAGGCCCTGGGTGCTGCTGCTCGCACTGTCTTCCCCTCCGCAGGGGACCTGGGGGTAGAGAGAGAGAGCGAGTGTCCTCGAGGGGTTGTGGGAACGGGTGGGGGAGGAGGTGCTAGGGAGTGGGACGCCGGGACCCGGGTAGGGTGACCTTCCGGCGCCCTGAGGCGACTGCAGGTCCAGTCGGTGTCTTTGAGTATCCTTAGCCGACCTCTGCGGGGGTGGGGTGAGGGACAGCCGGAGGGTGCGGGCGCGGTGGCTCCAGGTGCCGTGTGTGTGAGTGCTCGCGTAAGGAGGCGGGGGGGGGGGGGCACCTTTGTTGAGTTCTACCTTCCGGGCCGCCTACGGGGTGTCAAGTGCGCCTGGTGCCTGGGAGCGCGGGCGGGACTGGGGGTCGCACAGCCCGGGTGCCCAGCGCAGCTCCAGTCTATGCGCCCATTCCGTGCACCGGCAGACGCCCCCTTCCGAGGCTTCCTCCTCCGGGGGCACAAGACCCCGTGGGAGGGTCCGTGAGTCTGGCCCCGGGGCGCTGGGCTGTCGCGCTGATTGATGGCTGCGCTGCGGGAGGAGGAGGAGCCCGGGGTTCCTGCCGGGAAGGGACGGGGCCACTTTCCCACCCTCAGGCCTCTCCGCCCCCTTCTGGGCTCGGCCTCCACCCTTGGCCTGGGTTTCCACCCGCGCAGCGTCCGCCCACCCGGCACCGGGCGCCCCTGCATGGTCGGGGGACAACAGCGTTTGCAGAATTCTGCTTTAAAGCCTGTGATTTGTTGCCAAGAAATACAGGGCAAGACCCGGCCCCCTGGGCCCTAAGAGGCGCCTTTCTTCTCGAAGATCTCGAATCCTTTGGGTTTTCTTAATTGAGCAGAGGAGGCTGCATACCGTAGAGCCGCACTTTGTTGCAGGCCTGAGGGTTTCGGGCACATTGGGGGTTCTTAGTAACGTGCTGTCATCAATAAGGAAACCTCAGAGCACTCTCCTACCGACAGGACTTTGTAAATAGTGAGCAAAAATAAACACTGGCAGTACTCCGTAATTAAGATATTTTAAGGCAGTGTTTTAAAAAATAAAGTTTAATATAAAAAAATCAACGATGAACAAAATACCAACATTTAACATAAAGACAGCTTTTGTTAGGCCCCTGCATTATTGTGCAATGGGAACAGTGGTTTCCAGTCACTCTCAGTTTGTTCGGTCCCCACCTGGAGGTTTATGAGGGTTGACAGTGGCCTGCAACAGATTAGGCAATGCTGGCTTTATATATAGTCTTTTTTTTTTTTTTTTTTTTTTTTTTTTTTTTTACGGTGGAGCTTTTATTAACTTTTTACCCAGCTCAAATATGGGGGGATATTTTGATAGGTGTATAGAGAAGTGTGCATTTTCCTTTTGGCCTCAGCTTCCAGTGTGTCTCTAGAGAACCCTTGCATTCCCTGTGCTGGGGTACTGGGGTAGTTCTATAGAGGGCGTCAGGGGTCAGGTGGGGCCTGGGACAGTGAGGGGTCCTTGCATCTGGGTCTAGAGAAGAAGGCTGGTGGTTGACAGGAGTTAGGAGGTTTACAGACTCTGCTCTCAGTAGTTGGAGACTGAGGACATGAGAGCAAAGCAACCAGGACCTCTTTTGTCTGGCCACTTTCTGCAGGTAGAGAAGGTTAGCTAGGTAGAGAAGGAGACCTAAAATGACCCACACCTGCTGCCCTTGCAGGGGTGGATGGGAGGAGCTTGACTCCCTCTGGGGCTCTGGGATGTGCTTGTTCACTAGAGCTTCCCAGCAGCCCTTCTGTCCTCACTTGAGGCCTTTCCTCCCCTTCACCAAAGTCAAGGGCTACTACCTACTTCAAAGAGGAGTTCGGTTCTCCAGAATCAACCTCTTTACAGGACTGAATCTACTTCCTCTGCATGGAGGAGACTGAGAAATCATTTCTATGTGCAGGGGCGTGCAGCCCTGGGAGGCCAGCCTTAATGGGACCCATTCTTCACATACTCCCCAGGCTATGTCATCTTGGTATTATGTCCCACTCCCCTCCGCCCCCCCCCCCCCCCCCCCCGCAATGTATGTCCAGCCCTCCTAATGGTCTTTCACAGTTCTGGTGGTTTCAGCTGGGAAGGTTCCCCTGACATCCCTCCTCCTTTCCCTGATGAGACGTCAGGGCCACCACAGGTGTGGACTCCACTTGCCCACTGTCTGTGAACAAAATCAAAAGCCAGATCATAGCTCTTCCTGCCTCACCTCCAACACCAGGGACAGGACATTGAAAAGAATGAACAAAAGTATCCCTTGGTATATCCTTAGTAGATAGATGTATATCCTTAGCAGATAATCATTATTTTTATAGCACTTTGCAAAATGCTTTTACAGATAATACCTCAGTTGTTTTTCACTAAAGTACTGTTAATTCCACTTGGTAAGTGAGAAACAGAGGCCTGGAGAGGTCAAAGCACCAAAGCTGGGACCAGAGCTCCAGGCTCAATACACATCTTCCTGAACCACAGCTGAGTTGCTAGAGGTGTCTGTGCTCAGAGGTACACCCCGGGCAGTGTCTGTCTGCAGCAGAATTTAACCAAGTTGTGTTTTAGGGTGCAACTTTACTAAAGAAAAAATTACTAAAGAGTTATAGTGGTAGAACACATTAGGACAAATGCCAATGTTAAACAGGGTTTCCTCTGTAGGACTTTTTAGTGCCTTTATTATTATAACGTGCGCTGGGTCTCTTTAGGGTAATGCCATAATATGGACTGTTTGCCAACTTCATTTGGCCACAGAACACTCTTTCTCATGAAGCATCTTTAGTATCCAGTGTTCTAAGGAGTCCGCTTTGGGGATTGTTTAGTTCACCCAAATGTTTTTTTAGTTCACCTCTGACATCTGGGCAGTTTCCAAGGACCATTAGTGCTTAGGACAGCAAAAAATCTAAATTCTGGACATTAAAAAGGCACAGTAATCCCCCGTTGTAAATTGTTGGTTTGCAGCTGCTGTGGGCCAGACTAACAGGAGTCCATTCTCCAGGGCTTGGTCAGATTTGAGGGAACCAAAGGAGTCGAGTAAACAATGCAAACAGGCTCTAGGGAGCATATCTTCATGCAGATGTCAACCAGCCTTCCCTGAGCGTGCCTCCCATGCGGCTGTGTATGTGGGATGGCAAGGTAGGGGTTCTTGGGCTGGCACACATCTTGTTTGATCACCTCCACTGAGTGAGAAGGTGCACCCCGGAGGTTTCAGTTGTCTCCCTGGGAGCTGGCAGTGTGGATTCTGTAGTGGGTCAAGGGCTACATTTACTCCTGAAAAGGTAGCTACTGGATCTGGAACAAAGGGCTGCTGATGGCAGGGGCCACTTCACAGGCATCCATTGTTTGAAATCTGGTGTTTTTAAGAAAGAGTTTGACAGCATCCAACTATTCTGCGCTTTTTTCACAGATGGGTAACCCTGGCTGTTCAGCCTCTTTTGCATTTAAGACAGGAGATCAATGGGGGAAGCCAGGGTTTGAATTTCAGAGTTTGAGAGGACTCTGGCAGGCTAGTGGAGGAGCCTTGGGAAAGGTGATACTGACATCAGAGGGGGCGTGGCCACAAGCAGACCGTAACTTCTGCCTACTCGCATTTCTGGGTCTCCAGTGCTGAGGGAATTTATCTCCAGATTTTTTTCGGAGATTTTTCCAAAGCATGGAAAGGAAGTAGTCTCTGGGATTTGAATGCAATAGGACGGTATCACAGAAGTCAAGGAAACTAGTGTTTTGAGAAAAATGGACCTATCAGGTGTGTGCGTGCGTGTATGTGTGTGTGTGTGTGTGTGTGTGTGTGTGTATTCACTCCTGCATTTGTGGCCAAGGAAGAAAGTGGGAGGGAAATAGTGTGATTTTTTTTAAATTTTTAATATTTTGAACTTAAAAGTGTTGCAGAGGAAGAACTTCCTCTGGCCTTCAAGGTCCTTCTAAGGACTTGAATCGAATAAATGGGATTCTTGTGAGCCAGATTAACAGGAAAAAATCAAATTTAATGACATACGGGGAATCCACACAGACGTGGGATTCCAAGGACAGTCAGGCAACATGAGGATAAGGAGAGGGTTAGGGGTCTGAGGTTGCCCTATTATGCAGATAAGTTTCTTAGGTACAGAGACATCTCTGGTAGTAGCTCTCTTCCTGGTACGGACAGGCAGTTGAGGGAGAGGTAAAGAGCTTTTCCTCGAATCTGCTGGGTTTGATTGCTTTGAAGTCAAAATAATCTTCATGCCATGAAGATGGCATCTTGGCCCATCTTAGGGTGGGCTGCCCTTGGCCCCTACAAAAGTTCTGGATGTTACCAAGATAGAAATTTTCAATAAGCAACTGGAAACAAGGTGTCATTGGGGCACACTGGGGACTGAAAACAGGGAAGCTGTTTTACACAGGGAGAGACCACAGGCCAAGCAGGAAGGGGTCAAAGCAGAACCAGGAAGCCCACATCCAGGAGCAGAGATGGAGATTGTGAAGCCAGACACAGGGAAGGAAGAGGAAGAACCGATGAGCGGATAGTCCAGAGTTTTCAACCTGCTAGTTTGTGGCCAGCGTCTGTTGTGATTCAGGGCCCAGGCTATCCCATGTCATTAAGTATTTTTAATATTCTTTTTTCAATGTTTATTTATTTTTGAGAGAGCACTAGCAGGGTGTGAGCAGAGGGAGAGGGAGACACAGAATCCGAAACAGGCTCCAGGCTCTGAGTTGTCAGGACAGAGCCCGACATGGGGCTCGATCCCATGAACCTTGAGATCATGACCTGAGCCGAAGTTGGATGCTTAACCGACTGAGCCACTCAGGGCCCCTGTATTTTACAATTTTTAATGAATTAACTATTTTAATTGAGTAGGATAACATAGTAAATGAAATAAACAAACACTTTGGTTTTCACATATATGATAGCATGTTCTAGGTCAGGAATACTAAATACAAAAATCAAAACACTTAACTAGTTTAAATAGGAAGCTAAATAAACTTTATTTGCTTTATAAGACATTTTTTTCTTTATTATGAAATCACCAGAGGTGTTTTTTATTTTTTTTCTCAAATAGCTAATGTCCAACTGCATTTAACTGTGCTTTGATTACAAAAATACTTCTTAAAAATGAATCAAGACAGGGGCACCTGAGTGGCTCAGTCGTTTAAGCTTCTGACTTCAACTCAGGTCATGATCTCATGGTCCGTGAGTTCAAGCCCCTTGTCAGGCTCTGTGCTGACAACTCAGAGCCGGGAGGGAGCCTGCTTCGGATTCTGTGTTTCCCTCTCTCTCTGTTCCTCTTCTGCTCATGCTCTGTCTCTCAAAAATAAATAAATATTTTAAAAAATGAATCAAGACAGATATTTCTCCTTTGTGGTAAGCAAAAGGCACCTTCATGGGTCGGGTTGCACAGGAACTTTTGAGTCCCCAGAAATGAGCCAAGATCCCACACTGGCAGGCCGGGCTGAAACCAGCAGCGGTGTCTTGGAAGGCACGGGGTTTGTCACTCGGACACATGGCGCCAGCGTGAGGTGGCATCCAAACAATACCCCTCATCTCACTATCCAGACTTTTCTTGTCTAAGTGCTGAGTGTTCATGACTTTTTTTTTGTCCTACAAACACTTCAGCCTTTTGTAGAGTCAAATGCTTGTACTTTTCCTTTGGATTTCCTTAACGGTTCTTGTGCCTGGGAAGCCCTTCTGCATCCTCAAACAACTAACCATTTATGTTTCCTTCTAACTTTGATGGTGTCCATTTTACAGATTTAAAGAGAATCAGCTTAACTCTTAGTTTACCGAGCATCGTTTGGTGAATAGATCAACCTCTCCCCAGCTCTGTAATCTGTACTGTTTGGCAGAAAAGTCCTACTCTATCTGCCATACTTTCATCTTTCTTTTTTTTTTTTTTTCCAAATTCTTTTGGTTATGCTATTATATCTTCCAATCAAATTTCATTCTGTGGGGTTTGTCTGGAATTGCATTAAGCCGGGACACTGATACATTAAGACTTGATGAAAATTTTTGATCTTCCTCTAGTAAATTACAAATTGAATGCAACCCGCAGGCCTCGGTTATGCATATTCAGGCCACTCTGGTGTCTGGTTTCTGTGCTGCTGAGAGGTGTGGAATCCTGGCTGACTTCAGGGACTTCAGAGTTCCTTTGAGATCTGAGATCTGACTGGTGCAGATGCAGGTGTGTCTGTGTAATTGCTGGTCCTTCGGGCCCCCCAGCTTAGCAGGGGGTGCTTACAGATGCTGCTGAGGACAGGGCAGTGTGGTCAGTGCTTGATTCCGGAGACAGACTTGTGCTGAATTTGAACCCAAAAACTCCTAATTAAAGTGCTTTATTATTTTCCCATGCAGTTTTTCCCCCTGGCAGTTTAGGGATCTGAATGGGAACTAAGACAGAGGCCCTGTCTTTTTAAAGAAGATGTTTTCTTTTTTATTAGGCCTTCTCTTTATTAATCAAACACACAGGTGGTGGGGGTGTATTTCAGAGGCTTCTCTGGATCAACACCCTGAAGGAAGGAGACTCCACCCCCAACAGTTTAGTGGCTTCTCAGAAAAGGAGCGGAAGGAGGGAGGGAGGAGTAGAGGGAGGGGCCAATGAGATGAGCAGACAGGAAGGCCCCCCCACCCAGGTTGATGAAGATATCCATGTAGGGTTCTTTTCTCAAAGCTTCTACCCCTTGGTATGGTGAGGTCTGATGTATGAAGTGGCAGTCATATTCCACAGCAACCTGTCCCTCCCTTTTCCTGGCCATCTGTCCTTGGGGCCTCCTACCCATTCTCTCTGCATTCCTGTCCTGACACATACTTAACACGTACTTGGCATTACACATAGTTTTCCCGTGGGCCTGTCTCATACCCCAATTATGCCTAATATTTTTAGCTAATGTCTTTCCCTAAACAGTGTACAGGGTGACCTTAGGCCATAATGTATTGTAAAGGATATAGATAGTCTACATTGTAATGTTGGCTTGAGCCAGCCCCTTCTCTTACACTGAATTTTCACAGGACTCTGGTACCTACTAGGGGTGGAGTCATATCAAAGAGCAGGGGTGAGGACAGGGCACAGTGACCTCTTTCTATTCAAGCGTGCTATTGGTTGCATATAGAAGGGGCACTTTATCTTGTCCCAGGCATCAGAAAGGGATTCACAGTGGAAGGGATTAGCTCTGAAAGGTGGATTATTTGGTGGACGACTAGTAATCATTGGGTTTCAGATAGAGGAATGTCAGGTGCAAAGAATGAGAATCAGTGTATGGGACCTGTGGAGGACAGTGTCATGTCCTAAAGATCAGACTGGAGAGATGGGGAGAGTCTGGGAGGGAAACCTATCATCCATTGCCCTGGCAGCACAGTCCTGTCACAAAGCCATGCTCAGGCTCTGTGGGGGATTGTGCCTTATTTCTGATTTAAGGAGAATCTCATCCTCCTTTGTCTACCAGGAAATAAGGGGAGGTCTTCACAGGAAAGTTCTGGAGACTGGCTAGGGCCCACCAGAGTGGCTAGAACAGAGGCCAGCCAACTGGAGTAGTTCTCCCCCTGCGTGGGTCAGCTTTTGGCCAAGGGCCGCCCCCAGCACTTCTGGTGTCTCTGCGTGCAGGCACAGCAGGTCCTGTCAGCCTGAAGCCCTCCTCCCACAGAGACAGGTGCTGGCCTAGGCCAGGAAAATGGTAGAGGAGTCTGAGGGGAGATGGGCAGACCACTGGCAGCATCTGCCTGGGTCTGGGGAATGCTTGTTCTCAGCCTCACAGAAGCCGGCAGGGCAGATGGTCAGGAAGAATTAGCCCCCCTTCATTTCTCACTAACCCTCTGCCAGGGTTAGATCAAGAGTTCCTCACTAACCCTCTGCCAGGAGGGTTATGCCTTCATGCCTGTGAGCAGTCACCCTGGCCCCCCAAAGACCATCCCAGATGTTTCCCAACAGTGTTATTTCCCACAGTTTTACCGCAGACATTTATGCCTTCAGACCTTATTGGAAGCATTCATGGTAATCACAGGATGCTTGTAACTGTGTAAATGTCCTTCTTGGACATAGTTAGCTCTTTGTTTCTATAATCGATCATTGGCTCTTGGTTCCTTGAAGACTGATGAGGTGTAGAATGGAGGACACCGAGAACCATGGGTCGAGGAGACGAGAACATCTGAAGGAGAATTTCTTAATCATGTCAGGTAATGGCAGTGTATACCCCTGACTGTCCAGGCCAGTTATTTGTCAAATTCTTCCTCTATAAATACATATAAGCATCTGAGAGCATATGCACCTCTTGCCTCCATCATTTCTGCCCCATAACCACCATCATCCCCTCCTCCTGTTTCTGGTGGGTGCAGGGCCCCCCCCAATGGAAGCACAAGACGGTGGGACATGTGATTTGTTTCAAACTAGCCAATCACAGGCAGCCTCACAGAGGGAGTAAGCTGTTACCAGGGGGTTGCAATCTAACATGTGGATCCCACCAGTGATGTCCCACCAGTAAGAACTCTATGCATCTGCTCTTCTGAGCATACAACACCTGGAATAATGGTTGAGACAGAGAAATCAGAATAACAGGCAGGACCATGTGGAATTTGATGAGATTTTAAGCATTGTGTTTCAAGATCTCAAGAGAGATACCTTGACAAAGTCTGATTTGGATGACTGATATGAGGTAGAAATCAATCTCTTTTGGTTTTTTCTTTTTTTTAAGTGTATTTATTTAGTTTGAGAGAGAGAGAGCTTGAGTGGAGAAGGTAGAGAGAGATGAACAGAGAAAATCCCAAGCAGGCTCCACACCCAGTGCAGAGCCCGACTGGGGCAAGATCGCACGACCATGAGATCTTGACCTAGAGCCAGTTGCTTAACTGACTGAGCCACCCAGGTGTCCCTCTTTTAGTTTCTCTAAGACATTTTTCATTTAGTGTAAGAATCAAGAAACCATTAAAATTGTAATTGCAAGAGGAAAAATATGATCAGCTATAAGAAGGAAAGAAAATGAATGGCACAAAAGTGTAACATTGTCGTGGCTCTTTTACCATGAATCCATTTAAACTTGTGGCTTTTAGTTCGTCTTTAGTATGGAGGGATTCTTTTTTTTTTTTAAGTTTTTTTTTCTTAACATTTTTTTATTATTGAGAGACAGAGAGACAGAGCATGAGCATGGGAGGGGCAGAGAGAGGAGGAGACACAGAATCTGAAGCAGGCTCCAGGCTCTGAGCTGTCCGCACAGAGCCCAACGTGGGACTCGAACTCACAAACTGCGAGATCATGACCTGAGCCGAAGTTGGACACTCAACCGACTGAGCCATCCAGGTGCCCCAGTATGGAGGGATTCTTAACACATCCCATGAAAGACTATATAGTGAAGTTGTGAAAGGCTTTTAGGGAAAGCTATATTCAATTCTTCCAGAGAGGAAAGGGGTCTGGTGTAAGAACCAAGACTTCAGGAGTGCCTGAGTAGCTCAGTCGGTTGAGCATCTGACTCTTGGTTTTGGCTTAGGTTATGATCTCATGGCTGTGAGATCAAGCCCTGAATTAGGCTGTGTTCTGGGTGTGGAGCCTGCTTGGGATTCTGTCTCTCCCTTTCCCTCTGCCTCTCGAAAGAAAGAAAAGAAGGAAAGAAGGAAAGAAAGAAAGAAAGAAAGAAAGAAAGAAAGAAAGAAAGAAAGAAAGAAAGAAAGAAAGAAAGAAAGAAAGAAAGAAAGAAAGGAAGGAAAAGAGAGAAAGAAAGAAAGAAAAGAAAACATAACCAAAACACATAAGACTTCATAGCTCTTAAGAATTATGATGCTTTTCTAAAATAAATATCATTCTAGAAATAGAAATAATAACTGATGAACATAGCAGAATAGTTGTTGAAGGTTGATTGAACTGAAAGTACCTTACAATGGGATGGTGAAGTATTATTTAATTCAACAAAACTGCCTTTGAGAGAAATTTCCTTTTGATGAATGCTGGGAAAAGTGACCAAAATACGATACCATTTGACCTCAGATTTTTTACACACCATACCAAAGCCCAACACAGACACAAGGAGAGTGCTCTCTGACTCATAAAGCATTTTATGATAAGCCATTCAACAGAAAACCTCTGCAAATGAACATTGGTGAAGGAACACAATTTGCCTTGCCCTCAGTCTTGAGGAGGAATTAGGAAATCTTGTTTTTCTTGTAGAGTTGCTTTGGCTCAGCCACTACCATGCTCTACAATTCACCAACCATGCACCCTGGTCACTGTCCCTCTGCCTCATGTCTACATCTGCCTCCTTTCCAGTGGGGATTCCATGGTTTGGGAGTAGAACCCTTCCTTTGCATAACTGTCTTGCCTGCCTCTCTCAAGTGACTCCCCTGACTAAACTCAACCCTGAGCCACACCTTCCCTAGTCTGTGCCTGCACCAGGCAGGTGGATGTGGATGTGGGTGCTCCATTTTTATTAACTCATCCATTCTCTTGCTCTGATCAGTCTTTGACAAACTTAAAAATAAAAAAAAAAAATCACATCCATATATACAGGAATGAAATAAAGATTGGGGAACTAACACTGTGATGTTTCCCTTTTTCTCTGATCCTGTCCTATTTCATTTACTTAAAATGTGCCAAGGGCAACCTTCAAAATCAATTTCACAACCTATTAATAGGTTTTGAAAAAATATGTCTTGGATTATTATTTTACTCAGATTCCTCCCTTCTCAAACCTCCCACACCCTCCTCACTCTCAGTTGATGATTTTACTTCTTATTTCACTGAGAAACTAGAATTAATCAGAACTTCCATCACTCCCAGCTTAAAACTGCCACCAGACCTGTACCTGTGCCCACATGCGCTACCCCACCTCTGCCACAAAGCATAAAACATTTGTGCTCCTCTAGGGGGTCCACCCCCTGCTTGTACAGTAGATTTCAACTTCTCTCACATTCTCAAGAACATTACTCCAGCAGTGTGGGGGATAAGCTTAGGAATCCCCCAGGCTTACACCAATGGGTTAACAAGGCATAAAGAAATGCAAAGTCATAAAATGCTTACATCCAAGTTTGGGTAAACCAGATTGGCACCCCAAGAATAAGGAGGCACAAAGGTGCCAGGAATAGGGAGGTGCAAAGGCACCCCAAAATAGAGAGGGCATACAGAACCCCCAGAATAGAGAGGGAGAGGCAAAGGCCTAAAGTAGGAACGGGCGCAAAGGTGCCCAATACATAGGTATATGAAATAAACAAGATTAGATATTCAGGGGGGAAGCACCCCCAATTTAGTACTACAGCAGAAAAGCTGTTTTCACAGAAGGATAGGGCCAGGCTAGGTAAACTGGTAAATTGGACTATGGACTGCCCAGAGTGGAGATGGTTAACAAAAGAAAAGTTGCCTTATTAACCCTGAGGTTATTCCCTCTCTCTGTCTTATCCCCTAGGCTAGCAAAGATAAACAGGCATGGCGCCTCCTGTCTGCCATTGACAAGCATCTACCCATCTGCCTGGCACCAGGATTTTGTTTTATATTGACCTAAAGCCCAAACACTGTATATCTTCAAAATCCCCCTTTTCCTTCATGTCCCCAAGTTAATGTTCCTAGTTTCTTTGTCTCTTTGTACATGCCCATCACATTTGTAAGCCTTCTGATCTGAATAAATATGGGGCAAGGACCCTTACTCAGGGCTCTTGTCTTTTCCTGGACATTAACCATCTCTTGCTTTCAATCCCGAATCCTCTCTTTTGCTGGCCAAAAGAGAACTTTAGACTTAGAATCTATGACACAGCAATCACCCCCTCTCTGTCCTGGATCACCAAGTCTCCCCCTTCCCCTGTCTTGGGTGATTTCCATCCAGGCACAAGCATTCTGCCCATCTTTGGAGAACCTACCTTCATCCCACATCCACTACCAGCTCCTGCCTCCACAACTTGGCCCTACAATAGGGCCTTGCATTCTTTCCTACATTCACTCCGTCAAGACATTGCCCACTGAACTGATCTTGTCAAGGTCCCCCATGACCTCCATGTTGGCAGATCCAATGATCAATTTTTCTTCCCCATCTCCTTCGATTTTCCAGCAGCATTTGACACAGGTACCTGTCCTTCCTTCTTACAAATACTTGACTATGAAGACCACATCTTCTCTTGCTTCTCCTATTTCATTGGGGTCTCCTTCTTGGCCTCCTTTGCTAGCCTCTTCTCATTTCCTCGATCCCTAAACATCAGAGTGCCTGGCTCTGTCCCTAGGCCTCTTCTCTTCCCTACTGATACCTGTGCTAGATGACCTCATCCAGTCCCACTGCTTTAAGTACCTGCTGTGTGCAGAAGGTCTCCCCTGAATGGCAGTCTCTGCTGCATATCCAGTGGCCTTCTTGATATCTCTACTTGGTGGTCTCATAGCAATCACAAACTGAACATGTCTCAGACAGGCTCCTTGTCCTGCTCCGCATCGTGTCCCCATCAGGAAATGGCACTATTCTTCCAGGTTTTCATGCTCAGCACCTTGGACTGCCTCAACCCCCCGCCAACACCCCACATCCAGTCCATTGGCAGTGCTGTCAGTCCTGCCTTCAAAATAGATGCCTATCTGACCACCTCTCACCATCCCACTCCTGCCACCTCCAGGTCCCTGTCATCTCCCATCTGGAGTCTTGCAGTGTCCACCTAACTGATCTCTTGCTTTGTTCTTGCCTCCTGTCCATGTTTTGTTAGCAAGTTCACAGCCATCAGGACATTTCCTTTCCCTCCAATTTCCATCTCATTCAGAGTAAAATCCACAGTTTTCTTCACAACCTGCCAGTCCCCCTGAGCCAGGGGCTCTCCTTACCACACTCACCTGTCTGCCTCTCACCGGTCCAGCCACACCAGTATCCTTGCTTTAGTAAATAGGCCTAAACCCTCCTGTGCCTCCACACTGGCTCTTCCTTGGCTTAGAAAGCTCCTTCCACATACCCACATGACCCTCCCTTCCTTTCCTTCTGGTCTCCCCCGAAATGTCCTGAGAGAAGCTGGTCCTGACCACCCCCTATAAAATAGCAAACCTCAGTCCCACCCTCCTGACCCACTGCATCTACATTCCCTGCCTTATTTTTCATCAAGCTTTTATTTTTGCCTGATATAAATGAGGAAATTCAGATTTTGTCTGTTTTGTTCCATGTTGCCTCCCCAATACCTGGAGTAGCGCTGGCATATAAATACTTATTAATAAATATTTGTTGAATGCAACATTTAAGGAGAGAGATGCCTGAAGGCGGGGGCAGCGTGGCTAAAGAGGCCAAAATCTCCCTTTGGGCTAAAAATAAAAGTGTGCCTTGTTCTGAGGGAGCCTTCACAAGTGCCAGTGGGACACGTTTCATACTCAGGTACACCATGCAAGGCCCCAGGGTGCACGCCGAAGAATCAGGATGGAAATGGGTTATGAAAGTCCTTCCTCTTTATCCTTTTCTCCAAACCCCAGGAAAAATTCTTCAAGGGAGCTTTTTTTTTTTTTTTTTTTTTTAAGTACCTGTCGTATTCAAATTAAGTCTGAGACAAATTTGAAAATTTAAATGCAACCCACGTCTGACGGATGGCACTGGGGGACAGTAATGCTCTGAAGCTAGTAAAGAAGCTAGACTCCTGAGAGTCCCTTAACTTCTGAAGAGAAATTGCTCTTGCAAATTCTGGTGACAGATTTTTCAGCCCATGTGCATGGCTGGTGGAGCAAGGCAGGACCAGCTACATAATTTGTGGGCTCAGTGCAAATGAAAATGGGAGCCCCTTGTTTAAAAATTAATAATGGGGTGCCAGGGTGGCTCATTCGGTTGAGCATCTGACTCTTGGTTTCAGCTCAAGTCATGATCTCTCTGTTCTGTTCATGGGATCGAGCCCTGCATCAGGCTCTGTGCTGGTGGTGTGGAGCCTGCTTGGGATTCTCTCTCCCTCTCTCTGTCTCTCTCTGCCCCTACCCTGCTCACATGCTCTCTCTCTCTCTCTCTCTCTCTCTCTCTCTCTTTATCTCTCTCTCAAAAAAAAATTATTAATAATTTCAAGGTGGTGTCAGCAGAGCATTAAACTAAGGGTGGAGCTCTTGTGAACGCAGGGCCCATGTGGCTACATGGGTCATGTACCTTAGAGCCAGCCCTGGAGCCATGCAGAGCTCATGTTGCATGAGTCATAAGCTTCCACTGACAGGGGGTCCAAGGTCCCTGTTAATAATCACATCAGCTGAGGGTGCCAAGTGCCCCACATGTGGCAGCCCTGTGCTCAGTTCACACTTGTTGACCTCCTATCAGAATCTTAACAAGCCTGTGAGGTGATCACCTCATGCATCATACCCTGGTATCCATGAAATATTCTAATTTTTCCTCTTTTCTTCATATTGTAGAAACTGAGGCACAGACAGGTTAAGTAACTAATCTGTGGTCACAAAGCATGAAGTGGAAGAGCCACAGTTCAAGCTAGGTCTATCAAATACCAGGATCTAAGCTCTTAGCAGCTACCCTATGATATCTTTCTAGGTATCCCCATGCAGAAATATGAACGTGTATTAGTTTCCTAGGGCTGCCCTAACAAAGTGCCACAAACTGAGTGGCTTGGAACAACAGAAATTAATTGCCTCATAGTTCTGGAGGCCAGAAGTGGAAAGCTAGGTGTCTGCAGGGCCAAGCTCCCTCTGAAGGCACCAGGGAAGAAACTGTTCCTTCCTTGCCTCTCCTAGCTACTGGTGGCCTCGGGCATTGCTTGGCCTGTAGACCTAGGACTCCAGTCTCTGATCCTCACAGGGCCTTCCCCCTACATGTCTTCAGGTTGCTTTCCCCACCCACATGTCTCTGTCTAGATTTCCCCTTTTAGATAAAAGGGTCACATTGGAATTGTGAGCAAATGCACACAAAATTCCTAATGATACGGTGATTATGATCACAGTGACTGTAAAAAATAATGTCACGGGGTGGGTAAAAATAAACTAATAAAATATATTCTATAATAATGAATATAATTAAAAAGGAAGACATCTAGCTTTATGTAAAACTCACAGTCATGCCCTTGCTTTCTGCTGAACAGCAAGCACCAGTCTCCATGGCCTTGGGGGTTCCTTCATTCTAACCCTAGGTTCTGTCTGTGGAATAACTCCTCTCACACACAGGCAGGGGTTGGAGACCTTCACAGGTTCCCTCTGTTTTTTCACAGAGAATTGGTAAAGACAAAGCTTGAGTTCTTGAACTCAGGTTCTATAATGCATCTAAGCCAACTCAAGTGTCAGTTCTCCCTTCCTGAGCCCAGCACCCAGCACAGTTCACCGAAGCAGGAAGGGGAGCCTGGGGGTCCCTTGAGAGGACAGGGCCATAGGGCAACACATGGTGCTCTGCGGAACCAGCCCTGACTTCTGTTTCCAAAGGAAGTCAGATAGGAATGTGGGCTGGGCACATTGTATTTTTCTTGGAGCAGCAAGTGATAAAAGCAGTATTTTTGCAACTAGAGAAGAAGTGAGGCATCTAGAGCCATGGATTGCAGAAGATGGGAGAGGAATATTCAGTCAAGAAGAGTTGTGATTCCCACCTTGTCTTCTGCCTCTGTGGCATGTGAAGGAATTGAAAATGCCTCCAGAAAATCATTTTATTTTATTTTTACCCACTCCATGACGTTATTTTTTTACAGTGACTGTGATCGCAATCATGGTAACATTAGGAATTTTGAGGTTCTATTACTCATCTCCGAAATACTGTCCTCTGGCCTCTAGCACACCCCAGGCCAGCAGGGGGCAAAGCTGTGGTTCATTTAGCACCCCCCCTCCAGAGGCCCCAGCACCTCCCAGGGCCAACAGGAGGTCACTGAAACCAGCTGAAGAGGCTGAATGGACAGAGCTTCTCCAAATCAATGGTCAGGAACCACCCACTCAGCCTGCCCATGTTTTTAAGCCGTCAGCGACCATGCTTGGCATTCACCCACTCCTGAGAGGGTGCTCAGGGCTCTGTGCCCTGGCACAACAGAGCAGGAGACAGGACATTCCTGTCAGGCACTCTGGCCGTGCACTTAACAATTTACTGCTGAACATGCCCATTCTGATTGTGTGCCTTGGTCACAATTCCCGGATACGTGATCAGTCTCTTTACACCCTGTTACGGGTTGAATGATGCCCCCCTCCCACCCCACTGAAAAGACCTATGGGAGTCCTAATCCCCAGTACTGCAGATGTGCCCATATTTGGAAATGGGGTCTGTGCAGATTCAGTCAAGAGGATGAAGTCATGAGGGGGGTCTCTCATCCGATGACTGCTGTTCTTATAAAAAGGGGTAATCTGGGGGCACCTGGGTGGCTTCGTAGGTTAAGCATCTGACTTCAGCTCAGGTCATGATCTCATGGTTCATGGGTTCGAGCCCCACATTAGGCTCTGTGCTGACAGCTCAAAGCCTAGAGCCTGCTTCAGATTCTGTGTCTCCTTCCCTCTCTGCCTCTCCCCTGCTCATGCTCTGTCTCTCTCTGTCTCTGAAAAATAAACAAACATTAAAAAGGGGGGGGGGAATCTGGACAGAGACATGCAGGTAGGGAAGGTGACCTGAAAACAGATGGGGGGAAAGCCCTGTGAGGATCAGAGACTGGAATCCTAGGTCTGCAGGCCAAACAGTGCCCATGGCCACCAGAAGCTGAGAAAGGCAAAGAAAGAACAGTTCCTTCCCTGGCGCCTTCAGAGGGAGCTTGGCCCCACAGACATCTAGCTTTCCACTTCTGGCCTCCGGAACTATGAGGCAATTGATTTCTGTTGTTCCAAGCCACTCAGTTTGTGGCACTTTGTTAGACAAGTCAGCCATCTATCAGATACAGTGACGGTATCACGTGACCCACCATTGTTTAGGTGAGTGTGGAGCTCTGTGCACAGGAGCCCATCCTCCGCATGTTCTCCAAGCCTCCAGCTCTGCTCCTGCCCCAGCTGTAGAGAAATACTTGGGAAATCTGGCTTTACAGTTTCCCTCTAAAATAGAAATACTAAGTAGTAAGTATTTCTGTGATGTTTATATTTCATTAAAGACTTTACCAGGCATTCTCAAGTCTCTTCCTTTCTGCATCCTAAATTCTACCAGTAATTTCTTTGCAGTTAATTGGTGACATAGGAAAAGGGGTGTGGGAAGAAGACAGAGAGGTGTTCGGGGAAGGTCAGGGAGGGAATGTCCCCCTGCAATCTTTTATTTGTAAATTTTATTTTAGAGAGAGTGCACGCATGCACGTGCAGGAGTGGGGGAGACTGGTAGAGGGAGAGAGGAAGAGAATCTTAAGCAGGCTCCAGGCTCAGTGCAGAGCCTGATGCAGGGCTCGGTCCCATTACCCTGGGATCATGACCTGAGCCAAAATCAAGAGTCAGAGGCTCAACTGACTGAGCCCCCCAGATGCCCCTATTTGTAAAGTCCTATTGCTAGTGGACTACCATATTCTCATCTTTTATTAACAAAGAATTTCAAATAAAAGATTGGTTAAAGTTTTTTTCTTTTTTTATTATTTTTAATAGTGGTAAAATATAACAAAATTTACCATCTTAACCACTTTTGAGTGTATGGTTCAGTGGCATTAAGAACATTCATACTGCTGGGGCACCTGGCTGACTTAGTCTGTGGAGCATGCGACTCTTGATCTCAGGGTTGTGAATTCAAGCCCCACGTTGGATGTAGACATTACTTAAAAAAAAAGAAAAAAAAAAGGATCTTAAAAAAAAAAGAAGAACATTCAAATTGCTTTACAACCATCACCACCATCCATCCATTGAACCTTCTAAAACTGAAACTCTGTACTCCTTAAACTTAATTCTCCACCTTCTCTCCCAGCTCCTTGAAACCACCATCCCACTTTCTGTCTCTATGAATTAGATTACTCTAAGTTCCTCATCTAAGTGGAATCACAGAGTATTTGTCTCATTGTGACTGGCTTATTTCACTTAGCATAATGTCCTTAGGATTCAGCCATATTGTAGTGGGTGTTAAAATATCTATCCTTTTTAAGGCTGTATAATATTCCAATATATCTGTATCTATATGTCTATGTCTATGTCTATATCTATATATCTATATCTATCTATATCTGTGTCTGCCACATTTTATTTATTCATTCATCCGTCAATGGGCACTTGGGGTGCTTTCACCTTTCAGCTGTTGTAAATGATGTTGCTGTGACCCTAAGTATTCAAATACCTTTTTAAGACGTGGTTTTCACTTCTTTGGAGAGCATACCCAGAAGTGGAATTATTGGGTCATATGGTGATTCTGTTTTTAATCTTTTGGAGGACTGCCATGCCATTTTCCACAGCAGCTTGCATAGTTTTACATTTCTACCAACAGTTTACAAGGGTTTCAGTTTTCTCCATGTCCTCACTAACACTCGTTATTTTGGTTTTTATTTACTTATTTTATTTTGAGGAGTGAGCAGAGGAGGGGCAGAGAAAGAGGGTGAGAGAGAATTCCAAGCAGGCTCCATGCTGTCAGTACAGAGCCTGATGTGGGGCTTGATCCCATGAACCATGAAATCATGACCTGACCTGAAGTCAGACACATAGCTGACTGAGCCACCCTAGCATGCCACTTTGGTTTTTTAATAGGAGTCATCCTAATGGATGTGACGTGGTGTCTCATTGTGGTTTTGATTTGAATTTCCTTAGTGATTAGTGATGTTGAGCATCTTTTCATCTGTGTGTTGGCCATTTGTGTATCTTCTTTGGAGAAATATATATTCAAGTTCTTTGCCCATTTTTAAATCCAGTTGTTTGTTTTTGTTGTTGGGCTATAGGCATTCTCTCTGTATTTTGGATATTAATCCTTTATCAGATATATGATTTGCAAATATTTTCTCCATTCTCTGGGTTGCCTTTTCACTCTATGGCTTGTGTCCTTTGAGGCACAGATGTTTTTAATTCTGATGTAGTCCAATTTATTATTTTTTTCTTTTGTTGCTTGTGCTTTTGGTGTTATATCCAAGAACTCACTGCTAGATCCAACTTGTATTTTCTTTGAAGAGTTTTGTGATTCTGGCTCTTATGCTTAGGTCTTTGATCCACTTGGAGTTAATTTTTGTTGTGTGGTGTAAGGTAAGCACCAACCTCATTCTTTTGCATGTGATGTCCAGTTTTCCTAACACCATTTGTTGAAAAGACGATCCTTTGCCCATTGAATAGTCTTGGCACACTTGTTGAAAATCATTTCACTGTTTATGCATGGGTTCATTTCTGGGCTTTTTGTTCTATTTGAGGGTCTATAAAGGACAGACAAATGTATGACACTGTTTTGATTACTGTAGCTTTGTAGTAAGTTTTGAAATCAGGAAGTCCCAAGGCTTTTATAAATTGTTGATTCAATCTGACCCCACATAACCTAGAGGTTCCAGGAAATGACTGTTTAAAACCAAATCCTCAAGTAAACTGGAGCTGTCTTCACTCACAGCAGAAACATTCACCAATATTCTTCTCTAACTTTATTAGTTTCTGACTGAGAACTGACCTTCTTTACCATAAGGAGGATTTTCCTGGTCATGTAAAATCTTTCATTTCTTTGGTGCAGTTTTCATTCCATGTGAGTTCAGGTGGAGTACAGTCTATTTTGTGACATCCTTGGGCTTTTATTTTGCTTTTTTTTAAAGTAAAATCTCACTCTTTTAGAAACAAAACCTTAATTGGATGTTGGGAGACTTGAGACCTACAATTACAATCAACATGTGCTACAATCCAGTTCTACAAGGTGTGATTTTCCTCTAAATCTAATGAAATTCTCAGAAAGGCAAATAATGCTACAGAAGCTATATTTACAATAGAAAAAAAAAATCATGTCTCTGATATGGGATCTACCTGAATATATTTTCATTTATTGGGGAAGAAATATAAAGTCTCCTGATATAGAAGGGATTAATTTCAGAAATGCAAAGGGTATTACCTCTGGGCGTTTATAAATTTACAAATTGTCTACATGAATGTGCTTCAGTGCCAGGTGCTATAAAAAAGGGACAGCATTCAGTGACCAAACAAGATGGTGAATTAAAGTTGCATGAGCGTCTATATAGACAAAGAGCTTTAGATAGCAGAAACATCCTACACCTCATTGAATCCTACCACCTACCTTTCCAGAAGGGGAGTCCTAGAAAAGTTAAAAGTATGTATCCAAGATCTTGTAACTAGCACACATAACATTTTGGGGCTGTTACCTATGTGCTGACACTGTGCTGTGTGGGTCATTTATTTAGATGTTGCTGAGGTGAATAACAGTATGTTTGACCTTAACCTCAGATCATTAGTTGCCTTTTGTTTTCTTTCTGAGGAGAAATCAGTCTGATTTAGAAGGAAATACATTTTGTGTTTTTATTTATTGTTCTGAGATACGTGATACTGTATAGTACTTTTATGACTGAGTTATTTTTAGACATTTGTTGCCCCCAGTGTGTTAGCTGCTCTACTTTTAAACTGATGATTTTCTAATTTTTTCAAATTAAACAAGTAAAATTTAAGTTAAGAAAAACCCCCATCATTTATCCTTTTTTCCTCTTGATGTCACAGAGGATGATTTCATATGAATAAAACCTGGCCATAAACCACTCCCAGTATGAGAATGCTCCAGAAGGGTTGGATTCCGAATGTAAGGAAGTTTTTTAAAGACATTAAACAATTAACTTGGCTTATATGTTTCTTTCTATGTGTTTCTGTTTATGTGTTTCTTTTCATGCCCAAGAGTGATATGCTTTTTAAAACTGTCTAATTAAGTTGAATAGAGCTTTTCTGATTAGAATAACATGAAAATGTAAGTTCCCACTGTGTTGAGAACTTCATCCATTTTATTCCATTTGGGGTCCCTGTACAGTTTTGTGAATTAAGTACCATGGTCTCCATTTTGTAGATAGGTAAACTAAGGCTCTGAAAAGTTAAGTGAACTTATCCCAAGTTGCAAAATTAGTAAGTGGTGCCAGAGCCAGGATTGCATACAGGAGCAGCAGATTGTAAAGCTCATCAGGGACTTTCCAGGACAAATCCCAAACGTGGCAGATGCTGGGCAGGGAGACCAGAAACCCAGGAAATATCCAGACTGGAGGCCAGTGTTTGGGCCACACCTAGCAATGCAGTGTGTGTGCTGTGGACATTTAGAGGAAGGGCATCTATTCAGAGAGCTGGGACCTCAGAGGACCCCTTGTGATGCAAGGGAAACTGAGGCTCAGAGAAGCCACAGGCATTGCCTGTTCATGTCTGGGATTGTGTCTCAGGCCTCCTGACTTTTCTGTGACCCTAGGGGTTTCCCTTCTCCTCTCTTCACAGCCAAAGACCAGCAGTGGAGAATCTGGATCTTGGATTGGGGGAAAATTACAAAGTCAGAAGGTAGAAACAGCCAAAAGAAAATTATAAGTAACTTAAAAGAGAAAACCATGCCATGCAGCTGATCAGGTGAGGGTGCTAATGGGAATATTTTGGAGGATCCCTCCACTTGGATCACAGCCAAGCTGTAAAAGGAGACCTGGTGATTTTTTTTTTTTTTTTTTTGCAATTCCAGGTCTAGAGAAACAGTGTCTTGCCCAGGAGGACATTATAGCAAGGATCGGGGAGCCTTATTTCTGGCTTAATTCTCACTGAAATTCACTCAGTCCTACTCAACAAATGCCGCATCCTGTGTGTCAGGCATCCAAAGCGCAGATAGAAATAACAATAATAGTGATAGTAATAATAATAGTAACAAGAGTTAATCTTTATTGAGTGTTACCACACACAGAATATTACCAGGCATGCATTTAAGGGCTTTTCTTATTATACTGTGAAGGATTGTGATAGATTTGAAAAAAGAAAACAGTCCGCAAAATCAGATGCTGAAGAGCAGTGTTCAAGGAAACTCCCAGTTTGTTTTTTCAGATTTGTTTCTGAGTACAGCCTGGCCCCACAGTTCATGGGTCAGTAGAACTGAACCTCAGACCAGTATAATTAACTTGCTCAGGATCCCAGGATTAAAAGACTTGGAAGCTGGGATTTGAGTAAGGAATGTAATCCCAAATTCCAGGACCCATGTTTCCTCCCAGGATGAAAACCATTCATTGTGGGCCACACTTGTCAGAACTGTAGCCAAGCAGGGAGCCTCAGAGAAGTGTTCTCAGACCCAAACATGAGAAATATGAGTATTTTTACATACCCAAACATTTAGAGATTTTCTAAAATAAAGTCTTCACTGGAGAGATAATCCAGCGACACCATACTCTCAAAAGTGAATTGTGGACAGAACTCAAGTGAATGCGATTGATTTGGTTTTTTATTGGTACCTCTAGGGAAGGAATGCACCAAATCTGAAGTCTGCTGAAGCATAACAAAACCAGCCCACTGTGGAAGCCAGGGTGTTTGTCCTAAAGAGGCAATGTTATGGCTTCTGTATTAGTAATTGTATCATTAGTAGGTAACACCTTTTGTTTCTGATTATAAAGGTAATAGCCACTTGTATACAATTTGAACAATTTAGAAACATACAAAAACAAAAGGACAAAACACCAAAGCTCATTGATTGATTCTCTGGGCCCGAGTATAATGTGATTCAGAGCATGAATTGTTAATAGGAAAGATGTTTCTTGAGAAATGTCATCCATCACGCAGGTGGCTACATCACTTTAAAGCTACCTATGCCTAGAATTCTGTTAAAAGGAAAGCATTAAAATAGCCCAGACGCAGTCCTAACCTAGGGCTCTGGCGGAGACTGCTTCCCATAATGGTCATCAATTCGTGGCTTTTTTTTTTTTTTAATTTTTTTTTCAACGTTTTTTATTTATTTTTGGGACAGAGAGAAACAGAGCATGAACGGGGGAGGGGCAGAGAGAGAGGGAGACACAGAATCGGAAACAGGCTCCAGGCTCCGAGCCATCAGCCCAGAGCCTGACGCGGGGCTCGAACTCACGGACCGCGAGATCGTGACCTGGCTGAAGTCGGACGCTTAACCGACTGCGCCACCCAGGCGCCCCAGGGGGTGGTTTTAAACGACATGTTGGAGGGTGGAATACATTGCTTTCCACCCATATGTAGCTGGACAGAACCCAGTTACATGGGTGATTCCCAAATGCAAGAACCTCCAAAATAAAAGGCACATAGGGAGGCTTGGTGACCTCTACCACAGGGACTGCTATGTTATAAGTAGTGATGTAGAAATTGCTTATTATATCATTGCCAAGAGAGAACGTTGATCATGATTTTGATTAGGTGACTTTCTGGAGGTTAGGAAAAGTGGCATCCTGGCTTTGGGGATCTGTTTTTTTTTTTTTTAATTAACATTTATTCGTTTTTTAAAGACAGAGCACCAGTGGGGGAGGGGCAGAGACAGAGGGAGACACAGAATCTGAAGCAGGCTCCAGGCTCTGAGCTGACAGCACAGAGCCTGATGCGGGACTCGAACTCATGAACCACGAGATCATGACCTGACCCGAAGTTGGATGCTTAACTGACTCAACCACCCAGGTACCCTTGGGATCTGTTTAAACAGCAGTAAGGTTGCAACACCCTGGTCATCTCACATCTATCTGCATACCCTTCACTGTGCTTTTAGCAGAGGCAGATGACTACAGAAGATGATGTGCTGTTTTGTTTTGTTTTGTTTTGTTTTTTCTAGGTACTCATCTACAGCCAATCTTCCTTAACTCTGTGCTCACACTTAGAATGCTACTTACAGTTAAAACATATTCACTAAAGGTTATTGCTGACCCAGATCATCAATGACAGGTTATGTTTCTCCTGATAGGCTGGTTTCTAAGGTAGGGCGATAGAACACATTTTTTTAAGCTTATTTATTTTGAGTGAGAGAGAGAGGGAGAGAGAGAATCCCAAGCAGGCTCTGCATCACTAGTGCAGAACCAAACATGGGGCTTGAACTCATGAACCGTGAGATCATGACCTGAGCCGAAACCAACAGTCAGACGCTTAACTGACCGAGCCACCCAGATGCCCTGATAGAACACACTTTAAATAAAGCCCTAGGGTACCTGGGAGGTTCAGTCAGTTAAGCGCTCTCTCTTGACTTCAGCTCAAGGGTCATGGTCTCAAGGTCATGGGATTGAGTCCTACATTGGACTCCAAACTGGGTGTGGAGCCTTCTTGGGATTCTCTCTCTCCCTCTTTCTTAAAATAAAAAAAAATAAAATAAAATAAAATAAAATAAAATAAAATAAAATAAAATAAAATAAAATAAAATAAAGCAAGCCCTGTAAAAAACTTGTTTGATTCTTGAGGTTTTAATGCTTAAATGGTTAGCCATTCTTTATCTGGCCTCTGCATGTGACCAGAACCCATAGGCCCACATAAGACAAAATAGATATCTACAGGAGAATTATTCATAAAATATCCCATCACACCAGATTGGCTCATCTTTCTCACTAAACATCTTGAGGAAGGGTCCAGATGGAGCCTGCCTGTTCCTTGCCATGGGCCCAGCACCTAATCCAATGCCAGGCATGAAATGTGTATTTTAAAATGGTGATTATATAAAATAATGGAGTTTAAAAATAGCTGTTAATTTGGTTAACTGATCTCTCCAAGAATTCAAAAAAGCAGTGATCCCACTGTAAATATTTATATTTTTCTCCTGCATCCTAAATACTTCCCTGGTTTGTAGTAGGGATGAGCTTTGCCTGGCTTCTTCTAAAACATGACCCAGGTTGGCCACTCTTGTCTTAATCATTAAGGTGGGCCCCAGCTGGTGCAGAGGTGCATTTCCTTCATGGCCACTCAACAAGTATTTCATAAGACCTGCCACATGCATGGCTGCTGGGATGGAAGCTTCCAGGGCTGTCACAGGAGGGAAGCCTGGAATGCCCCCCTAGCTTTGTGACAAGGTGAGGGGATGAGAAGATAACCTTAAATCATTCCCAACCCTCCACGTATGACCACTACTTCTGTGTGCAACCTCACCATGAATTCACAGCTAATGTTCGCCTGGGTGGCTCAGTTGTTTAAGTGTCCAACTCTTTATCTCTGCTCAGGTCATGATCTCACAGTTCATGAGATTGAGCCCTGCATTGAGTTCTGTGCTGACATCTTGGAGCCTGCTTGGGATTCTGTCTCTCCTTCTCTCTGCCTCTCCCCTAGTCACTCTCTTGGTCTCTCTCTCTCTCTCAATAATAAATTTAAAAAAATCACAGCAAAGAGGCTGCAGTGCTTCAGTGTTCAGTAGTCTAGAACTCCCATGGTAGCAAAAGGGGGATGGGATTTTACAGAATTCAACTCATCCTGTCTCATAGACTCTGGGTCTAAAGTTCTCTCTTGTCTAGCAAAACAGTGGGATGCAGGATTGAAAGCAAGAGATGGCTAATGTCTGCAAAAAGACGAGCCCTGAATAAGGGTCCTTACCCCATTTTTATTAGGATCAGAAAGCTTACAAACATGGCGATGGGCGTGCACAAAGGGGCGATGAATCTGTGAACATTAATTTGTGGATGGGAGGGAAAGGGGGTCTTGAGGATATTCGGGGTTAAAGGTTTTGGTTAATACAAAATGAAATCTGGGCACTGGGCAGTCAGGAAGAAGGCTTGTTTACAGCAGACATGAGGAAGCACCTCTGTTTATCTTCGCTAGCCTAGGGGATGAGACAGACAGGGGGAATAACCTGAGGGTTGACAAGGCACCCTTTCTTTTGCTAACCACCTCTGCTCTGGGCTGCTTTGCCTGTATAGTCCATAGTCCAATTCACCGGTTTACCTAACCTGGCCCTATCCTCCCGTGAAAGCAGCTTTTCTGCTACAGTACTAAATTGGGGGTGCTTCCCCCTGAATATCTAATCTTGTGTATTTCATATACCTATGTATTGGGCACCTTTGCGCCTATTCCTATTTTAGGCCTTTGCCTCTCCCTCTCTATTTTGGGGGTTCTGCAACCCCTCTCTATTTTGGGGTGCCTTTGCACCTCCCTATTCCTGGCACCGTGTGCCTCCCTATTCTTGGGGTGCCTTTGCACCCCCCTATTCTTGGGATGCCAGTCCGGTTTACCCAAACTCAGGTGTGAGCATGTTATGGCTTTGTATTTCTTTATGCCTTGTTAACCCATTGGTGTAAGCCTGGGGAATTCCTAAACTTATCCCCCACAATCGTGGTGGTCTTATTTCTTTATCACATCATGAAACAACAAGTTATAGCAGAGTTATATCAGAGTAAGAGTTAAACCTTCCCACTTCCTTCCTGTTTAACAGGGTTTACAATAGTGTGGTTTCCTCAAACTGAATTCCAACTCGTTCATTCATCCGCAAATATTTACAGAGACATTATTATGTACACAGGTTTGGCCATGGAATGCAGAGGGGCCACCTCACCACTGTCCCTTTAAATAATTGGCCATGGCCACATCAGTGGTCCTGGGGACGAGGAGTACTCCAGGCTGTGCCCTGCACACTCCCACTAGGACCTTCTTCTGTGCATCCCTGGACTCTTACACCCAAGACCCTTCTCCTCCTTACTCTGTTTGGATCAGCAACCTGGTCTGGGGCTGTCTTCCTGGCTCTGAACCGTCTTATGTGGAGGCTCTGAGAGCCTGGAGAAGACAACCAAGCTAGGGGGCTGTCTCAGTCTGGGTTCCCCTAGAAGCAGGCCCTGAGCAAAGATTCAAATGTAAGTAGTTTGTTTGGGGGGTGGCCCTGGGAAGCACTGGTAGGGGAGGTGAGTTGGGAGGGAGGCAGCTGATCGAGGGTGCATTATCAATCAAATCAGCCCTATGGATAAGAACGTAACCTTGCCAGAGCATGAACTCTGACTCAGTTGTCCTGCCCATTAGGTGGGGTGGAGGCAGCTGAATCTTCCTAGCCAACTCTCAGAAGTCATAGATGAGGACTGTTGGGGCGTGGGGAGATTAATTCCCAGCACTTCAGGCTTGCTCTGCTCCTAGGAAGAGTCTGCTCCCATAGCCAGAGCAATCTTCGGCCAGAGCAGGCACAGGTGGCCTCTACTGTCTACCACAGGGGCCTGCAGTGAAAAGCCAGATGGATCTGATTAAAGCTGGCACCTGGAGCCAGGAAAACTCTGCTAGAACTCAGCGAATTACCTGCATTGCAAATGGGAAAGTCTCAAGGCAACTTAAAACACAAGTACAGCTTTTCTAGTGACTTATACTACCTACAGTTTCATTCTGGATGGCAGGTGCTGTCAAGAGCTCTACCCTTTGCCAATATAGTTGGGGCAGGTTTGGCTGTTTTGGTGATGGCTGATGATATATAAGAATAAGAATTAGCTTTGGGTATGTATTAGGTCATCAGAAAGTATTTTAAACAATCAGTTTTGTGTGTGTTAATTTTTTGCTTGCTTGTTAGTTATTACAAAGTTCCTTGTTTACAAAATTATATATAGCATTGTGCTGAGACATTCCTGTATGGTGAAGAGTAATCAGGTTTGGGTAAAGTGGATATATTTAATGCAGTAAATGGTATTATCATGTAAACATAGGGGCGCCTGGGTGGTTCAGTCAGTTGAGCGTTGACTTTGGCTCAGGTCATGATCTCACAGTTCATAAGTTCGAGCCCCGCATCAGGCTCCATGCTGACAGCTCAGAGCCTGAAGCTTGCTTCAGATTCTGTGTCTTCCTCTCTCTCTACCCCTCCCCCACTTGTGTGTGTGCACTCTCTCTCTCTCTCTTTCTCTCTCAAAAATAAAGGAACATTAAAAAATTAAAAAAAAATAAAGAGAGCTCTGAGTTGCAGTAGAATAATGGTGATTGCCTAGATCCAAATCACTTCGAATAACTTCTTCCCCAAATCACTCAAATCAATAAACAGAGCAAATAAAAGCAAAAAGAAGCACATGCATTCAATATTACTGGGAGACATCATTCTACAAACTTCAAGTTCCCTGTAAGGAGCGACAAACACCCAGGTCCAGCGAGGCTGCTCTGGAGCCCACCTGTGTCAGGAGTGCTGGGCAGACAGCAGAGAACAAGTGGGGAAGAGGACAAGAGATGGGAGAGCCTGCGGCGACACAGCCCAGGCAACATCACCCCTAGAAAGTCAAGCCCCATCCCAACTGGAAATACTTGAATGCCTGTAGGACCCGCAGTGATAGTCTTGGGAATGGTGAGGCTTCAGGACAGAAGGAGGGACCTTGGAAGGGCACTTACCCCTTGGACACCGGGAGATGTGGAGAAAGAAAAGCGAAAGGGGTAAAATTAAGAACTTGTAGAGATAAAAGAATCACAAAATCAAAGGAGACCCTCTTGTCCCCTCTCTGAAAAGCAGCACTATTCACCAAGGAGAGTGCACTTCACTAAGTCAACAGCAGAGGGTGTGTTTGAATCAAGAAACCTAGTTAGCCACCCCAAGCCCAGTCTCTTGTCTGCATCAACTCATTGCTGGTCCAGAAAAGAAAATATTGTAGGAGGAGCGGAAAGCAGCAGACAACTGGCAAGCAAAGCTGCGGTCAGAAGAAAACCGTTTGAGAATCAAAACATTCCAGGGGATGAATGTTCTTACCCCCACCCCCCAAACACAAACACACACACACACCCTGCCCCAAAGCAGAAGAAAAAACAATAGTATCCAACATTAATTATACTAAGATTAAGCATTTTCACATACATACATACATACATATGCAATACATATACTAATATATATTTACATGTATATATGTGTATATGTATACACCCCAAACCAAGAATTCCAAAAATCAGAACTAAAATGGACAAAACCCTGGAAGATATGGCATGGGAGTTGGCTGAACTTGGGAGAGGAGATGAAGATTTTCAATTTGCAGATGCTAATTGGACAGCAGACTGGCTGATAACCTGGCATCTTTTGCAAGTTGCCTTTTCCATCCATGGTTCTTTCTTTTCCTGAGCTCCAGGCCAAAGCAAGTATTCCTTGCCCATAACTGTACTCTTTTGCAATGGGAAACATTTTGTGAGGCCAGTCTTGTTGAGAGTTTTAACTTTTCAAGTTCTCCATTAAATACAACTCTAGGAAATACCCAAATACTTTCCCAGGGCAAGTCAAGTGGTACTTGTTAAGTAGATAAAACATTCCAAGGAGAGCTTCTTCTGCCTTGATAAAATGTCAGATTTTCAGAGATAACAGGCTTTTCAGAGATATTTGCACGTTGCAATGAATGACCACAATAAAATAAGCCGTATTTTATAGTTCACAAAGTAATTTCTATATATTATGTTTATCTTTAAAGTTGCATGTTTAAACAGATGTGATAGTTTCTTCCCCTCTTCTGTGTAACCAGAAGTGGCTTAGAAATGCTTTCCCTTGGTTTATATATCTGAAACATGAGAATGGCATGGGCTCCCTCATATGTGACATTTGCAGTACATGGCTAACTTGGGACTGTGGGACAGATTGTATTTTTCCAAAGACGGCTACATCATTGCCCAAACTCATGTGTTAGCTCCCCATCAAGAGAGAAATCTAATCCCTTCCCTATGTATCTGGATACATTTGTGTCTCACTTGTAAAAATAGAATGTGGCAGAAAAAAAATACTACCTTACTTCTGAGGATAATTTGGAAGAGGTAACAGAGTTTCAACTTTGCTTTCTGGAACATTCTTGTTGGAGCCCTGAGCTGCCATATAAGCAGTTATACCTGTCCAAGGCCACCACGCTGTGAGGAAGCCCAAAGTAGTCCGTGAGAAGAGACTGAATAGTCTGGAACTATAGGAAGTTAGAGAAAGATCCCCTGCCAGTCTCCAAATGTGCCAGCAGTGCATCCTCCTCCTCCTCCCCTCCCCCCACCCCAGGCTCTTTGTTCCAGCTCCAGCTAACATCTGGCTGCAACCACATTCACGACTCTCAGCCAGAACTACCCAGCCAAACCCTTCCTGAATTCCAGACCCTCAGAAACCAAAAAGATAATAAAATGATTATTGTTTTAAGTCACTATGTCTTGTGGTGATTTATTATGATGTAGTTAAATAACTAGAATGAATGAAGCCTCAATATATAAGGAATAAGGATTCTTTGTATGCCTAATACCTTTTGCAGTAGTTTTGTTTTGGATAATTTTTAAAGAAACAGTTGATAGAACAGAACGTGTCTCTTTTGAGAAGAATTATGTACCTCTCTAGATTGAGCATATAAACTAACGTTTCCACTGGGAAACAGTTGAGTTATTTTCGGGTAATTTTCTTTCGTAGTTGCAGAGCTTTACCTATTGCTTTTGGCAAAAGTAAGTGATGGGACAGAATGCTGGAGAACTGTTTACTTTGTTCTTAAATGGGATAAAGCTTTAAAAACGCAGAAATTAAGAACATGGCTGCTATTTTCAAGGCCTTCTGAGGAAGTCCATGAAGTTCAGTAGCTTCCCTGTTGGCTATATAGTGAAGAAATGTGTCCAATGGTCTAGGCCGTAATTAAGAGAAGTGACCTCAAACAAAGAGTTGGGCAAGAAGATTTGATTCCTAATGGCATAGTGGCTATGTTATGGAGTCAGACTGCCTGCCTTGGTTGCTGGCTCCCTTGCATAATGGGAGCGTGACCATGGATTAGTAAATCCATTTCACTATGCTCTCATTGCTTCATCTGTTGTTACAAAAGTTGTCACAAGATTGAGTGATAATACCTGGGAATGGCTTAATACAATGTCAAGCATGTAGAGATTATTCAGTGCTGTCAGGATTTTAAGCTCAAGATCCAGAGACCTAGGTCTGGTAAAAGGGAGGATAAAACACAGGAACTAAAAACCATCCAGAGATTAAAGTGTCTGACTCAGATGTGTGGTTAGTGGCTGTCCAAGGTGATTGTCTTCCCCAAATAGAGAGGGGACGGTTCTTCAGTCAACAGAGTACTATGCTCCCTTCCTGAAATGTCCAAATAAGTTATCAAGATTCCTTTGTAGAATTTAACATCTAAGTTTAAAATACTGAAAGCAAACTAGGATTAAAAGGCAACTGCCTTACTCTGATATATGTTATGTACCAGCCACATTTAATGGTAGAATCCTGATGCTTTCACTCTGGTGTAAGGAACAAGACAAGGATGCCCTACCCATAGTCACTCCCATCTTATATCACGTGTCATCCTATCACTTATTCCACATTGTCCTGGCTATTTTACCAGACATTAAGGCAAGGAAAAAGAAATGAAAATTATTAAAATTAGAAAATAACAATTAAAAGTGTCTCATTCAGAGATTAATATACTAGTAACAATTAGAAAAGTTAAAAAATATACATGGTTTACCATATAAAAATACCATAAAAAATACCTAGGAAAAAATTAACAGCAGGTGTGCAAGAATGCCACACCAAAAAGTACCAAACATTGGGAGAAATTAATTAAGATCTTAAAAAATAGAAGCATGCACCCTGTTCATGGATTGGAATACTCAATATTTTAAAGATGTCATTTGTCCCTTAAATGACTTATAGATTCTTTGAAATTCCAATTAGAGTCCCAGTGTTTTGTCCTGTATAAGTTGACAAGTTGATTACAAAATTTAAATGGGAATGAAAACTAATTATAATATCCAAGGCAATATTTAAGAATCACAACAAATCTGGAAGTTTCATACTAGTTTTAAGACTTGCTCTAAAGCTAAATAATTGATATTGTAGCATTGAAAAAAGGATAGTCTAATAATAGATCAATGGATAAGGAATGAGAATCCAGAGACAGACCTACAGATATACACTCACTTGACTTACACGGAAGGCTACCTACAATTAAAAGGAAGAGAGGAGAGTCTTTTCCATAGCTGATACTAGGTCAGTTGTATATTTGTAAGGAAAAAAAAATTAAACTTGATCCCCGTGTCATACACAAAAATTGTTTCAAGATGAACCATGGACTTAAATGTTAAAACTAAAACTATTAATATTCTAGAAGAAAACAAGAATATCTTTGGGATCTTGTAGTATGCAAAAAGTTTTAAAAACAGAACTGGTAATAAATGAAAAAGCTAGATAAATTTGACGGAATAAAAATTAAGAATTTTATTGATCCAAAGATGCTCTTAAAAGAATTAAAAAAGCAAGCCACAAACTTTGAAAAGATATTTGCAATATCTTTTGCATATGCATCCAACCAAGGACTCACATTCAGAAGTGTGTATATATCAGGCAACCCACTTTAAGAATGGACAAGAGACTTGAGCAGACACTTTATAAAGGAGGGCATTACCATGGTTACCAAATACATGATAATATGATGTTCAACCATAGATGGCCTCATCTCTAGCAAAAGCTGTTCTCACCAGAGAAATTAAAATTAATAGCACAATAGTATATCGTGATACACCCCACCAAGATGATTAAAATGAAAATGACTGACAGCATACAAAGTGTTAATGAAGATGTAGAGAAATTGTAACTCTCTTACATTGCTGGAGAAAATATATATTGGCACAAGATTTTGGAAAAAAATGGCTGTATTGATTAAAGCAAAATATATATATGTCCTATGACACAGAGATTACACTGTACACATTACCCAACAGAAATGAGTGCTTATGTCCACATGTACAAGACTGTTTATAACAGCTTTATTCATAATAGCCAAAAGCTGGAAACTTCCATTGTCTACATAATGATGGGAAAGGATGAGCTACTCACACATAACATCATGGATGAATCTCATGGACATAATGTTGACTTAAAGAAATCAAAGAGTACGTATTGCATGCTTCTGTTTATATAAAGTTCAAAAACAGGCTAATCTAATCTATGCCACAAGTCAAAACAGTGATTATTTTTTGGGCTTATTGAATAGGGAAGGCTTGAGAGAACCTTCTGGAATGGTGTGAAAAATAATCAACCTTAACAGTAGTGCACTTTACTATATATAAGCTATGCCTCAATAATGTTTCCTCTTCCTTGTCTTTTGTTATGTGACAGTCTTTGAATTTCTTCCTACTCTTTTATGATGTTTCTGTCCGCACTAGCTTCTTTTGTCTCATTCTGTACCAGATTCTTTTCCAGTTCACTTATTTTCTCTTGCTGCAATCTGTGTCTTGGGCATCCTACTTGTAGCTTCACCTGTCTGCTCTCTGTAAGTGACCCTTACCCATGCATCTGTTGCTCCAATCTGCCTCTTCCTATGGGGTCATAGGACTGATGGGGACATCTGTTATCGAGCTCTCCACCATATTGTTCAACCCCCTCACTAGCATCCTCTGGAGCTGTTGTATAGTCTAAGCTTTAGTTTCCTTAAGGATGAGGAAATCACCCCATCGCAAAGTGCTGGCCAGGGAGTCCTTACCTTGACTTGGAATGAGCTTTCCCCTAGTATCTGTCCTTTGGTTCCTAGATCTACCACTTTGCTGTTGCTGGTCACGTCTGATTCCTCTTTCATATGACTGAAGAAGTCTTTCCTGCTTTTCCTTTTCTTCATGTCACACATTCAAAGCTCCTTCAAGCTTTTCCCCCAAGCCATGGCCACACATTTCATTTCTCTCCCCTTCTGGAGAGGCCCCAATTTTGTCACCGAAGTGTGGTACCCCGAATTAAATAGAAGACTTCAGCGTGACCTGGCTTCTAGAGACCATTACCTCCTTCATTGTGGATACTCTTTTCTGGACATAGAGTTATCCATTTATCTGTGTTAGTGCTATAACTGCCTGTTGGATTTCTTAATCAGGATCTTCCCCAAAACCTCAGACTCATCTCGTCCAAAAGTGAAATAATCATACACCTACTCACAGCAGCAATTCCTCTATCTTAATAAGCCCAGCAAGTCAGGTTGCTTCCTTCCCACATAGGCAATTTGACCTTGGCTTTATCAATCACAAGGGCAGCTGTCATACCACTTCCATATATTCTGTATTTGCATATGTGGGTTGGGGGAGGGGACTGTTTGTCCTGATGGAGATTATGCATTTAGCCCTATTCACTTTTCAATTAGTGTTGGACTTCTCCACTTAGACTCAACTTATCCAAACATAAAAAAATCATCCACCTGTCCGCACCAGCCCCTTCTCCTGACTTCCTCATCTTCTTGGTGTCCATAATGGATGCTTCCTCCTTGTATCTGGTGTAAGAGCTCTTGTGTCTGACATCTTCTTTCTGAGCAAGGTTATAGTTCCCTAGCTCAGCTCTTCATTAACTTCCCTAAGTTATCCTTCCACCTCCAGCACCCCTCCCCCAGACAGATTTCAGTGGCTCCCATCATACAATGGCAGCCCTCCCCTGAGTTCATGCCTTTCTCCTCCAAGGCCAGCCAGTATTCTCATGCCTCTGCCTTGGCACATCTGCTTTTAGCCAGGTGGTTCTGTATAAACTAAATGCCTTGTCTCGTGCTCCCCTAGTTGAACCTGCACCCATCTTTGCCTCCCCTTCAGATGCTTACATCTAAAAACAGGACCCTGTTTGTGTCCCTACAGTGTCCATCTTAGTTAGACCTGGAACAAAATCCAGCAAATGTTTGTAAAATTGAATAAACACATGAATTACTTACCCCTTTCTTTAATTGGCAGAATAGAAATAGAAAGTGGTTGAAAAATCACTATAGATAGATATATGTTCCTAGAAATACTAGTCATTTCTGAAAATAAGGGGTTTCCAAAATAGTGAACATATTGATGAGAAAATTATTCAAAATAATCTTGTGGATCTTATTTCATTTAATCAAATGTATTTTTCATATTAGTACTACTTTATGTTCATCAATATTGTTATTTTTTTAAATTTAAATCCAAGTTAGTTACCGTACAGTGTAGTATTGGTTTCAGGATTAGAACCCAGTGATTCATCTCTTACATGTGACACCCAGTACTCATCCCAACAAGTGTCCCCTTAATGCCCATCACCCATTTAGCCCACCCACCTCCCTCCATCAACCCTCAGTTCTCTGTATTTAAGAGTCTCTTATGGTTTGTCTAATCAAATGTATTTAAATTTTTTTAATGTTTTTTTTTTTGAGAGAGAGACAGAGACAGTGTGAACGGGGTGGGGGAGGGGCAGAGAGAGAGAGAGGGAGACACAGAATCTGAAGCAGGCTCCATCCAGGCTCAGAGCTGTCAGCACAGAGCCCAAAGTGGGGCTCGAACTCACAAAATGTGAGAGAATGACCTGAGCTGAAGTCTTAACTGACTGAGCCACCCAGGAGTTCCTAATCAAATGTATCTAAACAAAGGTCAAAGAATTTAATTTGGAGATCCCGTGCTAAGGTTTAGATTGTTGAAGGTCAATAAATTCTGTAGCTTGTCCTTTGAAAGAAAACATTGCAGAGAAAAAAAATGGTCAAACTGGAGAGAAGGTATGCCTCACGCTTGGATGTGAGTACGCTGAAGTGAGGAAAACTTCATAAGGACCCGGCAACCTGGCTTCTGAGGGAAAAATCCAGATTATTGGTTAAGGAAAATTAACCAGTATGTCCATTTTGAAGTGATCTGAGGTAACCTAAATTTTCTCCATAACACAAAAATCTTTGTGAGGAGAATGAAAAATAAATCAAATTGAATCCTTGTTTTTCATAGGTACTATATTTTTCTATTACCAAAAAAATATTTCTTTGAATATTGATGTTCCTAGAACTGTTACCAGGAGATGTTTTGTTGGGAAATGTTACTATTTTCATGCAAATACCAGCATTTGGAATGACTTATCAGTACAATTAGGGGTCTTTAGTCTGCTTTTATTGTGCCCTTTTCAGACAACAAATGGGGAAGGGATGAGAAGTCTTCTAAACTTACTAGAAATGTTGAAGTTTTGGAATTACCTCTAATTACTATAGTAATTCCTTCTCTCCCACCCCTATCAGTTTTTTTCTCAGGCACTGTTCTATGGTGGGGGTAGGTGGAGGGAGGATCTCTTTTAGAACAAGACCAGAGCAGAGGACAGGGTCAGCTTGACAGTATGAGCTGAAAGAGAGAGCAACTACTGTTTGTAGAGGAACCGCCCTGGGAAGGTCTTCAGAGGTTTACCCCACCAGAGGGGAAACCAGACTTCCAGCTAGTCTCTTGTTTTGCTTTTAAATTCCACCTGTCAGTAATGGCCATCCACATCCATATACCCAGTTCTTTTGTCAACAGCAAGATTTACATTTGTAAACGGCGTGAGAGGAGTGTACGATGTGTTTAAATACATAATATGCTGTCCATTAATCAAATATTGACAGGTTTCAAAGTGTTATTTGCCATGAAGATTTAAATGAGCAAAATTCTTCTTGGTCTTCAGAGAGAATCATGTGGATCACACACATTAATAATAGTTATAATACAATGCAGTAATCCATGCACTGAAAAAGGTATATAAATTAAGATGCATTAGCTAAGGGCAGTAAGGATTCCAGGGAGTGAGGGATACATGTGTTCAGGAACTCAGAGCGGACTTAGGGCATGATGGCAAGGACCACCAGGTGGGGCAGTGGTGATTGATGAAGCAAAGATGAATCTGGGCTTTGCCATGGACAAGCTGATGGTGCACACCATGAGCACGAGCTATAAAATGAGAATCAAATGCTGTCCATTTCAGAAAGCAGCTATAATGGCTTAAGAAAGTCACATGAAATGTACTTAACATGATGCCTTGCATGTAATCAATTCTTAATAAATGTCAGCAGTTGCCTGCTATATAGTTCGAGATGGATTTAAAGGATGGGTAGGATTATAGCCAAGAGGTGGCAGTAGAGGGTAAGGCGTTTAGGCTGAGCAGCCACTGTGTGTGTGTGTGTGTGTGTGTGTGTGTGTGTGTGTGTGTGTGTGTGTTGCACACCAGCCACGGGGAAGGGGATATCCATGTGGTGTGGTGACCTGTAAGGCGTTGAGGGCTATTCCATAAGGAAATGCTGTTTAGTAGTGAACCACATATGTCATTTTAAGTTTTCTAGTAGTTTTGTTTTAAAATGCTCTTAAAAATGAGGTAAAATTAATTTTAATAATGTAATAAATTCAATATGTCCATTTCAACATGTGAGCAATGTAAAGATTTTTTAATGAAGTGATTTACATTTTTTTAACTAAGTCTTCAAAACCTGGTGGATATTTTCTACTTACAGCACAACTCAATTCAGACTCCCCACATTTCAAGCCATAAGTAGTCATGTAGGGCTATTGGCAGCTGTATTAGACATCCCAGCCATACAGGGTCTTATTCTGATAATAGCAGCACAGTTTTCTTTGAGCTCTTTCTTTCTGTCCTTCCCCCTAAAGAAATAGATGACAGTGCCTTTCTCTGACACAGTTACTTTAAAGGAAATGGAAAAGAGAGAGAAAACATGCTCCAGGTCACCATCTTTCACAGCTGGCCTAATCCTGAGATATTGGCTTATGTTAAAGAATGTTGGGAGATACTGGAACATAACCTTCCAGATCATATTCACATAGAGGCTCTAGAAATCTTGTAACAAAGAAACCTGTTTTACTTTGTGTAACTCCACATTTCCCAATTCATTAGGATTATGGAACAATGTTTTCTTTTAACACTTAACTAACTTTGGTAACATTGATTGGCAGCCTGTTTTCTTCAATCTGCTTTTACCTTGAGGGTTTCAGTTTTTAAATATTTTATAAGGGCTTTAGAGCTTCCGATGAGTATTTCCCACAGTGCAATCACACCTAATAGATGCTTCATCTATATTTGTTTAATTAACAAATAGTTGTGATCAAGACACTTCCTCACAAATTTAGCTTTTCTCCACAGAGAAATGAGATTTAAAAAAAATTTAAGATAATTTAAAGTTGTCAAGGTGAGAAACACTTTAGTATTCCCTCGAGAAAGTCTGGTTTGCTAGGCAACCAATGCAAGTTTGAAATGAATTTGCATTTGTCTTAGGAACACCACCATGTTGAAGTTCAATAACCAAGTGAAAACAGATACCCTTTGCTGAGGAAATGCCTCTTATGTGCATACTCTGTAAAACCAACACAGCAATGCTGGGACAGCTTCCCAGATCCTTCCAGCTGCTTCTCTCCGACTGATGGGAAGCCTGAGTCAGCCTGCTGCTCTTTTTAATGTGCAGTTACATTTTTCTTACATAAAAATGATCTTTATGTAGCTGGTGTTTTACGTTTCTGTATGTAAGATTTTATAACATGTCATATAAGTCCACTGTTCATTCAGTTTAATATTTATACTTCCAAGATTTATTTGGGCTTGGTAAGTTAATTGTATTTTTCTAAGTTCAAAACCCCTTCGGAAGCTGGCTAATAGCATTTTGCCTGGTGGGTTTTTTTCCCCTCAGGGGCTCAAAAAACATCTTAAGCACTTAGGGCTGCTGCTGCAGCAACATTAGTGAAAAGTGAATATTGGCAGCAACACTTAATTCTATTTTGCCCATGTAGTAAGAGCACCAGCCACCTAAAACTCTAGTCTGATGTAAGAAGCACGGTAACTATTAAGATACGGTAGTGACAACATATCCCCTTCTCCAGATGGCCAGATATGTTTTCAGCCTCCCTGGTGTATTATTTTGTTAAATCAAAATTAGAAATAGATGCCAGAATGCTAGAACAACAGTATTAATGCAAATACTGCTTCAGTCTCCATATTGTGTGATGCACCACATGTGTGGTGCATGAGCAAAGGAAGAATTAAGACCAGCAGCCCTGAGCTACACGCATTGAAGCAACATAATAATTGAGCCCAAAGAACTGTAAATTTGGGGGTCCACAATGCAACTGTTTTAAGATTTTTCAAATAGATGAATACACAGGCATATGTGCATACTGGAGAGAATGTACGTATGAGTGTGACCTTTCCTGTTTTGTCAAATGAAAGATTTGGATTATAAAATCCAAAATTATAATTTGAAATATAACTTTCAAAATGGGCATCTGTAAATATGGACTTATTCTTAGGGCTTCACACATCCTCTTTGGTAAATTCTGAAATATATCTTTATCCTGAGGACAGCGTTTACTAGTTAAATATTCTGGATCATCTAAGGGATTGTGAAGTCGGAATTTGGGGCACATCCAGCCTTGTTTTAAGACAAGTTTAAAATACAAGTGAGTGGAATAGAAAACATCAGAATGTAAGAGCTAAGTATTGTTTTATAAAATGTTTGCTTCTGTTTTGTATGTATGTGTATGGTATAAGTCATGATGTGAAATGTATTTATTACTATGGGCAAAAGTCAAAAGAGTTTGAAAGCCATTAATTGCTAGATCACTGGTCCTTAACCTTCACTGCCCATTGTAATTTCCCAGTGAACTTTGAAAATAGGGCTGCATAGGTCCAATCCTCAGGTATTCTGTCATTGATTTGGGGTGTGACCAAAGCATGTTTGAGACTTCTTAGATGTGTAGCTGGGGACAAGAGCCTTGGAAGAGCCAAGCCTTCTAGCCAAGTTCTGTCAAATAATTCCACTGCCTGCCTTTGGGTTTGCATTTATTTAATTTGCCTTGGGACCAAGTTGTCCTACAAATTGGAATTGTGGCAGAGTACGGTGAAGGAGCAGAGAGGGCTTACAACGTAGATAACGTCTGCCCCAAGTGAAGGACAAGGGCGGTCTAGTGGGGTTAAAAAAAAAAAAAGGAAAGCTTCACAGTAGTTCAGAACACAGAAATGTGGAGGGAGAATGTAGAGAGTGGAAAAGAGACTGGAAAAATTTGAATTGTGTGAGCATTCCACCTACCATTCCACTCTGTGAGTGAACAGCCTGGAGTCAGCATGATATGGGCCCCCAGAGTCTGCTGTTTCCCCAGGTGGTCTGTTTATGGGTCGCTTCTCACTACTGCGAGCCTCTCCACACAGCAAACTGCATTTAAAGGTAATTTCTTTTTTAACTTTTTATTTATTTCTTGGTGAAGTAAGTTCTATTCCCAGTGTGGGGTTTGAACTCATGACTCTGAGATCAAGAGTCACATGTTCTACCCACTGAGCCAACCAGGCACCCCCTTTTTATTTTTTATTTTATTTTAATTCCAGTATAGCTAACATACAGTGTTATATTATTTTCAGGTGTACAGTATAGTGATGCAACAATTCTATACATTACTCAGTCCTCATCTCTTGTGTTTTTTATTTTAGCCATTCTGACAGGTGTGAGATAATACCTCATTGTAGTTTTGATTTGCATTTCCCTGATGATCAGTGATGTTGAGCATCTTTTCACGTGTCTGTTGGTCATCTCTATGTCTTCTTTGGAAATATATCTGTTCATGTCTTCAGCCCATTTTTTAATGGATTATTTGCTTTTTGGTTGTTGAGTTTTATAAGTTCTTTATATATTTTGGGTACTAACCCTTTATCAGATTTGTTATTTGCAAATATCTTCTCCCATTTCATTTTTAGTTTTCTTAATTGTTTCCTTTATTGTGCAGAAGCTTTTTATTTTGATGTAGTCCCAAATGTTTATGTTTGCTTTTGTTTCCCTGGCTTCAAGAGACCTATCTAGAAAAAAAGTTGCTATGGCCTATGTCAGAGAAGTTGCTAAGTGTGCTCTCTTCTAAGATACTTATGGTTTCAAGTCTCACACTTAAGTCTTTAATACATTTTGAATTTATTTTTGTGTATAGTGTAAGAAAGTGGTCCAGTTTCATTCTTTTGCATGTAGTTGTCAAGTTTTCCTAACACCATTTGTTGAAGTGACTTTTTCCCTTTGCATATTCTTGCCTCTGTCAGAGATTAAGTGACCATATATATATGGGTTTATTTCTGGGATTTCTATCCTATTCCATGGATCTATGTGTCTGGTTTCGCTCCAGTACCATACTGTTTTGATTACTACAGCTTTATAGTATAGCTTGAAATCTGGAATTGTGATACCTCCAGCTTTATTTTTCTTTTTCAAGATTGCTTTGGCTATTTTGTGTCTTTTGTGGTTCCATACAAATTTCAGGATTGTTTTTTCCAGTTCTGTGAAAAAATGTTGTGGGTATTTTGATACAGATTGCATTAAATCTGTAGATTGTTTTGGGTAGTATGGACATTTTAACAATATTTGTTCTTTCAGTCCATCAGCATGGAATATTTTTGTATTTCTTTGTGTCATCTTCAATTTCTTACATCATTTTTTTATAGTTTTCAGAGTACAAGTCTTGATTAAGTACCTCCTTGATTAAGTTTAGTCCTAGGTATCTTATTATTTTTGATGTAATTGTAAATGGGATTGTTTTCTTAATTTCTCTTTCTGTTGCTTCATTATTAGTGTATAGAAATGTGACGGATTTCTATACATTTATTTTGTACCCTGCAACCTTACTGAATTCATTTATCAGTTCTAGTAGTTTTTTGGTGGAGTCTTCAGACTTTTCTATATATAGTGTCATGTCATCTGAAAATAGTGAAAACTTTACTTCTTCCTTAGCAATTTGGATGCCTTTTATTCCTTCTTCTCGTCTGATTGCTGTGGCTAGGACTTTCAATACTATGTTGAATAACAGCGGTGGGAGTGGACATCTTGTTCCTGACTATTGGGGAAAAGCTCTCAGTTTTTCACCATCAACTATGATGTTAGCTGTGGGTTTCTCATAAATGACCTTTTTTATGTTGAGGTGTGTTACCTCTAAACCTACTTTGTTGAGTGTTGAGGGTCTTTATCATGAATGGATGTTATACTTTGTCAAATGCTTTCTCTGCACCTATTGAAATGATCAAATGGCTTTTATTCTTTCTCTTAATGATGTAATGTATCACCTTGATTGATTTCCAAATACTGAACCATCTTTGCAACTGGGAATAAATCCCACTTGATTGCGGTGAATAATTTTTTTTAACATAGTGTTGGATTCAGTTTGCTAGTATTTTATTGAGAATTTTTGCATCTATGTTCATCAGGGATATTGGCTTGTAGTTTTCTTTTTTAGTGGTGTCTTCATCTGGTTTTGATATCAGGGTAATGCTGGCCTCATAGAATAAATGTGGAAGTTTTCCTTTCTTTTCTATTTTTTGGAATAGTTTGAGAAGGATAGGTATTGACTCTTCTTTAAATGTTGGGTTCTCTTTTCAAACCATCTGGTCCTGGACTTTGATTTGTTGTGAGTCTTGTTTACTGATTTAACATCATTGCTGGTAATCAGTCTGTTAAAATTTTATATGTCTTCCTGATTCACTTTTGGGAGGTTATATGTTTCTAGGAATTTATCCATTTCTTCCAGGTTGTCCAATTTGTTGGCATATAATTTTTTATAATATTCTCTTATAATCCTTTGCATTTCTGTGGTGTTGGTTGTTCTTTCTCTTTTTCATTTCTAATTTTATTTATTTGAGTCCTTATTTATTTGAATCCTCTCTCTCTCTCTCTCTGTCTCTCTGTTTTTATAAACGAGGCTAAAGGTTTTTCAATTTTGCTGATCTTTTCAAAGAGCCAGCTTCTGGTTTCATTGATTTTGTTTGTTTGTTTGTTTCTGTTTCATGTATCTCTGCTCTAATCTTTATTATTTCCTTCCTTCTGCTAGTTTTAGGTTTTGTTTGTTTTTCTAGCTCCTTTAGGTTTAAGGTTGGGTTGACTTCTCTTGCTTCTTTTTTTTTTTTTTTAATTTTTTTTTTTCCAACGTTTTTTATTTATTTTTGGGACAGAGAGAGACAGAGCATGAACGGGGGAGGGGCAGAGAGAGAGGGAGACACAGAATCGGAAACAGGCTCCAGGCTCCGAGCCATCAGCCCAGAGCCTGACGCGGGGCTCGAACTCACGGACCGCGAGATCGTGACCTGGCTGAAGTCGGACGCTTAACCGACTGCGCCACCCAGGCGCCCCTTCTCTTGCTTCTTGAGGTAGACCTGTATTGCTGTAAATTTCCCTTTTCAAACAGCTCTTGCTGAACCCCAAAGATTTTGGATTATTTTGTTTTCATTTGTCTCCATGAATATTTTTATGTCTTCTTTGATTTCTTGGTTGACCCATTCATTCATTGGTTAGTAGCCTGCAATTTAAACTCCATGTATTTGTGCTCTTTTTTGATTTTTTCTCTCATAGTTTCATATGAAATTTCTAGTTTCATAGCATTGTGGTCAGAAAAGATGCATGGTATGACTTTGATCTTTTTAAATTTTTTAAGACTTATTTTGTGGCTTAATATATGATTTATCCTGGAGAATGTTCCATGCCTACTTGAAAAAAAATGTGTATATACTACTGTTGTAGGATTGAATGTTCTGAATATATCTGTTAAATCCATTTGGTCCAATGTGTCATTCAAAGCCACTGTTTCCTTGTTGATTTTCTGTTTGGATGATCTATCCATTGATGTAAGTGGGGTGTTAAAGTCCCTTACTATTATTGTATTACTATTAGTTACTTCCTTTGTTATTTTGTTAGTTTGTTATTAACTGTTTCCTATATTTGAGAGCTTCCATGTTGGGTGTATGTTTACAATTGCTATATCTTCTTGGTGGATTATTCCTTTTATGATTCTATAGTATCCTTCTTTGTCTCTTATTACAATTTTTCTTTTAAAATTTTAAGGCAAGTTGATTTATTCTCTTATGTTAGTCTTATGTTAGCAGAAGATGAATCTCTGCTGTATTTATGTTAGAAAGAGTGAGTTTTAGCAGAACGACATCATCAAATTAACATTAAATTAATCTTGTTACTTTGAATTGTATTGGTTTACATTCGTGTTCTTACATGACTGATAATTGTATATGGGTTTTATAATTATGTAGGATCATGATAATCAGGTATTTATACCTAGTTATTTTATGTTTACATACTTAATATTATAATATAAATAATATAATGGAGGAAGCACTTGAATTTCTGTCCCTTATAAGGATAACCTTTTTTAACTCACTGGCTTCCTTTGCTGTGTGTGACTGTGTGGTTCACTGTGAGTACAGTGGGCCAGTAAATTAACTCCCTATTTCTTGCATATCTATTAGCAAAGATTAGGAGACATTGTGATGTGATGTGAATGGCCCTTAAAACTTATTGGGACTATTTATCAATAATCTTATCTAAGTGTGAAATAAGAGTCAGGGGAAAAACCTGAATTAAAAAAGAAAGTGAGATTTAAATTGTTACCCAAAAAACATGATGATGACCATTGATATTGGTAATGGTAGCAGCAAACATTTATTGAGCATTCACTAAGTAACCTGCAATGGGCCAGTGCTTTCCATGGATTACTTTACAAGCATACCCCTTTGAAGTAGGTGCTATTCCAGTCACCCCACTTTACATAGAAGGAACCCAAGTTAAGTGAATTGCCTGAGAAACACAGCTGGGATTCAAGATCAAATGTGTTGCCCTGAGGCCTGAGAGCTGAAACTTCTCAAGTGTGAGAAGAGGGTCAGGGAGGCTGTTCCGGGCTAGAGCCTAACTCACATCCAGAGAACAAAGACATGCATGTGGCATCTGCACAGGAGTGTCCTGGAGGACGTGCTGGCAAGGGAGTCTGTCCAGTTACACAGCCTGATGGAGAAGCTGAAACTATGAAATATTATCAAAGTGTAAAAAACAAAAAGAGAGAGAAAGAGTCTTCTTATACTGGTGTAGGGAGTTTTATAGGACATCTGGAGCATGGAATAAGTGGATGTAGGATGACACACAATGAACATTTATTTAGAAAAGAAATATATATGTGTAAGTATGTGTGTGGGAGAGAGAAAGAAAGAGAGAGAGAGAGAGATTAAATCTTTGAATGCACAGAAGTGATCTGGAAAGATTTAATCCCAAACTATAACAGTGTCTACCCCTGCTGAGGATGTGGGCTCCAGTTGTTAGTGGTGATGGTCAAAGGGACTTGAGCTTTGATCTAATATTTGTGTTTTGTTTCTGTTTGTTTGTGAGCAGTTTGACTACATTTGTGTGCTTGGGTGATTTTGGAAAGATTAAGGCATTGATACAAAAAATGAGATATGGAGATAATTTGGAATTTCATATTCAGGCTGGTCCCATCTTCAAAGTCCCAGACTGGAAGATTGCATGACTCTGTATAAGCTGATATGATGCAAGGGATAATAGAAAACAAAATGACACTTAACTGAAAGAGAAGACAGCTTGGTTGGTAATTAGCTCCATTTTTTAAAGTGAGAGTATTTTGGAGTTCTAGCATTGGCATAGGGATTTAAAGAACATTCTGGTAAAGTCCTTTTTTTTATGTCTATTTAGAGATGGGGGAGAGAGAGAATGTGAGCAGGAGAGGGCCAGAAATAGAGGGAGAGAGAGAATCCCAAGCAGGCTCTGCACTGTCAGCACAGATCCTGACACAGATTCTATGAACCATGAGATCATGACCTGAGATGAAATCGAGAGTCTATGCTTCACTGACTGAGCCACCCAGGTGCCCCAGAAAGTCCTTCTTTAGCCCCAGGAGTAGGACTGAGTGTCAGAAAAGGAAGGAAAAGCCATTTGCTGGGCTCCCAGCTATGAGTGCATCCTTCCAGAACCAATGAGGCAAATCCGCTGTGCAGTTTTTCATGGTATTTTTTTAATGCTCCCAACCCTCTAAATGGCCAGTTCTGTGTGTTGTAGATGGAGATAAGAGATCCGGACTTCTGAACTTCTACTGGAAGAGATAAAATGTGCAAGCCCTTCGGGATGTTGGGGAGGCTGGGGTTGAACTGAAGAGGAAGACAGAGGCATGCTGATGTGAAGGGTATGTAATATCGAGATTATAAAACCCAGTGCATGGCACCCCAGGGATTTTTCTGGCTTCCGAGGTTCTACAGTGCAGTTGGAGAGGTTGTGTGCTCTAGCTCTGATATGCTGGTATGGGTGTGACTTCTCTGACAGGGGCAGCTGCTTACCTGTTTCCAGGTATCTTAGGGATTCGGTGTATGATGCATTGGCCACAGGGCCAAACCAACACCAAGGTGGTTGAGGAGAACATAAACTGTAGCCACTTACTTTATGGAGCACAAAATACATGCCAGGCAAGGCTCTAAGCCCTTTAATGGATTAATCCTTTTAATTTTCACAATACCACCATGAGCCAGGTACAGTTGTTGTCATTTTAGAAATGGGCCACCAGGGAGCACAAAGAAGCTGGTTACTCACTGAGAGTACATCGCGATGGTGGAGCTCCATCCCAGCATAAAAGCCTTACTCTGTTCCCTCTCTTCCTTTCTCATACATTTCCCACAACTTCTCTTCCTATCCCTGCTTTTCATCTATTTTTTTTTTTCATAGTATCTTAGGTTTCCATATGACAGAGAGTTAGCATCAGAGAAATGTCAGCATATGTCACTGGCAGATCGTATTTCCCCAAAATGGCCACAACAAGGTTGCTTAGAACCTTGCCATGCTCCCTCAGGCACAGAAGTTACTTTCCTTCTCCTGGAGTCTGGATGGAACTCAGTGACAGAGAGAGGGTGGTGGGAGTGACACTGAGTGACTTCAAAGCCAGATCATCAAAGATGACGTGGCTTGCACCTGGATCACTCATTCTCTAGGAACGCTTGCTTTGAGACCAGCCACCATTTTGTGAGGAAGCCCATTGGAATGGTGGCACTTGTGTCTTTCACCTTATATCTAGTCATACACATACCACTGCAGCTGCTTGACAACTATGAATAAATCTTACCTCTACATTGTCCAGAATGTGCACCATTTTACCCTACGCTTAGTAGGTGCAGAGCTCCAATAATAATGGAGGCAGCAGCAGGACCAAAATAGGAGGGTTTTTTTTTATTATGATTAAGGATAAATAAATGCATGTAAAATGTTAGACAAGTTTAATTCTTTAATTGTATTGTTTATTGCCTAATCCATCAGTTAACTTTTGCTGCCTGAAAAAACCACCCCGAGGGGCGCCTGGTTGGCTCAGTCGGTTAAGCATCTGACTCCTGGTTTCAGCTCAGGTCATGATCTTATGGTTCATGGGTTCGAGCCCCACATCGGGCTCTGTGCTGACAGTGCAGAGCCTGCTTCAGATCCTCTTCTCTCTCTCTCTCTGCTCCTTCCCAGATGATGTGCTCTCTCTCAAAACTAAACATTAAAAATTTTTAACAAACAGCCCCAAGATGTAGTAGCTTAAAATAGTAGCCTTTTTTTTTTTTTTTAGTTTGGGACTCTGCAGGTTGACAGCTGAGGTGGGGTTCTGCTGGTCTGGCTGGCTCAGCTGGGCTGACATGAGCATCTTCAGTCAGCTGCCAGGTTGGTGATGGTGGCCTCCCCTGGGATGGCTCCCCTCTGCTCTGCATGTCTCTCATCCTCCCGCAGGTTAGGGCTCCGAGAGAGTGAGCATGCGTGGCTTCTTGAGTCTGGGGCTTGAAATGACACAGTGTGCATCTGCCAGATTCTTTTGGCCAAAGCAGGTCACAGGCCAATCCAGGTTCAAGAAGAGAGACCTAGACTGCAGTCATTGGTGGGAGGAACTGCAAAGCTGTCTTGCAAAGAGCAGGCCTATAGGAAGGGTGGAGAACTGTGGCTGTCTTTGCAACCCACAATACCACGTGAAATGCTAATATTGTACTGCGGGTATTAACAGCATTACGATAGAGAATGGTAGAAAGGAACCCACGTGTATGGTTGATAATTTGCGAGAAAAATGGAACTAGGCTGAGAAGAGAGGACAGCAAGAAGAAGCTGAGATGGGGAGAGAATAGAAGAGCCATGGGCCATTCTGTCCGTTCCCCTCCTGCCTAACTGTAAAAGGGGGATTGAGATGGGACAGGCATAGTAGAGCACAGGGAGAATAGTTGGTAGTAAAGACTTTCTTTTCTTTTGCTGTTCTCTTCTCCCCCATTGCCAGCTGGGGGTGGCAGGTGATGAAGGTGTGACTCTCACGTCTAACTTGGGGGAGCCAGCAGGGCTCCCCAGAGGAAGAAGAAGGGTCAAATGATCTGTCTGCCTAATCGCTTTGTTCCCATGGGATTTCAGGAAGGCTTCAGCTTATGAACACTTGGCCCCTTGAAACTACCACAACATTTATTGTCGTATTTCATCATCATAATAGCCCTATAAGGGTGGGATCATTATTATCCTTGCTTTACAGATTGGGAAACTGAGTGCTAAGAGGTCAAGTAGCTTGCCCTTAATCACGGTTGGGCAGTGGCAAAGGCTGGGTTCAAATCCGGGCTGTGCAATGGCTTCTCTAGCACACTTGGCTGAATCCTGTGGTGCCAATGTGGCCTGAAGGTTTGACAGAAATGGTGGCCCCCATGCAGGTGTGATCAGAGAACATGGGGCTTACTCCCTTCCCTTCCCTTGGCCTGGCCTTCATTTGGATCCAGGTCTGAGGAGCATGCTACAGAAGGGCAGGGCTGGTGGGATGACATCACCAGAAGAGAATTTGTCAAGGAGCAAGTAAGCAGCTATCTTTGGGATGACCCCCACCTTCCCCTGGGTAAGCAGGAGTGGGTCATTTTCAATCCTACCTGGGTGATCCATTTCCTTCCACCCCCCCCCCTCCACCCGCCCAGCTGAGTCCTGAGGCCCCAGGGGCTGGGATTGAGTGCCCTATTTCATGGCACCTAGAGGGTGCTTTGGAAGGGTCTAGAACAAACCTAGGTCTCTGCTAACCAGATCAAAATCCTCAGTCTACTACTGGGCCCATCCTAAATAGTTCCTCTGGAAATGCCTCCCATGCCTTAGCCATGCACACCGAGAGCACAACCTGACTGGTGTCTTCCCCTGGACTCTTGTATCTTCTCTGATTCTTGGGTTTCTCCTCCATGTGACAGGGTCTCACAAATTACATATAATCAGTGGAGAATGCTTCATTCTTTCTGTTGCTCTCCCTGCTCACCGTTTAAAGGCTCATGCTGCCATCAGCTGGCTGAGAAATTTAAAGTGGTTTGTGAAGAATTTATCTCTTCTTGTCATTCTTTTTTCCTAGGTATTTTCCTCAGTCCTCCCCATTCTTTCCAACATGCAGATGCAGCTTAGAAGCCTGATAGTAATAAAGAAAAGCGAGTCTTGCTTGAAAATAGTAACATTTCTTTATGGCTTGCTGTGAATCATGTCCTGTTCTAGGCACGTAACACATTCTTTCCTCACACAGTCCTGAAAGGTAGGGAGGCACTGTTTTTGTCCCCGCTTTACAGAGGAGAAAACTGAAAGCAGTGAAGTCATCTGTGTATCATGGTCTCTGGGACATTCAAGTGCTTGATGAATGTTAGTTTTTATTTGTAAAAATGAGCCGTGCTTAGCTTGAGTCAAGAATTCATGTGCTGGGGCACCTGGGTGGCTCAGTCCATTAAGCATCTGACTATGGCTCAGGTCATGATCTCATGGTTCGTGAGTTCAAACCCCGCATCAGGCTCTGTGCTGCCATCTGGGAGCCTGGAGCCTGATTCAGATTCTCTCTCTCTCCCCCCTCCCGCCCCTCCCCTGCTCACACTGTCTCTCTTTCTTTCTCAAAAATAAACATTTAAAAAATTATATATAAAAAAGAATCATGTGCAAATATTTATATGGGCATTGATGCTCAGACAGGGAAGGAGAGGGGTGGAACTGAGAAGGGGGAAGGCCATCAAGATGGACCATGAGTGGGTGACACTGAGAAACTGGGGCTTAATCCCGCTGGGGATCTGTGGGAGACAGTGTAGGATAGATCTTGGAATCATCCCACCAAAGGACATGGAAGCTAGGGTATTCTTGGAGAAATCATGGGGATCTTTTTAAAGTAATTGTGAATTTCATCACTCTATCCTGTGTGTTGCCACCCATTTGTCCAAGGAAGGAAACCGGGAAAAGCTATTGTGCATTACTCCCTTTGGCTTCCTATACTTCCCCTGTGTTCTCCGCATCAGCTGTCCCAGTCACAGTGCAGCATACCGCCCCCAACCTCAGTGGAAAATTCATAATAAGCATTTATTTAGCTCATACAACTGAAAGTTGGCTGGGGTTTGGCTGATCTGGGTTGAGCTCAGCTGGGTGGCTCTGCTTCTGGCATAGGTCCAGCTGGGCTTGGCCTCTCTTGGCTGAGGTCTAGTCTCAGGCCTGCTGCACCTGAGCATATTCTATGTCAGGCTTGTGGGCAGCTGGTACTCAATGGAAACTCTGTGTGTGACCGTGACAGAAGCATAGGGGTGCAGGTGGAAACCCAAGAGGCCTCTTAATAGACCTTTCTATATTACCTTATTGACTAAAGCAAGTCACACAGCCAAACCCAAGGTCAGAGGCAGAGAGGTATATTCTGCTTTTACTGGAGAAGCTTCTGCTACTGGCCGTGGCTTAGGATCAGTAAGGCACTCTACTGTGTTTCCTCTGTCAGCTGCTAAACTGTGCAAATACAATGTGAAATTTAAAAGTTTTACCAATGCCAGTTTTCGTTATCACTTTGGGCAAAGTCCCAAATCTTTAACAATATTCTAATTTCTAATTAATGGGAGATGAAATGGTTCTTTAAAACTGCACACCCTCAGGTTCCAGAAACCTCTTTGCTGTCTCAGACCTCAGCTGGAGATTGTTGCCTTATCTCCTACGATGAAGTCTCAGTGTGGACTCACAAAGTGTCTGGAGCTGTTGAGCTCTGCCGTCCCACCGTGACAACTTGTTACCACCTGGGCAGCTGCCTAAATGGCATCTGCCCCTGCCAGTTGCTCAAGCTTGTCAGAATGAGATAAGAGCAGCAAGTGGAATGAATAAATTGTCAATTATATTGATGGGTGTATTTTCCTGCATTTCAGGAGAAGGATTGAATCCTGTAAAAATCTCATTTCTCTGCTTTTCTCAGTGCCTTGGCTCTCTCATCTGGCACGACCGCAGCTTGGCTGGAAGGAGAGGAGGCAGAGCTTTTATGTTGGTTGGAATTTGCAGCCATAAATTTGCAGGACTTTTTCCAAGTTAGCATGGAAAAGACTTGCCGTTTTATGCTTTTTGTGAGTTGTAAGTCATAAAGCATATGCTCAGGGTGGCTTGACTGTTGTGTTCTTGGCCCTGTAAAGGAGGTCTGCTGAAAAAATAACCTAAGCCTTGAACGATTAAACGTCTTTGCAAATGCTCATAAGTTATTTTTACTGTGTCCATGTAGCAGCCGAGCAATCAAGTGAACACAGACCTTGATGCTAACGTCTTGACGATGGCACCTTCTTTGTCCCAATAGAGCATTCTAATTAGCCCATGAAATCATATGCTTCATTAATACTAAATCAAAATGCCTGTGAACTTAGTGGTTTGTTTCTGTTTTTATAAATGCACAAGGGTGGAGCAGAAAGTGCCGGATGTGTGAGCCAATTACTAAGTGTCACTTCTTGGTGGGAAGGATGGTGGGGGTGGGTAATTGAGACAGGGAAGGGAAAGCAGTTGTGTTAATGGGCAGATTACCACTGTGGGCAAGTGGGGCTCCATCCTGCAGGCGAGCTCTGGGAGAGTATTCGACCTCAACTCAGAGTTGCTTCACCAAGGAGTGAGGTTGCTGGGGTATTTTATTCACCAATTCCCATCCATCACTGGTGAGAAACATTTCAAGGGCCAGTGACTCACTGGTCTTCTGGTCCACTCATGGGTGAGTCAAGCCTGCTGCTGTCAGAATCTTCAGAAAGAGTGCCACTGGTACTTGCTGTGAAAACCCTAGACAGCTGTGGAAGTGGTAGGTGCTGAGGGGACATGGTGAGGCGCTATTGGCATCTGCTATAGGGCACTCCAGAGATTTGGGGGAATGGAAGGAAGGAATTTGTAGCTTTTGAAACTGAGCACAGCAGAGGCTAAATACCGTGAAGGCCTTTAGACTGAATGGTGAGCATTCGTTTGGATGGTTATTTAATTTATTTACATTTGGCACAGACATACAATGAAACACTATACAACCATTACCAAAAGAGGGAGAGTTAATGTGCTGACATGAAACTCTATTCAAGTTATAGTTTTGGCTAGAAAGAAAGCACAGTGCAGAACAATATGTGTAGAATATGCTACCTTTTTTGTTTTTTAATTTGACAGAGAGAGAAAGCTAGAGTGGGGGAGAGGGGCAGAGGGAGAGAGAGAGAATCTGAAGCAGACTCCATGCTCGGCATGGAGCCCAACATGGGGATCAGTTCCCACGACTGCAAGATCATGACCTGAACCAAAATCAAGAGTTGGATGCTTAACCGACTAAGCCACCCAGGTGCCCCTAGAATATGCTTTCATGAAAACATTGGTTTATAATTTACATGTCATAAAATTCACCCATTTTAAGTCTACAAATATGAGTGGGTAAATACATACAATTTTCTAGAAATTTCATGTAAATGGAACCATATAATATTTGGACTTTGTGTCTGACTACTTTCACTTAGCATATGTTATTAAAATTATTCACATCATAGCATATGTCAATAGTTTGTTCCCTTTTTTACTGTGGAATAGTATTTCATTGTATGGATATATCACCTTTTTGTTTATCCATTCTACAGTTGATAGAAATTTGGTTTGTTTTTTTGTTTTATTGCGAATAATGCAGTAATGAACATCCACATGCAGTCTTTATGTGGACATATATTTTAATTTCTCTTGGGTAGGTACTTAACCAGTGAAATTTCTGGGTTATATGGTAAGAATATGTTTAGTTTTTTAAGAAACTGCCACACTGTTTTCCAAAGAGACTGTATCATTTTATTGCATTCCCACAATGTATGAGGGATCCAGTTTTTCTATATCCTTACCAACAACTGGTATTGTCCATCTTTCTGAGGTTAGTCATTCTTTTTTTTTTAATTAAAAAATTGTAATTTTTATTTATTTTTGAGAATGAGAGAGAGAGAGAGTCTGGGGGAGGGGCAGACAGAAGGGCAGAGGATCTGAAGCAGGTTCTGTGCTGACAGCAGAGAGCCCAATGTGGGGCTGGGACTCACAAACTGTGAGATCATGATCTGAGCCGAAGTTAGATGCTTAAGCAACTGAGCCACCCAAGTGCCCCGAGGTTAGTCATTTTGATAGAAGTGTAAGGGTGTTTTATCATTTCCTAACGAAACTTTATTTGCCATACTTTATTTGCCATTCATATATCTTCTCTGGGGAAATGTCTATTCAAATCTTTTCTCATTTTTCTTTGTTTTCTTATTGATTAAGAAGGGTTCTGGACTGTTGTAATTTTTTTCTGTAAGGTCAAAATTATTTCCAAAGAGAAAGTTAAAAAAAAAAAAAATCCCTGCCTCCATCATTGTCCCTGTGTCCCGTCAGAATGGTACACTCAGGAATTGTCTCGTGGTGTTACATCCTCAGTAAAAGAAATAAAAGGAAGGGCGAGATCAGATTTTTGATCTTTTGCCAAGAAGTGTCATTGGTAAGGACACAGTGGATCTTTATTTGTTTTATTTTTTATTTTTAAAAATTTGTTTAAATGTTTATTTTTTTTGAGACAGAGAGAGGCAGAGCATGAACGGGGGAGGGTCAGAGAGAGGGAGACACAGAATCTGAAACAGGCTCCAGGCTCTGAGCCGTCAGCACAGAGCCCCACGCGGGTCTGGAACTCACAGACCCCTAGATCATGACCTCAGAGGAAGTCTGACGCTTAACCGACTGAGCCACCCAGGCGCCCCTAGGACACAGTGGATCTTTATTAAATCAAAATATACTTCCTCAACTACTTTTTCTCTGTGAATGGGAAATTGGTGATTTAAAAAATGTCCAGATGTTGGATAAAGCAAAACATGAAAGGGCTTGTTATAATCTTTCTTTTTTTCAGTCCCTGCAGAGGTCATCTTCCTCAGCCTTTTCCCTCCGCATATGGTAAGCTCAGGCACTTGCTGTGTGTCCTACTGCCAGTGTAGATAGATTCAGACCTGGGGAGCAGAGGAGTGAGCCGAGCTGGTTCGCCCATGGGCACAGGCACTTGCTTCAGGGCGCCAGCGTGTTCCCCAGTGGCGCCCCCATTCACATCTTCTCCGCGTTGACACTGTGCACAGCCAGCGGGTCTGTGGAGTTGCCTCTCTTTCACTTCCTGCCAAATCTGATACTTCTTCTACATTTTCTCATATAACGAAAGTGAACTAAATATATGCCTGTAGCTAAATTTACAAAGTTCAAGCAGAAATGAATAGGCTAGTTACCTAATAGCAGATGGAGCATAAAGAACAATGAGATGGAACAGAGATACTGCGGTCTGCATGCCATCTCCTTGACTTAATGGCTTTCAGGTTTTCAAATATTTAATGCGTACCAATTATTCATTCTTTCATTCATTCATCTAATCTTTAGGAAATCCTACAATGCATCAGACACTTTGTGAGGCCAGAGGGTGTTGGTAGTGAACCAGTGTGACAAAGTCCTCCACTCTGAGATTCTCACACTCCTGGGAGAATTAGACAATATATAAGCAAGTAAATACACAACATATTCCAGGTTATACTAAACATTACAAAATGAAACAAAATACAGTGAGGAGGTAGAGACGGATGGAGTCATGAAAATTCTGGAAGGATGGACTATGGAGGATTAATAGATCTAATTGTTTAAATCTATTTATTTATTCATTTTAGAATTTATTTTCAAATTTTCCTATAACAAACTTGTATTGCTTTTGTAATAAAAAGGTTATTCTAAATTTACAGTAAAACAGTAGATTTGAATGTTTACTTGGTTAATCAGATCACTTGTTGTATCCTAGTTTTTAACCAAAAATATTGAAAAAAATCAACTGGAAAATAAAACATAGTCTTTATTATCTGGGGGCGTGGTTTCTTAACATGTTAGGAATTTTGATATTTGGAAATACAAGATAAACAAATTACAAAAAACCAGGAGTGTTTATAAAATGCTTTCCTGATTGGTAATTTGAAATGATTAATAATCCCTTCGAGTCTTGGTAAATTGTAAATTTTGCTACTAGTTAGATCAAAGTAAACAATGGTAGCATTAAATGAAAGATGCAGGGACCAAAACATCTGAGCCCAAAATGCTGTTTCTGACCTTGTTTTGTTTTGTTTTTACTGGCAAATGGGAGCACAAAGGTGTTTCTAGGAGTTCACACAACAAAACATAAAGTGGAGATTTCAGCCACTTAGTTAGCTTGGCCCAAGAAAACTCCCAAACTTGGAAAATTCAGACAACGATAACGCATTTGAAGGCATGACCCAGGCTATTTCCTGGAGGCCCAGCTCCCCAGAACAGATGCCTGTGTATATGGTATGTGAGGGGTGATCCTTCCTGCCCTCTGCCCTTCTCCCACCTCGGTGCTCCTTTTCACTGATTGGTGCCACTTTCCGAAAGAGGTGACATTTTATTTCGTAATACCACCACTTAGATCATAACAAATAACTAGTGGGGTCACACAACACCCCCACTCAAGACCCTTACCCCAAATCTTCCTGCCTCATACTGTCAAGTTGTTCAGTTTCTGGCTCATACTGATTTCAAAATCTATTTGGCCATCTCTGGTGCTGGAATAAACCAAATCTTATCCAAATATGATCTCCATTTTATGTTTTGTAAACTTGGTCATGTTTTCTTGTAACTAACCAATTCAGATGCATACTTATCCAGTTAAGCACCGACAAAGAAACTCAAAATTTGTGCCCGCATGGATTAGTCATTGGCTTGTACATTAAATCAAAGCTCTATGGCCCTACTCATTGTTTCTAATAATTTCCATTGTTTCAAAGTGATTGATTTCAACAGCTTCGAGGCTTTTTTTTTTGTTTGTTTATTTTTTTACTTGCTTATTGATTGGATTCTTAAGGAGCCCAACTTCTACTCCCTTATTTTGTATTCCTAGGTAACTCATTACTGAAAAATTGAATGATGCTACTCCAGAGAATGCTTATAGTAATGAGGTAGGAATTTTATCTACAGAGATAAAGTATGCTCTAAGCAAAAGTTAACATTTTAGAGTTTTATAGTATTCAACAAAAAATAAAGAAGGTGTCTAAAGGACTATTTGTGATGGAATAAAAAATAACATATTGGCTCCTTTTTTCTTATAACAAATACCAACTTCACTAAAAATAATCCATTTATTTTCATGTAACTACTTTATGCACTATACTAGTTCCGTTTTTCCCCAAGTAGATGTATTGGGCTTTGTTTTGAAAATGTGCCCTCTTCTGCCTTCTTTGGACTTTGAAAAAGCAGAAGTTATACTGACATGCTCAGCGTGGTATTTGCTGATGTGTGAGTGTGTGTGTGGTTTTAATTTTTAGTTGTTTTTTTCTCCCTCAACCTTTTCTTTTAGTTAATGGGAATCACATTACATTTTCCACTCCTGAGCACTGTGATTCATTGCCATCTATTTCCTCCGGAGCTCACTACCCCACAGAGTCCTCTGGGAAATTGATTAGTCACCATCGAGCAAGGCACCTTGCATGCCCGTGGTCAGCATCTACTCCAACAACTGTGTCATATGGAGGAAGATTAAAGTTTCTGTAGCATCTTCCTTTGGGGAAGTAATAGGGCGTCAGTTTGCGGGTCTGTGGTTTCATCTTTATAATGTAATATACAAGCAAGTTGGATATTACAAAAGACAGATGCCTCATTAGGTTCAGAAAATTATCAGGCACACTTCTGTCTCAGGAAACAGACATTAAGAGTTGGTCACAGCCCCTTGCACTGTGGCACACATATAGTGTTTGTGGATGGGTTGAATCTTAATATATTGATGCAGTTTTGAAAAAGCTGGAACTGATTCATTTATCTCAAATATATTCTTGTCTAACCCACTTGGGTCTAATGGCAGAAAGTTTCAAGCCAAAAGATTTTTCTTCATAGGTCAGACTTACAAAGACATTTCTAAAGTCCTACCTTAATCATATCAATTATGGTCTTTAGGTTTCAACTTGCATTTAGCATTGCTGATCGACAGCTTGTAATCACCTATCCATAAAATACAGTTGTGATCTTACCTCCATCTGAATACTACCTAATCTTAGGGTGCTTAGCTTGCTATCTATGCAGTCAGAAGAACTCTTTAACTTTTTTTAATCAGAGTAGCCTCTTCAAGTTTAAGGAACTAGACCAGTTGAAGAGCAGGGACAAATGGTTAACCAGGTAGATAGGCTGAGCAAGGTGTCAGAAAGTCAATTTCTGGGCTGAGCCCTGGGTAGCATTGGGAAACTACTTTTGCCTTGCTAGGACTTAGGCTTCTTATAAGTCTGTTAGCATGGAGAAGTAGAAGTGGACATACAGCAGAAAACAGTGCACCCACATAAGGGTTAGACATGGTTGACCTGTAATCAGAACTGGGTCACACAAACAAAAATCCCGACCAAATATTAGATGAACACAGAGAACTATAACTCCTTAACCTTTGCTATAAAAAAGTATTGCCAGTTCTATCTCACTGAGACGACAGAGTTCTTGTTTGGATATTCCACTCTTCCCTGTCATGTTGATCATCTGGAAGCTCTGGGAGAATACAGAACATAGTGACCTTCCAACTTGGAATTAGAAGGTGAGTGTTGACATGCTGTTGAGACAGTCAAGGAGAGCCATGTTCAACACCAGCTCTGACACTGGCCAGCTGCAAGACCTTGGAGAGGTTACTTAGCCTTTGAAAAGCCTCACTTTTTTCACTGACAGAATCAGTTTGGAGTAACCTCTACCTGAAGGCTTGGGGTGCTGCGTTGGAAAGGGTTCTGAGGTACCCCACTGGGATATATCACCACACCTGATCACCAGTGTCTGTGATGTCAGGGAGAGAGGAAGTCTGCCGTGTGCCATCCACACAGTGATCTCTTTCTTCACTTCCCCCTCATACTAACAGCACTCTGAGATGTTGCGACTTACAACAAGTCCAGAGAGCCATATTTGTTGGTCCGGAGGGCCTATTTGTTGCTAATGTCATGGATAAACTAGCTAGCCTGAACGTTGCTCAGAAATCTTTCACAGGCACAAAAACTCAGTCAGCCACAAGGGGAGGCCCAGGCCATAGGTTGTTTCTCCTAATTGGATTCAGAGCGTGGTTTCCTGTAAACCACGGTGCCCGGATACTGCTCCACCCTGGGAGCTAGTGCCTGGTGGGGAAACTGGAATACTCCCTGCTGTTTTGGAATGTGAAGGCCAAGGAAAATATACTACTTTTTCAAAAGGTGCCTTTGATGAGCCTAGAGCTAGAAAGAAATTGAGTGGTTTCAGTGGTGATCCCCATGGATCACTATTCTGCAGTTGGAGGTAGTGGGGACCTGACAGGTCCCCTCCACCAACAACCAAGCAATCCAGGGCAACTCTGATAAACTGATATTCATAAACCCTTTTTGTTTCTGTTTCCATTCCTGCTGCAGTGTTTAGTTTTAATTGTCTTGTTCCTTCTGGCTCTTACGATGAGGAAGAATTTGTTTCCATGTGAGTCAAATAATGTTTATTTTCTCTACCCTTTTATTTATTTCACATTTTACACATTTCATAGAACTTAATTTTGGGGACTAATTGGACATGGTGTGAGCTGGTCCCAGAATGTTGCTGCAGGCGGTATGGGCAGTGCTCGTCTAGAGGAATCTTCTGGCTTTATACCTCAGATTTCATCCATTTCATCCATTGGCCATGCTGCACACTCACTACAGTGTCTCTACTTCCTGACTGTGTCTCTGAGCTCCAAACTCGTATCTCTAACTCTCTCTTGGTCATCTCAGCTTGGGGACCCACTTCTCAAACTCAGATCGTCCAAAGGTGAGCTGTTTTGTTTCTCCTACTACACCTGCTATTTTTCTAGATGCTGTATTTTGGTAAATTTTACCACCTCTACCCAAGTTTCCCATTGCTGAAATCTGAATGTTGTCTCAGATACTTTTTCCTCTTCCTACCTCATACATGTATCAAATCCTATACCCTTTAAATAGATCTCACATGTATATATCTTCCACCCTTTATATTTGTCTCACATATGTATTAGCCCCACCTCCCACCTGATTGGCCCACCACATTGTCACTCTCCTATTAAGAAATATTCAGTGGTACCTCAACATGACCCATAGAGTCAAACCTAAATTTGTTTGCATGGCCTACAAGATAATCTGTTCTGTCCAACCTCAATTTCCCTTCCCCAGGATACTTCCTTTTCCCCAGGATACTCCCTCTCTAGAAATAGCAGTACTGGATTTGCAGTTTCTCCAAAGCACATCACCTCTCACTTCTATATGGCATTTCTTGTGCTTTTCTCTCTGCCTGGAACCCGTTCCACTGCCTACTTCCCCTTCCAGGCTCAGCTCAGATTGCCTTCCTCATAAAGTTCTTCTGGTCTCCCTCGGAAGAACTTACACTTCTTACCATATGTTCCTATTGCATGGGTCACAAATCTCAATTTTAGCAGTGGTCTTGTGAGTGTCTTGATGCAGAGGGCAGCATTTTAATACATCTGCTATCTGCCTGGTACATTGTAGATGCCCACTCATGCTGGTTAAATAAAATGGTTGAATGACTTGTGGGCCAAGATACACCCATTCTCAGTGCCTAGGTTGGGAAAGTGAGACCTGGAAAGATGAAAATCAGGATTAGAGCTGGCTCATTCTTCTCCCACATGTTTTTGGAGGATGTTTCTGCACTACCCAGGAACATGGTCTCCAGAACCTTCAGGCCCACAAAGTCCATTCTTGTCTGTGTTCCATCCTTTAAGGTGGACCCAAGTGTATTTTATACCTATGTGGCCCAGAGGTCTGAGCTTCCTGGAAGCTTTGCAGGCTAGAAATGCTGCAGGACAGGTGTGGGACAGGCTGACCAGTTCTCCAGGACTGACAAAGAGGATGAGAACTGCCTAGACCTGATCAGTAGAAGTGGCAGCACTCATTTTTCCTTCTTGCATTTTATCAGAGCTTTTAGATAAATTTCCTATCATGAATCCAAAGAATGGGAAGAATTTTTAGGGGCTGGACCAGTGGAATAAATGGAAGAGCCCATATCTGTATGAAGTAAGGGACTCTAAAAGCCTCCAATAGATTCTAAACTCATATCCTATTTTCATCTTTCAAACTCTATTGTTCAGGTCCTATCCTTACTCCTATCCTGATCCTCACTAAGTACCTGTATTCTGTCAGGTGTTAGAATTATATTAATTTACTGTGATGAGCACAGGGTGATGTATGGAATTGCTGAATCCCTGTATTGTACAGCTGAAACTAATATTACACTCTATGTTAACTAACTGGAATTTAAATAAAGACTAAAAAAAAAAAGAGTTACATTAACTTAGAGCACAAGTAATGGCTCAGCTAATGATGCTTATTCTCCCAGGCACAATAGGTGCTTGCTGAATGACACTAACGAGAGAGAGAAAGAGAGAGACATACACACAATTATAAATCCCAAATGCTAAAACACTGTATACATCTATTTGGATGAGCATAATGAATTTTTAATTATTTATGGCCACTCTTTATTGCTCATGCTAATATATACATTAATATGGTTATTTAATCTTGACAGCAAGTAAATAATTCAATTTAATAATTGAAAAGTTCTTTGCATGCATTTAACATATTATTTCTTCACAATGTGTCCTGTAAAAGGAGGTGGCTGTTTTCTTAAATACGTCTTATCTTGGCCTAGCAACTTAGTAAAACCAAACTTAAAAAAAATCTTTTAAATAATTTCTGGTGGTTCATAATAATCATTAGAAAACTAGCATATATTAAAGACTTACTATATTCCAGGCATTGTGCTAAGAAGTGCTTTTCCATAGATTTTTACATTGAATACTCATTTTACAGTTGAGGAAACTAAGGGATAGGGGGACCAACTGCTCAAAGTATCCCTCTTAGTGAATCCCTGTTTTAGCAGTTACAGAGCCATAGCAAGAAGATGTTGCCAGGAGATTTCTTACCTTAAAATCAAAGCTAACTGATAGTGAACGTGGTAAGAAAGCAGAAGGTAGTGAAAATATTTATGCTCTGAAATCTGAAGGCTGAGTTAAGTTCGATTTCACCGTTTAGTAGCTGTTTGCCCTTCTCTGAACACAAGTAAGAGAATAGTAATAACATCTTTGTTCCCTGCTACAACCACCCGGAGACTAGTCTAAGCATTAGCAGAATTATTAAAGTCCCTTAAAAGCTGGGCCTGAGTAAGATCCTACTTTGGGACCCTGAACTAGGCCTCCTTCCAGATGACACTTCCCTTCCTGGAAGAGGTCTAAGGCAGAGAAGGAAGCTTTCAGGACTCTTTCCTACCACCAGTTATCAAGGTGGGGGTGGTGGGGAACGTCTGCCCTTGATTGAATGTAACTTGATTTTAGACTGACCAAAAATAATCTTTTTTGAACATAGGGATTCATTATAAAATTATTTAAAATATATTAACTACCACATCCAATTATGATATCACCATGATTATTACTTGGGATGAGTTAGATTTGTCTTTAAATGAATTGGTTTTTTAAAGTAAATAACAGTACAGTATTACATGTATATGGCAAAAATTAATACAGGCAGACATAGATTTATGGTATATCTAGTTACACTAAAGTGTTCTTCAAGGCCCTCCCGGTGCCCAGAGCCCTTCCAGGGGCCTGCAGGCATTTTGCACTAGTAATTTTGTATTCTTTCATATAAAGGGGGCTTCCAAAATAGAATAAACTTCATGCCCCGTGAAACTTGGATCTACCCCTGCATGACTTGGACTTTGTAACGGTTGTAGGAGCTTCTTAGAATTTCAGGAAGAGTTTTGTTGTTGTTGTTGTTGTTATTGTTTGCAAGTTCTGGCTGTCAGAGACACAATAGGAGCCAAGAAGAAAAATGGTCTTGAGCAGTTTTTAAACAACAACCTCAAGACATAAGGTACAAGAGCTCAGGTGTCATCAATCATTTCCCGATAGGAAAGAACACTCAAAGGCCAGCCTCTTAAACCACTGGATAGAAGCTATCCACCAAGGATCACCAGGCTAGTACACCCCTCTCCAGGAGGCCATGTGTGTTGAAGTCTAATTACATCTCAGTAGCCTCCTTCTCCAGAGACCTGCTCTCGGCTGAGAGGAACCTCCTTACCTGGGAAGATATACCCAGTAGTGCAGCCCAAGCCGTTGACTGGCTGATACACAGATGTAAAAGGGAGGCCCTATGCCTCAAGTGGGATAAGTATGGTTTAGTTCATGCTACCACAGCTCCCCATGGAGTCGGACTAGGGCTAGACTTTACCTGTGTTCACACAGATTTGCTGTCTCTGTTTTCCTCACTCCCTGACAAGACACTCCCAATAAGCTGTGTGCATCTGAATCCCCATTTCAGGCTCTGCATCTGGAGAGTCTGATCTAGGACTAAGCCTTCCTCACCCACCCCTCCAAATGCTTGAGCAGCCTATGCTTGGCTCTAGCCCCAGCAAACAGGGGCTCTGTGCTTTCCAGGACATCCTTCTCAGTTGTAGGCAACTCTGATCATAGGTGTGTCATAGGCTGAGCCCAGCAGGTTGAGCCTAGTTTTATGAAGACAGCTCCCCTTCCTATTCTTTTCTTTACTCTGAACCTTACCAGGCCATTCAGCTAATCCTTTTGTGGGCAGGTTTCTGTTCTTCTCTCACTTCCTGGCTTCCCTTCTCACTGTAGTCCAGCATAGCAGAGTACCAGTGTTGGTGCTCACCAAAACTGAGCCCTATGAACTGAACTGCCATGTTCTCACTGAGAGCTGAGGACTCACAGCAGGGCTTCCCTCAGCGGAGAAACTGTTTTCAATGGGCCCACATAGGATAGGCATCAGTGATTCAGGCAATGTCAACATCCATCGTGGCGCTAACATTCAACTTTGATCCAGAGACCCTTACCCATGTGTTCTTGGTAGACCATACCTTCCCCTGGTACGTGCTGTAGCAATGTGTTTTGTACCCCTACTCACAGGATTTCACATTTATTTCTGCCAAATTTCATTTTGTGATCCTACTATCTCAGCCACTTGAATTGTATTTTGTATCCCAAATTTGTCATCAGGTCCTATTTTTCCAAAGCATGTTACAAATGCTGCTAGAGGTAACCCAAAAGATTCTTAGATGGTACTCAAATGAGCATTTTCTAAACTTTTATTTCATTGTTTCTTTTAATTCTTATGAACTTAATTTATACTGTAAAATATAATTAGCACATCAAATACGTGGATTCTTTTAATATAAATTTAAGTTAAAAATGAGTCAACTTAAAGAGAGTCCTTAAGCCCATGTGGTACATGGTAATGGGAACCGTGAGGGCAGTACATGAATGACTGATGTTCAGGAAACACTGCTTAGAAGATTTGACATTTCTCTACACTTTAACCCATTTGTCAACTTCACCTTCACTCAACCCTTATTCTAGTTCAACTTACTAATAAACATCCGGAACAGGAAAGGCCTGGAGAGAGACTTGGGGCCTGCTCCACTTGTTGCAATCCATCAAGTAGGGCTCAATGTGTGTGGGCATTTAACTATCATACTGTCCTCCTCTTATGCACAATTTCTATCTTACTCAAAAGGTGTCATTATTTGTTGGCTCCTTTTATGAAATTCAGCCCCATTGGTAACAGGTTCTTACTAATTTCCTAGTCTAATAGCCCTGCCAAAAACATAACAAGTGTGGTTAAGCTGATGCAGCTTGCCTTTGAAAACCCAAGCTGACCCCTGGGGATGAACACTTTTTGCCAAACCATTTTGCCAATAATCCCAACTATAGTCATGAGTAAGGTGGCCCTCCAGCCCACAGCTGCATAGCTGGAAGGGTCCACTGCCTTCTCTGTTTTTTGAAGCCAGGGGTCAAAATTATTCACCAGCCTTGACCCAGCCCCTCTTCAATTTCCTATGAATGCTTGAAGATGACCACAAATAATCTCACGTGTGTTTTATTTTTAACTGTAGCCTGGCATGTGATCCTACCATATTGGGAAATGGAAATGCCTATGGAATATCCAGATCCTTGAGGATTCAGTCCTGCATATTAATGCTGGCTTCCTCTCCCCAGGCTTACAGTCTTACTTCTTTCTCTATTTGTTCATATTATGGGTATTAAATACTCCAGTGGACAAGGATTTGAGTACGTTTGCTCCTCCCTTATTCTGCTGCCAGTCAACCTTGTTCCAAAAATACCTTTTAATAGTTCCTTTATGGTTTTATTTAGCTGTGTTTTATTTGAAAGACATCTCTTCCTGGGTTTTAAGGCTTCTAGACGGTATTCACATAGATCCACCTCAGTGTGGGACTCAACCAGGCCTCTGGGACCTATACCCATATTTTGTCCTTTCTGGCTGTGAGCTCACTATAGAGCTGTCTGCCAACACATCAGCTTGTTGTGTTTCTTCTCCTTCTAGCTGTGTAGTTGTGTTTGTGGTGTCAGAACCCCATTGCCAAGGATGTCTCACCCTGCTTGATGAGAAGGAAGACATTTTTTTATAAACCCCAACTCACCTGTAAACATTTTAAAACTCTCTGCTCATAACTACAAAATTCCTGGCCAGACTAGGTGTCTCACTCCGAACAGATGCGAATGTAAGGATGATGTGAGAATTCTTGCTCTTGGTGCTCATCACTGCCCCTTCTCCAACCAATTCCTCCTTTTGATTGGAAGTAAGATGAGAAAAATACCGCCTCTCACTGCTTGCTCAATCTTCTTAGGGTTGAGTCTGCCAGCGTGGTAGGTCAGGGGTGTGTCATATGCAATTTCTATCACAACGATACTGTGAGAATGTGGGTGCACAGTTGAATTTCCCATCAGTTCGCTCTTCTATCTTTCTTCCTGATTTCTGTGACAGAAATGAATCCCTCATTTCCTGTGTTTGCCAGGGGCTGTGGTATCCCGCCATTACAGAAGCACTTCTTTTTTTTTTTTCATTCATCTCCATTATTTCCCAACATGAAAACTCATGCATGGCTGCATAGATTTGCTAGCTTACTGACTCTCCAAAACAAATGAACAAAATCCACTTCTTATGAGCAAAATGTGACAAAGTATGTCTTTCATTTGTTATGTTCTAATGAGGCCCACTCATGATCCTGTGAGGTTCTGTTGAGCTGACCATTTCCTCCTCTCCCTCTAGATCCAGTTTTGCTTCTCCCTGACTCTGCCCTCTATTGTACCTGGACTGGCCCAGCTACACTTTCTCAGGCCCCCTTTGTTAACTGGCTTCCTGCCAGGTTTGGCCAATGTAAAGCCCTGATGGATGGAAAGAAGGGAAGAGCCAGGGCAATTTGCCAGCCTTGGTGTATTAGTGATTCAGATTTGTGCTGCAGCAAAAATCACTCGTCACCTGGGGTCATCACTGGAGAATACTTACTTACATCAGAAAATGGTAGGCCCATGAATGGTAAGGACTAGTGAAATGACCAATTGCTGGATGAAAAGAAGCATTGGTGAGAGGTTCATGGAGGTTATGGTTGATCTGGGTCTTAAAGAGCACATGAATGTTTTCCTGGCAGTCATGACAGACATGCTCAGAAGAGGAACAAGTAGATGACTGGTTATGGAGAAAATGGGGAACAATCAGGTAGGATTGTAGAACAGAAGGCATCAATCATGAGAGATGAAACAGAAGAAAATATGTTGGTTTCAGTGCATGAAGGACCCTCTGGAATAACCTTGCTAAGGAGTTTGTACTTTCTCCTATAGTTGAGTTCACTGTAACCCTAGAGATCTAGAATTGGGAGGAGCAAGAAGACCAACTTATATTAGCACAACTTATATTAGCACAACTCCATTCATAGTCTACTTTGTCTACCGGGCTTCTACAGAATATTGTATTTGATGAAAGTGTGCTGTGGCTTAGAAAGTTCCAACTAGTGCTGTTGTGGGTGATAGGAATGGATTGTTCAAGGTATTTTGATACATACAACTGAATCGCCTCTAACTGGCTTATGAAGGAAGGGATATTGAGGAACAGAGTTCTCAGAAGCATAAAAGGGTTCAAGAAAAGGGCTCTAGGCTGAGCTTCCCAAGTGACTTGCAGAGTGACACAACAGAGTCAGCCTGCCAAGTGTCAGTCAGCTGGTGAATCGGGAGATTCCCTCCCCAGCTGTCTCAGAGCCACACTAGCTCTGCCACAGCCACTGGCCCCGCCTCTGTCCCTGCCTCACTCAGTTCCCAGAAAAGCCCTTCTGCTTGGCAGAAGCTAAGTCACGTGACTGAGTCCCAGCCGCAAGGAGGCCAGGAAATGAAGATTTTGCTTTATCTTCACATTCTATGTTACAAAAAGAGGGAATTATCCTGTAAGACATTAGCAAAGTGTGGGGAGTATGGTCAAAAGATTTGGGGCATACCCAAATGACAAGTGTCCACTTTGAGAAGGCACTAGTTTTTTGTTTTTGTTTTTGCTTTTGTTTTAAGGGAGAGCATACAAAATGATGTCTGTTCAAACTGCTGTAATGTAATACCACAGTTATTATAAATAATGGAAATTCATTTCTCACGGTTCTGGAGGCTGAAAGTCTGAGATCGGGTGCCAGCATAGTAGGGTAAGGCCCTCTTCTGGGTGGCTGACTTCTGTTGTATCCTTACATGGTGGGAAGCACGAGGGAGTTCTGTGAAGCCTCTTTTATAAGGACACTAAACCCATTTATGAGGGCTCCACTCTAATGATCTAATCACCTCCCACCTGCTAATACCATCACCTTGGGCATTAGGTTTTCAATATATGAGTTTAGGGGGACACAAATATTCAGACCATAGGAGATGAATTTTTCATTTAAAAATATCATTTTGATGAAATCACTCGGTTTTTCAGCCAAGGCCAATCCTGATGACTGTGTATAAGGTCTGTGACCACTGGTGTCTTTAGTTAGCCTCACATTTTATTTTACCAGGTTTTCAGAACGCAAGTTAGTTCCTTAACTTTTATGCCAGGTCACAAGTCCTTTCATCCTTATATGGCAAAACCCTGGGATCCTTTCCTGGACCCTTTCTAACTCGTCATTCTATTTTTGTTTTGTTTTGTTTTGTTAAGTTTATATATTTGTTTTGTGGGAGAGCCTCAGAAAGAAGGAGGAAGGAAGAGACAGATTCCCAAGCAGTCTCTGTACTGTCAGCGCAGAGCCTGACCCGGGGTTCTATCTCACAGACTGTGAGATCATGACCTGAGCCAAAATGAAGAGTTGGACGCTTAACAACTGAGCCAACCAGGCGCTCTCTCTCACGTGTCATTCTTGTGCAGTTTGATGAGGACCCTCTGCTACCCAAGATACAGAGCTCTCCTGTGTCACATGAGGAATACCCTCATAATATAACAATCAGTCATCAATCCCAGCCCTTTGCAATATTGTTTCCCATTGGCTGTAACATACAAACAAATGTTTATCACAACCTATTCAGGCCACTAATTCAGTCTCCAGGACCCTAAACATGGTTTGGATGGAATTTCCTATTCCTGTGGAATAAAGCATGTGCAGTTGCCGTATGATGTGTCTCTGAAGGAAGCCTTAAGGCAGCCTTAAATGTTGGCCCTTTGGTGCTTCAGCTGCAGAGAGCTGCCTGCCTGGTCCAAGGTCATTGTCATTCTTGGAGGCACCCACATCCAGTGACTGATGGCAGGGTGAATACAAAACCCAGCTATCTCAGCCCAACTCAGGACAACTCTGACCGGTATTCTAGCTCCCTGTGGGGCTGGCTACATCTGTCCCTCAACTCCACTTCTCCCTCTGCCTCTCCTGCTTCCTCCACTTCCATTCCATAGGCATCTATCTCATGGGTGCTCCTTAATAAACCTGCACAATGTGTCTCTGAGTCTGTGTCCTGGGGACCCTAATGTACAATAGTTAGCATCTGCCTGCGAGAAGCACATAACGTGCCATGTGCCAAGCAAATGCTCCACCCACCAAGGGCATTCAATTCCCCAGAGAAATATGCAGCTGCCAACTGCTCTCAACCAGGTGATGTCCTGGTGCTCAGAACTGGTTACACTCATTCAAAAACTCAGTGTAAATTTTACATTAAAAGAAAAAATAACCTGGAAAATTTTTGAGCTCTAGTTAATGATACATATGATAAAATATTTAGGGAAAAGAATAGGTGTCTGTAGTTTTCTTTGTAATGCACCCAAAATCAGATGGATGGATGACTGAGTAGAGAGATGGATAGATGGACAAATAGGTGATGAAACAAGCATTGTAAAATGTTAATGGTAGAATCTAGATGGTGTGTATGTGGGTATTCACTGAAAAAAATCTATTTTGCTCTGTTTGAAATTTTTATTATAGAGTATTGGAAAAACAACTTGGTATGGTTTTCCTAGGAAGGGTAGATTGGCAACCTTTTATGAATTTATTTCCAAAGTAAGGATAAGCCTATCTACTATTGAAGATCCTATCAGTGTAATTTCCCTGATAACTGAATCCATCATTTATTCAACAGACATTTATTGAGCATGTACTATGAGAATGTGTATACAGTAGATGTTCCAGGAAAGATAAAGAAATATAAAAGGTTTATTCTGCAATTTTGTTACAGTAGATAAAACAAATACATACAAAATGTTAAATAATAATAGTTTATATCACATTACTCTTAACATAGACTTTTAAAATGTATTTATTGGTTCTAATGGTTCTAATTGGTTCTAATCGGTTATGTTTCAAGCAATTAATAACAATAATAGCAGCCACTTACATTGTGCTCACTTTGTGCCTGGCCATGTTCCAGGGGCTTCATATGTTTTGATACATTTCATCCTTATACTTGTGTGGCAGAGTTCCAACTAAAGGGGGCGTGATTGACCAAGGAGCCAACTGCTGTACTTTGTAATCCATCCCTGAATTTCCCAGCTAGGGACCATGCCCCACAGGGATATTAAGACCGGCCCATTCCTAAGAGACACATAACTCCTACGACAGCTGTCGCTCCCTCCATGATTCTCTGGCGGCCTCCTCAGACTGCATGGTGGTCAAGGATGCTCCACCCTTCCCCATGCCTCTCCCAGCCTCCCCAGACTCCCTTCCCATCTCCCCCACGGGCATATCCCCTAATAAAATCTTCACACAATTGCTCCTGTCTTGGTGTCTACATCTCAAAGGCCCCGGACTAACACAATACTGTCCTATGAGCAGTACTATTATCATCCATTTTGCAGGTGCAGAAACTGAGACACAAGGAAGTAACTTGCACAGGGTCACACAGCTGAGGTGGAATGCTGACCTGTGTCTCTGGTAATTTATTTCTAAGAAGAGGATACTCTAGGGCAGGTCTTGAATATTCTGAGTTGGGCAGGCAGTCTCTAGGGTTTATAATTAATAATGATAAAAATAATAATATTGACAACTCCTGCATGTTATTAGTGCAGGCATGGTACATTGCATACTTCAGCCAATTTAATCCACACATCCTTATGGTAGGTGCTAATATCTCCACCCACATCACATACCCACTAAAAGTATGGGTCCTCCTCACTGGAACTCTGCTTCAGGGTCTTGCTGTCTACCTGAGATGCAAACAATAGATATTCATTTTAGAGGAATGGAAAGATATTGGGCATCATGGCCGCCCCACCATTATTATTACCATTTATTGCTTGTCATATGCAGATATTTTTCTTAAAGCTTTATTTGTCCCCATTTTACAGATGTGGAAACTGAGCCTTAGAGAAGTTAAGTAATACTGAACATAAACCCTACGTGTGCACACATATACACACAAACATGCACACAAACACATATGCACAAACGGTAAATTACAGAGCTGGAGTTTTAACCAGCTGGGGTTGCTGAGTCCAAAGCCTTTACATGTAACAGCAGCAAAAAAGGAAATGCTCGAGAATGAATTTAACTCAAAAACCATGAGGAACTGTTCAAAGAAAATTAAAATGCCTCAGGGGAAAATAGAGGCACTGAGATATCAACAAATTTTAGCATTATCTCTTCCCTAACCTTTGATAATTTCGTAAGTGAGAAACAGCTTTTCACTGTCAGTTCAATTTGCATTTTTATTAGTAGGAAATTTCAACAGCTTCAAATTAACCACATATCTTTTCTATCCTGTGGCGTGTGTGTGTGTGTGTGTGTGTGTGTGTGTGTGTGTGTGTGTCCTGTTCATAACTTCTGCAGATTTCACTGTTGGGATTTTAGAATTTTTTATTGATTTATCTGAATTAATTATAAATTAATTGTATTTTGTCAAACTCCTAGCAAATGTTAAACCATCCTTTTACTTTGCCTTTTAATTGTGTTTATATGTGTGTTGATGTATGAATACTTAATTTTTCAGTGTAATTAAATTTATCAACCTTTTCCTTTTGATTCTTTTTTTTTTTTTTTTTTTTTTTTTTTTTTTGCATGGAAGGGAGTGTATGCTGACAGCGATATTTCCTATTCAGAGATGAGAGAGATATATGCCAATATTTTCATCTGGTTTAATTATTTATATATTTAATTCTGTAATATCTGAAACATATATCGAGTTGGACTGGGGGAAGAAAAAGAAAGGCTTTATTCAGCAGACTGAAACAATAGCTTTACAAAAAATCAAGTTTTGGTTTGGCTTTGTTTTGCCAAAAAACCTTCAGAGATTTTTGAAAATAAAATCACACAATGAGGCGCCTGGGTGGCTCAGTTGGTTAAGCGTCCAACTTTGGCTCAGGTCATGATCTCATGGTTCTTGAATTCGAGCCTTGTGTCAGGCTCTGTGCTGACAGCTCAAAGCCTCGAGCCTACCTGCTTCAGATTCTGTGTCTTCCTCTTTCTGTGCCCCTCCCCTCCTCCTCATGGTCTGTCTCTCTCTCAAAAATAAATAAACATTAAAAAAAAAGAAGAAAATCACACCTTCTCTCATTGGGAGGCTATTTTGTTCTTCTTTTAATATGAAGTAACTTTTGCTAGCTACCTTCTTACTTATTTTTAAAATAACAGATTCTGCATGGTCAGTCTTAGTCTTATCATACTACAGGGAGCTGCCTTTGCTCTATGTCTTGAAGAATAGAGGGATGCCCTGGGGGAATAGATGCTATGATTACTTACCTAATTTACTCAGTCAAGGGTAAGTCATTTCCTCAATCAAATCCAGTGACCTTAATAAGACCATAACTTTTTTTTTCCTTTCAAAAAATTGAGATATGATCCTCATGGCATAAAATTCACCTTTTGAAAGCATACAATTTAATGGTTTTCAGTATATACACAAAGTTTTGCAACATTACCACTGTCTAATCACAGAACATTTCCATCACCCCAGAAAGAACCCCCATAACCATTAGCAGTCATTTCCTATTCCTCTTTTCTCCCAGCCACTGGAAACCATTAATCTACTATTTTCCCCTGTGGATTCACCTATTCTGGACACTTTATATGAATGGAATCATATAATATGTGGCTTTTAGTATCTGTCCTCTTTTGCGTAATGCTTTTTGAAGGTTCATCTATGTTGTAGCATATATTATTGCTTCATTCTTCTTTATAGCTAAATAATATTTCATAGTATGAATATACAGTAGTCCTCTCTTATCTATGTGTGATACATTCCAAGACTCCCAGTGGATGCCTAAAACTGTGGATAGTTCTGAACTTTATATGTACTACGTTTTCTCTATACATACATACCTATGATAAAGTTTAATTTATAAATTAGGCACAGTAAGAGATTAGTGACAATAATCAATAATAAAATTGAACAGTTCTAGAAATGTACTGTAATAAAAGTTATGTGAATGTGGTCTCTCTCTTAAAATATCTTAGAGTACTGTACTCACTCTTCTTGTGATGATGTGAGGTGATAATATGCCTTCGTGATGAGCTGAATGAGGTGAATGACATAGGCATTGTGTCATAGCATTAAGCTGCTGTTGACCTGATGATAAGTCACAAGGAGGATCATCTGCTTCTAGACCATGGTAGACTTAAGTTAGTTGAAACCACAGAAAGTTAACCAAGGATGGGGGGGGAGGGGAGGATGCTGTACCCCCATTTTATTTATCCGCTCATCGACTGATGGATATTCAGATTATTTCCTCTTTTTGGCTATTATGAATAATGTTGGTATCAACATTCCTATGCCAGCTTCTGTGTGGCCATGTGTTTTCAGTTCTCTTGGGTATATACCTCAGAGTGGAATTGATGGATCAATAGGGGAAATTTATGCATAATTTTTTGAGGAATTACCAAACTGGTTAACATTTGCACCATTTTACGATCCCACCAGAAATGTGTGAGGGTTCCAGTTTCTCCAGATCCTCAGCAACACTTATCATACCTCAGTTTTATTGTGGCCATCCTGGTGGGTGTGAAGTAGTATCTCATTGTGGCATGGATTTTCATTTCCCTAATGACTAATGATACCGAACATCTTTTCATGTGCCTATTAACTATTTGTATATCTTCTTTGGAGAAAGGTTTATTCAGATCCTTTCCCCATTTTTAAATTGGTTTATTTGTCCTTTTATTGTTAGAATTGTGCAAACTTTTAAATAAATTCTGGATACATGTCTGTAATCAGAGATGTACTTTGTATTGTAGCTTTGCAGTAATTTTTTAAACCAGGAAGTTTCAAATTCAAAGTTGAGTCCTCCAAATTTGTTCTTTTTCAAGATTGTTTTGGCTATTCTGCATCCCTTGCATTTTGGTGATTTCTACAAAAAGCATTTTGAAAGGGATTGTGTTGAATATGTAGATCAATTTAGAGAGTAGGGGCCATCTTACTGTCTTACAACCCATGAACATGGACTGTCTTTCCTTTTGTTTCCATTTTCCTAAATTTCCTTCAAGGATGTTATGAAGTTTTCACCATATGAATCTTACACTTCTTTTATTCAGTTTATTCCTAAGTAGTTTATTCTCTTTGATGCGATTCTAAGTGGATTTGTTTTCTTCATTTCAATTGTTAATATATAGAAATACAGTTACTTTCTGTGTATTGATACTCTATCCTGCAACCTTGCTAAACTTCTTTATTGGTTCTGATCTGTTTTATAGGTTCCTTAGGATTTTTTTATATACAAGATGTTCTCTGTGAATATAGTTTTACTTCTTTCTTTCCAGTCTGCATGCTTTTTATTTCCTTTTATTGCCTAATTGTCCTTGCTAGAACCTCCTCTACAATGTTGGATAGAAGTTGCAAGAACAGAAATCCTTGTCTTGTTTTTGGTCTTAAGGGGAAAACTTTTAGTCTTCCACTATTAAGTATGCTGTTAGCTGTGGATTTTTTATGGATGCTCTTAATGACGTTGAGGAAATCCCCTTTTATTCCGAGTTTGTTGAGTATTTTTATCATGGATTAAATTTTGTTGGTTGCTTTTTCTACATCTCTTGAGATGATCATATATTTTTGTCATATAATTGATAAGTAGAACTGTAAGATATTTAAAGTATACATATATGATTGGATATATGTATATATTCTGAAAGGATTCCTCCTATTTAATTAACACATCCATCACCTTAATTTTATCTTTTTTTCTTTTTTGAGGTGAGAACATTTAAGTTCTGTCTCTTAGCAAATTTCAGTTATCAATACAGTGTTATCAACCATAGTCATCGTGTTATATATTAGATCCTCAGATCTTACTCATCTTATAGCTGAAAGTTTATACTCTCTTACCAAATTTCCCCCTAATTTCTCCAATCCCCAGTCTCTGGCAACCACTTTTGTACTCTCTGTTTCTATGACTTTGGCCTTTTTTTTTTTTTTTTAAGAAATCACATATAAGTGATATCATGTAGTATTTGTCTTTTTCTCATTCATCTCACTTAGTGTAATGTCCTCAAGGTCTGTCTGTGCTGTTGCAAGTGGCAGAATTTCCTGTTTTCCATGACTAATATTTCTTTTCATAAACATACAAAATCGTCTTTATCCATTCATCCACTGATGGAACTTAGGTTGTTTCTATGGTGGCTATTGTGAATAATTCTGCAATTAGTACAGATATCTCTTTAATATCCTGTTTTCATTTCCTTTGGATATATACCCATAAGTTGAATTGCTGGATAATGTGGTAGTTCTGTTTTTCACTTTTTTGAAGAACATCCATAGTTTTTTCCATAGTGACTGCATCAATTTACATTGCCATCAACAATGCACAAGTGTTCCCTTTTCTCCCACATCCTTGTCAACACTTGTACATTGATTGATTTTTGTATGTTGAACTAACCTTGCATTTTGGAGATGAATCCTCCTTGGTCATGGTATTTAAACCCTTTTATGTGTTGCTATATTTAAATATAAAATTTTAAATATAAAATGGTTTTATAGTTGCTATTATTTTGTTGAGGATTTTTACAGCTATATTCATAAAGGATAATGACCTGTAGTTTTCTTGTGATAACTTTGTCTGGTATTGGTATCACATAATGCAACCTCCTAGAATGAGTTAGATAGTGTTCCTCCTCTATTTTTGGCAGAGTTTATGAAGGATTGGTGTTAATTCTTCTTTAAAAAGTTAGTAGAATTCATCAGCGAAGTCATCAAGTCCTAGGCTTTATATTGTGTGTAGTTTTGGGTTGTTGTTTGTTTTTACTAATTCAGTGTCTTTTTGTTATAGGTCTATTCAGATTTTCTATTTCTTCTTGAGTCAGTTTCAGTAGTTTGTCCTGGGAATTTGTCTTCCATCTACATTATCTAATTTGTTGGTAAATGTTCATAGTATTCTCTTGTAATTTTTTTATTTCTGTAAAGTAAATGGTGAAGTCTCCTCTTTCATTCCTGATGTTAGTAATTTGAGACTTCTTTCTTTTTCCTAGTTTAGTCTAACTAAAGATTTGTCAATTTGTCAATTTTACTTATCTTCTTAAACAACTTTTGTTTTTGTTGATTGTTCTCAATTTTTCTATTCTCTAATTCATTTATTTCCATTCTAATCTTTCTTTCTTTCCTTCCACTTATTTTGGGTTTAGTTTACTATTAAAAAATTTTTTTGGGGTGCCTATGTGGCTCATTTAATTAGGCATCCGACTTGATTTCAGCTCAGGTCATGATCTCATGGTCAGGAGATCAAGCCCTGCATCTGGCTCTGTGCTTGGCATGGAGCCTGCTTAAGGTTGTCTTTCTCCCTCTCCCTCTGCCACATCCCCACTTATGTGTGCTCTCACTCTCTCTTCAAAGAAAAATGCTTAAGGTGAAGTGTTATGTTTAGGATTTGAAATCTTTTATCTATTTTAATATAGCCATTTTATAGCTATAAATGTCTTGCTAAGCACTGCCTTAGCTGCATCTCACAAGTTTTATTATGTTGTGGGTTTTTTTCATTCATCTCAAAGTATTTTCTAATTTGCTTTATGATGTCTTCTTTGATCCATTGGTTAGTTGAGTGTATTGTTTAATTTAATTGTTTAATTAAATTGTCAATTTAATATATAGGAATTTCCCAATTCTCTTTCCACAATTGATTTCTAACTTATCTATTATGGACAGGTATTTGTACGATTTTAATAATTTTGAATTTCTTGAGGCTTCTTTTATGGCCTAGGATATCATCTGTCTTCGAGAATGTTCACTGTGCACTCAAGAAGAATGTGTATTCTGCTATTGTTGGATGGAGTGTTCTATAGCTATCTGTTAGGTCTGCTTGGTTCATAGTGTTGTTCAAGTCTTCTATTTTTTTATCTTCCAATTCTTCTACTTATTAAAAGTAGGTATTGAAATCTGCAACTGTTTTTTTGCTACTTGTATTTTGGGGCTCTGTTGTTTGGTGCATATTGTATGTCTTCTTGATGGATTGACCATATTATCTTTATAAAATTTTCTTTGCTTCTAGCAGTAATTTTTGTCTTAAATTCCACTTTGTCTGATATCAGTATAGCTCCTCCAGCTTTCTTTTGGGCACTGTTTGCATAGTACAATTTTTTTCCATTTTTTTACTTTCAAGCTATTTGTGTCTTTTAATCTAAAGGGTATGTCTTATAGAGAGCATATTAGTCAGGGTTCTCCAGAGAGAAACAGAAATAATAAGGGATAGATAGATAGATAGATAGATAGATAGATAGACATAGACACATATTATTTTAGGAATTGGCTCATGTGATTTTAGAAGCTTAGAAGTCTCATAGTCTTCTCTATACAAGGTAGAAAACCAGAAAAACTGGTGGTGTAATTTAGTCTCAGTCTGAAGGCCTGAAAACCAGGGGAGCCAATGATGTAAATCCAAGTCCAAAGGCCTTAGAACTGGGGGGCTAGGAGTAGGGGTAACAGTTTAAATCCCAGTCTGAGTCTGGAGGCCCAAGAATCAGAAGTACCAGTGTCTAAGTGCAGGAGACGATGAATGTCTTGATTTAAACTGGAAGAGCATATTTGTTCTTCCTTCACTTTTTTGTTCTATTAAAGCCCTCAGTGGATTGGATGATGCCCACCCACATTGGTGAAGGTGATCTTCTTTATTCAGTCTTCTGGTTCCAATACTAATCTCTTCTGGAGGTATACACATAGACACATCCAGAAATAATACTTTGCCAGCTATCTGAGCACTTATTTGCCCATTCAAGTTTCATACAAAATTAGTCATTACAGAGAACATATATATTGATCTTTAAACAAAATGAGGGTTGGGGGCTGACCCCTCATCTAGTTAATAATCTGCTTGTAACTTTTGACTCTCCAAAAACTTAACTGCTAATAGACTACTGTTGACCTTGATGATAACATAAATAGTCTATTAACACATATTTTGTATGTGAATTAGATACTGCACTCTTACAATAAAGTAAGCTAGAGAAAATAACTGTATTTATTTTTTAAGAAATCTGTGTATAAATGGATCAACACAGTCCAAAGCTGTGCTGTTCAAGGGTCAACTGTACTTGGATTTGTGAATTTCTTCTGCCATTCTATTTTATTGGAGTGAGTGCATTTACATTTAAAGTAATTACTGGTAAGGTCGGATTTACATCTGTCATTTTGCTATTTGTTTTCTACGTGTCTTATGCCTTTTTGTTTCTCTCTTCCTCCATTACTTCCTTTGTGTTAAATAGATATTTTCTAATTTTTTAAATGTTTATGTATTTATTTTATTATTTTTATATGAAATTTTTTGTCAAATTGGTTTCTATACAACACCCAGTGCTCATTATTTATTTATTTTTTGATAGAAGGAGAACGCAAGCAAGGGAGGGCAGAGAGAGAGAGGGAGACACAGAATCTGAAGCAGGCTCTAGGCACTGAGCTGTCAGCACAGAGCTCGATGTGGGGCTTGAACTCACAAACCGTGAGATTATGACCTGTGCTGAATTCAGACGCTTAACTGACTGAGCCACCCAGGCACCCCCTAAACAGATATTTTCTAGCATACCAGTTTAACTCCCTTCTTGGTTCTCTTTTTTAGTTATATTCTTAATGTTTGTCCTGGGAATTACAATGAACATATTAATTTATAATAGTCTAGTTTGGATTAATGCCAACTTAATTTTAGTAATATGTAAAAACTGCTTCTATATAGCTCTGTTTTCTCTGTGTTAATATTGTCAGACATATTACATCCTTATGCTGTAAACCCATTGACACAGTTTTACAATTAGTGTTTTATGCAATTGTCTTCTAACAGATAGGAGAAAAAAGCTATTTCAAACAAAAAGACATTTGTATGGCTCTTTACATTTTTCTATGTAGTTACTTCTCCTGGTGCTCATTACTTCTTCATGTGGATTCAAGTGGCCATCTAGTGTCCTTTCATTTCAGCCAGAGGACTCCCCTTAGTAGTTTTTGTAGGGCAGTTCTGGTAGCAAAAGTTCTCTCAGTTTTCATTTATCTGGAAGTATTTTGACTTTTCCTTAATTCTTGAAGGACAGTGTTATTGGATATAGAATTCTTGGATGACAGAGCTTTTCTTTTGGAACTTTGTATATGTTATCCCCCTGCCTTCTGACCTGCATGGCTTCTGATGAGATCATATATCCAGGTCAACAGACAAGATAGGAGGTAGCAGAGCTTGCTACTTTTCACTTCTTCACCTTTCACAGAGAAAGGGCATGTTCCCTAGTAGTGACAAGAGTCTGGGGCTGCTCTTAAACGTTAGATACCTGAGGATCCCTGAGTCCTGGAAGAACTTGCAAGTCTACTAGGGGGAAAATATGAGGCAGGGAGGGAGGGAAGGAGAGAAAGAGAGAGAATTTTATATATTAAGGATCCTGCAAAGAGGGATAAATTAATAGAAAGGATAATGTCTACCTCTTTAAGTATATTTAAGAAAGAAAAAAAATGAAGAGGGATAAAGAAAGAGAAGGAAAGAAAGAAGGAGAAGGAAAGGAAAAGAAAAGTTGGACACCCAAAGAGTACATACCATATGGTTGCATTAAATGCAATTCAAACAGGTAAAACTAAATATGAGGATAGAAGTCAGGATAGTGGTTCTCTTTGGTGGTGTAACTGGGAAAAGACAAGATAGAGGCTTCTGGGAGGCAGGGAGTTTTTAAATCTTGGTGTGCAGGAGTAAACATGTTTAACAAATTTATAGAGAGCTGTTCACTTAAGACCTGTGCATATGTGTCACATCAATCCCCCAAATTCAGGGAAAAAATAATTTTGGAAAGATATATTCCAAACTATAAATAGTGAGGGGGCAGGAAAAGTAGAATTATGGGTGGAAACAGGATGGAGAATGTTACTATGTGTATCTGTTTGGAAAAAAATTTTTTTCCTGCAATGATTGTGTATTAGATTAAAGGGATTTCTGTTTTGAAAAAAATATTAAATGAATAAATAAGTGCTGGAGGAAGGAATGCATTTAATGGGCAATTTGGTGCTGGGAGAATATGAAGAGGGAATGGGGGTCTTTGGACAGTGGATGTTGTGAAGAGCAGGGAAATTTCACAGGACTTTGGGGAGGACTGTGGTTGTAGCCACTCCCTTCCCCACTGGGCATCATCCGGGGGCCTGGAGCTGACTGTTTCCATTCAAGTCTCTTTCCCCTTATGACTAGGGGAAATCACACTCCCAAACATGGAAAAATGTAGAATGATGGCCTGGATAAGTCCATTGCAGACAGGTTTGACAGTGTTTGTGGCCTGGGGGATTGTATAGCCCAGCATGTTTTGGCACACCCACATTCCAGCATCCGTTTTTCCAAGGTAGGGTATGGCTCTGGGTTCAAGGCTGATGCTGGGGGTGTCACCCCACCCACTCCATAAACTAGGTCCCTGGGGATCTCACCCAAGCCTTCTCCTTTTGTCCTGTAACTCCACTCAGTGACCTGACGACACAAGCTGGTCAGCTTGGTGGGCCTGTGAGGCCTCTGCCATCAGTTTTGATCTAAACATGAGTGGGACCAACCTGTTTATTAAGAGCAGGATTCCAGCAGGAACTGTTGGATGAGATTGTTTTCCCAGTGGGATGGACCCAATTCTGATTGAGTGCACGTGCCCACACCCATCACCTCATGATGTACCTGACATTTGTTCTTATGCCCTTGTCTGCTTTAACCTATGCCTTACCACCATGTGATTTTCAAGGGAGGAACAAGATAACAGGTGAGGAAAGCTGCTGTGTGCAGAGTCCCTTTTGTCAGTATATAACTGCCCTGATACTTATGAAGGAAATACAATAAAGGCAAGGATGGGGAGGGGCCTCCTTTCTTATGACATTGACAATAATGGCCCTTATACATGCTTTCGAGCTTGCCTACAGCTTTCATGATCCCTTTTACTGTCCCAACCCTGCTTTGTTTACCTGTTACAGATGAAGAAATGGAAACTCAGGGAGGTTCAGTCACCTGCTCAAAGTCACAAAACCAGTTCAGTGATGGAGTAGGACATGTCTCCTGGCTCTTGGCCTAATGCTCTTCCTCCAGTCGACCTTCTCAGAGTCTGCTGTGCCATAAGGAATTGTTTGAAGAGACACTATTCTGTCTCATCCTTCCAGTCAGCTGCTGGAGGATCTAGTTCAACCCTCACACCTGACTTCTCTCCTAGGCCTTTCATTTCATGCTTCAGACACCCATCCCTCCCATGCTTCCCACTTCTCCTGGTGTGATGGGACTTCCCCTTTGCCATTCATCCTCTGAATGAACCGTGTTGTTACAATGAATGTATATTATTTCTATAATCAAGGGAGGGGAAAAATACCACAAGCTAATATAATATTTCAAGACCATCAATTTCAAGACCTCAAATTTCATAAACGAAGGCACTGAAACTCAGAGAACATGCCTGGTCCAAAGTCACACGATATTTTACCAGTAGAACTGACCGAGTCCAGATCTCATGGCTTTTGTCCCCATGGCTCTTCCTCTAGTGCCGTGCCCCGCTAAGAGAGCAATCAGGCTTGGCAGTCTTACCTGAGCAGGAGTTTGGAGTTGGTTGTTTCTCAATCCTTCATAAGGTGCCTGGGTTTCCCCTATGTAACAGGGAGCAGGCAATGTCTGGGAAGACACAAAATGAAGCAAATAAGTACTCCTGATTTGTTAGGTTTTTAATATACAAAGACACATCATCATTCCCTTTCCATCCTTTCCTTCCCTACAGTTTCCGGGAATGTTTGAAAATTGTTGACGCAGCCCATTCATAGGTTCCTTTCAAGGCTAAGTTGCCGTGCTCCTTGGTCCAACCCAAAAATATTTATGAAAATTAAGGAGATGTTTTTACATATCTGGTCACACCCTGAATTGCTGGGAGAGAGTCTCCATCTGGGATGGCTAGCAGGTGGTCAAGCCTCAGACCCATACAATTGCATTCCCTGGGCCCAACAGACACGCCCTTCCATGCAGGTTTCTCAAGGTCCCCTTGGGCGTCTCACCGTGCTTGGGCTTTTCCAAAGTAACCCATCAGTAGATGCCTTTTTTTTTTCTAGAAACCTACAGATTTAAAGTCTTAAAATGTGGTTACAGTATTTTTGTTGTTGAGAGTTGACACATAGTCAGATTCCAAAGAGTTCCCATCATCTCCAACATGGGACTTTTGTACCACTTTCTTCTTCTCTGGCTCCACCCATTCCCTAAGAGTTTTGTTCTTTGGGGGCATTTGGTCATATGGGCCATATTGAAGCTTTCATGCATACCAGGCAAGGACTTTTTCAAAAGGACTTTAATAGGTTTTTTGGCATTGCTGCCTTGAACATGAGTTGACTTTTGTTCTTTCAGTTCTGTTGAAATGAATTGACTCCGTCCCTTCACCTGGATCTGGGGGCACAGATGCTGGCCCATAGGTTTTGCTGACATCTGGAATAAAAATGAAATGATTATTTGAACCATAAAGGTGAAGTTTCTTTTTCTCTACCAGTAAATGTTTATATTTATTTTGGAAGATGATCGAGTTATCCTCATTGTGCAGTGGCTTATCGTGTGATGAAGATGACCTATTGAAAGATCAGAACATTTGGGAGCCTCCCACACTGGAAAATCTGGGGGACACCCTGCGCCTCACGTGGAAAGCGAGGGTCTCAGAATGACAGGAGGCCATGGAACTCAGCTGGTGTTTGTCAGGAGCTCCTCTGTCCCTCCATCGAGGGAGGGTCCTGTCAGGAGTGTTTGTCAATTTGCTAATAAGGCCCTAGTGATGTAAGTGCTGGCAATGGAGAAGGGTACCAGGGAGACATAGGATCGGATGGCACAGTGTTTGGGAAAGCTTTCTGGAGGGAGGCAGGGCTGGAGAAGGCTCTTGACTGAGCGAGGTTCAAAAAAGCAGAAAGCAGTTGGGGAGAGTGGCACAAAGCATAGTCGAAGGCTGTGGAGGCTCCCATCAGAGGTATATGGAGCATTTTTGTGAGGAGAGTGAGCACGGTCTGTATCGTTCTGGAAGACATTCCAGGATACCCTAGGGTAAGTTTAATGATTGCTTCAGATACTCTGCCACCTGGAAAAGGATTGAGTGTGTCACTTGGCCAGTTGTGTTCAGACCAGTCAGGACTGCCTTGTGAGTGGACCAAGGGGGTATTCCAGCTGAGCGCCTCACACTCACCCCCTTCAGCCAAAGCAGCTTTGCCCATATCTGGTGAACTTCCACATAGAATTTCACTTGAAAAAAGAGATGAGCTGCAACTGAAAAGGTTGGAATTCACCAAGCCAGCCTACTCATCATAGCTTAAATATAGGGAAACTGAGGTTCAGAGGAAGGAAGCAACTCCTTCCTAGATTATACAGCGAACCCAACACAGCTTCTCAATTAACAGAGCTTCTATGCTGTCCAGCTAGTCAAAGACAGCTTCTCTTACAACTGATCCAAGAATCTCATACTACCACACCCCACCGGCATGTTTAAAAATGAAATGGTAAGCAATATTAAAGAAGAGAATCACTTTCTTTGAGTTTCTTTTGAGAAGAACTAGTCTTAGAAGTAGAAAGTTATTCTGACAAAATCACTTTCAGTTTTCAAAATATTTTCAAACACAAGGTTTTGACTTCATAAAAAAAATTTTTAATGTTTATTTTTGAGAGAGAGCAGAGTGCGAGTGGGGGAGGGGCAGAGAGAGGAAGACACAGAATCTGAAGCAGGCTCCGAGCTGTCAGCACAGAGCCTGATGTGGGCCTCAAGCCCACATACTGTGAGATCATGACCTGAGCCGAAGTCAGATGCTCAACCGCCTGAGCCACCCAGGTGCCCCAAGGTGTTGACTTTATAAAGAATACATTTTTTAGGGCCATAAAACATTGCAATGGAGTGTCATGGCTCATTTATAATTTTCTGTACGACATGGTTCAGGTAAATTAACAAGATTCAGGGTACAGATAGCTTAAATGGGGATGCTGAAAGAATAAACTTAGTTTCCTGATTGTCAATCAGAGTTAAATCCTCAAGTATGTCAGGTTCCAAAGCCACAATAATTTAAGAGAGAATAACTCCAGAAGTGATGTCGATGGAGTATTTTTCCAGTTTGGCTGGTAAGACTGGAAATAGTTTGTAATTACAGTCCTGTGCTCTTGGGAGCTACCCATTAAACACTTCATCATCCCAGATATTTAAAGGATAAAAAATATTGCTTGCCTCTGAATCTGGGGTCACCTATTCTACCAAGATATACACTAAAGGATCCAAGCCTGTCAATAGTGAACTGAAAACAGTAGAACACAAGCTGAAACGTAATCGTTTTCACTTCTGCTGAATTCTTTTTCTATTGCCAATGGTGTGTAATTATGACATTCAACATTAGCCTGTCACAATTCCGCAGTTATCTTGGTGACTTAACGTTATGTCTACTGCAGGCGGCACAGGCTCCAAACCCAGGTAGGCATGTAAACAGGCACACAACTGGTGTATGACAACTGGGAATGGCAGAGACTGGCCAACTGGGAACATCCATCCCCTTCTGTGGGGGAGGGGATGTCTACTGTTCCATCCAGCTGACTGTTTGTCACTTGGGGCGTGTAGGACCTGTGTTCCCAGCCCTTGTAATTTTTCAGAAGTTACCAGAAATTCGGATTTGTCGATATTGGCAACAATTCGGTTTTTCTTTTGTTTCTTTGTTTTTGTATCACTGGGCAGACCAGAATTAGTATTTGGCCCTGCAGCCAACCTACTTTTCTTGCTAACTAGAACAATGACATTGCTGAGTTGCCCAAGATATTCTGAAGGCAATTCTCATCAATTCCTCTTTTTTTTTTCTTTCCTCCTTCATCTCAAGTGTTGTTTGCCATTTGTTTTTTAGCTTGTTTGTTAGTATCACTTTCCCCCCCTCACAAAAGTCCAGACAGTCCTTCCAACTTATTCTGCTCTATCTCGTGAAGCTGTGAGTTTAGGTAGTTAGTTCTGTGCTTTCTGTCCTAGGGATAAGTTACAAGCAACAGTTGCACGATTTCTGAATGCAATTTTTCATTTCACATGTTAAAGAATCAGGGAAGCTGATGTAGAAAAATACCTCTGCATTTGAGGGAGAGGAACCCAGGCTAGCAGCAGGATCAGCAAGGGGTAAAGTTGCTGAAGCTCCAGCTTTGGAGAGCCTGAGGGTGTTCTAGAACTGTGCTGTCCCACACTGTAACCCTTGGCTACATGGGACTGTTGAGCACCTGGAGTGTGGCTTGCACAAATTGAGATGTGTTGTAAGTGTAAAATGCACACTGTATTTGGAAGCAGTATGAACAAAAGAGAACATATTTCATTCTTTATATTGGTTACATGTTAACATGATAATATTCTAGATATATTAGGCAAATAGAATATTAAAATTAATTTTACTTCTTTATTTTTATTTTTTATTCTGGCTGCTAGAATCTTGTAAATGACATCGGTGACCCTCATTGTATTCTACTGGGTAGTGGTACCCTAGAACAGGGGTCTGCAAACCTTTTCTGCAAAGGCCCAGGTAGTAAATATTTTAGGTTCGTCAGGCCATAAGGTCTTTCTTGTAACCGCCTACTCTGCCATTCTAGTGCAGAAGCAACCACAGTGTGTACATGAATACATGTGGCTGTGTTGCAATAAATTGTAATTTACCAAAATAGGCAGAGGCAGATGTATAGATTTGCTGACTCCTGCTTGATGAGAAGATAAAGACCAGTGGGAAGGAGGAGATGGGGTTGCTTCTGAGGGTCTAGTGGCATTCTGCTTGTTGGTCTTGATGTGGGAAACAAAGGCAGAGAAAAAAATTAAATTTCCTTACAACTTACAGCCCATTGATAAGTCCTTGAGACAGGCAGAGTGACATTCCTCTAGGAACTCAGCTACCTGGATGATGACATTTTGCTAAGGGCAAAAGGCAATCTTAGTTTCACATTATCCTGACCTCCAGGATCCTGTAAGTCTTCTTTAACATATAAAAATTCCTTTGGAAACTTCCTTTATCTCTACTCCTCCAAGATGTATGTTGGCATTCATACTCCAAGCTTATGGCCCCCGGATATACATCTGAAGTGTCTTGTGACTAAGTTTTTACTAAACAGTAATAAATGACCTTTTCGTAACAGCAGCCCTTCAAGGTCTTGGAAACCTTGTTTCCAAAATGTCTTAGAGAATTATGCTGTCCCTAACTCCCTCCCAACCTGAAGGTATATTATCAGTCACTCTTCACAACCCCAGTACAGCTCTTTCTGCCCATAGCCCCTATGCCCGTGTTTTAATAAAATCACCTTTTTGCACCAGATTGTCCCAAGAATTCTTTCTTGGCCATCAGCTCTGAACCCCACTTCAAACCATATCAGTCTGGGTACTGGTTAAATGGGTATGCTAACTTTCTGAAAGTTCATCAAGCTGTTTCTGTGTCATGTGTTTATTTTTCCATATGCACATATAATGCTTCAATAAAAAGCTGACTTTAAAAAAGTCAGAGATGTGTATTTGCTCTTGTCAATCAGTGACAGTCCTGTTCCCACTTTAAGAGCGATGCTATTTTTCCTGTTTTCCACTGGTAGTCAACCATTAAGTTGTCCCACACAATTGGCTTTTCCCCCAAGCATCTGTAACTCCTGTCTTACTGTAACATTCCTTCTGTACCATGGTCGCTACCTTTGGGAGAATTGTATAGGGACAATAGTCAAGCCCCCTGGCCATTTGGGGAGGCATAAGGGAACAGAATTCACTGGATTGCAAAAGCTTAAGCTTTTAGAGCTGCATATGCTTAAGCCACCAGATTTCACCAATTAAAAAAAAACGACAAAAAACCAAAAACTTCTGTTTCCCTATGAGCTCATCCTGTCTGCAGAACGAATAAATGGGTTTAATATTTTGTCATTTAAATATAGGCAGTCAGCAAAGTATGACTTTTCCTTCTGGACCTCGATGCTGACCAATGATCAAGGCTCTTGTGCATGCCTGCTCAGATCTAAGGAGAGAGCCTAAAAGATGGGGGCTGAGGCCTGGGCACAGGAGCTCCATACAGGTTCAGCAGCTGAGACAATGTCTTTCTACCCCTAGCGCTTTGCTCCTTGCTTCATCGAAGTCACAGAGAGAGAGCTTCCAGAAGTGGAAACATTTTTAAATAAATCTTTTAACTTTTCGCCTGTGGATACAGCTGCATTGACACAAAGCCACGTTTGAGGCATGATGTCTCGGAAGCCTGGCACCACGGAGTGTTTTTCTACTGGGACCCATAATGGCTGGCTTTTAAGAGTGGTCCTGTGTTCAGTTTTATCAATGTGGTGCTTGAACTGGGCCTTCAGCTGACCTCCAAAAGGAAATAGTTTTAAAAGGAAGAATTTTAAGTCTGCCAAGAGTCAGATAATGGCACAGCACAGAAAAAAGCAAGGGTTTGTGTTTTATATTAAAATACAAGTCTCTTAATGGCTCAAAAACAGCAGCCTCTAGAAAATGTGCAGCTTAATATACGAAGCTAGAAAATACAGTTTTAAAGATCGAAAATTTCCCTCTTTTTTCCTTGTGATTTATTGGAAAGAAGCAAGTTCTTTCCTCCTGAACCTTCTCCTACCTTTATTTTTGGTTTTATACAAGCTGACTGTTCTCTTTAAAGTAAATTTCAGAGTACTCTGAAAAAGTCCATGCTGGGTTCATAGCCTCGTGCCTGATGAGTTTTCAGCCCAGAAGCTCTACAAAAATGTGCTTTGAGGACAAAGGCCATTAATATTTGGTTAATTCTGTATGATCAACTTCTTTCCCACCTGCACATCCCTCTTTTTCACCCAAAGAGTGATACAGTGAGGACCCTGGGAGACGAGGGGGTGGGTTTGCTCACTGTCTCAGTGCATCAGGCGTGCCTTGGTGGAAGTTGTCGTCTCTCCTCAGAGTGATCATTTGTGAAGAGAAATAGTGTGTGTCCCCCTCACTATTGGTGTGGACTCTGGCTGGATACTAGACAGGGGACATAAGCCGACATTATAAATCACTTCCGGAGAGATGTGATCTAGAGTTCTCAGAAACCAGTTGGCCTTGTTGGTCACCTTACTTTCTGTTTGTGGCAGTCCCGTAAATAAGTGGAGCTGCAAAGAACAGCTTAGGCTACAAAAGGAGGTCTGGGAACCCTGAAATCAGTGGAATTGTCACCTACGTTTTATCATCCAACATGTGCCTCATGTGCTGTATGTCCAGTTACAAGCAGTTGTTTTTTTTTTTTGATGTTTTTATTTACTTTTGAGACAGAGAAAAAGCAGGAGCTGAGGAGGGGCAAAGAGAGAGGGAGACAAGAACCAAAGCATACTCTGGGCTGTCAGCAGAGAGCCTCCATGTGGGGCTTGAGCTCATGAGCTGTGAGATCATGACCTGAGCCGAAGTGGGACGCTCAGCCACGTGAGCTACCCAGGTGACTTGCCTTTTTTTTTTAAGTTTACTTATTTTGAAAGAGAGAGATGGAGAGGGAGAGGGAGAATGTGGGGGAGGGGCAGAGAGAAGGAGACACAGAATCCCAAGCAGGCTCCGAGCCAAGCCATCAGCATAAAGCGTGATGTGGGGCTCGAACTCACAAACTATGAGATCATGACCTGAGCTGAGATCATGACCCGAGCCGAGATCAAGAGTCAGATGCTCAACTGACTGTGCCACCCAGGTGCCCCTAATTGGCAATGCTTGTCCCACTAGATGGTATGTAAAATAATGGTGCTCTTACTATCATTGGTGACTTAGATGCTGTAAAATTTAGTATTTTTCCACTAGAGCATTCTATCGATTGGTCATCAAAAATGGAACTAGAATTATGAATGGAGTAACTCTAGATTTGCAGGGTGGCTAGTAATGAAGAAACAGGAAGAGAAACCACTCTTTGGCTTTTTAAAGCCTTTATGTACAGTGGGGTGTTTTAGCCTCTATCCACCCTCATTTAAAAAAAAAAATGTTAACATATAATTTTCATACAGCAAACATAAAATCTTAGATGTACAGCTCCATAGACTTTATGCAGACAGAGCTCTGTAGCAGACCACCACTGTAACTAACACTCAGATCAAGGTAGAAAGCATCTGTATCACCCCAGGTAGTTTCTTTGTCAATAACACTCCCAAATGAGAATAGCCATTATTCTGACATCATCAATTCACTTCGGCTGATCTATGCCATAAAATACATACACTTTTGTGACTGGCTCCTTTTGCTCAACATGTTTTTGCAATTCACTCATGTTATGGTACATATCAATATCAATATTGTTCCTTTTAATTCCTGGGTACTTACCCATTCTATGAATGTGCACAATTTTTTAATCCATTTTCCTGTTAATGGATATTTAAGTTGTTTCTAGTTTGAGCTATTGTGGAACTAAATTGTCATGAATATTCTTGTACTTATGTCTTTTTGTAGACACATGCACTCATTTATCGTGAAGTAGCATTCCTTGTGACAGGGTAGGCATAGATATTAGTAAATATTCCAGTTTGCAGAAGTAACTGGACCAAATTTTACTCCCACTGGCAGTGTGTGAGAGTTCCAGTTGCCCCACATCCTTGCCAACACCTGATGTGGACAGTCTTTGAAATTTTATCTGTTCAACTGGTTATGTAGATATATCTCATTATGGTTTTAGTTGACATTTTCCTGATGAACAGCAATATTGAACACCTTTTCATATGCTTTAGACGTGTATATTCTCTTCAGTGAAGAGCTCATTCATGTCTTTTGCTCCTTTTAAACATTTCTTTTGTCTTTTTCGTATTGTTTTTCAGGCTTAAAAAATACATATTCTGACCATAGGTTCTTTATTGGGTGTATGTATTTAGAATATCTTATCCCATTGACTTGTCCACTTGACTTGTCCAAGTCTATGACTTGTCCATTCACTTTTTAATGATGTGTTTTCTTGAATAGTTTTTAATGTTAATGAAGTCTGATTTGTCTTTTTTGCATGGTATATCCTTTTAAAATGTTCTTGTTGTCATTGTTGAGATGGTTCTTGCTTTTTATGTCCTATTTAAAGAAATATTTGCCTATCCCTTAGTCCCCTGGTCTGATAACCTGTTTCTCAGGCCAGTTCAGCTGCATGCCAGAGTCAATGTATTTTCTTGAATAGGGAAAATAGAAATCAGTCCAGGCTAAATCTGGGTGAAGCCCGAAATGTGCCAGAGGTTAAGTTAGGAAGGTGAAATCAGCAGATGTGCAGAATAGATTGAAGCAGAAAGAGGCCCGACACAGTTAGGTTTTTGGTCCAAGGAAAGAGGAATTCTAGAGACTGTGGTTGGGTTGAGCAGATAATTAATTATATTGCTTTCCAGCCCACATTGTATCTCTAAGAGTATTTTGAGAATCTTGTCAGACTCCTTCCTAAAATTAAACTCTTTGATGTTCACAGCTTCTAATTTATTGTCCAGAAACATTGAAAAGTTGACAAATTTCTGTTTTAGGGACATCATGTTAATGTCCGGTGGCCATCATTTTTCTTCTAAGTGCTCAAAACCCATTATCTTAATAATCCTTTTTTGGCCATATTCAGGGAGTAAAACCTCCACTTAGAATAACATTTATCCATCCAAAATCCTCTCACTCTCCCCCCATTTTTAATAAGTTTTCCTAAAAAAAGATCAATGTCAATAATTCCGTGATCTCATCTGTTTTCCTAAAGTCCTGGGTAAATGTTTGGGTTTGCTTGTCATAATGAGACCCTGGCAGGTCCTGGACAGCACTGCCCAGGCAGAGGGGACCGGTGCCAAGTGGGAGTTAGCAGGAAGCATAGGACATGCAGAAGGAAGGTGGGCAGCTATAAACTCTGTGAGAGACAGAAACCTATGTCCCAAACAAAGTAGGATTGGGATCATGTAGCAGCAGCTGAGCTGAGACCCGATGGCTCAGGAGATAAGCTCTGGAGGCCATGGGTCTGTGTGGTTTTCCTGGGAAGGGAGAATAGCTGTATACTGCGAATGTACCTCTATGCCAGGCTATTCCAAGTGTTTTATCCTTGAAATGTTGGGACAACAGAAATTGAGCTGAGTTTCCTAAATGACCGTAATTGGCAGGAACAAGATGGGAGTAGCCACTCAACATCCAAGAAGGTGAGCTGGATGAGGCTGCAGAGATGCCCTCGGCCATGCACTCTGAAGAACAGAGTAGGTATGCACGGTATAGTAGAAAAAGAGGACTCTTGGGACTCAAACATACCTGGTTCTAATACTGGCTCTATGACCTATTAACTGTAGGACACTAGGCAAGATGATACCTGCATCCTGAGATCAATAAGAGGATCAAATAGGGTTGTATAAAAATGTATAAAATGCAAATTTTCCCATTTTCCTCCTATTTCTTCCCTATGCTCCACCCAGAGGATAGCTTTCAGTCCTTGTCTTTCTTGCCCACTTTGCAGCACTGGCCCAATTGAACAGTCACAATATTTTGAAACAAAACCTTCCTTTGGCTCCCAGTTAGACGCCCCCTATTCCATGACAACAGTTACCATGTTGTATAAATCTGCTAGACCTGCAATAACATGACACCACAGACTGGGTGGTTTAAACAACGTAAATTTATCTTCTCACAGTTCTGGAAGCTGAAAGTCCAAGTTCAGGATTCTGGCAAGATTGGATTCTTCTGAAGCCTCTCTCCTGGGTTTGCAGATGGCCATCCTCTTGCTCCCTCTTCACTTAGTCTTTCCTCTGTGTGCATGCATCCCTGCTGTCTCTCCCTGTATGCTCTAATCTCTTCTTCCTATAAGGACCTTCTTTTTTTTTTTTAATTTTTTTAACGTTTATTCATTTTTGAGAGACAGAGAGAGACAGAGTATGAGCAGGGAAGGGGCAAAGAGAGAGGGAGACACAGAATCTAAAGCAGGCTCCAGGCTCTGAGCTGTCAGCACAGAGCCCGACTCGGGGCTTGAACTCACAAACTGTGAGATCATGACCTGAGCCGAAGTCGGACGCTCAACCGACTGAGCCACCCAGGCACCCCAAGGGACCTTCTTATCAGACCAGATGGATTAGGGCCCGACCTAACAGCCTTAGTTTAAGCCTCTTTAAAGGCACTATCTCTTAAATACAGTCACATTCTGAGGTTTGGGGGTTAGGGCTTTAATATATGAATTCTGAGGGACAAAATTCAGTCCATAACACATGGGTGTGCTGACAACTCCCACACTTGTTTCTCTAGCATGTTCCTACCCATCCTTAAAAGCCAGATCCATTGATGTACCTGCCTATACTATACTTCTACTATACTATACTATCCTGATCTTTCCTCCTGAATGTCCTGGCAACTCAAACTCAACAATTCCAAAATCCAATTCATTATCTTTTCCCTAAATCATTCCATTTCTTGCTAACTTGTGGATTCATATAGGAGGAGCTGTATCTCATATGAGTCTTACCAATTTGCTGAATCTGTTTGAATAGGAAAAACCAAGAAGAGCAGCCTGGATGTCCCAGGAGAGGGTAGTACAAAATATAGCATGGTTTAGGCATGTAGCCTTTGGAGTCCTCTGTTATCTCTACCACTTACTCCTTGTTGACTTGGAGAACATTATTTTACATTTTTGTACCCCATTTCAGGCTGATTCGAATGGCAACCTCTCCTGGATGCTGTGACAATTATATGAATCTGTATATGTGGTGCCCAGTTTGGTACCTTGGGCCTTATCTGTTCAGTTCTTACCAGCCTTACTTCTGGCTCCCAGCACTTGCATCTCTGACAAAAGAGAGCAGGAGCAGCCCTCAATCAATGACTGATGAGTGTTGGTGTATAAATACCCCAGCTCCCTCACCTTTCAGATGGGATTACTCTAAGGTTTGTGTTTGATGCTGTTTGCAAGAGTTTCCCTATGAAATTAAGCTCCAGTGAAATTGGCTTGAAATCTATCCTGTCCTTCTGTGTGTCACTCCCCATTCACCTACCAGCATTTCCTGGCATCATCTCTCCTAGAAATTACCTGCTCTGGAATCCCTGACTCAGGATTTGTTTCTGGGGGAACCCAAGCTATGACAGTGTGCTATGGTATGGATGTGTCCCCTCAAAAATTGTATGTTGAAATCCTGTTGCTTAAGGTGATGGTATTAGGAGATGGGGCCTTCAGGAATTGCTTAGGTCATGAGAGTGGAGCCCTCACAATTGGGATTAGTGCTCTTATAAAAGAAACCCCACAGAGCTCCTTAACCTTGTTGTCTATGTGAGGATACAACAGGAAGTCTGCAACCAGGAGATGTCCCTTTCCCAACCTAGCTGGCAGCCTGATCTAGCACTTCCAGCCTCCAGAACTGTGAGCAGCAAATTTTTGTTGCTTGATTTAGTGCCTAGCATCTAGCAAATGCTCAGAACTGTCATTTCTGCCATTAGTTAAGTTTTTTTTTTAACCAGTAGAAAGCAAAGATGCCCCTGGGTGGGAATGCAGTCTTCTTCACGCTGCAAAGAGAGGCCCTGTGTGGCATCATAAGCCCGTGAGAGCCCAGTTAATGATGGTCAGTTTATAACACGCATTCTCATTGGGGGCTCTCATGGCCCCAAGGAAGCAAAAATTGCTTTGGGGTCGGGTGCTGGGGAATGACAACAAATCTTAATCTTCCTGTTCAAATTACAGATGTCTGTGACCTATACATAAATATACTGTATATTTATAATATTAAAATTGAATGGAGGGGGTCATTAAGAAAAAAATGTGGAAAAAACCTCCTGGGAGAGGAGCAAGAACCCCGCTGGTTTATAATAGGCAAAAAAGTTACTATTGACATTACCCTGGCTTTGGACCATCCTGGGTGGCACTGTTTAGTGTGCTGGGTTCATGTCCTCTTTTCTGGAATGGGGATTTAGCAGTTGAACTTGAATAAAGTTGTTTAGTTCAGTTTGCCCAGGGAGGCACCAGGCTTTTTGGCAAAACATTCATCTGTTTGTGGTTAAGATTTTCCTGGTTCTTATTACAACCAGACTTGGTTACATTTTGAGAACCATGAGGCTTGGCTCTCAGAAACAAGACGACCGGTTCATCCAACATGGTGTGCTTTGAATCTTTCCTTCTGACTTCTCCAAAGCTTCTCCTCTTGGCTGACAGCACTGAATTTGGCAAGAAGAAAAAAGGACCAAATTCCTTCGTTCCCACCCACGTTTCTTTTGCCAAAGTATTATTATTAAAGGGTTTTAAAAATATAGCTCTCCTGCAGGCGTATAATGAGCCTGGCTTAAAGATTTATTTTCATTCATTAGGAAGGCATCAGAAGGATGGTCAGGCTAGTTCAAAGTAGGCTACAGGAGACGAATATGGATTTATGATCAGTTCAAAGCAAGACTGCTGAAATATGCTCACCTAATTTAGGTACAAAACTAGTCACCACTGTACAGGGCAATCAAGCCATAATCTTTGGAGTTATTCTCTGCTGGGAAAATGTAATTTCTGAATTATATTTGCATGATTCTGAGTATTTGGGGAGTTTTTAAAAAATTATCATCTAGATTCACCTTGACGTTTACTATACCACTCTGTATGGTCTATGAAATCTTAACAAGCTTTAATTCTACTTTCCTTTCAAGTATCTGAAAGGCTATCTGAAGAACTTGAATTAACTTGTCCCTTTTACATCAAAGGCACCTGGGAGCTAGGTGCATTCAACAGTTTGCTGTGTTTACAACACCTTTATACGCCTAGACATCTGCTTATTTCCGTGGTGTAAATGCTCCAGCTGTCATGAATTTCCATCTACCGATGCAATGTCATTGAAGGTGGAGTTGAGAAGAAGCATATAGTCATTATTGTGAGCCAGTATTCTCTAGTTCCAGAACATCATTGAGTGTGTGCTGCTACCTTTTATGGATTGTGGTCATGATGTTCAAATTACATGCTAAGAATGTAGAATTGTGGTCACTAAGTATCTCTGAAGGGCTTGAAAGATCAGCTGAAACTATAGTCCCTGGAGCCCTGATATTCCTTGAGGGTGCTTCACAGGTTACACAAACTTTAATTCAATTTTCTTTTCCAGGGCCATTTGGGTGGCTCAGTTGAGCGTTCAGCTCTTGGTTTCAGCTGAGGTCATGATCCCAGAGTCGTGGGACAGAACCCCAGGCTTTGCACTGAGCTGCACTCTGCTGAGCATGGAGCCTGCTTAAGATTCTCTCTCTTTTTTCCCTCTACCCTTCCCTTCTTCTCACACATGCTTTCTCTCCCTCTCTAAAAAATAAATAAATACATTTCTTTTTCAAAGTTACATTTTAAAAAATACAATGAAAGAATACATAGGTAGCAAACATATAGAGAGGTATGTGGGACTGATGAACACTGAGTGTAGAATTTTTGTGACTCCTGAGATAGAAAAGAGGCTATGGTGGGTGAGGAATTTAAAGGGGTTGTGAGTACAGAGGTGTGCCATACTATCTTTAAACTTTGTTGTAGATCTTAAATACTGCGTAACAGATTAACAAGACATACACCCACAAATACATTTTATATCAAATTTCAAACCTCTAAAAAACGCTAATGTCAAATTTGCTGCCAGACTAAACTTATTTTGTACAAGTGATGGAATAAAGTTTTCTCTTGTCTTCTCTGTGTAATTACACATTTCCCAATGTTTCTTGGGGGAGTTTTAATGTGCAAAAACATTAAACTGTTGCTGAGAATCTTGTTTTATTTTATTTTGTATAACGAGACAATGGAATCTGTTTTTAAAATTTGAAGCAATTTCATACTTAATAAATGTTGCAGGGGCACCTGGGTGGCTGAGTTGGTTAAGCATCCGACTCTTGGTTTCAGCTCAGGTCATGATTCAGATCAGGTCATGGTTTTGTGGGTTTGAGCCCCACATCAGGCTCCATGCAGAGCCTGTTGGCATTCTCTGTCTCCCTCTCTCTCTGCCCCTCCCCACTCACATTGTCTCTGTGTCTCTCAAAATAAATAAACTTAAAAAAAAATGTTGCAAATAGTTCAAAGAATCAAGTATGCCTTTCATTTATACAGATTAGTAAATTGTTAACATATTATCACATTTACTTTATCATTCTCTCTCTCTCTCCTACACACACACACACACACACACACGCACACACACACGCATACACACACACCTTTTTCTAAATGGTTTGAGAAGAAGTTGCATGGATCATGTCTCTTAGTGCTTCAGTGTTTTTTGTTTGTTTTTCAGTAGGCTTCATGCCCAGCATGGAGCCCAGTGTGGGGCTTGAACTCATGACCGTGAGATCAAGACCTGACCTGAGATCAAGAATTGGACACTTAACCAACTGAGCCACTCAGGTACCTCAATACTTCAGTGTTTACTTCTTAAAACAAGGGCATATTCTTATGTCACTACAGTACAGTTGTCAAGTTCAGGACATTTAATAATACTTTAATCTACAGTCCGTATTCCAGTTTCCCCAAGAATGCCATTCCCCAAGAATGCCATTTGTAGCAAGTTTACTTTTTATTTTTTGGACTCAGCATCCAGTCCAGGATCGTGAGTTGCATTTAGCTGTCATTTCTTTTTTGAGTCTTTCAGTCTGAAATGGATCCTCTGCCTTTCTTTGTCTTTCAAGACCTTGACATTTTTGAAGAGTTCAGGCCTATTGTTTTTGTAGAGTGACCCTCAGTCTGGCATGTCTGATGTTCCTCACAGATGGATTCAGGTTATGTGCTTTTGGTGGGAATGCTACAGAAGTAATGTGTCCTCCCCAGTGCCTGATATCAGGAGGCACACGTGGCAGGTAACTCTGCTGGCTGGTTATGGTGGTGTCACCCAGGTTTCTCTGCAGTGGGAGATTTTTTAGAGCCATGATTTGACTAAAAATGAGGGATGAATCCAGGGGGGCCTATTGAGACCCTCCTGGGCCATAGCTCCAGAGTTTGCTCTGAAAATGTCAGGCAGCTGGGTGAGCCAGCCTGCTTTCTAAGCTGCAAAGCATTTTTGTGGCCCCAGGAAAGGGCAGCATCAGCAGCCTGAAGTGTCTGCATGTCTGGCATGAGGCATCCTGGTGCTCAAAGAGCTGAACTAAGTTCTGCGACAGGAACCTACACCAAGCTGGGCCTCCAGGATGGTTGCTGAGTGTGGTTGTTCCCCTGTTTGGTGATGTAATATTTGTGCAGTGTGGGTTTTCTGAGTTTTCCCCACTTACCCGTGCAAGATAAAGCCAGTCTTTTCTCTGAGCCAGGGCTGCTGAAGTGCCAGGCCACAAACCATGCATTGCCTGACCCAGGCTGGAACAGTGGCCTCTCACAGAAAAACAGGAAATTAGAACATATGCACTTTCCACGTACTGGCTAAATTATGAGTTTCTCAGTGGTTCCATGTGGCTTGAATAACAGGGTAATTTTCTTTCACAGAGTAAAATATTCTAATTAAGATGTATTTTATTGAATAACATTTTATTTTAGTGACTTCTTTTTCATGTCTAGTGCCATTTTAAGTTCTATCACAGATAGATTTTCCGTAGATTTTCAGTAGGCCAAGGAAGCATGGTGTTAGCAGGGCAGATGTTATGTGCTTGTCCGTGTTTTATAGATATACTGGGCACACTCTAAATGTTAGGGAACATGCAGGGCCCTCTGGTGACAAATAGAAACATGGAATTAGAATGTCATGGGAGCCTGTTCCCTGTGGCACGCAGAGAAGGAAAGGCTTAATGGTGGGGGCCAGAGAAGGTGGCACAAGAGGAGGTGATCTTTGGGCTGAGTCTTGAGTGGTAGAGAGTGTTTTAAACAGAGAGACTGTTACAGACATACAAAGGTGTGGCAGATGAGAGTGGGCTTGTGGGCGGGGCCAGAAATGGGAATAAAGGTTTGAGTCAGGTTGGGGAAGACTGTGTAGTATATGTTACATCAAAGAGCTTGGACTTCACATCCTAAATGTCAGGGTTGGTGTCTCATCCCGATTAGATTTTGTGCGTCAGAGCAAGAAGGGCTTCTCAAACTTGAGGGAAGCATTTCTGGGAAAGAAGACCCTCATTCACTCTTCCAAGGGAGCTTGACCTATCTCTGGATGTGTGGGTGTGGGGCTGTGAAGACAGGAGCTGCTGCTGTCTTTCCACCACGGGGCACACTGAGCATGGACAGCACTGACCCCAGGAAGCTAGAACCTGGAAGCAGAAGAAAGCCAGGGAAACGGCCTCGTCAAAATCATGGGGCCACGGGACTGGCCTGTGCTTCCTGAAGCGGGACTTCAGTACCTCCCTTAATCACTTGTACTGCCTAGTGATTTTTAAGTTTTTATTTTGAAATGGGCCAAACTTCTTAAAAGTTGCAAGGAGAGTTCAGAGGACTCGTGTTTACCATTCATGCAGATTCACCAATTTGTACCTTTTCGCCCCTTTGGCTGTATCAGTACCTGAGATCAGGTTGTATACATCACACACCTTTACCACTTACTACTTCTGTATGCCGTTTTTAAGAACAGGGGTGTTCTCTTCGTCCCCACAGTCCTATCAGCCAAGACTGAGGCTTAGTCATTGATCGAAATTACAGATACTAATTTTTTACTTATTTGAGAGAGAGAGAGAAAGATAAAGAGAAAGTGTGAGTGGGGAGAGGCAGAGAGAGAGGGAGAGAGAGAGAATCCCAAGCAGGATCTACACTTAGCATGGAGCCCAACACAGGACTCAAATCCACAAACCATGAGATCATGACCAGAGCCGAAGTTGGACACTTAGCTGACTGAGCCACCCAGGCTAAGATACTAATTTTTAAATGTTCCCAATAATGGCCTCTCTATATAGCTTGTTTCTTTCTCCAATCAAAGATCATGTGTTTTTTTAGAGGTTCAGGTCTTTTTAACCTGGAACAACTTTTCAGCCTTTCTTTGTCTTGCATGACATTGATATTTGTGCAGAATCTGGGTTTTTTATGTAGTGTCCCTCAGTTGGTGGGGTGTGTGTGATGTTTCCTTATGACTGGATTCAGGTTCCACACCTTCTGTTGGAATACGCTATAACTGACATTGTATCCCTGGGGCATCGGGTCAGGACGAATGTAGCATCTGTCTACCCGCACTGGGGATCTGAACTTTGATCAGCCGGTCAAGGTCTTATGTAGTTTCTCCACTGTACAGTTACTATCATTTCTTACGCAGTTAATGAGCAATCTGTAAGGAGACATTACTGTTTATTTTTAAATCAATTTGAATTGGATTTTCTGTTACTTATAACATGAAAGCTGCTCACTGATTCAAGAGCCCATTTATATTGCTGGGTTAATTGCTGGTGACCACGGGGAAACAAGCAAGGGATTAGGATGAGAAAAATAGGAGTTTCTTAAAAGCTTTAATTGTGGTCAGGTGGTAGCAGAGCCAGACCAAGGTGCATGGGGATCTCGAGAGGATAAATCATTTGGTGACACTTCTTAGTCTTTGCATGTATTTTGGAAAAAAAAAAGAAAGGAAGATTTTTGTGTCGATAAAAATCACACCCTCTGTAACAAGTCTTTTAATTGTTGGAAATTTGCAACAATTTAAAAATAAGCCTTTCATTTTTTTTATTACTCTTTTTAAAGTTCTATTTATTTATTTTGAGAGAGAGAGAGAGAGAGAGAGAGAGAGAGAGAATGAGAAGAGAATGAGAATGAATGAGCAGGAGAAGGGCAGAGAGAGAGAGAGAATCCCAAGCAGGCTCCATGCTATCAGCACGGAGCCTAATGCAGGCTCAATCTCATGAACTGTGAGCTCATGACCTGAGCTGAAAAGTTGGTCACTTAACCAACTGAGCCACCCAGGCGCCCCTTTTTTTCATTACTCTTAACTGGATAATGTTAGTTATGTTCACAAAGGATAGTGGTTGTTTACAGGGACACACAACATTTATTCAAAATATGTTTATGCATTTTTTCCTGGATTTTATACTGACAAAAATGTTCCCATTAATTATAAATTCAGTACTAGTTGAGCAGGATTCTTTAGACAAGCAGTGAACCAGGCTCACAAACAGAAATTCCATACCATTTACTGGGAGATGATCTCAGGGAATGCCAGTAGAAAAGTAGGGACAGGAGAGAGGGGAGGGAAAGCAGTCCTTAAAGTGTGTTATTTAGCAAATGTGTGCATGTTTTTTTGTCTGCGTGGTGTGTGTGTGTGTGTGTGTGTGTGTGTGTGTGTGTTCATGTTTGCATCAGTCCATGATTGTCCATGATTATCCTGCTGTCCACACTAGATGTGTGTACCCAGACCCTGAGATAAGGCTTCAAGTGCAAATAGTTTTTTGGGAGGTAAGGGGGATGCTGTTGGCAGGTTTGGAAGTGAGAAGAAAAGGCAGCCACTAACTGATAAGCCAGCCCCCACTGGGGCACCTGAAGCCCCATCTCATGAGATAGTCCTGGGAAACAGTGTAGAGTGGGCACCTCGGAGTTCTCCCACCTGACAGATAAGGGAGCAGGGTCAAAGTGAGGCAAGTCACTATTGCTGATGAGTATCGGTGCACCGTGCATGATGTGGCTTCAGAATCTTACCTACCTGGGATTGCCAATTTAGGCCACTTTCAGCTCACTGGTCTAGGTTGGGCAGTGTGGTGGGCAGTGACAGAATGCCTGGAAAAATACTCACCCAGGGTAGGCCGAAGCTAGTCAGGAATGTTCTCTGTCTCCACTCGGGTGGGATCTCTGAGATCTGTGCTCTGGAGGGGGCAGTGCCAACCTACACACATGTCACTGCTGAGATTGGAAAATTGGATTGGAAACAGATCAAAAAGGGACCCTGAATACCTAACCAGGAATATGGATATTCAATTCTAAAAACTGTGCTGCGAGGGACAGGGACAGGGAAGCAGGAAGCTGGGAAAGGACGGTCCCTTTGGTGTGGCATGTTTGGGCCGCGTGAATTGGAGCAGACGCAGCAGCGGGGGCGCACAGACATTAGGGAGCTGCTGAAACCATTAAGGCTGCCGCCGCCCAAGGTCTAAGTGGTTGTGGAGAATGGGAAGGGAGATGACAGCCGTTTCGGCCAGAAGACTCTGCAAAACTGTGCAGTGATTGATGGGCCGAGTCAAGCAAGTTTTCAAGCCTGGTGCCCTCATTAGCAGAGGGGAGCGGGGACTTCAGAGGAAAGGAATGTTAAGTGGAAAGTCAGCATTCAATATTCAGAGCTGCATTTCAGAGAAAGAAACCAAGAATGAGTGATTCTTTCTTTACTTTTTTGTAGACAAGTATTTCGGAGTTCAGAAAAACAGGTAGGAAAGCAGGAAGAAGACTCAAGATTGGGTTTTGTTTTGCTTTGTTTTGTTTCTAAATTGGAACCATACGAAATACATAGCTGCAATCCAGAAATCATGCACAAGTCTGCCAACTGAATGATTTGACTTCTGTCTACTCTCTTTGTACACCTCCCTGAACTAATAAAGGGGATAGAAATTAATCAGAAACAGGGAGCAGGAAAGAAAAGTAAACACTCAAGTCCTAAATGAGAAAACAAAGCCTTTGGTTCCTGGAGAAAGCTTTGGTTTTGGCTCAGGTCATGATCTCACGATTCATGGATTTGAGACCCGGTGCGGTATTTGCTTGGGATATTCTCTCTCTCTCTCTCTCTCTCTCTCTCTCTCTCTCTCTCTCTGCTCCTCACCCTCTCTTTCCCTTTCTCTCTCAAAATAAATAAACTTAAAAAAAATAGAAGTGGGGTACCTGGGTGGCTCAGTCATTTAAGCATCCTTCTCTTGGTTTCAGCTCAGGTCATGATGTCATGGTTTTAGAGTTCAAGCCCCACATTAGGTTCTGTGCTGGCAGCACAGAGCCTGCTTGGGATTCTGTCTCCCTTTTTCTCTGCCCATCCCCTGCTTGCTCTCTAGCTTTCTCTCTCAAAAATAAATAAACATTAAAAAAAAATAGAACCTTCCAGCTGTAGGGGAGCCTCACATTTGCACATAGAAGTGCCATTTAGGGTGCCTGGGTAGCTCAGTCACTTAAGCATCTGACTCTTCTTTTCTGCTCAGGTCATGGTCTCATGGTATGTGAGTTCAAGCCCTGTATCTGGCTCTATACTGACAGTGTGGAACCTGCTTGGGATTCTCTCTCTGTCCCTCCCCTGCTCTCTCTCTCCTTCAAAAATAAATAATAAATAAGTAAATAGTTCAAAAAAAATGCCATGTAACATAAGATGCTCTAACAGGCAAAGAAAATAGGGATATACAAGTAAAAGCCTTTTGAAAATCAAAGTGCCATATGCCAACTGGGTCACTATCTCCATGATCATGGGGCATTAGCTCTGTTATATCCAGACCCTACCATTTGGGTTAGGCCAATGGAGACTATGAGAACGATGGTTTGGCCCAGCATTGAAGCAGATACAAACTATCTTTCCTGACTTTTACAAAAATACTTTTTAGTGTTCAAGGGTAATAAGCAAGAGGGTAAGGTCTTCGGGGAGATAAAAGCATTAACCTCTTGTCTCCTTTTTTTTGCTGGAGACCTATTACAGATACCCAAAAGATGGAGACCTTGTTTTGCCAAGATAATCAGCTTTGGGGTGATTCTAAGGCATGTTATGCAGTTTCCTATTATCTGCAGTAACTTGAGGTCAGTAGAAGCTGATTGGAGAAGGTCATAATATATCCTCAGACCTAAAACAAGCATGCATTTGGGGGCTTGATCTAAGACACAGGGCTGAAGTGTTTTTCAGTGCTTACTCAGTGTGTTTTGACCTCTAAGATGATGATGCTGGCAGGGTAAAGGCAGCTGGTTTAGGATTGAGATAGGATTGGAGGAGGAGTCCAAGACGGCAGACCCAGAGTAAGGGGCTGTGGTGTTTTCGAAGAGCCAAAGGAGGAGAGAAGGTGGAGGAAGGAGTACAATAGCCAGAATGCTTTTAAGGAGAGAGCATGGCCTCTTGAACTGGAATTAAGAGCTCGAGAGGAATTAGGACGTCTTAGGGCTGTTGGATCCAAACCTGTCTCTCTTCCCCAGTACCACCAGGGTATAACTAGGGCCACTTGGGACTGAACCTTACACTTCTGCAAACCAAGTCCAGGTGAGGATGGGAGAAAACCAAACCAGTAGTGGAACCTTTGTCTATTCTCTCATGGGCCCTAAGATGATCCAACCTGCCCTAAGACCTAGGCAAGAGAGGACACTGCCCTGGGCTATGTACTTCATCCCACTCAGCCTCATCACTCCCCATGGAAGAAGAGGTCCATGGAGGCAGGGGTTATGCCATTCTGGACCCTGCATTTCTCTTCCCTTATTGTTCCAGATGCACAGCACTCTGGAATCCCTGCCCACATGTCCCAGGCCTGGTGGCATAGCCCACACAGGCTGGAAGTTTTGTGGGCAGAATCTGAGGTGACAGTTGGACAGGAAGGCTGGTGTGTCCACAGAGCTGTCAAGACAGAAGAGTAGAGTGACAAGCCATGGGATAGGTTCTGGATGCCCCATGTGTCCCGTTCAGCGCAGAACACTGAAGAGTCTGAATATTTAGACATTTTTTTAAATGTTTATTTATTTTTGACAGAGTGAGAGGGGATTCCTCTCTCCCTCTCTCTCTGCCCCTCCTCCACTTATGCATGCACATACTCTCTCTCTCTCAAAATAAATAAACACTTTAAAAAGAGAGAGAAAGAGAATGAAAGAGAGACAGAGCAAGAGCAGGGGAGAGGCAGAGAGAGAGGGAGACACAGAATCCTAAGCAGGTTCCAGGCTCTGAGCTGTCAGCACAGGGCTTGATGCGGGGCTCAAGCCCACAGACCGTGAGATCAAGACCTGAGCTGAAGTCAGATGCTTAACTGACTGAGCCACGCAGGTGGCCCAAGAGTGAAAATTTTAAATGGAAACCTGACCTTCCAAGTCCTTGGAAAGAGAATAGAACACAGTTTGTCTTGGTAAGAGAATAGAACACAGTTTGTAATCTTGATTTATAATTTAAAAAAATTCAGACATAAATAATGTCAGCCTCCATTTGTCTTCTTGCCCCAGGCCCTGAAAGTATTCATGCCTACCTAGCATCCCCTTGTGAGGCATGAGAGTCCAGACAAGGTCAATGGCTCAGTGCCTCCACTATCCACTAAGGTGGATCCACAGGCTTATTTGACCCTGCATTCTTTGATCTTCTTTTTCTAGAAGTCTGACTCCAAGATCATCATTATTATGACCCAAAGCAGTCTCCCTCAGATGTATGTTTGTGCTACCTTCAAATACTCCCAATGGAAAAGGGGAAATCCAACTGCTTCCCTTCCCCTCTTGGCCCCCATAATAACCATGGCTGCCATAAGCATGGGTCAGACACCTGCACAAGAGGATAGGATTTGGGTAGACCATAGTGAGGAAAACCCTGTGTTTCAAAGGGAGCCTGCAGAGCCTAGCGGAAACTACTTGGTAGTTTGGTAGTAATATGAGATTGGATTTGTAAAATGCCCCAGTCATATGTACTTGTCTCTCCCAGCAAAAGACATGAATGCCGTTGGTCAACCAAGAGAGACTAAAACATGCCTGAACTGCAAAGGCACTGTTTTCTGACACAAACCACCTCATTGGTGATGGCAACAGATATCATTGACAGCCTTACTATGAGAGCTTATGTGAATTTCCACAACTCTTTTGTAGACACATAAAATATTAACTATTTTGGAGAGCAGCTGTTTCTTTATGCATCATCCTTGATAATTTCTGGATAGTGGCTGTAAGATGGTATTCATACATGGTAATTGGGCATTCACAATGTATAGAGGTGTTGTGGTATTTTTTTTTTATTTTGATATTGGATGTTGTGCTTCTGCTGACCATCCCACATGGAATCTGCAAGCATAGAAGGATAATATTCTCCAGAGGCTCAACTGTTCTCCAATGCACTTAAAAGCAAGGATGGGAATTTTCAGACTCTAATCCCCATAACACATGGATGTAGGTACATGCACAAACACAGAGAAGTCCATTTGCTCAGCCAGTTATATTTTATTGGGAGTTTTGCATCTGTTCTGGTGAATTTTTTGTTTTGTGGTCTCCAATGAAGATACAATGGTGTGGACACACACCTGGAGACCTCTAGAATTCTGATTTGTGCAAAAATGAAAGAGCCAAGAAACATGATTGGCTAGGTAATTGCAGAGAACAAAGTGAGTCTCTATATGATAGAGAGGAAAGGCCTCCAGATCATAGACCCTATAGGAGAAATCCAACAACAGAAAGAAAATGTGGATTAAACGTCCTTGTGTTTCAAAGTGGTATAAAGAATGTTTTTTCCCAGCATGTTATGTGGATTGACAGCAAGCTATCTTGTCATTCTCAAAGTTACAGTTCTTGTCATTCTTGAAGTTTATATCTTATTTTGTCATTCTCGAAGTTATAGTTCTTCCTATTATCTTACACTTTTGATGAAGCCATTCCTTAAAAGCCCTTCCTTTCAGCCTTGATGGCTTCTCTGTAAAATCTCATGCACTTACTTATCCCAGAGACACTTATTGAGCACAGATGTGCCAGGCACTGTGTTGAGTATTGGAGCTACTCCTCTGAATAAGGCAGATGGGATCCCCAATGTCTGATGGGCAAAAGGAAGATCTTTTCTTCTCCTCCTCTTCAACCTGTAAAGAAATAGAACCTACGGAGTCTCAAATAATAGACTGAACATATGGCTTCCTTCAGGTTTTCCTGATGGGATCACTCAACTTGGTTGAGATGATAGCCAAACATATTTCAGGTCTTACTAGGAACAAATAATGTGGTTTCATGGCTAAAGCATTGCTTTCAGTCTAGAGATCTAGTTTCTTACTTTGCTATCTTGTATTACCTTGGTGTAAAAAGAATCAAATCAAAGCAACCTCTTCAGAGACGTTGGGGTTTCGAATGGGTAGATTAAATGAGTCATGAACTGGAGTCACCCCTACCCTCACTCAGTAGAGCTGATAGTTAGATTTTCATCAATTTTGCAAATTTGTTGATGTCCTGTTGGTAGCCTGAAATTATTCATGATGAGAGTATTTATCCCATAAAATAGGCAACTGCTAAAATTTGGGGCTTTTATTCCCCAGAAAGCCAGTTGTTAAGTATTTTCTAGCACATCCCTGTTTAAAGGGAAGGTAGATATCCTAATGGTGAAGTGGAAAATTTGGAAAGATGTCAACACATACAGGATCAAAATGAAGGGAAAAGAAGCAAATTAGTACATGAAATTCTAGGCAATTATTCCCTAGGGGCTAGTTTAATCTCTGTAGGGATGGTGTCCCGCTTTTTGTGCTTCAGAGGTGGTTGTCATGACGTTTTAATCTAGGACTATTTTATTTTATTGTGACAAGAACACAACATGAGACTTACTTTCTTTTAAAAAAATTTTTATATTAAATATAATTTATTGTCAAATTCGTTTCCATACCACACCCAGTGGTCTTCCCAACAGGTGCCCTCCTCAATGCCCATCACCCACTTTCTCCTCTCCCCCATCCCCATCAACCCTCAGTTTGTTCTCAGTTTTTAAGAATCTCTTATAGTTTGTCTCTCTCCCTCTCTAATTTTTTTTTCCCCTTCTCCTCCCCCATGGTCTTCTGTTAAGTTTCTCAGGATCCACATAAGAGTGAAAACATATGGTATCTGTCTTTCTCTGTATGACTTATTTCACTTAGCATAACACTCTCCAGTTCCATCCACGTTGCTACAAAAGGCCAGATTTCATTCTTTCTCATTGCCAAGTAGTATTCCATTGTGTATATAAACCACAATTTCTTTATCCATTCATCAGTTGATGGACATTTAGGCTCTTTGCATAATTTGGCTATTGTTGAAAGTACTGCTATAAACATTGGGGTACAAGTGCCCCTGTGCATCAGCACTGCTATATCCCTTGCGTAAATTCCTAGCAGTGCTATTGCTGGGTCATAGGGTAATCTAGTTTTAATTTTTTGAGGAACCTCCACACTGTTTTCCAGAGTGGCTGCACCAGTTTGCATTCCCACCAACAGTGCGAGAGGGTTCCCATTTCTCCACATCCTCTCCAGCATCTACAGTCTTCTGATTTGTTCATTTTAGTTTCTCTGACCGGCGTAAGGTGGTATCTCAGTGTGGTTTTGATTTGTATTTCCCTGATGAGGAGTGACATTGAGCATCTTTTCATGATGTTTATTTATTTTTGAGAGAGAGAGAGAGAGACAGAGTGTGAGCTGGGGAGGCACAGAGAGAGAGGGAGACACAGAATCCGAAGCAGGCTCCAGGCTCTGAGCTGTCAGCACAGAGCCTGACGCAGGCTTCGAACTCACAAACCGTGAGATCATGACCTGAGCTGAAGTCGGAAGCTTAATCAACTGAGCCACCCAGGTGCCCCTGAGACTACTTTCTTAAAGAGGACATTATGTAACCATTTAGACCGTGTGTATGTTCTTCTCTTTGGTCCCCTAACCACGGAAGCTGCTAGTGAACAAAACAAAACATATTAGAAGAATAAAGAACATTGAGTTTGGAATGACAGTAGTCGATTGCTGAGCAACAGAGTATTCCATGAGTGCCTGAGGATTATTGCTTCCACTTTTCTCACTGATTATCTAAGAAATACAAAATATCAGTATTGTAACCAATTCATAATGAAATAGGTGAAGCCTCACTGAACATCATTTGTGATTGATCCAAACCTGACTGGTGAATTGCATTTGTTTGGAATTTTTGAAAGTGGAAAGAAAAAACCTTGGTATGAGAAAAATTGCACTGGCAGAAGAAAACTTTATTGTCTAAAAATGTGCAGACTCATCAAATAATCTTGTAGAAAGTATAGTCAAAATTTAATACGGAAAATTTAGTACTTGATAGAAATAATGAAAACAATTACCACCACCTTACAGGGCAGGAATGTTACACAGTAGTTTCATGAAGACAAAATTCTGTTTACTCAATCACATCTTTGATGTAAAGTTTACAAAGAGCAGAATTCATCTCTAAAAACTATTTTCTTTAAAATTAAAGTTAAATGTGTATCTGTATGGAGAAATAAAGACTCCCAACCCCTTACCTCAAGCCGTACACAAAAATTAATTTCAGATGGGTCATAGATCCAGGCATAAAAACTAAGATGATAAATCTTTGGAACAAAACATATAATATTTACTAGCTTTAAATTCTTACATCCGGAAAGAAAAAAGGTACAAAATTAAAAAGAACTAAAGAAAGTTTGAAAACAGTTTAACTGCACTGTGTAAGAAACTAACCAAGGACTTGAGATGGTTTAACGAAGTATGCTCCAGAAAATATTTTCTCCATGAAAATGATCAATATTGGTATAATTCCAATGGAAATATTTGTGTGTTTTAAACATTGAGTTAAAACTTCCTTGAAGACACAAAGTCTGGATTAAAATAACAGTGTAAAAACATCTTTACAACGATCCACAACTCTCTCTCATGAGCAGAAAGCTGCATCCATTCCATTTTATTCAACTGAGGAACATAAATTAAGAAAAAATAGAGGTAAACACCCAGCAAAGCTTCCATGCAACTTTGCAGTGTTGATGAAAGAAGTAGAAATGTACCTTTTGTTTGTCCTTTTCACCCCGAAATTGAAGCATCTTCCTTTAGATGGCCAAAGGTGTCCCTCTCCTGTATTCATATAAAAAATCCCCATTGGGTCACCTGGGTAGCTCTGTTGGTTAAGTGTCTGACTTTGGCTCAGGTCATGATCTCGCGGTTCATGGGTTTGAACCCCACGTCAGGCTCTGTGCTGACAGCTCAGAGCCTGGAGCCTGCTCTGGATTCTGTGCCTCCCTCTCTCTCTGCCCCTGCCCCACTCATGCTCTGTCTCTCTCTCTCTCTCTCTCTCTCTCTCTCAAAAAATAAAAAAAAAAAAACATTAAAAAAATCAATCCCCATCAGATGTGACATCATTAAGTTCTGCTGTGGTTTGACAGGAGTTTGTCTTTATCGGCGTGTGCTTTATTCCAAGATCTTTGAATTAAACATTTGGTAAGATGCTAAAAAATATTTTAAAACTATACTTGCTTCTGAGAACTCATGATTGTCTTTCTGAAGCATGCTGGTCAAAACATATTTGATGGAAAGGAACATAAATCCACCCAAACTACTAAAAGAAAAAAAAAGGATTATTTATTGTCAGGATACAAGATGAGTTGAACCTTGGCCTGGTGGAAGCTATAAGGCCAGCGGTCTGAGGCCAAGACTCAAGATGCTCCTTTACACATGTGCATTCACCCCTCCTGGCTCACTGTGGACCAGTAGCCCCTCATATCTGCTCACTCAGGATGTATGTTTCCCATAAATTATTTTCATTATTTCTAACAAGTTTCCCATATGGCTCCAAAACCAGCTCTCAGGCATGAGCACCTACCTTGTGACTCTCAGCTCAAAATCTTGAAGTAGAGGATTCTACTTCATCTTAGAATGGTCAATTTTAACTTTGCTGGTCCAATCAGCTGAGGGGATGGCATGGGCAGAATCACTCACGTTGCATATCAGGCACAACGTGGGCAGGGCAGGTGTTCTACAAGGGGTGTGGGTGGCTCAAGCAGGGTATCTGAATGACGTGAGCAGATCCATGGGCACTGGTGAACTGGAAGAGCTTATATCTCATCTGAAGAGAACACTCAGAGTCAACCAGTTTGGGTTATGCTGGAATGATAGCCCGGTGTGACCAGAGAAGCTACATATCTACATTTTATGCAAAATGTCCTGATTTTTAAAAAGTTGCCAGTTGTAGCAGCCACTGTCAAGCCCTTCCCAAATCCCTTGGGTACTTAACATTTCCATGGGTGCTGGCCTGATTTTCCACTGCCAACTTTGCCTAAGGCTCTCTTTGGCCACTGGAGCCCATTCTACACACACTAGTGGCATGATGGAAATGCTGGTGAATTAAGGCTTCCTGCGGGCAGTTGGACATTTCCTCAGCTCCCTTGTTCTTCTGTTGGAACTACTCTGGGGCATGGTCTATACCGACTTCCAGAGCTCCCCAGAAGAGTTGAAGTCCAGTTGCCCAGTAGTTGGTCATGCACTTTGTATTGGCTGCCCTTCTTCCCCATATCACTTCCCCTCCCCAACCAGTGTTTCTTAAAGGCACCTCTAATAAACGACATGGCCATAGATTCTTGACTCAGCATCTCTGGAGAGAGTTAATTCAAAATTTTTTAAAAAGTGTATCACTTAATCTATTGTATCTGCAGTGTTGACTCAATTCAAGAGCTGTCAGGTTATCAAATTAAAATTAACCATCTACACAAAATTCACCACCATATACTTTTTAGCATCATGGCCAGAGAGGCTTAGGAAAGAAAGGTCTAAGCTCAGATGCTCACAGGTTGACAGGTAAACCCTGAGGAAGACCTGGAGTGTGTGGCTCCCTGTCCATGGCCTCCTTTGTCTTAGGAGCTAATGCAGCTTACAAGGCTTCCTCATTGTAGGTGTGAAATCACTGCAGGGTGTTACCACTTAACATGTGGAGCTTTTCAAGTAAGGAGGCTGAGAAGACATACTTTTTAAAAAAAATTTTTTTTCAAGTTTATTTTTGAGAGAGAGAGAGAGAGAGCACAAGGGGAGAGGGGAGAGGGATAGAGAGAGAGGGAGACATAGAATCTGAAGTAGGCTCCAGGAGCTGAACTGTCAACACAGAGCCAGATGTGGGGCTTGAACCCATGAACCTTGAGATCATGACCTGAGCTGAAGTTGGTTGCTTAACTGGCTGAGCCACCCAGGTGCCCCAAGACACATACTTTTGAAATGTCAAAAGAGACTGGCCTGGGAGGTAGCCACCCTCTCTCCCTTCACAGCCATGTTTCCAGGTGGGCAGAGTGCACCAGCCTTGAGGACTGAGCCATGCTTAAGAGAAGTGGTTACCTAGGGAAAAAATAGGGATGTCTGTAAGGAAATGCAAGCTGGAGAAGCAGGAAGCTAATCCTTGAATGGCCCAAGGAGTAAAATGAGGGTGATGGGTGGGAGGTGACAGAGGCAGTTTCCCATCCAAGAAAAGGAGGAGTTTCTTGACAGCTGAGCTTCCCGCCTGTTGCCCAAGGTGGCGTGCATTGCTCTTGGTGGAAGTGTTCACACCTTCACTATGGGGGCACCAGCATGTCGTAGACTCTGGGTCTAACGTTCCCTCTTGTCTAGCAAAAGAGCGGGACGCAGGATTGAAAGCGAGAGATGGCTAATGTCCGGGAAAAGACAAGAGCCCCAAATAAGGGTCCTTGCCCCATTTTTATTAGGATCAGAAGGCTTACAAACATGGTGATGGACGTGCACAAAGGGACAATGAATTTGTGAACATTAACTTGTGGATCTGAGGGAAAGGGGGTCTTGAGGATATTCGGGGTTAGGGGTTTGGGTTAATACAAAAGGAAATCTGGGCGCCAGGCAGTTGGGAGGAGAGTTGTTTACAGCGGACATTAGGCAGCACCTCTGTTTATCTTAGCTAGCCTAGGGACCAGACAGACAGGGGAAATAACCTGAGGGTTGACAAGGCACCTTTTCTTTTTTTAACCATCTCCGCTCTGGGCTGCTTTGCCTGCAGCGCAGCCATCCATAGTCCAATTCACCAGTTTACCTAACCTGGCCCTATCCTCCTGTGAAAGCAGCTTTTCTGCTACAGTACTAAATTGGGGGTGCTTCCCCCTGAATATCTAATCTTGTTTATTTCATATACCTATATCCTCCTGTGAAAGCAGCTTTTCTGCTACAGTACTAAATTGGGGGTGCTTCCCCCTGAATATCTAATCTTGTTTATTTCATATACCTATGTATTGGGCACATTTGCGCCTGTTCCTATTTTAGGCCTTTGCCTCTCCCTCTCTATTTTGGGGGTTCTGCACCCCCTCTCTATTTTGGGGTGCCTTTGCACCTCCCTATTCTTGGGGTGTCTTTGCACCCCCGTATTCTTGGGGTGCCAGTCTGGTTTACCCAAACTTGGGTGTGAGCATTTTATGGCTTTGTATTTCTTTATGCTTTGTTAACCCATTGGTGTAAGCCCGGGGGATTCCTAGGCTTATCTCTCACACCAGCAAAGCTAATGCAGCGTGGATATGGCGAGAGTCTCTGGGAGGCACCAGTTTTCCAAGGATGCAAGGGGTGGACCTCCAGTGCAATTAACCCCATTGTCGGGCCGGTCCTAGGAGTGGCAGAAATGCTCCTTGATTAAAAAAAAAAAAAATTATTTGATGGTCCTGGGAAATTAATCCTGGGAAAATTGAGGTACTGAATGTTGTTTCCAATTCTATTTAAAAATACACTTATTAGTAAGAGGGCTGGGAATACAGTTCTTTGCTTCTCATTTCTTCCAATGAACTAGTTTCTCTTTTCAATGAAAAAATTGCATAATCTTAAAACTTAAGAGAAAAAAAAAGGTTCACTATCAACTGAGGGAAAATCAGTGCTGGACAGTGATACAAAATGCTTAAAGAAAAAAATTTTAAAAATTCATGTAATTTGAATTGTCAAGCCAGAGCCTGGAATCGAGTTTTTCTGTCCAGCTTGTAAAATCCCTGGTAATACAAAGATAATTATGGAAATATTCAGAGACTTTCCCTGGATCCAGACACAGAGCCGCCCCACTGGCTTTTACCTCTTAGTAAAGAGGAAAAGCATTCAAAAGACAGACCTGCCGTCATTGGAGCCACTTAAAGAACCAGCAAAAAGGTGACGTGCATTTCTCGGATTGGCCTTGACCTGACAGGTCCCCAGGGGTGAGTCATTTTCTCCTTCTTCAGTCAGTTTGGCTGTAAAATAATTACAATAATGAGATCTTGTTTACTAAGAGCTGAAGTCCACTTTGCCTTGTCTCATTCAGCTGCCAGAAAGGAGAGGAAGAGAGGTAGTGATTAGAAGGCTTTTGTGGCTAACTGTCGTAGCAGCTCGGTGTTGAGAACCCATGCCTTGAATAAGCGAAGTCTCTTGTAAATTGGACTTGTGAGTAGTGGGTGCCCGTGTAAGTGTCCCTCTGCTTCTCCTGTGGGTCTGCACTTGTGACCTGAAGCAAACAAATAGGAAGGGTAGTTTGACTAAATAAATGGAGGGGGGACAGGGTAGGGGGGAAGGGGAGGAAGGAGCCTCCATCTCGGACCCTCCATCTTGCCAAGATCTGGCCTGTGGCCAAGTAGAGCAAAAGCTGCGAGAGTGCCAGTGGCTCAACCAAGCCCCACTGATCAGTGGCCTGGAAGCTGGGCACTCAGTGTCTCTCTCCCTGCAGCCAGTCTTCAGCCAGGGTCCGGGCAGTGGTGCCTCAGTGCCTGTCCTCAGTGGCTCTCAGTTGAACGAGATGGACAGTGAGCCTGGAGCCTGGACTGACCACTCAGTGAGTCCTTTACGCTGAAAATTCAGAACAGACCTTCACCTCAGCAGTGGCTCTTGGGGCCACCTGAGAAGCCACGGCTAGGTTTATTCTCCAGTGGCAGAGCCTGGTGTTTGTGTGAGAGAGGAATACTCACTTCCTGTCTTTGTCCCTTAGCTGACTGGAGCAGCCGGCTTCGTTTACATTCCTCTAGTGGTGTTATTGAAAAGCCTTGGCAGCTCCCAAATGTCCCACTAGGGCTTTTCCCCACCCCACCCCACTCCCCACTATCTTTTTTTTTATTATTTATTTTTTTCTAGCTTTTAGTTAGCATCTGGAAAGATCCACTGGATGCGATGGGCTCATTTTTCAAGAATCTGCTTTACCTTCAGGGAAATCAGGAAAGGAGCAAGCTCTCAATGTATAAATGTGGAGGAATTTTACAACCTCTCAAACTACTGCACCTTTTTTGTTTCAGTCCAGCATGTTACTGGAATGGTTTTAGGACGGAACTGCTAGTGTAACCCCTTGGGGTAGGGAGGGGTGAGGAGCCATGAATGGAAAGAAGTTATCCATTTTAAATTGTATTACAATCTGTCCTTATTGAGTTAAAGTCTTAGAGGTTATGGTTTGGGAAGGAAACTTGTTACAATGGTAAGGAACTTAAACCAGAACTTTTGGGGGGGATCTTAAGAACTATATATATATATATATATATATATATATATATATATATATATATATGTTTTTTTTTTTTAATGAGAATAATCTATGATGTGCTGCTGTCCGCTTGGATTTCATTCAACTGGAAGGACCCGTGGTCATGCTTGGCAGCCTGCTCTTATCACCTGATGTCATCTTCCTCCTGGAGCAGCCTTTTGAAGAAGGAGAGAGGCAACCTGCATTTTCCTGAAGAAATGTGATAGGTCTGCCTGCCTGGCACGCATGGAATCTACACTGGATGGTTCCCTGAGGACCGCTTGAGGTTGAAGTGCATGCATGCAATTTTCAGGCAGCTAATTAAACTAGTAAACTTCTGGAATCCAGACTGCTCCCTGGCTATAGGTGAAATGCCCTGCCTGTCGTGGCTCATCAGAAGGGGTTTGTCTATGGAAATCTTAGGAACAGAACAAAGAGACTTCGATCTGCATGAGGAATGAAGTCTTGGCTCTTGCCAGCAGCTCCTTAACTGCTGCATGATGTCAGATCCCTCGCCTAGAAAACGTCTGAAAGGAAAAGAATTGCACATTAGGCTTGGTTTCAGGAAGTGTTCTTTCTTTATGTGTGTGCTTCTGCATGGAAACAGTTAATCATGTGCTCCCCAGGGTTACGGTGTGGCTCCCTGTCTCCTCTTAGTTCTGAACACAGCCCTGTGTTTTCATTCTGGAGTCGCTCCAATCTGTGGACTTTGCTAGTAAGTGATGAACTTCAAAGGCCTTGGAGCTGGGGTTCCGTTCAGCTGCTGAGACTGACAACCTGAAGATCCAGAGTCAGCAGAATTGCAAAGGAGAGCTTCCGTCTTCTCGGGAGGTTTTGGAATGCTCACCTCCATCCCAGCAAGTGGAAAGCAACACAGGGAAGTCACCTCTGAACCTTTACAGAGAGGGAGCCATGGAGGAAGGACTAAATTGGCAAGGGTTCCCGAAGGAGGGATGGGTAGCACTGCGTTACTGTCTTCCTATAGATGAGATTCTACAGATCAACGGAGTCCCCTATGAATGTGAACATAGAGGCAAATCTTGAGGCCAAAATGAGCCTCTTGCCAAAAAGTGTTCTTCGCTAATGCACATGTAGCTCTCTGCTAAGTAATTATGCTTTTCCACTTGTTGAAATGTCCCTTTGGTGCTATTGGCTCTCTGCCCACCCCCCCACCCTCCCCCCCCCGACCCCCGGCAATACTGAAATTGCTTTTGCAAATTGGCAGCAGCTACTGTGGCTTTGGCTTTGGTGCCTCCCGACCCTACCCCTGCAGCTCAACCCCCTTTAATATTCCTTAATGTGGTATGACCTGTTTTCACTTTATTGTCCTTATACCATGTTGGTGATGGTCACGACGAGCTTTGTCTTGAGCATGTCATGGCAAACAGAAGAGATTGTGAGCAGGAGAACAGTTTTATACTTGCTCCTGGCCCAGCCTCCCTGGGTAAGGAAGGTTTAGGGATGCCCCCCTCCCCAGGTCTGCACTGCACGCTGGCTGGGGTAAGGCCAGTTGCCTGGGTGTGCGTGTGTTTTACTTAGGAGTGGACACTGAAGGCTTTGTAGCCAAGAGGGAAGATTATCGAGTTTTGATGCTCAAGTGAGGGAAATTCCAAGCTGAAATGACCACAGTTATGATTCAGAATCATATCATGCCTTTAAATTTTTCTCTGCATTCCGAAGTGCACTGCCCCCCTCCCCTTGGGTTATCATGGAGCTGTTTCCGTGTTGTTTCTTATACAAACTTATCTCTGTAAACAGGGACGTAGGATTTCATCTCAAACTTTGATTTCTAAGGAGAAAATAGAGGGATTTATTCCCAGTGCCCTTGTGTTGACCTTGCCTGGGGGAGAGGGCTAGCAGAGCTGATGATGACCTCATCTCATTCCGGCAGGATTTCCTGGGACATGCAGGGCCTCATTCTTCTGCTGTCCCTCTGTGTTCAGCCACATTAAGTCCATAAACTTCAGAGCAGATTACGGTGACATCTAATATCGGTCCCTTTAGGACTTGAGCATGAGGTCAAGCAAACATACAAAGCAATCATTATACTTTCCGCAGTCCCAGAGACCTTCTGCGTCAGCTGGAGAAACAGGAGGTGGGGCAGTGAGGTGGGGCACAGACTAGGAACTGAGCTGTCTGGAGCAGGAAATCAGCCTGAAAGGGAATGGAAGGGCTTTGGTGGGAAATAAATGGCACTGTGTTGTTGACGGAAAAAGATCTTGGCAGGACTGTTGTTGTGAGTGTTCTGTGGCTTAGAAAGGAATTTCCTACAGGCTGGACTAACCATTAAAAATATCTCTACCTTCAGGAGTCCCGGGCGTGCAATAGAGCATCGCTGGGGGAGATGTCAGCTTGGACCATGGGTGCCCGCAGTCTGGACAAGCGAAGAAGTTTCTTTAAGGTAAAAGGAAGCCTTGATTGGGATTTCTAATGGGCAGGCTTTCTCACTTTGCTGGGCTGCTTGAGGAGCTGCGGAGTGAACCCTGTTCTGAGCCAGCTCTGGAGGGGTGGGCGGGGGGGAGGCTTGCCTGATCCCAGCTGCGAGCTGTTACTGGGTTTACAGTAGGTTGGAGTTTTTGTGACCTAGTGATTCCAGACAGGCCCAGGATCTAGGGCCTGCGAGATGCAACCTTGTATAAAACAGTTGAGGCAATCTTTATCTGTTCCTTTTTCTTTTTTTTTTTTTTTTTTTTAATTTTTTTTTTTCAACATTTTTTATTTATTTTTGGGACAGAGAGAGACAGAGCATGAACGGGGGAGGGGCAGAGAGAGAGGGAGACACAGAATTGGAAACAGGCTCCAAGCTCTGAGCCATCAGCCCAGAGCCCGACGCGGGGCTCGAACTCACGGACCGCGAGATCGTGACCTGGCTGAAGTCGGACGCTTAACCGACTGCGCCACCCAGGCGCCCCTATCTGTTCCTTTTTCAACTGGATGGTTTTATGATAGAAGCTGGATTTTGCATTCCAGTCAATCGATGCTGTAGGCAAGTGTGTTTTGCACTTTACTTGACTGTATGAATCACGTAGGTCCTCTTTAAAGAACAACAACAACAACAACAACAACAACAAAAAACAGATTCCTGGGTCTCATCCTAGACTGATTGTTATTTGCTGGTGTATTTTATCAAATACCTAGAGGCCTCTTATGATCAGGCAAGAGAGAACCAAGGCATGATTAAAACTGTGCCACTCTCCATATGCATATAGATGTTAATGGGTTGGAATTACCTTGCTAGTTTAATAAGATTCTAAATGGGTATTTTATATACTCTGTGTGTATGTTGTAAATTAAGACTTGGTGGTCATTTCAAATTTGCACTTGGGAATTCGTTTCCTTCTTATGGCTTTTGCTTTGTATAAAAAACAAGATCATGTAAAGGAGTAGAAAAATGGAGGTAAAATGTGCATTTGAAATCTGTCATAGGAAAGTGTTCAAACATCCTTTTTCCTCAAAGGAGGAATAACACAGGAGCCTCCTAATTACCGAGGAAAACGGACAATGTTTACTAATTCTCCCATCTTGATGGGTTGCAAGTGTGTATTAACTTGCATGTATATGCTTCCCATTTGCAAAAGACTAAACCTGATTTACTGTGTCAATTTTGGACTCCATAAAAATCTATCAGAAGAGCCTTGTTGATACAGCAAAGCTAAATTCAACAAGCCAACCACAGTAAGGAAGGACGTCACCAGGACACAGACCCAGTGGTGTACAAGTGGGAGGACGGGAGACATCTTCATAGGGTTCAGAGGTCTGGGCTTAGGTCCCTTAAGCTGTATTTTCCAGGGCAGAGAATTGATCGGATTTCAGCAGAGTATGTGGCATAATAGTTCCAGATTCAGCAAGACAATGGTCTTGAATAGAATCTTGGCAAGTTAACTATTGTTTGATGAGCAAGCTTTTCCCAGGTGAGCAAACTGTTTGCCAGGACAAATTGTCTTGTAGGAATTTCCTGCAGCAAATAGCAAAGTGATTTGTTGGTTTAAAGCCTTAACATCCTGGGTACGAATATCCTGGAAGAAATAGTTATGTTGACACAGATGGTCTCGATTCTCCTTCCTCATAGTTATGTGATGTGGATGTAGCCAGCTCTGTTCTTCATTCGTTTACTCAACTTGGAATAAAGCTGTACAACATCCACCCACTTGAGGCAGACGAGGGGCTTTTCAAGTCTCTTATAGACCAGGCACTAACCCACCAGCCTCCTGACTCATCTCCAGTTCCTGGATCCTGTGTTATGTGGAGATACTTACTTCATCCTGGTAGAGGGGACAAACCCACCCCCCTCCTTAGCCCAAGGCGCTGCCTACATCAGCCTAACTATTGGTTAGTCTGTAATTACCACCTTATGCTCAGGAAGTATGGGGCTGGGAGGGGGGTGGAATCTTACATAGCAGTTAGACTTTATAGTCAAAGCAAAAGAAGAAAATCAAGTATGGTCAAAATTGCCTTTGAAAATTCCTGAGGGAGGGTCCATATTGGACTCAATACCACCTGTTGATTTCATGGTAGCCAGTGTGTCCTAAAGTCCTGGCGAGAAAAAAATTTTTTTTCAGTTGGACAGCAGGTAAAGCAGTTAACTTGTATTTCTGGGCTATGTCCTATGAAAGAATCAATCAGGCAAGAAGTGAGAGGCCTGCCTGACCCCAATGAAGACAAGTCTTGCTCATCTCTCCTGCGTCACATGTCCTGGAAGAAAATGTTGGCCAAGATGTCTGCACTGTTTAACTTGGTATCATCTTTCTTTTTGTTCTTCTTCTTTTCTTCCCCAGAGCTTAAATTGTTTAAGTTACATACTCCAAGGTAATGGTACATTTTATACTTCTTTTCTTTCTTTTCTCTTCTTCATAGATAATATTATTCTTTACGATGACTATTCCATAATTAATGATGGAGTAGTATTAGTTATTATAATATTAAGTAAATAAATATGATTGTTAGTTATTATTAATGATTTCACAATTTAGGCATGTAGTTATCCGCAAGGATGAAGTCAACTGCCCTTTGGACACAGGTCAGGTGGGTTAAGGCACCTTTGTGTCTTGCAACTTATCTGAGTCATTTCCATGAGCCAGGATAGATAGAAAACCACAAACTGAAGCTTACCAGTTGGTTAGCAATTCTGATTTTAAAAATACAAATTGAATAAGGGAAGATAATGATGAAAAAGAGGCCTGGTGATTGTCTTTCAATTATCTACACTTTACACAAAATCACATGAGCCCTAATAGCTGAGAAATGTGTATGGAATTCATCTGTGAGCCAAGAATGTAACCAAGTATTCTTACACTTCATGAAATTGTCCTGTCTGGTTATAGGGCATCACTGATGTTTGGGAAGCACAGCATGGCAGTAAGAGTCATTCCAAAATTTAGCCCTCCCCCCACCTCCCTAGGTATATGGAGTCAACCTCAGGTCTCAAAGTCCACTTCTTCAGGAAAGATTTTTCGGGAACACCACATTGGGGTATATATTCTCAGAGCCCCATTTACTTCTCACATGAAACATTATTTTCTTTTATAACTTGTAATGTGTTTAGTATTGTGAATATTTGATTGGCTACTGAAGATTGTCTGAGCATTCTGGGGTGGTTGACAGTGCCCCATGGTTATTATTCATGCGGAATCACATCCTGGAAGCCTGGCCACAGAAATCCTATCCTGGACAAACACATTTTCCACAGTCCTTCCCATCGTGAAGCACCATCGTGAATTTTTTCAGAAATGCGTCTTCCTGGTCTACAAGGTGTCCATTAAAACATATACGGGGAAGCAGGTGATGCCCTGGACAAAGCAACCAGAGTTATCTGCACGTCAATATAGAAGTGAACACCTGTTACTATACATTTCAGGATGTATTGTGTGAAAGAGCTCGTGTAAGAGAGACATCATCTAGGCTAGAAAAGCTCTAGGTGGTTCTGCACTAGCAGACAAACTCAAAGTTAGCTTTGATCCCTCCTTTCCTGAATAGCAAAGCTTCCTCCAAGCCACCCACACCCCTTCCCCATCCAGAGGCCCAGTTCTGGCAGATTCCTCTCAAGTCACCAAACTGCCCACTGTCTTCCTTCCTCTACAGACACTTTCCCATTTCTGTTCTCATTCTTTCATTTCTGGGCACTACAGATGATGCCTTTAATGTGTCTACACTACCACCAGGCGTGTTTATTTCCAAACCATCCCATCATCCACTTTGCCTGCTTGCAGACTCTGGCTTTATGCTGGGCCCAGGACTGGTCTGTATTCTTGACCTTGACAGTTGAGGTCTTCTGGCTCTCCTTTCCCTGCTTCTTCCTCCACTGGTCCTACCACTGTGCCCTCTTGGGTCTGCTGCTGTGGTCCAAACCTGCAGGTGCCCAGATTCCAGGCTTGGCCCATCCTTCCTCCTCCCCCTCACCTTCCACCTCTCCCCACCAGGCTCCTAACTACCCTTCCAGGCTGACATAGACACACTGTATCCATTGACAAAGGAACTCACATGGTCTGAGCTGATATCTACCTTTATTTTTGTCTGAAGATAAAATTGTGGTAGATGGCCTAGCTATGGCTCCAGCATGGTACCAGGAAGTAAACTTCAATTCATACATAACTTTAGCTCTGCCATGAGTGATTTCCTCTGTCCTTTTGTTGCTGTTTCCTTGTCCCCAAGGGGGCAGCCTCTTATGGCAGAGAACAATTCCAGAAGAGGACCAGTGTGTATTGCCCACTTAACAATCCAGTTTCTTCCAGGAGTGCCTGGGGAGCCTGCCCTGTGCCATGTACAAGTTGGTAGAGTTCTCTGTTTCTCAGTGACTGCTTCCCAGCCTCCTTTGCCTCCAGGACAGGAGAACAGTTGGGCTTAACTGACCAGGAAAAAAATACGTTTGGACTCCAGGGATCCTGCCCTCCTGTGTTTCCCAACTGCTCCCTTCTGCGGGGACATGCTCTGAGCCTGGGCTCACAAACCAGCTGGGAAGTTTGAGGGCATAGTTCAGCAGCAGAGGCTAAGTTTGAGAAATCCTTTTTTGGTCATTTTGAATGGTTTGGATAACAGGTGCATCATGTTTCAGACCTTTCAGAGAAGCCATAGAAGAGAGCTCTCTGGCACCATAAAGAATAGAGTGTGACTAGTTTTGAAGAAACCTGATTGCTAAAATGTGACTGTACAAAATAGATAAACCAGAGGTGATGATTCACTTCACCCTGACTGCCTTCCCTTAACTATCAGTCTTTCCTCAGCATTTGAAATGTTATTCTGTTTTCAAAAATTCTGTCTGCAGGCAGATTTTCAATCATCCAGAAGTGGTGCAATCGCACACCTTGGGTGATTCCCAGCATTCAAACTTCCAGACTATTCTTGGTGTGGAGAGTCATTTCTTTCAGGCACAGTCCAGTACAGCAATTCACTGTTGTGTGACCGTGGACAGAGATGGCAGGGGCTTGAAAAGTAATGAATGGAACCAAAATCACATTTTAGTCAGTAATTTCATTGGACAAATCCTTATGTGGCTCTGTGGACACTTAAAAGCCAAAGGTATGAGCGCCACACCCTTAATCTTTTAGCATGACCCCTGGACAGTGAATGGACATCACCTCACATGCCAGACAGCCAGGGAGGCACCATGTACCAGTCTAAACTCAAGAAAGGACTAAGCACCCTGCAGTGAGAACAAAATAGAGATTAGAGATTTGGTCAGAGCAGATGACATATTGATAATTATTCATAATAATGTTGCAAAGTATAGCTGACATCAGTATTTGGTGTATCTTTTGTTTTCCATAAATAAATTCTTCCCAGATGCTTAAACCTGGAGAGGGCTTAGAGAGGTGCTGTCCCCTGGAAATATGAAGTCAGCTACAGGGGTCATTTTAAATGTTCTAGTAGCCACATTAAAAAAAAAGTGAAATTGATTTTAATATGTTTTATTTAACTTAGTATATCTAAAATATTGTCATGTAAATGTGTAATCGATATGAAAGTATGAATCAGATATTCTATATACTTTTTTTTTTGTACCATGACTTTGAAATCTGGTTTGTACTTTACACTGAGCACATCTCAATTCAGACTAGCCACATTTCAAGTGCTCGGTTGCCACATGTGGCTGGTGGCTGCTGTTTTGGACAGTTGGAGGGCTACATTTTATGTTGTCTAAACCACCTCCTGTTACAGATGGATAAACTGAGGTCCAGGGTAAACTGAAGTGCTAGGACTGGTTCATCTATAGGACTGATGGGAACTGGACCTGACTTTTTCCTGAGGCACCCTACCCTATGTAGCCCACCCAAGGGGTCCACTCTGATCCCTTTCCCCTTCTTCCAGTGGGGTTTCCCAGGAAACTCCATCCAGAGAGGTCATGAGGACAGTGATGTCTCTTTGGAAGAGAGGTTGGCTTTTTTGGATGTACATGCTTGTCTCTCACCATCTACTCCAGATCCCTCCAGGACACATATCAGTCCCCCAGGGCATGAATTTCTAGGAATGCCATCAACTTATTAGACAGCAGTTCCCAGTTGTGTTTTCAAAAAGCGATGGATTTCATGGTTTTATTGGATAGCTTTTCTAGCACATTTTGGCCATTCATTTCTTTCTTCTTCTTTTTTTTTAAAGATTTTTTTAAATGTTTATTTTTTTGAGAGAGAGAGAGAGAGAGCACACAGACATGTGAGTGGGGGAGGGGCAGAGGTGGGGGACAGAAGATTAGTAGCAGGCTCTGTGCTGACAGTGAGCCCAATGCAGGGCTCATGAACCATGAGATCATGAGATCATGACCTGAGCTGAAGCTGGACGCTCAACCGAGCCACCCAGTTGTCCTTGGCCATTCATTTCTGATATTAAATATTACATTTTGGGCTGCAAGACATTCTCACTTGCTTTAAGGAACTTTTTTTTTTAAAGAACAAAATCAGAAGTAAAATAGATTTCCTTGGTTCCCCTCAACCACATATTTCTCCAGGATTACATATAACTCTGAGTTTTCATTATCAGTGGGATACCAAGGAGGGAGATGTAGATTTGAAGGAGTATTAAAGGACTATTATGTCAATATATAATTGTCAGAAAGTTAAAACATAACTCTCATACAATATGGAATGAACATCTGTCAAACCTTTATTCACCCCGTGCATGAAACCAGGAAACCAGCATAAATCTGGTTCAAAGAACACTTTGACAAGTGTCATATCTGTAGTGTATACCTGTTAAAAAGTCCTTCTGTAATAATTTTACCAAGTTAAAAATCAAAACTGGTTAAAGTCCTACAGGCAATAAAACTCTAACCTTTGGGATAATCTTTTTTTTTTTTTTTGAACAGAAATCTCCGGGCTGACATGTAACCATCCAGTACCCAAGCTGTTCATTAGTTCCATGTAGCAAAGTCAAACATAGGTACATCCCCCTAGGTAATTAAATAATCTTTAGGTGATTTTGTTAAATAATGCTCAAGCACAGTGCTCAAAAACAAAAGGGCTCTTCTACCTGGAAACTTTAAAACTTTCTAATAAACAACTCTTGGGCAAAAGGGGAAATGCAAAATAGAATTACAGAATTTCTAAAAAATAATCAGAACACTATGGCAAAATGGAATTACATAATTTCTAAAAAGTAATTAAAACACTACCTGTAAGAATCCATGTCATATATTTAAAGCAGAGGTCAGAGGAAAATTCATAGCATTAAACATGTCAAAAAAGACATGTCCCACCCACCTTTTGGCCTTATTTTCAAGTTTTAAATAGTGTTCCTTATTAACACGGAAATGGCTTATTCCCTGCCTCTTCTATGACCCTCCCCTTTCCTCGTCCCCATCTTTCTCCAACCAGGGATTGTGCCTTTAAAGAGTGCATTTCTTCAGTGAGGTCATAGAACCATGGGAAAGCTTGTTCTGACTTTGATTTAGAGGCAATTTCTCCTTAGAGGAGAAACTTCCTGTTCACTGGGGAATCAAAGATATATTAATAGCATTAATTTCTGGACTCTTTTTCATAATGGAAAAGCCTCACAATGATATTTTGGATATTGCTCTGATACCTAAAGTCAAATACCAGAGGCTGATAAAATCCTTGCGTGTAAGTTTTCCGGATTGAGGTGTCAATGTATGTGGAGCCTAATTTCCCAGGATAGATTTTCTTTCAAACATCTTTACATGGTAAGCAAAAACTATTTTCATAAAAAATTTGAAGCTCTATTATCTATTGCTATATAACTAATTGCCCCCACACCTTAGTGCCTTAAAACAAGTGTCTGTACCTCACTGTTTCTGGAGGTCAGAAACCTAGGCTTATTTAATGGAGTGCCTCTGGTGCTGGGTCACTACGAGATCACCGCCGAGTTGTTGGCTGGGCTGTATTCTCATCAGGTGGCTCAAACGGAGAGCCTACTTCAAACTCACTTGGGAGGTGTCTATCCCTCTCCACAGGGCTGGCCTCAGGACAAGGCAGATGGCTTCCCCCCAAGGTGAGCCATATAAGAGAAAACAAGAGCGACAAAAGCTAGAGTCTGTTTATAACCTGATCTTGATAGTGATGCCCCATTACTTCTGCCGTGTTCTGTTTGTTAGAAGCCAGTCAGGTAGTCCAGCCCTAACTCAAGGGGGCATAACTCAAAGGTGTGACTACAAGGATGTCTAGAGTTTACCAGCCATCTTAGAGACAAAGACATAGGCAAATAGTTTAGTTACAAAGTCAAAAACCTACAGGGCCAGACAGAATGATGGGAGTGAAATGAATAAGTGGGCCTGTCTGGTGTTGGGCAGGTAGTTTTGGTGGGAACACAACTGGCGGGAGGGCACCAGACCCTACCAGGAAGGGGATGCTGCTAACTCAGTTCCAGCCAGATGCTGTCACAAAAGAATGAATCTGGGTCCTCTGATGTTTTTCAAGAGAGGCCAGAGATCTAGATTTTTATGAAACCCAATTTGTTTCAAATTTTAAAGATTTTATTTTTTTTAAAGTAATCTCTATACTCAACATGGGACTCAAACTCACAACCCTGAGATCAAGAGTCACATGCTCTATGACTGAGCCAGCCAGGTGTTCCAAGAACCTTTAAAAGTACAGTGAGGATGGAAGAAAATGCTTCTGAGGGCAGGCTCTGATCTGGGGTCTATCAGTTTGAACTCCTACTTAGTTAGCTGGAAGAAAGATCAGGCATGTGGAAAGTTCAGTCTCCTAACACTCCACTCTTGGCCCCCCAGGAGGCTCGGGGGGTGTGCAAAGGATGCAGAGGCCCCAGCTGCTATTTCTCTTGGGGACCTCACATCCAGCAGTGACAGAGCCTGTGAGTTCTGACTGAACCCTGAGATACAGAGGATCATCCATGGATGGACTGAGGGAAACTTAGGCAAAGAGGCAGCAAGTTTCTCCAGGCCTTGACAGTGCCTTGGATCAGCCCATGGTCACCAAGGTCTGTAGGGATCATAAGTTGTAGAAACTCCTCCTCCCACCATCAAGAGCAGCTTCTCATGTTTAGCTGACAGGGCACCAAGAGCCCACTATCCCAGATGTTAAAGGTGTCAAGGTGTCAAGGAAGGAGCTAGTTTGGGATACAGAGTCTTCTTTCTGCTTTGTCTTATCTTATAAAAAGGAGAATGGCTTGCCAAAAATATCTCTCCTTCCTTCCTTCCTGTAATTCCACGTGGAGACTCATTTTGAGTTAATAAGTAGCACTTAACTGGCAGAATATCAGGTGATAACATCAGTCATTCACAACTTAGTATAAAGTAGGGCTTTATGAACCACTAGCTGAGATCAGCCTAGAGAAGAAATTTGAGTTCATGTGCATTGAGGAGAAGGGGATAGAATACGGCAAATCGGGATTCCTGAGGGGAAGGATGGACCTCAGGGACCCACTGTGGGTGGGCCAGGCAGCATGGGCACCAGTCACCCAGAGTGGAGAGGATGTCAGGAAGTAATAGGTTGAGATACAGATAATCATATCTTTTGGATAGTCTCCAAACACCATTGCCCTGAACCTGGAGGCTGAGTGGTTCTACATGGGCCCTTTATTTAGGATGCATCTTTTACCACCAAAAGAAAAGTGTCTCCATTCACAGCACACTGACACAAAATATGTGAGCTTTTCCCACATCAACCAGTTTATTCCCCAATTCTCTGTGGACACTACTAGCTGGGCATTCAAGTCTGACACTAAATAAACAGAGTTAGCCTAGACGTCACAGGTTAAGGGCTCATTCCCAGAAGACTGCTCCCACTTCAGATACCAATCACAAGCAGTGAGTTCCCAGATTATCCCCGCTTCTGTCCAACCTGACTATAAATCAGTGGCTCCCACAACCCCTCTTTAGGTACAGTAATTCCCTAGAATGGCTCCCAGAACTCAGGGAAACGAGTCACTTACTATTACCAGTGTCTTATAAAGGATACAGATGAATAACTAGATGAAGAGATACATAGAGGAGGTTCTGGAAGGGTCTTGAGCACAGGAGCTTTTGTCCCCATAGAGTTTGGGATGTGCCTCTCTTGGCTTCAGCAATCAGAAGCTCTTCAAACCCCTGCATTCAGAGTTTTTATGGAGACTCATTATGTAGGCACAGTTGATTGAATCATAGTGATTCATAGGCCATTAGTGATTAGCTTCATCCCCAGCCCCACTTTCTTCCCCAGTGATGGGGTCAGGGGTGGGGCTGAAAATTCCAGCTCTGTAATCACAGGGTTGGTTACCCTAGCTATGAGCCCCCATTCTAAAGCTATCCAGGGGCGACCTGCCACCAGTCATCTCATTACTATAAACCCAGGTATGAACCAAGGGGTCTTGCAGTGAATAACAAAAGATGCTCCTATCACTTCTATCATTTAGGAAATTCCAAGGGTTTTAGAGCTATGTGTCAGGAGGCCCAAGGAGAGTGAGAACCATTACAAAGACAAACCCTATAAGCACAAACCATTCCCCTTCAGGTGGCACCGTTAATGGACAGATGGGAGTTTTTGATGACAAATCCAGCCAGTCTGAAAGGCAAAGCAAAACCCCATTAGCAATGTCCTGGGAGATACAGATGCTGACATTATCTTCCCAAGCCAGTGTCAGAGTAAAGGGAAGAAAGTGAAGAACAAAGGGTTTTATGTTTAGTTAAAATATGAGGTCTTGCTCTGAGGTCTTGGGAGGAAGAGCCTACCTCAATGTCAGCTTCTTCTCTTCCTTGTCGGTTTGAATTGGAGATTTGCATCATCTGTGCAGGACCAGATGTCGGGTGGAGGCTTCTTTAGCTATGAGATACATATCCAAGATTTAAGTTCCTGAAGTTTGGCTGCCATCTGAGTAGTAAGGGGGGCCTTGTTTAGTTCCTTCCAAGGAGATTCAAGGGCAGTCTCTGTTTTTACTGATTCCAAATCAGAAGAGTGGGAGAAAATTGGAGACATTAGTTTGGAGAGTTGTAACCAGATTTTCGAGTAAACTAGAAGAAATCAGGATCCAGTCCAAATTATAGGTCTTTAACAGAGCCTCAAGAAAATTAACAAGCTTGGAATCTAATATAGATAACAGTGTAAACATAATTTATTTTCTCTGCAATTACCCGCATTTTTAATAGGAAAACTAACTTGTTACATTCAACTTTGCCTGATTATTTATATAAGTGTAGCAGAGAATAGTGATTGAGAAAGTTTTTTTAAAGACTGATTTGCTGGAACCTTGTAAATATGTTACCAGGAAGATTTTTACCTCTGTCTCAAATGTGACAATCCAGTCAGAGCCTTGGTAATATAGCCAATATTTCCAATTGTGTCCTTTTATAAGAACAGGTTCTCATTGAACTTACATAAATAATTATTTTGTCACAAAAAGAACACTCGAGTTTTTGAATTCTGGAGGCATCAGGTAGGGAGAAAGTACATGTTTCATCTTTCTTCACAAAGGTATATCTCAAGAAATTGTTAATAACTTGAGAGAAAAGAGAAAGGGATTTCCTAAAATCTGGAAGAGCAACACAATAGAAAACCAGTGATATTTTAAACAAGAAATCATAAAAACATAATCAGAATCCTCAGTTTATTTCTTGTTCTGCTTGAATTATTTCCACGCATTCTGGAAATTCTTACCCAGTTTAGTTGTATGATTGGAAAGTTATCTTGTATTCTAGGGTATAAGTCAGATTCCTTTCCATGGAATTTCTCTGAAGATGAAACACATTTGCAGGAATTTTGTAAAAGCCTCTGACTATAGCAATAACTGTAAATGACAAAAATTTAAACATGCCCATTATTAAATATTTGATGAGAATTCATTATAATGGAATTGACAAGGAAATTTGATTACTTCTGTGACATACCACATCTTGAAATAATAAATGACAAGTGATATCATATGAGGACATATCAGAGTTTTGGAACATTCATATTAATAACATTTACCCACACAATGTGACCTAAGAAGGTTTATCATTACTTATTTGACAATGCTTCCCTTGCATTTTAACACATGAAATAAACCTAATTAGCTTAACATCTCTTTTTGTAAGGAGAGAGAACAAATCCTTTGAAATATTCTAGTTGTTCTCTGGAAATTTTCAAAGTGAATTCAAGGTCAAGAAGACTTCATTTAGAATTTGACTTTAGAGAAGTTTGTCAAAAATATTAAAAGGTTTGGACACTTGGCCAAATAGGATCATAGGTCACCATGAAACAATACATAGTTATCCATTTAACCAAAATGACAAAGACTTCACAGGCAAATACAGAGAGTTAAATAGTCATAAAAAGCCTTAACTTTTTTTTAATATTGAAAAGACTCAGGGTTTTTTTTTTTTCAAAGTAATCAAAGACCTGATAAAGACACAACAGAATCTTTGTTTTTCTAGCAAATTATGTTAAAGGTAAAGAAAACCTTTGTTTACAATTCCTTATTAAAAGCAGAGCAACAATCTAAGAAAACTGTGTCCCTTTAACAGAGAGAAAGACCAAATTCTAATTTTGTACCAGAGTACTTTTGGTATTAAAGCTCATTGTTAGATATATTTTCATCTTAGCCAGCTTGATCACATTTAAAAATTCCTTTTCAAAGATTCCTTTTCCACAAAACCTTTTTAAGTATTTTTTTAATGTTTATTTATTTTTGAGAGACAGAGCACTAGATGGGGAGGAGCAGAGACAGGAAGACAGAGAATCCGAAGCAGGCTCCAGGCTCTGACCTGTCAGCACAGAGCCCGACGCAGGGCTCGAATCCACAAACCATGAAATCATGACCTGAGCCGAAGTCAGATGTTTAACCAACTGAGCCACCCAGGCTCCCCTTTCCACAAAACTCCTATAACATTTTTTTCTGTATTCAGATGTTGTCTTAAGTTTTCCCTATGTAAATAACAAGCCTCACTTTAGGACAAAATTACTTTTTTTTCCCTCAACAAAAATGTATTTCCATTCCTCATACCTCCTCCCCCCTCCTCCTCCTGCTGCTGCTGCTGCTGCTGCTTCTTCTTCTTCTTCTTCTTCTTCTTCTTCTTCTTCTTCTTCTTTTTTTCCAGCCCTCCTCCTTTCTGGCAGCTATCAGTTTGTCCTCTGCTGTTTCTGCTGGGCCTGTTTCTGCTATTTGTTTGTTTGTTTGTTTTAGATTTCACACATAGGTGAAATCATACAACATTTGTATTTCTCTGCCTGACTTATTTCACTTAGCATAATACCCCTTTAGGTCCATCCACATTGCTGCAAATAGTAAGCTCTCATTCTTTTTTATGGCTGAGTAATAGTCCATTACATATACATATATATATGCACACACACACACATACACACACACACACACACACACACACACACACATTTGTGGATGGACACTTGGGTTACTTCTATATCTTGGTTATTGTAAATAATGCTGTAATAAACATAACGGTGAATATTATCTTTCTTAAATTAGTAGAGGATTTTTTCTTGGGGGGGGTGGGTAAATACCCAATGGTGGAATTACTGCATCATCTGGCATTTCTATTTTTTTGGGGGGGAACCTCCATACTTTTTTCCACAGTGGTTGCACCAATTCACATTCCTACCAACAGTGAACTAAAGGGTTCCTTTTTCGCCACATCCTTGCCAACACTTGTTATTTCTAGTCTTTTTGATTTTAGCCATTCTGATAGGTGTGAGGTGATATCTCATTGTGGTTTTGATTTGCATTTTCCTGATGATGAATGATTTTGAGCATCTTTTCATGTATCTCTTGGCCATCTGTCTGTCTTTGGAGAAATGTCTGCCCATTTTCAATCAGATTGTTTTTTCCTTGTACTTTCTTTTACTGACAGCAAACATCCTACTTTTCTTGCATATAGACATGTTTCCTTTATTTTTAGTAGCTTCAACTGAATCTATCAATTAGAATTCTTAACCCTTAGGAGCCTGAACTAAGAAGTAAATGGTTGTGAACTGTCTTTTAAACTAGCATTCTATAAATTGGCAAATTAATGCATACTTTTTATGATTTTTAGAAATATGTGCTTTTTTAAAAAAATTTTTTTTAATTTATTTTTGAGACAGAGAGAGACAGAGCATGAGCAGACGAGGGGCAGAGATAGAGGAGACACAGAATCTGAAGCAGGCTCCAGGTTCTGAGCTATCAGCACAGAGCCCAATGCGGGGCTTGAACTCACAGACTGTGAGACCGTGACCTGAGCTCAAGTTGGATGTTTAACCAACTGAGCTACTGAGGTGCCCTGAAATATGTGCTTTTTATAGTACATTTTTTTTTTAAAAAAAGCATGAAATATGTTTGCTAATGAATCCAAATTTATCTTTTAGTTTCTTTCTATTAAGGAAGCCAAAAGTAGATAAACTTCTGTTTGGTATTTAGTGTTTCATTATTTTATCTTACTTGGAAATGATGTAGATATTGAATGAATTTAACTTAACTCATCACTTAACATAGCAAAACTAAGATTCCAGGTTATCAGAAAGATTTGGGGAAACTATTTTAAAAGTTTACCTAAAAACTTCATTGTATTTACATCTATCCAATTTACTTATTCCTAACAATTATGTTTAGATTACCCACAAAACCTTTCATGAAACATTAGACAAATGTTTCATGAAACATTATTTCAAGTTATTGTTTGCTGGCAAATTTTGTAACAGGATAACACGAACTTAGGAAACCTAAGGTGAGATAAAAGCCTTATATTCAACGTCGATAACTCTAAGACATGTCTTTATTAATTAACAAAGTTAAACTAGCTTTTATTTACTGAAAATTATCGTAGATCACATGAACTTGAAAAACATTTGTATTAGTTTCTATTGTATTTCTGAGATTTAGAAATGCTTTATTTATGAGTGTTTGTGTTTAAGTCAATTAAATAGAGTCATTTACAAATTAACTTTAACAATGCCATTCAGGTGTAAAAAAATGTCACACATCTGCAATAAACACACCTAAACATATAAAGGGAGACCTTATAGTGATTGTTTTAAAGTGTTTAGACATGAAACAGGTATGGTATTAAAAACTCACTAGTTTAAAAAGGAAAGTTGGATCCAAACTGTCTTCCGGTCAATGGAATAAGCTAAGGTTACCTGCTCAGATGGCTAATTTTTGTTTTTTGGTTTTTTGCTAATATTTATGGACAAGATATAGGATTTTTCATTCATCTAAATTTTAAATGACCTTTCCCATTTTGTTTCACCTCTGGTAAGAATTACTTCACTGAGGGTTATGCTTTTAATATTTTCATCTCAAAGTCAGAGGGAAGATGCAGTTTCCTCCACGAAGAACCTTGGTTTCCTAAGGCCAATAACTTACAAACATTTTGAGATTAAAAAACAAAAGGGAGAGGTTTTGGAATTGGTAAAAGGAATAGGTGAACCTTGAATTACCTAAAGCTACATTTCTAGTTTTGTAAAGATTTGTAAGAGAAGGACAGTTGCTTTTAATTTCTCAGAGAACTGGGTTGTAGCTTGGACATTAAGGACTGTGATACCTATCCACCTATGTTGGAATGTTTTATTGTTGTGGTTTTGGTTTTGGTTTTGGTTTCTCTTAGCTGTTTACGGGGAAAATGTAGCCGTTTCTCAGTAAATCTGAGTCATATCAATTCTGGGAGGGGCTCACAGAGGGCCCTCCTTCAAAGGTAGATATGGGGTATCTATAAGGTCATTACCTTGGTGGACTTTTGTTTATGATCCTGTAAAGGCAATTCAGACAGAGGATAGCTAGAATGAGAGTATTCAAATAAAGGAGGATATAGGGAAGTAGTAAGAATTAAGCTAGTCTTATAGTCTTTTTGTGTTAGGTAACTTTTGTGTCTTTTTAATTTTTTATCAGCATTTTGCAACAATTCAGTGAAGCTAGTTTTGGAATTTTTAAGCTTTTGCTTTAAGTGCATTTCTTAAATGATCTAGTCTAATTGGAATGTTTCCCATTATGGCCACTGTAATTCTAGGTTGTAATTCCCCTGAGGGCTGGCAGCAGTTTGGTAGGACCCTAGCCACAAATGGGATTTAATTCACATTTCTGTCCAGCTAAATCTAACCTCAAATGGGGGTGCAACTCACACTTCTGTCCAGTCTTATTTTGGGGTTCTCAACCTGACAGTTACCAATCCAAGTTCATTAGGACACAGAACAAGCTTAGTAAGATTTTACCATTTTTATAGATATTTATAGCTTCCAGGGCTATAGTTCTTAGATATAAGGTCAGCAGGTGTGCTGGAAGGTGGGACACGTAACTCTTTGGATTTTAAAGGATCTCATGTAAGCAAATTTTATTGACCTCATGCCTTCTGCTGGACCCAGTCCAGCTCAGATCAGAACCAGTCAGATCCTGGACCCAGTTCGGTTTTTAAATTAGACCCAGTTCAAGTCCTGTTGGTAACCACCACCAATTCCCAAAGTGGAAAGGGCTGGGGCTTTCCACTCTAAAACCTGGGAATGGCGGTCTGAAAAGCTAGGGACTTGGCTCTGGGCAGAAGCTTTCACCAGTTCAGACTGATCTGCCTTGTACTGGACCGGGAGCTCCACACAAAAAGAGAGGAGGAACTTACTCATGGTCTTCTTCAGAAGTCATGAGAGACACCATGAACTGAAAGATCAAGGCTACCACACCATGTTTATCATTGTCCACAGGGCATTCCCTTCTGATCCTATATCTGCCACCAAATCTGTTAAGCAATAAAAATTCAACTGAGTAATCTAAAAGACCAAATTGGCTGTATTGAATGATTCATGAATTGGGCAGCATCCCATGTAGCAAATAGAAAGGGGTCCTGTAGAGCTGCAGCAAAGGAAAGGTTTTGAAAGGTAGAGGGAGGGAAAAGGGAAATTATTCGCAAAGAATCCATTTTTTCAGGCAAGGTTGCCCTCCCAAGGGGAACACAGGGGATCCATCAGTGAATTTCTTAGTGCCGACCAGGAAAAATTCCCTGTTGATTAGTTGAAGGTTACATTCCACCAGGGGTGGGGGTACAGGTCACTGAAACTGAACTTAGGTATTAAGTCTTGGTTTTACTGATGTGGGCCCTTAACATAAATGACTCCATTTTGGACCTGTGGGTTGTTTTTTTTTTTAATTTTTTTTGGTAATGTTTTATTTATTATTGAGAGACAGAGAGAGACAGAGCATGAACAGGGGAGGGGCAGAGAGAGAGGGAGACACAGAATCCGAAGCAAGCTCCAGGTTCCGAGCTGTCAGCACAGAGCCCAACGTGGGGCTTGAACCCACAAACTGCGAGATCATGACCCGAGCCGAAGTCGGACTCTTAACCGACTGAGCCACCCAGGCGCCCCATGTGGTTTTTATTTTAATAGCATGTGTATTAGGTTAGGGAGGAGTTGATACTCTAAATGTGGTCCCTGGACCGGCAGCATTGGCATGGCCCAGAGTTTGTTAGCAAGGCAGTCTCGACTACTAGTTCTTGAGGTGTGGTGTCAGCTTCCAACATTGGCCTCACCTGGAAACTTCTTAGAAATGTAGATTGTTGGATTCCACCCCAGACCTCGTGATTCACACACAGGGGCGTCCAGCCATCTGTGTTTTAATAAGACCGCCAGGGGATTCATGTTTGGGCACTGCCATACTCTATTTGAATGAATAGACAGGATGGTACAAAAAGCATGGAAATGTCTGCGTTCTAGAGCTGATTTCATGTTCTTGTCTGGAAAATGGATTTTATCACCTTCCCAGCTGGGTTGTGAGCATCAATCTGTTCAGAGGTAGTATTTTGATTCTTTCAGTCATTACCCCCTTTACAGGTGTGGGTGTGATTGCCCCTGTCTGATACGATGTTCTATTTTGTTTTCTGTTGCTTCCTCAAGACACCTCCACGTTTCATTTTCTCTCTCAAGAGTGGCTGCACACAGACACACTAGTGGAGACCCTCGGAGGCAGGATGACTCAGCTGCTCAGAGCTTTGTAATGGACAGAAGCAAAATCGCCCCACTGAGCCCCTGGTTGTTGCAACACCTGATGTTGCCACTTACCCTCAGGTGCTCGAACTTTCTCTGTGCTAAGGATCAGAGATGTGGGCCCCTCCCCTCCTCAGCAAAAGCTGGGAGAAATGAATTCAGACTCTACTGTTGGTATGCACTGCCATTTACCAGAGGAACAGAAGAACAAGCAGAAGCAACATGTCCTTTACTAAATGCCCAGCATTTTGGTGAAAACTACTGTTTTGGTGCCACTCCATAGGCACAACCCAACCTTTCTGCTTACTCAATGACTTTTTAAATTTTATGTTTAATTTCAGAAACAGTATTCCAGGCATTGTTCTAAGCACTTTAAACCCGTTTACTTATTTAATCCTCATGTTATCATTATGCCCATTTTACAGAGGAGAAAACTGAGACATGGAGAGCTTATGAAACTTGCCCAGGGTCACACAGTTAGTGGATTTTGTAGTGGTTCCATGGTTATTGTGCTTTAACTTGGAAGGAATTTCATAGAGATGGGACCTATCACCCTTGGGGCTTTAAAATTCTGAGTCTGTGCCTTGGCCACCTTTGAAATGAAAAACGGGTTCCCCTCCTTCCCCTACTTTCCATGTCATTGTCCCTGTGTTTGACGCTTATTCATGGAGATGTGAGGCTCACCCAACTTTCCCTGCTCCACACCCATAGCTGTCCCTTTTAAATAGCCACCACTCAGATTTTCTGCCTCTGAAAGTGGGCCTTGTTCTTCTCAAAGACCACCCCGAATACATACTTCATCAGAATTGGGTTTACTAACTTGCTGAAGCCAGAGAGGACACACCAGAAGGAGCATGGGGCAGGTGGGGTGGGGGTGGGGGGGTGGAGGATGTCTCAGTAAGAGGGACTTGGGAGGGGCTTATTATAGGATTTGGGCTTGTGCTGGCTAATTCTAAAGAAGGAAGGGTTGCAGATTTAGGGAAGAAAAATACAGGACATGCAGCTGAATTTGAATTTCAGATATAGCATAAATATATAATGCATTTGATGCAATATTGGGGACATACTTATGCTAAAAATTATTCATTGTTTATCTAAAATTGAAATTTAACTGGACACTCTGTGTTTTATCTGGCCACCCTGAGGAGAATTTGAGTGTTTTCAGGAAGCTAGGGAAATTCGGGGACTGAGTAGCTAAATAATTTTTATCTAGAAGGCAGGAGGAAGAAAGAGAGCCCAGGGTAGCTGTGGTAAAGCAGCTGACACTCAGTGTCGGAAGAGGGGGCCGTTTAGTCATTTTTGTGGTTTGGGCACCCTGCGTTCTGCCTTGTTCCAGACCTGGTGGCCAGTGGCCTTGTTGAATCCATTTGTTGACGTTCTGTGTACCTTATTGATGCTCACTTGGGAACCAGCCAGGAGCATTGCTTACTTTCACATTCCACTTCCAGATTCTGGGCTTGTTTCAGAGTCTCTCGAGATGCTAATGTCTCAAAGATGCAGGTCACTTGGGGTTCTGGTCCAGGACAGCCAGTTCGGTCTAGGCCACTGGTTCTCTGGAAATATTTTTGGTTGTTACACCATGTGGCTGGAGGTGTGACTGGCTGGCTTCCTACAATGCACAGGCTGCTACCACAACAAAGAATGATCTGATCCCAAATTGCCATCGTGTGGAGGCGGAGAAATCCTGGTGTGCAATGTAAATTAGGAAATAACCCATTTCTGAGGTCTCCCTAATTATCTCTGGGGCATGCCTTCCAGAACTAAAGGAAATAAAAGCAAGAAAAGTGTGTGTGTGTGTGTGTGTGTGTGTGTGTGTGTGTGTGTGTGAGATTAGCACCTGCTGTCCTGAACTGGTATCATGTGGGACTAGTTCAGTGCCTGGTGTTTAATAGTATGTGTTCAGTAAACATGCTGACTGCATGAAAAAAAAAAACATGTAATGCATATGTGTGTGTATTATACATGTATTGTTCATTTATTCAACCTGTATTGTTCCAGCACCTACAGTGGCAGGGCCAGTCCTGGGCACTATGTGTGTGGTGATGGGGGAAACAAGATAATACTTAGAGAAATCTGAGCTTCAAGGATGTGGAGGAGGGGCAGGGCTGCCTGTGTGGATGATCGGGGAGGACTGGAGTGCTGGCTGAGTGAGGAGTTGGCATTCCATTCTTAGTGCTGTTGGACCCCATGACGGGTTTTGAAGAAGGGAGCACCATGATCCAACATACATGCAACCCTCAGAAAGCTCACTTAGTCTTAACTCCCTGTCTACATTCCATCAACTAAGAAAACTGAAGTGCAGCTCGGATCCTGCCTGGGTTCCCTCAAAGGACCCAGAGCCTCCTCCCACCTAGTCCACTTGCGGCCAGCTTGTTAGCCCTTCCCTGCACTTGTCCATATGTCCAGGAGCTCTCTCCCCACATCACTCTCTCAAAACTCCTCAGTGAGTCTCGTGGTCCCCTTCAGGTTTCTGTGCCTCACCCCTACCTTTTCATCTTTATCCTGCACAGTGTTTGGTCTGTCAGGAGTCCTGAGCTTTATGTTTTCCTTCTCCGTCCCTTAGTTCAAAACCACACAGCAAACACTGGGATAGAGCTGACTCCCCACTTAGAAGCTGAGAGAGGAAGGAAGATTGCAAACTCTTATTATCTATTTGTTGTTAGGCCTGCCCCATGTTTTTGGAAATAACCCCTGTACCTGAAATCTGTGCTGGGGGCTGGAGAAGACCAGCAGAGAGAAGGAGACAATCACTTAGGACAAAGTCCACAAACCATGACCTGTCGGGCACCTGTTTTTGTAATTGGGACACAGCCATGCCTATCCATCTATGTATTGTCTATGGCTGTTTCCGTCCACAACAGGGAAGCTGAGTTGCTATAGAGAGAGGTGCCTGCAAATCATAAAATATTTACTTTCTGGCTCTCTATAGAAAAAGTTTGGTGATTGCTGACTTGGAAAATAATTGCATTTTGTCACTGCATCTTCAAAGGCAATCTTAAGGGTGGGTAGCCATGTCTCTACTTGCTTTACAAATGAACAAGCATACGCCACTGCCAGTAAGAGCTGGGTCTCTGAGGGCAGAGCCCATTCTCTTTCCTGAATCACATTATCTGCCTCATATAGGTCATCAGAAACAGCTAGAATGAATACAGCAAAGGTCTCAACCTCAGAGGCCTACAGGGGCCAGGTGGATCATGGAGACTAGGAAAGCCAACCCAGGCGGAAGTTGATAAATGGCAACAATATTTGACCATAGTACTGGGAAGCAATAGGGAATGGTGGAGACTGTCATGAACTGAGGAGCAGATGCCCCATTTAATTTTTTTAAAATTTATTTTGAGAGAGAGAGAAAGAGAGAGAATTCCAGGAAGACTCTGTGCTGTCCACACAGAGCCTATGCGGGGCTCAAACTCACTAACCGTGAGATCATGACCTGAGCTGAAATCAAGAAAGAGTGGACGCTCAACCAACTGAATCACCTAGGCTCCCCTTATATGGGAGAAGGCAACATCACCAGGATGACACAGTTTTTCTAATTTCCAAGAAGCTAAAAACCTTTGAACTTCAAAACTTGGGTTTTTTTGTAAATCTCCTGATTTTTGCTTGAAATACACTTTATGTTTAAGTGTTGGAACTATTTTAACCATAAAGATAGGACAGGCCGAGGTAAAGCAAGCTGGACAAAACATAACTGAGTGTGTCCAGAGGCCACCAGGGACTGCTGATATCTGACATTGGATATGACCATCAGAGCTTCTTTGCAGCTCTCAATGAGGCAGCAAGGAGTTTTCCTGTGCCCTCACCAGGAAAAGCTCATACCAGTCAAGCCTTCAACTGGACACTAAGCAGCCTCAGACTCCACTTATCTGCAGAGAGAAGGAAGTGCCCAGGAGTCAGAGAGGATACAGAGATACAGGAATGCTGAATTCTCAGAGGAGGGAGGTGGGTTTTAGGAGAACCCCAGGATCTGAGAGGAAGCTGCTAAGTTCATCCTGGGTACAGCCAGCAGAGGCTTTCCAGGGATGCACATGTCAACCTTTTCAGATGTAATAAAGCCCAATTTTACCTTTAGTACATCAAAGATATGTGCCCCCTAAATGCAAATCAAAACTACAATGAGATGTCACCTCATGCGTTTTAGAGAGGCTAAAATCAAAAACACAAGAAACAAAGGGTGTTGGTGAGAATGTGGAGAAAAAGGAACCCTCTTGCACTCTTGATGGGAGTGCAAACTGGTGCAGCCACTGTGGAAAACAGTATGGAAGTTCATTAAAAATTTAAAAATAGAACTACCTTATGATCCAGCAATTGCACTCCTGGGTATTTATAGCAGCATTACTTATAATAGTCAAGATATGGGAGCAGCCCAAGTGTCCATTGATTGATGAATGGATAAAGAAGGTGTTGTTATATGTATATACAATGGAATATTATTCAGCCACAAAAAGAATAAAATCTTGCCATTTGCAGAAACATGGGTGGATCTACAGTATATTATGCTAAGAGATGTAAGTCAGAGAAAGACAACCATATCGTTTCACTCATATATGGAATTTAAGAAACAAAACAAATGAACAAATGGGAAAAAGAGAGAGAGACAAACCAAGAAACAGACTCTTGAGGCACATGGCTGACTCAGCAGAGCATGCCACTCTTGATCTCAGGGTCATCAGTTCAAGCCCCACGTTGGGTATAGAGCTTACATTAATGGAAAGAGGGGGGCACCTGGGTGGCTCAGTCAGTTGAGCATCCGACTTCGGCTCAGGTCATGATCTCACAGTTCGTGGGTTCAAGCCCTTCATTGGGCTTCATGCTGACCACTTGCTCAGATCCTGGAGTCTGCTTCAGATTCTGTCTCCTTCTCTCTCTGCCCCTCCCCCGCTCACACTTTGTCTCACTCTGTTTCTCAAAAATAAATAAATGTAAAAAAAATTTTTTTGAAGGAAGGAAGGAGGAGAGGAAGGAAGGACAGAAGGAAGGACAAAAATAAATGGAGTCTTAACTATAGAGAAAAAAACAGAGGGAAGGTGGGGGGGAGGGATGGGTGAAATAGGAATGCACTTACTATGATGAGCACCCAGTGATTAAAATAAAAACTTAAAAAAAAAAAGTGAGGGAAATACTGTGGAAAGGTCATGGGTTTATAAGTCTGAGAATCCCAGCTGCCAATCCCTTCCTGCAAACATTACCAGCTACTCGACATGGAAAAAATGCTCAGAGCTTCAGTTTCTTCATCTGCAAAATGGGGTCACTAAAAGTCCCTGCCTGTTGCACCAGGACAATGTGAGGATTAAATGATATGAGGGAACCTACTTGCTGCAAAGAAGGCCACTGGTTATGTGATAGCTATCATTGGCTAAAGCTAACAAAGTGTATTTTTTTTTCTTCTCAAATTTTTATTTAAATTCTAGTTAGTTAACATACAGTGCAGTATTTGTTTTCAGGAGTAGAATTCAGTGATTCATCGCTTGCATACCACACCCAATGCTCATCATAACAAGTGCCCTCCTTAATACCCATCACCCATCTAGCCCATTCCTCACTCACTTCCCCCCATCAACCCTCACTTTGCTCTCTAAGAGTCTCTTATGGTGGGGCGCCTGGGTGGCTCAGTCGGTTAAGTGTTAGACTCTTGACTTCAGCTCAGGTTGTGATCTCATGGTTGGTGAGATTGAGCCCCAAGTCAGGCTCCATGCTGTGAGCTCTCTCTCCCTCTCTCTCTCTGCCCCTCCCTCCCTCACACACTGTCTCTCAAAGTAAATGAATAAACTTAAAAAAAAAGAGCATCTTATAGTTTGTTTCCTTTTCTCTTTTTTTCCTCCCCTTTCATGTGTTCATCTATTTTGTTTCTTAAATTTGACATATGAGTGAAATCATATGGTATTTGTCTTTCTCTGACTGACTTATTTCATTTAGTATAATACATTCTAGCTCAATTTATGTTGTTGTAAATGGCAAGATTTTATTCTTTTTAATGGCTGAGTAATACTCCATTGTATATTTATACCACATTTTCCATTTGGAGAGATTTGTAGTCATTTGTGAGTACCTACTACTGTTGACCCTTGAATAACACAGTTTTGAACTGTATGGGTCCACTTACATGTGGATGTTTTTCGAAAAATATAGTATAGTGCTGTAAATGTATTTGTTCTTCCTTATGATTTTCATAATAACATTTCTTTTCTCTAGCTTACTGTATTGTAAGAATATAGTATATAATACAAAATATGTGTTAATTGTTTATGTTAAGGCTTCTGATCAACAATAGGCAATTAGTTTAAGTTTTGGGGGAGTCCAAAGTTATACTTGGATTTTCAATTGTTCAGGGGGGTCAGTGCACCCACCCTTGTGTTGTTCAAGGGTCAAGTGTATTTGAAGGAGCTGGACTTAGGGCCTGGGAGACAGAAAAAAATACACACAGGGAACATCATGCCTGCTGTCACGTTTTTGCTAGGAATCTGCCAAAGGACATAAAACAAATACACCTGTCACCAGAGCAGCCCATTCAGTAATCTCCTCTGGGCCCCCTTCACTGTCTCCTCTAACCCTTCCACTCACCCCCACAGTCCTTTCCTGCCTGACCCCCAAGACCATATTAAATGCACTTAGAGTTTCCTAAATACTGAAAAGTTTTGATCCACCACCATTTATACATAATTAAAAATAATTTTTTATTTTTCCCAAGTGACACATAAGTTAACTCTGACAAAATTTAAATTGTTTCCTTTCCGGGGCGCCTGCGTGGCTCATTTCGCTGAACGTCTGACTTTGGCTCAGGTCATGATCTCCCGGTTCATGAGTTCAAACCCCACATGGGGCTCGCCGCTGTCAGCCTGTCAGCAAAGAGCCCTCTTCGGATCCTCTGTCTCCCCCTCTTTCTCTGCCCCTCCCCTGCTCATGCTCTCTTTCTCAAAAAATAAAGAAAATATTTTAAAAAATAAATAAAAATAGATTGTTTTCTTTCTGGAAACAGAAAGATGGGTGGGCCCATCAAAGATGAGCATTTTTGTGTATGTGTGTGCTGCCAGGTGTGGGTACCGAAGCACATGTGCGGCAGCCCCATGCACTGCTGGTGTGGGCTGATTGTGGTTGGAGCTCTAATGCCCACGGCACCTTCTTTATGCTATTTCCCCACCATCCTCCCACCAAGTTACCCCTACCCCTTTTACAAATGAGGAAATACAGTCTGGGCCCCTTGCAGGAGGGAGGATCCCAAGCTGGCCTTCCAACCAGGCTTATGTGGTTCTAGGCCTCATCAGTAAGCTCAGCGGGCCTACTACAGCCCACGGTGGGCCACTGAGTGCTGGCTGTGCTGGGGGCTCTGCTGGGTGCGGCCAGCAGGTGCAGTGGCCATGGCTCAGCCAGGTGTCACAGCCCAGCAGCCTTTGGGGGGAAGAGGTGCCAACTGCCTCAGCCAGCGCTTCCTTTGGCTTGTGTTCCAAGGGCACATCAACACAGAGTTTGAGGACAAGGAACATCGCTTACTGAGCTTTCCAAAGAGATTTCCCAACAGTAAAAATGTGATAGTGAGCTTTGGAGATGTGCTGACAGAAATTAGGGAAGTGGTTCCTGGCAGCTGGGTTTTCATTCTTGTGTGCATCGTTTTAACTTTTTCCCCCTTGGGGCTGGGGGTAGAGGAGGGAGGTTATTGATATACTTTACAGAAGAGTTGCAAGAATAGTAGCACGAGAGATTCTTCATATTACATACTCTCATGTATGTATGTATAATAGGCTTTCATGTATATATATGTACTATATAATTTTAAATTTCCATAGAAGTTGCAAGAATAATTGTCTATACCCATTGCCCCGTTTCCAGATTCCTTAGCTGTTTACACTTTGCCCCATTTGCCTGATGGCTCTCTTTCTTTCTGCGCACACACATACACAAGCAATTGTATAAATCTGTAACTATTCCATAAATATATAAATTTTGCCTCTTTATATGCAATCACATATATTTTCTTATATACTTGAGAATGCAGTGGAGAAATCACACCCATTTAGACCCTTCTGTGTGTATTTCCTAGAAGCAAGGATATCCTCTTACATAGTCACAGTAAATCACAAAAGTCAAGAAATTGAACATGGCTATGACACTGCTGTAGCCCACAGTCCATCTTCAATGTTTGGTAATCACCCCAAGTTATGACCTTTTGTAATTTCTTCTCCCCTCATTCTAGATCCAACCCAGGCTCACTTCTGCATTTCAGAGGTCATGATTTTTGAATCTTCAAATGGCACCATTTTATTCATTTTATTATATTTTTAACTTTTTATGAAAGTGTAACATCCATACAGAAGGTGCTCTCATCAGTATCCAGCTTGATGAATTCTCACAAAGTCAACCTACTTGATACTCATTCTAATTGGTGGTTTATATATGATGTCAAAAACATCAGTCCCTTGGTTATCAGAATAGATAATTCTCAGCATGTGAACCCAGTGCATGGATGTGCAGCCAGCCACAGCCATGGGGCAGGTGATGTGGGCTGGCAGTGGCATTGATCAAAGGACCCACAGGGCTCTCTCTTTGGCTCTTCCTTCCTTACCCTTTGGATGCCTGTGGCCCCCGGCACCCTTTACAGAGCATCCACTCATTGTGTCTTGATTATTAAATTAAACTGAACATTAAAAGCAGATTCTGAAATTCCAGACTCAACTCCAGAAGTCTTCCCCACACACTCATTAACTGGACTCAAACAGAAGTCTAGCCATAGACAACAGAGCTACCTATTTAGTGATCCGAATGGCTTTACTGAGAGTCAGGTGATTTATGTTGAGCAAATACAAGTTGTCGGTATTACTTCTGTCTGTGAGCACTCACCAGACATGTGTTCCTTGTTACTTATCCTTGTCTTACCTTTCCAATCACATTGTAAGCCCATTGAATCTTCAGGGACATAGGCCAGGGACAATGTCCTATACCTCTTTTGGTTTCCATTTAGCTCAGCACCCTAATAGGAACAGGTCTCCAATAAATGAGTTGACAGTGACTCTCATTCCAAGTTTACTTACCTACCTACCCATACTGTGCATTGACATCACTGGTGTCCCAGCATGTAATTTCCCACCACGAGAAAGATCTTTCTTTGCGAATTTGCACTAAACAGTTGTTGTTTTCTTGTCTGCTGGGCAGCTGAATTTTTAATTTTTAATTAGTGAACTGAATTATTAATAAAACAATTGCAAGAGTTTTACTTCAACAATATATATTAAGCATCCACTATGTGGCCAGTTGGGTAAGATACTGAATATACTGACATCAAAAGCATTGATCCTGTCCTCTGGGCTCTTACAGGCCACTAGAACCTTGCTCCACGTGTGGGCTGTCAATCAGCCGAGGAATTTGTTAGAAATGCAGAATCTCAGGCCCTACCCCAGACCTAGGAGTCAGAACCTGCATTTTAACAAGCTCCCCAGGTGGTGCGTGGGCACATTCCAGTTTGAGAAACATTAGTCTGGTGGATATTATTCTGTTAGTTTTATTCTTTTTTTTTTTTTTTTTTTTTTAACATTTTTTATTTATTTTTGGGACAGAGAGAGACAGAGCATGAACGGGGGAGGGGCAGAGAGAGGGAGACACAGAATCGGAAACAGGCTCCAGGCTCCGAGCCATCGGCCCAGAGCCTGACGCGGGGCTCGAACTCACGGACCGCGAGATCGTGACCTGGCTGAAGTCGGACGCTTAACCGACTGCGCCACCCAGGCGCCCCTCTGTTAGTTTTATTCTTAATGATAATAAGAGTTGAAAGCATCTTTTTTTAAAAAAAATATTTTTTTAATGTTTATTATTTTTGAGAGAGAGAGCCAGAGCATGAGCAGGGGAGGGGCAGAGAGCAAGAGGGAGACACAGAATCTGAAACAGGCTCCAGGCTCTCTGAGCTGTCAGCACAGAGCCTGATGCGGGGCTTAAACTCAGGGATGGAGAGATCGTGACCTGAGCCAAAGTCAGACGCTTAACTGACAGAGCCACCCAGGCACCCCAGAGTTGTAAGCGTCTTTATCACAGTGTGTGTGTGTGTGTGTGTGTGTGTGTGTGTGTGTGTGTGTGTGTTGTGTGTGTGTGTGGAGGAAATGAGGCCAGGCTAGCACTGGAACACTGTGCCCAATTCTGGTCACATGACCTAAACCAAAGCAGAGTTTCAAGAATACTCTAAGATTCCCCCATATACCCATTACCTGGGAACACTAGGGAGGAGCAAAGGCTGTAAGGGGTATTGAAGGCACCTAAATGCTTGAGCTGGAGGAGATAGCCTGTGAGGTCTTGCTCTGAATTTATAGCAAAAAAGAAAAACATTGGTTCGGTTCCCCAGTAGCAGATTCAGAGACAGGATGTGAATGCCAGAAGTCTGTTTGATAGGTGATCACAGGGGGCTCAGGTACGAGAGTAGGGGAGTGAGACAAAGTAGGGAAGGCAGACTCTTGGTCCTGGGAGACTGAGTAGTGAGTGTCCATGTTGTCCCTCCAATGGGGAGGAAGCTGGGGTATTTATGCACCAGGTCTCATCCTACTCTGAGCTCTTCTGAGCATCCACAAACCTTGGGGGGAGACTTCTAGGTGCTTGCAGTAGAAAGCCATTACAGCCTACGGGGGCGGTGGCCTCCATGGGTTAGGGGCAAGGCACTACCCACACCTGCTACACATATTACGCATATCCTATATGAAATCATGAGGTCAGGGTGCCTCTGAAGACTCATGCATCAGAGATTCAGTTCCTGATCAGGAGCAAACCCTTTGCATTTTAACAAGTTTCAAAGCCTCAGTGATTCATCCCCTCAGAGTTACTAATCGTCTTCACAAGACTGAAATGACCGACGTTCACATTTTCTTAAAATCCAAATTCCCTTTTCATAATCCCTCTGCCTTCTTCCTTCCCTAAACTAAATATATGTGCTCAGAAGACATTATCATACTCAACTTACAGAAAATAAGATTTTAATGGTCTGTTTCAAAATTCTTGCTTTCATGTTGCAAGTTGTAGATTCATGCTTCCTCTTCAGTTTGTTTCCTTTGAATCTATACTCTGTTCATATCTGGTGGGTTTTTCTTGGTTTTGTTTTTGTTTTAATTAAGACAGAGATTCTACATGCAGCAGTTGTTGTCCCCAGAGGCCATGTCAGTGTCCCCTTAGGTCAGCATTTCTTTGAGTTTCTCCAGAATGCCGCTTGGCTGAAATGGTCATCAGCGAAGAGTTGTAGGGCAGTAGTGGAATCCTGTGCACCCTGTTATCATCCTGGGGACCGACCCCGCACACACCAGCATCTTAAAGATTCTGAGGAGCACACAATGACTTTGTTTGACTGAATGTTTATTCCAGTGTCATCAACTGTTTCCAGTGTTACTGGGACAGTAACCCTGTTTGGAAATCCCACCTGCTCACATCTTACATTGCTGTTGTTGGGCAAAAAACATTTGGGGAAATGCTAATTTGAACACGTCTCCCAGCTTGTGCATTTGAACTCAGTAGGCACCTGGAGTGGGTTCAGTAGAAGCAGTGGTGCATAGGAAAATTACAGCTCAGAGCTTACTTCATTTTTTATAACTAGAAGAAAAGAGAGAACACTTCCCTATATATAACTGATGGTTTGGAATGAGGAATGCCTTCTGTTCCATATTGAGGTCAATGCCTGGCATGTAGCTGAGTAGATCTGTCAAAAAAAAAAGGTGCACTGTATAGGTGAGGTGCCACTTGTACTTGGCAAGGTCCTGACTTCAGGGAGTGAGGAACCTCATTCCACAGCTCCACCATGGCAAATGGCAGGCCATCTTATTTCCTTTGTTTTATCAAGACTTGCACCAGCCAGGTGATATATCATGGGCACTTAGGTTTAGCAAATATCAGCACCTATTGGCAGAGTAGTATACCACAGAGTCCATGTGCTCTCAAGAAAACATGGGGCACCTGTGTGGCTCAGTTGGTTAAGTGTCCCACTTTGGCTCAGTTCATGATCTCATGGTTCTTGGATTCGAGCCCCACATCAGGCTCTGTGCTGACAGGTCAGAGCCTGGAGCCTGCTTCAGATTCTTTATCTGCCTCTCTCTGCCTCTTCCTGCTCTCATTCTGTCTCTCTCTCTCAAAAAAAAATAATAAACATTAAAAACAGTTAAAGAAAAAACTTGTCTAATTGCTGTTCTGTTAACTCCAGGCTCTATGTGAATTCCACCCTTCAAATTACTCTTTCCCTTCTATTTTTCCCAAAATTAAGATAGCTATATTTCCTATGGAAAAAAATATGCTTATTGCAGAAAAATTTCAAAATGCAAAGAAGGAAGAGAATATTACCTATATTTTACCACCACTAAATGCTCCATCTGGAAATGGGCCCTGTGAGTATCTACATGCAAAGGCATCCAGAATTTTGCTGTTTTTCCTTTATAGTACATAAATCCACAGATAAATATATTGCACAAATGGGCTCAGAGAATACATGCCATTTTGCATCTTTTCTTTCACTAATTTATCACTATATTGATATATTGATGTATGTTGCACATATCAATTGATATATAACAGGATTACCGTTTTAAAATTTATTATTGAGATATAGTTGACATACAATGTTATGTTATTTCAGGTGTACAGCATAGTGATTTGACAATTCTATACAGTACTCAGTGCCTACCACAATAAGTGTAGTTACCATCTCTTCATATATCACATTATTAAATATTATTGACTGTATTTCCTATGCTGTGCTTTTATCTTCAGCACCTCTTTATTTTACAACTGGAAGTTTGTACCTCTTAACCCTCTTCCCCTATGCCACCCATCTCCCTGCCCACCTCCCCTCTGACAACCATCAGTTTGTTTTCTGTGTTTTAAGAGTAACAGAATCACTATTTCCGTGGCCGTGTAGTAGTCCAGTATATTGCTGTACCATATTTTAACTGGTCCACTGTTGTTAGACATTTAGTTCTTGTTCACTATCATAAATGATGCAGCCAAGAACATTCTTTGATATATATCTAATTATTTATTTGGGGCAGTTCCTAGAATTAAAAGTGCTGAATTCAATAGTTTTCATATATAAATTGATGGTATACATTCAGCTTGGCTTCCAGAAAGGGTGAGTCATTCTTTCTCCTCCAGTGCTTGTAGAAAGCCCAGTAAAGCTAAGTAGGAAGCTGGAAGTGGTAAAAGGGAAGTGAATGTGACAACAACATTCATGCCACTGCATTCTGAAAGGCACAGAAGGACAGCTAGGGATCAACAAGAGTTGGAGCCAGAAGAGGCATTAGAAATCCATTGATCTATTTAATGCTTGAGAAAACTGAAGTCCAAAGAGGTTAAGGACCCCCTGCCCAGCATACCCACATACATATACATGCACGAGTCCTGGGGCCCACAGTCGGCAAGTGTCTTAGGATGGATGGCCCTAAACCTCAGAGATAATTTTCAAAAATGAAAACCACTGTACAGTTCTCATATAAGTACTTAGTGAGTGTGTGTCAAAGATTGATTTCACTCATTAAAGAGAAAAGCAACAGGATGTTAAAACCAACTCTGGATGTCAGAGACTGGCTAATAGTCACTGGACAAAAGAATCCCATGTTGAACCAGCGATAACACCCACTGTTAGCCAGCTTTGTGTGTCTAACTTTGAAAGGTTAGATATAAGCTTGATACTGCTAATATTCAATAATGTTTTGACCTTCAAACAATTGCAATTTCATATGGTTAAACCTAATACAAAAGTGGATGAAGATGTCCAGGGCAAAAAAATTAAAACCTTTTTTTTTTCTAATCTTTTCTGCCAAACAAGTATCATTTGCCATTTACCAGTTTTCTACATGTTCTGCATCTGACTTTATACACTCTGGGCTTTAATCAAAGGACAAGAGTCAAACAAAATGACATTCCAGACGACCCTTAGGTAGGCTTGGTATACAGTGTTCAACTATGATTTGAAAGGCAACTTTTTTTTTGCATCAAGCTTTGCATAGTTTTGTTAACTGTAGGAATAAACCACTTGTGGTTGAACTGATTGATGGATGGATAAGGTTGATCTCAGTGGTGAATCTACCAAAGCTCCATTGGCCTTAGCATTCCTCTGAATGCTCGAAGGCCAGAAGGGCACCATACTCAGGTCTTAGTGCATATTTCCTATGGCAGTGGGCTTCAGGTTTCATGTTTCCCAGGGACCTGGGGCCAAAGTACCTGCTCAGGGTGCAGGAATCTGTTCTTGCCAGGCTTCCAGTCATGGTCAAGGTAGAATGCTTTCCATGAGAGCCATCACACCTAGTGAGGGTGCCAGGTGAAGCCCAACACCAAGCCTGCTGGTCATCTTGCCCCTCCCTGTTTTACAAACTCCAGGATGCTAGTCCTCACGCAGCAGATTTGCCACTGACCAGACAGCAAAACAAGCCACCAACAACCTCAGGCTTCTTGATCCATGCAACCTTTGGCCTCTCCAACTTGAGCTCCATGAAGACGTAGATCAGTGCATTTCAATTCCAAGATTTACTGATTTCAAATATTTATCATGTCTGAAATCATTTGTATCCTATAGTCAGTGGTGTGTTATAATTTTAATTGGTAGCTCTTTTTTTTTGATGGCATATAAAGTAAGAGTGTGCCTTATAATTATAGTATCAAAAATTTGATGGAGCTCACTGTGTTTGTGTTTTTCTTCCCTATTACAGACCCAGAGCCTGATGCTCAATACATACTTTATAAACATTTCTTAAAAATATAAAGAAACAAATGTAATATCAGATTTAAAGCAAAAATGCTGAAACTAACCAGGGCTGCAGAAGATATCAGTGCCAACTCTTGGAAAGAGAAACTCTGTTCTTTGTGGCCCTTCTACCATTTATCTTGTTACTTAACCTTAAAACTCAAAGCCACAAGTAGTAATGTGGTGATAATGTGTGACTTCTGAGGTCATTGAATAATTGAGCACAATACTGGCCTCAGACAACTGACCAAGTAAATTGGGACCTCAGCAGAATGACTGTTTTAAGATGCAGCCCCACAAGTTGTTTCCACATTTCACATATTGAACTACAGACACTGTGTATATCTGAAAAACTTTCTGTACCCCAAGGATACACTAAATTTGAAGTTATATCAGTGTTTGTAGAATCATTTCAAATATAGTGAAAAACAAAACCCAAAAAACTCTGGGCTTGCTTTCTAGAAGTTGCACGGAACTGGCAGCCCCTAGCCATCCTGGTCCCCCCAGGCCCTCACAGCCTGCACATACTTGCTGTTGATTTTCTGGCAAGGTAGAGCCTACTTGGACCTCTGTTACTTTTTAGTAGAAGTAGTTTACAACTTAGTCATTGAAGGGATCATGTCTTAAAGCCAATGGCTTCTGCTCCATGACAACCTAACCATGCATTCTGGATGTGCAACCACATGAATGGTTGTTGGTGGTAAATAGTTGACAAATCTCGAGCAGTGCCTTTTAGTGGCTACCACTGTGTCAGTCACTTCCCCACCATGTCCAGCTGAGCATGGACTGGTTGGAGCTCCACCTCCTCCATGTCCTGATTTAGCCCTGATCTAGGAGGAAAATGAACAGGGAAGTTACCAAGAGGAAGGCAGAGGAGGAAGAGCACTTGTTCATTCAACAATTCATGTGTGCCAGGGACAGCCTGAGCTCTGAAGATATGGTAGTGAGTAAAAAAACATAGTTCCTACCCTGTGGAATTTATACCCAGGTCTGGGCATTTGAGAGAGCCTCTGGCTCCAGGAATAACCCACAGGCAGGACCATCAACCGCAAATGGTGAAAGAGGGGAGCCAAGAGTGAAGGTTGGGGGCTGTCTTATGTTCTCCAGAAACAGGTCCAGAGCTAAAGACTTTTATGGAAGTGGCTTTTCAGGAAGTGCTCTCAAGAGAAACTCATAGTGGGACAGGGAAGGAGGTCAGACAAGAGTCCAGTTTCAAGCAAAGTCCCTTGAAGAAACTTTGGCTCCATCTCAAAGGGAACTCAGGGACAGTGTAGATCTTGCTTCTGAGTTGTCTTTACCAGAGAAAAGGGAGCTGGGGCATTTATACCTCAGTACCCATCTGGCATTGGCCAGGAATAGACCCTGAGAGCGCTTCTGGGTCTTGGTGCACCAGACAAAGCTCGTTCTAGCTACTTGAAAGCTGTGCTTTGACAAGGACATTGGGGATGGCTGTGTATGGCCAGGTTCTCTTCTCCTGGCCACTTTGGGAAGCATTAGAGGCCCCGTCTGGTGGAAGGACTGGTCTCAGGGGAGGCCACTGTGCTGCCTGATGTTTGCAGGGGTTTTCAGATCTGAGGAAGGTCCAAGAGGCTAAAAGGTATGAAATCCTGGTCCATCAGCATCTTGAGGTGTACCCAAGGGGTAGCCAAGGGGGCCAAGAAACCCCATGGAATTCAAGTCCCTATAGGGACATAGCATGTGGAAGTCTCTCTCAGGTGCATTGTTACAAAGACCCATGTCCCCCAACAGATATAATTAGCCAACGTATCCTGCTATCTTAATCCCACCCCACACTTCTAGCACCCTCTGAACCAGACCTCTGACTTTTTTGTTATGGATAGGTGATGTAAATTGGTGGGCACGCTCCCCACCAGCAAATACTAAAAGTGTACATCTGCTGTAGGCTTTGCCTGCTTTCACTTAAAGTGGAACCTTATGCAGCTCCAAGAAGCAGGCCTTAGCGTATCTTCAGTCCACAGATGAGGAGATTTAAGGAATCACATCATTTACTCAAGGACGCACTGTTGAAGCTGCATAGCCAAAGGAATTCCAAGTTGGTCATTTAGCCAAATTCTGCTCTTAAATATTAGATCTGTTCACTTGTGTTGGTTTCCTCTAAATACGGCTATTTAGGAAGCACAATTCAGCTCAGTAAACTTGAAGGTCTACTTGGCCAGCGATTCATGAATGGGGCAGCGTCTTGTCCAGCAAGTAAAACGGAGCTCCAAGGAGCAGTTACAAAATGGAAGACCTGCATAGGCAGAAGGGAGTGAGGACAAGAAGTCATAAATGAAAGAAAGGTTTGTGTTAGGCTGGGTCACCTTCCTCTGGGGGAAGGGCCCAGGTCTGTCCTGCAGTTTATATTACTAGTGTTGATTAGGAAATTGCAGACTGGTTGAAAATGCCACTCCTGGGAGAGGCTGGAACTGCAATTAGGTTAAGCATTAAGTCCTAGTTTGCCGACACGGGGGTTTGCACAAGTGATTCTTTTTGGGACCTATTATTTCTATTTTTGACACCATTCTTTTCCACTTTGAGGTAAAGACAGAAAGTTATTCACACATCAAACCATTCATTTCACTTTACTCAGAAGAGGGTACAGGGGCAGGTTGCTTATTACCTTTTTCTCTATGTATGTGTGTGGTGTGGAGATTTTTTTTTCTTTCCACTCCAAAATAGAAAATGGAATAAAAATACAGTAAATGTTGTATTTTAGTAAACAGTAAGGTTCTGGCTATTATTAGAGGATGTTTTGAATCAGCAGGGCTAAGATGGGCCATTGCAAAAATGCTGTTGAGTTCATTTGCTCCCCATTTGGAATAAAAAAAAATCAAGGGCAGAGTTCTACCTCCTGCCTCATAGGCCACCCCCAGCCTTTGGGCATATTTTTAAATGGCAGCCCTCTGGTACATTCCTTGGCCTGCAGAAGGCAGGCAGATATAGCGTTGGGGCAGATATAGCCATCCCAGAGTGTAGGGTATAGGGGTTTGGGGAACCTAGCTTCGGCCATATTAGAGTTATCCCTCCCCTCCTTGTCCTGATTTCATACCACACATAAAATTTTGTGTGAATGAATGAAAGGACTACTAATAAAAAAGTACATTATATGGAAATTGACAACACTATGTGTAAGTCTCAGCAGAAAATAGAGGAAACTGTTTATAACCTCAAGATAAAGAATGTCTTCCTAGACAAGGGTCAATAAACAAGAGCTATAATGAAAACGTTTTGATTCTATCAACATTAAAAGCTTAGGGAAATTAAGACAAAAAAAAGCATGAGAGAAAATCTTTTAAATATTTGAGACAAGAGATGCATATTCACAACTCATACAATTTAATAAGAAAAACCAAGAAATCCCAAGATAGGCAACAGATAAATGAACAGGCAATTCCTCAAAGGAAGAAATACAAATGGACAACAAACATATAACCCGAGCAAAGCACATTGAGACAATTAAAAGTCACTTCTATTCATCAGATTGGCCAAAGTTTAAAAGTTTGATAAAATTAAACAATGACAAGTGAGGGGGAGACTTTCAAAGATGGCAGAGGGAGTACAGCTGGGCACAGCCACCTGAAGAGCAATGTAGCACCATCTCAGAACTTTGTATGTGAATGGAGCCCAGCATTTTCTGTGCGGTTTCACACAGTACACAAGGATGTTTAACAGAGTACTGTTTATGCCACAAAACACTGGAAATGACCCAAGTGTCTGTCAAAATAGAATGGCTACAGGGTGTATCCTATGTATTATCTCCATGTGGTATATCCCTAGGGTGGAAAACCATTGCCACTTAAAACGAATGAACTAGGGCTTCATGTATCAATGTGGATAAATCTTACATTTCATTGTGGGAAATAAGGGAATTATAGGACAATACATCGGTATAATTCCATTTGATAGAAAAAGCACAGAATGACACCATTCAAGAATGGTACACAGGAAACTGATAAAAGTGGTTACCTTTGGGTAGGTGAAAAGGATTATGGATGAAGGATTAAAGGTCAGGGAAGATTAGATTTAACTACAATAATTTGTTCAATGAGAATCTATTCATGTATTTATGTCTGCAATTATAATTAAATTTCAAAAATATAAATGCAAACATCCTTGAGAGATGTAACACATAAAGTTTAGAAAACAAAAACAAACAAACAAACAAAGGACAGGGTTTTGAGATGCTCCATCATCATTTTCTAGATACTCCTCTGCAAATGGAAGGAAGAACCCTTCATTATTTTGTTTGTTTCCACAGTGATAGATCCTAGGGGCAAAGATCATCTGAAAGCTGATAAGGAACCCATTTCCAGACTACTTTATTTTTTATTTTTTAATTTTTTCTTTAATGTTTATTTACTTTTGAGAGAAAGAGAGCATGAGCAGGGACGGGGCAGAGAGAGATGGAGACACAGAATCCGAAGCAGGCTTCAGGCTCTGAGCTGTCAACACAGAGCCCGATGCAGGGCTTGAACTCGTGAACTGTGAGATCATGACCTGAGCCGAAGTCTGACGCTCAACCGGCTGAGCCACTCAGGTACCCCCAGACTACTCTAAAAGAGCCCCAACATGGGATGTACCCACCAGACCATGAGGCTCCCCCAGCTTGGCAGAAACAGACAGGAGAAAGATTATTTGGGTCATGTGGTTTTTCATGACCTGGAGGTAGGTCTCATCCCACAGGGCTGATGGGACTGTAAAGGCCCATCACACCCCAAGGCCAAGTTGATGCACTGGGCGAATAGAAATTCCATAGCTGAGAGCTAAACACTTGACTTTTCCCACACCCTAGGTTTCAAGTCTTCACCATATCAGTAACACATCCCTTTTCAAACCACGATAACATTCCTGAGTTCTACTTGCCATTTGAAGAGCACTGTATCAGAACTTGCTTTATAAACACTTTCTCCTCTTAATTCCGCTTGGCCTTCAACAGACTTTTTTTCTCCTTTTATCTAACCCTAAAAGAAAGAACACAAGATTTGGAGTCCCACCCTTTTCCCTCCCCCCGCCCCCAGCCTCCCATGTGTGAGCACGGATGGCATCAAGACTTCTGTCCCCAGTCGGGGAAAATAGGCATCTAGTGGGCAGATCTTGAGATTAGAGACTTCTGGGCAGCCGTCAAAGGAAGATTGGACTCCACAAACACTGTTCTTTTGTAGATCCAGGTCTGCCTCTGGTAATGAAATGGCCTCTTTCCAGGCCAGGAGGTGTATATGCCTATTTGAAGTGTTTTTTAGTATCACTCTGCTTCATGGTAATGCTCACAGTTAATAAAAAGAGAGAATTTAAATAGGATGAGAAATGGGAAGCATTTAGATGCTTGTTGCAGTGTTTTAATCTCATTGTCTGTTTTTAACCCTCCAAGAGAGCTTCCCCTCAGTAGCACAAGCCTTTAGCATCAGGGATCCAACTGTGTGCCCAGACAGGTTCAGGACATAGCCAACAGGGGGGCAGTATGGGATTTGAAGGCAGGTCTTTCTGAGCCCATAGCTGGTGCACTTACCACTGGTCCATGCTGCCAGATTACCAGGTAGTTGTCACAACTAGACATCCTTGAAACTGGACAGAGCTGCTTGAAGTGTGCCTTCTCAAATGAGGTCCCCGCCTGCGGAGAGATTACCAGAGTGATTACAGAATGGTACAAATTAGTGTAGGCTCCTGCTCTAAACTGGGGTGCTACAGGCCCAGCTTAGTCCCGGCAGAGCCCTGGGTATGATCTCATAGGGAAAGAACTTGGACCTTCCTGAATTCTTCTGCTTGGTCTGAATGCCAGTTAGCATGAAAATCACCCAGGTGAATAGTTCAGGCTTTCCGTGCTTTGTTATGCATGAATGCTCATGTGTGAAGATATGAGTACCTTGGGTTCTGAGTAGAATGAGGGAGGAACCCAGAGACAGAAGCCCTGGCTTGACTTCCTCTCTTCTGTCTTTTACAGAAGCCCCCTCTTTCCCTGTATGGGAAGGTAGGCACGCCACCCTTTCTTTTTCCCTGTGGTAGATAACAAACACAGGCAATGCCCTGGCTTTATCAGGTTAGACTCTGTGATGCCCAGTGCTTTTTGGTGTCTGTCTCTTGGGTTTGGGTCCTTCCTCACAACTTGAAGCTTTCTAGAAATGAGACAGATGCTGTATTTTTGGTAGAACCACTGTCTCCCTAGCTTCATGCCCTGGAACCTAGTGTCCTGTCTTCCTCTCTGACTGCACTGAATAGTAGCCACTTGGCTCTGTGGCCACCTTCCCGGGTATCCACACACATCCTGGGCAGACAAATAGGGTTGTGAAGAGCAGTGCTTGCTTGGCAGATGCTTAAGCAGCCCCTTCCCCGTCTTGTAGGAATTCTGGACAGTTACAGAGATGTGGTGGGGTCTTGGGTTGCATAAGTGGATATGCAGAAATTTTGATTAGCAACACCAACTTTGATAAAGCACTTAAGCTGAAACTGCTATTGTCTGTAACCTGGGAAAGGTTAGCTGAGAACTGCCCCCCTTTAGTGGGTGGCAGGTTATCTGTGTTTGTCCTCAAAGAATTAAATTGGGAAGAGATGAGAGAAGATCAAACATCTACAGGAATTAAACACACACACACACACACACACACACACACGTACCTGGGAACAATGTGGGGAAGCTCTCAAATCCAATCGTTGACACCAGGACAGACCTCAGGGAGGAGGAGATGAATGGGGATGACTTTGGCTGGGGGAGGGGTGTGGTGGGTGTAAAAATAGATCATTCAATGAGTCAGGCTTGACTCTGGAATGCTAAACTCTGGTCCCTTTGTCAGGTACAACCCCCTGCGACATCAGATGCATGAGCTAGGGCAGAAAGGAGGGTGAGGGGAGAGGTGGAGGCTGAGAAAACCCTCATGCAGCTGGGAAGGGTACCATAGCCACCCAGTCAAGTGCACCCTATGTCCTTGTCCACCTTTGTGTCTTAGGGTCACTGCACTTCTGCATTACAGATAAATCCGAGTGCTACTAAGTGAGAACCGCAAATTCTAGGTTCTTTGTGTTTGGTCAGGGACAGAGAAGGAAACAAGTGTGGCATGTGGAGGTCTGGAGATGCTACCAAAGGTGTCAGCAAGACCAGTATCAGGAGGAACAATCTGGTCGGAGAAGATCAAGGGCTTCTCCTGGGGAAGGCTATTTTTATGTTCAAATTAATATGGTGGCTGTGAAGGTGACTGAGGGTGGAGACAGTGGTTGTGCCTAGTGACCTGCCTCTTTGCTAGGGATGGGAATTCTGTCTCCTAGGTTTGCCTGAGACTGTGGGTGACCCTCCTGTGTGTGACTCTCTTGTCCAGGACCATAGCCATGGCCCAGAATGGGACACTGACCCAGCCCAGATTGAGGAGCTTCAGGACAGACACTCAGACTGCCTTCATCACCCCACTCACTCCCACCTTCTCTGACCTTCCATCTCCCTCCATTTTCATACACTTTTTATTTTCCTAATAATTTTGATTATGAATAAACATACTGAAAATCACACATCCTGCTAAACACATATCATTCAGCTATGTCAATCTTACCATTTTGCCATTTCATTTTAAGAAATAAAATCTCGGGGCACCTGGGTGGCTCATGGGTTGAGCATCTGCCTCTTGATTTTGGCTCAGGTCATGATCCCAGGGTTGTGGGATCCAGCCCTGCATCCGGTTCCAAGCTGAGCATGGAGCCTGATTAAGATTCCCTCTCTCCCTCTGCCCCCTTCCCCCGCTTACTCTCTCTGGGTCGGGTGTGGGGGGGAAGGAAAGAAAGAAAATCTCACAGATGGTTGAAACACTGACCTGTGAACATCTCCATCCATTTCTCTTCCAGAGGTGACCATTATCCTGGAATAAGATTATAACCCCCATATTACACATTGGAGTAGTCTATCTATGTGTGTATTTATAAACACTATAGTATAGTACAGTTTTGAATGGTTTTAAACTTTTTATACTGGATATAACCCTTTTCAACTTTTTTTTCTTGCTTTTATGAAAAAATTTTGAGGATTTGTGTTTGTATATGTGTTAATACTGATAACTCTGGTTCATTAACGTTAACTGCTATGTCGTATTCTATACCTCATTCTACCCATTCTCTTATTAATGGACATTTAAGTGCTTGTAATTTGGTATTCTTACAAATAATGATGCAGCAAATATTTTTATAAAGGTCTCCTTGCACCCATGGGCATGAATTTCTCTAGAGCACATACCTAGGAATCTGGGTGTCTTTGACTCTACCAGACATTCCCAATTTGCTCTTCAAAGTGGCTCTACAAATCCTACTCCTCTAGCAGCATTTGGGGAATTACTGTTTTCCCACATTCTCAAATATTTGGGATTGTCAGACTTGTATTTATTTATTTATTTTAATGTTTACTTATTTTTGAGAGAAAGACAGAGTGTGAGCAGGGGAAGGGCAGAGAGAGAGAGAGAGAGAGAGAGAGAGAGAGAGAGAGAGAGAGAGGCAGAATCTGAAGTGGGCTCCAAGCTCTGAGCTGTCAGCACAGAGCCCAATGTGGGGCTTGAACCCACGAACCATGAGATCATGACCTGAGCTGAATTCAGACACTTAACTGACTGAGCCACCCAGGTGCCCCGGGATTGTCAGACTTTTAAATTTTTGCCACTGGGATATGTGTAAAAGGGATCTCCTAGTCATTTTCTCTCCCAAGTCCCCAGTGCTTCTAGAATGTTCACCTACCACTTGCATCCCAGAACACACAATAGGGATGGATCAAGCATGGAGGAGCTGGCTGGCTCCCTTCTTCTGACTGCCAGATATTGGGAGTGTACAGAGTGTCCCTATTTGCAGGGAGCCCTTCTCTATCTCCACTTTCCCCTCAGGTAATCTCTCCCTGTCACAGGGCTTTAGAATGCTAACACATATGCCAATGACTTCCAAATGTGTAAATCTCTCCATACTGACTGTCAAAAGCCACTTACCAAATTTGTTGATGGCCAATAAGAAAATCAAATAAGGCTTAACCTACCCAATATCCAACTCGATTTTTTCCTCAAACCTAACCCTTCCCCATGTCAGTCAAGGGCACTGCCATCTGTCTGATTTTTCAAGCCAAAAACATAGGAGTTGTCCTTGATTCTTCTCTTCTTACCCCTCCTACATTGAGTCCGTCAACTTCTATCAATTGCTGTATTAAATTGTTCCCCCCCCACCCACCTTGTTTCTAATTCCACTGCTAGCACCTTGCTGTAAGCCAGCTGGACCACTCTTGCCTGGATCACTGTAGTTGCCTCAAAACTGGTCTTGCTGCTTCTCCTCTTGTCCTTACAAAACATCTTTAGCCAGCAGCCAAAGTGATCTTTTTAGAACATAAAACAAAGAAAATGTCTTTCCATCCTAAAGCCCTTTGATGGTTCTTAGTGTAGAAATCTCAAATTTATGGATACATGATCTAGAATGCCAGTAGACCTGGTCCCTGCCTGCCTCTCTGCCACATGCCTCCCCACATGCCACATGCCACAAGACTCTGGGACTTTCTTTGTATGGAGGGGTCTTCCCATGATCTTTTCATGGTTCCCATCTCATTCACGTCTCCATCACTTCCTCAAGATCTACCCTCACCATCACAACCTAGCTAGAGTAGTGGCCACTTAGCTGCCCCCTATGGCATCACCCTGTTCCATTTTCATCCTGGAACTTCTCAGTGCTCAGGGCTGTGGTCTGTGCTCCACCAGAGTATCATCTCCATCAGAACTGTCAACCTTATTCTGTGCTTGTATAACCTGGCATGAAGTGGGTGCCCATAAAAGTTTGTTGAATTAATGAATGAACAGATGAGGTCAACATTTTAGAACAGCCTATAAACTCAAAAGAAGTTTCTCCCAGAGTCTGGGTGGGATAAAAACTGCTTGAGGCAAGACAATACCTGTCTTTGGCTATAACAGCAATTGTCAAACTTTTTAGTCCTTAGATCCCTTTATACTATTAAAAATTATGGAGAACCCCAAAGAACTAGTGTTCATGTGGATTATATGTACAGATACTTGCTGTATTAGGAGTTAAAATGGAGAAATTTTTAAAATACTTATTTCAAAACAAGGATAAATCTATTATATTATTACATAAATAATGTTTATATAAAAAACAACTATATATTTTTAAAAATAAGTGAGAACAGCTGCTCTACACATATAATGCCTAGATAGCACCAGGAAGGATTCTGTTAGATAACTGATTAGGTGGCCTCAAGAGTTTAGACCAGCCTTCAGGTTCAGCTGGAGCCTCTTCCCAGGTGTATGGGTAGAGGATCTAAGCCCGCATAAGCCTTCTGCAAGAAGAAGATACTTTTCCCTCTCCAGTCCCCTGCTGCACATTCCATGAAGCTCTCTCTCTTCCTTTTTCCCAGTCTACTGTATTAAAAAGAATAAATAAAAAGCAAAGAATAGGATGAGTAGTAAACTTAAGGTCTGGAAATTGATTACAAACTATACAGGTCCTTTAAATATGCTTATTTCTGTAATCAGAACCATGATTCTATAAATTTTAATGCAGGGAATTCCTCTTGAGTTTTGACTTTGACAAAATGAATGTGGAAGCCTGGTTTTACAGGATTTGTTTATTCCTTTTTGTATTCATGTTGAGAAACCAAACTGGGTGTCATATCCTTTTTCTTAGGGCTGTACCGAAACCTAAGTTCTTCCTCTTTTTTTTTTTTATTTTAGAAAAATCTGCTCCCACCCTCTTTATTTTTTTTCCTCTGGCTAGAGGAAATTCACACAGCCAGGATTTAAAAAAAAAAAAAAAAAAAAAAGGTGGTCTCTGTGCTATTGAAGTGGCAGAGGCTCCTCTGGCTCTGGGCACGCCTCTTCCACTGTTGACGTCACACTATTTTTGTCTTTGAATAGCTCATTGACACAATCGCCTCGGAGATCGGAGAACTGAAACAGGAGATGGTGCAGACAGATGTCAGCCTGGAAAATGGCCTGGAACCCAGCGAAGCCCACAGGTGACCAAGACGATCAGGTGCCGGGCATCAGATGGGGGCTAAGCGAACCCTAGCGGCTAGGAGGACTGCCATCTCGGCTCGTCAGAAGTTTGGGAACTGGGAGTGTGGTGGCCTCTCCAGATGAAGCTCTCTGTAGGAGGTGGGAGTGGCCTAGGAACCACTTGTGTGTTTATTTTAATCACTTCGAAGGCACTTGAACTTTACAACCTCTCAATGCCTGCTGGCACCAGAACCCGGAAACCTAAAGTTCTAGCTGCCCTATCCACCTACTCACAGTGATGGAAACAATAACGCAGCAGGATCCTCCGCGTGCAAAATAGAATTCAGTGTAGCCGGTGTCAGTCTCCAGAAGGTTTAAAGGGGAGCCCTAAAGAGGATGGACTCATTTTGCGTTCTCAGGTCAGAAAAAAAACCCTAGCACTTGTCATAGCTATTAACCTAAAATGTGACCCAGTGTACTGTAGTGCGGATGTGGTTGTAAATGATTAAGGAAAGGGGGGGGGGGGCATTTTGCTATGCTGGTTAATCGTGATGTGTTGTGCACGTATCGCACCTGATCTGAGTAATTTGTAAGGGAGTGGTCTTTATCAGGAGAATGGGAGTACAGAGGCCAGGGTTGCAGTGGCAGGTTGGAGGAGGTCACTAAAACCTCATCTTAGCTCTTGGATGCTGTCATTCATTGCTAGCAAAGGTAACAGAATATAATCACTACAAAATGACACAGACACTTGGTGCCTTGGAGCCCAGACTATTAGGTTTCCCCTCTTTCCCAGGAAATGGGTTGAGGCAGCCTGGTGTAGTGTAGGGGTGAGATTCCCCGGGGTAGGCTTTACTTACAAGTCATGAGACAGGCAGGAATCCTGCAACAGCAGGCGAACCAGGTGGTGCTGGTTGCCCAGGCAAGTTTCAAACCAGCCCAACTTGTTCCCTGCCATAGACTGCAGGGAGAGCAGGCAATTTGCAAAGAGGCACTTTGCAGCTGGAAGGGGGTGCTTTAACTCTCCTGTGTCTCTGGAGGAACTGTATTCCCTCATAGCTGTGGAAATGCTACATGCCCTCCATTTCCTTTCCTTCTCTACAAAATGTGGGGAGTAGACCACAGCTACTTGCCCAAGCTTCTTGCACAGCACCCTGGCATTCCATGATTTCCCTTAACCTTGGTGGCTAATTTTTTCCCCCATAAACTAAATGAATGCACAGTGATTTTTAATTAAACTCTCCACCTCACAGTCAGAATAGTGCCAAACTCTGTGGAACTTTAGCCAGAGATTTCTCTTTACCCTTTGCATTATTGAGCAAAAATTAAATTGGAAGTCCAGGTTGGTGACAGAAAGGCAAAGAAGAGAGGTTGAGGAGCTGACTTGTCCTACATCCAGGAAACGCAGTACTGCAAGATAGTCCCAAACTCTGCAGATGACAGACACCAACGGCAGAAACCAGCCCTCCGTGTGTGTAAGGCACAGGGATGTTAGGTATGTTAGGTTAGCTAGAAGACATGATAGTATGTCAGGTGCCATCAGAATCTTGATGTCTGACTGCAGTAGGTATCGGGGTGGGAGAGCTGGGCTGCCATTTACTCTTTAACATCTCTATGTTTTTCTTTTCAATTTTGAGAATGACTGTAAGCATTCCACAAAAGCTATGTTTTACAAATTAATGTCACTTACTCTTGAATGCTGTGTTGGTTAACACTGAATTTGTGAAATTTCAGAGGCATTTTATTATTGGTGCTTTTTTTAGTGAGAAAGAAAGAGAAAAGGCAAGATTGTCTTTGGTGAACAATGCCTACGGTGTTTACCATGTGCCAGCCACTGTTGTAAGTGCGTCACAGCTGCTGGCTCATTGAATCTCTTTACCCTATGAGGTAAAGCTCCAGTATGGCCCTCATTCTACTAACGTGTGACCTGTGTGATCTGGAAAAAAGCCAGACTAATGAGGCTGTGGCTTCTGCGCTGGGGTCTTTCCCAGATTTTGTAGAAGTGTGGAGTGGTGACTTTGCTGTTAGTTCCTCTATTTTTCCTGATGATGTTAAGGTGGTCAGATATCAGAGAGGTAGGGCAAAGAGGACCTTACCTCAAGTGAAAACCCTGTAGAGAGAAGAAGCATCACCCCCCACCCCAGGGGCCTTGACTGGGCACATCCCAGTGGCTACACAGATGTACTGAAGTCACCTTCCTCTGTGGCATCCTCGGTGAGTGTGAGCTGTGATAACAGCCTCATCTACCCCAGCCACAATCACCATGAAGTGTCTATGGTCTCTTAGTTTGTTGGATGGCCGGTTAAGTGCCAAGCTGGTGCCCTAGGTGAGGAATGCTGTTCCTCTACTTGTGTTGGCTTTTGGTTGCTCCTTTGTGGTTAATATTGACGTGAGCTTGAAATTTTTAACTTTTTTGTGTGTCATGGATCCCCTTCTCAGAATCATATTTTAAATGCACAAAATAAAATAAAATATGTAGGATGACATAGGGAAAACAATTCTATCGCAGTAGAATGATCAGAATTCTTAAAATGCATGCTTTCATAGCACAGGTACTTCTTTATTAACACATTAAATAACAAGGTCTATCGGGCACCTGGGTGGCTCAGTCAGTTAAGCATCTGACTTCAGCTCAGATCATGATCTCACGGCTCATGGGTTCGAGCCCCATGTTGACCTCTGTGCTGACAGCTCAGAGCCTGGAGCCTGCTTCGGATTCTGTGTCTCCCTCTCTCTCTGCCGCTCCCCTGCTCGTTTTATGTCCCTCTCTCTCTCTCTCTTAAAAATAAATAAACATTAAAAAAAATAAATAAAAATAAATAGCAAGGTCTAGGAACTACTTTCATCTAGAAGCCAAGATAAGCAGAAATAGTACTTAGGTACCAGCAATGAAGATGTTTCGGGGTTTCTGTTGGTGACAGAGTCTCAGCTACTATGGGAACCACTGGCATTTGTTGCCTGCATTCGAAATGGGAGGAGGTTAATTTCAAAACCAGGTTAGTGAAAGTAAAGATGTCATTTTCCTATCCAGTGGTATGTTTTCACCTATCAGCATCATCTGACCTATCAGCATCATCTGACATGGTTGATCTATCTTCCCTTCCAGGGACACTTGATTAGCTTGGCTTTGGGGACACCATACTCCCTCGTTTCCTCTCATCTTGCCTACTGCTGCTTCTGGTCGCCTAGCTGGTTTCTCCTCATCTCCCTCACCTCCTAACTCCAGAGCACCCAGAGCTGAAGCCTTCAGCCTCTCTTCTCCTCCCCACCCCCTGCTCATTCCCACTAACCTTGAGCAAGATGCTTAAAAGTCTCTGCACCGGGGCGCCTGGGTGGCTCGGTCGGTTAAGCGTCCGACTTCGGCTCAGGTCATGATCTCGCAGTCTGTGAGTTCGAGCCCCGCGTCGGGCTCTGGGCTGATGGCTCAGAGCCTGGAGCCTGTTTCCGATTCTGTGTCCCTCTCTCTCTGCCCTTCCCCCGTTCATACTCTGTCTCTCTCTGTCTCAAAAATAAATAAACGTTAAAAAAAAAAATTAAAAAAAAAAAAGTCTCTGCACCTTGGAGCACCTGGGTGGCTCAATCAGTTAAGTGTCTGACTTCAGCTTAGGTCATGATCTCATGGTTCATGAGTTCAAGCCCTACATCGGGCTCTGCTGACAGCTCAGAGCCTGGAGCCTGCTTTGGATTCTGTGTCTCCCACTCTCTCTGCCCCTCCCCTGTTCATGCTCTGTCTCTCTCTCTCTCTCTCTCTCTCTCTCTCTCTCACAATAAACATTAAAAATATTTTTTAAAAAAAGTCACTGTGCCTTGGTGTGCACATCAGTAAAATGAGGATAATAATAGAGATTGACTTCAGGGTGGCTGGAAAGATTTAGTGAGTTAATAGCTGTAAAACGACTTTGTACCATGTCGGCAGCAGGTGAACACAATATGTTGTTCATTTATTAAAAAGAGATCTCTAGTGTAATTTCATAGTTAATCCCATTCAGTTTTGTAGCTTTGATGCCCTGCATATACTGATGATTCCCAGCCTAGATCCCTAGATTGGTCTTCTTTTAAATCCAGATATTTGCATCCAGCTGTCCATTCAGCCCAACTTCTGGCATCTCAGACTTACAAAGACCAACACTGAGCCCTTGGTTTCCTTTCATGAATCTGCTTCCTCCCTGGTCTCCCCCATCCCAGTGACCATGCCTGCAGGTGCTTGGGCCTCACAGCCATCCCTCATGCCTGTCCGTCTCTTATCTCTGTGCTCCCATCTGTCTCCAAACCCTGGCAGCCCTACCTGTAAGAATTCCAATCGGACTACTTGTTCTTAGCACCACTGCAGGACACACCTTCCCGGTGCCTCGGCTTTTACCTGTCCTGCCTTCCCTGGGCTGTTTTCTAAGCAGCATAGAGAAGGATCTGACTTTTGTCAACCTAGATCCAAGTCATGTCACTTCTGTTCAAAACCCTTCAATATTTTTCATTTAAAATTTATTTATTTATTTTTGAAAGAGAAAAAGAGCATGCAGGAGGGGCAGAGAGAGAGGGATGAGAGAGAGAATCCCAAGCAGGCTCTGCTCAGTGCAGAGCCCAATGTGGGACTCGAAGTCACAAACCATGAGGTCACGGCCTAAGCCAAAACCAAGAGTCTGATGCTTAACTGACTGAGCCACCCAGGTGCCCCCAGTATTTTTCATTTAAAACCAAAATCATCGCCATGTCTTTTGAGATGCTCCAGGCTCTGACTACTCACATCCCCTCACCGTCTTCTCTTACGACCTCTGCCCTCTTCATCCCTCTGCTCCAGACCCACCAGCTCCTTGCCTAGAAGGTTCCTACCTCTTGGCCTTTGCACTTACTATTCCCTCTGCCTGGAATGCCCTTCCTCCAGGAAGCATTCACCTTTGGACCCTCATTTCTTCTGTCACCTTAGCTGACTTTATTTTTTTTTCATAGTACTTGTACAGAGTTGACATATATGTCCACTTGCTTAAATTGTGCCTCCCAGTATGAGGAGGGAAGCTCATTGAGAGCAGAGGTTTGGTCTGTGTTCATTGTTTTTTTTTTGTTTTTGTTTTTTTTTTCAGTGCCCTAGAATAGTGTCTGGCATGTAGCATACACTCAGTAAACATTTGAATGAATGAATGAAAAATGCCAGCCCTTTGGATATTCTATAGGTATTAAAGTATCAGAAGCCTCTTGCAGAAACAAGACATTACCCTGTAAAGCAGTTAGCGGACCCCAGCTGGTGCATAAAAAAATACGAAGTTGAAAATGTGTGATGAGCCTTAACCTTGCTCCCTAGCAAAGAAGAAGGACCAGGGCACCTTCCCACTATGTGCCAGCCATGCTTCCTCCATCATATCTGGGTGATGGGCTTTTGTAAATGTCTGCTAGTAGAGGAGCATCTGATTAAATCAACTGTGTGCCCTCTGCTAGCTTTTTACCAAAAAAGAAGCTAGGAAGCCAGGAAAGAGATCAAGGATTTCTTGTTCCTGCACTCTCTAAATGCTATTTCTTATTTCCTCTTTTTCTCCACTTCATTGCCCAGAGACCAGAGTGTGGGAAAATGAAGGCCTTGTACTTTCCTCTCCCTTCCCTATGAGTTCACAGTCCATTTTCAGTTGGGGGCAAGTACATCAGGCCTGATGTAGGCCAGTGCTCCACCCTCATTGCCATCTGGACCCATCACCTCTAGGCTAAGATAAGTCTCTAAAGTTTCCTTTGTCTTCAAGTAGAATAAAGGGATCAAACAAAGCAACTTTATGAGATGAGGCTCAGGCTGGCTTTGCAGGATACCGAGGGTTCTGGCTGGACCAGGTCATTGAAGGCAGTTGTTGCCTTTGTTTTCTCTCTTCCTCTCCTTTCCCTCCCTCACTCCTATTGTCACCTTGCAGGTACACTCCAGACTAAATGGATCACTGGGGATCACTGGGTCTTGAAACTCTACCCCCAACCCCACCCCACCCCAGAACCAAACACACAGAACTCAAAAATTCCTTGGCCAGCTCTGCCCAATATTGTAGTGTAGCAGTTGGTCACCTCCACTGACTTCTTCTGGAAGGGTTTAAGTGCCCCAGGAAGTTCTGAGCTTCCCAGCGCTATGCAGTGGCATTGATACCAAAACCAAAAGAAGCTCAGACTGCCAGTCCCTGGTACAACCCTTCACTTTTTCCACTTGACCAATGTTAGAACACAAGGTCAGAAGACAAGCTCGGTGGCTTACAGGGTGGGGAAGACATGCCCAACGTTTCACTGCATTAACTCCCCTGACAACAGTGACCATAGCTAGCTGCTCTGTGGCCATCCGGAGCAACCCATTTTCACTCAGTGCTGCTTTACCAAAAAACCTTTCCACTGAAATAAAACATGAATAAGAAAAAGAAATAAGAACACAGCTAGATGAATTTTCAGTGGTAAACATATACTACATAGGAGCACCCAGATCAAGAAACAGAACATTCTCAGCACCCCCGAGGTGCTGTGCACCCTGAGGATAACTACTCTCTTGACTTCTGTTGCCATAGATTAGCTTTGCCTGTTTTTGAAATTCATATAACTGGAATCATACAGCATATGCTCTTCTAACCCTGACTTCTTTCGTTCAACATTTTGTATAGTATTCCATTGCATGAACCCAACACGATTGGCTTATCAATTCTACTGTTGATGGATATTTGAGTTGTTTCCCGTTTGGGGCTATTTTGAATAATGCTGCTATACATTCTTGTGCATGTTTTTTGGGGACATGCCTCAGTTAGGAATATAGGAGTGGAATTGTTGGGTTGTAGGATGGTTAAATAATTCAAAACCAGTAAGTGGTGCCCCCAAATTTTCCAGTCCTCCTATTCATTCACACTTCCACCAACAGTATATGAGATTTCTGAATTCTCTATTCTCCTGGTCTACACTTGGTATTGAGTGCTTTTTTATTTTAGCCATTTGGGTGGGTGTGTGGATTTAGAACTTCTGGAAACATGATGGATGAAGACAGGTAAGGATACCTGTGTGTCGTGACTCAAGTACTGATGTTAATTCTGTGGGAGTCAGGAATGGGAACTCCTTAGTTTTAGCAGGGCGTCATTTTATAATTCTTACAGGTTTAAGCTCAAGGGTAAAGTCATGGGGCATTCTGAGCCCACAGTGAGTTCATTGGATGATATCTATGGAAGGGATTATTTGGGGGAAGGAGATAAAAACAGAAGACAATCCAGAAATTATGAGAAAAGTGTAAATATGTACGTACCTTTTATTATTTATATTTTTGCATATAATCTTAGATCATAAACCTGTAGCAGAAAAAACTGCCAATGAATTTCTCCGTGTCTTGGATTCTTTTGCTTTATGCTTTACTTTGTTCAGTACCTACATGTAGATATATTCAGCATCTCATGAATTGTTTTGGTCAAGACCATTAGCTGCTGCATCATAAAACTAAAAATGTATGTGCATAAATCTAATACAGCTATACTATACTTGGAGTTTTAATTCTTACATCTGCATCCAATGCAATTTTCCATATTTTAAAAAAATGTACGTTCTTTTCTTTTTAAATATATGTTTTCAACTACAGTGAATTCAGACATGGAATTTGATATCAGTCCATATTATTCCTTTCCATCTTTTCCTCTTGAAAAGCCAGATACAAAGTGATCATTCTTCATTAATTTATACCCGCTTTCTTCTGAAGATGTCGGAGAGTGTATTCACAAGGTTGTCAGGAAAAAAGGTTAAGTCATCGGATGCAGAAATCAGTTTGTATTTTGTCTTCTCACACAGTGTCTGTGTCATAGGCACTGTTATCCAGCAAAATAAATATTTCCTCCTTTGCCATATTAGAATGCTCCTTGTACCATAGGCCATTAGTGCAGGGTTGGGGGCTCATCTTTAGGTTCCACAGCATCTGAGAACAGGCCACTCTTCTAGAACACATGTGTCACAAAGGTTGGTTTTCCTCCTTTCCCGTGAGCTCCTGTCTGGTTCAGCAGAACATGGGAAGCTCACAATAATCTTTGGCTACAGAATATTGGGTATATCTTACAGTATCTTAGGTACCATGAAAAGAGTGTTTGGTGTTATCAAATTCTTTGGGTTGCCTGGCTGGCTTAGTCTGAAGAACGTGTGAATCCTGATCTTGAGGTCATGAGTTTGAGTCCCATGTTGGGTGTAGAGATTACAAACATACATACTTACATACATAAATATTTTTTAAAAGTTTATGGTTTCTTCTCACACATTATCTATTTCTAAGGATTGTAAACACACATTTCCACTAACTCTTGGATATTTCAATGCCTACTTTTCACATTCTTTTCTTTTTTAATGTTTTTTTTTTGAGAGAGAGAGAGTATGCATGTACACATGTGCACAAGCCAGGGAGGGTCAAAGAGAGAGGGAGAGAGAATCCCAAGCAGGTTCTGCACTGTCAGTATGGAGCCTGACATGTGTCTCCATTTCATGAACTGACCTGACCAGAAATCAAGCATCAGTCAGATGCTTACCTGACTGATCTACCCAGGTGCCCCTACCTTTCACATTCTTAAAGAATATCTGATGGCAGGGGTGCCTAGGTGGCTCAGTCAGTTGAGCATCTAACTTTGGCTCAGGTCATGATCTCATGGTTTGTGAGTTCAAGCCCTATGTTGGGCTCTGTGTTGACAGCTCAGAGCCTGGAGCCTGCTTCGGATTCGGTGTGTCCCTCTCTCTCTGCCCCTCCCCCACTCACGCTCAGTCTATCTATTAAAAATAAATAAGCATTAAGAATATCTGATGGGAGATAGGAAAGAGAAGCTCTTTGACTTGAGTTTACATTGCATTCTGAAAGTCAAGAATCCTTTCATCTGAAACTCCCAAGTGATACCATAGACATAGCTACTCTTTCCTTCAGTGGAGGCAGACCAGGTAGAGTGCTTTGGGGTCATGGCTTTGTTCATAGTTAGAGGAGATCACATAGTGATAACAGTTTTTGCAGTAAGACATTTTCCTATCATGCCCATTGAAGACATTCTGCTATGACTAGCTTGATTCATTTCCTCTGCTAATCCCTTAAACTGTTTCTTGATTTGAAGCCACTTCCAGGTCTTTGGAATATGGTTCCAAGGAATTCTATGAGGATTGACCAACTCTTTACTTGTACTGTTATCAGTGTAGCAACACTTAAGTCCAACTTCAAGACAATTTCTTGAAATTTATTATTGAAATAATTTATTTATTTGAAATACCTGGACAGTAGAGCCCGCAAGGAGCACGAATTATAAACGAGTATCATATAATGGAATGAGAATATAATAGTGGAGTATACTAGATGTTCCAGGACCTGAAGGAGGAAGCAGGTAACTCCAGGTAAGATGTGGTTTTAGGAAAGATGAGCTCCCACATTAACCTTAAAAAATTAGCTAAGCCTCCAGATCAAAAATTCCCCAAACAGCTGTTTAGTCTGTTTAGACTGGTGATATCTATTATATTGAGGAAGGTTTTTTAAAAAAAACATGTAAGAGTTATTTTTTTGATGTACGTTGCGGAAAAAAACACAATGCAAAATATAAAAATATTACCATGAACCCACTCCTAGAGATAGAACTGGTTTTGATTGTTTGTTGACTACTCTATTTCTTTTCCTTGGTATGTATCCCTCCAATGTTTTTCTGTGCATTTAAATGGCAGATCATGCATGATTTTCACAGACTTACAAGGGGTTTCTGATCATCCTGAAAATGCACAGTGTGTCCTAGATATTTATTCCATTTTTGTTGAGGGACAGTGCCTTCCAATTTAGCGGCTGGCTTCCCAATCCACGGTACCCTTGGGCACATAATTTTATCAACGGCATACTCTAGAGTTAGATATGCTTTACCCTTTACAGACCTTGCCTCACTATTACATTGGTAATAGTTGATTCGACCACAAAATATCTTATTGGTCACAATGCAGTTGTGATTTAGTCCATGAAATAGCACTAGTGTAACCAAAAGCACTTAAACACTAAGAACAGCAAATCCATGAAATGCTTGCCTTTCTGTGAAGACTCGTGCATGCTACTGCTCAGGGTCAAAGGTCAGTGGGCCAAGACTTAGAGCCTGCCTGGCTCCTTCTCCTGTTTTCAACTCCAAGAACAGCCAGGACAACAGTTTCTTTGTTTCTGTTTCTTAGTTTTACAGGACTCAATAAAGGCCCCTGCCAGTATTGTCTCCATATCTGCCCTTTTCATCTCTAGTTGGAGACTCAAAATGACAGGAAGTTCGTAGGCCACAGAAGTCACCAGATCTTTCTCCTCTATGAAAATGGCAATCCCTCCTCCTCCCTGGAGGCAGATGTGTGTTTTTGTTCCCGTTTCTGCCTTGTTCATTCTTTCCTCCTAGTCCTCAGTAGGTAGAGTGGAAAAATCACCGAAGGCCCTGGAAGTTTTTCACAAAAATCCTCTGTGGATGTGCTTTTAGAATCCTTTTGAGGAAGCTCAGGCCCCCTCGCTCAGAGAGCAGCAGCCCTTCTTCGTGTGAGGGAACAAAACCCAGAACCCAAAATATATTAGCCTTTTTCCTTTTGGAGTTTTAGGGGACAAAAAGAGGCCTCGAGGAATTAAAATATCAACTTGTATGCTTAGGGAGATGGCATGATTCAGAGAGCTGGACCCAGTTCTATCAGTTTCTAGTGTTTTCCCTCAAGTAGGGAGCTAAGCTAGACAGTCTCTAATACCCCTTGGACTCAGGTAAACACACAATGATCCTTACAGGGATATCCCTTCCTCCAGGCCTCCCCCATACTTTTGCCATCTTGAATGGTGGGTAAAATTTCCTCAGCTCCCCTGGCAATTTTTCTATCAACTGAGAGATTAGCCAGGGCCCTGTGCGGAACCAGAATCAATTTGAGCCTCCCTTTCTCTCCAGATTTAAATATTACAGAGGAGGGGTTTAATTCAGCTTCACAGACTCTAAAGAAATGTTTTAGATTTCAAATGATTGAAAGTAAGATATCATTGGACATCAACTACTAGTTATTTTTGAAATAGATTTTTCTGGGAATTTTTCATTTGCTCTATGTGGGTATGTGTGTGTGTATGTGTGTGTATATGTGTGTATATATATGTGTGTGTGTATCTGTGTGTATAACAGAAATTGGTTCCTGTGCCAACAAGTTTTATCAGATGGATCTTTTCAGTACAAGCAATTGTTTTTTCTGTCTCTCCACATGAGAGGCCTCTTCTACTAATATATTTTCAGAAACCATTGATGACAGATTCCTCACTTCTCTTCGCCAAAGATTAAGGAAGCCCTTGATTCAGTTCCCACCAAGCTTGGCATGTTGGCCACGGTGTGGCTTTTGGGGTGTATTTGCTTCCCTTTTGATATATACACAAGGATCTAATGCTCCAAGAGAAAGACCATGTAGATGCAGGACTCTGACTTCAGTCTGGTCCTTAACTCTTTTTTTTTTTTTAATGTTTATTTATTTATTTTGAGAGAGAGAGAGAAAGAGAGAGAGAGAGAGCACAAGCAGGGGGAGGAGCAGAGAGAGAGAGAGGGAGAGAGAGAATCCCAAGCAGGCTCCACACTCAGAGTGTGGGGCTTGATCTCACGAGCATGAAATCATGATCTAAGCCGTAACCAAGAGTCAGATGCTCTACCACCTGAGCCACCCAGGTGCCCCCATGGTCCTTGATTCTTCAGATGATTCCTGCATTGGCCTCATGTAGCTAGAAGCCTGAGCCTTTGGGCAGTTTCATGCCCCGGATTGCACATTTCTTGCCATTGAGGCCCATTGAAGCAACATCATGTGAAGAGGCTTTGTTAAGGCTGAAGTCTTCACATGGGCAGAATGAGGAAGGGAGGACCCTTGAGAGACAGCATACACACAGAAAGGCCAATACAGAAATGTCAAGAGCAGAAGCTTTTCATCCTTTCTTTTTCCTATCTGTAAGTGGAGGATGGCAAGCACCAGAGTCCAGGTTGGGACTAGGCCCTAATGGTCAATGGAGAACATTCCAGCCACGAGGACCTGCCAGGGACCATCTGTTGAGCTGTGCTCAAACAGCTAGTACATGTCAACCTCTTTTGTTGGAATTAAATCTCATTCCCCATGTTGGAATAAGGCTTTCTGTATTTGAGAACCTTGAATGGAGCATGTATCACTAATGCCCTGCATCAGTGGGTGTCAGCTAAAACTCAGTGTTGGCTTTTATATCCAAAGCCCACCCCTTGCCAGCTGGTGGGAGGTTGGAGGGGCTGTCCAATGAAGGAAATTCATGAGCAGTGAGGAAGGAGCTGCTAACACTTTGGATTTGTTGTTCTGGAAGAATTTGGACTGCTTCCTTTTCTTACCCAGGCCTTAAGATGGCCAAAGGCCAGAGGGATCTTGGTAGCTGTGGTGATTTTTGCCACCCATTTCCTGATAAACACAGAGACAAGAACCTTTTGTCTCTTAAACTGGAGCTGAGCAGCCAGATTCTATTGTTGGGGCTGGCTGAGGAAAGGCCTGGATCAGAGGTTACACATGGAGGACCCAGAAAGAAGCTAATGGAGAGACCCCAGTGTCTATGATGTTTCTTGTTGCCCACTGAGCTTTTCCTCTTCCTCATTCACAAGGATTAGACATCTTGTTTGCAGATGACCTCCTACCCAATCCCCCATCATGCGTACAGCAGGCATGAGGTCAATGCCTGCCTGGGGTAGAGCTAGGCTAGTAAGAGAAGTAAGTATAATGCAGAGTCAAATGGGCTAAGTGCCCCAGAGATGCATACACAGTGGGCTAAGGAATTGAGTGTGCTGAAAGATTACTTGCAGCTGCAGGATGTAGGGGAAGGGACAGGATCTGACCTTGGTTTTGACATGGGGGTTGGAGCCAGTGTCCAATGGGCACTCCAGAGTAGCTTGATCCCAGGCAAGGAAAGAGCTGAGTAATGGCAAATAGATGCTTTTTGGGGGATCATATTTTCCCTTGAGTCCAAGAGCAAGGTGTATAAACATTAATATGGGGGAAATATCCTTATGTTTTAGTCCATATTGTCTCAGCTCAAATCCCACCTGCTGCGGCCACATTTTTTTTTCTCTTATTCTTGCACCATCTTGCCTATTCTTGATTTGCCTAACACTTTTTCTTTAAATTTACTGATCTTTTACATATATTTTAAAAAGTAAACTTAGTAAGCCAGTCATGAAAAGACAAATAGTGTATGATTCCACTTACGTAAGGTACTTAGAGGAGCCAAAATCATAGAGACAGAAAGTAGAATGGTGGTTTCCCAGGGTCAGGGGAGTTACTTTATACTAGGGATAGATTTCAGTTTTGCAAGAGGAAAATAGTTCTGGAGATGGATGGTAGTGATGGTTGTACAATATGGATTTACATAACACCATTGAACTGTACATTTAAAAATGGTTAAGATGGTGAATTTTATGCTGTGTATATTTTACCACAATAAGAAGAATTGGGGGAAAAAAAGTAAACTTAATATCTCTGCCATAATTGGGAACTGCACTAAATAGATGTAGCTATTAAAATAAGAACCGGGCATTCAAAATTATGCCTCCATGGACTGCCTTGGTATACCCAACATTCTTTGGGAAATGTTGTCAATTTTAATAAGCCATAGAGAATTTATAAAGTATCAGAATTAATCTACACTATCCCATCAAGTATGGTTTTGTTTTGTTTTTTAGTTCTTTGCTTTGTAGCAGGACTACAGCTCTTTGTTAGGGAAACAGGCAGTATGACTCTTAAGCCATAATTAAGTCCTGGACAAAAGCATCTTTGGAAGCCAAGGCTCTGCTTTTGCTGTTTATTTTCATTTTCTTGTGTTTTATTGATGGGATCAACATCCTGTTATTATAATTAACTCCATCGACTTGTCATGATTCATTCTATGACTGTTTATTAGATATCATGTAAACAAGGAAAAACTATTAATTTTCTTAAAAGCTGGGAAGGTCCACCAAAGCTCAGGCTTCAGAAAGAGCATTGAGTCTTCCTAAAGTTTGAGTTATCAGGGAGCACTTTGCTGGAAATCCAGGTAAGACCTGGATGGAGCCTGCCACTCACCACTTCAGATCCAAACCTGAGGTAGCCCTTGTGGGTTACTTAGCTCTAAGTGCATGACCAGGATTGGCATGGAAGCAAGCAGTGAGTCCCCTGCCAAGAGAGAATCACCTTCCATACCTTTGTAAAGCCTGATATAGGAGACCAGGGGTGGAATCTGGGTCCAGGAATTGGGGAGTAGAGAAGAAGCAGGCAAAAGCCAAAAGCCAAGCTGTATTTTAGAAGGTCCTGATAGTCCTTCCTTCAACCTCTCCTGCTGACTTGGTCATCTAAATGCCTCCAGATGTCCCAGTTTACAGGGCCCATTAATTCTGTAAGTGGAAGCAAAACAGAGTACCTAGATAAAATATAAGAGTGGCTTTTCCACGCAGGTAGATCTCACCTGTACCAAATTCCATGGCAGACGGGACAGTGTTTGTGCAGAGGCATATATTCTCACACATGCGAAAATGCAGAAGGGAGCCAGAGAGAACCATAAGAAGTGGTGTATGAGATCCTTGCTTGATTAGAGTCACTGCCTGCTTTACTTAATTCTGGAGGACTTGCCATTGATTCTATGAGATGTTTTTAGAAGTTGTTAATTCACTAAAGCCATCCCCTTTTTAGTTGAATTATGATCTACTGGTCTGCTTTAGAAAGAAAAATTCATAGCACATTTTGAAGTATTTAATTGTAACAGCTTTTTTCTTTAAAAAATAATCAAGGATAGCTTACAACAGATGTTGATGTAAATTGTCCATTTCAAAAATATAATTGTTTAGCTTAATGAAGGTGTGTTTTCAACGCACACAGAGGGGGGTTGGCTTTTCTTTTTTCTTTGCATTTTTATTTATCTTTGAGAGACAGAGCACAAGTTGGGGAGAGGCAGAGAGAGAATGAGACACAGAATCCGAAGCAGGCTCCAGGCTCTGAGCTGTCAGCACAGAGCCTGATGCGGGGCTCGAACTCACAAACTGTAAGATCATGACCTGAGCTGAAGTCGGATGCTTAAACAACTGAGCCACCCAGGCACCCCAGCTTTTTGGTTTCTGTGTATACTTGTTTTGTCCCCATATCCTGAGGACAGAGCCATCCAGGAGGACACTGCACCTGTGCTGAGACCCTCTAGTCAAATGGAATGTACCACCTTGTTGATAGTAATAACTTGACATTATGCCTCGTACCTAGTCCCTTTAGGCTTCATTTTTGCTATTCAACAGCTGAATTAGGATTCTTATGTATAGAAGGTTGTTGACTATATTTACTGCACCAGTATTTTTTTCCAGAGACAACCTACATCAAAATCTATGTACTTTATATATTGCTTTGTTCTCTATGTCATTTACTTGAAAAGAGACTGGACTGTAAAGTCAAAGTAAACACACCTCCTATGTGGTGGTTGGGAGCCTGGTCATTAGAAGCTGCATTGATAGGTTATGCCACCCTCTGGAGTTCTGGATTGAGACAGGAAAGGACATCATTTGGAAATTCTGCTGCAAATTATTTGTTTCCCTTAGTTGAATCTGAGATCTGTGCAACTTAATAAAACTACACGTAGTGTCTTTCTGCCTGTCCTACATTAGAATGTGCTTTCTGGAGTCATTTATTCTTGCTCCTGTCTAGGTTACTAACGCTTGGCCCTGGGAATGAAGGGAATACAGCCAAGTAGAAAGGCGCTCTCACCCCACACTCAGAAGAGCTTTAAATTGGGTGTGACCACAATGTAGCTAGTGCTGGAGAGTCCTGTCTCCCAAGTGGGTGTAATATCCACTGGGCTGCTTCAGAACCATGAGGTCCCAGTCAGTTGGATTGAGGGCAGATATAGTATAGGAGTTTCCCAGAGTTTGTTCTCTGCCGCCAGAGGCACCTTACGTTTGTGGGGCATTCTGGGGTTTGCCCAGTATTTTCACACGTGGCTGTGGGTCTCACTGAATCCATACCCGAGATCTCTCTCCCCGTGAAAGCAAGCCTAGATGCTTGGAAATAGTAGTAAGAGTTGAATACATGAATTTTATACTCAAAATCCCAGGGAGATGGTAGATATTTTCCCTAATCTATTATTTTGAGAAATTTCAAACATTATAGGCAAGTTAAGAATAGTACTGTTCACCTGAATGCACCAATTATTGAAATTTTGCCACAATTTCCTTATTTCTATATCCCCTTTTTTAGAGGGGAATGGGGTGCTGACCATTTGACACTTACTTTCCAAAATTTTCATGCTTTGACCCTAAATTCTGTAGTTTGCATCTCTTAAGAGCAAGAACATTTTCCTACATAAATAAAATTACCACAGTCGGGAAATTAGACATTAATACAATATTATCTGTTATATACCCTTATTTAAATATCTCCAGTTGTTCTTTATAGCTGTTTTTTATTGATACCATATGTGATCAATTCTGTGTACTCAATAGTTATCATGTCCCTTTATTCTCCTTTTATTTATAATAATCCCACAGTCTTTAAGAAAAAATTTTTTGTGACATTGATATTTTGAGGAGTTTAGGCCAGTGGTTTTGAAGAAAGTCCCTGACTTTGGATTTGTCTGATAGTTTTCTCTTGTGTAGATTCTGAACACATTTGGGGGCAGGGAGATGACCCAGGGGGTACTGTACCTTCTCAGAGTATAACATCTGAGGCTCATGATGTCAGGTGTCTCATTGTTGGAGGTGTTCATACTGATCACTTGATTAAGATGGTGTCTCCCAGGGGTGCCTGGGTGACTCAGTTGGTTAAGCGTCCGACTTCGACTCAGGTCCGTGGTCCGTGAGTCTGTGAGTTTGAGCCCCGCATCAGGTTCTGTGCTGACAGCTCAGAGCCTGCAGCCTGCATCAGATTCTGTGACTCCCTCTCTCTCTGCCCCTCCCCAGCTCATGCTCTGTCTCTCTGTGTGTCTCAAAAAATAAATAAAAGTTAAAAAAAACATTTTTTTAAAGATGGTGTCTCCCAGATTTCTCTATTGTCAGAGTACCTTTCCTCTTCATGATAAGTAATCTGTGGGGTGATATTTTAGGACTGTGAATGTTCTGTCCCCTAATAATCTTTCACCTACTGATGTTAGCATCAGTTTTATACCTATACTGTGATGGAGAGGTTATTTACCACTTGCAGGTTAGAAAGACAAAGCTCAAAAGGGGAGGTGGGTCTTGTTTGCTGGCCATCCCACCGTGACCATGCCATATGAGAATCTCCTGGATTATATCATACTGGTTTATCTTTTATAAACTGCTCATTCTTTGCCACCTCCCCACCCACCCCTTACCCCTACCCCCACCCTGATACATGCAGGCAGACATCTGTTTTAGGAATCAGTAGTTTCTATTCATATCTTCAGTTTCTGTTTCAGACTGAATTCCCTAAAAGCAGAGCCTGAGATGCAGATTCTTGTGTTGTGATTTATTGAGACAGGGTCTCAGGAGCAGCCTGTAAAGGAGTGAAGGGTGCAGTCTGGGACGAGCAGGAAACCAGGCAAAGATATGGGGGCAGCTGGAGTCTAGCCTCAGCCTGATCCCACAGGGAGTTCTGCAACATGAATAGCAACCCCAGAGTTGTCCCTCCTACAGGCAAGAAGGCATTCCTCTATGACCTGCATCAGCATGTCATTAGCAGAGCGTCTCTCCCTGAGGAGGAAGTGACTTTCTGGGTATGCCCAGAAGAAGGGAAAAAGCTGTGAGCTTTCGGCAGCCAGTGCTCATGGCAGCAGGGACATGGGTACCTGGCCTTGTAAAGGGGGACTGGGCAGGACACCAACAGCGTGCAGTGCAGATTCAACATTTCCCACATTAGTTCTTCCCTAAAGGTTGTCTCTGATAAAAGCTAATGTCTTTTTTTCTTTCTTTCTTTTAATCTCTCTTATTTTTTTAAGTTTATTTATTTTTATTTTGAGAGAGAAAGAGAGCAGGGGAGGGGCAGAGAGAACATTCCAAGCAGGCTCTGTGCTGTCAATGTAGAACCCAACGTGGGGCTTGAACCCATGAACCGTAAGATGAAATCAAGAGTTGGACACTTAACCAACTGAGCCACCCAGGCGCCCCTCTTTCAACCTGTTTTATAATAATATACTATAAATCTCAAAAGGCTGTTAAAGAAAAGTGTTAGCTTAGTCATAGGCAAAGACAAGATCTAATTAATGGTTGCTCCTTTATGAAGCCCCATGAATCTTATTCACTGTCTTCCTGACTGGACCCTAGATTTTTAGGCTGAGGTTGGTTGTCAAAACAAAGGCTCTTTAGCTTCTTGAACAGCTGAGGTATCACAGGATGTGCCCTTCTAAGGAAGATAAAAGCACCAACATATTTACTGACAGCACATGTGAGCGTTAGGATTGCCGTGCTAGAGACTGTAGAAATTTTCTCTTGGTAAAATATTGCCAACCAGAGATGGCAGGGATGTAGGGTTTATTTAGGTTTGGAGAATTCTTTCAGTGGCATGTTACCACCCTCCTCCAAACCCCAGTCCCCCCTCCCCCCAAAACCCACCCCACCTAATTGGATCTGGGTTCAAGTGCACATTTTGCTCTTAGGTCTCAAGCAAGTGTTCCTCAGACTGCAGCATCAGTGTCTCCTGGAACTTGTTAGAAATGCAGAGCTCCAGCCCCCAAGCTACAGAATCAGACCCTCTGGGGCTGGAACCAGGAATCTGTAGCTTTACAAACCCTAGGAGATTTCTCTCTTAGGCTCCAGTGCCAATCCAATGCCGTGGTTGTAAACTTGCCTACAAGTTGGGTTTGCCTGGGGAAATTTTTTTAATTGTGATTCCTGGGTCCCACCCCAAAAGGTCTGATTTATTTGATCTGGGGTGCAGTCTGGCCATCAAAACATGTTGAAGCTCCCCAGGCAATTTTAATAGTCAGCCAGCGTTGAGAATCTCTGCTCTAAAGTGGCCTCATTTACCTCATGTGAAAGGAATTTTAACACCAGCTTCATTTTGAAGAGGGTGTTCTTATAGCTGCAGAGATTCACTTCAAAATACCTGGAAGCCCTGAAATGGCATTTGCAGAATGGGAAATTGCTCTTTTTTGGCCCATACTCTCCCATCTGGAAAGTTGTAGCAAAGGTATAGGAAAACTTTCTGGGGAAACAAAATGTAAATCTTGAATGGAAGTATGATATTCTTTAGATCTGTACAAAGTCAAGAATGTGCAGAGAAGACATTAGCATGGCAGTCTCTGGCCAGCCCACACGCTGTCCTTGTGGGTATGTTACTGAGCCTGCTCACCCCAAAATGATTTCCTTAGGTTGGCTTCTTCTATATTCAATCCTGCCTCTTAGGAGTGGTATGCCCAAAAAAGCAGATTTTTTTAAAACATTTTTTCACTCTTGCCTACAATGTGGCTTTATCTCCATCATTCGCAATGTTGAAGACTTCATTCAGGCCACACATTTAGGTTTCTGGGGGTTTAGATGTTTGAAGACCATTTGAACCCCAACCTGAATTTGGCCCTTCAAATGTGAGTGATCAGCTCTGATATTTTCCACTGGCCACTTCTAGACTGGTGTTGATGACCAGCTCATTGAGAGGCAGGGCGTGATAGAGGGAAAGAGAGCCCAGAGCCAAGCACCCTTGGATTGGAATTTCTACCTTCTCACTCTCAGAGGCACATCCTTGCCTTGTACAAGTTACTCAAGCTGTCTGGGCTTCCCTGTCCCCTTTATTTAAAAACACTGGATTCCTGGTACCTGCCTTTTGGGGCTGTTTTACAGGAAATGAGAGAATTTTTGTAAAGGGATGGCAGACAGTAGAAACCACATAGATAAAGCTCTCCTGTGTTCATGATCTTACTTGTTACCTGCAAAGTTGGAGGAACACCAGACCTCTTGAATTTCTGGCTCTGCCATTTCATGGCAATTTATAACTCTGGACATCCCAATACCTTCTTGGATGGGCCTCTGTTTTCTCATTCATAAAATGGGGATTAAACACTCAGTCACAGGATTAGTGTTGGGGCTCAAGGCAACTATGGAAATCAATATGACATCTTTTTATTGAGATTTCATTCACATATCATACTTTAAAGTGTATAATTCAGTGATTTTCAGCATATTCACAAAGTTGTACAGCCATCCATACATCTTGGTCCAGAACATTTTCTTTACTTCAAAAAGAAACTCCATACCTATTAGCAATCACTACCCATCCCATCCCTGCCCCCGATCCCAGGCAACACTAATCTTTCCATTTCTCTATTTTTGTCTAGTCTAGATATTTTGTATAAATGGAATCGTACCGTATTTGTGTCTACTTCTTTCACTTAGCATGAAGTCTTCACAGTTCATTCCATTTTGGAGCGCAGATCAGTACTCCATTCATAAAAAAGAATGAATATTATGGCTGAATAAAGTTCCATTGTATGGATATACCACATTTTATTTCTCCATTCATTAGTTGATGGAAATTTGGTCCGTTTCCACTTTATGGCAATTATGAATAATGTTAGTATGAATAATTTTATGAATAGCACAGCATTCGTCAACTGTGAAGTTTTATTACAAATAATATTAGTAATAAAAATGCCTAGATGTGTGAAAAGAAATGAAATCCAATTCATTCGGGTGGAAAATGAGTGTGCATGAGTGAGTGTGAATGTTTTATCTTTGCTTTTAAATTTTTTTAATGTTTATTTTTGAGAGAGAGAGAGAGAGAGAGAGAGCACAAACAGGGGAGGGGCAGAGAGAGAGGGAGACACAGAATTCAAAGCAGGCTCCAGGCTCCAAGGTGTCAGCACAGAGCCCGATGCGGGACTCAAACTCACAAACCATGAGATCATGATCTGAACCAAAGTTGGATGCTTAATCAACTGAGCTGCCCAGGCACCCCATTTTTGTCTGTGCTTTTAGAGCATGTCATGCTTGTGCTTATGATAAATCTTTTGGGGCTTTAGGACCTCATGCTACCATATGAAATTCAGCATTGAGGGTTCTGTGCTCAAATTGTGAAATGGTTTATGCCAGAAGACAGACCCAACAGCATTCAGGATGTTTAGAAGCTTTTGAAAACTGTGTTAGAAATAGAAGGTCTGTTGGATCTGTTGAGTATTCTGTTTAATACTGTAGATACAGAGTGAAAGCTAATATGGCATCTGCCCTCAGAAAACTTTCTGGCTGGAAGGAAGACACATGAGGTGGAGATGAAAAGATGGGGCATGTGCTACGACAGGCGTAGCCTAGAGACTGCACAATGATCTCCTTGGCAGAGAAACAGGGCAGCAGCCATTTGACACCTGCCAATTCTCTTTCTCCTAGCATGGTAAGACACAAGGACGATGGCTATTCTGAAGAAAAGGATGTGAAGACTTGTCCCTGGGACTCTGGCTATGACAGCCTCTCCAACAGACTCAGCATTTTGGACCGGCTTCTCCACACCCACCCAATATGGCTGCAGCTGAGTCTGAGTGAGGAGGGGGCAGCCGAAGTCCTTCGGTCCCAACCTCCAGGGGTAAGACTCAGAATCTCAAGGAAACAGTTTGAGACAAGCAGGGCTGCTGCTTTCTTAAAGAGAAAGACTTGGAGTTCCAGAAAGTTATTTCCCAGGCTTTATGGAGCATGGTGTCTGGTGCATACCTGGGTTGCAATGCAAGGAGACTGTGGAAAGTATGGAGGCAGCTCCAAGGAAAAGAGCCCCTTCATGGTTTGTCTTTCTGTCTTCATCAGCTCAGTTACCCAGGGAGGTCTAGGACTCAGCAGGATAAGAGGGCATCTGGGCTGACTTCTTGGGCCTCAACACTGAGAATGAGCCTGGTTATAGGGTCTTCAGTTGCCCCTGCTGTTTTCATTCTGAGCCTGGGAACCCTGCCAGGACCTAGCCATCCAACTTGGGACCCAAAGTTCAAAAGTTCTGTGTCCGTAGACTTGCCTACTCTGGCTGCTGATGTGTAATTCTCTTTCTCTTTGGGCTTCCTCAGTGGCTTCTCATGGGGCTCACTTTCCAATTATGTTTCTTCTGCTACTTCCTACCCAATACCAATCTCTTAATCAAGACCACTCCATGACTCTATAGTGGTTCCCCCCGAAATGTCACTTGGTGATTGATGTATCTGGTGCTGTTCAATGTGGTTGCCACCTGCCCTGTGTGGCTGTTTAACTTTACATTAATAAAATAAAATTAAATTTAAAAACTCAGTTGCTCAGTTGCACTAGCCACATTTTAAGTGCTCACTAGCCACAGATGGCTGGAGGCTACCATATAGGATGGTGCAGAATATAGGATGTTTCCACCATCACAGAGATTATATTGGAGGTCACCTGTGTACAATGTCTACTTCCCAAAAAAGGGTAAATACAATAAGTCACAGATAAAGTAAGACTTGGAACAACTCAGGACAAGAGATAGAAACTAAGAAATATATGGAGAAGCAAGAAAAAGAAACTCCATGGTAGCTGGTTGACAATATTGTAGCAATTGAGCACAAAAACAAACTTTTGAGTTTCCTATCAGCAAGAGCCTGTCTGTTACCATTTTTTGACCTCTAAGTGAGTCTTTGTTTCAACAGACAGAAACAGACAGGACTGTTGGAACATGCTCAGGGTGACTAGGCGCAATAGTTGATCATCTTTGTGGAAAATTCCTTGGCCAGCACACCAGGTTGTTGCCTGTAATCTGGGTCTGTATGATCAGACCTACGTCTGTGGGGCCCTCTCTTTTGGAGGTTGAGTTGTCTGCTCCTGCATTTCTGCACAGAAATTCTGGAGAGGGAGGTTGCCCTGTTGTTAGGCAACAATTCCCTACTCTGCCCAGCTTCCCTCCCAGTGTTGGGCACGTCCATTCCTGCTGAGACCTTGTGGGGAACAAGTCAGGCAGGATGTTCTATCTGTCCACCTACTTGATCCCTAGACAGGACCTGCCTGATGAGATGGGGCAGGCTGATGACAGGCTGAGGACAGGAGAAACACAGATCAGGAGAGGCCACAGTGCACCAGGAGCAAGAATGCTGAAGAGAAGGAAAAGCAGGTGTGAGAGGAAAGGACATTTGAAAGTCTGTCCATGGAGGCATGGGTCCTTGGGGTGCTGCCACCCTTATTCCTATGATAGAAATTAGCAAAGTTTCTGTAAAGGGCCAGAGTATAAGTATTTTTGGCTTTGTGGGCCATACTGTCTGTCACAACCTCTCACACTCTCTCGCAACCTCTGCCTTGTAGTGCAGACACACCCATCGACAGCATATGAATGAATGACTGGGATTTTGTTTCAATAAAACTTTATCTACAAAAACAGGTGGCAGGATAGATTGGGTCTACAGGCCGACTTTACCAACCCCTGCTCTAAAGCTGCAGACATTCAGGAAATAAGGTTGTACTCTCCCTGAACCCCAAGGCTCAAGGAGATTCCCAGCTGCACGAGGGAATAATACTTCGATTCCACCAATGATCAGCGCCCTCCCAGCCATGCTTTGGGCTTTTTTTTAAACCCCCTAATGTTTAGGAAATATCTGTTTCAGTTTTAGGGTGTCCCAGAAACATTGACTCCCAAAAGTGACTATTACATGTATTCTATTCTATGACTGCCTCCCCATGGGTGCTGGGGGACCAGAGAGAACTCAAAGGTCTTCCCAACTCCCTCCTTAAAAGACGCCCAATCCCCATAGCCACCCTCTCAACTCCCACCCCCCACCCCCCACCCAGATAAAGTTTCTTAGGAGCTATTGACTAGATATACAGAAGGAAGCGAAGATAAGGTTAAATAATAATAATAATAATAATAATAATAATAATAATAATAGTAGTAGTCGTCAGGGAGCAGAGACCATGGTGTCCAAATGCAGAGGAAGAAGTGGCTAAAGAAGTAAGACAGGATAGAATCCTTGGAGAAGGACTGTGTACTACAGAAGGGAACCAGAACTCAGCCGGCTGCCCCACTGCATGCTCCAGGGAGCACTATTTGATTTGTAGCCTAGGTAATCGGTGCCCCCTGGAGTTGTGCAGTGCATAGAAGTACATGGTGTACTTGCCTCTGCAGTGTTGGAAGCCAAGATGGTGGCCCGAGATCAGCACTGGGATTTGGGCTGGTTTAAAGCACGCATCTGAAACTGTTGGTGGGAATGCTAACTGGAACAGAGTGTTTTCCAGCCACTCTGGAAAACAGTGTGGAGGTGCTTCAAAAAATTAAAAATAGATCTACCCTATGACCCAGCAATAGCACTGCTAGGAATTTACGCAAGGGATAGAGCAGTGCTGATGCACAGGGGCACTTGTACCCCAATGTTTATAGCAGTACTTTCAACAATAGCCAAATTATGGAAAGAGCCTAAATGTCCATCAACTGATGAATGGATAAAGAAGATGTGGTTTATATACACAATAGAATACTACTTGGCAATCAGAAAGAATGAAATCATGCCATTTGCAGCAACGTGGATGGAACTGGCGGGTATTGTGCTAAGTGAAATAAGTCAGATATCATGTTTTCACTCATATATGGAACTTGAGAAACTTAACAGAAAACCATGGGGGGGGGGGAGGAAAGGGGAAAAAATAGTTACAGAGAGGGAGGGAGGCAAACCATAAAAGACTCTTGAATACAGAACACAAACTGAGGGTTGATGGGGGGGTGGAAATGGATGACGGGCATTGAGGAGGACACTTGTTGGGATGAGCACTGGGTGTTGTATGTAAGTGATGAATCACAGGAATCTACCACCAAAACCAAGAGCACACTGTACACATTGTATGTTAGCCAATTTGACAATAAATTATATTAAAAATAAATGAATAAAATAAAGCATGCATCCGAAGGCAGTATTAGAACCGGGAGCGAGATTGTCACAAAATGGGGTGAGTCAGGAGTAAACAGGCCTGCAGCTCCACTGTTGGCTGTAGTGATGCTCGAGCACACCTTCCTGCTCCCTAATGGGACAGCCGCTTTAATCTCCAGCAATTGTCACCATACCTGGCCTTGCCATATCATCCTGTTTTCCAAGAGAAGCTAGAAATTCTGGTTTTAATGTGAAAAACAACCAAAACTGCTTTTTCACTCTTAGAAACAAATTTAATTTTCTATCACAAACACACCCACGAGCCAAATTAGTCAGTGAACTCCCAGTTCACCACCTGTGGTTTAGTCATGTTACCTGTGTTTAGAATCTGGGTGTCATCAACCATGATGCCCAAATAAGACACGGGCTAGAGAACACTTAACATGCGCTATAAAACAATTACCAAACTGAAAATGCTTCTGTAGACCAAGGAGGCCCATAGCCTCATGGAGAAGGTTCTGTCAAAGGGAAAGTAGGATTCTTTTGAAGCCAGTTATCAAAGGAAGTCATCTGGGGCATGCTCTTTGATAGTCCCTTTTGCTGTCAGTAGAGCGTTCTGGGTTGAATCTTTCAGGACATGTTCGTTATGAAGGGCATTCTAGTCATGGACATTAGGTGTGCAGGAAATCATATGTCCAGGTTCTGACCTTCCAGATATTTCCTAAGCTTGAATTTCTTTTCCCTCTGTTAGATCTTCCTGGTTCGTAAATCTACCAAAATGCAGAAGAAAGTCCTCTCACTTCGCCTGCCCTGTGAATTTGGAGCCCCACTCAAGGAATTTGCCATAAAGGAAAGCACATACAGTGAGTAGTCACCTGATGGCTAAGTCCTGGTTGATGGGAGGGCCTCGGGTCTCCCCAACAAGTGGAAGTGGAAGGAGATTACCCTTTGAGACAGACAGACATGAGTCTGCATCCTGTTGCTGTTACTTACTCACTCGATGCCTGGGCAGGTAGCCTACCTTAGGAGCCTTGGTTTTCTTATCAGTATATTGGGGTGATCATAACATCAGAGAGCTATTAACAGTTTAATTAAACAGCCTATGTACAAATTATGCAGCCTACTGGTTGGCATATGGCAGGTTGTCTTTCTTGCCCCCCTTCCAGTTAAGTAGAGCATGGATTTGATTCCTAGGTTTGCTGATGATTAACCTGTAGGACAGGCTGCAGCGATTCGGCCTTTTTATGGGTTCTCATGCTACAGCACGTGTCTGCACATCTTGTGAATAATCCTTGAGTGGATGTGTTCCCTCCAGACGATCACTGTTCAGTCGTCTATGAAATGCAGCTAATCAGAGGCAGAATCCAGCCCTCCGAAAAAATCAACTGGCAGAAGTTTTGAAGGGAGAGTGGTGTTCAATAGAATTGGTTTTCTTTTTGCTATTCTGCAATCATTGAAAATGTGAAGTCTTGGGAAGACACGTTTCACTTTATTTATTTATTTATTTATTTATTTATTTAATCCTGAGAAAGAGAGAAAGCACAAGTCGGGAGGGGGTGGGTAGTGGCAGAGAGACAGAGGGAGAGAGAGAGAATTCCAAGCAGGCTTCACACCGTCAGCACAGAGCCTGACACAGGGCTTGAACCCATAAACTGTGAGATCATGACCTGAGCTGAAGTCAGACACTTAACCAACTGAGCCACCCAGGCGCCCCTGGACACATTTTAAATATAAAAGGGAACACACAATGCTGATGTATTGCCAACTTCCAAGGAAGGATCCATAGTGAATCTGTGCTCCAAAGGGGAAGGTTTCATTGAAATCACAGGTTAGCAAGTTGAGGAGTGAAGGCCAGGAGAAATAAGTTTGGAAGCCTGTTGACTCTCTCAATAGTTAGACTGAAACTGGTTTGGGGGTGACGGGGTGGTGGTGCCTAGGTGGCTCAGTTGGTTAAGTCTCCTGACTTCGGCTCAGGTCATGATCTCACGGCTCATGGGTTCAAGCCCTGCTTCGGGCTCTGTGCTGTCAGCTCAGGCTCTGAAGCCTGCATCAGATTCTGTGTGTGTGTCTCTCTCTCTGCCCCTCTCTCACTCATTCTCTGTCTCTCTCTCAAAAATAAATAAACGTTAAGACTGAGACTAGGATTTTTGCTTGCTTCTTGATTTACACCTAAGCAAGCCTCAGTCTCTGCATTTGAAAAACCAAAGGTACTGAGGTCATTTTAAGGGCAAATAAGGGATTATACTCAACCTGGAGTTCATAGTCTCACTGAGCCAAATGGCCTTAATGGAAGCCTAGAGGACACATTTCTAGCAGAAGTGAAACCTGTCAGCCTCTTTGTGGTCAACCTCAGGTTCTTCTGTAAACCTGGACCTGGTAATGTCTTTCCTCCAGGCTTCACAAGGGCACTGATGCCAGGAAAGACTTCCACAGTCAGTGACCTGTGCATAGTTCATACCAGTTTATTTGCATTAGGAGGTAATCACAAGATAGATTTCAAGCCCTCCATTTTAAAGACGATTAAATATTAAGTAAAGAAAGGCCATGCTGAGGTGGCTTTTGAAAGTCAGCTTGCCAACAAGTGATAGATCTGGTTTTTTTTTAATTAAAAAAAATCTTTTTTAATGTTTATTAATTTTTTTTGAGAGAGAGACAAAGCGTGAGCAGGGGAGCAGCAGAAAGAGAGGGAGACACAGAATCTGAAGCAGGCTCCAGGCTCTAAGCTGTCAGCACAGAGCCCGAGGCGGGGCTCAAACCCACAAACTGGGAGATCATGACCGGAGCCAAAGTCAGACACTTAACCAACTGAGCCACCCAGGGGCCCTTTAATTTTTTTTTAAGTTTATTTATTTTGAAAGAGAGAGAGAGAGTGTGTGTGTGCAAGCAAGATAGGGGCAGAGAGAGAGAGAATTCCAAGTAGGCTCTGCACTGTCAGCACACATCCCAATACAGGGCTCAAACTCATGAACCGTGAAATCATGACCTGAGCAGAAACCAAGGGTCAAACGCTTAACCAACTGAGCCACTCAGGCGCCCCAGATCTAACTGGTTTTTAAATCCCTTCTAATATCCAAAGTGAAGCATGATAAGTTAGCCTGGAAGCCCCTTCTTTGCTCCCCTACAATAAGTACAGTTAATGTTTGTACTTTCCTGCTTTCTGGGTGTTCATCTTAGATTCCTCCTGGCTGAAGATTTTTCTTCTCTATTGTGTCAAGACTCAGATCAATTCCCTATTCCTATCTAGGGGACTTAAAGTGGTTGAAAGAGCTGGTCTGAGCAAAGCATTAACCTGACTGTAACTAATTACCACAGGTCTTGGTCTCACCATGATGGCCCCTTCCTGGCCAGGGCCTTGCTTCTCTATGAACGGAGGTAGATTGAGAAAGGAAGGACTTGCTCTGAAAACATAGATATTTTGTCATAACATCTGGACAATATGGTTTAATAAATACCAGCTCATATTTGTATAGACTGCTTTCACATGAATTACTCCATTTTTTTAAATTTCCCTTTCCACTCCTACCTTTTGGGGAGACAGGGAAAGTACTATTATTGTCCACTGTACAGAGGAGAAAACCAAGGCTCAGAGAAGTTAACCTACCCCAAATCGGTTTCTTCCTACTTAACTTGCTAAATTGTGGTGCACATGTGTGTATTTTTTTGTTTCTGTCTATGTCATGGTATGTGTGTAGAGGCATAGGTATATTTTGGGGGTGCTATAGAAATACTAAACAATCAAAATAATACAACATAAGCAAATAGCAAGCAACATAAATGAGGACATGAAGTGTGGCAATTGGGAGAAAAACTCATCTGATTGAGGAAATGAGGAAATCTTCACAAAGCTGAGGATGTTTGGAATATTTTTGAAAGACTGTCTGAATGGCATTTCAGCCAGCCTGGCATGAGGAGTGGTTGGCAAATACACAAGTATTTGAAGTTATCCACTCACTGCCCTGCCATTTGGAAGATGTGCAATATGGTACACCATCTTGCCAGAACATCTTCCCTAGGAGGCTTGTGCCCTTGGTGGTGACAGTGGTAGTGGGTGGGGGCATTCTAAGTAAGTGAGTTTTTGAAACTTTCACATTGAATTTAAAAACTAATTTACTGGAAACTTCTGTTTTCCTCCAAGCTGCCTTGTGTCTTAACCAAAGGTGGCCTGTTTTGGCAAAGAGGAGTGTGTCCCAGGAGGGTCAACCTAGGAAGGTCAAGGGTGGTGGGGGCTTGGGTGTTTACCAAGCTGTGTTGTGTGCCAATGGCCTCTCCCTCCAGCCTCACTAGCCCCTGCCCCCTGACCAACTTTGTGTTTGAATTTAAAAAAGAAAAAAGATAGTTGTACACTTTGAGCCTGCGCTGGTCTGTTTACCAAGAACTGGAGCACGTGCTCCCAGTGAGTCAGGGGCTGAACTTCTAGGCCGTGGACTCTACTGGCCTGTTTCTGGCTGACACACATCCTCCTCACAGCTGGATCTGATAAGCCACACGGTAGTTGGTTTGAGAGCTCAGAGATGGTCCTATGCACACAGCAGATAACACCAGAGGGCCTTTCCTTTCCCAGAACAGTGCTCTAGGACACTCAGCTGGTTCCAAATTCTCTCTTTTCCAGCCTTTTCCCTGGAAGGCTCAGGAATCAGTTTTGCAGATTTATTCCGGCTCATTGCTTTCTACTGCATCAGCAGGTAAGGCCTCTTTTCCTCTTAGGAGTTCAAGTGCCTGCTTGGTGTGTACCATATAAACAGCCCTGGGGTTTCTAGATAAAGCAGGGTGGAGGGGTCTGGGAGGCTTGCCGCTGACTAGATGTCCCTGGAAGGATTGGTTACTGATCAAAATAACTACGCGAGTTCCTCCAAATTAATATGTCTGTGTCTTTAAACTGTCCCTATGGTTCGTTTCACCTCGACCCAGCAAGAAGGGGAACAAACACACATACACATACATGTACATACATGCAAACATGCACACACAGAAAGGGACCCATGGTACAAACCTGGTCCGTGATAATGTGTGGTGCCTGGGTGGTTCAGTCAGTTAAGCATCTTTGGCTCAGGTCATGAGCTCACGGTTCATGAGTTCCAGTCCTGCATTAGGTGAGCACGAGTCCCGCATCAGGTGAGCCCTGCTTCTCTCTGTCTTTCTTTCCCTCCCCCCGCCCCAACTCTGCCCCTCATGGGATTCTTTCTGTCTGTCTCCACTCACTTGTGCCCTCTTCTCTCTCTCTCTCTCTCTCTCTCTCTGAAAAAAAATAAAAATAAATAAATGTCCCTGATACTGTTTCTGAAAATCCTCAAGGGATGTAGTTCATTCTAGAAATACGGGCTCCTTAAACCAGCCCATAAACCTTGCATCACTGTCCTACAGGCCCATTTGGTGCTCATGTCCTTTTCATAACTAAAGCAACTGTGTTAGACTACAAGTAGTTAAGCCAAAAATCATCATGTTAATAAGTGTGGGGAGCATGTGAGTTATTAAAGTCTTTCTCTCTTTTTTCTTCCTAGCCATAATAATTTTTCAAACTGACTATTCTTTTTTTTTAATGGTTATTTATTTAATTTTGAGAGAGGGTATATGCATGCACACATGAATGGGGGAGGGGCAGAGAGAGGGGGAGAGAGAGAATCCTAAGCATGCTCTTTGCTGTCAGCATGGACACTTACGAACTGTGAGATCATGACCTGAGCTGAAATCAAGAGTCCGACGCTTAACTGACTGAGCCAGCCAGGTGCCCTCAAATTGAGTATTCTTTTGGTGATTAAGAATCCATACTCTTCATGGGGCGCCTGGGTGGCACAGTCGGTTGAGCATCCGACTTCAGCCAGGTCACGATCTCACGGTCCGTGAGTTCGAGCCCCGCGTCGGGCTCTGGGCTGATGGCTCGAGCCTGGAGCCTGTTTCCGATTCTGTGTCTCCCTCTCTCTCTGCCCTTCCCCCGTTCATGCTCTGTCTCTCTCTGTCCCAAAAATAAATAAAAAAAAAAAAAAAAAAAAAAAGAATCCATACTCTTCATCTGCAGAGATTGACACTGCCCCCATGTAGGCAGTGGAGCTCAGTTGGCCTCTATGCCTTCTCTATATGTCTGTTGCAGACAATAGAACACAGACAGGCATGCATTACTAGGTTGTTTCCAAAGATCATGTCTTACAGCCATCATACTTTGAGACTGAGAGGCTTATTTGGGGTTCATGTCCTTTATGTTAATTTAAGGGTAAAGTTATTTCTCATGTGAGACATTTATTGTACCTGTTGGACTAGACCCTCCCCGGGGAAGGCACTGAGCTCTTGACCCCTAGAAGTCACCAGGTTGGCAATGCCACATAATTAATGGCCTGAGGTGGGGAAGCACTTCAGGGGGTTGATTACCAGGAGGAAGAAACCAGGGGATTTCATCTAGAATTGGACACAGCTCTATGAGGGGACACCACCAACAGCCCTTGGCCTGTGCAAGGATGGAGATCTGCTGCCCAAAGAAAAGAAGAGGATGGTGCAGATGTCCCCACCTTCCCCAGGGACCCACACCTGAACTGGTTTGAGGCCATCTAGTTCCCGAAAGTGAATTTCAACACTAACATGTTAGTCAGAGGTGAAGTTGGCCAATGCTTACTCTTCATAGTTAGCTTGTTGATTTTCCTGTCGTGAAAGATCATTACACCTATAAAACAGTATTTGGCATCAGCACACAAAAGATACCATCTCTCCTCTCAGTGTTCATAATAGGCTGGAGTACCTGCTGTCCAGGGCTGTTTGATGGTTGAAGGAGATAAAGCACATGAAAACCTTCTTTAATCTACAAAGCATGATACCGATATAAGGTGCTTATGGAAAAATCCCAACATTGACATTTTATGATCAGGGTGACCTGAGATTCATTTCTCTATTTTTTTCCCTCAAAATGCAAAGGTTCTTGGTGTTTCTGTTTCTCTTTTAATGTTCTATGTTACTCGTTTTACCCAAGTCAATGTTCTTAGTAATCAGTAATTGATTTGACCCAGTCTTAACCAAACGTTTTTGAAATGTTCTAGTTGGTTATTAGTACATGAGTATATTCATGTAGAGAAAGTGGTTGGATTGTCAGCCCTGGTATTCACCCAGAATGCATCTGCACAGGTGAACTAGACTAGAGAATTCATGAATCAATCAGCATGTGGTTTGCCACATCAGAGGGACACACTGAAGACTAGAGCTGCGGATATAAATGAGAGCAAACCTTGGTCACCAATGTCTAGTAGCTCCCTGTCAGTTTGTCATAATCAGTGTCATGGAGAGCACTTCCTTGTAAACTTTCATGCACACTGGAATCACCTGGAATCTTGTTAGAATGCAGACTCTGATTTGGGGGGTCTGGGGCAGCATCTGATGGTCTGTGTTTCCAACTGTCTCTAGGTGGTGAGACCAATGCTACTGGTCCTACAACTGCATTTTGAGTAGCAAAGGGCTAGAGAAAATAATAATTATTAATTATTACTTATTAAGTATGATTATAATTTCAGGGGCTTTCTATATCTGTGCTAGGGACCATATATACGTTATTTCTAATCCTCATGGCAACCCTGAAATTAGGATCATGAAGACACCATGGCTCAGAGAGTGAGACACTTGTCTACAATCAGTCATTCAATAAATATGTAGCAAATATTGGATTTGAACCCAGGCCTGCCTTGATGCTAGAGCCCATATTTTGCCACTGTATGGCACAGCTCCACAGACTTTGGGATCCAGTGCAGCCGGGTTGCTTAATTCCACATTAGCTCTGTGAGTGGGTGCAGGGACCTCCCCCTCTGTGCTCTCCTGTGCTCCTGATTCATGGAATGGGGGATATCAGAGCTTCTTCCAACGGCCTGTGTGGGTCCCACATGAGTTACAGAGCTTGGTGCACTGGAGGTGCTCAATAAAGTTAGTCTCCTGCCGTTTAGAAATACAACATATAGAGCAAGGGTCAAAAGTAGATTACGTGTGTACTAAAACTCTTGGGTGAAACATTTATACCTAAGATGGCTGTATTTTCTCTGTTATACAAGTTTTAGAATTAGGGTTCCTTTCCTTAATGAGAGGGAAGTGACCCTGTGGGGAGGGGGGATGGTGGTGAGATGCTATGTTATACCCTTAGCTGGTGCAGTGGAAGAGGGCTCTAATTTTCCAGGAGATCAAAGTCTAAGACTACCCATTAGGCAATGACAGGTGTGGCTTCCTGTCATAGATGCCATTAAGAAAAACCAAAACCAGCTATGTGATGTTTAGGCTCCAGGTACTGGTTTGGGTAAGGTGAAATGCTTAAGGTAAACATAGGTTGGTTTCGTCATATGTGTCTTTCCCCAAATTGTCTAAAGAAAGAAGATTTTAATAAGTTTGTATAGCCGTAGAAACATATATTTATATGCCGCTTTGACATTACAAAGTTCTGCTTCCCATTAATCTTCATTTAAGATTATAATCTGAGTCATCACCTCTCCGGGGTCAGGCAGCAGCTATAACAAACACTGCCATCCCCTGAGGTTCCGCCTGCTTCATCCACGACAGATGCAAGTGAACAAGTAGAAGAAGGTACTCGCAACATTTGGAGGCAGACAATAGGGTCCTTGGAAGCAGGGGGTGACCCATCCTTGACACCTCGGGAAAGAGCAGCATCCTGACTGCCAATTACTAGTATTTATGTGAGCAGTATATTACAGCCCATGCCAAGAATCACATTCTATTCATATTTTGCTCTTTTCATTGACCTTACTAATTTGTTATTCATTGTCAACAGCTTCAGGGGTTTCCAAAATTCTCAAATCATCCAGATTTAATCTGATTCAGTTAGAATGTTGCCTAATCTTACGGTAAACAACTAGTTGTTTGAGATAGTTATTCTCTTCAATGGAGATTTTCACAACATCTTGAGTAGACAAAATACAGGCAGAAGCTCTAGGTTTTGTCCCTCACTTACTCCACCCTAGGCATCATGGCCTCCTTGCTATTCTTCATGCATGCCAGACCCTCTCCCAGGGCCTGGAAAGTTCTTTCAGCTCCTTCCTGTTGGGCCTGTTAGTCTGTGATGTTGAATGCGTGTGTTTGCTGGTCTACACACGGTGCCGTGCTGCTTGAGGGCAGAGTTGTTCCATGAAGTCCTTTAGATTTGCTTCCCTACTCAGCGCTTGGTGCAGGGGCAGCAGCAGCAACATCGCCTGGGAGCATGGCGGAAAAGCCGAACTTCTGGCCTCACCCAGACCTCCTGAATCAGAGTGTGCAGTCAAACGAGACTCCGAGGGATTCACGTGTGCACGTTACAGATAGGGAAGCACTACCTTAAAACACAAGAGGAAGTTTTGTCTTCAGCACAGAAAGCAGGTTGCATGGACTCTAGCTAGAAAATGTCAAAGTAGGGGCGCCTGGGTGGCTCGGTCGGTTGAGCGTCTGACTTCGGCTCAGGTCATGATCTCACGGTCAGTGAGTTCGAGCCCCGCGTCAGGCTCTGTGCTGACCGCTCAGAGCCTGGAGCCTGTTTCGGATTCTGTGTCTCCCTCTCTCTCTGCCCCTCCCCTGTTCATGCTCTGTCTCTCTCTGTCTCAAAAATAAATAAACGTTTAAAAAAAAAATTAAAAAAAAAAAAAAAAAAGAAAATGTCAAAGTAAAACCAACAGATGGTGGTTGAAAACCTGCCCTGTGTAAGGACTTGGAATAATAAATCATGGTTTAGGATGACACATTCCTGCCCAATGAATTGGGGCCCAGTTTTCAGAACATGTAACAAATTAGTGTATAATGTTTTACATGTATGTATGTAAGATCCACCAGTGTAGCGATTCTGATATTAACACTAGATACATTTCAGCCACCCAGGAAGGAAATTTGGTCCTCACTACAGATACTGAAGCCAGGCAGCCTTATCTCTCAGCCTGTCCTGACTGTGTTACTACAGGAAAGAATAGTCATCTTGCAGTCCTGTCACCAGTAAAGACAAGTTCTGGTTAGGTATGAGGTATGATGTAGCGTCTACTTAGGACGTTTCAGTCTAAGCCAAAACATCTCTAGGATGGACATGCTAGATATAGAAAGCAGACATGTAATTACAAATACTCTCTTTTTGAAAAACCAGGGACGTTTTGCCGTTCACCTTGAAGTTGCCTTATGCCATTTCAACAGCCAAGACGGAGGCTCAACTTGAAGAACTAGCCCAACTGGGACTAAGTAAGTGGGTCCCCCTGCCCAGGTCTCTCTTGGAATGAATCTATGGAACAGAGTCAGTGTTAGGCTGGCTGATGATACATTGTTGAAAAATAATCCCTATCTCCATGGCAAAACTTGGCCCTGAATCACACCTGCTGAGATTCTTTTTTCTAAGTCAGACATTTTACTGACTCTCAGAGGGGAGCGCTCAGTTTATCTGGGTAACCCCCACACCTCCCCAGCAGCTCCCATCAATGAGTTTCAGCTACCCTAAGTGTCCCGGTCCTAATGGAACATAAACTTCTCTAATGGGTCATGTCTTTCCTTTCTGTGGCATCTTGCTGGGGAAAGGCTGTGCTTGACAGAAAAGGAAATAGCACAGTACATCTCACGTGCATGAGTTTTGTTCCAGAGAAACACACGGGCATTGACGGCACGTCTGTGCTTTGAGGAATTTGACCGTGCAGACATCTAGACTAACATCTGTCTCACTTCCTCTCTTGTTCAATTTTGGTCCTGGTGTTCTGGGCCATGTCCCTTATCCTGCCATGCATCCTTGCCCTGGCCAGCTGGACATTTGCTTCCCTCTCCTGCCCCTTTGCCAATGCCCCTGAACACAATACCGTGCTTCTGGACAGTGGTTGATGATGGATCAGGATGTACAGTTCACCCAGTTTCACTTCCTCGTCCCATTGCCATGAGGAATTTGTGTAGGTTCAACTTTTGCCAAAAAAAAAAAAGTTTCCCCCCTAGATTGGGAGGGGAAATTCTCTTAAGATTTTAGGGCTTCAGTCTTCCAAAAGATTGACAACCAGGCCATAATATTTGAATGGAAATTTGAGATTCCGAAATGCAACTCCTGGGACTCCTGGAGCCTATGAGGAGCCTGGAGGGAGATTCAGATTCCCTTCTCAAACTTAGATTCTTTTGAAAGAATTGCTACATGTGTCTGAGGCCTGTCTGATGTGTCCCTTCTGAAAAGTTACGCCATCTCTTGCAATGGTGTTTCACACACCTTTTGGAGAGAGTTTAAAACTTTTCCCGAATTTCAGTTAATATAACCAGCTAGACTGTAAGCCTCTTGAAGACCTGTACCAGGTGTCAGTTTTCGCTGGTGACCTCCACCCACTTAACTCCTGGTGCTGTGGTCAGTGTGCAGTGTATACTTTGTGGCAGGCCTGAAGGACTGAAGTATCCTGGTCAGCTTCCTGCACAGACAAATTTAAGAACACCTTGTTCCATGGCCACTGACCATAGAAGCAAATGATGTCCAATTAATATATACTCAATTCGTAATGGCCAATGTATACATTATTCATTTTGGGAAGAGACAGCACTTTGTAAAACTCTGTGCCTCATTTATTTGTTCTTCCAACAAATGTTTCTGGAGGATCTGCTATGTGGCAGGCCAGGCTCCACACTGAGGGGTCAAAGGTTAATAATGTCCATAGCTGCCCTCCCCCACTACCCAGGTTTATAGTCCATGTGGAAGCTAAGTGTACTATGCCTTATAAAGTCTACCGGTGGTGTCAGTAGAAGCCCAAGAAGGACCCAAAGGTGGTGGAAACCATTCCACCAAGACCCAAACTGGGCAATAGAAGTGCATATAAGGTGAGCCAATGAGTAATTTAAAATTTTCTAGTAGCTCTGTTAAAGACAATGAAAAAGACACAGGTGAAAATTAATTTTTATGATTTATTTTAATGTAATATATATGAAATGTTACTTCAACATAGAATCAATATATTTTACAAGTATTAATGAGATATTTTGCATTCCTTTTTTTCATACTAAATGTTTGAATCCAGCCTGTGTTATCCTTATCTCTTTTGGGGCATTAAAATTTCATCAGAAACACACAATCTGTATTTAGAACTGATTAAATTTATAGTTGAGAAACTGCATTCACATACCCAAGTTCCAAAACGATTGAACAGTTTTCCAGTGATTGAATTGCATGTCTGTTTTTAAACTTAAATGGACTGACATGATTTAAAATTGAAGCCCTCTGTCGCGTTGGCTCACTAGCCACAGGTGACCATTGGCTCTTGACCTGGACGACACAGAACAAAGAGGAGAGGAAGGGCAGGTGACTGGGCCACAATATCAAGCATGTTTATAACAGAGAGGGCAGGGCAAGGGCTCCCAACGTCAGCCTCCTCGCTGTCCGCCATGATCAGCCATTCTGGGCCCATAGGGAAAAAAAATACATTTTAGGCAAACACCACAGGGCAGAGCTATAGAGAGAGAATAAACCTGTTCCAAATGGAAATTAGCAGCAGATAACATTTATCACCACCACTGCCTCCCTGGATTCGTGCGGAAAACTGAGCCCCGTGTGTAGGTGACATGGGCCATACAGACAGCTGCAGTAAGCCATGTGTGCTGTGCCAAAGAGTGTTGGGTGTGTAAGCCACGGTGAGAAGGGCTAGGATTTGCAGAGTACGGGCAGCTAACCGCTAAGATAAACGGTTGAACTTGCACTTAGCATTTGCATCGGCCTGCTGTCCTTTTTTTTCTGCTGATGGGTTCCATGAGTGTATTTTTCCTCTGTTTGGGGTTTTAATGCTGAACGTGTAAAACCCTAAGCAGATTGTGTAACATCTCCCAGGCCCAGCTGCTGGTCCTGCCCATTAAAGGGGAACTGCCAGGTCCTCCACGGAGGGCACCTCCAGGCGAAGTAGATTGGGAAGGGTGGCTTGCTTTGCGAGGAGACTCAGTTTTTGTTAAGCGTGTCCGGGAGCCCCGTGGTCCTTTCCAGGCTTACACTGTAACAATTCCAATGCTTTCTTTCCTTACCTGTGCAAAGGCTGGGCTGGCTCTGTATGTTGGCCAAGCCATTTCTCAAGGGCTTTGAAGGTGAAAAGCCCCTTGAGCCTTCCTGTGAGCCCACAGCTGGGCCTGGCAGCATTTCCACCCTTTCCAGTAAAGGGAATGCAGTCCAAGCAAAAAAGAAAAAGAAAAAAAAAACACTCAAGTGTGGCACCTCCCCCTTGAAAGACATGTGTTGTCATGCAAGTGTGCTTTTTTTAATTTGTGAAGGAATGGCCCAAGAGTACTGTATTTACATTCTTGTGTTCACTGATAATGACTTTCAGATTTTTGGAGCTCTCCAGCTGACAACAAACCCCCAAACCCTCCACCTCCCCATAGGCCTCTCTCCTCAGACGGTGTTTGTCCTGCCTCTCGTCAGCTCTGCCTTATAAATGGAGTGCATTCTATAAAAACCAGGACGCCTTCGGAGCTGGAGTGCAGCCAGACCAACGGAGCCCTGTGTTTTATTAATCCTCTTTTCTTGAAAGTGCACAGCCAGGACCTCAGTGGAGGCCTGAAACGGCCCTGCACAAGGACTCCCAACGCGAATGGCACCGAGAGGCCTCGGTCCCCCCCACCCAGGCCCCCGCCACCCGCTATTAATAGTCTCCACACAAGCCTTCAGCTGTCCAGGACTGAAACCCAGGCGAGCATGCCAGAAACAGTCAACCATAACAAACATGGGAACGTAGCTCTGCTTGGAACGAAACCAACCCCCATCCCTCCACCCCGGCTGAAGAAGCAGGCTTCTTTTCTAGAGGCAGAAGGCAGCGCAAAGACCTTGACCGGCGGCCGGCCTTGTCCCGGCCAGGAGCGGGAGCCGGAGGAGCCGGGGCCGGGCACAGCTGGCGGGCCAGGTGGGGCCCCGCCTGCGGAGCCTCCCGAGGATTGCACAAGGGCTGCCGGCCCTGAATCACGGCCCCCGTGGCATGGAGGCAGACAGAGGCTGAGCGACATGAGCATTTCCACTTCCTCCTCCGACTCGCTGGAGTTCGACCGCAGCATGCCCCTGTTTGGCTACGAGGCGGACACCAACAGCAGCCTGGAGGACTGCGAAGAGGAGAGTGACCAGGAGACCATGGCCCCCCCTGTCAAGTCCAAAAAGAAGAGGAACAGCTCCTTCGTGCTGCCCAAGCTCGTCAAGTCCCAGCTGCGCAAGATGAGTGGGGTGTTCAGCTCCTTCATGACCCCCGAGAAGCGCATGGTCAGGCGGATCGCCGAGCTGTCCCGGGACAAGTGCACCTATTTCGGCTGCCTGGTGCAGGACTACGTGAGCTTTCTGCAGGAGAACAAGGAGTGCCACGTGTCCAGCACGGACATGCTGCAGACCATCCGGCAGTTCATGACCCAGGTGAAGAACTATCTGTCTCAGAGCTCAGAGCTGGACCCCCCCATCGAGTCGCTGATCCCCGAAGACCAAATCGGTAAGTCCCCACTTTGCCTTTTTTGTTCCTTTTTAAACATAAAAACTACTGTAACCTCACAGGACACTGTGTCCGATGGCAGTGATCTTGGATGAAGTTTTCTCTGGAGTTCAAAACAACACACTCCACCCCCTCCACCCATTTGAATGGGACCTGAGCTTCTCAAAGCAGACCTCACCTTATACCTGACTCCTGCTACCTGCCTGCTACCTGCCGGGCTAGTTTTCAAGGAGCCCCTGATGGGAACCTCAGAGCAGTTCTGCTCAGGGGTAGAATTTGCCTTCCGAGGGTCCGATTGCCCACCTGGTCTTGTGCTGTGTGTGCTGAGTGTTTCCTGAAAGGGCATCTCTGCAGTCAGTGCATGCCTGGAAAGGTATGTGTGCTGTCTTCTGAGAGAGTGTTTTCTTCTGCTTTGTTTGGGAAGTACACTTTTCATTGAGGTACAGTGTATGTTCAGAAGAGTGCAGACATCACGGGTGTGCAGCTGGAGGAGTGTCCACAGTGAACACACCTTGTGACAAGTGAGAGCTCAGTAAGCACGACAGAACCCACAACCAGAAGCCCCCCTGGGACCACCACCCTGTCACCCTTCTCCCAAAAGGGTAACCGCCTTGCTGGCTTCTGATGCCAGCGAATTCCTTAAGTGGCACGGTTTGGGAGTAACTTAAAAAAAAAAAAAAAAAAAAGACAAGTTTGTGTACCTTTCAAATAAGTAACATATTTGGAGGTCACATGAAAGGTGTTTTCTCCGAAGTCAAGGGGAAATATTTTCTTTATAACCTCATCGAAGGGCTGAATTGTTAATAGTTACTTTGGCCAAGAAAAATTTGAATTTGGCAAGGACATCTTTTTTCCAGGGTAAGAGTGTTGCAAGGATTTTTTTTTTCTTTTTTAATTTCAGAAGATTCTTTCTAAAGGGCTAATTTCAGTGTGGCTCATTCACTGGGCAGCCACAGCCGAAAGAGCTACCAAATTATTTCCAGGCAGTTCATAAAGCTAAACCCAGATTTCTTCTTTCTGATTGGGTCTGTTCGTTGAAAGTAGTAAACAGTATGTGGTAGAGAGTGGACTCTCTCTCTGTCTCTGTCTCTGTCTCTGTCTCTGTCTCTTTCTCCTTTAAGTGAGTTTCAGCAGCTCTTTGATTTTCTTACAAAGGAATCAAAGCCTTGTTTGTTTTCTCGGGGTTTGAGCCTGGTTGATGGGGCGGGGTTAGAGCTGGGTGTTGCTGAGGAGAGAGGCTGGAAGGAATGTGCCCTTGTGGTGTGCTTGGAACCGAAAAAGGTTTCTAGGGGAAGGCAGAATAGCCACCCAGGCCATCCTGTCCCATCCCACCAGAGCCCACCTCTCAGGGGAGACCAGTTCAGATGCAATATTAACAGGGACTCTGAACCTTCATGAGAAGCTTCCTCTGGGGGGTGTCCGGTGGGGGGAGCCAGGCAGGCGCTGATGTCAGCCCTGAGTTATGTGGCCCCAGCGCCAACCAGCCCACAGAGACAAGGCTCCCCAGGGAACAAGGGCCATCCCTTCCTTCCCTTCCTCTCTTTCCTTCCCCGCTGAGATTGTAAGCACCAACCAAAGTACTGATCCCCAGTGGCTTCTTTTGAAGTGAAGTTCGGATATGATATTTGCTCCCAGAGCACAAGCGTTCATTTTCTCCAAAAACAAACATACGCTTTGCTGCTCTGGACGGATGCAGCTTTTAATTTAAAATCTAAAGTCATGACAAGAAGGGATGTTGACATCTATGGAAGCTCTAATAGGAGCCAGGATTCTGTCCAAGTGATGTAAGCGTGTCCTGACCTCGCCCTGGTGAAACAGGCACCAGCATCCCCTGTGGAGTGGAGAATGCAGGACTTTGCCAGGTGGAGCCCTTTGTCCCAGGGGCCACACCAGCTAGTAACCAGCAGGTGCAGCATTTGGAAGAGTAGGCTAGCCCTTTGTTGAGGCAGCTCAGACTAAAATTTTGTATGGAGGTGTGGGTGTGGCCAACTAAGCATTGCCCCGCTTTTTTATTGGCTTGTTTGTTTTGGTTTTTTAAACTTTTGCATTAAAGCAGGAACTTCATCACATGTTGCTTCCCCAATGAAAGCATCATTCAGTTTTGAAAGTACAATAAATGTGTTGTTGGGCTTTTAAAATTAAGAGAAAGGTAAACCAGAGCAGAGGTTAACCTGAGAAACTCAACACTAGTTCAAATGCAGAGAAAGAGGTGACCCTAAGGATCAGAAAACTGATCCCTTTAAATGTGTAAGTTACTAGTTTAGGACTCTGACAAAAAAGTGGACTTATCTAATTGTCTGTTTTACATAGTCATAAATGAAGTGCTCATTGGTTTACTATAATCACTCCTTTGAGCCTTGTAACCAAATCAAGGTTGGTACATTTATGTAGATATTGTTCATGTTTTGCAAATTCAAGAGCAGAGGCCATGATGTAAAAAGTGACTTGTAGTGACTGCTGGTAAGTAGGGTAGCTTGGATTCAACCCAGATCTTTCCTCCATTGTTTGCTTATTCCCACCATATCTCACTTTCTGGAGGGAAGTAATTCACTTTTAATGTATTCACTCCAAATGGATTCACTTTGAATGCCATCTCTGGAATACCAAGCCTCAAGATTGTTCTGAACAGGTGTCTACTAACACTCCTAAGGCTTTTCAAGAATGCCAGTCTGGTCCTGTCCTCCTTTCCCACAACTTCTGAAGATGATAGCTCTATACTAGGAGGTGAGAATTTACATTTAAAACCTGCATTTACAGAATGACCATCCCAGAATCAAGGAAGCTGGAGGAGGCATTTCACTGGCTTAACCCATGTAGAATTAGAGCTGTCGTTCATATGTGAAAAATGACCATACGAATGCATGCGTGTATACACGTAGTATATGGAGATGTTGCTAATCTGTCTTCTTCAGAGAGTGGTTCTTCAGTTGCCTAGAGAAAAGCCAAGGAAGACACTAAGTAGCTCTCACCCAGTGCCACTTTATCCATATATTCTTGTCCCAACCCTTTAAGTCAGCACTTTCTAGATAAGGATAAAATAATAAATAAGTCAGTCTCAAAACACACACACACACACACACACACACACACACACACACACACACACAACCTGCCACTCTAAATGCTTGTGTCCTATTATGGAAAAGTTGCATCTTGTTTAGACTACTCTTTAAAGTTCTCTCACCGAAAAGCCCTGACTTTTAGAGGTTCTTGGATAAATATTGGTTGATTGACATCAGCTTTGCTCTCCTGGTTGGAGAACGAAGACAATGAGGGGGAGACGTGGTGGGCTCCCAGGGAAGTCAGGTCTCTGTTCATTCCAGGGCCACATATGGTTTCCCTTCTGGATAGCTCTCCACTCACCCTCACTCCCCCACCCCCACAAAGCGGTACATGAAAGGACAAACAGATGCTTTAACAAAAAGTGCACATAGTTTCAGGTCTTACTAGAAAGCCCTGGGATCAGTAACTTCATTGACAGTGAGATATACTCATTACTGGTGTGTCAAGTGTAGATAGGGTATGACATTACTCATTACTCCAACATGTGTTCCTCATTGGTGAGCTCCCACATGGTACCACTCTTGCTTCAGTCGTTTTCAACCAATGGGAGAGATTAGTTCAGAATTTCTGATCGTGAAATCTCCACTCTGCAGAACTTGTTGCATTTTTGTGGTTAGCATTTTGATTTTATTCAAGTAAAAGAACTTTTATATCTGATTTGACGTTAATCTTGGGAAAGCCCTCTGTCTTCAAGTTTTGTGTCAAGAAAAACAAAGTTTGTCCAACTCCAAAAATCTCAGTAATCCCAAATTTGTTATTTCATTCAAACAGTCCACCACCAACTGTCAACAACAAAAACACCCCAGGTGTTTGTATTCCTAAGTCAATAACAACAACAACAAAAAAAAACAGGACAATAATGGTTATGCTTTATTTAATTGCTATATAGTAAAACATGTATTTTCTCTAAAGAGCATTTTAATTGTTTGAAGAAAAAGTATCTTTAAATTCAATTTATATTCATGTGATTTTTTTTAATAGAGAAACAATACTGAAAAGTGAGCATAGCAGAATAAGAAAGGGGGTTTGAAGTAACTCTCTAGGAGTTAAACAATTACAACTACTTTGCTTCATGAATCTGTCTCAAGCTTCAATATCTAGTGTGATTTGTTTTTTAATTTTTATTTTATTTATTTTGAGAGAGACAGAGATAGTGAGTGGGGAGGGGCAGAGAGAGAGAGAGAGAGTGAGAGAGGGAGAGAGAGAGAGAGAGAGAGAGAGAGAGAGAGAGAGAGAGAGAGAGAATCCCAAGCAGGCTCCACACTGTCAGTGCAGAGCCTGATGTGAGACTTGAACTCATGAACCATGAGGTCATGACCTGAGCTGAAACCAAGAGTTGGATGCTTAACCAACTGAGCCACCCAGGTGCCGCTTGTTTTTTTAATTTTTAATTCACAGTTTGGTTCAAGCCCTTGAGTTATCTGCTCTTTTTAATTTTTTAATTTTAATTCTTATGTTTTTATTTTAGAGAGGGAAAGCACAAGTGAGGGAGAGGGGCAAAGGAAGAGAGAGAGAATCCTAAGCAGGCTCCCCCCTTATCATGGAGCCAGACGTGATGCTCAATTCCACGACCCTGGGATCATGACCTGAGTCAAAATCAAGAACCAGATGCTCAGCTGACAGCGCCACCCAGGTGCCCCTCTTTTTCAGTTGAAGAGTCACCAGAGTGGCATATTGGTGCCAAGTTGATTAGAACCTCAAGTCTGACTTCTGATCTAGACCATGTGACCATATCTCCTGCATGGAGTGAATGTCCTTGCACAGTTAGCAAAGGGTAGAGAGAAAGGAGAAAGATTGACCTCTTACAACATGTAAAAAGAATATATTAGTTTTGAAAATTAGTTTAAATGTAAGACCCCAGCAGGAAGTACCTCTTTTTTCCATGGGGCATATTTTGTTGTACATTTTTTACCTTAGGGCATCGAAAATTGGGTTAATTATATCAACTAAGAGAAGGGTCACAACTCTGGAGTTAAGGATCTGTGTCAGGAGTCTCCAACTCCATAATACTCTGTGCAGGGGTACTGATAGCTCAGTAATTCCCACCGTTAGCAACATGGGAACTGAGATGGCATCACAAAATAAGGTTCATGGAGATATCTGTGCTGGAGTGTTTTCTGACTATGTCCTGAGAATCTTCCAGAGAGAGATCAGGACTTCCCAGGCAGGAAACATCACCAGGCAAAAGAATCTTACAGTAATTGAGTGCATGAACAAGGGGACACTTGAGAGGCTACATTGATTGAAATGGAGGCATCAGAATCTTTGAGGCTTGGACATGTCTTCCACTACTCCACTCCCACCAACAGGATGCCCTGATTGGCTGTCTTACTATGTAGACTGAGCCCTCACCATCCAGGGACCCACCCCCAGGCTAGCCTCGCTTACCCAGTCTGTCTACAGGGAACAGGCCAGTACAGTAGCACGCTCCACCTTACCTCTCAGAGGATGGTGTCCACTTTGGAGACTCTTACTTACCGTCCAAGCCCTGGGGCTTCTTTTTAGAAACCAGAACTCATAGCCTGCCTCCTTTTGTCAAATCCAAGAGTATGTGTTAAATGCATACTGTGTTTTTAATAGAAGCAAGTGAAAGTCCCCCTAATCCCTCGCCGGTGTGTGGTTCTTGAGGGTTTATGGAGCACTTTTATGCAGAGAATCCCCTTAAATCCCCTTAATGCCTTGGGGTCCCATTTATTAACCTCATTTTTAGAGATGAGGAAACAAAAGCTTAGCAAGGCCAAGCAGGGGTACAAGTGGGAGTGAACCAACTCATCTGGAGAGCTTTTCACACCACCCAGGGTGGCAACACTGCCTTTTGGGGCCATTTTATGAGGAGAGAAGAAGACCACAGTGGTGAAGTCACCCTACCAGGGGGTGCCTGCTTTCCACAAGACTTACCCTAGATCAAGTTCTGCTCTGTAAAATTAAGTACCAGCCCTTCCCCTTCCCTCCATACTCTATTCTGCAGGAGCAGGACACTAAGCACTGTCCACACCCAAGGGATGAGGTTAGAATTCAGCTCTACCTCCCCAAGGCCAGAGGAGCTGCATCAATTATTTAGAATTTTTTAGTAAGGAAGATTGGGCTCTTCTCCACTGCTTTTGTTTTTGCTGGCCCTTTACTAGAAGGTACCGAAATCAGTCGGACAGATTCTATGCATAAACCATTACCTATACTTTTGCATAATGCCTTTCCTTCAAGCCCATCAAAATGAACAAACACCTGGGCACCTGGGTGGCTCAGTCGGTTGAGCGCCCAACTTCGGCTCAGGTCATGATCTCGTGGTTCGTGAGTTTCAACCCCACATCCGTCTCTGTGCTGACAGCTCAGAGCCTGGAGCCTGCTTCGGATTCTGTGTCTCCTTCTCTCTATGCTCCTCCCCTGCTCACACCCTGTCTCTCTCTCAAGAATAAATAAAGAAAAAAAATTTTTTTTTAAAAAAATGAACAAAAACCTAAGTGAATCACCACCCCAGAGCTTGCCATCTTTATTTTGGTGCTATCTCTGCTGGGCTGGGGGGACCTTCCTGTAAATGATAAAACATCCTTTATTATTTATTGTTTATGGGCTGAAGCATGCATTGCTCACATATGTAAAGCAAACCCAGATTAGAGAACACCCCTGCAGGGCAACAGGAGACACCTGCAGGGATGGGGCTGGCTGCCCCACACCTGGGGGATGGCTTCATTGCCAGAGTCACGCTTCCTATATTCTGCAGGGGTAAGGAGAAAAGAAGCATAATTTTCATGTAGCCACCCAAAGGAAGGGTGAATTCAATTCAATTCAGTGAATTCAATTCAATTCAGAAGTCACTTTTGGAGCACCTGCTACCTGTGGGCCTTTAGCTAGGGACTGCAGCTGGCTCACCTGACAACCAACCGTCAGGTCTGGTGTTCACAGGAGAGAGGTCTAGTTTGCTCTATGCCACAGTAGAGGCAACAGAGAACTCCAAGGACCCAGGGTGTGGGGAGGAGGTGGACAGGCAAGGCTGCATGGGAATCCATCCATGTTGGGAAAGGCGAGGAGCCCACCGGCCACAGGGAACAGCATGTGGAGAGGCACAGAGGCACAGAGGGCTGCAATACTGTTGTCTTCAGTGAGAACATGGAACGAAGAAGGGAGGGCAAAGCAGGGGCGCTCCCACGGAAGCTGCTTGAGTCTTTTTTTTTTTTTTCAACGTTTATTTATTTTTGGGACAGAGAGAGACAGAGCATGAACGGGGGAGGGGCAGAGAGAGGGAGACACAGAATCGGAAACGGGCTTCAGGCTCTGAGCCATCAGCCCAGAGCCTGACGCGGGGGTCGAACTCACGGACCACGAGATCGTGACCTGGCTGAAGTAGGACGCTTAACCGACTGCGCCACCCAGGCGCCCCAACTGCTTGAGTCTTTAAGGTGGTAAAAAGCATTTTAGAAAACTCATCCCAAGCAGGGTAAGAGTCAAACTCTTTAACGATCTCTGGAGCCCAAGTACCAACCAATCGAATCAGACCTGTCCATAAACACCTGTAGGCCAGTGTGACAAGCTAGGATGTCAGAGACCTGGATAGACAGACACAGAGTAGGGACAGCAGTGTGACACAGGCCTTCACAATTAGTAGACCAGAACCTGTCAGCAATGAACCGAATCCACACTTCATCCCTCATGATTCCTCATCTGAAATGGGGCTGTGGGGGCTCTCCACCTCTCACTTCCTCTTGCTCTGAAAGACATACCACTGCCCAAGATGTTCAGCTTATCTGTGAGTTTGAGCTGTTAGGTGGGGACACAGTGGGGCTGTGACAGAACACCAGCAAATTCGGGGCAGGAAAACCCAGGGGCTTCAGATCTTCTGCCTTTGTACCTATGGGTGGGAGGGTCTGAGGAAAAGTAAGAAGGCACAAGAGAGAGAAAGATGTACAGGAAACCAGGCAGCTTCTCAATTAATTTATCAAAGCACTTTTGGTTCTCATTTCAAACCAAGTAAACCACAGTTAACACAGAAGAAAACAAACCCAAATGGGCATGAATCACTAAACCTGGTGTCCCTATTCCAAGGCCACATTCAAAAGGGAAGAGGGAGCCAATGATTCTTGCCCATTTATGAGGTGACAGGTGCATGTGAAGTGCTCACCGAGCGGGATCTCACCTTACCCTCACAACAATCCCACTGGGAGGCTGTGAGTGATCCCATTTTGCAGATGAGGAAGCTGAGGCCCTGAAAGGTCACCTTCTTCTCTCAAGGTCACAAAGTAGAAATGGCTCATTTGGACTTCACATGTAACCCAAGAGACACTTGGACACCAGGTGGTCTGCTTTTTATGAGTAGTTTGTACAGAGGATTAGCAAAGTTCTCTTGTGGCTATGGGGCATCACATCCCAGCTCTGCTAAGACAAGATGGATAAATTTCTCAGCTGAAAGGCAGAAGGCATGTGGTGGTTCAGAGCACATGCTCAGGCTGGACTATTGGGTTTGAAGTCCCAGCTCTACTGCTGCTGAGCTGTGCATACTTGATCATGTGTCTTAACATCTCTGTGCCTCTGTTTCTTCATATGTAACATGAACCAGACATCACTCTGCCTGCCCCACTGACACTCACTTACCTGTTTGATTTCCAACTCCTGGTGCCTGTGACATTTTGCCTGACACTTTCTCATGCCACCAGAGCCCTTGTCCAGGGCAGTTGGAAACACTGGGAAATTAATTCCCTCTCTGCTGTCCAGGAGCCTGATAGGAACAAGTGTATAAATACCCCAGCTGCCTCCCCTCTGGTGGGACAGCCCTGAGACTTGCTCTACACCATGCCTTGGACTTCCAGCAGGGTTGAGCTGGTGAGCTCCAGCTGCCCCCAGTAATAACTGGATTACAATACTAATAAAGCACATAATGTTGGCTGCCTCCTCTCCCATCTCATTCCCCTTGTCTGCTGCCAGTGCTTCCTGGGCTCACCTCCCAAATGAACCACTCATACTTGAGTCCTTGTCTCAAGGTTGGCTTCTGGGAGAACCCAAGCTAAAACAAATACGGATTCTATACTCATTTCAGCCAAACAGTTGTTTAAATCCATAGGAAGTGTGTAACAGTGCTTGGAACACTCCAGCACCCAGTCAATGTCAGCTCTAATCTTTAATCCAATTAAACAGTCAAAGGAAGATATGTTAGCACATAAAGAAAATATCAAACTCGTCTTGCCGTTCTCGATGGAGGGAGGCCCGTTGTGCCACCTGGCTTGTTGGCAACAGCGACAGGCTTGCATTTCGTCCCCACGACTCTGGGAGAGTCATTTGACTTCTAAGCCACCTGTGCATCTGCACGATGAGGGTGTCACTGGCTCCTGATTCTTGGGGCTGGGATGGGGGTTAACATTACAGCAGGGACACACATAGAGCCCCCTGGGAATAAGAACAGCACAGAGGAAACTCGGCACACTTTGGCAATTATGTATGTGTAACTTCACAATTTGAGATTTCAAACATTAGCTTCTCTTTCTGTCACTTTCCTTTTAAAGAAATAAATAATCAGAATGCTAGAAACCAAGTAAACCAAGAGGCCATGTGACCTCATCTTCTATCTTTGTCAACTAACTATAGGTTGCAACCTATTTTGTTTAGATTCTGGGTACTGTTAGAATCCCCCGGAGAATATCAGTTATTATTTTGTTTTGTTTTGGCCATCACTCAGGGTGCTAGTTCCGTCTTGCCTCCCATGGGCAGTGATTTGGATGGCAGTTCAGAAGTTCGAGGCAATGGCAGAGAGGTGAACCAACTTGGCCAAAGTTGCTTAGAAAGATAGAGCCAGGCTGGCTGCCAGGCTTCATGTTCCTAGTGTTCTTTCTAAGACATGTGCCTTCTCTGGCCTTTACCTTAACCTCCCAGACTCTCACTTCCCCTTAGGCAGCAGTGGGTAAGCAGAAAGTACTCAAACCAAGCTGATGCATGAGCCAGTCTTGTGATGGTTCCCTGTCTGATCTCTGGCCTTCTCTGGAATCTGTGCTGTTGGTCAGAGTGAAGCAACAGAGACAGGGCTTCTGTCTTCCATTCCTAATAGAGGAGTGATCCCTTCACAGCACTAGAGGCCAACACATTGAATGCTTCCTATAAATGACTGCATCAGCTCACCCTAAGGCAAGGAGCATCTAAGCCCCTGCCATTCTCTTTACCATTTCCCACTTGTGCCTGACTTTGGGAACAATTGAAAGGATCTGTCTATAAATATTTTCCAAAAATTTGCTTCCAGTTTTGATCATTCACCTAACAATTGGTTTTGAATATTCAAAACATTGTAGCTCAAACATTTCTCTAGTATTGTTGTTTATATGCTCGTTTCTTCACTTGTGGATACATGCAATTGACATAACCAGATCCCTTGGGTTCAAATCTTGGCTCCCTTTCTTGCTAGCTATGAGGTATTGAGCTCTTTGGGTTTGTTTCCTGATATATAAAATGAACAAATAATAGTCCTGCCTCCATGAGGTTTGTTTGAACATTTGAAAAGTCAGTGCATATGAAGTATCTAGAATAGTATCATTTGTTCTTATGGTTTAAGAGATTTTGTTTTCTTGGATCTTAAACAACCACAGACAGTAGAAAACAACAGATAGTAGTAATTTATGAGAGATGTTACCAATCTGTTCTTTCCTTTTTTAAATTTTTTTTATTTTTGAGCTAACCATATTCTATAAGATTTTCTGTTCCTTTTGTTTTCCCAAATCATTTTTCCCTCTTGCTTTGTGCACAGAACCTGTTACCCGTTGGACGCCAGTGGGTTCCAAGTCTCATTTGACTTTAGTTTTTCTATTCTTTATGCATGTTAAGGATTGCAGGAGGGTGGGAGTTAGGAGTAAAGTCCTGGAAAAGAATGCAAAGAGACCAGTCTGATTTCTAAACTATGGCCACTAAAAAATGTACTTAAAAAAAAAAACAAAAAACTAACACCGGTATTTTTTTTTTTATCTTTTCATTTTGGATTTTAAGAGAATGGGCACTTGGCAATGAATCCCAGGTTTCAAGCCTCCTAACAAAAGATTTCTGCAGCACCATTTATTCCTAAGGGTGGGAGTCTGTGGCACAAAGACCAGTGTCTCTTCCTTGGTGGCAAAGATGAGTTGCATAAGGGTCCCTCTCAGCTCACTGGTAATGGTATTTCTGCTGTTGTCCCCCAGGAACAGCACAGAATCTTGTGTAGATGATTCATGTTAATGCTCTGCCTCAGAGATGACCAGGCTCACCCTGAAGTTAGAAGTTGCCCTTGGGGTTCAAGGTGAAAATCTCAGGCTGGTCTCCAGTTGTTTTCCATTGGCTTGACTTAAACATGGTTACTGTAACTTACATTCATAAAATGTGTAAATCTTACATGCTCAGCTCAACAGATTTTCACGTATGAGCTCATACATGTAGTCTCCACCCAGATCCAGAAACAGAACATTTCCATTCCCCCAGAGGGTCCCCCTACAGCTTCATTTATTCCTAGGAGTAATTGCCATCCTGACTTCTGTCATCATAGATGCACTGTGCCTGCTTTTGAACTTTATATAAGTGAAATGTTAAAGGAGATACTGTTTTATGCCTGGCTTCTTTCACACAGCATCATATCTATGAGATTCATCCAGTTGCGTCTGGAGCTGCAGTGTGCTCTTTTTCATGGAGTGAAATCTCCTGTTTCTGAATTCCATTTTCTGGATTCCACTGTATGAATATATCCTGGTCTCCATTCCGTTGGGATGGGCCTTTGGATGGTCTCCAGTTTGAGGCTGTTATGAATCATACCTCTATCCATATTCATGTACCATCCCAATTAATGATTGGCAGGACTTCTGCCCCCATTGGTGACCTCATTCTTTTTTTTTTTTTTTAATTTTTTTTTTTCCAACATTTTTTATTTATTTTTGGGACAGAGAGAGACAGAGCATGAACGGGGGAGGGGCAGAGAGAGAGGGAGACACAGAATCGGAAACAGGCTCCAGGCTCCGAGCCATCAGCCCAGAGCCTGACGCGGGGCTCGAACTCACAGACCGCGAGATCGTGACCTGGCTGAAGTCGGACGCTTAACCGACTGCGCCACCCAGGCGCCCCTTGGTGACCTCATTCTAACAAAGTGGTGGTCACTTATAACCATGAATGGAGCTTGTGTAACCTTTAGACAGAGAGGATTAAACTGGTGAATGTTTATAAAGCACCTTGAACTTTAGAATTAAGAGGCCATTTACTTTGGAAAGCAATGTGATTGTTGAAAACAGTTGTGCAGCCTCAAGCAAGCCATTAGACATCTCCAAATCTCTGCTTCCTCATTTGTAAAATAACATTAGTATTATGCAAAAATAAGAGAGTTGTTGTAAGAATTAGATGAGCTAATAAAATAAAGCACTTAGAGCCTAGCCCAACTGAATGCTTGGTGTCAGTTGCTATTATCGGCTTTTCAATGTAATGGTCATTTAGGGTAAAGTCAAAGATGCTATTAGGTCACACAAGTTTATTAACACAGAATAGCCAATGAAGACCAAGTAATTTGTTTCAATGCCAGATGTCAAGTGAAAATGTTCTGTTTTTCTTCTTACTTTATAAACTCTTTTGTTTCAATCTTGATTCCTATAGATATATAAAGCTCTACATTTAAACAAAGATCTCCTGGGGTGCCTGGGTGGTGCAGTTGGCTAAGCATCCGACTCTTGATCTGAGCTCAGGTCATGATCTCACAGTTTGTGAGTTTGAGCCCCACATCAGGCTGTGCACTGACAGTGCGGAGCCTGTTTGAGATTCTCTCTCCCTCTCTCTGTCCCTCCCCTGCTTGTGCTCTCTCTCTCTCTCTCTCAAAATAAATAAACTTTTTAAAAAAATAAAATAAACAAAGATCTCCTGGATAGGATATGGACTTGGAGGAACAACAACAACAACAAACTTGGGCTAGGGAAGCAGCTCATTAACTTTATCATGAGCTCTAATTCTGTATGGGAAAATTGTTTTTGGTGTTTGTGCATCCGGCCTAGATTTCTAATAATAGGTGATAATTTGGATGCAGTGTGATTTGATCCAGTGTCAGGAATCCCCAACGCCAGAGAGATAATGGTTTCCAATTTCATAAGGAAATTGGGCTTCCAAAATGGAATCACCTTAAAGTCTCATAAATGAAGTCTGGCTACCCAGGTGGCTTTGATGAGAATGTACAAACATTTGAGATTGGAAAACTGATGTTGCAAAAGCAGAGAGTTTATTACTGTATAAATCATCTTTAGGCTGGATCTCCAGATTTATGGTCATTTTACTGTCAGCCAAGAAAGCGACTTCATTGGGCAACCATTCAAAGAGGGGGAAAATAACGCCTTCCACACATAATGGTATTTCCAAACTCTGACCAGAAACACATTTCAGCGTTTTTAAAATTTTTATTTTGAAATCATGTCAGACATACAGAAAAGTTGCAAAAATAATGCAAAGAAATCATGTCTACCCTTTACTCTAATACCCTGCACGTTAGCCCCTTGTCACATGTTTGCTCTCCTTTCTCTGCTTACACGCACATGCAGACACACACATACACCCTCCCTTCCCCCGCTGAACCATTTCAGAGTTAGTTGCAGACATGGTGTCCCTTTACCCCTGAATGTTCAGTGCATGTTTCCTAAAAGCAGAGACATCTTGTTACAAAAATACAGTAAAATTAACACAGATTGAGTGTTCACAGTATTACCTAACCTGCAGATTTTATTCAGATCTCATCTGGTGTCCCACCAATGCTCTTTGTAGCAGACAAAGAATTTTTGGTCCAGGGGCGCCTGGGTAGCTCAGTCGGCTGAGTGTCCGACTTCGGCTCGGGTCATGATTCTTGCAGTTGACAAGTTAGAGCCCCGAGTCGGGCTCTGTGCTGACAGCCTGGAGACAGGCCTGGAGCCTACTTCTGATTCTGTGTCTCCCTGCCTCTCCCCCGCTCATGCTCTGTCTCTCTCTGTCTCAAAAATAAAGATAAACACTGAAAATAATTTAAAGAATTTTTGGTCCAGAATTCAATCTAAGATTACACATATATTTAGGTGAATTTATCTCCTCAGGAAATATTTTGAGAAATCTTGAATCTTTCCTTTTATTGTATTGTATTGTATTGTAATTTTATTTTATTTTATTTTTATTTGCGAGAGAGAGCAAGTGGGGGAGAGGGACAGAGGGAACGAGAGAGAATCTTAAGCAGGTTCCATGTTCAGCATGGAGCCTGATGTGGGGCTCGATCCCATGATCCTGGGATCATGACCTGAGCCAAAATCAAGAGTCAGACTCTCAACCAACTGAGCCACTCAAGCGCCCCTTGAATCTTCCCTATTAGCAAATCTGTCCTTTAAAATAACATATTTACTAACCTGTCAACTGGATTATCAGTGGAGGACTGGGTCAAAAGAATGTCTTCTTGAATATTCACCTGTGCTCATGGAGGAGGAGTGTAAAAGTGGTTAAAACAAATATGTTTTGTTGTATTGACTGTCTGCAAAAGGAACTGTAAGACTTTATTAGGGAAGATTCACTTTCCCTGGCTTTACAGAAAACACGTTGGAGTATGGGGGGCGGTAGCACTGCTAAGCTTTGTTGGTGGGCAGGTATGAAGTTATAACTTGTCTGCCCTATAACCAATGCAGAGTTCCAGGTGTCCATTCCGAGAAAGCAGACCTTCCATTTCTTCTTCCTTCAGACAATGGTTACAGTAGCTGCACTTTCTTTGGCAGATGTGGTGCTGGAAAAAGCCATGCACAAGTGCATCTTAAAGCCCCTGAAGGGGCATGTGGAGGCCATGCTGAGGGACTTCCATATGGCCGACGGCTCGTGGAAACAGCTCAAGGAGAATCTGCAGCTTGTGCGGCAGAGGAACCCACAGGAGCTGGGGGTGTTCGCCCCAACCCCTGATTTTGTGGATGTGGAGAAAATCAAAGTCAAATTCATGACTATGCAGAAGATGTATTCGCCGGAAAAGAAAGTCATGCTGCTGTTGAGGGTCTGCAAGCTTATTTACACTGTCATGGAGAACAACTCAGGTGAGGCTACCCGAAGTCCAGGCTTCTTGTACTCCCCACCACGGCCAGTGACGTGGCTGGTGATGTGGCCAGTGACACATCAGGCTTTCTGATTCCCAATTTCTCTTTCTTTCAACCTCTTGATTTCACCAAACAGCCCACAGTATTAGGCTGGTATCTGGCAAATTGGTCACTTGCAATAGATTGGTAACACCAAGAAAAGTAAGCAGTTGAGGAAACAAGATTCTTGTATGATACCAATTTGTTAAAGGTTTAGTTCAAGGCAGTGGATACAGATTCAGTCTCTGGAGACTGAATTCACGTCCTCACTCTGTGAATGAGTTAATTAACTATGGGCTTTGGCTACCTTAATCTACTTCTAAGATGCAGTTTCTATACCTGTCACTGAATATGACCCTGTCCTTCATAAGATGGGGGTTAGATGAGGCAATGCACATGTAGCCCCAAGCATGATGGAAATATTAGCAATTACTTATCATTACATTTAGGCCAATGAGCGTTTGTGTCCATGATCTACATCCAGCATGTGTCAAACATAGAGTATTCAGTAACCATGTGGTTTCATTACAGCTGTTTCATTGGTTCTTCCTTCTTTGCTACAAGTTGACATAATGTAATTGAATTCACAAAAGAATTACATAGTTCGAAAGTAAGCCCTCAGATTTTGTCAGTTTACTTCTTCCAGATGCAGAAGTAACCATATTCATGGCTAGTGACTGGACCCTGCATAGTTCCAGGGCTTCAGTGAGCTTGTTGTAATTCCATGGATGATTATCAACTTTTCCTCTAAGTAAAATTGCTTCATGGAGAAGCAGCAGAGAGAACACACAGGATGTATTAACCACTGCTTGGGTAGATAGGAATGTGTGTGCGCTTTGCACATTGTTGGGAAGAGACATTAAAATGTGAGCCCCTGAGCTGGTCATGATAGCATATGAACATGACCTCTGAAATTTGCAAACATAGTTCACATACAGGAAGTATATTTTCTGTAGTTCAATCACTTATGTAAGTTCAAAAATAGTGTCTTCACAGGATTATGTTCTTCCAAAGCACTGTGTCTCAACCTTAGCACTAATGACATTTAAAATGGATAATTCTCTGTTGTGGGGGTTGCTTCCTGTATGGAGTTCTTCAGCATCCCGGATGTCATTTGCACCCCACCCTCTATTCATGACAATGAAGAATGTCTCCAGACAATGCCAAGTCCCCCTGGGTGGTGTCGGCACAATCACCCTGAGTTGAGACTCTTTTGTAATGAAAAGTAGCAATAAGGACTGCATTTTTTTTTTGCTATATATTAATCATATGTATCTATTCGACATATACTGAATTTTTACATTTAAATAAATTAACTGTGTGCTCATGTTGAATGCAGAGCAAAGCTTGTTCCTGGTCCGAGTTTGGTCCTGTCATTATGTTGATGATTGATTTGCACAGAAAATAACAGGGAACACAGTAGAATTCACAAAGGATTAAACAGAGTAGATACTTAGTAAATGTTTTATAACATTACTTGCTGAAAGTTAAACTGTTTACAGGTACTCTGTTCTATTGTATAACCTGTTGCATATCATGAAAGCATGGAGGAAATCTTTCTTGTTATCCTTGACTCATAGATATTTCATTCTGAAATTGTGCGTTAGGATTGGTCTCTAACATGAGCAGCCAGGAGGGTCACAGGCTGCACAGGATTCCAGAAACACCCACCTCTGTTTATGAATAGCACATTTCCCCAGATGACTCTTAGCTATCTAAAAAAGGCAGTCTGCGTAGGATATGAAAGAAAGAAGTGTTGGTAAAAATATTCCCATCTTCCCCTTTCTTCTGATTCCAGGGAGGATGTATGGAGCTGATGACTTTTTGCCAGTCCTGACCTACGTCATAGCTCAGTGTGACATGTTGGAACTGGACACTGAAATTGAGTACATGATGGAGCTCTTAGACCCATCACTGTTACATGGAGAAGGTAACAATTGCTTGAAGATATGGGAGGAAATGGGGTTCTTTTTTCAGTTTTGTTTTCATGTTTTTCTTGAGGTGAAATTCACATAACATTAGATTAGCTGTTTTAAAATTTTTTAATGTGTTTTTTTTTTTTTTTTGAGCGAGAGAGAGAGACAGACAGACAGACAGACAGAGTGTGAGCAGGGGAGGGGCAGAGAGAGAGGGAGACACAGAGTCCCAAGCAGGATCCAGGCTCCAGGCTCCAAGGTGTCAACACAGTGCCTGCCTTGGGGCTTGAACCCACGAACTGCGAGATCATGACCTGAGCCAAAGTTGGATTCTTAACCGATTGAGCCACCCAGGTGCCACAGATTAGCTGTTTTATGAATGGTTCATCAGCATTTAGTACCTTCACAGTCTTGTGCCATCTACCACCACTATTTAGCCCCAAACGTTTTTTATCACCCCAAGATAAAACCCCATACACACTTGGCAGTCACGTGAGAGCTTTTTTGCATTCTTAAGGGTTAAGTATAGTTTTAATTTCTTTGTTGATTTAAAAGAATGTGCTAACTTTTTCCTGATTAGAATAGTAATGCATATTCATTGTAGAAAATATGGAAAAGTCAGAAAACCACTAAAAATGTAACCCGGCCATAATTATACTTTGCCGAGATTGGTTAATTGCAATTAAAAAAAAAATCATTCAATAGGAAAAGATGCCATTTTTAAAAAGAAGTAGTTTCCTTGAGGAAGAAGGAAGGTATAAACTTTTGTCAGGGAATATTTTCACCACCAGAAAAATATCCTGCTGTTCTATCAGCAAGGCGGATGAAGGCTGGCCTTTTGTTTTTCATCTTTTTAAAAAATTTTGTTCTCAAGATGAAAACAGCATTGATTTTATTTTCTCTATAACGAATTATATTGGCACATTGTTAGCATAAAATGCAGTGGAGTAAAACTGGGCAGTTTGCTTTCAACTTACCTTGTCAGTTCATTCTCTTTCTTGCGACTGCCCGACCCCAACATGTCTTCGCAGAAATTCCTTCTCCTTACACATCAGTTAGGTATTTTATCCTGGAAATAATTGGGATGTTTGTCATTGTGGTGCCCAGCCTTGAAGGGCAGAAATAACTGGGACTCTTATGTGAGTTCGTTTTTTTAAAGGAGAATAAATCAGGGCCTGTGCATTGTGAATCCCATTAATCCATTTCCATGTGTCCCAGTGAGAGTCCAGATAGACCCTGAGTAGTGAATTGTTGCACAGAATTTTTTTAAGTCTTTTCTCCACTGAGTTTTAGTCTGGCCTTCAGTAGGAAGGTCCATGTGCTGATAGGATTCTGCAGGGAATGTGTCATACTGGCATTTGCAGAGTGTCTGTCCTCCCTGAAAAGAAAGCCAAGGTGTACCTCATACCTCGGGGTACACTTTCCCACCCCTCGAGGGATAGTGCTGACTCAGGATTAGTGATGGACATCTTTTCATCCTGTCCCCACACCCCAGAGAGGTATGAATGAGCCCCTTTCATCCCTTTCAAATTTTTTTTTTTAACGTTTATTTATTTTTGAGACAGAGAGAGACAGAGCACGAACGGGGGAGGGTCAGAGAGAGACGGAGACACAGAATCTGAAACAGGCTCCAGGCTCTGAGCAGTCAGCCCAGAGCCCAACGTGGGGCTCGAACTCACGGACCGCAAGATTGTGACCTGAGCTGAAGTCGGACGCTTAACCGACTGAGCCACCCAGGCGCCCCTCCTTTCATCCCTTTCAACCTCTCCCTCATTTACCCCGCCCCACACCCCCCCACACACTAATATTCACTACCCTGCAACCAGACATCCCATGATGAGCCACCAAGATCCCGCCTGAAACTTTCCTCATTTGCTCTGCCCTTGGATTTAACGGGAGAGGGGAAAGTGTGTGGTTTTGTCCGAGGACCAACAGGAGCACACATTAGTCTCCATGCCCTGCTTTCTTTTCTTCTCTGCATTATCATTATAATTTCATAGATATCTGAGCTTTCTTCTAGTTTTAGTTGTTTTGAGCTCTGATCCTGCTTAATTCTAGAAATGACTATGTCAGACTCTTGGGGCTTTTAGGGAAAGGGCATGCCAGTCCCTCTCAGAAAATTACCATTCTGTTGCTGACAATGTATACTTAGGACAAACATATGCTTACATCGTGTGGCCTGGGGATTGAGACAGCCACTTCCTGCCACCTTTCCCAGTGTTTCCCCAGAGCAAGGCACTGCCCTGGGCACCGTGTTGGTGACAGATGGGCAGGTGGCTATCCTCACCTCCAGGAATCATACGTCAGAGAAAGCCAAGGATCCAGATAAAGTATAGGGCAACTGGTGAGCTTGTACTTAAACTAGAGCCTGCCTCTGGTTAGCTGTCTCGGGCTTGTTGGCTTCTTTCCTTGGGAAAGCAGGCTGGCCCAGTCGGGTTGGCTGTGGGTACAGACCAGGCCTACACAGCAGTGAGCTGAAGCTTTGCAGACTGAGGGGAAGACATACCTTACCAATCCAGCCCTCTGTGGCCTGCCCAAAGCCCTCTTTGGTTTTGGGGGCAGCATCCCACAACTCTTTTCTGCTGTTTAAGCAGGTAGTTTCATTTACAGAAAAGGCGTCATAGAATCCCTCTTGAGTGCACAGCTCTTGTGGCAAAGTTATAGTTTTGCTGAAATGTAACCCTTTCTCTAATTGCATCCACATGTTTCAAAGTGTGGTCAACTTGGTGCTTCCAGCATTTTGACTTTTCTCCTCAGCGCCCTGAACATTTCAGAGCTGCGGAGTCTAAAATATGACATCCAAAGGAAAACCCCTCCCTCCCAAATTTGCCTAAAACTGTGCCTCCAAGTCCCAGCTCCAGTACTGACACCTCCACACAGCCTTTCTTGAATGCTTAAGTCCCTGCTGATTGCTGTTGAAATCCTCTGTGCGGCATTTGAATTCTGTACCACCGAGTTTCACACGCAGCCATGTGCTCATTTGTTCATGGGGAAAATGTTTAGTAAAAATCAGCTACTCAGAACTCTGTGCCAACATGTGGGAGATTCCATAGGGAATTTAAACTCAGGTGGTGGGGCCCTAAGCAAAAATCCTGTTGTGTGCATAGAACCTGTATTACCCAGAGGGGGCTAGATGATGCTACAGTGAAACATAACCCCCCATATCTCGGTCAGTGACCTGAAAACCACAAAGGTGTATTTCTTTGTAAGTTACATGTCCAATGCAGTTTGCAGGGGACTGTGCTCCTTTCTCAGATGGTGGACCAGCTGCCATTTCGAATGTTGTCACTTGTTGACCAGAGAGAGAGTTCTTCAGACACCCTGACTTTGGACCATGAACAAAACTCATTTGACCACAACTAACTTCTAGTCCTGCATGAATAAACCTGCCAATACCTGTTTTCTTTAATAAATTCATAAACTTCTATAAAGCAGGGACTCAGATACCATTTCTTACAAATCTAGCCCCCGCTATATACTTCCTTGGGCTCACAGTAGAAATTCAATATTTTGACAAGATTATCTCTCAAGTTAAAATATGCTGTGCCCAGGGGCGCCTGGGTGGTTCAGTTGGTTGGGCATCCAACTTTGGCTCAGGTCATGATCTCACGGTTTGTGAATTCGAGCCCTGCGTCGGGCTCTGTGCTGACAGCTCAGAGCCTGGAGCCTGCTTCAGATTCTGTGTCTCCCCCTCTCTCTGCCCTTCCCCTGCTTATGCTCTGTCTCTCTCTCTCCCTCAATAATGAATAAACGTTAAAAAAAATTTTTTTTTAATGCTATGCCCAGCTAGGGAATTTTTATTTCTTTTTCTTCCCAGTTTTTATTTAAATTCCAGTTAGTTAACATACAGTGTGATATTAGCTTCAAGTATGGGATTTAGTGATTCATCACTGATATGCATCACCCAGTGCTCATCACAAGTGCCCTCCTATTACCCATCCCTAATTACGGAATTTTTATACACATATTGGGCACCCACTAGTTGTCTGCTAGCAAGGAGCTTACAAGTTCCACCAAAAGCACCTAATTCTAGTTTAGGACAAAGCTATGTACCCACTTCTAGGCATCTCACGGTGTTGCAAGTCTTTTAACAGTCCTCAAATGTAAGAAATCATTCGTAAATGCACCATTAAAGAGACATCACTTGCTTTTCCTTGTGAGTTATTTCTTCCTAAGTGTCGTGTTACATTAGTCCCCGAGTAAAAGTAAAAAGGGGAATGAGGAAAGAAAAAGTTACTGTGAAGAATCCGTGTTATCGTGAACATATGTGTAGACTGTACAGTTCTTTCAAAGTGTGTAGTTTACTCAAAATTTAGAAAATACTAATTCCTAAAAGAAAAGCCTAAAAGTAAGTATTGCCAAGAGATGTGTGGACCCCTGGTCGTGAAGTAAATGATTCTGGCTGGGAGTGGTCGACCCCACTAACCCTCATATGTCTCCCTGCCTCCATCAGGACTCAGTGCCCTGACCTTTCCCAGCAAAGCAGTTTCACAATTGCACTGAAATAATTTAGAGATTTTATACGTTTCACCCATTAGAATGGAAATTCCATCAATGAAACCGGGGCGCTGTCAGCCTGGCCCGACGGCGCCCCCTAGCGCCGGCACAGGCCGGGGTCACTCAGTGCATCCATAAGATGAATGCATAAATGGTCGGAGAAAGGTAGGAAGGACGTGTTCTTGGACGCGAGCTTCTGGTCCCACAAGGAAATGCCTATGGAGAAAATAAGAAGCATGACCTCTGATTCCATTGTCCCCACCTGTTATCACTAGAGTATAAACCCCTGGAGAACTCATTCTTTCTGCCCCTTTCCAGGAGGTTATTACTTGACAAGCGCCTATGGGGCACTTTCTCTGATCAAGAATTTCCAAGAAGAACAAGCCGCAAGACTGCTCAGCTCAGAGACCAGGGACACCCTGAGGCAGTGGCACAAACGGAGAACTGCCAACCGGTCCGTCCCCTCGGTGGATGACTTTCAGGTATGTGGCTGGCCGTGGCGACTTGGGGCCATGTGCTGCTTTGCCCTCCAGGGAGGCAGCGCTGGCTCACACTGCCCACACAGCTTGGGGTGCCTGAGGTTCCCCCCTTTGTCAGGTCATCCAGTGGAAAAGGGATATTTTAAACCACCCTCTGACCTTGTTGTTTCGCTTCTCTGTTTTCTTTGAATTAAAAAAATTTACATATATAATATATAATTATTATATATATATATATATATATATATACACAATTATAATTATATATATATATATGATAATAATTATATATGGGTTTGGCCCAAGCTTTGCTGCCCTTTAGAAAACAAAGTCAGATAAAGTGGAGAATTTCCCAGAATATTCAGCATGGATGTGGAGCACCTGAGCAGACAGGACCTGTGCCTCTTGGCACAGGCAGTGGGTACTGTATTTCATCTGGAGACTGGCCTACTGGGAGTAGCGGTGTTAGGCACTACGGTTGACCTGGTGTCCCTGAGAAGAGGGAGAGGTGCAGTGATGTCTTCCCCACTCTCCTTTCTTTTTCTCTCCCCACCACCTCAAAACAGAAGACACCACAGCCTCATTGGCAGCCGGTCGGGGCCAGAGTTTCAGAGTCAGCATCTGAATCCAATCCTGCCCAGATCCCCATCCAGAGTTTTCTGTGGCCATGAGCGGGTGTCCGGAAGTGTGGGGTTCCCAAATTGCTGGTTTCTCGGGGAGGAAAGGCAGCTTAAGGCTGTAGACATCTTTACCCAATACAACACCTCTTGATTTGCTCACAGTCCATGACATGAATAAGTCTGCAACCGTCTTTGAGTAGTATTTTCAAAGTTTCAAACCGGATTCTAAAACCTGTGTTTTGTTTCTGTGTGTCACATGGTGAATTTCCAAGCAGGGTATATTAGTCTCTGTGTCCAGATTCACCTTTCCTGCCTTTTTGTCTTTTCGATGCTCTGAAAATACTCGGAGGTATGTCTGGTTCAAAGTCAGCCCATTGTGGAAAGGCAAGATCAGCAAGTTTTTCTTCAAGATAGCAATATTCTCAGAAATAGGTTCCCAAGTGCACAAATCTAAAAAAAACAAGAATGCCTACTATGTCCCCCTCCCCGACTCCTTTGGGTTGTTGAAGAACTATCCAGTGTTAAGTGATTTAGCATACGCAGGCTCTTGGATACTGTGATATTGGCTGGGTGCTGAGAGGTTTCCAAAGGTCAGTCCTACAGCCTCTGAAGAGGAGAACAGAGGAAATGAGAAAAGCTCATGTTTCCATCTCCCCGCCTGCCACCAGCTCCTCCCTCCATCTGAAGCTTCTAACCCGGAGACCCCCAGATTCTGCAGAGCCCTTCCCCACTGGCCTCTCTTATCTTGGAGAAGCACACCTTCTTAGAATACAATCCAAGAGAGGAATTGTCAGTGCTTGGCTTGGTGGTAAAAGTGAAAGCTCAGAAGCAAAGCTCCACTTGGAACTCCTAAATCAGGGGTCACAGACACACACAATGGTCTCCTCACATTGGAGAGATGGCACACCACAGTGGTGAAAGTGCTAGAACACTGGCTCTCCCACTCACAAGCTGTGTGGCCTTAGGCAAGTTACTTAGCGTTTCTGTGCTTCAGTTTCTTCACTGGTCCAGTGGGCATGGTGTAGACTTCCTTACATAGTTCTCATCAGGGGCACGTGGGTCCTCCGTCAGTTAAGCCTCCAACTTTTGGTTTCAGCTCAGGTCATGATCCTGGGGTTGTGAATTTGAGCCCCACATCAGTCTCTGTGCTGACTGCAGGGCCTGCTTGGGATTCTCTTTCTCTCCTCTCTCTCTGCCCCTCCCCCACTTGCACAGTCTCTGTGTCTCTCAAAAATAAATAAACTTCAAAAAAAATGTTCTCTTCAGGAGTCATGGGTTAATGCATACCAAGAGTGTGAGCCAAGTGTTGGCAGTGGGATGGGAGAGGAGAGGGTTGGTAAAATGGAACATGTGTGTTGTCTCAGGTATTCACATTCAAGACTTATCTTCCACATGCAGAGCTCCTGTCCTTCCCAAGGGCCTTTCCTTCCATCAGCCCAGTAAGCCCTCAAGGTAGCCATGTGGGGCCCTGGGCCGAGAGCCCACTTCCCTTTGCTCCTGAGCAGGGGTGCCAGATTTAGAAAAGGGAAACATTTGTTTTCCATCTGGGCATGCTCTGTTTTATCTGGTAACCTCATTCCTGCTGAAGTGGAAAATTGAAGAAAGATCCCAAAGAGCCTAATATGAGCACGGGAGTCTCTACAGCCTGTCTGGGCTTTGTGTGAGGTCACGGGTTTACTGTACTTCACGATGGCATGTGCCTGGCGCCATTTGCAGACCCAAGCCTGCAAGCATGCCCTTCTATTTCCCTGAAACCGCACCCTGCACTTAACCAGAGCCATCCTCAAGGCCTTGTGCCAGAATGAACATTCTCCTCCTGCTGACCCTTTCCACATTGTTCTCGGAGCCGCTGGGAACCTCGGATCAGGTTGAACCACATGAAATTAACTGTCACTTGGGGACATGCAAAATGGTTAAACATCAGCAGTATCTTGTGGTCCCTTGTAACATTCTTGCCTTTGCTTAGGCTTCATTAAAAGTAGTCCAGGGGCACTTGGGTGGCTCAGTCGGTTAAGCGTTTGACTCTTGATTTTGGCTCATGATTTCGAGGTTCGTGAGCTCAAGCCCTGCATCAGGCTCTGCACTGACAGTGCAGGTGCGGAGGAGCCTGCTTGGGATTCTCTGTCTCCTCTCTCTCTGCCCCTGTCCTGCTCATGCGCTCTCACTCTCTCTCTCTCTCTCTCTCTCTCTCAAAATTAAATAAACTTAAAAAAAATCCTTAAAAAATTTTTTTAAAGTAGCCCAAAGTGAGTACAGTACCTGCTCTTGTGTCTAAATATTTTAAATGTCTCTTCCTGCCAACTCCTGGTGCAGCCTCTTCTGCTGTTTGGTTTACTCTTTAAGCTGGGAATAAACCCAGCGGGGATTCCTTAACCAGACTTCATGAGGGACACTGAAAGATCAGAGCAGGGCTGACTGGACCTCCTGCTTCTTGTACTTGTGGTGCATCGGTCCATATAGTTGTTCTCTCCACTGTCCAAATTCAGATCAGCCTCTCTCCTCACACTTGAGGCCTCAGGTCCTGACAGCACCATCCTGATGGGCCAGTGCCTGGAACGGCTCACAGGTTAGACCTCTCCTTAGTATTACTGTGCTTGCTTATTGCTCTGTCTCGTTTCCTCTTCCGATTTGTCTCCATCATCTCTCTTTCCCACCTGCAGAATTACCTCCGAGTTGCATTCCAGGAGGTCAACAGTGGCTGCACGGGAAAGACCCTCCTCGTGAGACCTTACGTTACCACCGAGGATGTGTGCCAGCTCTGTGCCGAGAAGTTTAAGGTGGGGGACCCTGAGGAGTACAGCCTCTTCCTCTTTGTTGACGAAACATGGCAGCAGCTGGCAGAGGACACTTACCCTCAAAAAATCAAGGCTGAGCTGCACAGCCGGCCACAACCCCACATCTTCCACTTTGTCTACAAGCGCATCAAGAATGATCCTTACGGTGTCATTTTCCAGAATGGAGAAGAAGATCTTACCACCTCATAGAAGACATGAGACTTCCCAGTGGTGCATCCAAAGGGGGGTTTAGGAACCTTGCCTTCTGGCTTCTACGTGCTTGTGCTTGAAAAGCAGTCACCTCCTTGGGGACCCCTTGGTTCAGTGACTAAGCCATCCACAGGCTGACTTGGGCAAGGGCATCTTCAGCCACATTGCCCAAGCAAGGTAGCTGAGGTTCATGAAACGGTAGGATTCTCCTTCAGAGATGGGAGAATTTCATTTGATAGTTTAGGTGTCCTGAGACTGTTTGTTTGCTACCTACCCCCAGCCAGGTTCTAGGTTGGCTCACATGTACGTATATGTCCTGAATAAACATTTAGGGTATAAGCTCTTCTTTTGAATTCGACAGCAGGTATTTGACAAGACTGTCCGATGCAGTGCGTCAGGTGCTTCTCCGTTCTGTGGATGGCTCCATCCTTTCCTTTTCTCTCTTTTGTTCTCTCTTTCTCCCTTTCTCTCTCTCTCCCTTTGTTTCTTTCTTTCAAAGAGCCTTTGTGTTTTTATATATTTCATAGAAATTTTTATAGCAGTTGCAGGTAAACTGTCAGGATTGGTTTTTAAAATATTTTTGTAACTTTAAAATATTCTATAATTATGCATGTGATTTTAACGTTTAATATTTTCAAAAAGAAATCTCTTGCTGGATTTGAGAGTATCTCACTTTTAAAATGTCTCTCTTCTATAACTGGATGTTTCGGCAACTTTTGTGGGGAAAGACTGCTGGAGTTCTTAAAGCGATGCATTATTGACACTGGCCACAGAATGCCTTGGAAATCTGATGTACTGTTGTTACCTTGTTCATGCTTAGTGGTATTGTGCTCTTTTGTGTTTTAACCAAGTGATGCTGAGGATCAGGAGAGAAATGAATGTAGAGAGAGGTCGAGAGAGAAAAACAGACTCTGACAAAGGACTAAGGAATGTAGTCTGCTGGTTCAGACTCCTTGAAGGAAGTGGTAAAAGGGAATGGAAGGATCCACTTACGCTGAAAATACTGTAAATACGCAGTGACATTAGGCAAAAATATATCCAATGTTATTTGCTTTTGGAAATAATTTTGGAAACCCCCATGAGGAGAAAAAAAATAAGGATAATACTACCCCCTTTCCACATAAATCAAAACTAAGAGCATCAAATTATTTGTGGGCAGAAACCATGTATGTGTAATGTGACTTTCGTTGAGTTAAATAAGATGCTGTTTGGAAAAGAGTTTGCAATGCCACCAAAAAGCCCTTCTGTGTTATAAGAATGTATGGTGAAGTTAACTTCATGTTTTATGAAACCTGTTTTGGGGGTGCACAAAGTATGAGGGTCTTGTATCCATGTGACACAGGTAGTTACCAGAACATGTGATTGTACTGTGTAGAGATGCGTAGTCATCTAATTTGGTTGGCTTTGTACCTTGTACCTTTTTTTAGCTTTTGCTGTCCATCTAGAACCCTCATCACATACTGTGTTGTACTTCCTTTTGTAAATGATTTTTTAAATGGAATTTTGCACATAATACATTGTAATACTGTATGATAATCATGTGTGAAGAGTTTTGAAATACCGAGTTGTCCTTTTTTTATTCAAGGAGCAGAGTACAATTATGCACCACACCACGTTATGCAAATCTGAAATGCACACCAGTGTTTGTGGTTAGATAATCCATGGAGAGGAAATGGCAAAGTTTGCATTTTTTCAGAAGACCATATACACATAAGAGGCAAAAATCCAGGAGTAGAAGGAAAAGATAGTGTTCCAATCTGAAAGGATTTCCAGTGTTATCTAGGACAGAACACGACTTTGTTGGACATAGAGAAAAATCACTGTTAATCAGAAGGGCCCTGAAGACACCTCCCACCATTCTACCTCTGAAGTGCCCTGTCCGAAAGTTGAACACTCTTTCAAAACCAACAGGGCAGGCACTCTTTTGCGTCCATATTCCTGGTGCTTGGAGCTGTGCCTGGCAGATAGCAAGTCCTTGACCAGTCCTTGTTGACTGAATGAACTTTCTAACCCATCAGTAAGATGGATACTTAAGGATCAGAACTACAGCTAGATGAGCTGCCTGCTTTTTATATTCACAGTGAACTAAACATGGGGCCAGTTCAATCCATATAGCCCTCCTCCTCACCCTCCAAATTCAGGTCATCGTCTTCCTTGTCCTTAGAAGTCAGTACACAGTGATTTAAAGCAAGCCCTAACGTCTGAATGGGAGGTAGCCTTCAGTGAGATGAGAGAGAGATCAAAACAGGAAAATTTCCGTGTGAGCAGAAGAAAACATCACAAGACAGCCCCTGGTTTTGTCATTGGGCAATGTTTCCCTGCTAAAATTACAACATAACATGTGTCTTGACTTTTTTCCCCCCACGCAGACATTCTCACTTCTCAAATTGCCAGGAAACAGATTTTGGCGAAGTTTGGAAGGAATAAGGGGAGAGTAAAAATATACATGATGGGTGGAGGGAGAAGATAATGTATTTCCAAATCTAAAATTATGTTATAAAAGTTGAATGCCGGCCAGAGGAAAAGATTTCTTTTTTTTTTTTTTTAATGTAGGCACTGCCAAATATTCCCCCCTCAGGGACACAGAATAGAAATAGAAACTTAATAAAGTAGTTCAGTATCATGTGGAAGTTACAACTTTAGATGTATAAGAAAACAAAAGGCAGGAACCCTAACCATGAATGCGTTCATTCATAAATGTGGCTTTGCCTCCATTGGGCATCTCTTACCTTCATCTTCTTAAAGAGACTAGAAATGAGAGCATCCTGGTTGTTAACAGCACTGCCTGGTTACCCCTCAAAAGTCAGAGAGAAATGGCACAGTACATGGGCCATGGTTATTTTAATCACCTGGCCATATCTGATAGTAAACTCCCAAAAATCATTTTTCAGACCATGTTTGCGATGGTGAATTTCAAACCAAAAGTGTTATTGGTTATTTAGTTAACCCAAATCAAGTTGGAGATGTGAAAAATTTATATAACATTGCAGATTCATAAGCAGACAAGAAGGAAAAATGGAAGAGGTGGTGGGAGGGAGGAGGCCAATATCTGGTAGTTGTGTCAGAGAACAGGATTTATTTGAAAAAGATCTATTTGTCTCAAAGGATGGGTGGCTGATGGCCCAAACTTTTCCCACACAAACACCAGCTTTTCCAGGAAGATGGACACAGGAAGTTTTAAAATGATTCAGAAAGATCTGTTAGAGATTTAATGGAGCGGTACCCGAGGTCTGCCTTCAAACCCCCAACCCAGCAGGAAAATCAGGTTTGATAGAAGTGAGGCAGTTGAGCAGGGAATGGGGGCCACTTCTTGTCTGGATTGTAAGAAACTCTTCCACAGTGGAATATGCCCTAATTCTGAGACACTCCACATAACAGTCCTTTATAATTGCATTACAGAAATGAATCTGAGAATTTCCCTTGACCAAACACAGCCCCCCTCTCTCTCGCCAGTCTGGAGGGGAAGGAGTCCAGAGCCCACAGCCCAGGGTGGTTGAGCCTGAGCCAGACTCTACTCAGGGCTACGGTTTTCCTCAGGGGTGTGCAATAGAGATGAGGAGGGCCTATACCTCTGTAATCAGCTCCCTGGGAAGCTTCACCTCCCACAAGTGAAGGCAATTCCTCTCATTTAGCTCTGTTCCTCTCCTTTCCTCTCACCGCCCCCACCACGGCTCTGGAAGGCGGGGCTTCTCTCCAGTAGGTTTCAATGAGGGCCATTTACAAGGCTCTTTGCCAACAGGTGGGCTCTGGGCATGTCCTTTCCTCAGCTCCTTCCCTACTTCCTACCAGAGACTCAGAGTGTGAATGAGGCCCCAGTGCAAACGCTGTCCTCCCACCCCATCTGTCACCGGGACTCAGGGTCCACTGGTCCTATTTGGATCAGGTTCCCAGCTTTGGCTGCTTCTTCAAATCACCTGCAGGCCTTTAAAACTCTTAATGCCCTGGCTTCCCAGACCATGAGTCTCTACAGATGGGGCCCAGACAGCCATTCTCACTAAAACTTCCAAGGTGACTGTACTGTGAAGTTGGGCCTGATAAACACCAGTTTAGGTCAAGACACAGGTCTGAAGATACAAACACACCCAGGAGAATGAAGACCTTGTCTACAGCCACTAACACCTAACCAAGTGCAGGTTCTCGATCTTCTTCGGCCGGCAGAAGACCATGGAACAGGGTACTTCTAGTATGGCATCATCCTATAGAAATATGAAGCAAACCACATAGGTAATGTTAAATTTTCTAGTAGCCACATAAAAAAAAGGAAAAAGAAATAGGTAAAATTAATAGTAATATATTACCATACTCCTAATTTATTTAAGTAACAGATTTGTGATATATTTTAGCTCATGATATCCCAAGTATCATACCTCAACAATTAACTTCAATATTAAAGATGTGTTTTATTTTTACACTGTCTTCAAAATCTTGTGTGTCTTTTGCACTCATTCCACAGTTCACAGTTCATTTCACAAATGTTCAAAAGCTACACGTGGCTAGTGGCTACCCTGTTGGACAGTGCAGTCCTAGCATATTAACTGAGAATAATTTAGAAAGCTAAAAATGACTATATGTGTATATAAAATTTAAAAAGCATCCACCACTTACATCCATTAAAAACCACATATACACACTGTCAAACACATACTTCTCACTGGCCGAGGTCATAACAGCATTTTGGCTCACAAGAGTGCCACTGGGCCTGCAGGAATTTATCCGTGCAAAGTCAGAACAGTGTCCAGCACCCCACGAGCATATTAAATATTAGTTGCTATTATCATTAGATAAGCAACTTCTTCGAAATTTTTCCACTACTGTTTATTCATACTTATCTGCTTCTGTTATTACCCACTGGCAAGTTTCTTATGAAATAGAAGAAAGGCAGTAACAGGTATTGAAGGTTTAAGCAAATATACTGGGGTGGGATGCCCAGTGTGGGAGGATTAAAACTAGAGTGAATGACATCCTGTAACTTTGTCTTTGCTGATGAGCATGGTGGTGGTGGCCGTGTGTGTGTGTGTGTGTGTGTGTCTGTGTATGAATTGGCAGGATTTTCTCAGTGTTCCCTACAGGCCAAGAGTATCAACAGGGCCCATAGCCAGTAGGGACTTTTGCCAAGAAGGGAGAAGGGGAGGAAGGGAGGTTGCAAGGACAAGTTTTGTCCGCTCCCCAGTCATGGTCTGAGTGAGATCCTGAGAGGAACCATCTCTGCAACCATGGAGTCTGCTGTAAACCTTCCCAGAAAGAAATTATTACTTAAGTAGAAGTGTAACTCTGGTCAGCAATTGTTTCAACAGCTTTTCCACTTTTTATTGTGTTTATTATATTCCCTTGTGTATTTAGATATATTTATAGAAGCATGCATAATTATTTAACAGGATTGTGCTGAAAAGCATGATGCTTTACCCAAAAGAAAAAGGTGTTTGATGTGATCTTCTTTATCTCTGCTGGCCACAATTCTAATGTCTTGCCAGTTTTACAGATTATGAGAAAATGGACTCATTTATCAGATTGCGCTCTGAGTTAATTTTATCTTCCTCACTTGCTTTCACCTTTGCGGTCAGTAGGCATGCATCTACCCTGAACAGAAAGATGAAAACCTGCCAAGAGCAATAAAGTGACAAAGACTCTTTAACCAATCAAAAGTAAATATATATGTGAACTTGCTAGGACATTGGAAAGGTTGGTTTTTTACCAGCATGATACCTGGCAAACTGCAAAATCTCATTACACAGATAGTTGGACATTCGGCTACAAAATACAGTCCCCGGGCCAAGAGTTACATCTCCTTGGTGTGAATCTTGAGCCCCTCCCAGACCTGCTGAATCAGAGCCTGCGTTTTGGCAGAATCTGCAGATTACCTGTTGCACTTTGATTGAGAAGTATCAGTTTCAGACATACGTGGGGTAATGGCATTTGTGCAGCCAATACAGTTACACAAGTGTAGGTGTGCTGCTGTTATAAGACTGGAGAAAGGAGAAGAAAATGGCTGTGAGGCTTACTTTAAAAAAGGAGGGTGGATAACCTCACTTAAAACCACCTGCATTATCACAGAAGGTTTAAAATACAGGTATCGGGAAATAAGGATTTACCTCAAGGTTTTATGTTATGTTCTTGCTTCTGTAGGAAAGAGAGGAGACCTGAAGGGTATGGGGAAAGCCTGGAAATGAGGTGGGTTTTGCTCGTTTTGTTGGGTGTTGTCTTCTTTTACCTCTTACTGTGTGAGAGTGAACAAAAACTGGAAAGGTTTCTTTCTGTCTGGGCCAGCTGCTCACAGACGTGTGTGTTTGTGTGTGTGTGTGTGCACACAGACATCATCATGTAGTCTGGAGAATTAATTAGTCACACTGCACATGATGTAGGAAGTTCATGAGCTTTTTTATTATCTGAAAGGACAGACAACATTCTTTTAAAGATATTTTCTTCCCTGAGGATGCATTCATCAGAGGGCCATTTTACTCATCAATTTTGAAAAACGTGGAAGATATATTTAAGTGTTTTTGGTGACCAAGGAGTGAATTGTTCAAAATGGAAGAGAGTGGGCTCCCTTGGCCTTGCCAGCTGATTGCCGAGGGAAAGGATCAGAAGAATTGAAGGTGAAATATTTGAGGTGAAATGTCATCCTGGGAATTCTCCTTACCATTCTACAGAGTTAAATATCCTATTTCCTATAGCCTGTGTGCCCGCCACCTTTTTTTGCTTAGTTTTGCTTAGTTTTTTCACTTACCTCTTTGAAGCACACCATTAGGAAGAATTAAAGGTGAAATATTTGAGGCCTTACATATTCTTCTGACTTTTCTATCCTTACTGGTGGTTGATAGTTTGGCTGGATAGAGAATTCTATGTTAGAAATGGTCTCTTAGAATTTTGCAGGTTAGCTCTTATGTGGATCCTGAGAAACGAAACAGAAACCCATGGGGGAGGGGAAGGAAAAAAAAAAAAAAGAGGTTAGAGTGGGAGAGAGCCAAAGCATAAGAGACTGTTAAAAACTGAGAACAAACTGAGGGGTGATGAGGGGTGGGAGGGAGGGCAGGGTGGGTGATGGGTATTGAGGAGGGCACCTTTTGGGATGAGCACTGGGTGTTGTATGGAAACCAATTTGACAGTAAATTTCATATATTAAAAAAAAAAAAGTGAAAAAAAAATTTAATTAAAAAAAATAAATAAACCAAATAAAATTGCCTCAACCTCTAAGTAGGGGAATTTGGCAATATTTATTGAAATATAAAATGTGTATGCCCTTTGTTTACCAGTAAAAGAATTGATAAAAAAAAAAAAAAGAATTTTGCAGGTTAGAAATCATTTTCCTTCATTTGACTTCTGGCTTTCAGAGATGCCGTTGAGAAGTCTGATACCATTTGATTTCTAATCCTTGCTTCTATCAACATATACCTTGTGCGTATCTTATATAGTTGACATAATGGCCCCCAAAGAATCGTATTTCACTTTATCTATAACATTGGATAATCTCTTTCCACTTTGACCAAGGGCCCAGCCAATGACCTACCTTGGTCAAAAACACGAGGCAAGTAAATGTTTGAAAAGTGCATTAGGCTAGCCCTGTCTTGCTGCTGAGAGTCCTCTCATCACCCTTGTGAACAAATACAGACTGGTTTTCTGGAAGACAAGAGATCACCATTCCAGGAAGTCTCAGACATGTGAGTGAGGCGGTCTAAGGCCATGCATCCAGTTCAGACCTGCACAATTACCCAACCAACCCACAAATTATTTTTAAGTCACTAAGTTTGAGTGGTTCGCTAATTAGCGAAAGTGAACTAATACACCTTCCTTACATTTCCCAGATCTTTTTAGAAACTTCTAGAATTGTATCTTTATCCATACTGTTTGGAATTGTCAGTGATGTACCTTGCTGTGGGTTTTTTTAAATCAGTTGGAAGAGACTCCATGGTCTCTTTCACTATGGAAATTCATATTTTTAAATTCTGAAGACATTTCTTATATTTTTAAAATGACCATTTCTTCCTCTCCATTTTCTTTTTCACTTTCTTGAATTCCTATTATTTGGATATTGGACCTATTAGATTGAGCTGCCTCTCTCTCTCTCTCTCTCTCTCTCTTTTTCTTTACCTTTGATCCTTACTTTCTGTCTGTCTATATTTCTTACACTTGGGGGCATTGCTTCAATTATTGATTTTTTATTTATAATAACATATTTGCAATTTCCCAGAATTTTTTTTGTCTCGGGATGTAATTTTTATAACAATTTGTTCTTCTTTCTGTGGATGCAGTATCTTCTTACCTCTCTGTGGATATTATAAGATGATCTGGTTTAGTGTTTTTCTGTTCATCCAGTTCTATTTTTGTTTGATTGTTTTGATCTCTGTCTTTTGGGTTAGAGGCTCTCTTCAAATGCTCAGTGATTTTTAGCTATTCATAATTAAATATAAAGCACCACAAAGCTTGTTGGAAATCATGTATATAGGGCAGAGTTTGTGAATTGGTGGCCTAGAGTACCTATGTGGCAGTCTGTTCCTTTTGTCAGAGGACTGAGAAAACGTGAATATCTTTGGGACTTTTCTCCTGGGTCAGGCAGTTTCCCCACAAAAAAAATTCCCTAATGTCCGACTGGGGTCAATTTAGCTCCCAGCATTTGGAGGGAAAAGCAGGCAAAGGGTTTGCAGGAGGTCATTATTCAGGATGCCAGCTTTCAAATAATCCTCACTGTCAGTAGGATGTCTTACCCTCACCCTTCATGATTGTGTTCTGAACTCAGGCACACAACTTCTTGTGCCTCTCCAGGGAGTAAGGGTCTCATATTCTCCCTTTCTCATACCTGACTTGTCTACTTCCCCAAGCTTCCCCAGATTCTGCCCCATGAATTAATTGCCTTGCCTCTTGGCCTTTCCTCCTGCAGTCACTGACCTTTTGGCTTTATTCTGTCTGCTAAATTAGTTTATTAGCATCAATAATTTTGTTGCCAGTTCTCGCTGGCTATTGTCTCTTCCTTCATTCTCTTTGTTCTTATGGATGTATACCTTGAAAAAAAATTTTTTTTAATTCTTCTTTTAGTGAGGTATTGGTAAGGAGTAGATGTATGCAGTGTCCCTTGCTTAAATGGAACCCTGCAGTCACCTCTTAGTATGAACGGTGAGCGCACCCGTAAAACTTGCTTAGCAAAACCGAACATAATTACACTGATGGTCAGAGTCAATGCATCTACCCTGCTCAGTTATTATTTTATAAAAAATAAATTTGTTATCTGAAGGCAACCACCCACCCAAGTTCCTTTATTGTCAAGCACATTGCCTAGGATTTGTCAAAATATATATATGCACTGTGCTTTTTGTCCTTTTCACATGATCTGAAGGAAAAGAAACGGAACAACAACAGATGAAACACCAAGCTGTTTGCTTGTTTAAATGTGGAATTCTGCCATGGTGGATGTGAACCTGGGTCAGCACTGTTTACAGAAGAGCACATGGTGTTTTGTTTCAATGAGCAGGAAAATGTTTTGTGATAAAATGTGGTAAAAGCTTGTAGTTTTTTTTTTTTCTAACTAAGCAGTAAAAGGAATTACACAATGTAAAATAATAAATAAAAAGGTCTATGAGTCATCTTTAATGTGGGGAGAAACAGTGTTTTTCCTGCATGTTAAAAATAAAATTGAAACAGAAATCAGTAACAGCATGTCCTAGAAGCCCCCCCAAAACTGTAAGACTTGATAGGGTTTAAAGTAGTTCATGCTTTTTATTGAAATGGTGGGGACAATAATGTAAGAACTATTGGTTTTATTTTTTTAAAGTCATGTTTATTAAGATATAACTTACAGACAGTAAATTTTCACTCTCTTTAGTGTATGTTCTATGAATTTTGACAGAAACACTCAGTAATGATCAATCCCATGAAACTCTCCCATAATTCCCTTCTGCTCCCCCAACCCCAGCCCCTGGCAACCACTGATCTGTTTTCTGTTTCTATAATTCTGCCTTTTCCAGAATGTCACATAAATGGAATCACACAGCACACAGAATTTTGACTCTGGCTTCAACAATTGTATACAGGTTTTTTTGTGAATATAAGTTTTCATCTCTCTGGGATAAATACCCAGGAGTGCAATTGCCAGGTTAAATGGTAGTTGCATATTTAGGTTTTAAAGAAATCACCAAACTGTTTTCCAGAGAGGCTGCACCATTTTACATTCCCACTGGCTATGTGGGAGTGATCCAGCTTTGATTTTTTTGGTGTTTGTTGTAAATTTCAGCATTTAAACTGCTGAAATGCATTAGGACATGTGCTACAGAGATTCACTAGGTTTAAAATGTATGTGCCGTTAAGAATGTTTTATTTCTGGGGGCACCTGGGTGGCTCAGTTGGTTAAGTGTCTGACTTCAGCTCAGGTCATGATCTCACAGTCCGTGAGTTCAAGTCCCATGTTGGGCTCTGTGCTGACAGATCAGAGCCTGGAGCCTGCTTCAAATTCTGTGTCTCCCTCTCTCTCTGCCCCTCTCCTGCTCATGCTCTGTTCTCTGTCTCAAGAATAAATAAAAATATTAAAAAAAAAAGAATGTTTTATTTCTGGAAGTGTTATGACTAATGACACTCCAACATAAACTAAGTCACCCACAAAAGGGAAAACAAAAATCATGCTGGCCTACTCTTTTCCCCCAGAAATTAAACACCAGAAAACAATGAAGTAACGATGTTTACAAAGTCTTAAGCTTTAAAGGAAACCTTTAAGTACCCATATTTCTACAGTACTCTGTCATTTCTTTAGTTTCAGTGCAGTGTTAAATCACACACACACACACACACACACACACACAAGATGACTAGGTGTTTGGTACACCCTTCCAAGGTTAACTCTGTAAGCTGCAGAAAACTGATAGTAAAGACAATGACTCTAGTCCACAGAAACAGAAGTGCACTATGTGTGTCCAGAAGATGCAGTAGACTACCACTCTGTGGGTATCAACCAGTTTTACATCTTCCTGATTGCCTTGTGCACTTTAAATTCTCCTTTGAAGTGGTTGTAACAACTTACTGTTTTTTTCATTAATTAGTGAATTAAAATCTTTGTCATGTGCTCATCTTACATTTATTTGAAAATCAAATTTTACCTTTCCTAAAAATGATCCTTTAACAGTCATTTAAAATGGTGCATTAGGTTTTCCTGATAGGAAATTGCCTCTAAAATATGGCCCCGTTTAAATGCCTGGCAGGCAGTAGCTGAGATCATGAGCTCATATTCTGCCCTCCTAGTACATTTATAGAACCTGTGGATATGAGTTTGCATGCTCCAGGAACTATTACATGTGTGTTTACACTCACCTGTATTGTTGAGGTTTTTGGAAACAATGCCTGGAGATAAGCTTGGACCTAGGGAAAGAAACCCTTCTTTTTTTTTTTTTTTTTTTGAAGTTTATTTCTTTATTTAGAGAGAGAGTGTGAATGGGGTAAGGGCAGAGAGAGAGGGAGAGAGAGAATCCCAAGCAGGCTCTGTGCTGTCAGCATGGAGCCCAAAGAATGGTGACATCATGACCTGAGTGGAAACCAAGAGTCTGATACTCAATGGACTGAGCCACCCACATGCCCTGGGAGATCATTCTTATGGGCTTACCTACTTCCTCAGCCATCTGCTCTCCTCCTTCCATGCCTGGCCCACAAGTCTGGGCAGTGGGCTGCTGAGCATCCCTATGGAGCCTTGGGCTCCAGGGCAGTTAGATGTGAAGACCTAGGAATTCAGACTTATTGAGGAGTGGTATGGGTTAGTTTGACCTCTGCAATATGTCCCTCAAGACCAACTCAGTAATTGCTTAACAAAGGAGAGAGGGGTGAGAACCTCCATAAGTAGGCAGGACATTTCTTAGCCTTTGGACCTGTACTATCCAATATGGTGGCAGCCACTACCTATGAGGCTACTGAGTGCTAGAAATGTAGCTTATGCTACTGAAGAATGAAATGTTTAACTTCGTTTAACTTTAATGTAAACTTAAATTTGAAAACTGATTATTCCTTTAGGTTATTTGAAAACTTAGTATGATTGGCACAGTTTGAGTATGAGAATCTGCTTTTTAACCATACATTTTATGTATACATTTGATGAAATCTAAACACAGAACAAGTATTTCCGATTTCAGTTCAGCTCCCAGATTGAAATATACTGCAAATGTAAAATACACACCAGATTTCAAAGACTTAGTCCAACAACAACAAAAAAGTAAAACATTCCATTAATATATTTTTTTATTAATTACATGTAAAATGACAATATTTTTTATATGCTGGGTAAAATAACATCTACTATTACAACTCATTTCACCTTTCTCTTTATGTTCCTAAACGTGGTAGTAGAAGATTTGAGATTACACATCACTGGGACAGGCAGCGCTGAATCATGCATGAATTCTCCCATTTGGCTCCACTTCCATTCTCATTTATTACCGGGCACCCAAGTGGTCCTGAACCCCGCTTTTCAGTGGTGGCTTCCTAGCCCCGGTCAGCTTTGCGTTTCCTTCCTAGGAGATCACACTACCTATTTCTTTCACTCACTCCCGCAGAGTAGTTTTGAGGTTCCAAAAGGTGAGAACCCGGCGACTTTACAAGAATGACACTGCAATTCCAGACGCCGGCCGCCAGAGGGAGCGGTGTTGCCACCTTGGTTGCCAAGCAACTCGTGGCCCGGAAGCAATTCCCTGCCCCGCCCCACGGTGACCCGCACAAATCGACTACCGGCAGGGCGGGCGGGGCTCGCGGCAAGCCGGCCTCGGCGGCGGCGGCGGCGGCGCGATGACCACGCTCCGGGCTTTCACGTGCGATGACCTGTTCCGCTTCAACAACATGTGAGTGAGGCCCCCGGGGCTGACGCTGGTGGCTGCATCCCCTCTCCCGGGCCAGGGCCCGCGGCCCGCGGGAGCCACCCCCGCCGGCCGCCATTGGCGCCTCCCTAGGGGCCGCGGGGTCAGAGCCGGGGCGGGGACGGACGTGCGGAGCTCCCCGCTGACCTTGGCTGAGGTGCTGAGACTTCATCCTGCATCCTTGCGTGCTCGTTGGGGCCGGGGCAGTGCGCGGGCTTCCTGTCGCGATGGCTGTCCCGACGCGCCCGCGCGAGTGGTAGGAGGTGGGGGAGCGGCCCGAGCCCAGCTCTGGTTCTGCCGCCTGCAGCCAACATCCGGCCAGCCGACTCGGCTTCGTCTTCTGTGCAGCGGACAGCACCGAGGCGCCCGCCGCGGAGGTCGTTGCGAGGTCAACAGCTAAGTGTTTTTTTGGGAATACGGACGTTGTGCAGCCCACCTGGTGATGGTTAATCAGTACCCGAGTGAAACCTTGTGATGGTGGCACCGACCGCCGCCGTTCCTTTCTCGGTCCGGGTTGGTTTTGTGCGTTTTGTTACCAAAGCGGCGCATCCAGCCTGGAAAACTTTGTGTTGTGAGGAGTCGGGGCATAGGGCACATGCTGGTGGAGACCCTCTGTGTGTACTTTCTTTTAGTCCGTGTTAAGGCAGGACCTGTGACTTGCAGGCACATTTTTTTTTTTTTTTTAAGAAAAGATTTTATTGTGGAAGTTTCTGAACATTTAAAACGTCGACAGAATTTTACCCTGAACATCTAAAGACACATGCTGGATTCTACAGTTAAGCGTTTTGTTAATGTTGACTTTCTCATACATCTATCTGTCCATCCACCCACCCACCCACCTACCTACCTACCAACCAGCCAACCAATCCCAGATCCACTTTCAAGACAGCTGGGTGGGTCAGATTCAAGTGTCAAGAGAATGGCAAGAAGTTGAGAGGAGTTGGCTAGAAACCTTTCAAAGAGGGAGTGAGCCTTGAAGGATGGATAAAATGTTGGCAGTGATGAGGAAGTTCTGGAGAAGGAAGCAGGTGTGAAGGTGAGAAAACCTAGAGTGTGGCCAGACAACTGAGAGACAAGTGTGACTGTGGTAGGGGGTTTCTCTGAGCGGCCAGAGGAACTGGTGAAACTGGACTTTTGCTCCGTCGCTGGAGGGTTCAGACTTGTTTGTTAGTTGGGAAGAATTTTCTAATGAGCCTCTCCCACAAAGCAGTGTAACTCAGGTGAGTTGTGTTGAGCTCCCGCTGTGCCTGATGGGTGCTGGCACTTGTAATAACCCAAGTAATCCTCACAGTTCTCTGAAGAAGGTGCTCTCAGTATCCCCAATTTTTTGTATGAGTCAACTAAGGTACTGAGAGTTCAAGTCAGTTGCCCCAGGTGATAGAGCCCTGTGGTGGGAGTGGGTGAAGCAGGGAATCTAATCCAGGAGATCGGCTGTAGAACAGTGGTTCTTTCAGAGTGGTCCCCGACCACCAGGGAACCCTTGGAAAATGCAAATCGTCGGCTGTTTAAGGGCCAGTGCTCTGGAGCCCTAGCTCTTCACCACAGAGCTGTGTGGAATGTGAGGCGATTAGAGGAGGCATACCAGGCAGGTGAGCCACTTAGGATGTCCTGGCAAGGGCCTAGAGATGATGACTTGGCAGAGGTTTGGGTCTGGGAGGTGCCGTTTGGGGGGGGGGGGGGGAAGGGCGCCTTGAAGCTTCAAGAGTGTACAGGGCAAAACCTTGTTTTAACTGTAGATCTGGGGAGGCTTAGCCCTAATTTTATATGAAAATGAATACAGAAGAAAGAAAATAAGCACGAACACTTACAATAAAACTTTAGATGTCAAAGAACTGTCTAGTTTGTTAAGGCCCCTTCAGAATATGCCATTGGGAACTCCTCTTCCCATGTCCTCCAACTTCACACTTTGATTAGGGCAGTTTCACAGAGAACACTGAGAATCACTGGATGAGGGTGCTGCAGTAGGAAGTGAAGATGCCGTGGATGTAGAAGCACTGCGGTTAACTCAACAGGTGTTTTACTCATTTTTGGATAGATATCTTCATGCCTACTGTGCATCAGTGCTAGAGACACAGCAATGAACAAAGCAAAAAAATGTTACCTTTATGGAATTTACATTTTGGAGTGGGGGGGAGGGGAAAGGAAGTACCACTGTAGAACTTATTATTCAGTCCAAAGAAAAACATGAAAACAGGGAAGGGAAATAGGGAGTGAGTGGGGATTCAGCTTTAGGTAAGTGTTTAGGGTAGGTGTCACTGCAGAAAGACCTAGGGAGATGAGGGAGTGAGTCCGGTGGATATTGGGGGCAGGAGAACTTCCAGGCAGAGGGATTGGTAAGTGCATAGGTACCTGTTTCTGACTGGAGGAGGCAGCCAGGGTGGCTGGAACAGAGTGAGAGTGGGAGCATGAGGAGATGAGGTCAGAGTCACAGGGCTAGATCTTGGAGAGGCTCTCCTAGGAGTTGGGCTCCTCTGCGAAGTGCATTGAGATACCCAGGTGGGGAAGTTTGGGCTAAACATAGAAATTTGGGTGGAGGGAGGCAACATTATGTAGATGGTATTAAAACCAGGAGGTTAGGGGCCCCTGACTGGCCCAGTCAGAAGAGCGTGTGACTCTTGATGTCGGGGTTGTGAGTTCAAGCCCCACGCTGAGTGTAGGGATGACTTAAATAAATAAATGTTAAAACAGAAAACAAAAACTGAGAGGAGAGGTGACATCAGTGGTGGAATGACTGTGGATAGGAAAAAAGAGGCTCCAGGACGGTGCCTTAGGTGTCAAGTGTTGAAGGAGACCTGGTGGCCCGGTGAGTTGGGAGAAAAAGCCAGTACTGGGTCTGAGAAGCTGAGCAAGGAGAGCATTTCAAGTGGAGGGAGTGAGGAGCCATGTAAAGAGCTGCTGATGGCTAAATGTGCAGTGTGTGTGTACGATTATCCCAGGAGAGGAGAACTGTGGGAGCAGGAACCTGGGCACTGAGGGGGTGGATCTGCTCACCAGCAGTCCAGGCATGGGCACAGGAGAGTGAGTAGAGAGGGGCACAGACGCTTGAGGTACAGGTGGGTGGGTTTGGTGGTGGGATCTTGGTGAAGCTTTGTGCCTGCTGTTGTGTATTCTCTGTGTGAAACAGGAAGCAGCCGAGATTGGAAAGGGGTGGCCTTGGAGAGTTGAGGCAAGATGAGAGGCTTATAAAGTAGTCGTTGAGAGGTGTGGGAGAGTGTATTCCCACACTGTGTGGAGCAGTGATCAGCTGTGGCTGGGGCTTTTCAAGCTTCTGCAGGGTCAAAGTGATTTTCAGGATAACACTAAGATGGGTTTTTTGCCTTTTTCATTGTCTCACAAGTGCACAGTGGAGTTTCCAGTTGTGTGACTTGCAGTACCAAGCAATACAGACACAGATGAGAATCCATCTGCCTTCTCTTAAGCTAGACATTAAGAAGATCTGTAAAATTGTTAAAACCATGCCACTCTTGTCGCTAAATTTTGTACTTAAAAAAAAATTTTTTTTTAAGTGTTTATTTTTGAGAGACACAGCATGAGCGGGGGAGGGGTGGAGACAGAGGGAGACACACAGTCCGGTAGCAGGCTTGCTCCATGCTCCCAGCTGTCAGCACAGAGTGGGCACAGCACACCTGGGGCTCAAATTCACGAACCCCAAGATCATGACCTGAGCCGAAGTCGGATGCTTAACCGACTGAGCCACCCAGGTGCCCCTAAATTTTGCTCTTGAAAGTAGGATGACTTTTCAGTTAAAAAAAAAAAAAAAAAGGTTTTATTAACATGTAATTGATTTATTATTTTAAAATGAATATTAAAAATTTAAATATCAATAGATAGAATCCACATAAACAGAAGTTCTTTGGGGGTCCTTATTAGTTTTTGAGTGTAAATTGGTTCTGAAACCGAAAAGCTTGAGAACTGCTGGCCTAGAGAAGTGCATTGGTAAGGGTCCCAAGAAAGAATCTGACTGGGTATACAAGAGGTAGATTTTCAGGTGGCTGGTTTTGAGTCTGGCAAAATAGTGGTTCCATTAACTGAATAGGAAAGTGAGGGGCAGAGCTCTTTGTAGACAGACCATAGGTACATTGGAAGAACTGCTGATTTGGGACTGTTGTGATCTGATACACTAGAGAAACAAGTGCTGAGCGCACCAGAGTCAGATCCAGGAGTCTCCCTCCAAAAGTTTAGGGATGGGGTGGTGGGAAGAGGAGGTGAGAATGTAGAAGAGAGGGGAGCAAACACCTAGTGGTGAGAGGCCCACACTGAGTGGATGGAATAAAGGAGAAAGGAGTTGTCAGGGAAGGCCTAGAGACTGGCTGGAGGGACCCCTGCCAGATGCTGCAGGAGCTGGTTTTACCTTCTGTTTGTGATTTACATGTCTGGTTGGGCTCCAGTTCCATTAATGATTTATTGTCATTTAGAAAATGGAAGGTTTTGATCAGATGTATTAAATAGAAAGTAATTTGTAAAGGAAGAAACAGTTAAATGAAAACGTATAGGTATCTTTATAGTGGCTGTGATGGCTCAGTTTGGCCATTAGGTAGCTTACACCATCCTCCTTACCCCTAAATTTGGTTTTAAAGTTGTGGATTTGGCATGTTTTGTGTTCCTTGTGCATGTTTTCAGTTTCAGTGTCTTATTTAAACTGGTTTTGTCAACACTGCTTACTATTGACATTTCTTTTGTTTCTTTTAGTAACTTGGATCCACTTACAGAAACTGTATCCTTTTTAAAAAAAAAAAAGTTAAATGAAGGCTTACTAGGAGTAAGGAACATGGAGGAACAAAGGAAAAAATAGGCTTGAGTATAGAAAAACTTTAAAACTTGTAATCCTGGAAACATAAGCAATAGTGAAAGCACTTAAAAAAAAATAAACTGGGAACAAGAGTTGTCTTAAATCTGCCTGACAAGATGCTAGTATAATGACCTCCTAAATCTTCAGCAGTGCAGCAACACTGCCTACCTTGCCCCTGGGTAGGAAGTATGGCTTCATGCAACAGAAAGCAGTGACTTCAGCAAGATGGGTTGTTACTCTCTGATGTGAATGAAGTCTGGAGGTGATGAGTGGTCTGTGGTGGTTTCATGAAGTCACCAGTGACCCAGCTGTGCATTTTAACCACTGTACCACTCCCAGGGTGGCCTTGGCATTCCTGTCTCAGCTGCCAGAGCAAATGGCATCACATCCATGTTCCTGGCAGAGGATCAACAGAGGGGAAGGTGAGAGAGACCTTCCCTTTCAGGAGTACCTTTGGGAAGTACCACACAGGACTTTCTGTATCCCATTGACTAGAACTTGCTTCATGCCACACTTACTAGCTGTAACAGTCTGGGAATGAGCCTAGCTTTAAACTAGGGCTTGTTACTAAAACAAAGAGAAGATCTGGGGTAATAATTAGCAATATCTACCATGTTCCCCAATAGAAGAATGGGCAAAGATGTGTGAAGTTGGGGTGCTCTGGGTTATGTCTCATTAGCAGACAACCCCACATTCTCAGTGGCTTAAAACAAAGTTGGATTTCTAGCTTATGCTCCATATCCATTGCAGGGTAGGAGGGTAATATTGACTGATAATTTAACAAAAGAGGGCACAGTTCAGGCTCACAGTTCAGTCAAAAGACATGGAAATTAAAACCAAAGTGAGATGCCATGTTTTATTTTGTTGTTTAAATCTCAGTCCTCTGTGTAACGTTTATTCATTTCTGAGAGAGAGAGAGAGAGAGAGAGAGCATGCGTGAGCAGGTAAGGGGCACAGAGAGGGGGATGGGACAGAGGATCTGAAGAGTGGGCTTTGCGCTGACAGCAGCAAGCCTCACGTGGGGTTGGAACTCACCAACTGTGACATCATGACCTGAGCTTAAGTCGGACGCTCAACCATCTGAGCCACCCAGGTGCCTCTAATGCCATGTTTCATCTATCAAATTATCAAGGATTTAAAGAAATGATAAAACTCAGTGCTGATGAGGGTAAGAGCAACATTTTCATAAACTGCTAGTGACAGTATAAACTGCTTGCTGCGGTCTTTCTGGAAGGTGATTTGGCAGTGTAATTAATACACAGTAATTCCATTTCCCGGAAGCTGAAAATAATAGTAGAGTCAATTATGTCAGGAATTGACAAACTAGGTGCATAGGCCAGATGTGGTCCACTGCCTATTTTTATTTTTGTAAATAAAATTTTATTGGACACAGCCATGCCAAATAATTTACAACCTGTCTGTAGCTTTGTTGAGACTGTCCAGTTTGAGTAGATGCAACAGAGAGCATATGGTCCACATGGCCTTGAATATTTAACTATCTCTCCCTTTATAGAAAATGTTTGTTAACCCCTGAGTTATGTGTTACAGAATTATAATATTAAAAATTTGCAATAACATTCATACATAACAATAAGGAAATGGTTAAATGAATTATACTATATTCATGAAGGAATTTAAAAAGATTTTTTGAGAAACTGAAAGTAACCCAGATGTCTCTTTCAAGAGATAGGATATTTAAAGTGTTCACACAGCAGAGTGCTATACAGCACTTATACACTATACAGCACTATACAGCTATTAACAATTAACTATAGGTATAGGCAACAACAAAGCTACATATCAGAAACAAAGTTGAGTGAAAAAGCAAAAATATCAAGAATTTCATTTGTATTTCAAAAATTATGACCTTTTAAAGACCCCTCCAGAGGTGCCTGGGTGGCTCAGTCAGGTAAGTGTCCAACTCTGGATTTTGGCTTAGGTCATGATTTCAGTGTTCATGAGATTGAGCCCTGAATCATGCTTCATGCAGTTCAGAGCCTGCTTGGGATTCTCTCTTTCCCACTTTCTCTGCTCCTCCCCTGCATGCACTTTCTCTCAAATAAGTTTAAAAAAATAAAGACCCTCTCCGTGTTTAAAAAAATTTTTGTTTTGAATGGCCGAAAAACTTCCACTGTATAGTAAGGTAAAGTATTAGGATGCGAATCAACTTGCATGGTATGTGTCTAGTTACACTTAAAACTTACAGTAAAAGTCCCATTATCCAGGTGAGGCCATGTTTGAAAATAATCTGCCAGGTCTTCATGATTGATGAACAGCATCTGGGCTCCTCCCCTAGCAGGAGAGACAGTTATGGTGGCTGCATGGTGAGAAGACTGGCTGGCCTGCTGTGTTAAGGGTTATGTTTGAAGAGTGCTGAAAATAACAGCTGTCCTTCAGAGAAGTTTGAAGAATATACTGCTGAACAGGTTTTATGGGAACTTAAAAATGTGATTGGTGGTGGCCCCTCAGAATTGCATCAGCAAGCTTACACTAAGAAGAAATATAAGAATGAGCACATATCAGTAAGGACGCCAGGGTTGAAGAGTTACATAATGAGCAAATTATTCAGGCATTCACTCTTAGGTCAGCTTTTATTAGTAGTACCAGAAAATGAGAATTTGAGTCAATGGAGGGGAAACACAACAGGGTAACTGTTAAGTTGACTCTAGAAGTGATTAACTTTTAAAGTTATTTTCACAGTCACACAGCTGAAGCTAAAATAGGAACTAATCCCTAATTTTCTAGTGCAATTATGGAAAAGTAAATGTATTGAGTATCTACTTTGTGTCAAGCACCAGGGATGGAGTGAACGTGACATTCATATTCAAAAGGGAGAGAGATAGTAACAAATACCAGGTGATGGTAAGTGCTGTGCAGAGATTTAGATACAGTGTGATCTGTATGGACACAGAAGAATTTGGGAGTCCAGGTTCTCTGCTTCGTATTACATGGTGTTGTCTCCATTCACATTTGAAGTTATATATTCAGTCAATTTTGTTATAAATTATTAGTGCTAACCTAAATATTTAATGTACTGACATGGTTATGGTTATCAAAATTATACATATATAGGACTGGGGATAAAGTAATATATTTTTTAAAGGAAACTTTCTTCATAACACTCATTAAGAATACTTCTTACTGTCAATTACTTTCCACACTCCTTAACAAGACTCTAGTATGGGATTCCTTTTTATTTACAGTACCTTGCCCACTGGCCAGAGTATTTCATTGTTGCAGAGGCACCTGGTGGAGAGTTAATGGGTTATAGTAAGTATAATACCAACCACTAGAACATTTTTGGATAGGCAGTTGAGATTTTAGTATAGGTTTCAACTGATTTCGATTGATTGCAGAATTGCAAGTATAATCATGATGCCTAGAATTCTATTTTTCAACCATTTGACAGCTTGGTAATGCCTTCTATGTTTGAAGCATTGTGCTAGGTAGGCCCCAGGGGGATACAGCACTGAACCAGACAGACATGGTCTCAGGCTTTTTAGATCTATGTTTATGTTACATTTCTACATGGTTTGTTTGGTACATAATATAGGGATGGTAGCATCTTCATTGAATTAGTAGGGTTACTAGTGAAAATTTGAGCTGTGCATTATCTATTGGTGTGTACATAACCTACCCACCTGCGTAAAATGTAGATATTTTAAAAATATATGTTCTGATTCTGAAATGCAGATATTTTTAAAATGTATGTTCAGTTGTGTTTTTAGTGTTACTCTTTTTAAAGAAAAAAAACCTTTTTCTAATTCTCATTCTACAACTAGATTCAGCATTATAAGTGAGATTTAGATAAAAGCACCAATAACCATTAGCTAGATGACTTTCAATGTTACTTAAAAACTAAAATTTGTCATTAGTTTCCTTTATAATAATAATGTACCAACAGTCATTCTGTATTTTTGTGTAAATCCATGTGTTTAATTACTGAATGCACTCTTTTGTTGGCAGTTATGGGTAAAGCAGAAGGCTCTGTAGCTAGGGAAGAATGGCACGGACATGTCACAGCTCTCTCTGTTGCCCCAGAATTTCGACGCCTTGGTTTGGCTGCAAAACTTATGGAGTTATTAGAGGAGATTTCAGAACGGTGAGATCTTGCTTTTTAATTAATAATTTGACTATTTTTCTCATAGTGAACATTTATAAGATTTTTTCCATTCAGGCTGAATATTGTACTTTACAGTTTACAGGATTTTCATTTTCAGTCTTCAGTAGTCAAATATTCATAGTAGTAGTACAGTCCCTATTTTGCCACTGAGGAAGATTCAGGCAAAGTGAATGGCCTACCATAGGCTTATATGCTTGGCAATTGGTGCAAAGACTAGCTCTCAAGATTTCTTTTAGTGGCAGATGTTCTTGAATTCGGTTAACATCATCCTTGGTGTCTCAGTTATTTTTTCCACAAAAAAATCCTCTAGTTTAATTTTAAGTTATGTCCTAACTGCTTAGTAAGTATTTATGGCCTGATAACCTAGTAGCTATTTGGAAAAAAATAAACAAATTGAAAGAAAAAATATTTTTATTTCATTGTTAAATAACTGGTTATCTATAGCCTTTTGAGCATTGAAGGACTTCTCATACCTTGGAAACCGATTTGATACAACCACCTGCATTCTTCTTTCATACTGATTTTCTGGTTGTATTGGGTTCTTTTAATCATAGGAACTGCTAAAACCTGGCTTCATAAAGATACTTTGTCACCAAAAGGAATGTAACACCATGTAATGCTGCATTTGTGAGTTATATCAAACTAGTAGTTTAGTTTGCCAGTGTCTAACATGAAAGATTTGTCTGTGTTTTCCCCAAACATCTGAAATATCCTACAGCACCTCTAAGAGTTCGGGCAACCTTAGAGCACAGTTTGGGGACTGCCAGCATTAGGGCTTTTTAAAAAAAAAGACCTGTTGTGTATGTGAAACACCTTCATTATGTGAGATAAAACTAATGTAATTAAAAGACTCCTACCAGCTCCCATTGTAAAAAAGAGGTAAAAGATGTATATACGAGTTTAATCAGTTGTCAAGCTGCCATTTATTTTTTTCTCTTAATGCCTAGAAATATATAGGGAAATATAGGGAAGGGAACATTTGCTGAGAAAGGCTCTTGAGGCTTTCCACTTAATGGACTTAATAAAGGGAAGTTTTAAAGGAATAACCATGGCCTGAAAATGCTCTGGGCCAAGCTGGGGACAAGAGGAACTTGAGATCATTCAGGGAAGAGAGCATCAGCTGAAAAAGAAGTCAATTGTAGTCCTTAAGAATTTAAAGAATTCTCCCTGGACTGAACAAGGAAGAAGAGAAAATTTTTAGTTTACACACATTTGTTAATGGCGTTAAAGTATTTGGCATTATTGTATGGTGGACAAGGAGTTAAGAAATGGGTTCTAATTAGCTATCTACTCTATGCATATGATTAATGTATTTATGGGATAGAATCTCTCTCAGAGTAGAAAACCACCAAGCTCCCTTCTTTTCTAGGTTCTAAATCTTCATTACTTTGGAATAGTTCAGATTTGTGCGTGTATGTGTGTGTACCTAGCTACATACACACATACATACATACATGTATTTTTAAATATATACATTGAAACAGAAACTATAATTTCCAAACAGAAAAAGTGGAATGAGAAAAATCAGTCCGTAAGGAGAGAAAAAGGAGATTAAAGTGGTAAAACAAAAAGCATGAAATAAGATGGTAGCTATGAATCCAGATATAATCAGTAAATACAACACTAAATGGACTAATTACTCTAGTTAAAAGACAAAGGAAGACATGCTAAGTAAAGCCAGTCACAGAAAGACAAGTACTGTGTGATTCCACCTATGTGAGATATTTAATACAGGTAAATTCAGAGAATCAAAGAGTGGAGTGGTGGTAGCCAGAGACTGGGGGGCAGGGGCAAAATCAGTAAGCATAAAGTTGTAGCTAAAGAGGATAAATAAACTCTGTAATCTGTTGTACATTTACCTATAGTAAAAAATGTACATTTAAAATTTATTAAGGGAAAACTTCATGTTAAAGTCGTCTTACAACAGTAAAACCATATAAAATTGAAAAGACAGACTGTCAGAACTATATTCTATTTACAGGAAATATGTGTAAAAATTAAATATACAGGAAGATTGAAAGAAATTTTTTAAATTGTCATGTAAAATTCTAACCAAAAGACAGTTGGTGTACTTAAATTAACAATAGTCACATAGTTCAATAATTAACGGAGAAAAAAGGGGTCACTGGATAACAGGTAAAAGAGTTCATGTATCGGGAAGATGTAATAATTACTAATTTTATGTACACGGTGACAAGGTAAAAATGAGAAAATTGATAAAAATACAAGGAGAAAGAATATAAAGCAAATCATTACTATAATGAGAAATTTGAAACATGCTTTCTGCTAGAATGATTAGAAATTAAGGGTATAGAGTAAGTGTCAGCACTTTTTCTGAGCCAGATAGATACCTAGACTTTACAGGCCAGCTAATATCTCATGTGTGTGTATGTGTATGTATTAAACACTCTTTAAAAATTTTAAAAACTGTTCTTAGTTTGAGAAGTCTACCAAAATAGGTTGCAGGCAGACCCCCTTCCTTAACAGATTACAATCAGTACCTAAAAATCTTTGCAGAATGTTAGGCTTCTCTGGTACATTTTACCAACTATTTAAGAAATAAGTTCAGTTTTACACAAAGAAGGAACGTTCTTCAGTGTTTGTTTTTTTTTAAGACTAGAATAACCATGATAATAAAACCTGACAAATATGAGGAAGGAAAATTTGAAAAAAAATCACTCATTATAGATGCAAAAATCCCAGAAAAATCTTAGCAAAATGGATTCAGCAATTCATAAAAAAGGATGATATATCAGGGGAAGGTTGTTTTTAACATGTGAAAATCTGTAAATCTGTTGGACCATATTAATTAAGAACATTTGTTATTTCAGTAAATGCAGAAAATGCTTTGATAAAATCCAATTGATTAAAAACTGTTAGTATAGAAGGGGAGAACTTTCATAACCTAAAAAAAGAGTATCTACCAAAAACCTGTAGTAAATATTATTAATGATGCATTGAATGCTTTCTCTTTGAAATTTGGGACAAAGAAGGATGCCTATAGTTACCCCCTTTTTGGTAATTTACTGGAAATCCTAGGCAACACAGTAAAAGCAAGAAAAATATATGAGAACTGAGAAAAACCAAAACTCTTACTTTTATACATCTAAGATTGTACAAACAAAACCACAAGAAGCTACAAATAAATGTTTAGAATAAAAGTTAAAGTTGTTGGATAGTCAGTATAAAATTCAATTTCATTTCTATAAAAACAGTAAAATTTAGGAAAAGATGCCAGTTATAATGGCATCAATACATTAAGCCCTTTGGAAGAATCTAACAAAAGCTCTGTTAGAGGTCTCTGAACTTTCTAACACATTACCAAGAGACCGTAAAGATGACCTAAGTGGAGAGATAACCACCTGTAGTAACATGGAAGGCTAAACTGGTATTGATCCACAGAGCCAATGTAACGGCAATCAAAATCTCAAGTCCTTTTTATGGGACTTGTTGATTCTGACACTTACCAGGGGAATGGAAGGAGTCAAGATTGCTTGAGCAACAAAATGGGCGGGTTTGCCCCTCTAGGTATCAAGCTGTAATGAGTAAGCTGTGTGTTAGTGCTGGAGTACTAGTTTAGACTAGTGTAAAGAACTGGCAGACAGATGCAGGAATGTATGGATTGACATACCTCAGAGGAGGCAACTGAAGATCAGCAATGAAGGGATACACTTCAGTAAAGATGGTGGCACAATTAGCCACATGGGAAAAAATTTTCCCAGATTACTACTACCTTACAATACACAATTCCAGATTTATTGAAAACCTAGATTTGAAAAGCAAACTATTACCCATTTTAAGATAATAGAGGAGAGTTCATCCATGACCTCAGGGTAAAAAGAACTTAAACCATAAAAAGGCTAACTGTAAAGGAGGTTCATATTGCAACTTCACTGAAGTGAAAGAACTTTGTTCATCAAAAGATATATAATAACAAGTCAGGCCACAAATTGGGAAAAATTTTGCAGCAATCATTTATACAATGTCAACTATTCAGAATACGTGGAGAACTACAGCTGGGGGGAGAGAGAAAAAATGTGTGAAAGACCAGTAAGGACAGTACGAAATGAGAAATCTAAATGGCCTACAAAAATACAGTTAGCCTTATTAGTAACAAGAAATGCCAATTAAAATTGCCCCACGATACTTAAGAGATTTTCAAAAATAAAAGTGTCTGATAAACCAAGCCTTGGTACTGTGGGAATGGAGTCTTTCCCTCCTCTGGGAGTATAAGCTGATTGGGAAATGGGCATTAACTAAAGCAACTGAAGACGCCCCCCTGAGCCAGTGACCACACCCCTAGTTGTAGACTGTACTGTACCATGAGACATACAATAAAAATACAGCAGCATAGTTTGTAAAAGTAAAAACCGGATTATCTGTGGGGAATGGGCAACCTGTAGTATATATCCATCCATGCAATGGAATGCTAAACAAAGGGACGATAAGTAAGATCCCAGCTACACCAAGGCTGACTCCTACTTACTGAGAGGCAAATCACCAAAGGATAAAAGTTCAAAATAGGAAAAGCTATAGTAGGTGGTGAATCTACAGCAAAAAACAAGGAGCTAATGAGCACAAGAGTTAGGACCTCTGGGTAAAGGAGGTGGCTGTCACTGACAGAGAAAACTGAGGGCTTCATGGCTGCCAGTGTCAGGCAACCAGTGTCCCGTATTTACACTTGGGCCATGGCCACATGGGTGCTTGTTCAATATCTTTAATTTGCACGTATGGGTGAAAGTATTGTATTGCTAGTTGATAAAATGAGCATGTCAATTACTATGATATAAAATACACAGTAATTTAAGACAGAATTGTGGCTTAAAAATGCTTTTAAAGTTTGTCTTTTAAGAAAATCTAGGTTTTAAAATGTTAGTATGCAAAAGAAACTCATCTCTTTGTACTGTGAGATAATTGTCATAAATCCTCAGAAGTAAAAATTGGTATGAGGTAATCAGCTGCAAGGTTCTATTACTACCATTCTATGAATGATAGTCAAAGCAAACTAAAAACAAGTGTTGTTTTTAAAAATAAGTATTTTCTAGAATTTCTCACATTCTAACATTTTCTTTTTTTTTCTTTTTTTTTTTTTTTTTAATTAAAGAAAGGGTGGATTTTTTGTTGATCTCTTTGTAAGAGTATCTAACCAGGTTGCAGTCAACATGTACAAGCAGCTGGGCTACAGCGTATACAGGACAGTCATAGAGTACTATTCAGCCAGCAATGGGGAGCCTGACGAGGACGCTTATGGTGAGCTCCCTTCCGTGGCAGTATCCCCAAGAAGCCACCAGAACATTTACATTCATTCTACAGACTGAAAGTTATTTTAGTAAATTTAAAAGAATATTTGTTAGACTTTTAAATTTGAGCATTATCTAATATTTAAATCTCCCTTAACTTCTTTATGAACCTATCACTGGTTAGCTTACATTGACTAACCAAGGATTAATTACTATCAATTGTTTTATTATGTTACAGGGATGTTAATTTTACTGAGATTCTCACAAAAGAACATTCGTTTGAAGAGCTGAGTACTTGTGACTAAGAGTCTCATTTAAATACATTTCTCTCAGGGTCTAGGGGACAAACCTTTTATGGGAACTTTACATATGTATACCCTTCAGATTTCATATATTTTGATATTTGGGTATTTACATTAAGTTTTGCTTCCTAACAGATATGAGGAAAGCACTTTCCAGAGACACTGAGAAGAAATCCATCATACCATTACCTCATCCTGTGAGGCCTGAAGACATTGAATAACCATGGGCAGTGGTTCTTAGGCTGATGCTCCAGATATTTTATGGACAATATTGTTTTCATTGGATGATCCCGGAGCGCTATGAGGAGAAAAGTAATTATTTAGGTCTTGCAGATCTCAAGAAAATACAGGTTATAAATTTGAGTCTTATTGTTTCCAGCTAGCAATATCATAACTATTAAAGCTGTTCACTGTAATAAAATTCAGTCAAAAAGGCAGCTAGGTCAGATAGAAACATTTTAGTATTTTGGTTCATAATATTCACTACATGTTAAGGGGAAAAACTTGCTCCAGTCTCCTCCTAAATTCTGTGCCTGAGAACCACTGCTGCATACATATTTTTTATTTTGTATTATCTGTTAATTGAAGCTTTAAAAGCATATATGAAATGTATAAATCTAAAATGTATAATAAAACACATTGTTGACCCTATGACCCTATGAATGTGTTCTGGAAACTTGGTCATTTATAAAATTCAATCTGGATTGAGAAAGGCCATCATTTAGGATATGATGTTTCTTTTCCATATAAAGCCTTATTTTTTAAAAGTTTTATTAAAAAAATTTTTTTAATGTTTATTTTTGAGAGAGACAGAGCATAAGGAGGCGGGCAGAGAGAGAGGGAGACACAGAATCTGAAGCAGGCTCTAGGCTCTGAGCTGTCAGCATAGAGCCTGACATGGGGCTTAAACTCACGGCCTGCAAGATCATGACCAGAGCTGAAGTCGGATGTTTTTAAAAGCAAACATGAAAATCCCTGCCCAGTGTACGTACGCATCCTTCTTATTGCATAGTAAATTCTTCCCAGATACTTGATAGTGTTAGCCCCACATCTTTTGTCTCCTCTCATACTACTTTGCTTAAATCCTGCCTTTTCAAAATATAAAATGACATCGCAGTTTCTAATTCTTAAAGGCCATGAAACTATGTAATGGGCCAACCACTTACCTTCAGGTATAGTTTTCTTCAGCTGTAATATCTGAAAATATCCAGTGAACAGAAGTAAAGAAAACCCCACAGAAATGATTACTAAACAGTTTTTCCCTCTGAAAGGACTTACTCTGGTGGAGTTGAGAGTAAGAGAACTGAATCTTTTGTTTCTCCCATGAGAAGGTAACTTTTTCCTTCATGCATGACACTAATCAGAAAGTGGTATTATGAGCTGACGTTGGAAACATGACCAATTTTTGTTCTTACGTAGCATAAGAACAGCATATGTTCTAACAGCTTATGTAAGCATAAGAACAGCATGCAGCATAAACAGGAAAGAATTGTAGGAAGACTCTAGTCACTTATATTAGCATTTTGACCTGCTTTCATCTTACCCCTTGACTCTGCACTTAGCCAAAGGGTATTAAAATCACAAATGTTCCTCCCCACCAAGTAGACCTCAGGACTCCATAGTCAGAATCCATCTGATACCCAGCAGCTGGGGTGACACTGGTGCAGTGACTGAAGCAGTGAGGCTGAACACACGTTTGTCTTTTACCCTGACAGTCCTACATTCTCCCTTCAAACACTAGCTTATTTTCAAGATAAAATTTAGTAATATACAGACTAGTTTTTTTTTCCTTTGGGTGAAATTTTTGCAAATTTAATAGGTTTACCCAATTAAACAAGTAAATAAATTTGCCAATTGCCTTTACCGGTGACAAAATATTCTTGAAGATAACAATTCTAGTCAAATAGCTCAGGCACTGAACAAAACAAAAAGCAGGCTTGAGAAATCAGGCCAGATTAAAGAAAATAAGATCAATTAAGGCACATATTATTTGCTTGAGGATATGAGCAATGTGTCCGCAAATATGTTACCATCTCTACTTTTTCTTTTTTAGAATTATAGTTGGTTATCTACCTTGTTTCTCACATGTTCTAAACCAAGAATAAATCACATGCATCAGGTTTTACAGTAGCTACTTTCTATAATAGCATACTAGAAATTGTGGTATTCTAGGCAGACGTGATTGCCTTGTCCAGTAAGGTTGGGGAACATGCCAGCATTGCTACTGGGGATTCAAAAGGTATAGTAGTATTTACAAGGCTCTGGGAAGATGAACTACAAAAAGATTTGATTAATAAGACCTAACCCTTAATCTAGGATTTCCCAAACTTATTGGAGCAGGGGACACTTTTTCACAGCACGTTTTACTGTTCCTTAAGCCAATACAGAGCTCAACCAGTTTGGGAAAACAGATTACAGTTTAACTGAAATCTGACTAAAACGTTCTTGGTAAAGAGCCCTTGTTCAGAAATACACTAACTATAAATTATTTCACAACTAGTGTTTTCAAAAGCAGGTAGCAAAAATGGCCACTGTTAAGAAGCTAAGGGTGTTTAGATGTTAAATTCAAGCACATTCAATTCTACAAGGACAGAAGGAAGGGATTTAGGAAAGTGGCTTGGAATGAACACTTAACACTCACTATGTACCAGGTATATTCCTTTTCTAATTTAATCTTCAAAATGAGTAGCAGAAGCTCATTTTATGAGTAAAGAAACTAAAAATAAAGGTTCAGTTATTTATCACTAAGTGGCAGAGCTGGGAATGGAACTCAAATCTGTGTAACTCTGAAGACAGGAAAAAGTTACAGGTTTCAGATGAGTGCATGAAATATATTTATGAAGACAAGCATGAAAAAACCATACCTTACAAGTTACTGTAGAACATAACTTAAAAACTAGAAAAAGACTTTCAAAAGCCTGCAGGTCCATCTAAAATAGATGCTAAGCATTACCTCAATTAGATTTCCTAATGCATGATGTAGACAAATGTTTGGACAGATAAATCCAGCAGTTACAAAAATTACTTGCAACCCCTAAGCCAAGAGCATTTTAAAAATTATTCAAAAAGTAGCTATCAAAGATTCCAATCAATTCATTACTGGTGAAATATACAAAAACTTACAGGAGTCACAACAGTTCCAAACTATTAATTTATAAAAATAGTAACACACTTCTCAATATGAACAAGAACATCAGGATTCACTCTCATCAATGTCCTTATCTGTGTCTTGCTCAGCAGCCTCCTTTTCCTGTTGCTGTTTCTTCCAAAGTTTGGCCATGGCCAGGAGCTTGAGGTTGGGTTGGTTGGCAGCATCTTCGGGAAAGATGTAATCATAGTACTCTTCCCAGCCTGCATCAGACTACAGACAAAAAGTAAAACAATGAAAAGATAAGCCAACACATGGCTGAAATACTCAACTGCAGTTACTTTAAAGTGGCGAATTTTCACTGCCAAACCCAGAGTTCAAATTCATCTCATGTTCATCTTATGAAACAACATCAAAGCCCATCACAGCAAGAACAAGGGCTGGGCCTGCAAGATTGGGAGTGAACGAGTAGCTGTGGGGTTGGTATTGCCGCAAGGGGAGCTCGTGGAGAGCTAAAAACCAGTGGAAGAAGAGCCTAAAAATCAAAGCACAGCTCCTCTGTAGTCAATCAAGAAGATACTCTGTGTCTCCTCCTCCATCTTTCAGTCTTCTAAGATTTTAAATTTTTAAAGACTTACTTCATGTTTACCTGGTAGTGAGAGCTATAAATCTGTGCACTATTCCAACTCCCTGTCCTTACTGCCCATCTCCAGTCAGTCACTGATTTGGCTTCCTAAAGGTCACTGTAGTTCCAGCCTGTACCATCACTTGCTTACAACAGCCTCCCGACAGATTTCCTCTAATCTAAGCTCCTCGAGTATGCCTGCGGGAGATGCCAACTACTGGGGCATGTCATTTTGTGCAGAAGCGTCTGCGTACAGCTTACAAAGCCTCTGGATTGGGTCCAACTTAGAAGTTGAATTTCATTTCCCTCCACTCTGACCTCCTGCTTAATGTTCCAGAAATACCACACTACATACAGTTCCTGGAATCAACCACCTCCAAGAGGCCTTTGCCAACTGTCTCCTATTCTCTAGCCTTGGGTGGACCATACACCCTGCTCTCTGCTTCCATGGTAGCCAGACTGCAACTGTCTTCTACTCCAGGCTGTCTCTTCCCATGCTCACATTGTAAATGGCACATAAAAGTACAAATTCAAAGTCAGATGCATTTTTGCTCATCTGACATGAGATGACCAGCTCCGAGGGCTCAGTTCTTACCCCATCATCAGCCTGGACCTTTCTTCTTTTCTTGACTTTCTCTGGCATGAGTTTGTCTACTCTCTCCTTATCTGATACTGTCCCAAATTCATCTTCAAAGCTTCGCCATGATTCCAGCAACATAAGTCTCTCTTCCTTTTCTTCGCAGTTTCTCATGGTTTTGTTAGCCTCTTCATAAATTTGTCTGCATTTAGCCAAACTTCCTTCTTTCCCTGAAGACAGCTCAAACTGGGCAAAGCTGATCCATACCTTATGAAAAATTATTATAGAACCAAATTAATAACCATGTCACCCAGAAAACATTCATGTAGTAACAATAACATGAATCTCTAGTTAATGATATCTGAACATACTAATAGTATTCCAAAGAACACACTGATTACATGTTTCAATAATGCTGAAGCAGTCTGCTTCTATATCCAAGTAAGTTTGAAAGAGTCTTAAAATCCTGAAAAGAGCTGAACTTTTTATTAAATCCTGTGATACTGAAGTTATTCCCATGCAGTATAAATACTGACTTGGTATAAGCTTTATATTGCCAAGTCCTCTGAGACTCACGGGCACCTTCTAAAAGCAAGGAAATCATTAAAAAACAAAACCAAAACAGAACACTTAAAACACAGAAATAAAATATCTCCTTCAGGACTGCTGATTTAAGCAAAATCAAAGATCATTGACAGAGTGCAGGATACCTTGACATGCTGTGTTCGCTGAAGCAATCGTCGGTAAAGATTTCGTGTTCTCTCAGTTTCTTCCTGCTCAATTTCAAAGTCAATATATGATTTCCAAAGCACCTAATAAAGAGAACTTAGTCAGTCTTGACATTTAAAGAGCAACATGTCCCTAGCCAAAGCTGAGCTTAACTGCCACTCCACCCTAGGACATCCAGAAACCCAGGATTTCTATGAACAATTAAAGACTAGGCAGCATGTGGACACAATAAAAATACTGGCATTTACAAGCTGGCCAAAATTCGGCTACAATTCTACATTATGAGATAAAAGTCTTTAGATTCATTTGTGGATTCTCTTTCAGAGTTTTTCAAATGCTGGACTTACCACAAAAAGCTCAGAGACTTGCCAAGTCTCCCAGACATTGCCAAGATCCTGTCACATACAACTGACGTTGCCAGGGACATGCCTAGGCCAGGATATACTGTTCTTACCTCCACTGTAAATTCCTTCATATATCTGAATTCACTTCAACAACTATTCAGTAAGCAGCAGCCCACCTGCTAGGTACGGCCTGTCAGGGAACAAGGATGTAGTCACATGTGGCCTGGATGCCTGGGAGCTGAGGCCAACTGATGGAACCAATAACACATAAGGCCCTGACCTTAGTGCGGCTGGTGGAGCCCAAGCCATAAAATGCAGAGTCACATTAGGGCAAGACTAATAAAAGGGCTGGGTGATTTCAGTGGCTCCTGGGAGATTCACAGGGTGCTAGCTGTGGTTTGGCGCCACCTCGTGGCTCAAGTTTAAATACGGAAGGGATGATTTCAGGTCCTGTGGCAGGCCAGGACAGTGGCAGTAGTAATTCCAGGAATATCCTGCTTTACATACAGCTTCTTTTGCTGGCCCGATCTGGGCAAAACTGTGCTAGGAGAATCTGGGGATGTGCAGTCTCAACTTCCAGTTCTCCAGATGGGGCTGCCTGCTGCCTGTTTCCATCCCGTTAGTTAGCTTTCTGTTTGAGGAAAGGAGGCAGAGAGCCAGTCACAAACCCTATTATATCCCAACTCATCCTGGTGTCACAATGGGGTTCTGGGCCCTGGTATCCTACTTGAGGGTCCCCTCACCCCTATCCTTCTGCTATCTCCCACACAGAAAGAACTAATCTGAGCAGACAATACTACAAGTAAATTTACCTTTATAATGTGAAATGCACACACATTTAGATGGTTATCTAAAGCAATGCTGGAGAAGTATCTAAAACAAGATTATATTCAACGCGAGATCCTCACCTCCGGCATGTCTAAGCGTGGCTGACTGATGGCTAACTCATAGATTGCCCGGGCTCTCTCAATATCACCAAGGATTGTCTCTAACTCTGCAAACTTAATCCAAGAGGTACAATTTTCAGGTCCAAATTCTAAGAACTTCTCATAAAGCTTCCGGCATCTGTCAAATTCTCGAAGCTGCAGCTCCAATTCTATGTAACCTTTAAATAACTTGTTCTTTGGGCATTTGCCTATGGAAGTTCCCTGGAAAACAAAATGACCAAATCACTGGGATATGTGGGTTCAATCTGTGCACAGACATCACCAACCTATCCCAACAACTGTTCTCTGTTGCGGAAGAACATGACAAGCCACTCTTTCCCTCTGTGGTATCACAATGTCCACACTGGGTTCTTGACAGAAGGCCAATGGAAACCCTCTACTTCCCCCACCAGTCAAGAGGGCCTATGCCCATTGGGGCCTGTTCAGCAAGAGAGTGTTTCAGAACTGTCTACATAAGTACTCTGGATTTTACTTAGTATCTCAGGAGCATGTAAGGAATATGGATGTCAAATGGATAAAACGTCCCGTAAGTGAAGTGGTAATCACAGAATGAAATCTGCCTTGCTGCCCACAGCCAGGGCAAGAGTGGCTAGTAGAAGGATAACTGCATTTATACACAGTATTTAATCCTATCAAGACACTTCAGAATAACTGTTAAGAGGAAGGTGCATGTAACACCCCTGAATTTTGCACATCAGTCTATTAAAGAGGTGATTTAAGACCTAATGTGAACTAAGATCAGATCTTTCCAGTCTGAGTAAAAAACTGGGAGCTACAGATAAAGCTTCCAATATTAATTTACATTTTCACCCAATCCTTCTTCAAAGGCCATGCATTTTCTGACATGTCTCAGGCTATAAAGGCAGAACAATTCTGTGGCATTCTTAGTAGGAACTGTCCAACTTGTAGGCACTGAGATTTAATTTTCTTCTCATAGAAGTCAATGATGCATCTCGATCCTTTCTTTACTCACCAAAGCTCTTCTGGCAAATGGTAAATTTTTCTGTCTTATTTCAAATTGTGCGTATAGTAACCACATCTTGGCAAATGTGAACTAGAAAACAAAAGCACAAAACACCTAAGAGAGTCATTTCAATGACACTGAAGTATGTCAAAAATTTAATAAAAGGCCACATGCGATTAGATTTCCCTACATATTCAGAGCGAAGACAGACGTGTTTTCTTGTTTTTAAGCAAATAGGATGTTTATTTCATAAAAGTTACAAACAGGAATCCAGGTACTTTATTGCACTGCATGGTCCTGCAGCCCCTGCTGTTTTGTGCGTATGCTGGTGAGCAGAGAGAACACACCACCTCTATTCTAGAAAGTAACTTGGCCAACATCTCTACTTGTTTCTCATGCTGGGAAGTAGGGCAGAGATAAAGTGTCAACCGTTTCCAAAACATGCACGAGGTGTTCACCCAGGCATGCATATGTCCACTCAGATGCCAACAAACACCTGTTTGTTGTTTCCTGCATGTGCTGTGTGCTCTCTGGATGTGCATCTTCCTCCATCCTCCTATGAATTTCTACATTATCTGTATTATTCATCACTTAACACAGGCTGTCCTCTCAACTAGACTGTAAGGTGTTTTCTGAGGCAAGGAGCATACCCGGTTCTCACTTGAGCCTAGCACAGCAAACTATTCAAACAGTAAGTATTACTCGCGAGAAACAGAAGTAGGATTTCGACAGTTTGGAATAGAATACTTAAAGCAAACATACCTTTTTATGAGGGATTAATTCCAAAGAAGCTTGATATACCTGTCTCGTCCTCTCGGGATCCTGTATTAGGATAAGAAATTTTCACAAAATGTTGAAGTCTGTTACTAATACTTTCTACTGATATTAGTAAAAATGTATACCCCCAACACTGAATATGTTTTTGCAAGTCGCTATTTTCAAACTCTGATTTAATCATTTATGATCAAAAGCAAACTACCTTTAGCCATCAAACTTTGGTTAAAGAATCACCAACAATATAGCCATCAAACTCTGAGAGCTTCTCTGTAGAAAGGCTTTTCGCCTGAGAGCACAAAGAAACAAAGATGTTTTATAGTCTCCACAGTAGAAAGCTAACCTTTCCCAATTAATTTACACAACTGATTTCTGAAAATCCCACTTGATCTTTACTAAAAACAAAGATGTGCAATCTAGCTGTGATCCCTACTGATGAGACAATACAGGGTATGATATGAAATTAAGCTAAGGACTGGTTCATTGTTCCCTTTCAAGTCCAAGTACTAACCTTCTTGTGCCTCAGGTTTAAAACACAAAATACGACGGAACAACAACAACAAAAACCTTACCTGTGCCCACAACAGGTATACAGAGTTTAAAAGGTTACAGAGAGAATACGTAACTGTATGGCTGAGAACCTAAACTAAATTCCTGTTTCTGGGACTGTACGTATCAGTTACCACCCACGGTGGCTGAGCTGTGGCCAAGCTGTATGCGCAGGGCTGAGATAGCCATCAACAGCTGATGTGGGATTCCGTTTTTTACCTTTGCCTCCAATTCCTCATAGAGCGCATAGTTGACCCACAGATAGATGTAGCGCTTCCAGTGCCGCTTCTCTTGAATGGGTGGCACATTGGCAATGGCTCTTTCATACACTTCTCGAACAGTTTCTGCTTCGGCATCACTTTCCACCAAGCGCAAGTAGTCAAACCACGCATCGTAATTGTGTGGATTAGCCTAGAAAGATGCCAAGTTTAATGAATAAAAATCAAACCAAGAGCTACACTTGCTGGACTCCATGAGGGTAAAAGACACTAGATTGCCTTCTTATATTTTAGCAACTGTTTTTCTAGATTCCTCATCCTATCTCATTAAAACAAACAAACAAACAAAAATGACTGAGATTTTATAAATAGAAAAGAAAAAGGAATATAGAGGAGAGATTAGCCAGGTGTCTCAGAGCAAGGTTGCTTTCATATACAAACACCAGCCCCAAGATAAGTACTCAATAATTAGATGCCTATTATAAATGTTTTTGTTCACACATGTGACTGCATATCATTATGTCTAGATTTAAAATTACAGGGGAATTAAAGTTTATTTATTTTGAGAGAGAGTGAGCATGAGTGAGGGAGGGGCAGAGAGAGGAGAGACAGAATCCCAAGCAGGCTCTGACCTCTCAGTGAGGAGCCCAAGGAGGGCTCGATCCCATGAATTGTGAGATCATGACCTGAGCTGAAACCTGGAGTTGGACGCTTAACTGACTGAGCCACCCAGGTGTCCCAAAATTACAGTGGAATTATAACCATGGTCACAATTGTGACACTTGCTCTTTTCAGTTAATAGTCATTTATCTTGAACGTATCTTGCTGACCTCATTTAACACCAGATTCAGCCTTTTGTTTGGCCATATCCTAATTAATTTGACTAAGCAAAATATTTTAGATATACAGCAGACCGGTAAAGGAAAATGCTACGATCTTGAATTCAAATCAAAACAGTACATTACATGTGAAGAGATGAGAATGGAACTTTATCTACATTTTTTGTTCAAGCAGTTAAGCTAAAAGGGAGTGTACAAAAACTCAAATCTCTGAGTTTGGCTAAATCTCTGAGTCTTCCTTCAGAAAGGAGTTCAAATGGATTCCCAATTTTAATGTTTATTTAATTTGAGTGAGAAAGAGAAAGAGGGAGAGAGAGAGGGAGGGAGGGAGGGAGAGAGAGAGGGAGGGAGGGAGAGAGAGAGGGAGGGAGGGAGGGAGAGAGAGAGGGAGGGAGGGAGGGAGAGAGAGAGGGAGGGAGGGAGAGAGAGAGGGAGAAAGGGAGTCAGAGTGTGAGTAGGCGAGGGACAGAGAGAAGGAGACACAGAATCCAAAGTAGGCTCCAGGCTCCAAGCTGTCAGCACAGAGCCTGGCACAGGGCTCGAACAAACCCACGAACTATGAGATCATGACCTGAGCTGAAGTCAGATGCTTAACCAACTGAGCCACCCAGACTCCCCAAATGGATTCTCAATTTCTGCTCAGGTTCTATAGTGCACAACCAGCAATCAACATGCGAGTGGCAGAGCAAACCTGAGTTGTGCTTGCTGGCCTTTTCCATCAGTCCTGCTTATTCCTACTGAAAGAGCTGCCAATTACTGGGGACACATCACCAAGGGCATGATTCCTGGAAGCTCTCCCTTGCTAGCCCTTGCTTTACTGTAGCTGCTATAGTTACCCACATAGTTCAGCGTCCACGCCAGCACTCACCTTCACCTCTTCCTCATACTGGAATCTTCGTTTGCTCACAATGATGTCTTCAATACCCCGCCTATCACCAAATTTCTTCTCGAAGATGGTATAATTTTTAAAGAGTTCTTGGGCCTCCTGCTTTGAAATCCTATCCAGGGCATACTTATAGATGACCCGTACCCTTTCAAACTAAAAGCAGACAGGATGATTATTTCTACAACACAGTATCCTCACTTTACTCACAACATGGAAAGTAATTATGACAGAATACATTACTTGGTGGATTCTGAGGTCTCCAAGTGTCCAAAATAAAGACTTTTCTTCTCCCTCTTGTTGAGAGTATTCATTTCAGTCAGGACAGACTGGCACCCTCCTTTGAGCTCCGTATTTAATACTGTCTACCTAAGGTTGTCGGTCGGATGTCAGCGTGCATCTCAGAATAAACAGGTCCAAAACTGACCTCCTGTTTCTCAAACCAAACCTGGATACCTCTGTCTTCCCAGTCCTGGTAAGCAACACCTACGGTCATGCACTTGCTCAAGCCCCAAACCTCCTGGGTCCTCCTTGATTCTTCTCCTTTCCTCATTCCCCACATTCACTACTTCAACGAGCCCTGCCACATCTGCCTCTGCAACAGAGCCCTTCGCTTCCTCCCTACACCCAAGCCATCTGCATTTCTTCCCTGGACCACTTCAAAAGCCTCCTCACTTCCCCTTCTGCCACCTTCTTCCCAATATGATCTCCACAAATAAGCTAGAGACTTTCCTTCGAATATAAATCCTGTCCTATCACTCTTCTGCTTAACACCCTTCACACTTCCCACTGGCCCTGGGACAGGATCTGAAGTCCTTATCACGATAAGTGTAAGACCCTGCATTTGGACCTCAGTGCATCTTACTCGATTGTAGTATTTAAGTTACTTTAAAGGATTATTTCCATATATAAGAATAGAACTGACTTATTTGTGGGGCAATCTTTGTTTTCATTTCAACTTCTGTTCTCTAAGCGCTCTGGGCTTTTGTTTTCCAGGTTTATTACCTGTAGAGCCCTTTAGTGTGGAGACCAAATGACGAATTCTCAGTTTACACATAATATTCTTATCATAGATACAAAAGCTTAATTTTCAAGCAAAGCACAACACAATTAGGACAGTTTAATACGATTTATAATCGCTTGGCTCCCAATCTGCAGCTAAGCCACAAACATATATTGTTTTCTTTTAGAGATTTGAAAACATTTTTTCCAAGGGTAAGATGGATGTGAACTCAGTGTGCACAATAAGTCATCTTTCCTAGGCTGTTATGCAATGTAATTGAGTTCTTCAAGTGTACTTACTTCTTTCTGATTTTCTTCAAATTTGGCAAAGGCAACATAAAGGTGTTCATCCATATGTTCATCTCCAAAGAATTCAACGGCTCTCTCGTACACTTTCCGTGCATGGGCAAAATAACCATGTTTTTCTTCAAAGCGGGCATACTTGATCCAATTCTTAACATCAGGGTGCACGAGAACAAGTTCAGGGGACTTAAGGAAATACCACGCAAGACAATGAGGCTTAAAAAAAAACAAACCACCAAACCCAAACCCCCAACAATGCTAACTACAATGATAGGGTTGATAAAACATGGGCAAAGGCAAAGAAACACTAATCTGTAACCTCTAGGAGTGGGCCGTGTCTTGTTCACCCGACTTCCTCCAGTGCTGATTCAGTACTTCAGTAATGGGTACAAGTGAGTGTGGAGAAGTGAAAAACCTGAAGCCTGTTTATCAATGCCATCCTGAATAAGTCATTAAATTGTCCAAGACTCAAGCATTATCATCTGTAAATAGAGAAAAAGACCACCAACCAACCTCACTAGATGACTGTTGGCCTTAAAGGAGGAAATGGGTATAAAGCTCTTAGCAGATTTGGACCAAAAGAATGTGCTCAATGAATGGCACCTACTGTATTATATACTCAGTAATGTTAATGTTTGAATTAATGATTAAGAAAAAAAAAAGCACAAAAACAAAACTGCTAACTAGAGTCAGAAGAGAAAGGTTTTGCTTTATTTTTTAACTGAAATGTAGTTGACATTAAAAAAGTTTTGAATTACCATTTTATTTAATAGGATGTATCTATTTTTCTTCTACCTTGCTTGAGGAAATCGTGACTTCCAAAGTAGTAACACCTTCAAATGTGACAATGATGTTAAGAGCAAAGGCTCAGAAGCTGCGGCTGGGCTCTGAGCCCACCTCTACCACCACCTGCGAGACCCTGACCTCGCTGCTTAGCCACTTCTGCCTGGATTTCCCATCCTGCACACTCAAGTAGATCCTGTGCTCAGGGCTGTCCTGAGGACTGAATGGTGACATTTGTAAAGTGCTTCCAGCAAGGCCTGGCACGTAACAAGTGTCATAAAAGCTTCCGTTAAACTGATGATATTAAAATGTGCAGAGGTAATGGAGACCTTAAAATTACATATTAAAGTTGATTTTTTTTTATCCTGGTATTTATGTTCATCGAAGTCACACTTACCACTTAATTTGCAAATACCAAATCACTGTTCCTAAGCAAAATATGTACACGGGCGCACATGCATGCACGTACCCACACACAAACCAGGCACATGCACACACGCTACCCACCACCCTATACAGATTATAATCTTAACCTGAAACACGGCTAATCTTGGCAGATTCTATTTCATTTTCATTCTTGTTTCAGAGAAAACAAGGTTCAGAAGTGTTAACTGACTCATCTGAGGCTGTCCCACTAACACATGCCAGAGAAGGGACTCGAACCCATCCTGCTGGCCCCGGAGCAGAGCTTCTTGCAATACTCTCTGTTTCCCTCTGGTCTCCATCCTTTGGCGGGGCCTCCGGTAGTGCTGCTAATGACCAACACCCTAGAAAAAACCTAGGAAAAAAACCCTGGAGAAACAGCACTGGCTACAGGAGCCAGAGCCTTCATGTGTCACTTTCCACAAGGAACCACAGCATTAACGCCAAAATATAAACAAACCCAAAGTTTCACTGGAAAAAAGCTCAATTACCCAGACTACGAACTTTTATTCTGACTGTCCTGTGTCTCTAGAAAATATATATGTAGCTTACGAAGCTGGCTGAACTTGCATCTTTCATTCCTGGCCCACGTTAATGACCGTCCATGCGCCCACACCATGACCACATTAACGACTGTCCCTATGTCCAGACCGTGACTGCACCTCCATGGGACGAGTGGCACCCAGGACAGTAACGGCGCCACTCGGACTGGCTGGAAGGATATATCGCTCGTAAATGGTGCGGGCCCGATCCACCTCTTTGTATCGTAGCTCAAAGTTGATGTAGGAGTGCCAGGCTTGCTCCTCAGGCTGCCACTCCATCCAGCGCTCAAACACCTGCCGGGCGCCAGCAATGTTCCCCAACATCTCTTCCATGTACGTGTACTTGTACCTTCAATAAAACCATCGTCAAAATGACTTAGGGAAAGAAAATAATCTCCAGCATTTGTAGTTTTAACTCTGTTAAATGTGAAGAAGACTTAGGCCTTTATGTTCCCCAACAGCTAAACCAAACATGTTTTCTTATCAAAATACAGATCTGCAAGGATGAACCATAGGAAAAAAAGGTAATTTTTTCTTAAAAAATTGCTTAGGTCAACAAGATATTTCTTACATATAAAAGATTACAACCCAAATTTTAGTTTTGATTACACAAGCTTTATACATTGTGATTATGACTACATACTACATACTACAAACATGAAAAAGCACTTACAGCATGTTTAAAGAAAAAGGACGTAAACTAAATATATACGATTACAACTACAGAAATAAAATAAATGCACAGAAAGGCAGAACTTTTCTAGCTTACAAAAAGCTGCTTCAGTAGATGAGAAACCTACCAGAACTGGTTGACTCGAGGCAGAGTTGTTATGGCCCGGTCCCAGATATTTCGGGCATGGTTGACCTGGCGATTCTTCATTTCCATTTCTGCGTATTTCAGCCAGAGTGTAATATTTCGGTAGTCTACATCTAAAGCACGTTCGTATATGGATCGAGCCCTTAAGAAGCCAGATTTGGAGAATGTCAAAGTAGCACACACAACATACGTGGCAACTATTTCACACCACTTGTGGTGCCCTGCTATTTTATCAGGTGTCCCCCATGAGCCAGGTTTTGGGCATATAAAAGTGAAAAGACAGGTTTTCAGGAAGCTACAGACTCTTAGAGAAAGACAGACATGAATGTAATTACAATACAATATAGTAAATGTTATAATCAAGCTTTACATCAGGAAGCAAAAGAGAATAAAAATATCTAGTGCAAAAGGCTAAATAATAGGTAACGCCAGAGTTGAGAAGTTGAGGAAAGCTCCAGAAGCCAAGGTAGGCGAGGAGGGGTGCTCGTTCCAGGCAGAGAGAAGAGCCTAGTGTAGGACAAAGAGACACTGTGTCCTCAGGAGTGGCGAGTACACAGGCACGGCAGGGGCAGTGGGTGTGCCATGCCGGGAGAGTGCAGAAAGGCTGGGCAATAGGAAGAGCCAGGTGGTGACTTGTATTTTGTTGCCCAGCAGTTTTTGGAGGAACGATTTTTATTTAAAAGAATCCGAATACAGAGAAAGCAGAAGAAACTGCATTTCTCTGACTGTAGAGTGTGTGCTGGTGGTGACACCCACCTACAGCATCTCCTCTGTGGTCCCCCCAGGACTCTCCTACCATAGTGCCTCTGAGGCCCCTCAAAGGACCCTAGGGTTCCACGGAACAATTTAGAAAATTACTACCAGAGGTACACTCTTTTTCACTCATGCTTTACCTTTTCCTATTTCTTTTCTGTCTCTTAACTTACATCTTTATATATGAAACTATACACTCAGTAATTTTACCTTTGAATCTCCTTTAGACTCTCTTCCCATTGTGCATATTTTATCCAGTTACTAATCACAGTTCTGTTTTTTCTTATGTTATCTTCAAAAGTCTAGAGGAAGGGATAAAAGGGCAAATTGAAGGGAAAAATAAGTAAAAATGACATCTTCATTTGTCCATTAATTCTGTTCTTTTTAAAAAATGCTTATTTATTTGTTTGAGAGAGAGAAAGAAGGGGGGCAGAGAGAAAATCCCAAGCAGACTCCATGCTGTCAACACAGAGCCTGACATGGGGCTTGATCCCACAAACTGTGAGATCATGACGTGAGCCGAAATCAAGAGCCCGACACTTAACCAACTGAGCCACCCAGGCAACTCCATTAATTCTGTTCTAAAAAGATTTATTCATTTTGTTGTTATTTAGGAGAAATTACATCCTGGAATCCTGGGAAATAAGAAACTCATAATGCAGGTTATAATCTCAAGTGTTTCTTTAAAGTCTTACATGCAAACAAAGAGAAAAACTTTAGATGTACAGAATTATTAGCAAAGTTGTTGATATCTTCTCTTATTACTGATAATAACTAACTGATCCTTTAATATACTCTATACTTGTTCCTAGTATAAAAATGTTTTTGACTATTTCACTCCTCTCAGTAACATCTCCAAATTTCATACATCACTCTTTAAACATCACTAATAAGTAAATACAACAGGGTTAGTGGTTTAAAACTACTCTCTAGAGTGAGGATTCTAGGGTAAGGAGGTCAGATCCCCAAGTCTTTTCATGGCTCTTTCCCAGGTCTTAAATCCTACTGCAGAAAGTGGTAGAGTACACAACGCGGCCTTGGTTAAGTCCAGCCCCTTACAGCTGTCACATGTTTCACTTGTTAAACTACCACCTCTTTGGTTAAACTACCAGAAATTATGTCTCTGGTGGATTTAATTTCTTTCTACTTTTAAAGATAATTCATGGTATATTTTATAAAGTTAAGCAAAATGCAATTATCTGGTAACCAGAAGTCACACTACTCATGGGGCTAGAAACGATAAACTATTCTTATGCTATTGCCTCTCTAACCAATGAGGAACTCTGCAAACTCTGACAATGTTATTAACAGACTGGAAGGTATCACCTTGACTGACCTTCCTTTTCCTTAGTTTGTAATCATTTAACTCTTCTTCATCTGTGATCTTCTGTTGAGGTGGAGGCGGAAGAAGTTCAAGTTCTCTTTCTTTAGCTTCTCTTAAGAGTTGTTCGGCAGTTATCTGTACCTCAGCCGGGGCTTTGTTTTTCACCTTTTAAGACAGAAAACGTTTCCATTTTTTAATAGATGCTCATCACACAAGGTTAGGAAAACAGACATTTTTGGGGGTGTGAACTTTTTAAGTATTATTACCAGATGCTCTCTTCGTACAACATGTTTTCATTTCTCTATGAAAGTAAACACAATGTTTTCTTTCTTATGCATGGGATCTATTACAAAGCCACAGGTAAGTCTTAAGAGAAAAGATAGCAAGAATACCAAGTGTCCCCTTTTAGATTAGTATAATAATAAACTTTGAGGCTCCTTAGGTAAAATTCTCACTAGAGGTTTTATCAAGATGTGTGCCACATCTTATCTAGTGTTACAACCTCTATTTAAAAAATTTTTCTATTAATGCCCCAGGTGAACGATAATGTCTCAAGTTGCGTTTGGTTTTTCATGGCATTTCAAATCAAAGATAATATTCAGTAACTTCCCATCATTAGACTGTAAGTTTCTTGAGGTCTTAGAGCTGCCCAACACAACAGCCATGAGCTAATGCAGTGAGTCCAAACAGAGATGGGCTGTGAGGGTAAAATATAAACTGGATTTTGAAGACTTAGCATGAAAAAAAACAAAACTATCGAAATAAATTTTCCATATTGATTACATAATGAAACAGCAATATCTTGGAGATATAGAGTTAAAGATAATACACAGTTAAATTAATGTCACCTGTTTTGGCTGTTTTTTTAATTTTTAAAAAATATTTATTTATTTTTGAGAGAGAGCGAGCGCGCGAGCAAGGGAGGAGCAGAGAGAGGGAGACACAGAATCTGAAGCAGGCTCTGAGCTGAGCTGTTAAGCACAGAGCGCAATGCAGGTCTTGAACTCATAGACCATGAGATCATGACCTGAGCTAAGTCGGATGCTTAATCAACTGAGCCACCCAGGTGCCCCTTAACTGTTTAGTGTAGCTGTAGGAAAAGTTAAATTACAAACGTACCTCACATTATATTTCTATTGGACCACTAGTGACGAATCAAATTTTATGGAATTGAATTATAAGACACATTAATTGTTTAATGCCACATGAGGAATCTCAAAATGATGCTAGCTCATATGTAATCACAGATAATGTGCTATGTGATTTATATGCATTATCTCGGGGAATTGTCTAAATGAGTATGTAAAGGACAAGCTCAAGAGAGCCATCTGGGCTGGAGAAACAGACTAGAGTGAGGGCATCTGCAAAGGCTCAGGACAAAGCCTGTCACGTATTAAGCACTAAGTTTCAGCCACCCATGGAAATACCAGATAACATCAAATTTATTGTTTAATTAACTTAATGCCGCTACACAACGCATGCCCTCTGTTTCCTTCAACAATCAGCTAGGCTAACTCCTTGTCAGCCACCAAGTGTCAGCTTAAATATCACTTCCCCAGCAAAGTTTACTCTGCAGACCCCTCACACAACTATTCCATGGCATATTCTACGCTGCAGCAGAGCATTTGGCAAGGCTGCAATTTTACACTAACTCGTGTCTTATTTGAGCACTGCTCGTCGCCCGCGTTAGATCATAGCTTCCCAGCTCCTAGCGCACTAATTTCTGCCAAATGACCCCACTCCTTCCCCAACAAAAACACCTCCCAGAACGAAGGCCACGACGGCTGGGGAATGCTCAGGAGTGACAAAAGTCTGTCCCCAACCACCGGCTGACCCCTCCTCCTTCCCCTCGGCCCTCACGGGGTAGGCCTGCTCCTGGCACCACACCCTCTCCCGCCGCAGGCCCCACGGAGGTTGGAGCAGCCCCTCTCCCGGGCCTCCTCCTACAAAGCCCCTCGCGGTCGCCTACCTTGGCCACTTTGGGAATCCTCTGTTTCCCGGCTGCGGTGGAGGCCGCCATGGCTGCAGTAGCAGACCTCAGGCCAACCTGGACCCCCAAAATAGGCCCGAAGCTGGCCGGAACCCCAAAGCGTTCCGACAACAACCGGGATCCCGGAACAGGAAGCGGAACTAGCTGGTATGACCTTTGACTTCCCGCACGCGTCGTGACGCAGTTGTAACTTCGTTTCTGTGGTAACCAGGCTGAGCGTCCTTCTCTGAGCGCCGCATCGCAGAGTTGCAGGTGAGATGGGTAGCGCTGGCCACCCAGCGGGATCGGGATTCAGAGCGTCAGGGACGCACCCCAAATCAGTCTCCGAGACTGGGATGACTGTGCGAAGACGGGTGGGTCTGTCGAACCGTGGCGCCAGGGAAGGGGAATGGGAACAAAGCTCGGGTCCGGACGCTTGGTGGCGGAGGGAGAGAGGCCGGCCAGAAAACTACCATTCCCAGCATGCTAAGGGGGCGAGCTGCTGGGTTCCTAAGTAGCCCGGCGCCGCGTTGCCTTCTAGGCTTTGTAGTCTCTGAGGTCCAGTCCTCTTCCTTTCTGGACAGTTGTGCACAAATAAACTTTAAGGCTTGTAATAAAAAATAACTGAAGGTATTTTAAAACCAGATAATAGAAAAAATTAAAATGAATCATCAGAGTACTGACAAATAAGCCATCCTTGTGGTCAGATAAACAGATGCTTAAATTTTCTGTGAATATGCCATAATTACGTAAATTCTCTTAGCCTCAGTGTCCTTAACCATGAGACTAAAATAATAGTATATATTTTATCAGCATTAAGGAGAAAATCTATGTAAAGTGCTCGGTAAATGATAGGTGGTATAATTCTTGACCTGTCTTCAAAACAGAAAAATTATATGTAAGAAAATGGTTGAGAATTAACAAAAAAACAACAACAAAAAAAGGCTTTATCTTTTACAGTAGTTTTAGGTTCACAGAAAAGTTAGATGAAGGTACAGAGAATCCTATTTCTCACGCCTGCCATCCCTCCTCCCCCCACTGTCAGTATTCCCCACCAGAGTGGTACATTTGTTACAGCTGATGAACCTGCACTGACACATCATTATCACCAAAGTTCACAGTTAACATTAGGGTTCACCCTTGGTGTTGTAGATTCTATGGGATTTAATGGCCTATATTTACCATCATAGCATGGTAAAGAACAGTTTGACTATCCTAAAAACCCTTTGTGTTCCATCTATTTATCTCTCCCTCCCCCTTTGCCTCCTGCAACCACTGATTTTTTAAAAATTGTCTCCTTAGTTTTGCCTTTTCGAGAAGGTCATATCATTGGAGTTGTGTAGAATGTAGCCTTTCCAGATTGGTTTCTTTCACTTGGTAGTATGCATTTAGGATTACTCCATGTGATTTCATGGCATGAAAAACTCATTGGCTAAGGAATTTTGACAGTTGCAAGTCTCCTTTGGTGTTTAGGAAAAATATTTTTAAATATGTGTGTGTGTGTATATGTGTGTGTGTATTTTATGTATCTAGAAAAATCATGTCTACCTCTATAAGAAGTAATTCTGGAAAAAAAAAAACAACTAGGCTGATTTCCCAAACTGAAGTCATTTGTAACCAATATAAAAATATTTTCCATAGCTTTGTACTACCTACATTATTATTTAAATATTTATAAGTAATCTCACTTTTCAAATTCTAAATGAACTGAATGTGATTTTATATCACTATAATAAAGTCACCTAACAAAATAAACAAATAGCTTTTAGGACAAAAAGATGTTTCCCTTAAGTAATTTCCCTTCAATTTGTAATTGTGCATAACTGATTTAACAAAGTTTAATGTTAATCATCTCTAGCCTCCTCTCAGAGACATAAACACCTTAGAATGTTTTATTTCTGATTGCCCTCCTTGCATCCTACAAGTTTTTATTGTCTGGTAATTTAACGCAGTTTTTTTGTTTTAATTTTTTTAGTGATTTATTTATTTATTTATTTAGAGACAGAGGGACAGAGCACGAACGGGGGTGGGGGAGGTGAGGTGGGCAGAGAGAGAGACACAGAATCGGAAGCAGGCTCCAGGCTCTGAGATGTCAGCACAGAGCCGGACGCAGGGCTCTGACTTGTGAACTGCGAGATCATGACCTGAGCAGAAGTTGGACGCTCAACCGACTGAGCCACCCTGGGCGCCCCTGCAGTTTTTGTTTTTTAAGCAAAATTTATCATTTTTACTTTTCTTGTTGCCATCAATGCTTCTTTAGATACACCTGCATGTTTACTTTTCTCTCTCCAGCCTTTTATCTTACATTTCATTTCTCTCTGATTTTAATTTTATTCTTCCCAGTACATCTTATAGGAGTTCTTTCAATCAGATTCTTTGGTAATTTCTTTCTATCTGTAGTAGATTTTCTTTTTTTAACCTCCATCTTTTAATGATTGTTTAGCTAGGCATAGAATTCTAGGTTAATAGCTGTTTTTACCTTTGCTTGCACGTGCATATGCGCATGTGTGCACACACGTGTGACCAGAGGAGGGGCAGAAAGAGAGAGAGAATCCCAAGCATACTCCACGCTGTCAGCATGGAGCCCAGCTCAGGGCTCTATCTCATGAACCATGATACGATGACCTGAGCTGAAATCAAGAGTCAGACACTTAACGAGCTGAGCCACCCAGGCGCCCCTACCCTTACCTTTACGTTTTTTTTTAATGTTTGTTTTTGAGGGTCTGCAAGTGGGGGAGGGGCAGAGGTAGGGGGACAGAAGATCCAAAGTGGGCTCTGCACTGAAAGTGGAGAGCCCCATACGGCGCTTTAACTCACGAACCATGAGATCATGACCTGAGCTGAACTTGGACACTCAACTGACTGAGCCATCCAGGTGCTCTCCCCTGCTCCCCAGCTTATCTTTACCCTTTTAAAGATACTATTCTGGTGGTTGGGAAGCTCTAGCCCATAAGGCAAATTCAGTCCATCGGCTATTTTGTATGGCCCATAAGCTAAGAATTTTTTAAAAGACATTTTTAAACAATTGAAAAAAACCAGAAGAATATTTTAGGACACACTAAAATTATAGAAAAGTCAAACTGCAGTGTCCATGAGTAGAATTTTATTGGAATACAATCATGCTCATATTGTGTTCATATTGTCTCTGGCTGTTATCATGCTGTAATAGCAGAGCTGCATAGTTGCACAAAGAACATGTGGCTCATGAAGCCTAAAATATATATCATCTGGCCTTTTGCAGAGGGAGTTTGCCAACCCATGTACTACTGGCTTCTATTGTTGCTGATGAGAAATATACTCTTAGTCTAATTATTATTCTTGCATAGGCAGTTTTTCTTTTATCCAGTCATTTTCAGGCTTTCTCTATTTTTAGTGTTTTGTAATTCCACTACTATATATTCAGGATTTATTTTTATTTTCCTGCTCAGACTGAGGATTCAGGTCTTTCATCAATTCTAAAAAAAAAAAAAAAAAAAAAAAAAAAAGTCAGTATTTTCAAACAATATTTTATTTCTTTATTTTTTGAATTCCTATAAGACATTAATGGAATTCCTCTAAGACACAGATAATCTTTTTCTTCTGTCTTACATGTCTCTTAACTGCTTTCCATATTCTCTATTTCTCTGTGCTTCGTTCTAGATAATTTCTTCATAACTGCCTTCCAGTTCATTAATTTTCTTCAATCTTGTCTAATATGTTTTTAACCCATCCAGTTAGCTTAAAGTTTAATGATCATATTTTCCATTTTTAAAGTTTCTGCTATTTTTCATAATTACCTGTTCTCATGACTTTTCTCTATATGTATTTCTAATAATTATAAAGATACTTACTTCATTGTGTCTTCCACAGTCTATTATCTGAAGTTCTTGGGGACTTGCACACTACACAGGTAGTGTGGATTGGGGTGCACACCTACTTTGATCTAGGATTTGGATTCCTCACAGCATTTTTGTTTTCTTCTGTTTTCTATCCAGAGCTATCAGTAGAGAAAGCTTCTTTGTCACTTCTGTAGGCTAGTAAAGTTCGTTTTTTTAGTCTTCTCATTTACCGAGAGGTCCGCCCCTCCAAAGTCCAGGTTGTATACATGGTTTGACTTTCAGTTCTCAGTTTTGAACGAGGCACCTGCTCTCCCCATGGGGGAAATTGAGACTCTTGCCCCCAGGGCCTGTATCACATTTGATCGCTCCCTGAGTCACTGCACACAAAGTCATTGCCATCTGGGTGGAGGATTTCCCTTTACTCTCTCTTCCTTCTTTCCATGTTTCCTTTTCCCCCAAAGCTCAGCTCTGTAATTATACTTTCTTATTTTATTCAAATTTTTTGTATATTTGTAGCATCAACTAATGACATCATGTTTCACAAACAGGATGTCTCTTTCCGGTTTTTCTTTTAAGTTCAAACCAAAACCAGGAATGACAACATTTATGGCTAGCTTTACAAGAGTCTAGACATTATTAAGGTCTGTTTCCACCCAAAGTAGGTAAAAGATATTTGCAAATATGAAAATCTGTTGTCTCTACTAATGTCACGTCTTTGTAGGAGGCACCTAATTTCACATTCACAGGGGCTGTGGAAAATATTACTGAGTGTTTAATTGCTCACATGGTAGTCAGTCAGGTTCTGATTGCCTCCTTTGAAATAATACCATCATTTTATTCCTTGGTAATGCTTCTCCCAGATTCGGAGTGAGAAGGCCTTCTGTTGAGACACCCTCCATGGATTATCTTCCTACTGGTCTATGGTGCCCATCCAATGTGTACTGTGTGTGTCTGATCCCTTAACGTAGAAGGTACTATCTGAAATTATACACATGCCAAACCCCAAAGAGAGGAGACTTCAGCTGGGAAAAAAGGATTTCACACCAGGATATCAGATGAAAAAGTTCTGGAGATGGATAATGGTGATGATTGCACAAAAATGTGAACTTACATCATGCCCCTGAACGGTACACTTAAAATGGCAAAAATGACAAATTTTTGGTTATGTGTATTTTGCCACAATAAAAACAATCATGATTTCAGTCATATATTTATATATGTGTGTATATATATGTATGTGTGTATGTGTATATATACATATAATGTTTTTCATAGTGAGAAGGTATTATGAATTGAGAAGGTATAATGAAGAATGCATTGCTGTATTTCAAAATAATTTTTTAAAATTAAATGTTAAGAAAGATTGACATTAGAGTTAGAACATGAAGTCAGGAGCACCTGGGTGGCTCAGTCAGTTAAGCATCCAACTTCGGCTCAGGTCATGATCTTGCAGTTTCTGAGTTTGAGCCACGCATTGGGCTCTGTGCTGAGCTTGGAGCCTGGAGTCTGCTTTGGATTCTGTTTCTCCCTCTCTCTCTGCCCCTCCCTGCTCACACTCTTCTCTGTCTCTCTCAAACATTAAAAAAAAAAAAAAAAAAGAACATGAAATCAGCTCATAATGGCAGCTGGGCTATGTAAAGCCCTCTTAGAAAGGAAATGTTGTCAGGTCATTAAAATTTAGCTGCCACTTTATTAAAGGTGTGTTCATTTATCTAAGAAAGAATGTGTCTTTGCAAAGGGGATCAATTGGTCCTGTGGGTGTCAACAATGTAGAGATGCCCAGGCAAACTGGGAAGATGCCACCTAAGCATTACCCATCTCTAGTTTCCTTGGCTTTAAATCTCTGCAGTAGATGAAGTTCCCCCAGACCTTAGGAGCTTTGAGTGACTTCTTGATGTCCACTATTTTGAATCCTGAGAATTTCCATGCTCAATAGTAATAATGATGATATGGCTAATATTTACCAAGCACTTAACTACATGTCAAACACTACTTTCAGTGTTTTGTATATAATAACTCATTTATAAAACCCTTTACAGTATGTATAGTATCTCTGATTTACAGATAAGAAAACTGAGGCACAGAGAGTTTTAGTAACTTGTTCAAGGTTACACAGCTAATAGGCGATAGAAACTGGGTCTCATCCCTGGTACTCTGATTCCACAGACTGTGTTCTTGGCCTTAGCCCCATGTAAACCACCTTCCAATAACTGGGCTTTCCATGTGGTGGTCTGTGAGGACAGAGTGCATGGATGGCCTTGCCATGGCACAGGTGGAGGCTAAACCAGCTTAAAAGAAATGTTTATTTATTTCTATCTTCAGAGTATGAAGAAAATTTTGAGCCAATCTTTCTGATTTTGGACATGTTATATAAATATCAAGGTTTTCTTCCCTTGCAAATGTGAAGATCTGCCATTCTGAGCTCACATTTTCACAAGGCTGGAGCTGAGAGTACATGTGCCCCCAGTTCATCTCAGCCACCCTGATACCAAGGCTGCAAGAAAGTGGCCAGATAGCACACCTTGTTCTCTCAAAGGAGAGGAAATCAGACTTGTATTTAGCTTACATGACTTGTTTGTTAACTGTCTGGGCTGCAGAAACATCTAGACTGCTTGGCTGTTGACTTTCCCATTGTAAATGAATAAATTGGCATTTTGGACTCTTTTCAGTTTCAGTGAGCTTGGACAATATAGGGCATCTGGGTTTGCTTTGTGGGTGCTAATGGAGGCCCCTGCGAGTTGAGGGTGGTTTGAATTCACCAAGGAGAAAGCCACTGGGTAAGGATTCTTGGCTGCTACCTGCTATCTTTCTAAGTTCCCTTGCATGACCCCACACCTTGCACCCTTACCCATCTGAGTGTTGATGGTTAAGAGCAGTCAAACTGCAGTTAATGTGAGCACCAGTGGACCGTGAGGGCAGGGGGACCCTCACCCATAGAGACAGCCTGCAAGCTAGTTAAACAGGGGGAATGACAGGGAGTTGGACTAGAAGCACATGCCAAAGGTTCTGTTTCTGACCAAACATGCGTGTCCTGAGGCAAGTCACTTCACTTCATGGGCCTCAGTTCCCTCATCTGACGAAGGAGGAGCTGTCTCAGACCCCTGCAGTGCTCAAGTTCTCTGGTACCTTGGCACATTGAAAACTGCAAGGACATCTCTAAACAACAGCAATAACAAAAAGCCACATGATGTAACATTGTGTTTTGAAAGAAAACCATACACACTATGTAATCCCACTTAATGTGATGTACAACAATTGGCCAAGATCATCTATGTGATCGAAGTCCGAATTATGGTTACCTTTAGAGGGGCAAGTGAAATGGGGGCTGCCGTGAGGTATTGGGAGTGCTCTATATTGTTCCTAGGGTCCTAGGGTGAAAATTAATGTGCCTGTTTTGACCATACTGGCCAGTATCTAATAAAATTATTTTCCCTAGGAGAAAAGAAAGGAGGAGAAAGGAAGGAATGGAGGGACAGACAGAAGGAGGAAGGAAATAGACACACGCACACACACACACACACACACACACACACACACACACATTGAGACATTAAGAGAATCAGTTTGTGGCCTGCTGTTCCTGTCAGCAGCATTCCCCAAAGTGTCCCTCTGGAACATTAAACTCTCCAATGTTGCTGTCATTAGAAATTTTTCTCAGAAAGGGTGTGGGAAAGTCTGGGAAAGGAGATACTTTATTATGGAACTTCTCAAAGACTTTTATGGGCATAGTGGTCTCTCAGGAAGGCCATCATAAACAGCATTTCCTACACTTAATTGACCAAAGAACTTTTTTTGTCTCAAAATATCTCTCAGGACTGTTGCTTTTCAGGGCTACAGTTTGGGGAACTCTATTTGGAACATGGGCAGAAGCTGTCAGTATTTCCCCTGTAACTCTTGACCACATGCCATGGTGGCCAATTAAATAAAGAGGATTCTGAATCAGTAATAACTCCTTTCAATGTTTTTCAATCCTATTGTTAGAATATTTTAAAGCAGCTTTGTTGGAAACAAAGAGTACAGTTGCAGACATTTCTAGATGGGCCAATTCTCAGAAACATCATTCTCCTGGAGAGACACACATTGGCTGGTTTGCAATGGCAGTCGTTCATCATAGCCAACCCCCAGGGGAAACTGTCCCATCAGTACTGAAATACCATGTTCATTCTGACCATACGGAAATTGAATTCACATCTAGTTTTGTAAGTACTGTAACTGGATGGGCTTGTCATCTCAGATTAACAGTGGACTGTTTTCTGTTTTTTTGGGACAGGATAAAAAATGTCAGTACTCACTTCACCGAGAGGAAAGGTAGAAGTGGTTCATTGCCGAAGAACAGAATCACAGGATATTTATTGTATCAAAAACCTCATTAGAAAATTTACCCAGAAGCTGTTTGGGAGGCTAAATATCATCTATCTTCTGTAAGTATGTAGCTAAGTAACCTAGGAATATTTATCAATTTTATCACACACTAGAAGGGACCCAACTCCTTTGTCTTTATGGGGCTTATGATCAGGAAGTGAGCAGCAAGAAAATCTATTCCTGTGGAGCAGAAGATCTCCAGGAACAACCAACCTCTAAGTTCCATAACAGCCTGCAAAATGAAAGGGTTTCTCGTGGGCTTTGGATTCAGGCAAACTTGGGTTCAAATCTCAACTGCCTGTCCCACTAGTAGAATCTTGGGGTAAGTTAATAATATCAGCTGCCAGTTTTGAGAATTTATTTTCTGTCAGGTTCTGTGTTTTGCCAATATTGTCTTATTTGCAACGCTGAGGTAGACACTATCCTGCCCATTTTACAGATCAGAAAATGGAGGCCTGCCGAAGGTCAAGCAGTTAGTAACAAAGCCCATATTTGCTCTTAACCATTGTTATTAAGTGTTCCTTTAAACTTCAAAATACACATAGATTTTTTTTCTGTTTTTTTTTGGGGGGGTGGGTGGGGAGGAAACACCAGAATATAAATATCCTATAATCTATTCCTTATTATTTTTATTGAAAAAGATGAAAAAAAAGCTCAAGTATTTTGAATTTTATAAAGCTTCATATTAAATACAACTGAAATGTTTAAACAAAGGCCAGCCTAAGACATTAAAATTTGTAGTTTCTGGTGATCACACTGATGAATGTAATGTAAATTGACACAGTTTTGTGGTAGAGCATTAGGGCAACATGTATAAAATGCTTTAAAAAATATCTATATATCAATGAAATTATTCCATTTTTTGGCACTTTGGTGGATTGAAAACCTTAACAATGTCCTCTGGAGGTAAACAACATGTCGATACACCCCACACATGCCAACCCAAAAGTTAAGGACTGTGCAGAGAACATTATCAAAATGAAATCAGAAACTGTAGGAAAATAGCAGGAATCAATGCCACCCTCTCCTTGAGGATTTTTGCTGCGTTCTAGAAATCTCCTGCTTCTGTTTTGACAGCTTTGCAAAGAATGTAAGATAAATACTCCCTCTACCTAAGGAGGGAAGTATTAGATCCTTTTGTATAAAATTGGGTTGTTCATTGTAAGGATGAATGAGACATCAACTCACTCCTGAAGTGCGAAAGTTAGGAAACTAGCCTTTTCAACTTCAGCATGGAATGAAGGGGGACAAATCCTTCAAGAATTTGTAAGCATGTGTTGATTTGAGTTCCATGCTAATTATCTGTGTGGCTTGAAAAGCTTCAAAACTTCCTAAATAATGAGTCCATTTTCAGACAAAGACTATGTTCATTTACTGATAGACTGAATAAAGGGAATAAAGTGGTGAATTAGATTAAAAGTGGTCACAGATTAGTAGTGTGTCCAGGAAACTGGTTGAAATAATGAAAATCAGGTCTGAAGGATGGAGCTTCAACTCAGACTTTAAATAATGCTCATAGATGGAGTTGTAAGTGATACACGCTCGCAGTCAAAAATCACAAATATACGAGGTAACAGGCACCGTTAGTGAGAATCAACAATATACAGCAGAATCAGACTCTCAAAGACTTCAGATGTGAGTTCAGTCAATGAATATAAAATAACTATGTTTACTACATCTAAAGTGAAAAGATACATTTAAAAAGACCAAAAAAGTGAATAATGAGATTTGAAAAAAAAGTCAAACCATCTAGAATAGTATAGTTAAAATTAAAAGCTCATTGGATGACTTAAACATTGTAAAAGACACAGGTGAAGACAGAAGTAGCAAATGGGGCGGGGAGGGGGGGCAAATACCAATAAAATATCCAGATTCAGTGTAAAGAGACAGACAAAAAAGTAAGAATGGAACAGTTAACAGTTGGATCTATTCAGACGTCTAGAAGGACATGATGGGCAGTGGAAAAGGCCAATATTTGAAGAGATAATGGCTGACAGCTGTAACTTTCCAAAATTGTTGAAAAGCACCAATTCTTAGATCCAGAAAACTGGATCCCGAACAAGATAAACACACAGAGAATTCCTCAGCTCATCGTAATGAAACAGCAACACATCAAATCTGAAGAGAAGATCTGAAAAGTTATCAGGGAGAGAAGATAAATTGCCTGTAAACAATTGAAGATTAGGCTAATGGTGATTTCTTACTAGCAAGCACAGTAGCCAGAAGATAGTAGAATGTCTTCAGTATTGGAAGAAAATAGCATCAAAGTAAATTGTGTACCTAGTGAAACAATTTTTCAATACATAGGAGAAAATGAATGCATTTTCAGACAAGCAAAATACTGAGTTAGTTTACTAGTGAAATCTGTATAAAGGAAATTCCTCAGAATATACTCTAGGCAAAAGGAATAATTTCTTAGCTGGAAGGCCAAGATATAAGAAGGAAAGTAAACAAATATATGTGTAAATATGTTGGTAAATCTAAGAAGAAACTCTAACTTGTATAAAGCAATAACAATAATGACTAATCTAATATAGATATTAAATATAAATAGTTATGATATAAATAAGTTAGGTAAAATACACAACAAAAATAGATGAATTGGTTGGTGCGTGATTAGAATGAAAGTACTCTTAAGGTATTATTCAGAAGGAGGGTAGTATTCAGAGGTTCTCCCCCTCCCTCCCAGGAAGCACACATCCAAGCATGTTGTGGGATAAATTATCAAACTTTATTGAAAGACATCAAAGAAGACCTAAGTAAATGAAGAGGTATACCATGTTTTTGGATAGGAATATTCAATACTGTAAAGAAGTCAATTCTTCTCCAGTCAAAATCCTACTAGGATTGTTTGTTGAAGTTGACAAAGTGTGTGAATTTATATGAGAGAGCAAAGGGCCAGAGCCATTTGAAAGAAGAAAAATAAGGTGAGGAGATTAGCCCAACTAAAGACTCATGGTAGGCATAGTAATCGGGACAGTGTGGTAATGGCCAAGGAATCAGAGCTCCCAGAGACAGACCCATGCATACATGAAAACTGGATGACCAAACCAGTGGGGAAAGAATGTGCCATTCAATTAATGGTGCTGGGACAATTTGTTACCCATATGGAAAAGATAATAAATGTAAATACGAATCTCATGTCATACAAAAAAAGGAAAAAAGCAATTCTGGGTGAATTTATGACTTAAATGTGGAAAGCCACTAACATTGTTGAGAGAATCTTCTAGATTCCAAATTCATGTATCCAGCTTCTTGGTGGATGTCACCCCTTGGATACCTAGTAGGTACTTCACCGTTAGTTTGATCATCACCTGCCTCCAAACTACCCCATGTTTTCCCCATCTCGGTAACTCTAGCAACTCCAGCCTTTCACTTTCTTGGACCAAAACCTTGGTGTCACCTTCATACTTGCTCCTACATCCCACACCAGCAAAGCTGTCTGCTCCACCTACAGAATATATCCAGAAGCTGGGCTCTTCTTTCTACCTCGCTTCTCTTGCCAAGGTCCGATCTGAGCCTGGTGCACTTGAGTGTTACTATTGCCCCTTTCTGGTTTCTGCTTCCGCCTTGGCATCAGCCCTCACCCATTCCCCCTCCTGCCCCAGGAAATTATTCTCAACATAATAGCCAGAGCGGCACCATTCACATCAACTGGTTCCTGTCGTGCTTCTGCTCAAAACCCTCCACTGGTCTGCCACGTCCCTGCCAGGATGTGGTGTGGAACCCACCCTTTTCCTTTCTGACCTCACCTCCCTTGAGCTCCACTGAATTCCTTTATTTTTCCTGGAGCACCCCAGGTACATCTGTGCCTCATCCTACAGTTATGGAGTAGTCCCCGTTGCACTTGACATACTTGCACGGTTCATCCTCTTTCCCCTATTTTTCTTCACAGCACTTGTCCCCACCTGACATTCTGTGCATCTTAGTTTAGTGGGTTTTTTTTTTTTAATTGGCCTGTCTCCATCCGTTAGAACATCAGCTCCATGAGGGCAGGGATCTTGGCCTGTTCTCTGCAGTATCCATGGAGTCAGAAAAAGCTTGGCACTTGGTATGTATTCAGTGAGTGTTTTTTGCATTAATGAATAAATCCACTACTAGGCATGTGATTGTGCAAAACCTCCCTAAGCCTGGAGGTTTTGCACAATCAGTTAATAAGCTCATCTGTGAAATGGACAGTTGTACTTCATTTATAGGGTGAGTGGGAGAGTGAAAAAAGGTTATTAAATACAGTGCAGTGCCTAGCTTCTAGGAGGTGCTCATAGCTGCTGTATCCCCTTCCCTCTGGCTCTGCCTATAAGAGAGCAGGGACCAGGGTCAGATAGAGGCAAGCTTTTCTATTATTCTCCTGCCCTTCCTTTCTCAGCAACTCGGCAACCATAGAACAGGATGAGGCATTGCTTTATGAGTACAATGGAATTCTCTTCCATATACACATTAAAAGAAAGCAACAAGCATTAGAACATGGTACAAAAGGAGGTGTAATTGCCTCTGAGATGGAAAAACAAGTGTTAGGGGCCACTGTATGCCTTAATGAGTCTTGAATCTTTACCACGTGAATAAACTTCTGCATGTGAATAAATTATAATCCCCCAGTTTGGTAGCAGGTGTGCACGTCTGACTTGCCCCTCCTGGGGTGAAGTGTGTTACAGTTGGCCTGAGCAGGAGCGGATGTAATTTGGCTGTCCACGTGACCACCAGTGACCCATGTGATCAATTGCCAAGGGCCCATCCTTTTATGGGGTATTCAGAACATGGCATATGGGATGTGGGTGGGATTACAATTGAGGCCTTTCTACAGATTTTTTTTTTTCAAGAACCTTCCACAAGTCTGTTTTCTCAAATCCTACACACAAACACATACTAAGTACCTGAAAGTTTTTGATAGCCAGTTGTTTTCAAAGAGCTTTGTACCCCTGCTTAGAGTATAAGGTCTTGGAGTAGCTGTCAGAGTACCTCAAATTTACATGTCTAATGTGTTTGTATCTTTTCTGAATTGGCAGATAAGAAAAGCATAACTTACACCATGTGGGATGGAGTAGTGAAAGATTCTTTTTTTTTAAGGTTAAAATCGTATCCTAATAACTAAAAAGGTTGTGACTTACCTCAGAAGCCAGCATATCTTTAGAAGTAAAAGTAAATTTACATTAAGGGTGCCTGGGTGGCTCAGTCGGTTAAGCATCTGTCTCGATCTCAGCTCAGGTCTTGATCTCAGGGATGTGAGTTCAAGCCCCGCATTGTGCTCCACACTGGGTGTGAAGCCTACTTAAAGAAAAAAAAAAAAAAAAAGAGGGGCGCCTGGGTGGCTCAGTCGGTTGGGCGGCTGACTTCGGCTCAGGTCATGATCTCACAGTCCGTGGGTTCAAGCCCCGCGTTGGGCTCTGTGCTGACTGCTCAGAGCCTGGAGTCTGTTTCGGATTCTGTGTCTCCCTCTCTCTGACCCTCCCCTGTTCATGCTCTCTCTCTGTCTCAAAAATAAATAAACGTTAAAAAAATTTTTAAAAAAAAGGTAAATTTACATTTTCATCAGTGTCCTGGAGCTCGCCAAATAGCTGCTATCCAGCCCATGCAGTCTTTCATTTTTCATGTTAGGTAAGGCCCATCACCTTTTGCCAGGCCAACCTCAAGGCTTAGAGCAGGTGGTTTCTTTTCTAGTTTATTGAATTTTGTTATATTAGCTGCCAGCTCAGTCACAGATACAGGAATGAATACAACTGACCTCACCTAAAAACCCTGCTAAGTGTTAGGGGAGAAAATGAGAAGATTCGGCATAGCAGATGAGTGGGGAAAAGGGCCAAAAGAATTGTCCACATCAAGTGCACATGTCACAGGACAGGGGGGCGTGGGGGCGGGTGGGTGGCAGAAACCACGATAGGCTTGGGGAACACATGTGATGTTTAATAAAGTGGAAAATGGGGATACAGTTTCACCAAGATTTCCATCAAGTGTAGTTAAATAAAATGAATTTTGGCTGAACTTGGAAAATTCTCTAAACAAGTGAACAAATGAGACATTAATGAAAAAAAAAAACTCTGATTTCACTTGTTGGATAATATCCTTGAGCTTTAATGTATTTTGTGTGAAATATATACATGTGTGTGGGTGTATTTTTTTAATTTGGCATATTTCAAAGAATAATTCTAAATCCAACTTTTAAAAACAAGCCTCCCTCTACCTTTTTCCTCATCTCTCTGCTCTCACAATAATTTTGTCTGTCCCATAGAGGACTAATGTTAAGAGGTAATAAGAACTGGAAATTATGTATACAAAAGGATAATGCTACAAAAGTTACTTTCTTGCACTTGGCCATTTGGAAATTGAAGTGCATTTTCCCATTGAAACGAAGTTATTCATGGCTGGCTTCCCAGGCAGACCCACAAAAGTCTATTTAATCTACAATGTCTGTGTGGTATAGTACTGTGCTAATTGTACTATGGAGCCCAACCACCACCCTAGGTTCCCATGGATAAATGTGTTTCAAGTTCAAATTGGGATTCCAAGAACACATTTCCCTTGTTGCCTGAGGGGATGGCAGCTGCCTTGTCCCAGCTCTTGCCCACTTCCTCCTTCATCATCATTGTCAGGTCCCATTCCCTGGGCATTTTCTTATCTGGATTAGAGTGAGGACTATCACTGTGGAGTAGTAGGTCATGACTCTGGGAGCCTCCGGCAGAGGAACCCTGAGGACCAGGAGCTGGAGGGAGCCACTGCAGGAGTGGGAAGAAGGGTAAGGCTTCAGCGAATCAGAATGGAGAGGTTGGGAGGCTGCATCCTTTTGCTAATGAACCCCCTGTATGGATAGTATATTCTTGGGACCTGAGGGCAGTCTACTGTCTTCTCTGCATGATAGCCAGGGCTACGGTGGGGTCTTTGGGGCAGGTGCACCCTGAGGGAGTCCCCCATGGCTGAAGAGTGGGCTTCCTATGAGAGAGGACAGTGGCTGTAAGTGCTGAGATTGACATCTCCAGCACAGTGTTTCCCAAAGATGCCTATGCCTCTGATAGTGCCGAAGGCGATTTGTCTCGATACACGCAAGAACAATTTTTGTTCTAAATGTTGTATATTTTTATAGTTTTATTTATGGCAAGGGATACTGGTTTTCCATTTGTGATTTTGTTGTACATTTCCTATTGAAATAGTCTTATTTAAGCCAAAGTGGACTGATTTGAAGAAAATAAGTATAGGAAGTGCACAAATGTGAGAGACTGCAGTTTGGTGATTGGATCTAGTAAAATGATATGCTGTCAAGTGGGGGAGAAAAGCAGACTACAAACAGTATGGGTTGTGTGCCTCCATTTTTAAAAACACACAAAATACATTTCATTTGATAATTACTCTCAAAAAAGAGAGAAGTCTGGTGAGATAGAAACCAAAATACTGACACTGTTTGGTCATCTACAGGAGGTGGTATTAAGGATGATTTTTCCAATTGTTTTTCTCTTCTTGTGAGTACTTACTGGTTTTGATTGTAGTCACAATTCATTGCTTTTATGATGAAAATATAACTGGAAACCATATAGCACTTTCTACTCTGTCCATTATCTTTTCTCCTCTTCCTTCAATTACATGCTGTCTTCTTAGTTTTGAAGGAACATTTTACATCTTTTTCCTCCAACTTAAGATACCAGTAGATTTCACTCAGTTGAAAAAGTGAAAACTGCATCTCAATTTGTATACAATTGGTTCTCTGTGTAGTAAATCATATGCTGTCTCTAAGTCAGCACTCTTTCTGTCATGCCGGGCCACATGACAGGGTAGCAGTTGGGAAGGACCTGATCTCAAGATGTCCCTTTGGGATAGCCACCAGAATAAGAGTTGGAAGACCCTCGCTTCCCCTTCCTTGTGTTTATTAAACTTCCTCTGTGGCCTTAGCTTAAACCAGACCCCTCAGGGTCTCCATTTCTACAGCTGGGTCAGGTGATAGATTTTCATATCCCATAAGAATCCATTGGCCCAGGGGCATGGGCTTAGGGTTTGGAAAAATTGGCTTAGATGGCTGACAGAGGTGGGGCTGAACTCTCAGCCTCACTGTTTTGCACAGGTGACCAACTCATCCCAGTTTGCTCAGGATTTGTAGCCCTAATGGTCCCATGTTTGGGGACCTTCTCAGCCGCGGGCAATCATGGACAGTGGGCCACTCTAACTGTATATGTTTAGGCCAACACAGTGGAATTGGCAACATGGAGGATAAGGAAAACTGCAGTCAGTTTCCCCAATCTCAAAGGGAAGGGTATTGGACACTTCATGTAAGTATAGCACCTTTATAATGAAATGTAGTTTTCAATAAAAATGTAGTTAGTAGCACAGATGTCCTGAAAGATCTGTTCTCAAAGTTGCTGCCATGTTGTACCTACCTCTTCCAGAGGTTTCATACCTTATGTAGTGGTTGCTAGGCTTCAGTAGCCAAAGAAGGGGGAAAAATGACACCTCTTTGTCTCCCTTTTGGTAATCTTAGTCATGTGTGCACTTTTAATCATTTCTACAGGGAAAAGGCAAACCTTGCTGTTACCCTCTGCAATGACAAGGAGGAGATAATGGCCCAGGCTACCTTTGTGGACTATCCCAACTGGAATGTCTCCAGTCAGGACAACTGGGTATCCGTGTTCCGGGAGCTCGACCCTGAAATCCCATGCACGGTAAGCAGTTACACACAATGCTTATTCGAACAGCCTTAATTTTGAAGGGAAGTTCTATGTTTGCATATATGTCTTTCCAGTTTTGAGACTAAGTAGTTGAAAACTCACAACAGAAGGTATGTGACATTATGACAGAAATGAAGTTAGCTGGCAGGGAGGAAAGATGAGTCCAAGAGCATCCCAAGAGGGGATAGGAAAAGGGAGGTAATAGATCAGTCAGCTGGTAGCAAGGCCGAGGTCATGCTGTGCTGGGAGGACTAGGAGGGAGCAAGGAATCAGTGGGAGCGTTAGATATGTACCTCTCAGTTCTCCACACTGCTCCCAACATCAGTGTCCAAATTCTTTGTTTTTTTAATTGTCTTTTTATTGAACTATAGTTGATACCCGGTGTTACATTACTTTCAAGTGTACAGCATAGAGATTGGACAAGTCTATATGTTGTGCTGTGCTCACCCCAAGTGTAGCTACCACCTGTCGCCATGCAACTCTATTAACAGTACCATTGACTGTATTCCCTATGCTGTACCTTTCATCCTTATGACTTGTTCATTCCATAACTGAAAGTTTATACCTCACACTCCCCCTCACCCATTTTGTCCATCCCTTACCGCCTTCCCCTTTGGTAACTACCAATTTGTCGTCCGTTTCTGTTTTGTTTGTTTGTCCATTTGTTTTTTATATTCCACATATAAGTGAAATCATTTGCTATTTATCTTTCTCTGTCTGACTTATTTGACCTAGCATAATACCTCCTAGGTCCATCTGTGTTGTCACAAATGGCAAGATCTCGTTTTTTATGGGTGAGTAATATTCCACCATATATATGTACCACATCTTCTTTATCCATCCATCTATATCAATGGCCACTTCGGTTCAGTGTGTGAAGTCTTTGGAATGCTGGGAGGGTACCTGCCTTTACACTTTTTACACCGTGTAATGGTGATAGTAGAGTTTCAGGTTCCTGTTGCATTCTGTAACTTTTAAGGTGTCATTCTGGACTCTAGCTCATTCGATGTCTTCTAGCTGTGGGCACGTTACAACTTGTTGGCAACCCGACTTGGTAGCTGGTGCCAAGTCTGAGCTTTCCCTGCCCTCAGCCCGCCAAAGCCAAGCCAGCATGTGGCCCCAGTTCTGCGGAGAGCCAGAGGCCACGACTGTGGGTAGCACGTTTGCCTGTTAGTGGAATTCAAGAATGTGGCCCCAGAGCCCTAGGGAATGCCAGTTGTGTGAATGAGTGAGTTTTCCCCCCATATACACCTGTGTGCATGCACAGTACATCCCCCATGTGCACCCCAACACATTATCCAGCATTTATTCAGCTACATGATGTCTCCCCCTTGTCCTCTACTCCTCCTGTTCCTCACCACCCCAAACACCCAGTTATCATATTCACAAAAATTATCTCAAACTTGTAAATAAGCCAAATGATGCTTTCAATCCAAGGCTTGTATCTTTGACTTTCTGTTAACTGAGCTATTGTACATTGTACAGTTCTATAGGAACAGTGATTAGCTTTGTAGATTTTTGTCCATTTGAGGTGTAAATGATTTCTGTTTGGTGGAAGAGATAACCTCAAAGGCTATGGTTTATGGCCTCATAAGACATTAACCATTTTATATCTAGCCTAGCAACCTTATTCTAACATTCCCTCATTAAAATACCTAAAGTAGCCAGCTCCTCAAGTGCAACGAATTGTTTTTATCATCTTACTGGTTGCCTCATTAATTGATGGGTTGAATAAATCTCAGACATGTGCTCATTGTATGTTTGCATTAGAATCATGATTTTACCATTTTGAAAATTATTATAAATTAATACCATTATTCATAAATATTTCCTCTTTTGTCCCTTTGTTCTCTTAAGATAGTTTCTCTTTCAACTACTTTTAAATTCCGGGGTGCCTGAGTGGCTCAGTTGATTGGGTGACCAACTTCAGCTTAGATCATGATCTCGCAGTTTGTGAGTTTGAGCCCTGCGTCGGGCTCTGTGCTGACAGCTCAGAGCCTGGAGCCTACTTCGGGTTCTGTGTCTCCCTCTCTCTCTACCCCTCCCCTGCTCGTGCTCTGTGTCTCTCTCTCTCTGTCTCTCAATAATAAACAAACATTAAAATTTTTTTTTTAAAAACTACTTTCAAATTCCTACAACAGTATAGAGCTTAGCTATCCAGTATGGTGGCCGTCAGCCATGTGTAGCTGTTGAGCACCTGAAATGTGCTAGTATGATTGAGATGTGCTAGAAGTGTAAAACATACACTGAATTTTAAGTATTTAGGAGGAAAAAAAGAGTGTAAAACACTTCATTAACAATGTTTATATTGATAACTTGTTAAAATGATAATTTGAGTCTGTTAGGTTAAATAAAATATATTGAAAATTAATCTTACATGTTTATTCTTTTTCTATATGTCTACTGGGAAATTACATATGTGACCTGTATTTGTGGCTCAAGTTATTTTGTTATTGGACAGCATAGCTATAGAGTCTTAAGGCCTAATGTATTCCTAATCCCAGGGGTATTTGCAACAGAAGTAACTAATGATTTTTATCTTAAATCTAAAAAATAAATCTTGAATTGTAATATTCTCGGTGGAAGAGAGAATTTGGAAGATAAACCAGCCAAGTAATAAGCCATGTACTCCTAAGGCTGGTCCTATTCAGCATGTAAAGCAGATGTTAAGTAAGGTGTTGTGGGATTAGCTGATAACACATGGAAAATGCATACAGTGGTGTTGTGGCTGTTCCCATCTGGACTGTAGGGTTTGTGTTATTGGCCTTTTGGGAGTTTTCAACTCCTGAACCAAACTCATGATTCTTCTCTTCCCATTTTATGTTTCATATTCCTTCCAAGTATTTCTATTTTATTTATTCGTTCATTTATTTTGAGAGAGAGCACACACATGAGTAAGGGAGGGGCAGAAAGAGAAGGAGACAGAGAATCCCATGCAGGCAGGTTCTATGCTGTCGGCACAGAGCCTTACTTGCCTGACTCGGGGCTCAAACTCATGAACTGTGAGGTCATGACCTGAGCCAAAATCAAGAGTCAGATGCTTAACCAACTGAGCCACCCAGGTGGCCCTCCTTCTGAGTATTTCTAAGGCATGCGCTATCCAACAGGAGGGAGACCAAGGCACGGATGTGCAGGTGGTAACCCAAGGCTGTCTATAAAATTGCTCAGAAAACAGGAGGCACTTTCAAGCATTCCTGTCATCCTGATCTAGGTGCAAGCACCACCCTCACCAGTTAACTAGCCTCACATTTGTAGTATCTCTAGAATTTGAAGATTTTCCCATAAACACAGGGGTACTGAGTTGAGCGGACCAATGTGTGGCTGTATGGAACAGCTGCTCATTATTGAGGCTACTTAAAATGTCTTCAGAATTTAGGGGACAAAGTTCTTTAAAAACTTGAAAGATTTAGCCTGACAGTCATCTTCGAATCTTGCTACTTTGAGTTTCCAGCTCTCAGGTTTTCTGGATCCCAAGAGTAATATTTGATTCTGACTCTGGGAATGTTGAACAAAACAAGTCATTGGATTCATAACGTGGCATCTGCCTTCTATCCTTCAAATTCATAAGAGAATCTTTCTCTTGTGTCACTTGAATAGAGCAGCAGCTGCTGACTCAAGAGCCCTGGGGAAAGGGTGATTGTCTTTCACTTGGCATAGACACCCCCGAGGACAAGACTACTGAGTTAATAATCGATTTCACTCCCCTGCAGGCACTTCCCTGCCCATAGCCCGTTTGTGAGGGCAGGAAGATGGGCTGGGTGCATTGGACTCATTTACAGTCCCTGTTTCCTTGAATAATTCTGAGCTAGGAGGACAGAAGGCAGGGAATGGAGTCAGGGAGAAAGCTTGAATGCTGCCTGAGTGTCTCATCACTTCAGACATAAAATATCACCCACAAAAGGGGGCAGCTCTGAGTTTGCGGCTGCCCCCAAATCCTCCCCCCCATTTCCCAACCCTGTTCTGACATAGCCTGAATGGTGACTCAGCTTTTAATCATGTGCTCTTTTCTTGTGCAGCCTTTGAACACGTTGTTCATGCACCTCTTTGTGGCCGTGGATGAATATTCTGTTGGCTGCTGCAGAGAGATTATTCGGTGAGTGGCTGGGGTCTTGCAGATGGTGACATCAGGGGGCTGGCAGGCAGCACCATAGACAAGACACGTTAATGCCAAAATGACACAAAAGAGATTGTGTGCATAGTTTAAAAATATTTCCAAAGGACGTGAAATTCTTTGAGGTGCTTAATTATCTTGTAATTCATGGCTGTATTAAAGCATCAATGTGGAATAACAGTGACATTTCTGAAAGAAAACAGTTTATTTCTTTGAATCGACACTCCCTCTGACACACATCTTTACTATCATTTGAGGCAAATAGTGCAGTCATTTAAAAAAATGGATTGGGGGGGAAATAAGGGAAGAATAAAGCATCACAGGTTTGGATTTTTCTAAAAATAGTTTTCTTCAGTCTTCTCTTTAGGGATGTTTATTAACCTGACAGAATGCAGAAGCATCCTGAATAATATGGTGCATCGAAATATGATCAGTTGGGCTACTGGGTGATGGCGATGTGTCTCTGACAGCCTGCACAGACATTTGGGGGTGGTGGCCTCAGCTTTCAAGGCACTTTGTAATGTCACACCAGACCATCCAGATGCCAGGTCAAAGGTTAATGTCAGCAGAAATCTGGTGTGCCACATGAATATGGCACTCTTTATTCTCTCTACCTCTGTGGAACAGACAAAAAAGAGGCCATTTGGATTATAAGGAAAAGTAGAGAAGGAAAGGACATTGCCCTGAAGATGTTCTTGCCATTACAGGCAAGGAGCAAAGAAGCCCATGTGGATCTATGAACATCTGATGTGTTTAGTGAAGGCATTTGCCTCAAACAGGTGCCAGCTAATGGGATTACTTTATTATTAACACCTGTCCCACCCTCTCTTCCCCTTGCCAGGGCTGTGTTTAAGGCCGTGCCAGAACTACACTTCATATTTCTCATAGTGCCATCCTACATGAGCCTAGGTAAGGTCTGCTCAATTACCTCCTGTCCCCAGTCTCCAGAATGGGAAATTCATGCTTAAAATGGTGCTTTTGGAATGGGAATAAGAATGGTCTCTAGGTCCTGAATGTATAATGTGACTATTTGATTATAATAATTAAAATACAATTTCGAATGGAAGTCACAGTTTGTTCTGAAGCCCTAAAAGTTATTCCTTGGTAAAGTGAGGCCACATTTCTTCATCTCTGTGGTTTAGGCTCGACTCTCATAACGGTGTTTGAACAAGTGGGGAACATTCCGAGTCTGATGTATGATGAGGACTTTGCCGTGCACATATGTTGCAGAGAAAATCATTACCCTCAGCTGCACATTCGCAATGCCAGGTAAGGCTGAAGCAGTGCCTTTTCCTACCTGAGTTTTACATGGACACTTACCTTATGCAGAGTTGCTAAAATGCCATTTCTTACTGTAAGTGATTAGAGCTTGGATTAAATTGTTTTATAATACCCATAAGTATTACTTCATTTGGAGATGTTTACAGTTCCCCTTGATGACATAATTTACAGGCATGAATATCTGATGAGACTCATTTGGTGCTATGTGGCCAGCAAAGTTGTGCATTTACTACTTACGGGTTTCTGAGAACACACGATCCTTGGCCCCACACTGAGTCAAATAATTTTCAAATAAACATAAAAATGAATCCGCCTATTTAGTTTTCCCAATAGACCCCACCTATTTTCCAACAGTCAGTGAAAGAGGATTCTTTAACATTCAGTGGGCTCCATGACATGCCCCAAAGTTTAGCAGTCTTAAGGAGATGGCAGTGGCAGAGAGTATTTTCCAAAGATGGCTACAACACCATCTTCTATCCTTCAAGCTCTCCTCCAATGTGGCCTTGGAGACTGGTGTGCCAGAGAGGCTATATGTTGGCCCTGGGGTCAACAGCCCCAGCTAGGCTCCCACTGACAGTCAGCATTGCCTGCTGGCCTTGTGAATGAGCCATTGTGGACACCCAGCCAGGAAGACCCCCCCCTTCCCCAGTAACTGGAGCCCAGCTGACATGTGACTGCAGCCACAGGAGAAACCCTAAGCAAGGACTGACCAACTGAGTCCTCCTAGATTTCTGACTCACAAAATTGTGGGCAAAATAAAAGGGTCTTTTTGAAATAAAAATGCATATGAAATCATTTCACAAAGGTGGTTGCTTGGTTTTATCAGTGGGGAATAAATTGCATCTTGTTGGGTCAATTGTTGCCATAAATTGTGGACTTCTTTAGAAAGTATTACATTTAAATTTTTAAAAGGTGAGAGCCTACTATTTACCAGGCATATACTATTATGGCATATTAAGAATTTATGGCATATTAAGAATGGCATCAGATCTCTATCTTTTAAAAAAATTTTTTTTAATGTTTATTTATTTTTGAGAGAGTGAGAGAGACAGAGCACGAGCAGGGGAGGGGCAGAGAGAGAGGGAGACACAGAATCGAAAGCAGACTCCAGGCTCCGAGCTGTCAGCACAGAGCCCAACATGGGGCTTGAACTCACGAACTGTGAGATCATGACCTGACCTGAAGTCGGACGCTCAGCTGACTGAGCCACCCATGTGCCCTGATAGATCTCTATTCTGATCTTGATTAGACCACTCACCAGATGGGTTATCTGAAAAGGAGAACTTGGCCTCTTCAGGCCTCAGTTTCCTGCCTGTCAGTGGGTGTGAGGGTATTGTCTACTGCCTGGGATTGTTGCAATGAACAGATGACCTGAGGAGAATCAAGTGCTTAGCACTTCCAGTCACATATAAGTGCCCAATGAAATGAAATATTATTCTTACTGATATTATTAAGTGGCTTGGAAGAGGAAAGGACAGAGAAGGATGAAGACAGCTTCATATAAAACCTCTCTGCCCTTGCCCCCAATCTAAATATCCATCAAGGAGTAAATGTTTACATTACAAATTGTGGTGCAGTATCAGCAGTGAAATGAAATGAACTACTTATAGATGCAATAAGGTGGGTCAATCTCAGTTCATGCTGAGTAAAAGAAGGCAGACATAGACACAAAGACCATATACTGTTGACTTCACTTATATGATGTGCAAATGGCTCATCTGTAGAGACAGAGCAGATCAGTGGTTGCCTTTGGTGGAGGAAAGAGTGAGACTGGAATTCTGGGGTAATGGTAGTGCTCTGTGTATTGATTGGTGGCTTTGCAGTTGCCAAAACTCACCCAACTTAATACTTGGGCATTTTACTATATGTTATTATACCTCAATTAAAAAAATAATTTAAAATAAAAAAGTCTTCACAGAGAAGGTAGCCTCTGAATCTGGTCAGAAGGGACGAGCCGGAGCTTGGTCAGAGGGACAGATTGGGCAAAGGTGTAGAGGCAGGAAGGCACCTGGAGTGTCTATTACCAGGCAGTAGGCAGTTGTGGCTGCTGTTCAAGGTGTGCAGAGCAAGAGTAGGCCACTGGATGGCCAAGGAAGAATCACAACGAGAAGCCTTTACCCTGAAGCCAGCATGGAGCACTATATGGGATGTGTGTGAAGGATAACTGACTTTCATGTGTTCAGTGGCTTATAAGGGAGGAACAGAACAGTATGGCCAAGAAATGATTCTAGCTGGAATTCAGGCAGTGACAAGTCAAAGAGATCTGGTTGGGGCAGGTGCATGGATGCAAAGAAATGTTTGAGGGGGAAAGTTGAAAGATGAGAATGAGTTCACGGTCACTCAGGTTTTCAAGTATGGGGGGATTCACTAGCTAAAAGTAGAAATAATAGCATTAGATGGACAGTTGGGAGGTAGAAATATAGGTCCTCTCATGAGTGAGGAGGTCAGGAAAATAAAGGAGATTGTTTAGTTGTGGAGATTTTATTTTATTTTATTTTTAAATGTTTATTTTGAGACAGAGAGAGAGCAGACAAGGGGCAAAGAGAGAGGGAGAGACAGAAAATCCCAAGCAGGCTCTGCCCTGTCAGCCTGATGTGGGGCTCAGACTCATGAACCATGAGATCATGACCTGAGCCAAAACCAAGAGTCTGCCACTCAACCAAGTGATCCACCCAGGCACCCCAGGAAGAGATTTTAAAGTGAAAAAGCAGAGGCCTATGGCAGAATTTTGAATGGTGAAAATGAGCGTGAATAAGGAAGAGAACTAGAAGAGAGGGAGAGGAGTCTTGTAGAAGTCAGACTCTTATAGTGGCAAAAGATGTAGGGAAATCAAATAATTTGAGTTCAAAAAGAGGCCATTGCATTTGGAAATGTAAAAAGATACAGATGAGTTGAATAAAATTGATAAACTTCTAGCCAAACTGACCAAGAAAAAAGAGAAAATTACCACTATCAGAAATGAAAGAGGTGATATCACTACAGATCTTACAGACATAAAGGGATAAGGGAATACAGCTCTGTAAATTCATCAACTTAGATAAAATGGGCCAATTCCTTCAAAAACACAACCTACCAAAACTTATTTAAGGAAAAAAATTGTAAAAACTTGGAGAATTCTTCATCTATTAAAGACCAGTTGAATGAACTTTGGGTAAGAGGGAGGTGGCTGCCTGCCTTAACACTGCCCTTACCCAAGCCTCCAGCCTTAATCCTCCCCCATCCTCATTTGCTTCTCTTCTTCTCTTGTCCTTATGGCTCTGAACTCTGTCTTCCCAGGACCTGGGCCATTTCTCTCAAGCTCATCTCTTTGGTTCCTCTGTGCCGACAGTGGCCACTTAGTCACCAGTGCCTACCTCCATCCCCTTGCTTTGGGATCTGGTTTTGTCTGTCCTTGAAGGGCAGAGTTGAGTTTTGGAAATCACAATGCAGTGAACCAAATAAATGAGAGGTAAGGAAGTGAAGGCAAGGGGATATCCACTGCTCTCTAGAGAAGTTTGGTGATGAAGGAAAGCAGAGAAGGAGGCAGAACGTTATGCAAACAATGGAAAGTGATTCCATTTTTACTTTCCACATAGAGCATTTACTTTGCATTCTGAGATCCAGACAGCACTTGTCTAAAAAAAATATTACCAAGGAGCAAAATAAATTCAGATACACATTATCCCCTAATTTAGGACAAGAGAAAGAAAATTCCCCCGTAGAAAACCATTTTTATTTACTTTTTGTATTCATAGCTAAATCGTCAACATTATAATTCTCTTTATAAAAAACCCCTTTGGTCATGAAACGAATGCTAATACAAGCCAAACACATTCTAAAGAGAAGGAATTCTGTGAGTGAAATCTTTTTTTTTTAAATAACATTAAAAATTTTTTTTTAAATATTTATTTATTTTTGAGAGAGACAGAGACAGAATGTTGGGGGGTTAGGGGCAGAGAGAGAGGGAGACACAGAATCCGAAGCAGGCCCCAGGCTCTGAGCTGTCAGCACAGAGCCCGACACGGGGCTCGAACTTGCGAGCTGTGAGATCATGACCTGAGCCAAAGTCGGTCGCCTAACCGACTGAGCCACCCAGGTGCCCCTAAAATAACATTTTTAATTGATTCCCTCACACCTCTCCAATCCTCCTTCCTGATTTATGAAGTTTCTCTTATAATCAGCACAGGAAAATAGGTCCTCCTGCCCTTTAGGAAATTACATTCTTTAAATGTAAAAGTATTCACAGGTAGGCAGTTTTTTAATTATGTCATGAGAAATTTACATAAACTGGTTGCTTAAGTTCTCATAAGTAGTCTAATAATTGCTAAACTTTTGTCTTCATTCCATTTAAAAATCTCTCATTTTATTCTGCCATTTGCTGATTAGTTTGGGGGATGGGTTCACTTAATAAAACGAATTATATTTTCAAATTACAACATCTTTTCAAATGTTTATTTATTTTGAGGGGGGAGGATGTGAGGAGGGGGAGGAGCAGAGAGACAGAGAGAGAGAATGCCAAGCCAGCTCCACACTGCCAGCGCAGAGCCCAACAGAGAGCTGGAACCCATGAACCATGAGATCATGACCCAAACCAAAATCAAGAGTTGGATGCTTAACTGACTAAGCCACCCAGGTGCCCTTAGAACATTTTTGCCAAATAAAGTTACTGGTCGCAATTTTCTATGTGAGTATGTAATTATACACACATATGTGTATAAATAGACAGTTTTGTGGGGGAGGGTAGAGGGGAACAGCAGTTGAGAGAGGCGTATTTCCAAAAGTATTTTCTTGCCTTCTTTCTTTCTTTCTTTCTTTCTTTCTTTCTTTCTTTCTTTCTTTCTTTCTTTCTTTCTTTCTTTCTTTCTTTCTTTCTTTCTTTCTTTCTTTCCTTCCTTCCTTCCTTCCTTCCTTCCTTCCTTCCTTCCTTCCTTCCTTCCTTCCTTCCTTCCTTGCTAGGTCACCAGTCTATTATAAGAGGATGTAAGTCAGGAACAGTCAGATAGAAGAGAAGCACAGGGCAAGGTGTGAGGGAAGGGAGCGGGGCCCCTGTTCCCAAATTTCCATGCGTTTACCAACCTAGAAGCTCCGTATTGTCTTAAAGTGTGTAGGCAGCATACCAAATTTGGATCTTGTCATTTTCTTGAGGAATTTTAAAGCTTAAGTACTCCAGCATAGATATTCAGCAAGATGTTTTTGTATTATTATTTACTATTGTAATAGATAATTCTATAGAATTAATTAGAACATAAAATATCTACAGATAATTCTATATAATCTACTATTGTAATAATTGTATATGTATCCAATACCACATCTGACATGTACAGAGGGCATATCTAAAAATCACCAGTTTCTTTCACCTTTTAGTAAGGCAACATCTTTGTTAATCTACTCACTAACGCCCCACTTGTGATTCAGGGTGTAGGCTGCTCAAGAAAAGGTGTGGGCTGTGCCCTGCCCAGTGCTGGCTCCTAGTAAGCATGTGGAACTGGTAGTTTAGAGTTAGTCTCTCTTCTCTTCTTTCCAACCCGTGCCTTTATTCCTTTCCTTCTTTTACCCTTGAAAACTTTAGGGTTACGGACTACAACCTTCCAGGGGATGAGGCTGTCCCAGCCTGAACTAAACCTTCCCGATCCCTGACCCTGAGGTCTTGCTCATTCAGCCTCTGATGGTGAAATGTCCTGCTTGCCCAGCCTACAGAAAATCTGCCAGTAGCAGATCAGAGGAGGAATGTAGTCCTCATGGCAAAAAGATGACAGTGGATACTTTGTAAGGAGGAAGGGACATTTATAAAAGACAATTTAGCATATAGTGGTGAACTCATGAGGGAATGGTGACATTATGATGGTTGATATTTTTGCTTGTTGGAAGGCAGAGGAATGTGATACATTTTAAGAAGCCCTCTGTCCAAAATGTTCACATTCGAGTTTTGGTACTAGCAGGTGTAGAATTTTAGGTAGCCAGAAAATGCACTTATGTGGATCATTTCCCTCCTTAAGGATGCAGGAAAAAAGCCTTTTCAGAAGGTCAGATGGGCGTGGCTGTACGTGTCCTCTTAGGCTGCTTCATTTCTCTTATTTCTTCCACATTGATTTTTTGACATCTGTTTTCATCAACAGTTACTTGCACTGATAATTAATGGTGAAGAACATAGCTCTTAAGACAGTAGACCAGGGAAGGGTTTGGGATGTAATTATCCTTCTGCCGTTTACCTAGCAACATGTTCAGAACCAGGGAATTAACACTGTAATCCCCAGTCCTGGTTCTTTGATTTACCCATGTGGAAAATTGTGCTGTAATCTTCCCCTCTACTTAGACACTAATTATTGACGTTACTGTTCTGTGATTTGCACAATGTTTGAAATAAAGCATGACTGCTTCTGGACATACCTTTATAATCTATAGTGGGCTTGATTAATACTCAGTGGTGGATTTGAGATGTTCTCAGACTGAGAAACTATTGGAATAGTACTTTTGGGGGAAAACCTACCTTTTTCAAGTCTTTTGGGGAGGGGGTAGGAAAGGACTTGCCAGGGAATGATTATGTGCTGTCAGTCCGTGTTGTAGAATAACTAAAATGGAGTACTGCTTTTTTTGCTGATAACAAAGGCTAACCAAATTGTGTGAGCATTATTGCTATGTAAAATAGATGAAGAAAATTTAGGACTTTAAAACATAAGATTGGTGATTTTTTAAATACTAACTTTTCACCTCTTAAAGCAATTATTTTTATTAAGCATTTGACAGCCTTATGCTTTTTTGGAATTCACTTAAGTTGAACTTCTGAGTACTTTCATACAAATGAATTTTCTGATGCTTAGGTCATGAGAATCAAAGCACTCCAAGAGAAGGGACAGTGAAATTAGGAATTTCACCATTGCTCTTCTTGAGTCTTGGTAAGTGACCCAGCAAATAAGATCTGGTTAACAATTCAACTGGAGTGACAGCGTGCCAAGATAGACTTTTGGATCAGATCCTGGTGGTATAAACGGCAAGGGCCTCTTATTGGCCTTGAATATGCTTTGAAGTCATTTAGGGTTTAAAATCCTCCATAATTTAAAAAATCATGACATTTTCCAAGGAGTAGAAACTAAATGGTTCTAAAATCCATCCTAAAATTCTAAAATGGAATAGGTGATTGAGAAATGATGGACTTGATTTTCTTAAAGAGACCACTAGAGGTCGCAAGAGATCTTGGAAAGAAAAAGGTGCTTTGTTTCTACATATGGGAAGAAAAAGACTGACTTTGGGTTCCCCTGCCCCAAATTGACACAATGTTCATGGTAAAAGGTTGGTGTAACCAAAATACACTGCTTTCTTTAGGATTACCACTGAATTAGATTCTCTGTGAGAATCTTCATTCACTGATTTCTTAAAACATAGGCACAGATACTCTCAGGTTTGAAGAAATACAATATTTATGGCATTTAATGTAACATCAGAATCACTTTTTCAATGGTACATTTTTAAGTCTAGCTAATGAAATGCAACTCCTCTCTGGATATGGAAAATACCATCAGACAGGAGAGAAGAAGCCATGCCAATATCCTGAATAGAAAGGTGGCTCAGCCCTGCCGCCGCTGCCGTTCCAGACCTTAAGTGTGAACTTTCCATCTGTGAATTTGCAATACTTTCTTTGTGGGCAAAGAAACAATCTCCCACACTCAAAGGAAGCTAGCCTGTAGATTTTCCTCTAGGATCGTAATTTTGCAGAAGAATGGTCTGGATGCTAAAGCTTTGAAGCAATCTGAGGGTCTAGCCATCACCAAGAGACCATGCCAATCAGCTGGGAAAGTTCTGTGGGTTCTAGGCATCATGATGTTCATTCAAAGCCCAGCTAACTGACATAGCGGAAATGATTAGAGTTTGTCCTCCCAGGAAGCCAGAGAAAGCCACCAGGTTCCTGTCATCCTCCACCTTGCCTTCTCTTGGGTTTAGAGGACATCCATACCCCAAGTGATGTGTCCTGAGAGGCTGTTGATTTTCTTGCATTTTGGATGCTACTCCATTTTCATATGGCACATTTTTCAGAGTCTGGTGGACATTTAGGTACCTGAGCAATCAATCAGTCTCTATGGGATGGACCTTTTGTTTCCTCCAAACTAGTTAAAATAAAATATTCTAGGGGCGCCTGAGTGGCTCAGTCGGTTGAGTGTCTGACTTCGGCTCAGGCCATGATCTCATGGTTCGTGAGTTCAGGCCCCGCGTCGGGCTCTGTGCTGACAGCTCAGGGCCTGGAGCCTGCTTCAGATTCTGTGTCTCCCTCTCTCTCTGCTCCTCCCCTGCTCACACTCTGTCTCTCTCTCAAAAATAAAGATTAAAAAAAAAGAATAAAATATTCTACACTAATTACATTAACAAGTACATTGTTGCCTCCTCCAAGCCACTTCCTGAATGGAAGATATAAAAGAATGTTGGTTTTCACCCAGAAAATGGTGTCATTCCCATTGCATTTTAAGTTGATAAATTATAACCTTACATAATCATAACTCCTGACATGCTCTGGGTCACAGAGGTGCTGGACATGTGGCTGTACCGTGCTAAATGAATTCATGTGAAGTCGTGGCTCTCCTATTTTCCCAGAGGCAGACAGTGCTCATTGCCTCAGAGTGCTCGAATTTAAGCATTTTACTGGATGGATTGTTTTTGGTAGCTGGGGTGTTTTGTTTCTGTAGGGCTAGACTTTGTCATATGCCATTTGAGACTCTGCAAGGCTGATGTCATACTTTATCATTAGCACTGGGGCTGATGCAAGATCATAAATTATCGATTACCCCAAGGAATGCATTTAGCAGAACAAGTTCCTCTTTATCCATTTTGGGGAGGAGCTGAAGCGAGAGACTCTTTAGAACTGCACAATTTTGTTATTTTCTTCCTATTTTCCCCAGAAGAATTAGTATTGAGGTATGATCAGGGATAACTTTGTTCATAGGCTGCAGAGGGCTCATGCATAGGTGTACAGCCCTGGGGCTCTCTGAGCCTTTATTTCTGATTTTTGTATCCATGGAGTATTATTTTTGTGTCCATCCTATGTAGATAAAAGCCCATCATACACAGTTGATCTTAGAATTTTCTATATGACAGGTGCCTCAATTCTCTTTAAGTGACTAGGATATTGAATTATTTTTGTATTATTTACAAGTTACCTCTTTTAATATCAATGTGGAGTTTTATTTTTGGCAAAGCATTTGAAAATGGATTTCTTGGCTATTCTCTCCTAGAATCTTTTTTATTTTTTTTCAAACAAGTATCACTCAGGACTCTCTTTACAGAGAAAAGCTCCCGTCTGTTAGCAGCACTTCTTTGGCAGGTTAAGTAGGGAGATGGGTTCTGGAATGCAGTGGGGTGTGCTAGTAGGCTCTTTCAGCAGAGGTCCTGAGTGCTTGGAGGCAGGGAGCCAGCCAGCGGGTGTTTCCAGGTGGTGTGGGACATGGGGGCCGCATGTGAAGTCTCTCCAGAGTAGATTGTGCTGAGGGCTTACTGTCTACCAGAGTGTACCTTGTATCACTACATTGTACCCTCCCTGCTGTCCTTGTCCCTGCCTGCTTAGTAGATGAGAAACCAAGGCTTAGTATTGAAGTGACTGGGCAGGTGTCTCTGTCAGTTAGGGCTGTGGTCTCACTCTCCACATGAGTCCCCTCAGGCCACACATTGCTCACCTGGAAAACAGGCTTAGCAGTGGCACCCCTCGGTACTGTGTGTACATGTGTCATACTGGATGAGGTCCTAGAATACGGTACGGAACCTATTCTGTGTCGCCTATCACTGTTGCACCTGTACTGCAGTCTACAGGGTATGCAAATGTCCAAAAGTTCAACAAAGCCAGTCTCTGGTTAAAGTGCTAAAGACAGATTTTAATCAATAGTAACTATTATATAGGGAAAAGCATATGGTGTGAACTGAACTCAGCTTTGGTTGAGTTAATTAAAGCGAAAATTAGAGAATTGAGAGGGGGCGAGGGGAGTCTCAGTAGAGTCAAGGAAGTGAAAAATGACAAGAAGTAGGAAGTGGGTTTGTTCCTTGTGAAACCTATCTGAGTTTGCTAGCTGGAGCTTATTGAAGTTAGGCTCCTACCCTTCCACAGAGACTGAGAGACAGGGGCTCTACCTTTAGGTGTTGGCTAGAACAAACAGGAAATTCTTTTGGCAGCCTTGCTTTCTCAGAAAGGTACTTCAAGGGGGACTGGGGTCATCCTAGGGATGTGGCCTTGGGCTATGAGAAACTATGTCGGTGTTTGTTCAAGTCTTTGCAAGCCAAGGTTGAAGTCTAGTTGAAAAGAAGGTTCAGAGTATCTTGGCTAACCTTTGTCATGGAGAAGCACAGAACTCCCTCTCTGTCCCCAAAGAGCATAATCCTTGGTTGGAAACATGCCCTGCTTTGACATTAACATCAAAAGTGGACAATAGATATCCAGTTTTGATCCTGTCATTAGTTCCTGGGAAAGGAGGCTGGGATGATGAGCCACTGGAGGGTATGGGGTGGAAGGATGCTGGAATTTGGAATAAGTGAGTGGGTCACAGTGCTGGATAGGGACAGAGGCAGAAGGAGGGAAGATGGTGAGGTCCCCTTCTAGGGAGAATGAGTAAATCACCTTGTGTGTCATTGTTGGTGATGATTATGAAAAGAGGCCTAAAAGATGAGGCTAAAGGGCTCTGACCCAGAAACAGCGGGGGCTAGCAAAAGTTTTTGAGTAAGAGAGTGAGGTGAAGAAAGCAGGGTTTTAAACAGATTAGTGATAGTGGATGGAATGGGACAATAGGCAACTAGCACAGCTATTCAGGCTTCTATAGTGATAACCTCTTCCATTCCATGCATTGATTATAAATATTCTTTGGTTGTCCTTATGGACCCTTCCTACCTAAGTAGTAGTAATGTTAATAATAATAGCACATCACACGCTATTATCTCAACATTAAATTTACTGTCTTTATGACAGATGAGAAAACTATGGGATGAGGGTTTGAGTGATATGCCCGAGGTCACAGTTATTAAATCCAGATTTAGGCATTCTGGCTTCCAGCCCAGACTTTGACCACTACACTGTATCATTTATCCTCCAATCTTTTCAGAAGAGCACCATGAGCCTTCAATGCATTTATTATGGAGCTTTGGTACACCCAATCACACCCAGCCACTGGTAGCTCTCAAAGTGATTGTGGACACACAAAAATAGATGGGCAAGTAGTCAAAGACTACTTAAAAAATTTAGTGCAGAGCTGAAACAGCTTGTGAAGTGGCTATGGTGTGAGAGTACAGTCAAGTCCATCCTAAAAACACAGTTGGTGTTTGTTTCTGGATCCATGTCATGAATATATTTTAAGTGTATTTGTTTATTTAGTTAGTCATTATTTTAATAATTCCAACATAATGAACACACAGTGTTATATTAGTTTCAGGTGTGTAATGTAGTGACTCAACAGTTCTATACATTTCTCAGTTCTGGCTCCATGTTTTAGACTCCCTACTAGACAGTCTCTCTGACGTGCTGGCATGTGGAATGAGACCGTTGGTTGGTGATGACATCATACCCAGGTTGACAGTATAATAAGCAAATATCCTGGTTGTCTGGATAAGGACCCTCTGCTGTCTCTCCTTCCAGAGAGTGCTGACAGGTTAAGAATAAGAGTCAACCTGGGGAGTTATGTTTAATCCCTGATGGTTGTCATCTTCTTTTTGTTTTTTCCTTCCTGTATCATGGTCTGTTAGCTAGCTTTCCCCTTACTTCTGAGTTTTATATAGCAGAGATGAAGTTTTCAAGTGTGTATTTCTCCCATCAAGATGTTTATTACTGATGAAAAAACAACATTCCAACAGATGAGGCTCACCAGAGGTAAAGCTTTCATCATTGGAACAAAGTGGGGATTTTCATCCAGAGTGCATGGAGCTGTCCAGTTTAAAGCATTTAGACGTGGGGAGTGGAGCTGTTGCAGGATTGGGGGAATCCAGTCCGGGAGTTGGGGCAGGGCTGGGTGGATGAGCCATGGTGTCGACCCCTGTCCCTTGAGCCAGTCTCCTCTCAACTGTTTAGCTTGTGCTCATGCTTCTTGCTGCCCACTTTCAAAAGGAATGTCGAAGTAAAGGGAAATTTTTGAAGTGCATTGGTGACTTAGTGTAGTATGTGATGGCAGTGTCTAAGCTGACCTGAGTTTATAACATGGCTCTGTTGCCAACTATTGCTGTCATTTCAGGCAAAGCATTTCATCCTCCCTTTGAGCCTTGCTCTCCACCATCTATAGAGTGAAGATCGCAATCCCTACCTTTTGGGGTAGCTATGAGAAGTATACCAACGGAGATAATCTGGATAAAGCCCTGAGCTTTATATACATACAGATCACTCATATGAGCCTACTGTTAATGTCAAAGAGAACATATTAAAAGATCAAATAGGATGATGAAGATGGCACAGTAATGAAGTAAAGGGGAGAAGAGATAAAATTTAGTAGCCAAATCAGATATAGCACAGAAAAACAACAACAAAAAAAACCCAAATGTGGAACATTTTAATAAGAAAAGTACTGGGGCACCTGGGTGGCTCAGTCAGTTAAGCGTCCGACTTCAGCTCAGGTCACGATCTCGCAGTCCGCGAGTTCGAGCCCCGCGTCGGGCTCTGGGCTGATGGCTCAGAGCCTGGAGCCTGCTTCTGATTCTGTGTCTCCCTCTCTCTCTGCCCCTCCCCCATTCATGCTGTGTCTCTCTCTGTCTCAAAAATAAATAAACGTTAAAAAAAATTAAAAAAAAAAAAAAAAAAAGAAAAGTACCAGGAAAAAAAAGTATAAGAACATCCTAGGCAGGTAAAATAGAGTACTAAATATAACCAATAATGTACTAAAAAGAATAAAAGAATGTTAGATAATGTCAGAAAAATGGAGTCTAAGAGCCAGCATCACTGTGCAACCATAAACCTGGTTCTTGGTTCTCCCTCTCCTCCCATGCTGGTTGTCAAGATCACTGTGTTGGGTCCTGACAAGGGAAGTCTGAGGTGAATGTTTCCAAGGTGGTGAGCAGAGCTTCATTATTTTTAAAAATATTTTTTAACGTTTATTTATTTTTGAGAGACAGAGAGACAGAGTGTGAGCTGGGGAGGGGCAGAGAGAGGGAGAGACAGAATCCAAAGCAGGCTCCAGGCTCTGAGCTGTCAGCACAGAGCCCGATGCGGGGCTCGAACTCTTGAGCTGTGAGATCGTGACCTGCGCCGAAGTCAGACGCTTAACCCACTGAGCCACCCAGGTGCCCCAGAGCTTTATTATTTTTAAAGTAGCATTTCCTTCTTTATGGGAAATGTAGCGATGTGTCAGGAGTAAAGGGTAGACTTCTGGTCCAAGATAGCGACGTGGGAAGAACCTGAACTCACCTCCTCCATGGACACACCAAGTCAATTGCTGTTTCGGAGCAATTCCTCTTGAAGAACTGAGGACTGACTGAACAGCTTCTGAACAGCATAACAGAGGACAGAGTCACCGCATAAAGAATGGCAAGAGAGGCAGAGACCCAGGAATGAAGGGAACCCCCACCCTGGATGCTGTGTACTGCAGTGGTCAGGGATATTACCTAGGGACCATGTGCAGACTCATCTGCTGTGGGGCACTGAAAAAAAAGCCTCGATTTAAAAGGGCAACTAGAGGGGGGTGCCTGGGTGGCTCAGTTGGTTGAGCATCTGACTTCAGCTCAGGTCATAATCTCGTGGTCCATGGGTTCAAGCCCCATGTCGGGCTCTGTGCTGACAGCTCAGAGCCTGGAACCTGCTTCGGATTCTGTGTCTCCCTTTTTCTGCCCCTCCCCCACTTGAGTCTCTCTCTCTCAAAAATAAACATTAAAAAAATTTTTTTAAGGGCAACTAGAATATAAAGGAACCAGCCCTAGAACCCTGCCAAATGGTGGGGGAGCTGCTGGAACTTCCTCTGTGTCAGAAGGGCTGGTGAGTACCATGGTTTCTGTTCCCCATTGATAAGCGTAAAGGGTACCATGGGTCCATGTTCGGTAAATGCATAAACAAGGTTAAATATTCATATTTATTCTAGTACTTCTCAGTCTCTAATATATAACTGTGACACTCCAGAGGGCACCTATACTAGGAAATTGTCTTTAGACAGTTGAATTCTTTTGGGAGGAAGAAGGGGATGCTAGGGACAATGTCATAGAAGTAGTGTCCTTTGGAACACATGTAGGAAATGCTGTTCCTAGCTTTTTGTCCTTTGTCTCAGAACAAATGATGCCCCACATTCCATACCCAAATATGCTGAGTGTGTTCCCTCTGACTAGAATTTTCCACCCTCAGTTCTCTTGACATAGCTCTCTTCCCTTTTCTTTATCCAGGTCTCAGAGCAGATGTCCCTCCTTGGAGAGGTCTTCCCTGACCACTTAACCTTTCACTCTCCCTCCCAGAGCAGTTACCATTGTTTGAAATCTTTGAAGTGTTGTATTTGCTATAGTTTCATTCTGTTTCTCCTGTAAGAATGCAAGTTCATGTCATGAGCATGTTGCTGTGTCCCTGGCATTTAGAACACGGTCTGGCACATAGAAGGTGCTCCACTGAAGGAAGGAACACTGAAATTAATTAAGCCTTTTCATTAAACAGGGTAGAAGATCATGATGATCTCATGCCGATATTTTTGCGCCATGACACCATTCTGAAGGAAACTTACGGCGAGTACTTCCTGGCTGAACTAATCGAGGCCCAAGATGAAGAGAATCATGCTGTTGTGTGTGAGGTTGGTGATTTATCTGCCTGGGTTACGCTTACTAAGAGAAATGAGAGAAATAAGCACATTGCTTCTGGTTTTGCCCCACACCCCTACAGCTACCATCCCCTCCCTGCTTCCAAGGCCAGGCTCGCTTCTGAGCTGTGACATCACCCTCCTTCCCAGTGTGACCTAGCTTTAGTTTTAGGTTTTTGTGAGATGCTTCCAGATGCCAGGCTGCTGTGGGTTCTTTGCCCTGCTCCTGAAGGTAGAGATGGGAGTTAGGGTGAAAGGGAGAGATTCTTGAGGGTGTCTGAGGGGGATTTCTGAGACCCCAAGATCCTAGAGGCCAGAGATCACAGACCAGCATCCTGCTGACACATGGATTTTGTTTGACTTGGAAAGTAATATTTTTTTTAACTTTTTGTTCTGGCAAAATTTCACACTTACAGAAAACTTGTAAGCACCCAAGTTCCCTAAATGGTAACATTTTACCACATTTGCTTTATCATTCTCTTTGCTTGCTTTTTCTATGTATTTCTCTCTTTTAATATATAAACATATATATTTGTATTACTTATGTTATATTATAAATATAATTATATAAAAATATAAATATTATACATATATATTATTTAAGAACTCTTTACGTTTATGTTTTTCTGAAACTTTTAAAAATAAGTTGTGGATGTAATGCCCCTTTACCACTAAATACTTCCATGGTTATTTCCTAAAAACAAGAATGTTCTCTTATGTAACTGTAGTACAGAGGTCAGGATTGAACATGATTCCTACACTCCTATTATCTAATCTACAGACCTTATTCAGATTTTACGGACAGTCCTTTAGAGCAGAAGTAAATCCACATCATTTTTTGCATTCAGGTGTCCCGTGTCTTCGGTCTCTTGTAACCTGAACTCTCTAGTTTGCCTTTGTTTTTCATGATAGTGACAGTTATGAAGAGCACACATCAGTTATTTTGTGCAACATCTCTCAATTTGGATTTGTCCAGTGTTTTCTCATGATTTGATTTAGGTTGTAAATGAGTAAGTTTTGTTTTATTAGTGGCTAGCATTTACAAATTAAGAAAGTGTACGTAACAGTTGGAATTTCTAGCTTCTCTAGAAAAATCAGAAGGCCTGCTGTTGGGCCTGCTCTTCTGCAGGTCCCCGGTGAGATGGAGCTTTGGAGCAGCTTTGGAGCAGCTGCTGTAGACAACGCAGGTGTCCTCGAGCCCACCATTGTACCAGCCTGGCCCTGTGAGCACGTCAGTGGTGACCACTGATTCAGAACATGCTCCACAAATGTCCTAATTCCATAGCATCCATCCTGGAAGGCTTTACTGAGATGGGAGGTAGGAATGGGAGTAAAGGAAGATGGAACCCACCCCCTGTGGTTTGCCAGCTGTAGACCTGAAGTCTACACCCAACAGAAGTGAGGAGAAGAGACACAGAAGAGAGCTGGCAAGCTAGCTAGCTTTGGCACATCTCAGCTCAAAGTGGAGAGCAGGCTGACCTGGTGCCTGGGGCAGCTGCCGTGAGCAACCCTGCACCTTGTGAGATTGTCCCTCATCCTTGCCCTGACGCTGGAGGCATTCGTGGAGGGACACTCCGCCCTTACAGAAATTTAGCTAGTTGTGGCTTTCTTCTCTGAATCTGCACCCACAAGATTTGATAATTAGGATTTAAATCCTAGTTCTGATAGCGAAACATTAAGTGTATTGAGGTATCTTTAGGCCTTCATGTCGGTGCGAGCCTGTTGAAAATAGGCCTTCCTGAAAAATATTGAAACATTTAGGCCTTCCTAAAGCCAAAAATATTGTGATAGCTTTCTACCTCATGCCACTCCATCTGAAGCTTTGGACATTCTTAGGAGCTGAAAGTGCTGAAATTGGGATATTCATGGGGTCTGCTCTGTGCTATGGAGAAATTGATACAACAAAATTGGGACTCTGAGTGCCTCAGGGTAATTAGGGAGTGTGTGGTGACTGTTCAGCTTTAGGAAGGATAGGGTCTTAACCAATGGCAGCCACTTTATGTGTGTATGAGAAATGTGAGGAAAGTATTCTAAAGAAGTAAGTACTCAAGCTTGAGCATGCATTGAAATAACTCTTGGGGTGATTAGAACACAGATTACTGGGACTCACGCTCAACATGATCTAGTAGATTTGGGATGGGCCTGGGAATGTGTACATCTCAGTAGTTCATGGGTGATATTGATGCTGCCGGTTTAGGGACCATGTTTGAGAAGTCTGTTTTAAAGGAATGGAGCTCCCCTGCAAATGTCTCATTATTGACTTGTGTACAGGGATCTCACAAGGTCAGGCTTTTGTTGCTAGTTTTAGGAATCAAGAAAAGAAAGCAATTCAAATGTGAGCTAAAATGTTCCCTTTGTATCGCATGAGAAATCTAGAGGACAATTTTTGTAAAGGCCTGTAAACGTGGTTTATGTAAGCTTGGACTGAAGATTGCTTTTGACAACAAGATAATCTTAGTGTGAATGAGTTTTTGTGTTCTCTTTTGCATATCGTAATTAGCAGACATGGATAAAACCCTTGCATGTCCAGCTCTATAACTGAATATTTCATTCATAGAATCCCAAGGTTCAGGCAAAGATGACCACAAATTAGCTTTTTTTTCAAGTGGCCAGTTTATGGAAAAGCATTCGAAGGTGGGAATTTAGCAGTTTTCCTTCTAGGATGATTGTTCAGGGATTCTTCATACATTAATTTCTCTATTTGACAAAACTTAAGAGCTATTTAAAGAATATTACTTTTCTTAGAAAACTTGGAATCAAAAATTCTTTTATTCTGATAACATGATCTGTTGGAGGCTTGTTTCTGCATCAGTAGTTCTCAAGCTCAGTTTGTATGAAAATCACCTGATCAGAATCAGGTGATCCTGATGGGGGTGCTTTTAGACTGTTCACATGACAATAAACTTATATCCAGAATATATAAAGAACTCATATGGCAATAAAGAGACAAATAATCCAAATAAAATGTGGGCAAAGGATTTGAATAGCCATTTCTCCAACAAAGATATACAAATGGCCAATAAGCTCATGAAATGACACTCATTAGTCATTAGGAAACTACAAATCAAAACCACAATGAGATACCATTTCACACTTGCTGGGATGGTTATAATAAAAGAGAAGGACAATAACAAGCGTTGGTGAGGATGTGGAGAAGGTGCCATCTCATACATTGCTGGTGGCATTATAAAATGGTGTAGCCACTTTGGAAAATAATCTGGCGTTTTCTCAAAAAGTTAAACATAGAATTACCATTTGACCCAGCAGTTCCACTCCTAGAACTGAAAATACATGTCCACACAAAAACATGTACATAAACATTCATAGCAGCATTATGCATAATAACCAAAAAAGTGGAAACAACCCAAATGTCCATTTGCTTGTTGATGAATGAATAAACAGACAAAAGGTGGTATAGCCATACAATGGAATATTATTAGGAAATCAAAGGGAATGAAGTACTGATGCATGCTATAACATGTTTGAACCTTGAAAACATTACACTAGGTAAAAGCAGCCAGACATCAAAGAGCACTATTATATGATTCCATTTATATGAAAGCCTAGAATAAGCAAGTCCCTAGAGACAGAAACTAGATTAGTGGCTGGAGAAAGAGGTAGATGGGGAATAACTAATAAAGGGTATGGAGTTTTTTGCAGGGGTGCAGGAGATGAAAATATTTTGGAATTAGTGGGTGAAGGTGTGCACATTTGTGAATATACTAAAAGCCACCAAATATATATACTGATTTAAGGTTTATTTCTATGGTAGGTGAATTATATCTCAATTAAAAATCCTGATGCTACCATGTACTTAGACGAAGTAGACCAATCTTTTGGGGTCTTTCTAAAAAGCTCCCCATGTGGTTCCAGTGTGCAGTCAAGGTGGTGAAACATTTATCTACATGATGGAAAACAGGATGACCTTCGAGAGATAAAGGCATTAGTTTCTTAAGGTGAGAACTGGCCCTAAAGTTAGATTCTGAGGTAGTAGTCCCTAATATTTATTTCTTCCCCATTGAAAAGGTTTTTGTGTTTTTTTTTTCCATCTTTAGTTTTTTGCATTTTCCTTTAAGGACTTGCTTTTGTATATTTTCATTCAACCTATAGCTTCAGGCTAATGGAAAAAGGAAGAGTCAGGGAATATTTGGGCACAGCAGCACCATTTTGAAAACTACATCTTTACATGATGAGAACAAACTACTGAGAAGTAATGATTCACGCAGACCCCAGTCAGGTCTTAGAATGACCAAAATGGACAAACCCAGTTTAGTCAGGGATTTGTTTTTTGGAGGTTTTTATTTATTTGTTCCAGCTTTATTGAGATATAATTGACATATACCACTGTGTAAGTTTAAGATGTACACCATTTTTGGGCACCTGGGTGGCTTAGTCAGTTAAGCATCCGACTTTAGCTCAGGTCATGATCTCACAGTTCATGAATTAGAACCCCATATCAGGCTCTCTGCTGTCAGCACAGAGCCCGCTTTGGATCTTCTGTCCCCCCCACCCTCCTGCCCCACTCTCTCTGCCCCTCCATGGCATGTGTGTGTGACCTCTCTCTCTCAAAAATAAATAAACATTAAAAAAAAAAAGATGTACACCATGTCGAGTTGATACACTTATATACTGCAAAACAGTTGCCACCATAGAATTAGCTAACACCTCCTTATTGTCACATAATTACCAGTACTTTCTTGTGGTGAAAATGTTTAAGATCCACTCTTTTAGCAACTTTCAAGTATATAATACAATATTGTTAATTATAATCATCATGCTGTCCATTAGATCCCTAGAACTTATTTATCTTATAACTGGAAATTTTGTGCCCTTTGACTGACTTCTTTCCATTTCACTTACCACCTAACCCCTGGTAACCACAGTTCTGCCGTTTTTATGTGTTCTCCTTTTTTAGATTCCATATTTTTTTTTAACGTTTATTTATTTTTGAGACAGAGAGAGACAGAGCATGAACAGGGGAGGGGCAGAGAGAGAGGGAGACACAGAATCTGAAACAGGCTCCAGGCTCTGAACTGTCCGCACAGAGCCCGACGCGGGGCTCGAACTCACGGACCGTGAGAACATGACCTGAGCTGAAGTCGGACGCTTAACCGACCAAGCCACCCAGGCACCCCTAGATTCCATATTAAGTGATATCGTGTAATATATTGCCTTTCTCTGACTTGGCTTAGCATAATACCTTCACGGTCCACCCATGTTCTTGCAAATGGCAGGGTTTCCTACTTTCTTGTGGCCGAATAATATTCCATTGTATGCATATATACCACATTTTAAAATTCATTCATCTGTTGAAGGAAACTTAAGTTGTTTCCATATTTTGGCTATTGTGAATAATGCTACAATGAACATGGGAGTGCAGATATCTGTTCAAGATCCTGTTTTTGTTTCTTTTGGATATACCCCCAAAAGTGGGATTGCTAGGTCATATGGCAGTTCTATTTTTACTTTTTTGAGAAACCTGCACACTGTTTTCCATTCTGGCTGTAGCAATTTACATTACCACCAACAGTGCATGGGGATTACATTTTTTTTTAAAGATTTTGTTTTTAAGTGACCTCTGCACCCAACATAGGGCTTGAGCTCACAACCCTTGAGATCAAGTCACATACTCTACCTACTGAGCCATCCAGGTGGTCCAGGAGGGTTACTTTTTCTCCACATTCTTGCCAACACCTGCTATCTCTTGTCTTTTTGATGATAGCCTTCCTAATAGGTGTAAGGGGTATCTCATTGTGGTTTTGACTTTCATCTCCTGATGATTAGTGAGGTTGAGCCTCTTTTCATGTACCTGTTGGCCATTTGTATGTATTCTTTGGAATAAATGTCTATTTAGGTTCTCTGTCCATTTTTAAATTGGGTCATTTTTCCCCTGTTGAGTTGTATGAGTTCTTTATGTATTTTGGATATTAACCCCTTATCTGATATTCCAGTATATGATTTAAAATACTTTCTCCCATTGTATAGATCACCTTTTTATTGTGTTGATTGTTCCTTTTGCTGTGCATAAGCTTTTTTAGTTTGGTGTAGTCTTTCTTACTAATTTTTGTTTTTATTGCTTATTAATATTTTTTATTAGTGATTTTGATGTCATATCCAAAAAATTATTGCCAAGAACAGTGTCAAGGAGCTTCTTCCCTATGTTTTCTTCTAGGAGTTATACAGTTTCAGGTGTTGTGTTTAAGTATTTGATACATTGGGAGTGGTCTGAGATAGGGGTCCAATTTCACTCTTCGGCATGTAGATACCAGTTTTCCCAACAGTGTTTGTCGAAGAGACAATCATTTCTGCATTGAGTACTCTTGGCTCCCTTATTAAATATTAGTTGCCTGTATATGCAAGTGTTTATTTCTGGGCTCTTGATTCTGTTCCACTTGCTTTTGTGTCTGTTTTTATCCTGGTATTATACTGTTTGATTATTACAGCTTTGTAATATGATTTGAAATCAGAAAGTGTGATGCCTCCAGCTTTGTTCTTCTTTCTCAGGATTGCTCTGGCTACTTGGTGTCTTTTGTGGTTCAATATACATTTTAGGACTGTTTGTTCCATTTCTGTGAAAAGTGCCATTGGAATTTTGATAGGGATTGCACTGAATCTAGAGATGGCTTTGGGTAGTATGGACATTTTAACAACATTAATTCTAATACTATTGCAAATGGGTTTATTTTCTTTGTTTCTTTTTCAGGTATATTATTGTTAGTGTATAGAAATGCAACTGATTTCTGTACATTGGTTTTGTATCCTGCAACTTTCCTGCATTTGTTTATCAGTTCTAACGGTTTTTTTGGTGGAGTCTTTAGGATTTTCTCTATATAAGATCATATCATTTTCAAACAGACGGTTTTACTACTTCCTTTCTAATTTACATGCCTTTTATTTACTTTTCTTGCTTGATTTCTCTGGCAAGGACTTCCAGTTTTATGTTGAATAGGAGTGGCACCCTTGTCCTGTGCCTGATCTTCAAGGAAAAGCTTTTAACCATTCACTGTTGAGTATGATATTAGTTATGGGCTTGTCAGAAATGGCCTTTATTTAATTGAAACATTTTTCTACTGTATTCTATTTTTTGAGCATTCTTATCATGAAGGGATGTGATATTTTGTCGGTTGCTTTCTCTGCATCTATTGAGATGATCATATGATTTTTATTTTTCTATTAGTGTGGTTTATCACAATTACTGATTTGTGTATGTTGAACCATCCTTGCCTCACAGGAATAAGTCCTGCTTGATCATGGTGTATGTTCCTTTTAATGTGCTGTTGAGTCCAGTTTGCTAATATTTTGTTGAGAATTTCGTATCTGTATCCATCAGGGATATTGGTCTATAGTTTTCTTTTCTTGTAATGTCCTTACCTGGCTATGGTATAAGGGTAATGCTTGGTTCATAAAATGAGTTTGGGAGTATTCCCTCATCTTAATTTTTTGGAAAAGTTTGAGAAGGATCAGTGTCAATTCTTCTTTAAATATTTGGTAGAATTTACCAGTGAAACCATTTGGTCTGGGGCTTTTCTTTGTCAGGAGGTTTTTGATTGCTGATTCAATCTCTTGTTATTGGTCTGTTCATATTTTCTATTTCTTCATGATTCAGTCTAGGTAAGTTGTATGTTTCTAAGAATTTATCCATTTATTCTAGGTTGTCCAATTTGTTGCCACACAATTGTTCATAGTAATCGTTATGATCCTTTGTATTTCTTTGTTACCAGTTGTAATGTCTCCTGTTTCATTTCTGTTTTCTTTAATGTTTGTTTGTTTGTTTATTTATTTATTTATTTATTTATTTATTTATTTATTTATTTATAGAGAGAGAGTGCACATGTGCACACAGGTGGAAAGGGGGCAGGAAGAGAGGGAGAGAAAGAGAGAATCCACACTGTCAGTGCAGAGTCTGATGTGGGGCTCAAACCCATGAACTGTGAGATCATGAGCTGAGCTGAAATCAAGAGTAGGACACTTAACCAACTGAGCCACCTACGTGCCCTCATTTCTGACTTTGAGTCCTCTTTTTTTTTCTTAGTCTAGCTGAAGGTTTGTCAATTTTGTTTAACTTTTCAAAAATCAACTCTTAGTTTCATTGAAATTTTCTACTGTTTTTCTAGCCTATTTCATTTATTTCTGCTCTGATATTTGTATTTCCTACCTTCTACTAACTTTGGACTTAATTTGATCTCCTTTTCCAAGTTTCTTGAGGTATAAATTTAATTGTTTATTTGCAATCTTTTTTTCTTGATATAGCCATTTATTGCTATAAAGCTACCTCCTAGAATGGCTTTTTCAACATCCGATAGGTTTTGGTATATTGTCTTTCCATTTTTGTTTGTTTGAAGATATTTTTTATTTCCTTTTTAACTTCTTCTTTGGAACAACTGCACGGTTGTTCAGGAATGTTTAGTTTTGCTTTTTAATTTCTACTTATTTGTGAATTGTCCAAAATGCTATGGACTTTTAGTTTTATAACATGTGGTCAGAAAAGATACTTGGTGTGATTTCAGTCTTCTTAAATGTGCTAAGACTTGTTTTGTGAACTAACTTATGATCATCAATCCTGGAGAATGTTCTGTGTGTGCTGGAGAAGAATGTATAGTCTGCTGCTGTTGGATGGCATGTTCTGTGCATGTCTGTTAGGTCCATTGGGCTAAAGTATTGTTTAAGTCCAACATTTCCTTGTAGATTTTCTGTCCGGATGTTCCATCCATTTTTGAAAGTGGGGGTGTTGAAGTCCCCTACTGTTATTATTGTCACCTATTTTCCCCTTCTTATCTTTTAGTATTCGCATAATATGTTTAGGTGGTCTGATGTTGAATTTTTATATATGTATGATTGTTATATCTTCTTGATAAATTAACCCCTTTATCATTTATATAATGACCTTCTTGGTCTCTTGTTACTCTTTTTTGGCATAAAGTCTTTTTGTCTGGTGTAAGTATAGCTACCCCTGGTCTCTCTTGGTTTCCACTTGCATGGAATATCTTTTTCCTTCTTTTCACTTTGAGCCTGTATGTTTTCTTAAAGCTGAAGTGAGTCTCTTTTAGGCAGCATGTAGTTGAGTCTTTCTTATTCATTCAACCACTTTATGTCTTTTGATTGGAGACTACAATTCATTTATATTTCGAGTAATTATTGATAGCTTAAGGACTTACTGATGCATCTTCTTGATTATTTTCTGGCTTTTTTTTTTTTTTTGTAGTATCCTTGTTCCTTTCTTTCTCTCTTGCTGTCTTCCTTTATAAGTTGATGAATTTTTGTAGTGATATACTTAGATTCCCTTTTGTTTGTCTTTTGTGAATCTACCATAGGTTTTTGCTTTGTGGTTACCATGAGACTTACCTAAAATGCCTCCTGGCTCTAGCAGTATATTTTACATTATTAACAACTTAACTTTGATCATATGTAATACTTTACCCTTTAACTCCCCCACTTTATGTTTTTGATATCACAGCTTACCTCTTTTTACATTGTGTACTCATTTTTTTTAATTGAAGTATAGTTGACACATGTTACATTAGTTTCAGGTGTGCAACATAATGATTGGACAAGTCTGTATGTTATGCTATGGTGACAGCAAGTGTAGTTATCATCTGTCACCATACTATGCTATCATAATACCATTGACTATATATTCCCTGGCTGTACCTTTTATCCCTATGTCTAAATCATTCCATAACTGGAAGCCTGTACCTCCCACTCCCCTTCACCCATTTTGTTCATTACCCCCACTCTGGCAACCCTCAGTTTGTTGTCTGTATTTATGGGTCTGTTTTTGCTTTTTGTTTGTTTATTCATTTATCTTGTTTTTTAGATTCCACATTTAAGTGAAATTGTACAGTATTTATCTTTGTCTGTCTGACTTATTTCACTTAGCATAATATAATCTCTAGTTTCATCCATGTCACAAATGGCAAGATCTCATTCTTTTTTATGGCAGAGTAATATTCCATTGTATATATATATGCCATATATTCTTTATCCATTTGTCTATTGATGGACACTCAGGTTGCTTCCATACCTTGGCTGTTATAAATAATGCTGTAATAAACGTAGTGATGCGTACATCTTTTTGAATTAGTGTTTTCATTTTCTTTGGGTAAATGCCCAGTAGTGGAATTACTGGATCATATGGTATTTCTGTTTTTCATTTTTTGAGGAATCTCCATACTGTTTTCCTTGGTGGCTGTACCAATCTGCACTTCGGTCAACAGTGCACGAGGGCTCCTTTTTCTCCACATCCTCACCAACACTTGTTATTTCTTCTTTTTTTTTAATTTTAATTTTTTATTTTTTTAAATTTACATCCAAATTAGCATATGGTGCAACGATGATTTCAGGAATAGATTCCTTAGTGCCCCTTATCCATTTAGCCCATCCCCCCTCCTGCAACCCCTCCAGTAACCCTCAGTTTGTTCTCCATATTTATGAGCCTCTTGTGTTTTGTCCCCCTATTTTTACTTGTCTTTTTGATTCTAGCCATTCTGACAGGCATAAAGTGATAGTTCACTGTGGTTTTGATTTGCTGTTCCCTGATGACTAGTGAGGTTGGACATCTTTTCATGTGTCTGTTTGCCAGCTGTATGTGTGTATATTGTATATTCGTTAATAAATTATTAGAGCTATAGTTAGTTTTAATACTTTCTCCTTTAACCTTTTTACTGGAGTTAAATGGTTCACATTCCACTATATTACAGTATGAGTATTCTGAATATGACAACATACTTACTTTTACCAGTGTGTTGTTTATTTCCATATGGTTTCATGCAACTAATTCGTGTTCGTTTCAGCTTTGAAGAATTCCTTTCAGTATTGTTATAAAGCAGGTCTAGTGGTGAACTCCCTCGTGTTTTGTCCATCTGAATAAGTCTCCTTTTAGCCTTCATTTCTGAAGGACAGCTTTGAAGGTAAAGTATTCTGGTTGGCAGTTTTTTTTCTTTCAGCACTTTTAATATATCATCTCCCTCTCCCCTGGCTGTAAGGCTTCTGCTAAGAAGTCCTCTGGTAGCTTTAGGGGGGTTTCCTTGTAAGTTATAAGCTTTTTATCTCTTGCTGCATCTTTGTCTGATTTTTGAGAGGTTTATTTTGGATATCCAAATCTTTACTCAAATTTGGCATGTTTTCAGCCATCACTTCTTAAAAAATCTTTCTGTCCCCTCTCCCTCTTTCTCCTTCTAGAACTGAAGTGATTTGCCAATTGGTCCCTTTAATGATATCCTACAGATTATATAGGCTTTCCTTTTTTCTTTCATTCTTTTTTCTTTGTTTTTCTCTGAACTGATAATTTCAGAGATCCTGTCTTCAATCTCATGGGTTCTTTCCTCTCCTTCGCCAAGTCTGGTGCTGATGATCTCTGTTGCATATTGTTCTTTTCTTTGTTTCATTCTCCAGCTCTAGAGTTTGTTTGGTTCTTTTCTATGATTTCTGTCTCTTTGTTAAACTTCTTATTTTGTTTGTGTATCATTTTCCTGACTTCATTGAATTCTCTTTTTGTGTTTTGTTTTCTTCCTTTTTTGCTGCTCTTTGAGTTTCCTTAAAACAGCTATTTTGAATTCTTTATCTGGTAAGTTAGAGACCTCCATGTCTTTGAGTTTGGTTCAGGAAAATTATTGTGATCCTTTGGTGATGTCACTTTCTTGATTTCCTCATGTTTCTTGGAGTTTTGCCTTACTGTTTTCACATTTGAAGTAGTGGTTACCTCCTCCAGTGTTTGCTTTCTTCAGAGGAGACATACCTCTGTCAGCCCTGCTAGAGATCCTGAGGGGTTCTTAGATCTTCTATGGATACATCTGCTCCACCCATCTTGCTCCCTTTTGTGGCACATTTCTTAAGTTTGTATGCATTCTCTGGATCTTGCAAAGTACCAGGCTTGAGTGCTGACGGTCTTTCTTTTACTTTGCCAAAGGTAGCAGCTCAAGTTTGTCGTCTCTCTCTGGCCACAGATATGACTGCTTTTCTGTGGTCCTCACCAGCCATCTGCTAATGTCTGCTCATGGTGCTGTCAGGAGCATGCACAGGAACTGGCCATGGGGTGGGATGACATGTGGGTGAGGCACAAGGGGAGCTGGGAGTGCTTGTGAGCCAGTTGAGGGGTTTTGCGGGAAGGGTATTCCCAGAAGTTTGTGGGCAGGCTTCTTGATGGAATTCACAGTGCAGTTAGGAACCGTGTCTCTTTATTGCCCTCCAAGAGTACTATTTGCTGCTCTCCCCAGCCTCTTTCTGCCCCCCAACCCACCCCAGTCATGGAGCTCCCGATTAAGTACTCTGGAGGAGGTGAAAGAGAAATGAGCCCCTTTGGAAGCATCCCACACAGCTGGGGAGGCTGGGTGCTTACTCACACTTACTCCCTTTTTCTCATTGGATACACCATGGGCCAAGGAAGATCTTTAATGCCCCTAAGCTGTGCCTCATTGGGGGATGGGTGACATGGGTAAGGTCAAACTGTTCCTCTTTTTCACTCCGGCACATCCAAACTCATACTTTTTTGCTTCAGTGGAGTCCTGGAACTTCTCTGGAAATTGTACTTTTACAAAGACTCTCTCCTCTGTAAGTGATTGTCTAAGTCCCTATTCTCCAAGGGCTTCTGGACCATGGCCAAGATGGGCTGGAGCCAGTTCGCAGTTTACAGGGTTCACAGTGAACACCGAGGTGTGTCTGCCTATTTCCTCATGAACAGTGGGCAAGACTCTTCCAGGTCCCTGGGGTATGGTGCTGGATCCCAGAGCTCCCTCAAAGGCCCTTTTGTTCATGGATGGATGCCAAGTGTTTGCTATTGAGCTTGGGGACAAAAATGATGGACATCCTTATGCCACTGTGATGGTGACATCACTCTGGAGAAGGCTTTTAATTCTTTGGTTTTAAGCTGCCAGTTTCAACCCAAATAATGTGTTTTGTTGTTGTTGTTGTTGTTGTTGTTGTTGTTGTTTTTAATATAATTTATTGTCAAGTTAGCTAAGATACAGTGTATACAGTGTGCTCTTGGCCTGGGGAGTAGATTCCCATGATTCATCACTTACATGCAACACCAGTGCTCATCCCAACAAGTGCCCTCCTCCATGCCCATCACCCACCCCGCACCTCCCTGTCAACCCTTAGTTTGTTCTCTGTATTTAAGAGTCTCTTATGATTTGTCTCCCTCTCTGTTTGAAACTATTTTTTCCCCCTTCCCTTCCCCTATGGTCTTCTGTTAAGCTTCTCAAGATCCACATATGAGTGAAAGCATATGGTATCTGTCTTTCTCTGCCTGACTTATTTCACTTAGCATAGCACTCTCCAGCTCCATCCACGTTGCTGCAAATGGCCAGATTTCATTCTTTCTCATCGCCAAGTAGTATTCCACTGTATATATAAACCACATCTTCTTCATCCATTCATCAGTTGATGGACATTTGGGCTCTTTCCATACTTTGGCTCTTGTTGATTTGTGTAAGGGCTTGTGAAGAGCAGCTGCAGCAACTACCCCCACATTCTTTCCCTCTCTAGTCACATGTCACACATTTGCAGTGCATGTAAACATCAGAGCAAAGTTTCAGGCTGAAAACTGCAGTCCCAACCCTGCAAGGATCCTTCGGTGTCTCTAAAGAGGCAAATGGAGTCCAGCCCAGTTTCTGAGAGGCCATATTATATCAGACATCAGACACTTCATGTTCTGTGGAGATTAGACCATGGACCTCGATCTTTAAATAGAAGGGCAGAAACAGGACTCTCACAAGGAGGAAGCCAGCCTAGGATCTGGGAGCACATCCCTAGTCTCTACTGAGCCATATCTGGTGTCTTAAGCTTTTCTGAGTTCAAGATTAGTGCTGTTACTCCCTGCCCACCTGCTTCCTGGACCCTTCTCCCAACCACCTGGACTTCCTTCTGCTGGCCCTGCAGGCAGTGGTATATGGGAACTAGTTCATTCTGGCTTACAAGAGCCAAGTGTTAAATCTTCAAGAAATTTTTTTAAACTGGTTGTTAAACACAGGCATTATTAAAAATTAAATAATATAAACTTTCAATGTAATAAGTTACACTAAAAAACAAAGTTAATAACTACTCAACACTCACCACTTCCTAATTATTTTATTATCTTTGGTCTTGAGATTACTTATGTCTAGGGTTCTCTCTGGTAGAAATACTATATAATAGTGGCTACTGCGCATCTTTTCCCAACTTCCTGTTCAGTGACATCACATTGGTGGCTTAAAATTGGCCACAATGGAGGCGGGGGTTGCGGGGGGGGATGGTGCCTGGGTGGCTCAGTTGGTTAAGCATCCAGCTCTTGATTTCAGCTTAGGTCGTGATCTCACAGTTGAGAATTCGAGCTCCACATCAGGCTCTACAATGATAGTGTGGAGCCTGCTTGGGATTCTCTCTCTCTGCCCCTCCCCATCTCTCTCTCTCTCCCCCTCTCAAAAGAAAGAGAGAGAGAGATGGGAAGGAAGGAAGGAAGGAAGGAAGGAAGGAAGGAAGGAAGGAAGGAAGGAAGGAAGGAAGGAAGAGAGAAAACATTTTAAAAATTGGCCACCATGGGAATATTTGCACCACAGAGATTGGCAAATGATAAATTGGGGCTTTTGCCCCCGGTTGCTAATTGAGAATTTACGAGCAGCACAGCATGCTTGTGTGTGACTACAATTGACTAGAGTTAACAGAACAGAGTGTATCAAGTCTGTCCCTTTCCACACCAGCCCATGGTGGTTACAGGCCATGTGCCTAGAATACCTGGGAGCTATGGTTGTGCCATGTAGGAAACTCTGGACTAAAGGTTTTTAACTGTGCAGCTTTCTTTGGCTTGATAGCTACTTTCAAGGAGTTTTGAGTTCACTTTGCTGCAAGTTGCCTTTCATAACTTTATCCTGGCTTACCTTGACATCTGGTGTTTACTCCAAACTGAGATTTCAGGGAAGGGTGGTTGGAGGCCAAGGGCGGCTCCTAGAGACAGATGGGCAGAACGTCTGCTTTGGCATCATCCACAGCATGGACAGCAGTGGTCCGAGTAGGCGCCACTGACCTGCAGGTGGGCAGAGCCTGCCAGCTCAGCCCTGCCGTTGGCATCAGGCAGAGGAGATCAAAGCTGGCAGTGGTCACAGTAAGGGCACCCTCCCTCTGAAGTACTGTCACCCAAAAGGGATGAGTGACCATAGGGCTTTTTAGAAGCAAGCATTAATGGTACAGTGCACACATGTCTCTAATGGACTTGCTTGTGAAGAGAAGGCCACTGCACATTGGAGTTTCTAGAAGTCAGAGCTTCATGTATCATCGTGTATATCCTCACAGGAAAAACAAAAACAATAAACAAAACTTTCAGTTTTTCTCCCTTCGTATGAGATAATTGAAGACACCTTTGTGGTGGAAAGTAACCTCTGTCACCTGGAGGATTGATAGCAGTCAATAATCAATGGCTTTTCATGGTTCAAGTAAAGAAAGTTTGCTGAATCTATTTTTCCAGAAAACACACACTCACAAAGATGCATTTGAATACTCCCACAAATTCATATTTGAGAATGGTGTTTATCAAATCTGACTAGTTATTTGAAAGAAACTCAAAGGAAAGAGCAGACATTTCCACAATATGTCCTTGCTCGGTCGTGGTTCATAATTGTGAACTTTTGTGAATTGTCACAACCCGGGATGAATGATGGGAATATAACAGGTTGTAGAATTGGAGAATGTTACATCTTTGTTCCTAATGGCAAAACATGTTTTTCCTCATTTTCATCAGAATGTGTGATCCATGCCATTTGAAATCAAATTCCAAACACAATGAGCCATTAGTGTAATAGCTCATTACTAACAGCAGTCTTATAAATAATACATTCTTATCATGCACATGCAGCTCGCCGTGAAGCCAGCAAAAGGTATTTTAGGCCATCGAAGTTTCGTTGCGCCAGCGTGGCTGTAGATTAGAAGGACATCTCCATGTGAACCAAGATGGATGCCAATTTTCCCTGCCGAGAGTGAGGCTGGCCGTCTCTTTCTGCACATATGGTAGATGGATTGGTTAATCAGCGTCTGCTGAGTCTTGGGCCTAAAATTACAGAGAAGCCAGACAACTGTGGCTACGCAGCCTTTGTTCATGAGTGCAAACAAGACAAACAATCACTTGTTATTTGGGAAAAAAATTAAAATGTTTATTTTGGACTTTTATTAAAGTGTCGATGGCTTTATAAGACAGCTGTGTAAATCCAGCCTTGTACAGCTAGTATCATTGTAGGGGGGGGGCATCTCTAAAGAAAGGAGTATGCATGGAAAAATTAATTTTTAAGAATTTCTCTTGTATTTCAGCATTAGGGAGAAAACAAAGGCAGTCACATTTATTTTTCAAACACATGTTTGAAAACAAATGACTTTCAACTAGAAGACACATTTGAGAACAAATAGTTTAATGCCTAATTTTTTCTGTGCGTCATGTAGAAGACTGAGCATTGTTGTAGCTTAATTTTGTGCTTCAGTAGGTTAAAATATTAACCATTTTCTCTGACTGACATTTATGGGAAGATGCTACATTCTTGGGACTAGGGAATGCCTATGATGAGTTCTGCTTCCTGCCTGGAATGGTTGTCTCAAGAAATACAGCCTAAGTGCTTGAAGGGTAGGACCTAATAATGCTGGTTTCTACAAGACCTGTCAGTCTCATCAGTCAGCCAGAATTTGCTTAAAACCCACGTAATAGTTAATAGGAGGAGTTATTTATGTACAATTTGGTTTTCTCTTTTTTCTAATTTTATTGAGATATAATTGATACATAACATTGTATAAGTTTAAGACGTAAAACATGGCAATTTGATATATATATATGTTTATGTATGTGTATATATATGTATGTATATATATATATATATATATATATATATATATAAAACACAATAATTATCATAGAAGGATTAGTTAACTAAAGAACTATGCATTCTCTCTTGTTTTCTTTTAAAATTTTAAATGCTTTTCTTGCAGGGAAGTATGACATTCAGAATTATCGAAGGGACCTCGTAAAGAATTTCAGTCATATATCTGAATGCAGACTGTGATAGAATTAAATTTCTTTAATTTGTATCTGTACCAATAATAGGTGCAGATCAGCTAATTACTCATTAGGAGATAACTTGTTTTCTCAGGGCACCTGGGTGGCTCAGTCGGTTAAGGGGCTGACTTCTGCTCAGGTCATGATCTCGCAGTTAGTTTGTGGGTTTGAGCCCTGTATTGGGCTCTGTGCTGACAACTCAGAGCCTGGAGCCTGCTTTGGATTCCGTGTCTCCCTCTCTCTCTGCCCCTCCCCTACTCGTGCTGTCTCTCTCTCAAAAAATGAATAAACATTTTAAAAAATTTTGTAAAAAGGAGATAACTTTTTTTCTCGACTCATAACACTTCGAATATCAAATATGTAGGGTTTTGCTTACACCAACCAATTTTTCATCTCCCTAGATACTGAGTGGGTGTCCTATAATTCAATTCTGACATTATGTGGAGTTGGTGTGGACCTCACGGGGTAAGGTCTCAGGCCCGCAAGACTGCCTCCACTTCAGATGCCAGTCACAAGTCCTGGGGTGTCACCTGGACTTCTAACTGTCTGGCTATTAATTAGGGGTTCCCACACCCCCTTCCTTGGGGTCAGTAATTTGCTAGAATGGCTCAAAGAACTCAGGGAAAGACTTTACTTACTATTTCCAGTTTGTTATAAAGGATACAGCTCAGGAACAGCCAGATGGAAGAGACGCATACAGCAAGGTGCAGGGGAAAGAGCCCTGAGTTTCTATGTCATCTCTGGGCATGTCAACTCCCAGCACTTCTATGTGTTCACCAGCCCAGAAACTCCTGATTCCCACTGTGCAGGGGTTTTTATGGCGGTTCCCTTAATGATTGATTATATATACCATTGGCCATTGGTGACTGAACTCAATCTGGAGCCACTCTCCCCTCTCCAGAGGTCAGAGGGTGGGGCTGAAAGTTCCAACCCTCTAATCAGTCACATACTTGTTTTTTCTGACAATCAGCTCCTGGTCTCCAGGAGTCACCTCATTAGCATAAACAGGTATTACTGAAAGGAGCTTATTAGGAAAAACAAAAGACCCTTCTCTCAGGAAATTACAAGTGTTTTAGGGGCTTTGTGCCAGGAACCAAGGATGAAGACCAAATATGTATTTCTTGTTATATCACATTGTCACACTTATCTTCCCATCTGTATACTCCTTATCAGAGGCCTAAAATCATGAGACCAAGGTTAAGAACTAGTTATCTATTAGGATGCTAGGAGGTGATGTATTTGCAAATCAGACCCACACGGTGAACCAGTGTTGCAAGTTTACCTCACTTAAACATCCCCACCAAACCTCTGGCCTTGAGTCTCCTCCCCATGAGACCATTGAGCCAAATAAATGAATAAATTCAAGAAAATCAAAGTTCCAGTCTGATAAAGAGTAGGTGACCATGAACATCTCTAAATCAAGGGTCAATTGGATGGACACTGGAACAATGGCTAATCTTACCAAGACTGTGCATTGTGGAGGGGAAGAAAGTGGACAGGAAGGCTGGGCTTGCAGTGGCATAATAAAAAGGATATGGGGCAGGTTGGGGGCACTCCCTAGGCAAAGAGGGTACATGTTCTTTCCCTCAAGAACTCTAGCAACTTCCTGAAGTTACGTATCCATTCTACGATTGTCCACAGTGGTCATTCATTGGATGTTTTTTGGAGCACGTTGTGGGGGCCATGCATTGTTCTAGACACTAGAGCTTCTAAAGAAAGATACTTCTCGGGGCGCCTGGGTGGCGCAGTTGGTTAAGCGTCCGACTTCAGCCAGGTCACGATCTCGCAGTCTGTGAGTTCGAGCCCCGCATCAGGCTCTGGGCTGATGGCTTGGAGCCTGTTTCCGATTCTGTGTCTCCCTCTCTCTCTGCCCCTCCCCCGTTCATGCTCTGTCTCTCTCTGTCCCAAAAATAAATAAAAAAAATAAAAAAAAAAAAACGTTGAAAAAAAGAAAGATACTTCTCGCTTCCTTAAATATTTCAACGTTTTTTATTTATTTTTGGGACAGAGAGAGACAGAGCATGAACGGGGGAGGGGCAGAGAGAGAGGGAGACACAGAATCGGAAACAGGCTCCAGGCTCCGAGCCATCAGCCCAGAGCCTGACGCGGGGCTCGAACTCACAGACCGCGAGATCGTGACCTGGCTGAAGTCGGACGCTTAACCGACTGCGCCACCCAGGCGCCCCAACTTCCTTAAATATTTCAAAGTGCGTGCCAAGTTACCAACTGTCCCGACGTGCTGTGGGCTCATGGCAGTTTCATGATGAGAATTCATTTGCAGTCTGATAGAGTAATGAGATGTTTTGGATGTTTCAGGTGGAAGGTGTAGCTGTCGGGTTCATGAGTGTGTGCTCAAGAGTGAACATGCAGCTTCTGCATGAGTGCTTTGACTTGGGGCCCTTCCATGGACTCTGCGTTCCACATCCTGATGATGTTCTGCAACCACCTCCAGAGCTAAGCACTAAAGGAAGTGAAGGTACAGTGGCTATCACAGTAACAGGTCAGGAATTAAATCCATGCCTTCTACACAACTGTGCCTTTTGATGAGTGATGGGACTAGATGGCTTCTTTGATATCTCCTTTTCCAGTCCTCTTTAAGGTATGGTTCCCATGGTTAATGAAATCCAGTGCACATATCTGTGAGCACAGATGGTCGGAAGTGCACAGGTATAGTTTGACATGATGGCCCTATAGCTTAAGGGTCCCTAAATTCAGAATGTTCGTTGTGAAATAATTGGTAGTATTTCAGCATTTTACACACACACACACACACACACACACACACACACACCAAAATATGTTTTTTTCAAGTCAATAACTTGAGAAGTTCCATATGCTTTTAAGTTTTAATCCCACCCATCAGTGCTTTTGTGTTTGTGTCTTTGACAAACTATTATATATTATGGGTCTATTGCAAGTAGTCATTTTTAACTTGCTTAAATTATTTCTAGCCATATGATTTAATTTTTTTAACGTTTATTTATTTTTGAGACAGAGAGAAACAGAGCATGAGTGGGGGAGGGGCAGAGAGAGAGACACAGAATCTGAAGCAGGCTCCAGGCTCTGAGCTATCAGCACAGAGCCCGGTGTGGGGCTCGAACTCACAGATCGCGAGATCATGGCATGAGCCAAAGTCAGACGCTTAACCGACTGGGCCACTTGGGCGCCCCGAGCCATATGATTTAAAATGATTTTAAAATATTGTTGTATCAAGTTCTTCACGAAGTAAAGTTAAATAATCTCAGACTTTGGTATTTTGATGAGGTCTTGCTGCATCTTTGGGTATCTTTGCAGGTAAAGTGTTTCCATTCTTAAATCAGATAGATGCAGAGTATGTTAATTCATTTCTCTAAGCCTGGGTTTCTTCCTTTGTAAAATAGGAATAATATTAATACTTGCCACATAGGTGAGTTGTGAAGTGTCACTGAGATTACTCATGTCAAGGGCTTTACTCTGTCTTGAGCAGACTCTGCTCAGTAAATGCTGACCATCATTGTTAGTGATAGTTATTTCTTTGCAACTGGACTTTCACCTACTTGAGTCTTCCAAGATTAAAATCAGGGCATTTTGAATTGCTCTGCTTTGTCATGTCTGAAAGATGATACTAAGATTGTTTAAAAATAGGAAGAAGAACACACTGGGTGGTGGCAAAGGACTTGTCAGTGTACAACAATGGCAGTTGTCTCTCTGGCTGATCTTTTGCCCTCGATGGGAAACCAAGCACATGGATGTATGGAGCTTATCTGAATGTTCACACTCATTACAGAGAACTTACAGAGCCACAGATGGAGAGGTGTTTCCTCTTTGTACTGACAACAACACTCTTCCCAAAACAAAGATTTGAGGCCATTATTTTTTAATAGTGAAGGCTGGCTTGCCTGTGCTTCTCAGCAAAGAGATACTGGAGTGTTCTGATGAACTTTGCTGCATGAGACAATGCTGAACCGTAAGTTGTCTTTCACTTTCAAGTGCATAAATTCTTCTCAAAGGCAGCATTAAATAGGCTTTATAGCTCGATTTTTTCATTTATAAAATGTAGATATAAATAGTATCTAACCTAAAAAGTTGTTGGGAGGATTAAATGTTAGACTCTACATTATGTGCTTAGCTCAGTGCCAAGCAGAGTAAATCCTCAAAAAAAATTGTTGTTTTTATGTATGCCTGTGACTATTATTGTTATAAAAAACAAGTTAAAAAGATAAAGTCCTTTCCAGTGTTTTCCTGAATAGCCCTGAGGCTACCGATATTCTATACATAGAATGAATGAAAAATTCTTATTTTAGAAACTTTATGGGGAGAACAGAATTTAAAATTTAGGCTGAACCCCAGACTTTATTTTTTTAAATATTTATTTATTTTTGACAGAGAGAGAGAGAGAGAGAGAGAGAGTGGGGGAGGGCCAGAGAGAGAGGGAGACACAGAATCTAAAGCAGGCTCCAGGGTCTGAGCTGTCAGCACAGAGCTGGATGCAGGGTTTGACCCCACAAACCGCAAGATCATGACCTCTGCTGAAGTCAGACGCTTAACCGACTGAGCCACCCAGGTGCCCCAAACCCTGGACTTTAAAACATACACCATAAAGCCCACAGAGAGATGGAAGCTAAAGGAAGTCCTACTCCTCTCTACCACCTTTAATATTTTTACTTAAATTTATTTATCTAAAAGAAATAGGAAAACTTCTCTTGTTATCTTCTGCACCTTGTTTATTTTTGAAAATCCAGCTTTATGTTCACTGATACAAAGTTGATTATGAAATTGTCATCAGGGAGCATTATTATAGGCTTCCAAATAACTCAGGGATGGATTCACAAATCATCAGCAGCTTATTATATGTAAGAAAAGAGTCATCAACACATTTTGCTGCCATCATCCTTCAACAACAACAAAGAATGAGGCTCCAGAGAAAATTCTAAATGTGCTATGATCTATACTGTTCATTGTTTCTCTGATGAAAGTCTCAAGTTAAAAGAAATATAATTTCTCTAAAATATGAACTAAAATTCTTGTTTCAAATGAGCACACATCATTGTGCCTTATATGTTGTATTTTGTTTAGTACTTTTTACTTTTCAAAGGATTGTCAAATATATTATCTCATTTTATCCCCATAACTTGACATAGGAGACTAGGATGGGTGACAATGTTTCCTTTTTATACCTGTCCAAGCTCATGCAAGGTTGTAAAGCTCATCAGGGGCAGATGGACCCAGAACCCAGCCCTAGCGCACTCTCCTTGGCAAGGTGTCTTTTTATCTTGGATGGCTTTGACTGTAAACTCCAATGGTGTGTCTACAACACTGGATACATGATCAGTTTTCTTCACTTTAACACATTATGTAATGAGTTATCACTTTAATGAGTTCTCAGTGGCCCATCCATTTACCTCAGGGGTGTGTGTGTGTGTGTGTGTGTGTGTGCGTGCATGTGTGTGTGATTATGCTCTGGACAACTTCCATGTGCTGCAGTCTTCACCTGTGTGTCTGTAGGATTTGCCAGAACTGTGGGAGGCCACTCTGCCCCATGCAAGAGGCAGGCTGGAAGTGCCAGGAAATTAGACTCCTGGAGCAGCTTCTGCTTCCCTGTCTTACATCCCTACCCCCTGTACCTCTTTTCTCATTCAACTTCCAAGTAAATAATTATACTGGAATCCTTGACTCAAGGTCTGCGTCTGAGGGAGTCCACACCAGGACGCTGCTTGTCTAGTCTTTTCCCACCAGCTGTGGAAACATTTATTTTTATACAACTGCCAGGAGTCGGGGTATAAATACCCCAGTTCTCTCATTTCTCAGGTGGGATAACTCTGAGACGTTAGTTTTATACTGTTTCCCAGAGTTGTTCCATGGGATTCAGTTCCAGCATTCCACAGTGGTAATCTGTGTAATGACATGTGTTTACTAACTGCCTTTTCTTCCCTTTTTCTCTTCCTTACCACCCTACTGGTGCTTCCTGTCATCACCTCCCCAAATAAAGCACTTGTTCTCAAATCCTTGACCCAAGGTCTACTCTTTCCCCACCAGCTGTGAAACTTGCAGTATCACACCAACCTCAACCCTTCTCAGCAGATTAATGTCAAGTCTCAACATTCTTAAGTTAGTATAGTGGCCCTCCCTGTTTAGAGGCTTACATACATTATAATCAGCCTCCCAGTCCTTACTTCAGCGGTATCACAAGTTTCTGTTGGTTCTGAAAAGTTTAACCATGCACATTCAATTTGCATTTTACTTGAATAGCTTGTATATGTGTCCATTTCTCAGCTGCTCATTTTGCTTGCATAACCTATTACATGTACTTGTAAATTTTGGTTTTTATGTACTAAACCTTGGGACTAAACTGGGACCATAGGAACAAAGTCTAAGGATGCAGATTTTCTCCCAATATGAGGAAACTCTAGTAAAAGTTTGTTTGTTTACGGAAAATCGTAGTTTAGGAGTAGCAAGCTCCCCCAATATTGGACGAATTCATAAAGAAACAGTCATAGATGTTTACAAAAAGGTTTTCTTGTGTGAGAAACTGTACTAAATGAAATTTAAGATTCCCCCCAAATGCTAATAAGACTCTCTGAAAGCTTAGTGAACATGCATTAGGACATTGTATATGCCTGATAGCTTACATGTATTTTCTTTCAGTAACAATAAAATGGCTCAAAACAATATTATTTTCCAGTTGGCCCCACCACTGGCCCTGCCCAGCATTTGAAAATCAAGCTGTGTCTTTTATTCACTCCATCGTTACAGTAAAAACTTTGGATCAGAATTGAGGTGGCAGTCTTCTTGGTGACGCATAAAGCAAAATAGGGCACAGCCGTATTGGCATTGCCACATTTACTAGTTAAAATTAAAAAAAAATAAATAAATAAGCAGAAGGCCAAACTTTTGTTTGTCATGTAGGCTGGTGTGACCTGGGGAGCAGGAGTCTCTGTTTTGAAAGAACCCTTATGAGAGATGCCCGGCTGGCTCAAGTGGAAGAGCATGTGACTCTTGATCTCAGTGTTGTTAAGTTTGAGCTCCACCTTGGGTGTATAGATTGCTTTTAAAAAATGAAATTTTGAAAAAAAATGAAAGAACCCTTGCGAGGTTCAGATCCTTGAATCTCATTATGCACCCAGGGCCCACTGGACCAAATCTCTGTGGAACTGATATGCTCTTGGCAGGGAGAAACTTAGTTGTATATAGCAGATTTGTGGCCTTTCAAAAGAATAATCTGTGTAGCCCCTTGTAACCAAACCACCCAGCAAGAGTGTTGCCTACTTTATATTTAAAAGGTCCTTCAAAATATGATTTTCATAACATCTGCATATAAAACATAGCAATGTTGTCTTAAGTTTTTTTGTTGTTGCTATTAAGTAGGCTCCATGCCTAGCATAGAGCTCAGTGCTGAGCTTGAACTCATGACTCTGAGATCAAGAGTCAGATGCTTAGCTGACTAAGCCACCCAGGCACCTCACCTTTTAAATGTTTTAAAAATATTTAGGAAATGTTAGGAAATGTTTCTTTATGTCTTTTAAAAAATATTTTTTAATTAATTTATTTATTTTGAGAGAGAGCATGCACGTGTGCACACAAGTGGGGGAAGGGCAGAGAGAAGGGGATACAGAATCCCAAGCAGGCTCTGGGCCATCAGTGCACAGCCTGATGCTGGGCTTGAACTCACAAACCATGAGATCATGACCTGAGCCAAGATCAAGAATTGAACACTTAGCTGACTGTACCACTCAGGCATCCCTGTTTCTTTATGTCTTATTTAAATTTCTTTTCATTAGACTTACCTGAGATTCTCTCTATAGGAGGAGGAAATACCCGAAACCAGTTTCCAGTGCCAAAGCTAAGAAACAATGGCTAAATCAAATCTTCATGGTGTATCAAATAGCTTTTTAGCTTGTCTTCCTAATGTTCTATTTCATATGCTTGGGTTGCCTTCTATTTTACTTTATTTTTCTTTTAACATGGATTCCAAAAATGGATGAAACACTTATGTTTAGAGCATAGCAGTATTCCTGCCAAAATATTTGCATTATATATTTCAGAACAGTATTTAAACACCCAATACATTCTGTAGTTATTTAGTGACCCACTAGGACTGTATTAGTTTGCTGGAGCTGTCCTAACAAAGTACCATAGACTGGGGATCTTAAACATTAGAAATTAATTTTCTCACAGTTCTGGAAACTAGAAGTCCAACCAAGATCAAGACATAGGCAAGGTTAGTTTCTTCTATGACCTGTCTCCTTGGCTTGTAGATGCTGTGTCTTTTCCCCATGTGTCTACATGTTCATCCCTTTGTCCCTGTTTGTGTCCCAATTTTCTTATAAGGACTCCAGTCATGTTGGATTAGGGCCCACCTATAGGACCTCATTTTACTTTAACTATCTCTTTAAAGACACTATCTTCAAATATAGTCACATTCTGAGGTACTGGGGGTGAATACTTCAGTATATGAAATTTGTGGGGACACAATTCAGCCATAACACTTAGGGTCCTATGTTAATAGTTCCCTGGAGCCAAGTCTATAAGGCCAAGTCCCTGGCCAAGACTATAAGCTATGGCAATAATGCAGATAATGGCAGCAAAGTCTGTTCTACTTGATGCTCATACAAAGCTTGATATACCAATTCATATTTATCACAACTGACTTTTGTCTTTTTGTAACCACTTAATATGTGTTTGATATATGAAGGTAACAAAATTACATTTTTTCAAAGCTTTAGACACTCTTACCAACTTTGGTTTTCTACAGTTAACCATGTGAGTTCTGATGCTTTGATAGAGATGTTGATAATACAGATATATAATAGCAGACTTATGCCCAGCTCATGTGATTATCTCCAAGGTTGACAGCATATACTTTTACAGGGGTTCTTAAGGTGGAGCCCCTGGACTGGTAACACACCAGGAAGAAGATGATTCAAACTTGAAGCCCAGTTTTATTTTCAGGAACACTGACTTAAAAGTCTTGCTTGGCTAGCCTTTTGATTACAGCTGACCCTTGAATGACATGGTGGTTAGGGGCTCTGTCTGCTCCTCCAGGGAAAACTTTTGATTCTCCAGAAATGTAGCCATAATACCTTACTGTTGACCAGAAGCCTTTCCAATCACATAAACAGTCAATAAACACATAGTTTGTATGTTGTGTGTATTATATACCACATTCTTACAATAAAGTAAGCAGGAGAAAACAAAGTATTAAAATCGTAAGGAAGAGGGGCACCAGGTGGCTCAATCATTTGAGTGTCCTACTTTGGCTCATATCAGATCTCGCAGTTCGTGAGTTCAAGCCCCGCATCGGACTCTGTGCTGTCAACTCAGAGCCTAGAGCCTGCTTCAGATTCTGTGTCTCCCTCTCTCTCTGCCCCTTCCCTGCTTACACTACAGTTGTCTTTCTCTCTTTCAAAAATAAATAAACATTAAAATAAATAAATAAATGTAAGGAAGAGAAAATATATTTATAAGCACTGTGCAGTATAATATATATATATATATATATATATATATATATATATATATACCACGTATACATAGACCCATGAGATTCAAACCCCTGTTGTTCAAGGGTCAACTGTACTTAACAAAATCTGTTGCTGATTTTTCATCTTAATTCAAATACTGGTTTCTGTGTCCTTTTGAATGCCTTTAGAAACAGCAGCAACAAATGATGGCACCCAGTTAAGAATGTTATTTTGCAGAGAGCAAGATGACTGGCACTGCATTCATACCCTCCTCTTCAGCACTGGGAAGGACTTGTATTATGACTGGCATGCTCACCGCCAGTCAGATTCATTTCATGATGGTGGAAATGCAAACACATTTTCATATAGGGCCTTGCGGTCTTTGAAAGAAAAGTGGCTTTATTTATGTTCGTTATGATCATTATGTGCTGGGATTATTTTCTCAGTAGGTGATGTCTGTTTTGCCCATATTTATGATGCAGGGGAGAAGGCATTTAATGAATTTCAAGAGTGTATTTGACTGTAAAACACATCTCTGTTAGTATATTCACATGTAAATAGCCCTTTTATTTGTTCTCTTTGGTGACCTTTTTTCTTTCGGGGGTAGATCACAGTTTGTTGTTGTTTGCCATTTCCAAATGGGAGGATGAATGATAATAATGAAAGATTATGCAAAAAATCCACGTTTAAAATAATGTTGATATGCCACTTGTGTTGCAGGATAATTATAGTAATTTGGCTATTACACTATATGGAGTCAGGAGTTAGTTGCTAGAAAACACGGTGATAGGGGTGATTCAGGGGATTTTCATCCCAACAGGCTGTTTGATCCTGCTGACTTTTCTCTTGAAAATCAATTGCTTGCGGTGAATACTCTGAATTCCCCCTTGATTAAATTGGCTGCCGGTGGGCTGCACCCATTGCACTGGGGTCACTGTGAGTTCTGTGTCTGTTTACACAGGGTTTTTGACGACTCTTAAAGTATCATGGACCAAATTTAATCTGAGCAAAGCAACTAAGGAAGCAATTACTAAAAATCACAGTCTTTGCCCATGACAACAAACAAAGGAAAGTGTACTAATTCTAAACCCAATGCGAAGACAGTTATTTTGCTACTGGTTTGCAAGCCTTTTCTCCACTGCATATTGCTGTGGCTTTGCTGTTTTCAGTCTTCAGGAATACATAGCTAGCTTAGTGGAAAACCTGAAACAGTCCTTCTGGAAGCTGACTCCCACTTGAGGTTTATCTTTGACAATGTTCCATTTCCCCCTCAAAGATAGTAGTAAATTCATATTTTCTATTTCTTTTGAATCAACTTTAGGAGATTAGATTTTTCTAGAAAAGCATCATTTCATATACAAAGATTTAAAAATTATTGGAATACAGTTATGTATGTATATATATATATTATATATATTCAGTGTGTATGTACATATGTATATACACACATACATATATACTATTAAAAATGATTAAAGAAGACAAAGTTTATTTGACACTTCATGAAGTGGATTGTCCCCTTTTGGAGAACTGTAAAATAGGGCAGAATCTTTTATAGAATAAACAGTAAAGAACAAGGAAAAGAAAAACAAAATAGATCTGATGGGCTGGGGCCACACAGTTAGCCTTGTTTGGGGCGAGAAGGCCCCACAGTTGGTTTGGCTTTTGGGGACTGATTGACTGCATATACTGCCTCTGTGGTCAAGTGGAACACTTAACAGGAACATGAAGGTTATATAAGTTTCAGTTAGCTAGCTGATGGGGCACCTCAGGCAGGAGCAATTCCATCTTGGGCCTAGAAAATTTTATATGTATATATGTGTGTGTGTGTGTGTGTGTGTGTGTGTGTGTGTGTGTATAGACATATACTTATATAATATTCTATATTATATATAATAATTATTAAATTATAAATAACTTATTTATATTTACTTGGTTTTGTTTCTATAATACATCTAACTCTATGTGGAAAAAGACTTCTTTTTCTTATTGAGTGCTTATTTCATTCTTGAAATATTTTAGAGAAAAGAAAAACATCACAAAACTATGCAAAAAGTATTATTTATAGTAAATATGAGAAAATATTCAGCTTCCCTAAAACTGAAAGGCACGTTAAAACCCAAGATCTGTTTCTCCCCCTTTTTGTGTACTTAGTTATAGGTGTGTATTGTAATTAAGATGCTTCGTCCTGGGCAAGGACCTTGGTAACTAGCACTATGAGTTTCTGACAGACATGAAGGTTAGCTGATACAATACAGTGTAGAAATGGTTTCTATTCTTTGATTTCAGCTGTAGCAAGTCTGAAGAAATAACCCTAAATCTGTAAGGAGATACGTATTCAATACTATTCACTAAGCTTAATCATAATACTAAAAATGAACACATAAAATGATATATAAATCAATAAATTTAAAAAAAACACAAATCTCCCACAAGAGAGGGATGGCTAAACTTGTGGCTATCCATGGGATGCCTGTGCAGCAACATTTTAAAAGGTTACAAAGAGTGAAGAGAAGTGGTTATGATATAATTTATTGTGAAAAAAATCAATGCAAAACGAATAGAACTGTGAGTAAAACTACCTAAGAGACATGTGCTATGAAAAGCACTGGGAGGTAATGAATTAAAACAACGGAATTAATGGAGTCACAGAAGTAACACTAGGGCAATGCTTTTATTTCCCCCCTCTATTTTTTAAAATGGAAAAACAATCTTAAATTTACATAGAAGTTGCAGGTACTTTTTTTCTTCCTGAACTATCTGAAAATAAGATGCTGATGTCCTGTGGAGCCACTTGTGAATACTTTAGTGTGTGTTTCCTACAGAGGGACACTCTCCTTTACAAATCTAAACATCCATCAGTATCAAAGAATTCCTTGAATATGTTACCTCCAACTAATCCACAGGTCATGAACCTCATTCAGGTTTCTTCATCTGTCCCAGTGATACCCTTTACAGTGGAAAGATCCAGTCCAGAATGACGAACTGCATTTAGTTGCCCTGTTATCTTTCATTTTAGGACAGTTCCTCCGTCTTTCCTTGAATACGATGTCTAAACATTTTTGAAGGTGATAGGCCCATGCTTCTGTAGTTTTTCCTTGAATTTATGTTTGTCTGATGTCTCCTCCCAGTGAGATTCACGTTCTGCACTCTTGGCAGGACTATCAGAGAAGGGACTGGGTTCTCATTGCATCCATTCTGGTATTACACACTTTCAGTCTGTCCCATTACTGATGATGTGTGGTCACTTTGATCACTTGATTAAAGTGACTCTTGTAGGTAAAAAATTAAAATTATTTTAGCTTATTCCAGTCAGTGCAGAGATCTATTATAATTTCTCCATTCCTGACCTTTATATTGATTCTGTCCTGATTCTTGGAATCTACAGCTTCACTGATGCTATTTTAACCCCCTCATAGAGTTTTAGCTTCACTCTGCCCAGCTTCCCAGCAGGCATCTGCCATTGCTGCAGATGTCTCCTTGGGTAGATAACGCTCCGGGTTTCCCAGTGAGTCGGTCCTGTGCACTGTCTGTCTTTAGCCTCCAGTAATGGCTACTATGTGGTCTATTGCAGGGAAATTGTTACTGACTCTGCTTGTAACCAAACTAGACTTCACCCTGGTGGGCACTACTGTCACCTCTAACTAGGACACTTGAGATCTACATGGACCCAGCTTCCACGTGCCCAGTCTGGAGCTTCACCTGTAATTTCTTCTCTACTGTACCTGGTTATAGTTCCTTCTTCCCCTTTGCTTTTTTGCCCTCTCTTAAAAAAAAAAAAAAAGAATCTTGGGGCACCTGGGTGGCTCAGTCCATTAAGCATCTGACTCTTGGTTTCAGCTAAGATCATGATCTCACAGTTAGGGGGATCAAGCCCCATGTCATGCTCTGCACTGACAGCATGGAGACTGATTGGAATTCTGTTTCCCTCTCTCTCTGTCCCTCCCCTACTTGCACGTGTGCGCTCTCTCTCTCTCTCTCTCTCTCTCAAATAAAGTTAAAAAAATTAGCTTCTTTTGTTTGATTGATCTTTTCAAAGAGCTAGCTCTTAGATTTATCTACCAAGTCTGTGGCCTTCTTTTTGAATTTATTTCAAAAAATTTATTTGCTTTTATTTCTGTGACCTTTTTCTTAAAAATTTTTGGATTTGTTTTGATGTTCCTATTCTAGTTGCTTGATTAATTTATTTATTTTTCTTGTTTGATATAAAAAGTATTTGTTGAGAAGAAAAACTTTTTCTCTACCAACTGAAGTTTGAGTGGTCAGGGACCTGCAAATTTATTGACAATTGACAGGTTGACCGGAGAAAAGTTTATTTTGCATGCAGAAATGCTCTATAGCCAGATATATCGAATAGCCAGATATAAAGATGTGTATACCAATTTAACAGTGGGGAAAGGGTTAGGGTTTCAATGGGAAAATATGGAAGGTTCTACTGGTTTTTTAATGCTAATCAGATTGTACCATTGAACTAGCCATTGATAGAATCATACTGCAACATGTAGGCTTTGTAATTGAAGTCAATGAAAGAGTCATTGATGGTGATAATATCCACTTTGCCAGAGTTGAAAAGAGCTCTGGCAACCAGGTACCCAAAATGGCTGAGAAATCTGTTTTCTCTAATCTTCACCACTGTGTCTTAGGAGTGCTGCTGGCATTGCAGAAAAAGATGCATCTTTTTGACTTGGGAGAAGTAGAGAGCCTCTTTGCTAGAATTTTATAAGAAAGTTAGACCTTTAAATGCTTCTTGAGGCTAGAATGCCAAGCCAAGAAGTCACCACCATGTTTCAGTTGAAGTACCTATAGATTTGGGTGAATTTCTTTCTTCCTGAAGAATATCCAAAATATCTTTTCTTACTCACCTGTAATGCTGGAAACTTTATAATCCAGGTGCCAAATACCTAAGAGGGCTTTATAAGCATTAGCTCTGTAAAATCAACCTTATTTCCTTAAAACTGTCTAGTTGTATTTGATTCTATACATGTCATTCTTAAATATGACATTTCAGTCAAAGCCTTGGTCATATAACCAATGTTTCCAATTATGTCTTGTTTACAAAGAGGAAAGATTCTTATTGAACCTTTGAAAATAACTATATTGCCATGAAAATTAGAATATTCAATAAGTTAACAAATTCTAGAGGGTTGAGGGAGGGAGAAAAAGATAAATGTTTTCAAAGGTATAATCTACTAAATTTTGTAAGTTAAAAATAGCTTAAGAAGGAAAAATAAAGGGGCACCTGGGTGGCTCAGTCAAGTAAGCATGCAACTCTTGATTTCACCTCAGGTGATAGTCTCACCTGATCAAGGTAAGATCGAGCCCCACATCGGGCTCTGCGCTGAGCATGGAGCCTGCTTGGGATTCTTTCTCTCCCTGTCTCTCTCTGCCTTTCTCTCTCTCTCTCTCTCTCTCTCTCTCTCTCAAAATAAATAAATAAACATTTTAAAAACAGAAGCAAAAATAAAGTGGTTCCTTAAATCCAGGAGCAATATTTTAGACAAATGATGTAATTATCCTTCATTAATTCATTTAGTACCATGTAATTAATTTTTGTTCTGCTTGATCTTGGATTAGCAGTTTCATGAACCCATCAGTTTGCCCATTGGAGATTTGTGACTCCTTGTTCAGTCCACTGGTATGGTGTCAATGTTACTTTGTCAATGCTACCAGAAGCCTAAGCTCTAGGGTCCCTTGCATAGTCCCTTTTCCATGGGTCTTTGACACAGTTTCTCTTGTTGAAGACACACGTTCTGGCTTGTAGCTGAATGCAAGAAGAGCTTCCATGGAAGCATCAGGGCAACCAATTCCTGTCTGTGGAGGGCAAAAGACTTAACTGGCTGTGGCTGAAGATCTTATGAGCGTTTGTTATGAAATTAATACAGTTGACAAGGAAATGTTGTTGTTTCTGTGGCACACTGCATTTGCAAGTAATAACTGGAATGTTGATAACATTATATTATTGTTGTGTCTAATATCAGGCAAAGCAGTACCAGGACACATATGGACAATGAGGACATTGACACATTTCTAGGACCTTCATATAATCCCTGAAATATTTGTATTAATAACATTCACCCACACAAATATAACCTAGGGAAAGTTAAACATCTCTTCTTATTTGACAGTTCTTCTTATGCAGTTCAATGTATTTAATGAATTTTAGATATCTCTCATTTTACAAGGAAAAGAACAAATCCTTAGAGATTTTCCAGGGACCCCCTGGGAAGTCAGTTAAGGATCACGATTTTACTTAGGATTTTATTTTGGGAAGGCAAAATACCAAAAGTTGTCAAATATCTTAAAAGGTTTGAACATCTGATTTTAATAGGATCACAGATTAGTCTGAAAAAATACTTAACTATCTATTTAATCAAAGTAACCATAAAGAACTCAGAAGTTAAACTACAGGAAGTAACATAGTCATAACAAACAAACAAACAAATAAACAAACTTACCTTAAAACATTTTGAAACCAGTTTCTCTGTGGGGCACCTGGCTGGCTCAGTCCCTGGAGCTTTGCACTCTTGATCTCAGTGTTGTGGGTTTAAGCCCTACATTGAGTACAGAGATTACTTAAAAAATTCTTTCAAAAAAAAATTAAAAACATAGCTTATCTGATTTCTCACATAAACTTGAGAGCTCAAAAATAATAACTTGAGGGGTCATTGGGTGACTCAGTCGGTTAAGTGTCTAACTCTTGATTTCAGCTCAGGTCATGATCACATGGTTGTGAGATCAAGCCCTGCATGGAGCCTGTTTAAGATTCTCTCCCTCCCTCTCCCTTTGCCCCTTCTGTGCTTGTGTGAGCATGTACTCTCTCTCTTCCTCTATAAATAAATAAATAAATAAATAAATAAATAAATAACCAACCAACCAAGAAACAATTTTTAAAAATAATAATTTCAGATCTTGAATGGGATTGATTTGAATCTATAGATCAGTGTAGGGTGAATTGACATCTTTACAATGTATTGAGCCCTCTAATCTATGAATATACTATATTCCTCAATTTATTTATGTCCACTTTCCACAATGTTTTATACTTGTTGCAACAGATTTTTTTTCACATCTGTTATTAGATTTATTCCTAGGTGTTTGATATTTTCACACTTTTGGAAATTTTATCTTTAAAAATTTTTGCTTTCAAATTATTTATTGCTGTTATATAGAAATGCAGCTGGTTTTGGATATTGACCTTATATCCAATGATCTTTCTACACTGATTTATTAATTCTATGATCTGCAGATTTTTTTGGACTTTCTCTGCATAATGTAAATTTTTATTTTTTATTTTCAAATCCTTATTCTTTTTATTTCTTTTTCATGTACTAGCTAATACCTTGGGTAGAAATGGTGTTAGCAGGCATCCTTTTGTTGTTCTTAATTTTAAATGGAAAGTTCTGAATACATTATCAGTAAGGATGACTTTGTGAATACCCATGACCAGTATAAGGAAGTCTCTGTATTTGTAGTTTGCTAAGAAATTTATCAATAATGGTTGTTTTTTTAAAATTGAATTTAATTCTATAAAATGCTTTTTTTCTGTACTTGCTGAGATGATCATATGATTCTTCATTATTCTGTTACATTGATTAATTTTTGTATGTTAACTATTTTGTTAATAATATATTTTTCTTTATAGGCAGTACTGGATTCTTTGCTAATGTTTTGTGGAGGATTTTTGCAGCTACATTCATGAGTGAAATTGGTCTGTAATTTTCCCTTCTTGAAACATCTTTGCCAGACTTTGGAAATGAGGTTCTGTTGGTCTCATAAAGCAATTTGAGGAGTATTCTTCCTTCTTCTATTTTTGGAAGTTTATGCAAGGATAGAGATGTTTATTCTTTAAATGTTTTATAGAATTTACCAGGGAAGCTATCTGAACCTGGTGGACTTTTTGGAGGAAGGTTTTTGATTGCAATTTCAAATAAATTGTAGTAGAACTATTCTTCTTTGTCTCTTTGGTTAAGTTTGTAATTTTTTATAAGAATTTGTACATTTCTTTACATTTCCAAATGCATTAGGATAAAGTTGAAGGTATTCTTCATTTTTTCTATTATGCTTTTACTGTTCATAAGCTCTGTAGCAATGTTGCCTTTTTCAAAATTCCTGACCTTGGTTATTTGTATTTTCTCTCTTGAATAGTCTTGCTAGTGGCTTATCAATTTTTTTAGTCTTTTCAAAGAACCAATTATTAGCTTGTTTGGTGCTCCCTATTTTATGTTTGTTACTTATTTTATTTTTGCTCTTTTATTATTTCCTCCTTTTTATTTTTAGGCTTAATTTTTTTTAACTTATTTTTGATTCAGAGGCAGAGCATGAACAGGGGAGGGGCATAGAGAGAGGGAGACACAGAATCCGAAGCAGGCTCCAGGCTCTGAGCTGTCAGCACAGAGCCCGATGCGGGGCTCAAACTCACAGACTGACCTGAGCTGAACTCATGACCTGAGCTGAAGTTGGACCGACTGAGCCACCCAGGCGCCCCTAGGCTTAATTTGATGTTTGTTTTCCTATATCTTAAGATGGATTCTTAGCTCATTGATTTTCAGTTTTCTTCCTTTTTTTCTATGAGTTTTTAAACTAGAAATATTATTCTCTGCCTGGAATTAGCTGCAACTCATAAGTTATGTAATATATTCATTGTCAATATATTTTTTTAAGTTTATTCATTTTGGAGAAGAGAGAGAGACAGGCAGACAGACAGAACATGTGGGGAGGGGCAAAGGTAAAGAATCTGAAGCAGGCTCCACACTGTCAATGCAGGGCCCTACATGGGGCTTGAACTCACGGTTCAAGCTGTGAGGTCAATGATCTGAGCTGAAATCGAGAGTCAGACACTTAACTGACTGAGCCACTCAGGTGCCCCTCGTTATCAATATTTTTGAAATTTCACTTCATTTATTCTTTGGCCCATAAATTATTTAAAAGAATATTTATTCTCAAACATATGGGGATATCTGTTATGTATGTATGTATGTATGTATGTATGTATGTAATGCTTATTTATTTATTTTGAGAGAGAGAGAGAACACAAGTGTGGGGAAGGGGTGGAGAAAGGGTGAGAGAGAGAATCCCAAGCAGGCTCCACACCATCAGTGCAGAGCCTGACACAGGGCTCCATTCCATGAACCATGACCATGACCTGAGCTGAAATCAAGAGTCGGATGCATAACTGACTGAGCCACCCAGGCACCCCGAACAGTCTTATTTTTGAAGGGGTTGTATGTTGGCCCTAATCATTTCTGGAGAGCGACCTATCTCCCTTTGTTTTTCTTTTTTGTAGTGTCTTTCTTTTGGGTCTTCTTTCACTTCCTAAACAGGGGTGGTTTAGGTCCAGTTACCCGTATTGATTGAAGGCCTTTGGAAGATTTTTAAAATGTGAATTCCACTGGTTCTTCTTCTTTTAAGCTTCTAAATCCTTCCATGAATAATTTGCTTTGGTGCACAAACACATCGACTGGAATACCCAAGGGGCTTCCCTCTCGGTTTATCATGGAGATGAATCCAAATCCCATTTGCACATTGAACCACTTACAGTGGCCAGTTCCGTGCAAAACCTGGGATTCCTCCTCTACCTGCTCTGGCAGCTTCCTAGGCCCTTCACCACCACCTTTGTCTGCCCTGCCTTCGGCCATGTTGCCCATGGACCCTTTGCTCCAAACTCGTGGGATGAAAACTTTCCCTTTGGAATGGAGTGATCTTCTGAATCAATCTAACATCTTGATTTTGTGTGATCACAAATTTAGCTTGCATGGTCTAATGTGCTTTCCCTCTTTTTCTGTTATGTATTTATTTTATTTTATTGTGTTAAGAACACTTAACAGGAAAACTACCTTCTTAAATTTTTTAAGTGTACAATACAGTTTTGTTAACTGTAGCCACAGTGTTGTTCAGCAGATCTCTTGCATGTATTCATCTTGGATAACTGAAACTTTATACCTGTTGAATAGCAGCCAACCTGCCCCCCCCCCATTATCCTTTCCTCCCAGCCCCTGGCTTCACCATTCTGCTTTATGCTTCTATGAGTAGGACTGTTTTAGGTACCTCATAAAAGTGCAATCATGCAGTATTTGTCCTTCTGTTACTGGCTTATTTCACTTGACATAACGTCCTCAAGGTTCATCCATGTTGTTAACATATTGTAGGATTTCCTTCTTTTTCAAGGTTGAATAATTTTCCATTGTATGTATATACCACATTTTCTTTATCTATTTGGGATGTTCTAGTTATCTTTTTATTACTGTGTGTTAGTTTAATTGCATTGAAGTCACAGAACCTACTCTGATCTTAATCTTTTAAACTTTGTTGAACATATGGTCAATTTTTGAAAATGTTCCTTGGGTCCATGAAAAGACTATCCTGTAGTTGTTAGATGCAGGGTTCTATATGAATCAGTCACATTTGATAATAATGTTGTCAAATATTTTATCCTTATTGACTTCATCACTTATTTGATCAATTAATGAGATGTGTCTTAAAATCCCCTGCTTTGATTGTGGATATACTGATTTCTCCTCAGAGTCTAACATTTTTCATTATATATATTGAATCTGTGTTATTAGGTGCATAATTTTTAAATAATTATATCTTTTTTGAATTAAAAAAATCAGTTATAACGTGTCCTCTTCATCTCTAGTGATATTATTTTGCCTTAGAATTACTTTTTCGTTTTTTCTTTTTTTAAGAGACAGAGAAAGAGAGAGAAAGAGAGAGAGCACTTGAGTGGGGGAGGGGGCAAAGGGAGAGAGAAGATGAACATTAAGCAGGCTCCATGCTCAGTGCGGAGCCTGACATGGGCCTCAATCCTATGGCCCTGGGATCATGACCTGAGGCGAAATCAAGAGTCGGACACTTAACCAAATGAGCTACTCAGGTGCCCCTAAAGTCTACTTTTTCTGATTTTAATATGGCCATACATGCTTTCTTTGATTCATATTTGCATACTGTATCTTTTTTCCATCCTTTTATTTTTGTTCTTCCTATTTCATTACATTTTAGATGTGCCCTTTATAAACAGCATAGAGTTTAAGTGTTATTTTTTTAATGTTTATTTTTGAGACAGAGAGAACATGAACAGGGGAGGGGTGGGGGGGGGGGCAGAGGATCCAAAATAGGCTCCACGATGACAGCAGTGAGCCTGATTCAGAGCTCAAACTCACAAACTGCACAATCATGACCCGAGCCGAAGTCAGACACTCAAACAACTGAGCCACCCGGGTGCCCCAAGTGTTCTTTTTTTTTAAATTTTTTAAATTTTTATTTATTTTTGAGAGCGACAGACAGAGAACAAGCAGGGAAAGTGCACAGAGAGAGACACAGAATCTGAAGGGAGCTCCAGGCTCTAAGATGACAGCACAGAGCCTGACATGGGGCTCGAACTTACAAACTGTGAGATCATGACCTGAGCCGAAGTTGGACACTTAACTGACTGAGCCACCCAGGTGTAATAATCTAGAGTGACAACTGTTATCTTTTAATTTGAATATTTAGTCCATTTATATTTAATGTTCTTGTGGACTTATATCTACCACCTTACTTAATAGATGTCACCTGTATTTTTATGTTTCATTACTAGTACTATTTATTTGTGTCTTTTCCTTTCTTAACCTCACCAGTGTCAATTTAATTAGTATTTTCAAAGAACCAGCTTCACGATTTGGTTAATTCTGTTATCTTTCATGGTTACATCAATAACCCATTACCACACTAGTGCTGCCAGCAAACAGCTACCAAACCACAGTGGCATACCACAATAAGGATGTTTTGCTGATACAACTGGGGTTATTTAGGCAGCTTTCTTGATCTTGGCTGGGTCTTCTCACATGACTTGGGGTTGGTTGCCTGTTGGCTGATCTAGGCTGGCCTTGGCTCTGCTCTATGTGCCTCTCATCCTTTCAGTGGGCTAGATTGGGCAAGTTCTTATGGTGACCACAAAGGTGCAGGAGACCAAGTGGAAACACACAAAGCCTCTTGAAGTCTAGGCTTAGAACTAATACATATTATTTTATCTAAAGCAGATCACACAGCTGACCCCAGAATCAGAGGGAGAGGAAATTACATAGCAAGGGCCTAAATACAGGGAGGGTAAAAAACCAGCATCATCATTTCAACCCTTATTCCCACAAAAAAGAATAATGCTAATGATTTTGATCATGACCTCTTTCTCCTCTTCTCTTGGAGACACAAACTCCAATTTAGCCTGGAGGAGACTAAAACCTATGGTCTCATCTCAAGACAATGACATGGGAGGGGTGCCTGGGTAGCTCAGTCAGTTAATAAGCATCCCGCTTCAGCTCAGATCATGATCTCACGGGTCCGTGAGTTTGAGCCCTGCATCTGATTCTGTGCTGACAGCTCAGAGGCTGGAGCCTGCTTCAGATTCTGTCTCCCTCTCTCTCTGCCTCTCCCCTGCTCACAGGCTGTCTCTCTCACTCTCAAAAATGAATAAATGTTAAAAAAGTAAAAAAAAAAAAAAAAAAAGAATGATATGGGGATTACCAGGGAATTAAGCTCAAGTTCGTCATATTGTATGGTGTGGAGTCTGCACTGCAGTCCAGTTGGGAAAAGTTTCCTTGAAAAGTAAGAAAAAAGTCCTTTCTTTTCCTTTAATGCAGCCTGCCTAGTGTTTTTCTTTGTATCATTGTGAACTTTACCATCAGCCTCTTGCTGTTCATTCAGCCATTCAGTAAACACTGAGTACTTCCCATATAGTAGACATTAGGAACCTAGTCTATAGTCTAGTACATGGTGAGTCTAGTACTGTCTAATGGCAGGATAAATATGCAGGACAAATTAATTTACAAAAAGTGAAGTGTTTTGAAGGCTAGAAAATTGTGGTGGGACTATAGCAGAATTACACCTAAGTCATCTTGAGAGCATCAGCATAGAATTCACACACAAAAAGCTTTTGAGTCAAAACTTCAAAAACTAATTGGAGCTTTCTAGGTGAATAAGCAGAAAGATTTTCCTAGTAGAGGGAACAAAATGTACAAAATAAGGAGGTATTAGAAACCATGGCTTATTAGGGGAAAGTACAATTTCAGTGTTTCTAGAGCTTTAAGTGAGGTAGTGACAGGAGATGGAGCAGGACAGGAGATTGAGGGGAGACAAGGCTTTACATGCCTTGCAAAGGAGATTAGATTGTATCTATTCACAACATACCTGAAGCTGATCCATGAGGAATTTTCAACTAGAAAGAAATCCATGGTCAACTTCTGGTTCACAGGAAGACTTTCCAAGGGTCACTGGAGTGTCCAGGAAAGAGATGAGGAGGGACTGAACCAGAACATTGATTATGGATGAAGCCTGGGACATATTTTGGAGAATTAATTGAATTTGATGTTTTACTACATATGGAGAGGGAAGGTTATGGAAAAGGGAAAAATCAAGGATGACTGCAGAAACTAGGTAGATGGTGGAACCACTTTGCAATATGGGAATAGTAAGAGTGAATTAATTATTTGATGGAGATGCTGTGATTTTGATTTGGACAAGTTGAGTTTGACCTTCCTAGTAAGTATTTGGATGGTCACAGTACTCCTTCAGCAACAGGTGCCCATTGAGGTACACTGAAACATTACCTCCCCAAAGATGCTCGCATTCTGATCCCTGGAACCTGTAAATATTACTTTAGTTTTGGGGAAAAGGTATTTGTAGGTGTGATTAAGGATCTCTAGATAAGGAGTTTGTTTTAGAGTATCTCAGGGGCCTGACATCCCATCACGAGTGTCCTTTTGAGAGAAAGAGACAGGGGGAGATAATACAGACAGAGAGGAAGAGGCATTGTGACCATAGAGACAGAGATTGGAGTGATGTGGTCATATGGCAAGGGGTGCTGACAGCCACTATGAGCTGGAAGCGGCAGGAAGAGCTTCTTCCCAAATCTCTGGAGGAAGTGTGTCCCTGCTGGCACCTTGATTTCTGCCCACGGATACTGATTTTGGACTCTATCTTCCAGAATTGTGAGAGAATACATTTCTATCATTAAGCTACCAGGTGACTGTAATTTGTCACAGCAGCCCCAGGAAAGTAACATAATTACAAAGAAGATCACAGGATCAGAGGCAAATCAAGGAAGGAAAACTGTCAAGAAATAAGGAAGTCTTTGCTCTTCAGCAAAACTCCTAGAAAGAGTTGTCTACTCATTGTTTCCATTCTCTCTCTCTTTTTTTTTTTAATGTTTTTATTTATTTTTGAGATAGAGAGCATGAGCAGGGGAGGGGCAGAGAGAGAGGGAGACACAGAATCTGAAGCAGGCTCCAGGCTCTGAGCTGTCAGCACAGAGCCTGATGTGGGGCTCAAACTCATGGACTGTGAGATCATGACCTGAGCTGAAGTCAGACGCTCAACCGACTGAGCCACCCAGGCTCCCCGTTTCCATTCTCTTTTACTGTGTCAAGGCTACTTCTTAGCCTTCGGGTCTCAGCTTAAATGTTTGGAAGGACTTCTCCAACCACTCAATCTAAAGCAGCACCTGGGGTCTCATTTTCTACATGTCATCTATCATAACTTAATGTTTTCTCATTCACTAACTAACTTGCTTTGGCAGTGCAAGTTAGTCTTGTTCATTGCTGAAACCCCTAGAATGTTAATGTCTAACAGATGGTAGGTGTGAAATATAAATTTTTAAATGAATGAATAAATAAATGAACACTGCGTGCTTTATTCATATGCCTTCTTTAGCAGCTTTCACACAGAGAGATAAGGGTGTGTGTGCGTATGTGTGTGTGTATGTGATCGCTTGTGAGCCTTGTAGAATATGAGGGCCTACATCTTATTCATTACTCTGAGAATCTCAAAGTGCTTGCAACTCGTCGAAGTTTAGTGGAATGATTTAACTTGAACCTCTAATCTTTCCCCTTCTTAAAATTAAATGATTTTTTTTTTTAATTTTTTTTTTTTTCAACATTTTTTATTTATTTTTGGGACAGAGAGAGACAGAGCATGAACGGGGGAGGGGCAGAGAGAGAGGGAGACACAGAATCGGAAACAGGCTCCAGGCTCCGAGCCATCAGCCCAGAGCCTGACGCGGGGCTCGAACTCACGGACCGCGAGATCGTGACCTGGCTGAAGTCGGACGCTTAACCGACTGCGCCACCCAGGCGCCCCAAAATTAAATGATTTAAATTCATGTGGCAGGCTTTTTTGAAACCATTTGTAATATTATAATAATAAATAAAAATGGCTATTTTGTAACACATTGGACAAATATTTTGGACATTTAATAATTTAATTGGACATTTAAAAAATCTTGATTGCATTAGTAACACATGAAACTGTCCTTCTTTGAAAAATTAAAATAATGCAATTGAAGCTGAGTTCCCATTGAACCACCTCCAAGTCTGGTTCTTCCTTTCCTCCCCAGAAATAGCCATTATAAAAAATTTAGTGTGTGTTCACCCAGACCTCTTTTTTATACTTAAAAAAAAAAAAAACATTTCTTTATTTATTTTGAGAAAAAGAGAGCTTATGAGCAGGGGAGGGGTGCAGAGAGAGAGAGAGAGAATCCCAAACAAACTCTGTGCTGTCAGCGCAGAGTCCACTGCAGGGCTCTCTCCCACCATGAGATCATGATGTGAGCCAAAATCAAGAATCGGACACTTAACCGACTGAGCCACCCAGGGGCCCCACTCTCTTATACTTTTATATGAAGTCCATATATTGATAGAAGAAACACTACCCTTTTGTGGCAGTGGGTTTTTTTTATAAAAATTGTGTCTTTGGGGTACGTGATATTTTGATATTTGCTTCTTCACTCTTTGAGATCTAATAATGTTGGTACACATAGGTATAAGACACTCCTTTTACCTTCGGGGTAGTATTCCATCCACTGCATGGAATGTGCCATATTTGTTCTTAGATGGACACTTAAATTGTTTCTGCTCTTTTGTTATTGCAAAGGGTGCTGCAGTGAACATCCCAGCGCATGTCTCCTTGGATCCCTTGCAAGTTTTCATAGGCTCTGTTTCTGGAGTTCTTCTTGCTGGGCTTGGAAGTACTCACATGGCCACCAAACATGGCCAAACCAGTGGTCTTTCTCCAGACCCTTTCACAGTTCTTCATACTCAGTGTCAGCCTTTTAAACCTTTGACAATCTGATAGGTGTGAAAGGAGAGATCATTGTTTTAATTTTATTTCTCTGAACAATATTGAGAATGAACACTTTTATGTGTTTATTGGTCATTTAAATTTCCTGGACATTCATTGCCTTTCCTAATGGGTTGTTTCTCCTTTCTGTAATTCAGTTATTCCATGAGGTGTATTGCAAATATTTTTTCTATGTATCTACTTTGGGGGGAAAGAGGAGAGAGCGAGCATGTGCATGTGTACATGCGAGCAAGGGAGGGGCAGAGGGAAAAGAAGAGAATCTTAAACAGGCTCCATGCCCAGTGCAGAGCCCAATGCATGGCTTGATTTCATAACTGTGAGATCATGATCTGAGCCAAAATCAAGAATTGAATGCTTAACTGACAGAGCCACTTAGGTACCGCTCCCTGTATCTACTTTTTAAAAAAACTTCTTTTTAGGGTACTTTTGACAGACCTTTTAGATTTTGATGTGGTCAAGTATATATGTTAACTAACTAGAATTAAAATAAAAACTTAAAGTAAAATAAAAATGCCTGGCATACACACAAAAATAAATAAATAAATAAAAAGTAATTTGCTTTTCATGACTTCCACCCTTTTGCAGGATTTTTAAGGAAGAATTTCTCCACCACTGAGATCACAGATTATTCTCCTATAACTCAAACATATTTTTAAAAAAATTAAGGGGGCACCTTGGTGGCTCAGTCGGTTGAGCATCTGACTTCAGCTCAGTCATGATCTCACAGTTCGTGAGTTTGAACCCCACTGCGCAGTCAGCATAGAGCCCACTTCAGATCCTCTGTCCCCTCTCCTTAGCCCCTCCCCCACTTTTGTGCATGCGCGCTCTCTCTCTCTCTCAAAATAATAATACTAATACTAATAATAAACCTATTAATGTATTGGAAGTGATTTTTATGTATAAAATGAAATAGGGGCTCAAATTAATTTTTTCCCATATGGTGAGCCAGTACTATTTATTATATAGTTTATTCTTTCTTCACCAATTTTAAATGCCACCTTTAACATATGTCAACATTTTATAATTGTGTGGCTCTTTTCTGAATTCCATTCAGTTCTGTTCCTACTTGAATAACACATTAACTATGGCTTTATAACATGTCTTAATATTCATTAGGAAATTTGGCCTACTTTTTGTTCTTATTTCTTAAAATTTTGTTGTTGACTGTTTCTTAAAATGTCTTAAAAACTATTTCTCCATATTTATTCTTTATTTTTCATATTTACTCTGTTAGAATCCGTTTGTTTCATTTCACTAAAAAATTTTTCTTGGGAGTTTTGGTCTATATTTTAAAAAATGTTAAAAACCACCAGATTTTTTACTATTATTTATTCCTGCAGCCATCAAAATGTACTAGTTAGCTTTCCACGTGTACTCTCACTATTGGGTAAAGAGCAGGGCAGATCCAGGTCTTGTGGGACCCAAAGTCTATACAATTTGAGAGCCCTCTTTGAGAAAACAAATGTAAAATTATGAATGCAATAGTAGATGCTGTGCCACGGGAGGGGCCTTTACTGGGAGAGGAGGCCTGAACCTCCAGCTTTATTAGCTCCATGGTAAACCCATCCCATTTTAGCAATCTCAAGAGCAGGAACATAGAAAATGGTGCCTCTACTCTCACTAGTTTGTAGTTTCTAAGCTGCATAGGTAGTGGAAGCAATAAAATAATGGTTAAATTTGCAGCCTCAGTGGTGGTGTTAGTTGAGTGTTATGTAATATGAGTGCCTTGACTTTTCCCTGGGATAGTACCTCACATTTGAGAATCTCAGGACACATAATCAACATTAACTAATTAAACCTCACAAAACTCTGGAGACACAAGAACGAGAGATATTGCCTCACCTCACCCAGTTCTGAAATGCAGCCATGTCTGGGGACGGTGCGGCTACTGCTTGCTAATAAGTTGCAATACCCCATGACAGTTTAGCCAAGACAGTTAGCTGTTGTAGTTGGTAATTGTCTCATGAACATTAGACTATAAAACACTGAAGTCACTGGGATTATCAGCTCATAGCGAATCTAATCCATTCTTTAAGGTTTCTTACTTTTTGGTAATTTTGTCCTAATTATAAAAGAAATATAGGGGGGCACCTGGATGGCTCAGTTGGTTAAGCATCTGACTTCGGCTCAGGTCATGATCTCACAGTTTGTGAGTTCAAGCCCCGCATCGGGCTCTGTGCTGACAGCTCAGAGCCTGAAGCCTGCCTCAGATTCTGTGTCTCCCTTTCTGTCTGCCCCTCCCCTGCTTGTGCTCTGTCTCTGTCTCTCAAAAATAAATAAACGTTAAAAAAAATTTTTTTAAAGAAATATAGGCACAGCAAAGATCTGGTATGTTGTTTTTTAGGGGGGTAGTTCTTCAAATTTAAAACAAAATAGAAAAAAGCTGTCTTTTAAAAAATAAAGTAGAACTTAAGAATAGGGAGTTATTGGGGCGCCTGGGTGGCGCAGTCGGTTAAGCGTCCGACTTCAGCCAGGTCACGATCTCGCGGTCCGTGAGTTCGAGCCCCGCGTCGGGCTCTGGGCTGATGGCTCGGAGCCTGGAGCCTGTTTCCAATTCTGTGTCTCCCTCTCTCTCTGCCCCTCCCCCGTTCATGCTCTGTCTCTCTCTGTCCCAAAAATAAATTAAAAACGTTGGAAAAAAAAATTAAAAAAAAAAAAAAGAATAGGGAGTTATTGATATATATGTTTTTTAATTCAAAAAGTTTGCTGCTGAACAAAACAGATCGATGGTATAAGATGGAAGAGCATCTGCCTTTAGGTACTATATTGCTGGACAGGGGGATCAGGGAAACTTCTGGGTGCTGGGAATGCTTTAGGTATTTATTTAAGTGATTGTTACATGGGAGTAGGTATATGTAGACGTTCATGCATTTTTACCGTATGCACATTATATCTCAACTACAAAGTAAATTAACATAAAAAGCATGTGACTTGTCATCATGAGAATGCCATATAGACTTTCTGAAAAGCTTTGCAGGGAGTAGCACATATTCAGGAGTTAGAGACTTGAGACATTCCCCATGGCATGTTTCTTCCGAAGAGGGATTCTACGTCCTTTGCTCCTCTTTCCAGATTTTCTCTCCATGCCAAAAGAGCTACCCCTAATGCTGGGATATGATTCTCAGTCATCCTACCTTCAATATTATGTACCTCTTTATCTATATCCTTTACACTTCCCTGGGCATCTAATTTTTCTCTTAGAATTTCATTTTGTTTCACTCAGCTACATCTTTGCCAGAAGTAAGTAAAATGTGTGCCATAATCTGGGGACTGGGTGTTGAGAGGTATCTACAGGGGCCATTGCCCTGACTGGCACTGGAAGAGCAGAGTGGGAGAGGAGGGAGCAGAGAGGATAGGCTACCTCTGGCCCCATGAGGTCTGATGTGACCATTAGAAACAAGAAAACGGAGGGGCAGGCCCATGCTGGCAGCGTGGAGGGGCAGCCCTTGGGCACAACCTCCCAGGGCGTCTGTGAACAGCTGTCAGAGCTGAGAGTCTCCAGCGAAGCAGACACAGGGCAAACCAGAAAGGAGGAGGTGGGAGAACGGAGGGAGGAGGAGGGGGAAGAGAAGAAAGATCAACAAGAGAGTGGTTGAGAGAAAGGGGCAGAGAGACAGGAAGAGAAATTCGAAGGATGAGAAGGAAGATGGGCAGGAAGAAAGACAAGAATGTAGAAGGAGGAGGGAGGGAAAGGATGGGGATAAAAGCTCTGTAGACAAAATGGGAAAGTTTTTTTCCTACTGTAATTTTTAGTGAAGGTTAAATACACAAACACTACCCTGATTATTGACTTTCCAGAACAGTTAAAACAGTACTTTCTTCCTTAGAAAGTAGAGAAGTGAAAATAGTGGCCACTGTCCGACTGCATGCTATAATATTTTCAAACAAACAGAAAGTAGCCCTTATGCTAATTTTCAGTGCCCATGTTTCCAAATCATTTCAAAGCCTGCTGCCCAGAAAGTTGCTAATCGATTGTTTGTAAACTTGAAAGGGGGTTCCCATGAAAAGACCAGTGGTTCAGGAACCTCGAGGGTGAGGGGCCCCTGTGGGCAAGGCCAGGCCTACAAGGCCAGGCCTATCGCTGCCATCACTTTGCTCCCACAGCTCCTATAGGGGCAGGTATCATTTTATCTCCATCACATGCATAAGGGCACCGTGAGGTCAGAATTGGGATGGGCTATGCTTCCCACCTCATGGTACTTCCCTCTGCACTACAGTTCTTCAGATGTGCTGCATTTTAGAAACACATTAATTACCATGCTGTCTTCAACGTCCTGTGACTGTGCAGATATTTATTGTCTATTTTCTGTCCTCATGCCACTCTTTCTGTCAAAGATGCTAAGCTCAGTAGTAGCAGCCACAGTTTCCTGAAAATAGCGGAGGAGCCACAGGAACAAGTCATTCCAGAGACCATGGAAAGCATTCAGGTAATGGAGGTCATTCACCCACGCCTGGGGCCCCAGGGTGGACCTAGGAGCTGTCTGTGTTGTGGGGTCAGGGGCGTTCTTGGTGCTAGGCTCATCATCAAGAAGTTGTGATCTGATGTGGAAAAGGTCTCACTATCACTAAGAGCAGGGAGACAGCAGGCAGGAGGAAATACTGGGTGCATGTTTATAACAGACAAATCAGAGCCTCACTGCTAGCTTCAAGAATACAGGTCAGAATGGAGTTTCATCCTTGCTCTTCCTCCCTTCTCACCCATTCCCTAACTTCAGGAGGCTGAGGCAGATGAAGCTGCTCATTTAAAGCCAGGTGGAAAATCCAGACATACTGAAGAGACTTATACACTGCCCACATAGTCAGATGAGGCCCTGTTTTCTTTCCTGGGAGCTATAGAGATGCCCAACACAGCTTCCTGGAGAGCCACTGGCTCCACTTGTCTTGGCCTCAGCAGGAGCCCCACCACCACCTGCACCCTCCTGCTTCCAGGATGACCTGCACCCTACTGCTGCCAGAGTTCTGCATGTGCTGCTGCCACCCTAACCTAAAGAAGGAGACCCACACCAAAGGAGGCCAGTCAGCCACGTAATAGATTACATAGGAAATGGCGGACAAGCCAACAGATCCAGCCATTGGCTGGATTTATACTGGATTTTATATATATATATATATATATATATATATATATATATATATACACACACACACATATATATTATACATATAATTATTTTATATTATATTTATTATAATTCTAGTAATACAAAACAATATATTAATATCAATTAATATTAATTAATATATAATAATTGTATATTATAAATATACAATTATATTTATCATAATTATATATATTATATAATTATTATATATTTATATGTAATATATATTATATATTTATATATTACTGGATTATATTTATACTGGATTATACTACTGTGGTATAAATGGCCAAATTTATCGGGCTCTGGGTCCTCACATACTCCTGCAGGACCTCAGGGCATGTCTCTTGTGTCCTTAGGAATAAGGCCTCACCTAGTGGGTGGGACAGGAAAATGGTCTCCCTTTTAAACAGGCTAATGTTGCTGGCCTAGTCCTACATCAGCACTGTGTGTGGCCAGAATCCCAAGGCGTGTTTCCCTACACACTCCTTCAGCTTCTGGTCTGCCTGACTTCTCTGTCCAGCTGGGCCCAGAACCCCTCCTGAGCCCAGGATGGGGGGCAGGTGCTAAACCATTGTTTCTGGACTTCAGCCTCCAACTCTCTTTTTTTTCCTCCTTTTCAGCCTTGGGTGAAACAGTATTCCCCCTTGCCCATCAACTTGTGCAAAGAAAATCTTGGGAACGGAGGATGGAGGGAGGATTTTATCTTAGCACTAGGCCACCTGGCTTGTCCTCCCAGATTTCCACATTGTCTCTGCAGAAAATGCATTCTTATGCCCCAGACCACAAAAGGACCCAACCTGTAGCTGGTTGGCTGTTATATTTCAAGTGCTGGTTTATTTTCTGAATGGAGGTTGGGCATGCACAATGGTCAGGCACTCTGCTATGTCTGAGTGTACTCAGTGGGGGAGATGAAAGCCCTAATTCACTATGTGGGAAGGAGGATGGGAAGCATCCCAGAGGAGGGGAATGAGGGACACCTGAACCTTTTTAAAGAAGGTTGTATGACATGGATTAAGTTGAGGGAAATGAAGCTGATGAATAGAATTAATAATAAAAAAAGAAAAAGAAACTGAGTACAAAGAACTTTTAATTTTGGCAAAAATGGAGTAACAGAGACCAGATTTATTCTCCTATCGAAACAACCAAAAAGGGGCCAAAATGTATGAAATAACAGTTCTTAAGACACTGCTTATCAGGTAACCAAGGAAAGTGATGGCCGAGAGATGGAAAATAAGCCAGGTAAGCTCTCTGATTGCCCCAGCCTCCTGTCTTGGGAGAGTTTGAGGCCACGGCACAGGGCAGAAGAACCCAGTGGGAACCTGATGGACTCTCTGAGTTGAGGAGGCAGATCTGTAAATCCATGGAGACTAAAGCCACTAAGGTTTGCAGGACAGAGTACCAGAGAGGAGAGAGCTGCACAGAGACGTTAGACACCAGCAGAGGGTCACCCCTGTGTATTCAGTTGAGGACTGATCAGCACAGTCATGTAAGGAAATAGTGAAGGTCAGGCTGAGGATAGAACCTCCCCAGAGGAGTAGAGTTCACAGTGCCAGTGCTCATCCAAAGCTGGAGCTAGTGCCTGTTCCCATCAGCTAGACTGGAGAACCTTAGGACCCACAAGGCACTGGGAGAGTGCACAGAAGAGTCTTGCCTGCATCCGTAGTAGGGAATAATTAGTTCTAGACAGAGCACTGCTCCAGTCATGTCTAACCTATCTTTAGAGCAAGAACTGAAAGCATCAAACTGCTCCCAAGTGACTGAATCCCAGAGCAAAGTTCAAGAATAGGTGTAGGAGTACAAAGTTATCTAACACCCAACTAATCTAAGTGACTGTGTTTGGAATCCAACAAAAAATTAGCAGGCACTCAAAAAACTGGGAATATATGATGCATAAGGTGGAGATAACTCATCCAATTGAAATTAACCCAGATCTGAAGCAGATGTTAGAATTAGTAGACAAGAACATTAAAGCAGTTATTCTAACTATCTAAGTTTCAAAGGTCATCAAGAGACATAGAAGATATAAAAAACACCCCAAATAAAACCTCTAGACATAAAAACTACAATTCATAAGATGAAAAATACACTGGATTAACCATAGATTAAACATCGCAGAAAAAAAGGTTACTAAACTTGAGATAGAAATGGGAATTAAAAAATAAAAAAGATCATTGTATCAATAGGCTTTGGGTTAATAAGTAGCTAATATGTGTGCAATCAGAGTCCATAAAGAAGAAGAGAGAGCAGTTGGAACAGAAAAAAATATTTGAAGAAATGAGGACTAAACACATTCTAGATTCTATGAAAACAGTAAACCCATAGACACAAGCTCAGTAAACAGCAGGCACAAGAAATACTAAGACAACTAGACCAAAACTCATCATAATCAAATCATGGAAAACCAGTGAAAAAGAGAAAATCTTAAAAGCAAGCAGAATGGGGGGGGTGGGGAGACAAGTTGGGAAAAGAGGAACCAAGATAATGATTGCAGCAGATTTCTTATTGGAAACAGTGCAAGCAGGAAGACCATGCATTGCATCTTTAAAGAACTGTCAGAAAATAAACTTTCAACCTAGAATTATATGTCTATGAGTATCTTTCAAAAATAAAGATAAAATAAAGATTTTCATCTACACACAAAAAGTGGAAAAATTCATTAACAGCAGACGCATACTACAAGAAATGTTGAAGTCCTTCAGACAGAAGAAAAATGATACCAGATGGAACTCTGGATCTACACAGAGGAATGGCTAGCCCTGGAAATCATAACGGTAAATGTGTAAGATTTTGTTCTTCTTATTTGTATCTCTTTAAAAGATAATTGATTATTTAAATAAAATAAAAACAACACAGTGTGGAGCTTATATAGAAAATGTAAAAAATGAAATGTATGGCAAGACTAATACAAAGACCAAGAGGGGAGAAATGTAAATATATTATTTGAAGGCTTTTCTACCATACCTGAAGTGGTATAATATCACCTAAAGGTAGATGTGATAAACTAAAGATGTATAGCATAAACTCGAAAAAAATATTGACGTTACAAATCAAAATCAGAGAGTTATACTTAATAAGCCTACTGAAGAGAGAAAGTGGAATCGTAAAAATATACAACTGGGGCACCTGGCTGACCCAGTTGGTAGTGCATGTGACTCTTGATTGCAGGGATGTGAGTTTGAGCCCCATGTTGGATGTAGAGATTACTTAAAAATAAAATTCTTAAAAAGATATATACAACTAATACAAAGAAGGCAAAAATATCAAAAAAGGACACCTAGTAAACAAATAGCAAGTTGGCAGACTTAAACCTAACCATATTGATAACTACATTAAATATAGTGTACATTGACTATCCCAAAGATCATATAAGGCAGAAATAGATTAGATGAAAAAGGAAGACTCGGATATATGCAGACTACAAAAATAAAAACTACAAATACAAAGATACAATAGGTTGAATACAAAGATACAAATAGGTTTAAATTTAAAAGATACAAAAAGACACAGCATGCTAACACTAATTAAAAGACAGCAAGACAGCTAGTAGCTTTATTCACTTCAGACAAGGTGGATTTCAGAACAGGGAATATTACCAGAAATAACAAAGGTCAAAAGGACATAATAATCCTAAATATTTATGCATCTAATAGAATTTCAGAACACATGAAGCAAAAATTGATAGAACTGCAAATGCAAATGAGTAAATGACCATATTTGAAGATTTCAGTATCCTTCCCTTAGTAATTGATGGAACAAGTAGAAAATCAAGAAGAATATAGATCCTAAGAACACCATCAACAAATTTGACCTAATTGACACTTAAGAACACTCTACCCCCAAAACAGCAGAATACACATTCTTCTCGTGCACATGGAACATTTACCAAGATAGACTGTATTTTGGGCCACAAAATAAATCTCAATAAATGTAAAAGGATTTAAGTCATCTAAAGTATGTTTTCTGACAACAGAAGACATTACAAGAAGGCAAAACTCCAGATTAATAGCTCTAATGAACATCAGTGGAAAAATCCTAATAAAAATTTTAGTGATTTGAATCAATATATAAAAAGATAGTATATCATGACCAAGTAGACTTTATTCTGGGAATGCAAAGTTGGTTTCACAGAAAAAATCAGTCTATGTAACTCACCCTATAAACAAGCTAAAAAAGATAACCTATATGATTCTCTCAAAAATACAGGGAAGGCGTTTGAAAATTCGACATTGAAACTCTCAGAAAATGAGGAATCAGAAAGAATTTCAATTCCCTAGACTTTATTTTTGAAAAACCTGTATGCTAACATCACACTTAATGGTAGAAGACTGAATTTTTTTACACCATGGCCAGGAACAATGGTCTGCTCCCACCACTTCTATTCAAAATTATACTGGAAGCTCAAGCCAGTGTAAAAAGATAGCAAATAAAAGGCATCCAGATTGGAAAAGGAGAATTAAAACTGTTCTTTATTTGCCAATAACATAATCATCTAGAATCTACAACACAGCTACTAGAACTAGTAAATAATTTAGCAAGTTGCATTTAAAATTAATATGCGAAGTTCAATTTTATTTCTATATAATAGTAATTGACAATCAGAAATGGAAATAAATACCATTTACAACAGTACAAATATACAAAATACTAAGAGATAAATCTGACAAGAGATGTTCAAGACCCGTACACCAAAAACTACAAAACATTTCTGAGAGAAATAGGACCTAAATAAATGGAGAGATGCCCCACGTTCCTGGTTTTGAAGACTTGATGTTGTCAAGATGTCAACTCTTCCCAAATTGACCAATGCATTCCCAGTCAAAATTTCAGAAATTTTACAGAAATTGAAAAATTGATAAATGGAAAGGACCTAGAATAGCAGAACAACTTTGGAGAAGAACAGTTGTTGGATTAATACCACAGATTTCAAGATTTACTGCATAGTTCTTGTAGTTAAGCCAGTGTGATGACGATGCCAAGGACAACAAGTAGATTAATGGGACAGAATAGAAGATCCAGAAATAGACTCAGCCTATAATCTGTAGTGACCAAAAGCAGATCATTGTTTGCCTATGGTTGGCCAAATAGCACAGGGTGGGTGGGAGGGGCATCTAGAAACATGGAAGCTTTTGGGAGTGCTGTACATATTCATTGTTTTTATTGTGGTGATATTTTTATGGATGCATATACAGGTTACAACTTTTCAAAAGTTATTGTCAATAAAGCATTTGAAAAAAACAGTGTAGCTTTCAAGGTACACAGAAGAATAAGAATAACGAAGTAATAACTACCATCTACAGGGAATTCGGAGGAGCCGGCACTGAGCTGGCACCTATCTCCTTGTTCTTATTTTATCCTCATAACAACCCTGTGAGGTAGGCACTGCTCTTAGCCCCTTTTTACGGATGAGGCCTCAGAGGCTCCATGACTTTCCCAAGCTAGTAAGCCATGGATCCAGGATCTGAACCGAGGCAGCTGGTCCCAGAGCTTGGGTGCTGAACCACTGCAGGTGTTGATTAAATGTCTTGCCTTTGTCACCTGCAGGGGGAAGTCATAGAAGAAGCCCCAGCTGAGGAGATGTCATCAACAGTCCGAAGCGGAAATGCTAGTGAACTGGAGGTAGGGCTTGCCCAGGGCCTTGCGCGCCTGCTGCTTGGCTCCCCACAAGGTTCGCTGCTCTCTGCTGAGTGTTGGTGTGCCCGTTCCTCCTCCAGGCCTCCCTGCGTCTCTCTACCAGTTCATATCTGCCACCTTCTTTAACACCTGCTCCACAAAGCCTTCCTCAATGAGGCCTTCCTCCACGGTGATGAATCCTTTATATCCCATGTACAGCTTGGTCCTAGAAACTATACTCTCTATATTAATTATTGGCAACGATTTCAGTAAATACAGTTTTTCCTCTTCTTCCCATTGTCCAGCAAGAAAGCATTTTGGAGGGGCAACACATTTGTAAGAGTTTTCTCTAACTATGTGTGTCACCTGCCCACACACATGCTCATCCACACACCTGTATGTATTTTGTATTGTTGATATATGTATATGTGTATATATATATGTATATATACATATGTGTGTATATGTGTATATATACATGTATGTATATATGTGTGTATATATACGTATACACATACACGTATATATACACATATATATATACACACATATACATATATATACACGTATATATACACATATATATATATACACACATACACATGTGTGTATATATATATATATATATGGTTCCAGGTTCCAGGAACTGCTCCCGCCTGTTACTGATTCAGGCCAAAGGGTGGTAGCATCTTCCGCCAGCTGCCATCCCTGGGACACTTCCTCATCCTTTGTTGGTTTCCCTTCACCCTGCCCACACCTTCACCCATTGTCCTTTGTTAAACCTCCTGTGTCTGCTCCATTGGAGTGAGCCCTCTGTTTCCTACTAGAAACCTAAGGATTCACATAGTTTGGCAGGGCTCTGTGGACCCTGCTCAGGATTTTGAATTTTTCCTAAGGAGCAAAGGAAGGCTTTGAAAGTTTTAAGTGGGAGAGTGCCATAAAATCAGACATGCTTCATTTTCCAGTGCTGAGCATAGTTGTGAGCTTTCAGTGGATTCCCCGGCATGTCTTATGGACTCATGAGTCAACCTGAAAAGTCTGAAGAGCCCTTGAAGAGGGGACAGGAAGTTGAGTCATCTCCATGGAGGTTCTGGGACACATTAACACTAATCTCAGACAGGGGAATTCTGAGAGACCGCCAGCTTTTGATACCCCTTTCTCCTCCAGATTCTGAGCAATTAGGAAGTCTACACAGAAGTCAGCTGGGGATTAAAGTACCATTTTATAATGGCTAAAGCTGAACTGGAGAACAAAGCTTCGACCTGTAACAAGTGGATTTCCTATTTCCTCCTCCTGAATTCAGTGTACACAGCCAGCTGGAGGCAGACTTCACCCTTGGATCGGGGTCTGCCCTCCTGGGCAAGTGTGGAAGACTGGAGAAAGCAGGTCAGGAGCAGGATGTACTGTTAGGAAGAGAGCGCACCAGGCAGGCACAGGTCCATTTTCTGAATCTCATTTTAGAGTATGCCGTGGGATCCCACCCGTATCCTTCCGGCTCTGCTCATTCCTCAGGACCCAAGGATGAGGACTTCAGGTACCTGGTCATTCTCCAGTGCTGTGCCTGCAGGCAGGTCAGAATCCTTGGGGAGCAGCCATCAGACAATGACTGAAGGCAGTTGGAGAATCAGCACCCCAGTTTCTTTGCCTTTTAGGTGGGACAGCTCTGAGGTGTGTTCTCCCGAGTCTCCCAGGGATCTCAGTGGGATAGAGTGGGACACTCTGTATTGGTGTCTTTCCCTTCCTTGCCTCACTTCCCTACTCCTCTTGCAAAATTTCCTGACATCACTCCCCAAATAAACTTAGCTCAGAGTTTGCTTCTGGGGAAACCCACACCAGAGCACTGACTCCTTGGGCCCCAGGGAGGAAAGAGTGAGGCATACAATAGGGGGTGAGGCATGCTGTATTTCCAAGAGGGCAGCTATTCCTGCAGGGATCCAAACAAGCATGTGCAGGAGGGGACAGGATGGTCCCACTGCGTTAGACATACTGGAACCTCAGAAGGCATCTGGGTCAACAAGGTAGATTGATGTCTCATGTTTATCTCCTCTCCCTTCTGGAAAAAGACACGGAAATGACTGTAAAGCAATAAGAAGACTGCAAATCCACAAAGACAACAAGAGTAGGAGAGGAGATATTGGAAGGTGAGCCCTTTCAAAATGTTTACAATAAGAAAATCGATGGAGGAGTTTACACTGGCTTAGCACAGCAGAGAAAGAAGAAAGTCCAGCACCACTGTGAGGGGAGGGACTAGCAGAAAGCGAGTCCCTTCTCCTCCTGTGTCCACAAAAGTCCCAGGGCCTGGGCCTTCTGGAAGGCAGAGCGAGGACCAGACTGAAACAAGGGGTCTGACAGTCTCCTATGCAGTGTGGGGGACGCTAAAGTCCTTGCAGACAGCACTTGGCTCATCAACTGTATTCAAGTGAAGCAGCTAGATGACTGTTCTCTGGACAGATGAAACAGAAACATCTCCCAATTTAGGTTCAGCCCACACCGTGTGAGACTGTGTAATGGGGAAAGACAAAATACATGAGTAAGTGGAACTCTTCATCAAATGGAGAAACCCTTGCCCTCTCCTCCCACCATCTTCTCCAAATACTGGAAGCCAGGTCTTTGTATTAGTTCTTTTTTTTTTTTTTATCACTATTGTAACAAATTACCACAAACTTAGTGTCTTAAAACAACATAAATTTATTATTTTACAGTTCTGGAGGTCAGAAACCCCAAACTGGTCTTACTGTGCTAAGATCCAGGTTCAGGCAGGACTCTGTTCCTTCTGGAGGCTCTAGGAAAGAAACCATTCCCATGCCTTTTCCAGCTTCTGGAAGCCATTTGCATTCCTTGGCATGTGGCGCCTTCCTCCATCTTCAGAGCTGGTAGTGTAGCATCTTTCAGTCTCTGACTCTGACTCTCCGGCCTCTATTTTATGAGGACCCTTCTGATTATATTGGGCCTACCCAGATAATCCAAGAATCTCCTTGCTCAAAATCCTTCACTCAGTGACCTCTGCACAGTCTCTTTTGCCCTGTAAAGTAACATTCTCAGGCTCTGGGGGTTGGGCCATGCACATTTTGGGGAGCCACTCTTCTGCCTATCACAGTTTCTCATGCAAGAGATTGGAGAACTTAATTCCTCCCCAAACCTGACAGCCCCAAGGAAAAGGCCTCCAGGTAATGTTCCTGGAGGTGGCTACCCCATAAAATGCCAGGTCTGTGTCTGATCATCCCATGAAGTGCCCCAGTTAGCCAATGGCTGTTGAGTTTTGCTACCTACATAGCACTGTTTATTTTATGGAGCTAGAAATGTGCTCCAGTGATAAAAAGGCATGACCATGAACAAAGAAGGGATTGAAAAGACCAGAACTTAGGAAACAAGAGCTGGAAAACAAAAAGGCAGGTAGGGCAGCAGACAGATAGAACAAGGCTCAATCAGGGTGGCGGGTAGGGGAGTGGGGGAGAAGAAATGAAGTTATAGATTATTTCAAATGCCTGGTTGTTTAGAAAGTAATACTGACAAACACTTAGCAAATCTGATAAAGTGTGTGAAAAAAATAGAAAACTAAGTGAATTAAAGCAAAGTACACAAATAACAAGTCCTGTTATACATCTTTGCTCAAAAGCAACCATGATATCTACATAATCATAACAATGTAAGTACTTACTGATTGAGCCCTGAATTGTGCTCTAATTATATTGAGACACAAGGAGATAGGATATGGGGAAGAGGGTAGCGCAAGGTTACATCTACCTACCACATCAGTGTCCAGTAGGGAGTTTCAAAAACTGAGGAATTAAGAAAGTGCATTTAACACACATTCAGAAACATGGGGGTAAATGCCAAAGAAATGAGAAAGTTGAAAGGGCTACCCAATGGGAAGAGCAATGGGAAGGACAGGGGACTCCTGATTTTCATTATAGGTTTTTAGTGCTGATATTATGTTAATGTTTAATGTATTACTTTGATTTAAAAGAACTCCAAGAAGGCTCTCAGAATGAATCATTTTCCTCTAACTGAACTATAACGTCTTCTTGGGTGCCCCTAAAACAAGGCTGGAAGGTCCAATGCTAACTTTCTGGGTGGGTCCCAGCAAGGGGCTGGGCTCCCCCTCATCATGAAACCACCCAAAGAGTCCGCAGATGCAAAGTTCTTGTAGCACAAAATCACAGTGAAAACACTTTGGTGGACAGAGGTATTTTGCTTGTGGAATTAATATATATATATTACTACCACACTCTAACTTCTAGCCAGTGTTGTAGTTAAAATACAGATCCTATATGAAAGACCAATGGAAACCATTCGTTTTCTGATCTTCATATGAGGACTTCTTTCAATCCCTTTATAAATCTTGAACATCTCGTTGAGAACATCTCCTTAAAACTATGCCTGGCTCAGGATGATTCGATTCAGGTGAGATTGTCACATTTGTCCTAGGGAGACGGTATAATGTAGAGATGATGTAACCACTAGCCCATTAAATTGCAGAAAATGAATAGGATTCCTATTTGGTACCTCCTGTCTCCTTGCTCTAGGACACAGAAAAATTCAGTCAGCAGTCCAGTGTCGGTGACACAGATTACTGCATCAGCAGTTTGAGCTTGGGATCCCTTTCGCTGCCTGAGGAGAGCAGTTCCTTCCGCCCCATCTACAAGGGACCCTCAGACGCTTTTTGTATTCAGCTCTTTTGTATTGAGGAGAAGTATGAAGCAAGGTAAGTACCAATCCCAGGTTGTCTATTATGGTAAGACTTCTTACAGCATTGGTGGCCTCACGTTTTACTCTTGTGGAGCCCATCATGTCCAAACCTGGCCTCACATTCTAATTTCCTGGGGATTTTTTTGTTTGTTTTTTGTTTGTTTTTTTAAGCACAGGTTTCTGGGCCCTATTTCTAGAGATTTCTATCCCTAAAATTTGGGTAAGGGCTACAGAACTGGGCCAAATCTACAGCGCAGATTTTGGCTCACCTGTGTAAGAGGAAAATCTTCACTTATGAAACTGTATGCTACCCTCCATTCTCTAATGTTTGCATTTTGAAGGGGGCTTTAGATTTAGGTTGCTGCTTGTCTGGAGTCTTTTGGTTGCACATAACAGAAAATCCAACCCAAACTGGATTTTTAAAAAATGGGATAATTGCCTTATATAACAAAGGATAAGTCCAGTGGTAGGATTCATTTTTCAATGTGGCTTGATCCCAGATAACCCTGTCACATACGAAGTTTCTCTCTCTACCTCCTAACTCGTTCCCTGCTGCTGGTCCCCATTCTCAGAGGACTGTCCCTACCTGGGGCCAAAAGAATGGACAGTGGGCTCAGGCTATGTGCCCGAAGCTAGTGAGGAGGACATTTTGGTTTGAGCCTGGCTTCCTAGCGACAGCCCCATCGGGCCTGATCGGACTGTGTGCTCATTCAAGCTGATGGATGGGGCCAGGCCAGGATATGATGGTAGCTTACTCCCTGGCCTCATGCTCCCCACCCCAAATTTGGGGCTGGAGCCTTACCCAAATGTAATCTGAGAGGGGGGTTAGTAAACAACAATCCAGGGCAGCTGCTAGGAGGAGGAGGCATTGTGGCAGACAAAGTCGGGGTACCCACCAGACCACTCAGCCACCCGACTTGCTGTCCCCATGTGTTCAGTGCTTGCTGCCACCTGTAGTCTGGAAGTGGACCTCTGTCCTTGGTGCTAGATTCCACATCTTCTTTAGAATCCCCACCTACTCGACCATTTTATCCACAGAACAATCTTGAAGAGGAAAAGATTGGCCCATTCTTATAGACTGGAAAGTTCTGGAGTATCCTTTAGATGACCAAGAGTGTTGCTGGACATTTCCTTTTTAGAAGATGTATTGAAACACATTCCCAGTCTCCCAGCCTCACTTAGAACCATGTTTTACTTGTACTTTTTTTCCTCTTAAGTTTTCAATTTCTTTGGAAATCTTGGCAGTTGAAAGGGGAAATCGTTTTTTTTTATATTGAAGACATCTAAAAAGCCTATAAACCCTTCTAGAGTTGTGTATATTTATTTTTCCCTGTGCATTCAGATATGAGTGTGCTTAAATGAGGCTTTTGAATTTTCAAACAGAAATTCAGTGACCCATTATGGTTTGCCTGTGACTATAGCTCTGCAGCTGGTCAGAAAATCTTTTACATGTAAAAGAGAGAAAGATCAGAGTTGCTTGTAATATACCCACGTCTCCCCCACAGCTCTAACAAAAAGGAAGGGAGGGATTACAGTCACAGAATGACTATGTTGCTTTTTGCATGCGCAGATTATTAGTTACTATAATAATGTCTTTAGTTCTAGAAAAAGACTTTGTTACTGACATCTGAAGCTTATGACTTTCTGCAGCTGATTAATGTTCAGTCAGACCCAAGTTCTAACTGGTGGTTGCCTATCACTGCTTGACAGGAAGAGAACCATAAATCTCCTTAAATATACACTGATGCTGCACCTGCTTGCAGGTCAGTGACCGTGCTTACTGTTTTGTTTATAGGTCACTGGACTTTATGAATTTTGTCTTCAGTCTTTTCCCTGTAAGTACATACTGAATTTTGAGTAATATAATTGGTTCTGTAAGCTGGAAAAGTTATAAAAAAAAAATGAAATGCCATATACACTGTCCAAACATTTACACTGCTATGAATGTTGAGGTTTGAACTGCTTCTGTGTTCTGAAAATAAGGTTGAATGACATATCATGAACTCTTAAAAATAGAAAATATTATCATTGCTGTTTTAATAGTTTCAAGGTACATTTTTTTTAGAGATAGAATCAAATCATTAATAGAATGCAGGTAGTACATGACAATGTCAGAAATTACACTAATGTGGATTGGACTGCTGTATCGCTTTATAGCTTACATTGGTTCAAAGAATTCTGAAACCATTACGTTGCTTTTCTGAGAGTAGGTAAGCAGGAACTTGTGGTTGATTTCCTGGTTGGCATTGCCTGACACAGTGCCTGACACATAGGAGGCGCTCAACCCACTACAACACATTTGGCGAATGAGTGCCAGGCAAACAGGCCAGTGCAAACAAGACACTCTACTCCTGTCCTCTTCCTCCATTTTTGTTTCATTGTTTTCAAGGGATGGAGATTCTGATCAACCTCTTATCACTTTATTGGAGGGAAGAAAGTGGGGATGGAAGACAATTGAGGAACAAATTGGATTTTTATAAAGACTTTTTCCGTGGCCCACCTATCAGTTAAGTCAAGTCAATAACTAGACTTCTTCAGTTGGCTAATTACAAGGAAAACATCTATTGTTTTATTTTTCCTTGATACCCTTTCCACTGAGGCAAGAAACCAATATGATTCAATGAGGTTTCCTGAAACTTATGTAATCATAGATTGTATTTCCTCATTTTGTTAATATAATGCAGCCTTGCAATAATGTTCTGCATCATAATTTTTTTCGGATTAATTTTAAGGTATTTTGAAGCTCATAAAGCAATATAGATACCCTAAGGTAAGATTTTACAAAGCCAGTTTCCGTTAGGGATGCCTCAAAGTAATTTCCCTAAATTTAAATTCACTCCTGTTTTGAAATCCCTGTGAAGGCAGATCTTCAGCATTACAAAAGCAATGCCACCTTTAGAAAGTCAAAAGACACTTTTACTGTTTAATTTTACTTCATTTCAGGGAATGAGGAGAGAGGAACAAAATACCTTTATTATTCACCCTTAAATCCTTCAAATCTAAGTCAAAGCAATTCATTACAGTGTCCTCCTCCCAGAGGAAGCCCACTGGGACTAGGTACCCATTTCTTATTTTCAGCTTGAGTATTTTAACAACTTGACTTTCAAGTTCCCCAAAAGGAACTGCGTTATTTTGCTAGAAAGAAGGAAGATAAGGTCAAACAACAATTCACTCCTTCGGTTTGCACAAATGTCCCCAGGGTTTTGGATTAACACAAGTAATGCCTTCACAGGGTTCAGGAGGAGGGGAGATCCCAGAGGGACAAATTAGCTCTGGGAAGAGCAGGCTGCTCCTGCAGGCACCTGGCAGAGGGTCAATCAGGATGTATGGAACATAGATAGTGTAGGACAGCAATGTCCGAGAGAACACAGATTCGAGCCACATAATGAATTCTAAATATCCTAGCAGCCACATTTAAAAGAAAAGTAAAAAAGACACAGGTGAAATCAATTTTAATAATATACTTTAACTGAATATGTCCAAATTTAATCATTTAAACATGTAATCAGTATGAAACATTATTAATGAGATCTGTTACATTTTTTTCCCAGTGTTTGAAATCCAATATGTATTTTACACCTGTAGCACTCTATATTTTCATCAGAAATATTTGATTTGCCTTTAGATTTCATAAAACTTAGAGTTGAATACATAGATTCCTATACCCAAGTTGTTCCAACATACATAAAACTTCTCCAGTAACTGAATTGAGTATCAGTTTCAAATTTAAGTGTAAATTAACTTAAATGAAATAAAATAAAAAATTCAGCTCCCCAGTCACACTAGCCACATTCCAAATGCTTAGTGGCCAGACACAGCTGCTGGTTACCATATTGGGCAGCGCAGATCTCAGAGGTCAGCAGTAGGTGTCAGGACATGTGGACCCTCCTATGCCTGCTAACTAAACCCACTTCTCAGGTGAAACATGTCTTCCTTAGATCTGTTCACCTCAATGGGATCATGTCATGATAAAATACAGACATCCATTAATGTGTAACCACAGGATTTTAGAGAAGAAAAGCCTGGAGTACCACCACCCTCTTATCTCAGAGGAGGGGACCACAGCTGGTGCAGTGTCACTTAGTAAGCATAGGGCCTTTGCTATCACACAGTGATTTACTTCTGGATGCAAGTGAATTTGCAAACACAAATGACCTTACTTTAAAAACCTACTTCCATCAAAGACCTATAATGAATGGGTCCCATTGCTCACAATATTCATTTGTTTAGGTTGGCCAGACTCTCAGAGATTTTTCTCTGTGTTCTTACAGTTCCTCATCTTCTTGAACTTATGATTACTTTCCAAATTATAGGAAAGTTGAACTTGAATACTCTGTCCTTTATACATTTTTCTCCTTTTTTTCTGTAGTGTTTTGCAGCAGGAATTTGTTCAGTGATAAATGGGTTCTAATTCTCTTCCTGTGTACCTGGTTGCCAATCATGTTAGGACAAGAACTTCTGCATCATCTCTCTGCCGCACCTCACCCCTGAGTTTGTCCTCATCCAGAACTTCGTGAAGATTGTCCCCTTCAACAACTGCACCCTGGAGCAGGATCTCTATGTCTTCCATCGGGCTGGATTGCTCAAGTAGGTGGACATATGTTTGGCCAAAAGACAATCTATGAAATTAAGAAAAGAGAATGGAGCAAGGAGCTTGCTACCATTTTAACTTGTCTCACTAGTGGTGGGCTTGATCAGTGATTTTAACCAATACATTTAGGGAAAAAGTTATATTGAGAAGTTACTTGTCCAGGCAGATATTAAAACATAATATAACTCCACAACAATGAAAACAATGCCAGTAGAACAGTGTAACACAAGAAGGGAGTTCCAGTATACTCCCAATATAGAATACTCCCAATATAGAAACTCCCAATATAGAAAGAATGAAGTGTGTGTGTATAAAGGTGTGTATAAATGTACATATATGATATATGATAAAATTTGTGTCATAACACCAGGAAAAGGAAGAATGATTGTAAATGGTGGGACAAAATAAAGATAGAAGTATTTCTCATATTCTGCAGTAAAAGAGATTCCCAGATGATTGAAGAGTTAAATGTGAATATTGAAAATAAAAAAATTAGAAAATGTGTAAGTGTTCTCTGCCAGATTCTGAGAATACAATGGCGAAAGACATACAGATGTATTTCCTCTCCTTTCAAAGCTTATAAACGTTCATACAGAAATGTAAAGCTGTAGCTGTGAAGGGCATACCAGCAGCAATGGGCATGTGGTACTATGAACAGGTATCACCGGGACATTCAGCCCAGGCAGGGAGAACCTTCCTCAGGAAGAACACTGAGTGATAGACAAGGAGTGTCAGTGAAGATTGATCTTCAGTAAAGACACAGTGGAGACCAATTGTGTCTCAGGATGGGGAAGGTCTTTTTAGAGCATGGAAAAAATATTAAGATTTTTTTCTTTTACTATCTAAAGTTTCTGAAACACCCTAATTTAAGTAAAATGCAACTGAGTAACAGAGAGATATTTTAACAAATATGGCAGACAGAAGATTGGTATGTTTACTATATAAAGAGCTTTAATAAATCAGTAAAAGACCATCTGATACCAAAGTAAAAAAACTGAGAAAAAAAAAAAGGCCGACTATTTGCATATGAAAAAACAAACAAACAAAAATCAGTAGATATTTTAAAATCTTCAAACTTATCATTCATGGGGGAAAAGAAACTAAAACAAGAATGAGACATTGTTTTTGATCAGTTGGCAAGATGTGAAATAGAGAAATGTTCAGTTCTAATGAGACCTATGTAGCAGTAGTCTGAATGTAATTGACATGAAATTTCAAAGGGCAATTGGCCAGAATGCTACAGTAGTTCATATCCTTCAATCCCTTAATTCCACTCCTAGAAATATATCCTAAAAACTGGTTGCAGAGGTGCAAATAGAAATTTATGTATAAGGATTAAAGATACTGGAAATACTCTAAATGTCTGATAGTAAGAGAATGACTAAATAATTTATGATAACTATGTGAAAGAATTATAACTTGTTTGCAATTCATTAAATAATGATTGGAAAGGGGCACCTGGGTGGCTCAGTTGGTTGAGCATCTGATTCTTGATTTCAGCTCAGGTCATGATCCCAGGGTAGTAGGATTGAGCCCTGCATCAGGTTCTGCACCGAGTGTGGAGCCTACTTACAATTCTCTCTCTCCTGGCACCTGGGTGGCTCAGTTGGTTAAGCATCTGACTGCTGCTCAGGTCATGATCTCACGGTTTGTGGGTTTGAGCTCTGCATCAGGCTCTCTGCTGTCAGCGCAGAGCCCGCTTCAGATCCAGATCCTCTCTGTCTACCTCTCTCTCTGCCCCTCCCCTGTTCTCTCTCAAAAATAATAAATAAACATTTAAAAAAATGTTTTAAAAAAGATTCTCTCTCTCCCTCTGCCCCTCTCCCCTATTCACACACACTCTCTCTCTCTTCCTCTGTCTTTGAAAAAAAAAAAAAAAGATTGGAAAATGCTCAGAATGTAATGCTAGGCTCATACCAATATATAAAACAGCATTTAAATATGACCTAAACCTCTAAAGAAAGAAAAAAACATATGAATAAAATAAAGTAAAAGGAGACATGCAGATGTGATGGGGGCTGTGCCACACAGACCCTTCTTGTTCAGGACTAAAGAACTCATTTTCTGACTGTGGAATGTGTGAGTACCACCAGCTGGAAGCTGGGTCTCCCTTGAAAGAGATTACCCTGGACTGAAGAGAAGGGCTTTGCCTAAAGTCTGCCCCTCCCAAGGCAGTCTGCATCCAACGACTAGTCTTGTGTGTGGGGAGGGGAGGAGAAGCAATTTAAAAGGCCAGCAGCTCTCTACCTCAAGGAGAGGCAACTCTAAAGGGTCTTCCCAGGGCCAGAACTCCCCATGGGATCAGCTGGGTGTTTGTTGTGACCCTATTGCTTGCAGCTTAACTTCTCCCTCTGCCCTGTCCTGCTTCTGTCACTGCTCATGGGGGTGGAGGGTCCCAAGAGCTCACCCTAACAAACGCCAGCAGGTAGAGCTCTGTGTGAGGCTGCCTCCCAGGGAACCTGATCTACAACTCTAGAGGTGGTCAGTGTTTGCCCTGGGTGGTAGGAAGAGCATCAGAGATGATTTTTAATTCCCTTCTTTACATTGCCTAAAATTTGGAATTCTTCTACACCCAGCTTGAGTAGTGGCTAGACTTCATTTGCTGGCAAGTAGTAGAAACCCATCTAATTGGCTTAAGTAACTGGAGAATCTATTACTACGCAGAGTGAAGTGAAGAATTGTGGGGATGCTGGTTTCATACAGGGTTTAGTCTGTATTAATCTGTCTCTTTCAGGTTGACCTTTCTCAGACCATTGCTTCCCCTGTGGTTACAGGACGGGTGAGGTGGTTTTCGACCTTATATCACTTTAAGTCCAATGGGAAGAGTGGTAGTTATGCTTTTTTTCGAAAGCCCTATCACAGAAATCTATTTGCATCTCATTGGCTCAGATTGTGTCCTGTGCAGACCCATCACTGGGCCAGAGGCTGCTAGTTGGCATTACTTAGGGATGTTCTGGAAGCTCAAGGGTTGGAGGGGTGCATTGTCAGACACAAATCTGGGGGCATCACTGAAGAAAAGGGCAGTTGAGCTGTTCCCCACAGCTGTGTTTCAGGACAGGACCATCTCAATCAATAGAAAGTAAGTGGTATATGTGTGATAGGAATAATATCAATACCTTGCATTTTCTATAATTTACCTTTCTCAAGCTGTCTTATACATGTAGTCTTATTCTTACAAGATATTACAGAGTTCATCAAACTGCATTTAAAATGGGTGCATTTTACAGAATGTAAGTGAGACCTCAGTAAAGTTGCTGCAAAATCTGTGATAAAGGGCATGGTGGAGTAGCTTCAGAGAGCTTTCTCTGTAATTGATATATTAACCTTTTAAGTGAAACTTTGAGAAACATCCTAAATGATCACTGTATTTGGGGGCTGGCTACATGAATTTTGGCATATTCATTCAGCACATTACTATGCAGATTTTGAGGAAATAGAAACAGATTTCTATATCCTATATGGAATGATGTCTGGGATGGTGAGAAAAGTGTGGAGTCAAACACTAATAGTAGTAGTAATAAAATGTTGTATAGTTGGGATCACACAGTATGCAGCCTTTGCAGATTGGCCTTTTTCACTAGTGATACACATTTTAAAGTTCCTCCGTGGCTTGATAGTTCATTTCTTTTTAGTGCTGAATAATATTCCATTGTCTGGGTGTACCATAGTTTATCCATGTACTTACTGAAGTACATCTTGATTACTCTTAAGTTTGGGAAGTTATGAATAAAGCTGCTATAAATATTCGTGTGCAGGTTTTTGTGTGGATGTACGTTTTCAGCTCATTCGAGTAAATGCCAAGGAGCACAAGTTTGGGTTGTATGGTAAGAGTGTTTAGTTTTGTAAGAAACTACCAAACTGTCTTCCAAAGTGGCTACACCATTCCACATTCCCACCAGCAATGAATGAGAGTTCCTGCTGCTCCACATCCTCGCCAGCATTTGGTGTTGTCAGTGTCTTGAATTTTCACCATTCGAACTGGTGTGTAGTGGTGCCTTGTTCTGATTTGTAATTCCATAATGGTGGATAGTGTGGAGCACCTTTTCATATGCTATTTGCCATCTGTATATCTACTTTGGTGACCTTTCTGTTCAGATCTTTTGCCCATTTTTAATTGCCTTGTTTGATTTTTTTTGAAAATCATGGGCACGCGTTACTTCTATAATAGAAAAGCTAGTTATTTTTGCATATACTGAGATTTAAGATTTTTATTATGATTCAAATGGAATTTTTATTAAAATATACTTTACACTCATTGCATTCTTAAGTAGAGTGTGTTGGTGGCATTTTCTTATGACTTGGGATTCTCTTTATAAATAAATATATACTGGAGATGGAGAGCAACCAGATGACACGGGATCAGGAATGGGTCATGGGTCTGGCTGGAGTAGTGGCCTTGTTCTCAGTGGCTTCATATTCTTTTTCTCTCACACTCTCTCTTTTTACTATGAACATATTTTGCTTTTATTAAAAGTTAAATCTCATTGTTTTAAATAATGAGACTTTCAACGCCTGTCTGGAAATTAGTCATGGTTTGTAGCAGGGCCCTCGTTTCCCCTCGTACACTCTACTCATTTGCAGTGTCAGCTTCATTTTTTTTTTTATCACCCACATATAATGTTGGGGCAAATCACGTACATCTGGGTTCCTCTCTGAAAAATTAAAGGCTCGCATGCCAAGTGGTATTTGCTGCCCTAGAAAATCATCTTTTGCCACTGTTCCCATCTCAGCCCTCATCAGGAACCTTCCTCTGTTCTTCTGTGAAGAACAACCACTCTACACTGCTTCTCAGCTTGTCTGCACGTGTAGCCCCTTTTTGCTGTTCCTCTTGTTCCCATACCCCCTTCCATGAAGAACCTGTTCTTGCTTGTGCAGGGAAAGACACCCCTCAAAACCCACATGTTTGTTACCACCAGGGGATGTCCCTTTTACGAACATGGCAGCAGGCCAATGTTTTCTAGAAAAAACTCAGATTACTTATTTAATTTTAACTTTAATTCCAGTTAATTAACATACGGTGTCATGTTATTTTCAGGTATACAATATAGTGATTCAACACTTCCATACATCACCCAGTGCTCATCACAACAGGTGCACTCCTTCATCCCCATCACCTACTTAACCCATCCCCCCATCCACTTCCTCTCTGGTAGCCATCAGTTTGTTCTCTGTAGTTAAGAATCTGTTTCTTGGTTTCTTTCTCTCTCTTTTCCCTTTGCATGTTCATTTTGTTTGTTAAATTCCACATGAGTGAAACTATATGGTATTTGTCTTTCTCTGGCTGACTTATTTCAGTTAGCATAATAGTCACTAGTTCTGTCCATATCATTGCAAATGGCAAGATTTCATTCTTTTTTATGACTGAATAATATTCCATTGCATCTTCCTTGTCCATTCATCAATCGGTGGACACTTGGGGTGCTTCCATAGTTTGGCTATTGTAAGTAATGTTGCAATAAATACAGGGGTGCACCTATCCTTTCAAATTAGTGTTTTTGTGTTCTTTGCACAAAGATGATGATGCAATTCCTGGATCATAGAGTAGTGCTATTTTAAAATTTTGGAGAAACCTCCACACTGTTTTCCATCACGGCTGCACCAGTTTGCATTCCCGCCAACAGTGCACGAGTGTTCCTTTTTCTCCACATCCTTGCCAACATGTGTTATTTCTTGTACTGTTGACTTTAGGTATTTAGATCTTTTCTTTAATTCTTTAACTAAATTGTAAACGCAAAGAGCTTTTTAGAGAAACTATACATTTAATGTTAGAGGTGGTAGTTTGGCCTGTCAGGATTGCTCAGCTCCTACAGGGAATATGATCTCGAGAACTGCCTTCTTCCCTCTGCTCTTTTAAAAAAAGCCCTGTACTTCAGGCAGCTGAGCTTGGCTGGATGAAAAGGAGGAGGCCAGCTGGCTTGAAGTTATTTCTCCAAAAATGTGAAAGAAAGACGAACTCACACTCTTACCTTCCAGAGATATTTGTATTTTTGAAATATGATTGGTGTTAAAGACTAACTTTGGAGGAATTTCATATTTTATAAAATGAAGTTCAGAAATGTGAGTATAGCAGTGAACTCCAAGAAGTCCAACTGTCACCTCAAATTGACCTCTGACTGAAATCTTGCCCTTTGCAACAACGTGGATGGAACTGGAGGGTATTGTGCTAAGAGAAATAAGGCAGTTAGAGAAAGACAGATATCATATGATTTCACTCATATGTGGGATTTAACAAACACAACTGATGAACATGGGGCGGGGGAAGGAAAAATAAGATAAAAACAGAGAGGGAAGCAAACCAGAAGAGACTTTTTTTTTTTTAACTTTTTTTTAATGTTTATTTTTGAGTGAGAGAGAGAGACATAGCACGAGCACAGGAGGGGCAGAGAGAAAGAGGGAGACACAGAATCCAAAACAGACTCCAGGCTCTGAGCTGTCAGCACAGAGCCTGATGTGGGGCTAGAACCCATGAACTGCGAGATCATGACCTGAGCCAATGTTTATTGGTTTTTGAGAGAGAGAGACAGCATGAGCAGGGGAGGGGCAGAGAGAGAAGGAGACACAGAATCTGAAGCAGACTCCAGGCTCTGAGCTCTCAGCACAGAGCCCAACACAGGGCTCAAATTCAGGAACAGTGAGATCATGACCTGAGCCAAAGTCGGATGCTTAACTGACTGAGCCACCCAGGCACCCTTGAAGAGACTCTTAAATACAGAGAACAAACTGAGGGTTGATGGGGGTGGGGGATTGGCTAAATGGGTGATGGGCATTAAGGAGGGCACTTGTTGGGATGAGCACTGTAAGTGATTGTAAGTGATGAATTACTGGAATCTACTCCTGAAGCCAAGACTACACTGTATGTTAGCTACTTTGAGAATAAATAAAATAATAAAAATAAATTGATCTCTGGCTCTGATTTTCCTGAAGTAACACTGCCTTTACAGGGCCCCTGTCTCCCCACAGCATTCTCTAAAAGTTCTGGGATGATTTCATAGTCACTCCTCTGCTCCTGTGCGCTGACACCTGCATCTTAGCCAAGAGTGCAGGAGGGGTCCAGGTGCAGCACTGGTGTCCTCTGTAAGCCTGGGTCTGTGCAGTGAAGCTCTGGGACACAAACCCCTCGTAGTTGTGACAGGGACACTCAGCTTTTAGCAAGTAAGGGTTTATAAGGGTTTGTTTGTCCCTGTTGTCAAGGAAGACCATCCAGGGGTGCCTGGCAGCTCTCCAAGGCCATTGCGGACGCAGCATCTTGTACCTTCCTGCCCCAGAGCACCTGGCTTCCCCTCTCAAGTTCATCTCTGTTTACTCAAGGGGAACTCTGTTTTTCCTACACTGTTCGGTTCGACTCCAAGCATGGCCCCTAGATCAGCAGCATCAGCATCCATGAGAACTTGCTGAAATGCAGAATCTCGGGCCCTGCCCCAGGCCTTTGGATTGTGTTGTTCACAGAACAATCTGTGTTGCTCACAAGTGTGCCATAAGCGTGCATAAAGTTGATTTTATGCATGTTGAAGTTTGAGGAGTGCTGGAGGTGCATGTTTTTTAATACAGCTTTCCCCCCTTATCCAAAAGTAAATTGTTGTTATGAAACATCTCATACAGTTAGAGCCAAAAATATCCCCACACTTTCTGGAAGTTCACATTAGGGCCACTTCCCTTCCCTGAAAGACCTACATTAGTGTGATAATGACTTTCTTTGTAAAAGTAAACATCTTCAGATTTATTTCTGTTAGCAAAACATGAAGTGGTATAATGCAAACTTTCAGAAAGTGGGGGGGGGGGGGTCCCTGTATGTCTCTTGGTATGAAATGATAATGATTCTGTCTCCTCTCCAAAGACAGATTTTCTAGAACCATGTAAGCCACATCTACTTTAAACCTTTTGTTATCTGGTAATTTCTGGTTCTGTTGAGGTGTGAAGACTTCTTTATATCATGTAAATAGACCTTTGGGCTAGATCTTACAAGAATACATGAACTATGACAGTCTTAGGGATTTTTGTCCACTTATACCAAGTAATGTTCATTTCTCTTATCTCTAATTCTTGTCTTTTCATACACACCCTCCCCCTTAACCTGTGTTTCCCTAAAGCTATCTTCTCAAATTTCAAAACATAGATTATCAGTGGGAATGCTTTCTGTTAGAAATTAAAGAAAACACAACTCAAAATGGCTTCAACCATAGGGCATTTATTGGCTCATAGAACTGGGAGGTCTGGAGACAGGCCGGGCCCTAGAGTTTGAATCTTTGGGGTTTGGGTTTCTTTCCCTTTTCCACTCTGTTTTTCCTGGTGTCAGCTCCAGCCTGAAGCTGGCTTATATCCCATTGGCAGAATGGCTGCTGCTGTTCTGGGCTGACATCCGTGCACCACTGTGGAGAAGGGGGAGCTGGCTGCAGGCGCGTGTTTTCTTTCCCAGATGCCCCAGCAGGCCTGCCCTATTCATCCAATACATCATGTTGACTGTGTAGTATGCTCAGCCCCCATTCCAGGTACTGGGCAAGCAGAAGTGACTCAAACAGACAAAAATCCTCGCCCTCATGGGGCCTGCATTCTAGTTAGAGGAGAAAGACACAAAGGGAAGAGATAAAAATAAGTGTGTAAGTGATGAGGGTGAATGTGAAGAATAAAGCAGACAAGGGGATGAAGACGTGCTGGGCTTTGGGGTGTGGAGGGAGCCCTCTTAGGGAAGGAGATGATGGGGGAGCCCCGTGGGCACAGGTCCATGACATCTACTCTTTTTTATACCATGGTCTTACAATTTATCGTATTCTTCCATTTTTTGCTTCACTTCTCTTGACATTTGGGATGGATCATTCTTGCTCTTAAGTTTGGTTACTTTAAATTTCATGACCTCATGTTCTGGTCTCCCACCCAATCTCGTTCTTCTTCCCTTGGGAAATTATATTTGTGTCTGTCATCTGCCCTCCGGCCATGCTCGTGAGCCCTGGAACAAATCATTCATTCAATTGTTAGCGATGTCTACCTCTTCTGTCAACAGATTCCACGCCAAGGTTCCCTCTCATTTGACTTATGACTGCTGGTCTTTGAAAAGAACATAATATTTATGTTAACTTCCAGTGTAAATGTATATAAACTAAATGCTTTTTAACACTTGTTACTTTATACAGTGATCTCTAGGATGTTTCCAAACTTAATATGGGGTTAGAATGTAGTATAAATGATTCTTTTTCCTTTTGTTCCTGCTCGCCCATTCTTAACCTTCACACTGGCTTTCCGTCCTCTTGTTTATTCATGAGTGGAGACCACATTTGGCTGAACTTGCCACTCATTCCATCTTCCTTCTCTTCCAAACCACGTTTTTCTGAAATTTGCCATTTTTAATTTGGGGAAATATGTTTCAAACTTATTTATTGTGCTAGAAATTATTTTCTACACGTAAATATTTACTACTAAATTAAATCATACCACCAATTGTCAACTTTGCTCAATAAGTGAAAATGCCTCTGGGTAGTTGTCTTTTAAATGATTCATCCCCTTGACATTTTTCTTTTATTTGCTTCTCTGTGGGTGATTCATGCATGCCTGGTCGTCATTTTTTCTAGCATGTCACTTATACCTATTTCTGGCCCGTATATCATCAAGAGTGTTGTAGTGATATCAGTCCTGGTGCTCTTAATCAGCCTCCTTGAATAGAACCTAATAGAAAACTTGATTTTGTGGTTATTGTTTTATTTTGTTTGTTTTTGGTTTAAGCTGAAATATTGATGACTGTCAAGTTGTTTTAGGTTTCTACTACATAGATCACTCCTTTGGAATTCAGAAAGACTCAACTTACTTTTTCTTCTTTCTGTCATTTTGTTTTAATTTAGTGGCATCAAAAAGTTGCCCTGTATTCTGCAAGGCACATACTCTTGCAGGTGTCTAAAACATTCATTCAATTTGGGATTGAAAAATTAACTATTAAATCTTTTTCCTTCTAATTTTATATATGATTTTCTATTTTGTTATGTGTACAGTCTGATTAAGTCCTATCAATTCCGACCTTTGAGGTCAGAGTCTGCCAAAAATGGGGCAAGAATAAAAACTCACTGGGAAGCAGGTGACCATGGCTGCCAAACTTTCAAGACCCAAGAAGGAACCAATGAGCAGGAACTTCATCATTTCTTCATGGAGAGGTGACATTTCTTAGGGAATCATGGGCCTGGGCATTCAAGTAAATCAGAGAGAGAAAGTATAAGAGAGAGGTGACCTGAGAGCTTGAAGGCCTATGGAGAAGGGTTAAGAAACAAGATAGACCCATGTAGGACCCCCTTAGCTACGGGATGGAGGAAGCCATGAGGATAGGTAAGGAGAACCACAGCTGATCTCTCTGATTCAAGGTGACTTTAGAACCATGCTGAACCCTTGGGAAAAGAATGGTTAAACTGTCCCAGTTACTGAGTTTAAGTTCACTTCTGGGAAGGTTGGACAAGATGACAGAACAGGTAGAGGGAGGTGGGAGTTCCCTTTCTGGTTAGACACCATATGACAGCAGGAAAGGCCTGGCCTAGAGATGACAATGAAAAAATGAAGATCAGAAACTCTTGGTTTGAGACTTACGAGGAGTTTAAGAAGTGGGCCCACATTTAGATACCTACAGTGAACTCATCATCTTTTGCAATCCTTCCAGGCCCAATTCTGACATGTAAACATCAAAATAGACTTTGTATTTTTGGATGTTGATTTAGCCTGTTAGAAGTTCATTCCACAGAAGGTCTTAGCATCATTTTGTAAACCCTCAATTAATTTTCTTAATCTTTAGATTTATCTGAAAATATGGCAAGGAATAAAGATGGCTTCTTGCTAATTCAACAGTAAATACAATCTCCCTTTGGTGTGTGCATGTGTATATGACACCCATATATATTTTTAGATAATTTCATTTAATTAAGGATCACACATGTTGGGAATAAAACACTAAGCATCCTTACAACTTTGTTTTGAAGCTGGTTTTATTTTTCAAGGGCTTTCTACTGAAACACAGGCCAAGAAACACAGGCCAAGTTCTCCATAACTCCTGGTCCATCTCTAACCTCATATACATTATCTAAAACCTTAAGGAATTTCACAATTATTTCTCAGAAGATGGTTCTGGAATCAATAGATCAGCTCCATAAGAGCAGGAGGTGTGGACTGTCTTGTTCTCTGAAGGATCCCCAATACCCAGAACACACACCGGGCATTCAGTAGGTGTTTAATCAGTATTTGTTACTGACTGAATGCACCATTCTCAATAAAGCCACTTTAATAATTGATTTTTTAAGGAATACATTTTAAGTAAGAATCTGCCTCTTATATATATTCATTTTTTACTTTTTCTGGAGTTCCTGTCAGTTGCTGTATAAAAGCAATTAGGCCATGTGAGTATTGCCCCATTTGTATTTCCTATCAGGTGGCCACAGGTCCCTGTCCCCTTATACCATTAAAGGCAAAACGAACAAGCAGCCATTCCAATCTGTAAGCAGTCATATGCACACTGGCCACTTGCCTCAAAACGCCTGCTGAAAAGGTCACCTGTGGAGGAAACCTACATTGGCTTTTTGAGCTGAGCAAAAAAACAATGGAAAAATTGCTCTCAGAGTCAAACACTAGGCAACAGAGAGTAGCCTTGCCCAATAAAAATACAGGGTGAACCACAGGGGTAATTTTATATGTTCTGATAGCCCTATTAATTAAAAAGCTTAAAAATTGAGTGAAGTTAATGGTGATATTTATCATTTAACCCCTTATATCCAAATATTATTGTTTCAACATATCATCACTATAAAAGAAGTATCAGTGAGATACTTTATTTACATTCTTTTTTTTGTACCAAGTCTTCAGAATTCAGTGGGTATTTTACGCATATAGCACATCTCAATTTGGAGATGCCCCCTTTCTTTTTTATTTTTTTAATTTTTTAAATGTTTGTTTATTTTTGAAAGAGAGAGAAACAGAGTGCGGTGGGGGAGGGGCAGAGAGGAAGAGACACAAAATCCGAAATAGGCCCTAGGCTCTGAGCTGTCAGCACAGAGCCCAATGCTGGGCTTGAACTCATGAACTGTAAGATCATGACCTGAGCCAAAGTTGTATGCCTAACCAACTGAGCCACCCAGGCGCCCCAGAGATGCTACCTTTCAATTGCTCAGTAGCCATGTGTGGCTTACAGCTGCCATATTGGACAGTGTACCATTAGATTAGAGTAGTGCACAAACATACTGCTATTGCCCATTCCTCTCCATGGAAGTCTGGGAACACATGAAGGTTGTGAAGTGTTCCTCTTTGGCAAACTTAAATAGCAGAGATGAGAGCCTCACAATGCAACAAAATGGTTGTGTCCTCTAATCAACAATACATTTTCATGGACAAACTGGTGAAATTATGTTCGTGTTTTTGTGATACTTGGCAGTAAAACAGCCTCATATTCCATTAAACATTATTGAGAAATTCTGTGGGCTAGGAAAAACCCTGGCCTTTCAGAGTGGACCACCAATAGAAACGTGGAAAAAAATGTCACATGCTCATTCACCTCCTGGTTCCACAATACTGTTTGTTTGTTTGTTTGTTTGTTTGTTTGTTTGTTTGTTTGTTTTGAGAGAGAGAGCACGAGCAGGGTAGGGGCAGAGAGAGAGGGAGAATTCTAAGCAGGCTTTGCGCAGTCAGCACAGAGCCTGACGTGGGGCTTGAACTCACAAAACCGCAAGATCATGACCTGAGCCCAAATCAAGAGTCAGATGCTTAACCAACTGAGCCACCCAGGCGCCCCTCCACAACACTCAGCAATGCTACTGTAACACTGACCATATACGGAAGCATGGGGGAAACTCTCTGGTCATCTGCATGAAAGCTTCATCGTTCATTCCTTTAGTGGATGTTTATTGAGCTCCTCTCTGGTTCCAAAATATTTTCATCACCCAAATTAGCAGTCACTCCTATTCTCTCCTGCCACCCCAGCCTCTGGTGGAAGCAAGTCTACTTTCTGTCTCTATAAATTTGCCTGTTCTGAACATTTCATATAAATGGAATTGTACAATATATGGCCTTTTCTATATGGCTTCTTTCACTTAGCATAATGTTTTCTAGTTCATCCATGTTGTGGCATGTGTCAGTACTTCATTTCTTTCTGTGGCTGAATTATAGATTCCATTACAGATAGATCACATTTTGTTTATCCCTTCAGAAGTGGATAGAGATTTGGGCTCTTTCCATCTTTGGGGCTATTGTGAATAATGCTGAATAAAAATTCAAGTACAAGGTTTTGTGTGGCCATATGGTCTTCATTTCCTTGAGTATTTTCCTGTATTTTTGTGGTGTTGTTTTTTACATAATCCTTCTGAATTAGATCTTGGCATAAGGTGGCCATATCAGAACAAAGTTCTTATCCTTCACTTAAAAATTGCTCAAAATATTTATATTATTAAGGTTATATTAATTGATCATCTTTATATCAGTTAATTATAGATGTAGATTGTTCTTTGTAAATATGCTACCTGTCATGCTATATGGAAGCATGCATTAAAATTTAAGCACAAAATATTCACTGTAATTGACAACTAAGTGGGTTAGAATATGTCACTTTATTAATGGGAGGAGGAACAGCACTCCTTTATTTAGTAATAACACCCTAGTGACTGGAGAGCATTCAGTGCCAGGCCAGCTATATAATATGCAGCACATCTTTAGATGGAGAAGTTGTCTTCCCATGGGCTCGCCACTCCAACCTGAGGCAAGTAGGCATTCTCCAGTGGCCTGCAACCTCTGCACTTGGCTGCACAAAGTACTTGGGTCAGGGGCAGGCAAGATCCACACTGAGTTGCCAGCTGAGCACCCATGGCACTGCCTGCCCTGGGTGGTCATGGCCACTAGCTTGCTCTAAGTAGAGACTCAATGGGGCTTGTACCTGATACTCCACCCTCCCCATGCCTGTGTCCAGGACCCCATGAAGGTAGAGCATAATGGCTGCATGTGGGCCTCCCCCACCAATGCAATCCAGTTGTCACTTCTGTCGGCCACAGTAGTCACGGGGCAGGGATGGGGAGGCCCTGCAGGGCCCAAGGTTCTGGAGGCAGGAAACAAGTGGGAGAGAAGCCATGGAGTGATGGTGGGAGGTAGGTACCATGCATGAGCTGTGGCATCAAACCCCTGGACACGCTCCATTGTCTTCTTGACTTCATGTAAAAACACAAAATCAAAAAATAAATCATTAGGAATTTAAAGACTCATGAAGCCAGCCCAGGTTCAATGTCATCTCTTAAGTTTTTAACACACTTTATTTTGTTTTAATTTTTTTAAATTTATATATTTATTTTGAGAGAGAGTCAGCACAAGTGGGGGAGGGGCAGAGAGAGAGAGAATCCCAAGCAGGCTCCGCACCACCAATGCAGAGCCCAATGTGGGTCTTGAACCCATGAAGCTGTGAGATCATGACCTGAGCCAAAACCAAGAGTCAGGTGCTTAACTGAATGAGCCACCCAGGCACCCACTTCTTAACATACTTTCAACATTTGGGGAAGAATTTGACTTTACACATGAAGTAAATATGAAATAAAGCATGATCTCAACTATTATTATTTTTATGTCTGTCATCTTTTTTTTTGAGGTATAGTTGATGCAACATTATATTAATTTCAAGTGTACAACATAATGATTCAGTATTTGTATGCACTGTGAAATGATCACCACAGTAAGTCCAATTACCATCCATCAGCATGCAGAATTATACTTTTTGTTTTCTTGTGATGAGAACTTTTAAGATTTACCCTCTGGCAGCTTTTAAATATGCACTGCAGTCTTGTTGAGTATGGTCACAGTGCTGTGTTCATTACATGCCCATGACTTTTATTTTGTAACTAGAAGTTTGTGCCTTTTGACACCCTTCACCCATTTTACCAACTCCCAACCCCTTCCCCTCCGGCAACCACTTTTCAGTTCTCTGTATCTTTGAGTTTTGTTTCTTTGTTTTGGTTTTTAGATTCCACAAATAAGTGAAAGCATACAATATTTGTCTTTCTCTGACTTATTGCACTTAACATAACACCCTCAAGATCCATCCATGCTGTTGCAAGTGGCCAGATTACATTATTCTTTATGGCTAAGTAGTATTCCATTGTATATACACACCACATCCTCTTTATCCATCCATCCATCAATAGATACTGTTTGCATATCCTGACCATTATAAATAATGCTGCAATGAACATAGGGTGCATATATCCCTTTGAGTTAGTGTCCCCATTTTCTTTGAATAAGCACCCAGAGGTAGAATTGCTGGATTATATGTAGTTTTATTTGTAATTTTTTTGAGGCACCTCTACAATGTTTTCCATAGCAGCTGCATCAGTTAACATTCCCATCAATAGTGCATGAGTGATCCCTTTTCTCTGCAACCTCATCAACACTTATTTATTTTTCTTTTCTTTTCTCTTTTCTTTCTTTTCTTTTCTTTTTTCTTTTCTTCTTTTTCCTTTCCTTTTCTTTCTTTCTTTCTTTCTTTCTTTCTTTCTTTCTTTCTTTCTTTCTTTCTTTCTTTCTTTCTTTCTTTCTTTCTTTCTTTCTTTCTTTCTTTCTTTCTTTCTTTCTTTTATAATAGGCCTCCTAATAGGTGTGAGGTGATATCTTACTGTGGTTTTGATTTGCATGTATCTGTTGATCATCTGTCTTCTTTGGAAAAATGTATGTTCATATCATCTGCCCATTTTTAAATCAGATGATTATTTTTTTGCTATTGAGTTGCATGAATTCTTTCTATATTTTGAATATTCACCCCTCATCAGATATATAATTTCCTATCAGATATATATTTTCTCCCTTCAGTAGATTGCCTGTCATTTTGTTGGTGATTTCCTTTGCTCTGCAGAAGATTTTTAATTTCACGTATTCCCACTTGTTTATTCTTTGACTTTGTTGCCTTTCCTTTTGTATTCAGTTCCAATATATCATTGCCAAGTCCAGTGTCAAGGAGCTTACCATGTATGTTCTCTTCTAGGAGTTTTATGGTTTCGTCTTACATTAAAGTCTTTAATGCGTTTTGTGTTGATTTTTGTGTGTTCTTGCCTCCTTTGTCACATATTAATTGATCATGTAAGCATGTCTTTATTTCTGGGAAATCAATTCTGTTCCATTAATCTATGTGTCTGTTTTATGCCAATACTATACTTTTGTGATTACTGTTACTTTGTAATACAGTTTGAAATCAGGGAGCATGATGCTTCTGGCTTTGTTCTTTCTCAAGGTTGCTTTGGCTATTTAGGGCCTTTTGTGATTCCATACAAATTTTAGGAATATTTGTTCTATTTCTATGAAAAATGCCATCGTAATTTTCTTAGGGATTGCATTGAATCCGTATATTTCTCTGGGTAATAAAGACATTTTAACAATATTGATTCTTCCAATTCATGAGCATGGGAATACTTCCCATTTATTTGTGACTTCAATTTCTTTCATGTATGTATTATAATTCTCAGTGTGCTGGTATTTCACTTCCTTGGTTAAATTTATTCTTAGGTATTTTATTCTTTTGATGCAATTGTAAATTGGATAGTTTTCTTAATTTTTCTGATAGTTCATTGTTAGTGTATAGAAATGCAATAGATTTTTGTGTAGCGAATTTGTATCCTGTAACTTTACTGAATTTGTTTATTAGTTCTAGCAGTTTTGGGGGGAAGTCTTTAGGATTTTCCATATGTAAAATAATGTCATCTGCAAATAGTGAGTTTCACTTCTTCCTTTCCAATTTGGATGTCTTTTATTTCTTCTTCTTGCCTAATTGCTCTGCCTAGGACTTATAGCACTGTATTTAATAAAAATGGTGAGTGTAGGCATTCTTGTCTTGTTCCTGATCTTAGAGGACAGTTTTACGCCACTGAGTATGATCTTAGCTGTGGGTTTGTCATTTATGGCCTTTATTATGTTGAGGTATGCTCCCTCTATGCCTACTTTGTTGAGAGTTTATCATGAATGGATATTGAATTTTGTTACATGCTTTTTCTGCATCTGTTGAAATGACTGTATGATTTTTGTCTTTCATTTTGTTAATATGGTGTATCACATTGATTGATTTTATTTGTGGACATTGAACTATTCTTGCCTCCCTGGAGTAAGTCCCCCTTGATCATGGTGTGTGGTCCTCTTAATGTATTGTTGAATTCAGTTTGCTAATAGTTTGTTGAGGATTTTTGCATCTATGTTTATCAAGGATATTGGCCCTTAATTTTCTCTTTTTGTGGTGTCTTTGTCTAGTTTTGGTACCAGGTAATGCTTGCCTCCTAAAATGAGTTTGCAAATATCCCCTTCTCTTTAATTTTTTGGAAGAGTTTGAGGATTGGTATTAAATCTTCTTTGCATGTTTGGTAGAATTCACAGTGAAACTGTCTGGCCCTTGACTTTTTGTTTGTTGGGAAGTTTTTTATTACTAATTCAATTTCCTCACTACTGATCTATTAAGAGTTTCTATTTCTTCATGATCCAGTCTTGGAAGAGTATATGTTTCCCGTAATTTATCCATTTCTTCTAGGTTGTCCAATTTGTTGGCATATAATTATTCATATTCTTTCATTTCTGATTTTATTTACTTGAGCCCTCTCTTTTTTTCTTGGTAGGCCGAGCTAAAGGTTTATCTTTTTAAAGAATCAGCTCTTCATTTCATTGATGTTTTCTATTGTCTTTTTAGTCTCCATTTCATTTATTTCTGCTCTGATCTTTGTGACTTCCTTTCTTCTATTAACTTTGGGCTTCATATGTTCTTCTTCTAGTTCCTTTAGGTGTAAGTTAGATAGATTGTTTATTTGAGATTTTTCTTGTTTTTTGAGGTAGGCCTATATCACCATGAACTTCCTCTAAGAACTGTTTTTGCTGCATTCAGTAGATTTTGGTATGATGTATTTTAATTTTCATTTCTCTCAAGGTATTTTTAAACTTGCCTTTTGATCTGTTTGTTGACTCATTTGTTGTCCAGCAGCATGTTGTTTAATCTCCACATATTAGTGATTTTTCCAGTTTTTTTATTGTAATAGCTTTGTTGTTTCATACCAGTGTGGTTGGAAAGATGCTTGATATGATTTCAGTCTTCTTACATTTATTTAAATTTGTTTTGTAGCCTAACATATGATCCATTCTGGAGAGTGTTCCAGATCCACTAGAGAAGAATGGATATTCTGCTGCTTTTGGATGAAATGTTTTGTATATCTGTATGTTAAGTCCACATGGTCTAATAAGTCACTTAAGGCTGATGTTTCCTTTTTTATTTTCTGTCTGGATGATCTATCCAGTGATGTAGTAGGATATTAAAGTCCCCTGCTATTGTATTGCTATAAATCTCTCCCATTTAGGTGCTCCTATACTGTACACATAAATCTTTACCTCTTTATCATTATTTAATGCCTGTCTTTATCTTTTTTATTAAATTTTTTAATGTTTATTTATTTTTGAGACAGAGAGACACAGAGCATGAGCAGGGAGGGTCAGAGAGAGAGGGAGGCACAGAAATTCTTAGCAGGCTGCAGGCTCTGAGCTGTCAGCACAGAGCCCAATGCGAGACTCAAACCCACAAACCATGAGATCATGACCTGAGCTGTAGTCTGACGCTTAACTGACTGAGCCACCCAGGCACCCCCATGTCTTTGTCTTTTAGTTTAGTCTTTGTTTTAAAGCCTGTTTTGTGTGATATAGCTATAGCCTTGTCTGATATAACCCTAGCTTTCTTTTAGCTTCTATTTGCATGGAATATCTTTTTCTATCCCTTCACTTTCAGTCTGTATGTCTTTATGTCTGAAGTGACTTTCTTATAGACAAGATGTAAACAGATTCCTTTAAGCTGAAAAGAAGGGGCACTATTTATATATATGCATATATATAATATAAAATAGTCTATTTTAAGTTGATAGCAATTTAAGTTTGAACACATTCTAAAGGACTACATTTTTACTCACTCCACCCCCATGTTTTGTGTTTTTGAGGTCACATTTTACATCTTATTTTGTGTATCCCTTAACTAATAATGAAGCTATAGTTATTTTTACTACTTTTTTTTTTGTTTTTTAACTTTCATACTAGCTTTGCAAGTGATTAATTCACTACCTTTACTATATATTTACTTTTACCAGTGAGATTTATACTTTCATATGTTTTCTAGTTTCTAATTAGTGCCCTTTCTGACATTTCTTGTAAGGCCAGTTTAGTGGTGATGAACTCCTTTAGATTTTACTTGTCTGTGAAACTCTTCATCTCTTAATTCTGAATAACAGCGTTGGTGGGCAGAGTCTTCTTGGTTGGAAGTGTGTTCCTTTCATTACTTTGTATGTATCCTGCCACTGCCTTCCAGCCTGTAAAGACTCTGCTGAAAATTCTGCTAATAGTCTTAGGGTGGTTCCCTTCTACAGAACAAGTTGTTGTTTTCTTCCTGCTCTTAAGATTCTCTCTTTATCTTTAACTTTTGACATTCCAATTATATTTATTAGTGTGGATCTTTTTGAATTCATCTTATTTGGAACACTCTGTGCTTCCTGGATCTGGATGTCTGTTTTCTTCCCCAGGTTAGGGAAGTTCTCAGCCATGGTTTCTTCAAATACATTTTTTTCCCTGTTCTCTCTCTCTTCTTCTGGGACTCCAATAGTGTGAATGGTTTTCTGCTTGATGTTGTCCCATGGGTACCCTTAGGCTGTCTTCACTTTTTACATTCCTTTTTCTCTTACCTTCTCTGTGTAGATGAGTTCCACTGCCCTGTCTGCTGGATCACTGATTCTTTCTTCTGCTTCATCTAGTCTGATGGTAACCCCCTCTCGTGTATTTTTCATTTAATGTATTCTTCAGCTCTGTGACTTCTGTTTGGTACTTCCTTGTATTTCCTATCTCTGTGAAAGTTCTTACTGTGGTCATTCATATTTCTCCATTTTTGGTGAGCATCCTTATGACCATTATTTTGAACTCTTAATCAGGTAAGTTACTTATCTTCATTTCATTAAGATTTTTTCTGAGGTTTTATCTTGTTCTTCCATTTGAAGCATATTTCTTTATCCATTCATCAGTTGATGGACATTTAGGCTGTTTCCATAATTTGGCTATTGTTGAAAGTGCTGCTATAAACATTGGGGTACAAGTGCCCCTATGCATCAGCACTCCTGCATCCCTTGGGTAAATTCCTAGCAGTGCTATTGCTGGGTCATAGGGTAGATCTATTTTTAATTTTTTGAGGAACCTCCACACTGTTTTCCAGAGCGGCTGCACCAGTTTGCATTCCCACCAACAGTGCAAGAGAGTTCCTGTTTCTCCACATCCTCTCTAACATTTATAGTCTCCTGATTTGTTAATTTTAGCCACTCTGACTGGTGTGATGTGGTATCTGAGTGTGGTTTTTATTTGTATTTCCCTGATGAGGAGCGACATTGAGCATATTTCATATGCCTGTTGGCCATCTGGATGTCTTCTTTAGAGAAGTGTCTGTTCATGTTTTCTGCCCATTTCTTCACTGGATTATTTGTTTTTCGGGTGTGGAGTTTGGTGAGTTCTTATATACACAATGGAATACTACATGGCAATGAGAAAGAATGAAATATGGCCTTTTGTAGCAACATGGATGGAACTGGAAAGTGTTATACTAAGTGAAATAAGTCATACAGAGAAAGACAGATACCATGTTTTCACTCCTGTATGGATCCTGAGAAACTTAACAGAAGACCATGGGGGAGGGGAAGGAAACAAAAAGTTAGAGAGGGAGGGAGCCAAACCATAAGAGACTCATAAAAACTGAGAACAATCTGACAGTTGATGGGGGGTGGGAGTTAGGGGAGGGTGGGTGATGGGTATTGAGGAGGGCACCTGTTGGGATGAGCACTGGGTGTTGTATGGAAACCAATTTGACAATAAATTTCATATTAAAAAAATAAAAAAGAAAAAAAGAAATATATTTCTGTTTACTCATTTTGTTTGACTCTCTGTGTTTGCTTCTATGTGTTAGGCAAAACAGCTACCTTTCCCAATCTTAAAGGAGGGAAGGAGGAGCCTATTGTTTAAACTTGTCCTAGCTCTTGGTTGTTTCTCTATCCTTTGTGATTGTCTAAGCAGCCTGATTAATTCGTGATATGTCCCATTTATTGAGAGAGTGTCCATGTTTCAAAGAGAGCATTCATTCAGCACTTACTTCCAGGCTGATTCTAAGCCAGACCTTCATGCAGCAGCTTTCAAAGTATTCAAATATATACAGTTCTGTGGGACTACAGTCATAAATCCTGCTCATCTCCAGATCAGGTGACCTGGAGCTGCATCTTGGGTGATATTTAAAAATTTGGGGGCTTCAGACAAGTGTATAAGGTCTTTTCTGGGAGTTACTGGCAAGCTGTAGCAAAGCTAAGGGAGAGCACAAAGTTGGCACCCTCTGGCCTGCTTTCTTTGGACACTCCATAGCTGCTAGATGTGTAGCAAACCTGAGGCCTGCCCCTCAGGCTGCAGCTCCAGGACAAGTACATAGGCCTTTTTCACAGAAAGACCAGGGTGTGTTTCAGTCTGCAACCTGTGCAGTGCCCTAGGGGTGGTAGCCTCCCAAGAACTGCCTCTGTGATTGTTACAGCCCCATGGGACCCAAGAACACAAGCCTCCCTGGCTCCCAGACCCAGGTGATCAAGGAGAGCCCCCTGTGTGGACTGCACCCCTCAGAGTTTTAGCGAGGCAGAGAGAGGGTAAATAGCTCCATATTTGTGAGATCTCTCCCAATCGTGGGTCACTGTGCTAGGGTGAGGTTTTTTGGCAAGACTGAATCTCTGCCTCTTCTACCATCTTGATGTGGCCCTTTAGTGTTTGTTGTGAAGGAGCCATTCAGCTAATTTTGAGGTCTTTTGCAGAAGGAATTATTCCATATGTAGCAGTACATTTGGTGTGTCTGTGGGAGGAGATGAATTCAGGATCTTCCTATGTTTCCATCTTAGACTGTCCCCTCTTTCTGCACATTTCAAAATAAATGCATCTAGAGTGTGACTTTGTGTTCTCTCTGGTTAATGAAAATACATTTCTAGAATGAAATGAGTTACTTTTATAATTAATCAAACACTAATGTTACATGAACATTTTTGCTGAATATTATTTTATGTATATGTGATACATTATAATTCTGTTCATTTTGAGGGGGAGGATATATATTTTAGTACCTTAACCTAAAAAAAAGTATCTCTCCTCATCCAGGTCTATTAAAATAAGATTAGCCTCTTTGTCGGATACTCCTGGTGTTGAAAACCTTGTTAGCACTCTCATGCTGAATAAAAGTATATTGGAGGATTTAAAGCAATACAATGAGGCTCACAGAGACCCTGTAAGTACCTACTATGACCCTATTGGCTTCCTTTCCCTCGTGATATGGGACCATTATGACCCATGTAGTTTCAGCCTTGAGGTTTCCTTGGATCTCAGTTGGAGAATTGTGTGGTGGGGAGGCAGAGGTGGAGTTGGAAGATGGGAGCAAGAAGAGAAAACCTGGGAAACTGGGGTTTAAGGAAGTGAGGGTGTTCTCCTCACTGGTGGCCCCAAGGCAGAGTGCTGGTCAGATATTCTAAATCTTTATCACAGAGATAGAAAATCTGGGCTTGATCCAGACAAGTATCCTGAAACAGGATAGATCTCAGGGCTTGGAATAGGAAGATCTGACTGAGGTTAGGGAATGGTAGCTCAGGAACCTGTGGTGCTTGGTGCTTAACCAGCAACACTGGATATCAGACCTATCCAGTCTGATGGAACTCCATTTGACCCTACTGGATGGTGATTCTGTCTAGAGGGTTTTTGTTGTTGTTGTTGAGCTGGCTATATCCTCAGGGAATGGATGAGCTAGGAAAGATCTTGTATGACAAATGTTGGGTTCTCTTTCTAGGAGTCCTTATGTTAACACTGCTTTCTTGAGGACCATGACAGTTAACTTAACCAGACATGGAACAGCACATGTAGTTGGAGAAATGCTGTTACATTTTTGATAAATTTTATTTAAAAAAAAAAAAAGTCTTATTGAGCTATAACCAATGAACAGCTTGATAGATTTCACAATTCAAATACACCATGTAATGAGCGCCTGTTTCAGGAAACAGACTAACCCCTGCCTGAAGACTAACCCAGCCTGCCTGAAGTTCCTCTCATGCTCCCATTCAGTTACTGTCTCCTCATGTTAATACCACCTTGACTTCTAAGATTATAAATTAGTTATGCCTGTTTTTGAACTTTATTTGAAGGGATTGTACCGTATGTGCTCTGATATCAGGCTTTTATTGCTCAGCAACATGTGAGACTCACACATATTGTGGTGTAAAGTATTTCATTGCATGACTATTCCACAATTTATTTCTTCCTTCCACTGTCATTTGGGAAGGTTTCCAGCTATTGGATCTTTTGAATAAGCACTTTAAGTTTTAAGTCATCGAGAGGGAGACACCTAACACCTGAACACAGTGAAATATTTAATATTTATCAAACAAGTATTTGATAAGGTAGCAAATTAAAAGAAAACTTCTCTCCAGAACATGTTTTTTTTGTTTTGGTTTGTCTTGATCTGTTTGTTTTTTCTTTCTTTTTTTTTTTCTTTTTTTTTTCTTTTTTGCTACTTCCCTCCTGGCCTGCTAATGCAGTGTGATGTGGCGTCCTGTTTCTCGAAATGTGGTTTAAGGAGCCATAGGGGCCTCTGAGACATAAATTTTCAGGGGCGTCCACGAAGTAACAAAAAAACTGTTTCTGTAATATGAATAAGAAAGTATTTTCCTTTTCCACTGTATTGATCTTCACACCAATGGTGCAAACGCAGTGGTGAGCACAGCCTTGGGAGTCTCAGTGTGAATCAAAGCAGCGGCACCAGAGTTCGTTGAGTTCTTCATCGCCATTCACTCATGTTAACATCAGGAAAAGAAAATCTAGTGAGGGCATCGTTGCACAGCAATACAATGGCCAAAACAAAAAAGAGTGGTACCACTAGATGCTGGGGAGGATGCAGGGAAACAGGATCATTCACATGTTGCCAGTGGGAATGTAAAATGCTACCATGCTCTCTGGGAGACATTTTGGCTATTTCTATAAAAACTAAAAATGCAGCAACCATATGACCTAGTAATTTCACTCCTGGGCATTTATCCCAGAGAAATGAAGTCTTGTACGCGAATGTTCATAAGCTGTCAGAATCAGCCCAGATGTCCTGCAACAGGTGAATGGGTAAACTGTGACGTGTCCATGCCATGGAATAGTACTTAACAATACAAAGGAATGAACTGTAGGTTTATTCATCAGCTTGGATGAATCTGCAGAGAATTATGCTGAGTTGGGGTGGGGGGAAGCCAAGCCCTAAAGGTTACATACTGTATGATTCCACTTACATTACATGTTTGAAATAACACAGTTTTAGAAGTGGAGAAGAGATTATTTGTTGCCACAGGTTAAGGGCCAGAGGAAGGCAGAAAGTAGATGGGTGTGATTATAGCAAGGTAATTCAAGGGATCTAATTCAAGGGATCTTTTGTTGGAACTGTACTGGTGGATATATGAACCTACACATGGATAAAATTGTGTAGAACTTGATACACACACACACACATCAATGTGCATTCGCTGCTTGTCATATTATGCTAGAGTTTTGCAGAATCTTACTATGACAGAATACTGGGCAAAGTGTAGAAGGAATTTCTCTGTATTTCTTTTTTTTAAAAAAAAAACATTTATTTGTTTTTGAGAGAGAGACAGAGACAGAGTGCAAGCAGGGGAGGGGCAGAAAGAGAAGGAGATACAGAATCTGAAGCAGGCCCTAGGCTCCAAGCTGTCCAACATGGGGCTCAAACCCACTAACTGTGCGATCATGACCTGAGCCAAAGTTGGCCGCTCAACTGACAGAGCCACCCAGGCGCCCCTGTCTGTATCATTTCTTACAACTACTTGTGAGGCTACAGCTATCTCAATATAACTTTCAATAAAAAAAGAAAAAGAAAAGCCAGTTTCACTCGAAGTGGTAAAAATTACTAACTTAATTAAATTTCAATCCTTAAGCACCTGCATTTTCAATATTCTGTTGTGACAAAATGCAAGGTGCACATAAAGGTCTCCTACTGCAGACTAAAGTATGTTAGTTGTTTCAAGAAAGAGCATTTCTGCAATTGTTTGATTTTCATGCAGAACTAGCCCCTGTTCTCATGGAACACCACTTTTACTTGAAAGAACAGCTGGCAGACAAAATATGGTTATTCGGTCTCGGTCTCGAATACTTGGCAGACATTGTCTTAAAAATGAAAGAAGCAAGGCTGTCACTCCAAGGGAACAACTGACAGTATTTGTTCCCTGTGATAATATCCAAGCTTTCAATAAAAAAATTAGAATTTTGGAAAATCAGTATCTTTCATCATGAGCTTCACAGCTTCCAAAAATTTTAAAAAGTTTTTCTGATGAGGCTGGTAGCAATGTCACAAAATGTGATGCTTTAATATATATTTTTTAATTCTTTTAGCATTTATTCATTATTGAGAGACAGAGCATGAGTGGGAGAGGAGCAGAGAGAGGGAGACACAAAATTTGAAGCAGGCTCCAGGGTCTGAGCTGTCAGCACAGAGCCCAGCACGGAGCTCGAACTCACGAACTGTGAGATCATGACCTGAGCCAAAGTCAGACGCTCAACTGACTGAGCCACCCAGCACCCCTGATGCTTTGATATTTTATCGTAAGTCAGCATTTGGAAAATCTGTGTAAGCTTGGTGAACCAATATTTTGTAGATAAAACAGGATGTTACAACATCACACATAGGTAAAAAGTACTCACGGAGTACAAAGTTTACTGATATGGTTTCAGCTTCCACATTGCAATTGATCTTTTATTTTTTTATTTTTTTAAATATCTATTTTTGAGAGAGACAGAGCATGAGAGGGGGAGGGGCAGAGAGAGGGAGTCACAGAATTGGAAGCAGGTTCCAGGCTCTGAGCTGTCAGCACAGAGCCCAACGTGGGGCTCAAACCCACGAACTGTGAGATCATGACCTGAGCCAAAGTCGGAAGCTTAACCAGGCGCCCTGCAACTGATCTTTAAAACAGTACCACTTGTTGAGCATCAGAGAAGAATATCCATAATTATCTGAAAGAGTATTTAAATACTTCCCTGTTTTCTAGCTCTGTATCTTTGTGAAGACAGATTTTTTTTTGTATATTTCAACCAAAATAACATATCGCAGCAGATTGAATGAAGAAGCAGATATGAGCATCCAGCTGTCTTTCATTAAGCCAGACATTAAAGGGATTTGAAAAAATATAAAACAATGCTACTCTCCTCTCTAAATATTTTTGTCAAATTTTGAATTTTGTTTTAATTAGTAAATTCAACAAAAATGAATCAACATCAAAATTTTCCCAATTTTAATTTCTAATATAGAAAATAGTGATAGATAGATATTACACACATAAACCAAGCTCTTTGGGGTCCTCAGGGAATAGGGGTCCTGGGATCACAATATTTGAGAACCACTAATGCAGAGGTAAGGAAAACAGATTCCAGGTCAAAGGGACTGTGGTTTGAATCACAGATCCAGCCCTTACTAACTGGAAATCTCAGCATGTTACTCAGCCCCCCAAGCCTTATTTTCTGGTAAGTGAAATAGAGAAAATGATAATATTCATAGGAGTGAGGGTTCAATGAACACGGGGAGGACATTTAACTTAGTACATGGTCCAAAGGTAGGTACTGATGGATGTTGGCTCTGACCGTCATTGTTGTTAGTTACGGCCGACTACTGACTGCTTACACAAACCTTGATGGTTATATTTTAAGGGCCTTAAAATATATGCTTATCTTTTCAGGATGGAACACCACTGAAAGCATTTGTAGCTGAAGTTGCAGAACAAATAGTCGGCATTGCAGTGATCAGAGATGAAATGGTAAATTGCAAAATAGACATTGATTTCTTGGATTGTGCCTTTTTATATCATGAATTAGCACACAATACCTCTTTTTCATTTTTGTTTATTTAATATGAATGCCTCTTTTTTTTAAGGATTTCATCATCTGCTTGGTTGATTTTCAGTTTCCCATTTTTTCAGTTTAAACTATTTAAAATATTACAGAGAATATATGAAAAATTCACATTTTGTAAATTCATATAACCAGGGTGCCTGGGTGGTTCAATTGGTTGAGCGTTCTGACTCTTGATTTCAGTTCAGGTCCCGATCCCAGGGTTGTGGGACCAACCCCCACATCGGGCTCTTCCCCGAGCATGGAATCTGCTTGAGATTCTCTCTCTGGGTCCCTCTGCCCTTCTCCTCTACTCATGCTCTCTCTCTCTCTCAAATAAAAAATTAAAAAATTTAAAAAAATTTCAAATAACCTTCCACCAGGACCACCACCACCAAAAAATCAAAACAAAACAAAAAACAAACAAACAAAAAAGTCCCAGTGCTCCCCAAAGAATTACTACTGTTAATAGTTAGGCATTTATTCTTTCCTACATTCTTGCTTGCACATAATTAATTACATGCACTGTGTGTGTGTGTGTGTGTGTGTGTGTGTGTGTGTGTATGGTCAATTGGACAAGTAATTTTTTTTTTCCTAGTGCACAGCCAATTCTTCCGAAGTATTTATTGCTGAGTAGTTCATTATTTTCCTGCTGACTTAAAATGTCACCTTTACATGATTCCATATGCCTGTGTCTATTTTTAAACCCTCTTTTCTGTTCTGTGGATTTACTTGTTGATATCTCTTGTATTATTATGTGCTTTGGTATCTGATAGGGGAGTCTTCTCTCATTTGTCTTTTTTTCTAAATTCTCTTGGTTTTAATTAGATATGTCCTTTTCCAGATAAGCCTTGTAATACTTACTATATGAACTTATTTGCACCTTTGTGGTTTTTGTAGAACAATATAGGCAGAATCAACAATTAAAATATTGAGACTTTCTCAGGGCATCTGGGTGGCTCAGTTGGTTAAGCGTCCTACTTTGGCTCAGGTCATGATCTAGTGGTTCGTGAGTTTGAGCCCCAAGTCAGGCTGTATGCTGACAGCTCAGAGACTGCAGCCTGCTTCTGATTCTGTGTCTCTGGCTCTCTCTGCCCTTTCCCTGCTTGTTCTCTCTGCCTCTGTCTTTGTCTCTCTCTCAAAAAATAAATAAACATTTAAAAAAATTTAATAAATAAATAATGAAATATTGAGACTTTCTAGGAACATGGCTTTCTGTATTGGTGGTGGTGGTGTTGAATTATTTCGGGTTCTTCAGTAAAGTTTTGTGGCTTTTCACGTACAGCTTTCTTGTGCCAGATACTTTGCCCCTGTAGGTTTACTCTCTGCTCTGTTCTGTTTACTTTCTGACTCTAATTGGATTTGGCCAAAGGGGAACCCTGATGAGAGGAAGGGAGGAGAGTGAGATTGGGATGCCCTCAGCTGGCTGGTCTCTCCACTGAGTTTTCTGAGCTTTTCAAGGTGGCCTTTTCTCCAGCACCCTCTCATTTTGGATTCCAGTAACTAGCACCTCCCATGCCACCCACCTAAGGTGGTGTTAGCTTGCAGTTGCTGCTACACTGTCCCCTACTGGTTTCCCTACCCCCTGCCCCCTCCTTGTAAGTAGTCTTTTTGCTTTAACCCACCTCCAGTTATCCTAATTTGAACATACCATCTGTTTCCTGCTGAGACCCTGACTGATACAGTCCTGAACATTTATGATTTGTTTCTACTTGTTTTATATTTTTCTGGGTATTGGAGTGCCTGGGTGGCTCAGTCGGTTAAGCCTTGGACTTAGGCTCACAGTTTGTGAGTTCGAGCCCCGGGTCAGTCTCTGTGCTGACAACTTAGAGCCTGGAGCCTACTTCAGATTCTGTGTCTCCTTCTCTCTCTGTCCCTCCCCCACTTGTGCTCTGTCTCTCTCTGTCTCTCAAAAATAAATAAATGTAAAAAAAATTATATTTTTCTGGGTATTATAAAGAGACACTTTTTTTTTCATTGTTCTAAGTGTTTATTTTGGTATGTGGGAACAATAGTACTTTTTGTCTTGTGATCTTATATATCCAGCCACCTTTTTGAAGTCTCTTTAGCTCTGAGAGTTTTCAGTTGAATCTCTTTTCTGGCACAGTGTCACTTCTTCCACATTGTCTTGACCAAAGCAGTTATAGGGCATGCTCAGATTCTAGGGATGGAGAAAGTGACTCCACCTCTTGATGCTGAGAGTGTGGCAAGGTCAGTCTGCCAAAGAGCATGCAGGATGCAAGTTAATCTTGTGGCCATCTTTGGAAAATAGCCTTATTTTTAAAATATTTATGTCTTATTTCTTTTTCCAGTTTTGTTATATGTTTAGAATAACATTGAATAGTAATGTTTATAATGGATACTTTTGTGGTGTTCTTAGTTTTAATGGGAATGATTCTGTATTTTCCTCCATTTAGTGTAATATTTGCTGCAGGTTTCTGGGAGGCATCCTTTATCAAGCTATAAGGAAATTCTCTTCTATTTCTAGTTTACTAAAAGTTTTTATTATGAATGAGTGTTGAATTTTATCATCAAATATGTTTTGGCATTTATTGAGATGACCATACGGCTTTATTCCATTAACCATTAATGTATCTTACACTATACTTGTTCTTTGGTTTATTTCTCTTTTTGATTCAATGTATCTTTGAGTGATTTTTAAAAATTTTTGTTAATGTTTATTTTTGAGAGACAGAGACAGAGACAGAGTGTGGGTGGGGGAGGGGCAGACAGAGGGGGAGACAGAGAATCTGAAGCAGGGTCCAAGCTCCAAGCTGTCAGCCTAGAGCCGAACGCAGGGCTCAGACTCACAAACCATGAGATCATGACCTGAGCTGAAGTTGGATGCTTAACCCACTGAGCCACCCAGGCGCCCCTTGAGTGATTTTTTTAGAAAGGGTGATAGGTGGTAGGGTCTCTGAGTGCATGCATATACAAGAAGTTTTTATTTTGTTCTCACCCTTTAATACTCATCAGGCTGTATATGGAATTTTTATGCCAATTACCTCTCAACAGATTGTTGACATTTTTACTGTCATGGTTTTCTAGTGTCCAATGTCACTGATAAAATGTAATGTTATATAAATAAATGTACATTTGTTTGCTTTCTGTCTTGAGAATTAGTTTGTTTCTTTTCTATCCCTGAAACTCTGAAATTTTACCAAAAAGTAACTTATGCCTTTTATGACTCATAGGAATATCTTTCCTCTATGATTTCATTATTTTTTCCCTTTTAATTTATTCTCCTCTTCTTGAATTCCTTTTAATTCAAGGATATTGGACCTTTGGAATTGCACCTTCACTGTCTCTTAACTTTCTTCTCATTTCTTTATCTCTTGTACTTCTTTTTTTTTAACTTCCCTTTTTTTTAGTTTATTTACTTATTTTGAGAAAGAGAGAGCGAGAGCACAAGGGTGAGTGGAGGAACAGAGAGAGAGAGGTAGAGAGAGAGAATCCCAAGCAGGCTCCACACCATCAGCACAGAGCCTGATACGGGGCTGGAACTCATGAATCATGAGAGCATGACCTGAGCTGAAACCAAGAGTCGGATGCTTAACCAACTGAGCCACCCAGCCATCCCTTCTCTTGTACTTCTTACTCTTCATTCTAAGAGATTCTCTTGATTTTGTCTTCTGGATTTGTAATTCAGTCTTCAGCCTTGTCCATTCTGTTATGCAGGCCTTCTATTGAAATTGTCATTTGAGGGTTCGTATGTTTAACTTCCAAGTCTTTTTTGTAGCAGCTTGTTTGTTATGTTATATGCAAGGTCCTTCTTGTTATCTCTGAGGACACAATAGAATTTTTTTCTAAAAAAAATTCTCTTCCGTTCCCTGACTGACCTCTGTGTCCCCCTAGAGGAAGTTGTATGTTTCTTTCTTCCGATCTTTTGCATTTGTCAGTTTTCCTTGGAAGTCTGACCATGTCGTACCTGAAAGATTATAACATCAGTGTGGCTGGCTGGCTTCAGTATCCTCGACAGTTGTGCTTCTTGCTTCTCCCCTGCATCTCTCAGTCATGAGGAGAGCTACCCAGCCCTCTGTCAAATTGGGAGGTGGCATCGGTTGTCTGGCTTGCTCTTGTGGCCTTGAATGTAGATGATCCCGGCAGACAGTAGGCCTTTGAGGGGCCCAAGGTAAGAGGGTGTAAGCTAGTGTTAGAAAACTTTGACATGTTTTCTTCCAAGGTGAAGAAAACTATCTTACTTCTGCGTCCCCCATCATGCCACCACCTCATTATTTAATTTTTGTTGTTATTTTAACTGGTTTGGGATGGGAAGAAAATTAGGTGCACATGGTCCATCTGCTGTTTTGAGCCAATAACATCTGTTGGCCCTTTGCTTCTTGTTTTTCAATGATTTCTCAGCCCTACACTTATTACTCATTTTATTTTATAATGAGGGATGCCTCCTTGGTAATTAAAGAAAGGTCTTAGGTGCTAAGGCAGTTGTAGGGTCAGCCCAGATGGAAAGGTCAGGCATTACCAGAATTGCCCTCAGATACCACCACTTCCCTGGTTATCCTGAGCCCCATTTCCTCTGTGCTTTATAGCAGAAGCTTTAAAGACAAAGGACCTTGATAGGCTTGGATACAGACTTCCGTTTTCCTGAATTTTCTAGTGCCAGCTTTGCCAATCACAGAGCAACTCAAGTTCCTTGCATTCTCCAATCCTTCTTTTTGAAAGTATGCTTTTAGGACAGTTCTACTGTGGAAAATAAGAAGAAATATAAGTAGGTGCTTTCCAATCTGCATATAGTTTGATGTTTCATGCATGTCAGGTGTGTTTACTGCTCTTGTCATGAAAGAAAGTCACGCTTGCTCAGAACAGCACCCCACCCCACAGTGTCCACTACTGGGAAGTGAAGCAAGACAGGCTGAATCAGTACACAGTTAGCATGGTTGAGCCCCTGCTTCCCCACCCACAGTGCGGGGGCCAAAGGGTGGTGGTCAGAACTGGACCCATAGAAGTAGGAGCAGAGTGCCCGATATTTTCTTTTATAAGTAAACACTCACTAGTCTTTAAAATTACCTTCCACGATGTAAAAATAAAATACCTCAGAAGCATAAGATGTTTAGGGAATGCCTATGGACGTGGCCTAGACTTGCAGTTTTCCTGTAGATCAGTCTAACCACACGTGCCAGTCGAAGGATGTGACCGGTGAGGTGACATGTTTCCACATTAATAGTGAAGAGAGAATAGTAATGAGTCCAGAGAACATTGGTGGCTGTTGCTTGTCCCACTGCCGAATTTTGTACAGGCTCAGTCAGTCGCACTGACAAGCTTGTCCTGTGCTTGTCCAACACTGGGAAAAAGATGTTGTCCTTTCCCCTGGTCCCTAGCAGAGACTCAAGGCTCTCTGGGTTTTTAGCAGCCACGGCTCTAAGGAACAAATTCCAAAGCTGTGTAGCCATCCTTCAGAGACAAGCCATCAGAACTTTCAGAAGACCTAATTTTCAATTTTAAAAATTTGAACAATCAAAATGAGGTAGTAAATCACTGGAGAGATAAGCACATTTCTTACTACTATACCTAAAGTAATTAAAAATTTTTCTTATCATAAAATGCATGCCACTTGTTTAAAACATCCTTTAATGCCCTTTCCTCACCTCTTGTTTAGGATATAGAGTACATACGATCCCATTACAACATTGAAGATTTCATCTACTTCAGTCACCACCAACGGGAAGAACATGGGCACTTGTATCACTTTGCCCTGAACCCTATTTTTCGGCACTACACCAAGTTTTTTCTGAAGGAGATCCTCCGTTTAAGCTATAAGTCCTGTCTCTACTATCCTGTTTACCCACAATCCAGGGAAGACAAGGTAAAAGAATATCATAATGCACTTTTCCAGCACATTCACGATGTCATTGGTGTTGTGTGCCATATTTTATTCCTTCCTTGCTCAATGGATTTGAATTATAACAGGGCTATGAATTTCAAATGGCCATATTGAGTTTGGCCCTTTTATTACACTATAGAGAAAGTCCAGAAGACTGAATGTCTGAAACACTCACAATCATAATTAGTAGAACAATTTGTTGGCTTTTCCATATTGACAAAGCAGAGACTGGAAAGTCTGCAAAAATGCTCTAAGGGACATGAAAGTCAAATGATTTCTTATGGTGCATTAGTGAAATGCCATAATGATCCTATCATGCTCTTTAAACAAAGAGCATTTTGGTTTGAACTCACAGAACAAATCAGTTCAGTCCTATAAGATTGCTGTGCTATCACGGCATTCCAAATAGGCACTATAACCACCGCCATAAGAGTGTTGGATAAAAAGTGGAGATGTGTGGTGCTGACATAGCCTTTATGTAGTAAATACCTGTATAAGTCTCCCTAGCATGTTATACTTATGAAGACTCATACTTTGTAGTAAGCACTGTCTAGTGTATAAGGTCTAGTGCACAGATAGCAAGCTTTTCTTCCTGTTTCCATCTTGCCTCTACTTATCCCACTCAGTCTTCAGAGCACTTTCCACTAGTTAAATTATGCCTTTTGCCATGAAAGCAGAGGTGTCCATCTTGTTCAAAGCTGCATCCCAGTGCCTAGAAAAGTCACACACATGTACACATGCCTGTCACTGACAGCTGGTCCTCAGCCTGATACAGATTTGAGAAGCGATTAGGTTCAATCACTAGACCATCTAGTTGTCCCATCGTATCCCATTAATGACCAAAAACTTTCTCATGCTCTGCCCAGAATCCTTGATGTGGTCACATTTTTTCTTTGTTACCACAAATGAGCCAAGCAGATTTTTAAAGTAAGCTTATTTATTAAACTTCAAACCAGTCTGAAGCGTATCAGTAAAATTCCCTTAACAATAATTTTGCCAATGCATCTTATTTAACAAAAGCCTTTGGGGGAAGAAAAGAGGGAATGGGGAAGAAGAAAAAACATGGAAGGGATTTTCAGTGAGATGCACAATATGCTCTAGTGATGATCATTTTTCCTACCAAAGTGTGGTGCCGTAGCCATGTGAACGCCCTAGATTTGAACCTCAGGAGATAGAAAGGTAACAATTCTGGAAGATCCTGATCCTCCCCCCAACCCCCCGTTTCTTTTTACTATTCATTTGGCCAGTGGCCAGTGTGGTGACCTTCAGGATGTGATACTAAATTCTTACTTTTTATTCATGATGTTACCTGCATGCGCCCAGTTGGTATGAAAGTCCTTTTGCATCCATAAGAAAAAAAAAATATCTTTGACATTTCATCAAACATTCACATATTTATCTCAATCATATAGAATTTGGAATGTGTTATACAGTGTTTCACATAGGATATAGAAACACATTTGGAGACAGATTTCCTCACAGTCTGCACTTGCAGGTGATTTACACACATACCTTTCTTTAAACACGTGTAAGAAGCTGTACCAGATAAATTAGGAAAGAGTTTCCAAATTCTGCTATAAATTCCCAGTTGACTATAATAAAAGTGAATGTTAGGCTTGCTTTATCAAGATGATTTTCTCCACGCCCTCCTGTGAGGACATGTATTAAGAGCTCCTCCAGGCATAAAATCAGAATTCTGGCTAGGAACTCCTGGGCTCTATTTTTCAGTGTATACAATCAGGGTGTGAAGTTCAATGGTGAAGGATTTTAGAAATCCCTTTTAGAAGCTCTTAGAAATGCCTGGGGGCTGTTTTTCGAACAGCAATAAGTCATATGTAAACCATCTTATTTATTAAACTACACCTAATTTTAGTTCAGTTTTATTTGTTTTGCTTTCCATTTTAAATTCAATAAACATACTAAAATTTTGGATTCACAGTTTAACTCTTGAGGTTTAAATGGTTGAAATACCCTGAGTTAGTTTCACCAGAACCCCTGAGGGGGTTCATAAATGTGAAAGAAATAAAAATCACCGTGTTCAGTTTTCTCTGCCAAGTTTTAAACGTGGGGTAAAATGTATATTTTGACGCATTCTCCTAAAACATGGTTTATCATAGTCTATTTCAGTAAGCATAAATCCAGCTCATAATTTAGAATTAATATAAGTCAAAATAATAGGATCCAATTTCTGCACCCGTACCCCACTTTCTGATTTCATCTTTTTGTTTTAAAACGCTTCTTTTATCAGCAAAGGTCCAGTTGAAGTGGCTGTGACTTTCACAGACAGGAAGATTTCCACATCTGCACTCAGCCTCCTCTCAGATGACATTTTTATCTATGTGCCTTCTTAAAGCAGCTTGTGCCAAACACGCAAAGGTTAACAGGACGCAGATAACACAGCTTAATGGGGTCAAATCAAGCTGATTCATGATCACTATGGAGAAGAGTATCCTCCTGGGGAAAATACTTGTACTGAAAAATCCCATAAACCAAACCACTTGTTTATCTGTCATTCCCACAGAGATAGTAATGTAATTACTCTCGTAATTATCTTCATTAGTGTCAGGCATTATCTACAATTCATTCCTCTGCTCGAAGAGTATGTTTGTTTATTTGCCGACTTTTCCCCCTCCCCGGTTTGGCCGAGTTCAGACTTTTGTGTTTGTAAAGCCGCATGCACGCAGGCGTCTGTGCTGCGCGGCTCTGACATTCTCTCCCCTAAAACAGAGATCGCTGTCTTTCAGTTCCAGAGCTCCTATGCCCACTCCCTGACATCCGCCCTTCATTACTTGGTTCCCGTGCGGCCGCGACGACAGATTGTCTATCCTCTGGAAAATCTTGGCATCAACGCTCCATCAAAGGCGGTCTCCAAGGACGCGGTGGGTAGCCGGGCGGCAGCAGGCATGGAGGCTCTGTGCCAGCTCTCGCGGGCGTGGCAGATGGGGTGGCCGCGCTGTCTTCTCGGGAGCAGGCTGCTTCTTAATTACAGGGAGCCTGGCGCTCATGCCCTTACAGGGGCGCCCTGCGGAGGCTCCCCTGCAGCCCTTTCCCTCAGGTGGTTATTGCACAGAAACCTGACACAGGGGTGGCCTGATCCCTGGATAACAGACCCCACAGGGACACCTTGTGTGCTGTGTCTCAGCACAGGCGGCCTAGGGTCAAACTCCCAGCATATTTCTGTTTCCTTTCTCCTTCCTCAAAAGCAGATTTCCCCTTTCCATTGATGTTTTGTTTAGGCAAAAGTGGGCATTCACAAGTCAGACAAAGCGGACAGAGAAAGTAGAGCTGGCTGAGTTTGAGATGTTTGGGTCCTAAGCTGGGTTTGTTCAACTCCTCTGTGGGGAGTCAGGATGATTAACAGGACCACATTAGCTGCCCTGGGTGGCACAGGCTTAACCTTAAAATGAACAACCCTGGGATGCTTTTTCTACCAAAACAGGAGAAGAAACAAAAATAGAACCTAGATTTCACTTTAAAAATGGAAATGTACATGTGTGTGTACACACGGCCATGTTCTAACTGGAAAAGCATGATTTTGTCAAGTTTACTTCCATATGTAGGCTCGTAGTATTTGTATACACTTCCATTTAAATAAGTTGAAAAAAAATTCCCTTAGTGTGCTGATGTTTGTACATTGTGAGAGAGGAAAGTGGAAGGTTTAAATTCTCCAAAATGTTAGCCAAGGAGTTGCTAGATATGGTGCTCAAATAAACAGCTTGGGCAACCCTGGTGCTGCAGGAAGCACATCATTCTGCTGCCCCTGGCTCCCACTTTGCTGGGTGGGGCGGGGGCGGGGTTCCACCAAGACCCAGCTTTGTGGCACCTGCTGGCTGTACCCAAGGTTGCTTTAGTTCTACATTCATCTCTATATTTGTAAAATAAACAAGAAATTCTAAATTTATATTTGAGTAGAGACTGAAAATCAGTAGCAATTCTTTCCCCTCCTAACTCTCTATGATGGGAAATATCGAGCATATACAAAAGTGGAGAGGACCAGATGAAGCAGGGCTTCTCATTCTGTGGTGCTGACAGACCTTGTCTCCTTTTTTTTTTTTTAATCCATCATAGGCTGATAGTTTTATAAAAGGTGAATTTCTTAAAAATGAATTTAAAACAAAGACAGATAAGATTCAAGTCCAATTATTTTATTATTAGATTTAACAGACACAGAATTACTCTGTCCAATTGCTGTAAAACTGTTGAATGCCTCTCTCAGTCTCTGCACTTACTACATGGGCACCTATCTCAGACCACACGTTGAGTAGCACTGAACTCCCAGATAGTTGGTACTGAACTTCAGAAATTTCCAATTCTTGGCCAATTTTGGATCTCTACCCCCTGCCCCCATCACTTCCCCTTCCTCCTTATCATTTTGAAGCAATTCCCAATATATATATTTCATCCAGGGCCAGCGTGAGTTTTTAGGTAGCAGGGCCCAATGCATTGCAGGGCACCGTCTGTCCACTCTAAAGATAAGAGTGCCCGAGCCGATCTGGAGGATCATTGGGATGGCCACCAGATGGTCTGTTTTGTGGTACAGATCCTGGGATTGGACTCCTTTGGAATGACAGCAAAGACCTACAGATTTGGCACAAAGACAGTGCCTTAGGGTCAGAGAGGGTGGCTTCTTCTATAGCTCAATGAAACACAGCTTCCATAGAGTTGTGCTGATCCCAGGAGAAGGAGCTGCAGGTACCAAGTATAAGGATGAAATTTCTGTGTCGGATCAGGGTAAGGATGAGAGATGCCGCCCTTTTACAGTGACTGCTGACACTCCTTCCAGTATGGAGAGACCATACCACGAGGCCAGGAGAAGCCCTCATAGGGCTCTGGCACCTTGAGCCAGCCCTCTGGTGGCATGAGTTCTGTAGCTGGACCAGGAGGGGAGGAATGCGGAGCTGTCACCTGGTTATCAAGAGCAGTGTTTTTCTGAGTACCAGGAGCTTCTCTCTACCCTCACCCCCAGGAATCTCCAGAGCCTGGAACTCCAAGTAGGGAAAAGGCCAGAAAAAAACATTTTGTTTCATTAAAAATAATCTTATCATGACTTCCCACGTTAGTATGAGTCGCAATTGTTGCTTACATCTAGTGGCCTTTTCTATAGTGATCTTGGCGTGCTATGTACCCACCCCCACAACACAGAGCTGTGGCTCATTTCAAGGCACAGCAGGGGATGGATTGTTCACATCTCTGGTCCAGGAAGGCAGCCACTTACCAGGCAGGTGGAACTGATGCTTGGTACCTGCTTCGCTGGGCTGCATTGTTTATTATACCTCTGAATTTTGACTTCTGAAGAAACACCTTTACTGCTGCTTACTGTACTCCTTCTTAAGAAGGTCTTAGTCAAGATTTAGTTCAGCAAATAAGATTTAGTAAAAGTTTTAGAAATCTTAAAAGTGTGGTGAAAAGATTTTCAAGAGCATAATCCACATGGGATGGGCCTGGACATTTGAAAATTAAAATGTGGAATTATATTATCTTAAATTATTTTTTTCTTTTCAACATTTTCGTTGGATTTAATGTTTTAGGCTGATGACCTGAGACAGGGTGAGCCAAACAGAAATGTTTTAGGAGGAATTTCTATAGAGCCCTAAGAGCATTGTTTTCTTAGCAGAGCAATAGTGTTGCAGCCATTGAACTGAGTGAAACTGAGTGACTCATTACTAGATGAATGCCTTCTATTTTCCCTTTAAGTTTTAACGCCCCCTCTCCCCACCCCCAACCAGCACATGGAGGTTATATAGCTCCCTCACCATGTCCACACATTTCTCTGGCTGGGCACTTGCCTTTCATACCTTTTACCCTACTTAAACCATCTCAGAGTGACCATCCATTCCCTCGCCTTCACCTAGGAAGCCAGTCTTCAAGGGAACAGATCGTTCCAGGCATGAGTAATGGGATAGAAAGTGTTTCATCTCTGTGGGTTGCCAATTTGAATCTGGCACAAGCCAGCAGTGATTGAAATTCATCACTGCGTGGCAGGGAAATATGCCCCCTCCCTACTTCAAGGCCCTGGTGGTTTCTGCCTGGTTTGGAGGATAGGTGACTCTGCCATAATACCTTCCCTATGGCTTTCATTAATTGACAGCCCACCCCATATTGGGTCATAAGAAAGGACCTGGGAAACATACAAATGATTTTCATCCCACATTACAAAGGTACGCCCCGCCAAATTCGTCGTAATATCTCCATAGTCAGCCAGTACAGATTATGGATAAGAGAGAAGATGTTTTTCTGATCAAGACCATGATCATGTGGGATAGGCCTGGAAGACTCATTTCTCAGCTTGAATTGGCCATCTTGGTCAGTGCATGTACATTCTGGGAATTATTGTGGTGGGAGTTTTTTATTAAATGAATCAGCATGGCCCACATATGTGAAAACTATGATTAGGGAAACACTTAAATTTGGCCGAATTAATTGAATGGCCATATTAAGGACTATGGAGCAGTTTGACCCACACTTACTTCAGGGTGGTTCCAGTTTCTTTCCTTTTCTGCTCCTACACAGGGATTCAGAGATGACTGTGACACCTTCCCATCTGGGAACTTACAGGCTAGTGTCAGTATTAACGTGGGATTGCTTGGTCTGATTAAACAAGGATGGGAGAGGGCTGCATTGGTCCCTGGTACTGAGAGCCAGACTCAGAAGGAGTAGCCACAATGGGTTCTGCACAATCACTTGGTAGGGAATGAGTTTGTTCTGAGGCATTGTTTCCTTTCTAAGAGTGGGATTTTAAATGAGTCCTATTTGTGAAATGAAATCCCGGAAAATCTTCCTTGAGCTAAAACAGCTCCTACCCTTGCTTCAGTATCCTAGATTCTCCCTGTCATCCACTTCAGTGTCTCTAATTCTTCATCCTAGTTTATGTGATTCATAGAATTAGAGGGTGAACTCATCTGTCTCTCTCTCTCTCTCTCTCCCTCTCCCCGCCCCCCCCCCCAAATTTTTGGGACTAAACCAAGCCATCATCTTTCAGATGACAGAATCATTTCAGGAATCATACTTTCAGGGCCATCAATGCCTGTTGTTACTTTTTTGTGGGGGTTTATTAGTGATGGTCTGTTTAAATCTTGACTAATGAATTCTTTGAGGCCTCCGTTTTCCCTTTGTCTTTCTACAAAGGAAAATGACAGTTTATTTAAACCCCCATTCTCAGAGCTAAGTGCTGGCTCACTTTTTGCTGGTATGTGATCTCTCAGGAAGATGTCACTCACTGGCATTCAGTTACCCTTGGAATTGTCCCTTTTCATCTCTGCTGTTCTTCCCCAGTCCAGCTATAATTACCATCTGATGGACTGTTACTGGATACTGTTTCACTTGTGCATCTGCTGCCCTAGGAAATTGCATTATTCTCTGAGCACCTGCTAGATTTTCCCCAGCTTGATTGTTCCCCAACCCCCCCCCCCCCCTTCAAACTTGGAAACTTTCGCTGCCCATGGTTAGACTTCCCTTGGTTGTTCTTCTAGTCGGGATGTGTGCATGTGTTTTAAAATCAGCCCAGTAGCATCTCCTTGGTAGAGGTTTCTAAAAATGTGTACCCACGTTTTTCAACATCGTATATGCACTGATCACCTTAATGTGACCATGGCGATATTATCTTGAAATGAAAGTAACCCACTTTACAGCCCATGGGTCAAGTTTGCTTTTTCAAGCCATTTCTCAGCCATTTGTTCTACGAACAGGAGATGTATTTGCTCTTATTTAGGAACTCTTTTCTCTGACATCCTTAGAAAAATTTACATGAGTTCTTTTTTTTTTCTCCAAATAGTACAAGTTCTGTGGTCATTTCCTTCCAATTCTCTGAACACCATCTAGTTTAGTGTTATGTGTAGTATACATGTGTACATAAGAATGACTTCTGTGACATCAGTGATTTATTCTCATAATCCCTTCCTCTTAGAAAAGGTTACAAAATAACAACAGCAACCACTTCTATTGACAGTATAGAGCTCTTACTAAAGGCTTCCCATGAATCATCTCATTTAATGCTCACACTGGCACTTGTAAATAGTCAATTCTACTACCCTCCTCAACATATCTAAAGAAAACAGGCTTGTAGGGAAGGAGGGTAAATGACTTGTCCAAAGACTAATTCATTGGCAAAGCTTCAAATCAAGGCATTTGGATGCCAAATCCCTACCTTCAATCATTACGTGTGTACTCTCTTATCTAAAAAGTAAAGTACTGCTGTCACAACTCATTGTAGGAAAACCAAACCACAGAGAAGGAAGATGGCCTGCCAGAGTCCTTTTGGGATCTCCCAGATCTTTGGCACCAGCTACTTAATCAAAAGGTGACCCACAGATAATTGGCTTACCCCCAGAACAGTTCGGATTTTCCTCTTGGCCGAGTCCTCCACTCTTGAGTCTGATTCGGGGCCAGCCTGACCCCGGCTGGGCTCGGCTGGGAAGGAGCAGACTCATGGGGCCAAGGTGGTATGCCGAGGTCAGTTTTTAGACACCAGCTGATCAGGCTGTCTGCACTTCTCTATCCAGGTTATTGTTGCAAATCTTTTGAAATTATATTGGCAGCTGCCGGGAAAGGAGGGAAAAAAACTAGAATCTCATGCATAGGTTACGTTACAAATCTCTCAATATTCAGTTCCATGCTGCATGTGGCTTCACATTGTTCTGAGAATGTGCTCAAGTAGGGATGCCTGGGTGGCTTAGTTGGTTAAGCGTCCAACTCTTGGTTTCCACTCAGGTTGTGACCTTACATTTCATGAGATCGAGCCCCAGCCCCATGTCATCAGGTCTGCACTGACAATGTGGAGACAACTTAGGCTCTCTCCCTCTCTCTCTTTCTCTGTCTCTCTCAAAATAAATAAACATTTTTAAAAAAAGATTTAAAAAAGAAAGTTCTCAAGTGAATGCCAAGGCTGAGTAACTGAAGGTTTGCTCAGGAGGCCAGGAGTGGAAAGGGTATACACTGGTGGCATAATCGACAAGCCTGGACATTGTTTAGAATTTGGGCTGATAGAATGCCAAAAATGCCAAAAGAAATAACACACCCTTCAGGGTGTGATAAGCTAAGCAGCTGTGAAAAGTAAAGTTACTTCTTGACACCTCAGAATCATCAAAAACCAATCCTACATCCTATACTTATTTTCTGGAATAGATATTGTAGGATAGTCAGCATCTCTCTCCCTTCCATCCTCCCTCTCTCTCTCTTCGACAGCTTTATTGAGATATGAATCGCATATAATATAATACAATCACATATAATACAATTAAATACCATTTAAGTTGTACAATTTATTGGTTTTTAGTATATTCAAACAGTTGGGTAACTATCACCGTCAAATTTCAGAACTTTTTTGTCTCCCCAGCCATTAGTAGTGACTTCTTATCCACCCCTTCCCTGAGCCCTAGACAACTGCTAATTTACTTTCTGTTTCCATGAATTTGCCTACTCTGGACATTTCGTATAAACAGAATTATACAGTGTGGCATTTTGTGACTGTCTTCTTTGACCTACCGTGTTTGTAAGGTTCACCCATTTTATTGCGTGTATCAGTACTTGATTCCTTTTTATTGCTGAATAATACTCTATTATATGCATGTACTGTATTTTATTTATCCATTCATCAGTCAGTGGACATTTGAGTTGTTTCCATCATGTTGTAATGAACATTCCTGCACAGGTTTTTATGTGGCTATTATGTTTTCATTTCTCTTGGGTGTCCATACCTAGGAGCAGGATTGCTGGTTCATTTGGTAACTCTATGTTCAACATTTTGAGGAACTTCTGAACTATTTTCCCAAGTGACTGCACCATTTTGCACTCTCTCATTCTTAGATTAGACCCAGCATTCCTGGTAACAAGTGGTAAAGTGCTGGTCAACTCAAGACCAGGGATGGGCAGTGTACCTAACCATTCTTTCAATTCAGGAGCGGAGCTTTCCCACCAGTCCTGGAGAGCTTCATGCTTGGTTGACTGAACACCCCTAATAGCAGCTTCGGTTATTTTGAAAACAGATTTTTCTAAAATATAATCTCCCCTGATCTTATCTTCCATGCCTGACCCTCTCTGGCTCATCAGCCTCCTGTAGGCCTGCATGCACATTTAGATGAGCTCCAGCAACAGGAAAAAAAAAAAAAAGCCCATCCAAACCACAGGAGTGAAATACAGGACTTCCTGGTTTTTAAGCTACCAGCATGTCCTTTGTTTGAGTCCACCTTTACTAGTGTCACTGCTTTTAAAACAGCTCCCAACAGGAAAAAAAAATCCTGAGGCTTTCCTGAATATTGATCGGGTTCTTGCCACAACCAAATAGGAAGAAAAAAAAATGCATCCTGTTCCCCGCAGAGCCAGAGTAATGAATGCCGCTGAGGTCCAGAAAGGCCTCAGGATATATCAGCTGCCTGCACTGCTGTGCCGAGCTGGGAAGGGCTAGGGCCAAGCAAGGCTCCTGGGTGGACCTGAGCTCCCGGGGCGGGAACTGGCCTTCACAGCTAAGTGGCTTCTTTAGAATCCGCCTTTAGGGAGGAAAGGCATGGCTGCACCAACAGGAGGCTTTGCTTTGTGTATTTTAAAGTAGCTGGGGATATAAAATGACAAAGGGCACAATTAGAGCTACAGATGCTGACTAGGAAGTTACATCTTTTCCTCTTGATTGAAAAAAAGTTCCTCGTTACAACAGCAGTGCATATTTCTGATAGAGATTTTAGGAAAAATCAATAGAAAGAGAAAATCCATAAAAGCTGCAATAATCTATCTATAGATTACCTTTGTTAATATTTTGGTGTTCTTACTTTGGTATTCTTTTCTGTGGAAAAAAATACATGCAATTAAACATGATGTTTTGAAACATACTTTTTCACTTACTATGTTATGAGTGTCTTTGCACATTACTAAGTATTCTAAAGTGTCCTTTCAATGGTTGCACATGTCCTATGAGCAGCCACCCCTAGCCACCCCTAGCCACCCGTGAGTACTTTCTGTGCCGGGCTCTGTGTTACACGCTTGCATGGATTGCCTCATCGCGTTCTCCCAGAAGCTGGGCATCATTTTCTCCATTTTGCGGTGGGGGAAACTGAGGTTAGGAGAGGTATGGTTATGTAACAGAGCATTAAGCCCAGCAGGACTTGTGGGAATAATGATGAAGCCACTTGATTTCTGTCTTCCGTCACTCTGTAAGTATGCTCACTGTGGCCGGCTTCTCCCCAGTACCCAGGTGGAAAGTGGGCAAATCACCCTGTGATTTTTCTGTTTACTTTTAGGTAATTAAAGTTGTGTGAGTCACTCTAAATCATAAAACATCTTCGTTCCACGAAAGGTCCAGTTTCATTTCATGTAATAATCAAAACTCAATTTTCATCTGAAGATTAGAGTTCTTCCTCCCCCTGCTGAAGCCTGTAGCTGGGGAAGGAGGGCAGGGAGGACCTTTTTTCTCTAACTTACTATGCCCCCGACTTATGTAGCACCTATTTAGCTTATTATAGTTAAGGGTGTGTGTGTGTGTGTGTGTGTGTGTGTGTGTGTGTGTGTGTGTGTGTTTAAACCTGTTAGTTTCTTGTTATTTAACTATATTCCCGGTCCTTGTGAAACTGGGGCAGGGCAGGGAGGAGCAGCTAGGGGAGCAGGCAGGTCTGGACTTGACTGCTACTGTCATAGGATGGCTCCTGCTCTGCTGACCAGCCTCCTCTTTTTGTGGCAGGTGCTTGGTTTCCTCAGAGATTCCTGTCACTGAGGGCATCCTGCCTGCTTTCCATAGCACAAGGTAATGCACCCTCCCAGCTCTGCGCCCTGGGTCTTCATTTCCCCCAGAGGCGGCCCTATAGGAAGAACCTACAATAAAACTCACACCTGTGGTCAACAGACAGCCACTGTGGGCCACCTTCCTGTCCATCACCCAGCAGCAGCTGGCCTGCCTATTGCATCCTTCACATTTCTTGGGCAGAAATCACACACCAGTCCACTGAGTCCATTAATGGTGGCAACTCATGTGAGGGTCTCTGAGGGCCCCAAACCTTTAGTGGAGACTTAAAGTGAAAGAAGAGACCATCTCCATGTGTCTTCTTTGGGGTGGAGTGACATGCGACCAAGAGCATATCAACGTTTCTCAGTGAGGAAATCTCCAGAAAAATCCTCTCTTATACCTGTTCTTCTTGCCCTTTGATATCTTCATTGTGAATGAGGCATTTAAAAGTCATTTAACCAGTGCTTGCCCACCTGCTCTGACATTTTTCACAAGAGGAGCTTCTTTGGAACGTAGCATCCATTGTCTTCATGGCTCTGACGTCCTGTGTGACATAACTTACCCGAGGCCAGACAGCTGCTAGGCTGAGGCTTTGGGACTACAGCATCCTGGTGCCAGATCGCAAGATTCACCACTGTTGTTTGTAGCCATTCCCTAATGTTGGTCATTGCAGTTTTTATCCAAATTGTATCATTATAAGCAATGCTGTCATATCCATCCTTATTATTTTTGAGCACATTCATCGTAATTTCAGTAAATTCCTAGAAACTATTTTGTTTTGCTAGGTCAAAGGTAAAGCTACTATTTCTTTAATCAGAAAACATGAAGTTTTAGAATTTGAAAATGAAAGCTGTGATTCCCCAGTTTAAAAAGATGGTTTCTTTTTGCATTGTGTTTGCTTTATCTAAGCAAATAATCAGCATGCAGAAAAGCCCTCTTTTTTTATTGTCAGATGTAGATGTTTTGAGTCAGATAATCAGGTCTGCAAAATGGCAGTCTTCCATTGGCCCGTGTTTTTATTTCCTCTGACTCAGTTGAATCTCTGCTTGGAGTCTCCACTCCACCTGGTGGGAGAAGAAGTAATCTCCATCAACTCCAAGTAAATTTTACAATTAAAAGTTTAAATGGAGCCCATTCAGGAACTTTCCCTTTTTGGGGGGGCAGGTGGTGGGGAAGGCATTACAGTTCTCAGGAGCCCATGAAGCATCATGGCATTGTGGAGGTGGGGGGGCAGTTTTCTGGTGCTTGGGTAGTGCCTGTCCTCACAGGCATCCACTGGGTTTCAGAACGTCAGCTTGTCCTCAACCATCCCTTATTTTGGCATCCAGGTTCCCCAAATGGCACTTGCTACTTACATTGGGGACATTTCCTCTTCACAGCCTTGAGAACTCTTTGAGCCCGACGTCATGTTGGCTGGAGCATGCTCTTTCTCACTCTCCTTCTCAATATATATCCCTTTCATCCACGCTCCTCTCTCTCTCTCTCTTCCCTTCACCCCCTCTGCTTCCCTTTCTCCTCACCTCCTGCACCACTTTGGGCTTTGGGAAGCTCATGACCTACCTTATCTTCTTTCTTGCCCTGGCACCAGCCTCAGTTATCTCTACCCTTCTCAGAACAGGTGGCAGGGACTTCTCTGTGAGGCACAGATCTCTCTGCTCCCATATTCTCCAGAACCTCTGTGAGGATCCTGTCCTTTTCTTCCACTTTTATGGCCTTAACCAGAGGGAAGGAGAGGCCTGTGCTATACTTGTCTCTCTTTCCCTCCAACTCTCTTCCTCTTTCCAATTTTGGGACAATAGACTTTGCTATCACCGTGTGTTCTTCTGAAATCTGTCATTTGAGGCAAATGCTTTTAATACTCAAAAGTCAGGCTTTTTTGAGACTTAAAAACCTTCTCTCAATCTGCCATCAGCTTTGAAATGAAAAAAAAGAGAACTGACCCACATACTCTCCTGCGGCATGTCTGCCCAATGGCTGGTGTCCCTGGATGCTGCCTGAAGAGTCAGGAGGGGTCTTGAGTCAACAAGGATTTGTCAGGAATTAAATACAACTGCTAATGTAAAATAGTAGCCCTCCCCCATGATAATAACAGTAATATGCACACAGAGTACAGACCAAGAAGGCTACTCGTGGGGCTGGCCCACTCCTTCTGGACCATGGAGGAACTATAAAAACATAGGCTCCATTCATTTTTAAGTGATTTTATGTCAATGGATACACCTATTATAAAGTATTATAACCCTAACTTTTACGTCTTTTCATGAAAGCTTTTAGATGTTGTATCTTGTTAATGAATTCTAGCTTAAAAAGGAAAAAAAAAAAGAAAGAGAGAGAGAGACAAACCAAGAAACAGACTCATAACTATAGAGAACAAACTGATGGTTACCAGAGGGGAGGTGGGTGTGGGGATGGGTGAATAGGTGATGGAAATAAATAAATAGATAAAATGATTTAAAAAATAAATAAATTCTAGTTTTATAAGGTAGGATATGCTCTCTTAGAAGATGTGAAAGACTAGGGAAACAGGGAAACCAACCAGGAACCTAGAGAGATTTTACACTCACATTGAGCTCAGGTGGATGAAACATTTTCCACAACTTAGAAATTTTTATAAAGCCATCTGAGTTTAGTTGTCCTTATTTACATGCTCACCAACTCTGAAGGGAAAATGGCAGTTGTGTACATCAGAGGCAAAGGATCAAGTGGGCCTTGGAAAGCAAAGTGATGGTTGCCTTCCTGCCCGTGCTGGGGTGCCCTGTGCTGCCTCGGATAAGGGAGCCTGGTATACCTGCTCCCAGCACAGGAGGAGCTCCACTGGAGGAGCAGCTGGAAGTGCTCTGCCCTCAGTCCTCACACTGCTGTTCCTGGGGTTGAACCTCTTTAAGGGAAAATAAAAACCTTTATCCTGTATGTTGCCTCAAGACCATTAAGCTGAGTCAAGATTACTGATGTCATGATCTCCATGGTAACCAACTTAATAAGCAAGAAGAAAACAAAAAGGATGGCTTAAAAACGGGGGGGGGGGAGGGGGGAGATAGAATAAATAGGTATGGAAATAACGTGGGAGCCATAAAGGTTTTTTATTGTTACTTGTTTGAGATGTCAAACATGACTCAACTACAGTTCAGGCAGGCCTGAGCCATTCAGGCAGTTGAAACCCTGGTAATAAACATAAATTACATACTCTACCATAGTTCCTACTTCTCCCACTCTTCAATCATGTCCCAGTTTTTGTTTGTTCTGTTTTTTTTAATATAATTCAGTGCATTGAAATTATCACCATGGTAGTTGTTAGGTTTTTATGGTAGTTTATGTGTTTAACCGAAAGGAGCCGTGCTGCCAGAGAGCCAGTGTCAGGCAGCACTCTCCGGTCCCACGGTGAAGCTTTGCTGGCCAACACCATTGCCATTTTCACCACTGCTCATTGACCCTCAGTATGGTGCTCCAACGAAACCAGAGATAATTGTTGATTTAAAAAATTGAACTGGGATTTTTCTATCACAATTTTTAATTTGTGAGCAGGTCACAAAGATGTCTGATAATGTCCCGTGGAATTATATACAATTGGCAACCATTTTAATTAGTTTACTAGACAGCCTCCCTCCTCGCACACTGGGTCTGGGGTCACTCTGTGTTGGTAGGACCCCGGCTAGTGGCCCCCTGGGCCATATGACTTCCAACAACTCACCAATTGAGAGATAGACACACAGATGGATACACACCTGGGTGATCTGATTGACCCTAAAGGCAGGAGCAAATGCCAGACTCTGAAGGCATTTGAATAGCTAAGTTCAACTCATGCCCAGTACCCTGTCCATGACCATGGTTTATCATTTTGTCTTGTCAGATGTTGGTGCCTGACTCTGCTCTTCATGGGGAAGTTCCCACTGTCTTCCCTCTCCCCTCTCCCTATGTGTTCTGCTCTGCAGGAGCTGTTTGTTCTGGAGGATGCTGCCTTGGGCCCAAGAACCCTTGGCCCCTCTCAGGACAGCCATGCTGAGATCCCGGTTCCCTTGAGCTTGAAGTGAGACAGGACACCAGTGGCTTGGCTTTTCTTTCCCAACGTGCCTGCCCTCTGGCGAACCACCCCAGTGGAGAGCAGATGGGGGATACAGCCCCCCAAGCCCAAATTCCAAAAGAATCTCCTTTGCAGAATAAAACATAACAAAACATTATGTAATTCAATAAAACTATTCAATTTGTCTCATATTTTTTTTACAAATACAAAAACATGCTAAAAGTAAGAAAAGCCAAGCCAAGTCAGGAGAAGTACTAATGAGAGTTAACATTTGTAAATGTTATATTCCATATTCTTTATAAGAATGAGCTCACTTAATCCCCACAGCCACCTTTGGTCTAGGAGCTCTTTTTTTTGATAAACCACATAGTTAGGTTTCCAGTTCATCTTCTCAAATGCTTTTTATGAACCATCCTCTGTCTCTCTCACTTTATCTCTCTTTGTCTCTCCCTATCCCTCCCCACCCCCATCACATACACACAAATACCCACATGCACGCACATACAAAGAGTACACATAATCACCATCCGAACATTGTCCTGGAGAAGTGCTTGAATTCCAGGCATGTGTACTACACATAATCAACTCCCCGAGCAGTGGATGACCACTGCCTGCTTGCCTGCTTTTGGAGTCCTGTTCCTCACCCCTACCTCCCCTATCCAGGTTCTTCCCAAGAGCCAAGTGGGTTTGTCCTTCCCTAAACCTGCCTCTCTACCCTGGCACATCACTTGTCCAGGTGCTGTGTTCTTTGTTTAGACTCTGATACACACCGTGGTTTGGACCTACATTCATACAGTCACCCCCCTGCCTGTGTGGGCAGACTCTTCTGCCTAAACATGGGCCTGGGGCCTGTTCTGCATCCCTGGTTAGGAAGCTCAGAGCTGGAGACTTCATTTATAGCCTTTGAATGTTGTATCAGGATTTATTGTGTGCTGACCACATGGTGGGCCCTGCTCTTAGCACCAAGTCTGCAGCAGTAAAGTGGGCAATTCCTGCCATCCTGGTGCCTGTGTCCTAGTGAGAGAAGCGCACGATGGACAGAGACACGATGCCAGGTGGTGGCAAGAAGAAAGCCCGAGAGATGATGGAGGATAAGGGGTGGGGGGTGGAAAAGGCCTCTCTGGTAAGGGTCACTTAAGCAGAGACCTGACACGATGGGACAGTGGGGGCCGGGAGGAAGGAGCTGATTTCCCTTCTTCATACCTGTCAGAAACCCAGGCTGTCCCTGGGCCTGCCCCTTGCCCCCATGTGAGAACCGCCTCCACCTTGCCGCAGTCCCATGGGGACACACACCCAATGACACAGCATTGATGCTTTGCCTTTGATTTCACAGTTATTTGAAATGATTCGCATGACAGAAGCCCAACTGATGCAGTTCGAACATTTCAAATTTTGTATGTAAACCTTCCTTTTCTTTGTAACCTTCCGTAGCTTTTTGCTCAAAGAAGACCAGAGCTATGTGGTGTTGTGACTCCCTTGAAACATGATTTCTATTTTTAATAAAGGGGGAAAAAACCCAACTCAGAAAAGAGCTTAGAATTTCAGGTATCCAAATGTTTGGAAAAGGTTAAATATTTTACCTAGATGGCAGTTGGCCTCTTAGGAATTCCTGGGGAAGGCATTGTGTCTGTTTAAGAAAAAAACGACAAAGTAACTGCTATTTTGAAGGCTCTACTTAACAGATGTGTAAAGTATAGAAATCTATGTATTATTAAATAATTCTTTATAATATGCTCAAGAATAAGCAATTTGTAAGCCTGTTTATGTTCTCGCCATCTGGGCGCATTCTGTCACCCATCTGTTTCATGTAATTATGTAATTATCAATATAAGGAAAGAATAGGTGATATAATTAACAAGAAAAACCGATCCACACTGAAGAGTAAAAATGACATGCATCTGTTGAATTGCTTTTTGTTTCTCTTCCTTCATTGTTAACTGTTTTTTTCATTTCACAGTTGTATTCAGGCTGGCGACTTGGATCGCACCCTTAGGAGAGCTGTTTTTGCCATGGTGTGCTCTTGCATGCTTTCTCTCTCTCTCTCTCTCTCTCTCTCTCTCTCTCTCTCTCTGTCACACACACACACACACACACACACACACACACTTGAAGGCAGAATGATTAATAAAGTGTATGGGAGCTGACATAACTTTGACAGAAATGAGCAAGGTCTTCTTGGTGTTATTCATTGATTCTCTACCTCTGGGGAGAGCCCTGATTGTCATTTCCAGAACACATAATATAACAGCTAGAACTCTAGGAAATATTTAAATTAATTAGTGACAGATGGAAGGACTGGGCCAGTGTGTGGCCCTCACATAGGATATTGGAGAGAGGAGCTGCTTTAGAAAAATTCCCCTACTTGGTATTTTTAATGACACGGCTCAAGCAATACATGTCATTTTATGATAGTACCCAATGGATTGGGTTCACTTCCACACAATCCCACTAATTAACCATTCATTCGTGTAATGGATAAAACGATGATGCCTCCCTGGTCTTTACAGATAGCAATGCAGAGCAAGTGGCCACCCACTCTTCCGTCTGCCCAGGAGAACTGACCTTCTCCCTGTGACTTGGGATAAGCAGAGGGGTGCACGTGTATATCCGTGGAAGGACATTGCAGTGATTTCTCCATTTCTGTACACCCCCACTCCTGTTCTCCAGAGAACAGACGCCCCCCACAGGGGTTTGAGGAAGCCCTCATCATGACAAAACCTTGGATTTCAGTTCTAAAGTATACAAAGAGGAGGCAACCCCCTGAGCCACTTAGATGACAATGGTTACCAGAGATGAAGATCTCCACACTTCCTTCCATTGATTTAAGGATCAGGAGCAGGGCTCCCATGTAGGCTTCTTGATGTGCTTTGCAGACCATCTTGCCCTTCCTTCCAGGGCTACCCCCCTCCTCTCCTCCCCCACTGCCTGTTCAGGGTGTGTGCACTGGAGGGGGCAGGATACTCAAGAGGGAAGTCCCAGTGTTGCAGACCCATAAAACTGCACAACAGCTCCCACCAAGGAGTTAAGCTTCACTCACAAACTAGAAATCTCTAATTCAGTCAGTTTTTGATATCTAACTAAAACTGTTTTTTAAAACAGTGCCACACACCAAACAGGGCTGGCTCTGTTTCCCCTTGCTAGGTGATCATTTTACGCATTGAGATGGTGTTGTTTTAACAACCTGTCCTCCTTGTCGTGGCCCATGACAGAGCCTCCTGAGCCCACTGTGTTGGTCCAGGTCTGGCTTGCTGGTTGACCTCCCGCATGCGGAGGCTTGTGTAAGGGCAGCCACTGACTTCCCGCCTCCCCTGGTCTGTGATGTAGAAGAAAATAAATAACTGGCTCCCACCTAGGTTCCTCTTTGTTCCTTTGAATGGTTTTCTTTGATAAATTCTCCATAAACGTAATGCGAAAAACCATCCCCCAGTCTATTTGTATTTTGAATTATTCTGTGAATGTATCTTAAGCTATGGGCACCCAATGAACAACTACATAAGAGAAAATCACTAGGCCCCCCGTGGGGAGAGTATTTTAAAGGAGTAAGTAATAGGGACAAATGCGGCTAGATTACTTGAGGGATTTAGTGTGTTGTGACTTAATATTTACTTATTTCCTTAATTCCACGTTAAAATGATTTAATTGCAACCATACTGACTGATCCATTAAGGATTTTAAAGGGAAGAATACAATCTGATTCCTAAAGAACCTTTCTTGTGTCATTTCTAGTTTTGAAAAGGTTTTATCAATGATTTTTTTTAAGAAACATTTCAGTTTATGTTTCTTAGTCTTTTTTTTTTTTAACAAAAGAGCATGGGGCGGTGGTTTTCCATGAGAAAATTATTATAAAAGAGCTATTTATATATACATCATATTCAGCTAAAAAATAAAAATGAAAAAAAATCCTTCTGTTTCATACCAAACCAAATTAAAAATCATTAAAGCTTAGACTAAATGGTTTTCATTTAACCCTCAAACGTGGCATTAATTTTTCAAGTGGTAACTGTTGCTTAAGATGCTATTGTGCCTGTGTGATAAATGTTTAATGATTTGGTAGTACATGCATGGCTTAAAATCCATTATTTATTGCACCTTCGCTTGCCTGGCAAAGGTGATGATTTTATAGCCCCAGCAGTCATGCAAACACATTTATACCAAACCGATGACTGATAATAAATTTCCTTACTGTAAATGTCAGTGGGTTTCATGTGTTGCTGCCATTACATCTTGTTTGGAAGCCGAATGCTACACAGTTATGGGAGGCGCCAGATGGTGTCATTAACACGAACGCTGGGACTGTTTACCGCTGACGTGCATGTGAGAAATTAGAAGTGCCGGCCTGTCTTTGCACTGAAGCATGATGTCAGTGGTGCACAGGTGTAAAGACAGGGCAGTATGCTTGCCTATTCCCTTCCGTCCCACCAACAGGGATTTTAGGGGGTTCTTTTTTGAAAATAGTTTTGTGTTTGAACATAGAACAGAATGAACCAAAGGGGAATACTTTCCCAAAGACTCCTGCTTGATTTTGTGTGTGGGGTCCCAAACACCCTGAAAGTCACACCTGCCATCCCATAGGTGGTTCCCAGCTATCAGTGGCAAGCCAGCTCCCCTTCCAGGCATGGCAAGGCCTTTTGTACTAATTAATTACAGCAGGATTGTTATTGCTGTGTGTGTGTGTGTGTGTGTGTGTGTGTGTGTGTGATAACTTCAGATATATAAATGCTTATTTTGGAGAATTTTCTGTTGAGAGCATGGAATTAGCCTTTCCAAAAAGTGTTGTCAAAATCATTAGGAATTGATTCAAAGAATGAGGAAAGTGGGAATGTTCTGTACTGATTTCTTCCATGCAGTAGGCACTTCTTTTCTTTTTTTTCTTTTCAAATTTTTATTTAAATTCCAGTTAACATACAGCACAACGCTGGTTTCAGGAGTAGAATTCACTGGTTCACCACTTACCTACACCCAGCTCTTCTTTTTGCAAGAATTCGCAGTGGGACCAAGACCTTTACTTTCCCTGCTCTGATATGAAGTATCTGAATGACTGAGATTAGCCTCCCTGTGTTTTATTAAAATATCTCTCTACTTTAATTGGGCAGTGGCCACTCCCATTTATAGTATTTCAGCTTCTTTCTGCTGAGGTTTCTGCCTAGCCCTCTTCTTTTCAATTTAAAAGAGTCTGGATTTATTGTCTTCCTTCCTGCAAGTCCTTCCCTTGAATCATTGATTCTGACCAAATTCCTTTGAACTTTGTGTTTAGCCTTAGCATTCTCCACAGGAATGTTCAGAAAGGCTTCTTCCTTCAAAACAATCATTGTGCATTGCTCTTACAAAAAAGTCCAATGAACATTTTGGTGTGCAGAATTTTAAAGTCATGTGAAAAAGAATACAAACCATTGTTTGCTTTGAGATGAAAGAGATATGCTTAATTTCTTCAGACTCACCCAGAGATACAATTGGATGTCAACAGGAATAATGAGCCTAATTGAAAGACTGAAAACATGCTTGAAGGCACACCTTCCAAACGAAAATTAGAGTCAGGACATGCAGGCCGTGTTGAAAAGAACCAGGGGTGAAAATAAAGAAATGTTGGGGAGACAGCAAGATTGAAAAGCTGTATCTGTGGAATAGCACTCACTTGGACAGAGATGCTCAGGAAAATGACTTCTCCTCCACAGGTGTCATTTTCCTAACAAATGAACCCGAGGCCTAAACCAGCAGTGCAAATATCCAGGTACTCAACCTGAGCAAACAGCTCATCCCCTGGGAGAACAAATAGAAAGTTCTCATCTTATTCTGTGTCCAAAGGTGGGAGATGGCAGCATGAACACAGTTGGTCATTGGCTTTCTCTCCTAGCTTCCTCTCCAGACTCCTGCTCCACTCCTTGCATCCCCTTCTGTGTCTGCTTCCTGTATTGTCCAGGCAGGACCATCCTGCCTTCTGGGGACATCACCTGAAAATGCATTAGTAAAGACTGATCTGTATTTCAGTGGGATGTGTCACCCTTGCAGACCCTTGTCCTGGCTTTTCGCCTCTCATCCAGAAAGTTGTTCTCTCCCTTGTCCATCTGGACATATTGATCCTTTCAAATCCAGCTCAGCCAGCACTTTATGTAAGAAGACTTCCTTGCCATCCTAGACCACCCAAACATCAGCTGATCCGACAGCCTCCCAGCTGGGTCCAGAAGAACTGCCTAGCTCAGCACAGCCCATACTGCTGGCCCACAGTAACCTGAGCTAAAGAATGTTTGTTCTTTCGATTCACTCAGTTTTGGGTTGGTTTGTTACACAGCAATAGCTTCCTGACACACTACCCTTATCACTGCATTTTATATACTGTATTTTATTTGTTTATAGGTCTGTCATCTGACTTAATGAGAATTAAAGATGGGAACCATGCCTCATTCTTACCTCAGCACACTGGTCAGTGTTTGGCACATGGTAGATGCTCAATGTGTATTTGTTGAGTTGACATTGTTGCATTAAGCTCTACATTAAAGTTTTGATGGCAGAATTTCAGGCAGCAGGATACTGAATGGGCTTATCTTAATGCCCTCAGAATCATTCCACGTATCCACCTGCCTTCTCCACCAAGTTAGACTGGCTTTGGAATTTTATACGAATACTTTTTCTAATTATTTCTCTGACTAGGGACAGGACTCTGTGACATTGTAACTCTCTGCTATGTATATGTAAGTTCCTTCTGTAGGTATGAGGGAAGATTCCAGTCTACTTCCATGATATTAAGTGCAAAATATTTTCAAGCCAGTGGCTAAGTATCAACTGTTCAGGCATCCCTGATAAGCTACATGTCCCATCCTTTATGATGTGGAATGGAAAGAGGATGACTGGAGGTCCTCTTTCTTTAAGCAAGTAGTATTCAGATGGATGATACCCCATACATTCTCCATAACCCTCACTCTTACTTTTTTAGAAAAGGAAAACAACAAACAATACAACTTTTTTTTTAATTTAACAAAAATCTCAAGAAAATAAATTTATCACGGATTATTTTTCTGATTCTTTGCCTAATTATTAAGACATTCAGAGTTAAATTCTTTATTGTAAACACATTCAGATATGCAATTTTCATTTAATACCTGGAGGACCATTCTTGTCTTCAGATACGTAAAAGAGAATGTCATCACTCCAGAAGGGCATTATTTAACAGGAGGAGTGCCTTCCTTCACTTTTGAATTTGAGTGTTTGCAAAACCTTTGAGGCCATACCTTCATTTTATTTTATCGCAAGTGGGTCTTTCATGGAGATATAGAAATTGAGAATAATTAAGCAGCAATGACGTTTCTCAAGAGAGACCTATGCACTGTAGTAGTAATTTGTGCTTTGAAAACAATACAGGATCAGGTTATTGATCCTGCAAACCATTTCCTTGCCAGGGATTTGCTTCATTCCTGCCTTTCCCTGTGTGTTCACACTGGAGAAGTCATTTCTTCCCTTTGTAGGGGACACTGTATGAAAGATGATACCTGGAGTGTCAAGTAGCTGAAACATGCCAGACAAGATTCAACTAAGGTGATGCAGAGGCTCTGGGGACATTTCTAAACACGTGACATGAGGGGCGCCTGGGTGGCTCAGTCGGTTGAGCGTCCAACTTCGGTTCAGGTCGTGATCTCACAGTTCGTGGGTTCGAGCCCTGCGTCGCGCTCTGTGCTGACAGCTCAGAGCCTGGGGCCTGCTTCAGAATCTATGGCTCCCTCTCTCACTCTTTGTCCCTCCCCTGCTCATACTCTGTCTGTCTCTCTCTCTCTCTCTCTCAAAAATAAACATTAAAAAAAATTAAAAAAAAAATAAACATGTGACATGACTCAAGGTAGGAAGGAAGGGATATGGAACCATTTGAGGTTATCGTGGTACACGTGCCAGTGTGCCTGACATTGGGGATCAGTGAATCTTGTGTCTCTGAAAAACCATCAGTGGATCTCCCTTGCCAATGCTCATGTATGCATCAAAGCAATAATACTTCTTTTTACAGTTTATTTATTCATTTTGAGAGTGAGAGAGACACAGGGTGGGAGGAAAGAGAATTCTAAGCAGGCTCTGCACTGCCAGCAAAGAGCCTGATGCAGGACTCAAACTCACAAACTGTGAGATCATGACCGGAGCTGAAATCTAGAGCCCGCTCAACCAACTGAGCCACCCAGGCACCCCAAAGCAATCAAACTTTTAATGATTTTATGAGCTGCTTGTCAGGGGCAGTTACTTAATTAAAAACAAGTAAATCAATTTATCAAATCTAAGACATTATCATTTATAAATTGTACCTTATTTTATGTACCATGAAGGAAAAAAAAATGGCAAATTAAGCTATGACACAATGTTTTAATGGGAGTCCTGAATAGAATATGAATCAGTCATATAAATCTCATTGCTTTGAAATTTCTTTCATCTATTCAGAGAAGAGAGGCAATTTACATTCCCTTCAATTGCACTGTTTGCTATGTGATGGAAATAAAACTTTTGCTGGTGTCTCAGTAACAAAATGTAACACAGGTATCTACTTGTGGGTATCTGTCATCCTTTATTTGCTCCTATAAAGCACTTGATTTTTGCATTGCAAGAAAATATGGAATGACAGCCATTCCTCCAATGACTAATATTTGCTTCACTAATATCAAATTTGCACCCTGCTGTTCAGTTTTCAGGCCTTTATGGGAACACAGTAAGTGTTCATTTTAATGCCAAATCATGCTGCAGTCTTTTTGAAGACATTGTCAGTAGCAGTTGCACACATAACACACAGGATTCTCTGGAAGTTATGCCAGTGAATAGCCATGAACAAGTCACCCACACCCAGGAAAGGAATTGTGTCACTGCCGCTGCCTGCTGACTGCAGTGATTAAGATGATATTGACTGTGAGGTTGATTTCAGGGATGCCAAGATGTGAAAAAAGTGTGCCTCCTAGAATCGATGAAATCCAGTAAAGGTCACTCAACTCAACTCCCAAAACACTTTTCTTCTAATGTAAATGTGTAAGAATGGCCACAAGCGAGTGCCATAGGGTGGCAATGATTTTCACTTTTTATAATGTTTGCAAAATAATGAGAATATCCAGATGAGGAATAAGGGTGTACAAAGGATTGGTACAGATGGAGTTGATAAGAGCAATATAAGAAAAATGCAAGTTGAAGAAGTTTATGCAATGTATTATAGCAGTTTAAGGAACTATGGCAAAGGCCACTAGGTTGCCCCCAATAGCCATTGCTCCCTTTAGACTTAATAATGGAACCTCGATTTTATCCAAGGCAGCATTGCACCCAACTCTTTCCCAGCCTCCCTTGCATCAGGCATAACCATATGATTCAGTTTTGGCCACTGAGATGGAGGCAGATGTAGTTGGAATGGGAATTCTGGGAAGGACGCTTAAAGGGAGTGGCTCAGCTAGGAGGGAGGCTCCTTTTTTGTTCCCCCTTCTCTTCTTTCTGCTACCTGGAGTGGGGATGTGATGTCTGATCTCCAGCAGCCATCCTGGGCCATCTGTGAGGATGGAAACCTTGCACTAAGATGGGGAGTTAGGCAGGTAAAAGTCTGGGTCTTTGATAAGTTTATGGTACTCAGCAACCCTGGACTTCATATTTCCAGATTCCCTTTGCGTAAAAGAGAAATTGTCTTCCATCCTGTTAAAGCTATTTTCTGTTTAAGCTAGGTTTTCTGTTTTAGGCAGTCAAGCCCAACCCTAATTTATACAGGAATCCTCTTTCTTTCAGGTAGGATTCAATCTATGTGGGAGAATGCCACAAGAATCTATTATGCTCCCACTGTCTGCCCTGGATAATGTGAAGAATGTAAAGAAATTAAAGATATATAATTATTTAAACAACAATTCTTCATGGGTAGTATTAACTAATAACTTTGCAGAGGGCTTCATTCGCCTCCCACATATTTCATGAGTGCCTAGAGTGTACCTGGAGTAGATCATTCACTAACCACAGCCCACTCTGCCCATGTAGCATGATTTGGGGTATGCTCTTTATCATGCTAAGAATGCAAGCCAGGGGAGCCTGGGTGGCTCAGTGGGTTAGGCGTCCAACTCTTGGTTTCAGCTGAGGTCATGGTCTCACAGTTTGTGGGATTGAGCCCCATGTCGGGCTCTGTGCTGACAGTGCAGAGCCTGCTTGGGATTCTCACTCTCCTTCTCTCTCCTCCTCCCCCCCACCTTCTCTCTCTCCCAAAATAAATACATAAACATTAAAAAAAAAAAAAAAGAATGCAACCCAGAGGGGTGCCTTGGTGGCTTAGTCAGTTAAGGGTCTGACTTTTGATCTCAGCTCAGATCTTGGTCTCACCGTTGTGAGTTCAAGCCCCATGTTGGGCTCCATGCTGTTCATGGAGCCTACTTAAAAAAAAAAAAAAGAATGCAAGTGAGAAAGTGTCCTTGGGTTATCATTGCTCTCAGCAGATACCATAGGCAGTTCACATTTTTCTGAAGTGCTTGGGCTACAAAAAGTGTTGGGAAAGTTAAGAGAATCCTTCATAAAGCAAGGCTCAAAATCATAGCATCTTCTTCACAGTTTTTTCTTGCTCTGTCAGGATATTGGCATTGGTGTTCATATCAGATTCTTGAACACTTCTAATGATTTTAGCTGAAAGGCTTTCCAAAATTGTAGTTTGTATCTGTGGAAGTGATTTCTCACTTATTAGTTCTCTTTTACATATCTGTTCCTCTCTACCCTTTCTTTATTTGGTAAATAATGGCAATACTTTGCCCCAAAGAGGGTAACTTGTGAACTTTGAAATTTGAAACTGACACTGATATCAATCTGTCATTTATTTTGATCATATTGGGAAACAAAGAGCCTCAAAAAGAGAAAAAAAGGTAATACAGAAGTATAAGAAAAAAAATTACATTTATGAAGGAAAAGGAGGCCTATTAAGAATTTCAGAAATTCTATTCCTAATGGCTTTGGATCTCCCCATCTTCCATTTCCTTGCATGGACAGAGCTCCCTTTGAAGTCTTTGGAAGCTTTCTGTGAGAAAAATATATATACATGGGTGTGGAGCTGAAAATTGAGCTCATTGTTTTGCCCTTTTAAAATGTGTTTTTCGAAGATTTGCCTTTCATATTGCAGATGGGAGAGAGGATGTGCAATTTTACCTTGTGTAACATCTTTGCCTGAAAAGCTCAAAGTATTTGTAGATGTTGTTTAATGAATAGTTCCCATGTTTGCCTGCTGAGGAAGGCAGAGGTTTGTGTAATTTACTTCCATTTTACACCTGAGGAAACTGATATTTAAGGAAAAGAGGCTCAGAATTTCAACCAGTAGCAGAATTAAGAAAACAAGCCCAAACCTTGCCACCGGGCTAATGGTGCCATGTCTAATGATCCTGGAAGTTGAACATAACCTCCGAATGAAATGGTATCATTAGAAAAAAATTCACCATAGACATTATCATATTCCATTTTAGTATGAACCTTGCATTTATTATGTAGCATCATTTATATTTATTTTGACTGCTTCCTAGTTTATTGGCCTATTTGTAATTTCAGTAACTTCTGATTTGGGATCTGTTACTGAAATTGAGTTTTAATAATGCTTTTGTAGTCATTCTAACTCATTTTAAGTAAGTGCATAAGAGAAACCAAACCGGATGTGGAAACACAGAACTAAAGTCTATCAGACAAAATTTCATTTTGAGCAATTTTACACAAAATAGTTAACACAAATTTTAGTTTTAATTTTAACACAAAATAGTTAACAAATATGCATGAAACTCCAAACTATGAATTTAAGGTCTCTTGGTAACTGTATGTGAATCAGGGCATAAATTCAAATGACTGTGTACATCAACATCATTTTTAGTAAAAAGATCAGATTGAATCCCAAGTAGTTCTGATTATGTCTAAATCATTTGTTTGCTCATTTAAGCAACTGGCAAAGAACCAACTAAAATAATTTCAATCAGTGGAAATCATGTCAGTACTCTTTAAGAAGGGCTCATGAAAAAGTTAATATATCTTTACCATTATCTTTATGGTATATTGGTATATGGTATATTATTTTATACCAAAAGTTAATATATCTTTTACCATTTATTGAATCTCTAAAAATGTATGGCAGGAATCATTTAGATAAAATAAGCAAATCAGAACCCAAAGAAAACAAATGCCTCAAAAAACAAAAATGTAGTTCCTGACTTCAGGAAGCAAACTGTCTCAGTGGAGGGCAGCAAACAAACCAACTAAATTAATAAGAGCAACCAAAACCTCCTCTGACGGCTCATTCACGGACAAGTCTTGCGCTTCGGAAGCTCACAGGAAATTACAGACAAATATGTCACAACTTAAACTTGTGCCCATTTCTGTTCCCTATTTTCTCATCTCAACTCCTGTCCCCCTTGACATGATCTTTGTTGTCATTTCCCTCCCCACCTCAAGCTCAGCTCTAGAATTTTCTACCAGGAAAATCCCATAATATTCTTTCCTCTCCTGTCTGGGACTGAACGGAAAGTCTGTATTTTAAACTCATTATGGGACTCACGGTCAATTTCAAGGAACATTTCTTTTAGCCTTAGAAGGTCTGTGTATATACCATAAGAGGTGTTGTATTCCTTCATGCTGGGATACATGTTGATCTCTACATTTAAAATTATCCCTAGAGGGGCGCCTGGGTGGCTCAGTCGGTTAAGCGTCCGACTTCAGCCAGGTCACGATCTCGCGGTCCGTGAGTTCGAGCCCCGCGTCAGGCTCTGGGCTGATGGCTCGGAGCCTGGAGCCTGTTTCTGATTCTGTGTCTCCCTCTCTCTCTGCCCCTCCCCCGTTCATGCTCTGTCTCTCTCTGTCCCAAAAATAAATTAAAAACGTTGAAAAAAAATTTTTTTTTAAATAAAAATAAAATTAAATTATCCCTAGAGGTGCTTGGGTGGCTCAGTTGGTTAAGTGTCTGACTCCTGATTTTGGCTCAGGTCTTGTTCCCAGGGTCATGGGATCAAGCCCTACTTCCGGCTCCATGCTGAGCATTGAGCCTGCTTGAGATTCTCTCTCTCCAGCTGCCTGAGTGGTTCAGTCAGTTGAGTGTCGGACTCTTGATTTCAGCTCAGGTCATGATCTCACGGTTTGTAAATTCGAGACCCTCATGGGGCTCTGTGCTGACAGCGCAGAGCCTGCTTAAGATTCTCTGCCCCTCTCCGTCTAGTGCTCTCTTTTCTCTCTTTCAAAAATAAACATTTTTGTAAAAAAAGATTCTCTCTCTCCCTCTGTCCTTCCCCCACTTGCGCATGCACACTTGCACTCTCTCTGTCTCTAAAAATAAAAATAAATAAAAGATAAAATAAAATAATCCATTTGTCTAAAAATGCTAACCTAGTATCATTAGAAAAAAGAATTATAAGTGTCTTCACAAGACATGGAGGTAAGAACCTAATTTCTCACCCATATTGTCATCACCAGTGTGGTATGTAGTTAAGTAGCTTACAGAATTTCCTCTGTTTTATCTTTGAAATGACTTACTATCACAAGGCACATTTAATTTCTGTCTATAAAATATAAGCCAGTAGATAAAGCTTTACTTTTATTTCACTATTAAGAAAATTAAAAAGCAAGAATAAAAAATTAGGTCTCCAGTGTGTTGGGCATTTTCGGTGGATCTTCAGATAAAGAAAGGAAAAGCTGGCTTGACTTAGAGGATCTTCCATACCTGATGGTATGGTTTATTTTGTTTTGTTTTTATTTTTGTTTTCGGTTTTGGTTTTTTTGCTATGGAAACCTGTGGCTTGAAGGAATCTAAAGGGAGGAAATATTCTGCTTTCCTTCAAAAAATGACTGGTACTCCTGCTTATGGGCAAAATAAACCCTTTATAAAGCAGCAGAAGCCATCTTAATTTGCGGTCATCACTGAAAGACATTTCCAGGCTGGGAAGAATTTTTTTCAAGGTATTTAAAAACCATCTACCCTAACAAAAGAAAAATGTGGTTTTTTCAGGTCACTTCACCATACCTGACGATGAATATGTTTTTAATTAAAGCCTGGACACAAAACTAGCTTACTGAAAATCATTGTGATGCCTGATCACTTTCCCGAGACACCTACCATCATTGGTACTGATGGCTAACTGTTGACACCCCTGAGGCCACTTTATGTATTCAGCAGTTAGAAAGGTGATTTCTGAGGCCTGGCAGCTGTTGGTGTTAAAGCTATTGTGTGGGAAACAAAAACCATTCTGTTCTGTTCCCCAGCTGCCTTTGTATCATTGATACAGGAACTATTTCATAAATGGGTTATAATTCTTTACCAGGGAATTTCATTACTGCCTATGCTTCAGTGTTAATGTGCACTTCCAGATAGCAGAGGGGAATGTCTGAACATACCCCTGTGGAAGGAATCTTGGAGTTCTGACCTCTGTCAAGATGCTGGCATTTTAAGTCTGTTAATTGGACCTGTGATTAAATGCCATCATACTGAGGGGATTTTGGGGTGATAGTGGAGTTTGGAGCTGACAGCCAAGAAAGAATTCTTGAAGACATCTTTGGTGCAAAAAGATGATTTTATTAAAGCACAGGGACAGGACCCGTGGGCAGAAAGAGCTGAACTGGGGTTGTGAAGACTGACTGATTATATACCTTCAGGTTGGGAGGGGTTAGGGACAGTGTAAGTCTCTAAGGAATTTTGGAAGCAAGGTTTCCAGGACCTTGAGGGGCTAGCTGTTGTTAGGAAAACATCTTTTATTACTGTCTAGTAAAACCTCAGTCATGAGACCCTTCAGATGTACGTCAGGTGCCATATGCTTGGAGTTAGAACTGCCAACATATACTTGGAGGTTAAAGATAAATGAGGCTTGCAAAGTAATTTTTATGTGTTTAAGGAGACACAGGATCCTGGGGGGTCAGGCATAATGTTCAGCTCTTTTGCCCCTAGCAAAGTATCATCATCAAGGCAGCTGAGCTCCTACAGGGAGGTCACTCTGCCTGTTTCAAGGACTTGTCAAGGGGCTGTAGGCAGTAAGGAAATTTAATTTTTCATTTGCCTTTGTTTCCCACAACTCCATGGCAAGCACTTAAACCCCCTTACGTCTTGATGAAGGTGATGTTAGGAAACAGAGTCTATAGGTTGGTTTCTGGAGATTAGGCTATGGATAAGATTGCCGTTTTCTTCCATTTTACTAAGTTATCTGTAAACTGAAGGAGATTCCTGTCCTGCATGACTGTGATCTCTATCAGTCAGCCACTTGCTTTCTTTCCTTCCCCCCTGTTCTTGGGCAGCCAGGAGTGTCCAAGGAATAGCGTACATATCCCCCCTGGGGGAGGGGTTGCTGTTAGTCTGTACTTTGCCCTCAGCTTGCCCCACACTCTCTCATCAATACCAACTTCTATGCTCCCAGTCTTCCTTGCGGTAAACCACCAGACCCAAGGCTGGCTGGAGTGTGAATCAGCTGCCACCCTACCTGTCTTGGAAATAAATCAATCAAAACACAGTTCATGGTGGCACCCACATATACTGGAATTAACTGCTTTTCTCAAAAAATTCCTCATCGACCCCTCTTGGGAAATTCTTCTAGGCCAGATTAGCGTGACATTTATTTGGAGAACAGACATTTTTTCACCCTAATGATACATTCATTATTGTCATTTGGAAATGTGTCAGGTTAGGGAACTTTCAGTTGCATATACAAGAAACAAGCTGTCCGAAACAACTGAGGAAACGTGGTAGACTGCATCCTTCTCCCCAGCTATTCCTCTCTCCCTGAGCTCTGCCCTTTGAGGTTCCTCCCACTACAGGTGAATCTCCTTCCCCATCTCATGGGTAGTGGGCTCAGCCCCATGACTTGCTTTGGCCAGGCTGAAGAGGTATTGCTTAGTCTTACTTTATGCACTTCTACCATTGCCAGAAGAACATTCGCCAGCTATCTCTCATCAAAATAAAGACAGGGAGATGTGAGGCCAATCTGGAATCTGCAAGTTGGAGCCAAACCCAGGTGAATCCAGCCTTCAGATGTACTGTAACCCAGAGATGCATGAGTGAGGAAAAACAACAGCTGTTTTAAGCCAATGCCTTTTGTGGTAGTTTGTTATGTAGCACTACTGTGGTAATAGCTGACTGATATTTATTGCTCATATAATTGAAGACTCCAAAGGCAGTGTGGGTTTCAGACAGAGTGTGAAAGGAGTTTCTTTTTTTTTTTAATTTTTAATGTTTATTTATTTTCAGAGAGAGAGAGAGAGAGAGAGAGAGAGCATGAATGGGGGAGGGGCAGAGAGAAAGGGACACACACAATCTGAAGCAGGCTCCAGGCTCTGAGCTATCAGCACAGAGCCGGATGCAGGGCTTGAACCCACGGACCATGAGATCATGACCTGAGCCAAAGTTGGTCACTCAACTGAGCCACCCCGGTGCCCCTCTTTTTTTTTTTTTTAATGTTTATTTATTTTTGAGAGAGAGAGAGAGAGAGAGAGAGAGAGAACAAGTGGGGGAGGGGCAGAGAGACAGGGAGACACAGAATCCAAAGCAAGCCCCACAGAACCCAATGTGAGGCTCAAACTCACAAGCTGTGAGATCATGACCTAAGCCAAAGTCGGAGGCTCAACTGGCTGAGCCACCCAAGAACCCTGAAAGGAATTTCTGTTCCATGTCTCTGTGATTCTGTTGGAGCTTCAACCAGGATTGTTTCCTGCTTGGTGTCATGATGACTATACCATTTCAGGCTTCACATCTATACCCCAATACTATCTAGAAGGCAAGAGGTTTCTCTTTTTCAACCACCATATAAAAGTCCTGGGATTCAGTCTGATTAGGCCAACATAGGTCATGTGTCTATCCTGGGCCAATTATTGAGCAAGGAGGGTATGGTTATGTGACTTGGTTTATGTCAATTGGAGTCCCCTCTTAAAGATGGGAGCAAGCTCAATCTCTTCCAGAATTCATGGTGTGCCTCATTAAAGGTGGGAGCATGCTGAAAGGCACCAGCAGCATTAATTATGGAGAGTCTAAAATATCCAAACATTACATTATATTACATTATTTGGGTCAAGACCTATTCTACCTCCATATTGCTAGGCTAGCTAGAGCTAGAGATAAGGGTTCTATCCTCTAAATTTCACATGTTCCTTGGTGGATGGCAAAGCATGTGGCCACATCCAAGCTACCTCAGGCACTGGAAGGTCAGTGGGAGCCAAGATTTACATAGGACTTTACCATTAGCCTACTGGATTTCCAAACTCTTAGTAACTCACGATTTTAAGAAAATTCAAAATAGATTTGGTCTATTGGAATTTTAATATCTCTGAGCTGTAGGATGAGTTAATGCTGATGTGATGAGAATTTAACTGAGTGGGGTGCATTGGTGTGGCTGTCATTCCACTGCCTTATGGACTCCATTGTAACTGATGAGAAGTCAGTTGTAATTCTTCCAGACATCAAATAAAAATGTATGTTGAATTAATGAATTAAAAATAGAACTAAGGTCAAACTGAAAAAAGGTGGGGTTAGGGAGCACTCCTAGGTAGCTTAGTTTGTTAAGCATCCGACTCTTGGTTTTGGCTCAGGTCATGATTTCATGGTTCATGGGTTCACTGACAATGCAAAGCCTGCTCAGGTTTCTCTCTCTCTCGCTCTCTCTCTCCCTCTCTGTGCCCCTCCCCCACATGCTCTTTCTCTCCCTTTCTCTCAAAATAAACAAATAAACTTAAAAAAAAAATAGAACTAAGGACTATCGACACAATAGAACATCCTTTCAAGAATACCCTACTCTTTTTATCTTTGTAAATCTTTCCTTCATACATTTACTGCTTCCACTGAAGCCTTTGCAGGAAAGTGAATCAAATAAATCAACTCAAGAAAGTTTTCCAAACATGGGCATTAAAATGATCACCAGTAGGGGCGCCTGGGTGGCTCAGTCGGTTAAGCGTCCGACTTCAGCTCAGGTCACGATCTCGAGGTCCGTGAGTTCGAGCCCCACATCAGGCTCTGGGCTGATGGCTTAGAGCCTGGAGCCTGCTTCCAATTCTGTGTCTCACTCTCTCTGCCCCTCCCCCATTCATGTTCTGACTCTCTCTGTTTCAAAAATAAACATTAAAAAAAAATAATAATAAAATAAAATAAAATGATCGCCAGTTACCTTCTCTGCTTCTAAGAGTTCTCCTTGACCTCAGAGCATCTGAAAGTTTGAATAACTCTTAATCATCCAACATGTTTTTGTCATTCAACTAAGGTTTGTCATTCTACAAATTACTGAACACATGTGTGCAAGGCACTGTGCTAAGTGGTGTGAGGGACGCAGAATGGAAAGAATTAATATTTGCCTTAAATTATCCAACAATTGTAATCTCATTGTTGTTCAAGTTTTCAGGGTGATCTTGGACAGAAGGAAAGGTTGAGACCTTTCATAAAACTATGGATTCTTAAGGAGCAACTTGTCTATCTTCTTGTGGGATTATTTACCTCATTGTTTCTAATCATAAAGGGCCTCAGTTTTGTAAGAAACATCCATCAGCAATAAGAAAAAAATTATGTAAACCAAGTATTTTTATGTGAGCCAGACTAGGTACTAGGTATTTTCCCAAACTCATGTTAATATCTTAAAAATTATTTTCCATAAATTTCACCATGGCTGTGCATGGGCATTTAGTCTGATTTGCCAGTAGTGTCCTGGTTAAATAACTCTTCTACATAATTGCCAATCTGGAAGCACGGACTCAGCTACATCTTCTTTAAGTCTCTCTTTTTCTTTGTATCTTTTATTCTAGTTGGGTTACGCCTTGAACCATACAAATAGAAAACTAACATTGGAACCGAAAATAACTGTCAATGCCAAGATTGTTGTGGTTGGTGCATCCAGTGTTGGAATTTCCTTCCTAGAGACGCTGGTATTTTGGTGAGTTGTTTTACTTTATTTGTTTATTTTTAAAGAGGCTCTTCTCTTCTATACCTGAAAGGTTGTTTTGAAAGAAAAGACCTGAAGTTTTTTTGCCACCCCATATACCTTGCCTAGGTGGATTGATGAAGCAGTGAAATATACTAGACTGAGGGTTGGCAAACTATTGCTCCTGGGTCAAATGTGGCTTTCTACCTGCTTTTGTAAATAAAACTTTATTGGAACACAGTCACATTTATTTATATGTTGTCTCTGTTTTCTTGATACAGTGGCAGATTTGAGAGACCGTGACAGGGACTGTTTAGCCTGCAATGCTCAAAATACGTACACTCTGACCCTTTCTAGAATTTTGCCAACCTTAGTCTATACTAGTGTTTCCCTCATTTGTTGAATCATAAGAATCACCTAGAGCATTTGTTAGACTCCCAGACTCAGCACCAGACAGGAACACAGAACACAGAATCAGGAACTCCCAGGGAGGGCTCTGGGGATCTACATTTTAGCAAGTGCTCCATATGATCAGGCAGATTTGGGAACCAGTTTTGACACTGCACATCACAAATAGGCTTTCTGAAATGGCAGACAAACCAGGACCTTTCTTCCATACCCTGCATTTTAGGTGCCAGGGAACAGAGTAAAACCCCCCAGGGAAGACTGAGGCCTTCACATCCCTTCAGTGCTGTTTTTTTTTTTAATCCTCACAGCACTAAATGGGTTTCCTTTCAGAGCACATTTTACTGATAGGTGATTCCCAAGAATTCTCAGCTTCCCCTGACTAGCTCTCTATCTGCTCACTGAATTTCAGCCCCTCATTGACAGGAAGAGCCCTGGGTTATTGTCCAAGAACTTGGGTTCATGGCCTGGCATCACCAGCACATGATGCAGAACCCTAGACGTGTTACCTCATTTTCTCTCAGACTTGGTTTCCTCATTTATTTTTTTTTTTATTTTTTTAAAGTTTATTTATTTATTTTTTGAGAGAGAGAGAGAGAGAGAGAGAGCAAGGGAGAGGCAGAAAGAGGGAGAGACAGAATCCCAGGCTCCAAGCTGTGAGGAGCCCGACGCAGAGCTCGAACTCAAACTGTGAGATCATGACCTGAGCTGAAATCAAGAGTTGGATGCTTAAGTGACTGAGCCACCCAGGCATCCCTGCTCATTTATTTTTTTTAAAAAACTCTCATAGATGTCTTTTTAAAAAAATTTAATGTTTATTTATTTTTGAGAGAGAGGGAGACAGAGTACAAGTGGGGGAGGGGCAGAGAGAGAAGGAGACACAGAATCTGAAGCAGACTCCAGACTCCGAGCACAGAGACTGATGCAGGGTTCGAACTCACAAATGGTGAGATCATGACCTAAGCCAAAGTCTGATGCTTAACCGACTGAGCCACCCAGGTGCCCCAGTAAAGTCTCATAGTCTCATAGATGTCTTAAAAGAGCTTGGCTTTGGGCGCCTGGGTGGCTCAGTCGGTTAAGCGTCCGATTTCAGCTCAGGTCACGATCTCGTGGTCCGTGAGTTCGAGCCCCGCGTCGGGCTCTGGGCTGATGGCTCAGACCTGGAGCCTGTTTCTGATTCTGTGTCTCTCTGTCTCTCTGCCCCTCCCCCGTTCATGCTCTGTCTCTCTCTGTCCCAAAAATAAATAAACGTTTAAAAAAAAAAAAAAAAAAGAGCTTGGCTTTGGAGAACCACAGACTCCTGAATCAAGAGTCCAGTTTTTTCTAAATCTCTTGCTCAGGATCACATGAGAAATTTTAGCTCCTATTCAAAACTGTAGGTGCTAAAAGATAAGCAGAAGATGGGAAAAAGCTCCCCACTAGCACTCCTCCAGAAGCCAGCAAAAGTACTGGTCCAAAGAAGATGGGTGAGGGTTAAGGGTTAGACAAGGAAAGGGGTGGAGGAAATGACCCCTCCCAGGTGTTTGCACTTAGTTGATAAGGAGACAAGCTAATCCCGAATGGTTACTTTGCTCATTTGACATCACATTAACCAGATAAAGATTTTTTTCACTTTCCAGCCAATTTGTTCAGTTATCTGGATCATACCCCTAGTTAATCAGAAATAAGTCACATGTCATTATTGAAATTAGCAACAGAGCTCACATGCTTTAAATATTGTGGTCAGTCTATAGCAATCTTTCATTGCAAGAAAGAAATAATGAGAAGCACCCAGGAACATCCATTTTCCCGTGTGTGCCACACTACAGTTTGAGGGCTCTCCTCATTCTGAGGGGTCTCTTCATCTAAGACTCTGAGCAGCAAGTCATATGTGACCATTTCTGAGTGATTTATCAGTGTGGACTTGTGAAATAGTAGTCAAGAAGTTACCAGAAACAGGTCTGAAATCTTCATTCAGCTACATACTTAGTCATGGTCTTATTTTAAATGATTACATTAAGATATATACATATCATTTTCTTTTTGTGGAATCAACTTAGATTTAATAAAGACAAGAATAAATTTGGATATAAGTACTTGGTTGATTAAATTCCTCAATCAGACAGACCTTTTTAAAGTATTTTAAAGTACTCACAGTTCTCTGTCATCGTTACAGATTACGTATACTAAAAATAGACTGGTATCAGTTTACGGATCTTGAATCCTTCACAGAGGAAATAGTTTTCTCATTATTTTCCCTAATTATTTTAAATTAGCAATCACCATAGTAACCTACTGCATATTTTACTTACCAGCTTAACTGCATTTGAACTAGATGTTATAAATGATTTGACCCGAAATGAAATGGAAGTGATCACCAGACACTGACCTCCAATGAGGATTGAATCCAGATTTTAGAGGCAAGATTTAGAAAAATTGCCCTCCTGAGTTCCTGCACCACACTATCAGACTCAGCTGAGGCACTTCAGTTCCTGCAAAACCCATCTGAGGCCCAGTACAGCAACCTCTTTTTCCAGAAAGCCTGATAATCCTGTCATCTGGAATCTAAACAGACAACCCTTTGTCCTCGTGTTGTGTGCATGCAAAAAAATTAGAAAGCATTTGTCCTCTTCAAAGGACACCAAAGGCAATCCTTGTACAAATTCTTACCCCTTGTTACATCCTTCTTTCCTCAAGTGCTAAGGTGCTACTGGGGGAGCCGAAGGGATTTGCCCTTAGTCATCAACTAATACGGTAGGACAAGGCTCTATGCAAGGGGAGAATAGTGAACATGATGTTTCAATTTTTTTTTTTTTTTTTTTTTTTTTTTTTTTTTGGTAAAGCATTCTATCTGGTCCTTTGCTGTTACCCATCCAGTTACATCTGCACAGACACACCTTATCTCTGGTTGTCAGGCCTGTGGGTCCCCCTGCATCTTCATGTCCTTACCTGGTCAAGGTCTCCTGGGCCCCAGTTCCCAGTGACATGTATGACAAGTGTTTTCTTAGGGACACATACCAGTATCCCTTGGGGTGCTCCCACCCTTCCACCCCTATTCAGTCTTCCAGGGCTGAGCTAAAGAGCGGTAGCCCTGCTCTCACAGCTTCCTGCAAACTCTGTCAGGCTTCCTGAGGCTCCTGACTGGCTGATGGAGAAGGGTGGGGGTGTAGGGTAATTCAGGGTCAGGGTGAGCCTCAGCTCATTTGTTCCCCGTGCCCCAGGGCATATGCATTTATCTTCTCAGGATACTGTGTCCAAGAAACTCCAAGAGGAGCCCAGGAGGGAATGTGTTTGGGCCCCAACACCCCACCCTATGGCCAGTGTGAGCTCAAGCCACATGCATATCCTGGCCTTTCCTGATAACCTTCCCTGCCAGGGCATGGATTTCCATGGTGATCACCAGGAGCTGAGTAGGAGACCAACAGCTGGCATCGAGTCAGGACCAGGGGAACTTACTTGGTGTAGGGCATGAAGAGGAGGAAACCCCCACTTATCCTATGGTGTAGAGGGCAGTGAATTGGAAGGGAAAGGCAGTTCTTAAGACATTTTATTGTGAATTATTTAGGTTCTTCAGCATCCCAAGACATTCACATGATGGACCTGAACTATTTTTAAATTATGGTTCTCATGATTGATAGGTCATGTTCACTTGGCTGCCCCACTTCTTTGGGAATGAATGTTCTTGGCTTGGACAGTATAAGTATTTCATATATATTATCCTTCTCAGTACTTGTATTAATAAGACTTGTCTAAAACCCCAATCATGGGGAAAAGCAGAAAGAACCTGGCCTCAGCTGTCAGCCCCCTTCTGCTGCCAATCAGTGCTATGGCCTGTCTTCCTCACTGTGCTGAGGTCATGGCAGGGACTCCCATGGTCCTGCCAGCCCAAAGATCTGTCACCCAAGGAACACCAATCTTATCTGAGGCCTAAAAGGAACTTCATCTTCTTGGTTCACAGCCAGGCCTGGAGGTGAGCATCTATCACCTGTCAGGGAAACACTATTTCCTGGAGGAGAGCTTTGCAACGAAGTCTGAAAGCTCTTTTCAGAGAGCAGGAGGCTCTTTCCCACAAAATGTTAAGAGGTTATATTTTCACCAGCCACCTCATGCATGAAGTCCCTCTCTGCCGAACCCCCAAAATGTCATGCTTTGAATACTTCAAGCTTTCCACTGAAGTACTCCAAAATCATTTTTTAAAGAGAAAAGGAGAAATGCCATGCCCCAAAAAGGGTGGGTGGGAACCAGGTCTGTGAACTCGTCTTACGTTTCACGTCCTTCTTATAGTGTGGCCGGTGGAACAGCAGCGTCACCATCACCTGGGAGCTCGCTAGCAATGCAGAGCCCCAGGCCCTGTCCCAGACAGTGTCCCAAGTAGATAGCACCCCCCCCCCCCAAACAAATTACACAGAACGGTTTCTTCGCTATCTCTAGGGCATGAACTCACTGAGCTGAAGCAGTTACTGGTTTATTCTGTTTCAGCTCTTGTGTCTCCCTGCTTCAGTGCGTTACATTATTTACTCCTAATTATGGAGCAGCTCCTTTTAATCCATTGTTTTAAAATCCTTCCTAATTAAATTCTGAAGTAAAGAATCTCTTGAGGAGCCTGCAGTGGCATCCTGGGATGACAGTGACTGAAAGCAGCCCCGGGTGGTATCCCAACAACCCTTTGTGCGCCTAGAGAAACACACACTTGGATTCACAGAAAGCGCTGGTGGGTGGCAGGGCCCAGGCCCACCTCTTCCACTTCTACCACCACAAAGAGTTTTCTCAACAAAAACAAAACAAACAAACAAACAAAGACAAACCCAAAGAATCTCATCAAGGGGTAAAATCTCTGATTTTCTACCTAAACATGGATCCCTCATCAGGTTGGGTGCGTGGGGGCCACTAAGAATAGCTTGAACTGAGGAGGTCACGTTTGCAGAGCCGCAGTTGTGCCCAGATGACCAGGTCTCCTGTTATGGGGCTGCATATCCGGCACAGCTGTGGGATCTGGCAGCAGCCAGCCCAGCGCTTGCAGCTTAATTAGACTTTTTTATCTTTACGTTTGTCTGAGGACATCTGAAACCTTCAGTGTGGCCTGTCACTAATTAGGTGACTAATTAAATAGTGCTTACTTGCTGAGCTCAGAGCTAAACCCCAGTGAACAGGTTGGTGACTGCCATTGTTCTGTACTGTTGGTCTCGGCCCCATGAACGGATGGACATGTGCTCTCCCTGATTGTCCTTTTGAGACGAGGGCAAATGCAGCATGGCGGCCAGGCCCGTGGCACGTGCAGCACTGCCCTCCGAGGTGCCTGGGGAGGAGGCAGACTGGGCAGGTCGAGTCTTGCCGTATTGTTGTGTTGGCATCACAATGGGACCTGTCAGGGGCCCATACGGAGGCCCGTCTTGTGGCTGGAGTGGGGTGGGGAGGGTAGGGACAGCTACGTGTCAAGCTCAGAGGGTCTGGCCTTCCCAGGCAGAAAGACCTGACATTCTGCCACTGGAAAATAATGACCAGACTCCCTGGTGTTGTGAATCACAATCGAGTTTCCTAACTGAATCCAGTATTTAAATGTAATTAATTATAAATGAAAAAAATCTTCATTTATTGAAATTATCCACTCCTGTTCATTTCAGGATAACTCTTCTTATCTCCTACCTTCACCACTTTAGAGACTCAGAACAAAAGAAAAGCAAGACTCTTTGAGCAATATTAGGCCGTTTTTGGGATCAGCTCATTGTCATTTTTTGTGGGGTTTTTTCATGATTCTTTGAGGCTAAGGATGTTAATTAGGGAATGTATTCTTCATGATCACAAAAACATAACCACAGGTGTCAACTGAGTAATAAACTCACGCACTCAAGTCTCCACCCTCTACTATTGTTTCATTTTCAAATGATGATGTCGGCACCTGCCTTCGGTTACATTCCTTCAAAAGCTGAAAACAAAGAATGTGGATGCAAGCAGTTTATTTGGGGGCCATCCCAGGAAATCACCTGAGAGAGCAGGGTGGTGAGGTGGGAAAGGGAGGGAAGTCAGCAACACCCCCAAAAAGCATTTGTCAGCAGGTTGCTGTGGGCAACTGAGACTCAATCCTATACTGGGACCCTTCAAAGGACACAATGGAGATTGGCCCCTCTTTGTGTGAGGAAGCTGCGGTATTTACCCACCAGTTCCTGTCCTTCTGGTCACATGGTCACCCTGAAATGTTCTTCCAGCCTGTCCCTCCAGCTCCCATGGTCAAAAGATGTCCCTAGGCAGACAGGAACAGGAAAGCAGTGGGGTGGGAGAACCTTTTGCAGTTGATATAGGTAGGCTCCCTACCATCCCAGTTTCTTTAGTCAGTTCTTTCTTTCTTTTTTTTTTTTTTTGTAAATGTTTATTTATTTTGGAGACAGAGAAAGAGACAGAGTGTGAGCAGGGAGGGGCAGACAGAGAGGGAGACACAGAATCCAAAGCAGGCTCCAGGCTCTGAGCTGTCAGCACAGAGCTTGACGCCCACGAACTGTGAGATCATGACCTGAGCCTAACCAACTGAGCCACCCAGGTGCCCCTAGTCTTGTTCTTAATTAATATTCAGTTGTCCTTTGGTGAAATACAGGGGCAGAGATGAAGGCAGAGAAAAAGCAAGGCTAGATAAGAAGACTGTGTCAAGAGGTTTTCAAGGCCACCTCTCTTCCCAGGCATTTTTGTAGCTCTAAAGAGGATCCAGTGTACTCCACCAGAAACCTTGGCTGGAAGAAAAAGTGGCCTTAAAAGCATGTGTTGGCAAATACTTTATTTCTAATTTGGGACAGAGATAAGGTTAGATCAGTAGTTTTCAAACTGTGGTCTGTGGACCAGCACTTCTGCATTGCTTAGGGATCTGTTGGAGATGCAGATACCCAGATGCCACCCTATAAGGATTGAATCAGAAATGCAGGGGGAGGTGTGGGAATCTGTGTTTTCACACCCCTGGGGGTCAGGATCCAGGAACCACTGAGTTAGAGAGCTCTCCCATGACTGATGGGGCCCAGGAAAATCATCCAAAGTCTGTGAACCTGTTTCTTCACTTGTACAATGGGGAGAGAACCCAGAATCTCTCCTCCTACACTGGCACGAGGGTTAAATCAGGTGATAACACACAAAGCATCTGGTAAAGCCTATCACTCCAAGCTTATTAGACTGGCACCTCCCCACTAATTAAATTTACATATCCAGTTTCCTTGTGGGAGCCTCACATTGTCTCTAATAGGAGGGAAGAGCCTGGGGAGGTAGGGTCTTCATATGGAAGATACTCTCTCCCCTGAGGATTAAGGATGAATCAGAGGTGTTTCTTGCCAGTATATGTGTTTGCTCCCTGCTAGAGGTCCTGGTCTGGCAAAGATGCTCTCTTGAAATTCAGTTAGGGGCGCCTGGGTGGCTCAGTCAGTTAAGCGTCCGACTTTGGCTCAGGTCATGATCTGGTGGTCCGTGAGTTCGAGCCCCGCGTCGGGCTCTGTGCTGACAGCTCAGAGCCTGGAGCCTGTTTCAGATTCTGTGTCTCCCTCTCTCTCTGACCCTCCCCCATTCATGCTCTGTCTCTCTGTCTCAAAAATAAATATGTTAAAAAAAAATTAAAAAAAAAAAAAAGGAATTCAGTTAAAATGGCTACCATCTCTGATTTACCATCAGGAGTACCAAGCAAGCTGACCAATGCTCTGTGGTGTTTCTGTTTTGCAAAAGTGCTTGACTGCAGAGAAAACTGGTGTTATGCCCTGCCCTGTTAGCTGTCTACCCAGGCTGAGGGATAGAAATCCCTTATGGACCAAAGACTCTCATGGTCATAATGGCCACATCTTTGGCTCCCACTGACCATCACTACCTAATGGGCTGCCAATGGATGTTTCTTAAGCCCTTTCATGATACTTGGATGCTTTTCAAACATTAATCTGGACATATTTTGGGTCCTCTCTTTTGCCACTAACCTCAAGTTTATCATGTATGTCTTGAGGGGGCTCTGAGTGCACCCCACACCCCAAATCCAGGAATTCCACTGCATTAAAAACAAAACAACAGGGGCGCCTGGGTGGCTCAGTCGGTTAAGCGTCCGACTTCGGCTCAGGTCATGATCTCTCAGTCTGTGAGTTCGAGCCCCGCGTCAGGCTCTGTGCTGACCGCTCAGATCCTGGAGCCTGTTTCAGATTCTGTGTCTCCCTCTCTCTGACCCTCCCCCATTCATGCTCTGTCTCTCTCTGTCTCAAAAATAAATAAACGTTAAAAAAAAATTAAAAAAAAAATAAAACAACAAAACAAAACAAAAAACAAGGCCAAAACAAAAAATTCACTTTTTACTTATGTGTCTCAAATATTTAACGGATCATATACTTCCTTCATTTAAACTTATATTAAACTCTACCCACCTTTCTTATGCACCCAAAATCACTGGGAGCCCCTCACTTTTCTGTGCCTAGAACAGTGGTTCTCAAAATGGAACACCAACATGGACATCATTTGGGAACCTGTTATAGAAATACAAATTCTCAGGTCCCACCCCAGACCTACTGTATCAGAAACCTGGAGAACGGGGTCTAGGGATCTTTGTTTAAACAAGCCCTCCAGGAGTAACTCGGACTTTAGTGGCACTAGGTCAATGCCAACTGTCCCCATCCTACTGTCCGCACCTTTCTCACGTACAGCCTCAGTTCCCAAAAGACAAAAGACACCGTACACACTCAGTCACAGCTCCCTGACCCCGACTGAGCTCTGAATCCACTAGTCACTTTCTTGCATCCCTGTACCTTCAACCGATTACAGAAGTGACTACAAGCACTTTGAGGGAACAAGGAGGTGTCAAACTGGCCCTTCTTGTACAGCATTTGATATTGGGTGGCAGTTGGGAGAAGCCTGGAGACATGGGAATGGTCCTTCTGTAGAGGTGTGAGGTAGTCATACCCTCTGGGGGATTGGAGTGCTTGGAGCCACCGTTGAAACCCAGACAAGGCAAGGCCAGTTCCTGGGCACATGGCTTCTGGAGACCGTGTTAATCCCTAACTGAAATTCTCTAAAGATAATTTCTCTCAAAAGGACAACCAGAATCTTTCCAATCCTTACCAACATAGTAAGGCACTTGTGAAAAAAAAAAAAAAAAAAAAAAAAAAAGCCCTGAGTTTCCTTTTATTTTAAGAACTAATGATGGAGAAACATGTTATGATCAGCATCCTAGACATGAGCGTAATGTTGAGCAACTTTTTCTCTAAGCAACAGATTGTGAAAATTCCATACTTAACAACTCTGTACATCAGAGCTATTTGTGGGGGTGGGGCTGGGATGGGGTGGAGGTGGAGGTGATAGTGATAAAAAGAGTTTCCTGGGCCCCTATTCCTGATGCTACAATTCCAGGAATATGTATTTTTAAGAATCCCCAGGTAATTCTAACATGCACATGTGTATAGTAACCATTTATGTAGACATTTCCTCAAAATTGGCAGCTCTTATCTGTAAGGAAACTTATTTCCCCCTATAATTGCTCATTGTAATTAACCTGTTTTTATGAGCTTGTTTTCCAAACCACATTTTCTAATTCTCAACAAATCATATATAATTTCTATGTCATATCATTACTTCAGGGCTTAGTTACTAGGCATAATTATTAACTTATCATTAAACATGACATAGCTGAAGTCATTACCCCATATCATAGTATTTACACACTAAATTGGACCTAGTAGAAAGCATCTCATATACTTCATGCTTAAACTATCACCATTAAGAATAAAGGTTCAAGAATATATAAATGCCATGCATGAGGAAACCTGACCATATGGTGTCTATAAAGCCTTGTAACCACGAGCATTTGCCCCAAGCAGCAAACCTGTCCTTATCCCCACTCCACACCTCCACAAGTGACCTCATCACTTTTGGATCCCCACAATGCTCCTTTCCAGTCTTAGGGAACTGATTGATTGGTGTCTTACATTTTGCCATCTCTTGTGTGCAGAGGCTTTCCAGCTGGTCTTTCATAACTGCTGTCTTAGTATTTACATCTTCTATATGCTCCATGTATATAAAAATATCAGAGTACAAATGTGTAACATTTTTACTCTTATGTACATAATCATTTCCCATAAATTATAAAGCAAAATCCAATTTCATCTTAGTTTGTTTTGCCAGACTTCCAAATTTTATTCTTATTCATTAAGTGACCATTTCAAACATTACATTCATTTTCATTTTTTCAGTTAGGATTTATGTGTTATTTTTATGCAGAGATACACAAGCTTTTCATCTGAGTTCCTGAATCCCCATACCTTCCTTCCCCTCTCCCTCCCCCCACCCCCAGCCCCTTACCCTGGCCACCACCCCCTCCCCTGAAGGGTCCCTGAAGAATTCACAAAGCACCGGCAAACAGACATTGTTGGGTTCAGTGTTGATTCTAGATCCTTGTCCCAGGACATAAGCCTGGATTCAGGCAGGTTTGAGATTTGCTTCTTGGCCCCTTTCTCCAGGCCCCACCCTGGTTCCTACTGGGGCTCCCATGAATAGGAGAGCCATGCAATATGGCACTGAAGAGAAGAGAGAAAAAAGGTCAGGGAGAGAGATTTGAACTACTTCTTTGCCCCATGAACACTCCCCACTTTTAGAAGTGCTCAGAATCCTTGACCCCACCCTCTTCAGGTCTCTCTTTCTTTGGTCTCCCCCTGGAGGTCCAAGTGTGCCACTACTGACAGCCAGGAGGCCATGGATGCAGCTGTTGGGCTATTTTTACTAAGACAACAAACAGGAAGTGGCCAAGGACATTGTCAAACAAATCTCTTTGTGAGCTAAACAAAATAATATTGCTGAAGAAAGTTAACAATTTTTCAGGGAGAACCTGGTAAATTCTCTTAAACAACGTATAAATATTTTGACTTGTTTTGCCCTCCATTTTTCTTTTGGTATTGGGAGTTCCCAACTTTTAGGTTCCATCTATAGCATGTCACCATTAATTTTGTGACATTATGTGATAGCATTAAGACTGAATCAGATCGGAGTTATTTTTTGACTATTTAAATAGCAGTTAAGTTAAATAGCTGTCTTGAGCTAGGATTTACTGTAATTTGGTAAACATTTTTGTCATTGTTCTGAACAATTCAGAAAGCAGAGATTTTAGTAAATTGTAACATTTAGATTGATGTTGGATAATTATTTTCTCTCTCTACATTATCTATTCAAATAAAAGCATTAATGAAGCAGTTAATTAAATCACTGGCTTTGGTTGCCCTTGCTATGCCAAAAAAAAAAAAAAAAAAAAAAACCCACACAAAAAAAACCCCCAAAAAACCCAGCCAGGAAAAAATTAAAAATAAAAGTAATAAGCATTTACTTGGCAGGGTGACAGGTTTCTACTGCCCAGAAGGGTAAGCAACATGAAAAGTTTTATGTTTCTTTTATCATGCTCACAGTAAATTGGCAATGTGACCCCTTTATTTGAAGGATAAGGATGTTTAGACCTAATTTTGTAGCTGTCCCCCTGAAGCATGGAATGAAACGCAATACCTTTTACTTATTTCCCTGGATACTCTAATCCCTCCCTGCTTTACACGTATCTCTGAGCTGTTCCTCCCCTTGTATCCACAGCAACATGAAATCCCCACTGGAATTATCCGCTGCGAAAATGCAGGTGCGCTTGTTTAATGTTTCATTGGCTTGAGCACTTCACTTGAACTTTTTTTTTTTTTCCACGACACAGTGACCTTTGATTTTGGAGCAGAGGACTCACAGTGATGTTAGTATTGTTTATATACAGTAAGCCAACACCACTAGATCTGAGAACGGTGTTGTCTCTGTGGTCCTGCTGTTCTGCCATTTTGTCTACTGTATGCCCAAATCCAAGATGTACCCTGTGACTCACTGTTCTGTTTGTAGGAACTTCTAAAATATTCACTGGTCATCAGATTAAAAGTCTTAAACATTTGATCTCCATATGTCACCCTCAGAAGAGCTAAAATCTACTAAAACTGCACATTATAAACTTTATGATTTTGGACCAATATTCTTAGTTATAAGTTAAGAAATATTTGGATGTTTCTGAATCAGATTAAAAAATTAAATTAAAAAAACACAAGGTTGGAGGAAAAAGTGGACACATTCATAGAAAGGCATGAAAGAGGGAACCTTCACTGAATAGCAAGAAGTTTAATGAGGTTAGTTTAGTCCCCAATACAAAGGCCTTATATACCGTGCTCATGAATTTGGACTTAATATCTTAAATCACTTTAATTAAATAGTTATTCATTTAAAATGTTTTATGTAGCAGGCAATATTCTAAACATTTTTACAGATACCGTCATTTAATCCCACAGCACCCCTATAAGGCATTAGGTTCTATTATTCCCATTTTACAGACTAGGACACTGAAGCACAAAGAGGTTAAATAACTTGTCACTCACCCAAGGTCAGAAACCTAGTATGCTAGAGGCTGGCATTCAACTGAAGCTATCTGACTCTTGAGCCCATAGTCTTAGCCACTCTGCTCTGCTACTATCAAAGTGGTGAGCAAACATGGAAACTTAAAACTAGGAACGATTGAGATTGGATTTAATTTAAAAAGAGGTTTTCGGGTCCCCTGGGTGGCTCAGTTGGTTAAGCATCTGACTTCAGTTCAGGTCATGATCTCGAGGTTCATGGGATTGAGCTTTGTGCTGGTGATGTGGAGCCTGCTTGGGATTCTCTCTCTCTCTCTGTCTCTCTCTCTCTCTGCCCCTTCCCCATTTGCTATCTCTCTCCCTCAAAATAAATAAATAAACTTTAAAAGAGGCTGGACGTGGTGACCAGTTGTGGAAAGTGAGAAAGAGGGTGGGAGTCTGAAGTAGGCTCTCAGATTCCTAACTTGAGAGGTGGTTAGTTGATCATGCCTTTGACTGAAATAAAGGAGCAATGGAATGGGACTACATACTGATTTGGGGATACTTGTGAAGCAGCCACATTAGGACTGATAGGCCCTTGGAAATTGGGTTTTGAGCTCAGAAGGAAGCTTTCATGCAAATACGTAAGATGAAGTCATGGTGGTAGATAACATCACCCAGGGAGATAGGCATGAATACTGGGAAGCTTGTGAGCAGGGAGATGGGCAAAGGAGGAGGAGCTGGTGAGAAAAGCAATAATAAGAGAGAACCTGAAGATAATGTTGCCCCAGACAGCATGTTCTATGGCTGCAGCTTTTGGGTAGGGCCTCCTTCCTGGCCCCAGCTGTCACCATTTCTTCCATTCACATCAGTAATGGCATCCGACCATTGCTAGCTCCTGGATGACTCCCCCTTCTCCTTTCAGTTCCCAGCACCCTACACATACATCTGCCTTTTCTCATTTGAACCACATGGTGTCAGCCACCTATTTCCTTCTCCAAGCCCACCTAGCCTTCCTCCATGAGTCAGTATGAGTAGAGATTTCTAGTTGTTTCCCAGGATTTATTCTGCACTTTGTCCTTGGTAACAGAACATTGGGCAATATGGTTCTTTAAAAAAAACACACTGTATTTCTCTTTGAAAAACCATATTTTCCAGGCTCCCTTTCTGCTACATGTGGCTGTGTCCCTGAGTTCTGGCAATGTAAGCAGAAAAGTCAAATGGGATTTTAGTCTCTTCTTAATGGACAACCTTTTCCACCCATTCCTCCTTCCTTCTGCCTGTAATGTGGATATGGGATATGATGGCTGGAGCTCCAGGAGCCACCTTGGGCCTGAGGAGACATTGAGAATGGAAGCCCCCTTAGAGTAGCAGATAAGCAAGGCCATGACCCCTGTTGACTATATGGCTCCACCCTATCAGCAAATAAACTGGTTACTTCCAGGTTTATAAGTAGTGTTGTAAGGACAATTTGCTGGCATAGAAATAGGGAGAGGGTGCCCCGGGTGACTCAGTTGGTTAGGTGTCCAACTCTTGATCTCAGCTCAGGTCTTGATGGCTGGGTCATGAGTTTAAGCCCTGCATTGGGCTCCATACTGGGTGTGAAGCCTACTTAAAAAAATAGGAAAGATAGAGGAACATGAAGAGAAGACAGTGTTAATGGAGAGAACCTGTCTTTTGAATTAGAGGGAATGGAAGAACGCTCTTATAGATGTTTCTGGAGGTTATAAGGGAAACGGGGATGGGGGGGAGGCCTGGTGGCTCATCTTTGTTTTCTTTATGGTGTGAGAGATGCACTAACTTGAGAGTGAGGAAAGGGGATGGGAGGGAGAACAAGAAAGGTTAAATTAGTGACCTTGAAGATTGGATAAAGGACCAGAGTAGCCACCGTGAAGAGTGCATAAGGAATTTGGCTAAGGCTAAAGAAAAGGAGTAGAAAGTTTGGTGCCCTTACAGATAAAAATCCAGAAAATGCCCCCCACTCAAAAGCTTTTGGAGAAGTCTTTAATTGCACAATTGCATAATTCAGTATATTATAGTGTGGCAATTTGGCAATTTAGAAGTCATTTGATCCATGTTGTTAGATCATTCAAATTATTCAGTGCCAAAGGGATTGTTTTTGTAGTAAAAGATATAGCTGGATAATTACTAAGCCGCCTGTTCACAGAGAGCTATAAAAATGCCCATGTATAACTATTATTAGTATAACATAAACCACATTTCCATCACATAGGCACCAAAGCCAAAATAAATTCTAACTTCATGTGAGCATCAACATGTATTGTTAGCTGCATTTTGCACTTTCCATTAAATGTAAATAAATTAAAGACCTGTCATCAGTGTGCATTTGCAGACTGGGAGCCCTAAGTAGCTGGGGTTAATTGTGACCTTTATGTTATTTGAACATATTCAAAAATTTTATTCTTATGATTAGAGGAGAAGATGTGCTGGGTTTTCTTTGTATCAGATAAGAATATTCATTCTTAAATAACATGCATCCTTCGAGACCCTAGAGCACAACCTTTCATAATATTTAGCTGTTTTTAAATGTCAGGTGCAGTTGAATTTATTACATTGCCGGCCCATGCCATTACCGAAAGTGTCCTGCTTGTAGTGGTACTTAACAGATTGTCAGTAAATTGATAGCATTTCCACATTTGGAAAATTTCCAGTTTCCTCATGGGAAAGGAGGGCAGGTGTTTTCCTCGAACTTGGTGAAGGTTTCTTTTTTGGCATTTGGTTGCTTGAAGGGGAGGTGTAAACTCAGAAGAGATTTTAGAGAAAAATATCTTTCTCACCATCCTATGAAAAGATCAACTCACCCATAAAATTTTGCTGACTTTAGCTGAAGGGCAAATTTGCAGCAGGAGTATTTTAATGCTTAAGGGAAAACATGGAGTGAGTCTTAAGCACATCCGTTCTTCAGCAGCCTCTGCTTATGCTCCTGGGTGTCCTACTTAATGTCACTCACAGGACTTGTTTATAGAGGGCAGTGAGGTGAGTGCAGAGGGCACTGCTGGGGGTCAGAAGAGAGATGGCTCTCACTTCCAGCTCGGCTGCCCATGAGCTTCAGCTGTGAACAAATTACCTGTTTCCAAGCTTGATTTTTGTCTGTATGAAATGAGGATAATAAAACCCTGCCCCCGACTTCCAGCACAAACTCTTTAACACTAATCCCTATGATGATGCCTATGAACATGCTTCGAGCCCCGGAATGTCGATGCGGGGCTCCATCCCACGATCCTGGGATCATGACCTGAGCCAAAATCAGGAGTTGGATGCTCAACCCAGGTGCCTCCTGAGAGGCGATTAAAAAAAAAAAAAAAAATTAAATGGTGTCTGCCATGCTGGTGTTGTGGCTTCTGGACGTTTCTGCAGTTAGAGGCTCCAGAGCCATCTCCCTCCTTTCATTGACATGGTCAGTTCTGTGGGAAAGTTTGTGCAAAAAGAGTTGCTGAAAAGAAAAGTTCAGCAATTGGATGATACATAAGGTAAGGTTAAATTGAATTATAATAAACCTTCACCAAGTCGAGCTTTACCTCCTTTTTTGTGTGTTTTCTTCTCTCTCCTCAGCTCTCACCTGAAGTTTAGTAATCTCACCCTGATTTCAACCCATGGACTTCCTGGAAAAAGGCTTCTGGGCACTGAACAAAGGAAGTTTTTAGCAAGCGAGTAAGAATTCCATTTGATTTTTCATTCTGAGGCCAAACGTCCTCATTTGGGTGCATTTCTATGCAAAATACAGTTGACCCTTGAGCAACACAGGATAGGGTGGGGGGTTTAGGAGCTCTGACCCCCATGCATTCCAAAATCTGCATGTGACTGTTGACTCCCCTAAATCTTAACCAGTAATAGTAGCCTATTGTTATCCAGAAGCCTCACCAATAACATAAACAGTCAATTAACACATGTTTTGTATGTTACCTAGAGAAAAGAAAATGTTATTAAGAAAGGCACAAGGAAGAGAAAATACGTTTACAGTCCTGTACTGTATATATTGAAAAAAAGTCCATGTGTAAGTGGAGCCACACAGTTCAAACCTGTGTTGTTCAAGGGTCAGCTGTAGTAGATTTCAGACTGGCAAGGGAAGGGTGGCAGACTTTTCTTTCGCGGTTCAGACTCACTTAGAAGATACAAGTACAGGGGCATCTGGGTGGCTCAGTCAGTTAAGCATTCGACTTCAGCTCAGGTCATGATCTTGCAGTTTGTGAGTTCAAGCCCTGCATCGGGCTCTGTGCAGACAGCTCAGAGCCTGGAGCCTGCTTCAGATTCTGTGTCTCCCTCATTCTCTCGGCCTCTGCCCCAGCTTGTGCTCTCTCTCTCTAAAATAAATAAACATTAAAAAATAATAATAATAATAAAGAAGATACAAGTACAAACCTGTTAATGAGGGAATGAAGAGTTGGGCTGCCATTTTGTATTTGTGAGAAGATGTCTGCCCTCTTCTAAACAGCTGGGATGGAGCCTACTAACACAGCCACCTCCTGCACTTGACTTCAGAGTGTCACTACAGCACAGGGGAGCTTGGTGACTGTATTTGCTTCAGACCAGGGGACTCCCCCCAGGTTCAGAGTTGGGAGATAAAGGCAGGGCATTTCACTGGGGTGTGGGTCTCCCACCCCTACCCCCTGGGCCTTTGTCATGAGGGGCTGATCATACTACAACCTTCTTGCCAGTCTGGGCAAGCTTCATTGGTTGCATCCCAGTAGAATCACTATTTGTCAACATCTGTTCTAGAAAATGCCATTTCATTATCACACAGCTTCCATTAATTTTAATTTCCTGTAGCAAAGCATGGGTACAAGAATTATTAGGCTCCCTGCCTCTAGAAACAATGTCCCAATTTTTCCAACAAGGAGGAAGGAAATTGTTCCTTCTCAGGGTGTTCGTCTTAGAATCCATGATGAAGAGATCTTCAAACAGTGAGAAAAACAGCAGCTTCCTTGCAAGCAGAACGAGGCTCATTTTGACCTAATACTTTTATTTATGAGACTGTGAACTTCTTTTTATTTTTTTTTTAAGGATATCATCAGGACAGTAAAAAAGTCATGGGTTTTTAGCCAGATGGATGCAGATTCAGATTCAGGTGGATTTCCCCTATTACAAAAGGGATTTTATGTCTCTGAGTGGAGTTTTTGACTGAAAAGCAGATGATAAGCCAGCCTTGCTGGAGTTTTTTGTTAAAATTACTATAACAGCAAGTTCTGATACGGGCTAGAGGATCAACACATGTGTGTCTCTTTTTCTCATTGCCCTTCTTCTAAATTAGATGATTCCCAGGAAATGTTGGTCTTATTGATTAACATCTCACAAGGAACTTAATTCAGTCAGCTTGATAAAGGTTTCGGTCAACCCCCATGTTAGGTAGGCTACAGGAGAGAAGAGCTAGCAAATGACTTTGTGCTGGTGTGACTGTCTGGGATCTGCATGTGGCTAGATGGGAAATCACCTGGTGACCCCGCTTCTGTCCTCGCCTCTCCACATTCTCAACACAAAAGCAGAGCAATGCCACAAAAATTTGAATCAGATCATGTCAACTACCGAACAGCCTGGAACTGTACTGACCAATGTGATGGCTACTAGCCACACAGGACTATTTAAATTGAACTTCAGTAAAGTTAAATGAGATTAAAAATTCTGCCTCTCAATTACATTAGCCATGTGTGAAGTGATCAGATAGCTACATGTGGCCAGTAGCTGCCATATGAGACAGCACGGCTACAGAACATTTCCATCTTCATAGAAACTTCTAGAATGTTCCCACCTACAATCCATCCCTGTCTGCTTACCTCTCTGACTTCATCTTTGACCATTTTTGCCCTTGTTCTCCCCAATGTAACCACTACAGTCTCCTCTTTGTTCGTGAAACACAGCTGGCAGGTCTCCACCTTGGAGTTTTTGCTTTTCTTTTTCAAAGTCTTTGTTTAAATGTTAACTTTTCAATGAGACCTACCCTGGCCACCCATTCATTTGCAACTAACACTCCCAACACACTGCAGTCCTTGCTCTGCTCTATTTTTTTCTTGCTACTGAAATTCTTCTAAATATTATCTAATTTTCCTTTCAAAATTGCTTTTATTTTTCATATTCTGAATCCTTAACCTACAATGTAAACTCTACAAGGGCAGGCATTTTTTTGTTAACCAATGTGTCCCTGACATCTGGGACAGTGCTTGGCACATAGTAGGTGCTCAATAAATAATGTCAAGTGGATGCAGGTTGCATCTAAAGGCACCTGCAAAAGCCCTCTCAATCAGGTTACATAGTTGGGACTAAACAAGACAGCCAGATGCCTCTGGGTGGGTAACTGCATGTTACCATAATTCTTAGAAACCAGAAATTGAAACACAAACAGGATGTTGCCTTTCAAAAGGTCCTCCTACCTCAATAAAGGAAATTATCTCCGTCATGGAGTTTAAAAATTTTTTTAATGTTTATTTATTTTTGAGAGAAAGAGAGAGCTTGAACAGGGGAGGAGCAGAGAGAGGGAGACATAGAATCAGAAGCAGGCTCCAGGCTCTGCCTGACTGGGGGCTTGAACTCACAAACCACGAGATCATGACCTGAGCCAAAGTCGGCTGCTTAAGCACCTCTGTCGTGGAGTTTAAGAATAACTATTGCATTGACATCCATAAATTTCATAATTTAAATTCCTCATTCTAAATACAAACTTCGAACTTTGCCGTAACCAGTGTTTTGATTATTGCTGTTACTAATTTTTGAATAGCCATTTTGTGTGTCCTCACCCTTCCCAGTCCAGTGTCTTGTAGAGGTGCTAATGACATGCCAGGATACAGCAGAGAGGAAGGCAGTGGGAGGAAAGGAGAAACAGGAAGCAGGAGAAATCCACTAATTGGACAATCAGCCCTGAATAGTGAACGTTAATTGTGATGCTCCTTCTTCAGAGAGTGTCACAATAAATCCTTTATGAAAGCCTCCAAGTTTTTTTCCAGTTCTGAAGGGTTCTGATTCCATGAAGTGCATGGATCTATCCTGCTTGTAATTGCCTCCCTGGAGTTTGCTTGTAACTTTGCACCTAGAGCTTTGGGCTAAATCTTCTGACCACTGGGTGTTGGGGGCAAGCTGGCCACTTTACACATATGTTCCCTTCTAGAAATTTCCCCATCCTGCATTTTTGCTTTTTCCTCCTCCTTATTACCTGCTTCCAGAATGTTCTGTGAAGACAAATTTTCACTTTATTTTTGAGTCAGGGTCAAGCTCACTTGAGACTTCAGAAACATGAAGTTTTGGGGTGCCTGGGTGGCTCAGTTGGTTAAGCGTCCAACTTTAGCTCAGGTCATGATCTCACAGCTTGTGAGTTTGAGCCCCACGTTGGGCTCTGTGCTGATAGCTCAGAGCCTGGAGCATGCTTCAGATTCTGTGTCTCCCTCTCTCTGCCCCTCTCCTACTCTCTCTCTCTCTCTCTCAAAAATAAATAAGCATTAAAGAGAGAGAGAGAGAGAGAGACATGAAGTTTTATTGATATTTCCTCTTTGGTTCTTTCTCTCTTTTACAGAGAACTCTAGTGGAGATATTTCTCTTGTCACCAAGCCATGAGGCAGTCCCTGCCATGTTAGAATCCTAATGCTCATTACCTCTGCTTAGGAAACAATTTTGGGAAAGTATCACCATAAGTCTCCAATGTCTAATTTCACCTACCTGATGGGTAAAGCAGATCCAGAATGGATTGTAATCACCTACACAGTGATACTTTAAACGGACTATTATCATTCAATGTAGTAACAGACTATAAAAGCAAGAACCCCACATATTCCAATGTTTCCAAAGGTTCCCCAAAATACCATGTTCCATGTGCCATTTCCACTGGACAGAACTTCAGATTTTAACTCTGAAATATGCATTCTGACATTATAAACACTACTGTCCTGCTGTCATTAAAAATAACAGTCTTAACCTTCCCCAGATTTCCCCTGAGAACTTTTATCTTTGAGCAAACCCTCATAAGACTAATCCCTGTGCACTAACTATATTTAATTTTTCCTCATCTTGGATGGCTGACAGTGTACCATTCCTATTATGCAGAGACTGTGTAGCAAATAAGGGCAGTCCTCTGTGGGTCTCTCATGAATGTGTGAAATCAACAGAGTTTCATGTGTTCCTGTTAAGCTACCAAAATGATTTTTTTTTTAAGAGAATTTCATCCCATTCTCTGTTATATTGCGGGGACAGGACAGCCCCTGATTTTCTTTTCTTATTAAAAAGAAACGTTCTTGTTTTTAAATGTTGTTTCATGGAGAGATACAAAACTCAGAGCTCCCTTCTCTTTCACAGGCCCTTGTAACAGGGTCTAATGCACATCCATTATGAGAATTCCTTTTGTGTGGTGAGAGCAGACTCATGTATGGATCAAAAAGAAAAAATGTTCTCCCGTTACCACTTCACAATCCCGTTGGCGTCCAAGGAGGGTAAACAGGATTATGCATCATTAATATTATTTAGAATAATACCCTTCATGTACACATCGCAACTGACAAAACAGCATCTTTTACCTTCTCAGGTTTGTCCTGTAAAATGAATAAGCCAGTCACCTCCTGCTCAGAGGTGAAGAAACTGAACTATTGAAAGGTCATGCAGAGTCCCCAGGGTCCAGTCGCACTGGGACACACACCATGACTCAGTTAAGCCTTGATTTAAGTGAAACACGTACTGGGGTGCCTGGGTGGCTCAGTCTGTTGAGCATATGGTTTCGGCTCAGGTCATGATCTCATGGTTTGTGAGTTCGAGCCCCGCATTGGGCTCTGTGCTGACGGTGTGGAGCCTGGAGCCTGCTTTGGACTCTGTGTCTCCCTCTCTCTCTGCCCCTCCCTCACTTATACTTGGTCTCTATCTCTCTCAAAAATAAACATTAAAAAAAAATTTTTTTTTGAATGAAACACATACTGTTCTGCCACTCTACACTCTGGGTCTTCAGAACAGAATCATTAAAAGGTCACGTACATGAGGTCAGAGCTTTCAGAAAATTCTGGAAACCATCCTCAGAGAACTCTTTAAACCCAAATCTACCAAAACTCCACTTTTCTCACACTAGAGTGCTCAAACTAGAAAAGAAAACCTGTCCACCTTGGACCCACTGTTTGCAGAACTACTAGTTCCCTGTAAATCACCTTTGCCCTATAGAGCAAATCCCAAAAGTCTCCAGGGACTGTACTCACTGCAAACCTAACTCCCTAATTGACATCTTCTCTAAATAAAATGTGTAGTTGTTTTGGCCTGAATCCATACACTAATTTTAAGAATGAGTCATTGACTGTAAACATTAGCAAATATGAAGGGGTCTCAATATTCAGGACCTTGACCCCTGCCTTTGGGAATCCTCCACAATGTCACTTTCTTCTTCCTCTTTCCCTTTGAGTCTGTGGTCAATATGGTAACTCAACAGCTAAAGTAAGTTTACACCCACCATGAAATAGAAGCAGAAGAAAGAGTGTACGTTAATGATTTCACAGAGGCACTCGCACACACACACAGTCACCCTCCCTGTTGTGGACTGGCCTATGCCAGCTGGAACGATTTAGCTTTAATGGGAAGATGTCAGTTTGTGACTGTCTCATAATGAAAAATCCAGTATCTAGCCACGGTCCTAGTAAAGTCACATCAAGAGCACAGACTTGGCCCACGAGGGGACTTGAACCAGCTCACCAGATGTCTAATTAATGCCCACTGTCAGCTGCTCAAATGTCACTGACGGAGCCTCTCTCTTTGCAGCCACTGTTTTAATGATAAAGATTATGCGTTGATGTCACTGTGCTCCTGGGTCAATGTGGTGGTTGGTAGAATGACTGCCATAGACCGAGTAGCCAAGCATGTGGTAGTTTCCAAAGAGGAAATCGTACTCTATGACCACCTCATCCTCTGCACCGGACAGCAGTACCAGGTGAGGCCACACACGGAGATCTTAGTGATTGATGGTTAATGCGTTTACTGGGGCACACGTTCTAGGGGTTAAGAACATGCCTTCCTACCAGGACAGCTGCCACACTATTCATAAAAGTGCCCACAAGGCCTGCACACATGACCAGAATTGTGTCCGAAACCCCTCCTGGAAATCCATTCCAAGAAAAACATTCTGCTCAAGGGTAAAAATCACAGCAAGTAGGAGAAATGTCATTCTTTAAGCTGTTGTCCAAAAGTCTAACACTTACTGCTCACCAGAGCAGAATCCAGACACAACCCGGCATGCATTTGTGGTAAATTAATTTATGCCTCAAGAGGCTAACATTTGGCGGTGGTGACGGGCTCATGCAAAAGTATTTGAAACATGCGCACCTTCTGTCAACCCTTATTTTATTTTGTCTCTCAGTTATAAAACTAGGAAATGTGACTGATTGACTACCCAGTGACCGTGCTTTCCATTTGGATTAAATTCTCAAACCACATTTGAGGAAAGCATTGCTGGATACAACTGAAGCTGTTCAATGTCTTAGGGAAGCAAATTTTAATATTCATTCTTTGCAACAAGCATTAGCATTTGATGTAGTTCACAAAAATAGGACATTTCTTTAATGAAAAGCAATTTACTTTGTAACTCAAAGATGGTGTCTTTTTTTTTAATGTTTTTTAAAATTATTTTTGAGGGAGCACAAGCAGGGGAGGGGCAGAGAGGGGGACAGAGGATCTGAAGTGGGCTCTGCGTTGACAGCAGCGAGTCTGGCACAGGGCTTGAACCCACAAACCACGAGATCATGACCTGAGCCAAAGTCGGATGCTTAACCAACTGAGCCACACAAGTGCCCTCACAGATGGGATCTTTTAATTACATTTTCTCCCAGGAACCTGGATAAGCCTTCCCACGGTGGGTTTGTTTCTGAAAAGTATGGAGTAATCCACCCCCACCCCAGGCACTGCCATGTTTTATCTGGTACTGTCTTAGGACATTTTGTGAATGATTGTGGATTTGACAAGGGGGACTATGTGTAGGTTTTCTTTATAGAGCCCAGCCAGGAGGAGGCAGCACGTGGTGGGGGACAGACAGCTGAGCAACTCCCAGCATCACTCAATGTTCCAAGCCTTGGCCACACATTGATGTCACCTGGGACACTTGAAATATACCCATGCCTAGACCCCACCCCCAGAAGCTGTGCTTTAATTATTCTGGGGTGGAGCCCAGCGATCAGCATTTTTTAAAGCTCTAGGTGGTTCTAAGCTAAGGCTGAGAACCAGGACTTGAAGTTTCTTGACCTAGAATCTCTAATCTGTACCTTAGAGTAGCACTTCTTAAACCATAATGTGCACACACAGCCCCTGTGCATCTCATTAAAATGCAGTTTCTGATCAGGGGATGGGGGCTGCTGATATGCTGCAGTTTTAACAAGCTTCAGGGTGAGGCTGGTGCTGCTAGTGAGCAGGCCACACTGAATATGGATCATCCTCTGAGTAATTGCTTTTAATTCTTTTCATCCTGCTCCTCCTCCTCCTATGACCACCACTACTACTGCTGCTACTAAAGACATCCAGTTCTCACAGTGTAGAAAAGGATTTTTTTTTTTCTGGCTAAAGGATAAACACAAACTGGAGGAATACTTTATTTTGATACTTAAGTATTCCTCTTTTTAAACATTAAATCAGAAGAAAATATCATGCACCCCTCAACTTGCCTGCCCCCCTCACCTGCCCCACCGAGTTCCAGCTGCTGCCTGGGACCGTGGACTTTGGAAAATGTGAGTGGAAGACCCGGCCAGCTGTCCAGAGACTCGGGCTTCTGCCCATGTGTGTCCAGCTGCCCCTACAGCTTTAGTCTGTGGCACGTTAAGCTCTTGCCCTTTTTACAATGGGAAAAATGAAATGAAGAAGTGATAAAGGGAGTTCCGATTTAATTTTTCCAGAAGGACATAAAAATTAAAGGTACATAGAGTGATACAAAAAAAGGCTGCTGAATTCACTGTGGAGGGCTTCCAGTTCTTTTTTATTTTCCTGTTTCCTTCTCTTTAACTCTCTTGTTGTTTTGTCCCAATTTTGTGATTTAGAAATAAGTTGAAATGATGAAAATAAAGCTTAACTCCAAAGCAAGAAGATAACTGTTATAAAATATCATTACAAACTTGAACCTCTAAATAGAACTTTAAGTGGCATGTGTCATTCTAAAATATTATAATATAATTTAATATAATATTATAATGACTTCTATAAGTTTTATCTTTGATCTGTCAACTCCTGACATTATCTATGACCTTTCCATTTTGGAAGACGAATCATATTCAGTACCCTCTAACTAACTCCCTTCCCCACCCTATCTATAGATTGGGTTCTTTTGATTGGCACATGCTGGTGCCCATTGACAAGTTCTGGGATAGCTTACAACTGAGGTCCTGGGCAACTCTCCATGGCGCATGGAGAGCCATGGAGAGACCACCTCCCCATGCCTGGTTTTGGGTCTTCTCAACAAGAAAGAGAAAGAGTAAAAATGTGTCCACTTGCAGGGACTCTTAAAGGGGTGATGCTCACTAGAAGCCAGCAGGTGGGGCAAGAACATCCCACCAGGTGAGAGAGTAAGTTGGGGATGTTAGTTATATTGAGCTTGATGTGGTCAGCAACATGATGTGGTCTTCACAGAGGCTAATTACATCCTTGATGGAGTAAATAAGAGCCTGGCATCTAGTACGGTGCAGCTGCAGGTGAGAGCCTGCTATAAACAGCTGAAAAGAGCTACAGACACCACTTTGCCTCTTCGGACATAAGACCTCCCCAATGTCATAGATCAGCAGTTATCATGAAGAGACCTCACTGTGCTTGGGGATGATTAAAGGGGAAAATAACATGCCAAGAGATGGGGTCTGCATTTCCTCCCCTTGAACCTGGGCAGACTTGTGACTGTCTTGACAGATACAATACAAGGGAAGTGATGTGGTGTGACTTCTGGGGCTGGGTCAGGGGCCAGGCAGTGTCTCCTTGTTTGTGAGAACAGTGGCTCCTGGAGCCCTGAAAGGCCAAATAAGTCCAGATACTCACCCTGTGATTGGACATGCCACACCTGGGTTCTCCAGTTGGCAGTTTCGGATGAACCCAGCCTTCCAGCCATCCCTGACAAAGCACCAGACATATGAGTGAAGCCATCTTGGATGCTCCACCAGCTAAATATCACCAAGTGACTTCTGTTGCTAACACATGGAATAAAGGAATTTCCCAGCCAAACCCTACCCAAATTTCTGGCCCATGAAATCATGAAAAGTAATAAAATGGTGGTTGTTTGAACCACTTAGTTTTGGTGTGAGTTTGTTGCTTAGCAAAAGGCACCTGAAACAAAAGGATAACATAGGGTAAGGGAAAGGGAACAATATATGGAAAAATCAGAGAAAGAACATACTCTTGACAATATTCCAGGAGTCACACACACACACGCACACACATGCATGCATGCACACACACACTGCAGAAAACTATTCATCATCTTCAGTACAGTTTGATTAGCCAGACTCTGAAATGGGAGCTGAAGCCATCAGAAGAGCAAAAGCTGAGCTGAGTAGGCTACAGAATTAGATGAAAAGGAAGATGGGTAAGAAAGGATTGAAATCCAATCCCTGTCAAGAGAGAGAACTGCTACTGAACAATGTTTGATGCTGAAAACAAAGCGCAAATCTCCCCTGGAGGGCAGAGGGCAAAGGGCAAAGGGTAAAGGATACATTTGGCTCAAGACACGAGAAGGTGTGATCAACACGGAGGCAACATATAGATCACTGGTTTTTCCAAAGAAGAGGCTGTGATGAATGGAATAGATACAACAGAGACATGCTAGCAGAGAATTTTCCTTACCTAAATACCATATTGTCCAGTTGAGCCCATTCCAGGCAAAATCAAAGAAAAATTTACTCACCTAGTTATATTCTGATGCAATTTTAGCTCTTCAACAATGATAGGGGAAAAATATGAACACATTTCAAGAGAAAAACAACAGATCACCACCACCACCACCACCACCACCACCACCACCACCACCACCCCTCAAGAACAAAAATAAGACAAGCACCCAAAATTCCCCTTCTAGGATAAAATGGCATAAAAACATGAAACTAGCCACACAGTATTTTGAAGAAAATATGGCAGTTCAGTAAGTATATGTGCACCCACGTCTCTCCTATTTGAAGACAGCAAAAAGCTGTTGTTTTGTCTGTGAGGCCTCAGAAGAATGATCTTCCGTGTTCTTTAGTGTGTATTCTGAATAACTAAGGCAGAAAGGAAAATTTAGAACTTTATGATAGTCTAAAAAGGTAATTGGCAAGCACCAAACAATTCAAAAGCTTATAAGTCTGAGAATAAATGCAAAGTAGGTAACACTGAAACTTCATCTAAATCTAATCAAGAACCAAGTTGTTCGAAAATAGAGGTGGCCAGGGAGAAATAGGAATTCTCTTAAATGGGGAAAACCAAAGGTAATATTTTGGTCTTGACTCTTACATATAGAAGGAATAATGTAATGAATGCTTTTGAACAGCACGAGTAAATCCGCCTTCCAAACCCGGAAGAAGATAAGACCGGAGAAAACATCATTTGTGTAACCACAGGGAAGGAAACAAAGGAAATAGCCACAGTGCTTTAAACAAGGATAAACCAGAATGGCATTGAGAAAAACAACAGTCGCAACGGTGAATGCCATGGTTTTAAACTGCGCTGTTACAAGAGCAAGGCTCTGTGTTTGCACCAAATTCAAAATACAAGAGAACTACCAAAACAAAATGACATCCAAAGTTTCAAAATGAAATGTTAGAAGCGCACCAGCAAAAGGTGCCACACAAATTCAACAGCTGTCAGAAGCAGCAGCAATATTAGTATCCAACAAAGCGGAATTAATTGGAGAAAGAAAAGCATTAATGTTGACAAAGGGCACAATTCGTGACAACAATACAGAGGTGATGAGCTTGTTACGTGCGGAACATGATCGTGTGAAAGAATACATCACAAAAACAGAGGTGCCCCTGGAGTGTTTGCTTCTTGCAGTCACGTTTAAGACAGGAAAAAACAAGCTGAACCACATCCAGAGACTTGAAGTCACCCCAGATGTTGAGCCACAGAGGTGAAGATTCAGGATTGCTGTCCTCAAATACTCGAAGGGTATGTACATGCAGAAAACAGATCAGACTTGAATGTCATGGCCTCAGGAAGCTGATTGAAGACAGACCACCAGAAGTGATGGGAATACAGTGCTTATTCATCCTACCAAACAACTTCCTAAGAGTCAGGGTCTCCTCCAAGGGGGAATGTCCAGCCCAGGAGACATGAGCATGCCCTGGCGGGGCCCTCATAAGGCGGTAGGAACACCTGACGGAGGTCGAGGGACTGCTGTGTGTGTTAACTGCTGTAGTCCTTGCAGGAAATCTCCAAGGTCCATGCTGCTTTCTTCCCCATTTTATGGATGAGGGAGCCAAGGTGCAGTGAAACTGAGGTGATTTGTCTAGGGTCAGGCGACGACAAAGTGACACGCCAGGATTTAGACCCAGGCTCCAGACTGAGTTCTTCACCATTGCCCTTGTCTCTCTTCTCTCTCCCTCTTTCTCTGTCTCTTTCCTTCCCTTTCCCCTCCCTGCCCTCCCTCTCTCACTGATATGATCCAGAAATTGCACTTGGTGGCTTTTAAAAATCCTTACAACACAGAAATTCTAGAACTTAATGTTTAGAGTTAGAGTCAAATTGAGTTTCTTTCTCTCATTAAAACTATCTGGAGAAAAGCTAATCGGGTCTGGTAAGTGGCTCCACAATACCGTCAGGAGGGGCTCCCACCAGTCAGCGATGCTGGGCTGTTCAATCTGACAGAAGGATCGAAAAGTTGTCCGTACTCTCCAGTCACTAGTGGCAGTTTAGTTAATGGCAGAACATTCCAGTGGGGATGGTGAAATACACCCATGCTCTCCTACTAAACTTGACTCTCTCCCTTACTTTGATGATGTAATAGGATTTTTTTTCCCATAGATCTTTTTTCATTTATTAAGCTCTGCTGAAGTCTGTGTGGACAAATTAATTGGCCTTGGGATTTAAAATCCTAGCTTCGGTTTTGCCTACTTTGTGAAAATGCCATTGCGTGAATATGAAAAATACATTATCCCCTTAATTTTCCTTTAATTTTTCTGATCTTGTGCAAAAATGATCCCACACACGTAAGTGCACACAAGAATAATACAGGTTATCAGAATGCCATTACATTTTAGGATCACAGTAGGTAAGCTGATTTTCATTTTGGAACTTGTTCTTTTCCCCTCTCCCTTCCTTGTTTTTTTCATCTAAGAACTTACTATTTGGGGATAGTAACTCATTGAAAGCTTTATAAATTGAATAGTTCTCAATTTGTTCTTTAGCCCTACCACTTTCTGCAAAGGACTTTCCCCGATTCATTAAAGCATGGGGTACTAAAATGGGTGTACTGTTACCTAAATTTTATTTTCTTTTATACGACAGTGCTCATTGGAGTTCTGGTGAGGTTTCTAACCTACAGAGCATGGCATTCAATATTATGCACTGCAAATCATTTACCAGATGATTGGACTGTGGACTGCTTCATACTACCTGTGAATATAAAAATGCCAAAATTTGCTGTGATTTGCTAAGCAAGCTATATTGCTAAGAAGAAAAGTTTACCTCCACAATTGTAGTTGCAGTAAATGACCACTACTTCCTGAATTGTTCTTTTTTACTAAATATAATTTTACTGCAGGTTCTTTATAGAGAAAGTAAATCCAGCTTTAAAAATTGATTGTTTTTTGGGACACCTGAGTGGCTTAGTTGGTTAAACGTCTGACTTCAACTCAGGTCATGATCTCGCGGCTCATGAGTTCGAGCCCCCCATTGGCCTTGCTGATGTCAGCCTGTCAGCACAGAGCCCTCTTCAGATCTTCTGTCTCCCTCTCTCTGCCTCTCCCCTACTTGCACTCTCCCCCAAAAATAAATACTAAAACAAATTGTTTGTTTATTAAGTTAATTTAATTCAGTTTGAAAATCAATTAAATGCATCACAGTAAGGTACAAGGCTTATTTACCATTTATATTGAGGAAGGATAGAACCAAAAAGTTTCCTAAATGTTACCTGAGGTTTAGTGAAACCCCATTTATTCAAATACTAGCCAGTATTTACCCCTACCCCATATAAAAGGCATTTTCTGCACTTGTCAAGGGTGGGAGAACTTTCTCTGCACCCACATTAGCATCTACTGCAGGTGAACTTTTTGCCCATCATTGCTGTATAATGATCCCTGACTCACAGCCCATGGGCCTTATATCACGAATATGCAAGGCAGCTGGTACAGGTCTTCTATCAGAGACCTTCCATTGCCTTTGAATCTTGCTACTGATTCCGGTCTCATTATCTTCCACTTAATCTCACCTGGTTGCCAAATAAAAATCAGAGGGGTGAAATGCTGGCCCACTGGGCAAACTCATGCCACTGTGCTATTGTACTTGGCTTTCACAAGGGCATTTGTTTGATTCTAATTTGAACCAAAATATTGAAGAAATCAAGAGTCCACAGGTAAAAGAAAAGTGTCTGGCATTTCTTGAGAAATCAGATCTGGCCACACTGAACCCATGCTCTACTCTGGCACCAACTGGATAGAATTGAGTTGTGGCCAAACTCTGGCCAGGGCATGGGCCTTCAAGTCTGCCACAGTATCCTTGACACTGAAGACAAGTGTCATCTTTTATTATGTTCTCACTGTCGCTTTCCTTATACTAGAGGAAAGTGTCTGCTTCCACTCATGTCTGTGTCAAAAGTGAGAGAACAGAAGTTATACTGGGAGGGTTCTGTGTTCGGACAGAGACAGAGAGAAGGAGAGGGAGAGAGGGAGGGAGGGAGAGAGAAAAATAGAGAAAGGGAGGGAGGGAGAGAGGTGAAAGGAGAGGGAGAGAAAGAGTATTTCTCTGACAAAGTGAAGAATAACTCTATAGTTTTCATAAGTGTATAGTAGTCCACTTCCCTCATTTTCTTTTCTGCCTAGCACCTCTATGCACTTGGATTTCAACCCCTGATATAATTGCTTCTGTGCAAATTGCTTTTGCCGAAAATGGCTATGTCAGATCCCATTCCCTGTGCTGTGTTCTTCCTTGGCCATGCCACGCCTACATGAAGAGATGGATCCTGGGTTCCTCTGCCTGATCCTGGCCAGGCTTTTATGATGACCCCCATGAAGAGAACATGGTGGAAAAGACACTGCCCAATTTCCCAGACTAGGATGGAAAAGAACATGGAGCTTTTTATACTGGTTCTCTCAGGACACATGTCCTCGGAACCCGGATGCCTTGTTGTGAGGAAGCCCAAGACACATGGAGAGGCTGCATGTAATGTTTTGGCCAACACCCCAGCCAAGATCCCAGTCACAGCCAGCATCAATTGCTGGACATATAATGACAACTTGCTGTCATTTTTGAATACCTGGCATGTTTTCATGGGGGGAGAGGGGAGGAGTGAGATGGTTTATCACCAGATGAATCAGCCCCCAGCCATGAAGTCACCTGCAGCCTACAAGTCTTCCCAGCTGAGGCCTCCAACATTATAGAACAGAGACAAACTGTCGCCCACCTTGCCCTTGCTTGAATTACTGATCTACAGAATGTATGAAATAATTTGTTATGTGGCATCAGAGAACCAGAGCAACCCTTTCTGAGAATTGTCTCTAAGGGGTCATTCCACCTGTTTTGTTTTATTTTTATTTTTTAAATTCAAACCTGATTGTATTGCGGGACTGAAAAAGGCACACTTCTACTGGACATTTCTATGTGTATTTAATTTAATTAATTAATTTATTGCTGTGTCAGTGCTTCCCTTACTACCAGTGAAATAAGCATTTCTCTGTAACGTACCTCTCAGGTCCCATGCCCTACAGGGGCTGATATTAGTCAACACCTGACAAACAGAGAGATTCCGAGCAGCGGGAAGCAGCGATACACTGATCAAGTTCCTGGCAATCATTTCACTCTTAACGATGAAGAAGATTGCTGTAAGGCCCTGCGTTGGATAAGGAACAACCCCATAGTCACAGAAGGTAAGGATGTTGGTAACTGTGCATTTTTTCAGAATTGCTTTTTATTTTTATAATGAGTCTCATCCTTCATCTAGTTCCAGTGTATAATTAGTGCCTAATTAATTCCAACCAAATCATTCATCTGTCATGCTTTGTTTTCCAGATTAATTTACAACTTGTTGTCATTTTTGGATACCCAGCATGTTTGCTGGGGGAAAGAAAAAGGCTTGAGATAGTTTAATTATCTATAATTATTTTATTACACAAAATGAATATCCGAAGAGCAAAGCATGGCTAAAATCATTAACTAATTAAAGAATAATTTAATAAGCAAACATGTTTAGCAATTATATGGAAAATATGTCTCCTTTTGTGAAGCCGAAAAGACCTAGGAAGAAAAAGAAAGGTCTGTGTTGGAAGGGCTCTTTTCTTCCCTTCCCGATCCATTGTTCTCTTTCTTGGTGTCGTCTGCACAGTCCTTCCCACAAACACACATATTCAAGTTGCGTGCCACTTTCTGAATCAAAATGAGAGAGTAAAACATTTGAACAAATGCGTCTGCCACTCAAAAGTGTTTTCTCCAACATCTCCCTCTCTATTGCTTGGATTAAATTGAAATTGTTTGACTAGTAAGACAACCAGAACAGGGCCTGCTTACCTACTCGTCCTTAATGGAGACCTGGCAGTCAAGTTTGGGAAAGGACGAAGGGTGGCCCCTCAGTTTTTACCTAAAACGGTGACTCGGTTGGGTTATACAACCACCCGTGGCACCCTGGGATGCTAATCCAGATATTCTGTGCAGCCCAGGGATATCAAAAAACACAAAGTGCCTATACTATGGGGGTCAAGATGTAAAGTTAAATATAATAATTTATTTAGTGTACTTATTTAAATACAATTTATAATATTATTATAGTTAATATATTAAAATTAAAGAGTTTCTTATGATTTTTGGTGGAAGATTTAGGCATTAATTAACTTTTTGTTAAGTTACTACATTTACTCCATTAAAAATAAAAAAATAGGTATCAAGTGACATTCAAAACATTGCTGGATTCAATTTGCTAATTTTTTATAGGTTATTTGATCTAAATTCATAAGTGAGATTGGCCTGCAGTTTCTCATATAAGCTTTACTTGTCCATTTTTGGGAATTAAGGGTATGCTAGTCTCACCAAGTGTTTTTTGGAAGCTTTCTGTGTTTTTCTGGGGTCTGAAATATGTCATGTAACCTAAAAGTTGGGCTAAGGTAACCCACAAAACCAAGTGGGTGTGGAACCTTTGGGCAAAGGTGGAATATATAGATATACACTAGGGACCTAGATTTAAAACATGTCAAAGTATTTTCATATTTGCCTCATAACTTGGTATTATTTTAGATTTTGCATCAGTATGTGTTTAAACCTGTTTTAACATTTTAGTCATTTTTTTAATCACTACCCTGTGACCTACATAGACGTAAGGAATTCTTAATTTAGACATCAGCAAACTTTTGCTATAAATGTTCAGATAGCAAATATATTTGACTTTGCAGGCCATATGGTCTCTTTCCCATCCACTCAGTTCTGCCATTGCAGCAAGAAAGACAGAACACAAATAAATGGGCAAGGCTGTGTTACAATAAAACTTTATTTACAAAAATAGGTGATGAGCCATAGTTTGCAGAACCTGCTTTTGTGCATATAATTTGTGACAGGTCATTACCATTTTGTCAAGTCTGACCTCAAATTGTAACTTACACTCCCTGAAAGCACAAGAGTCCATGGCTCAATACAAAATACCCAGTGTGTTTTATTTTAGGACTTTGCCCGATCGTGTTATAAAAGCAGTGTTTTAACTTCAAACAGCTGCCTATTTTGGATGTTAGAAGTAAGGAGCATTTTGACCAAAGAAAGGGCCTTTGAAAGTGACAATGCAAGTTCTTGAGGTTGAATGTTTGTAGCAGAGAATTTAGAAATCCCAAAAACAACATACACTATGCCCTCCTTCAGATGGAATTTTTTTTTCTGTGCTCTTGGTTGCCAGATGGGGGAAGAGCATCTGTGCTATTCTGATGACTTGACTGGTTGTCAGAGATGGTGTTATTCTGCTGCCCACTTAAAGGGAAATGAATGCTTTTGCAAGATTTAAGAATGTCTCCCATCAGCCACTGCATACAACCCCTCTGAGTGCCTGCTTTTGTCCATTGAACTGCCAAAATAAGAAGTATGTAGAAATTCACTTATTGTCTTAAACGTAGGTTATTTTCCCAGGTCTCGTGCTAATGACACTCCTAGGGCATGTCTCTAGTAGATGCTCATAACACTCAGATGCTAGGCCCAGGCTCCAGAGATATCTGAGAAACCCAGCCCAGCCAGATTAATTCAACTCTGTGTGGTGCTCCTTTTCCAATGACTTTTCGTGAAAGAAAAGTTAGAATGAAAAATGCTAACCTCCTGCCTGAAGGAAGCTTTCTCTTTGTAGTTTTCCACAATTAGAGTCCTATTCAGACTTGAATTTGATTAGTCCCATTCCAGATAATATCTTCCTCACATGGGTTGCTGTGAGAATTAAATGAGATAAATAAGATAATATCACATGTCCAACTCAGGATAGTGTCTCATACACAGTGAGAATTTGGTAATACAGGCTTCTATTAGCATTGCTGTTACTACTGCTACATGTGATGGGGTTATTGCTATGCACAGAAGGTTCCCAAGGCTGTAATCTCAGCCCCTGGTGATAGCACGGTCTAGGACACCATCTGCACAAAAAATCAGAGATGCCTGGGTAGCTCAGTAGGTTAAGTGTTCGATTCTTGGTTTTGGCTCTGGTCATGATCTCCTGGTTCATGAGTTCAAGCCGTGCATCCGGCTTTAACCTGATGGTGCAGAGCCTGCTTGGGATTCTCCCTCTCCCCCTCCTTTGCTCTTGCTCTCTCTCTGTCTCTTAAAAAAAAAAGTAAATAAACTAAAAAAAAAATTTTTTTAAATGGGGATCCACGTACACCAGGGGCTGGTCCATTTATAGACAGGCACTATGTCCTTAATGAGAGCCCTGAAAACTGAAGTTTGGAAAAGGAGGATTGGGCTCAGCCTTAAAGAAGAGCAGGAGAAGTAAACAGACAGGTTGGGGTTGCTTGAATTGCACTGGGCAGACCCTTGAAGGGCAGCAGTGGGAAATGAAAGTGGATTGGCAGGTGGAGGACCTCAGGGCCCAGCCATGTCTGGGTTTAACTGGTGACTTTTTAGGGGTTGGGGAACTAGTGAAAAGGGATAACCAGTGCACCAAACAGCACTTCAGGAAGGTGAACCTCCCATCTAGTAGAGAGAAAGCAATCCAGAAAGACCGGGTTGGAGAAGACTGCATAACCCGTTGGAGGGGGGTGGCCGTGGCAGGTGAGGGCTGGTGCAGCCACTTCTGGCTTATACCAAAGACAGTTATGGGATGATGATATTTGAAGCTAGAAACTAGAAGCCTGGCACTTCATGAAAAATGAGCAGGGCTGCGTTTGTGTACCTACTGCTATCACTCCACCTGCCAGCCCTTTTTCCTCTTCATGTCACCATAATGACACCAGGAAGAATGTGGACATCTTTCATGATAGTTAGCTTTTTTCATGATAGTCAGTGCTAATTTCTCCCTTTCTCAATAGCTCAGGATGGGGTTAGCAGGAAAGAGCTGAGGACAGGGCTCTTCCTACAAAAAGTCTGAGAAAAAAAAAATCTCCTGTGTCTCTGTGGCTATGATTGGGTCACATGTCCATCCGGCAATCACACATGGAATCCTGGGACATCCCAGGCCTAACTTAGCTGAAGTACAGGCACTTGAGGGGAAGGGCTTGTTTGTTGAGGATGGTGGGGAAATTGTTCTAGAAGGACAGGTGGATGCTGGGTATGAGAAGCAATGGATGGCCACTGGGAGGAAGTCAGTTCCGGAATTTCTGCCCATTAAAACCATACAGATACAGCCTCAAAGCATCACCACTGTCCCCCCCACACCCGCCCCCATTCTCTGTTTTATCCTGCCTGCTTCGGCTGCCAAAGGAGAAATGATTGTTCTGTGATGGAATTAGCCCAGAATGAAGGACATTGTTTTCTGGGCTCTAGAGTTGGATAGGTTTATAGATGTAAATTATCCTAAATGATCAGAACTGCTCCAGTATCCTGGAGAATAGCTGACATCACCAGCTCAAACGCTGCTTTCAAAGGCAAACAAAACCTGGAGGGTTCTGCCCCGGGGGTGGGGGGTGGGGAGGGGGGGTTTCAGATAGAACCGGGCAACCTAATACATTATAACGGTTTATGGCATTAATTGAAACTAATTGAAATTCATCTGCTATTACCTCTGTACTTTCCATGAAAATGAAAAGTAAGATGAAAGTAAACTAAAAAATAAATAAATAAATAAAATGGCCTTAATGGCCCGAAATGGATCAATTATTTTCATCTTTAGCTAAATGCAGTTTACTGCCTTATTAAAAGCATGTTTGTTAGGAAAAGTATAACATTAAAATTCCAGTGCATGAATCACCAAGCAAAGCCTTTGGTATGTTATATCTAATATAGTCTTCCCTTTTAATTTGGCAGAACAAAATGAGACAGGTCAGGCTTGGGTCATGGAAATCTTAGGCTTTGACGTATAAAAAATAAAAAGAGGGGCGCCTGGGTGGCTCAGTCGGTTAAGCGTCCGACTTCAGCTCAGGTCACGATCTCACGGTCCATGAGTTCGAGCCCCACGTCAGGCTCTGGGCTGATGGCTCGGAGCCTGAAGCCTGCTTCCGATTCTGTGTCTCCCTCTCTCTCTGCCCCTCCCCAGTTCATGCTCTGTCTCTCTCTGTTCCAAAAATAAATAAACGTTAAAAAAAAATTAAAAAAAAAATAATAAAAAGAACAGTCTCTGATCTATTCATGGATGTGATATGGTTTTTAAGTGAATGTTTATTTCATAGTTTACTAATATTCTGTGATATCTATTTTAAATTCTTTAATTTATCTAGTTATTTGCTAAAGTTCATTACACAGATTAAATGCCAATTAGAGTATTTTTTAAGGAATTTATTACATATCCATCTGCAAATATAGTGTAGTGGTGTGAGTCCAAAACCAGACTCAGGAGGTCTGAGTTCTGCTGAAACATCTACCTGCTGTGTGATGTAGAGCTGGATCCTTTAACCCCTTTGTCCTCTGTTTTCTGGAGAACATACAATCTCTTGGGGCTGTTCTGAGGATGAATGAGGTCATACATAATCACACTATGTCTCTTTTGAAGTGGAAAAAGGAAATATAATTCTTCATTAAAATACAATGGAATATGTAAATATACATAGACATAATTAAAATACATAAATTATAAAATTTAGCATATAGTTTTTGTTTTCTCTGGCCTTAACCATAATAACTAGGAAGAAAAATTCAAATTAATATCTGTGTGCATAAATCTTGAATTGATTTCTAATACAGACTGTATGCATACATTGAGATGTGATTTTAAGGCCAAACCAGGAAATCCCTTCCTTGTCTTCATTTCAAAAGACGGTTTTCTGGAGAATCTTCATCTTTAGAATATTGAGCATGACTATGAAATGCATACCTTCTAGGTGATTAAAATTAAAGCACTCAGTTCAAAAGAATAAAATACTATTTTAGCATCTATTGAAAAAAATTATTTAAAAAGGCTGTTCCCTTACTCTTAGGGCAAATCTGTGTCTAAGAAAATTAAGACCATATTTTGTTTTTTGAGCTTAACAGGGAGATCAACTTAAGTATTTAATTTCTCTAAAGCCATGTTCCTTTTAAATATTAGTAAAATGTCTAGCTTCTAGAGGAGATAAATAATAGTTTCAGAATGATGAAAACTGGCATCTTTTCCCCTCTGATTAAGATAAATCGAAGAATCTCCTAAATCTGGGTGCATTATGAGAGTTGAAATGTTAAACTGTCATTGCCTTACTTTGGTGATCACAAAGTTGTTAGTGCATTCATTTATATCTTCAAAGAGCATGTATCAAAAAGCAAAAAGATCACCTTTCCATATCTGCCGACATTTTAAATGACAAGTCTTAGTGCTTTTTTGATCTGAGGTGGAGAATTGACAGCTTATAGAGGGTGATTTGAGACCTCACTTTCCCTCTTTCTCCCCAGCCTGGCTGTCGACACCAAAATCCCTCTCTCCTCTTGGCAGCCCCCTTGCATGGTTCACCTGGAAGGTTACCGCAGGTTAGCTGTGAGGAAATGAGTGTTCCTCTTGCCAACCTTAATTTCGGGTGCTTTCACACGGTCCTCTTTCTAACGGTGCCCTCCTTGTGTTCTGCTTCCTGTTTCAGATCTGTAATCTTAGCAATGCATAATTTATGCCCTAAAAGGAGCAACAAAGGTTGGCCTTCCATGAAAACTGCTATGGTTATATTCTATTATCCTGTATTGAAAATTCACCCAGACTGCTCTAATCATCCATTACCATTTGCCATTTCAGAGGAGGGCAGCCCACCATGGTACCTCTGTCACCTATCAGATCAAATGCAAAAACGGGCCGTTTCTTATCTTTAGATTAACTGAGCTGTAGAGTGGCCGGATTTTTTAGCATAAAACTGATATCCAGGGGAAATCCTCAGATTTCCCACTCTATTTGCATCATATGTACATTGAAATGCCAAAAGAATGTATATGCTATCCCAATTATGTGAAGGAAGCCCCTGCGATGTGTTATGTCCTTATAAATATTTGCAAAGACTCCATGAGTTACAAAGTACCTAAGTGGTGGAAATACATTGATCAAAATAAATCTTTGACTAGGGGATCCTGGGTGGCTCAGTGGGTTAAGCATCTGGCTCCTGTTTTCGGCTCAGGTCATGATCTCACAGTTCATGAGTTCAAGCCCTGTGTCAGGCTCTGTGCTGACGGTGCAGAGCCTGCTTGGGATACTCTCTCCCTCTCTCTGTGCCCCTCCCCTGCTCTCTCTCTCTCTCCCTCTCTCTCAAAAAAAATAAACTGCTTTAAAAGAAAAGGTAAATCTTTGGCCGATTGAAGTTGTCTGACATTAAAAGTGTGTCATACATGAAGGGCACCTGGGTGGCTCAGTTGGTTAAGCGTCCGACTTCGGCCCAAGTAATGATCCCGTGCTTTGTGGGTTCAAGTCTCACGTTAGGCTCTGTGCTGACAGCTTGGAGCCTGGAGTCTGCTTCAGATTCTGTGTCTCCCTCTCTCTCTGGCCCTCCCCTGCTTGCACTGTCTCTCTGACTCCCAAAAATAAATAAACATTAAAAAAAAAAAAAGCATGTTGTACATGAGTATATATCATGGGTCCCACATAACCTGGGGCTGCCTTACTCCCTCTGTTTAGTGGTCAGGGTGATCTGTTCTAATGGAACCCATCTACCCCATCTTATATATTTTGGCTGGGATAAAGCTGTCAGACCCAATGCTTTCCTTAGGGAAAGTCCTTTTCAGTACTACTATTCATGGCTTAGTTCATCCATCCTCTCCCCTCACCTGGCAACCAGTTTGTTTCACCTATTTTCGGTCTCTTAAGTGTCACTTATCCAGTGATTGAAGAAAATCTGTATCTCCAAGGCTCTCTCTGTTCTTTGTCTCTCTGCCCCCTCTTTTTTCTCTCTCCATTTCCTTTTCCCCCATCTTCCCTCTGTGATTCAGCTAAAAATTGACCCAACTATCACAACATGATAGTTATACAAGGGTTAACTTTCTTATAAAATAGTCCTGTTTCCTTGGGTTGAAGTGCCTACCAATATGGCAGAAGTATTATTTTATACTATTGTGTTGTAGACACACACAATTTTGGTTACGTTTAGGATTATGTGGGGAAACCTACATAACCAGATCTAACATTGTGAAGGGAAACATGTTTCTATCGTATAGATCTCAGATATACAATTTATCCTGTGGTTGGATAAAGAAGTGCCAACTTTATAGGGAATACCAAGTAGAAATATGTAGTAGGAAATCTGGCCACAGGAAGGTTGTTCTGCAAAAAATATTTTAGAAGGCTCAAAAGTAAGACCCAATTAACATATGATCAACAGTATGATAACCTCAAACATTCATCCATATGTTCAGTCAGGAAACATTTTGTCACACCTGTTGTTGGCAAGATACTGTGCAAGGCACCAGGGGTAACATGGTGGGCTATACTTTATGCTATTGTTACTCATGATTATGAATGTAATTATAGATTGTGTCTATAAGTGCCTGGCTTTGTGCCTGGTATACAGGAATCATGCAATAAACATGAATGGACTCTAAAAATTCTTTACAAAGTGAGAAATGACGTAGAAAGAACTCACAACTGTGCAAATATCATGGAAATATCATAGTGCAGACATTTAAAAGGCAAGAGATGGAACTGGCAAAGCTGCCCTTGTCACATCAGGTCTTTTTGTATTTGTGGAGGGATGTGAGCTGACCTGTAGCATGTTCTTATTTCTGTAGTAAAAAATTACAGTAAAACCTTGGATTGCGAGTAACGTGTTCTGCGAGTGTTCCGCAAGATGAGCAAACATTCCTAATAAATTTTAACTTGATAAATGAGCGATGTCTTGCGATATGAGTGGCACATGATGCTGAATGTCACATGATCACAACCGAGCTGATGGTTCTTCTCTCTCTCTCTGGGATTATGCATGATCATCTCCCATGCTCTGATGCTCAGTCTCAGGCTACCATGTTTGGCAGAAATCAGTGATTTTTCAGAACCCTGGAAGGTGCCTACAACTGGCACTAGTGTATTTTTTTGTCACTTCAAAGCACCTATGGACATTCCTTTGCTTTTCCATATAAAAGTAAGCTTAGGAATGCTTTGCTTCATTCTAGGTCAGGCTGCCTGCAGATATAGACCCTTTCCTCTGCTGCCTTGTTGCCACTTACATTAAATACAGTATATGACAAGAGTTTATTAATACTTTACTGTAGTCAACACCCATGCAAGTATATACAATGGCCCCCATGCAGAAAAAGATTCCACTGAGCCAATAGATAGCAGTGATTCTGTTAGTGATAGTGAAAGTTGTCCTACACAACAACCCTCCTCTCTCTGGTCTCCCTCACACCAGCCACGAAGGTTTTCAAAGGTAAGTGCAAGTTAATTTGTTTATTTTCTCTATATTTTGTATTTTGTTTGTTATTTTGTATGACATTACAGAATTGTAATCATTTTTATATGAATATTTTTGGGTCATGGAATGAATCATCTGAGTTTTCATTATTTATTTAAAAAAATTTTTTTTAACATTTATTTATTTTTGAGAGACAGAGAGAGACAGCGTGAGCAGGGGAGGGGTAGAGAAAGAGGGAGACACAGAATCTGAAGCAGGTTCCAGGCTCTGAGCTCTCAGCACAGAGCCAGATGCGGGGCTTGAACTCACGAACTGTGAGACCATGACCTGAGCCAAAGCCAGATGCCCAACCAACTAAGCCACCCAGGCACCCCTCATTGTTTCTTACAGGGAAATTCACTTTGATATACAAGTGCTTTGTATTACAAGCATGTTTCTGGAACAAATTATGCTTGCAAACCAAGGTTTTACTGTATATCACAATGAGATTCTACTCTATTTTGTGAGTAATGAAAGAGGTATATGTAAATAATCTTTTTTTTTTTTTTTTTTTTTTTTTTTTTTTTTAGTGACAGCATTTCAACTTTTATTTTATTTATTTATTTATTTATTTATTTATTTATTTATTTATTTTTTAATATATGAAATTTACTGTCAAATTGGTTTCCATACAACACCCAGTGCTCATCCCAAAAGGTGCCCTCCTCAATACCCATCACCCACCCTGCCCTCCCTCCCACCCCCCATCAACCCTCAGTTTGTTCTCAGTTTTTAACAGTCTCTTATGCTTTGGCTCTCTCCCACTCTAACCTCTTTTTTTTTTTTTCTTAAAAAACATGTCTAGGTGAAAATTTTAGATGGCATCATATAAGCATTTATTTACGATGCCCAATATAACTGATGGTTTTGGACTGTTGTTCAGCAAATATCCACACTGTTCCCTCTCCTACCCTGGGCAGAGTGTTTCCCACTCCTTTGACCACATGCATTGCTTTGGTCAACGGAACGTTAGTGGATGTAATGCAAGGAGAGGCTTGAAAAGTGAGCAGTTGCTCTTGCCCTCCCATGCTCCTACACTTCTCCATAAATAGAACATGCCTCAGGTATCTCCGTCCAACCAGGGTGCAAGACACATGTGCAGGCACAATCCCAACCACAATGTGGAGCCAGATCCGCTGATACCAGCCCGCCCACAGATGTGTGAGCTGACCTACAACAGTAGGCTGATTGTTGTTTGACACTAAGTTTTGGGGTGATTTGTTATGTTGCATTATTGCAACTATTATGATAACCAAAGTCTCATATTGGGGGGGGGTGGATTTTGTTCCAAATTGAACTGTAGGCAAATCTATTTTGCAATTAGAATATCTATCAGTAAACATCTAATTTAAATACTAGAGATTTTATAAAATATATTACCTTTTGAAATGAAAAGCCTCATCCTCTTCAGCTGCCTATAGTCTGTGGGCAGACTTGCTAGATAGTACCCAGCAGCATCGCATTGCCCCGGCTTCCCCGAAAGCCCATCTCACAGTATAGTTTCTACAAGCTAATATGAAAGAGACTGGAAAAATATTCAGCCCTGAATTCTGGGGGGGGGGGGGGGGCTAAACACTTAAATTTGTTTCCCTGAAAATGAATGTTGTGTTGACATGCATATTTTAAAAGGGTGGAAGACCTCAAACCTGTGACAGTTTTACGTTCAAGTTTTGGCTTTCCTGCCAGGCTGAGTCTTTGTTGTGCCAGACAGCTAGGATTCATGTTTCACAGCAGGTGGAAGCAAAATAATTTAAGCAAAATGTTGGCTCTTTCAGACAAGGAAAATGCAGCCCATAGAGGAATGTTGTATTAGAGCATCTGAATAGAGAGATGATCCTAGCCACAAAATTAGAGCATCCTAGTGAAGGCAGGAAGGACCCTGCCCGCTGGCCTCAGTGCCTTCTTTCCATTCCATATTTGAGCAACAGGAAGTGTAGGAGAACTTTCTAGATGCTGTTACCATCAGAGAAGCAATCTGAAAGGTGTGCTAGTTCCTTTTTTCTTCCTAAGCAAATAAAACCAGCCATTACACCTTCTTTCAGTTTAGGATGGAAATAGATTTTTCCTTAATTTATGCAATGAAATTGAATAAAATAGACTTACCATTTATTTTGCCTTGTAAAATTTCTCTTAATATCATTTCATAAACAGGAAAAAAAGAGAGATTCAATGAATCTATCATTTTGTCATAAAATTGTTACATGCTGCCTGAAAAGTGAGTCTATGGCAGTTCCTTTCTTTGTAAAAAAAAAAAAAAAAGGTAAAAATGCCAATTTAGTGTCAAAAATAGCATATACTGGATTTCACTCATTTGTTAGTTTGATCTTAAAACATGTCACATGTAATTATTTCTGTAGTATTTTTAAGAAATGTAAATAGCTTAGACTGTTACTGTCTAAATGCTTTTCCCGGGGGAACTCTTTCAAGATGATACTGTGCTTTCATTCTTACCGACTGAAAGAACAACTTGCATTCCCTTTTGCTAGGTCTCGACCCATTAAATCTAAAAATCAGAATTTGAATCTTCATAAAATTATCCATTGAAAAGCAGAATGTTTTAGTCTTTAGTTCTCAAAAAAGGAAACAGTTTCCTTGAAATCAACCCAGTTCAACACTTAAATATTAAAATGTTTGTCCTAACTCATCCATGATTTTTTTTTACCAGCGTCCTGCTCATCACTTAAGAAGAACTTGTAAATATCACAAGCTTTATTATTACTTTTTTTCCTTAGTAAGTGTTGCGACTAGGGGAAAGAAAAAAAAAAAAAAGATAAAAGGTTTTATTCCAGATGGTTTCATTTATCATAACTTCAACTTTCATATTACAGGACCATAGATGAATGTCCTACTTCTGTGTTAAAAGTACTTGACTACTTTGTGGGATGTTTTGTGCCAATTCTTTACTAAATTATCTTGGTTGCCGTTGCTAGGAAACACCGCTGACTTCCTGCAGCTGAAAAAAAGGGAAGGTTATAGGGAACAATTCGGTATTATTAGCATTCGACTAACAAGGTTTGGGTTGTTTTTTTAAACTGTGCATCTTAGCATTTGCCTCCTTTTCTAGGGAATGTCATTGTCTATGGGAATACAATTGACACTTACACCACAGTGGAGACGCTTTTAAACCTTGGTGTGAGGGGCGGCTACATCCACCTGGTGCAGCCCCCGCCCACCTCCACCATCACCTGCATCAACAACTACTCGGTGGAAAGAGCGGTGGAGGACGCGCTCAGAGCAGCGGGGGTTGCCATTTACCGCGACGCCCTCCTGGCTCAGTGGAACGATGGCCAGTTCCCAGACCCCATCCACAGCGCCTGCTTCACCACGCCCACCAAGCCTTTCAGACTTCCGTGCTCCGTAAGTAGGTCCCTGTGAACTTCACTCACCACCTCCAGAGAGCCTTCACCTGCCACGGACTTGGGGTCTGAGAGATGACGGGTCGGGAATTCATAGCCACAGGTTTTGGGTTTTTTTTTAATGGCCAGATGCTCTATTGCTGAGGGTCAAGCCACCCCAAACTCGGTGGCATATATTATTTTTCTCTCTCTGGGTCCTGGGATTTGAGCCTGCCCATCTGGGCAGCTCTCACTTGAAGTCTCTCACGTGGCTGACGTCACACTGGGGGTGGAGCTGGAGTCACGTTCAACCCTTCCTCTGACTTTAGATGCTAGATCATCTTCAACTGCAATTTTGTCCAGAACACTTCATCTTGGAAGAGTGGCTTGGTTCTAAAACCGAATGCGAGAGAAAGGGAAAGAGAGAGAATGAGAGAGAATGAGATACTGTATCGTCTGTCCATATCCAAAGGGAGGGGAATTAAGCCCTGCCTCTTCATGGAAGGAGTGTCAAAGGTTCAGAGAGTGCTAACATGGACCAGGAGCTCACCATGTCCCAGGCACCACGCTGCATGCTTGCAGTATCGTCTGTCACCTGGTCACAACAGGTCTGTGAGGGGAAGCATCCCCATTTTACAGATGAGAACACTCTGCCTCCAAGTCAGTGGTATGCTGGGCTCCCAACCAAGGTCAGAGGGCCCCAAAGTCTATGCTGCTGTTAACTTTTTAAGACTCCAGAAACAGCAATAGTGGGTTTCTCTCCTGTGAACTAGAGACTTAAAAGACCTCTCTCTCCTATTTATCTATCTATCATCTATCTATCTATCTATCTATCTATCTATCTAATTATCTATCTTTTGAGAGAAGGAGAACTTTTCTCTTAGGCTGTGTAATAGCTTGACTTACAACCCGTGTCCTTGGATTTGCCAGTTCAGGAGATTAGCAGAAGCTAGCAAGCAGGGAGATAGGGAAGGGCCCAGTCAATCTAATAGAGAAGCAAGGGACCCTTCCTTACAAAGTGGAGGCTGAGTACAGTGTGAATATGGAATGTGTGATCAGTTGTGATAAAGAATGCCACATTCTTGGGGGAAGTCTGTGAGGGGTCATAGCAATTCCTTACCTGAGAGTAGGGGGTAGTCAGCCTAAGTCAGGGCTTCTGACCCAAGTACCCTTACAGGTAAATGATGGTGACCTTTATCCACCACCACCCGCCCCCCCCCACACACACACACACGCACCCACAGTCTGAACAGGATCTCAAAGCACAGAACAGATTTCTCTGGAATCCCTCATTTTATCCTGATAATCTACGGAAATTTTGCATTCTGCTCCTTAATACATTCATTTATTCATTCATTCCACAAATTTTCGTTGAACACCTGCTAAGTCTTAGGCTCTGTCCTAAGTGTGAGGGACACAGCAGCAAAAAAGACAGGAAAAGTTAATTTTATTTTAATGTATGTCACATGTATGTTGCAATACCTATTTAGGTTAAGAAGAATCAAAATGTTTTCACCCAAAATTTCTCCCCAAAATGATAATCTTGGAAGATATGCCACATTTATCTTGGGGAGCCACTGGAGGTAAACACATACCCTGCTTAGGAAGCAGGGATATAAGAAAACCTCCCCTGGGGCTCCTGGGTGGCTCAGTCGGTTGGGCATCCGACTTCGGCTCAGGTCATGATCTCACAGTTTGCGAGTTCAAGCCCCGCGTCGGGCTCTGTGCTGACAGCTCAGAGCCTGGAGCCTGTTTCAGATTCTGTGTCTCCCTCTCTCTGACCCTCCCCCGTTCATGCTCTGTCTCTCTCTGTCTCAAAAATAAATAAACGTTAAAAAAAAATTAAAAAAAAAAAAGAAAACCTTCCCAAATAAGCAACAGAATACAGGTTCTCTAGCAGCACCCTCTGGCTTTCATTTCCCTATTGAGATCAAAATTGAAATTGTGGCAGAGACATTTTGCAAATACTCTCACCTGCCTTGTTCCAATACACCTTCCTGCTAAAACTTCATCCTGAAGCAATCTGAGTTAGATAAAGCCTCCCACTTCCTCCACTGTGCTCTGCACCACAAGGAATGGCCTGTGCAGATAATATTTCCCAGCGCTGGTTGCTCACTGACCTTCATCTGTGCTTGGCCAGCAATAGGTACTGGCAAAAGATTAGAAATAGCAAAAAGGAAGAAGTCAGAGCATTTCTCTCCTCTACTGTCAGCTTTGAGTAGCATCGCTATCAGGCATTAGGAAATTTTGGTGGGGATGAATACATTCATTATTTTGACTGTGGTCACAGTATTGTGGGTTGAACTACATCCCCCAGAAAGATATGGTCTTAATCCCCAGTACCTTTGAATGTGACCTTATTTGGAAATAGGATCTTTATAGATGGTATCAACTGAAGAGAAGGTCACGGTGGATCTGAGAGGGCGCTAAATGTAATGACTGGTGCCCGTCTATGGAGAGAAGGATTTGACTCAGAGGAGACACTTGGGGAAAGAGGCCATATGATGGTAGAGGCCAAGATTGAAGTGATGGCAGCTACCAGTCATGGAACAGAAAGGATCACTGGTAACTTCCAGGAGCTAGGAAGAGACAAGGAAGGAGTCTTCCCTAGAGCTTCAGAAGGAAGCATGGTCATGACAACAACATGACTTCAGACATGTCATCCCCAGAACTGTAAGAGAATAAATTTCTGTTGTTTTAAGCTACCCAGTTTGCAGTACTTTGTTACAGCAGGATGGGAAAACTAAACAAAAACAGATGGTTTCATACTCAGAGCACCTGCTAAAACTAAAATTTTTATAACGGGAATCATACATTATGTACTAGTTTGTATTTGGCTTCTTTCACGCAGCGTAATGGTATTGAGATTCATCCATATTATTCCATGTATCAGTAGTTCATTCCTTTTTATCACTGAGTGGTATTCCATTATATTTCTCTATCACATTTGGTTTATTTGTTCAATTGCTGTGCACATTCTTGTGCACATCTTTGGGTAGACATATTTTCACTTCTCTTAGCTATCCACCCGAAGAATGGCTAGGTCATATGGTCAGTGAATGTTTACCTTTTTAAGAAGCTACCATACTGCCTTCTAAAGTAGACGTATCATTTCGTATTTCTACCAGCAATGTATGAGAGTTTCAGTTATTCCGTAGTCTCTGCTAGCACTTGGTATCGTCAGTCCTTCTAATTTTAGCCATTCTGTTGGGTATGACATGATGTATCATTGTGTTTTTAATTTGGGATTTCCTGATGGTTAATGATGTTGGGCATCTTCTCATGTGATTATTGGCCATTGGTATATCTTCCTTTGTGCAGGATCTGAGCTATTATAAATGGCTTTTTAAAATTTTGTTTTCCAGCTGGTTGCTGCTTGTACTGTACATCAGTAATCTTTTACATTCTAGTTAGAGTTCATATTGTACCATCACATAAAATATAAAAACCCTGCAACTGTACAGGTACCTTCTTGCCACTTTCTGGACACCCTTTTCTGTTACACTTGTCATGGGTATTATATCTACACACGTTGAAAAACCCAACAAAATTATAATTTTTGTTTTAAACAGAAAGAACTTAAGAAGAAAAATAGACTTTTATATTTACCCCGATATTTTCCAATTTTGTTGCTGCCTTCATTTCTGAAGATCCAATTTCCATCCAATTCAATTCCCTCTCATCCTGAACAACTTCCTATTGCACACACAGTTGCAGGTCTGCTGGCAATGGATTCTCTAGTTTTCCTCTATTTAAAAACACCAATCTCACAGTATAGTTACTAAAAGCTAACATGAAAGAGACTGGAAAAATAGTCAACCCTGAATTGTGTGGATATAGGATCCACTGGATATAGGATCATGGCCTAGAACATTGTTTTTTGTTTTTTTTTTTTCCTTTCAGCTCTTCAAAGATGTTTTTTTCCATTGTCTTATGACATCCATGAGTTTTGGTTTCAAAAATCTGTCATCATTCAAACCATTGTTTCCCTGTACATAGTGTGTCATTTTCCCCTGGATGCTTTCAAGATTTTTTCTTTATCTTCAGTTCCCAGAAGTTTGATGCTGTAGGGGTTCTGTGTTTATTTTGTATCAAAACATGTTTTTTCTTGAATTTATCTTGTTTGGGGTTCATTCACTGAGTTTCTTGAATCTATACACTTATAACTTTCACTAAATTTTGGCAAGATCTTGGCCATTAGTTCTTGCCTCCTTCTTTTCTCCTCTCCTCCTGGGTCTCCAGTCACACATCTGTTAGACTTTCTCTTGCTGCATGGGCCTTTAAGGCCCTATTCATTTGTTTCAATCTCTTTGTTTCTTCTCTCTCTATTCTTCACACTGAGTAATTGCTACTGATGTGACTTCAAGTTCACTGACTCTTTTCTCTACCATCTTTATTCTTCTGTTAGTGTATAAAATGACGATAGTCCATCCTCTTCCAAAAGCCACCAAAATAAGAAAATTACTCTCATGCTGGTCATTGTTCCAAGTTTTTACTGTCCTGCACCATCTATCTACTTTTAAATGCTCATCAGAATACTTGGGTAATAGTTTTTGTACTTTGACCAGAGTTTATAGTTGTATCAGTGAAAGGATTAACCTGAGGGGATCACACCGTTACACTAGAAGCAGAACTCTCGAGTTGGATTTTGGACTCACATCAACACCTGGCTTCCTTCCGCCGGGTGGTAGTGCCTCCTGGGTGCCTACCAGATGGTCCAGTCTCCAGCCGGGTTTCTCCCTTTTCTACACAGCATTCATTATAATCTGAAATCCTCTGCCTGTCAGTGTGATGACTTTGTTGATGTCCATTTCTCAAATTAGATTATAAACTCCATGTTTATCTTCTTCACCAAGATATTGTATGAATGCATAATGAATGAGTTTTATCAGATCACTGACTCCCGATCTGCTAACCAAGGAGTTTTGCTCTCCATAATCAGAATTATAAATATAAGTAGTCTTAAATATTTATTCAACAACTTCAATGTGGCCAGATATTTCTACTTCATATTTTCATCCAGTATGTAATGCTAAGTTGGTATTACAAAAATGCATGAGTTGTACTTGAAAGATTTGTAACTTAGAACACATGTTCCCATGAACTGTGTTAGATTTGCTTATTCAGTTTTCAGTCTGGTTCACAAACTCCTGTGAAATCCCAAGTGCAACAAAATTGTGAATTCCTACACCAAAAAAATATAAAATAATAATAATACTGCAGTACTAGTAATCTTTAAAACCTGGGAAAATAAGAAATAACATATTTAATATGCTACTCAATTAAAAGTAGGTTTAATTAAGAAAAATCTGGGTAGGTAGAAGAACTTTTTGGGGGAATGCTGAAGGGGGCTTCTGAATATTTTCAAGGGCTCAAGAGGTTGATGGTACTTTTTCATGTATGATTTCAATTCAGATCAAACAGCTTTCCATATTTTTATATGAGTGGGAGATCTATTTTTATAATGATGGGAACAGAATGGAGGAGAGAGAGAAGAGTAGAGAGACAGAAAGATCCAGAGTCAGAGACTCAGAGAAATGTATTTTCCTGTGGTCACTAAGAATTATAAGACAGAATGAATTCTAAAGAGACTTGAAGCTGCCTGGGATAGGAGTAACTGGGATAGGTTAGATAGCTGAGTGAAGAAACAAGGAAAAGGACAAAGGCCTGGTGGCTCCCTAAGGGAGAAGAAAGGACATCACAGAGGTGATGGATCCAAGTCTTATACCGTCCAATAGAACTAATGGAAATGATCTGTATCTGTGTTGTCCAATATGGCAGCTACTAGCCACCTATAGCTTTTGGACATTTGAAATAGGTACTACAATTGAGGATCTGAATTTTTATTTTTATTTTCTTTTAATTTTAATTAATTTAGATTTAAATGTGTATAGTCACATGTGACTAGTGGCTACTGAGGATCATTCATCATTCATGCACCATTCATGGGTGTAGGGAAGGGATATGAAAAGGAAGTATTCCTGGCCCCAGAGAGCTAATTTCTGTACCTAATGGGGCAAGTGAGGTACATAAAGCAGGCATGTGAAGGAAGCAGAGAGTATGATGTCCATCACAATGATGAGGACCCACGTCATATGTTCATTTTGTAGCATGCTTTTAATAAGGTGGCAAATTATATTTAGGTTAAGATAAAAATGACTAAACTTACTATTTCAATGACAACTGAAGACTTAAAAACAACTAACTTGGACTGCCGTAATGACTTTCAACATCACTGTTGAAGAAGATACCCAGATAATCACAAGAAAGCATTGAAATTTGGGCAGAGAATGGAGGAAGCATACAGGTCACATCTAAGGAGCATGCAGAGGTGTTTTGGGCCCTTCTATAGCACAGTGCCTGTCATAGGATAGGTATCCTGAAAATACTTACTGTCTTCCATGCCAGGGCAGGAAGGAATAAGGCAGGAGCCCAAACCTGGTAGATACTGATACTGATGGGGCTCTCATTCTCTGGGGCATCCTTCAGGGATGGGCTTTCTGGTGTAACATGGCAGGAACAAGGCAATCTGAAGACTCAAGACTGGATTGGGGTGACCCCAAGAAGGAACCTGGAGAGACCTAAGTGTCAGACACAAGAAGAGGCAAATAGGAGGAGGCTGAGATAGAGCTATCTAAAATGTAGGTGAATGAGGGGTAAGTGGTGTCTCTATGGATATAAACCATTTTACATGGAAAAAAATTACTTTTCTAATAGATACTCCATCACTTGGCATCCTTCTCTCCATTGGATGTCTAGATTGAGTGATTACAAAAAGGAGTAACATTAGGTATCTTAATTTGTCCTTCATACCAAAAACAGATGCTCCTGTCTGTCTCTCTTTCTCTCTCTCTCTACTCACACACACAGACCACACCATTATGACATTTTGGTAGATTTAGTGTTGTTGTTTTGTATGCCCCCAAAGATAAGGTGCTCTGGAGACTATTCACACTATTGAGAATGTAAAATGAAGAGTGATGACTAAGTAATAATGGGAGTGTTTGTTTTGTAGATGTTCTTTAGCTTCTGTGAGAAGAACGTGGATTATGAAACATTTAAAGCACTCAATGATGCATGTCTTGTCTATGACGGCCGACTTGTGATTGATACTAATTTCCACACCAATGATATAGCCATCAGAGCTGCTGGCTCCCTCACCAAATTCTCCAATAAATATTACTCAAATGAGTGGACTCACAGCAGCTTTAATTCCAAAGAAATTGGCTTCCAGCTGGCAGCAGCCATGCTCAATCTTTTTGACCCAACCCTGGAGCCTATGACTGAGCCACCGGCTGATCTTGACCGACTCATCCCCATGTACAAGGGAGCCAAGATCCAAGGTTTGTAGTAGGCCACCTTCTTCCCTCCAATTAAACCACCCATTGGATCTGGGTCAGTGCTCAGGGCTGCCCTGTATGTTTCTCTTAGGCTTGGTGAGGAGGCTCCTCTGTCCCTCAGTGGGTTTGCACAGAGATGGGGGAGGGCTCAGTCTCATTTTTAAGCATTTATTATGGACCTGGAATTATTATTGTGGTCCTTTTTATTTTGAGCATGTATTATGGACCACATCATAACTGTGGCTCCTATTTTACTGGTAAGGAAATTGAGACCGAGAATAATCATTAACTTGCCCAAAGGTCACTCACAACTGGTTAGTGGTGCAGTACTCTGACATCTTGCAAAACCTTCATTCTCACTATAAGCTCAGAGATAAGGAGACCCTTCCAAGTATCCTTGGATAGAGGCCTTGGCCTCTTATCTGGATGGATAAACGAAACCATTCACAACTGTAAAATAGTTCACTTTTCATCCCCTAAGCCATATTGACCCCTGAGAAGATCATCATATGAGCAATACAGTATTTATGTTTGGGAGATGAGAGATATCTTTGAGAATAGTGTCTTTGAATGTTGTGGACCTTCTACCACAAAAATGCGCATATTTACAGAACTGTGTGTTCATTTCCAAGAGGTTGATGGACCCACCTCTAAAGTCATCCATGGACCCCTAGGGCATCCATGGACCCTAATCCAGTAAATAGAATATGAGATAAAGAGACAAAGCCCTACATTCCAGTCCTTGTTGTTCTCTACCTAATTAAATGGACTCTGATAGATCCTGCTCTGCTTCTCATTTTGGATGAAAACTTAGGAAAGGTGTGGCCATGGGAAAGGAAGAGAAGGGATGAGTGTCAGAGACTAGAGCTAGATCAAGCTCATATTTATGGGACAAGCTAGAAATAGTAAGGATTTCTTAATGATAATTTTCTAAGTGTTGAGCAAGAACTTTGTTGATTTTCCTTAATAACAGCCACTTTAATATTTTGAGTACATGTTGAAAGAGGACAAGGAATGGGAATACCACTGCATTACCATTTAAGGTCTCTCTAGGTCTTGGTCTGGCTTTGGCAGGCATAGGTTAGAGTGCCAAGGGTTATGGGAAATCACAGGATACACAGGATGAGCTTGGCACATCTTCCTGGAGCACTATATTATGGGTATAATGGCACATTCACATTGAGTTTTTAAATAATTTCAATCTCAGGGAATTTCTTACTAATAGTAGTACTTTAGTGGGATAGGTGAGTAGCGTATACCATGGTAGGCATCTCTGTTTATCCTATGATACAAATATATAAACTATCACCACTGCATCAACAACTAAACTAAAATGTGCAAAACTTGCTGTTTCCTATAGGAGGCATTCTACCTGGGTCTTACCATTATCTGCATATTGCCAAACCTGCCATTCCAACTCCCTTAGAGGTACAAATGGCCCAGCCTAATTTTGTAAGTATTACTCTTGAATTTCATTTTACTTTCAAATATAAAACTTTATTTACAGGAGGTTGAAATTCTTTATTCAGAGTCTTTAGTATATTGTACTGGTTCATCAGAAAACCACCATGATAGCTGGCCCCCAAGATGGCCCCATGAGTCTTGCTCCTTAGTATTCATGCCCTTGTGTGGTCCCCTCCCACACAGAATGTGGCTGGCTTGTGTTGCCAGCAGAATATTGTGGACATAACACTGTGTGTGACTTCCAAGGCTAGGTCATGAAACATATTATAGCTCCAACTTGCACCTTCCTGGATCACCTCCTACCATGTTGTATGGTCACCCAGGAAGTCCTTTGGAGAGGCTAATATGATAAGGAATTGAGGATTCCTGTACCAGTCATTAGCAGTTTGCCAGTCATGTGAGGGAGCTAGCTGCCTTGGATGTGGATCCTCCAGCCCCAGCCAAGCCTTCAGGTGATGCAGCCCCAGCAGACATCTTGGCTACAAACTTATGAGATACCTTAATCCAGAGTCCCCTAGCTAAGCTATGCCTAATTTCTGACTCCCAAACACTGAAGTAGTAAGTTTATTATTGTTTTAAGGCATTACGTGTTTTTTTTAATGGACTGTTTTTTAGAGCAGGTTTAGGTTCACAGCAAAACTGAGAAGAAAATAGCAAGATTTCCCATGTACCCCCTACCCCCATTTATATATAGCCTCTTCCATGATCAGCACTCCCCACCAGAGTGGTATATTTGTTATAGTGGAGGAACTTACACTGGCACCTCATTGGCACCCAAAGTCCACAATTTACTTTAGAGTTCATTCTTGGTGTTGTACATTCTGTGTGTTTGGGCAAATGTATAATGACATGTATCCACAATTACAGTATCATACAGAGTAGGTTCGTGGCTCTAAAATTCCTTCCTCTATGCTCTGCCTATTCATCTGTCCCTCCCCACAACCCCCAGCAACCACTGATCTTTTCACTGTCTCCATAGTTTCCAGAACGTCATATAGTTGGAATCATACTGTATAATTTCAGATTGTCTCCTTTCACTTAGTAATGTGGATTGGTTTCCTTCGTGTCTTTTCATGGCTTGATAGTGAATTTCTTTTCAGTGCTGAAGAATATTCCATTGTCTGGGTGAACACAAATTATTCATTCACCTACTGAAGGACAGTTTGTTGCTGAATTTTGAGGTAACCTGTGATGCACCAATAGATAATTAACCACCTTTGTGGCAAATACATTGCTTAGGGTCCATCCAGACCCCCATTGTTCTTCTGCCCTGCCTGAATTACACTGGAAGGGCCATCCAGGAGAAGCAGAAGCTGTGGGGTGGGACACCCCCTGGATTCAAAGTAACTGGAAAGGACACTGTGTGGTTGGTCAGTTAGCAAGCTCCTCAGATTAGATCCTCTAGCAGATGGTCGCAAACTGGGTTATCATTTGGGGGTTTCCTTTCAGGTGTGTCATGTTTGCTTTTTTGTCAGTGAGGCAGATACTGCAAGTTGCCTATTTTCTTTTTAAAATTTTTTTTTAAGTTTATTTATTTTTGAGACAGAGAGAGATAGGGCATGAACGGGGGAGGGGCAGAGAGAGAGGGAGACACAGAACCGGAAGCAGTCTCCAGGCTCTGAGCCATTAGCCCAGAGCCTGATGCGGGGCTCAAACTCATGGACTGCGAGATCGTGACCTGAGCTGAAGTCGGACGCTTAACCGACTGAGCCACCCAGGCGCCCCAAGTTGCCTATTTTCTTATCCTGAATATTTTTGAGAGGTAACAGTCTGATCAACTTATTAAAATAAATATATTTCCCAGATTTCCTTGAGAATAGGATTAGCCATGTGGCAGGTTTTGGCCAATGAGTTGTAAGTAGAAGCTGTTGGAAAATTCCTCAAAGGGAGATGGACTCAAAATGGCACAGGCTATTCATTCCTCTCCTTTCTTCTTTCTGGTAATTGGAATCCCAACTCTCCCATGTACTTCCCATGGACTTTGAACAAGTCACCCAACTTCTCTGTATTTCACATATAAAGTAGGTATCACATATAAAGTAACAATGCCTTTAAGGAACGAAACAGGTAACCAGTCAGGGGTGGATGTTGTTGTTGATCATAGTTCCAGATAAATAATGAAACTTGGTTTTTGCAGGGGAAGGATAGATGCCACATATTAAAATCTATTTCCCTTGGGCCTCTCCTAGATTCTTTTAGGTATGTCCCGTATATGCAGTCTGATTCTAGATTTTCTTACAAATAAAGATGGGGTCATAGGGAATAGTGTTACAGTGTCTATTGCTGCATAAGAAAACTTAGCAACATGAAACAGACATTTGATTCTGCTCACAGGTTCTGTGGGTCAGGAATTTGGACAGGACACAGCGGGAATGCCTTCTCTCTGCCCCATGGTGTCTGGGGCCTCAGCTGGGAAGACTAGAAGGATTCGTTGTGACTCAGTGGTTGGATCCTCTGAAGGCTTGTTGTACACCCCTGGGCTGGGCTGACTCAGTCACAGGGAGCACTGACCAGAGCATCATACCCAGCCCTGGTCACCTGGGCTTCCTCACAGCACGGTAGCCTCAGAGTAGTCAGACTTCTTACCTGATGGTTCAGGGCTCTGAGTATAAGTGTCTTCACTAGCAAGCTGGAAGCTGCAATGCCTTTTATGACCCATCCTTGAAAGTCACACAGAGTCACTTCCCCAAACCATCTGTTGGAGCAGTCACAGCCCACCGGGATTCAAGGAGAGAGGACATAGAGGTCATCTCTCCATGGGAAGAGTGTCAAGGCTATACTGCACATGATTATGTCATGTGGGGGATATTGTTGTGTCCATCTTTGGAAAATACAATCTGCCACCAGTGATGTGGGGCATTAGATAAATAGGATGAAGCCAGATGTTGTGTTCAAAGGCTGAGCACTTTGGTCATCATAGATAAATAACTGGAGCCAAATATTATGTTCAAGAGCTGGAAAATATTGGACTTGGTTTCAAACAGAACCAGATTCTTCAAGGACACTGTAATTTCCTACATGCAGCGTCATTTGTTTCTGAACCACTGGTTCTCTCTCTGAATAAAGTCAGAGGAGGTTTTTAATAAAAACCCCTTAAAAAGGCGTTTTTTTAGATAACGAGTTTTAATAAGAATGCAACTTAAATAGATTCTTTGGCTGGTGCTATGACAGTATTTGAACAGGACCCCTGACTTTAATTAACTATTTTGCCAGGTGGGCCTCCTTTTTAATTAGTACAGAAGATCTAAACAGATTTTTTCCATTTTATTCTCCAAGAAAAAAAATGTAGGATGGTTCCATGGCAATCTTTTGGGGTTGGAATTAATTTGATTAAGTAAAATTGTTGCCAAAATGGTCAGGCAGTCACCTAAATATAGCCAATTGATGGAGAAAGGAGCCCATTGAACAATATTTCACTTGAGAAACTGAATTGCCATTCCTACAATAAATGTCATGCAGATGAATTTTATCAGACTTTTATAGCACTCACTAATTAGAATATTTAAGTAAGAAGATACTTTAGTAATTCATGAGCTCTTTGAGAGGTAACCTGACAAAAAGAAGACAGGGGACCCCTACATAATAAACTAATTTACGGATTCCAGTCCACATGCTTTGTTGGCTTATACACCATGGAATAAAGAAATTTGTCACAACAAATTCTGCCTTGGATACCATCAAATTTAAAATTGTGTGTTCATCATGAGAGCTGGGGACTTGATTTCTTGCACACCAAGTCTCATTACTCCTGTGTCTTCCATTTGGCATGAATTCCACAGCCATTTTCCAACCTTTGTCAAAATCATAAAGGAACTCAAAAGGATAATTGTATTCAGGAAAAAGGGAAGGGAGGAGGGGGACTACACCGGAACTAGTTTCCCCATCAAAGTCTTAAATTCAAGATCCACATTTTAAAAACAGAAACAAAAAAAAAAGATCCACATTTCCTAACAATTTACTTACATACTAAAAATAAAGGAAACAACTAGACACATCCCACAGTGTTGGAAAGTGTATGAAATCATCATTACCTCAAGATCCCTTATGGGGTGGCAGGGATGGAAACTGCCTTAAGTCATCATTTAGTGGAGTGATTTTCTGTGATGGTAGACAGAGTCCTGGACTTCACCGGATTTCCCTGGTCTGTCAGTAACCATGACTAGGAATGACCTAAAATTTTTAGAGAAGTCTGCTTGGCCCTACAAGAGTAATTTATGTCTAAGAAACCCATCTGTGGGTGACTTATCTTTAATGTCAATGCAAAATATTTCGATGCATTCCACATTCCCAGAACGTTCCCCTGGTTATGCTAACACAGTGCCAAATCTCATTAAAATGGGCAAAATTACTTCCATAGCTGAGATTAGCTATTTTAGCACAGTGTGGTCATTTTTTTTTCTCTACAGTGTGGCTGTTTTCTGTACTCTTTAAGCCCTCATAGCTATAATGTGCGGAAGCATACAGAAGCAACCCCAAGATTTTAATTCAATATTTAAATTTAAAAAATAAATAAAACTACCCCCCCCCAAACAGATACCATGACAACAAATCATTGAAAGCCATGCTGACTATATCGGTCTCCTGGAGCAGGCTGACCCCAGAGGGTACCCACTGCTCTGACTCTCAGCCAGCAGCCTGGCAGGGCTCCACAAAACCTTGTCAAGACACCACCAGCTGAGTTTCTGTGGCCCTCTTGTTGAAGTGCTCAGCCTTGGCCAAATCAGCACTCTTAAACACAGAGTCCTTGTGGGCGGAAGTGAAACCCCTTTGCAAAGTCAGAAATTTTGTCCGTCACATGGACAGAACACAAGGTGTGTCCCTCGATGCCTGGTTTCCCTTCCTTAATCCCTCAGCTCAAAGAAATTTTAAAGAGAATGTAGAGGGGCTGAGACCTTGTGGGATTATGGACTCTGCCCTCTAGTGAGCCCCAGGAAAACCTGATGCTAAATCTATGCCGGAGCTGTTGCCAGTGCCCCCACCCCCACTCTCCTGGACCCCCAGCCACCCTACTGCCAAGGTGAGAGAGTGACCCTTCCTCAGAGACTCACTCAGCTTTCCAAAAAGACATCCCTACTGACAAGGGGCTTCCCACCGCTGCAGGTAGAAGAGGGGTGGCTAAGCCTAAAGCTTCTGGGGCCAAACTCAAATGGCCCTTAATCTTCAAAACACACATGGCAGGCACGTTCTTCACTGTCATAGCTGCATTGTGTATTTAATTCAGAAATAGCTTTTACTGAGATGGGCTGCCAGGTAAAATTGACCCTGTAATGTCACATGCTGCACCCTGGGAGGGTTCATTGCTCGGTCTGAGAAGTCAAGACTTGAGGAAACACACCTGACAGAAGAAAGACTATGGAGCTACCTATGGCTAGAGAAATACTTGTGGCAGGAGCAAAGGGGGTGGGGATGATCACATAAGGAGAGGGCAGTCTGCAGCCAGTGGCTCAGGCATGGCCTTTTCCAGACTCTTCTTGGGTCCAGACAAGCCCCACTCTTCCACACCAGACTCTTCCCTCCCTCCATCCATCCCCCTTTCCCTCCTTTCTTCTCCCTTGCTCCTTCTGCTTTGTTTCATTTCTCTCTCCATTTGTTCATCAGATGTCTGGTTCCTTACCACAACACAGCCACTGTAGTTAAAAATAACTTTTTATCATGTTAGAAGTGATAGTCATTTTTAAAAAATAGAAACTACAGGTAGTTAAATGAGCATAAAGGTAAAAAATGACCCAGTCTCTCAACCATGGAAATTGACCATTTGAACACTTCGTTAAAGTGCTGATAGAAAACAAATAGAATGATACTGTGTATGTTTATAAAAATAGAATGATAAAATTGTGGTTTATATACACAATGGAATACTACGTGGCAATGAGAAAGAATGAAATATGGCCTTTTGTAGCAACATGGATGGAACTGGAGAGTGTTATGCTAAGTGAAATAAGTCATACAGAGAAGGACAGATTCCATATGTTTTCACTCCTATGTGGATCCTGAGAAACTTAACAGAAGACCATGGGGGAGGGGAAGAAAAAAAAATGGTTAGAGAGGGAGGGAACCAAAACATAAGAGACTCCTAAAAACTGAGAACAAACTTAGGGTTTATGGGGGATAGGATAGGAGGGACGGGTGGGTGGGTGATGGGTATTGAGGGCACCTGTTGGGATGAGCGCTGGGTGTTTTATGGAAACCAATTTGACAATAAATTTCATAATAAAAAAAATTAAAAAAATAAAATAAAAATAGAATAATACTGTGTAAGTTATAAAATATAACTTTTTATGCTACTGTAGCATCAAATGTACTGTGAACATATTTTTCTGATGTGAATTATAGTCTACTAATAATTTTTGTGGGATGTGTTGCATCCCATTTTGTGGATGTACCATTGTTTTGTTAGCTGATGCCTTCCATGTTGCTCTGGAGGTAGATTGCCTGTCTGCATGCATCCATCTCCTTGAGTGATGGACCATTTGCACCTCCCTTAAGGTGCCAACCCCAAATGCTTTCCAAAACTGTATCTGCTCTCTCCCAGACCCCCAAATACCCAGTTTCACACACATAATTGGTATTAGCCCAGAGTTCACCTGACATTCCTCACCTTGTGCCTTTTCTGCTGGCTGATTCCTCCCCAGGGCTTCACCATGTGATGCCCAAACACCCACAGGTTGTTTCAATTTATTTAAAAATTCAGTTAAGTCATGTGTCCTTGTTTAGATAGAATCCCCAGGAGATGTCCAGGACTAAGCAAATGTTTGGGATCAGTGTAGTCCAAATTGCCTTGGATTTCTAAAATGCCACATTGAAGTTCAGAGCAAAAGCTTAAATCTATATGCCCTCAGGAAAGCTTTATTGAAAGTAACTGTGTACTAAGTTCAGAGTTTAAGGGCAAAGTGCAGGTTCAGCCACCACCAAAAGAACCCATATTTTTCCACTGAGGTTCTCTGTTTGGTTGCCTGAACTGGTAGGGAGCATGTCTCTGGTTGGTAGGTCAGTAGCCATTAAGGGCTGACATACAAAAAGTGGTTGTGACATGGGATTTATCTAGCGTTATCTCTCCTTTTCATCTGGGTTCATGTGGCAGTTTTAGCCAGCTTCTAGGGGGCATAACACCATGAATCCATACCTTTGACAACTTACAAACTAACAAGTAGCCTGCAGAACAATTGCAGGTATACTTCCCATAAACTTGAACCTTCTTCTTGGGAACAGACATGACCAAACAGCTGAACCTCCCCAAAGCCAGCTTGCAAGGATTCACTTTTCACTTGTTTCTTTTGCTTACATCAACTATTAAAAAACTGAAATTCTTTCTGATCACTTTTGACTAGGAGGCTTTTCTCAAAATGCTGCTGTGAAAAAATTTACAAAATGAACAGTGTTAACACACCTCATAGAAGAGAATAAACCCAATTCCTTATACTAGCTGTGCGAGGTATTGAATAGTAGAGACTTGGTTGTAACCTAGCAACTGATTTTGAAACGGGGAACAATGCAATCGGAGTTTAAAATATCTGAGGAACATTTAGTCATTAAGTCCAAGTATGCAGTTTCTGACACAAGGTTAGCTTCTCTTGAGTTTAGTCAATATCTGTTACTATTATTTGCAATATGTAATAAGATGTAACCTGTCTGTTATATTTGAAAAATAAATTGCTATAATAAAGTTCCCCAAATCCAGAAATGTTTCTAATGTTGTTTTTCTGATTCCCCCCTTTGTCTCCCGGCCCCTACCCCTGCCAGGGTTCAGAAATAGTAACAGGTAATGCAAAAAATGGGACTTACTTCCGGATACATATTGACAAGTATAAAATGGTGGAAACCATTACGTGCCTTTCTAAAGAGCCTTTCCCTGTCTCCAACTACATCCGCTTGTTTGGCCAGCATGAGCAACTTCTCAACAACCTGTGCGCTCGGTACGAGGACAAACTGATCCCAGATCTCTACAGGTAAGTTGGACATTACACTTTGCTAAGGAGAAATGCAAACATTTATAATGTCTTGTGAATAAGGGATGTGTTTCTGGATGCACCAGAAAGCAAAACAGGAGCCCATGGGAGAAGCTAGAGTGGCAGAAATTTTATTCTAATATACCAAAGAATATCTGACCACTAGCATTGGACGGAGAGTAGAGGGTCCTATGGAGAAGTGCATAGACTCTTGATGCATCCACATATGGTCCCCATGGCCATGCACAGGCCTGGATCTCAGATGCATCCAAGCACAGCCTTCACACCACAGACAGGCCCAGATGAGATGATATTTGAGTGCCTTTCAACATTGGCCTGCCAAGAGTAATCAGAAATCAAAGGAGGTAGATTTGGGAGCAGGATATGGAAGCACTTGGTCCTGGTGGGAATTCCACAGCCATGGACAGGCCCTTCATGACCCCAACCGTCTCCCTAGCACATGCTCAGGCAAAGGTGGAGGCTGTTTGCCTAAGATATTGTCATGGGAACTCTGCACTGTGGGATGGTTAGATTAGGTGATCTGTGCCTCTGTCTTTTCAAATACGAAGATACTTTTTCATTCTATACCTCTGGGAATGCTAGAATTTTAGAGTAGAAAGCTACTGCTGGATATAGTCTATTGGTTAGAAAGGTTAGGAAAACTTACTTCTTTACACAAAACAAGATGATGATAGACCCAGTGCCAGGTACAGATGTAGGACATAAGTCATAGAATTCCAGGGTCCTCAATACCCATGGGCATGACTGCTAGGATCAGAAGCAATCTCTCTTTCCTCCTAAAGATATTTTTAAATTGTAGAATACATCATACAAACAAAAAAGTATATAAAACATGTATGTACACTTTAAGGGATAATAGTACTAGAATTCTATGCTAATAATTCCTTCATTAATAATTCCTTACTTCAGGATGTTAGAAGCCCTCTCTCATCACATCCATTCTGTGTCCTTGGAGTAACAACTATCCTGACATTTGGTTAACCATTCCCTTTCTTTCCTGTAAAGCAGGGATCAGCAAACTTTCTCTATAAAGGGCCAAGTAGTAAATATTTTCAGCTCTGTGAGCCATACAACCTCATCACAAGTACTCAACTCTGCTGCTATAGTGTGAAAGCAGCCACAGACAAAACGTAAACAAATGGATGTGGCTGTGTCCCAATAAAACTCCATACCAAAGCAAGGGCCAGGCCAACCCTTGTTTTAAAGGTGTACCACATATATATGACTTCCAAATAATAAATTAATTTGTTTTGCTTACTTTTAAATCGATTCTGTGGCCAACTAGAGAAAGTCAACACTCCATGGAGCACCATTTCTGAGGCCCATTCATGTGATGTATGGAGCTGGAGTCCATTTGTTTTCCCTGCTGTATAATACTCCCTTATACAACTGTCCTAGTTCATTCATCTGTTGATTGATTGATATTTAAATTGTTCCCAGCTTGGTGCCATTACTAACAATGCCGTGGGCATTTTGGGCACACCTCATGTGCGAGAACTTCTCTTGGGTGTACTAGATAGTGCTGAAATTTTCCCCAAATTGGTTGTATCTACTTAAACTCCCTCCAGTCTTGTCAGTCTGTGGCACTGTTAGACTTTAAAATGTGGCCTTCATGGGGCACCTGAGTGGCTCAGTCAGGTTTAGTATCCAACTCTTGGTTTCAGTTCAGGTCATGATCTCAGGGTCGTTGAGTTTGAGCCCCATGTCAGGCTCCACACTGACAGAGCCAGGCCTGCTTGGAATTCTCTCTTTCCCTCTCTCTCGGCCCCTCCCCCATTCATGCCCACATGTGTTCTCTTGCTCAAAATAAAAAGATAAACTTAAAAAAATAAAAATAAAAAATAAAATAAAATGTGGCCTTTGTGGGGTGCCTGGATGGCTCAGTCAGGTAAGCATCCAACTCTTGATCTCGACTCAAGTAATGATCCCAAGATTGGTGGGATCGAGCCCTGAACTGGGCTTTGTGCTGACTGCATGGAGGCTACTTGGGATTCTCTCTCTCTCCCACTCTGTCTGTCCCTCCCCCATTTGCACACACCCATGCACTCTCTCTCTCAAAATAAATAAACTTATAAAATAAAATGTGGCCTTTGTGATGGTGTGAAAAGGTATCCTCCTGTGGTTTTAATTTCCTTGCCCTGTTTAGTAACACAACTCAGTATCTTTTCATTTGTTCTTGGGGCATTCATGATAGTTTCTGGGAAATGCCTGTTTGTGATATTTGTTCATTTTTCTTTTGGTTTGTCTTTTTACTCACCAGTATGAGTTGTTTATATTCTCTGGATAGAAACTCAGTTATGTATTTTTAACATTTTGAAGCTTGTCTTTTCACTTTATGTTGTCAATTAACAGAATTAAAATTAACTTCTTGATTTTAATGTAATCTGTTTGTCTTCTTCAGGGTGCCTTGGATATTTTTGTCCCTTTGCTCTTCCAGTAGTTTTATAGTAAACTTGCGAAGCCCCATGAAAAGCCCCATGGATTTGATAGGAAATGTATTGAACCTTAGATCAATTCAGTGAGAGGTGACATCTTTGATATTAAGTCAATATGTTATAATATAACATAGTACAGGTCTTAGTTTATTTAGGTCTCTTTAATATCTTTTAATAAGGATTTAAAATTTTCTCCATGATGGCTTTCATAACTTTTGTTTGATATAGTCCAAAGTGCTTTATATTTTTATGTCTGTCAAATAATCATTTTCTTATTGATTGCTGCTATATAGTGCATAGAAATACACTTTTTTTTGGTATGATTTTACTTCTGCAAATTTGCTAAACTTCCTCATTTATTCAAATAATTTATATATTGTTTTAGATTCTACACACAGAAAAATTATATTATCTGCAAATAATTAGTTTCGTTTCTTCCTGTCCAATCTTTGTCACTTCTGTATCTTTTTCCTATTTACTACAATAGGTAAACTTTGCAGTACAAGGTAGGACAGAAGTCGTGAGGGGTGGTACCTTTGCCTTATTAATCTTAAAGGGAATGTGTTCAATATTAAGTATATGACATTTGCCATACATATTTTTGTGGATTCCTTTATCAAAATAAGAAAGTTTCTTTTGGGGAACACCTGGGTGGCTAGTGGGTTAAGTGTCTGACTCTTGATCTCAGCTCAGGTCTTGATCTCAGGGTCATGAGTTCAAGCCCCACACTGTGCTCTGCACTGGCCATGGGACCTACTTCAAAAAAAAAAAAAAGTTTCTTTTTATTACTGGCTTGCTAATAAACATTTTTATCATGCTTGGATTTTTATTGTTTTTCCTGAAACCTTTTGTGTTTGAGGATATCTTCCTATATGCTTTTAATTATAAATTATATTTTGGTGTAATATCAAATTTGGCAAAGTGTCAAATTTCTTCATATTATTTTTTTAATGTTTATTTTGACAGAGAGAGAGAGAGAGAGAGAGAGAGAGAGATTGAGAGAGAGAGAATGCAAGCAGGGAGGGGCAGAGAGGGAGAATCCCAAGGAGGCTCTATGCTGTCAGCACAGAGCCTGATGTGGGGCTTGATTTCATAAACCATGAGATAATGACCTGAGCTGAAATCAGGAGTCTGATGCCCAGCCAACTGAGCCACCCAGGCTCCACTAAGGTATCAAATTTCTTAATCACAAGCTTTCCCTCAAATCTGTGTAGACTTGACTCCAATGTTTATTTAAAATAAAGAAAAATACAGAGCGCCTAAGTGGCTCAGTCGCTTAAGCGTCTGACTTCAGCTCAGATCATGATCTCACAGTTTGTGAGTCGGACTCTGTGCTGACAGTTCAGAGCCTGGAACCTACTTTGGATTCTGTGTCTCCCTCTCTCTCTGCCCCACCCCCGCTCATACTCTGTCTCTGTCTCTCTCAAAAATAAATAAACATTAAAAAAATTTTTTAATAAAGAAAAATACAAGTGTTTAGAAAACAAACACATTTGTTCCTTAGCTTGTGCAAAGGATTTTATTGTTGCTTTAATCTTACCCAAAATATTTGAATTGGAGGGGAATCAATTGATGATTAAAGAAAATTTTTACGTGATGTGGATCAATATGTTAAAGGTCTTTTCTGAAAAGAAAATGTTTTCACATTTGACGCAATTCAAAGCCCTGACTGATTTGTTTTTCCCTGAGAAGAAGGTGGTGTTGAAACAGAAAGACTTGGTAAGCTTGGGACCACTAGTCGGGACACAGCTGTTAACTGATGATAGTAATAATTTTAAAAGTTAATTTGATTTGCAAAGAGTGAATATTTGGGATGGCAAAATGAGACAAACCCTAGAACGTGCCAGATCAAGATGTTCCAATTGACCTCTGTAAGAAAGAAGCAAGGTGGGCAGGAAGATGGTAGCTGATCATCCGAGGTCACTGATCATGTGTGAGTGTGATGTATCAAGGGCATCGCCGTGCCTCGTCAGTCACTCCCATACATGTGTTAGCATGTATGTGCAGCTGCGGCCACATTCTTTTCAAGTGCCATGAAACACTGCCAGGCCCCAGTGCTAATTCTTGGCCCACTGCTGCCTGCCCTGTCTGTTGTCAGACAGACTGGCAAGGCTCTTTGCAAGCAGACAGGGCAAATGGTTTAGCTTATTTTGGCCGCAGTATGATTACCGATTGTTTCCCTGACCTCGACAGCAGCAGCAATATCTCTTGTTCCAATCCAGGCCAGTTTCCGTCTACTGCATGTGGGAGCACCATTCTCCGTGCTGCGGGAGCTGACTGTCAACCAATCACTCCGTCTTCTGCAAGACAGACATGATGTCAAGATCAGGTTCCTCCTCGGGTCCAAAGAAACCCTCAGGATCCTTTCTCTCCACTTCCCCAACCTATTCTCACCCCCAACAAGGGCCAACACAGAGCGAGCACTGGCGGTGCCAGAGGGAATGGTGGCAGCCACAGGGCCAGATGCTATAGCAGTCGAGGCCTCACAAAGCAGTGACTCTGGCTGCCTGTGGAGCAGCTTGCTTAGAGCCATTTGGAGGCACGAGGCTGAGCAGTCACCCACCACGATACACGGTTGGACAGCTGCCACAGGACGGCGGTGCAGCTGAGGGTCTGGGGCCCAGGCTGGCTTGGATTCCACCTATACTTTATTCTTTGTTTTCAGCTTGGAGTGCCAGGACAAACCATTAACAATGAAGAGAACAAATCCACCACCAGTGATTGTGTGTGTACGTGAGTGTGCCTGTGTGCGCACGTATGTGTGTGTATGAGACAGAGATACAAATTCATCAGTTGATTGCTTTACTACTTTGGAGAAAGAATGGAGCTCATTTCAGCAGTCAAAGTCATGTCACAAATGTGTGACTAGAATGTACTCTTCCCCTTATGAGCACTTGTGTCCTGCAGTGTTGCATGTGCAAGCCTCGCAGTCCCCTGCCTGCTGAGTCCCATGACGGTGTTTAGAATGAGCACCCTGCTGATAGTGTTCCTCCCTCGGGACACAGCAGGGAGAAGGAGCTTCCATGAGGGTGGTGAGCAGTCACAAAAGGGGGACTCTGGATGGAGGGGAAAGGCAAGGCTGAGGCTGCTTCCCAAGAAGTCTCTGCTGCGGGGCTCTAACCAGGCATGTCCCACGCCTTCTTTCTTAACTGCCTCATCTTCATTTACCACACTTCCGGATGGCCCTGCAAAAACAAGGTCTTGCCTACCGAACCACCCCCCACCCTCCAGCATTAATTAACAGCCTGTAGCATCCTTTTTTCCTCACGGCGTGAACAGGTCTTGCCCTAGCTTCTTTGTGTGAGCCCATCAGATGCTCGCAAACCTTGATTAAATCACCTCTTTTCACATCTTAACATGCTCGGCTCTCAAAGGCTGCCCTCACATGGCCCTCTCCTCCAGTGAGCACCGCCGCCCGCCACACTTCCCCGAACACTCGAATGGCCTATTTTTAGTGGGTAAGTGCCGCTGTGCACAATATTCTAAATGGGATTTGAGCAAGCCCTTTAAAAGGCTGCCATTACCTTTTGAACTATGAAGCTCCCGAACTTACTCCCTCAGGAAAGCTGCCTTGCGCAGTCTCTGTCTCCGAAGCTGTAAAGCAGGGCGCTGCCAATGCGCATTGTCCCCTGACTCACTTATCAGGCTCCAATTAGAGTCATTTAAGCATGACTTAAATGTTTTTCTGTCCCTCGGTAGTCAGTGGCCTCGTGCTGTGTCCAACAGAAAGTCACACACTAAATTCTAGGTGCCCGTTTTTCCGGACTTATCAGAATTCCTTGAAATATGACTGCCCACTGCAGCTTGTCAATTTTTTCTTTCTATGTACCTAAAAATTGCTGGATAATCATTCTTCCAAAATGCAAACTTTCCTGTTGGCCACTTACCAAGTCACCCACCTGCCTTTCTGTGGACTGCTTAAAGTGTTTCTGCTTGTCTGTTTCATTTCAGCAAATGGCAGTTCCATTTGATAGCCTTATAAATACGATTATTTTTTCAGATGATTTGCTGAAATCAAAGTCTGTTCTCTTCATTTTGCTTCCCGGTCATTTAATTGGTCCTTTTCTCCACCCTCTTAAAGGTGATTTCAAATGGCCGTGCCCACACGCTCCGTCCAGAGCTCCTCACAGGTCATCTCCTGTCCTCCTTGCTCTAACAGGCAGCTCCCTGCCCAGTGCTGTTTCTCATACGATCACATAGCCTGTGAAGCTGAACCCACATTTTTGAACATCCCTTGTTACTGAGACAGTCAGTCTTAGGTTTGGAGCTATAGACCAATGTGGGGACCAAATTCCATGTGACACAATATATGTCCATTTTCATTCATAATATTGCTCTGACTAGGGTTTTTGTTTTTGTTTTTTTCTAGTATATACCACTTCTCTCCTTCCCACTGTGACATTTGCATAGAATTAACCCTTCCTGGGATGAAAGGCGAGCTTTGTTTGAACCATCCTAAAATTATAGCCAACAGACATCCCTTTACATATGCATGCCAAAAATTATAATGTGAAGGAAAAATAAACACCCATTCACATAGTCAAGAATGAATGTTAAAAGTAATGAACATCGTAGAGCTTTGTGTAAAGTATGGAGCTTTTTTCATTATTACTGAAGTACAACTGACATACAATATCCTATTAGTTTCAGGGGTACATCATAGTGATTCGATATTTCTGTACGTTATGAAAGCATCCCCACACTAAGTCTAGTTACCGTCTGTCACCATACAAAGCTATTATAATATTATTGACTGTATTCTCTGTGTTGTATATTACATCCCCATTACTTCCATTGTACATATATGTAACACATTTATCCATTCATCTATGGATGGACATAGGTTGCTTCTATATCTTAGCTATTGTAAATAATGCTTCACTAAATGTAAGGGTATGTATATCTTTTCAAGTCAGTGTTTTTATTTTCTTTGGGTAAATACCCAATAGTAGAATTGCTGGGTCATATGATAATTCTGTTTTTAATTTCTTGAGGAACCTCTGTACTGTTTTCCACAGTGGACACACCAGCTTGCATTCCCACCAGTAATACCTGAGGGTTCCTTTTTCTCCATATCCTTGCCAACACTTGTTATTATTTGACTTTTAAAAAAATGTTTCTTTATTTATTTTGGGAGAGAGAGAGAGTGGGGAAGGGGGGAGAGAGAATCCCAAGGAGGCTCTGTGCCAACGTGTGGCCCATCCCACAAAACACAAGATCATGACCTGAGCTGAAATCAAAAGTTGGACACCCAACCGAGCCACCCAGGTGCCCCTGTTTCTTGACTTTTTTTTTTATTGTAGCCATTCTGACAGGTGTGAGGTGATATCTCCTTGTGGTTTTGATTTGCACTTCCCTGATGATGAGTGATATTGAGCATTTTTCATGTCTGTTGGCCATCTGTATGTCTTCTTTATGAAAATGTCTGTTCAAAAAAAAAATGTCTGTTCATGTCCTCTGCCCACTTTTTAATTGAATTTTTTTTGGTGTCGAGTATAAGTTCTTTATATATTTTGGATATTAATCTCTTATCAAATATATCATTTGCAAATAGCTCCCCCCTTTCAGTAAGTTGCCTTTTTATTTTGTTGATGTTTATTTTTTGATGGTTTCCTTCACTGTGCAAAAGTTTGTTTTTTTTTTTTTATTTTGCTGTAATCCCAATAGTTTAATTTTGCTTTTGTTACCCTTGACAAAGGAGATGTATCTAGAAAAATGTTTCTATAGCTGATGTCAAGTAGATTACTGCCTATGTTTTCTTCCAGGAATTTTATGGTGTCAGGTCTTAAATTTAGGTCTTTAATCCATTTTTTAAAAAAATTTTCTTAATGTTTATTTATTTTTGAGAGATACAGCATGAGCAGGGGAGGGGCAGAGAGAGGAGACACAGAATCTGAAGCAGGCTCCAGGCTCTGAGCTGTCAGCACAGAGCCTGACATGGGGCTCAAACTCACGAACCTCGAGATCATTACCTGAACTGAAGTCAGACATTTAACTGACTAAGCCACCCAAACGCCCCCAGTCTTTAATCCATTTTGAGTTTATTTTTGTGTATGGTGTAAGAAAATGGTCCAGTTTCATTCTTTTGCATGTAGCTGTCCAGTTTCCCTACATTATGTTGAAGAGACTATCTTTTTCCCATTGCATATTCTTGCCTCCCCTGTCATAGATTAACTGACCATAAAAGGATGGATTTATTTCTGGGCTGTCTATTCTGTTCTATTGGTCTATGGGTCTATTTTTGTGCAGTACCATACCATTTTGATTACTACAGCTTTGTAGTATATATTGAAATCTGGGATTGTGATACCTTCAGTTTTGTTCTTTTTCAAGATTGCTTTGGCTATTTGGGATCTTTTGTGGTTCCATACAAATTTTAGGATTATTCTACTTCTGTGAAAAATGTTGTTGGTGTTTGGGTAGGGATTGCTTTAGGTAGTATGAACATTTTAATGATATTGGTTGTCGCAAATCATGAGCATGGAATATCTTTCTGTTGGTTTGTGTCCTCTTCAATATCTTTCATCAGCATTTTCAGAGCACAGGTCTTTCACCTCCTTGGTTAAGTTTATTCCTAGGTATTTTATTATTTTGGGTGCAATTATAAATGGGATTGCTTTCTTAATTTCTTTTACTGCTACTCCATTATTGGTGTATAGAAATGCAACAGATTTCTATACATTAATTTTATATCCTGTGACTTTACTGAATTCATTTATCAGTTTTGGCAGTTTTTTGGTGTAGTCTTTAAGGCTTTCTCTATATAGTATCTTGTCATCTGCAAATAGTAAAAGTTTTAGTTCTTCCTTACCAATTGTATGCCTTTTATTGCTTTTCTTGTCTGATTGCTGTGGTTAGGACTTCCCACTACTATGTTGAATAAAAGTGGTGGGAGTGGACATCCTTGTCTTATTCCTGACCTTAGGGGTAAAGCTCTTAGGTTTTCATGGGAAGGTATAAATTATTATTTCAAGTGCTGTAGTCTCATTAATGTTAGTTAGAATCTTTGCCTTGAGGGTACTGCCTGTGAATGAATAGAAGAGAAGTGAGTACCCCTTCTCATGGCCAAGATTTTTTTAATGTTAAAGGCTTTTATTCATGAGACTTTAAAGCCAGCAAACTCAGTACCCACGAACATCAATCTAGCATGGGAAATGAGGGGTGGGAGCTCACATTTATTAATGGATCACTCTACCAGATCTCTCTACCCACCTTGTCCAATGTGAACTCCCAGAGTCCTTGTAGCACCCCTTCCGAATGGCCATTATTACCTCATAAAACAGAAGAACTTTATAGTCTCCTTACTATAAAAGAAAACCAGTGCTTTTGTTATCTGAAAGGAAATGTGTATATTTAAATGACATATTAATACCTGGGGAGACAAATTTCAGTGCAGGGATGACCCTGCATGCCAAAAGATTGTGCCGCATGTGAACTGTACATGAATACATCTCGCAAAGTGTAAGACATAACTCACATACATGTCTGTTAGACCACATTATTATTTAAATATACAATATTATTTAAAAATTCAAACTTTTGGGGCACCAGGGTGGCTTAGTCAGTTAAGCAGCCAACTTCTGCTCAGGTCATGATCTCATGGTTCGTGAATTCGAGCCCCATATCGGGCTCTGTGATGACAGCTCAGAGCCTGGAGCCTGCTTCAGATTCTGTGTCTCCCTCTCTCTCTGCCCCTCCCCTGCTCACACTCTGTCTCTGTCTCTCAAAACTGAATAAACATTAAAAAAATGAAAAATAAAAAATAAAAAAATTCAAACTTTTCACCAAGCTTTATAAAAACAAGGAAATGTCTTGTGGAAAGGTCACCACAGCCATCTACAAGTTATCTGTAGCCCCTACTCCATAGCCATTCCGCTGGCCACCATCTTTGTCATGCTGTACCTGTGTGGTCTTGGTATATATTCTAAGAAAATTTAGTTCAAAATTCTGACAGTGCTTACAAGTGAATTGTTACTCCTCTTTCCTTAGAGTGCAAAGGGCACTAGGCTAGGACAGAAGGTTCAATTCTTGCACTGATGCTTATTAGCTTTGTGAACTTGGGCAAGCCATCTTACCTCACTGAGCATCAATTTCCTCATCTATGAAGTAGAGATATTATTTATGATAAATCTTCCCACATCACAAGGTAAAAGTAGATGGTGATGTGAATGTATTTTAAAATGTAAAGTACGATAAAAGTGCAAAGTGTTGTACTGTAATTTAGTTCAAGGTTTCATGTTTGCTACAAGTCCATATTAGCCTTTATGGAAAGGAAGATACTTTCAGCCTTTTATGCAATATTCCTTATCCCTCCAAAATTATTGTAAATCTAGGAAAATTTAGTGTTTCTTTTAAAAATTCAAGTTAACAAATGTTTTCAAATTGAATTAATGTATACACTTGCTATATTTTATTTTTAAAATTATGTATTTGGAGGCACCTATGAGATTTCATATTCTTTGTCTCAGGGGGACAAAATGTCTCAGGGAGAGGTCATTATCAAGAATTAAATAAGTGTGAAATCAGGTGCTTTCAATCAGTAATTCAATCAGTAATGTATGAAGACTGGACTCAATAGCGTACCTCCCAGGGTACTTTATAGTAAAGGAATGGATCCGATGTTTCTATATTAGCAACACTTAAAGACATTTCATTTCAAACCACTTGTACCAAAAGCAACCAAATAGGTTTGGAATATCATTTAAAATTGAAGCTATGGATTATTTGAATTACAAAGAAGGTGGAGAATCTAATATGATGTAGTTTCAAAAATTGCTTTGGAAAATTGTTCCACACATTGTCAAGAGTCTCAGACACCTTAGACACGCACCTTCCAAAAGGATAGACAATTGTCAGATGTGACTATTTAAATTTTATGGGTAAAAGGATTAAGTACAATTAGAAGTTTAGTACTGCAGTCATACCTGCCATATTTCACATGTGGCTAGTGGCTACCACACTGCACAGCACAGAATACATGATTTCCATCATTGCAAAAAGTTGTTGTACAGTGATACTATAGACCAGTCACATTCATGGAATTTGTAATTGGCAGTGTTGGGCCTATCTGTGGAAATCCTTTCCTAAAATGGTAATCACCAGCCCCATTTGGTTGTGAGCCCCTGACGTACAGATATGGTACTAACAATGGGTGCTCAGTGAAGGCCCAGTAAATAGAAGGAGGAAGTGATTTCTGTCTATACCAACTTCTGCCCTGTGTTCAACTGGGCAGAAAATTCTCCCCAGATCACATGCCAAAGGTGAACAGATGGAGAGAGATGGCAGCATGGGAGAAGGGATAAAGCAGGCAAACTCTCTGGGGTATTTGGTCACAGTTTGGGCAAAGCAAGGGGCACCACATATGTCCTTCCTACCCATTTATTCTTGTGGACAGCCCAGCTGGCCAAGCCCCAGCCAGCCTGCCACTTCCTTACTAGGTATGCATGACAGTCTCAATTACGAACATCCTATCATGTTATCAGATTGCAGATCTTGGTTTGGGGTTCAGGGGATCTGATTGGTATGTTCAGAACTGACTTATGTCCCTCTGAGCATCTTTGTAATGTCACTTTACTTTTCAAAATTTTGCTGCAGGAGTTAAAGTTCTTCATAGATTTCCTTCTCCTTATTTGGCAGCATGTTGGTCCAAGGTTATTATTTATGAGTATAAAATAATAGCAGGTGAGCCAGTGGTTATCTACAAGGCTACTAAATTGCTTTAGTTAAATGCCTCTTTACTAAGCTCCAGGAAGCAACTGAGTTCTTCTGTTGTTACTGGAATTGTTAAAATAAATACATTTCAGAAATCATGTTTTCACTCTACTGAACCATGAGAAGAAACTGGCCTGTCTTCCTGAATTTTTTATGGCAAACTAACAATTGCAAAAAGATGCTTTGAAGCCAACTGGCCAGCACGGAGCCATCATGCATGAAACATTCCCATTCTTTTCCTTCTAAGCCTGGATCTTTTTATGTTTCTTTTTAAGGATTATTTTGTACATATTTGTTTACTTTTTAGTATTTTCCACTACAAAACCAACACATGCTTATCATAGAAAATTTAGAGGGGTGCCTGGGTGGCTCATTTGTTAAGCATCCAACTCTTGACTTCTGTTCAGGTCATGGTCCCACAGTTCGTGAGTTTGAGTCCTGTGTTGGACACTGCACTGACAGTGCAGAGCCTGTTTGGGATTCTGTTTTTCCCGCTCTCTCTGCCCCTCCCCTGCTCACACACTCTCTCAAAATAAATAAACTTAAAATTAAAATTAAAAATTAAAAAAAGAAAATTTAGAAAAATATTTTACAAGCTAAATAGAATACAAAACCCATACCTAATCCCACTGCCTAGAGCTTGTTTCAGATGAGGAAGCTATTTGAGATGAGAAGAGCTGAAGGATCACTGCCACTAGCTCCTAGAATTAAGATGTACACGACTTCATAGACAGCACAACTTGCCACTCTTGGAACCTAGGTGCTCAGAAAGACCTTCACTGCAGACCAGCACACTCACCTCGGAAATGAGAAACCCATAGTGGCAGGGCTTGCCATGGGTCACAACCAAAATACTAGTGTCAATAACACTGGAACTACAGTCCCTTGACTCTAGAATCCCTTTATACAGGGACAAGAGGAATACGTTTTCCATTGTGCAGAGACATCCTTTAGAGAAAGCACTTGCATAGAACATGAAGATAATTTTTCTTCTCTAACAAAATACTGCAGAAGATGCCCGAGATAATAATTCATGTGTGTAGGAAGAAAATATTAGAACCTCTATTCGTGTTTTTATTTTTTCATTTATTTTTAATGATTTTTGAGAGAAAGAGAGAGAGAGAGAGAGAGAGATTTTGAGCAGGGGAGGGGCAGATAGAGAGGGAGACACAGAATCCGAAGCAGGCTCCAGGATCTGAGCTGTCAGCACAGAGCCCAATGCGGGGCTCAAACCTATGAACTGTGAGATCATGACCTGAGCCTAAGTCAACGCCTAACCAACTGAGCCACCCAGGTGCCCCTTGTTTTTTTTTTTTAAGTTTATTTTTGAGACAGAGATAGACAGAGCATGAACGGGGGAGGGTCAGAGAGAGAGGGAGACACAGAATCGGAAGCAGGCTCCAGGCTCTGAGCCATCAGCCCAGAGCCCGAGGCGGGGCTCGAACTCACGGACTGCGAGATCGTGACCTGAGCCGAAGTCGGACGCTTAACCGACTGAGCCACCCAGGCGCCCCCCCTTATTTTTTTTTAATAGAGAGGAATCAAACTTTATTAGTATTCGAAGCACAGATACCGAGCGGCATCCTCTTGGGTCAGGTGAAAGACAGATGTGTGCCCTACATGGACTCAACACAGCCAGAGCTGCAGGGAGATGTCATGGCATAGAGGGATCAACCTTATTAGCAAACTTGGGAATGGACTATAGCTTTTGTGTATCTGGTTCTGTGGATTTACAGATACTATATGGTTTTAACTGAACCAACCTCCACAAAATGGACAAGATCATTTAAAAGAACTCGTCCAAAGAAACCACAAGTTGAAAATCCTGGTAAAGCATGCATGAGTGAACCTGGAAATGGCAGAGCCAATGTCTCCTACACCTCAGACAGGCTCCTTGCCAGCCTCATTTTGAATATATACAATGATTAACCTATCAGAGTTCAGTTGCAGACAACAGAATCCTGTCTGGCTGGTTCAGACAGGAAGCAAGGTACTGCTAGTTGTGGGTAGTTTATAAAAATTTCTTAAATGGGCTAGAGAAGGCTTTAATGTGACTTCCAGGAAAATTTTAGAAAATGGCTTTGCATACCTGGCCAACCTCTGCCACAGTGAGGACCAGCTCCATGACCACACCCTCTGCCACAGTCTACATCAGCAAAATGGGTACCCGAAGTCCTGCCTTTTTACTGCCTATATGATTCTGCTACAGCTAATGTGAAACAACACCATAACCAGGCTTGGCAGGAAAACCAAGGGGAATAGTGGAAGCAGGGTCTCCACTTCATGGTGTTCACATCCACCTTCAAGTCTTACATGAAGGTGTCTTTTTGGAGGAAGCTTGACCCACATAGAACCCAGACTCTAGACCCAGTCCCATGTAGAACCCAAGTTTCCACTGTTTGGGGAACATAGTCTTTCACTTTCCTGCCTGTGATAGTTTAGGTAAGTCATGCTACAAAGGGTCTGAGATACAGCTGGCTGAGCTAGTCTACAATATCTCCAATAACAAGCTAATCAAACTTACCAGAAGTCTGTCCCCCAGATTGCAAAGTGATCAAGAAGCCACTTAAAATGTGGGTTTATGCCCCAGAGGTACCTGCGTGGTTCAGTCGGTGAAGCGTCTGACTTCAGCTCAGGTCATGATATCACGGTTTTGGGTTCAAGCCCTGCATCGGGCTCTGTGCTGACATTGTGGAGCCTGGAGCCTCCCTCTCTCTCTCTGCCCCTCCCCTGTCTCTCTCAAAAGTAAATAAACATTAAAAACTAAATAAATAAAATTTTTAAAATTTGGGTTTATGCCAGTGTCAATAAGGATGAACTTTGCCCTAATTATACACAGATCAATGAGCCCTTATCCAAAATTGTAGGAGCAGATGTTGTGGCATTCCATTTTTTTAAAGTCTTTATAGTTTATAAAGTATATACTTTATAGAGTATACTGTATAAAGTATATACTTTATACTTTATTTGAGTATATTTATACTCAAATAAAACATGTAAAAAATAAAATAAAATAGAGAAAAAATTATTTGGAAAGTAGATTTACCCTTTCACTTGAAACAACTAAAAACTGCACAAAATGTAAAAAAAATAAAATAAATAAAAGATACTGAATATAAGGCAATGAAAGACAATGAACTCTGAGAGACTGGAAGCCCATAAGGTGCACCCTGCATTTAATACATTTGCTGCCTTGAGAGAGTTTGGGGGCCTAGGCAAGGGATGGAACCCAGTGAACCCCTGCATTAAGGAATGGAGCTGTGAGTCTGGAGAGGGAGGGGGGGAAAGGTTGTTGGAATTCTCAGTACAGGATCCTGGGGAGGAGAGAGCTGCATAAAGACCACCATGGAGATCTGTGGGAGGTCCCCCTTGAGAATCCAGTCGAGTACTCAGCAGTGCTTGCAGATGAGGAAACTACCCAAAGTTCAGAAAGAACCACTCAAAAGGATTAAAGGTCACAGTACCTGGTGCATACACAGGCCTGTTCCCACAAGCCAGCTTGGAAAAGCTCCAGATTCATGGGGCAGTGGGTGGAGTACACACAATGGTCTCCGCTCAGTAGTGAGAAAAACCAACAGGCATCCAAAGAAGTGGGAAAATACAGCCTATCACGAAGAGGAAAACCAATCAATTGAAACCAACCCAGAACTGACACAAATGTCAAAGTTAACAGACAAGCATATTAAAAGTTACTATAGTTCTGTTGCACATGTTCAAAAAGTTAAGTAGAGATATAGAAGGTATCTGTAAGACCCAAATCAAACTGCTAGAAATGAAAACCATGATGTCTGAGATGAAAAACTACATTGGATGGGATTAATGAAGATTAGACCTTGCTGAAGAAAAGAGTAGTGAGCTTGAATACATAACGGTTGAAACTACCCAAAATGGTATGCAAAGAGAAAAATGAGAATTTAAAACTATGAACAGAGTGTCAGTGAGCTATAGGACAACTTCAAATGGCCTGAAGATTTAATGACTTTTTTTTTTCCAAATTTGATATAAACTATAAACTCACAAAGCAAAGAAGCTCAGTGAATCTCAAGCATGAAAAACATTATACCAAGTTGTGTCACAGTCACATTTGCTCAAAACCAATGATGAAAGTCTGAAAAGCAAAAAGAGAAAACAGAACTAAATACAAGAATGACAACAGATTCCTCATCAGAAACAATGCAAGTGAGAAGTTCAGTGGGACAACACCTTTAAAGTACTGAATATTTTTTTCATATTTTAGTACACATTTATTACATATTATATAACATCTCCAACCTAATACATGGCTTAACACTCCCCTCGTATTATAAAGACCACCATATCCCACCCCCCCAGCCACCATCTCTGAATCGTTCTCTAATCTTACCCTGTTTAAACTTTTCTGTTGGTCTCTCCCAGTCGATAACCCCACTATAACCCCAGTGCTATAGACTGAATGATATCCCCCCAGAATTCATATGTTGGAACCCTAATCCCCAGTGTGACTATCTGGAGATGTGGTCTTCAAGAGGTAATGAAGGTTAAATGAGGTCATAAGGGTGCGGCCCTTATTTAGTAGGACTGTAGTCTTATAAGATGAGGAAAAGAGAGATCTCTCTCTCTCTCTCCTTCATGTGAGGACACAATGAAAAGACAGCCAGCCATCTACAAGCCAGGAAGAGAAGTCTTGCCAGAAACCAACAACCGTCGAAACCTGGAAACCATGGCACCCTGATCTTGAACTTCCAGCCTCCAGAACTGTGAGAAATACATTTCTGTTGTTTAATACCAGTCTGTGGTATTTTGTTATGACAGCCTGGTGCAAACTAAGATTTACACTTGAAGTTTGGTGCTGCCTTGTCTCCTCACAGTTCACTGGGCTGCCATGCACTCAGGCAGAGGATTTTGCTGTTTCCAAGGGCTACTGGGCACTCCCTTTCAGCCACCTTGGGAATGACCTCCATGTCAACCAATCCTTGGTTCAGCCCCTGCTCCTGACATCACACCGGTCTCAGGTTCCTTACTGGGGCATAAAGGGACTCTCCTGGTTCTCACCAGAGGTGCTAACATGCGAAGGGAGAGTGCACTCCTCAGAAGACATACCCAGGGGAGGTCCTTTGGACCTTGCCAGCCAGTGCTGCCTCACCTGCCAGGCCACTCCATTCCTCTGTTTCCCTTACCTGTGAAAGGGGGCTCCTAATTGCTTCTTGGGTCTCTGCGAAGGCCTCACGAGCTGATGAACAGGAAAGATGTGGCTCAGAGCCTGCCCTGGAGGACATACTCCACAAAAAGGTCACAGGGCTATGCTTCTGCAAGAGCCCTGGGGTCGCGCTGCCACATGCCCTGTGCACCCCCAGACCTGGCTGTGTGCACGCTGCCCGGCAATCACTCAGGACAGCTCTGCCGAGCGACAGATGGCAGAGCCCCAGCATGGCCCCAGACACCTTTCCTTTGCTCTACAGACACTCTTTGTCACCCACCCAGCAAACTCTGAGCTGTGTTTTGTGACTTATTATTCCCTCTATCTGGTAATTTGGGGAGAAGACAGCACCAAATGCCACCAACGATGCCCCCGCAGCTGCTAATAGGAGCCGCTGTTTGGATCCCACGGCACTGTCTTGGCCCCAGCGGCTCCGACAGCTGCCGAAGCACTGTCTGCCAGGCCAGGCTACGTGCTGCAGGCTCCGAGGGCAGAATAGAACCCAGCACAGTCATGCTGGGATCCTGGAGGCTCGCAGCATTAATAATCTATAGTTCAATCATTAGGAGCAAATCCAAGTGAAATAGGAAAATATATACCACGCTGGAGGCCGCGAGGCTGCTGGGAGGTGGCTTCTCTGCTCTGTGGCAGGCTTAATGATTAGTTCCCAGCCACTAGCAGCCCCAGCTGACAAGCGGCGCCTGCAAGCTGTAGGCTTCCTGCACGTGATAATTGAACAAAGCTAGGATTCATTCAGGATATTAACACAGACTCTCCACCAGGGATCTGCTGGGCTTGCCAGGCCCCTGAATTCAACCCTCTACGGTTCACCCTAGAAGGCTGTTCATTCGGTCAATTATTGCCCTCTGGACAGATCTGCAAGTGGATCTTTCCAGATGCAAGATCCAAGGCTGCCGGGGTCCTGGCAAGGGTTTAATATATAAACTGATACAACCCCACCCTGATTTCTCCAATTACGTACAGGGCCAAAGAGCTAACCTAGGTCTTTATTGCAACAGGTCAGCCCATAGCGCTCTAAGTAGAAAGATAGTTGCAGTGGAAAACCATTTTTAATTTCAGGGTTTAAAAAAACCATTTATTTCAAGTTGTTAGTGGATAAAAGGTTTTTTAAAAGGCTTTGTTGATTCTTCCTGGTCATAATCATCAGTCGGAAACCTCTGTCTGCATGTGACAGAAGCCCAGCTCCGACACAGAGAAATCCCAGAAGAGACCAGGACGTCCCACAAAATTATACCCAGGGCAGGGCTGTTGGCACCAGAGCCAGGGCCTCCCAGAGCCAGAATTTGAAACCCCGTCAGAATTCGGCTTCTTGTCCCTGTATGTTGGTTTCCTTCTCTCAGACTGGCATCCCCCTAGGTCAAAAGTCACAGGAAGCCCTAGGCACATACACCTCGTAGTTTTGTATTTAGAGAGTAGGGGCCTCTCTTTCCTAGTGCCACTTTGAAACATTCCTGAAGAAGAACTCAGAATGTTCTGGCTCCTAAAATGAGCCCATCCATTCAGACAATCAGCATGGCATGCCCCAGCCCCGAGGCACACGACCTTAGTCTCTCCCAGCCTCACCATCCCCGCCCCCCCGCCCCTCGAACCTGGGTTCCAGCTCCTCCGTCCATTTGTAGACTTGGATAAATCCCTGGGCCACAGACCATAGGATCTGGCTTCCCAGGCAACTATCAAAGAGGTTGTGTGATGCGAGGCAGAAGTGGGGGGACCTAATTCTCTATGGAGAGGAGGGAGCCAGAAAAGATAAATCCCCTTCTCCTGCCTCTGATAGACTGTCCCAGGACCCAGTATCTCCATATACCCCATCCAGAGACCTCCTGCAGGACTGAGTAGGTGCACATAGTGCATAATTCTGCATTGCTCCCCATCTTTCAGGACTTCCATTCCCCTTCTCTTACTCTGACTGCTTTTGGGTTATACCTCCCAAATAAAACATTAACACTTAATCCTTACCCAAGGCTCTGTTTCCTTGGGAGGACAGGGAACACACTAACAAAAAATGATGAAACTCATGAATGCAGCTTCTTTTTTACTATTATGCCAAGCACCCCAAAATCCATGGGAACAAATAAGTCAGGCTAATCGAGAGGCAGTTTCCAATAAATTTATCTCAGAATTAGGATTCCATTAGGTTCAGTTTGGATCAAAGGTTGGTGAGAAGGCTGGCCATTTATGAATATATTGAAAAATAATTTAGGGGCTTCTGGTTGAATATGGCAGACTGAGCATACAAGTTTACCTGTTCTCCCTCCTGAAGCCCCCATAAAATGAGAACGAAACAAGAAAAGAAATGTACAAATCTACCCATAAGGAGAAATAAAACTGGAGAGATGTCGGTGGATGAGAGATGACAACTTATTTTGCGAAGCTTACTGGAGCAGAGCAGAAAGAGCTGCAACCTAAGTGCCTATAGAGGGAACCCTGGGAGACACAAATGATGATAGAAGGCTGGTATGAGACACAGAACTGAAAACCAGGCAGATTATTTATTTATTTATTTATTTGCTTGTTTGTTCAGTTACATCCAAGTTAGCATGTAGTGCAACAATGATTTCAGGAGTAGATTCCTTAGTGCCCCCTACCCATTTAGCCCATCCCCCCCTCCCTCAACCCCTCCAGTAACCCTCTGTTTGTTCTCTATATTTAAGAATCTCTTGGGGCGCCTGGGTGTCTCAATCAGTTGGGCATCTGACTTCGGCTCAGGTCATGATCTCACAGTTTGTGGGTTCAAGCCCCGCATGTGTGCTGACAGCTCAGAGCCTGGAGCCTACTTCTGATTCTGTGTCTGCCTCTCTCTCTGCCCCTCCCCTGCCCACGCTGTCTCTCTCTGTCTCTCAAAAATAAATAAATGTAAGAAAAAAAAAAAACTAAAAAAAGAAAAAAAAGAATCTCTTCTGTTTTGTCCCCCTCCCTGTTTTTATATTATTTTTGCTTCCCTTCCCTTGTATTCATCTGTTTTGTATCTTAAATTCCTCATATGAGTGAAGTCATATAATATTTGTCTTTCTTAGACTGACTAATTTCAAGGCTTAGCCTAATACCCTCTAGTTCCATCCACATAGTTGCAAATGGCAAGATTTCATTCTTTTTGATTGCCGAGTAATACTCCATTGTGTGTGTGTGTGTATATATAGATGTGTGTGTATATATAGATGTGTGTGTGTATATATATATATATATCACATCTTCTTTATCCATTCATCCATCGATGGACATTTGGGTTCTTTCCATACTTTGGCTATTGTCAATAGCGCTGCCATAAACATTGGGGTGCATGTGTCTCTTCAAAACAGCACACCTGTATCCCATGGATAAATGCCTAGTAGTGCAATTGCTAGGTTGTACAGTAGTTCTATTTTTAATTTTTTGAGGAACTTCCATACTGTTTTCCAGAGTGGCTGCACCAGTTTGCCTTCCCACCAGCAGTGCAAAAGAGATCCTCTTTTCTCTGCATCCTCACCAACATCTGTTGTTGCCTGAGTTGTTAACATTAACCATTCTGACAGGTGTGAGGTGGTATCTCATTGTGGTTTTGATTTGTATTTCCCTGATGATGAGTGATGTTGAGCATTTTTTCATGTGTCAGTTGGCCATTTGGATGTCTTCTTTGGAAAAGTGTCTATTCATGTCTTTTGCCCATTTCTTCACTGGATTATTTGTTTTTTGGGTGTTGAGTTTGAGAAGTTCTTTAAAGATTTTGGATACTAACCCTTTATCTGATATGTCATTTGCAAATATCTTCTCCCATTCCATCAGTTGCCTTTTAGTTTTGCTGATTGTTTCCTTCACTGTGCAGAAGCTTTTTATTTTGATGAGGCCCCAATAGTTCATTTTTGCTTTTGTTTCTCTTGCCTCTGGAGACATGTTGAATAAGAAATTGCTGCGGCCAAGATCAAAGAGGATTTTGCTTGCTTTCTCCTCGAGGATCTTGATGGCTTCCTGTCTTACACTGAGGTCTTTCATCCACTTTGAGTTTATTTTTGTGTATGGTTTAAGAAAGTGGTCCAGGTTCATTCTTCTGCATGAAGATTTCCCAGCACCACTTGCTGAAGAGACTGTCTTTATTTCATTGGATATTCTTTCCTGCTTTGTCAAATATTAGTTGGCCATACATTTGTGGGTCCATTTCTGGGTTCTCTGTTCTGTTCCATTGATCTGAGTGTCTGGTCTTGTGCCAGTACTATACTGTCTTGATGATTATAGCTTTGTAATACAGCGTGAAGTCTGGAATTGTGATGCCTCTTGCTTTGGTTTTCTTTTTCCAGATTGCTTTGGCTACTCGGGGTCTTTTCTGGTTCCATACAAATTTTAGGATTGTTTGTTCTAGCTCCGTGAAGAATGTTGGTGTTTTTTTGATAGAGATTGCAAACAGAGATTTAAAGTAAATAATATGCCTCCACCCACCCTCCTGCTCCTCCCTCTCTTGACCATAGGGGAAGTTTTTCTCTGGAAAATGCAACCTGGACAGATTCCAGATGTGGGAACCCCAGATCCAACAGAGGGAAAGTGTGAGGTGTGGGGCTAAAAGGAGAAGAAATTGGGTGAGAGCCCCAGTCTAGGATGGCAGCAGCCAAGAGTTGGAGGGATTGACAGATGGTCAAGGAAATGTCATGAAAAAAGAGAACAAGGCCCCTATCTGACTAGTGAGAATTCCAGAAAGAGAGCAGAGAAAATAGAGTGTAGGAGTCTTTTAAAGGCACACAATAGAAGACAAAATTCCAAGAACTGAAAAACCTCAGTCTTCAGGTCAAAAAATCTCCCAATAAATGACCAATAGCTGAAAGGTGTTCTATCATGAAATTCAAGAATATGAGGGATAATGAGAAGCTCCTCAAATCTAGTGAGTAAAACGTGTCACTTAGAAAGGAATAGAATGAAAATGGCATCAGGTTTTTCAATAGCAATCTCAGAACCTAAGAGACCACAGGGCGATGTCTTCAAACTCCTGAAAGGAAATAATTTCGAACAATAATTCTATGGCCACCCATCAAGGAAATGCCACAAAGATAAAACTGTCACTGCTCGTAAATGAAGGACGGATGGGGTCATTAAAGCATCGCTGTTTTGCAACTCCTAGTGGGTTAAAGAGCAGAGGTGTTTACATGGAGAAGACAACCAGATACTGATACTATGTGCTTCGTTGTTTGGAAAGCACTGACTTGAAAAAAAATTCGAACCTGAGTCTGACCAGGACCTTAGATCCACCACCAATCTGTAGGAAATAGAGGAGATAGAGGAATATGTTAAACAGTATCAAGGGGCTGCAGTCCAAAAAATTCAGAGTGTGAGAAACAGTCTGAGTCCAACAAATAGATTGCAAGAAATGAAACCAAGTTGGAGGGGAGCCTGTGGATTAAAACAGATTCTAAAAACATATCATCTTATTTTGATCCTGATTTCAAATAAGCTGTAAAAAAAAGGAATCATGCCATATCTGACTTTATTGAAAATTTGAAGACTGGATATTTGATGATGTTAATAAATTATTAATTTTTACATGTAAAGACAGCATTGCAGTTATATATGTATTTTTAAAACAGAATCCTTATCTTTTAGAGATACAAATTGAAACACCTGGGATTTGCTTTAAAATAACCCAGGAGAAAGAAGAGTATATGGAGGTAGAGGTGACACAAGATTGGCCATGGGTTGGTTAGTAACTATCCAAACTTGGTGATGGGTAATGGGAGTTCAGTATGCTATCCTTCTTTTTTTAATTTTTCAATTTTTAAAAAATTTTTAGTGTGCTATCCTTATAATTTAAATATTTTCTTTTTCTTTTTTAAAACCAATGTATTTAGGGGTGCCTGGGTGTCTCAGTCGGTTAAGAGTCCAACTCTTGACTTCGGTTTAGGTCATAATCTCACGGTTCATGAGATAGAGCCCCACACCAGTCCTGCTTGGGATTCTCTCTCCCTCTCCTCTCTGCCCCTCTCTCACTTACGCTCACATTCCCTCTCTCTAAAAATAACAAACCTTTAAACACTTAAAAAAGAAACAATTTAAACTAAAAAACAAACAAACAAACAAACAAACAAAAACAGGTCACTGAATTCCCCCAGCCCTTGCCCTCTGCCTCTGGCAACCATCGATATGTTCTCCATGTTGGTGAGCTTGATATTTTACCTTGTCTCATTTTGAGATTCCACATACAAGAGAGACCATACAGTATTTGTCTCTCTGACTTATTTTCTTTAGCATAATGCCCTTGAGCATATTTTAAAATTATTTTTAAATCATTCTTTTAATTTTTTTAAAAATATTTTAAAATTCTGCATAATAATGTGTTATAGAAGGCCACACAGTTTCTGACTTGTTTGCTGGAACATCCTGACCTGTCATAATAAAAAGTTCAACCATCCTCGGGCTGCCATGCTGTGAGGAAGCCCAAGCCCTGTGGAGAGACCATGTAAACACTCTAGCAAGAGTTCCAGGTGAGCCAAGCCTTCACATCATCCCAGCCCAGGTGCCAGACACGTGTGCGAAGAAGCCTTCAGATGATTCTGGCCCCCAGCCATCCGAGTGGCCCGAGGCATTTGTTTTCCCATCTGAAGCCCCTGCAGTCACAGAGCAGAACAGAGCCATCATGAGCGTAATAAAATGGCTTTTTCTCAATGCCACCAAATTTGGGGGTGGTTGTTGCATATCAGTATCCAATGCATGGATCAGATGACTGTCTCTGCTGCATGGAATCATGAACTCACAGCATGACTGCTGGGGACCTACCCCTCAGGGAAGTAGGGACAGCAAAGAGTGGAGCAGATCACAGCAAACTATGGCTTGGCAAACAACCCTCAAGGTGTTCACTACATTTCTTGTTTGGGTGTTGCAGCAGCCTGTTTCCTCCCTAAGCGGCTGGGGGGGAGGCACATGGATTGAGAACTCTTGACCTCTTATATTTGAGCCGAGTTCTCAGGTCTTGCTCTCCCACATAGTAAGGCAATGAAAAGGAGGGAAGAGTGAAGAGGTGTATTTGCCGTGGTAAATGGCACCATGAATTACCTTCCCTCCCAGCCCTACAGTGGTCTTCCAGCAGAAACAGTTGCCAAGAAATGGGAAATATCCTCACAGCTCTGGCATCTTCCCTCTGTGGCCTCTCAAGTACAGAGGAGATCATTAGAGGGTCCTCGTGTTGCCTAGCAACCCGCAAATGCTGTTTGCTATCATGTCATTAATATGATATGAAAGTGTTTCATAGAAGACATTCATCTTGCATTAATGAAAATCAAATTTGCTAATATGACAGAAAATCTGTTCTTCCTTGTGACTTTCTATATACTTAAGTAGCTTATTTATTGAATTAGACTATGAGTGGTTTTCAGGCTTGAGACTGTTAAAGAATCATAATAATGACTTTGTTTTCAATAATATCAGATGGAAGTTTAATGATGTGATTATGCAGCTATAACCCTGCGATCACCTTCCTAGACTAAACCCCCTCCTCAGAAGCCCAACCCCAATGCCAACTAACTATTTGCCGCCCAACTTCTTACTGTTAAAACCTCAACTAGGAGAGGATTCTGATTTGAGCCAGTATTCTTTCTAGATTATCCATGTCTTTCTTTGGAGCTCAGAGACAGAGGACTAAAGAAATGTCTGTAGCCTAAAGAAGGCTCCAGTGAATAAATGGGTCTCATACTGTCTTGAGCATGAGAGGAACTACCAGAAGCAGCCATCTGCTTCTCTCTAAATAAGGGTAACAAAATATATCAGGCACTAAAACACAATTGTGTACTTTCAAACACAGTTTATTCCTGAAAACATGTATGGAATTCAAATGTATAAAAGGCAAATAATAGACTAATGTCTTAAAAGGGTGGTTCCCTTCCCAGAGAGTTAAATTACAATTGCTCAAAATGTCCCTTAATATTGGAAAGTCTGAATTCAGCACACAGAAAGGAGTTTTGGGGCGTCAATGGCTAAGATATGAACAGACAAGTTGCATATTATAGTCAAATACACAGAATCAACATCTGTAAGTCAAGGGCTGCTTCTAGAGGCATTCAGAAAGAAAACTTTCAAAAATCTAACTGCAGAGCTGTATTTCTATTTTTTCTATTTACAAAAGTAATGTATAATCATTGCATAACTGAAAGGGATGGGGATAAGAAGAAACAAAAAGTTATCCATAAACAATAACCCAGATAATGAACATCGTAAATTTTTTTGGTGTGTGTCCTTCCAGTATTTTTATCTGAATATATAAATATTTGTATATGTTAACAATATTTAACATGCTGATTTATGACTTGCTATTTTGGCTTATTAGGATATTCTGAACACTCTGCATTTCCTGAGATATTATTTTAATGGCATTATTTTTAATGACTTTAAGAGGGTATACCATACCAATGTATCTTACTAAATCAGGTTGCTTCTGACTTTTTGTTTTGATAATTAACACCACAGTAAACATCCTTAATGGTACAGCGTTTTTGTTTCCCTGATGGTTTCCATTGTAGTTTTTTAAGTGGCATTAATTCTTTTTCACTCAACATGTATTCACTGAACACCAGTGTGCTGGCTGGGTACAGCCACCAATGAGAAAGCCAAGTTTCCTTCCTTCACAGAGCTTAAAAATGAGTAGTAGAAATAGAAGATTTTAAACAGCAGTTAAAAAAAATTCTGCCATCACCCAAGTGAGTGTACCTCTTCTCCCAATCCTGCTCTTCCCCCTGGCACTGAGCACATTCCAGATGTGTGAATATGTGTGTCCCATATAGACTGCACATATTTTCTTCTTTCACTTAATGATACCCATGGAAGATCGTTCTGTGTCTGTACACATTGATCTCTTTCTTCTTAATGGCTTCTTTATATTCCATAAAATGGCTAAATCCCAGCTGATTTAACTATTTTCTTGTTAATGAACATGTTCATTAATCTGTGTGCATCAACAATGGAATTTCTGGATCAATGTGTATGCACATTTAAATTTTGATCAAGGGGTGCCCAGGTGGCTCAGTCTGTTGAGCGTCCAACTTTGGCTCAGGTCATGATCTCATGGTCTGTGAGTTCCAGCCCCATGTCGGGCTCTGTGCTGACAACTCAGAGCCCGGAGCCTGCTTCAGATTCTGTGTCTCCCTCTCTCTGTCTCTCTCTCTGCCCCTCCCACACTCACTCTCTGTCTCTCTAGCTCTCAAAAAATAAGTGAACATTAAAGCTAAATAAATAAAAGTAAATAAATAAATAAATAAATAAATAAATAAAAATTTTGATCAAGAAAAAAGAAAGGAAGAAAGAAATGTTGATCAAGACATTAGCTTAAATTGTCCTCAAAAAGGGTTATTTCAATTTATATTCCCATCAACAGTTGTGCCAGGGCTCGTTTCTCCCCTCCACCCACAACACTGGATATATTCCAGGTTTTAATTTTTGCCACCCTGCAGGAAGAAGGAGTAGAAACACAGTATCATACTTCCAACTTGCATTTCTTTAGTGTCAAATTACTTGTTTCTATCCTTTATCCATTTTCCTATCATTTGCCTTTTTCTTTAACTTATGGGTGTTTACAAATAACATAAGACTAATAGTTCTTATTATATATATATGTATATATATATATATCAAATATTTTCTAGAATATCATTTTAAGGTAATAGACTACTTTTTTAGAAAAGTTCTAAGTTTGCAGAAAAATTGATCATGAAGTATAGAGAGTTTCCATATATCCTTCCCACCCCCCAACAAACAGTTTTCTCTGCTGTTTACATCTTTAA